>NC_086070.1:21043396-23931408 GCF_948474715.1 Cydia amplana
GGCACATTAGCAGAGAAAATTACAAGCTGTAACGTTTTAGATCGTTTAAGAGTGGCAGGCGTAGCGCAAGTATAACTTTACGACTATGCGTAACAGATGCAAAATGCGTTCATTCCACCAACAGAGACCAAAGGAAAGTACTAAGTATTTTCGTTATTTAAACTGCAAATTGTAGTACCTATTTGGAAGTTTGTTATGTTATATTTATCTAATATTATTGACTAGCCCACAATTTATTCTGCGTAGAATTATGATGATGATTGGTAAAAACTATCCTATGTCGTTTTCGGGTCTCAAACTATTTTCATACCAAATTCCATGTAACTTGGTATAGATCTTCATACCAAATTCAATCTAAATTTTTGCAAATATAGTCTAATTTCCGTGAGTTTTTTTCATGGCATTTTTTCCATCACTAAAACGTGTAAAAATTAAAAATATAAACTTAAATTTTGCGTTAGCGCCCTCTTAAATTCCCAATATTATTTATGGGCTCTCTAATTTTTAACCCTCTGACTGGAGGTACCATTTCTATGCTGCCTACGTCCGCAAATTTGTCCACGTAGAAGTCTTTTCAAAAAACATTTGTACTTAGAGTAGTCTAGTTTTCATATTTTACATTTACATTTTTTTTATTGTGGATGACTAAGGATGAGAAGTAAAAACAAAAAGAACACAAGCATCCGTTTTTCTAAAGTAATTCTAGATTCCAGTCATGCGGTTTTATTATACTACTTAGACGGGAAATAGGAATTTCCAAGAAGAAACGTGGAAAATTGGTTAGCTTCAGCAGCCACAGAACACTGGCCGGCTGCCCAGTACTCATTCCACCCACTAGACGCCATTAGGTATAATTTTAAACTACCTACCCTCTTGTGGCTAGAATACCAAGTTAGAGGAAAATCTCCGTTATATTAGGTACAGTAAAACTCTCTTATCATTGTAGGTGCTTACCTTACGACAACTACGGAAATTCGGTGCATTATTTTTACTTATTAAGACATCATGATTTTTATTTACTAAAATAGATGTCAATGTGACTACTACACACTCTTAAAAAACATATCAAAATAAGTATTTGATTAAATAATTTAGTTCCCTAAGTACAAAGGATTTATAATCGTATAATAGGCACCTACAAAATTCCTCGTTTGGTAATGCCAGTATAGGAAAAGACGAAATAAAAGGTTCTTGCTCTAAAAGTTCCCCACCCCAAAAAAAAGTAGGCCCAAGATGAGAGATGTCTTAAATTTGGTCTCGTGTGCTGCGAGCTCCGTTTCGCGCCGGGGGCTGTAATCTGCCCTAACAAGCAGCCTTTGTGTCTCACGACATGGTAAGTGTTACGAAAATATAGTGTCCGTTGCAAAACACTCCAACCATTCACGAGCATTAAGAGAATAGAAATCATCCATTAGAACATACTCATAAAATACACATAGTTAGGTAAGTAAGGTACTCAACGTAAACACATACCGAGTACCGACACAGTCAAAGTAAATTTTATAGCCTGTTATTTTCATTTAAATTAGGTACTAGGTACTAGTTATAACGCTTTTAATTATAGTCTACATATGTATGTGTCTTATTTTGGTTTTAACACACAGCCTTTGTGTGAGAGCGCGACGGTTTTCAGATTCATATAAAATTTATCACTTAATTATAGTCAAGAGCTCCAAATACAACCTAATATCTTAATACTTTGAAGTATTTCGGTAAGTATATACAGGATCTTTTTTATTGACCTGCAATATTTTACGATGTGAATGTATAATTGTACATCATACTGAGCAACTTTTACAATAGGACCAGCTCCGAAATCGCGAATAAAAATTGACTCTCCTATAGAAAATATCAACATCTTGCCAGCCGAAATGTATGAAACAGCCAATTTTTTTTTTCGTGATTTCGGGGGTGCTCCGATAATAAAAGTTGCTCTGTATGACCTATATACCTATTCACATCGTAAAATATTGCAGGTTATTAAAAAAACAACGTGTATAGGTACTGGTATTTAGCCTAAAAGCCTAAAGCCTTGGTGCTAAGCTTAACTAGCATGAAAGCCTTATTTTTGTACCAATGCTAAGTTCATTTGTATTAGTATAACTTACCTATAAACTATACCTACATATTATAAAATTTTAAACTAGTATTCACCTCTTCTTTTCCAGATAGGTAAACCAAAATCACAATCGTAAATAAAACTTGTAGGTACCTATACCGTCGTCGACGAACAAACGTTTTTTGTCCGACACAAAATTTATTAGGAAAGGGTTAATAAGGGAAGCCCTGCCAAATCCTTTGTACTCCGTGTCTTTAAACCGCAAACTGCTCAGAGGTCTACGAAGGCTTAAGATGACAAAACCCTCGTTCTAGTTTTGGTTAGAATGTTAATTATAATTTAAGTGTTACAATCTGAAATACAAATCTTTGCAACCCCACGGTTGTCCGGAAGAGATAGATTCTTAGGGATAAGACTGCCTGTTGTTAACTACAATACGGGGTTACGCAATTTTACTCGTTTCAACGATCAACTTTTACCATAGCCAGCCATCACAAAAGAAAATCCGCCGTCGCCCCCGCTGGTTGCACGCCAGAGGTGAGCTCCCGCATAAACTTTAGGTCGCGCACTGACAGTTGAGGCGAACGCACGTGCGTATAAGAGGCTGCTACTCTATCGGTGCCCCGCTACGTGCGGGGCTGCGTGAGGCAGCGCCAGGTCTATGTGCATCGCGTGTGCCGCGTATTTTTGCGGTTCTGTGCGAGATTTTTGTTAAAAGTGTAAGATGGAGGTCGATAAGGATTGTACAATGGGCGATAAGCCACCTATGAAAAGAATTGAGGTAAACAATGCCCCTATAAATGCCAAAAACGGACAAGACGTAGTGCAGTGCTACTATTGTGATATTTCATCTGAAGAATCAAACTTTTATGACTGGATTGGCGATCAGTCTATGTGCAAAAACCACAAATGTGTATGTGGACAAGTTAGTGCTGTGAAAATATTTATTCATAGTGAATTGGAAAGAACCTCGGACGGCTCCGTAGTATTGAAAACTAGGTATGTGCACTACCTTACTAATATAAATAAACTTAAACAAGGCAAGGGCCCTCTGTGTGAGTGCTCAGGTCCATTATTTGTGCAAGTAATTCCACAAAATGAATTCATTATTCGCGAGAGAATAACATGTACATATTGTAAAAAACTGAGCCGCGTCGAATTCAGATGCGACAGCATAAAACCTATGGCGAAAAATCTAGTCGAGGGACCATGGACATCATCAGCTAGAGTGAAAAATGCAAAACAGAAATTATCTGAAGAAAATCTGAAAAAATACAATGATTCTAGAGGTATTACTAAGACGGTAACCATGGAAACCAATATGACAACAAAGGATGTCATACTGCCTAACGATAGGATTGTGCACAAAAACAAAACGCAATCAAAGACTTATAAGAATACTGGATTGAGCACTGTACCGAAAACTAATTTAGAAACGAGTAACCCTTTCTCTATACTGCCGTTGACGGAAGATGAACACAATTACGAATTAGATGATACTGTCTCAGTAATGAGTGATAATGGAGCGGTCAAGCGACGCCGTGTTCGAAAACCTCGTATGTTACCTATGGCTGGCCCCGAAGCTAACTTACCTAAAGATGACCCGTGGTGTAACAATGTGCCTAGACTGCCTAGCGCAGCTCCACAGAAAATGACTGAGCCTCTTCAGACTACTGACAAGGAGAAAAACACGAAACGTTACCCTCCCTTTGTGTGTGAATATGAAGAATGGATCACTAATAAGAATGAGTGGAAATCAGCGAATGAAATGGCTCGAAGTACTAACTGTGAAATACGAGCAGACCCAAGGAGTAAGAAAATTACGTATTTTCCGAAAAACAGGGAGGCATATCAGGCAATAGACTCTAAGCTGCAGGAAAACCCAATTAAATATAATTATTACTCGCACGGCTGCAAGGACGATCGCCGCCCAGCAAAAAAACTTGTAGCGAAGGGCATTCATGCAGATGGCTATACAGAGGATGAGATCAAAGCAGATATTCTTACAAGGTACGGCCTTAAATTAGAAAGAGTGATTGTTATGAAAAATTCGACTTTAATTCTCATTTTTCCTGGGGAGACTGATATGAGGGTGGCTCGAGACATAAAGTATATCTTATGTCAACGGGCAACATTAGAAAAATATAAAGTTCGAGATACAGCGGTAACTCAGTGCAAAAGGTGCTGGCAATTTGGCCATGTACAATCTCACTGCCGTAGACCTCAACAACAAGAGTCTATAGAACAACATGAAAATGGAGAAGTTTGGCATGTTTGCTATAACTGTCACGAAATTGGGCATACAGCAAGACAAGCGAAATGCCCATTGTTTCAGCTAGAAGTCCAAAAACAAAAGAACAGGCGTCAGGCATTCGCTAAAAATATCCAACAGACGAAACAGCAACCACGTAAACGTGATTATGTTAACAATTCTAAGGTTACAAGGAATGGCGCTAGTTACGTATCAGTCGCAGCAGGAATAACAAACAACCCTGATACCATGAGTAAATCTGGCGAGAGGGAAGAAAGTAAAATCAATGCTTCATCTGATTTACTCTCCAAGGCTAAGGATCTCATGAAGAGTTTACAAGCAAAGGGATATCCCGCAGAAACGATTCTTGATTTTGTGTTGGAACTCATCAATGGATAAGTTGCCCAACGTGCTACGAAAAAGAAAACAGTGCTTAAGAATTGTGCACTGTAATATTCAAGGCATTCGAAACAAATATATTGAACTTAAACAGTTGGCGCTAAAACATGAACCGGATATTATAATATTAAATGAGTGTAAAATTGACTTCACTAAAAGCAAATATAATATACCGGGCTTCAATAAGATCTATGATGCCAGGGCAGCTCATCTTGTTACGGCTATGTATATAAAACAAGGTCTTCGCTGGAATCTTACTACGGTAATCCCAGGAGTGGAAGACGTAGACAGGTGTATAGAGGGTGTGGCCATTAGGTTGGAAACATTAAATGGTGGTATAATTATACGTGGTCTGTATAATCCACATCTACGCTTTAATCAAATCCGAGCAGATTGGGAAGCATTATTGGAAGATAACACTACTTCAATTAATGTTGGAGATTTGAATTTGAGGATGCAGGAACTTGGACATACTTAAACACAGGCAGCTGGCAACTTAGTAAGACATGCCATTAACAATAGAGAGGCAAAGCTAGTGCATACCAACTTACCATCGCGTCCATGTCACCGAGGGGATGGAATACTCGATGTTGCACTAGTTACACAGGAGGCTATGGAATTAACTTATCGAACTAAACAACTTGATTCTATCTCATCGGATCATTATCCATGGCAATTAGAGGTAGACATAGAAACGTCCGAACATATCCAACTTAGACGTACCATGCGGAATATCACTGAATCTAAAGAGTCCCGAATCAAATTTCAAAACATTATTGAAGCTAATCTACCACTTCCAGAACCAAGTACTGATGCTGAAGCTGACTCATATGTCAATAAAATGGAAGACATACTGACTGGGGCATTAGATGAAATGGCACCTCTGCGAGAGTCAAGGCGGAGAGAAGAACTACCGATGAACATCCAGTACATGATACTACATCGCAACCGCTGTAAACTAAAAGCAAAAAATGCACCACCAGGCCATATTTTACGTCGTATATACAATACTGCTAAAAACATTCTGAAAAGAGCACTACAAGAATATCGAGAGCTTCAATGGAATACCGTCATTGAAAGCCCCGTTGATAACTTCTCTAAAATGTGGAAAATTCAACGTTCACTTAAAGCTAAGCCACAGCGTCTTCCTGATCTGCCAGGAATATTGACTGAAGAAGATACAGTTAACACGTTGGTCGATACAGCAGTTGTTAAGGAAGCGAATATAGATAACGATCACAAAAACTCTGAAATATTTACACCATACCAACCACTACCGCATACTGACGTGGAGGAGGTAGTACGAGCTCTTCGCCTCTTCAAAAACAAGAAAGCGCCAGGTCCTGATCAATTAAGGGCAGATGCATTGAAACTTGCTGGTCCAGCGTACCACAACGGCTTGGCATGCATTATAAACTATACTTTATACACGGGCTATTATCCAAAGAGATGGAAGTTAGGTGACTGTATTTTTCTGCATAAACCGGGTAAGTCCCATACCGAGGCTGCTTCGTATCGTCCGATTACCTTACTAAGTATCATGGGTAAACTCTGCGAGCGGATTATGTACAGGCGAATTCTGTCTGAAGTTAATCGACTAGAACTCATTCCAGAATATCAACATGGCTTCACAAAAAGTAAAGGAACGGGTACCCAAATCTTACGGACTGGGAAAGTGATTACCGACGCTCTAGCTCAGGGAAACAGCGTAGCCATGGTCTCGACTGATCTTAGTAAAGCGTTTGATTCGATTAATCACGCGGGGCTAAGTAAGAAACTGTTCGAAGCTGGAATGGCAAATAATCTAATAAAATTAATTGAGAATTACCTTTCAGGCCGAGAAGTGCGTGGAAAACTTCGCACGTTGTACGGAAGATCAATACCAGTTCCGCATGGGGTTCCCCAAGGCTCCATTCTGGGGCCAATCTTATTTAATCTATATGTAAGCGATATACCCAAGAATAACATAGCTGGCTTAACGTTATCACAATATGCTGATGATTTATGCATTCTTAATGAAGCTTGTCGTCCAGATACTGCATCGCGACGTGCAGCATGGGCTGCCAAAACGGTGATCAACTATTATAAAGAATGGGGTCTGAAGTGCAACGTCAGTAAAACGGACTGCGCCATGTTCACTAACAAAAGAAAATACAGTCGGACCATACGCCTCCAACATGATGACTTACCAATCAAATCTATTATCAAATATCTTGGAGTACACCTTGACCAAAGATTAGTTATGAAAGACCATGTAAAAAATACAGTTAAAAAGGTTAAACAGGTTCGCGGTATGCTGGCGCCAATTATAGGATGGTATAGTAAGGTCTCTCTGGAGACAAAAATCAAAGTGATAAAAGCGACTCTGTTACCAATAATAGATTATGGCATAGTTCAACTCTACCCTAGGGTGAGTAAATCTAGATTGACTGAATTAGAGAGACAATACCGCATGGCATTGAAAACAGCTGCTAATTTTCCGCGTAACACGAGTTCAGAAATAATTTGGGAGATGCTTGATGAGGACCCATGGTACATACGTGCTAGAGACCTCCATGAAGACATGCTCCGTAAGTTAAAGGATCAGCAAATTCCGGGTCTTACGCAACCTGGGGACAGATATGATAAGCCAAACCACCATAATCCTATGTTGCCTAGTCTGCGTACTGGTGAAATTGACTATGTGTGTAAACCAGAAAGAGGAAAACCACTATCCAAGCGAATGGCCCCACCTCGTATCCCTGTTATTTAAATGTACATACATAGCTTTAGCGTGAGCCAGTTCATGTCTGAACTGAGCCCCATTTACTTTACATTAGATCTTTTTGATACCTAAGACATATATGTAAAATAATACTGCTTGCACTTGGCGGGCCATAATTCTGTAACATAAATTATATAAAATAAAGTT
Organism: Cydia amplana; assembly: GCF_948474715.1. Classification (NCBI taxonomy): domain Eukaryota; kingdom Metazoa; phylum Arthropoda; class Insecta; order Lepidoptera; family Tortricidae; genus Cydia; species Cydia amplana. Next base: position 21,051,017 of record NC_086070.1, read on the forward strand.
TTATTCTATTCTATTCTATTCTATTCTATTCATAAACTTTGGGCTAAACTTATAAATATAGCAGCCTACGTTTTGAATAGGACGAGACCCTCCAAAGGTAAAGACAGGGTTCCATATGAGCTATGGCTTGAGAAGAACCCTATTTATTTCTCACCTTCATCATAAGGACAGTCAGACATATAGAGACACTGTTACGCTCATGTCCCCGAACAATCGTCCCGGCATTTCGATTTTTTTTTAACTGAACTATCAGAGGATTGTTTGTTACCCAATAACTTTAGTCAATTTGTTCTAATTTAATTTAAAATCTTTAATTTGCTTCCAGTACAGCTTAACACTAATAAACTACTACTTACCTACTATACTTACCTTACGTATTTTTGGTGCAAGACGTCCATCTTTTGATCCTCAGTCGTTACGAAATGGTATCCAAACTCCGACGCTGAGAGATACAGTGTTAATTATTCGTAAACCACTTTAACGTGATCCCTCCTCATTTAGAGCTTTTAGGTTGAGTGTCCACTTAACGCTTAATGTAGTGGCGACTGAACGAGATAGAGCTCACTAATGTTTGTGTCGTTGACAATATTTACGTTCTAGAAAACTTATAGCTAGGTAAATTATTTAGCTGCTAGCTAAATAATTTCTTCTCTTCATCTTAAGACTGTATCGATCGTCCAATGGCACCCTCATTGGGGGAATTGTGTTTTTAATAAACCAATAAATCAGCATATTACTATTGTGGTTCTAAGGATTCCCCAAATTGTGGTCTTTGTCACATAGTTTTATTGCTTATTTTTCGCTTTATCAACTAAAACGGCAAATGGTGGCCACATTGTTAGGATTGAAAGATTTTAACGAGTTCTATTTACGCGGACGAACTCGTGGGTGGAGGCTAGTTGGTTTGTAATTTTAAGCATCATTTGCCATATTTGTTAATAGATTTATCCCAACAAAAACATAAATGTGAAATGAGAGCCAAGTTCAATATTGAGAATATGTGTCGTTGTTGACTCGCCGACAAAAGAATTGAGATCAATATGGGTGCCAAGTTCTGTGCTGTGTAGAAAATCCTGAAATTATAAAGGATTTGTCTTGGCTAGTTTTTAACAACACACAGTTTTTGAAAAACTAACAGAAAAATATATATTACCTATATGCCTATACGTAAAAACTAGCCAAGATAAATCCTTTATAATTTCAGGATTTTCTACACAGCACTGAACTTGGCACCCATATTGATCTCAATTCTTTTGTCGGCGAGTCAACAACGACACATAATCTCAATATTGAACTTGGCTCTCATTTCACATTTATGTTTTTGTTGGGATATCATTACTTTTTGTACAGAAATTACTATAGTATTCATCATGAAAGCAGTTTGCCTAAGCTGAAAAGGAGACCCTCGCTAACGCGCGGTTAATTGTGAAAAAGTTTCAGTTTTCACATTGTATACGCCTTATAGTCTACCTTCATGCCAAATATCAAGTTTTTAAGTGATCTAGAAGTGGGTTAGGTTTTGGTCTATAAGTATTATTTTTTTTTTCCATCGAAATATGAATAATTTCCAGTTTTCAGATTTTTCTCTCTATATGCACCTAATAGTCTACCTTGATGCCAAATATCAAGTTTTTAAGTGAGTATAAGTGGATTAGGTTTTTGGTCTATATGTCAGTCAGTCACAAAAATGCCGGTTTTTAAACGTTAATTTATCAATAACTGTTTGAGCTATGTTTATGAAATTGTGTATTTTGGACAAGCTAAGGGACTTGAATACATGTGCCAAATTTCATGTGTGTAGGTTAAGTAGGTTTCAAGTTGCGAAGGGGTCAAAAGTAGCTCGAAATGGTTCGTGTAATATTACACACGGTTGCTGCGTCGCCAGTTCCTTTTTCTTTGAACTTGGCTGGACACGCTACCGCGTGTCTAGATAATATCGATGCTAAAATGTAGTGGAAGGCAACCCGTTCCCGAAGGTCGAATGAAGGACGAGTGATAAATCGGCACTAATGAAGCAAGTCCGCCGGAGCGAGCTGTAACACGATATGTTTTCAGCAGAATTGTGAGACGAAGCACTTAATACTTACCAATTTCCAAAAGGTTTCATTTTGCATCATTATTAGACCTAGAGGTAAATTCGAACGTACCTTTTGATATCTAATCTTTTCGACGCCGTGTCAAACACAAAAGCTGTCACGCTGACGCCACGTCACCGAAGTGTCAAAACTGAAATTTTATTGAACTTATTGAACTTTATGCATATGCACGTAGGTCTATGTTGCTCTGTGGTCTGTGACCGATTAATCGGTCTTTGGCGTTGAACCTACGGTGCGGATATATCGGTCATTGGCGTCCAAAAGGTTAACTTGCTTCATGTTACACTTGCATTTCGCTCATACTTGTTCGTAGGTGCGTACATATATTGGCAAATCGCAAATGATAGCGGAATGGAATAATTTAGATACCAAAATAGATATATTAACACGTTGAGTGCCGGGAACTTCCCTGTTCTTTTTCTCCATTCTGCACGATTGAGTGCAAGGTCGGCGTCTATATTGAGGTCTTTCAAGTCTCGCTGAACCGTCGTCAGCCAGGTGGCAGGTGGTTTTCCACGTCCTCGCTTCGTCGTTGGAATATCGAGCGCTACCTTAACCATGTAGTCTACTGGACGCCTCTGTACATGACCGTACCACCTCAGACGTTTTTCCGTCAGCTTTTCTGTTACCTTCGAATGATGTAATGATGATTTATACTTAGACGAGGGTCTACAGAATGGTGTTCTTAACGCGCATGTAACACCTATGAAGTTGCAGGCGTCCATAGGTTACGGTTGCTGCTTACCATCAGGCGGACCGTATGCTTGTTTGTCACCAATGTAGTATTTAAAAAAGAAAATTATAGAGGGAGATCGCCTTTTATCAATAGTTTTATGAACAAATAGCTCATCCTGGCGTTTTTTTAGTCCGTCTTTCGACTTTCGCCTCTTAACGCGGGTGGAGTAAATACTTACATACTTAGGTACGATTTGACAACTGCCACTCAAGTCTCAGATCCCACCACAAGTGGGGTAAATTGTCTTTGATGGGTAGTTTTGTATGGACACTGGCCTATGAACCAATAAGCGACATGCCATTGAAAAGGTTGTTTTATAACTTTTATATATGTACATACTCAATTTTTAGGGTTCCGTTCCGTACCCAAAGGGTAAAACGGGACCCTAATACTAAGACTCCACTGTCCGTCTGTCTGTCACCAGGCCGTATCTCATAAACCGTATAACAACAAATACTAAAAAGTTCGAAACCCTCGGTGGGCGAGTCCGACTCGTTCTTGTCCGTTTTTTTGTATGGCGAGACTTCTCTGTTTAAAAAAAATATGACAAAAAAAAAACATAAGAAAACTAATAAAAAACTAAAATATCGTGACACAAAATCATCGACAATAACAAAACCTTCATGATCTGTGACACAGGAACTTAGTATCGAAAAAAAAGTATATAGAGTTAGACCAAGAAAAGTCTGCAACGATTTTGACAGCATATGCAGTAGCAAGTGTTATTTAAACGTCATAATTTCATAGAAGTTTAACGTTTAAAACAACACTGCACTACGTGTGCTATCAAAATCGTTGCAGACTTATCTTAGTCTAACTCTAGTCACGTTTCAACACACTACTATTTTTCACATAAAGGGAGTACCTGCCATAGTAACCGCTTCAGGTCCATCAAAGACAATTTACCCACCACGGTCATTTTTATTACCTACGTAATTTATTCTGAAAAAGTGGTCATAATTAAATTTGCTTATTGGAACTTATATTACGTTATATAATATAGCATCTATAGGTATGTTAAAAACCTTGTCTATTTCGACGCAAACGATCTAAATGCAATCCCGATAGAATAAAACAAAATGGAGGCATTCAAACAAATTCCGCTAGTAATTTTAAAGGGAAATGTCGAGGAATTCCCTCTCGAGCTGAGGAAAATCGCCAAGGTGCTAGTGGATGCTTCAAATTCTGAGGAATTGCTTTTGATGCTTTAGTTTTGGGTTCCGCTGGATAATTTGCAAACTCGCTTTGATTTTTAAAAGCTTTTCCTGCTTCTGTATCATGATCACGTTTATGTTAAACATAAAGAATTAGCACATACTTAGGTATTTGGATATTTTGTCTAACATGCTAGTTTGCGGTGCCATTCGCCAAGCAATTAATAATGCCCCGTATATGCGCAGATGATTTACAGTCATGGTTATAGAGTGATTATCACAACATTAACTACAATTTGTACTATTTTGTCGTTATAGCACAAAAGACACTACTCTGTTAGGAATATCGAATAGAAAAAAATGGCCTACTGTTATTGTAATTTGGCATTATAAAAAATCAATTAGGTACAACAATATAATGAGTGCTAATTAAATAATTATACAGTGTATTCGATGGGTACATCGTTTGCCAAATTAAAATTACAGATAGGTTACGTCAGTTTTTCACTCTTCTCATGTCTAGAAAACAATTTATGCCCATGTTTTTGTTCACTCTACGCATGTTTTTTTTCCTGAATTCCTAACCATTTGCCTAGAGGAGGTGTAAGAAAAACGTGGGTAACTTTTTTTTCTAGCATGAGAAGATAGCAAATGACTCAACCTATTTGCCATTTTAATTTGGCAAACGATGTACCAAACTTCCTGTATAATCTAACCAAAAAAAACCAATATTATAATTTTAGTCGACATAGGCTATTAACTTTACACTAAAACATAATTAATGTACGTCAAATACCTACATACCTACCGCTAACGGGTGCATAAAAGCGACTAATACGGTTTCAGGTCGTAGGCTTTCCAGTAAATATTAACTATTCAGTCAAAGCGTAAAGCCATGCTATCACATAAATGACAAAGCCATATAAAGGAACAAGATAAAAAAAAAACATATGAAAAAAATCATTTCATACAATTAAAAAGGTGAACAATCCGGGATAGGATAAATTAAAAACAGCTCGAATTGGCTTTTGTCCTCAAATTCTAGTGAGTTTGTAGGAATTCTAGAATTTCATCTGTATATTCCGCACAGCCTTACTAGTTCGCGGAACCCTCGTAAGCTTTAATCCTTTCACAAAATAAATTCATTCTAAGAAATCGAACGGAAATCTCGATTATTCACGTAAATTGAAAATCTTGCATTATCACGGCTCAGTGAGCATAGCAGAACTCATCCTCGAGCCTACCTTTTAGAGACCGGTTTATTTTCACAATGTTTGATTAACTAGGTGCTAAACGGACGACTATAGTCATACTTATGCTGCTCACACAACAACATAGGTTACATCACTTTCTGATACCAGGCGATGGTTAAAGAAGAAATATTTACACTCTACCGTCACAAAAACAGGTCATATTGTATGGAAATTTTCAAATTTTCATTTTCTATGACGGCTGATCGGTGATCACGTGATGCTTCCATAGAAAACGAAGCGCCGGAAGCTCCAACCCGGCCCCGGCCAGGTCTAGCGTGTCATCCTTTAATCCAAACAATAACCTGTAATCGCATAACAAGCCCAAAATCCTTAGAGATAGGGTTCCGCCATAACTACAAATTTAGCGCGTATTTCTCTTTGTCTACCACAGAACGCAGCTCATAAATGCATGCGAATAAATTTCGTACACGTTACTGAAACTTATATCCGTTTAGTGCAAATTCCTATGCCCCAATCGGGTCGTAAGTTACAGGTTTATTGATCCAGAGAATCTGTATTTATTTCCACGTAACCTTTTCGTACTCTCAACTTTTCGCCAATAGTTAAATAGTTAAGGCTGTTTCATCTTTGCGGATATGTGTAAAAAGGATAGCCGACGAAATCTGTAAATGTTTGTACTGTCGGTATTAGATGGGTAAGAGGTAGTTTGCATACGTTTCGGTTTCATCTATCTATTCTGTCGCTATTTATTTTTATTCCATTGTGCACGCTTTTGGCTGTATTTGTTGCGGGAACAGAAAATAAATGACACCATAAACTCTTCTCGGGAGACGATTATACTTCAAAGGTTCCTATTTGTTTGATCATGTTTGTATGAGAACCATCTTGGTTATATTACAGATGCTATTCGTTTTTTGATTACAAGCTACAAACATTTTTAGAAATAAATTTAGAATCTCCGGACCGTGCGAACACCAGGCAGAATTTACTTATATTTTTTGAAGTGAAAACTTCTTTAGCGGCGCTGAGCACTTTTTTGAGGTGGGGAAAAAATGATAAACTCGAGGCAGCGTAAGGCGATCACGTGACCGTAAGCCCCGTAAGGTGGCCACTCATAATTTAAAATAATGGCATTTAAATCAATAAAGAAAAACTCAATGTTATTTGACATTTATGTTGCGGACTCCTTTTCAAGACTCTTTACCTATGTTCAAATAATTTGACGTTGTCATGGCAGTATGTAAATAAACATGTCAATTAAAAAGTATGATCTTATTTGAGAATGATAATAATAATAAAATAAATAAAAAAGCCTTTTATTTCTCGCGAATATAAAATATACAGTCACATAACATAGTATTAATTATCACATAAAGACATGCTTCGTAGAAAGTCACAGTACATTTCTATAGGTCCCTATTCTATCATGCATTTTTTTTATTTAAGTTTAATACATTTAACTAAATTGAATATTTTCATGTCATTTCATACTAGAATAATAAAAAATATAAAAAAATAAGATAATACAGTCATCAAAATGCAGATAGTAATTTAAATGTCAATAGTCAATGGTAATATAATATAATAATAAAGTGAAGCAATGTCAGGCGAGAACCCCTCTTAGCTGAGGGTAAAGGCCTCCTCCAGAGATGACCAATGGTCTCTATCGTTGGCTTGTGTCATCCATTGTTTGCCAGCCGCGTGTGTAATGATAATAATATATAATAAATAAATAGAATAACTCCGCTAAACGTATGTATCGTGTTACCGGGCGTCGGTAACACAGTGAGGTGAGTTTTCACTTCTATCGGCACTCCCGGAGTGCAACCGTTGTTTTTCCTTGAATCAATACATTAAATACGATTTAGTATTAAATTAATTATTGATGAAATGGTCAAAGGCTAAAAATAAAACTCTTAAGAATCTGTAAATTATTTAAAAAATCAACTTTCGTTAAGCACGCGAAAACCATTAGCACTATTGTTAATTTCGAGAAAAGAAATTGCAAACAAAAATGTTCACTTTTCATTAAACTTGGTTCGTTTGCAAGAGAGGAAATTAACTTTGTCTTTTGTTCTCCAAAAAATAAAATCCTCCAACAAAAAACTACCTTATTTCACAGCTCTCATAGCGTAAATTCCCATGAATTTCAGTTAAGGTGATATTCAACAGTTTTAAGGCAGAATACGCATGAAGCGTGCTTTATTAAAATCATTGACTAAAACAGTAGGAATCCGTGTTCTGTTTATTAAGAAAACTGTTTCATTCCTTGTTATTAAATTGGCTGATGCATTTTTCTGGTGATTTTTAATATAGACCTTTTAATGTTGTCCCAATTTTTGTAAACTCCGGTACGGGACGGTACATGGTCTCTCAAAGACGTCAGTCAGATCATCTCTTATCATTTGCCATGATCCTGAAATACTGTGAATTTCGTGAACCAATTTTGAGCTGATATATAACCGGCGTGTCCTATGTTACTCATTCCCAACACGGGCCGTGCACTTAACCCTTAATTTCGCAAAAATCACGGAAGGTCGTGAGTTTAAAACCTCCTCGGCGCTCAATAGGTAAGTAGTATCAATGATTCTGGTTAAGAAAAAAATACAAAAAGAGGGTCAAATTATATTGTGTACAGTATTTTGGTCAGCGCCAAATTAAGGGAAATCAAGAAATTGATTGATAGTTCAAGGTTGGGTAAAGGTGTCTAAAATATGAATAGAGAAATATGTATTTATATTGGGCCATTTTTAAACTTTGAAGTTATTAACTATATAAAAGAAGTACTTTACTTCAATGAAAATGAAATAATCTGTGAGTTCAATGAAAGAAAAAAAAAAAACAGACAGCCTATTTCGAAATGAAATCTGTTCTGAATCTGCGAATATTTCTAATTGGTATTTTTTAAACATAATCTCTAAACATCTAAACATGTACGAACTATTTTTGTTCTCTAACATTGTTTCGCGAGGAATTAAAGCTTAATTGGCTTGTCTGCACCACCCAGCTCGCGCCATTCCTTGCAGAATTTATGAAAAGTCGGTTTGGCATGGAATAAAGATAATTTAAGTCTTAAAGAACCAGGAACAAAAACTTTTATATTCAGTTATTCTCAAATCATTCTAATACCAATTCAAACTTATAGTAAAACCTTGTGATAATGATAAACTGTACATATTTGTGCAATTATTATTTAATGAGTTGTTTTTCTTTATTAAGTGACTGTAGATTTACCATAGGTAATGGAAAGTGGCGAGAGAGCCTACGATAAATTTCACTGGTTTAAGTAAATATACTCATGCGTTTCAGTGACCTAGACCATCCTAGATATTATTTCTGTAACTAATAAATAATCATATAAAATTAATAGTTAACACAAACCAGATAACTAAAAATATGTTTTGGTAGCCTTCCAGTTATTTATACGTTTTCCTTGTTGTAAGGTTCCAATGATCCACTAACGAAACGAGTCCAACAACACTTCATTCTTACATAATAGCAATATCGCCTTTGTTTCGACTATCACTTTTTTCCGCTGTTACTGTACGGATTGTAGACAGTAGACATATATAGTGAAACAACATTAACAATATAATTATTTAATCTGATAAACAAACACCGCACGCGAGTGATTACGAACCGGATCACTCATCATCATTTTTGTCGGAACACAATAAATTCAAAGGCAAAATATCAAATGCAAATACGAATCAAAATTTAAAATGAATGCCAGTCAGACCATTTCCCGCACCACCAATATTTAGAAAGCGGGAAAATCTACATACGTTTCCTTTTTGCGGGACAGTGATTGATGTCTCTTCTTTGTTTTAAAATTTGCGGTAATGATAAGTAATATTATGATAAATATCATTTCTCTCCCCTTGTGAAACAATGTTTCATAAAATTCGGTTGTTTTGGAGTTGGCATTTGCTAAATTGTAACAGGACCTACACGTTGCGTAGTAGGTTCTTATGTTACGTTCGTGTAAATAAATTTTACTGTAGAGATTAGTTTCAAAGTACTTAATTTACCTAAGTATATCATTATTAAAACGTTTTGCAGACAACATAAAATAAAAATAAAAATAAAACACAAATGTCATAGGAATTGGTAGGTGTTGAAAATAAAATGTAAGGACGGTAAATCCTGACCCACCGTGATACAGTTCACACTAGTACGAGGTCAGTCACTTACTGTTGGTTTTGTACCATAAAACAATGTAAGTAGTATAAGCACCTTTATTATATCAATAAAATATCTTCTTTAAGAAACTATTTAAATATTATGTAAATAGATATGTTTATTACATTTCATTTTGAAAAAGGAGGCTACACCCGTTGGCATCGGCTGGGCGAAGCTGGAAAAGGCCGCGCTGGACCGTGAAAAATGTAAACCCCTTCTGGGAGCCCTATATCCCGGATGAGGGATAACAGGATACCATCATCATCATCTCATCAATTCATCTAATTTTTAATGACAATGTATTTGTTAACAGTTTTATTGTTCTATACATAGAGCCATACATTTTTTTACCACACCGATGAGCAATTACAGGTTCCATCATCAATACTTATTATGAAACAAAGTCCCCTGCCACGTCTGTCTGTCTGTATGTTCGCGATAAACTCAAAAACCACTGTACGGATTTTCATGCGGTTTTCACCTATTAATAGAGTGATTCTTGAGGAAGGTTTTGGTTTGTAAATTGTAAAGGTTTTGTGTAAATTCGTTGAACTACCCGTGCGAAGCCGGGGCGGGTCGCTAGTTTTATATAAAAATATTGTGTAAATACAATTCTGGCAAATATTGTTCTTTATACAAAACGGTACTTGTATGTTATTTCAAAAATATCACCATTTTTAACAGGATTCCCTTTTGTTTCTACTTTGCGAAGCAAACACAAATAAATGTTTCTCCTCAAATGAATACGAATGGACATTTACTCCAGTACCTCTTAATGATAAATTATGGCAGTTATTAGTTATTGTCCGTGAAGTACTCAATTAAACAAAGACTGCCAACTTTATTTGATGAAGTGGAGAAAACCTGATTAAATTGATTTATTTAGTCTGGTTTACAACCGTCGTCTACAATGCCTTTCCTTTAAAAAGGCTTCATTAATAATTTATGTTGTTCTCAATTTGACACTTAGTGGTAGCTATAAATATCATAGCCTTGACTTATGAAAGATATGAAAGATAAAACCCGAGAGTACTAAAGGTATGCGAAACGCCTGGCGTACTAGGTAATTAGCGATAAGTGCTGTTCAGATATATAGTGGTGTAAAATCATGATTACCCATTGTACTTAAAATATTATGTTCAAACTTGATAACCCATCTGTGTATTATTTACTACACCCAAGAGCTATAAATCGATAAAGGATAAACATATAAAATCTATACCCTCGTATAGACCAATAGACAAGTACTAAGGTATCCATAACTTTTTAGCACTTTACGTTTCCACTGCTCTGGATTAAGAAGATTACTGCTTTACTTTCTCCTATAAAATTCACGCAACAGAAGCTCTCCTGTGATTTATAAATCAAATAGATTGACCAAACTAAAAACTAGGTCAAGATTACTCAAGATTTCCAAATACTCCACGTAATATACATGAGTCCTTTCAGATTTATCACTTTAATAACTCTTCCGTGTTTTGGGAAAAGGCGTAAGTGCAGGCGGAATTTAAGTTATGTGAGCTCTTTTGAACTGGGAAAGTTTGACCTAGTCAAACATTGGCGTGAGAATTCGGCAGAATAAAGTGTTGACATGGAGGCTATGGAGGAAGGAAAAATAACTTGGGAAACGTTGATGTTTTCACGTTCGGGCGTTATTCCCAAGCGCTAGACTTGAGTGGAAACAGGCATATTATATATTTAATATCATATATTATCATAAACGATAAACATACGGTAGCGAGGCAGCTAGCGGTTTAATAGTTTGCAGCATAAACAGCTAAACAGAGTGCGTTATAGTTTTACTGAAGCGCTAAAGAAATATAAAATAGAAAAAAATACTACCTGAAATTGAAATTTTGCAGACGATCGTGTGCACATAAAAGAATGAACTACATAATACTACAATTTCGTAGATGAGCATTGGGATTAACGGGAATCACTGTACCTATATACCTTTAAAAGTAAAAGTTGATTCTTAAGAGCTAGCGCGAGATTTTTACCTACTAAACTGCCAAAACTCTGCAGTTATGTATAAGTAGTGAAGTTATAACTTACAAGCAACAACATTTAAAAACTTGAGTGCAAATTGTCCTTAAATATTTTTTATTTTTTTAATAGGTACCTTATTTTAAGTATCATGAGTCTTGTATCGTAATACTTGTTATATTTTCACGTATCCTATTTAGTTTCACTTTTGAACATTCTGTATGACACGCAACTTTGCTAAGTAAATTAGGTAGTTGGAATCTAAATTTATTTCCCCTGTGCCCGAATATAGCGTCAAGTTGGATTAAGAGGACCCGTGGGATGTTGTAATCGGAGCAACCTTGGCATAGCTGGGATAACTTCTCCAAACGCCGTGCGCATAATTGAAGAGGAACTTTCAAAATGGTTTAGGAAGACTATATATTATGTTTAAAGACATAAAGTCCAATTTAGAGATTAACCTGATTATTAATATATAAAACTACTGAAATAAAGACAGTCTGTAACTTATGTAGTGTGATTCATATTTAAGGTGTTTATCTGGAGCATTGCGTTGTATGCGAGTGAGACATGGACACTGAGACAAAAAGATAGAAAACGGTTGGAAGCTTTCGAAATGTGGTGTTGGCGGAGGATGGAAAGGATCAGCTGGACTGAGAGGAAGACGAATGAAGAAGTCGTGATACACAGGACTAGGAGAAAAGCGATGCTTATTAAATACAATAAGAAATAGGAGAGGCATGATGGTAGGACACCTGATACGTCATGACAAGTTTTTCCTGAACATCTTGGAAGGCAGGATTGAAAAGACAAGAGAAGAAGGGAAACCTAGAATAACTTATCTTAGCCAAATAAAAAATGATACGTCGTATGAGGAAATTAAAAACTGGCACAAGAAAGGAATGATTGGCGATTACTCCACCGACAAGAGCAAAGCTATGATGATGATGATGATATATGACATATTTAAACAGGCGGTTTAGCATTCTCTGTAACTCAAAACAATAGTGTTTTAACGGAACTCTGAATTGAGCACGAGCATGATGCTTTTTTCGCCGTTTAGTAGGTATTAACTAAAACAGATGGCCCAAAGCGCAGGTAAACTAGTTTTTATATGTAGCTTAATTCATTATAAGCTCACCTGGAGACAACTTGAGACAATAATAGCCTTCATCGCTTTTTGCATGACATGGTGATAAGAAGATAATCATTATTTCGAAGAAATGTATAAATGGTATAATTATTTTGGAACTCGTCCAGTTTGAAACCATTAAGAAATGACGTAAGCATTGAAAGAAGTACATTATTAGGCAAAACATTTCCCTATAAAAAGTCGGTGACAGACCGCGTCCAATTACTTATGCCCACTTAGATAAAACGTCAAACTCAAAAGCAACAATTTCCACAAATAACCCGAAGTCCCTGTCAACCTTTAATAAAGAGGCCAAATTCCTTTAAATTATACCTATCAATGTAAAATCTAATAATCCATGTCGTCTTGAAATTTGTGTCTTATCAGGCTAAGGACACCTTGGGTTGTGCAGGATACGACATGAACACAAACAGTTTGTTTATTCATTTGCTTAAAAATTTTAATGAATAGAATTAGCATGTACCTACATATTTTTTATTTATTTATTATCAATGGAAACTTCTTAATTTCCATGCTTGTTTCTCCAGGTTTAATTCTGGATTTTATTTCTGGATTATACCAGTAAATAAAATTATTTTATCTTAATTTAATAAGTACATACATAATTAACAATTATTTCAATACAGCATATTAAATTACATTCTTCATAAAAGGTGTCATTTTAGTGTTTTTACGGGTAGCGCTTTGGAAGACAATGTTTATGTAAATTTAATAACATATATTTGGGTAAGTACTGCAAAAAAATGACATTATATTATTTGAAAATAACGTAGCTGACTTTTGGAGACTTATATGTAATACACCTATAAATCTCGTTAAAATATCATTGTTACTAAAGTGTCATTCAATAGAACTTGCTAACTATGTAAACAAACCGCCATACTAAAATTGACACGGAATGTCAATTTACTAGTAACTTCTGTTTACATAGTTAGCAAGTCTTATTGAATTACACTTTAGGTACAATTAGGCTTAATTGTTTCAACATCCAATCGCAACATTTTAGCAAACGAGGATATTATACCTTATCTGGGAGCTCGAACTATCCCCGCTGCTTCCCATTTTAAAACCTCGTAGTCCCTAAAATTATGGTGACGCAAATGTTTTCATTCTCTAAAATAAGTTAGACGGTTTTATGTTGGTAAGGTCTTGGGTAGAAGTTGCATTAAATTATAGGAAAAATGTCTAAGAATGAAGCAAGATAAGAATTCTTCTCTAGTTGAATCAGTCCTTAAAATAATATTATAGCAAATAGGTTTCATTTGAACATTGATATGCTGCTTTAGTTAGGATTAACAGTTTAGAATGATTCACGGTTAGTTTCACTAGACTCGAAAACAACACAAAATCACGGTCCATTTCCCGGTCGATATGTCGTAGTCAGATCGTATAATCCGCCGTACCTATTACATTATATAGGAGCCCCGCGAAGCGGGGCTCCGTCTAGTTAAGTTGCGAAGGAAATGTTTTTTGAAAAGAAACAGTCCGACGAACTTCAGATTTGATGGACACCCCAGCGTTTTTCATAGTTGTTGTTATGTCAGGCAGCGCCACGAGTGTTAAAAATGGGAACTAAAAACTGTCAAAGCGGCGGCTAATGACTCGCTGTATTACATTACGGCTAGCCGAGTTGAAGAACGTATGGCGCCGAATACATTCCGGCGGATTTTCATTCAGCCGCATTCAATCCGGCTAATCGTCGAACCGCCGCATTTCAAAACGCCCCTGTTTTTGAAAACGGCTAGCCGTAATGCAATACGGCGGATTATACGATCCGACTGCGACAGATATAAGTTAACTAGGATTGTTCACTTCGAGACCCATAATGATGAGAAAGAAATAAAAATACTGCTACAGTTGAAGCAAAGATAACGAAAGGCGGAAGAAGTCACTCAAGACTCTCAATCATTTTGAGAAATAACAACAAAAAATACATTGTTAAATTCAAGGAGATATTTCAACGCTACCTTAAACTTGAGTTCATGATAATTTCTTTTTGGAGTTCCGTGATAACGAAAACACGATGTGACATAAAAGTCTACTTAGACCTGACTTTTTATCTAAATTTATAAATTTATCTAAATGATAGCCATTTGATAGCCATCAGTCAATGTAGTCAATATTTTGCGAGCGTTTATAAATTTCTAGCTTAGCTTAATGTTAAGTATAAGGTATAATAAATGGCAAGAAGCTAAATAAAAAATCTATAAATTTATTATCGAAAAAATCCGTTTTATGTCAAATTCCGCAACTTTACCGTTATGCGCTTATATCTGAAATTTCCCTACTGTTAACTAAAATGAACTTTCAAAAATCTAAAACTTCCAGTTCCTTCTCGCAAAATCGTTATGGTGTCCATTGAAAATATAGTACTATACCTACAGCAAAATCTCTATTTTCTGAGAAAATAACTTCATTTTGACGGTTATTTCCCGGAACACAAAAGTACTCGATATTTCAGGACTCGAGGGATCTGTTGAAATAATACTGTTTGCATTAAGTAAGTCAATTATACGAGGTGTAACTTCGTTAATAGGTTCACTGATTACTATGTAGTTTTAGCTTTGGCTCCAAAAGGATCTAGCGCTAACTACTATAGCACTAGGACTAAGAACGAGATAGTTTGTAATGTTTGAAATGAAATGAATCAAATGAAAATAATTTATTTGAAACAACAGTCTTAAAATTAATAGATGATAAACATGTTACATAGTTATGCAATAGGCTACATGACTAATTTTTTTTATGGTATCAATCGATCGGGTTTGTTTTTAGGATCAAATGTCTATATGGGACCCATTGCATTAAAGTAACACAAAAGTCAGAAATTGTAGTCAAAGTCCGACAGTCGCACTTCACTCGCGAAACGCCCTATACAAAACGTCCAGAGGCCGTGACGTCATCGCCCATCTTGTAGTATGGACAAAACAAGAAAATTGCGATATGTCGGTGAAATATTGCGTTTATGTATATAGTTGCTATACAATATTTTTTTGGATGAAATGTAAGGAATCGAATGGTACCCTTACTTTTATCGTTTTTGAAAGTTAAAAAAAAACTTAAATTTTGAAACTTTCAGGTCCTGTAACTTTGTAATTTTTCAATATTTTATTTTAATATCCACATTATTGTGATAAATTGCTCGTTTGCTATCTATTTTACTAGATTTTGTTATAAAATTCAACATGTGTCATCATCCCTATTGGTTGTCCCAAAGAGGATACCACTCAGCATGTGTCGGAGAACTTAGTGCAATGACGCAGATTTTCAGTGGACCCTTAAACTTATAGAATAAGAAATAAAACATTATTAGTCGTAAAAATGCTAATGAATGAATTTGAATGTGCTACAAAGATTTGTAGTGGAGTACCTTCACTATAATTGTTATTACACAATCTACAGTGAAACTTGTAACATTCTCCTACTATAAAAAACCCCGATGCCCTAATTCTAACACTTTGTCACCCATTATAAAACCGTTACTCTTCTTAACAACCTACCTAATAGGTAACATATTTAACCTACGATGCCTATTAGGTAGGTAGTAGAAATTATATTTTTTATGGATATATAAAGTTTACATGGAACCCTCCAGTTTTTTTATACTTGTTTGAGGTTCTAGTGAGAAAAATGGCCGAGCCTCGTCGAGTAATGTGCTTGCATTACGTTAATGTCGGCGACAATGAAAATCTTACCTTACGCCCTATAACCGCATACGAGTATAAGGACAGAAAAGTAACTGCACCTTCCAAAAACCACGTTTCTATTATTGATGGTCTTTCTTAAGGTCTCGTACCTATAAAAGAAAGAAAGTAAAAAGGGAAAGTGCTAAAGGGAGGATAATACCTTACTTAACCTCCGCTATCCGTTCGACTGTCTTTATTTATATCCTAATATCCATTTGTTTATCATATTGGGCTGTATATGATTTGACACATAGTGAAAATTTTACATTACCGATTAAAACAATATGATTTTTGTTCTTTTTTAATGATGATTAAGGAAAGGATCCCTCCAGTTAAAGTGTTCCGACATAAATCAGATTTTTAAAAATAACTAGCTGAAAAAATCGACTCTGGCCTAATTTGACATCGTGAAAGTCACTTTACTCCATGAGCAGATTTTGAGCGTTAGTAGCTTAACCATGCTTAGCATGTTTAGATAACCATGCTTAGCTAAGTTACAAGCGATTTTAATTTAATATGCATAAAAGTTCATCCTCTGTTTTTACCTATGTTGCAAGATTTACATGGCCTACTACCGTTGACTAACACAACATTCCCATATTTACACAAAAGCTTATTCATAAATAAATAAAAACATATACGCCCTATTTAGTTACAATGCAAAGCAACACGAAAACCAGATTATATGACACGCAATCATGGAGACCTCCAGGCATATTTTGTAACTTACCAAAGAAAATAAAGATCTTTAAAACAATTTCCTTAAAATGATCACCTCACCGAAAAGAACCAAAATAAAACTACGCTTCAGCGATGATTATTCAGTTTTTGTGAGATTGAAAATGTTCCAGCTGGAAATGTCTGGTTTTTGTACAAGAGTAACACACTTTATGCAAAGAGTGACGTGACGTAACTACATTTGTGTAACACCAAAACCGTGGCGTGAAATATGTGTTGGTCTAGGACGTCATCTGTCTAGATTTATCCGGATTGGTCGGATCTGAGGACTGGGACGAATCTGTTGACATTGCTGCGAGAGATAGGTATTTATTTATGGTGAATGGTTGACTGACTATAGAGATAGAAAGACTAGGTAGGTACCAGGCGTATTACGGTCACTCTAACGTCAGTTTCTGACAGTAATACCAAAGATTGTATTTTTATGACGTGGTTGTGACTTTCCTTTTTATTTAAATTTTGTACTTGCGTAAAAGACGTAAAAGTGTTTAATTGTTGCGTATTTGTATTTATATTTCCTGTCAAACTTTTCATTTTCATTACGACGTAAATAATGTACCTAAATGTCCTTAATTCTAAATAGTGTAGGTATATACGTAGTCATGGTTTTACTATGGACTACAGCTACACAATTCTGCCAATACCCTCGTGGACTAAAACTTTGCTAGAAAGCCAAATACGAGTAGAAATAATCCTCTCAATAACATTGTCATTAATTATACTTAAGGTTCTCAAAATAAGTAAAAGTTACGCGGGTTAGGTACACCTGTAAAGTAAGGGTCGCCTTAGAAGTTTGCTCACAAAATCACCCTGCATGTTTACCTTAGCTCAGCGGTCGGCAACCCGCGGCCCGCGGGCCGCATGCGGCCCGTGAACCTGTCACTTGTGGCCCGCGAGCCTCTCTGGCTATCTTGTATGTAATATTGACAAATGACAATGTATGATAAAGTCATAAATATTAACAAAGTGCGGCCCGCGTCAACTTCGTTAACTATTATGTGGCCCTTGGCTACTAAAAGGTTGCCGACCGCTGCCTTAGCTTATTGAGGTAAATAAGTGATTATATTTGTTTATTTTCCAGCGTAAGTCGTAAGTCTCGTTTTCAGCAACTCAATAGATTTTTTGGGGAAAAATACTTAGTTTGGTTGGGAATATCACCATTCGTTATTGTAAGACTTCGGTCTCTCACCGTCTGCGTACTTATTTATACTACTTATCTGCCACTCAGGACACACAATTACCTTCAACATTTATTAATACCTACCATAGAAACGACTAAGAGTATTTACTTATAAGAGAGGTAGGTAAATACAGTGTTGTAATAAGTAAACATTTATAACTAATTGAACTAAATTTTTAAGGTACAGCGGCGGCAACAACGACGCCGCAACAGTAATGTAGCTGCCGTTGACATCCAAACGTGACCTTTATTGTGCGAGCAGGATATCGTAATACAAATAGGAAAAATCTAACGAAACAAGCTAGATTTTTCCTTTTTTTTTTTTTTATACTAATAAAAAAAAAAGGAAAAATCTAGCTTGTTTCGTAATTCTGATACATAAGCGTTTATTAACATTTCTAACCGGAAGCATATTCTCATACCAAAAAATTTAAAAACGATTACCATTTTGTTGAATTTTCTTCTACTTCCTTTCTTCCTTTTGGATGTTCAGTTGGGCAATGAAAACGAATTTAAACTTCATTTATCAAAATTGTTGTAGTTTAAATGCTAAGGTAGATTCTAAATATACCTAATAGAAATACAAACATCCACCCACACACACACATGCGCAACATAGACTGCTAAACAATAGCCCTTGCTAACGCCTGGACGCCTTCGAAGGGACACCTCCAGATTTTTGCTTAATTTCTCTTAACCTAAATAACAAACATCCAAGTATCCAAACTGTCCATTTATAATATCGTTAGTAGGGCACCTAAGCAAGTCATCCGTAAAAACCTACAGGCCGCGTTATTTTTCATGGCAGCCAAAACACCCATTACTTTACGTTCGTTACGTTAAACAAGCCCTTTATTTTGCAATTTGTATCTGTAGAATGAGCCGCGAAGCGGGTTTGCATAACATTACTAAGGGGTTCTGTATACATTTGATTTGGATAATTTCAAGATTTAAACTGAACTGGAGTGTTACTGCTTTGACTTTGTGTTACACATTACACACACTCTTAGTACTTTGAAGGTAATCAGCATTTGACGCTGTGTATTCCACACAAAACCGCAATTAAATGGTGTGGTTTAACTGTTGCGGGACATGAATCTAGTATTAAACTGGATTGGGCATGAGTGGTGGGGATAACTGACAGAACGGGATAGTCTTATGTATCTTTCAGTAGGAGTAGCAGCGAAAGCGCTATTATTGTTTGTCCTTGTCACAGTCTCACATTTTTTTTTATTCCCCACCATAAATTAGTATGGATTATGGTGGGCAACAAACAGATTCGACCAATCATAGCGTCGCATTGCATATGTTTTGTCCCTCACGGAGGCACGCGTAGACCACTTCTATAGGATGCTACCTTCTATGTTGCGGAATAAATCGTGGTCGTTATGCGCCCATTACCAGGTTAGGTATAAATACGATTAAATTCACATAAATCAATATCCAATAATTATTAAATCCGTATTTCAACATTAATTTTACTACGTACATACGTAGTAGAGAAAAATTAATATATTGTAAGGTACATACCTATGTAAACGTTTGTGCATTTAATCATATCTACTTTTTTAAACGCGGTAAGCGTGGCTCACTTGCAATCGCAATAGTTAAAACATTAAAAAGCCGGTATTCAAGTGATTTATATACCACCGGATACATGAAAAACTTCCGCGGGAAAACTGAAAAACAATCCCCAGCTAGCTGACCGTAAAAACGCGCAGAATTCAAGAGCAACCCAGAAACAAAAACGCTGGTAAACCCGGCAGACACGCGCTCATTTGGCCGCAGTTGGTTCATAAATCAACGCGCCTCGCTGCGGAACACGACAAGTCCATTTAGCATAACATTTATTTATAATCGTAATATTTACTGAGAATACGGGCATGCGGGCCGAGTTGCGTGACGGGTGTGACGACGACGCGAAGAGTTTAAATTTTATACCGGGTGTGCCTTGCGGCGGTAGCACGGTCGCTATTTTATCGCTTCCCACCATGCCTATCACGTTATAACAAGTATGTAAGTGACGGGCATAGTGACAGGCAATAAAAATGGAACCATGCTGCGCCCGCTGCACAGACGCAAATATTGAAACGAATTACCCTTTAGACTAGATCGACATTGCCTGATCCAAATCCGAAGACAAGCCGAACCTAATTTATGTTTTTTCATGCCAAGTTATTGAATAATGTGCCAAATTGGCATAAAATAAGCAATCTAGTGAGAATCAAGCACCGCCATTGCTAATAACATTCTACCATGCCCGATGGTTAAAATTTTTTAATGCGACTACGTATTTTCATAATCTTTTCATTTTAAGTATCGCTAGTGTTGCTAGTCTGATTGAATGAGCTGATAGAATATAAACACATAAAAAATACAGAGTGGGTTATTAATACAAAAGCAAATTTAAACAAGGCGTAGGTTTCATTGCTATGAAACTATTTTAAAAGAAATTTTTCATTTATCCTTAACTAACAGTATGAAATTATTTTTATTTATGCATTTAATTTATTAGATTAGGTTCTTTATAATATGAATATAAAAGTAAAATATAAAAACACTTACAAAACAATAAAAAATACATATAAACACATTATAAAAAACCTAACCTAGGGTGCCGCCGGGGCAAGGCCCAAGCTACCGGTGGTCAGGGCCGCAGAGAAAGGAACCGACGGACTATCCGCGCCGTGTCCAAGATCACCGCCTTCTGCATCTGGCTTTTGATCCAACCACCTAGCGAGAGTCTCTCAAGATGTTGGTCGAGACTCTTCGCTATTAGACCGTTCGCTGAAACAACTATCGGGACAATGATCGTCGAATCAACATCCCACATGGCGGTTATCTCGTGAGCCAAGTCTAGGTACTTATTGGACTTGTCCTTCTCGGCTGAAATTATTATTATTATTTGTCGAGCGGCAATGAATTGATACAATGACATAGTCATGACTTGTAACAGTGACGTCGCGTCAGTAAGTGCGATGTTTTGAATAAAAACAATGTAGTGATACGTTGCGTGCTGAATTGAATATGAAATACTAGCTGTAGCCCGCGACTTCGTACGCGTGGATTTGTACATTGGTGGTTATATATTTTACATTAGCTTAGAACATGCAGCAAAAGATAGCAGTAGGGACAGTTAATCATTTGTTAATTATTATACAACGCATGAGATTTGTCTTTCACAACCTGGCTACGAAGTTTTAAGCCCCTAACTGAATAAAATTGTTCTCGATATAATCTCTCTCAACCCCTAGAAGATTTTCAAGTCCACTATTTAATAAAACCTACTACCTAACTACCTATTTACGAAGTTTGAAGTTCCTAGCTTTAAATAAAATTTGAACCCTCTACCAACTCTCAACCTTTAGGGGATGAATTTTTAAAAACGCTGAAATACTTTTCTTGTAATCTAATAATATGCATTTATACAACGATTCAAGTCCCGCACTCAAATAAATATTTGGGTTCCATACAAATTTTCAACCCCCTTTTCACCACCTTGGAGGATGAATTACCAAAGACTCTGAAATTAGTTTTCTATTCTCTTAATAAAATACCTTTTACGAAGCTTCAAGTTCCTAGCTTTAAATAAAATTATAACCTATACAAACTTTCAACCCATTTTTAACCCTGTTATGGGATGAATTTTTAAAAACGCTGGAATTGGTTTTCTTGTGTTCTAATAATATGGCTTTATAGAAAGATTTAAGTTCCGCACTCTCAAAAATAATTGATCTCCATACAAACTTTCAACCCCTTTTTAACCTCCTCGGGGGATTAATTTTTAAAAACGCTGAATAGGTTTTCTTGTTTTTTTTTAATAAAATACCTTTTTACGAAGTTTCAAGTTCCTAGCTTTAAATAAAATTTGAACCCTATACAAACTTTCAACCCCTTTTGGACCCTTATAGTGGATGAAATTTTAAAAACGCTGAAATCACTTTTCTCATATTCTAATAATATGTCATTATACAAAGATTCGAGTCCCGCATTTAAAAAATGTTTGACCTCCATACTAATTTTCAACCCCTTTTTCACCACCTTAAATGTTGAATTTTGACAAAACGCTGACATTAGTTTTCTTCTCTTTTAATGAAGTAACTTTTTACGAAGTTACAAATTCGTAGCTTAAAATAAAATTTAAACCCTATACAATCTTTCACCCCTTTTTAACCCTTTTAAGGGATGAATTTTTAAAAACGCTGAAATTACTTTTCTTAAGTTCTAATAATATGGTTTTATACAAAGATTCAAGTCCCGCACTCTCAAAAATATTTGATCTCCGTACAGACTTTCAACCCCTTTTTCACCACCTCGGAGGATGAATTTTTAAAAACGCTGAAATTAGTTTTTTAATTTAATACCATTTTGCGAAGTTTCAAGGTCCTAGCTTAAAATAAAATTTGCACCCCAAGACAAAGTTTCATCCCCGTTTTTACCCCCTTAGGGGTTTGTTTCCCTAAAATGTCGCAATTACTTGTTTTTGTAATCGGCTATTATGCCTTTCTAAAAAATTTCAAAGCATTTGTAATGGATTCAAACTTTCAACCCCTTTTTAACCCTGTTAGGGGATGAATTTTCAAAAACGCTGAAATTACTTTTCCTGTCTTATAATAATATACTTATATACAAAGTTTCAAGTCCCACACTCACAAAAATATTTGATTTCTATACAAATTTTCAACCCCTTTTTCACCACCTTGGGGGATGAATTTTAGAAAACGCTGAAATTAGTTTTCTTATTTTTTATATAATACATTATTACAAAGTTTTAAATTCCTAACTTAAAATAAAACTTGAACCCCTTACAACCTTTCATCCCCTTTTTAACCCTTTTAAGGAATGAATTTTTTAAAAACGCTGAAATTACTTTTCTTGAGTTCTAATAATATGGCTTTATACAAATATTCAAGTCCCGCACTCTCAAAAATATTTTATCTGCGTACAAACTTTCAACCCCTTTTTCACCACCTCGAGGGATGAATTTTTAAAAACGCTGAAATTACTTTTGTTGCTTTTTAATTTAATACCTTTTTGCGAAGTTTCAAGGTCCTAGCTTAGAATAAATTTTGCACCCCAAGACAAAGTTTCATCCCCTTTTTTACCCCTTAGGGGTTGAATTTCCTAAAAGTCGCAATTACTCTTTTTTGTAATCGGCTATTATGCCTTTCTAAGAAGTTTCAAAGCATTTGTAATGGATTCAAACTTTCAACCCCTTTTTAACCCTGTTAGGGGATGAATTTTCAAAAACGCTGAAATTACTTTTCCTGTCTTATAATAATATACCCATATACAAAGTTTCAAGTCCCACGCTCAAAAAAATATTTGATCTCCATACAAACTTTCAACCCCTTTTTCACCACCTTGCGGGATGAATTTTCGAAAACGCTGAAATTAGTTTTCTTGCTTTTTAATATAATACCTTTTTACAAAGTTTTAAATTCCTAGCTTAAAATAAAACTTGAACCCCATACAACCTTTCATCCCCTTTTTAACCCCCTTAGGGGTTGAATTTTTCAAAATCGCTTCTTATCTCTTGTACACTTTATAAATGCAACCTAGTGTGCAAATTTCAACTTTCTAGCTTTTGTAGTTTCGGCTCTGCGTTGATGAATCAGTCAGTCAGTCAGTCAGTCAGTCAGTCAGTCAGTCAGTCAGGACACTTGCATTTATATATATAGATTACACGCTGTATAGTGAAAGTAGACTAAGAAAAAATGCACTTATCAAAGGTTTTGTCCGTAAACGTACATACGTGCACAAAAACATGGAATTCTAAAACATAGGTTTTTAAAACGAAGTTAAACGAAATCAGGCACAAAAACGCGTGCTTGTAACAGCACCGGCTTATCTTCAAGTCAATATGTTAGGGTTAACTTTAAATTTAACAGACATCTAATCTTCAGAAGCAAATTTATGATTCTTAATCTACATTTACAAAAACATAATTTGGCCATGTTGCAGAACCAAAGACACAGCAAGCCAGCCTGACCCTCCACATTCCGCGCAACTGCGTACTGTATAAATAGGTGTGAACAGAGCGTTATTAATTGCAAGTAATATACCCGGTGATATTACTAAATACCCGGCCTCCGTGTTTCTCTTCAATATAACTTGAGTCCCCTGTTCGGCTATGAACTGAGTGGTTGTTGACATTATATGCAAAGTTGTCAGTGCTTGCTTGTATTAGTAATATTTTGCTTTCATTATATTAATTTTGCTTGGAGACATGTTTTGAAATGATGGCGTGATGAATTTCAAATGAAATAAATTTATAATATGGCGTTAAATTTAATCATAACTAGTGACGCTGTGTGCCGTAGATCTCATGCATGAACCCCTAAGGCTCCGCCATTTTGGAAAAAAATCAAAAACTGAATAGCCAAAAAAACTATTTATTTAATGCACCTACTCACATTGTTTTACGAGAATCAGTTGAATCAATGAATATATTATATTTTTCGGTTTTGTTCTTCTCTACACAATTGTAATACAAAATGCAAATATAACGCATAATACGATATCGACCAATAAAAGCAATCATCTCATCCCCACTGGAATAGTATTTTATGCAACCGTTGTTTAAGAGGGGTCAAAAAAGGCGAGTGGCATGAGTAACAATTTGAGGCGAAGCCGAAAATTGTTAATAAAGACGCCACGAGTATTTTTTGACTCAGTTAAACAACGTTGCATACAATACTTTTTCTACGACCAAGCACTTACTTTGAAAAAAATTTGTAAAAACAAATATTTTTCATTCAACAAAAATAATACTTTAAACAAGTGGAATAATCAGGGAATAATATAGGACAGCTAAGATACGCGACCCGGCCACCGCGCCCCGCGCCCCACGGCCGGTTGGTCAGCGACACCTTCTTGTAACTCATGAGGCCCTGGTACTTGCTCTTAGTTAAATTACAATTTTGGACAATTTTTTTCTCGATCTTGG
Organism: Cydia amplana; assembly: GCF_948474715.1. Classification (NCBI taxonomy): domain Eukaryota; kingdom Metazoa; phylum Arthropoda; class Insecta; order Lepidoptera; family Tortricidae; genus Cydia; species Cydia amplana. The sequence goes on from NC_086070.1 coordinate 21,076,091, forward strand.
CCACAGTAGCCTATGGAGACTAACAAGCAACGCTAAGCGGTGTTCGTAGTCTACGGATCTTGCTATATTACGGGTGTCACATGTGCGTTTCTGATTTCTGAAGCAATTTTATTGTTTCTACTAGTTAGTACTCATCTGTCAGAGATGACAATTAAAATTAGGTTGGCATCAATGTATTTCATACAATATTTTTAAGTGGTGATTACACGAAGTATCGTAAAAGTACCAAAAACGTACTGCGTGTATGCACAAATACTTTTTTGGGGAATAGACTAGTCTTGTCTTGACAACTTTAACATAGGGGTTTAAAGGTGTGTGTACGACCTTTTAAATGACAAATAAAAGTACGGGAGTAGAAAAAATATATATCGACACACTGACACAAATATAACTAGTTTGTTCTTTTAAATATTATGGTGAAACGCTTATGAGTATTTAATTTACTTAAAAGTTTTACAATGTTATTGTTGCGGTGGCTACTGAATTCTGACTTCTACGTTGAGTCTGTAGTAGCTTTACCACGAGCTTGACACTGACCTGACACAGACATATTCGCTACCGTGTGCATAACTTATGTTCTATGCATTTCGCTCGTACTGACATATAAGTGCGAACGACATGTATAGAAAATAAGTTACGCAGACGTTAGCGAATATGTCAAAGTCGTGGTAGCCGTACAGATATTTTGTGTCTAATTAATGTTTCGAGTGATATTACCCAAATGTTTGAAATGTTTAACCTACGCAAACCCAAATTATTTAAATTAAATTAATTTAAGGGGTTTTTTTTCTGACATGACGACTGGTTTAATTATAAGCAGAAAATATAAGCTTTCACATTGTTGAGTTCTTACAACCAATTTTAACTAATTAAAACACTGTGCATAAAATTATGATTTATGTTGACGTGACAAGTCTAAACTTTCTTAATCTGTAAGACTCGCTCGACTATTACCGACTGCGCTCATTGACTGCTCGTAACTCTGAACTTAGTTTTATTAATTTTAAGCATTAATTAAGGAACAAAGCTTACTTGCCCAACTTCCTTGTTACGTTATTAGCTGCCGGTTAAATTCAACTCATAATTTTCCAAGAGTTCTGCGTAAGAATACTTTTACAGCCTAATGGGGCTTAAAACTCTTTTAGAACAATTTCAAGTTTTATGCGATAAGAGAAGTTTTAAAAAGAACCATTAAAACCATTCAATGGTTTCTTTTTTGTTTTAAATAAGTAGTAGAAATGGCTATTGAGACTTTAGCAGCCTACTGATATTTACTATAAAGTGACTTACATACAATATGCCATCAGACGAAGGTACGTGGGTCATACTGAAAGTTTCTAGATTCTGATATATGAGAAAACTTATTTTTTCTAAGTGGCCAGTTCAGGAATTTTCAGTATGACCTAAGTATAGTAATCGTATTTTAGGTTTTACGAAAAGGTTTTCTAATAACGCCATTTTACGTCCTTTCTAACTAATGTTGTATTTCAAGAGGACACCTAATTTAATTTATAAGATGACTTATAAATTTGGTCAGAAGTTTGTAGGCAATTTTGTGTACGGGGCTGTAACGTCTCATAGCTACACTAGTAGGATGAATTTGAACACAAATGCGATTTTAAATTTTGAGTATTTTAAACATAACAAGGTTTAAACTTTCACGATTTTTACACATTATTAAATTGTACAACGGGACTTAATCGCGTATCTAAGTAAACAAGACCAAGTGCGGGTAGTTCGAAAAACTCGCGCGGTTAGAAGATGCTGATGTCAACTTAAGCCAGTCTTCTCCGAGACCATGGGGACAACGCCGTCCTCGAAACGTCGGAGGTCAATCTTAAAACTTAGATACACGATTAAGTCCCGTTGTACTATTTAATAATAACAAGGTTACTTTAACTTTTGAAGGTCCTTAATTAGAAGTTGAGTTGGCATCTAAACTTCAAACTTTGCATTCAAGGGTATCTTTGTCTAAAAATATATTTTCAGTTGGTGACCAAAGCGTTGCAATTATTCACCCTATTTTAATGGATAAGGTATCAATCGACACGTTTTCACGGTCCGGGTAGCGTAGACTTTATTTTAACACATTCAGTGCCAGCGAGAGCTACGCGCTACGAGCGTAGCCGATAACACGGGAAAAACCGTATGTAGCGAAAAGCGCCTACGAACAGTGAACTCCCCTAGCTGTCGCTGGCAATTAATTTGCGTTAAACAACTATAAAAAAAGACACGCAAACGCATAGTATAGGTTGTTTGGTCCATCGTTTGCCAAATTAAAACGGCATATAGGTTGAGTCATTTGCTATCTTCTCATGCTTAGTAAAAAAAGTTGCCCTCGGTTTTTCTCACTATACTGCGCACGTAACAATTTGAAATTTACGAAAAACTTGCGTAAGTAGATCTGGAAAATTACGTGCGGAATTTGGTTTTTCTAGGCATGAGAAGATAGCAAATTATTCAACATTTTTGCCATTTTAATTTAAACGATGTATATGAAATCGGAAATCGAGTTCCAGTTTTTAAAATGTTTTATACTTATCGCAATCCAAAATCACAGAGAAACTTAAAAGTTCGTCTTAAAAGGTTTCACGTTGTGTAGCAATAGGTAAGCGAAGAATTGGTACAGTATAGCGGTACACTCCACATCCCTAGTCGGAATCATAAATCACACAGAAGCACCGCACAGGCGTTTTACGACATCTCAATTTAATTAATTACACTTTACAAATGGCAATTCCCGTCACTCGTAGGTGCTACGGTTTGAACGATTTAAAGCATATAGTGTTTTGATTTGATAATAAAATAAATAATAAAAATAAAAAAAGCAATGGGTTGCACTTCGGGAGTGCCGGCAGAAGTGAAAACTCAATGACTAGTCCAAAATGTCTGCAGAATTATGTATAATTGACCCATCCTCCTTTCTATTGAAAAACTTTAGTTCCGAAATTGCTCGTCAGTAAGCTTAAATTTGTAGCGTAATTGTTTAAAATTCGAATAGAAATTGTTAAGTTACCTTGCAGACCTCGCATCTAAATATATTTGGTCATGATATTTTGAGTTTTATTCACCAGTACTAGAGTTCACTTTTACTAGCGATTTCATCAAGATGTAGCTTTATTGAATTATATTTGATAAAGTTAGAATGTAACTGTGAGATCCTCGTATTTCAGCCCGTACAAGATTAGAACATTGATCTTTATTGCTTAATATAAAAGTCCAGTTTTATAATTGACCTGATTATGATACGTTATGACTAAAGTTCTTTGGTGAATAAAAACAAAACAGCAGGCTCAAGCTGGAAACAAATTATCGGACGCGGCTCATAGCCGCGACTTATAAGTATATCTAGATAATGAATAACACTGAACTGTGCAAACTATCGGAGGTAAGCCGTGGACGTAACCTTGAGCCTTCGGACATCCGACAGAAATCTGGCGCGCTGGATGTTCCTGACTGTGCACACTTTTATGTCGCGCGCGTCAGCCGCGTCCGTCAGCCGCGTCCGATAATTTGTTTCCAGCTTCAGGCATACATTTTCTTCATACAGTCTTAAGATACCTCTCGCGAGTTTAACATTTTTTCCCCATCACAAAAAGTGCACAGCGCCGCTAAAGAAGTTTTCACTTCAAAAATATTTTACTCGTTAGCTTAAAAAACTAATTAGTGTCTGCGATGGTGCCTCTTTTTAAGTGAGAAGACACTTGTGCTAAGAGAGCACCGCTCTTCCACGCGGTTAGTTTACACTATCTTAAAAATAATATGTAATTATATTAAACTAATAGGATGTGCGTTTAAAATCGTATTTGCGCGTTAATTTCAAACTTATTTTGAGTCCGTAGGTACTCTCGAGTCTCAAACACCCGTTACAATAATTTGTATGAACTTCGCTCGATAAAAAAACCTTACCTGTTATTTACTTTAAAACTTTGTACATATTTAACTTACCTACATAAGTTGACGAAGTTGATAAAGATCAATGATGACATCACCGATGTCGTAATTAATATTTTTAGTAATTTAAGACATAAGTACTCGTATATTTTTAACACAAAAGGAATCTAAAATAATTTTGCGCCGGCTCCAATCGCTCACACGCGGCTAGACATGGGTAGTTCGCGAATGAAAGATTCAATTGAAGTACTTCACTTGATGTCACTCGTTCATTCACTAGTTCAGTTCGGATTCATTTAGTTCTTTACTTCAGCAGTTCAGTTTAAACTCCTTTTCATTTACTTGCTCATTTGCTTAAAGAGTGACAAGGACGCCACATGTTAAACCTACGATTCATAAATTAATTTGTTTGAGTGATTCATATTGAATGAAATTATCTATCAAATTCTTCACTCAACTCAATATATCCGCAAATGAGAGAAATAAAATCCAGTACTGTTGATATAGATGGATCGGTTGAGCTACTGAACTAAACTGAACTAGTGAACTAAAGGAGTGAAGTACTTCAGAGCGTACGAAAGATACATATCAATCTTTTCTTTTTAGTGACACATTTTGCGCATGACTACACGCGGCATTCCCGAACTGAAATAAAGGCACTATATAAATTGTATATAGGTACAGACAGATGTCTATCACAATGTGTATTAATATGTATTGATATAATAACAGAATAAGGCGTATAGGCGTTCTCTCTCTGGCGCTAGACAATCGCATTAGTAACTAATACTTTCAAAATAACACGCGAATTATCGCTAACATATTCCAAATCTGCTTACCCAAGTGCCGTGCGAACGACTCCTAAACCCACAGATTAGAGCAAATACTGTATAATTATTCGGTTGATACCCTATTTATCTAGTGCTGTTTAATCTGTAGGTAGATGAGCAAACAAATCTTAGTAAATAATAAACGCTTACGCATATTCACATTTCGCTGAGCATTCATATACGTGTAGGGTATTCTACGTAGGTATTTACTATACCGGTTGGAACACAACGAGGAATCTTTCCAGCAATGGGAGATATTTAGAGGACTACATTTTCCCCCTGGAAACTATAATAATATGTGACTATTTTCAACTTATAGTCTTTTAAATAACATGTAAAAAACTAGTTTCTGCCAACCCTAAACAGGTGACAGTGTCAATAAACTTACTTGTAAACAATTGTTAGACGACAAAATATTATGTTGATTTGTTGCCGTCCCACAAGTCCTTACGTCCTTATGGGGTTTCTTCACTTTCATCCAAATAGGCTGTGAGGATAAAATAGAAAACTATAACACATTGCTCGCGTTATTAATAACCACGAAGCCGATTTTAAGGGTAAGAAGAACGGCACTGCGCTAAAAATATAAACCTACCTACCAACGATTATATAAATTGAATAAATTGATATTTTAGTAGGAGAAAAACAGATCGTGTAAATTAATTTTGTATTAAGAAACGTCTCTGTCTGTAAAAGTTGCTACTGAGCTTAGAAATAAATTAAAAGCGGCCGCGGGTGCGATCTCAGTAGCTCAGTTGACAGAGCATTGGCTATAGTGATCCAGCCGCGAGTTCGAGTCTCGCCCGAAACGATGAATTTATACAATTTTCATTTATTTCTATGCCCGTGTAAATGTCCAAATCAAATAATTTGTGTCCATCCTTTGTCACATGAAAACAGGGCATCCACAAAAGTGCAATAACCAGTCTATTCCTTAGGTATAAGTATTTGGCTAAAGAACTTAACTTGTCTGACATAAATAATTTTGATCGCCAAAGACGTTGACAAACGCGCGCGGCTACAGCCCAATATCAGCCTTCGTGCGTTCCGACAAGGTTCACGATCGCGCCGCGCACGATAGACGTGGCGTTCTAAGGGTTAAGTCGCTCTTACACGCAATTACAAAGTTTCTACGACGGAGGTCGTATTTACATGAACTGCTCAGTTATACTCCATCTCATATTGTACCTTAATGTTGAATTGAGAAAGGTTGCTTTTGATTCACTTTGTACTATACGATATTGATAAGGTACTTGCAGTCCATATTATAAATTGTCTTTGAAGTCGTAAGTGTACAGAATTTCCCATTATTTAGCGGTTAGAAGTTATGAATTTGAGAAACTTCATCAAAAGTTAATGTAAGATTATTGAGCCTCATTTTGGAAAGTTCTTATTATACCTACTGAAACTTATATTGCGAAAGTTTGTTGCGATTTCATTGAATGGGTACTTATAGATGGAACTAAATTACACGTGTAAAGGTATAATCGTACATTATCATTTGTGTTAAGTCTAGAGGTTAAGACGCCATAATAAGTTCAGTACCCGTACAAACCATGAGTCATTGACAGTGTCAAAACTGATATATATGCTGACGTCAAAGTAATTTAGACCAGGATCTCTAGAAGAGTGTCGTATGCATAATTGTTAGACCCCAGTTTGACTTCTGATCCTAGTAGTAGGGCTCCTGGGCTACAAGAAACCTGATGTTGCCGGGCTGAAAAGTGGTGCCGTTCCCCCCACCACCCCCTTGAAAATACCCTATAAAATGTTCATAGTCTTAGAGATTCTAATGATTTTAATTTATTTTTAATAACTTATTCGTATTAAAATAAGCTGATACAACATATACCGTGATATATAGAATAGTTTGACGGAGTTGTTTTTGACGGTCGAGGCTTAGCGAGGTCGTCAAGTAATAAGTTTTAGGAGCAGTTCAAAGATGGACTAGTATAATAATTTGCACACTACAGGGACGTTATATCTATATTGGATAGTTTTTATTGAATATACAGGTAACAAAACGATGATAAAACATACAGATTAACCTTTTTGTAAGTTTTTCTTTAAGTTTTTCAAATAATTTCTTCTGGTTTACTACTATTTATGCGACGTTATTATAATATAATAAAAACGTGTAAAATGGGTGGACCAATATACCTGCTGAATACAGAGATTTCTTTGTGAGCGCTGAAACTTGTAAAATGTCTTTGCTCTCATGCTTGCACCTATGCCACAGTAGACGATAACCGCGAGTTACCTATATATTTCCGGTGGGTTTGAACTTTGAAGATCCCACATAATGTTTTAAATTACAAGGTGCCGCTATTACCGAAGTTGATAATCTAAAATCTAACCATTTAGATGCTGATTCAAGAATGTTCTGCCATATATATTTATTTCATGCTGTCAAACATAACAACCATGCCGAGATAATAATTCTCAGCTCTGATCGAATCGAATCTTGGGTGCCATTCAGCTGCACAATCTCTTGGCGAAAAAGTATGCAGTGTTCTACCTGCACTGCACTCCCTAACTGACTCTGATACCATTAGTCGTATTAGTATCAAAAAACAGATGCTAAGTGCCGCGACTGTTGGTTTTGTGCAGGTTGCCTTATGGCTTTGGGTAACTGCCGCTGAACACTCCGACATTCATTTATATGCCAAAACATAGGTTTTAGCATAAATTTGTTGCCAATATACCTCGGATGCACTATTCTTGCATTGTTTACAAGTTCAAGTACAGGTTTATCTCTGGAAATCTTCTGAATCCATAATTGAAAATATTGATTTTGTCAAATTTGGTTACGAGGAACATGATGGATATTTGTACCCAAAGAAAATGACGAAAAAATCCCTACCAGAATCGCTACTAAGGCTATGTAAATGCAAAACTCAGTGCCACAAAAGCGTTTATATGTTTGTATAAATAGCAATTGTAAAAACTTGTAATGATTTATGTTAGTTTATTATTGTTGGTAAGACATAAAAAGGAAGAAACACTTTGAAAAAAGGTAAATTAAAAATTTACAAATAGTATAATCTGTATGGTTTTAATCATCATTTTTCTACCTGTATATAGAATAAAAGCTATCCAATATATTTAACTTCCCTGTAATGTGCAAATTATTATAAAAAAATAAAAAAAAACTTTGAAGTGCTCCTAAAACTTATTACTTGACGACCTCGCTAAGCCTCGACCGTCAAAAACAGCTCCGTCAAACTATTCTATATATCATGGTATATGTTATATCAACTTATTTTAACACGAATATGTTATTAAAAATAAATTAAAATCATTAGAATCTCTAAGACTATGAACATTTTATAGGGGATATTCAAGGGGGTGGTGGGGCGAACGGCACCACTTTTCAGCCCGGCAACATCAGGTTTCTTGTAGCCCAGGAGCCCTACTACAAGGATCAGAAGTCAAACTGCGGTCTAACAATTATGCATACGACACTCTTCTAGAGATCCCGGTCTAATTTACTTTCTATACATCTAGGTCGCACTAATATGCGAATACAAGCGAGATACACAGAAAGTAAGTTACGTTCTCGAATTCTCGATAGCGTTTATGTCAGTGCCAAACTGGTGGTAGCCACACTGTAGTTCTTCTTCCACTCTCACGGAGCGTGAGCGCGAGCGAGACGGCTGTGCGTGCCCGGGATCGCGGATATCATTGATTTTAATTGTCATTTTAGAGAATTTCAACAAAAAAAAAAGGAATCGATAAGTTCTAACAAAAATAAAACTACGCTATATTGAAGGAATTTTGATATTTTTAGCTTTTGTGCAAAAAAATACAAATTTTCAATGGTGGCGTTAGACCGATGTTCATGTTTTTTTTTTTCTATCAAGCGAAAGTTGTTTCCTCAGGATTCAAATGAAGTTACTATAGAAATGCCCCAAAATTGATTGCGAGATTTTATTGGCAACTGTAATAATTATAGTCTAAAAAAGTGCTACGGTTTTTCAAAACTCTGCTGGCTGAACCTACGGCACCTTAAGTGCGTAGATATTGTTGTTACAGTTCCCGAGATATTGCAGAATAGCGACCCGCCCCGGCTTCGCACGGGTTAACAAATTATACATAAACCTTCCTCTTGAATCACTTCTCTCACACATCTCTTAAAAAACCGCACAAAATCCGTTGCGTAGTTTTAAAGATCTAAGCATACATACAGACAGACTTATACTATGTAGTGGATGTAGTGATGCAGTTTTAATAATTATTCATTGTTATGAAGTTTGTTTTATTCAAAATTACTATCTTTTAATATCTTGTCAAAATTCTAATTATTATCTTTACATATGCTATCAACACTAGGGCGAAAAAAATATTTTTTATTTTGTTTATTCGTGTATCGTCACTTAATAATTTATACTTTCAAAGGTTTTAATGAGAAATTTCAATATTCTAAATCGACATATTATTCAGGTGACGCATTCAGTTTGAAATTTTGGACAACCGGAACAACTATTCCTTCTACATATTGTTATGCTAAATAGGAGCCACTACGTACCACATTGTATTTGTGAGTTTAACATTTCAAAACACTGTTTTAGTGCATTCCTATAAACACAGCTATAAATAATACACAAAGTTGTTCGGGTGTAAACAAACGTGTAACTTAAAAACAACTACAAACACCCGAATACTCACTGTTCCGGGATTAGGTACTTGTTCTTTGCTAGTTTATGATGAGACTTGTGCAAAAGTTTGGGTCCTGTTTTCATGGACGTAGTTTAATACCCTATACGTGAAATTAATCTCAGGTATTTGTACGTGGGGTGTATGTTTAAGTATACGTATAGTAGGTACCTACATGTAAAATGTATCCTTCCAATCGGTTTATTTACCTGTAGGTATAGTAGCATTAATTTAGGCGCGAAATTAAAATTTTGTATGGGGGAACGATCCTTCGCACTTCCATTTTTCAAAGCTGCCTTTTTCTACTCACAAAGCTGGCTTGGCAGAGTTTATAATGCAAATTTGTAAGCAGCTGGGTGCTAGTTTATCGAAACTTCAGGTCACTGTCCGTTTCTAAAGTTTTCTTAATTTATAACAATATTTAATATGCGTACAGCGAAATGCGCTTACCAAAACATTGACCTAAAACAATAATCTGAATAAACGCTATTAAATCCTACGCTTAAAATACGAAGCAAAAGCAAACTTTTACAATTAATTCCGAAAACACTGTTACCCTTTTAGCAATAATAATGAAAGGTACCTACTTCCAGAACCGTTTAATATCACTGAAATCCAAATAAAGACAATGTTATTACGCAATTTCTAAAGTACATTAAATAAAGTTAAACAGGCATGTGCCTATAGTGGATAGGACTTTTGTGACAATGAATTTGTTATGAAAATGTAAAGAAAAAGCAGTAATACAATTATGGAGTCTTAATATATGTAGGTATCTCAGTCATTTTATATTACTAACTTTATTTAGCTGCTAAATAATATTAAGTGTTCTCTCATAACCAAGGTAAGGTCCGTAGGTACTGAATAGGTTTGCCACATGTTATTTTAAAACGTCACTATATTATTCACCATACGGGGACCTAGGTACCTATATTTGTACCTAATAAAACTTGAAATACCTAAGTAAATATTTTTGCGTCAAATGGCTAGCTCCATGTCTGTCACTCCCCACCGAAATTCTTACAAATGACTGTCTTAAACCCTCACGTTCTGATAAATGATTTCAGAAGCTCATCCTCTGGGATTTATAAATTTCCTTGATATTTCGGTTCGTTAACTCTGAAACAATAGTATAAATCATTCCACTGAAAACGGGTAATATTTTATTGGGGTGTTTGATATTGATTAATCGAGGATTGATGTTCGCGGGACAAATGTATTTATTTTTATTGCGACGATGAATGTAAACAGTTCACACCTGACATCGTGATATGATATTATGTATTTATAGCTGTTGATATTGATATACCCTTAGGTAGGCTAGGTAGGACATTGAAGTAACCTACCTATAATATTATACCAAACAACGTTTTATAGCAAGTTAGGATAGCTTCCTCGGGAGCCGTTTTAACGAACACACGATCTTTATAAAGATCCGTATATACGCTGTGGGATTTTTACCTTCTGAAAGCGATTTTGTATAATCGTAGTACGGAAAATACGACGACTAATATGCTATATTCGACTAAATATAGTCGAAGCAGGAATATGGAATAGCAAGATTAGCAAGTGGCGCTATACACACTATTTACCTACATATCATTCTCGTCAAAGGCAAGTCATTACATATTGATAACACAGCAAATAAAATTTTATTAATTTTATAATATCGCTCAGTTCGATTCACGGCCTGGTCACTTAGCTTTAGTATATGACTAGGGTTTGCAATCCGGATCCGAAATGTATGAAATTATCCGGATCTGGATCCGGATCCGCGGATATTCCCATACATTTCGGATCCGTCGTGCAAACCCTATATTTCGGTATTTAAGTGCCTACTGGTAATTTTGGTTTAAATTTTTTTTAATAATTTTAAATGCCGGAATATTAATTCTGTCATTGTATTTTACTTCATATCTCGTTTTATGTTCAACGTAAGTAACGTAACGTTATAAGTAAGTAACGCTAGACAAAAAGACCTTTGTTAGTCGCTTGAACACGCCATATCAGGAGCATGTAACCCTTCTTTTTATGGTACTCAGGCATCACATAAAATGCTTTTTATGGCTTATGCCGCTATGCCTCCGCATTATGGCTAAGGTTGACTATTTTAGGTCACATAGGGTATAAAATTTTATGGACTCGCACTTTACAAGTGTAAATTAAAGTACCTAGCTTGTGAAATGAAGCTCAAAATCTGATAAGTGACAGCTTGGGGGCCTTTGATGCACTACAAATGGCGTCGCAGCTACGTGAATATCTTAAATGCGTTGCTTGGCTAGGGTACCTAACCCTAAGCATATTGACGGTATCTAAGTATGGAATACCTCACCCACAGACTACACATATGTAGTAACGTGACCTTAAACTTCACACCCAAAATAAAGTTAAAAACTCAAACAATATATTGCAGTTTAATTACCTATGACGGAAGCGCTAATTTACGAGATAAAAAATACGTTAAAACATTAACTAACTCCTGCTAAATAATCAATTAAATGCCACACGCCAATATCGAGAACGTAACTTAATTTCTATGCATCTCGCTCGTACTCGCATATTAGTGCGAGCGAGATGTACCTATAGAAAGTAAATTACGTAAACGTTAGCGTATATGTCAGTTTTGACACTGTAAGTGAGTCATGGTATGGTACGGGTACTGAAGTCTCAGAAATTCTAACTTATCTTACCCAACATAATTGTTGGTGTAATTCAACGCTTGTTCCCAAAGCAAAGTCTAACCGAGGGGAAACGACATTTTGTGCCGACAAATTATACGGCGAGTCGTAGTGCGAGAGCGGCCTGCTTTCAACCGACGGTTGTCGGATACTTCGCTGATCATCTGAAAAAAATGCGAGCAATGAAACGTAAATTGCCTTGGCCAAAAGTTTAATCTGGGTTTAATGCTTCCGACTTTTTATGAACAACTTCATTCATACATGTCTGATTAGGTTATGCACTAAAATAGAACAGGCTTTCTGTAGTTTAGAAAGTTTCATTATTAACAATTCAAAACTGCCGCTACATAGTTCGTCCCGTTAAAAATTACAAAGATGACTATAATGACTGTATGAATCCAAAGCTTATAACTAACCTTTCACTTTACTCGGGAAATGACAATAAATTTCCAAAAACATGTAATGTGACTAAGATTGAAATGTTAGTAAATTAAGAGAGTTAATAATTTAAAATATTGAAATTCATCATATTACTACATAATGATTCTACTAGAAGATGCTACCAAAATCTTCTGGCACCAAATACAAAGAATATTCATCATTCCACCTCCGCATCTCAGACTACAGGTCGGCTCCCGGAACCAACAAAGCCGCGTCACTCTACATTAATGTAAGAAAAACATTATTAAAAAGTTCCCAGTAAACAACTGAGTCTGAGTCTTGTAGACTTCTTTAATTAGCTTAGTTTAAATTAAAGTTATTGTTTTACCTACATTTATGCTTGTTACCTGAACCTACTAATTTTGGTATCACTAATTACAATTTAGTTAAAGTCTGTTCCTTCCGTAATCCGTATAGGTTGGTAAAATAATTTCAGTTTTATTCGGAGAAAAAATATGTAACGCATGAAATCCTTAACCGTGTAGTTATAAAAAAGATTTTCAAATGTAAACATACTGAAAGTAAATTCCTCCACCTCTTAGTCCTACTCCTCTCTAAGCTAATTCGACGTTATGTAACGATGCACGTTACTATAGGCATCTAAATCAAAAGTATTATTTAAAATAATGTGAAATTAAGAAATTAACATAACATTTCTGTGCGCGACTGTACTTTCCGCCGAACGGCGATGTCAGCAGTTTTACCCTTCTTATACCACCGGCCATCACTCCGCGCCCGACTCTGCGCTCGATCGTCTTTAGGGATAGACGCTGCCGGTCGCGTTCACGGCCGTGTGCCGTGTCCTCTCACGCGCCGGCGCAAGTCTAAATAATATTTTTTTTAAATCGGCGATGCTAGCCAAGTGTAGCTAAATCTTTAAAATTTGCTATAAGCAAATGATTTTAAGTACTAGTTAGTTCTACCCGTCCTGCACCCCGTTTGGGGTGCAATTAGACGGCTTAAAACTACGGCGGCAGGGGGGACCTGCTGATCCGACCGCAGAGTAGGAGGCCCTCCAGAGGCTTCCCGGCTTCACGCACCAGCTGACCTCGGCGCTCCCCGAGACTTCCCGGCGTCCGAACACAGGGCTCGCACGACCACCTTGCCACGTCAGGGGAGTACCCACCTACGTCAGTGAAATCAGACAGGCTAATTTAAAATTTAACGGACCACTACCACGACCACCGCTCGGGTTATTTTTTTTTAATAAATTTATTTGTTATAAAGCGTTTGGGACTTTAATTTAAACCTCCCAACCCTAACCGCTTCATTGGCGCCCTTTAACGTGGTCAAAGTCTGGTTTCACTGCGTAGAAGTAGTTGGTGTTTGTTTTTTTTTTTGTGAAACGTTTGCTTTGTGTTTTTTTGGTTGCAGCAACTAGTGTGTACGGGGGTTTATTGTTAATTATTGTAGTGTTTTTTTTACAAAATTTAGATGAATTTTATGAATTGTATACGGATTTTTTAAGATTTTTTACGCAGTTTTAATAATTTTATTGTGGAATTATTTATTACATTTTCAATTTTAAATTATTAACGTGATTTTAGTACTTTAATTCCAATCAATAATTAATTATTTTATCATAACGACTAAGGTTTTTTTTACATTGAATCGCATTCCAAGTTTTGCTCTGTGTTCTTTGTTACTCTATGTTGTTTTGCATCTTACGTACAATAGTCACCACAAGTGTTACGGATTTTATACTGTGATATTTTACTTTTACTAATTGTTTTATTTTATTGAATTTTAATTTGTTTTAGCTGTAGAACTCTAGCTTAGTTGAGTCACGCAAGCGATTTTATTATTATTATTATTTTATGGAATTTTATTATTGTGACAGTACACACTAGTTGCATTTATTTTATTTTTTGCTTTCTGTTGCGCCGCTTTCTTCTTCTCTTTGGGTGGCGTTGTTTTACTGTTTTCCTAGCCAGTCATTATTATCTATACATTTTATCAACCATAACGTTATCATCAGTTTATTTTTGTAACAGAACGGAGTAGTTATAAGTTTAGCGCTCAACATTTACCCTACACGGTTGATTAATATATTTTCTTTCGCGGAGTATTATTATAAAGATTTTTTTTTTATTATTATTAGAATGGCTTTCAGAGTTTACTCATGAATCTTGTAATTGTTGTTCTCGTAGTAGGACGATAATTATGTCTCTCAACTTTCGTTTTTTAACGATCCTCTCAGTTGGGATACATTGTTAATCTTTTTTAGTGCTACTGCTAATCACTTCATTTTTTTTATTGTATCTTGCAATGTCAATATTATGTTTAAACTGATTCGCCAAAAGGTAGCGCATATAGACAGCGATCAGAACCATGGCCGTCATGCTAAGATCACTCTTAACAATTAACTCCTAAATTCACTCACGAAACCTGCTTATGAAAGACACTTACACGTTACCTACTAAATTGTCCAAAAAGCCTTATTAACTATTCCATTTACATAGAAACTCAATTACAATATGGCTGGTATAAAATCAAAGCACGTCTAAAGGCTTAGAAAGGCCTTACCCCGGCTATTAAGACTCGTAATTTCAGCACCTGGTAAATATACTTTGCTTCCAGTTAGAAAGTTCGCATTCGCGTCTAAAGAGACGTTTAATCCTTTTAAAAGTACAGAGCGGAGGAAGTGACTTTCGGCTTGTTTCGAACTTTAGTATAGGTACGTCAAATATTAGGTCTACGATATGGATCGGATATGTCAGTGTCAAAAGTGACGATTTATTTAAGAAACTTAACTTTTCTACACTAACACTAACATATCCGATCCATATCGTATCTAGACCTAATATTTGACGTTTATTAAAGGTAGGATCAGGCCGTCTAGCACTCAAACGAAAATAATAAGTAAATATTAATTGTACCTTGGCCAATTGAGCCTTACTTGAGCAGTTTATGATTCAAATAGCTTACTTATACGAATAGCTGATGTATTTACAAAGCAACAATGTTACACTTACCTAAACACAATGAATTTTACCGTTCATCCATGGATAAAACATTTAACAGAACCATAGGGTTCTACACTACTAATACAAGTGAGGGTAATACTCTTACAGGTACATACCTACACGTAGTTTACGAAGTAATGTCAGCAGATCCACAGGACATCATGTTCATGTCTCCATTACTGTCTCAGCTCCGCTTGGCAAAATTAAAATTCTCTTATAATTAAACTTGAGACGGTATTCTTGATAATTAATTCGCTGGGTGCGTTCCCTTTGTACCACGCATATACTTAATGGGTGTCTCGGACGTTAATTAAAAATGTTTAGCGTTGTGTTTTCTTAAAATCTTTATTATTATTATTTTTGCAAGGATTTTGTTTAGCAACAACTAAGGTTTTTGTATGGAATTAAAGACTCAGGATGGCCTTAAACAGATTATAGCAGAAAGTATATTTCGTCGCATCGCGTAGTCGTCCGGACTTGAGGTGTCGTCCCAAACTGCAGCTACATTAGGTATCTACTACCTACCTACTGTTGCGGTACCAGTAATGCAGCTCTGCTACAGTTGACATCTGAACGTCATCATTAGCTGAGTGGCAGGCCGAGCAAGCCGCCGCAACTACCATAATCATATATAAAAACATGCCATTTATGTGGAAGGCTCACGATAACTCATACTCGTATATTTTATTGCATTTCATGTGTTCCCAGCGGAGCTAACTGAACTGATCTACGGGGACAACTAGTTAGAGCAATGACCTCTAGTATAATATAAAAAGGCATTTGCGGGACCATAAGTTATCCAAAACAAAACATTAAATCCCTGCCTAAAAGATTTCTTGATACAATAAGCCAAAAACCGAAATTCTATTATCGTAATCTGTCCGTATTGTTACACAAACACTAGGGTCTTACGAGATGTAAGGTGACCCACATTGGATCCATAATCCGTTTAGAGCTGGTTTACGAGTATTAAATACCTAGTATTATAAGTACAAGTAAAACATATTTTCATGTATTTCCGTTTCGTAATGAGGTTCTTAATATTTTTATGTCTTACCTAAATATTCATGGAGAAGTTATTAATTTTATTTTTCACCTAACAGAAGTGTACCGTAAACTCGGATAACTGTGGTCCCATAATATAACCATGGCTCAGTTTTTAACGTTGATTATTAACGAGCCTTTTTGATTTACACTCGTTTCATTTATCTGGTTGCTTAGATATACTAATGCATATTTTCTATAATGACTACTCAACATAATTTGAAAATTATTTATAGGTACCTACATATTTTCTGGAACTTGGACCATAATTATAAGTTGTGAACTAAAATTTCGGTACATTTTTAATGGAAGATAAGATCGTGGTTGCTATTCTCTATAAAAATACTTGAAAGTATATACGAGTCTCATAAACCCAGTCCTTGTTCTAAACACCGTTCGTTCCACTAGTTTGCTATTCAAATTGGCAAGTGAATAAATTAAAAGTTAGCTCTCACCTCGCAACTAATTTCTTTGCACAACTTAGCGGTGCATGGAATTAGTAAACAACTCCTTAATGAGAGTCTTAAAGTAATAACGTTCATAATTAAGATTCTCGGCTCGCTTGAATTGTTGATTTATAGCCAACTTCTTGAGTTGCTTTCAGGGATTAGTTGAAACTTTCATGACACGTTTAGGTGGAGGTGCATTCGACGTCCAACGTGTTTACAGTCGCTCTAGAGGTACTTACCACGCCAAACAACCATTAGTAAAATTGGAAAATGAGTTTGAACATGGAATTTGTTTCACGGGAACACGATAAACAATTTCGAATGAGCTTTCGAATATCACTGCTGTACACGACAGTGGCGCTGCCTGACGCCGATGGACACACGTTTCGTCGTAATCGGGTAAAGATGACAGTAATGATTAGAAAACAGTTGTTTTACTTGATTGGTATATTGCCTTGCCTAGCTCAGAAATCTAAAGTACGTAAAACTGTGATTCGATAAATCGATATGGAAGATAAAACTGAACATGCATGCAGGACAAATCATGGATCGCCTACATACATGCTACATCACTGAAACTTTTACCATAAACTAGAAATTTATCGGTTGTTCCGATACTTCAACTTGATTGGCCAGTATTTCGAACATTGGCCGAATGCTGCCAACGAGTATGTTTATCAGCAAAATACATTTAAAGAATGCCACCAAACTATGTTTAAAAAATGTGCTCTATTTAAGTATTAAAACCCAATTGTTAATAAAGTAAGTACTAACTTCCCTAAACACCTGGAAGTTGTAATAAGTTCTCGGACATGAAATGTGAGTAGGGTTTGCAATCCGGATCCGAAATGTATGAAATTATCCGGATCTGGATCCGGATCCGCGGATATTCCCATACATTTCGGATCCGTCGTGCAAACTCTAAATGTGAGTAAATATGGATTATAATTTTTTTTAAGTAGATACATCCTAGAAACATGTATTTTTGTTGATTTTTATTGCAATACTTATTAGGGGTCCGTAGCCAAATGGCAAAAAACGGAACCCTTATGGATTCGTCATGTCTGTCTGTCTGTCTGTCTATCTGTCCGTCTGTCCGTCTGTCTGTCCATCCGTATGTCACAGCCACTTTTTTCCGAAACTATAAGAACTATACTGTTCAAACTTGGTAAGTAGATGTATTCTGTGAACCGCATTAAGATTCTCACACAAAAATATAAAAAAAAAAACAATAAATTTTGGGGGTTCCCCATACTTAAAACTGAAACTCAAATTTTATTTTTTCATGAAACCCATACGTGTGGGGTATCTATGGATAGGTCTTCAAAAATGACATTGAGGTTTCTAATATAATTTTTTTTCTAAACTGAATAGTTTGCGCGAGAGACACTTCCAAAGTGGTAAAATGTGTCCCCCCCCCCCTTTTACTTCTAAAATAAGAGAATGATAAAACTAAAAAAAAATATATGATGTACATTACCATGCAAACTTCCACCGAAAATTGGTTTGAACGAGATCTAGTAAGTCGTTTTTTTAGGGTTCCGTAGCCAAATGGCAAAAAACGGAACCCTTATAGATTCGTCATGTCTGTCTGTCTGTCTGTCTGTCCGTCTGTCCGTCTGTCCGTCTGTCTGTCCGTCCGTATGTCACAGCCACTTTTCTAAAATCAATAAATTTTTGGGGTTCCCCATACTTCGAACTGAATCTGAAAATTTTTTTTTTTCATCAAACCCATACGTGTGGGGTATCTATGGATAGGTCTTCAAAAATGATATTGAGGTTTCTAATACCATTTTTTTCTAAACTGAATAGTTTGCGCGAGAGACACTTCCAAAGTGGTAAAATGTGTCCCCCCCCCCCTGTAACTTCTAAAATAAGAGAATGATAAAACTAAAAAAGATATATGATGTACATTACCATGTAAAATTCCACTGAAAATTGGTTTGAACGAGATCTAGTAAGTAGTTTTTTTTATACGTCATAAATCGCCTAAATACGGAACCCTTCATGGGCGAGTCCGACTCGCACTTGCCCGCTTTTTTTTTAATATGTCAAAATCCCCTAAATACGGAACCCTTCATGGGCGAGTCCGACTCGCACTTGGCCGCTTTTTTTTCTAATTTTGAGGGAACATTTAGACGCATGGTTAATTGTTTACTTTTGCCAAATATCAGAGTAATACGTTCTAAAGTACTGTCAAAGTATTTTTATAAAAACTAGCAAGCATAAACACCGTGTGTACCTAGCCGACAAGAGGCCTATTTTCTTCAAGGTGACTAAATAAATTGAGGTTCAATATTCTTTCAACGGCAAATTTCATCAAAAACCACTTAGGATCAGATTACACTCTCCAGCAGAGTAATAACGGAATTACTTTTAATTCAGAATTTACCGTGCAAAGTTTCATTTATAAGAAAGTGGACTTTTCCGGCCCAACATTGTTTTTCCGAGCCCGACGTGCCGCCATTCGAAGATTAATAAAATGTTAATCGAGATCGAGCAAGTTTAATCCCCGCCAGCATGTACAGTCAGTGGCAATATCTGCAGTTGTATACAAAGGTGTCTGCTACAGTATAATTGTTACATAGAGAAATATCTGTATTTATAAGGCTGTTAGAGAATGGTGGTACTCTTGACGCGTACTCCCATCCGTCACTATTGATGCTGACTGTACAGTGTACATACAGTACATTAGAGAATGAAAACCAGTATAAAATTGTATTCTGTAATAAATTACCGGTATACCATTAAATTAGCAGTACCTCTCATACTAAATATTTACCTGTTGCATTTCCTACTCTTAGAAACACCTGTATTTTGAAAATTATTAAGAAAAGTTTTTTTGCAGAACGACAAGCCGGTCTATAATTAGTTCAAAGCCAATTAATTTAATTGTATCACGAAAATTTGCTAGTTTTTTTTTCTTTTATTTAAGGTACATGCATGTACATACTTAAGAGGTGTATGAAATAAATACAATACGGTCTACACGGTTAAGAATTATAACACGATGAAATTACTAAAATGTAGAGCAGTGGTTCCTAACCTGGGGGTAATTACCCCCGTGGGGGTAAAACTGGTATTTTACGGGGGTAATAAGATAACCTAATATAACAATACAACAAACGTACACGTTTTATTTTTGAATACCATTGGGAGTAGGGGTAAAATCAGGTTCCCTAGTTAGTCATAGGGGTGACCCGACTGAAAAGGTTAGGAACCACTGATGTAGAGGAACTAAGTCTCAATTTAGGCCTTAACTTTGAATTTTTTTGCAATTCTCCCCAATAAAGTTCTATTAAATAAGTTATCTATAATTTAAACGGAACGCAGACATTTGCAAATTGCAAATTACATAGAATGTCTTGCCTTTTAGTCCAAGAAATTTTAATAATTCGTCGTCGTCTGGTGCCAAACTCGCAGGTTATTTAAGTAAGCAATTTAGTGACGAACTAATTCCAAGAGCAGATTTCATTGTATCTCTGAGACGCTCATACTTTTCATATTGATGCATCGAGTCGAGTTTATTAAATTCATTATAATTTCAGTTAGTTGGTATAAAATTAAATTTTAGATGTTTCGTTTTTCATATTTTTAAGCGTGTTTCGTGTGAAAATAAAAGCGGGCTTCTGCCTGGTTGCATAAGTTGTGACAGTAAGGTCTGCGCCAACGAGCATATTCATATTCTTTATTTGTGTTGATCATACATTGTCATAGATGCGTAATTTACATACTAACTACCGGAGGGCCTACCGCGAAACACGAAAATCGCAGTTACATTCTAAGCTTCTTAGTTTACTACGGAACCCTGAAAAAGATAAGCCCAATTTGAATTTGCGATTTAAACCGTCAAAACGACTAGCCACTATGGATAATTTATCATGAAATACAAACATGTGACGTGACTGTCATGCTCGATTTATTAAATAGAATTAAATAGGTCGTTTTTTAGGGTTCCGTACCTCAAAAGGAAAAAACGGAACCCTAATAGGATCACTCGCGTGTCTGTCTGTCTGTCCGTCCGTCTGTCACAGCCTATTTTCTCCGAAACTACTGGACCAATTAAGTTGAAATTTGGCACACATATGTAAGTTTGATCTGAGACAATTGAGGAAAATCTTTCTACGGCTTCATCAAGGCAAGAAGAACGCGTGATAGGAGTCCAGTCGACAGTCTTCAACTCCGACCTCACGGATGAGTAATCAATAGTCAGTTTAGAACGATTATGATTGACCCGCTTATGTGAATTAGGCGAGATACCTACCATTGTGAGATCGTGATCCGTCAGGCCAGCGGAACAGACAACGGATTCAACAAGACAGGGTCCCGTAACAAAAATATGATCGAGGCAAGTTTTATTATGAGTAGCAGAATTAATACAGGAGAGAAGGCCGTGTTCGGCTAGAAGACACAGATATTCAGATGTATGTGTATTATTTTCATTTACGGCTAAAGTATTTATGTTTAGGTCTCCTGTAAAAATAAGACATGAGCACGAAGAAATGGACTTAAGGGCAGAGTCAAGAGATGAGATGAAGCGATCAATGTAGTGGAAACTGGGCGATCTATATACCCCCACGATCTGGAAACTATTTGGGACTTCTACTAGTAAGCAATTGGCATCGCTAACTTCCAGTTCAGTAGAGACAAGGCACCATTTGTTGTTGACGTAAATAACCACTCCACCCGACTTATTTATGTACTTTGTAGTTCTGAAAGAGGAATAACCTAGAATTTGATAGACTAGCAAAAAGCAGAGCTTTGTAAGGGCTCGCGGAGTTTTTCTACCTAAACGTACCGGACCGCGACTTTGATCCAGTCCGAGGCTTGTTCCATGTTCGATCGAGTGGGTACGTAATAAGTCAGTTAAGGACGCAGCTATAAGTGAGAGCAAGAAAGAAATATACCTACTAATTAGACCCCAGGATTGGAGGATTGGAATTGGTCAACGAGCCAATGTCCTTGAATTTATTTATGCGTCCACACCACACAATTGAGCGTAAAACCATCCCGCCTGGACACCTACTGGCGGTAATCATGCTGCTCCGCACATAAACTTACGTATAATTTGCTCTCTTAAGTGCTCATCAAGACGAGTGAGATGACCAAAACGGTGTGTGCCTATGTTGCACCAAACCTGAGTTCTACTAGGTACAGCCAGGGTTCAGAATCCGCTCTATCTGGGGTACTGCTCTCCCAAGTGCTCATCAAGACGTGTTAAATGACTAAAACAGCGTGTGCCTATGTTGCACCAAACCTGAGTTCCGCTAGGTACAGCCAGGGTTCAGCATCAACTCTATCGTACTGCTCTCCCAAGTGCTCATCAAGACGTGTCGAATTACTAAAACAGCGTGTGCCTATGTTGCACCAAACCTGAGTTTCAATAGGTACTGCCAGGGTTCAGCATCAGCTCTATCTTGGGTACTGCTCTCCCAAGTGCTCATTCTGACGAGTCGGATGACCAAAACAGCGTGTATCTATGTTGCACCAAACCTGAGTTCTACTAGGTACAGCCAGGGTTTAGCATCAGCTCATCAGCTCTATCTTGGGTACTGCTCTCCCAAATTCCCATCAAGACGTGTCAAATGACTGAAACAGCGTGTGCATATGTTGTATTAAACCCGAGCTCCACTAGGTACTGCCAGGGTTCAGCATCAGCTATCTTGGGTACTGCTCTACCAAGTGATCATCATGACGAGTCGGATGTCCAACCCAGTGTGTGTCTATGTTGCACCAAACCTGAGTTCCGCTAGGTACAGCCAGGGTTCAGCATCAACTCTATCGTACTGCTCTCCCAAGTGCTCATCAAGACGTGTCGAATTACTAAAACAGCGTGTGCCTATGTTGCACCAAACCTGAGTTTCAATAGGTACTGCCAGGGTTCAGCATCAGCTCTATCTTGGGTACTGCTCTCCCAAGTGCTCATTCTGACGAGTCGGATGACCAAAACAGCGTGTATCTATGTTGCACCAAACCTGAGTTCTACTAGGTACAGCCAGGGTTTAGCATCAGCTCATCAGCTCTATCTTGGGTAGTGCTCTCCCAAATTCCCATCAAGACGTGTCGAATGACTGAAACAGCGTGTGGCTATGTTGCACCGAACCTGAGTTCTACTAGGTACAGCCAGGGTCCAGCATCAGCTCTATCTTGGGTACTACTCTCCTAAGTGCTCATCAAGCCGAGTCGGATGACCAAAACAGCGTGTGCATATTTTGGTTGAAACCGGAGCTCCACTAGGTACAGCCAGGGTTTAGCATCAGCTCATCAGCTCTATCTTGGGTACTGCTCTCCCAAATTCCCATCAAGACGTGTGGAATTACTGAAACAGCGTGTGCCTATGTTGCACCGAACCTGAGTTCCACTAGGGTTCAGCATCAGCTCTATCTTGGGTACTACTATCCTAAGTGCTCATCAAGACGAGTCGGATGACCAAAACAGCGTGTGCATATGTTGTATTAAACCCGAGCTCCACTAGGTACTGCCAGGGTTCAGCATCAGCTATCTTGGGTCAGTACCCAGCACCAATACATTTATCACTTGGTAGAGCAGTCTCTACCAAGTGATCATCATGACGAGTCGGATGTCCAACCCAGGATGTGTCTATGTTGCACCAAACCTGAGTTCCGCTAGGTACAGCCAGGGTTCAGCATCAGCTCTATCGTACTGCTCTCCCAAGTGCTCATCAAGACGTGTCGAATTACTAAAACAGCGTATGCCTATGTTGCACCAAACCTGAGTTCCACTAGGTACTTGCTGCCAGGGTTCTGGGTCATTTTGTTGAACTGCACGCCGACGTTGCAATTAGCGTGCAGTCGGCGTGCAGTTTCCATACAAGTTGCAGTCGGGTTGTAGGCCGATACAGACGGCCTAAAATATGCTTATCTTTATTTATAATTTTGGCAGTTCCAAGCAATAGTAACACTAAAACTTTCTCGAACTGAAAATATACCCGATTTAAGTTTGCTTTGCTAACATAACATGACTGATCTGAGGGCCAACCGCGAACCACGTTCGATGTATTGCCTCTCTGTCGCACTTGTAAATTACTACGTAAGTGTGACAGGGAGACAACACGTCGAACATGGTTCCCGGTAGGCCCTCAGTTCATCGGCGTCACAGAACAGAACATACGAGTAAATTGACCTCCGCTGTGAATATACAGCAAGATTGAATGTTCCAGTATTCAGAGAAACTTAATTGCTAAATTTGTAATTTGACGAATAAACTAATTTATACACAAACAGAACAGATAGAATCAGAACAAGACAGATTAGACATATCACATGTAAGAAGGAAAGACAGAGAGTCGACAAATATATCATGTTGATTGCTAAATTGGGAATCAAACCGAGCGAAGCGAGATGGGTCAGAATCCCAAATGTTAACCCTTTTTTGTATTCATCGTTGTTAGCTCATAGTACATTAGCACGAATTTTAATTCATAATTTTTCTAACAGATGTCGCTAGTAGTAATACAAAGTGTTATTCCTTTATTTTATTTTTTTAGGTTTATAAAATGATATTTTTATGTTTGATAACACATCTAGACATGAATTTAAATTACTATGTTAAATTTCAAACCTATAAGTGCGATAGTTTTTCCGTAAAGTGTACCACAAGAATGCATAGTTTGTCGAATAGTGATAGGGCTCGCTTCGCTCGCCCTAATAATAGAATATTCATTTAACCAACATTCAGAAAGAACAATAACGTCAAACTCGTAAAAAAACATAGTTAAAAATTGTGTAATGTACGGAACCCTTGGAACGCAAGTCCGGCTCGCACTTGGCCAGTTTTTATTTATTATTATTATAAATGGGCTTACTCATGGCCACAGACTAGCCGAGACGAAGACGTGGCCTACGATGGCTACGATGGAGCCAGCCTGCCCAGAAGCCTGCCTGAGTGCCTGTTCACCCTTGATTTGAAGGTTGCCGGGTTATATGAGCCGGCAAGGAATTCCATTCCTTGGCAGTGCGCATAAGAAAAGAAGAAGCAAAGCGCTTTGTGCGAATTGGTGGAATATCTACCAAGTAAGGATGGAAACCGGCCGTGCGTCCAAAGGTAGCTCTTGAGCACACTCCCCGAAGTGCAACCTGTAGAATACCGACAGACTGGCGACTTTCCGCTGATGGGCCAAAGACTGAAGCTGAAGACTGAAGTGTCAAAAATAACTGCGGTCTACGTTTTCCTACAAATTTTCTAGTAAAGCACTAGAAATTTCATGCATGCTGTGAAATATTTTATTTTATACACTGTCAACATCCCGGTTTACCATAGTCCAATCATTAATAATTAATTATAATTATTTAGAGTAATTATGGTAATTATTCATGGAAAATGTAGTTATTTTACAATGTAATTGCTAATTATTCTGTAACGTTATATCTCTGCGATGAATAGGAAAATGTGCTGGACTATTAATTCTGATATATCTGTAACGACCATAATTCTCGCAAATGAATGATCTTATCTAGATATTGAATTGATATTGAATGTTCGGTTCTGAATACGGCCCAAGTTAATGCCTAAGGCGTGTTTCATGCCCTTAACGAGCCTGAACCAACGATAGGGCACGTCGGAGGTGTAAGCACGAACAAAATCACCTTTACAAGGCATTTCCTAAGCAATAGATTAGACTTTAGACCTTAATGGTGCAAAATTTGGGTCAAATAATAAACAGTGTGTAAATCCAATACGGGCGATAAATTAAACCAGATTAGAATAGATGTAGGTACTAGGTACTAAAAACATTACGAGACATAACATGACATGACATTACGAGATACGAGTTTTTTATAGTAACTGCCAACAAGCGCTGATAGTTAGGTACTTTAAAAAGCTCATATCTCGTAACTTGTGTGTTGCTTTACATTGCAGGCTGAATTATTTTCTATGGTTAATATTTTTATTGTATTTCTAAAATAAATTAATCTCAAATACTTTTTAGGTCCTATAATGCTAACCACTGTTTAAATATTCGCCCGTATTCAATTTACACCTACACTGAATATGGGAATTTAAGCTGTACGGGCGTACCATGAGCCACTGACAGAGTCAAAATTGACATACCTACACGCTAACGTCTACGTAATTTACTTTCTATAGATCTCGCTCGCACTATTATGCGAGTACGAGCGAGATGCATAGACAGTAAGTTACGTTCTAGATAGCGTTTATGTCAGTGCTAAACTGGTGGTAGCCACACTGGTGAAAACGCGTTTTCACTAGTCAAAACACTCAAAACTAGTCTCCTGTGTAAACTAGTTTTAAATTAGATTTTATCAGTCAAAGCTTATTTTCGCTAAGTGCTTTGATGAAAACATATAAGTACCTATAGTTACAAACTATCTCCATTTATTAATAAAACGGTTTTTATGAAAATTTAAGTTGGATCTTTAGAGACGACCATCTCCTATGGCCGGAGCTGAAGGTTTGTCCCTCGGGAGGCCGCTTTGGCAAAGTTTAATTAGGTAACTTTAAGGCTCAAACGTCACGGTCCTTCCATCAAAGCTATACGGTGATTAGTTATAGAAAATATCAGGGGAATTAATAAAACGGTTAAAATATTTATGCGCGTGTAATAACAGATGAGTTGAAGCATGTTTAAATTCTGTCAATCATTAAACTAGATTTTTCAAAAACTGATGAAAAAGTAGCATTTTATCCACATGTGTGCAAAGTAATCAAATGCAAATTTTGAGTTGTTTCCTTATTGTCTGGTAGAATTGGCTTTTGATTTTGAATGATAAATATTTAATTACATTCATTTTTTAATTGATTCGGTTTGATTTTGTTTGATATTTTACAGTTAGCATTTTCCTTGCGTTGGTGTGGTGAAAATTTTTGTGTTTCACTCGGTGGCAAAACTTGTTTAACCCTCGTGCCTTGAAACCGTGAAAGATTTCTCAAGATTCCACTTTTCAAACCACTCGTTACGCTCGTGGTTCAATTTTGGAATCTTTAGCTTGCTCGGGTATCAATATTAGCACGAGATATTAAACAAGAACTTTGCCCCCTTGTAAAACACATAATTAACTATTTTACAAGCTTTTATTTCGTTTCACCTGTCCCGTTGTCGGTCTGTAATCAAATCTTGCAAGTTTAATTTGATCCACTTCCCGGTTTCCGATTGAGCTGAAATTTTGCATGCATGTATAAATCGGATGGCAATGCAATATTATTATGACATAGAGCTGATTCAGATCAGTGATGGAGACAGGAGGTGGCCATAGGAACATGAAAAAAGCGACCAAGTGCGAGTCGGACTCGCCCATGAAGGGTTCCGTATTTAGGCGATTTATGACGTATTAAAAAAAAACTACTTGCTAGATCTCGTTCAAACCAATTTTCGGTGGAAGTTTACATGGTAATGTACATCATATATTTTTTTTAGTTTTATCATTCTCTTATTTTAGAAGTTAGGGGGGGGGGGACACACATTTTACCACTTTGGAAGTGTCTCTCGCGCAAACTATTCAGTTTAGAAAAAAATGATATTAGAAACCTCAATATCATTTTTGAAGACCTATCCACAGATACCCCACACGTATGGGTTTGATGAAAAAAAAATTTTGAGTTTCAGTTCGAAGTATGGGGAACCCCAAAAATTTATTGTTTTTTTTCTATTTTTGTGTGAAAATCTTAATACGGTTCACAGAATACATCTACTTACCAAGTTTCAACAGTATAGTTCTTATAGTTTCGGAGAAAAGTGGCTGTGACATACGGACGGACAGACAGACGGACAGACAGACAGACAGACAGACAGACATGACGAATCTATAAGGGTTCCGTTTTTTGCCATTTGGCTACGGAACCAAAAAACGCAACCTAATTGTGTTAGGGGTATCTGGGGGCACGGTAGTGCCCCCGCCAAGACGAGCAAAGCGAAACGCAAGGGCACTACCTACCTTTTCTCGAAGCGCTTCGTCGTTTTTTTGAACCCTCTTAACTTGGGTTTGGATTATACCAGATAAACAAAACTCTCGGGATATGATGTCAATAGTGGACTTATTAAGCATAAAAAATTTCAATTGCATAGCTCTTATACTTAAGATTTTATTAATGTCTAAAAAACCCCGATTTCGTCACTGACTCACTCACTCACTCACTCACTCACTCACTGTTGATCATCAAAACCTCTAAGGTACTTCCTGAAGTCCTAGGAAGCTGAAATTTGGTATTTGAGATAGTATAAGTCCACAAACAACAAAAAAATTCAAAAACTTTAAATTATTAGCCCCTAAGGGGGTGAAAAGGGGGGTGGAATTTCGTATAGGAAATCAATAACCGCGGAACCGATTTAGTTGAAATTTGGTATGTAGATAGTTATTGTTATGGAGAAGGATATAAAATAGTTTCAACCCCAAAATCACCCCGTAAGGGTGAAAAGGGGTGGAAAAAGGCGTTAGGGGAAAAAGGGGGTTGAAGTTTGTATGGGGAATCAGTAAAAAGCAGATTGTATATAAAATATGCCCCCAGGTACGTATTTCAGGATTTTTAATAGTAAATCACCCGCAACCCTTTAAATCAGAAGATTGTCATAAGCAACTTACAAAGATGATGTGAAATCCCACCAAAAACATTTTCATGTAAAATGTAGCCAGAACGAAACCATAAGGCTCGCACTGACAAAAAGTTATCAGATCTCTTGTAGAGCCAAGCTTCTAACTCTAGAGGCCCTACCTTCACAGACTCTACACACCTTAGTCAAAATATGTGGCTCCGTTTCATTATTACAAGAACTATTTTATAATAAAAAATAATGAATAGTGAATACATTTTTCACCTAACGCCCATGTGACGAAACGGTCATTTGGACTAAGGTGTAGAGTCTGTGAAGGTAGGGCCTGTAGAGTTAGAAGCTTGGCTCTACAAGAAATCTGATAACTTTTTGTCAGTGCGAGCCTTATGGTTTCGTCTTGGCAACATTTTACATGAAAATGTTTTTGGTGGGATACAGGTTTATTAGAAACGTTTCAATTTCATGGGAAGTAGAATCAATTGATATCTTTCAATGAATTCATTATTAATTAATTAAATAGATAGGTATTGTAAAAAGAAATGAAATAAACGCATTAATTTGTATAGGTAAGTTTAAAATTGGCCTGTTTCAAATGTTACCCTTTCTTCAAGTTACCAAAACGCTATTACCTGCTAACAAGACCACTCAACGTAACGAAGACATTTGAAGAAGGTATGACAACTGCTGCTTTTGACAAGCAGCGTTTTTATAACAAAAGGTTGGCAGATGACTTCGAGAATGCTTTGTTTAAAAAAAATAACAAGATTCTGAAAAAGTGTGCACGTAAGAGCCACTTTGCCAGTAGGATTAATATAAATTATTAATAGGATAGCATTACCAGTTATTATGAAAATGTTGACCATAATCTGATCTTTAAGGAAGACTAAATAAGCCTCATTTAAATTAGAGTTCATCAATGAACAGCCGCAAGGTAACTTAACTTGAAGTCTACTGTCATAAAATGCAATAGGCAAATATGATTACTTTTTCAAGCCAGGGAAGCGCTTAGTAAGTGTTAACACCGAACGGTGGTGTAAAGGAATTAAAATCTGTAACCGATTTAGTTCAGATTATAACTGGACGATCATTGAATTACATTAAATTAAGTATCAGTAAACACTACCACTTCCTCACAACCGAATTGATTAGTACAGTAGAACCCGCTTAAGACGATTCTGAGGGGACCTAGCAAAAAAAGCGTCTTAAGCGGGAAATCGTATTAAACGTGAACAAAAAAAACTATAATAATGGATGATAATGAGCGAATGTGATCTTAAGTGTAGGTAGGTATAAGTTAAATAATCTAGGAACACTAAAACGATAGGCTCAACTAGAAAGTCTTGGAGAAACTGGCTGCAAATAAATCTGGAAACGATAGCTTGCACTCCGTGCTCCATAAGGGTCAAGCAGATGGCATCGCCTTCTCACGCCGATAAGGACCCGACAAAAGATATTAGACAAAACAAAAAACCTAAGGTAGGTAATAAACACATAAAAAATGTTGGCTAACGGCGTATTGCATAACAATACGACGGTTATGACAAAAACACAAACGTACAGATGGTACGTAATGGGACGGATAAGTAATATATAATTATAGATGGCGTATTAAGCGGGACTCGAGTCGTATTAACCGTGAAAAAATGTATGAAAACAGGCCTAAAATTGCAGGGACCGGCGTAAATGGTGTATTATGCGGGAAATCGTATTAAACGTAATCGTATTAAGCGGGTTTTACTTAACAACGGGCCGCGCTAAACATTCTTGGATTGCCTAATACATGCTTTCACTGCCTAATACAACTCTTCTACAATTTCGGACTTGTTAGAACTTAAAAAAAAAAACAGATTTTCAAATCAATTTAAACTAACACGATTCTCACTCATACTTTTATAACTACCACGGGACTTAATCGCCTAAGACTTACGTTTATTTATGGCCTGACGTTTCGAACAGACTGCACCTGCCTCTCCACCACGCCTCTCCTCTCTCTACCTGTGACCACGAACGTAACGTCACGTTCGAAACGTCAGGCCATAAATAAACGTAAGTCTTACGCGATTAAGTCCCGTGGTAGTTATAAAAGTATAAACGTCATACTTTCAAAAACTTAAATTAATTGCTTTGTTTTGCCGATTACAGAACAGCCTGTGAAAAAGAACAAATTCAAAGCTGTTCTTTTCGTCCTAAGCATATTATTGAATATGAAAAAGCTACGAGCATTTCTCATTTCCTATTCATTCGGCCCGATAATAATGTTATCAAGATCTACTGGCTGTGATAGGAAAACATATTATTTTTGACGATATCATAACAACACATTTACGTATGAAAGATGCGAGATTCGTGTATTAATGTAATACATTTGTAGTAATGTGAACATTACATTCAAATATAGCTCAAGGGCGATTCGACTTTCTCATCAATAGATCTTTTGTATGTGTTGGTTAAAATAAGGGCACTTTAAGTAAGTTTAGAATTTAGGTAGGTAGGTAATACGCAATGGTATTTGTAGCTGTGATACAAATACAAGTGTTACAGGTTGATGTGATGGTTATGTGGCATGAACTATAAAAAACAATGTGGTTAGACAGTAGGTATTCTTTAATAATAAAGGAGGCAAAAAGCAATTTCCAAACGTTTGTTGTTATTGTTAATAGCGTCGTTTTCCTAGTTTTTGTTACGAGTCGTGATCATTAATTGTGCCTACTTTTATATAAAAAGACAAGAAAACCTTCAAAACTTGAGTTTCCTCGACTTGAGTTTTGCTGCTTCTGTTTCATTATTAGCATATGTTGGTATGCTTTATATTTCCTCTTATAACATTTCCTTGAAAAGCCGTATTAGACAGCTACAAGAAAGTATTTTTATAAATAAAATTACATGTCAAAGTCGCAAAAATGATAATTTTATACTCAAAAAACTCACAATAAATACGAAGAAGTATGAATACATTTAGGGACAAACCGCGGTATTCGAAAAACAAGATCCGTTCTAGACTAGAGAACGATACGATATGTACTAGATACGTTGTAGTAGTTTACATTTCAAATAGTTCTCTTTTGCAGCTCAATTCGGGCAAAAATGTCACTTTTACGTTAAAATATCGTAATAATATCTTGTGGAAATCGTTCAAGAGTATCTTCAGAATCGCGGAAATGTCAAATTTGACAGGTTAGATCTTAAAATTATCGTTATCGTATCTTGGTGATGTCTAATAGATGTCTAGTTCAAAATCCGAATCGGGCCCACACGCGTCTGAGTCGATCAATCACGATAAATTCGTATTCCATTATGCATGAAAGAATAACATCAGAATGAACCTGTCATAAACATGTTTCACGTAAAAGCGTCGCTAATTGTTATAGCTTTGAGTTTGTTTCGGTAAATGGGTAAACTATTTTACATGTTTCCAACATTTACCACGCATGTACAGTCACTACACGGGATTGTTACGCCATTTAGGGACCTAGCTAAATTGGACATTCCATTCCATAGCGTAAGTATGGAACAACAAGAATTCTAAATGGCGTAACAATCACGGAGCGTGACTGTACATAATTTTGACCTTAGAAAGAAAGAGTATAATTATGCTGTTGACACATTTGACGAAGTGTAGCATAATATTATGATGAAATTTCCAATCATTTGGTAATGGTTACCTACCTACTTACTGTCACTTTTAATATGAAAATCATACAAAAACTCCTCAAATCCCACATTTGATGGATGAAAAGAAACAAAGGTCTCCAAAACGTCCCGTCGTAAGTTGACCTCATCCAAAGATTCCCCAAGCTCATGATTACGTTGTCTGTCCAAGGTTTTATGGGTTTTTCGGGTCCGGCCCTAAGCATACGACACTTCATTTTCTATGATGGGTGATCCTGATCGATGGTCACGTGATACTTTTTACCGATAGAAAACTGAAGTTTCGGACGCTCCGTTCTAGCGTGATTCATAGTGAATGCTCTGGGTACTGAGTTTGTATGGCGAGAACCGGGAATTCCCGGTTCCGGTACTGTATTTGTATAGAAAACCAGTACCGGGAGCACTCCCTAGTGATTCACCTACCCAAACAGCCTTTTTAAATGTGCATACCTATGTGCCTTTTACCTCTCATTTACGTACGTTATGTAAGTTTTCTTACTTATTCTTCCATGTTTTCGCTCAACATTACCTACATCGAACATATGTATGTAAACGATACTCCTTTCTCGAGCTTCGTTGTGAACATTAATATCCACGGATTTACATAGCAACTTAATACCACAGAAAGGAGATAAAAAGCGGCGCGATCGGTCCATTTCCTTATTGTGTGATTTCTATATCCATTTGTCATTTCAGTTGTCGGATGGATTCTGCTCACTCACAGATCGATGGATAAATACATTATCCATTTGCTTTGTTAGAAACTGGAAAAAGAATACCAAATTCGGCGTGATATTAAGCCGTCAGAACTAAGGATGACTCATGCTAGACCGGCCCGGGACCGGGTTGGAGCTTCCGGAGCTTCGTTTTCTATGTAAATTACCACGTGATCACCGATCCGCCGTCATAGTAAACGACATGTCGGACGCCCCGGCCCAGGCACGGACCGGTCTAGCGTGAGTCATCCTTTCAGCCGTAATAAAGAGGTTTGTGCAATCGTTGCGCGTTGCGTGGTACGTCTTGCGAACCGGAGAACTAATGAAAAACCATCAGGCTCCTCTCATTAGAGAGAAGAGTGGCTATGGAACGCCCAAGGGCTCAATTTGACTCAAGGAAATAACTGAAGGTTACTTGTCGCACAAATAATAGCCTCATTGTAGCAATTTTATTTTATTTGACTGTTATATTGCAGTCTTCTCTCCTTTTGTCACATTTTATGTCCCAAATCTAAAACAATATTACCTACTTCATTGTCATTTGTCTTTCGTAAGCAGAATTATTGAGAATTTGTTCAAAGGGCATTAATTTGATACCTAACTGTTAATGCCCAATAGATGACACCCTGCTGTCACCTCTATTGACAATGACTTAAGTTTCAAGATGACATGTACAGGGACCGCGTCGAGCACCAGTACGTTTACCTTACTCACGATGCAAAATATAAACATAAAACACTAAAGGCTCAAAAAAACCGTCCCGGGCTTTCGTCATACTCGTATAAGCTCTCAAACAATGTAGCAATCGCACATTTCGTATTATATACGTAGGTATATAATATATAAGTAGAAACAGGAAAAAGAGACGTAAACCACCCCTTTGAAAGGATCCAATTACGAAAAGGTATATCTTTACAATATGCACTGGCCAAAATGTTTGGTATCCCTTCTGCTCCTAAATACTATACATAGTTATGTACATATTTACTGACAATTGTTTTATATTTATGCTTTATTAAACTGATACAACGGCAAAGAATAATAATTATACGACGTATAAAGTGTACGACGGGTTATTTGAATGCAGCACTTGTGGTCGCGGCTGTAACTTTTTTTACCTCAAACTGAATGGACCATCAGAGCCCGTACCATGAGTCACTGACAGTGTCAAAACTGACATTTACGCTATCGAGAACGTAATTTACTTGCACTAATATGCGAGTACGAGCGAGATGTAGGTATATAAAGTAAATTACGTTCCCGACAGCGTTTAATGTCAGTGACAAACTGATGGTAGCCGTACAGGGGGCCGATTTTTGAAATTCGACCGCTCGATTTCGTGTATTTCTTTCAGTAATATCTTCACTACTAGACATATAAATTCTACTAATAGAATGGAAAACGAGTGTTCAATACCAATAGATTCCCAATTTCTATCGCTCGTATTTCAAAAATCAGCATTTCGCCGTTTTCCACCGATTTTCGAGTGCCGAAATCGAACGATCGAAATTCAAAAATCGGCTCCCAGATGCGTTGCCAGTAGAGTATGTGCGTAAAGAGAAGAGTCGTGGGATTTGAGGGCGCGCCAGTGCTATTTTATGGATTTTGCTATGCTGACAACACTGGTCACGTGATTATAGTACGACACTAAAGGTCATGATACTAGAATCCCTTTTGTTCCGGTTTCTTGCCACGGCTTACTAAACGGAGCCTGGCGGTGGTGTCGGTGGTCGGCTCGTCAACTCAATCCTCTGATTTAGCGCAGGCACTAGTTTTCTTTTTAAAACACACTCTTGTTTTTATATCTCAGATACTAAAAAGTGACAGTGCGATTGACAAAACTGCTAAAACTAGTTAAGAATCTGCCCAATACAATACAACTGTCATTTTAGTACCAAACAAGATAGTCTCATTTATGTACTACCTAATCTGTGCAGTCCAAGTTATTTTAATACAAAACCGGGTAGATCGGGTAGAAATTGGGCAATAGAACTGTAATTTTACTATCTGGGATATAAAAATAGTGCATAAGTAGGTAGGCCTTATTGGGATATGTCCGATTCTCTCATCTCACGATATTTTACTTCGCCGAAAAGTCACTGCTAAATATGAAATATAATGTCGTAACTAACATAACCTAGTTAAACGAACTTACAAATAAAGAAATATTTTATTAGTAAAAGTTTTATTATTTGTAATCGAAGTCTGAATTAAAATATTCAATGTCACTTATGTTTGAGCTAGCTTCAGAACAACCAGGGACACTCATAGAATTATCTTCATCTGAATTGGATGTGCTTGAAACCGGCACGTAGATGACAAATTCTTGCATATCACCTACATAGCGGTCTTTTATTCGAGATACCGTAGGTACTTTTACTCAATACTGAAAAAAAACACATATAAATATGCATAAAATGACAAGTATCAAGACTATTTGTCAGTTATTTTAAATATCATGAATGACCACCATATTTATGAAAATGATATATTTTGAATGAATATACTTACTGATTATGTACTGGAGACAAGTTACTTAGGGGGCTTATTAAATAGGTAATTATTTAATATATATTAAATACAACATCAATACTCGTGAATAGCGGTAACACGTTCCGCGACTTTTTGTAAGTCGATAGTCGGCTTTTAGCCGTTTTCTTCCCGCTGACAAAACCGAACAATGTTAAATATAATTTTCCTTGTGGTTTTATGTACGGTTTTATCGTGTTTTGGAAATATTTTATACGTAAAACTTGAGGTTATTGTTAATAAAAATATACAATGATAGAAGTTTGTTTATCTACTATTTACAAGACAGGTGTTCAAAGGTTTGATTGCCATATAAAATTGAAAATGTTAGTTCCCGTTTCTGCCACGACTCTTCTCTTTCCGCGCAGACTCTAGCCAATTTTTTATCTGGCTTTTTTATGACCAGTATATAATTTTATAAGGAAAAAGGTGGTAACTGAGCATTGTTATAGAGATAAGTAGGGGAGAGGGGGGCAGCCTAGTACACTTTTTACATTAATGGTCATAGTTCAAAGTATTACCTACAGAAACCAGTTTTATGTCTCTACAAAACAACCTACGTTATTAACCTATGTAATTACTGCATTCCCACATATATAAAGCTAACGATAAAAGTACAAATTAGATTTTTGCAACTCAAGGAATAATGTTCGATACTGCCCCAAGAGGGGGTGGCTTTGAACTTACGTGGGGCAGATTTGAAATATGGGCTGTAAAGGCAACAATATCGAGATATCCGTGTTCGTTTTATCTGTACTTAGTACAGTTTGTCACTAAAAATAATCGTCTTAACATTTTAATCCTATAATTTGCAGTTAAAACAAAGTTGGGGTAGTTTTGTACATTAATGTTTTTTGGAGTGTTCAAAGGTGCCTCAGTGGGGGTACCTTTGAAAAGTATTGAAATCTTACTAAAGCTACCCCCTTGAGGCAGTTTTGCACACACCATTGTTCCAAACTACCACAATAATGTTTTAACAGCGGATTATATGAGTATTTATTATATTTTTTGCTTAAATCAATAAATTGCAATTTTATTATTATTTATATTACACTAATTTTATATTTTGTAATATTGTAAATACAGAATTCTAATAAATATTATACTAAACATAGACTAAACGTAATAAGCACGTACTGCACTTAGGTAGTTCATGGAATTTTGGTAAATGCATTATTAGCATTTTCTAAATAACTAAAATATTATTAGGTACTGTTTCAATTTAGGTACCTACATGTCAGTTAATATCGGGGCAGATATGAACATTTCTTATGGCTGGGGTAGTTTTGAACAAACTGCTAATCAAAACTGCCTCCTATTTTTTTTTCAAAACTACCCCAACCCCTATTTAAAAAAGCGGCCAAGTGCGAGTCGGACTCGCCCATGAAGGGTTCCGTATTTAGGCGATTTAAGACGTATAAAAAAAAACTACTTACTAGATCTCGTTCAAACCAATTTTCGGTGGAAGTTTACATGGTAATGTACATCATATATTTTTTTTAGTTTTATCATTCTCTTATTTTAGAAGTTACAGGGGGGGGGACACACATTTTACCACTTTGGAAGTGTCTCTCGCGCAAACTATTCAGTTTAGAAAAAAATGATATTAGAAACCTCAATATCATTTTTGAAGACCTATCCATAGATACCCCACACGTATGGGTTTGATGAAAAAAAAAATTTTGAGTTTCAGTTCGAAGTATGGGGAACCCCAAAAGTTTATTGTTTTTTTTCTATTTTTGTGTGAAAATCTTAATGCGGTTCACAGAATACATCTACTTACCAAGTTTCAACAGTATAGTTCTTATAGTTTCGGAGAAAAGTGGCTGTGACATACGGACGGACAGACAGACGGACAGACAGACAGACATGACGAATCTATAAGGGTTCCGTTTTTTGCCATTTGGCTACGGAACCCTAAAAACCTCGTTATTTTCCAGAAACATTATAAATTCTGATTATTGATCCTTCGTCACTAAACAGAATAGATTGTTCTATCGAATAAATTAAGTTTCACTTACCACTTCCTTCAAATACAGCCTGAGAAACCTTACAAATCTGCACAAATACCGCTAAAGGGTAGCATCGAAAACAAACTAAGCTACTTGTTCGTTCATGTTCTGTCAAACGTCAAATCTGTCAGGTGACAGTTGTGTGGGTCGATGTTGCAAGCCCTAAATATGGATTTGGATCATTATCGCATCAAAAATAAATGTTTAATCGCAGTTGTTCTAAGTTCTAAGCTGCCTCCAGTGATAGCTGCCCCCTCTCCCCTACCTTAAAAAAGCAGACTTGTAGGTACAATCGTAAAAGTATAATTTATCTTCACTATACATACTTATATTAAATATTTCCTGTACCGAGCATAACCATTATGATTATGGACGATTTTATCCCATAAGAATACAAGCAAAATATTTCACAGTCACATCCCATTATCTCCGTCCATCCCCATAACCCGACCAGTAGGCACGTTACACAAATCATAATTTAGCTCCCGCTAACGCTCACCTTGATTCATCACAAAAAACCCGGCAATTTTTCCCCCGTCCATGTCAAAGGACACCGCTCAATCACCTGACTTTTGTGGGGAGGCCACGCAAGAAGCGATGTCCGATGAGCAGGTACCTAGACAGGAATCCCCTTTTGGAACTGTATTCAATTGCCAATTGCCACCCGTCAGGGGTTAGCAGGAGTGACTATTGACATGACATGTCTCACATGTCCGTATCTATTTACATATATATTTCGGAGATAACACAGAAACATCATACAAGAAACAGTCATTGAACACACATGCATAGATACAGATGTTTCCTTGGATATATCTCACTAAGAACACAGTACATATATTCAGATGCGCAAAGCGATAATTCTTTGCTGTTGGTAACAAAACAAGACAGTGCCTTAAAAGTACATCGTTTTGAACTCTCATATGCTTAGTTAGGGAATTAAAAGGTAAAGCTTACATTACTAGGATGACAGAAGAATGATAAGAAACATTTAGAGATAAATTTTAGTAACAGCAGACTTGAACTGGGAGCTCCGAGAATATATCAATTTCATTTATATATTCTCTCTTATATATTCTGTCGTCATGCTTATGCAATGGCACCGGCTATCTGCTTTATAATAACATCTAGATGTTTCACTCATGACTATGCATGATGGTGGTGTAAATATATAAATAATAATAAAAATCATTTTTAATGTCAGTGATAAACAGCATCCCTGTTAACAAACTGTGTTTAGCGTTATGCATTATGATATAGTTTAGCTATAAGTCTAGATATAAGTACCTATGGTATATGATAATCTAAAATTTACCCGTATGCCAGCTAGCTCGAGTGAGGTTTTCCTTCGTTTGCGCTAAGAAGTTACTATTTCGGTTAGTGCCAAAATACTTTTATGAATGTTTTCTTTTTGCATTTATTTCTGCTTATGGAATATACTACGGGCACACAAGGTACCTACATATTAATGTCTAGTTTTACGTCAGCTTTAACGATCACTTAGGTTTCTATTAGTCAATTAAAAATAAACAAAAGACAAAGTGAAAAAGAACATATTTCACATAATGCATATATTATAGTTATAGTGACAATTAATGAACAGTGTAATATTGCTAGATTGAAATACTTATTTACAGTACATATGGGGCTACTTTTCCGCACTAGTGCGTAAAATAGCACTTTTCGTGCGTATGTCAAAACTTTAAAGTGCCGTATATGTACTGTAAACTCCTGTCAATTTAAAACACTCCTTTCGGTCGTGTTTTAATTTATCGCCACTCGTTTCTAATTTCCTCTTTTTCGCACTTGTATCGAAAATAACTATTTCTGAATAAGTATGTTACATCAAAAGAAAGTCTTGTAAATAAAATGAATAGAATATCAAGCTAACACTTCCTGGCCCCAAGAAAGATTCGACTGCATCTGCCTGTGACAAATGAACGCGGTTTTTTAAAGCACAACCAACATTCCACGTTCTTCTGCGCCAACATTACGTACAGCAGATAACGCCTTATTATCACACACATAGGGAATATTTTACTGTACCTACATGCATTGAAGAATAAAATGGCGTGACGTTGGAAAGATGAAGTGGAGAAGCGTAATGTGGGTGTTTAACTTATGTGCCGTAAAATAAAGCTGGCCGATTATGATTTCCATTTACATGTCTTTTGGAGAATAAAATTGAAGACTGAAGACGTGCGTAAAAATAAACATCTTATATGCGAAAGCAATTTCATGTTGTGACATTGTCTTTATTAAGATGGAGTTTTCATTGCATAAGTAATACAGTTTGTTATGATCGGAGCTTGTTGTACGAGTACAGCATGTATTTTTGTTACGATCACATATTTTAAGGGGACCTAAATATTAATCCTAACCTAAGTTTTATCGACTAAATAACTAGTGTTTAGTTTATAAAATACATATGTATGTTAGTCTGTAAGGTATTTGTAATATGGGCCTTGTTGCCTGAATTAAATTTCTAAATAAATAAAATAAATAAATTCATTTGGGCCTATACTAATAAAGACCCAAATGAATGAATGTTGGTATAATTACTAAAAATTTACGTGTTTTTTTTTCTTGTTTTTATTCAAAACATCACATTTATTGACGCGACGTCACAACTGATGACTATGCAGCTATGTACTCAGCTACTCAATACATTGATGCTCGAAAAATTTTCAAAAATAATTTCGCAATCTGTTAAGGCAAAATTAAAAACTTATTTTAAAATCGTTTCATAGCATTGAAACGTACGTCTCGTTTCAATTGCGGTTATATTAAATATGTACACGCTGTATGTATATTCTAGTTAATAGCAGTTACTCACACAAGCTATTAAAGCATGTAAATAGTTCGTAGTTGCATTTAACACTAACCGTATACATACGATACGATAATGTATCATGTATTTATGTTTGCGCAAAACTAATAAAGTGTTTTACAGCTACGATATACCTATCTCAATTTTTTTATTTTTCTAAACGGTAATTACCTATTTACACGTAATTGCGATTATATAGGTAAGTAAAAGTACCTACGCATATGATAAGTGACGATATCAAGTGTTAAATATTTAAAACTTCGATTAAAACCTTGCCATTTATCACACATTAGATTTAGTAGTTAGTGAAATAGTAGCCTCGTTATCTGTCACCTTCTTTAGTTACATTGACCCCCAGGATACAACCACCAAGACTATATTTCATCTTAATGAAAGGCGTTTATCACAGAATTTAAATAATAAAGATCAAAAGTGTCTTACCAGCTACGTCGAGTGAACGTCAGGGAATAAAATCCTTAACGCCAGCCGTGGCAAACTGGATGAATGGCAAAAAGGCTTTGACCATCGTGGGCATTCACACGTAGATTACTTATTACAATACAATAGCAGATAAGTCTCATCTCAGAGTAGTCTCATCTTAAAGGCCGGCAACGCGCTTGCAACCCTTCTGGTGTTGCGGGTGTCCATGGGCGGCGGTAATCGCTTACCATCAGGTGATCCGTCTGCTCGTTTGCCTCCTATATCATAAAAAATAAAGTCACAAATCAAAACAAGGCAATAAATCAAAAGTTATGACGACTTAGGAGATACCGACTGAAGACTGAGACTAATCTAAGAACATGATACGTGTTAAGTTTGTCAAGTCGTGTAGACTGAGCTAAATTGTTGGACAAACACTTAGGTACCCATCGTCATTCGATGAAAGCCCGTTCTATAGTATATTTTTCATATAGCTTGGGTACGGCGACAGCTGTCATCTCCATGTTGACATAGCAGCTCTCACCGTACCCAAGCTATGTCAAAAATTAATGTAGTATCAATGTTATAAATTATCGCTCGTATAATTTATACCTGCATCACGAAGTTTCAGTTCTTATCGCGTATTAAAGTTATTTTGGCTTCGAATTAATAAATTATTAGAATAAAATAAGTATCCATAATTAACATAATTAATTAATAACATCAGAAATTAACATGAAAATATCTGATAAACGATGTAAATATAAAGAGAGTTAAATATTTTGATTTACAATCTTTAAGTTAATCTGTGATTTACGAACCCTCCTACATTTTTCAAAAATACTTGTAAGGTAAGGTGTATTGGGGTAACTAACTTCGAAAACGGTTGTTTTGAATATAACAAATATCTACTACTTAAACTAGAACATATTCTGAGCCCTTCCTACTACATCTACACAATTAGAGTAGTTGTTGTAGGTAATACAAAGAAAGGCCTAAAAATATAACCAGTTTCACAAAACTCTAGTTTGCACATCAAAATCGGCAATTTCTCGATTAATTAAAATGTAGCATTCAATTTTTTTTTTCGACGCTGTTGACAGGAACTGGTGGGAGTGGTGGGAGACGGAGACGGGTCAAGACCGGGATACGTGGAAAGGCAGGAGGGAGGCCTTTGCCCAGTAGTGGGACACTCTAGGCTCGTATAAAAATAAATAATAAAAAATACCTAATTGACAGAAAAGAGTAGTCGAAAACCGAGATTCTGTTTAATTATCACTTTTAGCAGTATTTGGTGAAATATAAACCGTAATGGATTTTCTCGACAGTGAATCTTATATAAAACTTATTGAAACAACTTTAAGCTCAAATCAAAAGAGAATTTTAAACGAAATGGACAGAGAGCGCCCACGTCACGGAACACATTTGAGACAAAACGTTGAAACAGAATGTTAAGGCCGTTTTAAAGTCTCCTTTATTTTTAGTCATATTGTCTGCAAAATATATGTATTTAGTACTTATATCTTGTTTAAAATTCATCAAGTTTTGACAGTAGAAAAGCACTTCAATATTGTCAAAATGGTATATGAAATGGGTGTAATAATATCGTGGCATCTCTACTATTAACAACGGCTTGACCAGAGACTTTACGTTATTATTTTCCTAGTTAAGCAAAATAATCATTTGAACGTTTATATCGACTTACCTTCGTTTTAATTTAACTACCTAAACCAAAAAATATATTAGGAAATAAAGTCCACAATTTTACTGTCAACTTTGCAATTACGGCGCCGGACTTAAAAGTGAGCCTTCATACCGGCCATAGCAGCTGTTGTTTAGATTTACCCGCCCGGGTATTTTGTAATAAATCAATGTTACAAGTTAATTTTGACCCGTTTTCCGGTGTTCGATTACAGCTACGAAAAACCCCTTTTAGACTCTAGAAGCGTGGGCCAGGCCGCTGCCTATTCTTAATTACGGCTACCCCGGGTAACCTCACCCCAAATGTTTACTGACATTATTTAATGCTTACAAAATCGTTATCTATGTCCATTTCATTATTCGAACAAAGCTAATACCCAGAACACTCGTCTAAAAGAAGATCGTACGAACAAAGCTTTTTTTTTCAAAGCGTTAATTAAAAAATACGCTTACTAATGTAGGCAATTTCATTTATAATGCTTTGTGAATTTGTGGTTAATACACTTTAACAATTCCACATTTCAATTTTCCCTTCTTTTGTTTTGTTTATTAAACTCGTCAAGTGGTGGGATCGTTCGTTGTTTCGGTACGTTATTTGTTTTTTAGATTATACTGAAATTTGCCCTCGGGAAGTGAAGCACGTTTAATAAAACAAAAATAAATAGGGTCATGTGTTGTACAGTGGCACGGGCGGGTACAGTGAGTGGATCAAACGCAAATTATTGGAAACTAATGACTCTTTGTACCCGAACACAAACCAACCTATTGGTTTGCTTTCATAACCTAAAGTTTTTGCGTCAGAAAGATTTTTTTTGGTTCAGTGTTATAACTTGACTGATAATTAGTTTTATTTTGTTCTAGTAGGTAACTAATCCGTTAAACTAGTGGTGGAATATAAAATGAAAAATGTTAGTTTTGCATATGAATGTGATCAAAATGGTGCTTAAATCCAGAGTGGTACAAATCGCTTAGGGTACACAGTGGATCTTAATTTTGGTAGTAGTGTAGGGTTTTTGGTATTTAGCATACCTATTTAATTCGTTTTTAAAGTTACGGGTAGTTTGAAATAAGACCTAGCATACCTACTTAATAAGTTTTTCTCAAAAATGGACGGCAAAGTCGACGTTGCCGTTTAAAAAATAGGTCGCGAAGTGCGTAGTTTATGGTCATTCAAAAAATTAAAAAGTTAAAAACATTGCAGTCTCGATTTCGGGACTGCAATGTCGCATACAAATTCCATTATTTAACGAGTTCCAAACTTTTTAAAACTTCAAATGGCCATATCAAATGAAGGCTTAGGTCCCTTAAACAGCCAAACAGATGATCAGCACTTATTATTATAAAGCCTATAATAGACTATCGCACCGCACCGCGACCTTGGAGCGTCGCACCCATAAGTGAGAGCGAGAAACAGATATCTCTTTCTCGCTCTCACTTATGGGTGCGACGCTCCAAGGTCGCGGTGCGGTGCGATAGTCTGTTACAGGCTTAATGTTGGTACCGCGACTATTTAGGTATCTCAAATAGGTTGGCGTAGTTTCAGCAGAAAAATACACTTCTTTTTTTTTTAAAGGCGGCAAGCTAATTTTTTTAATGGTTGTATTTTTTTCTGTGAAAATTAATGGAAAATTAGAACGTTGCTTCTGTAAGTTCTGTAAAATATTTCTATTTCTTGCACCATTTTTGAGAAAAGCACTATATATGACTCGGCTGGAAGGCTACTTGCTGGCTTCGGATTCAATTAAACGGACTCCCAAGGTCGTCCGTTTAAAACGAATCCTCAGCCAGCAAGTAGCTACTTCCGAACCTCGACAATAATGTACTATTTAAAGTTAAGGGTAGTTTGAAATTGAAGAC
The DNA here is from genome assembly GCF_948474715.1 of Cydia amplana. Taxonomy (NCBI): domain Eukaryota; kingdom Metazoa; phylum Arthropoda; class Insecta; order Lepidoptera; family Tortricidae; genus Cydia; species Cydia amplana. Next base: position 21,120,289 of record NC_086070.1, read on the forward strand.
TGTTATTGGTTGGGTATAAAAAGAAAGACACTTGGCGGACAGCTCTCTTTGGTTGTTGAGCCGTGCTAGCAGGCGGTTGTCAAGAGAAGAGATTATTGTAAATTGGAAGAAGACAAGAAAATAAATGGATAAATATCTTCAAGGTGTTGTTATTTTTACACTTCAGAAGTGTGCAGAACGTAAGTACACGCCTACTGCTATTACTTATTGATTTAGTGAGATAACTGATAACATGACCCTTATTCTGAGCTTGGAGATAATTAATTAACTATACGAAATTCTAATGGATTACGTAAGAAATATGGTACTGGTAACATTTTTATTTAATTTAAATGAGTACCTGCATCATTTATTAATAATATTATGATGATTATGATTATAGGCTATCTAATTGCATATCAGTTAAACTTAGGTTAGTTTGACCCATAAATGTAATTAAATGGACATAATATCAATGTGTAATCATAAGAATATATGCGTCAGTTGGTCGAGAATTCAAAGTATTTAACCACCATGCCACCGACAGCTAGGCATAATAATGTTCAGTTAACAAAATCAAGTACACGTGTTCTTCTTAATAAATAGATACGTGACTGTAGTTATTAACTTCTTTGCTACTTACTTACCCACACACATGTGGGAATTAGGCAGAATATGTCAACACGTGGGTCTTGATATGTGTTGGTTGGAGTATTCAAGGGTGCCTTAATTTTCATTATTTCTTCACTACGGCGCATAGTTTCAGAGATAAATTGATATTTATGATTTATAACCAGGTCTCGCAATTTAATTGAAGATTTTGAGTTTTGATTTTGATCCTTAATGTTAAAATTTGTGGAATATAAGTAGATGGCTTACTATGCAAACGGGGCATTGAATTTTCAGTCATTTTTTTTTGCTACGACGCATAGTTTTTGAGATAAATGAATGTTTATAATTTGAACTACCATTAAACATTATTTTGTCATATAATTCCTTTATAGTTTATAAGGTATTATGATATAGTATATAGGTATATGTAACACCGGATACTTTTACGTTTCATGCCGAGTTGTTGGAGAATATGGCTGACGATGACTCATGATGATCAACGGCGCTTGCGAACACCAGAAGCCTCGGTCTTCGCGAAAGGGAATGTAGCTGGAATAACAGCGGCAGTGAAAAAGGAATCCAGACCGAAGCAGAGTCCTGTTGTGAAAGTCAGGAGTAACCCCGCTTCGACAGCCTTAGCGAGAGGCACGCGCCACTGGACATCAGGTCATGTACACCTACTTTTACTATTATATTATGAATGATTTGATATGGTAATGTGTGTTAGATACCGTGAATTGCTTGACTTCATCTCGTTCATCGACATCTAGCACATAAGATGAATATATTGCCAGAGGATAAGTTGAGAAAAATAAATTTGATGAACCGATAGAAACTATTACTTGTGTACCAATTATGAGAAATTTTTGCCTAAATATGTCAATGCGATATAATAACGCGTATATATCTTATCTTACGAAATAATAGATACGATAGATGGTTCTCAGCCGGTCAGGCCTTTGACCAACTTTTGTGATTTCTATTTGAACTGCAAGGAAGCTCCACATTTATAATGCCATCTGATTATAAACAAAATTGGACAATAATTAGCTCATTAACGGCACATTTTCTGTGAATTGATTGATTTGTTGCTTTGTTTATTTATTGATCGAGTATCGAGTATCGAGTATCGAGTATCGAGTATCGAGTATCGAGTATCGAGTATCGAGTATCGAGTATCGAGTATCGAGTATCGAGTATCGAGTATCTAGTATTGATAGTCATTTGGTTTATTGAATTATAGAGTCATTTGGTTTATTGAATTATAGAGTCATTTGGTTTATTGAATTAGAGTCATTTGGTTTATTGAATTATAGAGTCATTTGGTTTATTGAATTATAGGGTCATTTGGTTTATTGAATTATAGAGTCATTTGGTTTATTGAATTATAGAGTCATTTGGTTTATTGAATTATAGAGTCATTTGGTTTATTGAATTATAGAGTCATTTGGTTTATTGAATTATAGTCATTTGGTTTATTGAATTATAGAGTCGTTTGGTTTATTGAATTATAGTCGTTTGGTTTATTGAATTATAGAGTCGTTTGGTTTATTGAATTATAGAGTCGTTTGGTTTATTGAATTATAGAGTCGTTTGGTTTATTGAATTATAGAGTCGTTTGGTTTATTGAATTATAGAGTCGTTTGGTTTATTGAATTATAGAGTCGTTTGGTTTATTGAATTATAGAGTCGTTTGGTTTATTGAATTATAGAGTCGTTTGGTTTATTGAATTATAGAGTCGTTTGGTTTATTGAATTATAGAGTCGTTTGGTTTATTGAATTATAGAGTCGTTTGGTTTATTGAATTATAGAGTCGTTTGGTTTATTGAATTATAGAGTCGTTTGGTTTATTGAATGATCGAGTCGTTTGGTTTATTGAATGATCGAGTCGTTTGGTTTATTGAATGATCGAGTCGTTTGGTTTATTGAATGATCGAGTCGTTTGGTTTATTGAATGATCGAGTCGTTTGGTTTATTGAATGATCGAGTCGTTTGGTTTATTGAATGATCGAGTCGTTTGGTTTATTGAATGATCGAGTCGTTTGGTTTATTGAATGATCGAGTCGTTTGGTTTATTGAATGATCGAGTCGTTTGGTTTATTGAATGATCGAGTCGTTTGGTTTATTGAATGATCGAGTCGTTTGGTTTATTGAATGATCGAGTCGTTTGGTTTATTGAATGATCGAGTCGTTTGGTTTATTGAATGATCGAGTCGTTTGGTTTATTGAATGATCGAGTCATTGGTTGATTGAATTATAGTCATAATTTATAGTCATTGGGCTTGAATTATAGTCATTGGGCTTGAATTATAGTTATTGGGCTTGAATTATAGTCATTGGTTGATTGAATTATAGAGTCATTGGTTGATTGAATTGTAGAGTCATTGGTTGATTGAATTGTAGAGTCGTTGGTTGATTGAATTGTAGAATCGTTGGTTGATTGAATTGTAGAATCGTTCGTTGATTGAATTGTAGAATCGTTGGTTGATTGAATTGTAGAATCGTTGGTTGATTGAATTGTAGAATCGTTGGTTGATTGAATTGTAGAATCGTTGGTTGATTGAATTGTAGAATCGTTGGTTGATTGAATTGTAGAATCGTTGGTTGATTGAATTGTAGAATCGTTGGTTGATTGAATTGTAGAATCGTTGGTTGATTGAATTGTAGAATCGTTGGTTGATTGAATTGTAGAATCGTTGGTTGATTGAATTGTAGAATCGTTGAATTATTGAGTTGTAGAATCGTTGAATTATTGAATTGTAGAATCGTTGAATTATTGAATTGTAGAATCGTTGAATTATTGAATTATGGAATCGTTGAATTATTGAATTGTAGAATCGTTGAACTATTGAATTGTAGAATCGTTGAACTATTGAATTGTAGAATCGTTGAACTATTGAATTGTAGAATCGTTGAACTATTGAATTGTAGAATCGTTGAACTATTGAATTGTAGAATAGTTGAATTATTGAATTGTAGAATCGTTGAATTATTGAATTGTAGAATCGTTGAATTATTGAATTGTAGAATCGTTGAATTATTGAATTGTAGAATCGTTGAATTATTGAATTGTAGAATCGTTGAATTATTGAATTGTAGAATCGTTGAATTATTGAATTGTAGAATCGTTGAATTATTGAATCATTGAATTATTGAATCATATTTTTAATTCATAGGTTACTGCAGTTAATGTTGCAGCATTACATTGAAATGATTTTAATATGATTTTAATATAAGCGATAATGAAGAGTGCATGGTTGAACCTGTAGAACTCACCACAATTAAACCGAGATCGAGAAGGATTGATGGCCTCTTATTGGTTATATTAAATATTATGTTTAAATTAATTAGATAAGCTGATAGGGATTCTATCGTTCTAATTCTATACACCCCTTCTTTCTATATATTTTAACCCTTCTTTTGCGTTGCTGTAGTCGGGTAAAAATAAAAGTACATAATTTCACTGCAGCTAAGTATTAACTGTAGGTACATACTTTTACTGGGTAATATTGACCCCACACCGTTATGATAGGTTAGATAATCGGTTTACAAACTAATTTAAATAGGTTACCTAATGTTGTAAACTGATAAGCTGATATATTAAATAATGCATGAACTATAAAAAACTCGTCAAATAATAGTAGATTACCATTGAGGCAGTTTTTGAAAGAGATAATTTAATAATAAGAGATATTAATTTCAACTGGGAGGTTATTAAAGACACGTATTGCGGTAAAGAATTCACTTTTATACTTTTACTTATTGCCGAACTTGAAATTTGATAATTATATTTATACTAGTGCGCAAATCGTAATTAAAAGATTTATTCTTAATATTTTATGTTTACAAAAAGGCGAAGCTCCAGTATGTAGATCTCAATTAACGCAAGTATTTCCTTGAAGAAATCTCTGAGTGGATATTGGTGATACATGTTGCGTGGGCAGTTTTCTTACAACCTAAACATAATTACAACGTCGTCGTAATCACCCCAGTAGTTAAATGATACCATATTTCAGTTACAAAATATGCGATTCCATGGTATACATTTTTGATTGTATTCTAGAACAAGTCGGAAGGTACGGATAGGTAAAACATCAGGTTTTTGCAGTTCTATCGTTTATGTCTGCCATGTAACATTTGAAACGTATAATTTATTTAATTCAACGTGTAGAGAAAATATTACTGGTCCTTTTTCTGCGGAAACACGCCTATTTAGGTGCTATGTTTATTCCCGAACTGCGGGATTTGGTATGCTGTAAATACGGTTAGTGAATTAATATACTGTTCAAGTCTTTCATGAAACAATATGCATATTATAAAAAAAATCTAATAGTCTGAAAATCCCAACGCGTCTTGCAATTGATGAACTAAGTACTTTGTCAGCTTGGATAAATCCTAACAAGCTAGAATATACGACCTTCTCTGAAAACATTGGGAGGGGAGCTATTAGGTATAGGTTTTTAGTACCAGATGATTAATGCATTGATAATGGGAACATAATAGGTCAAGTTGTACACAATAATTACTTAATTATCGCTGTTATTCATCATAAGTAATATTTTATAAATTATAGTCAGGGTTAAAGTTACTGAAAGGTTCTCGGGAAATATTCCTGTCTCAAGAGTGAGGTTTATAATTGAAGATTTCTTGACATGATAATGGAAAATGATGTTGAAGCCACGAGAATTTGATTTGATTCGTGTGCTGACACAGCTGAGTACTACCATTTTAGAAAAGATTTGAACTGGTTCATATTATAGGAAGATTGATAGTGCTTCAGTCACGAGAATTGAATTGGTTCGTGTACTCTGTTGTTTCAGTCACGAGAATTGAATTGGTTCGTGTACTATCTACCTGCAGATAGAGATGATCATTACTCATGAAAATCGAATAATAAATGGCAATTAATGATCTGTTACCCTGAATCATTAGTCAAGGTGTACCTCGCGCCGCCTGAGTCCGATGCGAGCCGTCTCCAGCAGGAGCCCGCCTCGCGCCGCCAGAGTCCGGTGCGAGCCGTCTCCAGCAGGAGCCCGCCTCGCGCCGCCAGAGTCCGGTGCGAGTCCGGTGCGAGCCGTCTCCAGCAGGAGCCCGCCTCGCGCCGCCAGAGTCCGGTGCGAGCCGTCTCCAGCAGGATGTCTCCGGCAGAAGAGTAACAATTTTAACCCTTCGTATGCTTTAGTCAAAATTTACCACTGAATTAATAACCTTGAAACTGTAAATTCTAGTCCAAATTGTGTGGCAGGCATACGAAAGGTTATTTAGATGATGTTTTTGAGATTTTGACTTGCTGATGCCTGATTGATACTGTTTCGTATCCTATGCGATTAGTGTATCCACTGTTAAGTAGTATACGTAGTCTGTCGGCCAAGTGTAGGGTTTCCACCTGGCACGTGTATGAGGACATACTCGGAGTCAGGATGGACGAGTGTAGGGTTTTTGGTATTTAGCATACCTATTTAATTCGTTTTTAAAGTTACGGGTAGTTTGAAATTTAAGACTGTTATTGGTTGGGTATAAAAAGAAAGACACTTGGCGGACAGCTCTCTTTGGTTGTTGAGTCGTGCTAGCAGGCGGTTGTCAAGAGAAGAGATTATTGTAAATTGGAAGAAGACAAGAAAATAAATGGATAAATATCTTCAAGGTGTTGTTATTTTTACAGTAGGTATAATATGACTTCTTGACATGCGTGTTTATTAAGGGACCTGTGTTTATTTTTAGGAATTCTCTGCTGGTGTCCATACCAGAGCCTACTCAAAGCTAATTCAAAAATGGATGATCATGAGAAAAACGTCTTATTTAAAATCCTAAGGTATCACAGCACACGCTTCCGCTTGATAAAATATAACGTTAAAAATATTTAATGAAACCGCCTTTAATTATAAAGGTTACATTCAGGCGTAATACAACTTATAAAAAATCTCGATGACAAAACTTACTTTAATAGAATAGGTAGAGTACTTAAAGGATTGATTCCGAAGAAGAAGAGGGATTGGCCCTTAGTTGCCGGAGCAATAATTTCGGTATTTTGATGGTATGACGGTACATACATATTAAACCAAACTCGATGATTGAGACTATTAAGCTAGTAATTCAAAGTGTACGTGTCCAGTGAATGCCTGTGAAACAATTTATGGTGCACTATATACCTGTCACAATATACACAACTGATAAATAATACGATACGAGGTACGATTACTCATAAGCCTGACCGTTAGTTTATGAATTAAGACTTGAACAAGTAGGTAATTAATTGCGTACGATTCATTTCATTTTATTATATCTACAACAAGCAACTGGAACAAAATCTATAGTGTGCTTAAATTACAAGTATATACAGAATTCCCAACATGTTATGTGTACCAAATGTACCAATCAAACTAGAGTCCCAAGGCATCGCTGCGCCGCAATCCCGCAGAAGTTTACAAGGAGACCTGAAACTGTTGTTAATTATTCTAATTTTGTTTCTGTTCTGTGGCAGTGTTAGTTAATTAAAAGTTAATTAGTACTAGAAACAATGATGCCTGGGGAAACCAGGATAATCGGCCCTAAAGTATTTAAAAAAATCTGGTATTATATTGGACATTTTTTGACGAAAAAACCGGCCAAGTGCGAGTCGGACTCGCGCACGGAGGGTTCCGCACCATCAACAAAAAAACAAGCAAAAAACCGGTCACCCATCCAAGTACTGACCCCGCCCGACGTTGCTTAACTTCGGCCAAAAATCACGTTTGTTGTATGGGAGCCCCACTTAAATCTTTATTTTATTCTGTTTTTAGTATTTGTTGTTATAGCGGCAACAGAAATATATCATCTGTGAAAATTTCAACTGTCTAGCTATCACGGTTTGTGAGATACAGCCTGGTGACAGACGGACGGACGGACGGACGGACGGACGGACGGACAGCGGAGTCTTAGTAATAAAGTCCCGTTTTTACCCTTTGGGTACGGAACCCTAACAAACATTAGAAAAAAGAGATTTTGATTTACATCTTATAGTAGTTTTTTGGTATACAAAAACAATACTTCCTTTTATAATCTAACAAGAATGCCACCAATTATAAAAAATTACAAGTAAAAATAATCATTTTACTTTATTAGTACCTAGTTTCACCCGTGCTTAAAAACAACTGTCATATATTTAAGAAGTGTTTCAATCCAAAACTCTTGTAGTTAATATAATAAAGTAGTTCCAGAGTAAAGGCCATATTGAACAAATTGACAGAACTTAAACACAGATGTCGTTACTAAGTCACCATAATTGTTCCACAATTCACCGATCGCCAAATAAAAAGTAGCGTGGAGAATTGCGGTCACTAGATAGGCAATATTACGAATAATTTAGTAGGAGAAACGAGGCTTACTCCATAAGTCTTTGGACTCTAACAAATTGGTACAAAATGTGATACATCGCTCGCTTGTAAACATGCTGGAACAGTTGCCTTGGTGCCCAAGCGTCGATGTATCAATAGGAGGTGTTGCTACCGGGGCATAGTGGGTGGACGTGTAGAATCAGCACTGGAAAGAACTATACGAGAAGACAGATGAAGCCATTCTAGTGTTTTACTGTCTGATTGGATAAAGCCGTTTCGGAGAAATAAAGTAACGCCTATCGAACGAGGTTTCCGGGGCACTGCGGTGGGCAGTTTACGCTTAATTATTCTTTAGTATTTGATTATTAAATCAAATGAAATACATAACAAAAAAGATCATCACACTCACGCTCGATCATTTTATCATTAGTCAATCACAGAAATTATTTATAACTACTTGGTTTTTTATAGGCAATCGAGGGCAGTCCGGAGCAAATGCGCAATTGCGCCTACCCTAGTAACAACCGTGAAAAAAAGAGTTAAAGACCTATATTGAGTCCTATTGCTCTTGCTTATTCGAGCGATAGAGAGGCAGATAAAGAAATTTAGATTTTCGTTTTTCGCGGTGTCTGTTTTCATCCTACAGTAAGGTTAAAGTGCGTCTGTGAGAGAGGAGGAAGTTTGCAGAATTAAGTTATGTACCTATTATTTATATCGCAACATTTGAACAACGAGCATTTAAAAGGTACCTGTCTTGTATTCATTATCATCCTTTGAAAATTAACACACTACATTGTTGAAATTGTTAATTATTTGAGATCGTACGTAAATATAATGTTGGTTCAATAAATTAGGTAGGTACCTTATGCCATATTCCTATCGCTTCAACACCGATCGCATCACATGCCGGTACTTAAATGAAATCCCTAAACCTATAACAACTATGCGTAACTGAAAATTACATTTAGGCCCGAGATACACTTGTAAGTTTTACTTACGTAAGTAGGGACAAAGCTGTTTGTTAGAATGAGATAACGATATTCATCTCTCATTCTGTAGTATAGCTGTGTAAAACTTACAATTGTATCTTGGGCCTTACACTGGTGTAACTAAAGCGATTGAATCGGTAAGGTTTGTGAATAGCTTGGTCCTGGTGTCGGTGTCCGGAGATCTCTCGAATATTTCAAGCTTCGAAAGACCGAGCATTCTACAGTATTCTGAGGCCAACATACCTATAACATATGTGAAATATTCTTAGCTTACAATACAATGGAAAAGATATGTAAATGATGTGTAAGGTACAAGTATCCAACTATATAAGTAAGTTTTAGTAAATATTCTTTATTATGCACCATAAAGAAAAAAAACATACAGGAAACGAAGGTAACAACAGGCGGTCTTATCGCTAAAAGTGATCTCTTCCTGACAACCTTTGGTTACCAAGTACTTATAGAGATTGTGTGAGGTACCTGCGTCAATTAAAAGCCGCCGTCTAACAAAGTGGCCCCTCTTAAAAAAAACACGAACTATCTCAAAAAAAAAAATCAGAATAATGTCCGAGAAATCCCCGTTGGCTGAGTTCTCAAGTATTTTAGTTTCAGATTCCAATCTTCATTTTCATCCATCAGTCGAAGGAAAATATGATAAAATCCTCACAGGGCTTGTGGTACCTATATTTGTGTCTAACTTTCGCAAAACCATATTACTAGCTAGAAATTTTATCTGTTCAAAATTTGCCCTTCATTCCTCTTAAATAAGGTTGAATTCGTAAATTGTAGCAATATGTTATTCCAGGGTGTGTCGTACCAGCTCGACGTAATTAAATCTTATCCTACATCTAGCCGCAGAAACGTGGTGAGGCAGACAGGAAAATGTGGCATAGGTTGAAATTCAATCACGTCTTCATGATGAGATATTTTTGGTACTATCTATTTTCTATCGTACAAATCTAGGTAGATTCTAGGGCTCGCGGTCGAGTCCGTGTTTCGTTTACACGTTTCGAATACCCGTTTCCGAATAACACGTACACGGTTTTCTGGCCCGTTCCGCACGTGTAATTAAGAAACGTGTAATTAAGATCCGTTCCCACGGATAAACGGGTATTCGAAGAAACGGATCTTATTTACCCGTGGCTCCGGAGACGTCCTTGACGAGTAGCGAAGGAACGAACCGGCGTAGGTACTTAAGAGCTACAAATGAATAAACAAAAGATTCATGAGGAGTCTCTGTCATATTTAACCTTATTTCGTGGTTCATAGAGTCGAAATTCAATAAACGGTTTACAAAACCCTTTTCTGAGCAGGTAGCTTTTGCTTGCAATGTTGCAATACGAGTAGAAGATTAGAAATACAGTAGGAATACCTACATGCTACTATCAAAATAGTATTTTGTATAAGACTTCAAATACTAATATTTTATGGTTTATTATATAATATAATTTGATAGCAATAAATATCAAGTGCTAGTAATAAAAAATAAAAGCAATAAAGAGTATAAAGAGAAGACTGTACGATAAAAACTGGCCATGCATGATCTGGTAGGTATACATACAATATTCTTACCAATTGCACATTATTAAACAGCTCTTATATTTTTAATAATCTGCAGAGATATAAGTCCTATAAGTATAATAATTATTAAAATTCAATCAATTGTCTATCATATTACTGATATTACCTACAATGTATGTGTGAGTTTTCTCGAATAGGTATATTTTATCGAATAAATATTCTGTCAATAAGAAATGTATATTTTTTCATCGTATTATTTTTTAACTTACGTAAGCCAGGCATCTAGGTATTAAGTATTATAGTAAACCATGTAAAAATTGATAAATAATCATGTGTACCTGCCGCTGCATTTGTTACAATTTCTTGTGTAGACGTGTTCACCTTATTACACCGACATAAAGCTTATAATTGGTTGTGGCAGTTCTGATAATGGTTTGGGAACCTACTTGTTTTCGGCGATATCAGATAAAAGGGTATTTGAAAACAACACGTTCTAATGAATGGAACACCAGCGGCCGGCATTTATTACCTGAACACTCGTGTGAAAGTGACCCAAGTGAACGTGAATGATTACCAATTTTGAGATCTATCTTAATGTTCTTAACAATATAATCGCTAGGTAACCAAAGTAGCATGGGTTTTTATTTTTTTAAGATTCTCGCGTGAAATCCTTCCTTTCGAATGCCGCTTGTGTGTACTTTTTTTTGCATTGTTGGCAGATTTGCTGTTTTCGCTCAGCAGTAAATTGATAATAATAAGAAATAACCACGAAGTAATTCATACTTATTACCTGTTATTATCTGTTATTTTTAACTAATATAGGTAGTTTTTGTCTGCACATCTATTCTTCACGAAACTATATTACTTACACAATTATACATGTATAAAATGTATTTCTTTGATTGAAATATAATTATATTAATTATGTAATTAATGATGAATATGTTAGCTTAAAAGTAGAGATGCCCCGAATAGTGGTTTTGGCCGAATACCGAATACCGAATATTCGGCCACTCTCTTGGCCGAATACCGAATATTCGGCAACCGAATATTCGGCATGAGATGCGAACATTGTGGGTCACAATTATTATGAAAACTGTTCGCCAACAAAGCACAACGTTTGCTAAGATATATTTTTTGTAAAACAGAACTAATAAATAGAGTCAATCAAATCAGACCCATGATAAAATGAAAATATTCCATAATCAACAAATGCTTAAAAAAGGCTCTTCCTTTTTAACAACTTTCCAATAATACTTTTTAAATATTAAATATACTACATACCTAATTTTTGGTATTTTTTTTGTGTAATTTTTCTTTTTAGTTAGGGGCAACAGATATTCGGTATTCGGCTGAATAGTAGGCAACATTCGGCCGAATACCGAATATTCGGCTAAGTGGCCGAATAGGCCGAATACCGAATAGTTGCCGAATATTCGTGGCATCTCTACTTAAAAGCAATAATAGTAAAAAAATGAAGGTTTTAATTTAAACTAGGGACGAGTAGGTTTAAAATTAAAAATAGTAGACAATATAGGATAGGGACACCTACTTCGATTAATATATTGTATAGTTGGCGAAATATGTTATATCAACACAGTTATAAATAATTAAAAAAAAAATCGTACGCCAAACGAGTTTATCTGAAGTCAACATTCAATATTAGACCTTACATACCCAGACCTAGAGCATTGATTGGGTCAACCTATTTCGGATCCGTTCGGGCCGGTGTTAAGTACCCGTGTAAACGGAGATACGTATCTGAGAAACGTGTCTTGGGAACGTTTATTGGAGACGTATCCGGATCCCGGCGGTTCCGTGTAAACCGTATTCTTAGCACCGCCGGGCTTAAGAACACGGGTATTCGTTTCGGCGTGTAACACGGATACCGGGAGCCCTAGTAGATTCCTGCGTAATCGTATAACTATTATTAATTATTATTTAGTAAATAGTGATTTTGACGAACAGCTATTAAAACCCGTGAATGGGGGATTTACTTACAGTGCCAACCACTTAAATAGCCTCACCTATATATTGTGAGTATTATAATTATACGTGATAATTTTTATCAATATATCTTAAATTTGAATTGTACGCCCTGGCGTTTATCGAACGACACATTAACAAGTCCGAACTTGTCTGCGCGCGAAACGTCGTGGACGCAAGAGCGAATACGGGCCGTCCACATGAATAGCCTCAGTGTAACATAATCGTCCAAACCGTGCATTTAAGTTTCGCTTTCAAATTTATTTTATTATAATTAGATAATACAGATGGCATTCTATTAAGTACCTGCAGCAACGCGATAAACACAGTGTTTTTGTGACTATGGGACGTGGTAAAAAACTTACAAGTTTAGAAATTGAAAAGGTTAATTTTTATTTAACTCTAAAATTATCCCATCGTGAGATAGCTAAAAAAAATAGGTCGCAGCCCTAAAGTTATTAATAATTATGTTAAAAATAAGGAAAATTACGGCCACCAGTATAAAGGACGCACAAAAATTGCCACTACGGATCGTGAACGTCGACTTATTTTACGCTCTGCTTCAAATTCCACCAAGACCGCCAGGCAAATAGCTAGTGAAATAAATACTAGAGCATCTCTCTCTACAGTTCGACGGATTATTAAAACATCATCCCACCTCAAACGAAAAAAAATCATGAGTAAACCTCCTTTGCGCGAACAACATGTGGCGGGTCGACTGTCTTTTGCTAAAAAGTACATGTGCTGGAAAACCGAGTGGCGAAATGTGATTTTTAGTGATGAGAAAAAGTTTAATCTAGATGGTTCAGATGGATTTAAATATTATTTTCATGACCTAAGGAAAGAACCGAAAGTACTATCACGTCATCATTCAACTCTCGGATCGGTGATGGTTTGGGGAGCAATTTCTTACTATGGTACTGTTGATTTAATTGTGGTAGACGGAAGACTAAATGCTGAAAAGTATTTAAATTTATTAAAAGAAACAAAAAGTAAGATCAGAAAAGTAATAGGTAGAAAAAAAATGTTTTTTCAGCATGATAATACTCCCATACACACGTCAGCCATAGTTACAAAGTGGTTTGAAGAAAACTAGATTGAAGTTCTAGATTGGCCATCCTTGTCCCCTGATCTGAACATCATGGAAAATGCCTGGGGTTGGCTGTCTCGGCAAGTTTATTACGACGGAAGACAGTTTAGTAATAAAAAAGAACTGATCCAAGCTATTTACACTGTTTGGGATTCTGTGGACGTTAATTACATACATTCTTTATATGAATCACTACCTAATCGTATTTTCGAATTAATAAGGTCTAATGGAAGGTATACAAAATATTAAACGAAAGAATTTTAATAACTAAACAGTATATTTTAGCATGTGAGGCTATTCAAGTGGAAGGGCCAATTATTTGTTTGACGTTATTTCTCAAAACTTTGATTAGATAACAATAAATATTTTATTTACTATTACAAGGCTTCTTGTTTTATTTCATATTTAATGTTTAATATATATCTCCTTTTTATATTACTATGAGAAATATTAATTTTGGTGAGTGAGGCTATTCAAGTGGCTGGCACTGTATATCAGTAAATAAAAAAGAATTAAAAATTAAAAATAACCAAAAAGAAAACCAAAACAAAATAACTTAATATAATATCTTTTTTAAAAAAAGGGAACCGCCTTCAAAAAACCAACCCACTGAAAAGCACAAAATAATGTTTATATGGCACCCCTATACGTGTCCAGTCCCTATCCCGTCGTAAAGCAAATTTCTGCCAAAAAGTAATTAATACCTAATAATAAGAAAATTAATAATCATCCGGGTAATTACTTAGTTTTTGAAATCGGTGCCAAACCAAATTTTTAGAGAACCGATATTTTAGACAACGTTAGTTTACTCATTGTAGTAACATACTCGTATTTTTTTTCTGATTAGCAGCAAAGAATGTTTTTGTTGGTTTGGCACCGCCTTCAAAAACTAAGTAATTACCCGGATGATTATTAATTTTCTTATTATTAGGTATTAATTACTTTTTGGCAGAAATTTGCTTTACGACGGGATAGGGACTGGACACGTATAGGGGTGCCATATAAACATTATTTTGTGCTTTTCAGTGGGTTGGTTTTTTGAAGGCGGTTCCCTTTTTTTAAAAAAGATATTATATTAAGTTATTTTGTTTTGGTTTTCTTTTTGGTTATTTTTAATTTTTAATTCTTTTTTATTTATTATATTTTATTTTTTTCTTTTTAGTGATAGGTACTTTATTTATTTTAGTTTTTGGGCTAAAATACTAGTTTGTTAGGCTCTCCATTTAGTTTTAACGTAATTTAGTATTAAGTTATTTTGTTTGGTTATATTTTATCTTTTTGTTTATTTTTTTTGTGTTTTTTATTTTTTACTTTTTAGTGATAGGTACTTTATTTATTTTAGGTTTTGGACTAAAATACTAGTTTGTTAGGCTCTCTATTTAGTTTTGTGCTAGTAACTAGTCTAGTACCTACTAATGTTGGTGATGGCCTAACTCGATGTTAATCGCGACAAAACATAATATGACGTTCCAGTGCTAAGCGATTTGTATGTATATTGCTTCCACTTCCACTGCCACTCCCACTTCCAGTCCCAATCCCACTTCCACTTCCACTCCCATTCCCAGTCCCAGTCCGAGTACTCCGAGTCCGACTCCCACTCCCACTATTTTATCTAAATCGGTTTCTGCAACTTAAATTTGATGGTAGGTATACCGATAGCATCGCCACATACCGGGTCCGATTGGTTTTTCAAACCATCCATGTACTGTACACTAAAACCTTCTCCAGAATACGAACACGAATCACGAACAAACATACATACATACATACAAACATATGGTTCAAACTGAGAACCTCGTTTTTTTAAAGGCGGTTAGAAAAAAGTTGATCAAGCCACGAACTCTGCAACATAGGCACACGACGACAAGTCGGTTAACCAAAACAATGTGTGCCTATGTTGCACCAAACCTGAGTTCCACTAGGTACATCCAGGCTTCAGCAACAGCTCTATCTTGGGTACTGCTCTCCTAAGTGCTCATCAAGGCGCGTCGGATGACCAAAACAGCGTGTGTCCATGTTGCACCAAACTTGAGTTCTACTAGGTACAGCCAGGGTTCAGCATCAGCTCTATCTTGGGTACTGCTCTCGCAAGTGCTCATCAAGACGCGTCGGATGGCCCAAACAGCGTGTGTCCATGTTGCACCAAACTTGAGTTCCACTAGGTACAGCCAGGGTTCAGCATCAGCTCTATCTTGGGTACTGCTCTCGCAAGTGCTCATCAAGACGCGTCGGGTGACCCAAACAGCGTGTGTCCATGTTGCACCAAACTTGAGTTCCACTAGGTACAGCCAGGGTTCAGCATCGGCTCTATCTTGGGTACTGCTCTCCCAAATGCTCATCAAGGCGCGTCGGATGACCAAAACAGCGTGTGTCCATGTTGCACCAAACTTGAGTTCCACTAGGTACAGCTAGGGTTCAGCATCAGCTCCATCTTGGGTACTGCTCTCCCAAGTGCTCATCAAGACGCGTCAGATGACCAAAACAGCGTGTGCCCATGTTGTACCAAACCTGAGTTCCACTGGGTACAGCCAGGGTTCAGCATCAGCTCAGCTCCATGTATACTAAAACCTTCCCCAGAATGTAACAAACACTTTTCTGAAAACCGCATCAAAATCGGTTGAGCCAAACGCGAGATAATCGCGAACAAATATACATACATACATACATACATACATACATACATACATACATACATACATACGGGTCAAACTGAGAACCTCCTTTTTTTTTTTGAAGGCGGTTAAAAACCGAGAGATATAAAAATTGGCTTACAGATCACACGATATTAACTTATACGAGTTTAATACATTGCGTTGTTATGTAAGGAGAGTATACCGAGGCAAATCGGATCACCATACGTCTCCCTAACGTTATGAAAAAGATTTTTTAGCTTGATGCGATATGTCTCGGTCTATATGTACTTTAATATGGAAATCAGAACACCTCCCAAACTATACCGCGCAATATTACAGACTTATTGAAGTGAAAAGTTCTTTAGCGGCGCTGAGCACTTTTTGAGGTGGGGAAAAATTATAAACTCGAGACAGCGTAAGGCGATCACCTAACCGTAAGGCGATCACGTGACCATAAGGTTTAGATGACCACTCATTTAGATGGCATTTAAATCAATAAAGAAATACTCAATGATATTACATGAAAATAAAATAAATAAAAAATAATTAAAAAATTAAAAATAAACAAAAATAAAACCAAAATAAAATAACTTAATATAATATCTTTTTTTAAAAAAGGGAACCGCCTTCAAAAAACCAACCCACTGAAAAGTACAAAATAATTTTTATATGGCACCCCTTTACGTGTCCAGTCCCTATCCCGTCGTAAAGCAAATTTTTGCCAAAAAGTGATTAGTACCTAATAATAAGAAAATTAATAATCATCCGGGTAATTACTTAGTTTTTGAAGTCGGTGCCAAACCAAAATTTTTGAGAACCGATATTTTAGACAACGAAGAACGCTGCACTTACTTGCATTATAAAGACATACTTAGTTTACTCATTAATTTAGTTCTTGTACCTACTCGTATTTTTTTTTTTTCTGATTGGTAGTAAAGACTGTTTTTGTTGGTTTGGCACCGCCTTCAAAAACTAAGTAATTACCCGGATGATTATTAATTTTCTTATTATTAGGTATTAATCACTTTTTGGCAAAAATTTGCTTTACGACGGGATAGGGACTGGACACGTAAAGGGGTGCCATATAAAAATTATTTTGTACTTTTCAGTGGGTTGGTTTTTTGAAGGCGGTTCCCTTTTTAAAAAAAAGATATTATATTAAGTTATTTTATTTTGGTTTTATTTTTGTTTATTTTTAATTTTTTAATTATTTTTTATTTATTTTATTTTATTTTTTACTTTTTAGTGATACGTAGTACTTCATTTATTTTAGGTTTTGGGCTAAAATACTAGTTTGTTAGGCTCTCCATTTAGTTTTGGGCTAGTAACTACCTACTAATGTTGGTGATGGCCCAACTCGATGATAAACGCGACACAACATAATACAACGTTTTGGTGCTAAACGATTTGTATGTATATTGCTCCCACTTCCACTCCCATTCCCAGTCCCAGTCCGACTCCCACTCCCACTATTTAATCTAAATCGGTTTCAGCAACATAAATTTGTTGGTAGTCATACCGATAGCATGGCCACCTACCGGGTCCAATTGGTTTTTCAAACCATCCATGTACTGTACACTAAAACCTACTCCAGAATGAAACAAACACTTTTCTGAAAACCGCATCAAAATCGGTTCAGCCAAACGCGAGATAATCACGAGCAAACATACACACATACATACGTACATAAATACATACGGGTCAAACTGAGAACGTCCTTTTTTAAAGGCAGTTAGAAAAAAGTTCATCGACCCACCTAGTGGAACTCTGCAACATAGGCACACGACGACAAGTCGGTTAACCAAAACAAAGTGTGCCTATGTTGCACCAAACCTAAGTTCCACTAGGTACAGCAAGGGTTCAGCATCAGCTCTATCTTGGGTACTGCTCTCCCAATTGTTCATCAAGATGTGACAGATTACCAAAATAGCGTGGGCCTATGTTGCACCAAACCTGAGTTCCACTAGGTACAGCCAGGGTTCAGCATCAGCTCTATCTTGGGTACTGCTCTCCCAAGTGCTCATCAAGATGTGACGGATGGCCAAAATAGCGTTGGCCTATGTTGCACCAAACCTGAGTTCCACTAGGTACAGCCAGGGTTCAGCATCAGCTCAATCTTGGGTACTGCTCTCCCAAGTGCTGATCATGATGTGATGGATGACCAAAATAGCGTGGGCCTATGTTGCACCAAACCTGAGTTCCACTAAGTACAGCCAGGGTTCAGCATCAGCTCTATCTTGGGTACTGCTCTCCCAAGTGCTCATCAAGATGTGACGGATGACCAAAATAGCGTGGGCCTATGTTACACCAAACCTGAGTTCCACTAGGTACAGCCAGGGTGAACCCTACCAGCCAGGGTGGTTTGGTGCATCAGCTCTATCTTGGGCACTGCTCTCCCAAGTGCCCATCAAGATGTGACGGATGGCCAAAATAGCGTTGGCCTATGTTGCACCAAACCTGAGTTCCACTAGGTACATCCCGAGTTCCACTAGGTACATCCAGGGTTCAGCATCAGCTCTATCTTGGGTACTGCTCTCCCAAGTGCTCATCAAGGCGTGTCGGATGACCAAAACAGCGTGAGCCTCGGAGGAATAATCCAATATGGAGTGGTGACACGCACTAATTTCTATGTGAAAAATTCTGCCGTTTTCGGCGCGGGGGGCGAGGAACGCACACAAATAATGTAAACACTAATGCATTTTTTGCATGCGTCGCTACACACGCACACGACAAAATTATCAAACACTAGCATAAACTATATTCACACAAATACAAGAACAAACACAGACAACCCTGTCCGTGAACGAGATGATGTCAGTTTTAAGTAAACGTAAAAGTGCGAGGGACTTGTCGATAATATTGTCGATATTTTATTGACTGAATTTTAACTGTCTGCTTTAGTCAATTATAACCATCAAAAACATTACATGTGAAAACCGGCCAAGTGCGAGTCGGACTCGCGCACGGAGGGTTCCGCACCATCAACAAAAAATAGAGCAAAACAAGCAAAAAAACGGTCACCCATCCAAGTACTGACCCCGCCCGACGTTGCTTAACTTCGGTCAAAAATCACGTTTGTTGTATGGGAGCCCCACTTAAATCTTTATTTTATTCTGCTTTTAGTATTTGTTATTATAGCGGCAACAGAAATACATTATCTGTGAAAATTTCAACTGTCTAGCTATCACGGTTCGTGAGATACAGCCTGGTGACAGACGGACGGACGGACGGACGGACAGCGGAGTCTTAGTAATAGGGTCCCGTTTTTACCCTTTTGGTACGGAACCCTAAAAAGGTGCAAGTCTCGCAACGCTTCTACTACAAAAAAGTTTTGAGATGTAATGCTAATGTGAAACCAAGTCGGTTATCGTCGTAGTGTACCTTTACTTTACCTACTATTTGTAGGAACTGCAACAGTAACTTTGTAATAGCATATATTTATATGGAATTACAAACTTACTTATGCAGTTCTTAGAACTTTAAAACGTGACTGATATTGCAATATTTTTAGGTTTTCGATGGCTTGGTAAGCTGAAAACTACTTATGTTTAAAATTTATTGCATCTTTTGGAAATCTAAAAAAATAAATCAAAATAACAATATATTTATAATGTTCATATAGATTTTATCGACATTGGTTTTTATGGTGTCCCATCGCTAACTATGGTAGAGTGATACCAGAGTAATAAATTAAAAGTGCCTATTTATGGAAAATGACGGCAGTAAATACCTTAAAATAAATAAAACACAATACAAATATTGGACATGTAAAATAAAAAATATACGATAGAAACTAAGAGAAAAATGAATTTTCAAACAGTAGTAGGGTAGGTGCGTTAGTTTTCGTCCACTTGAAGAAATTGAATATAAATCTACATTGCTGCAAAAATTTGGACTTAAAGCAATCCTTAATGTCGAGACAATATACGAGTATCTATCTACATAAAAAATGTATTTGGCAAGTAGCAAATTAAATATCAAATATGTTATTTGCTGATTAGCAAATAACATATTTGATATTTAATTTGCTATTTTTTATTTATTTTGTCATGTGGACGAAAACTAGAGACTAGAGCATGGACGGAAACTAGCACAATGACCAGATCGGTAATATCACGTTACTTATGATTTATACTATTTATTTCTTTGAATGGATTATGTTGATATAAAAATAAGGTGTTATAGAAAAATAATGTGTTATATAAATTATATAATAATAAGCAACGCAAATTAGAAGTTAGGTATACCTAATGAATATTTAGAAAGTCTTCTTTAAATATTACCCTAAATTAGATCTAGTACCATGAAGTGGTATCACTTTCAGACTGACAATGTTTTTTAGTTTTTTGCTAAATTAGTGCACTATTTGATCATATTTACATGTAATAGTACTTACATATGAAAAGAAACGTGTTCTTTAAGTACGCTAGATGTGTCCGATCGGTTTTTACAGGAGAAAACGCTACAATTCGGCATTTTCTGCTCCTAACATTCCGCTTAGACTGACGTTTGCTGAATGGCGTATGACGTATGGCAACTAGTTTTATATAACCTCCTTGACCGGCGGCCGCCGACTTTTGGCAGAGGGGAACGCCTGTTAATGGCGGTTCCTGTTGGTTTATTATTCCGAGGCGTGAGCCTATGTTGCACCAAACCTGAGTTCCACTAGGTACAGCCAGGGTTCAGCATCAGCTCAGATCTATGTATACTAAAACCTTCTCCAGAATGTAAGAAACACTTTTCTGAAAACCGCATCAAAATCGGTTCAGCCAAACGCGAGATAATCGCGAACAAATATACATACATACATACATACATACATACATACATACATACATACATACATACATACGGGTCAAACTGAGAACCTCCTTTTTTTTTTGAAGGCGGTTAAAAAAGGTTCTAATCTTGTACGGCTGAAATACGAGGATCTCACAGTTACATTCTAACTTTATATCACTCAAATATAATTCAATAAAGCTACATTTTGATGAAATCGCTAATAAAAGTGAACTGTAGTACTGGTGATTAAAACTCAAAATATCATGACCAAAAATATATTTAGATGCGAGGTCTGCAAGGTAACTTTACAATTTCTATTCGAATTTTAAACAATTAACCATGGACCTAGAATATTACGGACAGAGTTTCGCTTACAATACAACTGTGATTCCAACATCCACCAGTTTCATAGTATTTACGCGTGACACACACACATTGACAGCCCACATCCACCAGTCTGCCGTCAGACGAGTCGAAACGTCATTGAAGTAAACATGTCGAAGAAAAATATAAAATATGCCGGCATGCGTAGTTAAATCCTGCTAGAATTGTACCGATCGAAAGAAAAAAAGTCACGGAATAACTTTTCATACTTAAGTTTATCAATTAGTACGTAAAATCACGATAATTTGTTGTTTATAAATTACCAAACTGCAAAACAGGAGTGTGACCAGTAACATGAATAGGGTAATTTCCCGAAAGTAGGGTAATTGATACCCTTCTTATTAAATCATTATGTATTAAGAGATCATTTAGGTAAATAGTTAAATTATTGATTGTGCATTTCAAACTAGGTCGGTATGGTAATTTCCCGATACTAAGGAGCGATACTTAACGTTTGTTTGTTATGTATTATAATTTTTTTGTTGAAAACCAGATATGTTTCAAGTTAAATGTATAAATTAAAAAAACATGACGAACTGATTTCATTACGATGCTAGGTATCGAAATTAAAAATTAAAAATCGAAATTGAAAATAATGTTTGCACAAAGTAATTGTGCAATATTGCGCATTTTCAAGACCTATAAAATCAGATACGTACACACCTTTTTTATTGTCTAACGTAAAACCATCCTAATTTTTTTATTTGAAAACAAGGACGATATTAAAAATAATTGTTTCACCATTAGGGGAGAATTTGTGTTACATGGTAACACTCATCTACACGCACACATTCAAACCGTCCGCCATTGCAGTGTCACAGTTTGTCTTAGGTGACAGTCCGTCCGTAATATTATAGGTCCATGCAATTAACGCTACAAATTTGAATTTCGAATTTTAAACAAGCTCACTGACCAGCAATTTCGGAACTAAAGTTTTTCAATAGAAAGGAGGATCGGTCAATTATACATAGTGCTGCAGACATTTTGGACTAGTCATTGAGTTTTCACTTCTGTCGGCACTCCCGAAGTGCAACCCGTTGTTTTTTTTTTAAATAATTCTTACCTTGCGTTAAACCCGGTACTTATGCCACACAATACATACGGTGTAGGTACAATACAGTCCATACGGTAAGCCAATTCGTGAAACAAGTGAATCTGTGTTCCCCTAGGAAATTGCTTCATACATTGCTACGTCAGCTTAACCACTTCACATGCATCTGTACCACGGATGTATAATTAATAGTCTCGTAGAGTCGATAATACGTCATATTCAAAAGATCCATATGATCGTGTCTTACTGGAGCTTGTACAACATTTAAAGAATGTGTTTGTGTTTCAAGATCCTACCTTCAACGGTTTAAACGAGCGTTGTCTGTTGTTGAGCGTTGGTGTATTATATGTACCTATATATTATGTAAGTATTAGGTACGTAGTATGGAACATATTTAAGTATTCAATAGCATTATTTTATATTAAGTTTTTCTTGTTCATTATTACATAAGTATTATACTTAGTTTATTAACTTATAATTAACGTCAGTACAAATGACGGAACATGCGTCGTCTATTTAGACTGGTTGTCTGTAATCCGTCCGTAGTTCACGGAAATCCTCCTATTTCGTAATTTACTGTGATTCCGACGACGTAAATACATGAAATATTTTCGCAAATTATGTTTTATATTACTTTTTAATGTAACCGTAAGATCTTTAAGTGAGCGTTCAGGTTAAATACGCCTTGTTATGAAATGTACGCGCCACGTTTTGTTTATTTGTATTTTTTTCTAATTTTTGTATGTTTGTTTTGGCGAGTTCCCGACATTTCGGCACAGTTGCACGTGCCACCTTCACAAAAAGAGTAGGTAGATCGCGGCGCGTGGGTAGCCCACAATTAAACTCGCAGTAATTCAACCTCGAAATATCGCGAATTCACCTAAACAAATAAACATTTTCAACAGTATACTGGGTTAACCAAATCTTGTCAGTAAATAGGAACAAAAAAAACTATACTCATCCTTTTCTTTTGGGTGCTAATACTAGTGTTAGACAAAGATAGTATGATTCTCTCTGTCTATATTTGAAATCAAACAGACCTTTGACACACTATATTTACGAGTATGTTATTTTTACTAAAATCAAGAGCTCTCAATCAATTATTTTTGAGAAGTGAAAACTTCTTTAGCGGCGCTGGGCACTTTTTGAGGTGGGGAAAAAATGATAAACTCGAGACAGCGTAAGGCGATCACGTGACCGTAAGGTTTAGATGGTCACCCATTTAAATGGCATTTAAATCGATAAAGAAAAACTCAATGACATTACATGAATGAAAAAGGTTCTAATCTTGTACGGGCTGAAATACGAGGATCACACAGTTACATTCTAACTTTATATCACTGAAATATAATTCAATAAAGCTACATCTTGATGAAATCGCTAATAAAAGTGAACTCTAGTACTGGTGAATAAAACTCAAAATTAGTTCCGAAATTGCTGGCCAGTGAGCTTAAATTTGTAGCGTTACTTATTTAAAATTCGAATAGAAATTGTAAAGTTACCTTGCAGACCTCGCATCTAAATATATTTAGTCATGATATTTTGAGTTTTAAATTAATAAGTTTTTCATTAGAAAGAAGGATGGGTCAATTATACATAGTGCTGCAGACATTTTGGACTAGTCATTGAGTTTTCACTTTTGTCAACACTCCCGGAGTGCAACCCGTTGTTTTTTTTTATTTGATTAGGAGAAATACTCTTACTATTTCCATGTATTTTTCTTATATTCTACTACGTTACCATCATACAAAGTGACAAAACGATACCAAAAACATCTACTTACTTATCAATATTTTTATTCATACCTCCTGTAGAACTTTGTTGAAAGTATTTTTTTACTTGTTACATAGTATAGCTTTTTCCAACGGACACACTAGGCCCAATATAAATCAAGCGAGATCTAGTCCCCGAAGCCGCATTTCTAAGAAATATCTCTGCTATCTATGATAGCTGATGGCCTTTGCCCAGTTCCCAGTTCCGATATTTTCTTGCCAATGCCAACAGAAGCGAGCGAACCGAGCCTAGCGTTCTGCTTACAAACCAAAATAACTGATCTCTAGATTCATAACAACTCTGTGAAATCGTAGATCACACTTATTGGCTTTGTGAAAAGAGCGTGATAAACTGAAAGCGAAGTTCGAGCTAAACGTCGCAAAAATGAGAGACGCCGAATTACCTTTTTTTTATTTCTGTTCGAGAAAATTAATCATGAGTGAGCTTAATTTCTGATTTTGGCTTATGTCGGCAAAAAACACATGCATAAATACGGTAAAATAATTCAAACCAAAGATTTATAACTACATGTGTAATTTGTGATTGTGTACAGTCACCTGCAATTTTATGTTACACAGCGAAGGCCGCAAAAATATCTGACACGATCTAATTTGTAGAGCCATGCATAAGATCGCACTGTCAGTCTGTCACATACTGAGCGTGTATTTTTGCGGCCTTCAAAGAGTAAAATAATTATTACGCCTACTTACTGCCGTATTCGAACTTCAAGATATTCACAAGAGACGACACGTACTAGATCCATTCTAGACACGTTATAGTTTAGATTTCAACCAGTTCTCTTTTGCAGCACAATTCGGGCAACAAATGTCACTTTTACGTTAGATAGAGTTAGATATCTATTAGATATGAATTGGATCTCTAAGCCATATCTTGTGGAAATCGTTCAAGACTATCTCCAGAATCGCGCAAATGTCAAATTTGACAGGTTAGATTAGATCTTAAACATATCATTATCGTATCTTGGTGATGTCTAAAAGATATCTAACAGATGTCTATTTCAAAATCCGAATCGGGCCCTCAAATTTTGCACGTACCTATGTACGAAAGTTTGCACGAGCCGAGCGTGTAGCCATGGACAACAACCTGTTTCCTGGAATATTTTCTGCGCTTCTCTACCGACAATTTGAAATCCCTTTGCGTATATTCGTCGGTGCGAATAAAAAAATCGCCATATATTTTTAAGCTACTTTTCAGGAGACAAAAAACTGTTTTTTTTCCTGTTTGTAACATATTTGTTGCACGTGTAAGTACTATGTAAGTAGGTATTTTCAGGGCCACGATGGAGTTTTGCTACTGAAAAGCTTTAATTAAACTAACACGGGATTTAATCGCGTAAAAGTTGCACACAGGCAGGTGGTCATAGTCACAGGCAGACACGAACGTAACGTCACATTCTAAACGTCAGAGCCCGTACCATGAGTCACTGATAGTGTCGATCAAAACTGACATATACGCTATCGAGAACATAATTTACTTTCTATACATCTCGTTTGCACTTATATGCGAGTACGAGCGAGATGTATAGAAAGTAAATTACGTTCTCGATGGCGTTTATGTCAGTGCCAAACTGATGGTAGCCGTACAGGCCATACATAAACGTAAGTTTTACGCGATTAAATCCCGTGTTAGTTTTAAAGTTATGAGTGTAAAAGTTGTCTACACTACATTTTGGTAACCTGCTGTCATTGTTCGTTTGTTAACGTATTTGCTAACATCAGCATCCCTACTATATTATGAAAAGTAATTCTATATGTCTGTTACCGCTTCACGCTTAAACGGCTGAAACTATTTAGATATAATTTGGTATGGAGATAGTTAGAAACTCGGAGAACGACAGCTTTAATCAATCATCAATATCATCATCGTCATTCCACGCAAACAGAGTCGCGGGCAGAATGGTGCTATTTAACTAGTAGAGCAAGTAGAGAAATAAATCAACGTAAAGTGCTAACTCTATACACAGATAAAACCCATTTACAATAAGTTTTAAGCAAGCTTTATGAAAACTTATTTAAGCTTTAAAAAATAAGCGAGCGTAAAACTTATTAATAATGAGTTTTACAATACCTTTCAATCCTTCCATACAAAATATTTATCTGTGCCTTTATAGCCCACCAAACGAAGGAAAATCAGGGGAAATAATAGGTGTATAAGCGAATTTTGGCACATAACATACTGAAAGTACTGGTGGATGGGGGTTGTGCTAACGGGTGGGGGGGGGTTTAAAGGTCCCTTTTTTTAGTTTTTCGTAAATAACTCGTAAACGGTGGCTCATAGAAAAAAATGTTCTTATACATAAGTAATCTACAT
Source organism: Cydia amplana (assembly GCF_948474715.1). NCBI lineage: Eukaryota > Metazoa > Arthropoda > Insecta > Lepidoptera > Tortricidae > Cydia > Cydia amplana. The sequence continues at coordinate 21,146,734 of NC_086070.1, forward strand.
AAAATTGCCTACAAGAAAGATTCCGTACACTTTTTTGCTAAGGTCAATATTCAAAAAGATATCAACACGCGAACGTTAGTTAAAATCAATTCAGTGATCTGTTTTCATATATATTCGTATATAACTCGTAAAGAGTGGCCAATAGCATAAAATGTTCTGAAACGGAAATAATCTACATAAAATTTCCTACAAAAAAGATATAGTACACTTTTTGCAAGGATCAATATTTAAAAAGTTATTAAAGAAAGAATGTTATTTATAATCAATTGTAAGGTTCATTTATTTTTAGTTTTTCGTAAATAACTCGTAAACGGTAGCTCATAGCAGAAAATGTTCCACAACATAATTAATCTACATACAATTTTCTACAAAAAATATACTGAATACTTTTCACTAGGCTCAATATTAAAAAAGATACTAAAGCGATAAAGTTAATTATAATCAATTTTAAAGTCTCTTTTTTGTTTTTTATAATTAACTCTTAAACTGTAGCTCATATCAAAAAATATTCTAAAACATAAATAATCTACATAAAATTTTCTATAAAAAACACATAGAATATTTTTCTTGGGGATTAATATTTAAAGAGATATTAAAGGGGGAATATTAATTACAATCACTTCTCAGATCCCTTTTTTTTGGTTTTTCATAAATAACTCGTAAACGGTTGCCCATTGCAAAAAAAACGTTATATTTAAATAATCCTGATAAAATTCTCTACAAAAAATATTATTCATACTTTTTCGCTAGAATCAATATTTCACGAGATATTAAAGGGGAAAAGTTAATTATAAAAAACTAAAAAAAAACCTGCAAATTGATTATAATAGATTAGAGACATGATCGGTTATCGGTTAGTTAAAAAAGTCTCATTTTTGACAAAAGCTTGCAAAAAAACCGGCCAAGTGCGAGTCGGACTCGCGCATGGAGGGTTCCGCACCATCAACAAAAAATAGAGCAAAACAAGCAAAAAAACGGTCACCCATCCAAGTACTGACCCCGCCCGAGCGACGTTGCTTAACTTCGGTCAAAAATCACGTTTGTTGTATGGGAGCCCCACTTAAATCTTTATCTTATTGTTTTTAGTATTTGTTATTATAGCGGCAACAAATTTCAACTGTCTAGCTATCACGGTTCGTGAGATACAGCCTGGTGACCGACGGACGGACGGACGGACGGACAGCGGAGTCTTAGTAATAGGGTCCCGTTTTTACCCTTTGGGTACGGAACCCTAAAAAGTGTTTAGAGAGGTCTGTAGCACATCAAAAAGTTTTTACTATTATGTACATATTAATGTCATTATTAATAAACGTCAGTCATATTCAAATATTACATTCGAAGCTGATAAAGGAGATTTCAATGTCAATTTCCTTGATAAGTGAATTGCGTTCCTGTTGTCATTTTATCAAAAAGATAGTGACATCACCCACGTCAACGTTGCAGCAGTCATCATCCAAATGTCACCTTTGCTGTCAAGTCGGGAACGCGCCTTAAGATGGTATTCCACCTGTACGGCTACCATCAGTTGGGCACTGACATAAACGCCATCGAGAACGTAATTTACTTTCTATACATCTCGCTCGTACTCGCATATTAGTGCGAACGAGATGTATAGAAAGTAAATTACGTTCTCGATAACGTATATGTCAGTTTTGACAGTGTCAGTGACTCATGGTACGGGCTCGGTACAATTTATTTATCCAATGTGTATTTGCAGTGAGAGAGTGAGACGTAAAGCACATTGGATTACCAACTACGCCTTACTTGCTGTAAAAAAAACCGGCCAAGTGCGAGTCGGACTCGCGCACGGAGGGTTCCGCACCATCAACAAAAAATAGAGCAAAACAAGCAAAAAAAGCAAGCAAAAAAACGGTCACCCATCCAAGTACTGACCCCGCCCGACGTTGCTTAACTTCGGTCAAAAATCACGTTTGTTGTATGGGAGCCCCACTTAAATCTTTATCTCATTCTGTTTTTAGTATTTGTTGTTATAGCGGCAACAGAAATACATCATCTGTGAAAATTTCAACTGTCTAGCTATCACGGTTCGCGAGATACAGCCTGATGACCGACGGACGGACGGACGGACGGACAGCGGAGTCTTAGTAATAGGGTCCCGTTCTTACCCTTTGGGTACGGAACCCTAAAAACGTTCCTCACGCAGAGTGTAGGTAGGTCTAATTAAATACTTCACATAATTGGCGTCCCCAGCAATTGCAAAATAAATGCGGCACGTGGGAGAGATCGAGATTGACTGTGAGATTGTAGCAAGGGCCGCTCCTTGGGCTCCGTATCGTTCTCCAGAGACATACAGGGTGGTTTAGTTGCTTACCATTACATTTCGCAACTTCCCATCTAGCTACACCTCACCTGCTGTAACAACGTTTGCCACTCAGCGCGTAGGTAATTAAATACTTCAGATAATTGTCGTCCCCAGCGATTCTCCAGTAGTAAATGCGGCACGTGGGAGACCGGCGACGCCGAGATTGACCGTGAGATTGTAGCAAGGGCCGCTCCTTGGGCTCCGTATCATTCTCCAGAGACATACAGGGTGGTTTAGTTGTTTACCATTACATTTCGCGACTTCCCATTTAGCTACGCCTCACCTGCTGTAACAACGTTTGCCACTCAGCGCGTAGGTAATTAAATACTTCAGATAATTGTCGTCCCCAGCGATTCTCCAGTAGTAAATGCGGCACGTGGGAGACCGGTGATGCCGAGATTGACCGTGAGATTGTAGCAAGGGCCGCTCCTTGGGCTCCGTATCATTCTCCATAGACATAGGGTGGTTTAGTTGCTTACCATTACATTTCGCGACTTACTATCTAGCTAAGCCTCACCTGCTGTAACAACGTTTGCCACTTGGCGCGAAGGTAATTAAATACGAGGGGCGTTCAAAATATTCTCGGTATTGATATCTTACGACCTCTTCTAAAATTTCTTTCGTTACTGGCCGCTAAGGTTTATTCATTGACATTAAAAAAAAGTATAATTCGAACCGAGATAGTCTTTTGTTTTTCTGCAATTGCTGAACAAACATGAACATCCTGTGCGAATTGACAATGTTAACTAAATTAGAACATCGATGCGTGATAAAATTCTTGACAAAACAGGGTAAAAATCAAAAAACCATAAAAGAGGAAATGGATTGTGTTTACCGTGAGTCTGCTCCTTCTTTATCTACCATTCAAAAGTGGTCAAGCGAGTTTAAACGCGGAAGGGAGAGTATTGAAGATGACCCTAGACCTGGCCGGCCTGTAGTAGCTACTTCACAAGAAAATATTGATAAAGTGGAAAAACTTATATTGGAAGATGGTCGAGTGAAGGTAAAATCTATAGCACAAGTAACCAATCTCTCTATTGGTACCGTACATGATATTATACATGACCATCTTAATATGTCAAAAGTAAGTGCAAGATGGGTTCCGCGAATGCTGACTCGGCTTCAAAAAGACATGCGTGTAGCTTGTTGTTCCGATTTTATTGACCTGTGCGGTGAAAATCCTGATGAGGTGCTGCAAAGAATAGTTACTGGAGATGAAACCTGGGTTCATCATTATGACCCAGAGAGTAAACAAGAGTCCATGCAGTGGCACATTAAGGGTTCAGCTCATCCCAAGAAGTTGAAGGTCATCCCTTCAGCTGGCAAGGTCATGGCCACGATATTTTGGGATTGAAAAGGAGTATTACTAATCGATTATAAAGAAAAAGGTGTAAATATCACAGGACAGTACTACGCTAACATTCTACGTCAATTAAAGGATGTAATTAAAGAAAAGAGGCGAGGAAAGTTAACCAAAGGTATTCTGCTTCTGCATGACAACGCCCCCGTCCATACTGCTCATATTGCCAAGGCAGCTATTGTTGAACGTGGGTTTAAAACTGTTACGCACCCACCGTATAGTCCGGACTTAGCCCCCAGCGACTTCTTTTTGCTCCCCAATCTTAAAAAGGATCTGCGTGGAAATAAATTTTCAGACGATGAAGCATTGAAGGCGGCAGTGGAGGAGCATTTTTACACGAAAGATAAAAAATATTTTTACGAGGGATTAAAAAAAATAATTGATCGATCTTTTAAGTGTATGAACATAGGGGGGGAGTATATTGAAAAATAAAAATATCAAACTTTTCGTACTTGTTTGTTTTCATTCTCATACCGAGAATATTTTGAATACCCCTCGTACTTCACATAATTGGCGTCCCAGCGATTCTCCAGCAGTAAATGCGGCACGTCGGAGAGACCGGCCACACCGAGATTGACCGTGAGATTCTAGCAAGGGCCGCTCCTTAGGCATACCTACCTACAGTCCGGGTTTCACGATGTGATCAGAAAAATCAAGAAAGATAATTTAAATATTAGGTACATACCTACTTAATTATATTATATCAATGTTATATTATAAGCACAAGAAAGAACGTTCGTTTGTTAAGCCGTACCGAGAGCCGTCAAACCGTAACATACTCGTACTATGTTATCATTGATATTCGTAAAACCTTAAATACATCCCGTAGGCTACACAGTAGGTACACAATAAAATTGCCTAAATATGTTGCGTTGCCTGTTAGTGTATAGGATAGGAGAACAGTCAAAATACCAGAATCCAATGTTTTTAATTAGAGTTCAACCAGAATAAGTCTGCAACGATTGTAAAATTATGACATATGGCCCCCAAACACAGAATACAATGGTCTCGCCGGAAAACCAGCGCTGACTTTCGGGTTAGCATTATGCTGAGGCGGGACCATTTCGTGGTAAACTATAAGTAATTTCTGTTTAAAATATACTTTTTTGTAATACGTTTGTATTAAATGTGGTTTAGTTTGGCATGAATAAACGAATTCTTATTCTTATTCTTACATATATGTAACACTTGCACTGCGTGTGCTATCAAATTTTTGCGATTTAACAAATCTGTAGTAGCTTTTAAATGAAACCATCATCACCGCTCTCACAAAGAATGAATTATTAAAAAATAAACATATGTATTGCAATATTTTTATTACGAATCTTAATGCTTGTGACAAAAATTCAAATATATCTAAAGAGCATAGCCCTAAACTCAAAGTACCCCAACAATCTTCATTCACGTTTGAAATTGCACGCTTCACAAAAACAAGGAATAATTTAAGGCGTGCGCACACAGCTTATCCTACCCTTGTCACGCGGCTGACGGCCGAGACAAAAACAGTGCTCGTGTGTACTCGGCCTTTTTGTATGCCCACCCTTCGCCTGTGTATGGGCACTGAGTATAAGCGCAAATTCTGTAACTTAGAATAGTTATAATTTCTGCACCCTTGTTGTTTTTAGCCCTATGTCCAGCTGAGGATACCTTTCAACTTGTAACGTGATATTTTTTACTTGACTAAATATTTAGATCATTTCCGTAGGGAGCACAAAAGATATGAAGCATGTCAGACTAATAAAACCGAGCAATTACTTTGATAGGCTCAATTTTGGAGATTAAACACTCGAGCTGTGAATCGGTTCTTTGTTGTGACGCCCATATTTTATCATCGGACAGAGCATACTCGCCTACAGTAGTAACCCACCCTGCCTTTGTAGATCCCGTTTGTTCGGTCAAGCATTTTCGTTGTTCGCTATTTAGTACACGCCTTTTTTTACTTACTTTTAACGCTTTGTTTCAAAATTGTTTCGTTGTTTCAGATTTATACTCTCATATGCTTGTTTCGCAGCTTACGAGTGCTTACTTGAAACATTTGGCTCCGTTATTGGCTTTATAGTAATGCGTCCGGACTTATTAAGTGCCACTTGCACGATCCCACAAATCCGGGGTTAACCGGTTAAATCGTTAACCCAGTAACCATCACTTCCATCACGGTTTCTAAATCAGTGTCCTAACGGACACTACTTCACATATTTTTTTCATCCAATGTCATCCTCTTCAAAACTTGCCAAGACAATTGCAATAGGGATGATGACACATGTTGAATTTTATAACAAAATCTATTAAAATAGATAGCAAACGAGCAATTTATCACAATAATGTGGATATTAAAATAAAATATTGAAAAATTACAAAAATACAGGAGCTGAAAGTTTCAAAATTTAAGTTTTTTTTTAACTTCCAAAAACGATAAAAGTAAGGGTACCATTCTATTCCTTAAATTTCATCCAAAAAAATATTGTATAGCAACTATATACATAAACGCAATATTTCACCGACAAAAACGCATTTTCTTGTTTTGTCCATACTACAAGATGGGCTCCCAGAGACCTTGACGTCACGTTCCCTTATCGTTTTGTTTAGGGCGTTTCGCGAGTGAAGTGCGATTGTCGGCCTTTGACTACAATTTCTGACTTTTGTGTTACTTTAATGCAATGGGTCCCATATACACATTTGATCCTAAAAACAAACCCGATCGATTGATACCATAAATGAAAATTAGTCATGTAGCCTATTTTGATTTGTCAAAATAAAGATTCAAATTAGAATGCAACGACGGAACTTTTTATAGGACTCTAGGCAACTAGAGGTTAATGTAATGAGCGCACGACATGAGTGTATTTATAAAGGTGACATTCGGCAACTGCATTACTGTTGCGCCATTTCCTTCATAAAATATGTGACAGATTGAACATTAAAATCGCGACAGTAAAGCGGCTACGAACGTTACTTGTGATTTTTTGAAGTGAAAACCTCTTTAGCGGCGCTGGGCACTTTTTGAGGTGGGGAAAAAAATGATAAACTCGAGACAGCCTAAGGCGATCACGTGACCGTAAGATTTAGATGGCCACTCATTTAGATGGCATTTAAATCAATAAAGAAAAACTCAATGACATTACATGAAAATGGTTCTAATCTTGTACGGGCTGAAATACGAGGATCTCACAGTTACATTCTAACTTTATATCACTCAAATATAATTAAATAAAGCTACATCTTGATGAAATCGCTAATAAAAGTGAACTCTAGTACTGGTGAATAAAACTCAAAATATCATGACCTATATTTAGATGCGAGGTCTGCAAGGTAACTTTACAATTTCTATTCGAATTTTAAACAATTAACGCTACAAATTTGAATTTCGAATTTTACACAAGCTCACTGACCAGCAATTTCGGAACTAAAGTTTTTCAATAGAAAGGAGGATGGGTCAATTATACATAGTGCTGCAGACATTTTGGACTAGTCATTGAGTTTTCACTTCTGTCGGCACTCCCGGAGTGCAACCCGTTGTTTTTTTTTGCAATACGGACTATTTTCCTCGACACCCCGGAGAAAACCCATATCAGAGTTAGATTTAGGCCGGTTCGCCAATAAACTAAGGTGTAGATGGCAGTAATCTAATATGTAGGACATTGCGGTGCGAACAAAATGTAGAAATTATTAGGTCCGCACTTTCTGAGTCCTGGTGACTATCCCCAGTGTTACGCCCAAAATGGAACTAAGCAAAATAAAGTAGAGACAGGCAATAATCTTATCTTATCTTCTTGAAATCCCAAGCTGTTCTGCTGCCTAATTCCAAAATATCAGAAGATATGATATGAGGTTTCCATAATTTTCAAAGAATGTAGGAAACAAGTTAAGATTATAATTAGAAGCTTTGGCGGCGGTTTAATATAGATAATTAACCAAAGTTTACAATAAATCTAATACCTTTAAACGAGCAATTCTTGTTTATTTATGTATTTATTTATTTATTTATATATATATATATATATTTCGGGGATCTCGGAAACGGCTCTAACGATTTTGATGAAATTTGCTATATGGGGGTTTTCGGGGGCGAAAAATCGATCTAGCTAGGTCTTATCTCTGGGAAAATGCGCATTTTCGAGTTTTTATATGTTTTCCGAGCGAAGCTCGGTCACCCAGATCTGGGGGCACGGTAGTGCCCACGCCAAGACGAGCAAAACGAAGCGCAAGGGCACTACCTACCTTTTCTCGAAGCGCTTCGTCGTTTTTTTGAACCGTCATAACTTGGGTTTGGATTATACCAGATAAACAAAATTCTCGGGATATGATGTCAATAGTGGACTTATTAAACATAAAAAAAATCATTTGCATAGCTCTTATACTTAAGATTTTATTCATATCTAAAAAACCCCAATTTCGTCACTGACTCACTCACTGTTGATCATCAAAACCTCTAGGGTACTTCCTGAAGTCCTAGGAAGCTGAAATTTGGTATGTAAGATAGGTATTAGTACACAAACAACAAAATAATTCAAAAACATGAAATTTTTTGCCCCTAAGGGGGGGAAAAGGGGGGTGGAATTTTGTATGGGAAATCAATAACCGCTGAACCGATTTAGTTGAAATTTGGTATGTAGATAGTTTTTGTAATGGGGAATGGCATTGAATAATTTTCAACCCCAAAATCACCCCGTAAGGGTGAAAAGGGGGTGGAAAAGGGCGTTAGGGGAAAAGGTGGGTTGAAGTTTGTATGGGGAATCAGTAAAAAGCAGATTGTATAAAAGATGCCCCGAGGTACGTATTTCAGGATTTTTAATAGTACCTTAAATCACACGCGCAACGCTTTAAATTAGGGGATGAAAGCAACTTACAAAAAGAAGTGAAATCCCACCAAAAACATTTTCATGTAAAATGTTGCCAAGACGAAACCATAAGGCTCGCACTCCAAGAACTATTGTATTATAAAAAATAATGAATAGTGAATACATTTTTCACCTTACATCCATGTGACAGTAGCGAAACGGTCAAGCCACATATTTTGACTAAGGTGTAGAGTTTGTGAAGTTAGGGCTTGTAGAGTTAGAAGCTTGGCTCTACAAGAGATGTGATAACTTTTTGTCAGTGCGAGCCTTATGGTTTCGTCTTGGCAACATTTTACATGAAAATGTTTTTGGTGGGATATTAATTATTATATTCTAAAGACTCGACGCATGATGGGCGTCTTATACTAGATACTGGTCAAAACGATGTAAGTAGCTAATACTATACTAATTAAAAAGTGTATTTAACGCCATCTATTCCATACTTGCAGGTACTAATATAACTGTATCCCGGAGTCTGGAGTTCCTGGAGGAAGACGCCATAAACCCTTATCCAGCCAGCAAACGCTATTAGTTCATTGGTTATTTGATAGATGGCAGTGCTAAAACCTAAATGAATTTATTAATAAACATGAATAATTGTTTTTTATGTGTTTATCATCAAATTCCAAGCTGTAGAGATAAAAGTATTGTAGTAGAATGATATGAACTAGATAATCATTATAAAGATTTTTATCTTTGAAATTGATTTTACGAGTTAGTATTATATATTATCAAACACAGATTGTTAACTAACAATCTATATACTCGTATAAATGCTATTTTCATTTCAACAACAAAAGAATGGTAATAAGTTTTTTTTCCTATATTCATAAATAAAATTGAGTTGTAAAAAAAATACAGACATAGGTACTTAAGTTAAGGCATTAGTTGAGTTTAGATTTCAAGTAGGTACACATTTGAAATACAGTTCTTAAGCATGTAATTATTATTTTTTTCGCCCATAAACATTATTTTACTGTAAGGTGCATAACGGTTAATTCGAAAACGGGATTATTTTGAAAATGGCTAGTAGGTATCCAGTAAACCACAACGCAACATTTACGCTACTAAAACGTCTAGGTATAACGCTTATTAAATATGTCATCGTGTTTATTGCTGCTACAATAAAAAGTGTTCTAATGTAGGAAATATTTAAATTTTTCAAAAAATTTTTTTTTAGCTCTCGAAGATATCCCAATGCAACTTAAATTAATAAATCTCATGCTTAAAAAGCGCCAACTTACTAAATATTGCATAAAAAATTAAAACGAATTTATTCGCATTTATTAATAATTTCTTTATATTTTTTACCAAACTCCCGAAGGAGGTACCTAATGTCTTTCGAGTGTTTAGGTATGTATGCAGATACTTATAGTTACTTAGTCTGTAATCATGTAATTAAAATTATTGTACCCTCCTAACCAACAGGCACATTCTTTTCCTTTTCTTCTAAGTAAGGTAAGGTAGAATTCCCAAACTATAACAAAACCCGCGTCATTTCCGCTACACCAACCATTACACTAAACAATATTGACAGGGTATCAGCACAATCTAAATAGCGAAATCTCAGCTTTAATCACTAGTCATATCTTAATATAATAGACATGTTTGATAAAAATGTGTAAGTATATACCGTAGGTACAATCGCTGATAATTTAGCCGCTATATGTATATAAGTTTGACCATTAGAGTATTGAGTTAGTCAAGCAGAATGAAGTGTTTGCTGGTTCTAGTGTTGTTGGCCGCTGCGTGGGCTCAAGAGGATGTGCTGCCTCTGGCCGAGTCTTGTGACCGCGAGGCTTGCCAGCTGCCCTCCTGCAGGTGTTCTGGCACTGATATTCCCGGTGGACTTAACGCTCGGGATACGCCACAAGTGAGTACAGTCCAAGTAACTAATTGCTAGACTAAATCGCAATTGTTGTTAATAATTTGATGTATATATTATAGATAATTTAATTTAATACGTATTGATAATTTTAATAATTAATTTCATATATACTTATGCAACTTGGATTGTGCACAAATAGCAAAAGAAAACACATGTAACAATTGTTATCAATAAAATTTTCATTTCATTTCGCCTCCAAAATTTAAATTCCTTGCTGATAAATAGATAGTTGCGATATTTTTGGTCTACATATGCGTCATCCTGAACCACTTCTTAGATCTAACAAACTACAATGTTCCTCCTCCATTCAGTTTAGCTATTTAGCTGTCGAAGTTATCAGAATCAGTAAAATATCATAAAATTGATATTCTAGAAGGCATGCGCCTAGTATGGACTAAAAGTCGCAAAACGTTTTTAACTTCAACTAGTGACAGCTAATTTATAAACAATTAAGATCCTCCTAAGATCCTAAAAGATATTCCTTGTTAGTGCAGTCCGACTGACACTGGTGATGTCGATTGTCTCATTCGCCGTCTAGTGGAGGTGGTCTGTGGTTGCGAACAAATTATAGTAACAATTAAGTAGATAACCAGTATGATTCGATACTAAATCCTGATGTAAATCTTTGTGCGTGGATATATTTTTCAATATTGAAATTAAATAATATAAGGTATAAGCAATTTCATCATGTAATTTTTTTAGTTTGTCCTGTTAACCTTTGATGACGGCGTGAATGTCATCAACATCAACACCTATCGCGACCTCCTTTTCGGCCGTCTCAACAGCAATGGCTGTCCCGCCGGCACTACCTTCTACATCAACCACGAATATACCGACTACACCATCGTGAACGAGCTGTACAACAATGGACTTGAGATTGCACTCCACTCCATAAGCCATCAAACCCCTGACACGTATTGGAAGGAAGCTACCTACGATGACATGAAGATGGAATTTGGAGAACAGAGACACCAAATGTCTCACTTCGCTAATATTCCGATTGATGCAATTAAAGGTAAGAAGTGGAATTTGAATCATTTTCTTAATTATAGACGAAACAAATTGGTAAATAACAATTTTGCAATAACATCATTAATTCTACGTCACACGTCGTATGAGATATGCCCATAGGCTACTTACTTACTTATATACCCTTACGTGCACCAGTCTTACACATTCATTTATTCTAAATCTGATTCTTTTGGAACTCAATCATCACCCTTTCATAGCAGTCAATTGAAGCGTCATCAATAAAGCGAAAAAGCGAAGCAAAGCGAGCTTATTGTAATTCTTACATACATGTACATGTGAACAAGATGATACAAATATTTCTTCTGCTTTTCCAGGTCTTCGAATCCCATTCCTGCAGGTGACTGGCAATGCTTCCTTCCAAGTCATGGCCGACTACGGACTCGTGTACGACTGCTCTATGCCTACCGTCAACCAGATAAACCCTGGCCTCTGGCCGTACACCCTCGACTACGCATCTACCCAGGATTGCGTTATTCCCGAATGCCCCACTGCATCTATTCCTGGGGTGTGGGTTCTGCCTATGGTCAGTTGGATCGATTTGGGCGGGTTCACTTGCTCGATGGTGGACTCTTGCTTCAGTGTGTATGTATTATTTGCTGCGCCTTCACTATTAATTACATGTAACACTTTAAACTCTCGCGTTTTGTTCACATACATATTTAATGACATTAACGGCTCATTGCGGGTCTGGTAAGTGATCGCGGTTACTGTCATTAAATATATTTATTGCATATTTTTGTTATAAGCTAATAACTATAAAGCTTATTTCATGGTATTGTCTTAGGTCACCTTAAATTGTTGTACCACGTGATAATTAGTTGCTGATAACTGAATCTTTATAGCAAACTGTTATTTAGGAAAAAAGTTGGATATTGTAGTCATTTAACAATTATCTCTAACAGGCCTCCCCTGACTGATGAAGACGCCTGGTTCGAGTTCATAGTAACCAATTTCGAGAGGCACTACTCGGGCAACCGCTCGCCTTTTGGCTTCTACGTCCACGAGTGGTACATCTCAAGTTATCCCGCCATCTACAGGGCTTTGGCAAGATTCTTAGACATGGTCAACAATCTACAAGATGCTTTTGTGGTAAAGATTATTATTAGTTATGCTTTCATTATACTTACCTACTTCAATTTCTCACTGTTTAATTTCATCTGGAAGCCACTAGCTACCTACCTTTTTTAGAAGTGCTTCCTTGTACTTTTGATCACCCTATGCTCTGGGTAACTTAATCTAGGTACTTAGCACGTTTAGTTTTATTTGTAAGCTAGCTTAGACTTTATTGATTAATACTCGTACCCAACTAACAATTCTGATCGTATTAACCCATATACTTTTAATAATTAAATCTGCTATTTAGTATCTCAGCCATGTAAGCTCATGGCTTAAACCATGTAAGTAAACCATGGATTGTTATAATCGTATCTACCCCATATTTTATTAGTTTATATTTAGACAACGACAACGTTATTTTCCGGATAATTCTAGGTAAACTCGGCTGAAGTGATCGACTGGGTGAAGGATCCCGTACCAGTTAATGAATACAGGAGCCGGCCCTGCAGGACCTGGCAAACTACCACTTGCCAGCGACAGAGCTGTGGCCCTCTCTCCTCATACCACAACATATGGGTGAGTAGGACAACATCACAACCACATTTAAAACTGAGGGCCTACCGGGAACAAATTCGAGCGATAGAGAGGCAAAGAACCAAATTAACCGGATTCGAAGTGGTTGATGGTTGAAACTGTGGCTCTCCCAATGAATAAGTGAATAATATAAATGATAATGAATAATTGAATCAAAAAACATTATAAAAGTATCTTGTTAAAAATTGATCAAAACTTCAGTGCCATGCACGAGCTTAACAGAGATTCACGCCTCTTACTCTTAAGTCTTACCTCTTCCCAAGATGGCCAAGATTCATGTGAAAGTGAATGTACTGTGAAAAATAGCTACCTGTAAAGGGACACGATAATGTGGGGAAGAATTTTCTTTTGCAAGCAGGCCATAAGACTAAAGTATAGCGGCGTTAGTGGTTTTCACAATGTCAAAGAGGCATTACTGCTGATCTTGGTAGACCGTTGCAAGACTTCGATAATGCTGAAGCCACACTTACACACCCGCCAAGCCTCGGCTATCCATTACTAAAGGTTTGTCATGGCTTGTTTAGCATGTGAATGCACCATCATGGAGACGACCGAATTGCCGAATATTAATTACCAAAAGACATACTTTAAAAACTTAGAATATGGCGGTGTTTGTTTATTCATAAATATTTTTTCTTGCTTTCAGGGTGCATACTGGATGCAGATCTGTAACGCGTGTCCAAACACATACCCATGGTTGGGAAACCCTCTCGGTCAATAAACCTGCTTTATGGACCTGGAAGATATCTCCAAATAAGAAGCAAGAGACCTAAAAGTCGAACTTTAAGCTTATTAAAGTAATCAGCAAAATTATTTTAAATAAATAAACAATTTAAAAATAAATCAACAATTTTTTTTTTTACTTTTTCCTATAATATCAAATATGTACCTAGAGTAAGACCTAGCAAGCTAGAGAGCTAGCAATGACAAAGGGTAGCTACAGTATTTGGTTTATAAAATATGTAGATCTGTTAAAGATAATAATTTGCTACTTGTGTACATTATTTTTATCTAGATGAAGGAGAAGCACATGTTTGTAATCGCGTACCTACTTCAGAAAAACATGAAGATAAAAGTCCATTTAGATCTATTAATTTAATCGTAAATCGTACAGACCGGTCACTAATCTAATATATCACTATAACATAATATTAGTGAAACTGGTAGTAAATATTAAGTACTATATTTAAGATGATCGAAGATTTAAGAAGGCCCCTTAACTCATGAGTCCGGTCCAAATAAATAAATTGTGTATAGATGTAATTTAAGATTAATTAATACAATTTAATATTGTCTTCGGTTACCGCGATAGTTACTCGTGAAAAAAAACTATTAAAACGGATTATATCGCGTATATTGAATTAATACTACATCCCGACGATATTTTAAAAAAATAAGGAAATAAATATTACAAAAATACAGCACCTGAAACTATCAAAATATAAGATTTTTTTTTTACTTCCAAAAACGAAGTAAGTAAGGATACCATTCGATTCCTCACATTTTATGAAAAAAAAAAAATATGGTTGGCTGTAAAGTCGTCTAGTAAAGTCGTACTAGTCCGACTGACACAAAGCCAGTTTCTTTTTTACAAGCCTCGTCATTACCGCTGAAACAGCTACCACACTAAACAATATGACTAAATTGTAGTGAACTATCAGCACAATCGTGCGAAATCACAGAATTAATCGCTTTTCATATCTTAATTTTGATAAACGTACTCTCATAAGGTGCACCCGCTGATAATTTAGCCGCATTATATAAGTTTGAACACTAGGTCATATAGTTAGTCAGGCAAAATGAAGCGGTTGCTCTTTCTAGCGTTGTTGGCGGCTGCGTGGGCTGAAGAGGACGTGCTGCCTCTGGCCGAGTCTTGTGACCCCGAGGCTTGCCAGTTGCCCGCCTGCAGGTGTTCAGGCACTGATATTCCCGGCGGACTACACGCGCGGGATACGCCACAAGTGAGTACATAATTACTAACTATTACGGTTCAGCGACCCAAAGAGGATCTTGGCCTCCGAAACGAGAGCACACCATTTTGCCCGATCCTGCGCCATTTCCTGCCAATTATCGGCTTGAAGCTGACGCAGATCCGCCTCCACACTGTCTCCCCAGCGGTATCTGGGCCGACCTACCGGGCGGCCACCAGTCGGTCTTCCCAGGTACGCCCTCTTGGCAGCTCGGTAAGTACATAGTTACAGTCAAAATTTATTAATTGCTCCACTACATCGCCTCCTAATTGATTTACATTCCATTAGCTAACAAATAGATAGTTGGGATAGGATATTTTTGGGCTAAATGTGCGTTATGCTCAATCACATTTCTCTCAGATCTATAAATCTGCAATGGTCCTCCTCCATTCATTTTGACCATTCACCTGTCCAATCAGTTGTCGAAGTTATAAGAATCAGTAAAAAATATTATACAGTGTATATTCTAGAAGCCTCATTATAAATATAGCTCAACGTTTAAAAAACAACTAATGTAAAAAATACAATTGATTCGGTACTCAATCCTGATTTTCAACAAAACCGAGAATTTAGGTACCAGGTATCTCTGTACTTGGATACCATTATCAACATTGACATTTTTTTTACATAGCCGCTTTAACAAATTCATCTTTTAGTTTTTCACGTTAACCTTTGATGACGGCGTGAACGTCGTCAACATCAACACCTATCGCGCCCTCGTTTACGGCCGTCTCAACAGCAATGGCTGTCCCGTCGGCACTACCTACTACATCAACCATGAATATACCGACTACACCATCGTGAACGAGCTGTATAACCATGGTCTTGAGATTGCACTCCACTCCGTAAGCCACCAAACTCCTGACACCTATTGGAAGGAAGCTACCTACGATGACATGAAGATGGAATTTGCAGACCAGAAAGTTCAAATGTCTCATTTCGCTAATATTCCGATTGAGACGCTTAAAGGTAAGCAGCTTAATTTTAATTAATAAATATTTTTAAATAAAAAAAAAGATATTTAAATTTTGGTTATCTTAAAGTAGTGATAAGACTATTAACAATTCAGTTATCAATGCAGCCTCGAGCACAACCTTTCTCTTTATGTTTTGTAAATAACCATTTCCAATTCATAATTTACTTTTTTAGTTTCTTTTCATTGTACATACTCGTCTTCGTTCTTGCAATAACATTCTTTTCTACTGCAGATGTCGTATAATTTATGTAGGTCATATCATATCATACCTATACCTTATACTTACTACGTTGTATAGCCTGTCCGATTTCTAATATCAAGTTCGCCATAGTATTACTATGGCATGGCGTAGTTGATCTTAGAAAAGCGGACAGGCACTCAATTAACACTCTTTGATACTCGTAAAAGTAAATGGAAGCTTTATCGACTAATTCTTATACGGAAACTTGACATTATGATTGACACTTCTTGTCCATTTCCAGGTCTCCGAATCCCATTCCTGCAAATGACTGGCAATGCTTCCTTCCAAGTCATGGCCGACTACGGACTCGAGTACGACTGCTCTATGCCTACCATCAACCAGATAAACCCTGGCCTCTGGCCGTACACCCTCGACTACGCCTCTACCCAGGATTGCGTTATTCCCGAATGCCCCACTGCATCTATTCCTGGGGTGTGGGTTCTACCTATGGTCAGTTGGGTCGATTTAGGCGGGTTCACTTGCTCGATGGTTGATTCTTGCTTCAGTGTGTAAGTATTATTTGGTGATCTTTGACTATTTATTGCATATTGTTGATTTGCGCCAATCATCATCTTCCTCGCGTTGTCCCGGCATTTTTGCTACGGCTCATAGGAGCCTGGAGTCCGCTTGGCAACTAATCCCAGTAATTGGCGTGGGCACTAGTTTTTACGAAAACGACTGCCATCTGACCTTCCAACCCAGAGGGTAAACTAGGCCGTATTGGGATTAGTCCGGTTTTATCACGATGTTTTCCTTCACCGAAAAGCGACTGGTAAATATATCAAATGATATTTCGTACATAAGTTCCGAAAAACTCATTGGTACGAGCCGGGGTTCGAACCCGCGACCTGCGGATTGCAAGTCGCACGCTCTTACCGCTAGGCCACCAGCGCTTCCTTGTTGATTTGCGCCAATAACTATAAGTAAAGCTTTTTATCAAGGATATTCATAAATCTACTAGGTACCTGATATTATAATGGTATTTTGAGATACTGAAAATATTAAGGTCAAAAAAACATTAAATTGTACCACATCCTAATAAGTAGTAATGGGTTTCCGATGAGTGAATCTTTATAGCAAATTGCTATTCGGTAAAAAAACTTGGAAATTATTGTGATTTAACATTTTTCTCTGACAGGCCTACCCTGACTGACGAAGAAGCCTGGTTCAAGTTCATAGTAGACAACTTCGAGAGGCACTACATGGGCAACCGCTCGCCTTTTGGCTTCTACGTCCACGAGTGGTACATCGCAAGCAACCCCGCTGTCTACAGGGCTTTGGCAAGATTCTTAGACATGATCAACAACCTACATGATGTTTTTATGGTAAAGATTGTCATGATCTCATTATAACATTATGCACTTGAACTACTTGTTCAGATTTATATGGATTTATGACGTAACTATTAATAAATCAAATTCCATTTATTAGCTAACTTGATTCATATCACCTTAACTATTCCGATTGTATTGGAACCTATTTACTCATAAATTTGTTTAGATTTAGATACAACTATTATATCTTCCCGGTAATTCTAGGT
Organism: Cydia amplana; assembly: GCF_948474715.1. NCBI lineage: Eukaryota > Metazoa > Arthropoda > Insecta > Lepidoptera > Tortricidae > Cydia > Cydia amplana. The sequence continues at coordinate 21,164,552 of NC_086070.1, forward strand.
GAACTCGGCTGAAGTGATCGACTGGGTGAAGGATCCTGTACCAGTTAATGAATACAGGAGCCGGCCGTGCAGGACCTGGCAGTCCACCGAGTGCCCGCATCAGAGCTGTGGCCCGCTCACCTCAGACCACAACGAATGGGTGAGTAGCTTGCTTTCCATGTAAATTTGCACCATGTTGGAGCCCCATTTGGGATAATACCGAGCACATTTTTTGAGATATTAATACCTAATTTTATAAATTTTGTCTTTGATTATTGATTATAAATTGTCTTTGATTATAAATGTTCTTAAATATAAATGTTATAATTATAATATAATTTGTTATAAATTGTTTTCTTGTTTTCAGGGTGCATACTGGATGCAGGTCTGTAGCGCGTGTCCAAACACATACCCATGGTTGGGAAACCCTCTCGGTGAATAGAGAACTTGGAAGTTCTCTCGGAACAAGAAGATGAGCAAAAGAGCAAGAAGAGCAACAGTGTTAAATAAAAAATAAAAAGTTTAAGAAACCACCTGTACAAGTAAAACTTATGATCAAGCGTATCAAAGTTATCAAGATTTTTTTTATAGTATTTTATGCAACCGTTGTTTAAGAGAGGTCAAAAAAGGCGAGTAGCGTGAGTAACAATTTGAGGCGAAGCCGAAAATTGTTAATAAAGACGCCACGAGTATTTTTTGACTCAGTTGAACAACGTTGCATACAATACTTTTTCTACGACCAAGCACTTTGAAATAAAATTGTAAATTTTTAACAAATATTTTTAATTCAAGAAGTAGCAAAAATGGAGGGTACGGGCGGGAAAAGAATGAATGAATGAATGGAATAAAAAAAACATGTCTATGGTTCACTTATTTGTCAGAGATGACGTTTAGAATAAGGCTGGCAACACTGTATTTCATTCTATATTTTTTAAGTGGTCATTACACGAAGTATCGTAAAATCGCCAAAAAGATACTGCGTACATATGCACAAATTCTGTTTTGGGGAATAGACTAAAGACTTGTCTTGACAACTGTAAGGTAGGGTTTTAAAGGTGTGTGCACGACTCTTTAAATGACAAATAAAAGTACGGGAGTAGAAAAAGATTATAAAAGTATGTAAATAAATAAGCAATGCTGCTGATTGAACCCTGTTGGTAAAGTATAATAGTTTATTTTAAAGTAAACTTGATGTTTAAGCAACAGATTGCGTCAGCGCATCGCGCTGATCCACGCAGATCAATCTAGGGCATAAACCAGCAGAAACATATTGTCTTAGTTGCACTTTACACGGATGTAATACAAATAAGATTTACATATGTGTGCTATAGGTAAAGTTGTGTATATAAAGAAATGCAAATTGTAAATAAATCAGATACCAATTGTCCGTTGGTGTTTCACTACCTCTATACCCAAAAACCTCTGCGTGCTCAGGGCGACACTCTGAGAGTAGAGGCTCCCATCCACCACCTTTTTACAGGAACCCTTGCTGTGGCATAAGACTCCTTCAGCCTTAATCGGTCGCTTGAACCTGGGCGATCGGCAGCAAGTATCCATCCAAACCACCTTGATCCCCCCCCCGTAGGGAATCCGTCTGTTACCGATAGGTCTCCCGGTACAGACATCCTTGTCATAGAATAAGTTAGGGCTAGGGAAGTAGGGACTTAGGCCAATAGGATCCCTTGCTATCGCCTCCCACCTTATTTTATGCAGTCTGTGCAGGCACATGCAACGCCTGAGTACCATTTGATTCCATAACGATTCAGTCCATTTAGTAATCCAGGTACTCGGCCTTAGCGTGTGGCTATACATATGGTCCTTCGAGCCGGATATCCCTTAAGGATAACATTGCTATGAGTACATGGTAACTTAAGGGGTATCTGTTGAGTCGGTGATATTGACAACCAACCAGTCAGTAGTATCGACTATTAAATTCACCCTCCACCACTAGGTACGTTATACACCGCGACCTTGTTAACATTGTCCTCCCACGGTTAGGTATAAAAAAATTTGGTAGGGTTTGACTGACAAACTTACAACATGGACGCTGTTAAACTCAACAACTTATTCTTGCGCAAAGTTTAAATTGCTAAGTATTCCCGAGCGCCTTAAGGTGGTTCGAGACCGGAAAAAATGTTACAATTGCATAAGTCATGACTCGGCAGAGAAATGTAACAGTACAGTGTTGTGTCATTTTTGCAACACACCCCATCACCCAATGATTCATCTCAACCAACCAACCAACCCAACCTCCCAACCAAGCTAAGCTACCAACCAACCCACCAACCAACCAATCCACCAACCAACCAATCCACCAACCAACCAATCCACCAACCAACCAATCCACCAACCAACCAATCCACCAACCAACCAATCCACCAACCAACCAATCCACCAACCGACCAACCAATCCAACAACCAACCAACCAACCAATCAATCCACCAACCAATCAACCAACCAACCCAACCACCACCAACCAACCAAACAACCAACCAACCTACCTACCAACCAACCAACAAACCTACCAACCAACCCAACCACCACCAACCAACCAAGTAACCAACCAACCAACCAAGCAACCAACCAACCAACCAACGAAGCTAAGAATAGTGCAAAATCAACTAATAGATACGAAGGTCACAGAAAACTCAACATACATAAAAGGATATGGTTATTTCGCATTACAAGATATATACACTTTGATTCACGTGACACCAGTACCAAAGCAAAATAAAAAAGGAAAAGTATACAGTTTAGAAGTATATCACAACATAATTTGCGATGGAGAAAGGGAAAAAAATTATGATCCAGAATACAGCTGTCATCCACATTGCAGAAAACTGTATTATCAAAACAAGAAGAAACATTCTAGCAGCAAGAAGAGCTAACACAATATCGGTGTTAGCAACGTTCTGAAGACAAGCCAACTTTTCATTAAATACAAACGAAACAACCAATCAAATAGAAGATATAACCAGAGATGAGGAAGTTCTTGACAGCTCCAGAGACATATTTAAACATCTCACTAGCAACGAGAATTTACTCCAAAAGCAATTAGACAATACAATTTGGAAACAGATACAAAGTCCTGTTACACATTCGTTCCTGCGTAACCAGCCAGCGGTCTGCTTCGCTGTCCGCCGCCCCCGCCAGGTCGGCTCCACCGAAACCCAAGCGCCACAGAACAAACCCAACGGTCAACAGCAGCCAGTTCGAAGAAATAGAGTTACGTCCGATACAGCCTTCGGGAGTCGCCAGGATGTTTAAGCAACAGATTGACACAGCAGAAACATATTGTCTTAGTTGCACTTTACACGGATGTAATACAAATAAGATTTACATATGTGTGCTATAGGCACAGGTAAAGTTGTGTATATAAAGAAATGCAAATTGTAAATAAATCAGATACCAATTGTCCGTTGGTGTTTCACTACCTCTATACCCAAAAACCTCTGCGTGCTCAGGGCGACACTCTGAGAGTAGAGGCTCCCATCCACCACCTTTTTACAGGAACCCTTGCTGTGGCATAAGACTCCTTCAGCCTTAATCGGTCGCTTGAGCCTGGGCGATCGGCAGCAAGTATCCATCCAAACCACCTTGATCCCCCCCCCCGTAGGGAATCCGTCTGTTACCGATAGGTCTCCCGGTACAGACATCCTTGTCATAGAATAAGTTAGGGCTAGGGAAGTAGGGACTTAGGCCAATAGGATCCCTTGCTATCGCCTCCCACCTTATTTTATGCAGTCTGTGCAGGCACATGCAACGCCTGAGTACCATTTGATTCCATAACGATTCAGTCCATTTAGTAATCCAGGTACTCGGCCTTAGCGTGTGGCTGTACACTTAAGTATACCTGGGTATACGTAGACTTTTGGGTAAAGCCCGAAAATCAAATCAAGTAATTTGTAGGTATTCGGCGTTTACCCGTCATACATCTTGCTCTACCCATCACTGGGAAGGGTAATGTCAGAAGTGATGATGGTTGCATTAACCTAACATTTCCCAGCCAGTGTTGGGTAGACCTAGATTAGATTGATTAGCTTGGGTGTTGGGTGAAAGCCGAATACAGGTTAATGTTGTTTAAATTTTCGGACTTTACCCTAAAGGCTCGGATAATTCTATTCTAGTTAGGTATAGCAGGGTAAACTTGAGTTTAATTAACCTTCTAACATTACCCGTAACTTACATATTTTAAAGAAGTTCCAATATATTATCGATAAGTAGAAGCAAAACCCAAGGCCCGATAAAAACCGTGATTTCTGTGCAGTAAACATAATTTAGGTGTACGTCGTATGATTTGATAACGACTAAAGATAACAATCTAAATCACTTTCCTAATAAGTTATCAAAAGAGTTAAAGAAAAACAAGATTTACTATTCTATGTTATTTTTGTTAAAGTGAGATGCAAAATGTCATGATCGCAATTGAGATGCAAAAAAAGTAACTATAATATTTATTTATGGATTCTAACGTCGATAGTTGACATTTTTTACGTCAGCATTCCAGCAAGCAAGCCGTGGTAAAAATTGGGAACAATCTCAAGGATGACGTAATTCAAAGCACCATCGTGTAGTTTTTAGGTGTTCCCGTTCTAAATTATTACATAAGCATATTAACAACCGACTTGAAAAAAAAGAGCAATTTACTTGAAAATAAGTATTTGTGAAGTGGTATGCTTTGTGTTATCGCCGGCCCACCCGTAGTTATCGTCGACAATTAATAAATAATCAGTTTATCGAATTTACCGGAAGAGATTTGATGGCGAATCCGGGCACACGTGTTGCGACCAATTAATACTAGATACCTTACTTAACATGAAGTGGCTGGCAACGGAAGAAACCTGTGTTTTACTTTATCTGGCATTAATGCCTACTGCTACATAATAATTAAACGCTCCATTTTCCGTTCGAATATGAGAAAACTAAATAAAAAGAGAACGTTTTAAAACTCAGTACTTTCTTATAGATACATTTTCTTGTACCTATTACTATCATAGTTACCGATTTCAAGTTTCACGAGAGACAAAATCCGGGACGAATGAACAGTTTATCTGCAATGATATTTCAGAATATTGCATTGTCACTCGACTTACATATGTACACAAATTTTCAGCTCATTTGGAAATTTAGCTTCCAAGATTTGACCCACACTTACAAACCAAAATACATACTAACAGGGCAAGTTAAGTAAAGGCTTGTAAAAACATAGATAAAATAAGGTGCCACGAAACGGGAATAGGAAAAAACAATTTTATATCTAGTAATTCATATTATATAATATCATAATGATTATTTTGTTAGATAGGTAACATAACGGCCATGACTTTGTCCTTGGGACTTACAATCTTATCTTATTCCAAAAATAAGTGATTCCTATTTATGACAAAAAGATATTGTTGATTGATGCTCAAACTTGAATCCAGTGTCATTGCATTAATAATACATACTGTGAGAATTAAGTTTTCCTTAAATGAGTAAAGAACTATTGGAATACTCGTATTTAAAATAAGACATCAGAAAACTTTTCTAATACATTTATTGTACGCCATTTACATCAAATAGTAACTATTCGCCTACCAATTGTGGGTATAATGTATACAAATGGTTACATCGAGTCTTTGCATTCATTGTTCTTTACCTCTAAACATTAAAGTAAAATTACACATCTATGCCTCTTCATTACAAACTTACTGCTAACGACAGATAATCGCCTTTTAATTTCCATATATATGAATCAGGCATATAACTGCTAAATATTTTCCTCATTTTAAATTAATTAACTTTTATTTTTTCAGGCTCAACTGCAAACAAATTCATGACATTAGCCTGTATATTGTTTAGCATAAGTTTGCTACTTATGAAGTCAGTAATGTGAAACGAAGCCTAGTTTTTTATATAAATTTGAAAATATGCCTTAGTCCAAATCTAAATTAAATCTTTCAGGTCGGAGTTACTAGTAATATTATATCACGTATCATATATATAGTATGAGAGACGAACATACTTAAGACTACAAAGTACCTATTTACACATTATGAAGTGGACAACATCAATGGATATTAAAATGAATTTGAAGAGAAACATGATAATTTATCGCTTATATTTACTGTAAAGACTGGTACGATAAAGCTTAATAAAGATGTAATAAATTATTACCACTAACTTACACTCGATTACGTTATATGTACACAATAGTTACGAATTCCCTAGAAAGCGAAACAAAGTAACGCTACTAGAATAGGATTCGGTGGCTCGAAAAAATATTTCGATCATTTGAGGTAGAAAATAAAATTAATCATTACATTTTCCTAAAATTACGATGACACTTAAACATATTATTTACAATTTGATAAAATTAAAATGGTTATCAATATTATTGAAGTACTACTGGCTGGTCCTAATTTACTACTAAATTTTATAACAAAACATTATTTACAACTTTGTACACCAATAACTCTAAAGTAAAATAAATTAAAAGTAATACTGTAAATAATTTTAAAGCTTAAGTTAAAAAATAAACAAACTTTATTCGCTTAAAATAAATCAGTCCATTCACAATAGGTATATATAGAGAATCAAATTTTATTTAAGTACCTATACAAACAATGAAACATTCACCAGTTATCATATTTTATGGCTGTATATTATTGATTGTACGATACTCATAAATTGCAAAAGGCGGAAGATAAAATAATCAGTCATACAGCTATTTGGATTTGGATCAGACAATTAAATTGAAAATTTCAGTTCACTGTTTTCCTGTAAAACTCTTTCATTTACTATGATACCGTTATCAATTTTCAACATTTGTTTATAAAAAAAGTTAAGGATTTAATACCCTAATATATTTTAGACTCTCAGTTTATCAACTTGTCAGAGATATTGACTGGTATATGCTTTTTTATAAATGTAATAAATAAAATACCTACTTACATTGAAACCAAAGTCAGCTTTCATTACTTTCTTGAACCACCATGTGTAAACACTTCATATCACGAGAACCTATGTATGTAAGTTTGTGACCGTGCAATTGAAAGCCTCAATAACCTGGTCGAATAATAGAGCATTCTGAGTATATTTTCCTGCAATACTTCTTCAATTGCAACTTTTCAAAAATTACATTGAAATCAAATGCAACATTTTCGCCCAATGAAGTCAGAGTTCCAACAAAAACACACTGGATATCGTTGTATCACCTGCAGCCCTACAAGAAACATAGAAATTTAAAAAACGGACAAGTGGGAGTCAGACTCGCCCACCGAGGGTTCCGTACTTTTCAGTATTTGTTGCTATAGCGGCACCAGAAATACATCATCTGTGAAAATTTCACCTGTCTATAGCTATCACGGTTCATGAGATACAGCCTGGTGACAGACAGACAGACGGACAGACAGACAGATGGACAGAGGAGTCTTAGTATAGTGTCCCGTTTTTACCCTTTGGGAACGGAACCCTAAAAATAACTAACTAAGCGAACCACCTTGGTAACACAGTTGTCCTGTAACAACGATTTTTTTGCCAATGCGTCAAACGTCAAATGTTTAACAGCAAACTATCAGCAAACAAAGCAAACAAACGCACTGCGACAGAATGAGATAGATGTAATGTTTGCATCACATGTTGCCTATTGAAACCTAGTGGCTCAATTTTCTACATTCTTGTAGGACTGTATTTGTAAACAAAAGCGAAAACCACCTCAGTTAATTGCAGACATGATGATCCCGCTTGTAGCGGCAGAGCTCGCAGTGCACTCGGCAGCACCAGACGAAGCGGCAGCGGCACTTCTCCTCGTGGTCGCGGACGCGCGTCTGGTAGCCGCGCCCGCAGCACAGCAGGCGGCAACCGTCCAGCCCGGCCGACGTGCGGTTGCACGAGCGCCCGCGCGTGCCGAGGATGCCGAGCCTGAAATAAAAAAAAACAAATGTGACGTTCCACGGAAAAAGGTACCTTATGGCGGCTGGCGCTTGCTTCGCATAGCACCGCAATAATATTGGAAAGAGAAGAATAGCTCAGACCGCAAAAGAAGGATAGCTCTGAAGAAGAGTATCGATTAACTACTGTACCAACAAGAAATACTTGAAATTAAGTTGTTGAACAAAACTCACTCATCATTAGGTTCGCAGTAGTCAGGAGATTCTTCTAAGTAAACCAGGTCTGTTTTGTTAGGTTTCTTCATGTCAGCGTGAAGGGGTCGCAATTTCCTTATGTTCTTTCCTCTTTTTCTTTCAACCACCTGGAATTCGTTAAATCCATTATTTATTTACCGTTAGACCTTTCCATTTTATGAATACCCCAGAGAAAGGAAAAGGAAAGATAACAAGCATACCTACCGTGTGAAAACCAAGGCAGCAAGGTCTAATATTTAAAAGACAAAAGTTGATAAAAGTAACTTGGCTGACTTATTAGAAAAAGGTATGTGATACAGAAGATGAGAAGGAACTAAAAACAAATAAGATGGTGTGTTGCGAGTCATTAAAATTGTTTAATTTCAAAAGTCAAATCTCAAAGGTAAATATTTTACAAAAAGAGCTTAAAGGATGACTCACGCTAGAGCCCGGACCCGGGCCGAGGCAACCGACACTTCGTTTTCTATGACAGGTGACCGATGATCACGGGATGCTAAGTATCTACAGAAAACGAAGTGTCGGATGCTTTAGCCCAGACGCGGGCCGTCCTAACGTTTGTCATCCTTTAAAGTGAAACCACATCAATAAACAAATGCAGTACCTTAACATGTGACGCCCCTTCGTATCGAGTGGTGAGCGCGTCGCCGACGGCGCGGAGCTGCGGCAGCCGGCGCCAGCAAACACGCACCGAGCACGACCCGGACATGCCGTGGCATTTGCACACGCGCTGCATGCGCCCGCGGACCGCCTGGAAACAGTACATTAAGGGTCGGTTGCACCATGTTGTTGTTTTGTTTGTCATCGTTACGGAGTTCACTAAATTTTATTGTATGGAAAGTTTCATAGTAAACCGCCGCGGCGCGCCGGGTGACGTTGATCAGTCTGTCAAGTGCGGATGGTGCAACTGCCACTAACAAGGGTAACATTCCATTTCTGACCGCAGCTGAACTACTGGTACTCAACGCGTCGCTGTTACTGTCATTTTCCATAGTAAAATGAACAGTAGTGCAGCTGTCGTTGGACATAGATTGTCACCTCTTGTGTCAAGCCTAAATACATTCAGTAATTTTCTTGATTTCACTATTATCACGGAAGGCGATTCGAAGTTTATATCTGAGAGATCATTATTATCAATAACCGTATCACAACAACAAGATTATAAAGTTCGAATCGCCCTCACGGCATTTTTGCTTTGAATAGTCAGTTTCCGGTATTACCTACCTATAAAAAAATGTTTGACTGTGTTTTTATTGTCAAAACTAGTTTTCGCAAACGCTTTTTTACGGTAACATGATATCTTCTGAATGTTTGTGACTCGACGTGGTAGCATCATGCGTTCTAGATCAAAAGAGACGAACTACTGATTCTTTATCATCTGCTATAAAGTTCTTTAGTTCATGATATTTAAATGATTAAGTACCCGTCTTCCTGCTTCATTATTATGCAGGTTCATCAGCCCCTCATCAGTGTTCTTGTCTTCTTTGGAGTCCACGAAGTCCCGGCTGTAAATCTCGCCATACCTTATGTCCTGAAAATGAGAACGGACAAAAATTAATGGTGAATACAAATCTTTTGCAAAATAACACGGAATATAAGGTATATCGCGAAATATGCTACATCGGCCAAAATTTACATAAAAGCAATTATATAATAATCAATGAAATCAACACGCGTATTAGATTTAGTTGGATAGTAATCTGATAACATTTAATTGATTATTTCCATGAATAAATGCAATTCGGACGTGGATAAGATAAAAAAACCGGCCAAGTGCGAGTCGGACTCGCGTTCCAAGGGTTCCGTACATTACACAATTTTTACACGACTGCCCAAAAAAAAGAGTGTATTGTTTTCAGCGTTCATGTTTGTATGTATATATGTATGTGAGTTTCTTTATTCCACGATAACTTCAGAATTCCTTAACCGATTTAGATGTATGATACATCATTAGAATCCTTACGTCATCCCGGGTGACATAGGCTATGTGACGTCATTACAAAATCAATATGGCGGACTTAATACGCCATATTACGCAACCTTAAGAAAAAAAATTCTTGCAAACCCATCGAGTAGGGCATCAAAATGAAGCGCTTTGAAAGACGATCAATATTATATATACAATATGAGGGTTTAAGTTCAATTTTAAGAAAGTAAGAATTTACAAAATATATTAAGAAAAGCTAATCTCATAAAACCAAATATTATCCTATTGTTGGGATATTATTGTTGGGTTTGACCGCTGATCATAAAAAAAAATTATACATAGGTATTATATTAATCATATTTTACTTGTTTTGAAACCAAGCCAATATGTTCTAAATTGCGCTAAGGGAATAGAAAAGTGTAAATAAGTTCTTTGTAGAGAGTCTGAGATTGTAGAGTCCGTCTTCAGATACAACTCTGCACCGACTTTGACGGAACAAAGTGTGAAAGTGTCATTATAACCGTATATTTTTATACGTATTTTTTATATAAAGCTCGAGATACACTTCTAAGTTTTACTTACGTATGTAGGGACAAAGCCATTTGTTAGAATGAGATAATGATATTCATCTCTCATTCTGTAGTATAGCTGTGTCCGTACGTAGTACGAGTACGTACGTAAGTAAAACTTACGACAGATGGGCTCTTCCTGCAACTTCCCCGAGTATTTTAATTACGAAGGCCGAAGGCCGAACTCCGCTTAGGGCCGACGGTCCGAAGCGTAAGGCAGGTGCATGCTTCCTGTAACTTCCCCAAGTATCCTAATTGCGAAGGCCGAAGGCCGAGCTTCGCGTAGGGCCGAAGGCCCGGAGCGTAAGAAAGGTGCACGCTTTCTGCAGCTTTCCCAAGTATCTTAATTGCGAAGGCCGAAGGCCGAGCTTCGCGTAGGGCCGGAGGCCCGGACCGTAAGAAAGGTGCACGCTCTCTGAAGCTTCCTCAAGTTTCTTAATTACGAAACCAGAAGGCCGAGCTTCGCGTAGGGCCGAAGGCCCGGAGCGTAAGAAAGGTGCATGCTTTCTGCAGCTTCCCCAAGTATCTTAATTGCGAAGGCCGAAGGCCGAGCTTTGCGTAGGGCCGAAGGCCTGGAGCGTAAGAAAAGTGCATGCTTTCTTTAGGTTTCCCCAAGTATCTTAATTGCGAAGTCCGAAGGCCGAGCTTCGCGTAGGGCGGAAGGCCCGAAGCGTAAGAAAGGTGCACGCATTCTGCAGCTTCCCCTAGTTTTTTATTTGCGAAGGTCGAAGGCCGAGCTTCGCGTAGGGCCGAAGGCCCGGAGCGTAAGAAAGGTGCACACTTTCTGCAGGTTCCCCAAGTATCTTAATTGCGAAGGCCGAAGGCCGAGCTTCGCGTAGGGCCGAAGGCCCGGACCGTAAGAAAGGTGCACGCTCTCTGCAGCTTCCTCAAGTTTCTTAATTACGAAAGCCGAAGGCCGAGCTTCGCGTAGGGCCGAAGGCCCGGGGCGTAAGAAAGGTGCACGCTTTCTGCAGGTTCCCCAAATATCTTAATTGCGAAGGCCGAAGGCCGAGCTTCGCGTAGGGCCGAAGGCCCGGAGCGTAAGAAAGCTGCACGCTTTCTGCAGCTTCCCCAAGTATCTTAATTGCCAAGGCCCAAAGCCGAGCTTCGCGTAGGGCCGAAGGCCTGGAGCGTAAGAAAGATGCACGCTTTCTGCAGCTTCCCCAAGTATCTTAATTGCGAAGGCCGAAGGCCGAACTTTGCGCAGAAAGGTGCACGCTTTCTGCAGCTTCCCCAAACATCCTAATTGCGAAGGCCGAAGGCCGAGCTTCGCGTAGGGCCGAAGGCCCGGAGCGTAAGAAAGATGCACGCTTTCTGCAGCTTCCCCAAGTATCTTAATTGCGAAGGCCGAAAGCCAACTAATAGGAAATAATTATGTAGTTGCAGAGATATTAAGCCATATAGCACTTTTCAATACGTCTGGTTTTTGGGTCAGACCTAGTTAGGTTGTTAAGCATGTTTTATGCTAACATATCAAAGATCAACGTGATGAAATCTCCTTGAAGCAACTAAATTATCTTAAATCATAAAAAATGTGGTTGGTTTGTATGGTCACTAAAATGTATAAAATAAAATAAATTAATTAAAAATTAAAAACACGACTGCAGTTTAAAAGCGAACTGAAAAGCTAGAAATAATTTTTAGTTATGTTAGGTACTCAACATAATGAATGTAAAATAGAATATAAGTGTTCAGTCAGGGTCATAAACAGCAATCGGAAAAGTTTAGGCTCATTTAGGATCGTGACTGTACCTGCATATTTTATTTCGATTGCAGTCGGGGACCTTGATATATTGAAATTTTCCCATTCACAGGTCCCCGACTGCAATCGAAATAAAATATGCAAGTACAGTCACGATCCTAAATGAGCCTAAACTTTTCCGATTGCTGTTTATGACCCTGACTGAACACTTATATTCTATTTTACATTCATTATGTTGAGTACCTAACATAACTAAAAATTATTTCTAGCTTTTCAGTTCGCTCTTAAACTGCAGTCGTGTTTTTAATTTTTAATTAATTTATTTTAACAATATGTTTCACTTAATGAAAAGTGAGTAAAATGTCTTTAAAAAACCCATCAAAAACTGCACATTTCTAATAGGTTTTCCTGTCATCTTTAGATAAAGAACTATTTAGTGTATTTTTTTCAAAATTTTAGACTCGGCAGTTTCAGAGATAAAAGGGAGGGGGGATGGTCATTTTTTGCTTATTTTCTTGAATAACTGCTAAACTATTTATCTTAAAATTATAAAAAAAATATATTTGAGATTCTCAAAATGAGCTCTTTCATTTGATATGTAACACGATATAGTTTGAAATGCTAATGTTAATTTGCTCTTTTACCCCCCAAAAGTGGCCTCGATATTTAAAATTATTTTTTTTACGTTACATGTATTTTTAACAATATGTTTTTTTTTATGAAAAGTGTGTAAAATGTCTTTAAAAAACCCATAGGAGTCGGATCAAAAACTAAGTACTTAAGTCCGATTCACGCTTGACTGCACATTTTTAATAGGTTTTCCTGTCATAGGTAAAGAACTATTTAGTGTATTTTTTTCAAAATTTTAGACCCAGTAGTTTCAGAGATAAAGGGGGGGGGGAATGGTCATTTTTTGCCTATTTTCTGGAATAACTGCTAAACTATTTATCTTAAAATTATAAATATAATATATTTGTGATTCTCAAAATGAGCTCTTTCATTTGATATGTAACACGATATAGTTTGAAAAACTTTATTTTTTAATTTGTTCTTTTACCCCCCAAAAGTGGCCTCCATATTTAAAATTCATTTGTTTACGTTACATGTCCATCTTTGGGTCACAAACTTACATATGTGTGCCAAATTTCAACTTAATTGGTCCAGTAGTTTCGGAGGAAATAGGCTGTGACAGACGGACGGACGGACAGACAGACAGACGCACGAGTGATCCTATAAGGGTTCCGTTTTTTCCTTTTGAGGTACGGAACCCTAAAAAAGAATATAGCCGAGAATAGCTTTTGATTTTATTTATACGAGAGATTAACAAGTAGTCGTTTAGTAAGTAGGTAGGTAGTATCCGAGCAATCGGTAAACGTACTTAAATAAAATTAAAAAAAAAGATTCCGATGAAATGAGAACCTCCTCCTCTCTTTAAAAGTCGGTTAAAAAGGAAAAACATCAAACACATCCTTAAACTAGTGTATGTATTAACATCCGGTAAATTTGGCTACCTACGTAATTTTCCAGAGATCCCATCTAAGTACAGCGGCGCATCGAGAGGGGTAGTATCATAGATGTGGTGGTTTCTAATCGAATAATAAACATTGTTGATTCCAATCCTGGCTCGTTTGCACCAATTAGCTCATGGCGTGGCATGCGCGAGTACCTACTGCTGCTTGACAAGGCTTTGTAAGTCAGCAACAGTACTCAAGGCCTACCTCAGAGCATCCTCCCCACTGCCAGTGCCTTGGTGTACGTTTTCGCACCCTCGAGTCGCAAGAGCACTCGTTGAGCTCGCCTCACGAGAAAGCGCGCGCCACGGCGTGCGCTAGCGCCGCTGAAGACAGCGTGTGCGCAAACAATGCTTCACAAGACTTATTAAGTCAGCATGAGTACTCAAAGCCTACCTCAGAGCATCCTCCCCACTGCCAGTGCCTTGGTGTACGCTTCCGCACCCTCGAGTCGCAAGAGCACTCGTTGAGCTCGCCTCGCGAGCAAGCGCGCGCCACGGCGTGCGCGAGCGCCGCTGAAGACAACGCGTGCACGAACGCCGCTTCACGCGATTCTGGAATCAAGTTACGAATTATTAAGTTAATTAGCACGGTTCATGGAGAACAAAAACCTATTTCTACGAAACCATTGATTTTTGCTAAACATAGAAGGTGTAGCTGCTGCGCACATCTCCGCGCAAGATTGTTTGCGCGGTAAAGAAAAAGTCTACGCGACGTGTAATTAGAGAATTGTCATTGAAAAATAAAACTCAATCTCAAACGAATTTACATGTTTTAATTACGGGCCCCTAAAAAGGTAATCACATGGGCAGCTATGAAGGTCCTCTATCATGGGCTTTCTTTTGATCCGTACTGAACCCGATATCCTGTAGACCTATGTAGATAAATCAAGAAAATCGTGACAAGGCAGATCGGGAACATTATTATTAAGTAGATGACGGTGACGGTTATAAAATAAGATATTGTTCGATTAAAAATATTATTTGCGAATTTTGGAAACACTACAAACATTTTTTTACGCGATTTTTACATATTACTACTATTCTTTTTGGTGAGCTGGTGGCCTAGCCAAGGTGACGATCGCTTGCGCTTCGCTATCGAATCGCTTCGTGTCTCTCTATCACTCTTCCATATTAGTGTGATATTTTTAAAACAACGACTATACAAATAATTTGAAAACAACGATTTTGCGTTTTGTATAAAACATCTGATCTGTAATGTAAACGCCCTCTTAAATAACTAGCCAGAGTAAACTGACCCAGTAATATAAACACATGTCTTTTAAAATCGGCGTGATGCGATCGACAGGTGAAAATAAACGGCAGGTCTTGACGTGTGATACCTTGAAGTTTTTTTTTAAGTAATAGTTCACAGAACAAGGATATTTATTCGTTAAACAAAACTTGTTCTTTTTCTCGGTATAAAATGTTACTTATGTCATTTATGACATTTATAATATCTAGTGGTGAAAAGAAGCCTGAACGAATGTAGACAAATCTGAGAATGGTAGAAATGAGTCAAGGCCTAACGTATCTCTTAAACAGACTTACAGCCATATTCGAACTTTAAGATACGTCAAATATAAGATATTGAAAATATATGGATCGGATATGTCAGTGAAGTCAAAAGTGACGTAGGTATTTGTTTGAAGAAACGTCACTTTTCATATCTTATATCTATATCGTTTCAATATCTTATATTTTGACGTATCTTAAAGTTCGAAAACGGCTGTTAGGCGGATACGTGTAATACTTACTGTACTTGAGCACGCCTCCAAAGATGTCGGTGGAGTTCTGCACAGTGCTGCAGTTCCACCGGCTGTGTCGGAACTGGTGCTGGCACTCCTCGACGGCCTGCAGAGCGCCCGTTTGCAGCACCTGGAACACGACAGTTCTCATGTTTACATTAGGTACTAGAGTTAGACCAAGAAAAGTCCAGAGGCCGTGAGTTCAAGTCTCACCCAAGACAGTAATTTTTCCACTTTTAAATTTATTCTAAGAATAGAATTGATCCAACGATCAACGTTTCTGCTTGTTAAAAAAAATTATATAAAAAATAAAATAAAAAAAAATTAAGAAAACTCTGCAGCTATTTTGATGATGACGAGTGTTATTTTGGAAAACAATGCATGTACGTGACAAATTGAAAGTTCTAATCGCGACGGTAACTCAGCAACAACAGCAATTCAATTTATCAAGGGATTGACTGTGACATCACCCTTCTCATAACTGCACAGTAACGGTGGTCACAGACCGAATGTAACCTTTACTTGCTCGGATTGGTGAATGTGGTGTCTGTCAACCTTTATGGCAGGATTTAACTAGCTTTAAATACTAGAAGATGTAATAATAATATGGTAATCACGTAGCAGTACCTAATGAACGGCACTGATTCCTCACTGCCAAGTTAGGCTAGGGCCCAAAATTCTCTAAAATAAATAGGTACACTCCAATGGTATTTTAACCGAACAAGATATTATAATAAAACCAAATTATTTTTCCACGTTATTTTATGCTCAATAAAACAATTCCACCGAGAAATTCTAGAAACGAGCTTTGCCTGTTCAATAAAGATGTTATGTATTTTATGGCCGTGAGCATCCTATAACGTTAATACGATATAAACGGAATTATCGTATCATTAACGTTAATTGCCTCCATAATATTGTGGAGTGGAATACGCTTCACGATTCTCCGGTTTATGGAGTAATCGAAGAAGTTCACGATCGACACGAGACATTATATTATGTGTACTTATGTATGTACATGTTTCATAAAAGACTTAATTTTAAGAGATCGTATTCGGAATTTATAAATCAGCTCCCTGCATGATGAGTATATTTTATAGTTGCCTAATTTTGTTATAAATGGCAATGTCATCAACTATGATTCCTTATTTATATTATGTACTGGCACATATGGCTCGCTCATTCTCGATATAATTTTACACACACTCACAGATAAGAGTAAGTCAAATTTGAAAGTGCTATGAAGTGTGGTTTGTTTTTATCAATTGGCTTAATACCAGCTACCTATTAAAGTGAATTTGTCTGGCAACTGTTAATAACGATAACTGAATGCGCCTGCTGGATGATTCATTGATTCATCTATTAAATATGTGTGCAGTAAAAAGACATTTTCACCTCAGCAGCTCGAACAAGGGTACTTTGCTACTTAAAAACAGTGAGCAAAATCGCATTTTGCTCACTGAGTGCGACAAAATGAGCAAAATGCGATTTTGCTCACTGTTTTTAAGTAGCAAAGTACCCTTGTTCGAGCTGCTTAGGTGAAAATTTAATTGTTGGTATATCTTAAGAAAACATGAGTGAATAGAGGTAAGTGATGAAGAAGGAATACATTTTTCGGGTTCTCTAATATGTTCTCACTGCTGAGGTGAAAAGTTTTGTGAACTACACGAGATCAAAGTTATTTACATCTCGTGAGCTTTTGAGTCCCTTACTACGCTCAAGATTCTAAATTAGTATAGAATCTTTCGCTTGCACGGGACTCAAAATAAGCACTCTAAGAAATATCAAACTTTGATCTCTTGTTGTACAAATAACTATTCTCACTACTGGGTTCAGCGTAACTAATAGAACTGAAAATTATATTAGGCAAGTAAATAGATTAGGTAATTACACAATTAGTAGAAAAAATTCAACAAAATACAAATTTCAGCACAATACAAAGATCATTGCAGACGATTCCACATTCTCATTGATTTTTTGTATAAAATGCAGGTATGTGAAAACTCAGATATGTATGCGAGCATGATACATAGTTAAACAAATCTTGTGTTGTTATGTGTCTTACCTGGACCATCTTATCGGACAGTAAGCAGAGTTGTTTCTGCCGCTCGCCTAAGTAGTCTAGCCTCTGACAGTTCTCTTTGTGCAACGTGAACGTATCCAGAGACGTGTTTCCTTGGACGGGACTGGGTGCAGCTAAATTCCTGTAACAACAAAACGAATGTTTTAATTTTGTAGGAACTATTTTACATGACTCTGCTCATTGCTGAAGTAAACAAGACTGGATCCGTATACTTAAATAGGGATAATGAAAGAAATATATTCGGCTGTTAAGGAATCAGGTGACATCACGTTGAACTTTTCAATCTCGAACGCACGTTATATCTCAGCTCTGGACACTATTCCAAACTATTGGAAAAGTGTAGGTACCCATAAATAAAAATAAAATAAAATAAAAACATTTCTAGTATTTATTGCTGCACATCTAGCACGTACTGGATGTACCTACATATTTGAATACCAGTACCTACACATTTCGTAGAGAAAAATATTATTTTACCTAGTTGTTGCTATTATTCTTCCCGCAATCGCCACTTGAAAGAATCGGAGCGGACCTATGCAATAATTAGGTATGTACCTATATGAAAATTATGTATTAGCTACGACCTTTTTTGAATGAAAACAGTTAACCAAAAACTCTCGTCAAATATGCAAATATTAGGTATAAATAGATGGATACATTTCTAATCATAAAACCAATAATTAAGCCTCCTTTTTCTAAACAAAGTGTTGAGTGTTAAGTAATGACCCATATTAAAATCGGGCGGAAGTTAAGAAACGGCGGCAAAAGGAAATGGATTGATGTAGCCAACACTATTAGTCAGTGTTGCCAACTGAATGGAGGCGAAACACGCAAGGGTCTTAATGGTATAATGTGACCAGAGAATTTAATTTTTGCAATTTTACACTAGAATCATTAAAATAATAAAATGTTGAATTTAAAAACTAGAAGAATATTAAGATTTTTCAGTCACCTTTCTTAATAGTCCAATATCAATATCAATTGTCATTAAAACGACAAGGATAATTGCGACCCTAAACAAAAATAACTTTTTAATTACATTTTTAGAGACTAATTAATTGTCAGGCAATGGCCCCTAGCCTATTTATTCTCAATAAATCATCATACGTCATCAAGCCACTCCAGCCTCCACCCCATCACAACATGGATGACATAAGCAGGATTCCCTTCCCCATTCAAACAAGTTGAATGCGCTTGCTGCACGTGCAACACTCAAGGTCCTACCCCACATCCTCTCATGCTTGCAATTAAAACGAAAAACAGAGCAGAAACACAATATAAAACAACCACAAGCGCGAGCGGGACGACACGTCTCATTTACCCAAGCACTTTTTATTTCCACTCGGAGGTCGTCGGCCAATCAACGGTCTCAGCCGAGCCCGCTTCGCATTGGCCGGTTTGAATAGAGAACATTTTTTCAAAAATGGAACAAAAGGGGGTAGGTAATAGCGAGTTTTGTTTCCTTCGAGTGCTATTTGAGTGGCAGCTCTCAGGCCGCGCGGACGACTCGCTAATAACCTTACTCCTTAGTAGATTCATTGTTTTGAGCGCTCTCAGGTTAAGCCTGCTTTTCTGTTATGTTTAACGTTGTTATTTATTACTCGTTCCCTTGTTTTTGAGAGGAAAATACAGGGCAGATTAGCGTTGTTTACTTCGCTGTAGCAATCATCCTACCCTTGCATTGCAAAGTCTCACTAGGAATTGAGTGAAGGGTTTGTTTAAAAGCTGGATATGCTCAGTTTTTAAGCAAAATTGTTCTTTATAACAACGATGGTAAGTTTGATTTTAGGATACCCACATGATATACGTAGCATCGTCAACAAAAATGCAGGTTTTTTTATGACCAATTAAAACCTTTGCTATTTAAAACAAATAGCTACCTACAATGACAGCTATATAGCAGCATCGGTAAATATAAGTGCGTACATCAATTAAATGCCCACATATAACCTATATAACATGTGCCAATTACATCTAACGTAAACTAAAAACTGTATATTCAATTTATGTGAAGTTGTAGGTGTAGAATTGATTACTTAACTGTCTTGGTTCGTAATCGACTCGGCTTTGAGCTTTGAACTTCGCGGAAAAGCTCTTTAGCGGTAGAACAAATGGCTTTGAGATCTTAGAGTTTCTTAGAACGTTCACAGAAATAGAAGGCAAATACAATGTAAACTTAAATGTTGTGTTTTTTCTATGAAGCGCAGTTTTCTACGATGAAGTGCGCCTAAATTGTTTTGTATAAATAACTACTGTGTAACTTAAGGCACTGGGCAGATATCTATTAAGCAGCAGATAAGCAATCAATTTTTTAGTTCGAATTTTCTTTAACCAAATACACACTGTCTGTTTAATTACTAAAAACAGTAAAAACCGTCACCCACATAATCAATATAATCATTAGTATTTCTTACGTCTTAATGACGTGTTATAATATTGTCAGTGGATACAAACAAGATGTTACAGTTTTGGGTAATTAGCCTAAATACTGTTATCATGAGAGTGTCAACAGGAATGCAAACTGTTGACATTGGCGTCCGGTGTCGAAACTGAGCGCCTACCGCGAACCACGTTCGACGTGTTGCCTCTCTGTCGCACTTGTAAATTCGTACGTAAGTGTGACATCCGAGGTAACACGTCGAACGTGGTTCGCGGTAGGCCCTCTGCCGCGGTCCGCGCACCTCTGCGATCTCCGTAGAATCCGTGGAAAACGAAACGCATCGGATTGTCCAAGCTACCCACCAAGCATTAAGTTTAATTCTAAAGTCAGTCAATTATTTGGGCCGATTTTTATTTTGATGCCGTTTTTTATTTTCGTCATTTTTCGATAAAGTTGCCGAATAGATAGCGTTCCTTACTCTGGAAAATATAAGCGCAATTTCACGTAGTTACGAAAACGTATGGAAATTTCGTAACTCAACTGAAAATTACATATTTTTTTTTAGCCATACCAGAGTTTTGTGTTTATTGCACTCAAATTCACCTATTTTTTACCTCTTCAAGCATATAATCAGTCTAAACTAGTCTAAAGGATGTCTTACGCTAGACCGGGCCATGCCCAGGCCGAGGCATCCGACATGTAATTTTCTATGATCTTTGATGGCTGATCGGTGATCATGTGGTGCTTTCCATAGAAAACTAAGCGCCGAAAGCTCCGGCCCCGCCCCGGCCCGGTCTAGCGTGAGTCATCCTTAAGAAAGTGTTTTAAAATATGACTCACGAACACCAAAACTTTCCCAGACCCATTTTCAAACCCACAACGACCACTTTCAACCCCTAAACGACATAAATGACAGCTACGTTTTTAGACCGATGCACCGTTTAGTCAAGTCAGCGTAGTCAGACCTATAATTGCTTTCGAAACACCGTCAAATATTAGCTCCAAGTAGGTATGACGTCATCATGTGAGTCACAGGTCACAGATGCCCCTCGAGGCAGTTTATAGCAAATGAAACTTGCATTATTTACGGACTGGATTGAAGAGTAGCTAGGTAACGTCGGATGCCCGAATTTTTGCAAACACGACACACTTTCATTTGCGATATTAAGTAAAGATATGTAATGAGAACTTTTCGACAGATAGAGCCAAGTGCAACTATAATTAATTATGCAAGTTGATTTATTTAGCCTTAGCGACCTTGACCATAGATTTAGATTTATTTATTTCATTACATTAAATTGCAATATACATTTTCTAGTTCTAATTTATACGAATTTATAACGTTACAAAAACATAAATTAAACATATATTATGGCCGGAATATGTACGTAAATTTAACATTCTTAAAGTGAAATAAATCTTTTATAACTTTCAAATCTAAAAAAAATTAAGATTAATCAATAATCAAAGTTATCTCAAGGAAGCAGTGATAATAGGTACATATATGGTGTTTAGGAGCGCCTACACTTGTAGGTAACGAATTTGTGACTGAGTGTCATATTCTTTCATACTTATTGGTATTTATATTGTCGCTGAAAAATGTTGTAATAAAAGCTATCGTCTGATTACAATTTTGCGAGAAAATTTTACTACCCGTCGACGCTATTAAACGTGAAAGTGAAAACTGTCGTTACGTAGTAAATCTTTATTAGCCGTTCGATATTGTCTTTTATGAAACAATAAAGTTCGGCGAACATTTCACTCGCCATTTTATTCTTCAATAAACTGTTTATTGACGCAAATCTTTATTGACAGCTTAACTGGTCGCTCACTATAATGACACAGTAAAATCGTCGTTTTGAGTTATCTATACTATACCTACCTATCTATATCATATCAAGACATTAAATAAAATACAGCATGATTGTAAACTCATCGTGTTTTCCAATCTTCACTACCTAAGGAATAAAATCATCAATAAAAATACCAAGATTACCAAGTATAGGTAATAGGTTGACAAGCAGCACATATTATTTGCGAGAACAGTCAGGCGAATAATCCAACTTTAATTAAATAACTCAAACACATAATATTCAATTAAAAAACAATTTTTAAGAAATTAGAGCACGGGAAATTTGTGCGTATGTGATAAAAACTAGAACAACACTTCATAGTAACAAAACTTCCGCGAGACACAGACATATTAAATATGGGTATTAGCAATTTTCGACTTAAAATACGTCAGTGACCCGTTTTAATATATTTAAATAGAAAACCTTCTGTCAACAGAAGCCTACTGTTGACTTGGTATTTCGCTATCATTCTCATAATTCAAACTAATAATCCTAATTTAACGTATATAAATGTAATAACATTAGCGCATATTTATCGCACGCAGAATTCCCAGTTTCACTGCATGTGTTGCTTTATTTATCGCACCACAGTAAACAGCTAGTTTTGAGCTTGCGGCCTCACTTATGAGGTTAACTGCCATCGTTGTCGACTCGTGACTATAATGTTAAGACTGTTAATTAAAAAAATATTATATACCTTTGTAATAATAGCAGGGTCGGCAATTAAGAGCTTAAAATGTAAGAACTCTGAAATTCCAATAAATAATTAATGATATATTTAATAATTTGTTATATTTTTAAGGCAAATAATTCACACTAGCTTAATTTAGTATGTAAGTACATCAGGTAGGTAGTATGTCAAACTTTACTACGCCAGTATTGTCACTAAACCCTTTTTTTATCTTTGTTTTTTTTTATTGTGATTCATTTTCTTCATTTCAGTGCATTTTATTTGCTGTAGTTGATGCATACTTTACAATACATGTTGGATTATACAGGGTGCTTCCTGTAACAGGAGCAATAAATTAATCTAAAGGCTGTACACCTCAAACTGATCAACATTTTTTCAGAAACTTTTAAAAATTATGAATCCTTTAGACTTCCTCTTTTTCATACAAAATAAATATTGCCTTCAATGTACGCTGACATCAGTTTATTTGACGTTGCTTGTCACGCTTTAAACATAACAAAATTTGCAATACATTGCGTCTTAGAATAAACTTTAAAGTGTAATAAAAATCAAATCATGAGTTATTTTCAAAAGTTGCTGAACAAATGTTGGTCAGTTTGAGGAGTACAGCCTACAGTTTAATTTATTGCTCCTGTTACAGGAAACACCCTGTATAGATACAAGGTAATTATCCCGTTGCCATTACGGAAATGAACTGTGAATGCATTCAACAACCCGTGATTATTATTAATGATATAAAACTATGATCAATAACCAAAATAACCAGTTTTCATACGGAAACGTCAATTTTCTAGACAACTTATCTTCGAAATGATTAACTAAGATTTTGCTGGTATTTTGTCACACTGTGAATTTGAAACATTTCTAAGTTACGCGTGTTGTCTCTTTTATACAGACACTAATTTTAGTTCAGCTGATTTTACCTAACACTTAAATTTATACATTTATGCTTCCAATGCAAGCAAACGTCAAACATGTCTCTAATAGATAAATAAGCACAAGAGTACTAAATAGCCACAAAGACAATACTTTTAGTAGGAAAATTAACCACTAAAATAAAACGGCAACCTCAAAACCCTCATTTTCCTTACAAGACATTTCTCTCATAGGATTTAGGTATTAAAGCGACTACTAATGGACTCGTCCGTCCAATTTTGTTCCGACCATCTGCATCTTGGGGATTAACTTGCTCTTTGTTTGCGCTTTGATATGTATTTCTATTTTAATAGCTCGGTCCTTTTTGTTTTAGCGACTCTTCGAAAAAATAACTCCATTATATAGGTACTGTAAAGAATAATTAGTTATACCACAGTCAAAGCTAATATTAAGTACTTATACTTACTTTACTTTCATGAAATATACGCATATAGTTCAATATTTACCCTAGTTACCAGCCCATTTTTGCTCGAATTTCTAGTTTCATAGCTTAATTTTATACGTTTACACAATCACATAGCAAAGCGCATTATGTTGAAGTGACACTAAATACCTTCCATTTGAATACCTATTAAATAGCTTTAAGATTTCTTAATGTTTAGTTATAGGTCACTTAAAGATAAAGTCAATAAGTTTTCATAAGCTTTCAACGTGGTAAAGACACTCGTTATACTCGTTTTGTACTGGCCAACCAACTTGTATAATAAAGCCACATAACGCTCTATGCGTTAATCACGGAAGTTCATTACGACAGGTATACATTTATTGCATTGTACTTATACAGCATGTGGCCTGTAACACGGGGAAAAATTAAAACGTAGATTCTACTCCTCAACCTAGACAATGTTTGTTCAACGACTTTTAAAAATAACTTGTGGTTTAGATTTTAAAACACTTAAATCCCGTGTCTTCTCCGAGACCACGGCGACAACGCCGTCCTCGAAACGTCAGAGGTAAATCTTTAAAACTTAGATACGCGATTAAGTCCCGTTGTACAATTTAATAATACTTTAAAATTTATTCGAACACGCAATGTATCAAGAAATTGATTATGCCTGTACGGTGACAAGACTGACAGGCAATGTCAATTAGACGGAATTTAAAGTACATTGAAAATATTATTTAGTTTGTTTGAAAAAGGGACAATCTTAAGACTACATAATTTCAAAAAGTTGTTGGACAAAAGTTTTATTGTTTGAGGAGTAGAATCTACGTTTTAATTATTAGCCCGTGTTACAGGCCACATGCTTTATACAATCTGTTGTAAGAATGTTATACGAGTAAATAAACATATTTGACTAAGGAAAGAGACATACGGAAGACTTGTTTTGAGTAGAGGGCCCTTTACGCGACTCTCAGGTCGGTGGCTATAATTCGCTCACCCCTCGCATCATATCGCGCGGATTGTAAAATGAAATGGATCGTAAAACAACCCCAGCCGTAACTTTACCCGGAGGACTTAATATGTCCGAGCTTTAGATTTCTTTTTCAGACAGATTTTGTGCCTATTTTTATAATTAGCTAGAACTTAATCGAATTTTACGCTGAGGTATAGCTAAAACTTGTTTAAACTATCGTAAACTTGAGATGAACTAGTATCAAATATGTGATTTTATTCGAAAATATGATTAACTCAAAATATCTTATCCTTATTTTTAGAACCATTATAGACAGAAAGTTGTTCCTCGATGACTAGCTAATTAGCGGTTGGTTTCATAGAACAAATTTCGAATTTTACTGTTTATCATTAAATATTCACTAGTACTCAATTTGTAGTAGGTACGGTTATTTTTGATAATTTTCGGTGACAATGTAATAGATTTAACAAAAAGAAATTTTCACGCAACAGCAATATCGTAAACCAAAGTAAAGCTATTAGGTACATAAAACTTTCATCTCTCAGACCAATATTTCGTGTAACCTACCAGACGAAGGTGTAATTTGTGGCCCCTCATTGAACGGCAGAAATGCAGCAAAAAACCCACATCTACCGGCGTGTCCAATTTGAGCTAGTGAAAAATGGACCTTTATTATCCTTACTAAATTATTATAGGACCACCCCTACTATGGTCAACGCATAGGTGTTCTAGAAAGTGAAATTGTTTCATATTCAATTACGATTCAAGTGAATTAAATTTCTCGAATGGAAACATAAGTGAGTTTCTCGAATAGTAAGTACAGTTGTCTACTAAATTAATTAACGTAGAATATTTATAATTTTCAGTAATTAGATAGTAATTATATGATGTCCCAAAAACGTGAAGCAAAGCCTCTATCTACAATTACATTAACTAATTCAAAAATAGTTAAATAACCGACATTTATTTATTTATTTAACAATATACATATTTACACGGCATTACAGACAAGCCAATACACCGAGAAATCAAAACATTGCAAAATACACAGTATACAAACACATGAAACATATAACGAGACAGTAAATTAAACACAAGTACTGGACAGCCGTCATCATAAACCAATGTATTATACAGGGTGCTTCCTGTAACAGGAGCAATAAATTAAACTAAAGGCTGTACTCCTCAAACTGACCAACATTTGTTCAGCAACTTTTAAAAATTATGAATCTTTTAGGCTTCCTCTTTTTCATATAAAATAAATATTGCCTTCAATGTACGCTGACATCCGTGTGTTTGACGTTGCTTGTCACCAGGCCTCGGAGTTTTTTTAGCACGGTAAGACTAAGGAGAGCTATGGAGTCTTTGTTAACATTAAAATTAAGTTCATACTCATACTCATCCTCATTAATTAAGTACAAGTAAATTATGTACAGCTCTAGACCTAATAAATATCAGCGATCATCACAATAACGAAATACGTAACTATATATTCATGACATAATGTGACATCTGATTTACTCATACACATATTTAGGTAAAGAGGTTTAATCATAAGTGGCCTATCACTTAAAAAAGTACTTAAGACATGCAACCTATGATTATAAACATTGGTAATACGTATTCGACATATTAAAACGATATTCCATAGATATTAAAACTGTTTATTATTCATTAAGGTTGATATAGAGCTACAATATTTTAGAATAGTTATGCGTTACTCTTCCTTACGTCTACAAAACAGTTCGTTCACACATAATGGGCAGTATAAACGTCGTAAGTCGCATTCATGGGCATCATTTTCAAGACACCAATATCCTTATCTTAACAGTAATTATAGTATGTAGGTACGTTAAGTACTTAAATAAAATATTGTAGCGATGACACTGCAATATGGGTAATATAATAATATTAACATACACATATACATATTATTACTTTTTTATAATATAACTTTTAATTAAATATATGTAAACAGAATTCATTACATATAAGTAGTCTAAGTATTTATAAAACGATTCGGACGAACTTAATTAATGAGGATGAGTATGAGTATGAATTTAATTTTAATGTTAACAAAGACTCCATAGCTCTCCTTAGTCTTACCGTGCTAAAAAAACTCCGAGGCCTGCTTGTCACGCTTTAAACATAACAAAATTTGCAATACATTGCGTCTTAGAATAAACTTTAAGGTGTAATAAAAATCAAAACATGAGTTATTTTCAAAAGTTGCTGAACAAATGTTGGTCAGTTTGAGGAGTACAGCCTACAGTTTAATTTATTGCTCCTGTTACAGGAAGCACCCTGTATACGCGCGTATAATCTCTTAAATTTTAAATGAAAGAGATCTTTATTAGCAAATTCGCGACATCTAACTCAAAAACGAAGGAAAAGTTAATTTCATTTATAAACCGGGTGCAACAGTATATTTTTTATCGGCAATAACAGGCCCTTGAAACCCGTGGTAAGGGCCGGGGGCAGACATCGTAACTTTACGATTTCAACTTTACTGCACCGTGCACCGTGTGGGGAAAAAATAAATTGGAAAGTGACGCCCTCTGATAGTGTAAGACGCATTTTATGACTACCTAAGTCCCCGTGTAAAAAATTGAGCTCCTTTATACGTAAGTACGTAAGGTTTGATACTCCACTCGTGTATCATGTACAATACGTACATAGGATGCAATATGCAGTACCTATTCGCAACGAGGCGGGAGCGGGAGTCATGTTGATAAAGTCATAACGCTGAAGTAGTTGGCCTGCGCCGCTGTCTCTCGGCAGAGGGCCTACCGCGAACCACGTTCGACGTGTTGCCTCCCTGTCACACTTACGTACGAATTTACAAGTGCGACAGGGAGGCAACACGTCGAACGTGGTTCGCAGTAGGCCCTCAGTTTTGCGGTCCCAAATGCCATGTCTAACAACATACCTAAATTGTTAGCCATTACTGGCCCTAAACTATCTCTTCGACCATTTCCCATAAGGTATGACAAGATGGTAGATATAATGTTATACTTTTGACGTGTATCTGATTCGCTCCTTTTGATGCTGACTGTACTTCGGGCATTTATGATACCTATTGTTAGAAATGTTAGAATCACCCATAAATTCAAAGGCACACAAGAAAATGTAATTATTTGTGTCCCACATTGTCCAGATAGCAATCATAGTAATCGAGTTTCCAGATGGTATACCTAAGTCGTGTCAACTTGTATCAGACCAAATCAGACTCTAATGCCCAACGTGGAACCAAAGGCCCATCATTTGAATCCCACGGGCCACCTGCCTTTCAACGGGCCCAAATATTAGTGTAAAAAACCAAATACCATCTAATGACGTGGGGAGATTGATGACAATTGTGGATGGTCCCGCTCTCAAGTGGCTACGGATTTATGTGAGTTATATTTAATAAAAATAAGTATGTATTAATTATCATACCTATTATAATTTTAAAAAAATGCACTAAAATGCGGACTAGATTACTAGCAATAATAAATTGTCATACTTTCGTTCCGTTATTCCATATTAAGTATTTAATTTAATTTCAATCCCTCCTCTGTCAATAGTAATTTAATTACTTAAAAGTAATGTATTTCTTATTGATAGTATCTGGATCACATAAAGTATTAGATACCTAATGGAATTATTTAATAATCTGGCTTATTAAACTTACCTATACATGATACACTGAAGGACAAGTTATCAAAGCTCTTAGGTATAAATAGTTGGCTAAGAAGTTCTAACGTCTATCAGATCACTGAAATCTAATCTAAACCCTTGGACACAACGATTCTGTCGCCGACTGTACGTCTCCATGTCGCCCTATTGTAGCGCCTGACATTTGTGTAACCGCCATGTTATTGTAAATAGGCAGACCTCCTGACTACTTACAATTCTTGATTGATCGAATTTTTAAATATTTTAAACGTACGTTCGTAACTAAGTAAAAGAGTTTTAAGCCAGCTCGAATACAGTCGGATTAGAATTAACATAATATTTATACAATGACGAATATTATAAATAAAAATAGTATTCATAGGCTAAATTGAAGGCAAGTAAACCACTTTTGAAGTAACCGCTTAAAAATCGTACAGGCTAAGGCGATTTTTTTTGGATTGCTTTTGTTAGTATCAGTCTTTATAATCTAAAATTAATCCTTCATTGCAGTGTAGGTATTTCATTGTTAATTTCTCTAACCTCTACTGATTCACTTAATTTATTAATTTCATCGGTCTCACATTTTTATACAATCCTCAAACTCATACATTTTCGCGGCTTCTTGGAAAATAAACTATCTGTCATACATTTGTCTCACCGTCGCTGTTTGTTTTGGTGGTCTTAGACATGTTTATAGCTGTTGGTTTTCCATGTATGTAATAATAATAAATAAATAAAATAAATAAGTACCTAATGTGGAAACAATGTATTGTAAACATTACTTATTACTACTACTAAGCTGAGACCAGCCTAAGATTAAGCTAAAATGGTAAAGGAATGTCCAATGGCTTCATTGCAAATTGCGTAGGCGAATTGTAATTTTAATGCTACATTCGACAGCCAGCATTACGTGTTTTACCAAGTTTTACAACCAAATTAAAGCGGGCTCGTTTTAAGGCCCCCATAAAAGTAATAGCTACTTATTAAAGAGTTAGTTTTTATTGCGTTATCGATGGCATCCTGTAACGTCATTATATACATAGTTGAAGCTTTGTCTTCAGTATAAGATAGAGTAGACGTAAGCTTCTTTTGATTTCTGGAATATCCCGAGCAAATTATTTTGCTTTTAAGTCTTTGTACGATTAAGGATACAGGATTTAATGTCCACTTAGTAACTTAGGTATTTTAACTAAGGTTAATCGTAGAATAGAAGAACTCCACCTAAACAAATTGAGCTCACTGATTCCGAGTGAAGCTGCAGCGACCATACGAAAACGTCCGCCTTGCGACCACGTTTCATAATTCATGAAAACAAATTTTTATAAGTGACAAGGACAATTATCTTATTTTTAAGGTCACTTATGTCGCCTAAGATATATATGATACATGAATATTGTGATGCGTCAGTATTCCGACATTTTAAATTCCATCAATAGCTCACTAAGCCATTACCTACAAATAAACAAAAAAAAACTTAAAAAAATATATATTTCAAGTTAACCAAATCTCAAATACACTGTCGAGGTATGACGTAACTGAAAACGTTTAAGCCAATAAAAAGTAAAGTAATAAAAAACAAACTATTTAATCGAGCATACAATCAAACCGAGTTGAATGGATGCTAAACAAATTATGAAATCCGATACGTATAGAGCGATCCATCATATTTTTGACAGACGAGAAGTTCTGGCTACCTTTTGTGTGAGTTTTTGTTTGTTTAAGTACCGTTCAACCGGTGTTTTAAAGGTCTGATGATTTTAATAAACCAATTTAATTTATTGGATATTGTTGTACATTGAATACCAAGATGTTAAACCAATCAAACATCAACGTAATTAAAGGGCATAATAATAATAATTATAATTACCGAATATATCTGCGTTTTAATTTTAATGGACTAGCATTTGTGGATCGTTTCTTTTTTTAAAGCGATTTATAAAGTACCATACAAGGAATGCATGTGTTAAAACACGAAATGAAGTAGTGTTAAATAAATTAAGGATGACTCACGCTAGAGCGGGCCGTGCCCGGGCCGAGGCGGTGATCACGTGATGCTTTCCATAGAAAACGAAGCGACGGGAGCTCCGGCCCGGCCCGGTCTAGCGTGAGTTATCCTTTAAGTATATGGCTATGACTAACCTGTAGTTATTAATTTCCCTACTAGCAAGTTTTGTTACACGCATCGACGGAACTCTACCTACTTGAACAATGAATTTATTGGTAGAGCAAAAGAAACTTGTAATTTTCGCGGACGTCCCGTCATAAATATCAATTTGAGAGTGAGCAGGACGGCAAAATTACAGGTTTAGTGTTGCCACTAAAGTGATTTAGTGCTTTTCGGCGGGGCTAGGGCGACTCTCCATGGCACCTGGTGAAAATGAAAGCGTTAAGATAGAGCTACGTCATTTTAAGTCAAGCAAGGGGCAGCTTAAAGAACATGGATACAATATATAACATTTAGAAGAAAATAACCGGAGGTTTAGTGATGAGAGATGACTTCAAAATTTAAGAATGTGGTTAAGGCGTGAATGTAGGTATAGGTAGGTATGTAACATTATTTACTTATAACTATGTAGATTGGCGCATTATCTGTGGGTATTATTATATGATTATCATCAACTTATCACCCGATAGCACCAGCGGACTGCTGGACAAAAGCTTCTCTAGGACAAGGCTTCTCACAAGGTATCTGTGGCAACACGAGACAACTCTCTCTCTCTATGATTCCAGCTAGATCATGGCTGTATTGTTTGTACTTTATAAAACTTAAATAATGAATGCATATGTGTTTCATTTAAGTGATGGTTTTAATTAACATCTAAAACCCATAACAACCAGCCTAACCCGCTGCCCTCTCGACCAGCCTTTGACCAAAGAAAATACTAACCTCCAGGAGATTTTATTCCACGAACAAACTTTGTGTAGTTTCACGAACACACAAACACACTCGGATGGTAGCATCAGCAGTGTGAGCGCAGCACTACACGCATATTAACAGAGGTATATCATTACATTATGCGATAGTCGCCGGTGAGACTTATGCTTACGCCTCGGTTTAAGTTGACGACGGCCGTTTAACTGGCTTATTGATTGCGATGTGTGAGGTGTAAACACTGCATTTATCGTTTCATATTAAATATATAAGTTAGTATACACACACTTCGTACTATGAAAAACGGCATACAAAAAACCCCCTTTCTACCTCCCGGCCTATGAATAAAATGCAACTAGGAAAGACAAGGAGGTGATTCCATAACTATAACAACTTATCACCAGCGGACTGCTGGACAAAAGCTTCTCTCAAGGATATTATAAACAACAACCAGCCTCGCCCGCTATTCTCAACCAGCCTTTGACCAAAGAAAATACTAACCTCCAGGAGATTTTGGTCCTCAAACAAACTTTGTGTAGTTTCACGAACACACAAACTGCCGTATTCGAACTTCAAGATATTCACAAGTGACGACACGTACTAGATCCATTCTAGATACGTTATAGTTTAGATTTCAACTAGTTCTCTTTTGCAGCGCAATTCGGGCAACCAATGTCACTTTTACGTTAGACAGAGTTAGATATCTATTAGATGTGAATTGGATCGCTAAGTCATATCTTGTGGAAATCGTTCAAGAGTATCTCCAGAATCGCGCAAATGTCAAATTTGACAGGTTAGATCTTAAACATATCGTTATCGTATCTTGGCGATGTCTAGAAGATATCTAACAGATGTCTATTTCAAAATTCGAATCGGGCCCAAGCACACTCGGATGGTAGCGTCAGCAGTGTGAACGCAGCACTACACGCATATTAACAGAGGTATATCATTACATTATGCCATAGTCGCCGGTGAGGTTCATGCTTACGTCTCGGGTTAAGTCGACGACGGCGGGTTAACTGGCTTATTGATTGCGATATGTGAGGTGTAAACACTGCATTTATCGCTTCATATTAAACATATAAGTTAGTATACACACACTTCATACTATGAAAAACGGCATACCAAAAACCCCCTTTCTACCTCCCGGCCTATGAATAAAATGCCACTAGGAAAGACAAGGAGGTGATTCCATAACTATAACATTACGAGTAATTTGTCTTGTATAAACAGCAACAATAGAAAGTGCATTATACTTAAACGATCTAAATAAAAGTTCGTGTCTTCGCTTCGCTGTTGTGTTTAATTTTGTGTACAGTCGACGTCGAATATACATATATTTCACACTTTTCGACCTTACTAATTCTCTGTAATACCTACGGCGAAAAATTAAACATAATCGTGAACGCATTGACAGTACAAAAATTATGCTCTACCTAATTTTTTTTGTTTCATGTTTTTCTTCTTGAGCACTTTATTTACTTACTTACATAGTTTTCACTTTTAAAATTCTATACTTTTAGTCAGAATATAGTATTCGTAATAGATAGGCAATGGTAATGTAAACCTTTGTTAAAAGATTTGTCTGATCTGATGGATAATTCGAAATATTATGATGAAATTTATTATTAAATTTAAATAACGTACAATGCCTCAAGGGCTGATTTGTTAGCTGTACGTCCAATACGCAGTTCGTCCAAATCGCATTTCGTCCATTCGTCTACTACGCAGTTCGTCCATAAGTGATGCGTCAATTTCGTGATTCGTCAATACGCAGTTCGTCCATTTCGCGATTTGTCACTCAGCATTTCGTCCATTTCGCGATTCATCATTACGGAGATCGTCCATTT
This sequence comes from Cydia amplana, assembly GCF_948474715.1. Classification (NCBI taxonomy): domain Eukaryota; kingdom Metazoa; phylum Arthropoda; class Insecta; order Lepidoptera; family Tortricidae; genus Cydia; species Cydia amplana. Next base: position 21,197,791 of record NC_086070.1, read on the forward strand.
CGTGATTCGTCTATTTAAGAGGATATGGGAAATGAGAAAATGGTCAATAATATCAGGTACGCCGATGATATGCTGCTAGTGGGACCCACGGTCGGAGCCGTTAACGAGTTGTTAGGGATGTGCGAGTCATATGCAATATGCATAAACCCACGGGCTTTGCTATAATGTAAAAAAAGTGAGCTTCTTGTGTTCACATCTAACCGAAGAAGAAGAAAAAGTTGCGAAGTTTCTGACAATTGTCACAAAATTTAAAAGAATATAATACAATGATGGTGGCAAACAGGAATTCGGCCCGCCCGATGGTAAGCGGTAACCGTAGCCCATGGATGCCTGTGACGTCAGCAACAGTTATGTTTTACAATTGTCGCACCTGTCACCGTGGTGAAATAGGAGCCAAGTGTGTCGTACAAAGGCTTACGTAACTCAGACAAACGGTTCGAATTTTCATAAATCACCCGTGGCTGCAGTAATGAGAGACGCATAATTATATTTTTCTTGACAAGACATATAGGTACGAGTTGGACGGAATGCCTACTGGACAAAACGTGTGTTGGACTAAATCCATGTTGGACGACTTGCTATTGGACGAAATACGTGTTGACGTAATACGCGCTGGACGAAATGCTGTTGGACGAAATGCATGTTAGACCAAATACGTGTTGGACGAAATGCGAATTGAAATATCATTTGGACGAACTGCGTATTGGACGTACAGCTAACAAATCAAAATAACATATTTTAAATCAGTCAACACTTATATAATGAGGTAATTATTTATTTGGAAAGCCAGCTCTTTTGCACTTGATATTTTCACTAAATGTTAAAGCTACGAGTATGTTGCAAAACTCTCAAATAAATCAAAATGTATTGGAACCGGGGCGCTCAAATGCGATTAAGACAAAACCGGATTTAGCCAATTAGCTGATGCCAAAAATGCACTAATTAACGTCTGCCTTTTGCACAATTTGTCAATTAAAGGTTAATTACCTGGATTTAATATGGGGTGAGATAAGAGATTTCAACGTAAAAGTGCCTAATTAAAGTTGAAAAATATTAATTGTAATTTTATGTTTTACATACTATGATTGAAAAAGCCTATACCCACTCGTGGTTATGGTTATAGTTTCCAACTTTCCAGGTTCAGCACTTGGTCCGTAAATATCGGGCTATTGTGCGATGACTTTGCCATGTGATAGTTTACATGCCTCCTCATTTTCATAGTCTGAAAAAGCCTATTAATTATTAAGCCTAATGTCCTGGGTAAATAGCTAATTAAACTCAGCAAAAAAACTTGCTTATGGTCCAGGGCAATAAAAAACATTATGAAACTTTTGCACACTTTCACAAAACATTCCACATATACATAATACACATACGAATACCATTCCTACTTTAAATTTTAACATATTTTAAGTCTCCTTATTTGACAAAGACGAACTTTTCAACCAAGGGATTTCGAAGTCGTGCTCGGACAAAACCTGTCCCTAAATGCAGCAAATAAATAGCTCTCTTAGCCAAAGGTATCAATTTGCTTCAAGTTAACGCGCATCGGAGTAATTTGCGTAACCTTTGCGTTTATTTAACTCCGTATCTGGCGAGCTTCCACGAACGTGAGAACTGTATGCAATCTGCTCGGTTACTTACAAGACATCTACCAGCTTCTCTGCAGGCAAGCTAGTGTAATGAGACCTCCGATTATGTATAGTTATAACTCATAACTAATTTGAGGGTCAGCATTGTGCAGGGGGTAAACTAATACACGTTAAAATGTTTCTTGAATAGATGCGCTTTAGATGTAGACACAGGACCTTTGCGGATAAAGCTCGAGGAAAAAGAAATTTTTAGCTTTAAATGTTATTACTTAAGTGATTCTTTTAAATAACAAAAATTGTAACCAGCAGTAGTAATGTGTAGGTAATCTTTGCATTATACAGTAAAACCCGCTTAATACGATCACGTTTACCCGCTTAATACGATTTCCCGCATAATACGCCATTTTACGCCGGGCCCTGCAACTTTAGGCCTGTTTTCATACATTTTTTCACGGTTAATACGACTCGCGTCCCGTTTAATACGCCATCTAAAATTATATATTACTTATCCGCCCCGTTATGCACCATCTGCACGTTTGTGTTTTTGACATAACCGTCGTATTGTTATGCAATACGCCGTTAGCCAACATTTTTTATGTGTTTAATAACCTACGGTTATTTGTTTTGTCTAATATCTTTTGTCGGGTCCTTATCGGCGTAGAATGCGATGCCATCTGCTTGACCGTTATGGACCACGGAGTGCAAGCTATCGCTCCCAGATTTATTTGCAGGCAGTTATTAGTTACTCCACGACTTTCTACTTGAGCCTAATATCGTTAGTGCTTGTAGATTATTTAACCGCGTGTGAACTTATACCTGCCTACACTTAGATTTCATTCGCTCATTATCACCGTTATTATAGTTTTTTTGTTCTCGTTTAATACGATTTCTCGTTTAAGACGCTCTTTTTGCTAGGTCCCCTCAGAATCGTCTTAAGCGTGTTCTACTGTATTTATATAAATATTCTTGAAAGTTCTAATTGATCTAATATACTACTACTATCAAAGAACATCGAACTACCAAACTATCGAAGTGTGATCAAAGTACATATTTTGAAATGTGATCTTTACTCCCCTTCTTTCACCACAATAAGCATCAGGCAATATATCAGAAGCCAAGCGTACATGCCGTAAAGTAATCTCCGTCACCAGGTTTTCAAACAAGCTTCGCAATGGGGCGCGATTTATCGCCGGGACCGACGTGATGCTAGTCACGAATAGGAATTACAAAATACTTATTAATATGTAGTACATAATAGTATTCTCTGTCATGATAACTTCATTGCTTAATAAAAAATATTCATCCATCTTACATAGTGTAGGAACATGTAAATGCGCTGAAACCGGGATAAGTCTGAAGAAAGCAGTGGACGTCTTCAGCTTGTCTGAATTATTACATTTATTAGTTAAGATTGCATATATCTCGCCTGGCTTTGTACTATTACAGTTGGGGAGATTGAGTAGGAACATACATAGTGTATTAGAGAGTACTTTTAAGTAGTCAGATATTAACCGATTAATGATGGCTATATCGATCAACTCTTTAAAAATAAAAATGACAAAAACGAGTGCCATTGTTTTATACGTGCAATCCTGCATCTGAATACCAGTGCAGTAAGTAGTAGGTAACAGACGGACGGACGCCGCAGATGACTTTTTATACATAATTAGCCTCATTATACTGATTATCTTCAGCAGACACTTTGTAATTCCTTCTATGTATGGCTAAACATGAACATAATAATGGCACTAACCGTCCCGTTATGGTAAAGCATTGTAAGTACATACACCACCGCGTCAGCGAGAGGGGTTAATATCAAAATACAGCACAGCTGATAATATGAAAGAGTAGGTCCGTTACATATGTCAATAAAAATGTTATGAACCATAATCGCATTACGCCGCATTGTCGCGTGCTCGCTTTAGTAACACTAGGTTAGATTACGAAGACGGCGACGCGTTGACGACGAAATGAGTATAACGTTATGATGACAATATGAAACGCCACTCTTGTCACTAATTTCTTGCTAAGACCCGGTAATAAATGTAATGTAGCGTGCAATATCGTACCTCCAGTAAGACATCTCTTATCTATAACTACAAAAAGCGACCACCTATTCCAGCCTTTGAAACGAATCAATTTCAAATTTCCCAGCCCGTGAATCTAACCCCACAAATTTTCGGACAAAAACTACCAGGTCGTTATGTAAACTACTTTGACAAAACCGCATTATTAACTGCTAATCGCCACCTAGCGGCAACAATGGCTGCCCTTAAAAGTTATGTTATACCTCACTTTGTCGGCACCCGCGGGTTTTGTTCGAGTTTTTTGTCTACATCATTGGTAGAAGTTGACCAGTGGGGTGAGATTTTGTGGACTTGATAGTTGAAATTCGGTCGGTAAACACTACCAATCAATGATGCGAAAAGTAACTAAGCTCTTCACTTACCAAATTTTTGCGTTTGATTGAAACTTAAGTAGGTACTTAAGTATTTTGCAAAGTTTTCTAGATGTAAGTATACGAGTTTGAGTTTACGTACTTTTAGGTAAATGTATATTGAAGAATTTGACATTCAAATTCTAAAAATGTACGCCCTGTAGTTGTCAACAATGCGAAATTTACTTTAATCTTCTTACTCACTAAGTAGGATAAAAATGTTATGCATATTCTTAATATATTTCCACGGTAAAAATACATTAAGTACTCACATCTATTTTACTGACGGAGTAAAATAATTGGAATATGATTCCGAGTATCAAGATTGTGGGACGTGGCGGCATTTCGCTTCACAATGAAGGGTTTTTTGTCCGGCCCACTGTGTCAAGTGAGAGCATAATGCCTTAATGCCCAGTGGTGCTCCTCAGCAGGTAATATACGGCGGAACTGGAAAATCAAGTAAACTCATCTCATCATTGTATTTTTAATTGGAACAGTACCTTCTTAAAGTTTGCTTGAAATAAAATTACTTTAAAAACCTAAGGATTAAAATTAAGTTCGGGGACTGAATCTTTAGTATTTCTTTAAAAGATTTACGCACATCGCGATATTTTTCTTTGCGGAGAAGCTAGCTGTACTTATCAAAATAAATGGTGTTACGTACATAAATAAAATAAAAACTTGAATTTGAACCTCGATTTTGCAGTTCATAATATCTTCTTCTTTATTTGCCATGCCCTAACGGACGTCGGCGACCACCTTTGCCATCTCTCTCCTGCTCTTAGCCATTCTTGCCAGTTCATAATATGACGTTTATAAAACTGATATGACTTGTATAAAACTGGCATTTCTCCTCTATACGGCCATAAAATACCTTCTCAATACCGTGCTCACATCAAACCTGACTAGAAAGCATATTGATTGTACAAACTCAGCCCTACTTATGACAGCCATAAACGTCAAATGTAGACCCATTCTTAGGGTCAAATAACTTACAAGAAAGCGAAAGAAGAGGTGCGAATGGAGACCACCATAAGGTCACTTAGCACGCTTGTGCAGTAATGTGCACCAATTGACACATGCCTTTATCAAAACGGGATTCTTTTTAATATTTCCTTTACTTGACGGGTCTTTGGAATGTTTCGAATTATGGCAGGTAGGGGAGATAGGGGAGCATTGGGCACTTTTTTACTTAAGCCTTAATAAAAATGCAATTTTTTAACAAAATCAACTCTTTACTCCTTATATTAGTAGCACATATATTTGGCTTCAATTATAACGAAGAACACTTATACAATTATAATCAGTCTCAAAATTGCAAGAGATTTTCTGAATACTGTCAAAAGTGCCCAAACCTCCCAATGGTCGGGAGGTTTGGACACCTCAATGGGAGGTTTGGGCACTGTATTAAATAGGCCACTTAATGGTAAATTACTTGAATATTAAATAATATAATCATAAAAACTTGCAATAAAATCAACAAACAATCAACTGTTTTAAACTATAAGTACTCAAAACAAAAAAATACTAAAGATTTAGTACTCAATACTCAGTATTCTTACTTCAGTAATAAAATTTATCTAAGATTCGGTATAACCCAGATGGGCTTATCAAAAGTATACTTAGAGCTGCCACGCTTGACCCATATCTTTGGGTTTGGCAATTTGGTTTTGATGTCTTTCATTGGGACACTTGATATATCTTCAATCTCTGGATACATAAATGTATTACGTATCTTACTCATACGCATAAATTTAATAGTTGCCATCGAGTGACGAACTTCTTCAATTTGGCCAACATAGTGATAGACAGTTTTCTTAGTGTCAAATTTCACTAGCACATAATCTTTCACCTTAAAATTTCTATCTAATACAACCACATCATCTTCATCAAACGAATTTTCTTCCTCCAAACATTCATTTTCTATTTCCTCGTCACTGCTTATTTTCCTTTGTTTCTTCTGTTTCGATGTTAAAGATTTATCAAGTTTAGGTATTGCTTTCTTCCCTGTATTTTTATTTTTTTTGTCTTCTTTTTCTTTGTTCTTTTTTTGTCGTTCTTGTTCTGCTATTTCTATTAATCTCTTCTCGGGCGTGTCTGTTAATATTCTTGTTTTTCCTGTCTTTCTCTTCATGCCAACCAGTTTCCTGGGGCCAGCTTTCGGATATGGTCTCACGGAATCGGGAGTTACCATAGCTTCATTAGTCACGCTCTGAATCGGAGTCTTAGATCGTGAAGGCCCGGGAACTGCCATTTCGTTCGTGAGATCCACTTGATTTTGATTTATCAAAGGTGCTGCGCGGACTCTGTCTGGTGTCGTTTGTTTTGCAGGGTCTTGGTTTGGTGTTGGTTGCTCTGCGGGGCCTTGGTTTGCTGTTGGTTGTTCTGCGGGGACTTGGTTTGGTGTTGGTTGGTCTACGGGGACTTCGTTTGCTGTTGGTTGTTCTGCAGGAACGTTGTCTGTATCGGTCAAACAGCGATCAGTGACAGAAGAACAAAGGAAATCTTCATCTGTGAAAATGTTGGAGTTAAAAGGCCATATGCCAGGTTTTTCGAATCCCTTTTGAATATTTTGTGGCTTGAATGCAAGCGGAATAGCCACAGCAGCGAGCTTGGGGATTTCATAAATTGAAACCGTTTTGCCTGGATTGCATACCAACCAGTCTGTTATAGCCGTATTATAATAATTTTTCAACGGCCCATAGACAGTCAAGTCAAGGGGTTGCAGCTTATGGCTGCAGTGTGGAGGAAATGTTAGTAAAACTATACCAGATTCTTTACAGAAATCGAGAACTGGCACAGAAATATGGCTTTCGTGATTATCCAGCAGCAGAAGAACTGGCGAGGTAGGTGTAGGCTTGGCGTGTTTTGCAAAATGGTGCATAAACTTTAAAAAGTTTGTTGCTGTCATCCATCCTGAAGTGTGTGCTGATCCATCTGATCCAATAGGAGCATCGTGAAGCATAAATGGTTTGAAGTGCACCCGTGGAAATATGAAGAAGGGCGGTATAGAGTTTCCTATAGCATTTATTCCACAGCAAACCGTGACAAGCGTCCCTCTTTCAGCAGAAGTTGCTTGTCCAACTTGTTTGGTTCCTTTAGAAGCGACAACTTTTTGAGTTCGCTGAACAGTGGATAGTCCTGTTTCGTCTATATTGTAAATAGCTTCTGGCCCAAAGTGATAACGCTCATACACGGATCTGAGATTTTCTAAGAAATCTCCAACATTTTTTCTGTTGAAGCTGGTGGCTCTTGAGAGACTGGTAGCTTCCGGTGTCCGTACTGATAGCCGTGGGTGTCGTTTAAGAAACCCTCTTATCCAATCTTTTGATGCTATTTTATTTTTAGTCCAATTTTCTGGTATTTTTTTATTTATTGCACATGCATAGTCATAAGCCAACTGACGCGTTTGCACTTTTGAAAGTCCATAATTCAATTTAGAAGATGTTATGAGGTACTCTGACAGTTTTGCTTCTTCATCTTCAGCGAATATTTGGCAAGATATGAATTTAGAAGAAACATCTTTTACAGTGCCTTGTTTTAAATATCTTTGGAGATTTGATCTAGGTATGTCGTATTTATTTGCAGTCGCTTTAATTTTTGCTCCCTTTGTAATTTCTTCTATGGCACGTAATATTATTTCTTTAGGGATTTCGCGTCGCTTATTTTTCTTTTTAAATTCAAACGGCATTTTTCTAGAAAAAATAATATAATAATTAGTAACACAAACAATAATAAAACATCAAAAGTATTTAGTATTCAAATTGAATATTTACACGCAATTTAAACCCGTCGAAATAATTTTCTTTTAACAGAACTTACTTTTTACAGCGATTGCCGAAACAAACAATAGTGGCGGGAGCATTGGGCATGCCCAAACCTCCCTTTAAAATTAGTGCTCAATGCTCCCCACCCCTTCATTTCACAAATAAATTCAAATATGTTTTTTGTAGTCTAATGTTTTACCTTAATTTATACGTTAATATTAGCTTTCGTAAACACATAACTAGATGACAATACAGAAACTTACGGCTTTACGCAGATCACGTTGTTATTTCCTTCGAAATCACATCAAAATATTTACTTTTGCACGCACGAAACGGTCGACACCATGTGACACTGACAACTAATCAAAATGGCAGATGACATTAGCCTGAGCGGTGTTGCCAGTTAGTAAGCTAAACTACCACAGTATACAAAATTAAGTACCTTTCATACGACCCGACTTACAAGGTGGTGCCCGAACCTCCCGACTGCCCAATGCTCCCCTATCTCCCCTACGTGAAAAAGCTACTGGTTATTGTATTGGATAAAACGTTTTATTTGTTGACTTATTTGATCAGCGCGGTGGGCTTAATACCATAGGTAGCTACTTATACATATAATAATATTTTCTACTCTACATGTAGGTACATTAAAGAAACATTTCATGATTTTAGTTGTGCCTATGGCTGCGAGTAATAGGTACACACGTAACTACCAATCTCACCGCCATCGCCAGTAGCCTATAGCTGACCGGACACACTATTTTAATGGCAAGAATCGTCTTAAAAACTCTTGTTACGGAAGCATTATCAATTCAACCCCGGAGAGAAACAAGGGTAAACCCAGCCCGGGTTTACCTATTTTGATTTTTTCGAGATGTTTTCTTTCTTCGGTTGCGGTGTTCAAGAAAAGTGAGTGAAAAGAAGTGAGCTACAAGAATATAAATAGGCCTAAAATTGATAAACCATTCCACTTTACGTGCGCAAGTAGACGGACGTTAGTAAAGAAGGTATTTATGTACCTATTAGCAAATGTGTCACAATACCTCACACCGTGATACACTGAGACAATGGGCTAGTCCCGTTACCGGGCATACGATCTGCGATCGCGATCGATTTCGACACCAGATAGTGTTTATGATACCAAACGATATTTCTAGACTAGACTGTTATGAAAGACATTTTTTTTGTTTTGACGTGAAGGCAAAACGAAAGTTTATGATTTTAGTAATCATATATGTGGCATACTAAGCATAGGCGCGTAGTCTGATCCGCTACTTGTGATGCTGAATGTACACAGATAAAAATTATGTCCACATAGACAATAGTTATTTGTACAACAAGTGATCAAAGTTTGATATTTCTTCGAGTGCTTATTTTGAGTCCCGTGCAAGCGAAAGATTCTATAATCTTATAGAATCTTGAGCGTAGTAAGGGACTCAAAAGCGCACGAGATGTAAATAACTTTGATCTCGTGTAGTACACAACATTTTTCACCTCAGCGCAGTGAGAACATACCTATTAGACAACTTGAAAAATGTAATCCTTCTTCATCACTTAATACCTGCACTCATGTTTTCTTAAGATATACAAAATTAAGTTTAATTACCGCAATGGAACACAAAAACAAAACGTAATAATAAATTCCAGTAAAATAATATAGAAATAACAAACATTAACTGACACTTCAATCGCCAACTTTGACAACAAAAAAAATCTTTGTATGATACGGTCCGAATTGCGGATACGTACTATTTGTCAACTATGGTAGAAATTCTTAAAAGTAAAATAATTAATTTTGCGTGATGATCTGTGTATTTTTTGAGTTCGTTATTTTAATTGTACAATAAAATACCTAAAATATAGTATTTTATCAGTTTTTATGAAATATTAAACTTTATTTTTATTTATTAATTATTAAGAATTCATACTCGTACGTGGTTTGGAACTTTGGAACGATGCGGTCTGAAGTTTTTCGGGGGTCTATTATAAACCGTGAATATACTGTTGAATGTCGTTTTAACTTTTTTTGTCTGTTTCTTTTTGTGACAGTGTGAAAGGGACAGAGATAATAGAACCCAAGTATTTCGAACTTTTATTAGACCCCGCATGTTGAAATGACATTTGACTATAAAGGTCAGTTGAATGTCATTTTGTCTCACTCAGTGAGCAAAATCGCATTTTGCTCACTGTTTTTAAGAATCAAAGTACCCTTGTTCGAGCTGCTGAGGTGAAAAGTACTTTGTGTATACTGTATATGGATATGATTGTAGAATCCGTCAGATAAGTCTACAGCCACAAACTGTGGCCGTGGCAGCGCTACAATACAATAAACAGCAATATACAATTATACATATTAACATTTTAAGTTTACGGTGGCACTTCCACATTATGGTCGAACTGTAGATGTACTTTGAACTTAGATTGTTAGTTGCTCGGTACCTTATTTATGAGGCAATCGACAGCTGCGAAATTTAATGTGTAATGAAACAAAATCGGCATAAACTTGCTAGGCACTAAAAGATATTCTGAAATTCCCATTAATTCCTATCATTTAATTTTATCCTTTAGGTAGGTAGGTAGACTAGGTAGTACCTACATAAAATATAATGCATTCACTGGAACAATTTATGTACCTACCTATTGCAAGAGATTTGCCCGCCGCGGAGTCATTAGTACTGTATTTGGGTAATCCGTCGAAGATCTCACCTCACCTTTGGCTAATTGAACCCTTGCTGTTCAGTTCTGCTAACCCTAGTTTTATTAGTCATGGAATATCTGCCGCTATTATCTCGATATTTAAAAATTTACCTACATTCTAGTATTGTTTATCCTACTTGATTTTTTAGACTAGTACCATGATTTAGAAACCGACTTGATTCTTCATTTCTTTCTTTTTAACCAACTTCAAAATTCCAAAAGGAGGATGTTCTCAATTCGGTCAGTCATTTCCCACAACCGAGCTCGGAAATTATTTATTTGATTGAAAAATTATACCTATACCTACTTACATATTGGTCCCATTTTTCCAGTTCTGGGGACCGATTTTTGAAATTCGACCGCTCGATTTCGTGTATTTCGTTCAGTACTATCTCCACTACTAGGCATGTAAATTCTACTAATAGAATTGAAAACGAGTGATCAATACTACTAGATTCCCAATTTCTATTGCTCGAATTTCAAAAATTACCATTTCGGCGTTCCACCGATTTTCGAGTGACATCGAAATCCAAAAATCGGCCCCCAAACAGTGAAATCTATGAAGAATCGAGGGAACTGTCATCCGTCCGCTACTATATTCCTGTGTTTCGATTATGGTCTCACAAGCATTTCTCTACCTATTCAATACATTTAATGATGACACAAAACAGTTTCTAACATAAACAACCGCCATATTATGATTTCTACTCCGACACGATGCATAAATTAAACGTAAAGACGCCATTTTCCAGTATTTGCATACATTATGAGTACTTAAACTGAAAGTGGACAATGGATTCGCACCTCACGCAATATTTTAAATAATTATGTATGAGTAAATTTGTTTTTTATATGTATACCCGGTCATTCCGGACAAGCTAATAGAATTGTTAATTTGCTTAGGTTTATTTTGGTTAACGGTCTATGGTAGTTCCCGCTATGAATTCTACATTTAAATCGCATTGTTTTAGATGAAGTATCGGTATTAAAATGTATTAGTGTAAGACGAATTAAATTGCCTTAGACCAGATAAAACGGTTATGTAGCATAATTTCGAAAATCACATTACATATTTCAACACAATCGCCAGGATAATATTTAGATATTTTTTTGTCTTCTCTGCCAAATGATGAATCGGCGGAGACGATGAAAAATATCGTGTAATCTCTAATCTTGCGACATTATTATGATGTCAAAGAAAAATCACTCATAGGTATGAATAACAACGCCCATACCTGGGAGTAGTTGCCAAGGGGACCCCAGGCTCGCATGAGCCGTGGCAAAAAATGCCGGGACAACACAAGGAAGATGATGATGATGAGGCATGAATAACAAAGGGTTAAATACCCCTATCAAATATCTTATTACACCATTACAGAGCGAAACATACTATTCAAGGATGCTAACAATAATCTTTAACCCTTACCAGCCTTTATTGAGCAGTTGGCAACAATAATTACTTTCATCAAATATGACAATACGAACCAAGACCTATTCAAAAGCTTCAGATCTTTCAATTACGAATTCAACTTTAACTCATTGCATTAGAGTTTAATTTTCGTGGACTTCGATGATAAGCTATTCAGGCGTCATATCAATATCATAACAGTTTCGTATGATATCAGTGTAGATGGCCCATCAAACTAGCCCGACGTACCTGGCTCGAGGGTCATAGTCCCTTTAATACTGAGGTCGGAGGACGATGATGGTAATGCACAATTTCACGGGCCACCCTAGCCATGAGGGCTGTGTTAAGAGGGAAAGCGAGTCACAAAAACTATATCCTGTCCATTTTCGTCTTTAGCCCAATGCTCTAATTCGTAACCTGTCAGCTCATAGGCTTGTAGGACAATATCCCTACTAACTGTTTTTTGTTTTTAAGAGTATTTCCTGGATTTGGTCTGACCAGTAAGTATCTTCAAGTTTCTGCAACTATCTTCTAGGAAACAACAGGGAACCTTGCTATAAGTAGCACCAAGAATAAACATGGTGGTTTCAAATTCAATGGCCGCGTGCTTACTCTTTTAAAGAGATACTCCTCTAAACCCGCACTTTAGTGTTCGCTTGCCGTTATTTTGCCCTTGATAACACGCACCTACGAATACTTATGAAAGCCAAACAAGACTCCTGTAATTTGACTGTGCTCTACTGCTCTGACATATGCAGCATGAAAGCGGCCCGCTAGCTCACCCATAAGTATGCGTTCTGACTAATGAAACGGCAGCCAACCATACAGCTCTTTACTTGTTGTACTTTGTTATACGGAGACGGAGTTATCCTCAACACCAACTATTCCGAATTCGTGTGTGACGAAACTCCTGTAACTTGTGCCGCGGTCTGACATATGCGGCGTCACGAGCCGCCCGCTACCTCTCCCATAAGTATGTGTTCCGAATGGCCCTAACAAAACTGCAGCCAACTCTAGCGTTCTTTCTTGTAAAATGATGTGTTACGGACTCTGTAAGACTGTATGACTACTTTGATGGGAATATTTTGCGGGCTCTACGTAATCTTCGGTACTTGGTAATGGCTTCAAATTGAACAACTTCTTTTCTTTTTTTCATTCCACATACAAATGTCAAGCCGTCATGCATTTTTTTAAATATCTGGAGGCACGGCAGTGCCCCCGCCAAGTCGAACAAAACAAAGAGGCACGGCCGTACCATCCTTTTCTCGAAGCGATTCAGGCCGTTTTGTGCTGGCTGAAGCTAGAACCCTGAATTTTCAGTAATATATAGGGCTTAACATGCTTACGATATATTCTCAAAAGTAGGTAAAGTAAAGGTACACTACGATGTACGATGTGAGTATGAATGAAGATGTGTTTAGTTATGATATGTGTATACATAGAAAAGAAGGACTGCCTACAAAAAAAGAGATGAGATCCCATCAAAAACATTACATGTAAAAAGGTGCAAGTCTCGCAACGCTTCTACTACAAAAAAGTTTTGAGATGTAATGTGAAACCAAGTCGGTTATTTTAATCAGTACCAGGGGGTGTTAAAACCGTATCAATAAGATATCTTTAATTTGTAATACATATATAATGACTTGGCAATCGCACATTACGTACCGTACCTACTCGTAAATATGTGTAATGCTCAAACTGCAATTAGCGCTAGGGTTATGTTCAATTGTGACGATGATCCTTATGTCATTATGCAGCCGTGCGATGGCCAAGTCATTATACGTATTACAAATTAAAGATATCTTATTAATACGATTGTAACACCCCCTGGTACTGATTAAAATAACCGACTTGGTTTCACATTACATCTTAAAACTTTTTTGTAGTAGAAGCGTTGCGAGACTTGCACCTTTTTACATATAATGTTTTTGATGGGATAGGTATATTTTAAATAATTAACAAGGTAAGCATCCATCCTTGTTAATAAATAAGTAACTAAGCGTATCTCTCGTCCTAATTTTGATGTACTTACACCTACTTATCACTGGACGTTGATAAGTTAATGTATGTATTTTGTTTCTTTAATACTTTAAAGTATTAAGGATTTTATTTTAATTTTACCTACATTTCGAAAACTAAATACCATCGATGATATGAGATTGATAAGTACAGAACGGGTCACCTTTAATAAAACTATTCAAATCTCTTCTAATTCACTTGGCCCCAGCCTTACTCGTACTTCATTAGAAAACCTGTAATCACCAAGTCATCAACAGAGAGCAATCATTCCAACAGAAATCTATTAGTTCAACTGTACAACACCTCAGTTGTTCACTGTCAATTCCAGCCCTTATCCCTTTAGACATAAGGGGAACGGCAAGTGGACTTGTAAGGTTCGATGTACGATGCTAGATTGCTGGCAGGCTGTTGCATTTCCGTGACTAATATTGTTGGTGTGTGAAGGAAATTCGAATGAATAATAATTACAGAGTGTAGGATGCCTGCTTAGATACGCTGATCAGCATTTATAGATTCTTCGTAAAATATAAATGTAGATTACTTATAAAATATCAAGACACCCTTAAAATACAAAACATTTTAGTATCAGTGGTACATACTTCATAGCCGCTATCATTCACTGTCCCTAAACGCCGTGAACGTATCAATTTAACTAAACTCTACTTTTAAAACAGTGACACCCATTTTAAAATTGTAATATAAAGGACAAAAAGTGTTATCAGCACTATTAATGACTTAGACAAAGATAGGAGTAATATATTACAGGTTGATAAAATGTGCTCAAAGACAGGCCTATGTTTTGTCACCTTCAGTTCCAATATTGGTCCGAACTTTGACATTTAAACTTATTATAAACCTTACGCAACACGGTTTAACGTTGTTTTTTAAACGGATGTTTATGTCGGAAATGTCTGTCGAACATTTGTCGTAAACATCAAACATTTCGAGTACAATTTGATGTGTTTGTAAAAGGTGTAGACGTTTTTAACAAACTACCGTTTTAAAAAGACCCCGACTCACATACAATTTGAACCGCGACATAGTTCACCATACTATGGTTGCTTTACTATTGTGTACTTTGTCATACGGACGGCTAATGTGTAAACAGATAAAAGAGTCATTTTAAAGGTGGGAATAAATCATAAGGATCTGGAATAGATGTTGGTACCTAAGTGAGGCTTTTACTTTTAAAGTAGACGTCATTCATCAATTTCGCTTTCTTTTTTGGAATGTGTATTAATTATTAACCATATGGCCCTTTCAAGCTTGCTACAAGTATGGGGAGTCATACGTTTGTTGTTAAAGAAGTTCTAAACTAATGAACGAGAAACCAAAAGAGCAAATTTAATGATCACGAAACATTTTTGATTACTGCTTTTGTGTTTGTATATGTATTTAATAACATTGTTTAGTATATACAATAGGACCTATTAATATTTTCGTTTCAAATTGTATTAGTTCCTTAGCTATTTGGTCATTTTATGTTTTCGGAAATAATCGCTACAAAAGGAAAAAAAATACAGTAAAAGAATTCTCTCCTCTCTCTAAAGACTAAAGTAGGAGCTTTACGTTTTACAGTATTCACTTCTAACTTCAATGAGCTTTCGATTTACCCTTTTCTGTTCCTACAACGCACTGTAACAAACAAACTGCAAACAAACCACCGACCTTTCACTCTAAACTAAAGCTAACAAAACTGCCTAATGCGTTTTCGACAAGCTAACCGGCAATCTTGACACCACTTTGACGGACACAAACAAACAAAACCCTAAATAAAAAACGATCGGCATTGCAATAAGAATCGGCGCGTGCGCCGCGGGACTATCGACATCTGCATGTACGGTTAGCTAATTAATGTCGTAGTAGACTTCAAATTTGATATTTGATAGCATTTTTCCATTGTTCATCCAAACTTCGCTCTCAATTCAGAATAACAAGAATATAGATGACATAATTATATCTGTCGCAGTACGATAGATAAAGCCGTTATGTAGTTATAACCCTAGAGATATAATTATATGTCGTAACATAGTTATACGAAAGTGATTCATTACTATCTTACTAGGAATATAACTATAATACGTCTTTAGTTTAGTGATATAGTTATATTACCTACTGGATTAAGTTTAGTGATATAGTTATATTACTAGATTAAGTTTAGTGAAATAATTGTAGGTAGGAGTACGGCGGTGCGGCTGGGGTATAGTTATATCCCTAGGGATATAGTTATATGACGTATAATTCGTATTATAATCATATTATAATACGGTATTTGACTAAACTAATGTGGTTAAATGATTATAAATCTGCCAGGGAATCAAAGAAAACAGTAGGTAAGTATGTTCGTTTTTATTTTTATTACAAAATCATGTTTGTTGGTTGTGGGGAAGCCCCCGCCGCCGACTCCGCCGCACCCCCGCACTACACAGCTACAATTATAATACTGAATATACTCGTAAATAACATAATCCAGTAATATAACTATATTACTAAACTAGAAACGTATCATTGTTATATTCCTAGTAAGATATTACTATCTTACTAGGAATATAAGATATAACTACTTAGACCCCCGCCGCACCGCCGCACTCCTACCTACAATTACTATCTTACTAGGAATATGATTATAATACGTACTATACGGCATATAACTATATCCCTAGGCATATAACTCTACCTCCGCCGCACCACCGCACTCCTACCTACAATTATTTCACTAAACATAATCCAGTAATATAATTATATCACTAAACTAAAGACGTATTATATGTAGTTATATTCCTAGTAAGATAGTAATGAATCGCTTTCGTATAACTATGTTACGACATATAATTATATCCCTAGGGATATAACTATATAACGGCTTTATATATCGTACTGCGACATATCCATTACAAGAATTAAGGGTATTAATCGATTCCATAAAATATTTTTCACCTCAGCAGCTCGAACAAGGGTACTTTGCTACTTAAAAACAGTGAGCAAAATCGCATTTTGCTCACTGAGTGAGACAAAATGAGCAAAATGCGATTTTGCTCACTCAGTGAGCAAAATTCGATTTTGCTCACTGTTTTTAAGTAGCAAAGTACCCTTGTTCGAGATGCTGAGGTGAAAATTTAATTGTTGGCATATCTTAAGAAAACATGAGTGAATAGAGGTAAGTGATGAAGAAGGAATACATTTTTCGGGTTCTCTAATATGTTCTCACTGCTGAGGTGAAAAGTTTTGTGAACTACACGAGATCAAAGTTATTTACATCTCGTGCGCTTTTGAGTCCCTTACTACGCTCAAGATTCTAAATTAGATTCACTCGCTACGCTCGTGAATCTATTATAGAATCTTTCGCTTGCACGGGACTCAAAATAAGCACTCGAAGAAATATCAAACTTTGATCTCTTGTTGTACAAATAACTATTTTCTACTCCCGTACTTTTATTTGTCATTTAAATGGTCGTACACACACCTTTAAACCCCTATGTTATAGTTGTCAAGACAAGTCTTTAGTCTATTCCCCAAAAAAGTATTTGTGCATACACGCAGTATCTTTTTGGACTTTTACGATACTTCGTGTAATCACCACTTAAAAAATATTGTATGAAATACATTGTTGCTAACCTAAGTTTAATTGTCATCTCTGACAGATGAGTACTAACTAGTAGAAACAATAAAATTGCTTCCGAAGTCAGAAACGCGCATGTGACACCCGTAATATAGCAATGTCCATAGACTACGAACACCGCTTAGCGTTGCTTGTTAGTCTCCAATCTCCATAGGCTACTGTGGCCAAAATCGAGAAAAAAACTCCAAAATTGTAATTTAACTAAGAGCAAGTACCAGGGCCTCATGAGTTACAAGGAGGTGTCGCTGACCAACCGGCCGTGGGGCGCGGGGCGCGGTGGCCGGGTCGCGTATCTTAGCTGTCCTATATGATTCCACTTGTTTAAAGTATTATTTTTGTTGAATGAAAAATATTTGTTTTAATAATTTTTTTTTTCAAAGTAAGTGCTTGGTCGTAGAAAAAGTATTGTATGCAACGTTGTTTAACTGAGTCAAAAAATACTCGTGGCGTCTTTATTAACAATTTTCGGCTTCGCCTCAAATTGTTACTCACGCCACTCGCCTTTTTTGACCCCTCTTAAACAACGGTTGCATAAAATACTATTTTGACACTTGAATAATATATTAGTATTTTCGGCTGTAAGCTAGTTTTGCTATTATCTAGTGGACACAGTAAACGCACCCGAAGTATTTCAGTGGTATGAAACCAAACAGACAAAATCTAAATATCAAGGCATTATAATCTACTATTATTTCGGTGATATGTACTCGTAAGGTTTAAATATTTGTACCAACTAAAACTATTATTAAAAATACACCAACACGCGTGGCGCAGCGTACTTATGCCGTTGACAGCTATTTGCATGCCCACGCGCATCAGCGCGATCAAATGTTCGGCAATTATTCTCTGTTTTATTTACTTTTTTTACAAACATTGGCCAAACACTTTATAGCGCAACTGGTTACATTAATTAATTTCATAATTTACCTACAATAAAAAAAATAGCCACCGTCGCGTCGTAAGTTAACGTCACTTTGCAGACAACCTCGACAGACAGCGCATCCGATGCATGAGTAAACAATGATTCAGAGTAAACCATTTACAGAGTGTCTTAAATTCCAGTCTCAGCTACTGAAATTCATATATTTTTAACTTACATACTTGCATGAGTTGCATATTTACCTTTATGAACTTTTAAGCGAAGTTACGAATGCTTAACACGGTGTTTATAATATACGGCTAATTTTGGATAAATATGTAGGTAGTACCTACTTACATTATATCATATCATTATGTCATCATTATCAAAATGCGGGAAGTGACTTGTGTAATTTCCTAACCTCAAAAAATATCTATTTCAACATACCTTATCCTGTTCGATTCACCGTGTCCATACATTGACACAGTGAATCGAACGACGATGTGTGACGACAACACAAAGGAGCCAAAGGAGCCTCGTCTGCCAACAAACCACTCTGTGGTTTGGCAGAAGAATTTATGTAATTAGTTGTAAGCAAGATTTCTGAATAAACGTTTTATTTTTTTATTTAACCAACTGATTTAAGAGAAGATCTCCTCCATGTGCAAAAATGTTTAGATATCTTGTATATGTAGTTATTATATTTACCGAAATATATACGTATGCACAACCGCACAGTTTATGTGTGCTACGCTATTAATAGTCGGAATTG
Source organism: Cydia amplana (assembly GCF_948474715.1). Taxonomy (NCBI): domain Eukaryota; kingdom Metazoa; phylum Arthropoda; class Insecta; order Lepidoptera; family Tortricidae; genus Cydia; species Cydia amplana. Next base: position 21,216,961 of record NC_086070.1, read on the forward strand.
CACGTCCGTCGCATACGCAAATTTTAAAAAGGCTTATGTTATTTATGGCGACTCGCGGTGATAAGATGCTTTTGAAAGCAGATTCAGCAGAAGCTCGTTAAAGGTAGGAAACAGTTTGTCCGTCTGTTGCTTTGATGTAGCATGGCGATAATAATTACTCTAAGTTACTCGGGTCATTGGCAAGTAGGTATGTGAGAAGTCCCTTTGAAGAAATACTTAGAAATTTTAACACCTTAGATGTTGAGTATTATTTTCAATCATGTAAATAGGGTGTGAGTAAACATTTATGTTTACAAACACAGTGAAATTATGTATAATATGAATTGTTTTGTTTTCAAGTATTTTATTATTACTTAGAGAATAATTATAGTACGAAGAAGAAATCTGAGAAACAAGAAACTGCTTGCCGATCGATTCTAAGATAGTATTAAGCAGCACAAGCCAGTTAAACACTTATTAAGAAATTTAAGTTTGGCTGTTGGAACGAGATAATTTGCGGTATGTTATCATTATATTACCCTTAATCAAATACCGGGAAATTATTTCCCACTTCATTCTAATTTACAAAATATTTTTTATCTTTTTAATGGCAGCACTCAGTGATACCAACCATACAAATTTAAAATCTTAGTACTATTTTGAATTTGAAAAATGGCAACACTTTTCTAATGGCCGCCATTTATGACCATACGTCAAAGTCAATGTCAGTTGTCGTGATTTTTTTTTTGCAATATCAACAGTTTTTTTAGTGTTTTGAGGTTAAGTGCGAAAAAAAATCTTGTACGTGCATACTTACAAGATTTTTTTCAACAGATCAACAGTTTTTTTAGTGTTTTGAGGTTAAGTGCGAAAAAAAAACTTGTAAGTATGCACTTACAAGATTTTTTTTCGCACTTAACCTCAAAACACTAAAAAAACTGTTGATATTGCAAAAAAAAAATCACGACAACTGACATTGACTTTGACGTATGGTCATAAATGGCGGCCATTAGAAAAGTGTTGCCATTTTTCAAATTCACACTGAATACTATCATAAACTACACTTATTTTCCCTGTGTTTTGTTTGAAAAGAATTGTGATAACGATATGATTTAGCCAAGATTTTAAGGTTTTAGTAAGTGGGAAATTATTCCAAGCCGGGGGGAGCTACTAACTAGTAAAAAGTTAGTAACCGTATCGGACAATGGGAAACTATTTCCCACTTCATTCAATATTTTGCTATTCCGTAACGGAAAACGGGAAATTATTTCCCACCGCAAAACCCCCCTTTCCCCTCACTAAAACTGTTTATATATATTTTTTCGTAATCTACGCATCCAAATTACCTAAAAACCATTCTTAGTTTTCAAAAATCTCATAAAAAGTGTTCCATTTGATTAAGGGTTAAAGAACAACTATTTCTAAAGCAGGCGATACACACTAGGGCACGCCTGCGCAGTTTTACCTGTACAGTGCAAAAGCACAGGTACAGCTTGGTTAGAAAACTGCACAGTCGAATGCTACATAGCCCACATACGCTACGTTTTACCTGTGCAGTTGGCAAAACTGCACAGGCATACCCCTAGTGTGTATGGCTAGCTTTATACTTACCTACTTTGTCGTGCTGTAACGGTTATTATGTTGCAAGTTGCAACTGCGCGGTCTAATGTAAAAAGCATTTCAGATTCCCTTTCTTCAAGACTTACCGCCAGCAGTCATGGTTGACTGCACTTAATTTTTACCAATTCGCCATTCATACCACTCAACAATAGAAAAACTATGAAAAAATACAAACCGGCTAGCAATTGTTGGCAAAAGCGCTTTCTATATAAAAGGGATAACGCAATCCGACAAGTCACTTCCAAAAACTCGTATTGCATCAATTTGTTAACTAACATTAGCAACCCTACTATGTTGGAATAAGGCTTAATTTTGAAAGTATAGTAAGAAGAGAGACGGGCTTGCTTAAATTATTTGTCGAATTCTATAAGTGCATTGTCAGGATTACCTTTCATTCATACAAGTAGGTAGCAAACAACACGAACAATGTCGGTTGAAGTAGAGTACGATTTTGCATTCGTGATAATCTTAAAAACAAATATTTCCATGTTTACGAGTAAATAATGATAGGTACCTATTTAGTTAATAACCACTCAGTTGCTTCTGGTAACTAGAGCTACCAACTTTGAACACCTACAAATTGCTTCTGGTAGCCAGAGCTACCAGACGACCATTGTACGATTTTTGATTTTTTATCTGTGAGTGGCGGCTTGGAAGCGGTTTAAACTATGTTCCGAGCATAGACAAATAACATGGCAATACAGAAAAAAAAATTAGCCAACATGATAAAATAAAAATATTTTAAACAGCTGTCGGTTTCAAAGTTGTGCGAAAGTGAAGTTGCGGAAAAGTGGTCGGTGTTTTAAAAATGCCGTAAGTATTTTTAATTACTCTTTTACTATCTAAATTGTATATCAAACGATTATGTATTTATCTAACTAACAGATAGAATGTATATTTCAGTTCTAATGTAGAATTATGAATTACTATCTCACTTCAAAGTAGTTAAACGGTGATTTTTTTCGGTTACTTGCGATTGAAATAAGATAAGATTTTGAAGAATAAGTCATATTTTTCAAATAAAATATTGTTATTTAAATAGTCTAAATATTAAGTTTCATTTATAATCATAAAATCATATAAACCTGTGATATGTTATACAGGATTAGCGAAAGAAACAATTGTAAGTATGTGCCGGGCGGCTGGTAACTCTAGTTACCAAAAGCAATTTAGCGAACGTCTCGCTCGGACGTCGTAAGGCATGAGGCACACTAGACGCTTTGCGTGCCCGTTTGGTACATTCTTGTTATGTGTTCCTACTAATGTTTCAACTACGAAGATTGTGTTTTGGGGAAACCTGACATTATTTATACATGGTTATTGGTATATCTTTTATTAGTGCATGGTCATATACAGGATGTCCCCAGACTATGTCACATGAAGGAAAAGTACCTTAAATAACGTAGATAAGATATGACGGTAACTGAAAATAATGTCCGCATACTTTTTCGAATGCTGGACCTACCTGTGCCTAACGCACTCTGTGTGCCCCGACTAGGGCTTCCAATACCGGGATCCCGGTATTTCGGGATCCCGGGATCCCGTCTTTTTAAACGCATTTTTCAATACCGGTATTTTTAAAGGCAATACCGGGATCCCGGTATTTTAAAAAATGAGGGAAATGCGCAGTATAAGGGTGAAATCACATCTGTCAGCATCGAGCCGCATTTTATATATGAGAAATCGCTCGTTAGTATGAAGATGCGTACGCATCGGAAAGCTGAAAGCATGCGTACGCATCTTCATACTAACGAGCGATTTCTCATATATAAAATGCGGCTCGATGCTGACAGATGTGATTCCACCCTAAACCTTTTAAAACCATTATATTCGGCTGTATCAAAAAGCTTACTAAACGTCAGACGCATCTAGAGTTAGACCAAGAAAAGTCTGCAACAATTTTGATAACACGCGCAGTGCAAGTGTTATATTAAACATCAAACTTCTGTGAAATTATGACGTACAAATAACACTTGCACTGCGTACTGCGTATGCTATCAAAATCGTTGCAGACTTTACTTGGTCTAACTCTAACTGGTCTCTAGCCCGCATTTTATTATTGAAACAAGATCGTTGCCTAATGCGTCAGATAAATATTTGGTGGTTGGTAGTGGATGAATCCTGAAGTTATGTGAGTGATGAATATGATGATAGTGACATTAACATTAACATCATTAGTTCTTATAATTTTATCAAATAATAAAACGAAAGAGCATGGATAACTGTAATAATGGCAAACCAATTTGACGGAAATTTGAAAAAATGTTGTCTGGTTGGTTAAGTTGGACTACAAATGTGACTGGTGAGGTGAAGTCAACAAATTGGATCAAATTATTGCCAACCTGGAGTGTGAAATAAAATTATTGCAGATGGCGGCATTGATTGTTTATTGTTGTAATAGCTTTTAGGACATATCTGGTATTCCAGTGAGCCTTTCTAATTCCCCTTTTTAATAAAAATATATATTTTTAAGCGATTCATATCCAATACCGGGATCCCGGGATCCCGGTATTGATGAAGACAGTTTCGGTATTAATACCGGTATTGTGAGAAGTCCGGTATTTGGAAGCCCTAGCCCCGACCCTAGTCACCAGCGGCGGCCATTTTTTCAACATGGCGGCCAGTCCTACCGGCGCCCGATCACGTGTTGCGGGTGTTTTTATACCGGCTTTGTTTATTTACGTTTAAATTAGTGTAATTCCGTATTTAGCAGTTTTCTTTTGTGTAATGTGGTTTTGTTCTAACATTCTGTGATTAATGATGTGAAAAATTTATAGTGAAAATGTGATATTGTGTTGTTTTTGATCGGCAAAAGAACCCGAAACTGCGGTAATACTTTCTTGTTATTTACTTGTAAAATCGTAATGAAAGCGATAATTGCAAACTCTGACTATTCTAATTAAAGATTATTAGTTACTTGTTCTTATTAGAACTATATAACTATAACGTACTTGAGTCTCTTTAACCATTCAAAAATACATCATGAATCAACGAAACATTTCGATCCGTCCTGCGTCTTTCTTGCGTGACGTGTCATAAAATGAAATGATGTTTATTTAAGGATTTTTAATAAACACTTATATGGTATTTGGTACTAAATAAAAGAAGAACTAATCTACTTTTTTTACGATACTAAAAAATAGGTGTTATCGCTTTAGTTATTTTTTTAAAAATACATCTCTGCTTGAAGGTTTCGACTTTTTTAGTGTGTCAAGTTTACGCGTTTTTTATAATTATTTTTATTTTAATTACCCATACATTAAGCAACGGAATCAGATTCCTTGTTTTATTAACTATTCTGTGTAAAAAAAATCATAGCAAATGGTTCATTAGACGCCAAGTAATTAATTTTTCAATAAAACAGTGCATCGCGCGGACATTGGCTTAAAATAGCGAAGCACTTTACGCTAACATTTTTGAAATCCAAAAGCAACTGAGTGGGTAGGTGTTATTTTAGTGCACCACAACACAGCACAGTGCTGACTGAGATAATCCCCTTTGTCATACTATCTATTCTGTTATTCTCTTGTTTAGTTTTAGAAAACCCTGTTTTTTCTGTTTTATCTTCTTATACGTGTACGATTATGTGAGTCACAATAAATAATCATTCATTATATTCTATTCTATATATTATACTTTCAACTCTGAGCTCTGAGTAAAATAAAGTATTTAACCTATTAGGATCTACACGTTTTGTTGTAGGTACGCACATATAGAATATTTTATGGGAAGCGGCACACCTTAAAAAAATATATAGGTAGTAGTCCTCTCGATTGACTATCACTATGCTGAGGCAAGCTTAATTTGCCGTTCAAGTGTTAGGGTTCAAGTGTTCAAGTGTATGGAGAACCGGTCATCCACTTTCCTCATAAACCATTTGTACCTAACCCTATTGAACAACACAAAAGCGAATCCATATCCATTTCTATCGCACGTCTCTAAAGGTCTCTGTGACAACCAAATGGCCTCCATAAAATTATTGAAAGATTAACCTCATTTGTGCACTAGCTACGGTCTGGCTAAATCAGCTGAGACTTATATCTAAACGACCACCGGGACGTGAGAAACGGCCCTAGTGTTATCTAAGAATAGACGGGAAGCAGGTACAGTTCACTTCAATTTATAACTCGGACAATTTTAATCGGAGACCTAGATCATAGATAATAGAGTCGTATTTAGATTGCGCCTACAAGTGATTAGGTTGTCCTTATTATTTTTGCGCCAGTGTCAATTAAATCTAAATTAGTCAGCTAAGATAACTTAGACCACAGACATAGCAATGCAGACATAGTAGGTAGGTGAGGTTTGGCGACACTAAACATTATACAGGAGGTCCCATAAATTACACGACACGGCGACACTCAAGGTAGACCAGCCCAAGAAGCACCGAACCAGTCGACGACATGGCAACTTTGTGTGTATGATACGCCCGAGGAAAGCCCGTGTTTTTACACGACTGCCCCAAAAAAGGAGTGCATTGTTGCCAAAGTGAATGAAGCCTATTACTTAGTTTGTCACTCTATCTATAGGTGCCTAAATATTATTGGGCAATTTACGCAGCCTATCAAATGGTATCTATATCTACGCGATCAAACTATTTGAAATACCGATCCACAGGTATAATGCAACGAAATGTCAAATGATAGGTAAATGTAAAATAAAATGAGATACGAGTATATTATATAACTAATATTTCTTTGTAAAACTCAATACATTTCACTAAAACAACGAAAAGCGCTCCAATGTAGCAGTAACAATTTTATTAGCTTAATTTTGTCGTTCTTTAATTATACTTAAATAGTACGTATTCTCATGCTCCGTAAGAATAGGGACGCAAAACAAAAACTTCAAATCTCACCCTACATTTACCTCGGCTCGCGAACAGCCCGTCTCGCTCGCGCAGTGGGCGTGGCTTTGTAAAGTATTTAATCATATTATGTGTATTATTATTATAATTATGGCCTGGCCCGTTGATGATTATCAAGGGTTCAAGCTTGTTTGAGATTGAGGAAGGCATGGCTTAAAATGTTGTTGAGATCGTAATTATAATGCAGTAGGTATTTAAGAAGTAGGAAGTACCTACGAATATGAGAAGAAAATAGCTTGCTATTTAATAGCAAACTAAATTTTAAAGGACTTACTTCATGTATAATAAATTCAAAACAGGTAATAATAACTACCTTAAGTACCGTAAGTGCCTCTAGAAAACAAATCTAAAGTTTTATGAAATAATGACAACTACAAAGTATGCATTTAGTGCATAAAATTGTCGATAGTTAAGTACTTACTTACAATGATGTCACCAGGTTTAATTTCGCGGGACTGAGACTGATGTCATGAGACTAGAGTCAGGTTATGTAGTTTTTTTTTATAAGAAAAACATTCTTAAAAATTCTTTGTCGACGCATATTTGGGCCACCCTGTAAATACCCACCTATCAATTCTAGCTTTACTTATACATATACATAGTGATTACTTACTTTAGGACACCGACTGTACTTACCTACATATTTATGCTCGTAAAATATTATATTAAAACAAATTAATAACAAGGCATGAAGGCACCTATGTACAATATATTCATCAGTTGTAAAATAATATTGAAATATTTATATTATCTAAATATTAATAAACCTCCTTTAGTCAGTGATCAGTTAAGGATAACTTGTTAATTGAATTCTTTAATTAAACCACCAGTGGGGGCGGCAACAATGAGTGTTTAAGCATGTAAGGTCAGCAGCAGAAGTTGCTAAGCGGCCGAGATGTTTAAAATTACCTTGACGCGCTCTTATTCTCTTAACAATAAAGTTGCGTCAAGATCATTTTGAACACCTCGCCCGCGTAGCAACTATTGCTGCTGACTGTACCGACTGCATCACAGCGGGATTGGGGTGAGGTGAGAATAACCAATTAAAAAAACTTTTTCCATCGTAAATTTCATAACCATACAGGTAAATAATGTTTCTGGAATGCGTTCCATGTTTTTCAAATTTTCTTTTCCAAATCCTCATTCTTCGTCGCCTTCCAAATCGGTCATCTTACAAGGTCCTCATTCATACTCGTATCCCGCATATCCCAGATTCGTAAATTCGGACCTATCATAGGTACCTATTCTCCAAATTCATTACTTACCACATTTTGAATTTTGATTCCGTGCGTAGCGGCAACTTCGGCAATAATTTCTTCTACAGATAATGGTTGCCAGCTGAATTGTAAGTGTCCCAAGTTTTACTGATAGCCAAGCATCCCCAAGTCTTCCTATCCCTGGGCTATAACCGCGAAAATCGAATCAATTGCGAGGATTTTTCTCTGCCACTCTAATTACGTCTTTATGAGATTAAAAGAGAAAAATCCCCGCAATTTGCGAATTTGCCACCTGATACTTACTCCACATTAAGCAACATATTTCAATCCGAATTATCCGAAATTGGTGAAATCTGGATTTTAGCAGGATTTTCAATCTTTCATTTTGTACCCATTTCCATAGCCCTTTGATCGTCGCCTGCTGACGCTCCCGGCCGGAATGCGAGATGCGCCTCCAATGTCGAAAATGCCCTGCCGAGGTTCGCTCACTTTCCATTATAAACATGAGGTCCCTCTAATCTTGGCAACACGCCGAGGGCTTACATGCCCAAAATTAGCCTTTGTTGTGACTGGCTGTCGATATTAAGTAGCGAGCGAATGAACTAAAGTAAATAACTAAATTGAGGGGATTCCAGAAAATTGTCGGGTACGTGACGCTATTTTTTACACTTCTGATGAAGCTAAGAATTCGAAATTAGGCATTATTGGAATTGATTATAATTACAAGATTTGCCCTATATATGTAATGTAGGTACATATATTTAATCCGCCAACTCACCAAAACCTTATTTTAGATATGTATAATAAATGGTTAATATTCTTCAGCCTTTAGCTATATTAATATTCTTATACCTACTACCGAGAACATTGTGTTCAAAACTTCAGGTCAAAAACAAAAAAGTTTACACGATATGGTCTCGTTAATGTTGATTTTCTATTAACTTAATTTCATGTAAACCTACGCTAAATATGCAGAATCACAAATATGCTCTTTGCTTAAAGAGCTATTTCACTTAGAATAGTTTCATTGAAACCTAAATTGCACAAGCTTTAACAAATTAAACTTAAGCAATTATCTTAAATGCCATATTATACATATTTAATTAGTTTTCGACCTCTAAATAAGATAAATAGTTAGTTAGTTATTAAATCGAGAGTATCAAGATACAGACACATACAGTCATGACACTCCTTTCTTGCATTAATGCAATCGGCAGTAGTAATGTCGTACTGTGGCAGTAATGCGGCGCAGTCTGAATCCGAACGGTACCTTTTAGAAGCGACGAAAGAAGACGAAAGACTGTCTTACCTCGAAGATGGTATCATTTTAAAGACGATCTTCCACTCATTGACCTTAAATTAAATTAGACATAAAATATGATAGTAATTTATTTTCAATACTATAACTATACAAAGCTAGCTAAAACCTCACTAAAAGGTGCTAAAAGGTTACGAAACGGACGAAACATTATTGTCAATAGATCTTAATTATTAAACACCCGCCTGATCATTGTTAATCGCGGCGAGTTAAAATTAAACTGCCGGGTCTGTACCGACCGCACTAGATGAAAGGTAAAAAATATGTTACCTATCTATAGGTGTTTATACGGCTACGAGTTACTGCTACACTAACTTCATTTGTGCTACTTTCGGTTAGGTTATGTTACTAAAAAATATTTATTTTGGTCCGAAAACATAATAACAGTTACCTATTTTTTTTTAATGTACAATTACTGTTACCTATTGATTATTTATCTCAACGCTACTATTAAAGGCAAATTTCATAGAGCACTGAAAAACATTTTCTTTATTAGTAAATGAAGTGTATGTAATACCTACTCAGATGTGCGAGCGGAACATCGCCACATTTATGCCGCGCAGCGCGGTCACGCTCATACACCAGAGCGATGTGCGAGTTCGCATCAGTATTATGTAGTTTCAATGGTTATTTACACCTCCATAAAAGAAATTTGTCAGAACGGAACCTCTATTAATGAGAACCTCTCTTAATTGACACAACGATTAATTGGCACCTCGTTAATTGGCACGACCTGTTTAAAAATGAAAAACCTGGTTAATTGACAAACCATTGCCGATGCCTTGAGACTTCAATTATCCAAGTTTCACTGTATAACCGCGTAAATCGGCAATATTTTCGCGAGCAGCGAGGTCGGTGTGGACCCGGCCGCTGGTGGCGAGTTATTTAGACCATAATTAAACCTCTTAGCGGCTTAGCCTCGTTGCTCTTTTAATCGCGCTCAAATTGAAACGTTTTGTTCAGAGATTTCAATTACTAAGAGCTTAGTCGATATTTTGATTTATTTTCAGTATCTGGGCGATAAACGACATCTGCCAAATGAGTTAAGCACTGGATAAGACTGGATGGACCTATCGCGTGGAATGAAGGACCCTAATGACAGAATATGAATAATTCATTTTATATGGAGTGTCATGTAAATTGGTTGACTCGTAATTTAAAAAGCGGCCAAGTGCGAGTCGGACTCGCCCATGAAGGGTTCCGTATTTAGGGGATTTATGACGTATTAAAAAAAAACTACTTACTCGATCTTGTTCAAACCAATTTTCGGTGGAAGTTTGCATGGTAATATGCAAACTTCCACCGAAAATTGGTTTGAACAAGATCGAGTAAGTAGTTTTTTACATCATATATTTTTTTAGTTTTATCATTCTCTTATTTTAGAAGTCACAGGGGGGGGGGACACATTTTACCACTTTGGAAGTGTCTCTCGCGCAAACTATTCAGTTAAGAAAAAAAATGATATTAGAAACCTCAATATCATTTTTGAAGACCTATCCATAGATACCCCACACGTGTGGGTTTGATGAAAAAAAATTTTTTGAGTTTCAGTTCTAAGTATGGGGAACCCCCCAAAAAAAATTTTTTTTTCTATTTTTGTGTGATAATCTTAATGCGGTTCACAGAATACATCTACTTACCAAGTTTCAACAGTATAGTTCTTATAAGTAGTTTCGGAAAAAAGTGGCTGTGACATACGGACGGACCGATGGACAGACAGACAGACGGACAGACGGACAGACAGACAGACAGACAGACATGATGAATCTATAAGGGTTCCGTTTTTTGCCATTTGGCTACGGAACCCTAAAAATATGGGTCAGTCAACTATTTCTTGTTATTATTCTGTCCCATCAGCGAAGAAACAATAGTAGCATAGATTGTTAGAAGAACTGCTGTACCATGTTCTACTAACATGCTCAGTAGATGTCCCATGAGTGACTCAGGAGACCGTAACTAAAGCAACGTGTGACAAGAAAAAGTTGATTAACCCATAATTATATTGACTGTACCGATCTTTATCGACCGTATAGAAATCTATGGAGGGCATGGGTTTTTTACTTTTCCCGGGAATGTGTCAAATTATATGTAAACATAGATACCTACATGTTTCCAATGAAAATTTCACCGTTGTATTTATAACCAAAATTTGTGTATTTTTTTCAAAATCTTAGTCCCAGTAGTTTTGAAGATAAAGGGGAGGGGATGGTCGGACAGACAGACACACAGACGCACGAGTGATCCTATAAGTTTTTTTTTCCTTTTGAGGTACGGAACCCTAAAAATTACTAGTTGCATTTCCACCTGACCCTGCTAACGCATCATAAAATACATCCATGTGCTCTATTCCGAACAGGCGACAATCTCGTTCAACAACTGATGTCTACGGATCGGCATTCGCGCTAAGTGCCTATGTTGGCGGCTGTCGCGGCGCGATAACACCAGACGTGCACTATTCTTAAAACTAGGGTTGCCTGTCACATTTTTCACTTTTGGTGTTCTTCTTATAATACAATTACAACCTTACGTGATCTTCAAAATCAGTTTGATTTGGAATATTTTACAGGTGGCGCCAGCCTGTCAATACCTAGAATTGTGTCAAATTCTAGTTATTTTTGGACTTTTTTGGCCTTTAAGCCAAATCTTATAGAACAAAACTAAAGACAGGTAAAACCTATGCTGGCGCCATCTATACAACACAAACCTTTGAAACGACCGATTATCGGGCAAATTCGAACGTACACTGATATAAGAATGATATTAGAATCATGTTATTTAGTTATCCCGTCTGCGTCTGTCCCGCGCCAATATGGACAAGTAAGAGCGAAACGCACGATAACTAAATAACATGATTCAAATATTATTCTGATATCAGTGTTCGTTAGAACTGGCCTGTATGTAGCTTACACGAGTGCATCCCTATACGGTTGGTGTTTTCAGAATGGTCGAAGCAGTGAAGACGCCATTACCGGCGTCGTACCGTACTAGGTACCTAGTACAATTAGTCAAGTTCAATAGAAATTACGAATAAGGTAAACAAATATGGCAAATTATGTTAACCTAAAATTGTATTATTTCTTAAATCGAGACAGCCCTTGTTGAATCAGCGGCTGAGCTATGCGCGCTATTTAATAAAATATAACTTTGTACATAGGAACTAATTTCAATTTTTAACATAATATACGTTACATATTTAGAAACCAATGTTACGAAAATTTTAAAAGTTTCAGGGAAAATTAAATATTATTGTATAATAGCTAAACCTAAAACTATAAGATTAAACTTGAAATATGGCACTCCTAACTGGTAGGTATAGGTAGCTTAGCGATTATCACATCACAGTATAAACTAGAGTCAAAGTTTAATGGCTAAATCTTGCATTGAAACTACTTGTGTATGGAAATTAGATGACTTTTTCACGTACGTATAGGTACGATACGACCAATAGAGACGCGTGCGCAGTGCGCACTAAAGTCTGAATGCAAGCTTAAATGGACTAAAGTGTCATTCTATATAACTTGCTAACTATGTAAACAAAATTCACTAGTAAATTAATCATTCAGAGACAACTTCAATATGGCGGTTTGTTTGCATAGTTAGCAAGTTCCATAGAATGACACTTTAGTTAGTAATGCTTCCTAATTACAAAATATAAATAATATTCTAATAATAATATTCTATGAGAACAGGGGCCCATTTCTCGAACGGTATTAGACTAATATTATCAGTCCACGAACTGTCAAAACGTATGGGTTACCATGGCAAGTCACTAATAATATTAGACTAATAACGTTCGAGAAATGGGCCCCAGGTGTTAAATTGAAGATACGTCTTTTTAACAAAAAAGTAAGTCAAGACTAAAAAAGGCATTACATAAAATGTCAATGTAAATAATTGTCGTGTTCAATGCCTAAACTTGTTAACATCTATAGCTGTCATATAAAATACGAAATATATAACCCACCCACGATCGCGCCATGTAAAGGTATACGTATAAATTACAACCTTTGTTAATTTCTTAGGTTTTAGAGACGATTGGCATTAAAGACATTAATTATATACAAGATATCTCTGATATCCTCCAAGAACTACATATACTTATCATCATAAATATATCCACATGTATTTTGTTGCGTAAACGGGGCGTTTTAAAAGTTTTTTACGCAATATTTGGTGTGGTCGGTCCTATAACACACAAACAGACATTTTACTGCGATGGTGGTGTATAAAAGGACTTTATTAATGAGGTTGAGAGGAATAAGCAGTGTGCACACCGCTCGATAACCAGTTAGACATAAGGCTCAAGTTTTAAGAGTATCGGCTCTTAACGACAGACCACTTACAGCTAAATGCACATATTTGCTTAACATTACACTAGAGGAGATGACACGTACAGTGGGCAACTTGATAGTCGGGTCATCATTTACTCAACAGGTGACGAAAATTATGCAAAATATTTATTTACATACTTTTTACTATGAATTTTCATTAGCTACTTCCCGCCCCTCCTTAGCATTACTTTTTACAAGATTTAAGAACGTAAATAAACTGCTAAAATTGCCGCATTCAAATAACAGGTTAAGACAAGGAAAATGGCGTAGTATTGCCAAGGTATTTTATATTATAATATTGTAAAAAATCTATTTAATTATATTAACGATTCGCTTAAAGCGAAGTTTGCTGGGGGTCTGATAGATAGATATTTTGTTATCTGACTGATGCTTCTCTATCACACTTGCGTAATCTTTCTATTCAGTATCAGCCATACTGTATTAATCTCCGCTATGTCATAACGGTGCACAGTTGGAAGCAAATGTCGACCAGTAGGCGAGACGAGCTTGCGCGATTACGCCCAGACCACACTGAGTGCCGACAGGTTTATTTACATTATTTCACTATAAAACTATAAACAAGGATATTTGTGTGTCAATATGCTTTTTGTTAGTTCATTTATTTTATTTTTTCCTGCGGTCATCGACAACTTTCATTTTATCTATTTTGATTAAAGCTTTTACGATTTTCGCACATCATTTAACTGGACTGAACTTAATATCGAATAAGACCCTCCTTTAGGACCCTAGTGGCCCTTAAGAATAGGGTATAAATAAATAAATAAGTCCTAAGAATCATGTAGAAAAATCTGTTAAATATTAAAATTTGTACTTAATTGCATTTCAATGTTACCGATTATCTCTTACTTAATGTAGTAACCAGCTCATTTTAATGCAATTCTAAAATTCCTTAACATAAACAAAACACTATCATGTGAAGAACACCGACTCCCCGTCCATCTTCATTTTAATGTGCGCGCGCACACAGCCATAACGTTTTCATAACCACACATAAAACCTGTAATGTTTTCATAATTACGCATAATCTCGCCGCGACGTAAAATCAAAAATATTTAACATCTTATTAGAGCTGCAATCCAGACGGGCACAACCTTTTCTATAAGTCATAATCTTAGAGTGGTCTTTCGATTAACCGATTAAGGTAACATTCAATTTGCCTCCTAATGATAGAGTTTACTGGGAAAGTTGCAATTGAGGTGCGGTGTGCGGTGCAAGTGAGGTGTATTATAAAATACACGTCGGGTGTATTATAAAATGTATGATATGCGTTTAATAAAGAGGAAATTCATTACTTACATACAAAATTTATCATTGAAATAAATCATATCGTTTAATTGATAAGTACAAAAGTACATGTCTAACAATTTACTTATATTTAATGAATACCTCACTAGCCGATTACGTATCGATTTAAATTTTCGACATTTCCAAACCGGTTTTGAACTATTCTGCCTAATTTTAAATACAATTATGATTCCGCAATAGTTTTCTTCCTTGCACCACCCGCAGCCTCCGATTGGAGTTAAATTGAGTATTAAAATTCACAAGAGGTCCTCTTAATAGAGGATGTGTACAATAAATTGTTCTCCGATCGTATCAGTTTAATAACTTCTTTGGTAGCTTGAAAAACGATACAAAAACTTGATGGGCTCACTTAATGTGCGCTTGGATCTTTGATAGTGAATGTTTTCGTTAATGTGTTTAGGATTTGTAAAATAAATCATAATTTGTGTGAAATAGTACACCTACAATGAATATTTTTTAATCCATGTTGTATCATAGACGTGACTCGTAATCAACAAGCCAATTACGATGCCAATCACCAATTACAGGCCAATTTGCTTACAACAAGGCCCTCAACCTACTTTAAACTACCTGGCGATGGAAACCAATTCTCATTTTTAATATAATTCCAAAATTTATAATCAAAACACATACATCCTCTAAACTTATTGCCGAACATAAAAAAAGATATCAACCCAAAACTGTTGACAACCACTGACACTATTTAAAATTAATGACGGTCGTACATTACACGGCTACCAGAGTCAGAGGTGGTCTACCCTTTTACACGTTTTCGTTACAGGAGAAAAAAGAATTTTTGAGTATAGGTTCTTCGTAAACCGTGGGCTCTACAAAGTTAGGCATGTATTTATCTTTTCCATAAAGTAATTGTTTCTGCGGTTATAACTAAATTAAATATATTATTTACGTACATCTATATAGGTAACTATATAAGTACCTAGTTAAACCTTTAAAAGGCAAGTTATTGTAGACTTTTAGTACTGTCTTGACACACAAACCGCTAATTTATTTATACATCAACATTAAGAGCCAACAGGAGTGGTCATTTCTCCATACAAACGTACTCGACTGTTTCCTCCGTGGTTTTTGAAGCTAGAGCGATGATTTTTTCAACACAGATTAATATTGTCAATATCTGTGTTTTTAGGGTTCCGTAGCCAAATGGCAAAAAACGGAACCCTTATAGATTCGTCATGCTGTCTGTCTGTCTGTCTGTCTGTCCGTCCGTCTGTCCGTCTGTCTGTCCGTCCGTATGTCACAGCCTCTTTTTTCCGAAACTATAAGAACTATACTGTTGAAACTTGGTAAGTAGATGTATTCTGTGAACCGCATTAAGATTTTCACACAAAAATAGAAAAAAAAACAATAAATTTTGGGGGTTCCCCATACTGTGAACTGAAACTCAAAATTTTTTTTTCATCAAACCCATACGTGTGGGGTATCTATGGATAGGTCTTCAAAAATGATATTGAGGTTTCTAATATCATTTTTTTCTAAACTGAATAGTTTGCGCGAGAGACACTTCCAAAGTGGTAAAATGTGTCGTCCCCCCCCCCCCCCCCTGTAACTTGTAAAATAATAGAATGATAAAACTAAAAAAAATATATGATGTAAATTACCATGCAAACTTCCACCGAAAATTGGTTTGAACGAGATCTAGTAAGTAGTTTTTTTTTAATACGTCATAAATCCCCTGAATACGGAACCCTTCATGGGCGAGTCCGACTCGCACTTGGCCGCTTTTTTTTTGATATTTTTGTTTTTTAAGGCGTTAATAGAGCCCTTCAAAAATGGGCAAAATGACCTAATTGACTACGCCGCAATGAGAAGCGTGGTATTCAAAACTGATATCAATTAGCCAATAAAGCATAACGGTCCGACACAGATAATTTCATAATCATTTAGATTTCCAAATTTGGTTACGATTGGTTAAGTTTTGGAAGAGGAAACAGTCGAGTACGAAACCTCGATTTTTGAGATTTTTACGCAGCATTTTTGCCTTGTCCTTATCGCCCTATTTTTAGGAGCCGCTTCCGTTAGCGAGACGGGTATATTTACCTAAAATATTAAAATCTTAGCTCCTGTTTCATCTTAAGCATACGAAGCAATTCATATAAGTACCCAATAACTTCAAACGTTTTCTAGCGATGTTTCTGCACACCTGTCTTACAGTTTTATTTTTAATATTTGTGAGTG
The DNA here is from genome assembly GCF_948474715.1 of Cydia amplana. Lineage (NCBI taxonomy): Eukaryota > Metazoa > Arthropoda > Insecta > Lepidoptera > Tortricidae > Cydia > Cydia amplana. Next base: position 21,233,815 of record NC_086070.1, read on the forward strand.
AAGTAACATAAAGTAGGAAACTAATAAACTTAAAGTTTTCAAAAGCAGACTTCCATAGATGCATACAATCGTCCATGTATGTATAAACTCTTTATTGTACAAAACACAAATTTATGGCACAGGATAGGCAGTACAAAGGCGAACTTATCCCTTTAAGGGATTTCTTCCAGTTAACCATAAACCTTACCTTACCTTACCTTGTATGGATAAATGTTTTTTTTATCCGTATATATTTTAGAACGCCATATGACTTTGATTGACCCATGTTCTTTCACTAATAATATTATGTATTAAAATTGTTAAATATCAAACGGTGACGCCATCTACATTTATTCGTGCATAATTTTTTCTTGATTTTCCGAGGCATATTTTTTTATTTTTCCTTAGACTATATTTATTTTATACGGAGTTACATATAATATGTATCTTTGGTCCAGCAGACTGTTAAATTTCAAAAGTTTCAACCGTGTGAAATATGCGCGCAATCTAACTGTGGAATTAAGGGCTGTATCCTTAATCCCTCGTAATGATATATTATATCACGAGTGTTCGGGTCGGTTGAAAGGGTGATGTTATTTTGACAACCAGAACATGGTCCTGCTTTTCTTCTTAGGCAAATAAATTAAGTTTCCTATTATTTATGCCGGTTAAATGTAACTAGCTAGATTGATTTTTCGCCCCCATATACAAAATTTCATCGAAATCGTTAGAGCCATTCCTGAGATCCCCGAAATATATAACATAATAAAGAAATAAATAAATATGCAAGAATTGCTCGTTTAAAGGTATTCGATTTTTGTTCACCTCTTCTTACATCCTATTATTTTTGCCCCCAATTTTCTGCTGTTTTCCAAAAAGAATATGTTTTAGAACAGTATGTATAGTACAAAGAATATGTGGTAGATAGGGTTTGCACGACGGATCCGAAATGTCTGGGAAGATCCGTGGATCCGGATCCAGATCCGGATAATTTCATACATTCCGGATCCGGATTGCAAACCCTAGTGGTAGACAATTAACCATTAACAAATGTCGTACTAAATGTATGGCCGTTTAAACTTAATATTTTGGATATTTCTAGTTTTGTTCAAAAGTTATTCATGTAATTTTACTCATTGGATAAAGTACTTTCAATGTCAGTTTATTTTATTTTTAATATCCGTTATATTTACGGAATAATCCTTGTATATGCTTTCAATAAGGTCTAAAGTTATTTACTTAAAATTTGATCAGATCGTCTTAATAGAGTTTTAAGAATTATTGGTTTAACAAAATAGCATGCGGTTTTGCACCAAGGCGGGCGTCACTATGCTGAGCTTAGCATGTGCTATGTGCATTTAATTACTCATTTAAATATGTGTCTTATTGTATGGGTACAAGGTATACTATTGGATGAGTTTTGAAATGCACACATGGTGGCTCTACTGAGCATCATGACTGCGGTTGCCGGTTGGGTCGCGATCACGCATCTCGGCTACATCCCTATCTACACGCGCACTCACGATACGTCTCAGTTTGAGTGTGTTTCCGACCACTTACTGAGTCGAAGGCTAAGGCGAGTTCATCAATGGCCTTTGAGTCAAATTCTATAAAAGTAGTAGGTAGGGGTAGTTGACCCGCAACGATCTTGTGTCAAGCTGATCTCAAAGATCGCTTGTCAGTGAGTGTCTTAACTTTGAGGACTAAACAACCCTCAAACGTCAGTTTCCGCCATGAGCAATTATCCTCAAAAAGCTCCTCATTTGCGTAATTATGAGGGTTCTAAGTCGCTTGCTTTTTTGGTTCGCTCGTGTTCTCGTAGGCAAAGGGAATGAAGCCAGTTCAGCGGTGGTCTCATTGTTTAATATGGCCTTTACCTATAGAACCAATCACTCCTTGCGGTTAAGGTGAAACATTGTTTTGTTTCACGTAGCCTTCGGTAGATGCGATTTAGTTTTAGTTCGAAGTCCGACTTGTCGAATATACTAGTAAAATCAAGTGTCGCCATTACCACCCAACTATGGTCCACAAGACAAGTTCAGTACCTACATATTTTTACATTTATGAGCATATATTATACATTAACATTTTAATAATTATAATAATAGTCGTAATTTCAAACATATTATTAAAACATCACAAACATATTTCAAACAACCTTTGAATGGTAGAATCGTCATTTAAAACAACAAATATGAGTATGTATGTACCTAAAGCAAAAATTAAATTAGCTAAAGCTAAAGATGAGCTCTTATTTTAGGTAAAACTAATTTCTTGTAAGTATCATTTTAACATCTTATTGAGAATATAAATAAACATATTTTGCGGTTTGACCGCAACAAATGGGGTTGTTACTCCTAACCGCAAACCATCATGGTTAATTTAAAAAGCGCCATGAAATTATACTAGAAGGTATACAGGGCTCCTATAAACTTGCGGTTTCTAAATAGAGGGGTATTTAATATTTCAGAAATGAAATATATTACCCATACGACTTATTATTAAAGCATTTCTTATTTCGTCTCTTAATACAAACTCAAACCTTATATTAAACTGTGTCGCAGTAAAATACTGATTCATTGTCATTCATGTAGGTAACTAAGAGCAAAGTGGGCTTTTGCAATAAAGTTTTAGTCAAATCGTCTCCAAAATTAGTTTTGGTCGCCTCCGAACCGTTGCTTTTACGAGTTTCCGATAGCCATTGGAAGCACAATTTGCAATTGAGAAGTATGTTGCTTAAACATTACCGGGCCGTTGGCGATAAATGCAAGTGGACCCTCACGTCGGATGTTCTTGAAGGTTAGGTTGAAGATTACGAAACACGAAATTTCTTCTCATTGTCCAAATGATAATCTGCCCTATAATCTGAGTCCTAACCTGCTGCTAATCGTACTTACCTACCTACTGATTAGGGTGAGCCTGTATGTAACATACCAGCGGTGTAAAGTGTACAATACCGGACATGCGTTCACGTCTGTCTAATAAAGAAGACGCTTGATTGCCCGAACTTTTATAAGTATTCTGTACTAAATGAGGCCCAATAATTGACCTTTTTAAGCTTATATATCTTAATACTGCAGTGATGGCTTTCCTACAAAACTAGGAGCGAATGTCAGGGGCCTACTGAAGTGCCTAAGGAAACTTTCCAAAATTGCGAAATGTTTTGGAAATTTAACGTAGGAAAAATTCGGAAAATTTCTTAAATTTTTGTATGAGAATTGAAACTTTCCAAGTTTAAACTTAAATTTCCCATATTTCCTAGTGAAAGTTTCATGAAATTCCCGAGAATTTATAGAATTTTATGGAAACTTTCCGCAACTTGCACATCTGTAGACAGGGCCAATCATTGAGTAGTTTAACCTACTTAATGATCTTGTCATTATAAAAAGTTCGTTTTATTTAGCATTAGAAAGAACTTCGCAGAAGTAAGCTTGTGGTTCCAAATCCGGCACTTTTAGCGGTAATCATTTGAAGTAAATTATATGTATTGACCATGCTACATTAGATAATTCAATAATTATTAACAATTAAAGAGCCTGATAAAAACTGCACGCTTGCTTCTGTGGAGTTCTTTCTAATGCTAAAAAAAACGAGCTTTATAGAAGACTATGCTCATACGAGGAACAGCGAAGCAATCAGACACCACTACAATTCCCATTCCCACGTCATTCTCGGAAACTGTGACTCTCATCGGACCCACATACCTACCTACTGCCAACCGGGAACATTGACCTGCTAAACTTAAAAGGAAATAAGTGTCTTTTAACGTAAAGAATGTAGGTCCCTTTAGGAGCTGAGTAAAACGTCGCTAATCAATATAATGGAAATATAAGGCCTTTTAAAAGTAAGCTAATGAAATCTACCAGATTCCTTGTATTTTTATTCCTGACAAGCGTTTGTCGGAAAGTGTTTAGAAGTATGCGATCTGGTTTTACAAGGAAATAGGATATAGGTAGTATTATGATTTTTCCTTCAACTAGATTAAAAGCCAAAAGCATTCCACCCCACTGGACTCTGTCCTAAATTAGGTTGCATGCTCAAACAGCGTAACCATTTATTTCTAAAATCGACATTGTATTTCATTTAAATTTATGTAAAAGAGAAGCAAGCGTGAAAACAGTGGGGGTCGAAAGCGCATACAATTTCATGGCCCAATAGCGATCATGTTTATCATATTTTAGAGCGGCAGCTAAAAATATAACCAATTTTTGTGTCATATCAAATAACTAGGCACCTATCGATGGATGGACCCATATCTAGAAAAAATTACTTTTCTGTTCCAGAATGTTAAGGATACTGCATCCTGTATTGGCTGAAACCAAATCTTTTATAGCTTAGCACAAAAGTTGATGCCAACCGGACAAAACTTTACACGAACGGTAAGTTATTCATCATACTGTGTATAAGTACAACATTTCTGTAGGTAATCAAAGATCTCGCTCCGCTCCTAACCTCCCAATTAACTTTATAACTACAACATAAACTCCCAAAACCTACAGCTAGACAAACTCAAAGTTCTTTGGCTAATATTTTCAGTCAAACGTCTTGTCGACTTCCCCTTTCAACAAATGAAATGGTTTACTTTTCAAAGTTCAGGAAAACACTGATTTCTGTATTAACAGAACAGTTATGTTTAACTAAATTGGCTTTGTTTGCGTCACTTTAAACTCTCATTTATTCTTGCAGTTTCTGGTTTACATATAAATTATTTACTTCAGTCATAAACTTTGCTGAGTTTACTTCCCTCATTGTTTATTGTTGGAACTTTACATTTAAGCTATTAGCTACTTACTGGGTTAGTTATAATACAATATGATGCCTATAAAATTATTCTGTGATGAAAATCATTTAGCTATTGCGATATATAAGTGCTAAAAGTAGGATTGTGTATTGATATCCTATTTACTTGTTCTATTCGTCACACCACTGCATCACATCTACATGTTTTTAGCGATAAGACGGCCTCCTGTCTGTCCAACCGACTGTCTCGCTGCTTTAACACTGTGTAAACTGTTAGATCTTAGAGAAATAGTTATTCATTATTTTTCTCACAATGGATGGCGTACATTAGTTTCAAATTGTTGTACTCTATAAAATTTAAGACATTACTTCTCTTAATAAAACATATTTTTCAAGATTATTCTGACATGCACTCAAAACCCGTCCACTCTCACACAACTCGTGTCAATTTTCTAAAACCCCTCCGAAGCGTCCCTAATGCCGCATCAAAACAAACTCAAACAATATCCTATTTACATAGAACCCTAGTGGCACATACGCTTTTGTAGCACCAAGGCACCGTAGGACACATGCTCTCGAACAGATTGCGTCCAATTCAATTTTCTAACACAATATTTCACACAAAACACGCGGATAAAATCATTTATAAAGGCGTCACAAAACATTTACATTTTGCTTACAACAGGGTTGGCAGTCGACTTTTTTACAAGTTTTTTACCTTGCAATGTTAAGTAAAAAAAATGATTTGTTAGCCGTTCGTCTACTTCTATTCAGTTACCAAAGTCTAATTATGCTGAAATTTTGCATGCTTGCGTAAATAAAATCTGTGACAGTGTCATGGTACAATCAATCTGTTCTGATCATTTAGGCAGAAAGCGTAATTTGAATTTAAATGCCTGTAATACTTTACAATATTAGTTAATAACAAACCTTGTCTAATCTACACATAAATTCAATAATACATATTGTACACCACGTAGGACATTGTTTTTAATTGCCAAAGCTATCCTACCATCTAGCTATCCTCGCTAAGATAATATTAAACTAAGTATACTCTACGCAAACCTAATTAAAATAATATGAGCGTGTTCACAACTCTAATCTTGTTTACCCAGTCACGTGGCAGAATACTAAAATAACAATGTCCATTGTGGCAGCCCTGCCGCCTAGGGCGACTGCATATCGTTTGGCTAATTTGGTGATGTTATACAAGTCGCCTCACTCTTTAGCCTGCCTATTACGATATTGGACTGTCACAGTGATGGGCAAAGTCATTTTTATCGATGTCGATGGTTACTTGTTGCAATTTTTTGCTGAATCAGAACAAATCCTTTTGAAGTTTTATAACTTGAAATAATGCTAAGATACCGATCTCATACGTACGATAGTTGGTGTATAGGTACTTAATTAATATGATATAATTTTATTTTAAATTAAATCAATTCAATTAATATTACATTTATGATTAACATGTCAACTCGAGAATGCAGCAAAGTTCAAACCGTCATTTAAAGTTTATTATTTACTATTTTATTATTAAGTATGCATTTTCAAATGGTCTTTCTTAGATTTATTAAACTTTTTTCTGATATTGAGGCTAGGAACACTTTGAACCTACGAAACCGGTATAAATTTAGAAAGTCAATAAAGAGTCTGCTCAGTATCTTTCACGTAGATTATCAATAGGGAGAGATTTCGATCCCAACGTAAACAGTTCTGGGGAAAGAAATAAACTAGGACGAAAAAAGTACACAAGAGAAACGTACATCATACTTTCACCATAGGTACTCTATAAATAACCTTTGATCGATAAAAAACACAGCTTTGTTTACATTTTGTTTTATTTAGTAAACTAGTAATTTTATAGAAATAAGCACTTTTCATAAGCGAATCACGAAAAGCAAGTACGGTAGTTAGTTAATCTACGGTAAAAAATAAAAATCAAATCCAAAATAATTCAATATAATTTTGAGGAATTATGTTATAATTTTGATAATTGTAAAAATATTACCATCCGAACTTCCTATACTAAGCAAGAACCGCTTGTGCAATTTAAAATATCATCGATAATGTAAATTAAAAACAATTTCTGAATATGATATTTTTTTTTACAAAGTTTCCCCACCATATAAGTAAATACCTGAATGTGAAGAGTCAGACCTTATTATCATAATGATCGTGATGTGGAAGTTTCTAGAATCTAGATTGTCGACATCGACAGCCCATCACTAACCCCATATGAATATTTAATTTCACCCCTTTCGGCGTGTTTATTTATTGGCCGTATATTTCATGACCGGGGGGCATTTGCATGTTACGCTGCGCCGTGTGATAGCGTGGGGCAGTGACGCTGACGAACCGAGTTACAGTTTAGACAACACTTGGATCTATAATAGATTGAATTCAAGGTTTCAGATGAAGTCAATATTGTAGATTTGTTAAGTGGAAAAAAACAAACAAGGTTTTTCAGGCAGGATATTTTAATCGCATTTTTTTGTTCTAAGCATAGTAATTTAGTACGTGCATTGCATAATACTCTCCTCAAAGTAATAAATAAACAATCATATTTTGCCTTGGTAAACAATACATCAATTATGTGATCAAAAAGTAAAGGAAAGTGAATAGTAGAAGTAGTTACCGATGGCTCCCGTAACAAAACAGTCGATAGTTTAACTAAATTAAATTCCTGTAAAATTATTTAAACGTCTGTTAAATAAACTGCTATCAACAATTTCAAATTTGTTTGTCTTGTTCAGTGAAATGCATAATACTTATAGAATAACTAAGGCTCACGATGAAAATACTTTTATTATTATATTTGTTTTTTTATCAAAGCTAAGAATACAACTTTTTGGGTGGACTCTAAATGAATGATGTCTCAACTAGACTGACCCGATAAGCTATTTAATACGTATTACAAATATTACCTGTCTCTTTCAAGCTAGCCACGCATACTTAAGAAACGAGAAGGACCACTGTATACCTCAATAATGCTTAAATCTTGCGGAACTACTAAAGCATTAGTAAAGTAGTAAATACTTAGCCCCCTTGACATCGTATGAATGCATTATTTACTTGGGGTGATGTTGGCTCAAACATTGGCCAAGCACTCGAATACTAAAATGAACGCTTTGTCAGTCTGTTGGGACTTTTTAGTTTTGTGACCAGACTCCACAATAGGTCTATTGGCGCCGCTTTAAGATGGATATGTTTTATGTCACTTGTCAAAAATACAGTAGCAATGTTTATTTTATTCGTCGTCTTTCGCTTAGTGAAAACAAAGCACGATTGATATTAATGTTTTTTTTTTGACATGAATAATTGGTACCTACCGATAATATGTATAACATTTAACACTCGTGCAGCGTTGTGATATAAGTATCGCAGTACGCACGTGCACAGTACCTACGCAATACAGGGTGCTTCCTGTAACAGGAGCAACAAATTAAACTAAAGGCTGTACTCCTCAAACTGACCAACATTTGTTCAGCAACTTTTAAAAATTATGAATCCTTTAGACTTCCTCTTTTTCATACAAAATAAATATTGCCTTCAATGTACGCTGACATCAATATGTTTGACGTTGCTTGTCACGCTTTACACATAACAAAATTTGCAATAAATACATTGCGTCTTAGAATAAACTTTAAAGTGTAATAAAAATTAAAACATGAGTTATTTTCAAAAGTTGCTGAACAAATGTTGGTTAGTTTGAGGAGTACAGCCTACAGTTAAATTTATTGCTCCTGTTACAGGAAACATCATGTATATATTTTTTAATTCCTCCGGCAAAAACATACAAAAAAGTTTTACATACAAAAAAATCTATTTGCTTTATTTTTTCCGTATAACAATTTTTAGCAACGAAAACTAGTACCAGACGTAGATATATGTTACTTGGATGTTGTTAAGTTCATGTAAAATTTCATGTTGTAATTATCCGCAGAGATACTTATCAAGCCCGTGAGATAATAAGCAATGTAGTTTACGATACCCGTCCCTTGGCTTGGCTTGGATATTCGCAGTCATTTGCATTATTAGGAATATGCTCAGAAGACCACCGATTAGCCTAGATGACAGCATTGCTGCCAGCGAAACTCCGCTACTGAGAAATCTAAATTCTAAGATCTTAGGTATTACTAAATTCTAAAATATAGGACGATTATACCTTATTTCTAATGATCAGATTACCAATTAAGTGTGAATAAATAAAAACAAAAAATTAGAAAACTAGGTAGGTACCTTATTAAATTATACAACGGGACTTAATCGCGTATCATAGATACGCGATTAAGTCCCGTTGTATAATTTAATAATGTGTGAAAATCGTGAAAGTTTAAATCAGTGTTAGGTAGGTACCTACCTGATACATATCAGTGGTGGTGCATCAACATATTCGTCAGAGGGCTGGAGCTAATTTGACTCTTCTTTACGAGCCGTAGAAATATGTAGTACTCAACTGAAAGTTAGACAAACCGATATGAATCGAGGGCTATGTGCTCCGCCACTGATATGCTTAAATTGCTAAGGGAATAACAGACTTGCGATACCTAGCGATAATTCCAAAGTTAAAACGATGTAAGCACCTATGAGTTTCTTATATAATTACCGCATTTTTCCTTTGGAAAATGCGTAAGTATACAAGTTCTGAGTAAAGTGATAACTCGACGGTCCGTTTAGACTCAATGGCGCGTTATGGCCATCTGCGAACATTTGTCTTTGAACGTAATATACGGCTGTTTACTATTTATAGATTTTGCCTTTATGTCGGAATGTAGTGCGTGTTAAATTAGCGTGAGGCAGTTTTCGTTGAGGTTAATAATGAGTTTTGAACAAGTATCTTACTTTATTGTTGTTTGGCTATAGCCAAAACACCGCCCTGATATTTAAAACAATATTCGGTCTGCGGTCGTCAGGGTACAAAAGTGACCATCACGCCTACAGCCTTGACACGTTGATCCCCGATGGACAAGACGTTAAATTCCAATATCATAATTTTACATTCGGACTTCGAAAAAGCTTCGGAGAAAGTCTAGCAGAACCAAAAGTTGTACCTAAGATGTCGTTTCTGAACCTCATAATATATATTATAATTGTATATGCAACACTGAGCTCTATTTTCAAAGGGTCAAAATCCAATTTCAAACTGCTCATGACGGTAAGATTTGAGCATGAAAGTAAACTGAACTGAAGCGAACAATGACAATAGCCTGTCTCGTAACCTCCCAAACTAACAACCTCTTACAGAATTCACTTTATGAAATTGGTTGTAAATTTGTATGAAACGCTTCTGCGACCGTTTCGCTTTCCACCGTTGGCTTTGCGAAGGTTTCTAGATTAACATACCAAATACGAAGTAAACTAACTTAACTTCATACATTCATAATATACCTACCCACCTATGTATTATAATAATAATTAAATTCTAAGACCTTATTATCCGACCAAGCTAACTCTGCATGGCATTTGCAGTGACAAAATGTGGTAATTTCTTCATTAATATCAAATTTCTATGAAAATACAGTAGAACCCGCTTAATACGATCACGTTTAATACGATTTCCCGCATAATACGCCATTTTACGCCGGTCCCTGCAACTTTAGGTCTGTTTTCATATATTTTTTCACGGTTAATACGACTCGCGTCCCGCTTAATACGCCATCTAAATGTTACTAACTTAAAAATTTCACGTTTAATACGATTTCCCGTTTAAGACGTTTTTTTTGCTAGGTCCCTTCAGAATCGAAAGCGGGTTTTACTGTATGACGATTATAATGACACTCTCTCACTTCCTTCTGTTTAAGTCGGTGCAAAGTTAGAGTCTGTGCGGAAAGAGAATAGTCGTGAAATGTATGGGATTCAATACATTCTACGACTCTTCTCTTTCCGCACAGACTTTAGCTTAGACAGACTTTATATGTACCTCCGTGCGCTCGTAAGCAACAAGTTGTTGTCAAATGCTCCGGCAGTAAAAATGGATTTAAAACTATCTAAAGTGAAGTTCAACAGCAGTGTTAGTGCAAAATAGGACGATAAATTATAAAATTACAGTTGTGTGTTAAAATCTAAGACAATTAGTGATAATTTACAAGGCAATTACATTTGAATCTATTGCAAACCATTGAACATTATTTTGTAAGTTACCCGACATAATCAGAATTTGACCGTCTCGACCTGAACGCGTAAGTACGCGCTATATACGGCGGTTAAGACTTATCGTCCGCGAAGGTTGCGTCGAGTGCGGTATTGGGAGCATTTATTACCGTGCAACTACATCGACTGATACTGGCGCTCTCCAGTGCGTGAGCATTTATTACAGTGCATGATTTATATTAAAGAAAATAAAAATAAAAAACTTTTTTCTTCGCGCTATTCTACTAACACTGAATTATGGCCAATCAAGTTGTGAAATGGGCCTGCTGTCCATCGACTGACACAAATGAAAAGTTCGTACAATGTGGTCTGTGTAAGAAAGGCTTTCATTATACATGCCTAGGTCTTGACTTGTCTTCTGAACTGACTGACTGGATATGCCCCATATGCGCAGCAACGTCTAAAGTAAAAAAAGACGACCAAACTCCGATAAGATTCAACACCAGCGCTTGTGTGCGCACTGGAAAGAGACCTGCATTACAGTCCCCACCGGGTGTATCAGAGGCACCGATTACAGAACAGGGCATACGTACAATTGTAGAGGAGGTAATGGAGAACCAATTTGAGATATTAATGGCAAAATTTACGTTGAGCATGGGGGCGATTTTAAACAGAGAATTAAAAACAATGCGAGATGAGATAAAGGGGATTAATGATTCTGTAACTTTTATGAACCTTCAGTACGAGGATATAAAAAAAGAGAACAAAGAAGATAAAAAAAGAATTAGGGAACTGCAGGACCAGAATAATAAAATGTCAGCTACCTTACAAGATATGACAGGCCGTCTTAATTACTTAGAACAACAGAGTCGGGCCAGCAACGTCGAGATACAGTGTGTACCCCAAAAAAGTAACGAAAATTTAATCAAAATTGTTATGGACTTAGGGAAGGTTGTAAAAAGCGAGGTAAAAGAAGTAGACGTCTCTCACTGCACGCGCGTCATGAAGTCAAATAACAACAATAACCGACCTAAATCCATTATTGTGCAATTTAATACACCCAGACTTCGAGACTCATTCTTAGCTGCAGCGATTAACTTCAACAAATCTAAACCTGTTTCCGAAAAATTGAACACGTCACACATGGGATTTGTGGGTGAGAAATCCCCGATATACATTATGGAACATTTGAGCCTCGCAAACAAGGCACTTCATGCGACAACTCGAATAAAAGCAAAGGAGAAGGGATATAAGCATGTCTGGGTGAGAGGAGGCCGCGTCTTTGTGAGAAAATCTGACGTTTCCGAATATATACTGATTAGAGATATGGACTCTTTAAATAAGATAGTTTAAGATACCTAGCAAGCTGATTTGTTGTAACTATTTTAAAATTCTCGAACATTAATATATATTATCAAAACATAGGTGGTCTTAGGACCAAAACCCATAGTATTTATACCAATGTCTGTTGTTCTAATTATGATGTTATAGTTTGGACTGAAACCTGGCTAAACAAAAATGTTTCGTCACATGAACTTTTTGATGACCGCTATACTGTATTCAGGAGGGATCGAGAGTCAACCGGCTTTCATAGTTGTAAGGAGGGTGGTGGTGTTCTTGTAGCAATATTGAAAAGGTTCGCGCCTGTTAGAATGTATAGTTGGGAAACAAACTGTGAAGATCTATGGGTCACTCTCGATCTCCCCATGCATAACTCATGTGCCAGTACTAAAATTGCCTTATGTGCCGTATACTTACCTCCACCTGTTGTAAAAACAACCTTAGACTATTTCCTCTCAAACTGTAATGAGGTCATGGAGTCAATTGATAGCTCGACTATTCTTATAGGAGACTTTAATCTAGGACGCATAAACTGGGCACAACCGAATAATCAGCAATCGCTTAACGTTAGTTTGTCCTTAACAGAAGAGATGCTAATCGATTTTGCAAATCTAAATAACCTTGTTCAGAGTAATGGCATTCTTAATAATTTCGGCAAAACACTCGACCTGGTTTTGACAGATATTATATCTACATCTGTTTCCAATGCTTGTGATATTCTTTCCAATCCAGGCTCTCATCATCCGCCCATTGTTATCACTATTCCCTTAATCGAGACCAATAGTTTAAAGAGCAACAACCTTCATTTGATTCCAAACTTTCGTAAAGCTGATTATGACAGCATAAATAAATATTTAGATCGTCAAAACTGGGATGAATTATTTGGACAATGTGACGATGTTAATGAAATGGTATCAACGTTCTATGAAGTACTTAACGATGCAATTATGTTACTGGTCCCTTTTTCTAAAAAAAAACATTCGAATACATATCCAATTTGGTTTAATCGTACTCTTATAAAACTATTAAAAGAAAAAAATAAAGCAAGAAAACGTTACAAAAAATTTAATAATCCGCGAGACCTAATTGAATTTAAGTTACTAAGAAAAAGATGTGACACTTATGCAATCTCTTGCTATAATTCTTATATTTCTCACGTTGAGAATAATATACATAATAATCCAAAATATTTCTGGTCCTTCATAAAAGCAAAACGAGGAGGTGTGAGTAGCTTTCCTGCTTCGATGACAGATGGGGTTACTGTAAGCTCGGAAGGATCAGAGATTTGTAATTTATTTGCTCAATACTTTTCATCAGTTTACAGGGAGGATGACAGCAATAACTTTAATATGGCCGGTGTCATAAGATCATCTGAATGTCTTAATAACGTAACATTAAATCTTGACTCGATCAATAAAAAACTGAAACACCTTGATGCTGCTAAAGGGGCTGGCCCTGACGGCATCCCCCCATTTTTTATATCTAATTGCTCAAAAACATTATCTTATCCGTTATATATTATTTATCGTGAATCGCTTGTAACTGGTATTTTTCCAGATATATGGAAAAGGGCTAAAGTTATCCCAATACACAAGGCCGAGGATATTAGTGTAGTAAAGAATTATAGACCTATATCTATACTTTCTACTTTTGCCAAAATCTTCGAATCCCTTATCTGTCCTTTTATTCAATGTCACTTCAAACAGTATATAACTGAACACCAACATGGTTTTGTCCCTGCGCGGTCAACTTTCACCAATCTTGCCTCCTTCTCTGAGCTTGTCACTAAGGCTGTTGATATTAATAAGCAGATCGACGTCATCTATACCGACTTTAGCAAGGCATTTGACCGAGTTTCTCATATGGTCTTGATTCAGAAGCTTTCTTCCTACGGCGTCACGGGTCCTTTACTAAAATGGATTGAGTCATATCTCCATAATCGATCATTTTATGTAGTTATTAATGGTTTCTCTTCTCAGACTTATAATATCCCTTCAGGTGTTCCACAAGGCTCCCACCTTGGTCCTATATTATTCAATATATTTATTAATGATTTGCCCGCCCAATTTCATCACTCCATCCCGTTCATGTATGCAGACGATCTCAAATTTGCTAGAGTGGTAACTTGTCCTTCCGATGTCGCCCTTCTCCAGGATGACATTGAAAGGCTTAGTAAATGGTGTTCAGAAAATGGTATGTCTCTTAATGCCAAAAAATGCTCCTCTATTAGTTTTACTCGTAAGATCAATATAGTTTCTTCGTCATATCATATCGCTGGTGAATGTCTTCCTAAAGTGCAAACCATACGTGACCTAGGAATTATCTTTGATACAAAACTTACATTCGTTCCTCACATCGATGCAATAGTAAAAAAAGCTTCATGTATGTTAGGATTCGTCATAAGAAATGGAAAGGTATTTCGTAGGATACAAACCAAAAAACTTCTCTATTATAGTCTAGTATGTAGTCACCTAGAGTATGGTAGTATCGTCTGGCGACCACATTATGCAACTCATTGTCTTCGGATTGAAAGATTGCAAAAAAGATTTATGTGGCACCTTGCTCGATCGGTAGGTCTTGCGAAAAGATCTTTCTCTTATAAGGATAGGTTAAAACTTTTTAAAATGTTATCTCTTGAGAACCGTAGAGATTTACTAGATTTAAAATTTCTCACTAAGCTTATAAGAAACAGTATAGATTGTCCACAACTCTTGAGTAGCTTTCGTTTCTCTGTACCTAGAAGAATACCGCGTTTTGCTATCAAACCAATGTCTCGCCCTCAGCGCCGAACTGTGTTAGGGTCAAACTCCCCAGTACCACGCTTGAGCAATTTACTCAATAGATATAGTAACAGGTTTGATGTTCACTTTGACTCTCTGACAAAAATTAGAAATTTATTCATTAGTAGTTAGTATATTTAGTTTTAATTCCATATTTAGTTATATACCTACTTAACCAGTCTACATCGTGGTTGCGCTTTGCTCCTTATTCTATAGTAATAAGGTGTTCAAATGTGGCTTTGTTGTTGAATTTGCTTTTTTAATTTTTGCATGTGGTGTTTACCAGTAATTAGTTATACATTCAGCATGTTATTTAAGTTTGTATTGATGTACTTAAGCCTCAATGTAATAACTGTTGGTGAACCTTAAAATAAAATAAAAATAAAATAAAAAAATACCTATGTTTTACCAAAATTTGATAGAAAAAAAGCTTAAGATCAAAATTAGATAGAAAAAGAGTTAGGGAGAGAGCTGAAATGTAAATAAATTAGTTTATTTAATTAATATTAAGTAGATACTTTATCAGATCGTGATATCAAACCATCGAAACAAAACTGTACTTACTCCCTTTATAAACGCTCATTACCAAAAATCAAAGCTAAATTACAAAGCGAAACATTTTGAAATTATAATCCATTGAAATGAAAAGCCTGTGTTCTTATAAACTAAGATCAAAATAAAGTTAAATTCAATTTGAATTATTACATTTTACCGGTGGATAACGTATTATAAGTTAAGTGATGGTTAGATAATAAAAACTGCCTAACCTAGTTCCACAAAAACGATTACATAGTTTAATTTTGAAATAAAGAATGTCTTGTAATTGTAGCTATCTTTATACTCGTAAAGTGACATCTACAAAAACTATTTAGAGTCCGTCTTGTCATAAGTTCATGGTGAAACTTCCATACTTTGACATTGAAAAGTACTGTACAGAGACTTAACTTGGTTTGACTTTATTTCAGAGGGAACCGCTATATATATTAGCAGTGCTTATTATTTAGTTGTCTTTAGTAAGACCAATTCTATCGATGGTTATCTACTGGCTATTCAATTTGGATGTTTAATTTATTCGCCACGGACAATGAAAGGTGTTAAACATAATTAGCATCCGAGTGAGTGATTACTTCCTCTGTGAATTAGGCGGTTGTGTTGAGAGCTAAGAACCGGTTGGTGTCACACCGAATGCGTTTGCGTTGCGGTTTGTTTTACGGTACAACGCTTTTTACAGGTGTTTTATATAATTATTTAAAACGTAAAAAAAATCGTTGAAGGCCTTCTTCAACCTTCTTCTACATGGATGTTTTTAATTGGAGGATTTTTGAAAGTAGATACATACTCTGGTTGGGTATTTCAAGTAATCTAAGCCACATATGTGTTTTAAAATCAACCCACTGTCGGAAGCATCCTGTAGGACATCTAAGCAATACTAAAATCATTTTAAACTGCCATTAGTCATAAATGTTCCTGCCGACACTCACTTGATAAATGAATTCAATTAGCTGAAACCACTGAAAACAGAACTCCTAGAACTAATACACTCTGTATAAATAGGTACCCCACATTTATAAGATAGGGGGACCGATTCTAATTCAACAGTTTGTTACGGCGTATATCTTGTTTTGATAAGACTTTGACGATCGTAACCAATGATACGACTTTTGTTGCATTCTCCATGCATTAATCAGCGTTAGCTATCGTCATGGTCTTATCGAAACAATAGCAAAAATGTAACAAATGATTAAATCAGAATCGGACTCAGGTTTACCTAGCCAACATTCATCATTCTATTTACTTATTTGTGTATTTTGGACCAAACCTACGTTGTATTTATATTTAGTACATGGATTTGATATGATATTAAATGAATTTGAAGGTGTAAAGATCAGATCAATGTTAGTTTCTTAGATAATCCTATTGGAATTCCGAATTTAGTTTACTTAAATTCACGTTATTAATAAATGTTTGTAATATTGATCATATTAATATCTAAACTAATAAACGCAGGATATTTTACCTACTTATGTTAAAAATGACAAACATTTTTTATCACCACATAGTATCTCACACATGTAAAATAAGAAAAGTTTCTGTTGGCAATTTCGCATTAATTCTAAATAGTTAATGATGCGGCCAAGAAAGGAGATGTACAATTAAGTATGCAGCTAATGTCGCATAAAATCCCATACTTACTTGATCATTCGAAGAAGTATCAAAACAGTAAACGACTTCGAAACAGTATACGTTAAAGAGCAGTAAAAAAAATACCGACAGCTTGCGATCTACCTACCTTAAAAATACAACACAATCATAATGTCAAATTTCTATGAAAATATGACGTTTATAATAACACCCCGCGATTGATTCCGTTCAAGTCGGTGCAAAATTACCTTAGACGGACTTTCTCTGGCACTGGTGATTGGTAAACGTGGGTATATTATTTGTTTATACATATAATATTCTTTGTAGAGTCTGTTCTGAAAGTCGTGGAATGTATTGGGCCCCATAAATTCCACAACTCTTCTCTTTCCGCACAGACTGTATTTTGTACGAGTAATAAAACTGTATGTAAGACTATGGTCCTAAGATCTCACGCCCAACATCACGTCGAAAACGAAAACATTTCCATACTGTTCATAATGTTTATACTGTGAAGAAGGTGAAGGGACAAAATGTAGAGATAATTGCAATATGGTTTCGGATGCGTGGGAGTGCCGTAAGTACTAAGTACACGGCTTGAGAACTATGCAACATTTTTTATTGCACATTGTGTATTGTTTTTGTAGAAATGCAATTTAAGTTGCATCCTTTTTGTTTATCTAATTATCTATAGACCTTTTTGGTGCTAACAGGCGCAGACTTTGTATCTTTTATGGTTTACCTTTTATACAATTCTTGGCGGTAATTTTAACAGTATACCTACAACATCTGACTTATAAGTACATAGTTATAATTAGGAATTAAAAAAAAATAAGTAAAAAAGGGTACGCTCGAATTTTTAAACAGCGTAAGATTAAGTAGGTACATTTTTCCTTTGGGTATGGTTGCCTATTTGGTACCTACCTTCTTTACAATATTTGGGGTTTAGCTACGTTATGTCAATGTAATGTCAGTTTTCAATGTGTTATAGTTAAGCATATGTCGTTCATGTTTACTAAACGGGTAACAAAGCAAAAGTTATTTTGTGCCCATAGCCCAGCCTAGAAGGGTTATAAATAAGTTTGACTGCCCGCGGGCTGCGTACTGACCGCTAAGAGCGCAATGGACAAAAAACCTCGCTGAAATTAAAAAAAAAAGTTTCGAGAATAATTTATTGATTGTCTAACTGTATAAAACTTAACAAGCGTCTAAGCTACATATATTATAGTATCTCCTTGGATATCACGGGCCTATAATCCCGGTGTTTTGATAGGCTTGCGTGGGGACACAGATCCAACACGTAGAGGCCCCTTATAGTATTATTATTATATTACTAAAGTAAGTTCTGGGGTAAAAATATACTACTACCTAGATATTAATAACGATTAATATCATGGGCACCTTTGCGCCGGAACGACTTGAAGCGTTGTCTTTTTTTTTTAATTTATAATTTTAATTTGTAATTTTAGATATAAATATTAAATTTGTTCTGAATTAATAACGATTAACGACTAACGAGAGATTAATAACGAATTTTAATAATCTATTAGAGTTTCCAATGAAAAGTGGAATTGCACAATGTACAATCCTTATGTGCGACAGAAAATAGAGTGGTCACGGTATACATTTAGAGGAGAGGTGAGGAGGAGGGGAGGTGGCACATTGTTACTATGTATTGATGTACATAACTACATATATAGAAACTATATGCAACAGACAATATTTTGAATTTATTCCGTAATCATCGAAATTAAGATTCTTATTTTCAGAGATGGGACGCGCCTTATTACTTTAGAATAATCTTTAATAGAAAAAAACCGACTTCTCTAACTACTAGCCTAACCCACTTAACGGTGCTTATACTTTATTTGGTAATATGTATACATTTTATGGTAATCATAGTGGTTGATTTAGTTTAGGTATCATAGTGGTTTTCCGGGTCAAGGTCCGGGTCTGGGTCCGAGTCCGAGTACGGGTCCGAGTCCGGAGTCCGGGGCCCAATCCAAGTCAAAATCGAAATTGAAAATCACAAAACGTGTATTATGCGTCGTTGAGGAGTTCTGTTCTGATCATCATCAGCAGTTCCACTTCATCAAATGCCACAGTTTTTAATGTAAATGCTTGATTTTCTGATGAAAATATATAAAATTCTATACGGATGCCTTTAAGATTTGAGAAGCTCCCTCGATTCCTCATGGATACCATGTTCAGGACTTGAGATTGACATAAATGTGCCTAAAACCTAACTTGCTTAACAAACATAACGAAAAGGACAAATCGCCAAATGCGAGCTATGCGTTGTTGAAGAGTTCCGTTATGATCATCATCAGCAGTTCCACTTCATCAAATGCGACAGTTTTTAATGAAAATGCTCGATTTTCTGATGAAAATACAAAAATCTCTATACGCATGCCTTTAAGATTGGAGGAGTTCCCTCGATTCCTCGTGGATCCCATCATCAGAACTGGAGCTTGACAAAAATGTAGCTTAAAAACTTAACTTGCTTAACAAACATAACGAAGAGGACAAATCGTCAGACGTGTGCTATGCATCGTTGAAGAGTTCCGTTCTGATCATCATCAGCAGTTCCACTTCATCAAATGTCACTTTTTTGAATGTATATGTTTGATTTGTTGATAAAAATACAAAAATCACTATATGTGTGCCTTTAAGATTTGAGGAGTTCCCTCGATTCCTCATAGATCCCATCATCAGAACTGGGTTTTGACAAAAACGGGACCAATCTGTATGCATATACATACAATCAAAACAATTATTTTCAAAATCGGTCCAGTAATGACGGAGATATGGAGTAACAAACATAAAAAAAAATAAAAAAAAAAAAAAACAAAAAAAACACAACCGAATTGATAACCTCCTCCTTTTAGATTTGGAAGTCGGTTAAAAAGAAGATGCCAGCTACCGAGCAAGGTTCAATCAGGGACATTCCCGGTGAACCACCTTTTACTATTGGTGAACCATTTTTGCTTTTAAGGTGGTTCGCCGGGAATAGGGTAACAGCACCAGTGGCCAGCCAGGTACCAGTAGTAAGCCTTTTGAGTCGTTTATTGGTCATAAATATCTGGTATATTCGTTTAAACAAATCACGAGTACTCAAATAGGACCTTTGATTCCTTATTGGTTAATACGTCGTACGACAGGTGCGGTGAGGGAACGGGGGGAAGAAATATACTCGTTCATACAGGTGCTGTTAGTCGACGAGTGCAATAGTGTCATGTCCGCCATATTTTTTACTGCACGTGGTGTTCTCTTAACAGGCAAGAAAAACTATGTTTTAATGTTAGAAGTTATTGTTTTTGTTAATGATTGGTTTATTTATTAGTTTATCTATTAAATTGCATTATATGTGAATGAAAATATCAATATTTCACTTATAAATTAAGGGGGCTGGCCACTGGATAACACTTTTTTCCAAAGAATCCAGTGCCCAGCCCCCCACGGCTGACCTTTGGGTTATTCGTTTATTTTATTATTTTCGAGCCAATGCGACCGTTAGGACCGTTAAATTTACATTTTCAAATTATTTAGGCATGCCCTAGTCAATTTAAAGTAAAACCCAGTAGTCAGCCGCATTTGAAATAACGTTTTAATGCGGCTGACCACTGGGTTTCGCTGATCCAGTACTCAGCCATTGACCTTGCTTGGTACGTCGCCGTCAAAAATATGTCCACATTTTTAAACCTCTCATTGAAATAAGGTTCAAAAGTATAAACATATTTTTGACGTTAACTATACATAACTATCATTTTGCTTTTTGCTGGTCGGTATAATATGACTTTGTTTATTAATGATAAAATGATAATTAGATCTGAATAGACTCGTTTAATTATTTTTTACCGAATGCCTACTAGGAACATAATTATATATTAGGATTTACCTAGTTAATTTTTGACGGATTAATTATTAGAAAATAAATATTGCGACTCTTAGTTTGAAAGAATTGTGTTAGTTAAGTACCTATGGCCAACAAATTTCGTGTCATAAGAATTGTATGTACCTATAAGATTTTTTTTATTAAATAAATAAACATGTAAGTAATACATATAAGCAAAAAATAAACTAAAATTGAAAACTACAACTAACTACAATAACAATAACTAAAATTATAAATAAAATATAGATATTATAACATCTTTGATTTTGATATAAAATAAATATTAGTGATTTTGATCGAATTATTATAAATAGTTTATATAGGCTGAGTACTGGGTACACAGAGGCTGCGTACTGGATTTTGGAGGCTGACTACTGGAGAAAAGTGCCACTTTTTGTTTAAACTTAATTAGAGATATTATAAAGAGGATTGTTATTTTATTAAATATTTTGTTTTAAAACTATGATAAACAATTGATCTAACCATGTCATTTGTTTAATTATCCGACTAATCCTGTAGAAATGCCGAACGTTCAAACTTAAAAAAGTCGTTATAAGGCTGACTACTGGTGCCTTTACCCTATCCCTGATTATACAGGTACTGAATTATTCTTCTTATGATTTTGCTTCAAATTGCGTAGGTCGTTAAGAATTAAACAGATGCAACCGCATTTGGAAATTTAAAATATGACACTAATTTGAAGTATACAATATAAGAGAATCGCACAAGAGTGCGAGCGCGACCTATGACAAAATTAAATCGGTATATATAATATTTTCAGTTATTGAATACGCGCTCTGATTTTATAACTTGTTGGTTAAACCTAATTTATCTGCCAGTTGGCGTCAAAATTCCAACCAAACCCGTACCAATCGGATCTATCTCGAATTTGCATCGAAATTGGTTTAGCCTTAGAGATAATCTGGTTTAAACAGCGGTCTGCGCAGGCCAGATAGAAAACTTACTTTTGCACACATGTACAGTCAGAAAAACTATCAGATTACCATATTAGCCAATAGCTTTGCTTACTGTAGGTACCTGCTAAGGAAAAGGCACCTAGGACAGGCCTAAGGCCTTTTTTTCATCCTATTAAGCATTAAATATAAATCATTTAAACCAGTATTCATACATGATTAATCAAAAGGTAACCTAAAAATGTAAAACAATGGGTTTAAACTAATTTATTTTATTTTATTTTATTTAACTAATGTAACTAATTTGAACTTGGACTGGAACTGGGTGACTCATTCAAATTAAAAGAACGCTTAGTTTTATAGATAACTGATATTCGTATTTATTCCAGATCCGCACTTATCCCAACATACCTTACTTGAGAACAATGCCGGGAAGTAGAGTTACCCATTAAAAATGTTGAAAATAACTAGGTTAGTTTACCAAATTTAAAGTAAGTGTGTATAGCATTTTCAGTAAATATTTATATATTTAAAAAAACATTCCTATGTATGTGTAACCCTTCCTAATTGAAACACTGTAATCCCTCGTGACAAATAGCCGGAAGACTTAGAACTGACCGAAAGTATCCGGTTCCAGGGAAAACTTCGCAATTTAGGTAGATTGAAAAGTCTGTGATTTGTTTGTCCATGTGCTGTAACAACCGTCTGTCGGTCTCTAGACTATACGTAGAAAAAAAAACATCTATATGTCTTATAACAAAGCTTCAACACAACACTCGAACACAACCTAAAAGTACAAAGGTTTCAAATAGAGCCTGTCTGTATATAATCATCATGATTTTTATAAAAAAATTACATTAATGATGACATTGTCACACTTTGTCACTGCAAATGCAATTCAGCGTTAGCTTGGTCTGACTCTAAAAACCCCAGTTGTAATAGATTTTATTTATTTTTTATATTTTTTTCTCTTTAGTTTTACTTTTAATGTAGGTATAATTGCCATGTTGTGAGTTGTGTCCATTTTTGCCCGTTACCCGTTAAACTGTTAACCCAGTGTCAACTGGTAACCATGGTAACTCCAGGTTTAACCAGTTAACACAGGGTTAGTGGGATGGTGCAAGTGGCGCTAAGTTTAATTAATTAAAATTAGTGTTATTTCACTTACTTTATTAGGTTTGGAAATTTAATCAAATAAACTATACCTACAGAACATATTTTTTCCGGTTTTCATAATTTCCTAATTAATTTTACCTTAATTCAATTCGTTTATTAATTTTTAAGACAGCAGTGATCTCAATCTTCAGTGATTAATGCTCCCCGATTAAAAAATATATAAGTTGTCATATTACATAATCAATAAATACTACACGGTTTAATAATACATCCGTCCAATCGATATGTTTTGCCGCCATTCGATTTTCCATTTGCGTAGGGTAAGATAAGATCCGTTTCTATAACTATAAACTAAGTTTATTTGTCACATATACGCAAATAATAATAAAATATCTACATTCTTATAAAAAAAAGGGAAACACTTATTTTAAATCGTGAGCGTCTTTAGCTGGTAAGCAGTAAAATAAAGCGATATATATATACAGTTTACAGCCAAGAGACCGGCAATAAGAGTTTTTTACCTTTTTTAGTCTAAGGCTACTTACCACCAGTTCGCCTGAGCCTGTGCTAATAATAGTTGAAAGCTCAGCACTTTCCAAAATAGCTCCATTGTGACAAACTACAATCCTCCTCAACAGTCAAACACTCACAAATCACCGCAAATGAACAAAACACTAACGAAAATTCAAAACATACCTGCAACAACACAACATAAAGCACAAAAACGATAACATAACAATGTAATCACTAAAACATTTCCAATCCTTGTAAAAAATAAAAGAAAACTTTTAAAAACTTTCTGAAAGTTCAAAACACTTTAAAATACAAAAGTAAACTTTCTTCGAAAACAGCCGCGATTAGAAAATAAAACAGATACAATGAGCGTTTGGTTTTCAAATTTCGAATTCGGAAATATTTTGGATAGTTGGCCAGTACGTGCGCGCCCGCGATCCGCGCGCATGGGAACACAAAACCAGACTGGCTTGCTCCAAGCGCTCGTAAGTATTCCATAGGATTCGCGTAAGGGGAAGGGTCGTATTGGAGGGCGAATGCATTGCTGCAAGCCCTTACCACGACAAACCACCGTGAAATGTCGTTGCAATCACGACTATAATGTCAAGGAATTATTTATATTCCCTCCTACACAATGGTAGGAGATAAAAAATAAATTTTATTTATGAACTCATCAATTGTAAGATTTGCGAGCTTGCGTCTGGTAAGGTAAATGCGCTTATATATGACGCGCTTGTTTACTGAATTGACTTTCTTGATCGAACGGATGGCCGTAAATGTGGTCGTTGGTGGTTACGTTGATTTAGTTTATTGCCAGTAAATATGATGTTTATGTTCAGTCTACTCAGTATGATAGCTGAGATAAGTCTACAATGTAGAATTAAGTACAGAAGCTTGAACTACTGATACCTATACTTGGTCAACCAGATCTTGACAGTAGAAAAAAGCGGCAAATTTGAAAAATGTAGGCGCGAAGGGATATCGTCCCATAGAAAATTTGAATTTCGCGCCTTTTTTTACTGACAAGATTTGGTTGACCAGCTATACTTCAGATACAGGTTGAGTCTTAAAATACCTCTTTAAATGCTCACATATTTATACTAATAATACTACTATACTTAGCAATAAATAGCAGAAAAAATTGCTATTGCAATTACACAAGAAATTTATTTTCGTTCCAAATAATAATAATAAAAGCCAAGTTTAAAAAAAACGTTAGCTAACCGGTAATCCACGTCTATCACTATCACTATATAAAGTAAAAAAAAAAAAAACAAATTAAAAAAAAAACAAAGGGCTTGAAACCGCGGCAACAATGGGCATACCTGCGCCATTTTGTTCTGTGTTTACGATGCAGTAAAACTGTAATTGCAACGGATCAAACGCCCCGACGAGCTTCGAGAAAAAAACGAGATTCCTTTAAAATTGAACTTTAAGTGCCGGTAATAAGGAAATGGTAACGGGCGTCTAATTTAAAGGTGCCGTTTTAGTGCAGTTATTTGCAAGTTTGAAACCAACTGTTGCAAATGTGTAGGATGGGGTGAATGTGATGGTTTCCTGTGCGCAGGACATTGAGGTATATACAAGAGACGACATCTCGAACATAATGTTTCTGCACCTCAGAGAAGTGCATGCACTTCTTTGCTTTTAGTATGTCACCGACCACTGACGAGATGCCACACGTGTACAGAAAATTTAAATAAAAATTAAAAATTAAAAAATGCCTTAGTGCGTGTTAAAAAGTTGCAACAATAGCACAAGAAAATATAATAAAAGGGATGGAATAACATTTCACTGGTAAGCAATGGAATAACTGTTGATTTACTATTATTTAGTTTGGTCGTAGAAAAAGTATTGTATGCAACGTTCTTTAACTGAGTCAAAAAATACTCGTGGCGTCTTTATTAACAATTTTCGGCTTCGCATGCATGCATGCACTTCTCTAAGGTGCGGAAACATTTTGTTCGAGATGTCGTCTCTTGTATATACCTCAATGGCGCAGGATTTGCAAATAAAGAGAGATATTTTTTTGAAAAAACTCATTAATGAGTCAGCTGATCATTTGTTCAAAACAGTTTTCGTGGAAGGTATTTATTAAGCTATATTTTTTTTTTACAAAAGGTTCAAAAGCCGCTGGGCCAGATTTTTTTGGACTTTTGATGAAAATGACCCGAAATGGTCATGATGAAAGCTTCCAGCGCTGATCTTCTGATGACACCCATTAGATGAAATAATCACGACAGATAACAATAGTTATTTGTACAACAAGAGATCAAAGTTTGATATTTCTTCGAGTGCTTATTTTGCTCGCTAAGCTCGTGAATCTAGTATAGAATCTTTCGCTTGCACGGGACTCAAAAGCGCACGAGATGTAAATAACTTTGATCTCGTGTAGTTCACAAAAATTTTCACCTCAGCAGTGAGAACATATTAGAGAACCCGAAAAATGTATTCCTTCTTCATCACTTACCTCTATTCACTCATGTTTTCTTAAGATATACCAACAATTAAATGTTCACCTCAGCAGCTCGAACAAGGGTACTTTGCTACTTAAAAACAGTGAGCAAAATCGCATTTTGCTCATTTTGTCTCACTCAGTGAGCAAAATGCGATTTTGCTCACTGTTTTTAAGTAGCAAAGTACCCTTGTTCGAGCTGCTGAGGTAAAAAAATATTTACTCAATCACTAAAAGAGAAAAAAAGCAACATAAGTAGCACCATGTCATAATTACCTACTCGTATCTTATAGACACGACGCACAGGCTTGCTGCTGAAAATTAACAATAGACGCCAAAATCAATGAGGCGTTTAAAATTTAAATCAGTATTAAAAATAGAGTCAATATGTAGTACTTTTCTTTTCTTTAGAAATTAATTCTTAGTATTTTTAAGGTGTTAACAATACCTGATGATGACGTCTCAAGCAAGCCATTGGAATATGTGTTCAATTTCTAACCAACCAACAAAGTTTTCACTTGAGACCACAATCAAATAAATTAACCAGGTCAGAAGTATCGAATTAATTAAGAGGCTGATTCTGTTTAAACTAATTGATATTAATTTCATCTCGTTTTGATGTTACGACCTTGACTGACCTTGTTTCGTGCTATCAGCCCGTACCAGGCGTGTCTCACTCCGCGATTTCGTCGCTTTGCTACAGGTAGCTAAAGTACATCCGTTCGGCCCCAATTTTGGGGAAAGCCATAAGCCGCGCGTGGCGCTGTCGCCACCTAGCGGCCATATCTGTGCTGATCATAACAGACGCGTTTTGTTAGAGAGTGAGTCTTCTGTATTTAGTACTATTATTTATTCTGTGCCCGTACCCGCTTACAGTGCTCGTATCAGCCCGCAATAAGTGCGCACGAAATGCACGAGACGACTCCTGTCGGGCTACCGCGAAAATCGAAGTTAGCATATTGCGGGCATCTCTCTCTGTCTCTCTAATTACGCTTTCTTTAGAGTAAAAGAGAAAGATCCCCGCAATTTGCGAACTTCGATTTTCGCGGTTATAGCCCTGAATCCCTTTATTTCTTTTAGACAACACCAATCAGCATGAGCCGTTATTTCTGATTTGCGCTCACGACGAAGGTCGTACAAAATAAAATGAAAACCAAATATATCTTTTTTAAACAGAACCCACATCTATGAGCATTTTAAAGTTCAACAGACTGGCAAATAGCGGAATAGTGCCAATGCCAATTGGCGCGATCATCTCCAATCTAAAGAAAACTACGTTTAAATTGTTTTGCACCATTATTTCATTAGATGATTGTGGACTTGCGTCACCTGATTCCGCTTTTGTTTGGTACTTGCTGAAAAATTGTATTGAAGCACTTACTGAAATACCTTTCATATTGGTAAAATGTACGGTAATTAAAAAAGGTGTATATAGGTATATAATGTATACATGCATCTATAGAATGTTCTATACCAAATCTTTCGAAACATTATTACCTGATTGAAGTCCACGATAACCCTTCAGCGCGATTGGCACTGTTATTGCAAGTGAATTTATCGCATACAAGTTTGCAACAACAGTTGAACGTATGGAGAGGACAGAACGACGATATTGTCCCCATCGATGTCGGATACAAATGAGTAATCTATAAATGCCATAAAGAGTTTGTTAGGTTTGAGAATGTATAGACGCGGCAGAAGAAAATCTGAACTCGTCGTAATCATAACCGCTCTGAGGGCCTACCGCAAAAACCGAATTTCATAAATTGCGGGGATCGTTCTCTTTTACTCCAATTATACTCGTATTAGATTGACAGAGAAAGATGCCCGCAATTTGTGAACTTCCATTTTCGCGGTTATAGCCCAGGATTTCCAATGAATGTTACCTGCGTGGTAAAGCAGATTTGCGCTACTATTATATATATAATTAAATATATAATTGCCTTACTTTCGTTTCTTTATAATATTTCCAATAAATTATTTTCGTCAATGATATGTTCAATTCAAGTGAAATGATGAAGAAGTTTTTAATGTTTGTATATTGTTAGACATTTAGCAAAAATTAATTGAAACGATTCAAATAAACCTAAGTTCGATAAATTATCGTTTTCGTTTTTCCTAACTCGATAGCGCCACAATATTGCAATGTCATGTCACCGAATTCATATGGGTTTGCCATATACAAACTATACAAAAAAAAATTAAGACAAAGCTCCTATCCTGTTTTTTTTTCAACTCTACCCTTCCCTTGGTCTACGCACGAAGTTAATACGATCCAGTTATTAGGAGAATAATAACTCGGCATATTCCGTACTCAGCCCGTTCCGGCGATACCATCTATGCTATTTTTATTTTATTCATAGAGCGCCATCTTTATTTCTTTGTTTACTCCTAAAGATCGTGTCAGTCTTCATACACATGTTGGATAAAATGTAGGTATTATGTTATTTTTGTTTACTACACGTAATAAACCCAAATTGCATAAACCCATGTTTTAAATACAATACAATTATTGTGAAGAATAAGGCCCGCGTGAGTCTACACCCTAGCTTAGGGGTGCTTGTATCTCTAGGTACCTATGTAAAATTGGTGTTGACCACCCTTTATGATATACCAGGGGTCCGTATTATTAAGGCCTGTAACCTTGTAATCTGTTTTGATATGATCCCATGCTACGCTGTCATTAAAAAGGCATGAATGCCCCAGTAGCGGATATAAGGAGGGGGTCAAGCCCAAGCACCTGAGTCCCTCCATGAAAAATTTTAGGGTCCCTTAACTCACCCTCATTGGGGTTCAAGCCCTTTCCAAACCAAAATCCTGTGTCCGCCACTAGGTAAGTACCTGTGATGTTTAGTTTAGTTTAGTTTAGTTTATTTATCTCAATATACAATTTTCATACAGGTAAAATATACATTCATTTCAGCTTGTACTACTTGTCGTATGATGATCGTTTTTTTTTTAGAATAATAATAAGAATAGAACTGAATATCAACATATAAAGTAAAATAAAATTAGTACATACAAATCAAAACAAAGCAAATAGAATTAAATTAAAAACGTCAAAATGTCACTATAGTAAAAAATTTAAAAAATAAAACAATGCCAATAGAAAAATTAAATCAATTTCAGTACTAGAAAGTACAAATCATACAAACTTATGTCAATAAAAATTATTAAAATAAATACTAAGTCTAAAAAAATAACATAATAATAACAATTATTAAATATATCTAGTACTGTATAGTACGCATCAGTGTCAACTAACTAATATATAACTAATTATGTTCAATATTTATTTAATTATTTGTATATATTCTTTTACGGAGTAAAGTTCCTTTTCCAACAAAAGGCTCTTCAGTCTGCGTCTAAACGTTTCCTCATTAGTCTCCTTTTTCAGGTCGACAGGTAGGTGTTCATAGTATGTCGGCCCTATGACTCGTGCGTTTTTTGCTTGCAGTACTGTGCACTGAAATCCCAGAAACGGCTCGATCCCATTCAAAACATTCCAGCATTCCTCCGAAACAGCCAAATCCCGCGAATCTTTTTATTACGGCTGTAAATTTTCGGCGCTAATAGGCACACATAAACAAATTAATATGCAGTTAAAACGTACAATATATTCCGGTCAGTTTACACTGGGTTTTATAAAGACGGATGGTCTGGCCGCCGGTGGCGAGTGATTTGAAAACACTCCGATGATTGAGCGCTGATACAAACCAGTATTTTGATCAATAAATAAAGTGTGAGGGACGGGCTTGAAAAAGTTATCGATAAACAAACTTACAGAAGTTTATAACATTGTTGTCTTTACTCGGCATCATGTTGACTTGTCTACTGTTTTAAGGGCCTTTGAGATTGGTAAGTATGCGCACTGTATTATTATTACGGCCCGTTGTATTTTTTGTGGCCTATATTTTGTATGTTCATGTTATATATTTAAATTAAAACCAACCATCCAAAAGGTTACTTGTAAAGTGATTGAAAATTAAGTTGGTGATGACACTGGTAAAGATGAACCGATAAATCCAGAATGATAAACGATAAACTCTTATAGCTCTTCTAACAGAGTTAGGCGAGGCGGAGGGCAAAAAAACACGTATGCACATAGAACATAGATAGATAAGTAAAGTAAACTGATAATATTTGTTATGATTTAAAGCATTTTTAGGCGTTACACTCAATCATAGACAGGTATAGGAGGTTTTTACAGAAACTTACGAAAATGCGTTATAGTACTACTACCAGCATACTTTTTATCGATACGATAGCACCCCTACCCTAGAAATAGACCAGGTAGGTTGTTAAACGCCGCGTTTAGGTGGGCGCTGTTTTAGTTAGACCAGCCTGTGCTGACGCACTGAGTTTGTGATCAACCAGTTTAAAAAGTATAAAACGAATGGACCTGTTTCCGCCAGCCGTGTTTAATTTCTTAATCACTATTTAATGAGAGTTATCTATGAGTTGTCTCTAAAGTGGATTCTGACATCTGTTTAAATAAATCACATACTTCTTAACCTAATCAAGCATAATTCCTCCCATCTCATTTTAGCGCCTTCTCGATTGTATCCTATAGGAGCCCTGGATCCGGTTTAGGTATAGCGATTTAGGTCCGAGCTAGGTAGGCAAAAATAATAATAATGTAAGAAACAGTTTGTGATATATTTAAATGATAAATGCTTTTACTCCCCTTTTTTGTTTTGCCTAATAGTCTCGGTAGAGTCGGACTAAGCTAAGTCTGCATGGCATTTTCAATGGCAAAGTGTGGTGATGACATGACGTTTATAATGACACTGCCTCGCTTTGTTTGGTTCAAGCCGGTGCAAAGTTAGCTTAGACGGACGCTAGTGACCCTCATATTAACTGACATTTATAGACGGGTCTAACGCCCGGGTCTAGTGACCCTGCCTATTTCATTAATTTTGCGGAAGTTTTAGCAACGCACGGGCAGAATTTAGCATGAATATATGCCTTGCCAATACCTATGCCAATGAGCTAACTCTAAAATTGTCAATCAAAATTTCACCTTTCATCGCGCGCGCTTCGAACAATAACCGTTACAGCCGCCATGTTGCACCGGTGACGTTTAGCCTCCATCTTGGATCCAGTTGCGCCATTATTAAAACAAAGGACTCAATACAATAGCTGCAAATTTGATATGCAGGTTATTTGACGAACCGTACGCGCTTGTTCCGATATAAGTAGTTTATGGGCATTTTTTTACTGATGGGAAATTACGTATGTTAGTTATGGCTGATAATGTGGTAATTCGAGGTAGGTAGTACCACGTACCACGTATGTACGTACCTACGTACATACTTAATTATTAAAATAGATAGCAAAACTTATTTAAGTATCAGACTGATCCACAGTTGAGTGTGCTCGTAGAACCGAATTACCGCAAAAAGGTTTTTAATTGGAAGTATAGGAAACCACGCCGTGTGAAATCGTCTACAAGGTAAACCGTATATTAGTCAAGTCCGCGTGACACATTTGGACGAGACATCGCAGTCATCGCACGGCCATTGTGAAAATCCTTAAGGGATACATTTGTTCGTAATTAAAATTAAAAGATTTTTAGTCGATAAAACTTCTCTTTCCAGCCCAGAATCCTCTGCGCATGTTAATTCCAAAAAGGGTGAATTAAAATTGGTCCCATTTGTAGGTAAAGCCAAGCTAAAACTTCCCTGCAACAATATGGCGACGGACATTACCTACCTGTTATCTGCGGACGCGACGCGGGAATCACAATATTATCCAAGCGCAGCGATACCGGCCACCCGGACTTACAGTGTGTGGAAATGGCAGCTAACGTTTTGCTGTCTTCATATTTCTGACCATTATTGGTCTAAAAGGCCAGACATGGCTCAACGTAGGTTGTTGAATGAAGTATATGAAAGAAGACAAGTTAAAAACAATTATCGGAGTAGGTACCTATCTCTCATCGAGGGCTGTCTGCTTTACTTACTGACCGAAGAGCCGGGGCCCTAGCCAAGATAACATCGTATATCGCCAAACGAAGATCAAAAATGTATCGGGATTTATCCCTTCAGCTGACATGACTATATCATTTTGAGATAGGTAGGAAAGTAATGGAATTTTAACTTTTAATAGTCAATTCATTAAATTTCGATTTCGCATGCCCGCTGCGCTGCGGTGAAAGGTTGTGTCGAAATTTTTAAGGTGTCATTCTGGCCTGCCTGAGGTACAACCCTCTCCGCCCGCTCTGCGATTTTGGTTTTTACACCTGCAAAAATATTATACTACATTCCTATTTACCATAAAATTCCGTCCAGCATCCTTACCTCTTGGTCGGATACAGCATGGTATCTGTGCGGTTAGCGCGCGCCGGCCGCGCGGTAATAAGAAGTCAATATTAGCGCGCTAGTTGGGCGGATTTGTACACGCCAACCAACTATGGAGACCGCCCATTATTGTTTCCACAAAATAAATAGAACGGCGAAAAAAAGTGTGCCGTTCTCATGATGGTTAGAGCCTGTATTTAGTAGAAGGAAATGCTTTGTTTTGGTGATTGAGGGCAAATTTACTTTTATAGAGATTTAGGTTATGCGTAAATTATCACTTGAAATCGGTATTTTCGGCAGATTTTGATTAGCCCTTAGATCTTGAAATGCTTAAGTTAGGTGATACGGTCAATACTGTTAACCTTACCTAGGCTAACAGTATTGATAATGTCATTATATTATAACACTAATTCTGCCAGTGCCGGTCTCTATTTGTTTAAAATATTACATCCCTACCCTACCTACGAGTCGTCGTTTAAGAGTATAAATACTATAAATAAACCATTACTAAGTCACCAAATTTCACATAGGTACTTAAATTTAGCCGTTTTTGCGTTATTGACTAGCAAACTTACAATTACCTACAATCCATTTCCAACACCTAAGTTAAGTACACATGTCGGCAGACACGCGTAGCATGTAAATTAAGTAGTTAAATATTCGATAAAGATTTAAAACGTCATAAAATAAACCGACGAGCCTATAGGTAATTTCCTTAATGGTACCTAATCAAAGTAAAATCCAGCGGTTTATGCGACCCACTGTCAATGCATACCGGTCTCAGTGCTAACAAAATAGAGACCTGGGCTCTCCAAAACATGTCGCGCGTAGAGACAATATACGTGAGTAAAGTTAAAATAAGCAAAACCCGTCTCCATACAGCCAAGCTCACGGCAGCGCCCTCGGCACCCCGATAGCAGGGCGGGTTTACACAGGGCCAATTAGACTGGCCCCGCGGCGCCGAGCGTACATGCTAATTGTATCGAACATGTGAGACAAAGAGGAAAATACCCGACGGGTAATGGAGGTAAGAAAATAAACTTAGTACTGAATTGCCGGGGAGTTTAAACAAGGGGAGTCTGGTCTAACCTGTCTGTGTATGTGTGATGCCTCTCTGTGATGATTTTTAGATACAAGGATGTGATAAAATGTATAAGCTAGCGAAATGGCTATGCCACATATTTTGACTAGGGTGTAGAGTTTTCGTAGTCAGAGGGCCTACCGCGAACCACGTTTGACGTGTTGCCTATGTCACACTTACGTACCTACGAATTTACAAGTGCGACAGAGAGGCAACACATCACGGCTTGTAGAGTTAGGGCGTGTAGAGTTAGAAGCTTGGCTCTACATGAGATGATAACTTTTTGACAGTGCGAGCGAGTGCGAGCCATAATAGGTCTCGTCTTCGCAACATTTTACATTACAATGTTTTTGGTGGGATACATTATTTTCATCTTTTATTATTTTGGTATCATTTGTTTATTAGCATTAAGTTAACAATTTGTTTTTAATAATCTTCCGAAAAACTCCTCACCGTCATATAAGGGCGTTTTGATGCATGAATTAAGAATTACCTATTAGGATACGTAGTTTTGCTTTTCCGTTTTGTGTAAATGTGCGGAACCCTCCGTTGTGCGTATTTCGACGCGACCTTGGTCGGTTTTTTTTCGATCATGCGAAATTAAATTATATTAAGGCAAGATTTTACATTTTACTAATGGCACTGAGACATAAGGGCACATCGGTGACATGGACAACTCATACTCTTACGGCGTTATTCATAAACGTGTGCTAATTAATCAGCTGATGTTCGTCGTTTGTCCCTCTCTAATGGCATAACGACGGATAGGGACAAACGACGATCATCAACTGATTAAATTAGCAGCCGTTTATGAATAACGCCATTAGTTTTTATTTAAGTTCCAGATAGATGGCGCAATTGCAGTTGGTAAAAATTCTAAATCGCGCTGTCAAGATTTATCTTTTCATTTTTATGAATCGTACGCCGGTAGCGCTGTTTCTAACAGGATTTTGAGATGAGATTTATCTTAATCAGAAATCAGAAATCAGAAATTTATTTGCTTAAAACACGGTCAGTACAAAGGTATACAGAGGTATTAAGTTCCACATGCTTTGTCAGTAGAGACATGCAAATATTCACACTTATTCTAGTAACTAAACTATCTTTAGAAAACCATAATTCAATACATTAATTAACATTTAACATAGGTCCTTAATAGCTACGAGCAATTTCATCTCTCTTCAGGAATTCGTTAACAGAGTAGAAGCATTCCTCTAGCAACCATATTGAGAGTTTTCTTTTCAGTTCCCTTAAGGACAAGTTTCTGAGACTATTCGGAAGAGCATTAAATAATCTAATGGCCATCGGATAACAACTGTTCTTAAATAATTAAGATAATGAATGGCCCCTAAGTCATTTACTTAGTTAATGTTTAATTTTCGAATGGATGGATACTAACAAATATTTTGATAAGTACCTAATATAAAGTAGGTAAGCTCTGGTGGCCTAGCGGTAAGAGCGTGCGACTTTCAATCCGGAGGTCGCGGGTTCGAATCCCGGCTCGTACCAATGAGTTTTTCGGAACTAATGTACGAAATATCATTTGATATTTACCAGTCGCTTTTCGGTGAAGGAAAACATCGTGAGGAAACCGGACTAATCCCAATACGGGCCTAGTTTACCCTCTGGGTTGGAAGGTCAGATGGCAGCCGCTTTCGTAAAAACTTGTGCCCACGCCAATTACTGGGATTAGTTGCCAAGCGGACCCCAGGCTCCCATGAGCCGTGGTAAAATACCGGGACAACGCGAGGAAGATGATGATGATAAAGTAGGTACACGTCGCGCGCTAGCTAGAGACGGTGCTCGTGTCGAGGATTATTAAAAACGGATCGAAATATGAAGAGCGGTTATATTAATAGAAAAAATGTTTTATTTACAAACAAGATATATACAGTGTATTACTAAAAGAAATTAAAAACTAGCTTAAATCTAAAATAGGCCCTTGAGGCATTGTACCAAGGATGCTGGCGACATTTCCTCGCTGTATCGCAATGCTGATCGCGAGGTAGCCGCCAGCTCTTCGGTCACCAGTTACGTCAACCAGACGCTTCGCGATTTCTGCGAACAACTTATGCGCGCTGGGACCCCATGGACCTAGAGTTTCAACTCCAAATGGTACAAAATGGTACTCTCTACCGAGGCTCTTATATTTGTTACGTTTTAAAATTATATTAATTAATAGTTACGTGAGAACATTTTAATAACTTGCATATTTAAAGTGCACTGATAGAATCAGTCCCCCGCGGATTACAAACAGGAATAAGAAGTAAGTCACGGCTAAGTAAACTGGTATTACCTACTCGTATCTAATCCTCTAATAATTTAATCTATCCCTTCGGAATTGAGCAATACACTTTCCTGTCCATTCAACAGAAATCACAAAAAGCGATAATGCATATACGATATATTTGTCTGCCAGTCCATGTCCGCCTATCAACTACTTTATGTACTACCCTCCAATAAGCTGAATTTCAAAAGGCTACCTTCAACATTTAGAAATAAAGTTCTGTATCGAAGAATAACTAGTCGGGAGTTAGGATGAAATACGTATTGATATAGTGACATACCTACGAGCAAGGAGCAAATATTGGTCAAGCGATAAGGTGTAAAAGCGCCGCGTCACAAATACACAAACTAAATCCCTAAGGACCTTAAAAGAAAGCACTAAAGTTTAGTTTCCCTTGGCATTGAATGCAGGTTCATTGCATTTAAGTACTACAAACATGGATGTTGATGTTGGAGTTATGTGCCGACAAAAGCCGGCTTAGGTAAAGCACGTGTCTTGGTTTCTATAACTTAATATTAACCAAATAAAAATTTAGTGGTCAAAATTAACAGGTTGGTAGCGTAACGTTATGTCAACGGTAACGGCGAAGGTAGAAGAAAATGTTGTGAATCTTGATTTTCGACATTTCGTATTTTATTTAAAGAATTAAATACTTACCTATGATTATTTAGCATGTACATTATATCGGGATCAATGTAATGTTGCGCGCTCAGCCCTTACCCCTTGAGCACCGAGTGTCGATCACAAAAATTATGCAGTTTATTTTGAACGTGTCTTATTTGTCATAGTAGGGATATGATGACTTATACTGCAGGAGGGGCGAGGACAGCAATAATAAAATCAACGTTCAAATGCACTCCTTGTATTACCAAACAACAATAACAACAACAACACACAGTAATTAAATAGCTTAACTAAGTATTTACACTTCAATAAGCTAGTTTAGTGTACACTTACAATTATATTGAAAAATATTGAGATGTCAACTTGCAAAATTGTTAACCCTTTGAACGCCACGCCTGTCGTGTGCGGCGCGTCATTGTAAACCTTGTCAGAATGCACGAAGGTTGATATTGGACTGTAGCTGCACGCGTCAGTCCACGTCTTTGGCGGTAAAATGGTTTAGAATCTGAATTTTCTTATTAGGATCGTAGGATGGATATTTTTTTTACAACTCGTTAATCTCAAATAATTTCAACTTTAATGTTCCCTGTAATAAGATGAACAAGGAATTGGACGCGTAATATTCACGCAAGGTGAGGTAGGCCGTGAAAGATATTTTAAATTATGATTGGATTTTTTATCAAACTTTTTTTATTAAGCTTTTCTTAATCGAAATTGAAGAAGAAATCGAATAATGTAGGTCATAATAATTAATGAACTACTTAGAGAGAAGAAGTGTTCTCCCAAATAATAGAAGAGTCCCAGGGGATAATTTTAATTAATCAATACCATATTGTTAATACGTGAAATGAACATTATACAATGAAATAAACTTTAAATGATGGACTCGTTTTACATCTCTTTCTGTAGGTAATTCTATTTTAAAACAGCTGAGCAGCTATCTTCAATTCAAAAGAATCACCCTAAAGAAAGAGGCGACAATTGCAACGTGATTAGGTCTTAGACAGGAATCCAGCTTGAGTTAAAGTTATTTTCAATAATCAACATTCACATAGTAGAGTTATAATTAATTTCTAGTTAGACAGTAGAAGCTCTGTACAAAATACTGTTACTAACTACCTACTCTGTGGTCCTACTCACTTTTAATAAATGAATTTCGTTTCGTTCTGTTTGGCTTCAGTTGGATTGCAGCCAAGATAGCTAGTCGAGTATAATGACAGTTTCGGTGGGGTCTCCGGGTCAGCTAGCATGATAGAGGCCAGCCAGGGCGTCCTGAAGGGCACGCAAGCACGGCAGAGTCGATGAGTAACCACCAGCCTTCTCTGCTTCATTCTCTGCTCTGTAAGAGTAAAAAAAAAACATTTTACTGTGAGGTTTGGAGCTGTACACCAACATACTCCTCATCAACACTAGTGACGCCCAGGAAATATATTAGTTGTGTAAAAGGTCTGGAGTTAAATTTTCTAAATATTTAATTGTTCATAGTAGTGTAGAACGAGACATAGTAGTGTAAAGCTAAAGTGAGAAAAAATTGGCAAACTGCAGTGTATATTTTACATTTTAAACCTTTCATCTGCGAGGCCCTTTTCAATGTGTTTTCGTAAGGTAATAAAAAGGTTGGCTTTGCGAGGCCCCACTAAGTGCAAGGCCGTGGGCGAAGGCCCCATTCACCCACTCCTAGCTACGGCGAAAACCCCTTTATTCTCATATGGGCTCATTCACATACCTTTTAGCAGTCAAACTCTATCACAAAGATAGGCGATAACATGGTTAAAAATTATTATTAAATCATAGCAATCAACTTAAATCCTACATACCTAACATGTTGCAAGTATCCACCAGTAACAATCTCCTGAATGGTTGGCGCATCAGGCCCACAGCGGTCCGGTATGACTGGAGCCTCATACTTGAACAGAGGGCCCTCTTCGAAGGTTGGTAATGGTTGCTGGCCGCTGGCTCCTCTTGTGAACTTAACTCCAGAGGAGAAGTGAGTTACCTAAAAATTAAGAGGCAGGGAAATTAGGAAATAGTAAACAAGAACAACCTAACAGTCTAGTCTATAGCGCATGTAATATGTAGCTCAAATCATGGCCAGGCCGGTAAAACTTACAAAAATTTACAAGAGCCTTATCTTGCAGCGCTCAAAATAAGAAAGCATCAGGAGTCTAATATACAAACATGATATCAATACTTCCTAACATGTTAACAAATTCAAAGTACTGTACTTTCAAATAAGAGTTGTTAAGCTATATATTTGCACGCCTATAGGCAAAGTGTGCTTCAAAGTGTTAAGGATTCCCGCACACATATGAACCAAATCCTCACCTTTGGCACAATAGGCACCACCTCGGGCTCCTGCTTATTGGCAATGGCATTTTGAGCAAATGTGTTCAAGATGTCTTTGGCATCACCATCAGCAAACATCAACTCGTCAATCAAAGCCTCCTTCTCCCGAATCTTGGCCTTCTTAGCCTCTTGTTCGAGACGGACTATTTCTGATCTCTTGAGTTCCTCCATTTGTTTCTCAATTTCTAGAATTTCTTCAAGCTCTAATTCTTCCCGACCTGAAATGAGTAACAAAAACTTATATTGCATTGTGATAATTTAAAGAAAATGTGCTTTCTCTCCACTACACTGTTTGTTTACTTTGTTCTGCAACAAAAGATGTATGGCGTTATTCATAAACAGGTGCTAACTTAATCAGTTGATGATCGACATTTGTCCCTATCGATCGTTATGCCACAGAGAGGGACAAACGACGATCATCAGCTGATTAACTTAGCAGACGTTTATGAATAATGCCGTAAGAACTTACCAATTTTTGCTTTGTTCTTATTAATAAGTTCTTTATTTTCCTTCTTATACTGCTCAATCCTTTTATTAGTACCTACTACATCTATATTATTCATTAAATTAAATATAATAGTTTCTATTTCTTCCAAGTAATCATTGTAGTCTCTTAGAGTAGCAAAGTCTTCTTCTTTTTTATTATAATCTTTCAATACTCGTTTTCTAATATCTATTTCTTTTTCAACCATGGAATCTTCAAATAATTGGACACGGAAGTTGCTCCGTCGTAGTGGCACGTTGCAATCGGGGCAGGAACCGGATCCTTAAAATAAATTGAAAAAAAAAATACATACGCGTGAATTTAGATTATCTAAAGAGAGTAATTTCAATGAATTACGCCAAATTATATTTAAAATTGCTGTTTATGAGTACAATATGGATAAATTACCTTTTAAAAATAGTAGATCTACACAACTTTCACATAAAGCATGGCCACAAACGTTTACCATCAATTTTAACGATGGATTTCTATACTTAGTCGTTTTACAACGTGGACAAGCTTGGTCGTCCATGATGATGATCTCGTAAAGTTTATTATTGAATTAATCACTTTTTGCAAAAAACCGTACAATCAAACGAATTGCAAGTCGGCGGCCCGAGAAACGAGAAAACAAAGCAGTTTTGACAGTTTTGACTTTGACAGATGCCATGGCGCGGCACTT
This sequence comes from Cydia amplana, assembly GCF_948474715.1. Lineage (NCBI taxonomy): Eukaryota > Metazoa > Arthropoda > Insecta > Lepidoptera > Tortricidae > Cydia > Cydia amplana. The sequence continues at coordinate 21,273,586 of NC_086070.1, forward strand.
TTTATGTAGTGATGTGGCCGATAAAAATACAAACGATGAACACAACCTAACTATAGTTGGTCAAACCAATTTGTCTGTAAATAAGAACAAAAAAAACTATACTGATCCTTTTCTTTTGGGTGCTAGTACTAGCGTAAGACAAAGATAGTATGATTCTCTCTATGTTTTAAATGAGACAGTCCTTTGACAAACTATCCATACTAATATAAAAAGAAGTCTGTCTGTCTGTCTGTTACCTGTTCACGCTTAAACCACTGAACCGATTTAGATGAAATTTGGTATAGAGATTGTTTGAGTCCCGAGGAAGGACATAGAATAGTTTTTATCCCAGAAATCATCCCTTAAAGGGGTGCAATTTTGTACGGGGACTTAAGAACAACTGCACAACAAACTTTGTCAATAGGAACTGTCCCGCCCGCGCGGTGTAGCACCGGCGCTGGTGCACGATTTAGTTGAAATTAGGTATAGAGATAGTTTGAGTCCCGGGGAAGGACAAAGGGTAGTTTTCATTCAAGAAATCATCCTTTAAGGGGGTGAAAAGGGGGTTGAAGTTTGTATGGGGAATCAACAAAACGCATATTGAATAAAATAATAGCTACCTACCTAAATTAATAATTCCACGCTGACGAAGTCGCGGGCAAAAGCTAGTATTATTATATTTAGTGATTTAAATTATAATCGATCGATTATATTTATGTTAGATAGAAGCGCAACTCAACACTAAAACTTTTTTAAATATACAGGCAATTTGTACACTGGAAATTAATGACGAACAGCCACAGTATTGTAAAAATCACATTTTATAAATAATCAAATATTTATATATATGTAATTTTATTACATTTTTATAAAAGAGTGTCAATTGTATCAAAACTAAAACAGTAATTCCTTTGGAACGAGTTCCGTGAACGTATTTTTTACACAGAGATGGCAGTCATTTTGACAGATCTAAAAGTTAAGTAATTTTTGTGTAAATTCGTTAACTTTTATATTTTCATGTTTTGCTTCTTTAATACGCCTAAAAAAGTGCATTTTGTAGTTAAAAACGAATTAAAAATATGAATCTAGCTCTAAGGCAAGTCCTCACGAGGCAAACTTTTAGAATATGCGACAGACTTAGCTATAAATGTTTACCAAAACAACTCGCTTTAACCTCAACAAGCCCTGTTATACAATTTCGAAACTATTGCGATAACAATGTAGAAACAAGGAAATTGCCGCAGCTGATGGACTTCCCTCCAGTTGTGTGGCCTTCTTTTATCAAATTCATCAAAAACTGGATGTTCGCAAATCTGATTATTAGACCGTATTTTGAACCAGAGTTCAGCCTTGCAGAGTTTATAGAAGCCTCTAAACATGCAGTACAGGTACGTGCCATGCTGATTTTGGGTATCGTTGTAGATAGTCGAAGTTTTACTATATTAAAATTATGTTCGAATTTAAACTCTTGTGAGACATACTAACATTGAATAATAGTGACTTAAAACAATGAGTCTAAACCGTAAAATTATTCAATACAATTATGTTTTATGAGAATTTTATCAAATCCCTAACGGAGTAGTCAGGTTGTTTCAGAGGCACTTCAAAAAAGTGATTTCAAGTCCTTGGAGGGCTTAGTGGACAAGGAGGCGATTGCAGCCTTAAAGACTGCTATCTCTCAGCTGTCCGTCACACAACGGCAGCTGCTGTCTATTGACAAGGAAGACATCTTCTATGCTTTTCCGTATCAGGTATTTATATGTACTTTACAATTAACTCTAAGGATGAGATAGCTGACTAGTAATGATACATACTGCAAAAAAATTACATGACTGATATAATTTTTGGCTCACTCACAGTTGCCTGATATCATGAACTGTCCATTTTAAAAGCTAAAAGAGAAATTAGGAGTTTCTGCAGTGTAGTGATTTGTTGTTTAGGTTGGAGTTATGTTTGATGAGTCAGACAAGCGCTGGGTAGAAATCACGATGTGCTACCATGTGCTTCGGGGTCTCAAACAGATGCAGGAGAGTGGGGACTTGCCGCCAGTTTCATTAGGGTAAGTAATATTAGTACTTATTGTCATTAAAGTTTTCTGTACACCAATGTGACAAGTGACTGTACAGTAAAAAACTATACTTTGGCTCTAGATACGAGTATGTTAGGTAGGCTTAAATCTATCTAATACCTTTAAACGAGCAAATCTTGTTTATTTATATATATACCTTTAGGTATTAGATTTATTTATTTATATATGTCACCATAAAATTGTAAACACTCGTCATATTATAATCTCGCTAGTTACATTATAAACTGACGGTAGGGAGATTATAATCTAACCTAACCTACGTTAGATTATAAACTAACGGGTTTACAATCTTACGGTGACATATATATATTTCGGGGATCTCGGAAACGGCTCTAACGATTTTGATGAAATTTGCTATATGGAGGTTTTTAGGGGGCGAAAAATCGATCTAGGTAGGTCTTATCTCTGGGAAAACGCGCATTTTCGAGTTTTTATATGTTTTCCGAGCGAAGCTCGGTCACCCAGATATTATTTACTGAACAGAAGTGCTGCACATGTATTACTATGTATACATGTCACTTTCATTGCCAAGAATTCAAATATTCTTGACATGACTTAACAAGAATTCTTGTGCATATTATGAAAGCAAGCCCATTTAAAATAAAGATTTCTTATTCATAATTTTTAATTTTTAACAATCTATTTCTTTCAGTGTCCAGCCAGAATACCAAGACAAAATCTTCATCCTAAACTATAGATTCATCAGAGAATTCACGAAAGGAGTAGAAGATAGCTGGTGGGTTAACATAGTGAACCACTTCCAGCCCCAGTCTTTGATGAGAAAATAAGTGTCGCTTTACCCAATGCTATCCCCAACTAAGTCATGTAAAAAAAATGAAATTAAATGCAGTTAAAGTTTATTACATCAGTTTATTTAAATACTTTGTCTTGCAATTTTTTTTATAATGTTTTATACATATTTATAGTTATATTATGATTATTTTCTCTTGTTTCTCACATAATGATACATTTTCCTTATTTTATAATAAGACTCGAACTCCACTCGAGCAGTTCTTGAGAAATTGTCATATGGTCAAATAATTTTTGATTTCTTGCTGCATATATCACAAATCAAAATGAAATTTTCTTCAGAAAAGTATACAATGCTCTTCATAAACCTTGCAAAGTTCTTGAAGTTTATTGATTAATTCTGCATTATCACCTGTAACAAAAACATGCTTTATCATAAAAATAACTACATTTGTTTTGGATAGACTATGTTTTAATTTATACTAAAGATAAGTTACCTGAAGCAGGGTCATACAATGACCTTTTTACAACTCCACATTGAAGTTTAATAGGTCTTTGTTTCTTCATAGAAGTCTCAACATCTGAAATAAAAAAAACAGTAACCATATGATAAGTAATGGTCACACAGCACATGCTCTATTTTTAATCGGCGATGATCGGCGACCGTCGACGACCCAGCTGGCGACGGTTGTCGACGGTCGCCGATTGCTGTCGCGGGCGGTCGCTGGCGTGCTGTCGCTTGTCTGTAAGAGCCCTAATACCACTATTACTTATTAGTATATTTGTAGTAACTGCACTTCAATTAAGATAACAGCCCCATCTCCCAAGCCCACCTAATAACCCTTTGACCGCCGATAAAGTCAACTGACGCGCGCGTGTACAGCCCAATCTCAACCATAGGCGTGACGTTCAAAGGGTTACGCAATTACGTGTACAGTCAGCTCCAGAGGCATGACCTGACCCTCTGTGTGGGGGCTGATATCTGCCTTTGCACCTTATCTTCTGACTTACCTTCATGAACTTTATCCAACAAGGAACTGACATCCAAACCATCTGCCAGTCTGCCACACAATGCATTAACATACTGGCTACCTTGTGGCACTATTTTCTCTGTGTCGCCTGGTTTCAATTCATATGTAACATTGTCCAAGCTTTGGGAGCATTCTATCTGTAAAACTTCATATGCTGAATGAGCTGATTGAGTTGAGTAGGCAACAAGGGAGTTCTTATGGATGGTATATTCTTCAACATTGGATATGGCGTTGAAGATTTCAGGGTTTGCATTCCTGAAAGAACATTTTTTATTAGACCAGGAGCCCCAGGAGGGTCAAGTTACTGAGAAGTGTGAGTAGTAGTGTAGCAAACTATATTTGTGTTGTGTGAGTAACATGCAATCAGTCATTAAACCTTTCCCAGGCCCACCAATCTACAAGATATTAAAAATCATATTCCAATTAATCCAGCTTCATTTGAAACTAAGTCACATTTTCCGAAAGTCCAATCTAATGATAGTAATGAATGGTGAACCTTAAATCAGATGGCTAAGGTTGAAATTCTATTGGTGTGGCCGAAACATTCTATTCGTGTGTATTTTACCTATTTAAACTAAGCCTGCACATATCCATGATCATGATGCTCAACTCTGGTTTACATTTGTTGACCTCTCGGAGCACAAAGTTCTCTGTCACACAGTGGCCCAATTGGATGTCTTCCGGGGGGCAGTCCACACCAAGCATGCATTTTGTGTTGCAAAGTTCACAACCATGGCCGGCATAGAAGACAAAGCCTGGAATATGAAGGCCAGAGTAATATTTAAATTGATATAGTAATTATTAGGTTGGGCAATGGACATGAGGACCTGTAGTTGTAATACAAAACAAGAAGTTGGAAAAGATTTATTATGCTCCAAATATGAGCCATAAAAGTAGGTGGACACATTCACTGCCAGCACGCGCTACAAGCGTAGCGGATTACATGGTTTATCCGTTTTGTAGTGAAAAGCCTCTACAAACAGAGAACCATGCAGTGAGTGTTAATTTAAAAAAATTGTTAATAAAAAAATAATAAGAACATGTTTCTTATGCAACAACCAAATACTTACAATAACTATTCTCTGGTATCAAATCAAATAGTTCCGCCAGAATTCCTTTTAAATCATTACTGACAGTATTTCTTATAGATACTACAATAAAACCCATATCTTTAAAATGAGTGGCTAGTGAGTCGCAGTCTATAGAAGGAGTGATTAATTTGGATAAATGCTGATATTTGTCATTGGCTATTAGAATGGCAACTTTAGTTTCCGGTTTGTAGTAAGTTTTGACGATTTTTCTGTTGAGTGCGGTTTTGAGGAGTTGTCTGTACTTTTGCAGGGAACATCCATTTCTGTCTAAAGCTTTCAATATAACCTCACCAGGTGCAGCTGATTTCGTAAACCTTACTCTAAAAAAAATGTTAAATGCCTCCATGAGTTGAAAACGTTGAAAAGATGTATTAAGTTACTCACAAATCATAATTTTCCTTATACAGAAGTTGTGATTTTGGAAGTCAACTTACTCTACGTTAGCCAAAGTTGATATTACTTCACACTGCTCTAGTGTTAGTGCTCCGATTACATTTGCATATTCCTTGTAAGGAATTTGCTGTAATAACGACATAATTTCATAAATTCAATGCACTGAAATCAAAACAAAACTCAAATTTATCATGATGACATATAGTGACACTGACACTTGAGCTGAGAGTGACGTCGTGTCATGAATCTAGTATTTTAACTGGATCTTGCATGAGGGGTGGGGGAAATGACCGAACGGAATAGTCTTATGCATCTTTCGGTAGGAGTAGCAGCGAAAGCGCTATTATTGTTTGTCCTTGTCAGTCTCACATTTTTTTAAATTCCCCACCATAAATTAGTATGGATTATGGTGGGCAACAAATAAGTTCGACCAATCATAGTGTCGCATTGAGTATATTTTGTCCCTCACGGAGGCACGCGTATACCACTTCTATAGGATCCTACCTTCTATGACATTATGCGTTTTGACACTGCTTTGCATGCATATGGAGCAAGCGAGAAATGTATCTGCGGTGCGGTAGTGTGTTATGGCTTTTACATGTATGTTGAGGTGACCTAAAAATACATGTAAACTTGGTCAACCAGATCTTGACAGTAGAAAAAGGCGGCAAATTTGAAAAATGTAGGCGCGAAGGGTCCTATAGAAAATTTGAATTTCGCCCCTTTTTTTATTTACTGACAAGATTTGGTTGACCAGCTTATATATTTTATTTGTATCAGCCTACACCTTACATGCCTTTACCCAGCTACTCTTCGGGTGACTCGCGCTGGTACATGCTTAAATTGGTGGACCCGCATACTTCTTTATACTGTTGTTTACACGCGCAAGCACTCAACATTCGTATGTTTCAAGCGCCGTATGAAAGAGCCACAACTTTCTAAACAAACTTATTTTCAAGGGTTGAAGGTAATGTGCGATAATGTTAAAACTGTTCATGCTATTGATGTGATATTTTATTAATACTATACAACTATTTAAACTCTTTCCAGGCATAGCACAAACAGCAACACTTAATTACTGTACATCGGTGGACCTTATTTATTACAAAAGGCATAAGGTCTACTGATGTACAGTTAACAGTGTGGGCGATGGTACGATAATAAAAACCGGCCAAGTGCGAGTCGGATTCCCGCATGGAGGGTTCCGCACTATCAACAATAAATAGAGCAAAAAAATCGTGTTTGTTGTATGGGAGCCCCCCTTAAATATATATTTTATTTTTAGTATTTGTTGTTATAGCGGCAACAGAGATACATCATTTGTGAAAATTTCAACTGTCTAGCTATCGCGGTTCATGAGATACAGCCTGGTGACAGACGGACGGACAGCGAAGTCTTAGTAATAGGGACCCGTTTTTTACCCTTTGAGTGTGGAACCCTAAAAAGTAACTCTTGATAAGAACTATTGCCAGAACATTTCTACATGCGGTCTGCAAAAGAGAAAAAAGAAAAAAAATCATTTATGAAAATAACTTTTTATTTTTTATTGATTATACATATGCTGACTTACTTATCAATCACTAATTTCGCATAGGTATAACCTAGTCTAATCATGGTCACTATGATCAGCCCTTAAATATACAAAAATCATATTTCCTAGTCTGGAAATTTGGTAAAGGTACGCAGGTCTTGTCTGAAAGAGATCGATATCTGCCACTCTGCCTTTAATGGTTTGTTTTCCTGTAGGCATTGTTAGATTCTTTCATCAAGGTTTCTGATATCCATGCTTATAATATTTTCATAAGTTCTCCAGTGACAGAGACATGTTAATATTAAAGACTACATTTTTAATGTCATCTGGTGAATTTCATATCATACTATGGAGTATAAAAGTTTATTCTTTGGGGATAGACATAGAGAGCCGACTTAAGCTCATTCTACAAGTTGAAGTAACCTTGGCGACTATATGGGACGCAATTATTTAATGGAACTAGATACAACATTTCACCCTCAAACACATATCTTGCACACCCCCAGAGTTCCAGGCGTACATAGGCTACGGTGACCGCTTACCACGGGTTGTATGCTTGTTTGCCACAGACATGGTATAAAAAAATCGTTTAAGACAGAAAATTTCAAGATGGCGGCCGTTTTGCAGGAAGGTGCTGGTTAAAAATGTATAGTGAAGGTTTTTCGAACCAAACATCCTGTTCACGTGCGAAAGTTTGACTTGCTTAAAAAAGCAAGAAGTAAAAACCTATTATACAACTAAGCATTCCGGAGCCCTGTGAGTTTTCTATACTGGCTAAAGTGCTCAAGATACTGATGAATAGTGTCAATAGGGGTGTATATCTCATGCATACGGCTTAGGAGGTGTTGCGGTGGGGTCACGGGCACCGAGGGGCCAAGCAGGCCCTGAAGGAATTCCCGTAAAAGGCCCCAGACGGCGTTCGCCATGACACAGGGCCTGTATTCAACCTGAAAGTTTTTTCAATTTATTAGTGACCGAGGAAGACTCAATATTAAATATACCATTATTTCTTATTAGTTGAAAGCATGCAGAAATATTTTTTAAATAAATAATTATTGTCCAACAGATGTTTGCTTGACTCCGTCCAAATCCAAACACATTGACATATTTGATTAATATTGAATTATTTAATGTGTGGGACAGCATATTAGTTGAGAACAAAATTGCTATGCAGACAAACTAAAATAGCAAAGTAACAATAAACAATTATTAACCGGAAAGGGTAAATCAAGTTTTTTCTTAGATACATATTTATTTACTAAAACTAAGTAAAGTTTAGCTGAAGGGTTACAAAATGGCCAGGTCCAAGGGGAAAAAGAGATTGAGGGAAGCCTCAAAAACGATGAGCAAACAACATAATACAACTAAAGTCTATTTTTTTATTCGGTAGACTGAAATGACAGTTAATAGTATTAAATGACATTTCATGTCCATACTATTAACTGTCATTTCAGTCTACCGAATAAAAAAATAGACTTTAGCTGGAAAGAACTGGATGAAACAGCAAAAATCAGAGAGAAATGGAAGGGTAACGAGGAGGCTTTCACCCAGCAAGGATCAGTGCAACCAATATAACGTAAAATAGGATTAAGTAACAGTTTGAATACACTTCTGAATTGTTAATATTAAAATGTAAAACACAGTAAGTAAAGCTACCTATAATAAAAAATAATAAAAGTAAAGTTTACCTCAATAAGGATCCCCTTAAAAGTCTGATTCATCATAACAGATCCAAGTTTTACACAGAAATCTCCCAACTCAAACCTCGGCCCTTTGCTCTCAATCTTGGTCTGCTTTTTCGAAGTATAGTGTTGAGAGAGCTTCATCATCAGTAGATCAAATAGACCATCAGCAATAACATGGATGTTCTTCGTGCCACTCTCTAGGATGGAGAAGACAGAAGCGGGCTGTTCTGAGTTGTGGAGGATGTGGACTGTTTTTGTTGTGCCTGTTGATTAAAAGGAATGATGACGTGGTAGTGGTCAGTTTAAAATAAATGATAGCAAAGATCTTTCGCACGGACGGACCTGATCTTCAGCAATTAAGAAACAAACGACTATAAAGAACAAAAAGAATTATCCTACTAACAATAATTATGACATACCCATTTGCGGATGAGACAGGTAGCTTTCACAGTCCACTAGGAACTGCCCTTGTTGCGTAGCTCCCAAAGCTAGCAGGCGCCTTGTCAGGAGCTCTATTACAAAAGTCCCCGTCTTATTCTCTGGCACTGGATACTGTTGTAATCTGTCAGATATCATCCAGGTCAGATTACTATCAGAAACTAAGTCAATTATTTAATTACAACTGGTAAATTATTTATGCAATCTATGTAATTTACTAATATAGTATAGATGGCAATAAAATAACATATAACTTACACTGTTACACCCATGCTTATTGTAAATGTTGATAAAAATATGACCGGTTCAGGTTAGATTAGTTCAGTTGGCATTTCAAAGCGAAATGATTAGTAATTAATAACATTGTGTACTAAAATCACAACATTGACAATAGGACTAACACAACAACACATAAAACTTTTGCGAGTGATTTAGAAAACGCACAAAAACAATTATATATTATCTGCCGAGTAAGGATTCCACAGTGGATAGGATACTATTTTTTTGACAGTACGGTGTCTATTTTCATTTTTTTGCAAATGTTCCATTATACGCATGAAGGAATCACTATTATTATTTGCCCTTGTCCAAAGAGTAGTATAATATATATATGAGAAAGAGAGCCCTCTCGTGGAACTTTTTTGCATCCATTATGAAGCGCCATCTGTAAATCTGAACACACAATATTAATGTCAATATTCATACCTACAGGGCCTGTTTACACATTGATTAATGTTTAATATGAGTTCATACATTTGCTACAAATGTATAAACTCACACTAAACATTAATCAATGTGTAAACAGGGTCATATATAATTTGTTATATCAAGAGTTTTGCTCTTCTTACCCATTAATCAACAACTTTATTATAATATTTGCTTGCTATAGGTATATATTGGCAAGCAGATATTTTAAAGTCCAACAGGTAACGTAAGTACAATACAATGATATCCAAGAATGATTTTAACAAGAAAATTATAATAAAGTAGCTTATTAAATACCGGATTAAATAAAATAACAAGGTAAGTATAAATGGGAAAGAAAAGATAGTTGATATTTCATAATTTAAAATTCAAAAGTTTATTACACAAGTCACATTTACCTATACAGAAGTTTATCTACTACACATGTTGATATAACATTTACATGATGATAACATGGCAACAGATACAAATAGTGTTCAATGATAAAGGTGGTGCTATTTTTTTGAATAAAGGGCTTTATATGTGACTGTCCCCCCCCTGCCCTTGTCACAGTCTCACTTTTTTTTAATTCGACCATCTATGTTCGAGCAACAAATAAACTCGACCAATCAATTCAGTGTTGCCAGAGCGCTCCCAGCTTTTGTACGTAGGTACGTCAAAAAAGGTACGATTTGGGTAAAAAAAGTACGGAATTTTTTTTAGGATAAATTTCTTACAGAAATAATATTTCTGAAGAATCTGGGGGGTCTACCGCGAATTCCTAAATTCGCAAAATGCGGGGATCTTTCTCTTTTACTCCAATGAAGGCGTAATTAGAGTGACAGAGACAGATGCCCGCAATTTGTGAACATCGATTTTCGCGGTTAAAGCCCTGTTTGGAAAAAAAAAATTACTTGAATAGTCCAGAGGGCCTACCGCGAACCACCTTCGACGTGTTGCCTGCCTCCCTGTCACACTTACGTACGAATTCATAAGTGAAACAGAGAGGTCACAAGTCAAAAGTGGTTCGCGGTTGACCCTCAGGTCTATAACCGCGAAAATCAAAGTTCGCAAATAGCGGGCATCTTTGTCTTATTACGCCTTCATTGGAGTAAAAAAGAAAGATCCCCGAATTTGCTTATTTCGGTTTTCGCGGTAGGCCCTCAGATTCAAAAAGGTTATATTATAAAACAGCGTCAGCGTTTGCCTACATTTGGTATCATTATGCTATTGCAATTTGCAATAAAAAAAAGAACTGAGTATTTTAAAGTACACCAGCGGTTCATAATCTTTTTTTTTTGACGGAACCCTTTTGGAAAACGAAATACTTGAAGGAACCCTACAATAAAACAATAGTTTTTAGAAGTGTATTTTTTCATTAATAAGCATAATAATTATGCTTATTTTATTATTCTAAATTATTCTAAATTCTTGCGGAACCCCTGCAGGGGTGTCGCGGAACCCTAGGGTTCCGCGGAACACACTTTGAGAATGGCTGAAGTACACAATACCAGGGATCGGAACCGGTTTTTTGCAAAAACTTAGAAATAACCATATTTTTCGAATTATTTTATACTCGAAATGTAGGACTCAGTTGTGGTTTTAGGTTACGACTTCGTATTATTAGATTGCTCAATTAGAAATGAAGTAATTAGCAAAGAACGAAAAAATACCGTTTCCGTTCCCATACAAAAAATACCGGTATCCGATCCCTGCACAATACAACTCATTTATTTTAAGTATTACTCTTAGTAAATACATTTTAACATAAACAAAGTTAAATTGATATACATGAAAAATTAATGGCCGACCGAATTTTGACTATCTGAGTTTTGTTAAGACACAACTGCCAACTGCAACTGCTACTTGTAACTTGGACGTATATTGTCTATAATTTTAATTTCCTTATAGTATGTACCTACATGTACATGGTACTTTTTTATGTTGGCCATTATTTTCAATTTAGAAATTTTGCCCCGAATTAACCAACATACCGAATTTTTTTTTTAAACTATCGTACTTCAAAAGGTACGAATTTAGTACGATCCTACGCTGCGTACAAAAAAGGTACGCAAGGATCCAAAATAGTACGCAAAACCGTACTAAAAGGTACGATCTGGCAACACTGCCAATCATATTGTCACATTAACTCACATTGCGTATGTTCTGTCTTTCACGGACGCACGCGTATAGCACATCTATAGGATCCTACCATCTAGGATATTGGGGAATTTGAGTAATGGCAATACTGAAGCTCATTTGGCCTGTTCCCTTTGTCCAAATCTTTTAATCAGCAAGTTTGAGAACAAACCAATAAGAATCCGTCGTCTAAAACTTAGGCATCTCGAACCAATAACAGACCCAGAATCACCAAAACGGAAACAATTTTCTGTTATCTACCGTCATTGCTGGACATGAATCTAGTATAACTGGATTGGGCATGAGTGGTGGGGATAACTGACAGAACGGGATAGTCTTATGTATCTTTCAGTAGGAGTAGCAGCGAAAGCGCTATTATTGTTTGTCCTTGTCACAGTCTCGCATCTTGTTTTATTCCCCACCGTAAATTGACCACCGTGATTGGTCGAATTCATTTGTTGCCCACCATAACAAATAAATTCGACCAATCATAGCGGCGCAATGCGACGCTATGATTGGTCGAATTTATATGTTTTGTCCCTCACGGAGGCACGCGTAGACCACTTCTATAGGATGCTACCTTCTATGTTGCTGGACCAATGAAAAATCGACAGATATTTATTTAAAGGTATGTATGACTATATAGGCAAATTGACAAGTGGAGGGCCCCGATATTACGGAGTAGGAGTATATTTATTTACATCAAAACCAATAATTTGTTCATAACACTTCCGTTCAAGTGGCCCGTAAGATATAGAAATTGACTATCCCGTTGCGTCGCCAAAATTTTTAGTTTTGTGTGAAGTGTACATCTAATCTAACGCAAATTTTTTTGTGCCAGTATTATTTTTTGCTGTGATCAAATCACGCGACGGATTATTATCTAACTAGCTGTCGTATTTGGATGGTTGAAAATGATTCCCGATAACGTAACGCTAATTGTTAAGGCCCCAAATCAGCAAATCGAGGACCAGAATATTGAGTGCCAATCATCGTGGACGGTGAAGCAACTCAAGGGCCACCTCTCCGAGGTCTACCCTAGTAAACCGGTAAGATTTCCAATATTTTCGTCAGAAAATTTTATTGTTTCAATTTGGATCATAGTCGTCATAGTGTAGTCGTAGTTTTAACAGTTAAAAATGTTAAAATAGACTAACATAAACATGCTCAATATGATAAAATCTCTTGTTTGCAATGTTTAATTAGAAATAAGATATTAGTTGGATTGAACATAGTTAGCAATTATATGCCAAATTTAATGGATTGTGTATAAAAAAACACTTGTATACACAATCGGTCTTTAAATGTATTCAAATTTGAATCTTATTTGTACCTACATAAGTACCAAGAAATACATTATCATTTGATATGCCTGAATGATGATTAATTGATATTGTAAAATATATCTGTAATGCGCGTGAAGGCCATGTATGATATAATTTAAGTCATATTTCCTGCAACTTATGCAGTAAAATTACATGTTATTATATTTTTTATTTTTAAGTTACACACCTTTTATTTATTTAAGTATTCTTTAGATATAGGCCTATACCTCTTAGGTGGGTTCTGGAGTAATTTGCGATATAGATTAAGTTTTGTTACCCAGAAATAAAAGGCTTTATTTATTTATTTTATTATTCTTTAGATATACAAGTAATTTACTGCTGCAAGCCATAAACAAGCTATGCAAGCTGCAATGAACAAGTATCAAGGCATCGGTCTACTGCAAACAAAAATAACCTACTGATTAAATATAATAATACATATATGCCCATATAAGCAGTGAAGATCATTATAATCTATTCAACATGTGGCCTTGTAACTTCACATTGTAAATAAAGATCATAACTGATGTCATCTTGCCAAAAATGACTATATCATGTGGATGTGGGTGTAGTATAGTAGTGTAGTAACATACTAATAGTAGTTAATAGTGGGTATAATTTTTGTTACTTCTATTTTGTTTATATGTTTTATGCTAAAACCTATACCTAGTACCTATTATTTCTAACATTTAAACTGTGTTGAATATAATAAAGAGGTAGGTAATTATTTTAATCGTCAAATAAGTGATTTCCTCACTATGTATGCCAACTTGCCCATATGACATATGAATAAATGTTTCTCATGCATACACTAAAACCATTATTTCATACCTGCAACCTGATAAGCTTGCTATCAGTAGCAATTATTTTCAAGTAGTTATTTGGGTTGCTGATAAGCTTAGTTATTGTTTTAACAGCCAATCAAAATGCAGGATTTTGTTGTATGTGCTGGTTTTATGTAAATAACTCATGAATAAATGGAATAAAATGATTGTATTATATAAAAAAAAAACAATACATTCACATTACTAATTCCTTATGGCTTGAGGAAAATGGATTAATAAATATGTCAGCCATAATAATAAAATAAAATAAGCAGAGGTCTCAACATCCATATTACTCGTATTCACATATCTCAGTCGCAAACTTCCCAACAGTCGCAACACATAAATACAGCGCCCAGTCATATCAGGAGCGACAATACAATTAACAATTTACCGGATTGGCTTGGTTCACAACGGAATGCAACTCCTATCGTTAAAAGAATTCCTAAGGGAGCTCGCATTTCCGTCGCGAATGCCTTATGCCCAATTATATTAAAAACTGTTAGCGAGAATTCATTTCAAAGTTGGACCCAGCTATTATCCTTTACCTACAGAACATTACACGTCAGCGACACAAACAACAACATATCCCTTACTCAGAAAATTAAATCGAACTGTATCCTTCCAACTGACCCAGTTCCCCGCCCTCAGTCGAATCGTACCCCAAATAATAATAAAATATTTAAAATAGTGGAACAAAAAGTCACAGACGGTGATATAAAGGGAGCCGCCCAAATGCTTTTTTCCAGTGACGTTGTTGCTCCAGATACCCCTGACACCGTTTCAGCATTAATCTCTAAACATCCACTTCCAGCAGCATCCCTCCGCCTGCCTGAACCCCCGGAGCCCGATGCACCACACCTGATTGCTAATAAGAAAGAAGTGTTGGCCGCAGTTATGTCATTCAAAAACGGCTCCGCCGGTGGCCCCGATGGCCTCTCGCCGCAACACCTAAAAGATTTGCTATGCGGTGCCACCGGTGATGCTGGCGAGCGTCTATTGGACGGTATCACCCAACTGATAAACCTCATGCTGTCTGGTAAAGTCTGCAGCGAGATCTCAGGAATCTTATATGGTGCAAATCTCTGCGCCCTTAAAAAGAAAGACGGCGGTATAAGGCCTATCGCTGTAGGCTTTACCTTTCGGCGTATTTGTTCTAAAATTTGCTGCAAACATATTTTTCCAACCCTCACCAAAAAATTTCAACCTTTCCAACTTGGTTTCGGCAGCAAAGGCGGCTGCGAGGCTGCTGTTCACGCAGCGCGCGCCTTTGTCGATTAGTGATGGGTAGGACATCAATTTAAAATGAGTTTGTATGAGTACCTCATTTTCTAAAATGAAGTACTACAATGTCTTACTTCAAATGAGGTGAGGTACTACCATTTTTTTAGCATCAACCGTTCCTCCGACTTCAAGAAACTCCACAACGGCAATAAAAAATATTTAATGTAGGTATAGACCTATTTATGCATTCCTAACTTCCTTTATAAATACATATAAATATTCAATTGGAGTGCAATTCTGGAGGTTAACAACAGAAGACATACATTTAAGAATTAAACTAAAGACATATAAAGTACCTGCATCCTACATGGCATCTTAATTTATTGATGCTTTTATGAACCTTGTTCTTATTTAGCTGTTTATTATTTTTATTGTTAGATTATTCAGTATTAATCCTTGCTACTTGATATAATTTTAAGTTTAATACTTATTCATATATTTCAATAAGTATTAACCATAAAACTACCATCTTTGTAGCTAACTAAGGAGAACAAATCCAATATTATTATCATTATTATATAGAAATGATTAACTTACCACCTAATAAATAAGAGTATAAACAAAAGCACTATTAACTTTCGCGCGGTAATGCCACCGCCGGCAACATTTTGCACTTGATTTTTATATGCAAAAGACACCAAGGACGACCCGCCAGTATATTTTATTGCGAAAAAAATGTCCATATATTGTTATTTTGGAATAATTATAAGACTTATCACTATAAAACACAACTAAATTAGCTAATGAAAATTACGAACAAATTATTATCGACGAAACTATCATAACTAGACCTAGACTACAAACACATATCAAAATTATAAATGTTCGAAGTTGTTTACGAAGCAGGTTAACAGAAAGTATTACAAATTCAAATCGTTAAAAAGTACTTGAATTTTTCGTCTATGCAAATTATATTTGCCGTTTTATTGATAAATTAATGTAAATTATCATATATTGTGTACGCCACCATATGATACTTCAATAATTTAAATAATATATTGGTCACTTATAAACTGACTTAAAGGATAACGGTTTCTAAGCAAGCTTCGTAAATGCCCAGCCATTTTGACAAGTAAGTAGCAATGCTAAGTTCAAAATGGCGTAAGATGTATGAAAGCCTGCAGCGCTTACGCTTGTTGTCTTTCGTGTTTCATTTTCGGCGAGGCGATATTGAAACTGGGCGTGTGTCTGTCTCACTCCCTCTTTGAGTAAATCTAATTCATTGTTTCATTTTGAAAGGATTTTTGAGGGAATGTCCCAATGTCCCAGTCAGTGACGCGTGAGGGGGTGAGCGAAACTTCAACGAATTTCTCGGTGGACCTTTTGTCGTTGCAATAAGGTTTGTAGTTCGGCAGTTAACAGACTCATTTCCTCATTTGAATGTGGGCGAGTACCGAGCGGTTCGCGCGCTCGCGACTCTCTTGCGAGTTGTGAGTACTTGTGAGCGTCGCGCGTGTTGTGATGCGCGCGAGTAAATGAGTAAAATGAATAGAGGAGTGAAGACATTTCAGCGGTGTGAAGTACTGCGACAATTTAACATAATGAGCGGTACAAAAGAGGTGCCTCACGAGTGAGCAACTCAACACTATTGTCGATGACGACTCGTGCGAGGTGCTGCTGAAAGTGGACGTGAAAAACGCTTTCAACTCCGTCGATAGAGGCGCCCTTCTGACACAAATCCAAGATGCCACACCTCTTATCTACAAATACCTGTGGCAATGTTACCACCAATCAACAAACCTCCTCTTCAAAACCCATCGCTTGGCGTCAGCTGTGGGCTGTCAGCAGGGCGACCCACTTGGACCAGCTATATTCAGCCTTGCCATCCACCCCATAATTTCCAACCTAAAATCAAAATTTAATTCGTGGTACCTGGACTGGGCGACGGCTTAGAATTAAACTTTACAAAATGTGAACTTTTTATAAATAATCCTGTCCCCACTACCGACCTGCAAAGCATTATTTCAAATTTCAACACTTTAGCTCCTAATATCAAAATCATAGACAAAACCTCTCTTAGACTCCTTGGTGCTCCTATCTTCCCGGAATCCATAGAACCTATCATTAGTGAACATCTAAATACTCACAAAGCTTATTCGGACCGCCTTCTAAAAATCAGTGCACACATGGCGTTAGTAATCATTAAATTTTGTCTTTTTGTGCCCAAATTCACATACATACTTAGATGCAGCCCCGTCTGGAAATACCCTCATCTCATCGAACCCCTAGACTCCGTCCTTAAACTTACACTTTCATCAATTCTCAATATCAACCTGGACAACCGCGCCTGGTCCCAGGCCTCTTTGCCAATCCGTCATGGCGGCCTGGGCATCCGACAAGTTGTCAGCGTCGCCCTCCCAGCTTTTTTGTCCTCTTTCCACAGCACGCAAGATCTCGCCAATAAAATTTTTTGCCCTCCCGCCGACAATATCTGCATCCAAATACAGATCGAGGCCAAAAATGCTTGGACGCAAGCCTGCCCGGAAAATCCAATCCCAGCCTTCGTACATTCACAAAAACTTTGGGATGAGCCCCTCTGCAGAGCCACCTTAAAATCTCTTATTGATAATGCTCAAAGCCCTGCAGAGCGCGCTCGCCTCCTAGCCGTTTCGGAGCCAGAGTCGGGGCTCTGGCTCCATGCGTTGCCATCCCCCAACATAGGCACCCTCCTTGAGAGAACGACCCTCACACTCGCTACCAGTCTGCGATTGGGGGTCAAAACCAATGAGCCCCACCGCTGCCGCTGTGGCTCCAATGTTGACGAGCTGGGCCACCACGGCTTGTCCTGCCAGAGAAGCGCGGGCCGCATCTCTCGCCACGCCTCCCTGAATGATGTCATCCGGAGGGCGCTTGCTTCCGTTAGCGTGCCGGCCATCCTTGAGCCGAACGGTATCGCACGCGACGACGGCAAGCGGCCCGACGGGATGACACTCATTCCTTGGAGGCTGGGGAGGACGCTTGTGTGGGACGCCACCTGCGTTGACACGCTCGCACCGTCCCACCTACAGGCGACCTCCGTCAAGGCGGGAGCTGCGGCTACAACCGCTGAACAGAACAAGCGGCGCAAATATGCTGTCCTCGGCGAGGGCTACATATTTGCGCCGTTTGGCGTAGAGACTCTGGGACCGTGGGGGCCTAGCGCAAAAAGCTTTTTTAAGGAAATGTCCCAGCGTCTCATTGACACCTCAGGTGACCGGAGGGCTGGCAGCTACCTCGGACAGAGGATAAGCCTGGCCATCCAAAAAGGTAACGCTGCCAGCCTTCTGGGCACCATATCACATGATGAAGGTGACCTGAGGAGCATTTTTTACTTATAAGTTTTGTTTAAGATTTGTTTTATTTTAGTTTTAATTTTAACGTTTAGTTTCTTGTACGACTGTTTAATAATTATTGACATACAGGAGAAAAAATAAACATATAGGTGCCATTAAAGCCTTGCAATGGCTTATTATGACATATCACATAGCAGGTGTGATTTAAGTTAAGACTCACACAAACTTGCCGTCAAAAACCTGCTCCCATACAATTAAAGTTATTTCAGAATGTTGTTTTAACCTCCTAAAGGCCCAGCCATACAAACAAAACTTCCAAAATTTGCCACTGAAATTTGAACCTAAACTGTAGGAAATAGAGTTGATTTTGCGTTGTTGGAAAATTGAATGAAACAAAGCAAAAGCGACTCTATTTCAATGGAACATGGTTTAAATTACATCGAACTGAATAGGTACTATAGGTAGGACCTTGGGCCTTAGGAGGATAAAATGAGAGGGCTAGTTTCGTGTGACTCTTAATAGGGTATTTGACACATGTTGAATTTTATAACTAAAATCTAGTTAAATAGATAGAAAATGAGCAATTTATTACAATACATTGGAAATTTAAAAAATATATGGGAATAATAAAAAAATACAAGGCTTAAAGTTTCAAAAAAAAAAATTTTTTTAATTTCCAAACAGGAATAAAATAATGTTTGATACCATTTGATTCCTTTCATTTTATTAAAAAAAAATATTGTATGGCAACTATATACATAAACGCAATCTTTCACCGACAAAATCGCAATTTCCTTGTTTTCCAGCATACATTGAAACGGCTTCTAACGTTAGGTACATGATGACGTCACGACGTATTGCCATTTCGTCAGTAAAGTGCGGGTGCCAGAGTTTGACCATCATTTTTAGGGTTCCGTACCTCAAAAGGAAAAACCGGAACCCTAATAGGATCACTCGTATGTCTGTCTGTCCGTCCGTCTGGCACAGCCTCTTTTCTCCGAAACTACTGGACCAATTAAGTTGAAATTTGGCACACATATGTAAGTTTGTAACCCGAAGATGGACATATAACGTAAATTAATTAATTTTAAATATGGAGGAGAAATTTTATTAGGGGGGTAAACAGTGGGGGTAAATGAGAAAATTAAAAAATAAAGTTTTTCAAACTATATCGTGTTATATATCAAATGAAAGAGCTCATTGTAAGATTCACAAATATATATTTTTTTATAATTTTAGGATAAATAGTTTAGCAGTTATTCAAGAATAAGTTTTTGTCAAAAATTTAATTTTTGGTACAAGCTTTTATCGCTGACTGTACTTTTCTTACGACAGACAACTAATACTCATCGAGACAATTCTAGAAACCCCTAACACAATTAGGTTGCGTTGTTTCATCACAGAGTTCCTATGGCCACTTCCTGTCTCCATCATCAGATCAGCTCGATGGTACCATAATATTGCATTGTCACCCGACTTACATGTGTATGCAAAATTTCAGCTCAATCGGAAACCGGATCAAATTTAACTTGCAAGATTCCATTACATGTTAGTTACATACAGGTCGACCTAATAAAAGCTTGTTAAAATAGGCAAAAAATGACCATTCCCCCTTATCTCCGAAACTACTGGGTCTAAAATTTTGAAAAAAATACACAAAATAGTTCTTTACCTATAGGTGACAGGAAAACCTATTAGAAATGTGCAGTCAAGCGTGAGTCGGACTTAATGTACGGAACCCTTGGAACACGAGTCCGACTCGCACTTGGCCGGTTTTTGACTTTTTTATTGGTTTTTTGGTTTAAGACACTGGGTCCCATACAGACATTTGATCCTCAAAAACCTGATCTATTGATACCATTGATAAAAATTGTCAAATACCCTATTCATTTTATTTAATTAAACCTTGTACATAAAATAATTTTTCCTTCAAGCCAACTTTTGGTGGCTTAGTTGGCTAGACTAGAGTTGCATTTTATAACACCACCTTTATTTTTATTTTCAGGGTGCAGATGAACAAAAAATCATATACTCAGGCCAGTTGTTAGACGACAACACAGTGCTCAAAGATGTCCTACGAACATACGAAAGCCAGATAGCACACACTATGCACCTTGTGTGCACACCGAAAAGGAATATAGAACCTCCAGTACCTACTCCCGATGGACTTAGACAAAGAAATGTCGGTGACAGAGCAGAGCCTATCCAAGTATCAAGGCCAGAGACAAGACAGAATGACCAGAACCATACAGTGGAAATGCAAAACTATTTGAGTTCCTTTGTCAACAATTATGGTCGGGTACCACCTTACCCAAACAACTATAACAACTTTGGTGGAAGGTTTCTGCCGGTGAATCCTAATGATCCCGCGTCATACGCTAATCATATGATGATGATGCAGCAAGCTTACTTGCAGTATATGCAGCAATATGCCAATATGTGAGTACCTACTGTCGTAACTACTAACTATACCTATCATCTGCAGGAGACCACTGTCTATAGAGTTCACTGTTCACCTGTTTATTTGTGTATACATCCTACATATATGTATATGTTACAAGATAGCCCACAAAGTTATGCATAATATTTTGATTTGTATGAACTGTTTAATTTAAATAATAGTGATTTTAAGTATGGTCTGACCTACCCTTGACCAGTAAATATTTCATGTCACTAGAAAACCTCGAAATAGTTCGTAGGTGTGAGGAACGCTATAAGCCTGAAATCCTATTTACGCATTAGTCATCGATTTTTTCTTTTCGCGTAATAGGTAAACGCTATAGCGAGGTATAAAGCGGATAAAATATATCCTCTAGCTAGTGCGAAAAAGTAATGGTTAGAATACGAATTAACTAAGTTTTGCACTCACTAGTGCATTCACTAAAGAAAACGACCTTTAGCATCACTGCAGCGACATCTGTAGTTTACTTTCCTTGACTCGGTCATTAGGTCATTACTCTAAAGAGAAAGATATATCTTTCCTGGTTACCGCATTAGAGTAATCTTTTGCAAAGGTTGACTGCTTTAAAGACTGCCTGAATACAAGCATTATCACAGCTATGTACATTGTACCTACACTTTATCTAAAGATGCAATAAAGTTAATATATGTGAGGAGTGTCTTTTCAAAAGGGTTTATTTTTTCTGGGAATCTATTTCTAAATTGGACCATAAGTTTTCTTGAGCAAGGTTCTCTCTAGAAGTACCATCATCTTCCTCGCGTTGTCCCGGCATTTTGCCACGGCTCATGGGAGCCTGGGGTCCGCTTGGCAACTAATCCCAGTAATTGGCGTGGGCACTAGTTTTTACGAAAGCGACTGCCATCTGACCTTCCAACCCAGAGGGTAAACTAGGCCAGTTTAGGGATTAGTCCGGTTTCCTCACGATGTTTTCCTTCACCGAAAAGCGACTGGTAAATATCAAATGATATTTCGTACATAAGTTCCGAAAAACTCATTGGTACGAGCCGGGGTTCGAACCCGCGACCTCCGGATTGCAAGTCGCACGCTCTTACCGCTAGGCCACCAGCGCTTCTCTCTAGAAGTACCGCTAAGAAAAAAATAAACCCTTTTGAATAGACACTCCTCATGTAATCAATCAATTACCCCCAGGTGGCAAGCAACCAACAACGCGGTCCCCGCAGCCCCGCCCGTGCCGGAGACCCCCGCCGCGCCCGAGCCCGCGCCGGCGCCCGAGGACGACGAGGCGCCCCGCGACTGGCTCGACCATCTATACGCGGCGTCGCGCATCGCCATACTGTTCTCGCTGGTGTACCTGTACGGGAGCCCGGCGAGGCTGCTCCTCGTGTTGCTGTTGGCCGTGGCTGGCTACTTGTGAGTATAATACTGCGCGGTTTGAGAAGCGCTGATTGACTTGACCACCTGTAGAGTAGATACTGTTCTCGCTGGTGTACCTGTACGGGAGCCCGGCGAGGCTGCTCCTCGTGTTGCTGTTGGCCGTGGCTGGCTACTTGTGAGTATAATACTGCACTGTTTGAGAAGCGCTGATTGACTTGACCACCTGTAGTAGACACGTGACGCGGTCTCGTACATCACCACTGCAACGATGGTATAGGTACTTCCCTTGTAGCCCTGACGGTTTCAAAGAAAATATTGCACCTCTCAAACCATTCGCGATATCCCGGTTGGAACTTTGCAGCGCCTTATTACTGAGTGATGAGTGATACGGGTAGCCTGAAATATTCGCGGCCTCAGCTAGAAAAAAAAGATTTAATATAAAAACTATGATACATTTTCCCCCGCCTCTTTGGCAGTTTAAATATTGCCGCCATTACTAACGATTAATAATTAACATTTACTTTAATACTCTCTTTCATTTTTGCCGCGAACTTTTCAGCCGCCCCTCGTATTTCCGATTCATCACTGAACGCGAAAGTTGAACATATATTTACGTTTGGTCAGATTATATGATATTGTGTTTGCCTGGCTTGTAAGCATGTGGATCAGATCCAAGTTGACCGTAGTTATGCAGAAAACGACCAACTCATTTTTTTTATCAATGCAGAAAGCGACCAAAGCCATCGAGTTAGGGTATAAGTCACTTTGACAAAAATAAAAAGTTGGTTGCTTTCTACAGAACTACGGTCAGTTAACACTTGCGGACCAACGAGGAGTTTTAGGTACTTATGTACCTATTCTCAAAGCTAAACGCATTAGATCTGGTGTGGATCTAGTGTCACAAAAATGACAGCTGATACAATTCTACCATGGTGGACAGGCCAATAGCATGTCCGTTGTATTATAAAAAAATCCTATTTTTCACAGGCACCAAATCGGCTTCTTCCGAGACCTGCACGTCAACCAGGCACCGAGACCGCAGCCGGTCCCGCGCCCGGCCAACGTTGAGCTTGACCAAGCCCAAGCCCCGGCCAACCAAGCCCCAGTTGACCAAGCACCCGTCAACCAAGCCCCAGTCAACCAAGCCCCAGTGAATGAACCAGCTGCTCCAGTTAACGCTGAAGCTGTTAACGCTGCCCCACAGGTAAAAACATAACCCATTATTCTTAAAATTTAGCAAATGTCAAAATTTGTCTCCTAGCTCTCTCTGTTTCCTTGGTAATTATCATTCCCATCCGATTGGGGTCTGTGTCCCTTTGCTTTGCCCTGTTTGATGTCTCGGCTTCAGAGATATTGCAGCACTCAAAATCTTTATTGATTGAACTTATCTACGTCCCCTTCGGCCTTGACCTCCGTCTGGCTACAGGGATTCAATTTCATTTTTAAGTTCAAGGTGATATTATGTAATACAGTCATGTTCCGGAAATCTCTTTACATACATGTCCGTAACTTCCGTAACCGTCTACTTTAGCTTATCGGCATCAACGTCACGTACTACCTAGGCTTCCGCGAATGATCTCGTCACAGGACAAATGATGCATAAAATTGCAAGTTGTAACCTATGCTAAGCATCTAATCTAATGAACTGTGAACATTGTGTGTGTGCGAGCTCATGAGATAATATAGAAACGTGCCTGTATGATAATTTTCGCCTAATTAATAAAGTGTGACTTATAATCGTTTGAGCTTGATTAAGCCACTAATGTGGCCTGACAGTAAAGCCACGTATTCACTAAGTATAAACGATTTTGATTAAAAACAGTGTTGGTAATCAAAGTCTCTCGGAAAATGTATGGGCCTCATTACGAAACAGTGTTTATAGACCTGGTTTATAAACAAAACTGTTTATACGTGGCTTGGTATTCCACTTGTCTAAGGTCTTTGTCCAATGTGCAATGCGTCTCACATTTTTTTAAGTCGTAAATACACATTGGACAATTTTTTATTTATTGACAATGATCTTGGACAAGTGGAATGCCACCCTTAAGCGTAGCCACACTCACGTAAAAATAAACTTTATTACTATGAAAAGTAAACAATATTTTCTCTTTTCAGGTAAACCACGCCAGTGAAACCACCCCACCCGAAGACAACCAGCAGTCCCTTTTAGCGGTAACATGGATGATTTTCACCACGTTCTTCGCCTCCTTAATACCAGATACCAACTAGTGTTTCGTGAAACTAGTGTGAACATTTAGGATCGTCTGTAATTATCGGTTACATACGGGGAAATTGTAGTTTTTCGGCTGCCTTTATACAGAATGAAGGGCATTCGGTAAAAAAAGTTGTTTATTCTTTTCCGAATTTATCATATGATAAATATGACGTATGGGAATTTTGACAGATTCGATGATGTCGGCGCCATTTTTCGAAGTCGAAGACATTAACTAAAATATATGTATAGTATACATATAAGTACTAATATGCTAGTACAACTAACTAGTGAAATGAAGTCATTCAATTCACAAAATTAAACTATTGAGACTATACTTTCCAAAGTTATTTCACGGTTATGTTATAATACTTATAATTCCGCAGCTTGCTTACACTTTTAAGTTTTAACCCGTTTAACGCCACACCTTTCGTGCGCGGCGCGTCATTGTGAATGTGAACGTTGTCGGAATGCACGAAGGTTGATTTTGGGCTGTAGCCGTACGCGTAGTTGACATATTTGGCGGTCAAAGGGTTAAAGGCTGGCTTGCATGCCAGGAAAGAATAATAGATCGCAGAAGCGATTGAACCTCGCGACTTAGTCGCAATAATAAATTTCTAGAGAAAGTAATATATGGGCCGTTGTTTGAAGTAAAGTTTAGGGTAAATTCTGGTTGTTCAAATTCCTCGTACTGATATAAAACCAAATATTAATTGTGTATAATTTATCTTTTTCTAGTATTAGGTGGACTTGTTACTGTGGATTTATAATGTTGCTTTAATTTGAATTGTCACAGAACGCAGTTTTGTCGTTTTGAACTTTAATTGCACTGAAATAAAGTTGAAGAACGAAATCCTTACTTTTTAAAATAACTGTTCTAAAGACTTTGATAATTTCTTGCCATAAATATATTATCCTCTGACTGTTTTGCGGCTCATGACATTTGGAACAGTAATTGACGAAAAATTGTCATTCGAATAACATGACTTAACTATCTAATACGTATATGCAACATCATTTTTGTTTGATTAAAAAATATTTCTTATAAATCCACAGTAGGTAAAAGTAGTTCGACGTAGGTTAAAAATGTATTTAATGTGATGAAAAAAACATGAAATTGAAAAAAAAAATAGGGATTATATTTAAAAAAATCTCAATAACGATTTGAAAAGCGTTTTTAAAGCCTGGTATTTTCGACCAGGAACACTTTTTGTTTGGAAAATTGGTGCTTAAAATGTCTTGAATTACAGTAATGAATCTTCAGTTTTGGAATCTTTTCGCTGAATTCATGTTCTAAGTATTTCCATTGCGACTGGGTTAAAAGCTAACCATTAGGCCACGTATTCACTATAAACAATTTTGTTTATAAAGAGTATTGGTAAACAAAGTTTCTCGGAAAATGTTTGGTACCTAGTCATTACTAATTAAAAATATATATAGTGAATACGTAGCGTTAGCGTACTAATATGACCATACAGTGACAGTGACCAAGCAACATATTAGGAGCAAGTGAAGATATTTTTGGGCACCCTTTCCTGATGGCAAAATATGCAGATATTTATTCTTCCTCATGTTAAACATAGGCATAGAAACGTTTATCTAAATTTTGTTATCATTACCATTGCATAGTAACTTTTCTTGCCCGGTAAATTTTCAGTGTGTAAATAATGGATAGTTTTTTATAGCGGGTATATATAGGGTTGCCAGATGGTCGGGATTTGGCAGGATTCTCCAGATATTTAGCATGTGTCCCCGATCGGGAACACAATGCTAAAAATCGGGAGATTCCCGCCGAATCCCGACCATCTGGCAACCCTAGGTAAAAATACTGGGTATTGCCACAAGTTCTGCTACGAAGTTAATAGTCCATATCCCATATAAGAATTTGGGTAGAAAATTAGCGGGTTTGAAATGACGAGAATACGTAAGTTTCAACAATTGGTGAAAACATTCCTGATAATGAAGTATACACCCCAGTTACTTATAAAGCCAGTTATTTGTTAAAAATAGAAAAGGATAACATCAAAATTGAAAAATAAAATTGTATATTGTAGTATTTAATTAAAGCTTTTTAATAGCAATTTTTGGATTGCGAATTAATATTTTAGATTTTTAGATGCAAAATATGTTGGCATACTCAGCACTAAATTGTATAAAGTTTTATTAACATGGATACAAAGATGAGCATTTTGTAATTAAGATTTATGGATATTTATTTGATATTACAGCATGCATAGTGGATCGTTCGTACTGTGATATTCCATGGTTTGTTTAATTTTGAGCTAACAATAAATTTTTAAAACATTGCTTTGATTTTTATTTAGAAATCATCAGTGAAATCGACATCCATTAACTCTTCTGTCAATGGATCACCATCTTTTTTCCCATTTTCTGGTTCACTGATTATGTTTGGAGGTATATCCTTTTCTTTTACATTAATATTATCAGATACTACTTCTGTAATTTCAGAATTAGATTTATCTTTAGTGTTCATAGTATTGGATGAATTTATTTCAGCCACATCAGATTCTATCTCCTTTTCATTAGAGTCACAATTACCAGTCTGTACATCTGCAGAAATTCCAACTTCATCAGATTCTAAAGCTTCGTCAATTATATTCTGCTTATCAGAATTATTTTCATCAGTATTTGCAACATCTTTTACAACTGGTGTATGGACATCAACTGCGATGGATTCGTTTACTACTAAAACGTTTTCATCATCAGAACTGTCACTGTCAATAACATTAGTCCTATTGTGTTTCTTTACCACAGGTTCTATGTCAATTTCATCATCGTTTTGTGTAACATCATTTTCTGTATTCGCTTTCGTTTTTTCTCCATTGTTGACAGCAACATTTTCTGTATCTCCATTATTGGCTGCAACATTATCTGTATTCGTTTCCTCTGTTCTTTCTGGAACGGTTTCAGTAGAAAGGTTAGCATTCTGGTTGGAATTATTAGATTGATTGAGTCTTGCTAGTCGCCTTTCCTCGGCGAGTATCCTGTTCCTCATCATTCGTTCTTTTTGTTCCTCGCTAATGGACGGTGATGACGTTGCTTTAGGTAACATAAGGGGTGACCTGTAAATACAGAAGTTAGGTTAGTAGTTAGTTGGGTAGTCATTTCGTTCATTTTTAGCCTACATTCTTTTATATTATTCACAATGACGGGACTTAAACCCGTAAAATTAAGTTTTAAATTTATCTCCGACGTTTCGACGACGGCACGTCGTTGTGCCCGTGGTCTCGGAGAAGACTGGATAAAGTGGACTTCAACATCTTCTAGGCGCGCGACTTTTTAGAATTAACCACACTTGGTCTTGTTTGTCCGTCATTGTGAATAATAATGAGTAAAAATCGTGAAAGTTATAAACCTTTTACTTTTACATTTACTTTATTGACCGAGCGTTAGCAAAGGCCAGCTTAGGCAAAAATACGAAATGCGACCTGCAGGTCGCAATATTTTTAATGTTATTGCCAGGTCTACGGCTCTCAAAGCCACTAGTTACCTATGGTCAGACATTGGAGTATGCATCTCCTTCCTAGCCGACCCTAGTGCAGGCGTGGACCGTGCCAGCTCAATCTGTTGCTGCAGCAAGCGGTCAAACTCATCCTCCTCTTGAGGTGGAGCTGCCTCATCTCCACTTGAATCCTGCTGCTGTACTGTTTCCTCGGAGAGGAACTGGTCTGTACGGATTTTGTGGAGGTGGACCTAAAAATTAGAATGATGGTATTAGTGCATCTGGAATGCCTAGATTATATTTAATGTTATTAATTGTTATTGTTTAAGTCTACCTATGTCAAATTTACCTTAACAAATTTTTAGATTTGTTGTGCCTACTTAACCCTTTATATATAAAGGTGACAGAAATTATGCAAAATTGAACCATATTATTTCCTCTGCAAGGTTTTAAGAAATAAAAAATTCCACCAATGCTTTTTGCTATTAAATATTTGTAGATTAATACCTACCATGACGGGTCTCTTCTTCCCGAGAGTCTCAATCTTCTTGAGGCAGTCATCAAACTTGAACTTAGGATACAGTCTATAGGCCCAGTGCTCTAGTTTCTTGAGAATGAGGTCTAAATCTTCTCTCTCATGGCCTTTTCCTGTGAAATACAAGAACATTTACTGCCAGAATTGTTTTTCAGGTATAATTTACAACAAAACTTAAGCAAACAGACATCAAGTCTTTGTGTACCATCACCCACACTGTTAACTGACAGCACAGGGCGGACACACCATACATCAAAAATGATTTGCGTTTATATCTGTGCGCGGCACGTCTGTACACGCGTCATTGTATATCTGACGGACTTCTGGCATGCTCTCAGTAGAGCGACTTACACACACATTCATGTAGCGGCGCGGGGCGAGGTAATCCGAGTCGGGGCGGGGTGGTGCGTGTCAGTTCTGTATGATAATACTATTACTTATTCTGTGCTGACAGTGTAAACCTTAATACAAAAGGCATAATGGTTAAGAGTATTGCTGTTTGTACATGTTTAAAATTTAATTGTTAACTTATGGGACACTGTATTAAATTTAGGTACATACCTTTAAACATGAAATCTTTGAAATGTTCAGGTAATATTTGTATTCCCCTTGGGCCGGTAAGCCTTGCCGGGTTCAGAACAACACGGGGGTTCTTCACAACCTTTTTAGCTTTGGCTGTGTGATCTACTACTCTCTTGTCTTCCTCTGTAATAAAACAAATATTTAAAAAATAACACACACACATACACACGCCTTCAAATAAAATTGTTTACTAACCAGCCTCATCTTCCTTTTCGCTATTTTCATTACTGTCTGGAGACCGCGGTCTGTCATCCAGCTCGTCACCTTCGATCACTCGCTCAAGCTCTTGAGCTTCACCTGCCTCGTCCTCCAAGAACACATCCTCTAGCAGGGACATTATTCATACACTTTTTTACACATAACCTCTATGTCCTAAAATTAACGTAGTCTTGAAAAACTTTGTCACAATGTTTATAATTCCTTTGAAGCAAAATATCACCGCAATCGCACTTCCCTTTCGTTTTTTTTTATAAATTCAAATGTAAGAGTAAGACTGTAAGTTGTAATTGTAATAATTGTATTAACTTGACAGTGACACTCAGTGACAGTTTTAGATTTAGGCGGGAAAAGTTTCTTTTTGTATCTCACTTTACGCAGTAAAAAAATATTACTTAAAATTATTTTAACGCAATTAGACTGATAAATAATTAAGAATCCCATTCTTTTATAAAATAACTCAGAATCAGCCCTGGAGAAGGCTACAAATATAATGTCTCGCATAAAATGCTGCATAAATGGAACTTGTGTCATTAGCGCGTGTTACGTGTTACTAGACTGCAAGTGAAAAGGAACGTCTCACGTTCAAGGAAATTAGCATGGACAGATTTATAAATTAGGCATGTAAAACTTCCGCTTTATTTAAGTAATAAAAGAAGTTTAAAAGTATTCAGTTAATTTTAAAAACCTTGTGTAAAAAAACGGATTATTAATATAATTATTTATTTCAAAATTTCACAGCATACAACTATTGTTATATCAAACCGGTAATATACATATTTCGCTTTTATAGTGTATAGACCTATACCACCTATACGAATATTTAATTGATCACCTATGGTATGCTTTCATTTATAATATAAAACCGCTGATCGATTGTCTTCAATTGTTACATAATCACAAAAATTTTTGGCATTAAAAACTGGCCATTCTTCAAACCGTTACGTTAAACGTGAACATGGAACACCACTAGTAAGTCACGTGACCAGCTTGCGTTTGAGAGCGCATCACAGGTATGGAAATCAGGAAATTTTATTAAAAAATAAGTTGATTTTCGGATATTGCTTTAGAATTAAGGTAAACATAAAAGTTGAGATTTAATTGTGTGTTGATGTGCGTAAAACAATGTGTAAAAAAGGTGTTGTGTACGTAATTCCGTCATAAAAGAGACTGTCTGTCATTTTGATACCAAGAAAGCTGCTTCAAGAATGGCGTCCCCCACATGTGCCGCTGGTATTCGGTTTCGCGCTGAACGGGATAGGATTCGATGACGCGTGCTCCTTGAATCGTGGAAAAGTGCTGCTATCGCAATTCTACGTGGTTTCCGTAGGAAGCCGACGCGCATCCTCGTTTTTCGTGTATCGCCCTTGCGCTCCACTTGCAATGAATCATTGTCCCGATTTCTGCTTGAAGAAGCTGAATATTTCTGTATTTCGTCGCTAGTGTTGATCCGGAAGTGGAAGTTGTTGTTTGAATGAGTTTATTGCAGTGTTGTGATGGGTAAAAGTTGTAGTTTGTAGTAAATTTACACAAATGTTTTGTTTATCAATTTGCCGCTCCTACACCGCCACGGACGGTGAGTGATGTCTTTGTGCTGATATGGTGCCTACGTATTTTGTTGATGGTCAAAGTTTATGCTAGATTCTCGGTGGGTATGTGTATTTTGCCACTTCTGTGCAGTTAAAACTCGTTAACAAAGCTTTTTAGAAAAGGATTAGGTTATGTGGGAGGGCATTCACTTTTGGAGATGCATGTCCTTGAAATTTTATAGGGTTTTTCTGATCAGAAGTGATACATGATAGACTGCTTGCCTGCTTGGTATCATATTTTATTTAGTATAAGATATTAATTACCAGTGAAAGTAATGTTTTGTTTATTTATATCCTGATAAAAACTATTGCATATTGATAACATTCACAACATAACACTCCTTGGTTGATAATGTTAATTCATTCAGTTACAAATGAAATGTTGTTGAAACAGCGATTACATCATACAAAATGAAGTTAAAAAAATGTAAGTGGCACTTATTGTTTAGAATTGTTTCGGTTAGATAGTTGTGGGTTGAAATATGCCTAGTGTATACCAGCAAACTTAGATACTAAATGTTATGTTAGATGCTAAAAAAAAAGAATCTATATTATTTAATTTTACACTAATCAATTTTTTTACTGACTTCAAAAATGAGGAGGTTCTGAATTCATCTGGATCTGTATTATGTTTGTTCTCTGATTTCTTATAGATGGTTTAACCAATTTGGAGGATATTGAAATGTACACTTCAGTTGGTTCCACTGTCATCATGGGTGTCATGGGCGCAATACGGGTAAAGCCGATGTGGGTTTAGTGGGTAGGCCTTCTCCCCCTTTTCTCACTAAAAGAAGGGAATGGGAGATGGGAGTCCCACATAACCCCCAACGCCTCCCTTGGTCACAGGGGGTATGCGTAACAGCATAACCACATCGTAAAGATGTATCCTTAATTTAGTTTGACCATAAATTAATGAAAGTCAAAGCAAAGCAAAGTGCTTATTGTAGGTATATTTAGGTGCCTTCAGGTAGGTTGCCTAAAAAAGATTTTTTTAGTTACTTAAATTAAAATGTAGTACTCTCGAAACTGCTAGCAGTCCTGCAGGAGGCAGTTGGCTAGAGTGACAAAGTAAAATAGATAGCTTTTAATCATTCTTGCAAAAGTTGCAACACTCCTAGCATAATCATGAGTTGCAGGTTTATGGAAACTAATGCAACGCCAAATATTTTGGCAAATAGGTCCAAGTGAGTAAACCCTTAACTGCTTTTGACACTGACCTTTGATGGGGTGGGATTAGCATGTCGAAGTTGCTTACAAATTGTTGATCAAAATCATGTACACAAGTGGCAGAACAGGTCATTGCACTGTGCTATTGAAAATTAGTCAAATAATCGCAAGTGCGGACATGAAACTAATTTTACGATATTCTCAATGGCAATTCGTTGTTTACGAGTGTGGTATGTTTACACTCCGCAGTGGAGTTATACACGCTTTTTATAGTTGTTATCTATTTTTAACTGACAGCTGCAGGTGCCTTCTTATTACAACTTTTAAATACACTGTAAGTTTTAAATAGCAAAGTTATTTACTAATTACTCATAGGTAACTAGGAAAGACGCTAAGCACGAAAAACGTCGTACATTGACTCGCCTGTACGGCTACCATCAGTTTGGCACTGACATAAACGCCATCGAGAACGTAATTTACTTTCTATACATCTCGCTCGTACTCGCATATTATGGCTCCTCTACACGATGGCCCAGCGCCGGCCACTCCAAGGGACGCATTTATGCGTTAGAGGGAGCAAGTGATATTGCTATCTCATTCTACCGCATGGCTGCGTCCCGTGGAGTGGCCGGCGCTGGCCCATCGTGTAGAGAAGCCATTAGTGCAAACGAGATGTATAGAAAGTAAATTACGTTCTCGATAGCGTATATGTCAGTTTTGACACTGTCAGTGACTCATGTACGGGCTCTGAGGGGCTACCGCGAAATCCGTTTTTCGCAAATTGCGGGGATCTTTCTCTTTTACTCCAATGAAGGCCTAACTAGAGTGACAGAGAAAAATGCCTGCAATTTGCGAACTTCGATTTTCGCGGTTATAGCCCTGTTCTTATTTCTATCGCACGCGCGTAATTTTAGTGCTGTCCTGCCCATGATGATGAACTATGATGCCCGTGCGATGGAGATAGGAACAAGCGGGTCGATGTACGATATTCGTCATGCTTAGCGTCCTTACTTTAGAATAGTGAACCTGAATTCGAATATTTGACGTATTACGAATTAAGAGCCGTGAAAGCGTGGGTTTTAAATACCCTACCGGCGACGCCCAGGGCCTGTTCTCTATATCTATGTGCTCTGGACCCGCCCACGCCATTTTCATTTGAGGAGTTATTAGTCCACATTAAGATACATCTTCATATTTGCAAATCCCGGAGCTATTCTTACATCACTCGTACGAACTGTATATTCTCGCCCTTAGTCACCCTTGTCAATAAAAAAGTCGCGTCTAGTGTGCACGGAGCATAATACGTCAATAACCCTGTCCCGAGTAAAACGCGTTCTTGCGATTTCACGGCCAACGACCTTAGCATCCTGTCCAAGGCTTTAATTGTCTCAGGATCATTTAGGACTAAGTTATAATTATGTTCGCAACTTCGTTTGTGAGTTTATTTACATAATGTCCAATACAAACTTTACGGGGTAACAAAAATATCTGATCATGTAAATAATTTAGACTGAATGTTGAATTATTCAATTTGGTCTTGAAAAATAAGATAAACGGTTTTAAAGCAAATCTTGTTTGACTTGTAATTATTAAACACTAACTGTAAAAAAGTGGGGCTTATAAAAAATATGAAAATGTTTATTTTTATTTTATTTATTTAGTACAGTCAACATCAGCAGTAGCGGATGGCACACGCAACAAAAGTTAGTTATACTTTTGAACTCAATCTGTAGATATATGTATCTTTACATCTTACTTAGAGAAAGTGTTGGAAGAGGGTAGATATTTTTGGCGCTTGGTTCTATCCGCTACTGTGCAACTAGTGAACGACCGAAGTTTCGGATTCGGCATAAAAATCATGCGAAGGTTCGGTTATGGCTAAAAAACTGCCGAACCTTTCTGTAGTATCCGGCCGAAGTTTCGCTTTGGGTTTCAGCATTGGGGCCGAAACTGGAGCAAAAACCCTTCGATTTCGGCAAAAAATCCTGTTTCGGTCGGACAAAAAGGCTCTGTCAAATTATACATAAACCTTCCTCTTGAATCACTGTATCTATTTAAAAAAACCGCATCAAAATCCGATGCGTAGTTTTAA
Source organism: Cydia amplana (assembly GCF_948474715.1). Classification (NCBI taxonomy): domain Eukaryota; kingdom Metazoa; phylum Arthropoda; class Insecta; order Lepidoptera; family Tortricidae; genus Cydia; species Cydia amplana. The sequence goes on from NC_086070.1 coordinate 21,307,753, forward strand.
AGATCTAAGCATACATAGGGACAGACAGACAGCGGGAATCGACTTTGTTTTATACTATGTAGTGACAAAAAATAAGTCTAAACATACTAATAATTTTCTTTTTATTGTTACAGCTGCTTGTAAATAGAGGCTGTAAATATAATTATAGCAGATAAAGATGAGTTTGGGAGCACGCGCCACCAAGGGTGGTGCGAAGGGGAAGGACAAAGCCCAGGACAAGGCCAAGGGCGTCGACAAACCACCGGCCAAGGAGAAGGTCAAACAACAGCTACAGGTTAGTGGGGTCAAGGTCAAATTGCAAGTTAGCGGGGTCAAGGTCAAATTGTAAGTTAGTAAGGTCTAGGTCGATCGCATCTTATGAAGTTTCACACCAAGGAGAAGAGTAAACATAAAGAGCAAGATAAGTAAGGCTAAGGAGAATCGCAAGTTACTGGGGTCAAGGTCAAACTGTAAGTAACTAGGGTGTAGGTCAATAGCATAGCATCTTATAAAGTTTCACACTGAGAAGAAGAGTAAAGAGTTTTGTTAGTAATTCGGCGCAAAATTCAAATTGAGTGAACAAATCTACGCGCCTACTTTAAAAAAATTGCCAGACTGAAATGTTTTGTAGTGTGCCCAATGATGAGAACTCATAACGGAGGGGGGCCGTCGCGGAGTCAGCACGGTCGACTAGTCGTCAAACTGGTCCGCCGATCGGCGCGTGTCCGCGCTACTCCGTGGCGGGGTTGCCCTGTGACCATAGATTATGAGAGCTGAGGGCCATTTATTAGGCATAAGGGTGTCAGTACTTATGCAAAATTAGTGGGGTCAGGGTCAAATTGCTAGTTAGTGGAGTTAAGGTCAAACTGTAAGTAACTAGGGCCTAGGTCAATGGCATCTTATGAAGTAAACGCCAAGGAGATAAGTAAACACAAAGCTCAAGATAAATAAGGACTTCGAATAATAATAACATCACCGGACTGAGAAGTTTAAACAACACGGATTAGTAACTTAATAAAATGTACGAAAAACTCTGTAAACGGTATGTTGATATAGGTCAGGACCTGCGTAGATTAAGACTATTAAGAGCCTTATCACACCGGCGATTTGCGGTAAACTTGAAAGCAAGGTGAGCGCGTAGCGAGTTCAACTCTCCCGCAAATCGCCAGTTTGATAAGGTGATTAAGGCCTAGGTCAACTTACAAGTTATTGGGGTCAAAGTCGTTCTTTATCATGTTAGAAAACAATTAGATATTCACTTCATACCTCGTCGGCCTTAACGCCAATAGCTGATGGATGGACATGGAACTAAAAAGAAAACTGACCTCAGTGCCTCAGGTGCTTTATCAATGATTGCGTGAATTAGACTCTTTGCTTATCTCACTAAGGTCCCTTTTCCCTTGAAGCCCTTTTCATATATCAAACATTTTTTTACGTTCCAGGCAACCACAGAACAGATGCGTATGGCAAACATGATCGACCGCAAAAGCGACGACTCCACGGACGTCCGAAGAATGGTGGGATCACTTTCACACGCTATCTTCGCTTTTAGATCGAAACATTCGAAACGCAATTGTTATTGTGGGAAATGCCCAACAATAGAGGTCACATTCCTGTAATGCTTCGATGAAGTCTCCTATTTAGTTAGCCATTTTTGGTACTTCGAATAATGTAAACAAACCCACACGATTTAATTTAAGTTATTTTCCCAATAGTGAAATAACTCTATTGCTGCAGGATACGTCAAATTTCATGTTAATATCCTTGATATAATGACCTTTTCTTGCAACAGTCTACCAACATTGCAGCACTGATGTCAGGAAATGACAATTTTGATACTGTATCCTGGATAATTGATATTTCTTGCGACCAGTCTGCTGCAAAGCTGTTGCCATTGGAATGTTATCTTTAGCTACTACTATTTAACTAAGTTGTTGATTGCTATAGTAGTATAATTTGAACATACCCTAGGTCAAAATTCGGCAAATTTATGAAGAGAAGAGTCGACCACAGTAAGGGCTCATTTAGACGGTGCAAGAACTCGCATGCGAGTTTCATTACATTGCGTCGTTTGATCGGTCGGCTGAATAGTTGTAACCTCAATGGTCCGCAATGTAACTAAAATCGTATACGAGTTCGCGTGCCGTCTAAATGAGCTCTAAATAACGTTTTAGAAATTTCAAAGAGCCGCAAAAGTGATTTGACTGGTCTAGTGTGAGGTGTGAGGTCCCTTGAAAAACCGCAATGGCAGGTCTAAAGAGCGACTAGCGGCTTGCCGACCCCTGCCCTAGGTAATATTTAAAGCGTTTATTTGTATCATTAACTACTGTTAACGTCCACAGGTGCTAGAGCTGATGGAGATGACATGTCGCACTGAGGAGGAGGTGTGTTCAGCGCTGCACGACTCGGACAACGACATGGTCGCCGCTTGCAACCTACTGCTGGAGGAGAGTCAGCGAATACAGGTTACACTTTTTCTCTGTGGAACTTATGCTCACAATTAGTCAAAGATTTTATTGCCAGTGTTCGATGTGGACGTCTGCGTGGTAAAGCTGTGTTTGGATGACACGTTTTACGTATGCTCGCCGGCGCGCGTAATGTGTAGTGGACAGGTCACGCAACATACCTGAGCCAGGAAGATACAAACCTACGTATCTGTGTGCCTGGTTTCATTTGGTTACTTTTTTGTTTTTAGGGTTCCGTAGCCAAATGGCAAAAAACGGAACCCTTATAGATTCGTCATGTCTGTCTGTCTGTCTGTCTGTCTGTCTGTCTGTCTGTCCGTCTGTCCGTCTGTCCGTCTGTCCGTCTGTCTGTCCGTCCGTATGTCACAGCCACTTTTCTCCGAAACTATAAGAACTATACTGTTGAAACTTGGTAAGTATATGTATTCTGTGAACCGCATTAAGATTTTCACACAAAAATAGAAAAAAAACAATAAATTTTTGGGGTTCCCCATACTTCGAACTGAAACTCAAAATTTTTTTTTTCTTCAAACCCATACGTGTGGGGTATCTATGGATAGGTCTTCAAAAATGATATTGAGGTTTCTAATATCATTTTTTTCTAAACTGAATAGTTTGCGCGAGAGACACTTCCAAAGTGGTAAAATGTGTGTCCCCCCCCCTGTAACTTCTAAAATAAGAGAATGATAAAACTAAAAAAAATATATGATGTACATTACCATGTAAACTTCCACCGAAAATTGGTTTGAACGAGATCTAGTAAGTAGTTTTTTTTTATACGTCTTAAATCGCCTACATACGGAACCCTTCATGGGCGAGTCCGACTCGCACTTGGCCGCTTTTTTTTTAATTATTATTACTTACAAAATGTCTTGGATGTGCCCAATGATGAGAACTCATAACGGAGGGGGGCCGTCGCGGGGTCAGCGCGGTCGACTTGTCGTCAAACTAGTCCGCCGATCGGTGCGTGTCCGTGCTTCTCCGTGGCGGGGTTGCCCTGTGACCATAGATTATGAGAGCTGAGGGCTAACTGAACAACCTAGGCGTAACATGCTGATGTTACGCCTAGGTTTTGAAAATGTTCATGTTTTTACCCTCGTTTACTTTATGATTATGATTTCGATCTTTGCAGTATGTAATCTAGTTTAAATTTCACGTAGTTCTGTAATTTCAACGACAATGCAACAATATGCTAACATGGGGCTGATCTGATGATGTAGTCCTGTCCTAGATGATGGAAACCTAATCAAATCTTACTACTATGTATTTTCCGATACTTTTAGTTTTAGTTTTATTTCTATTATCAGTTCTGTTGTACATTTGTAGATTTAGTACCATAACCTGTATAATAATGTAGGTATACTTAATGTTATCTCCGGGGTGAGAGCCTGGTGAACTGTAATACAGGTTTATACCTAGTTCAGACTCCAGTCTCTCACAAAGGATCACAACGGCATCTCTTATTTCAATTTTTGTTATCTTACTGTGAAACTGTTACAAATCCTTTGTGAGCTGATAAATAAATATTTTTATTATTATTTTATTATAATCTTTGACAGACATATTGAGTTTAGCATCATTTGAAAGGTCTCGAGGAGTACTTAATAGACGGGAAGAAAGAACAACATTTTTTTTAATCTGGAAAGTTTTTTTTTCTACTCCCGTACTTTTATTTGTCATTTAAAGGGTCGTGCACACACCTTTAAAGCCCTACCTTATAGTTGTCAAGACAAGTCTTTAGTCTATTCCCCAAAAAAGAATTTGTGTATACACGCAGTATCTTTTTGGCGATTTTACGATACTTTGTGTAATGACCACTTTAAAAATTTTGAATGAAATACAGTGTTGCCAACCTTATTTTAAATGTCATCTCTGACAAATAAGTGAACCATAGACATGTTTTTTTTTTAATTTCATTTATTCATTCATTCTTTTCCCGCCCGTACCCTCCATCTTTGCTACTTCTTGAATTAAAAATATTTGTTAATTTACAATTTTATTTAAAAGTAAGTGCTTGGTCGTAGAAAAAATATTGTATGCAACGTTGTTTAACTGAGTCAAAAAATACTCGTGGCGTCTTTATTAACAATTTTCGGCTTCGCCTCAAATTGTTACTCACGCCACTCGCCTTTTTTGACCTCTCTTAAACAACGGTTGCATAAAATACTATTATGTAATAGTTTTGAACGTTTGGTATCTTCCAGGGCGAATGGCAGACAAATGAGAAGAAGAAGAAAAAGCCACCCGCCGTCGCTGGCAACGGCGAGCCCGAGCCGCTCCGCGAGCGGGAGGCGCGCGAGCCGAGAGAACGTTCTGGCCCGCCGCGTCCACGTGAGTGGATTTTTAGGGTTCCGTAGCCAAATGGCAAAAAACGGAACCCTTATAGATTCGTCATGTCTGTCTGTCTGTCCGTCCGTATGTCACAGTCACTTTTCTCCGAAACTATAAGAACTATACTGTTGAAACTTGGTAAGTAGATGTATTCTGTGAACCGCATTAAGATTTTCACACAAAAATAGAAAAAAAACAATAAATTTTTGGGGTTCCCCATACTTCGAACTGAAACTCAAAAATTTTTTTTTCATCAAACCCATACGTGTGGGGTATCTATGGATAGGTCTTCAAAAATGATATTGAGGTTCCTAATATCATTTTTTTCTAAACTGAATAGTTTGCGCGAGAGACACTTCCAAAGTGGTAAAATGTGTGTCCCCCCCCCTGTAACTTCTAAAATAAGAGAATGATAAAACTAAAAAAAATATATGATGTACATTACCATGTAAACTTCCACCGAAAATTGGTTTGAACGAGATCTAGTAAGTAGTTTTTTTTTATACGTCATAAATCGCCTAAATACGGAACCCTTCATGGGCGAGTCCGACTCGCACTTGGCCGCTTTTTTATTTGAATAATCTTATCTCCGTATCGAGATCTTCTTTCATATTTACCAACCACTTGACAAATAACTGAGTAAAGAACCATTCCCATGGAGGAATAGGGATGTTTCCTGCAGGCGCGGCCCGCCTTAAGGAGCGCTTGTGCGGTGCACTCCCATAAATAATCAAAATGAAATTATGGTACTTATTTAATTTATTACTATTTAAGATCTATCGTAAAAAACTCAATACCAATTAAATAATAACCTTTATTCATTATACTTAAGTTTATAGACAGCTCACCACTACCTACACGGCGTACTCCTATAATTTCATAGAAATCAAAGGTAACGCGCGAAGCGGAGCGCTTTGGATTGCGCTCCTATGGAAAAAGATTTAGTACATTCGATCAATAGGAAATTCAATAAGAGCGAAAGAGAAGTTTCGACAGAGCTCCGCGCGTGAGACGGAATATTTTCTATGAGGGAAGAGGCAAAATCGGTGCGGCGCTCCGAGTCCGTTTGATCTGCGCGCGCATCCCGCGCGCCATGTTGATATTGTTGTCACTTGTTTCTAAACAGACCTTAGTCAATTTTAAAGTATGTGCGGGAATGCAATTTTGGCTTTTTTTCATTCTAAATAATGAAAAAAGAGTTTAAACAGTTAAAGCACATAATTTGTTTGTTGAGAGGTGTTTAAAAATGAATGAATATAACGTGAGAATGTGAAAAAGTTTACAAAATCGACTCGAGTTAAATTATGGACGACCTTGAACTTTCGTAGCAATGTTAGTCAAAAGCAAAAACTTATATATTTTTTAAATCAGATCAATAAGCAAAAACACCGTGGTTGTGTTGTGTGAATGTGATAAAAGTAACTAGCTTATTTTGTTTTTCGTGTTACCTATATGTTTTGTGTTTGGCGCGGGCGCGGGCGCGGGCGACAGCTGTGCGGTGAGTTTGTTTAGACCGAAACAGGTGTGTTAACAATTTAGCACATCTTTCCATAAAATTTAAATAAAAACATTATATCCATTTGTAAAATGAACTGCAGTTGGCGTCTATCGGTCGTCAAGATATTCGTAATACCGAAAATCTATGAGAGAGTTCAATGACCGGGTGGACGGAAACCAACATCTAGGTACTTTGCGACGGTTAATTGAATGTGTAGGTTTAGTTTTTGTTTTTTATTGTGAGTGAACACCCATAACACATAGCTACCAGCCGCCTCTGGTTTCCTGTACACTTAAAATAAATTATTTCAAACCGTGCACGAAATAAAGCACCAGATAATTATTAGAAAAACAGATAGCAGCTATTTTTATTAAACACAATTTGTATTTAATAAATCGGATTGAAATATAAAAAGTAGGTGAGTTTACCGTGACGTCACTATATTTGTTTTCATATAAATTCCATACTAAAAAATCGTTTTGACAGTTCTAAAAAAGAAGCTGATTTGACTAGGAATGTAGCCTATTAAACATAAGACACAAGTCTAACTTGCGACGACTAACTGTATCTGTGAAATCAGACGCGAGTGCGCAGCTTTCGGGATACGAGGGCGCAGGTTGTGCCTCACTAGGGTTGTAGAATCGCATACGAGTATCATGTTCCCTCGCTAGAGAGCATGATAGACAGCCGTATAAACCGGCAGCCATTATAAAAACTGAGAATACGGATAGGTATGAGGAAAGGAAACGAAAGTTTCAATGTGCGACGGTCTGTCACTCTGGACAGTAAATCGGAATGAATATCTTCATGTTCATGTGTCTCTACCACAGAACATATTAAAGAGGTTAGAACGGCTATCGCGCGCAGTTAGTATTGGAACCGGTGTCGCCGCTCGTTCCTCTCCACATTTCCACATTTCTCGCGCAACGGTAGTAAAAACTTGTGTGCCTGGTGAATGGATACGCCTCCTTTACACAGATTTGATGTCTGGCTTCTTAATCTGAACGTTATTGTGGCGCAAAAGGCATGTTTACGTTTTTCGGTCAGCGCGAGCGAGTACTAGCATGCGAGCGTTTGCTCATAACCGGCGGCGACACGTACCCTGCTCGCATAGCCATTCTACTTGTTCTGTGGCCTCTACAGCCTACGGGCGACGCACGTTCTCTATATAAGTTAGTTTGCTTTACAAGGTATATGTTATCAGGTCGCGGGGAAGCAGAGGCGCGGGGTCGCGGTCGCGGCGCGGCGCGTGGTCGCGCGCGCGGCGCCCGGCGCGGCGCGCCCGGCCGGCCGCGGCCGCGCGGGGAGCTGGGCGAGCGCGGCGAGCACGGTCAGTACACTACACACTTCCTGACATCCTGTTTACGATAAATTTAAAAGTGGAAAAATTACTGTCTTGGGTGAATTAAAATTAGTATGGGTAGCACATCGTAACTGGTGAATTTCCAATATGACTTGGAACTCCGGTAGCCGTTTAAGAAGTGTAACACTCTTACGGTAGATGTCGCTACGGTCCCCTTGACCCATAATATGGTGGAAAGATTTGCTGGCTATGGATGAGGTCTTGGTGGCTCAGATGGCAGAGCGCTGGAGTATCGATCCAGAGGCCGTGAGTTCAAGTTTCACCCAAGACAGTAATTTTTCCACTTTTAAATTTATTCTAAGCTTAATAGCATCGTTCGCAGACGTTTCTGCTTGTTAAAAATTAAAATCCTGTTTACATCCTGTTTACACATAAATAAATAAATATCATAGGACATTCTTACACAGATTGACCGAGTCCCACAGTAAGCCGAGAAGGCTTGTGTTCTGGATACTCAAACAACTATATATATAATATACATAAATACATATAAAACACCTAAGACTCGGGAACAAATATCTGTGCTCATCACACAAATAAATGCTCTTACCGGGATTCAAACTCTGGACCGCGGTTTCACAAATCAAACACATAGATTAATATTTAGTGCGAGTTCATTATATTTGCGTTTAGTACCATATGCGAACTAAACACTAAATAATATGTAAACAAACCCTTGAGCTCCATCTTTCTTGAGAACCATCACCCCCCAATCACGAAAAAACCGTGGATTATGGGTTAGCGAATACTGGCTGCACCGTCAGTCAAAATTGAAAATTCACTATAATGTTGTTTATAGTTAGTGTTTTTCAAAATTATGTACGTTGATATGGTTCTGAATAATACTGCTCTCATTAGTTAGAAATAGAAAGCACGTATTAATCTATCTTTTTTGTATAAATTCCAAAAAACAAATCATCATTATATTCATCATTGTCACCAATATCAGTAAAATATGGCGACTTTTAACCTGCCATCACGCACATGCCCCCATCGCCACCCCCAATGACAGATTACTCACTTGCAGGCAACATGGCAGACTCGTTCCCCAACGCAGAAGACTGGGACAATGAGGAGTGGTCGGGATCTCTGTCGGACACCAAAGTGTTCACGCCCAGCACCGCGCCCGGCGGCGAGGACGCGCCCATCCCTGTCACCACGGTAACTTAAAAAAAAAACCGGCCAAGTGCGAGTCGGACTCGCGCACGGAGGGTTCCGCACCATCAACAAAAAACAAGCAAAAAAACGGTCACCCATCCAAGTACTGACCCCGCCCGACGTTGCTTAACTTCGGTCAAAAATCACGTTTGTTGCATGGGAGCCCCACTTAAATCTTTATTTTATTCTGTTTTTAGTATTTGTTGTTATAGCGGCAACAGATATACATCATCTGTGAAAATTTCAACTGTCTAGCTATCACGGTTCGTGAGTTACAGCCTGGTGACAGACGGACGGACGGAGTCTTAGTAATAGGGTCCCGTTTTTACCCTTTGGGTACGGAACCCTAAAAAACTAATTTGGAACGTTTCTTAATACGATGGCTATTTTCGTATTGACTATAGTGCGCGGCGCTTCATCGTGAACCTTGTCGGAATGCACGAAGGTTCATATTGGAATGTAGCACGTGTGTTCGAAGATACTTCCACAATTTTTTCAACAAACGTTACATTACAGCAGCGGTCGGCAACCTTTTAGCAGCCAAGGGCCACATAGTAATTAACGAAGTTGATGCAGGCCGCTTTTTGTTAATATTTATGACTTTATCAGACATTGCCGTTTGTCAATATTACATACAAAATAGCCAAGGAGGCTCGCGGGCCGCAAGTGACAGGTACGCCGGCCGCAGGTTGCCGATCGCTGCGTTACAGTATACTTGTGCAGGTCTGAAATTGCGTAAATAAATCGCTTCGTGTGTGGCCAACATTAAGATTATGTTGCAAAGTCAAAGTAATTTGTATGCTTTTAATTTTGACGTGCGTGTGACATTTTTGGGTATAATTGGCGAAGATGTAGTAACAAATATTGGTATATTAACGACGTATAACTTTCAGCAGGAGGAGTGTTGGGACACGCCCGCAGCGAACGGTGCCGAGCACATTCCCAGCTACAGCTACAGTCGCGTGCCTGAGCCTAGGGCGCCCGTGGTAAGTTTACTTATAAATGCTTCTATAGTTTTATGTTTGTGATACAAATGTGGAAAGTCAGCTATTCTAAACGAGTGTTGGTAATGTAAACACGAATAGCAGAGCTCTTAGTTTGACACATCCATCGAATATCTGTTCATATTAGCAGTTCCACGAAACACTACTGACATTGAGGAGATAGTTACACTATACTGTATGAGAGTCAATGATTTATAACTCAAGATAGGTTATAGGCGTTCCAAAATTGAAGCGCTTAACTTGTGACAAATTGGACAAGTTGCCTTTAGACGCGCCTGGACAAGCGCGAAATGTGCACGTGCTAACGAGCTCCCGCACACCAAAGGAGAAAAAGACGACTTTATGTTTAACAACGAGTGACAAAGATGGATGAAATGAGAAAATTAATCAAAAATAACAGATTTTAGGCACAGAAATAAATATGGAAGTATTTTTTGTGCTCCTCAAGTATGAGTATAACCTATCTATGGTTATATAATATCATTGATGAGAGTAAGAAATCTGCTGAGAGAATTTTGTTTAAAATACTGTCAATACAACATTCAACATAGAGTCCAATCCAGTGTGGATTAGTTGCAGCCCACGCTAAGCCCGGCGGCGCACTCGGCGGTGCCTAGCGCCTCGCCCGCGCCCGCCGCGCCGCCCGCCGAGCCGCAGCCGCCCCGCCACCAGGTACAGGCACACACACTCATTAGGGTTCCGTAGCCAAAGGGTAAAAAACGGGACCCTATTACTAAGACTTCGCTGTCCGTCCGTCCGTCCGTCCGTCCGTCTGTCACCAGGCTGTATCTCATGAACCGCGATAGCTAGACAGTTGAAATTTTCACAAATGATGTATCTCTGTTGCCGCTATAACAACAAATACTAAAAATAAAATAAAATAAATATTTAAGGGGGGCTCCCATACAACAGACACGATTTTTTTGCTCTATTTTTTGTTGATGGTGCGGAACCCTCCGTGCGCGAGTCTGACTCGCACTTGGCCGGTTTTAAATACACTCACACAAGGAATAGGGATGTTGACACATGTTGAATTTTATAACAAAATCTAGTAAAATAGATAGCAAACGAGCTATTTATCACAATAATGTGGATATTAAAATAAAATATTGAAAAATTACAAAAATACGGGATCTGAAAGTTTCAACATTTAAGTTTTTTTTTAACTTCCAAAAACGATAAAAGTAAGGGTACCATTCGATTCCTTACATTTCACCAAAAAAAATATTGTATGGCAACTATATACATAAACGCAATATTTCACCGACAAAAACGCAATTTTCTTGTTTTGTCCATACTACAACGTGGGCGATGACGTCACGGCCTCTGGCCGTTTTGTATAGGGCGTTTCGCGAGTGAAGTGCGACTGTCGGACTTTGACTACAATTTCTGACTTTTGTGTTACTTTAATGCAATGGGTCCCATATAGACATTTGATCCTAAAAACAAACCCGATCGATTGATACCATAAAAAAAAATTAGTCATGTGGCCTATATAGTTGGACATGGGGGCGTTCGAAGCTTTTCTTACATAGGATAATTCAGCGAATGAACGTCCGCTCAATGCAATCGCTCGATCCAAATTACAATAAATTAAAATACCACCTTATTTTATTGGACGTAAGACTCAAAATATTTTATTTGTCAACAGCCAATGGGTATGTCGGGGTCGCTGTCCGCGGCGCAGTCGCAGTACCTGTCTCAACTCACTCAGCAATCGCAACGGCATGACAACAGTACGTATTACAAATTAGCTTCTTAGCCTTTTGATATTCAATCATACCAGAAACGGCATAAGATCGTTTTTATAACATGTTATAAAGTTAGAGTTTACAAACTTAATTTTAATATATCTCGTAAATCGAATGGCGTCCGTTGCTGGAGATATATGCCTCCCTCAATGAACACATTATATCGTTGACGCTCTTATCAAGCTTATGCAAGCTTTACCAAATTGTAATTCCATCTTGTATTCATGAAATATGTCTTTGTTTTCAGGTGTATATTCGTCAAATTATGGTGTTTACGGTTCTTCAGACATCACGAGTCAAAGGAAACCACAGCGAGCGAGGGTTCCTCCTCCTTCCAAGGTATCACTCATTGCTATTTACTTAACCTATAGCTTTCTCCTATAGCCAACTCTATATCGAGGTAGTGGAAAATAAATAAAATATTCAAAATTTTCAAAATCGGTCCAGTAATGACGGAGATATGGAGTAACAAACATAAAAAAAAATAAAAAAAAACATACAACCGAATTGATAACCTTCTCCTTTTAGATTTGGAAGTCGGTTAAAAAAGCCTTTATTTCCAAATTTCGTGGAAAATAAAACGATTTTATTCGCCTCCGGCTCATAAAAGTCATTTAGGAACGTGTAAATAATGACAAACTGTGCACACTTGTATTGAAATGTCCTATTTGCATCCAAATCTCTCAATTAGCCAATTTAGACTCTCGCGCGAGCCACGAGACGAGCCGCGAGCCGCGCCACGAGACGCGAGTCCACCGCTTACACTCGCGTTCGGCTTGTCATTCGGTTATAAACCTTATGCCGTGCCGTTAGTGTTTAAATTATATTAGCTCGACGAGCTTGCGAACCACGAGACGAGCCGCGAGCCCACCGCTTACACTCGCGTCTCGTGGCGCGGCTCGCGGCTCGTCTCGTGGCTCGCGCGAGAGTCTAAATCAGCTAAATCAATGTTATTTGTGTCCAGTGGTAAGCGTGTTTATTGTCGGTGCAGATCCCGTCGTCGGCGGTGGAGATGCCGGGCGGCGAGGGCGGCGCCATGTTCCTGGACGTGCAGTTCGGCGCGCTGGAGCCCGACCTCACGGAGCCGGCGCCGCAGCCGCAGCTGCCCCCGCCCGCACAAGTCCAACACCCCCCCCAGCCCCACCCACACCCACACCCCCCGCCCGCCCAAGCCGCGCCGCAGCCCGCTCAGCCGCCCAAGCCGCTACCTACGGTGAGTGTCATGCTGCAAACATTGACAGTCGAGAGTTTGCCTTTGCGATGTCTTCCTATCTATAGTTTGTAGCTTTCTAGTAGAGCCCGAAGGCTTATCCTATTGTCTATTGTTCAGTAAAACCGCACGTGCTACTTACCTGCAAAAAAGGGTCCAAATTATTCTATTTGGCACCTGAGCGCGGGCTAGTCCAACGCTCAAAAAACCAGTGTAGGTGCGCTCTCCGATAACGCGCCTTTGTTACGCATCTCGATGACACATTTTATACTGGTTCTGTAGCGTTCGACTCGCCGGCACTCAGTAACCGAAGTACCGATTTTTTATGCAGGTGGTTGTGGCACATGGCACAAGCGGTTTTACTTAACAATAGACAATAGGATTAGCCTTCGGGCTCTATTAGAAAGCTACAAACTATACCAGGGATGTTACGGAGCTCCGTTTCCGTTAAGTCGGAACTTCCGTTTGGTATTACACATCCGTTTCTGTTCCGGTTCCGTTACTTTTGAAACGGAAGTCATATCGGATGTCAATGATTAGCGCGGCAGCGAGACATGAGCGATGTACATCAAAAACAAACTGGTTTATACCAGTCGCTCATAGCCCCGCTTGCCACGTGCTGCAGTAATTAGATGTTCGGGTATATCCGTGTTTTTGAATTTAAAGTACCTATTCGTATGTGTTGTGTTGTGTAATGTATACCTACTGATAGTACTGACTCAGGCTCCGGTTCTGGTTCCGGTTCCGTTTTCGGTTCCGATTCCGTTTCTGGTTCCGATAAACTAAATTTAAAACATCTGGTTCCGCTTTCGGTTCCGATAAAACCACGTCCGTTACATCCCTGCTATCTACCGCCTAACTTGGACGTGCAGTTCGCTGAAGCCGGTCCTCGCCGAGCCTCCGTCGCCAGTGTTGGCCGAATGTTAATTCCAATTGACCATTAACCAGTACAAATTGAACCGTAAACCGTAACTGACGGTTACAGTTTACGGTTCAATTTATAATGGTTAATGGTCAAAAATTGTCAATTGCATTAACGTTTCGGCCAACACCGCCCGTCGCATTAACGGTTGTATAGCAGATGTAGAGCAAGTGACTTTGTCTCACCCCGCGGCAGCGGATTGGCTACAAATTGAAAGACTTTCAATTCGATAAATACCGCAGTAACAAAAATAAGACTGCCCTAAGAAACTTACACTACGACAACTAGCACATTGTTATTACGGCTCCCGCCTGCCGTGTTTCCCTGCCGGCCAAAGACCTCTCCTCGTCATTTTGAGAGTCTTTGCCTTACCATTTTCAAAGGAACCTGGCTCGTTTTGCTATTATCAAAGCAGAATCTTCTGTCCATTTGGAATAGTCATAATTCTAAATGGAATAAATTGGTTCCAGGCTGTGACGGCGGCGCCCGAGCCGGCGCCGGCGCCCGCGCACGAGCCCGCGCCCGAGCCCAGCGTCACGTACGCCAACACCAACAGTATGGTGAGACGACCACCTATGCCTTAAATAAAAAAAAAACCGGCCAAGTGCGAGTCGGACTCGCGCACGGAGGGTTCCGCACCATCAATAAAAAATAGAGCAAAACAAGCAAAAAAACGGTCACCCATCCAAGTACTGACCCCGCCCGACGTTGCTTAACTTCGGTCAAAAATCACGTTTGTTGTATGGGAGCCCCACTTAAATCTTTATTTTATTCTGTTTTTAGTATTTGTTGTTATAGCGGCAACAGAAATACATCATCTGTGAAAATTTCAACTGTCTAGCTATCACGGTTCGTGAGATACAGCCTGGTGACAGACGGACGGACGGACGGACGGACAGCAGAGTCTTAGTAATAGGGACCCGTTTTTACCCTTTGGGTACGGAACCCTAAAAAATAGCGTACCTCAGTTTACCTCCTCTAAATATAAAGTAATGTAAAGTGATCTGACTTTAAATTTGTATGAATTTTCGCAGTTACCGGAGAGTTTAGCACCAGAACCAGTCCCCGTACCGGCAGAACCTGTCCCGCCACAGCCTAACAGTAAGTCGTTTATATTCTCCTTTCATTACGCTTACCACTCACCTGTGATGAAAATGTCCCTGTATGGCCATACATGATGTTAACTAGGTTGTATAGCGCTGACGCAATATAGCGCCATCTACGTCAACTGTATATTTTTGGGTTCAATATATACCGCCACTACTTTAAGCGTCTTATATTGCTTTGTATATTATAGCTGGTCAACCAGATCTTGTCAGTAGAAAAAGGCGGCAAATTTGAAAAATGTAGGCGCGAAGGGATATCGTCCCATAGAAAATTTGAATTTCGCGCCTTTTTTTACTGACAAGATTTGGTTGACCTAGTATATTTGCGTGGTTAACGCGGTTTTATGGCCTGTACAATGTAAAACGCATATCACTAGGTTTCCTTTCTGTACTCTTCACTGTGTACTGACAATTCGTAAACCTTATTGTTATTGCAAAGTCACAAGGGAATGAAGTATATAATCTCATCTGTCCAAGACACAGGTCGGCTAGTTTCCGTGGCAGCTTCCGGTACGCAGCCACGCGGTGCTGGAACAACCTCCCGCCACCAATAAGAAATGCCAGTTCACTATACGTGTTCAAATCTAAACTGAAACTGCACCTTCTCAAGGAACAAACGATCTCCACCTAGCCGACCTACCCTCACCTGTATTTATACCGACCTCTGTGTTATAGAGTTTATATAGATATATGTATCTATTTATGTATTGTCCAAATATTTATAAATAAACATGTCCCGGTTTTATAAATAAATTACAGTGTCAACTGCACATTCTGTTGTATTCTGCTTCGGTTTTGTTTTTATGTTCTGTGTTGTTTTGTGTTTGTTTTAAGTGTCAATGGGTACACTGAAAATCAGCGTCGTAACACAACTCATGTGCTACGACACATGCTGAGTGTTATCCTTTTCTGGAACCCCTCGCAGCACTGTTACTTACCTACTAATTTACCTAGATTTAAGCCTATTTTAGTGTTGTTGTGTATGTGTGTTTCGAATAAATTATCATTCATTCATTCATTCATTCATAATTAGTTGTTTGTTTGTGTCAGGTCTAGAGAAGCAGTTAACGGCAGCGATGAAGCAGCTGGCCGTGTCCGCGGGCGACGCGCCGCAGGCCGCGCCGCAGCTGCACCGACACAAGGTATACACACACATCACTTTCCCTCCTACAGTTAGTTTTCAGGTCACTGGTAGCTAATTTCAAATTATATGTGACCTTCCATCAGAGAAGGGTCTCCGTAATCAAATAGTATATTTTATTCTCAACAAATGAACATGTTGGCTTTCCATACAGAAGGGCCCTTCATGTGCAATAAGGTCCTTTCTATCAGAATTTCTGTTGGAATTTCAAATAAAAAGGACCTTATTGCATTTCGGAATACGTCAAATAACTCTTAATTCGATGGAATTACGGTGGAATTTCGGAATGACCCGAATACAATTATAGAAAGAATAAACGTCAGCCGTATTTATTACATTACAATACGTAATAAAAGTGAAATATCAACACGACCAATATGTGTTAGTAAACTAGTGCGTTGACTAATGACCGTGCGTATTTAGGCTATGGGCCAGCAGAACGTGTACGCACACCACGCCGCGGCGGCGCACCACCCACCAGTATACGGAGCCAACGTCTACGCGCCACAGGTAACATTTACATTAATTTTATATTTTATGAAAAAATGTTGTCTGTTACATTCTGTGTTGGTTATCAATGCCGTATTAACAGCCGAGAATGTGAACAGTGATACCTTTTACTAGAAAATGTTACAAGTATGTTTCTTATTCCGTTGGCATAGTTTCGTGAGCGGTTAAATAGATGTTTTAGGGGTTATCCCTAAATTACGTCAGAATGTGCTTAACCTACCTAAAACCTCAATTTTTAGGGTTCCGTACGCAAAGGGTAAAAAACGGGACCCTATTACTAAGACTTCGCTGTCACCAGGCTGTATCTCATGAACCGCGATAGCTATCAGACAGTTGAAATTTTCAAAAAATGATGTATCTCTGTAGCCGCTATAACAACAAACACTAAAAATAAAATAAAATAAATATTTAAGGGGGGGCTCCCATACAACAAACACGATTATTTTGCTCTATTTTTTGTTGATGGCGCGGAACCCTCCGTGCGCGAGTCCGACTCGCACTTGGCCGGTTTTTTTGTTTCTTTATTCCTATTCGATTTTTAATTTAGAATGTCCTGTCACTTATACCTCGTATTCCATAAGCAGAGATCGGACAGATTGGCGTCATTGCTCGCAATAATGTGGACATGACTCCAAAATTGATTTTAAATAATTAATCATTTAATTATTTTAATTAATGTTTTACCTAAGATTTAATTTTGATCCCTAGTCAGTAAATAGCACTTAAATATATATAGGTACTAATTTTTTTTATATCCAAAATTTGGAAAACATACTGCATGTTATATAAATTTACATTATAAGAAATCTTTGTGTTATTTATTGATTAGGAATCAAAATTAAACCTCAGGTAAGAAATTAATTAAATGATTAATTATTTAATGAATTTTGGAGTCATGTCCACATTATTGCGAGCAATGACGCAAATTTGTCCGAACTTAAGTTCCATAGCAAGACAAGCTAATTTGACATTCAAGTGAAGACATTGACAGAGGACGAAGTAATCAATACGAACGTTCTATTATCTCCAGCAGGCAAGCTCAACAAACGCGTCGCTAACGAGCGGCATGTCGGCGCCGGCGTACGGCTCCGCGGCCGCGCTCACGCAGTACCAGCCGATGATCAACTCATACCAGGTGAATATACAGGCTTTGACTATATAACACAGCAGGCGAGCTCAACAAACGCGTCGCTAAAGACCGGCATGTCGGCGCCGGCGTACGGCTCCGCGGCCGCGCTCACGCAGTACCAGCCGATGATCAACTCCTACCAGGTGAATATACAGGCTTTGACTATATAACACAGCAGTCAAGCTCAACAAACGCGTCGCTAACGAGCGGCATGTCGGCTCCGGCGTACGGCCGCGCTCACGCAGTACCAGCGATGATCAACTCATACCAGGTGAATATACAGGCTTTGACTATATAACACAGCAGGCGAGCTCAACAAACGCGTCGCTAACGAGCGGCATGTCGGCGCCGGCGTACGGCTCCGCGGCCGCGCTCACGCAGTACCAGCCGATGATCAACTCCTACCAGGTGAAAATACAGGCTTTGACTATATAAGGGCTCATTTAGACGGCGCACGCACACGAGTGCGAATCGTATACGAATACGATTTAAGTTACATTGCGGACCATTGAGGTAACATCAATTCACCGATCGATTTTTGATCGGTCAGTTGAATTGGACGTGACCAACAGTACGCAATGTAACTAAAATCGCATGCGAGTTCGCGCGCCGTCTAAGGGCTCATTTAATGAGCAGGCCTAATACAACAGGCAAGCGCACGAGTGATCCTATAAGGGTTCCGTTTTTTTTCCTTTTGAGGTACGGAACCCTAAAAAGAAAATAAAATGCGCTGACACGCTAGCAGGTTCAGTTGCACCACGGTTTGTCATCGTAAAAATTGTTCGCTGAATTTTTATATATGAGAAGTTTAAGTTCACTGCTGAGTGACATTGATCAATCCGGTAATTGTGGTTTTTGCAACTTGCCTTAATCGTAAATTTTTGGTGTTATTTCTATTTCACTGATTACTGTCCCATCAAACTTTTTAATTGACTGACTAATATTTCGTGTCAGCAGACGTCATCGTCAGCGGGAGTGTACGCGGGCAGTGCGCTTTACACGTACCAGCCCAGTCAACAGGCCAAACTACCCACTAAGGACAACACGCCACAGGTACGCTATTACTATTCGAACCTCGTGCTTAGGGTTTGCAATCCGGATCCGGAATGTATGAAATTATCTGGATCCGGATCCGCGGATCTTGCCATACATTTCGGGTCCGTCGTGCAAACCCTACTCATGCTCCTTGCATGGTCATGTTACGTGATAATTGATAAACAACGTGATCAAGTCAAGTCTGCTGTGTTTTACTTACTTAATACAAATTAGCTTCATGCAGCCAAGCCTTAATCCAGTACGGAGGTGACCAGAATAACTTCTGACCAACCGCCTCAGTTAAACAGTAGACCTATAATGTTGTCATAAACATACAAGTGAATAGTCCAGGGGGAAAGCAATGACGGTGAATTTTACGACATTATTTGACTTAACAGAGATCATTGACTTTTTACATCCAAGTCATATCGTTTTGTCCTTGGATACCGCAGAAAATGGATTTAAAGCTATAGTAGATATATATCTAAAGCCATTTCCATCATATTATTTTGATTAAGAATGAACGTGCATACCTAATTTAATTGTATTATTTTCAGTATGACAACTCGGTAGCATCTAATAGTAATAGTTTAACAAACACGTCAACGACACAGAGCTCAACCTCCAAAGTACCCACAACCACAGGTAACTAAATAATCAATTAATCTACTTACTGTAATCTTACAAGAAAACCGTATTCAAATAATCTCCCACACTTGGCATAAGGGTGTTTGGAACAGATCGCTTTCTTTAGCAACAAGACTGCCTATTGTTATTTAGTTTTAACACATTCATTGCCACCCAGCCAAACAAGACATCCGCGCCAGGCCACTAAAATTTCGTCATAAAAAGCTGTAGTACCACGATCCCGACTATCGGATTGTCCGGCCTGGGAACGAAATAATAAAATACCCGATAGTTGGGTTTTCGGCATTGAATGTGTTAAAATTGTATTACATTTCTTAGGGCCACTTGCACCATTCCACTAACTCGGGGTTAACCGGTTAAACCTGGAGTTACCATGGTTACCAGTACAATTTGACACTGGGCTAATGGTTTAACCGCTTCACCCCGGGTTAGTGGGATGGTGCAAGTGGCCCTTAGTATTGTATTACAATTTAGTCTAAAGGATCACATCGATTGGTATAAGAAAATGTTAGTTAACACGAGACAAATTACAACTTAGTTGTCTTGCGTGTTTAACCCTTTAACCGCCAGAGTCTGATATATAAGACATCACATATCCAGTTCATTTCGCCACAGTCTGATAAATAAGACAAAGATCTGATTTGGTTTTTACAGCACATTTGTAACTCCCGTAACTATGCCAACCTTACTCTGCGTGGTGGTACAATTACTGTCGGTGGCGACACGAGCACGCTCGATCAAAAATTGCTGGCGGTTAAAAGGTTAAATGTTATGCATAAATCACCTTATCTGTTAAAGTGGTCAAATATCGATATATTTAAAGGCGTGTTACGATTAACACGCCTTTGTTATCATAGAAATACGTAAATCTAAATCTACTGACTGTAGACTTGTTAGACAGACTGTATCATTTGGTACGTATTGCAGTAAGTGCAGGCGCGAACGCGGGTGTGAACGCGGCGAACGCGGGCGTGACGGGCGCCGGCGCCAACGCGGGCTACGGCGCCGCGCTGTACGGCGGCGTGCAGCCCACCGGCTACCACTACGACGAGGCGCAGCTCATCACCAGGACGCTGCCGCACCACATGGTATGTATAGGTTGTTTTATACAGGGTGCTTCCTGTAACAGGAGCAATAAATTGAACTATAGGCTGTACTCCTCAAACTGACCGACATTTGTTCAGCAACTTTTAAAAATTATGAATCCTTTAGACTTCCTCTTTTTCATACAAAATAAATATTGCCTTCAATGTACGTTGACATCAGTGTGTTTGACGTTGCTTGTCACGCTTTAAACATAACAAAATTTGCAATACATTGCGTCTTAGAATAAACTTTAAAGTGTAATAAAAATCAAAACATGAGTTATTATCAAAAGTTGCTGAACAAATGTCGGTCAGTTTGAGGAGTACAGCCTACAGTTCAATTTATTGCTCCTGTTACAGGAAGCACCCTGTATAAGCTGGCGCGACTGAACTGTCAAATATCTCATATAAAATCTGCGCCAGGTTTTTTAGGTTTGGGTGAAACGACCTGTAGCCGAGGGCTACGGAGGTTCCGATGAGGCGTAGTGCATCACCAGAACGCTGCCGCCTCACATTGCGTGTAGCCGCCGTTTCGTACCCCGACACTAAAATGCGCAAGCATAATCCTTATTAGCGCTCGCACGAGCGAGGTACAGTCAGCTACAGAGGTGACCCCCCTTGCATACAATCAGTCTATGCAGGGGGCACACATCTCTCTGCAGCTCACTGTACACTAGTAAAAAATATCACGATTCTATTTCGAGCTCTTGTTAGCATTCTAAACCTATGTTTGCAGGGCGGATACTACGAGGTGGGATACGGCGTAGGAGGCGCGCGGGAAGGCACGTTCGGACTGGGACCTACAGACAGGTTCACGCGGACCGACGCTGCCTCACCGCAACAAGTCAGCCAGGTACACGCAGGCAAAAAAAACCGGCCAAGTGCGAGTCGGACTCGCGCACGGAGGGTTCCGCACCATCAACAAAAAATAGAGCAAAACAAGCAAAAAAACGGTCACCCATCCAAGTCACGTTTGTTGTATGGGAGCCCCACTTAAATCTTTATTTTATTCTGTTTTTACTATTTGTTGTTATAGCGGCAACAGAAATACATCATCTGTGAAAATTTCAACTGTCGTAGCTATCACGGTTCGTGAGATACAGCCTGGTGACAGACGGACGGACGGACGGACGGACAGCGGAGTCTTAGTAATAGGGTCCCGTTTTTACCCTTTGGGTACGGAACCCTAAAAAGTAGTCCAAAATCGACTCCAGAAGTCCGATTCTTTGTGCATGACATCTTTTTTGAAGTTTCCCCCGAATTTACTACGGTGCGTGCTACTTACGAATGTTATCCGAGCGAAGGATGCACCAATTAGTTAACTTTTAAATTATGCCAAAATGAATTGAGGATCATTCACTAGAATTATGTGCCAGATTTATGAAAAGATGCGAAGTTTAAACATTGCCCACAAGTAATCATTACCATAAACGAAATGTGGCCGGATGAGGATGACACCACGAATACCACGATCTAACATTATTTTCGTCCCCAGGTCCCCGCAGCGTTACCGCCCGGCTATGCGTACTTCTACCAACCTCCCCCTACGACGTACCAATATGGAGTCTACCCCACGGTAAGTCTATATTAGAAATAGTTTGTACTAAACAGATACGTCTGCTAACGAGATTCAGACTTTTTTAATTTAAGGAAATATTTAAAAAAATATACTGTATGGACTATACAGGTTAGACTTCTAACTAATAGTTTGAAAGCACTGCGTAACTGTCTTCTTTGTCGCTTTAGGGAGGCGTGTGGGGATGGGGATCTATGGGAAGATAGTACTCTTAACCTCCTGAGACTAAATGTACATTATAATGTACATATTCGTGCAATCTAATTTGAACCTTTCATGAACCAAATAAAGTAGCATTTGTTTTGTTTCATTGCTTTCAAGCAACAAAATTCGTTCTAATTTACTTATAGAATAAGGTTCAAATTAAAAAATAAAATAAACTTTATATGGTGGGTCTTACGAGGTTAAGTGCACTAAAGTGGTATTGATGGTAGGAATTTTTTATGGATAATAGCATACTAACTTCATATTTTCATTTCTTTTGAATACTCTGGTCGTATATCATTGACCTGTGTAGTGTGTGAAATGTCTTCTGATAAATCAAGATGACCCATATCTCAAATGGTGGTACTAATATTATTAGACCACGAACTATCAAATCCTATGGGTTTCCATGACAACAGTCTATTAGTATCAGCCCTCTTTAAGTAAAATAGACCGCTCATATTATCAATGTGGTGTTGCAGTACGGCGGCGGGTCTAACGTTGGTGGTGTCGGCGGCGTCGGTGGCGTAGGATCCGTGTCCGGTGCCGTGTCCGGCGGCGGCAAGGTGTCCAACTACTCGCAGCAGCAGCCACAGTACGACCAGGACTCTTACAAACCTGGTACGTATATGTAAACTATTAAATTTTGTCAAACGATATTGTCTATTCTTTTTAAGTGACATTAACAATAGTCATGTTCGCCGTCCGCCGCGAGCGATCCTTGCATCTTTCATTAGGATGAGGGCCTAAAAATTCCCATTTCCATATCAACACTACACACAATAATGCTGCGGATTGTTGGAAAGAAGAGAAACGTACTGAGGAGTGAGGACCATAGATAACAGACAGGGCAAAATGATAGGTCACTTGTTAGGACACGACACTTAAAACTATATTCGAAGGTAAGATCAAAGCTAAAAGAGGAAGAGGAAAACCATGAACAAGCTATACACAGCTAGGTGCTAGAGGAAAAGCAAATGACGTCTCTTACAGGGACCAAAGTACGTAGTACGTAAGTAACTCAGCTGCAGAGAAAGGTGACCCCCCCTGCATAGACTGATTGTATGCAGGAGGGGTCACTTATCTCTGCAGCTGACCGTACTTGGCCGAGGACCGCGAAAACAGGCGTCTACTCCACACAGGAAATTATAATATTCGATCTCAAACGTTTTGATTTAATTTCATACACTTTGACGTGATATCGTAACGGTGAAGCGGAGACAAGATGAGAGTTGAGGGGTTGAGGTTAAGCTCTCATCAACGTCGATTTGATGACCTTAATGGCGGTCAAAAGGTTAATTCATGTGATATTTGCAGGAGGCGGCTACAACGCGAGCGGAAACAAGGCCGCAGCGGGCGCGCCGCCCGAGCTGGCGTCCGCCATGTACGCCAAACCCCACGTCGCGCTCAACAAAGTCAATGTGAGTACTACAACATCCCGGACAATATTAAGACGCGGGGTTTTTTTTTACAGAATACTGTCTGTAATTTTAAATCATGTTCTGACAATTTTTATTGGCTCGTTTGCGCACCAGGTATATGTTAAACTTTGGATTCCTCCGAAAGCGGTGCCGTCATATAGCGGCCGCAAAAGACGGCCGTCTTTACGGTGACGACATGTGGAAAGTACCACGGCGTCATAACACACCGTCAGCCACCAAGGTCAAAGCGGCAAATTTGAAAAATGTAGGCGCGAAGGGATATCGTCCCATAGAAAATATGAATTTCGCGCCTTTTTCTACTGATAGGATTTGCTTGACCATCTATAATTTACTTGGAGGATGAAATATCATCAGAAGAGGAAAATAATCGTAGTACGTACGATCGTTTATTCAAATCTCGTGTCATTTATTCAAAATGGCTTCACCGCTATCTAGTAAAACGTTCACGAAACTATCGACGTTTTTTTACGTTACGTTGACAATCACCGGCGTCTAGGAAACCGCGCCATCTTGTTTACATAGACAACGTTCTAGTGACGTCATTCACCGCTATATAGCGGCCGCTATATGACGGAATCGCTTTCGGAGGAATCCAAAGCTTTATCCCTAGGTTTTGTTGTCAAACACGTGAATTGTTAGATGCTGATTAGACAAACTGGTGGATTTATTTCTTGTTCACTTCCGTATCATAAGAAAATTGAGTATATCATTGGGTATGTGCGAAGTTGGTGGTGGGGAAAATACAAGCGACGCCAACGCTCGACGTGGTACGTGTCTGCTGCACATCCACTGGGGCGGCGCCACAGTCGCGCACGGAGCGACCCGTTGACCCGTTGTAACAACATTGCATCATGTGTTGCAGAGCTACGACAAGGCGGCGTTCCACAGCGGCACGCCGCCGCCCTTCGGCGCCGGCTCGCACCTCTACATCCCCGCGCCGCACTCCGCGCACCATCCCCACCACCACCAGCACCAGGTACGCGTGCTGCTGTGCCAACCCTACAACACACACAACACACACACACACACACACTGTAGTGTCAAGACCGATAAACTTATCACAACTGTTCATTCAAGATAACCACACCACGTTTTCAATATTGCAGTTCATTGAAATTTAGGGTTGGCAAAACGATCTAACATAATTATCCCTATCTTCACCATTGGTGCCCAATATCGCCTAAGTAAGGTCGCCCAAAAGTAAGAATTATATATGCTCACCGAGTTCACAATAGTTGCGTAACAGGTTTAAAGAAAAAAAAAACCCTCTTTTCCTCCTTTCCCCGACTTCGCCTAATGATTGTTTCAAACCCTATATAGATGTTGAATTACCCGCCAATGATATAATTTAAAGTGGTATTATGATTTAATACTAGTTAAGCTTTGGATTCCTCCGAAAACGGTGCCGTCATATGACGGCCGTCATATAGCGGCAGCAAAAGACGGCCGTCTTTACGGTGGCGACATGTGGAAAGTGCCACGGCGTCATAACACACCGTCATCCACCAAGGTCAAAGCGGCAAATTTGAAAAATGTAGGCGCGATGGGATAACGTCCCATAGAAAATTTGAATTTCGCGCCTTTTCCTACTGACAAGATTTGCTTGATCATCTATAATTTACTTGGAGGATGAAATATCATCAGAAGAGGAAAATAATCGTAGTACGGAATCATTTATTCAAATCTCGTGTCATTTATTCAAAATGGCGTCACCGCTATCTAATAAAACGTTCACGAAACTATCGACAAGGTCATGACGGCCGTCATCTTACGTTACGTTGACAGTCAACGTAACGTAACGCCGTCTAGGAAACCGCGCCATCTTGTTTACATAGACAACGTTCTAGTGACGTCAGTCAACGCTATATAGCGGCCGTAATATGACGGCACCGTTTTCGGAGGAATCCAAAGCTTAAAGGCGAATTTAAGGTACGTAGTTTTACAAACCCTTATTTTCAATGAACTATTGATATCAAACGGGGTACGATGATAACTTACTGCCTTGACGACTGTACCAGTGTACCCGTGCGCATCATTATTTCATTTGTGCCCCATCAGTACTGACACGCTTAATACAGCGCTCAACGCATCTCTTGCGGTCTAGCACAACTTGCGTTCTCGCGCGCGAGTCCATACTTGAAGTCGCGCCAGATGTATGGAGTCGCGCGCGAGAACGCAACTCATGCTAGACCGCCTTATCTATACCGAGACGGATGTATGTACCTACATAACACCTGAGTTCTTAAATAACATGGACACGCCTGATTTGATATAGTTTTACAAATGCGACATGATTCATATATCTTGACTAGCATAAGTTTGATTGATTGGAAAGTTGAATAGCGTAGGAAGTTATGTTTTCGTAGAAGCTGTTTGCACCAAAAACAATTTTTCTTGTATTTTTCAAATAAAAACAAATATTTTTATAACTTTTACATCAAATTATATTGGTACAAACAGCTTGTAGTTATAGCATGGTTTCCGATATTATGATACGAAATATATATATTTTTATAGAAGAACCACGAAAATAATTCCAATACAACTCTTGATAGTTATCATATGGCTCAGAACTTAATTGTGTGACAACATGACATAAAAGTGCCATGCATGTTATCAGTCAAGTGCATTAGTAAATTATATTTAGCTTAATTGCATTATACCTAAAATTATAACTACACAAATCGTATACAAACAATTTTACAGCTATGTGATTGCTTAAGGCCGTGCATCGAAAAATAACAGGATCTTAGAAAGGTGGCAGTGGCTAGCCCCGGAAACAAACAGTAGTGATTTTCGGATATATGTTTCTTGACTATATGATAAGACATTTCGTAGTAGTCGAAACACGAATGCTTAGAATTTTCTCGATAGAAAATAAATCCAAACTTACGTGTTCATTTTTCGGTTTTAGCTTCGTGCAACTAGAAAACACATCCATATCCAGCACAATCCACCTTACAGCAAAGGTTTTCATCTCGTCTTAACTTTCAAAGAACTAAATATTAACTTATTATCCTTTACCGATGGATTTATTATCGATTTTTGATTTTATGAATTCAACAGCAAACGCCCATTTTACGCAGTTCGGTTTCTCTTTCTGTCATGCGTCAAAGTCATAAATGCATCCTTTATGCCAGTAATGTTAGATGGCCGTCGTGCCTCAAAGAGGTAAGACCTATGTCACTTCGCGCAGCGCTCCGAATTACGTAAAATTTTAATATCCAATAAACGTTGAGTCGTAACTCCATTGAGTAGTAACGGAATCGGAGGTAAACCTATGATGGTGCCTTCTTACAGGCCTATACGTTACGCATGTGTGCGTGTTTGCTTAGCTACGTCATGCTACGTCGAAATCTATACTCTTTGTCAGTTACAACGGGTTAGGAAATTTCGACAGATATTGAAATGTATCGGTAGCTGTTTGGTATTTAGCCATCAGAATCTAACCGTAACTTTTTGCTTTATTTTTGTTTGAAAATAAAATATCTATAAGAATATATTTTTTTCTTTTTTTCTATTGTAATGATAAAAATAAATGTAGTATGTTTCATGCTCAAATAATTTAAAATAATTGAATAAATATTAAAAACTAATTGATATTATTCGTTTTAATTATTATATTATTAAGTTTGTTTGAATAAAATATTTTATTTCAATAATACGAAAAGTTATTATATTTAAGTACCACTAAAAAAAGGTCCCTACTTACAAAAACTCACTTGCACGGGCCGGGGTTCGAACCCGTGACCTCCGGTTTGAAAGTCGCACGCCACTACAATTTCACATAAGTAATTTACAATGACATGATACCGTGGAAAAAGTGAATATTACAATGTACTGTGTTACTATCATTATATAGTTTATTTTGGCTTGACAAGGAGGAATGAGAAAAACGTGCAGAGCGAGAGGATTAAATCTCTCTGTCCCTTTCTTAAAGTAGCCAATCCTAATTATGACATCTGTTTTGATATTAATTCTTTGAACATAATTTGTCGATGTTCTTTTTTATATCATCGAGAAAGATTTTTATTAAAAAAATGTGTTGAATTTATATGTTTTATTTTTGTTTTTTTGGCATAAATTTCATTACTTTTGACAAATTTTAATTGTGATGACAAACGATTTGATGTGATGTGTGAAACGAACCAGGTGATCAACGATTTATCTAATAAAACTTCATTAAGTCGAAAAAAATAGTTGTCTACTACCGGGTGGAAAAAAATTATGGGCCCTGGAGGGAAAGTGCCTTAAAACCTTAAGTTTGCTCATTTTACTTAAATGAAACATTATTGTTTTTTAAAGAAACAACTGCATTCAAAGATTTTTGAAGTGAAAACTTCTTTAGCGGCGCTAGGCACTTTTTGAGGTGGGGAAAAAATGATAAACTCGAGACAGCGTAAGGCGATCATGTGACCGTAAGGTTTAGATGGCCAATCATTTAGATGGCATTTAAATCAATAAAGAAAAACTCAATGACATTACATGAAAAAGGTTATAATCTTGTACGGGCTGAAATACGAGGATCTCACAGTATTATAACTTTATATCACTCAAATATAATTCATTAAAGCTACATCTTGATGAAATCGCTAATAAAAGTGAACTCTAGTACTGGTGAATAAAACTCAAAATATCATGACCAAATATATTTAGATGCGAGGTCTGCAAGGTAACTTTACAATTTCTATTCGAATTTTAAACAATTAACGCTATAAATTTGAATTTCGAATTTTAAACAAGCTCACTGACCAGCAATTTCGGAACCAAAAGTTTTCAATAGAAAGGAGGATGGGTCAATTATACATAGTGCTGCAGACATTTTGGACTAGTCATTGAGTTTTCACTTCTGTCGGAACTCCCGGAATGCAACACGTTGTTTTTTTTAAATTCGCTTAGTCGCGCCCGGGAATCGAACCTACTTTTTCCACACTGTATAAAAGAACACAAATGCTTTTCTTCTGGTAACTTAAATGTTCTATCTATCTTGGTGATATGTCAATGCAATCAAATATGTAATCTGAAAAAATAATAATAACCCAATTTATGAATTCCGTTCCTTCAGAAAAATGCGAAATGTACGTACAATTTTTAGGGATATCGTACTTTTCCCAGAGACAAATTTAGTTGGCTAAGAGACATTTTCACTGATTTGGGGTCTGTACTAAAAATCTAACATAATATGATAAGGACTTAATCGTTTTAAGCTCAAGAGTGAGTTTTCCTAAAGCTTTTTCTAAAAATTATGTCTTTATTAACGTTAGGAGTGCACTGCAGCATGTCAAATGTATGCCAAAATGTCAAGGGAGAGAACAATAAATTAAGTTTCAATTCCACTTCCACTCATCAGCAAAGTGATATAAGTATATCAGCAGTTTAAAGTTATTTTAGATTACAAAATTAGCGCATCAAAAAAATCAAAGTGCATAGAAAAAAGTCTCCTGAGTCATAATAAAATTGATGTCTCTTGGGTCACCAGAAAAGTCACCAGGGAGAACGATGACCCAAATCACATTTAAAAGAAAATGTAAATTTTGTGTACTACCTACGAACATTTTTCAAAAAACTATGTTTTTATAACATATTAGACCCAGGATAGATCTAATACCTCTTTTCGTACCCCGGATAAAATGGTCGGCGACTAAAAAAGCAACTGAAACGTTACGTTATTAGGTTCACGATGCCGCGTTGTACCCTTGCCTTCGTTGCGATATGTTTGGTATGTCAGGAGACTTAAAAAATGAGCCAT
The DNA here is from genome assembly GCF_948474715.1 of Cydia amplana. Lineage (NCBI taxonomy): Eukaryota > Metazoa > Arthropoda > Insecta > Lepidoptera > Tortricidae > Cydia > Cydia amplana. The sequence continues at coordinate 21,337,059 of NC_086070.1, forward strand.
GATTTTGGGACATATTAACAAATATTTTTTGAATTATTTTTATTAATTTTAGCGGACTTTAATAATTTACCAGTTAAATTAGATGTAAATACCTTTTTAGTTAATCGTTAATATTATATATTAGTAGCAGTAAAACACTTTATTGTACAAAAAGACACATAAAACATGAAAAAACACACATCCTTCCTATATGGTAGAATATATTTTTCACACTTAGAAGTAAAAACCAAAACCGATACCAAAACCGATTGGGATACGCTCTTTTTGTATGGGATACAAAAAAAAAATCTACTGGGTCACCAAGAAAAATCGACATATTAAAATAATTCAGTTCGTTTTTAAGTTCTAGTCAGATTGACTTTTTGGTTATTTGTGATAAATTACAATAACGCCTAGATTTGAAAAACATGATTTTCTATTTTGTTGCGATCGACCCGGGTAATAAAAATACGGCGGATTTGAACTTTTGTTTGTTGTCGTTGTAAAATTTATTAAAAAATAATGTAGGCACCCCTGACAATTGAATTTCAAAATTATCCAGAAAAAGCGGCCAAGTGCGAGTCGGACTCGCCCATGAAGGGTTCCGTATTTAGGGGATTTATGACGTATTAAAAAAAACTACTTACTAGATCTTGTTCAAACCAATTTTCGGTGGAAGTTTGCATGGTAATGTACATCATATATTTTTTTTTAGTTTTATCATTCTCTTATTTTAAAAGTTACAGGGGGGGGGGGACACACATTTTACCACTTTGGAAGTGTCTCTCGCGTAAAATATTCAGTTTAGAAAAAAATGATGTTAGAAACCTCAATATCATTTTTGAAGACCTATCCATAGATACCCCACACGTATGGGTTTGATGAAAAAAAATTTTTTGAGTTTCAGTTCTAAGTATGGGGAACCCCCAAAAAAATTTTTTTTTTTCTATTTTTGTGTGAAAATCTTAATGCGGTTCACAGAATACATCTACTTACCAAGTTTCAACAGTATAGTTCTTATAGTTTCGGAAAAAGTGGCTGTGACATACGGACGGACAGACGGACAGACAGACAGACAGACATGACGAATCTATAAGGGTTCCGTTTTTTGCCATTTGGCTAAGGAACCCTAAAAATGAGTGTTTCAAAAAGGCACCCTGTATTCCTTACATACCTAAATAATCTCTTATTCAATAAAACATATAATTACTAAACACTGTGATTTATTTCAAATAAATGAAAATCGATCGGATAAAAGATATTAATACCTACCTATACAACAATGAATACGAGTACAGTCAGCTGCAATAATATGTTACACACCGAAGGCCGTTTTGCGGTAGATCATGTTAGATCTTATTTGTAGAGCCATAAGAGCGTGTCACATATTTTTGCGGCCGTCGAAGAGTAACATATTATTGCAGGTGACTGTACCTATGAAAAATTCGAGGGTTAAAAAGCATTTCAACCAAAGCATTTATAATAATAACGACTATGGACGCCTGCAACCCCAGGGGTATTGTAACCCCATAACAATAAGGTTGAAATTTGCATTTAGTGACCGCAAAGTCAGGTGAGCGTAATCAAGTAAATCTGTTTTCATCATATTTTCATCAAAAATAATCTCTTTTCTGTTCTTGTGCTATTTTCTTATTATCAATACTCTTAACTTATATGCTATATACGCTGCTGCTTCTATGCTGTTAACATCTTCCAAAACAACAATAAATATTCAGGTTTATTAATTAATTATTTTATTGTTTGCTATTATGAACAAGTAACAACGCCATCTGTTTCAATTTTTTCCGAATTTAAGTTTCTGGCCGACCGCAGCGACCGCGTATAATGGTAGTTAACTTCTGTAACGTTAGATGGTGCTAAAAGGTCACACAAACTTCACGTGCGGCGCGAAGCGTTTCCATGTGTGCGTGTTAGCGGGGAGGGAAGAACTAGCGGGCGTGGTTTACGAAGCGCCAGACGCGGCTGCAGTAGGCCCTTAATTGTGTAGTATAAAATAAACTACATCATTATCGTTATTACTTTACCACGCTGCCTGTTTAAATTCTCGAATTTAGCCAATTCCATAATTAATAAGTTCTATGTATGATTTATTTGATTTAGCATGGCATGATTATAAAGCTTTACGAATGTTACAGTAGATGAAAATGTATATTTTACGTAGTTAAAAATTATTTTTGTGGTTCGCCCAAATGCATGTGTTAGAATATACTTTAAAATGTTGAAATATATTTTAGTTTTTATTTCGTTTGTAGATGGATGTACGGGTGAACAGTAGTCATAATAGGCGGGTAAGTTACACATATATATGTTTATGTACACCGCTATGTATACGCACCGTGCCGCCACTAGCCCGCCTTCTGCATGCAATTTAATATATATGTATACATATACTAATATTTTATGTAAATTATTTTATTTGTTTTGCTTTTTAAACACTTATGATACTCTTAGATTAAGATTGTGTATGTAATAGTATATTAATACTCAATTATAACATTTATTAGCCTGCTCTTAAATAGTTTCACACAATGCTAAAATAGAGATAGGTCACAAGATGATTACATAACTGAAAATCAATTAACATCAATTTGAGGCGATCACATAATGGCTCCTCTACACGATGGGTCAACGCCGGCCACTCCAAGGGACGCATTTATGCGTTAGAGGGAGCAAGTGATATTGGTATCTCATTCTACCGCATGGCTGCGTCCCTTGGAGTGGCCGGCGTTGGCCCATCGTGTAGAGGAACTATTAGATATTATTTCTCTAGTTTGACTTCTTATTAAACAGTCCAGAGTTAAACAGATAATGTGAGTGCTAATGTTTGACTTTGGTTACGCCTCGGATATTTCATACTCGTTTAGTGTCATTGACAAATGTCAAGCTACTAAATGGACGAGGCCTAAGTCCGTAATTATTATATTCGGTTTCATAAGCATTGCATAAATGTTTGTAGCAATTGTCTAATAGTCGATTTAGACTCTCGCGCGAGCCACGAGACGAGACGCGAGTGTAAGCGGTGGGCTCGCGGCTCGTCTCGTGGCTCGCAAGCTCGTCGAGCTAATATAATTTAAACACTAACGGCACGGCATAAGGTTTATAACCGAATGACAAGCCGAACGCGAGTGTAAGCGGTGGACTCGCGTCTCGTGGCGCGGCTCGCGGCTCGTCTCATGGCTCGCGCGAGAGTCTAATCCGCGTATAAAAAACAAAGTTTTAGTAAATGGGGCCATACTCGCTTAGAAATGTTTGGGGTATAGTTTGTGCGTCGTCAGTACAAATGTGTTTGGTGTTGCAGGAGAGCGGAGCGGCGCGCGCGGCGGCGGCCAAGCCGGCAGCCAGCAAGCCCAGCTACTCGCAGTCCTACTGGGCGCCCAACTAGCTGCACGGTACGTACACCACACACCTACTTCTCACAAGCTTTACTTAGCACGAAGGGGCAAGCGTAGGTAACCTGCAGCATAGAGAAAAAAATACATAGAGTGCTCACTCCATACATCAGTTCAGACTATTAATTTCAGTGTCTACATCTAGCATCGAGTAGCGGAACTATCAGTACTGCTACTTGACAATAGATGTAGCACCGACCGGAAAGTCTTATCTCAACAGCATAAGACTTTCCGGTCGGTGGCGACATCTATTGCCAAGTAGCAGTACTGATAGTTCCGCTACTCGATGCTAGATGCTAATAGTCTTTTTGGTACTAACTGATGTATGGAGTGAGCACTCTATGTATTTCTTTCTCTATGCCTGCAGAGAGGTGCGCCGCTTCTAATGTGCCACATGGAGGTGGCAAGCTACTATTGTGGGTTGTGGGGCCAAAATCGACGTGTTTGCAGGGTCGTAAATCATTAAGCTGAGAGCACTGACTTATATTATATTACTACGCAAAGACGGGTACTAAAAATGTTGCCAGCACAGTGGTGTCAGTCCTTTTCGTAATGCAACAAGCTCGCTTTTTAATATATCGTTTGTGTTACATATATTCATACTCTTGAGGGGTACTCTTGTACGATTGTTTTAGTAAATATGTGTGTTATTGTTTCAGCCCTAGCGACCGTGTCCCCGGGCACCTGTAAATAGTCGCCACGTCGTGGGCGCTCCTCCAAACAAAACTGATTAATGTAAAATACGCAAGGAATTTGAATGACCTATGTTAATATTTCGTTCACATTGGCGCCGGCCGCAGGTCGTCGCCAGATAGGATATTGTTTAAATTTAACTGTAGAACTATGTATATCTTATCTTTGTAATATGTATATGTATGTAAGCATTTGGTACGCTATGCGCGCCGAATCGTTTTGTATTTAGTTGACAGAGTTTTTGTAATTACATATTATAGTTGAATAAACGTTCAGCGATCTATAAAGTAAAGTAACTACCGTAGTCGAGGTCTTTTTTATGTGAAAGAATGCAATGTGTTGATCTCGCGGGCATTTGAAAGTATGAGGGAATTACACGTATTGGAACTTGAGCTGTGGTTTTACTCAACTAAAGAGGCAACTGCGACGTGCTGGATTCTTTTTCAAGATTAGAAGGAAATTGCCGAATTAAGGTAAAATTAATTCTAATTCTAATAAAAACAAGTATTAGGGGCCTAAATTCTAGGGGAGTCTAAACTACACTTCGCGCATGAAGCGAGAAGAAGCGAACGAACTATGAGGTACTCCCGTTTCCTCAGTCCCCCAATCCATAACTTCAGTGAGCGAAGTGTCCACGGAAGGAACGAATCCAGGTTTGAATTTATTACCCCGGCCACACACTCGACGAGTGGCATGGGAAGTGGGCAGAGACGTAGTGTGGCCATGTTACTCATCTTCAACGCTAAAGACCGATTAATCGGTCACAGACCACAGAGCAACATCGACCTACGTGCATATACATAAAGTTCAACTTCAGTTTTGACACTTCAATCATGTGGCGTCTGAGTGACAGCTTTTGTGTTGGCGTGGAAAAGGTTAATGAGTTACTTCTTTGACGTGGCGGCGAATTTTAATTAAGCAAACAAAAACTGTTACCATTTTTATTTGAAAAACAATATTTAACAGGAATGTATAAAAAGCCCTAGAAATATGAAAACGGTATAAAAAGTCCACAAACACCCTTCCACCACAAGTAGTTTGACTACAATATTAAAAGATCAAAGGCAGAACATACTGAAACATCTCATCATGGACAAATTTAGAGGAACGCCACAAAAAGGTTTAATTACTGGATTACTGCACCACTTTCAAAATTAGTAATTAAACTTTTTTTTGCGTTCCTCTAAATTTGTCCATGAAGTGTAGTTGCTATCATAAGATGGATAAGTAAGAATAAGCAGCCTTACAGCCTAAGATATGTTTCAATTGAAACTTGTACGTTCGTGATGCGGACTACAAGAATTGAGCACCACACGATACTTAACGATAAAAGTTTGCAGTATAGCTTTTTTTTATTGAGAATGAAGTTTATAAAGTCAGTCTATAAATTGTTTAACACTTTTGTGCATAAAAGATTCTTCTGCTTTTGATCCCTTCACTTGATTTTTCATAGAGTTTCAGGCTATGAAATATTTTCGAATTATCACATTATCTCATCACAAACTCATCATTGTACTTATCAAGATAAAACTTTGAGGTATTGCAATAAAAGCATATTAGAACAAAAGTATGGTCAAGAAATTTGATTTCCGTGCCACTTCATACTTTGCCACAGTGACAATACTGTGAGAGCCCTGTTGGCTTTCATATTGATCACTACACTTAACACAAAACAAAGTCCCCCGCCGCGCCTTATGTCCGCGATAAACTCAAAAACTACTAAACGGATTTTCATGCAGTTTTCACCTATCAATAGATTCTTGAGGAAGGCTTGGGCGTATAAATTGTTAAGGTTTTGTGTTACCCCTGCGCAGCCGGGGCGGGTCGCTAATTGTCACTATGGCAAGGTACAGGCGCAATCAGAGAAATAGGACGGGCAAGGTGCTCACAAATATCTGCACAAGTGCACACATGGTCAAGGAGTTAGAGTGCGTGTTCAGATCGGCCACTTCGATATATCTGAGAGCGACTGTACAAAAGTGGAACCGAAAATAAATTTCTTGACAGTGTACCCTAATGTCAATCTTATTGCAATGTCATCAAGTCTAATATTGGTCAGCAACATTATTCATATATGCGCGGCGGCGGCGTTGTCGACGATCCAGTACAGCGCGCCTTGCGGCTTCACGCGAGCTGAAGGCAGGTCTTCCTTATCCTTTAGGATACGCTGAAACAACAAGTCAATAAACAAAAGTAACTACTACAAGGAAGATACTCGTAATCATTGGTAACCTGGCGGCGTGCAACTTAGTGGGTTCGAACACTGACTGGTGTCAGAGTTTCTAGGGACCTCCTACTTAGGAATTCAAAGACATTGTCATTTACACCACTCACTTTTTGGTAAAGGACAAAAATTGTGAGGAAACCCTAACAATCCTATTAAGGTCCAGTTTCTCGTCAGGGTGGAGAGATCCGGTCATGTGTTAGTCACTTTGCGTTCTCTCATAATGTAACTAGAAATATGCCTAGGAGGAAAAGTAATAGAAGAATTTAAAAAATTCCCATATTTTGATTTCAACCTAAATTTAACCCTTTTCCAGGCTGCAACAATGTAAAAGCTGGATCATACATTTGAATTGTTTGGGGAAACATACTACCCCCAAACAATTCTAATGTATATTCCAGCTTTTACATTTCCCGAAAGTGCAATCTAATTTGAACCTTAAATCGGAATGCTAAAGTTGAAATTCTATTGGCGCGTATGTGGTCTTTAATGTTACTATGCCTGGAAAATGCTTCAAAAAATATGGAGGAAATTGTTTTCAAAATACAAAACATTTACAACTGAAATTGTATCCACCTGCAGATTCTATACATTAGCACAACCAGTGTTCAATATCAAAATAGACATGTTGACTGATAAAAACATCAAAAGAATTTTTACCTTCACCATGTCTGCCTTTCCTGCTCCACTAATAGCAAAAATACAGTTCCTTGCCAAGTTTATCACAGGGAACGTCAATGTGATCCTTGCTGGAGGTGGTTTTGGAGAGTCGGTGATGGCTGCCACCTTCAAGCTGGTTTCCTCCAGCAGTGGATGTCCCGGGAACAGGGAGCAAGTGTGGCCATCGGGCCCCATGCCCAGGAGGAGAAAGTCAAATTTGAATTCTTCACTGTTAAAGGCTGATTTTAGTTTTTCTGTGTAGTCTTTTGCTGCCTCTTCAGCTGAAATATTAATCATTTACAATTATCTCTTGGTACACCCAGCTGCAACTGCTGCAAGTGCCAATTAAAGAATGTATTCCATTCGTAATGCAATTCACTTGCAGTACAATTTTTTTTGTTTTCCATTTCAATCCTGCGAGCTGCCTATCTTTGACATTTAGTATTTATACAATTAAATGAGTCATTCATATGAAAAAGCGTTTGGAAAATGAGAGCTTTACTTTTGCCACACTTATGTCAAAAAACCTACCAGAGACACCCTGTTTCAACACAACGAATTGCTCCTCTTTCAATTCAGTCTTAGGTATGAGTTCCCTCTTGTAAACTCCGAAAGTGGAGTCCTCGTTGTCCTCTGGTACTACTCGCTCGTCGCAGAATGCCAGGATCCATTTCGACCACACTGTGTTCACCTTCGGCAGCCCTTCACAAAGGAACTTGAGCACCGAACCACCTGCATAAAAAGGAAGTACATTTAACTTGAATTTTAAACCACTTTTAACTCTTTCTATCCCACTTTCCAATTACAAATCCTTCTTTGGTATAACTATAAAAAGTTCAGTAATCACTTACCCGATAACGCAATGTAAAACTTTCCCCGATTGTAAATAGCGTCGTTCGATATTTTCTCCACATACATACTTAGCTTACTGATCACCTCACTCTCATTTGCTACTTTTATGATCGTCATGATTTGTTATTTTGTGGAAAACTAAAAACTCGTGTGAACCGGGCAAATAATCTATTAAAACTATCTATAAACCACTATAAACTCAACTTGTTGAAAGTGACATTTCGTAGGTTAAGGTCATTGACATTGATAAGAGTGTGGCCAGACAAGAGGTCAGCCAAAAAAAGCCGTTTCGCTCACATACAATCGAAGCTACGCTCTCAGTATGTAACATATATTATATTCATTATTTATATCTTACTTGTTTTCGTTGCTTGTTATAAAGTCAGCATCAAAAGTAGCGGAAGAAAAAACGCGTCAAAGGTACCTTCCAGCATTTTCTGATATCCTAAAGAGAGATATGTGGGTGGAGATATACATATGACATATATATATATATATATATATATTATATATATTGTCGTAGTCAGATTGTATAATCCGCCGTATTACATTACGGCTAGCCGTTTTACAAAACAGGGGCGTTTTGAAATGCGGCGGTTCGACGATTAGCCGGATTGTCATTGCGATACGTTCCTCAATAAGGCGGCCTACGTTTAGCCGCATCGTATCTACTATTTAGATTGTAGAGTGACCAGGCGGCGTATCATGGTCGCATTTTTATCACTTGTCATGCTATGCGTCACTTTCGCACTTACTTATTTGTTAGAACGTGACAGCCATGGTGACAAATGATAAAGAGCCGGCCATAATAGCCCTACAGTTCTTTCGGTCGCCTAAGTAACCGGAGTTTGACAATGTTTGCAATTTAATTTATTTTTACCATGGTCCCACCGCACTACATGTGTTTCTTTTCCAAAACATTTCCTTCACAACTTAAATAGACGGAGCCCCGCGGAACCTAACCTACTTACCTACCTACGCTCTTTTCCCCAAAGTGTAATGTTTTCACGGGCGTCTCACTAAATCAATAGGTAGGTAGGTTAGGTTCGTTAGGTAGCTTGAGATGCCCGACGGACAAACCGTTCAGAAATAGGAGCCCCGCGAAGCGGGGCTCCGTCTAGTTAAGTTGCGAAGGAAATGTTTTTTGAAAAGAAACAGTCCGACGAACTCCAGATTTGATGGACACCCCAGCGTTTTTCATAGTTTGTTTTGTTGTTGTTGTGTCAGGCAGCGCCACGAGTGTTAAAAATGGGAACTAAAAACTGTCAAAGCGGCGGCTAATGACTCGCTGTATTACATTTGATTACGGCTAGCCGTGTTGAATCAGAATCAGAATGGCGCCGAATACATTCCGGCGGATTTTCATTCAGCCGTATTCAATCCGGCTAATCGTCGAACCGCCGCATTTCAAAACGCCCCTGTTTTGTAAAACGGCTAGCCGTAATGTAATACGGCGGATTATACGATCCGACTGCGACATATATATATATCTCAATGTAGAAAAAATTTGATAGTAGCTGACGGTAGCAAATAAACTTTTGAGCTCGAACTGTAGAGATAATAAAAGAATAGAAGAATTCCCGAACGGCAGATACTTTTTAAAGCGTTGTTTCATCCGCTAATATTGATGCCGACTGTACAAAGAAATTAATAAAATAAAAATACATAAAAAAAACCGGCCAAGTGCGAGTCGGACTCGCGCACGGAGGGTTCCGCACCATCAACAAAAAATAGAGCAAAACAAGCAAAAAAACGGTCACCCATCCAAGTACTGACCTCTCCCGACGTTGCTTAACTTCGGTCAAAAATGACGTTTGTTGTATGGGAGCCCCACTTAAATCTTTATTTTATTCTGTTTTTAGTATTTGTTGTTATAGCGGCAACAGAAATACATCATCTGTGAAAATTTCAACTGTCTAGCTATCACGGTTCGTGAGATACAGCCTGGTGACAGACGGACGGACGGACGGACGGACGGACAGCGGAGTCTTAGTAATAGGGTCCCGTTTTTACCCTTTGGGTACGGAACCCTAAAAACTTATATACAAAAAACGCTACGATGCAAAAAGTTTGTCAGAAGTGGGATTCGAACCCACGCCCACAGAAGTGGACTGCGACCTGAACGCAGCGCCTTAGACCGCTCGGCCATCCTGACGTCGAAAAATTAGTTGAAATTATCAATCCAGTAATTTCGATTTAATATTTATAACAGAACATTATGGCAGGGATCGGATACCGGTATTTTTTGTATGGGAACGGAAACGGTATTTTTTCGTTCTTTGCTAATTACTTCATTTCTAATTGAGCAATCTAATAATACGAAGTCGTAACCTAAAAACACAACCGAGTCCTACATTTCGAGTATAAAATAATTCGAAAAATATGATTATTTCTAAGTTTTTTGCAAAAAACCGGTTCCGATCCCTGCATTATGGTACCATCGAGCTGATCTGATGATGGAGACAGGAGGTGGCCATAGGAACTCTGTGATGAAACAACGCAACCTAATTGTGTTAGGGGTTTTTAGAATTGTCTCGATGAGTATTAGTTGTCTGTCGTAAGAAAAGTACAGTCAGCGATAAAAGCTTGTACCAAAAATTAAATTTTTGCCAAAAACTTATTTAAGATGAAATCTAATTAGGTACGAATATAATTATCACAGTGAAGATCAGTTCGCTATTACTTATGGTATATTTTTTCAATATACTTGAACTGAACGGTAATTTATTGTAAAGCTCTAACAATATATAAAATCGTGCTGTATTGTTGCGGAATGATAATTTTCAATTAAAACTAAAAACTAAAAAAACTAAAAGACAATTATGTACATTTAAAGCAATTACAATCATGGTTGTACCGGTTCCTACACTAGGCTTAGCCTGTCATGTCATGTAGGTAACCAATTCAGCTACGAATTATCAATGAATTCTTATTTTTGCGCCATCTATTGTTTAATAAAAGCATCTCAAAGTTGGAACAACAACACTAACTGGTATGGCTACTCGACAATAGATGGCGGACAACGTCAGAACTCACACGAGTTTTACAACGTCATGACTAGATGTCGCTACGTATCGTTTGTCTGCAAACAGGCGGCGAAAAGTGAAAGTGGCAGCGACCGCTGTTGCGGTTGTTGACCGTCAAAATATTCGCGGTCCGTGATGTAACAATAGTAACGGAGTAACAGCTTCCACCGTCAGAGCACAACTGTAGCGGTAAGAAAGTCGCGTGCTAGAAAAGTAGGTATTAAGCGATTAGAATAAGGCGTTTATTTGAATTGTGCAAGCTCGAAGTCGGTATTATTATCGAAGTAGTCTACCTAAGTTTATTGATCTAAATCCTAAGGTTTGTATTTTGTTTAGGTACCAATAAAAAGTATCATTTTTTGAATTTCGGTCGCTCGATTTCGTCACTCGAAAATCGGTGGAAAACGGCGAAATGCTGATTTTTGAAATACGAGCAATATAAATTGGGAATCTAGTGGTATTGATCACCCGTTTTCAATTCTATTAGTAGAATTTACATGCCTAGTAGTGGAGATATTACTGAACGAAATACACGAAATCGAGCGGTCGAATTTCAAAAATCGGCCCCCAGGGCGCCGATTTTTGAATTTCGATCGCTCGCTTTCGTCACTCGAAAATCTACAGAAAACGGCGAAATGCTGATTTTTGAAATACGGGCGATATAAATCAGGAATCTAGTGCTATTGACCACTCGTTTTCAATTCTATTAGTAGAATTTATATGCCTACTGTATACCTAGTTCGTTTTTTTAGCGTTAGAAAGAACTTGAAAGAAGGTAAGCGATTTTGACATGTCTTTTAATTGAAAAACACTTTTTAAAAATCAATAAAAATCAATAACTATTACTTATGAAAGCAGAAGACTATAAAAGATCGTATTAGATTCATAATTGTTACATATTTACCGTAACTTATTTTTAAAATCTGTTTTTCAATTAAAAGATACATCAAGATTGTTTACCTTATTTCTAATGCTAAAAAAAACGAACTAGTAGTGGAGATATTACTAAACGAAATACACGAAATCGAGCGGTCGTGTAAATTCTACTAATAGAATTGAAAACGAGTAGTCAATACCACTAGATTCCCAATTTCTATCGCTCGTATTTCAAAAATCAGCATTTCGCCGTTTTCCACCGATTTTCGAGTGACGAAATCGAGTGATCGAAATTCAAAAATCGGCCCCCTGAAATGTATTTTACAGTGCTGTTAATTAAACCCAAATCCACTGATCATACCTATTTTCAAACACAAAAATTATTTATTCAAGTAGGCTTAAAAATAAGCACTTTTGACAAGTCAAATTTTGTTCCAGCTGTCTTTGGTTTTGGAACCAAACAAAAGTTTGTGATGCTATAGGTACCAACCTATATCTGTTTCCACTCTTCCCAAGTGCCAATCAATTTATGGTACTCCATAAACGAGAAATCATCTAATTTTATTTTAAACTCCAAATCTGAAACGATTTCAGCGCAATCTGCGCTTTTATTCACATTTCACATTCTTAGCATTGTGGGCATTGCTAATACTTAGGATAGGTCGAGAACAAACAGGAAGTAAAAAGTGGTGTGGTCTCTGGCCCGAGAGGGGCCCCAATTTGATCGAAAGGCCGTGATCCCAACCCCCAATTGCTCCCATTCGCTTCATCAGTTTGCCTTGCGAATTTGCGATTAACCTTCCCTGTACCCTCGGGCAGGATGTGGTATGACGTAACTTACATATATTATATTATAATGATATTTTATACCTACTCGTCGATTCCTGCGGACTCTGAGGTCGGCCACTTAGGACCGCTGGCGGCGAGGCAAGTGAGGCTCTCACAGTCTCACGTCACACCACACCAGTCAGGCCACGCTAAATTTTCATGCCGAGTGCTACGTCAAGTATGGAGCTTATAGGGATATGTATATAACCGAGCTTACCATTATGCGGCCCATTTGCTTGTTTGCCACTGACTTGTTATAAAAAAACCGGCCAAGTGCGAGTCGGACTCGCGCACGGAGGGGAACCCTCCGCACCATCAACAAAAAATAGAGCAAAACAAGCAAAAAAACGGTCACCCATCCAAGTACTGACCCCGCCCGACGTTGCTTAACTTCGGTCAAAAATCACGTTTGTTGTATGGGAGCCCCACTTAAATCTTTATTTTATTATGTTTTTAGTATTTGTTGTTATAGCGGCAACAGAAATACATCATCTGTGAAAATTTCAACTGTCTAGCTATCACGGTTCGTGAGATACAGCCTGGTGACAGACGGACGGACGGACGGACGGACGGACGGACGGACGGACAGCGGAGTCTTAGTAATAGGGTCCCGTTTTTACCCTTTGGGTACGGAACCCTAAAAAAGCCGGCCAAGTGCGAGTCGGACTGGCGTTCCAAGGGTTCCGTACATTAAGTCCGACTCACGCTTGACTGTACATAATATTCTTCATTTCTAATAGGTTTTCCTGTCATCCATAGGTAGTACCACAAAGCCACACGCGGGCACACGAACGTCTTCAGCAGCGGAGTTGAAACAGTCGCCGTGGTCGAAATCGGCCGGGAGAGTATATATAGGTAGTACCCAGTAGTTTCGGAGATAAAGGGTCGGACAGACAGACAAACAGACGCACGAGTGATCCTATAAGTATAAGGGTTCCGTTTTTTTCCTTTTGAGGTCCGAAAAAGTTTGATGACCTATGAATTACAGTCAAGAATGAAAATGGGTCACTATGTATATATTTTTTATGGAATTGGAATCAAACGTTCACAGCTTGCAGAGACAGATCATCAGGTAAGACCATCAGCGTGGTAGGTTTAAATAACCCTTCCTTTCGAAGTTGGATAAAAGGCCTCATGCCTCACGCTGCACATATGTTCATGTGTTCTTAAGAGATGTTGCACTTGACCGAGATTCGATACCGCTTTCTGTTCCATACCATGGATTACATAATGTGGGAACAGATACACTACTCTCATGAACAATTGAGAATGTTCGTTGTTGTTCTTATGACCCTTCCCAAAGTATAAAATTATTGTTAGATCGTTAAGTGTAGGTATTGTATTGAAACTAAAATGGGTATTGTCGTTCAATAAGAAGGTAAGGTACCTAAATGTTGGTGCAAGTGCGCGCCTTGTAAAGTATCTATTTCAAATTTTGTACACTTTAGAATGAGATAGGTACTTAAATATCATTTTTCATCCTTCCACATTGTTTCCGATGATATTGATTGCCCAACTATAATTGCACATACTTAATATAGAATCGAATGCGGGAAACAATTGATCGTATTGTTCGCAGTCGACTGCGCGGAAATCGGAATAGGTAGGTCACGCCAACCATCTAGTTGGGTCATACACAGCAATTAGGTTCACGCTCTCCTGTGGACATGACCAAAGTTATGCCTATTGTTAATGTATGTTAGTTATGTTGTATTGTGGCTATGATTCCTAATTCTCTTTCTAACGAACGAAAATCAAAATGATGGATAGGGGCAAACACAGATGTGCAAGTTGCGGAAAGTTTCCATAAAATTCTATAAATTCTCGGAAATTTTATGAAACTTTCACTAGGGAATATGGAAAACTTAAATTTAAAATTGGAAAGTTTCAATTCTCATACAAAAATGTTAGAAATTTTCCGAATTTTTCCTACGTTAAATTTCCGAAATATTTCGCAATTTTGGAAAGTTTCCTTAGGCACATCAGTAGGGGCAAACACGATCATCAAATGTTTGAGTGGCGTACCTACGTTACTATGTCGTCTGGGCCCATACACTCGCACAATCTATGCACCTAGTCATATGTGTGTGTGATTGATAATGTATGTGTAACACCACACGGACCACCGTATGCCTACGCCTACGTTGTTTAAAGGCCAAAGTCCTGCTTTTCTAGACGGCTCTATTTGTAAATAATATTTATTTACCGAATATGCGTAGGTACATTAATTCAGAATATTGCCCTTAGATAACATTGGACATTTAGATTTATTTATTACACTACTTAAATATGATTGCAGTGCAAATTACAAAGGTACATGTTCACTTTATAAGATCATTATACTCTATTGTAGGTATAAGTAGTTGCATTTTGCGATGATGATGATGTGTTTTGCGACAATAAATGACTTTTTCTTTTTTTTTTTTCATTTTTGCGGTAAGTGTCTTGGAGCCGATATATTAAAATCCAAAGCAAATAAAAATAAGGCAGATCACACGTATATTTTTCAGCAATACAGAGGCTGTAATTAAATATACCGTGACCATAGACATTTTTCCATACAATAAGCCAGGTGCTAGAGACAATAACTGAATTTATTGGAGCTTCGGGGTTTGAATTTCTGTCAAAAATCAGCTAGTGTGTGATGCGCATAAGAGGGCGAGCTTTAAGTTGTCCCCAAACTGTCTGGCTCGCGGTCACCAGCAAGGTGGCGGGCTGACTTATGGCTCTCATGCCTGGCCTTAAGTCAAGATTCTATCTCCGTAAAACATCTTTACGCTTATCTATGGAGTCACGAGTCCCAAAGCTAATCTAGCTACGGGAGGTGACTCATGTAGCTAGCGTGTCTTCTGTGGCAATCATCAGACCAGGTACAAATAGATTTTCGATCTAAAAATTATAACGGTAAATATAGCTATATAAGAAACGATCTAAACAACAACAGGCGACGGGCAACGCACCTCTATTACGATCTTACTTTTTGGAAGAAGAAAATCAACTCAACTGATATTTTATACGTAGAACTAGCTTAGTATCACCTAAAGCAGTGTTTTTCAAACTTTATGGTGTCACGGCCCTTTATGACCACTACAATTTTTTCGCGACCCCGTTTCTACGTTTTTCTATCTAGTACTTATAACAAATTTGGAACCACAGACCAGTGTTTGGAACGCACCTTTCTATAATTCACTCAGTTACATATGCGTTTTGGAACGCACCTTTTTATCATTCGTTCAGTTACATATGCGTTTTGGCTGAATATCCCCATCTAGCAAAAGAAGCCCTTAGGCCAAGAACGCACCACGATTTTTTGTCGCGCGATTATTTTGTCGCAGAAATGCAACGTATGTGTTTATATGCCAGTGCGCGCACATGCGACAAGAAAATATGTATTACAGCGCGATTTTAAAATCGCGTCGCACGATTTAAAATCGTGGTGCGCGCTTGGCCTTAAAGTTTTGATTCCATTTGCTACTTCATATTTATGCGAGCTAACGTTTTCATCAATGGTCGATATCAAAACCAAAAAAGGTATTTGAATTTAGAAAATGATTTAATCGTTTGCGTGTCACATCAGCAGGAACCGCGGTTTGACAAATTAGTCAAAATGAAACAAGCTCAGTCTTCACACTGAATACAGTTAAACCTTTACTTTTAAAATGCAGTTTACCTATCTAATAATGATTTGTTTTATTAATATGTACATTAACGACCTTTAAAATGTAAACTTTAAATTTAAATTTTAAAGGATTGGATTATTTTTAAGTTTAAAAAATGAAATTGCTCTCCATAAGTTTCTCTAAAAGCTGAACTTCGTGACCCCCTTGGACAAGTGCCGCGACCCCCCTGGGGTTCGCGACCCACACTTTGAAAAACACTGACCTAAAGTGTAGTAAAATTAAGGAAATCTTTTACAATCAGAATTATTTATTTTAAGTATACCTACGTATTAGGTACCTATTGACCCAAAAAAGTTATATTTTGGAAGTCAATAATAAAATGATAGGTTGAAAGGAATACATATCACGAAGTATTACTAGCGTCTGTGCGGAAAGAGAAGAGGCGTGGAATGTACCTATGGGGCTCCATACATTCCACGACTCTTCTCTTTCCGCACAGACTCTATAAATAAAAATTTAACAGCCTGATGCGACCTTGACCCACTGTGTCGCGGGACTCGTGAAACGATCCCACAGATATAATATAAAAAAAAATCCATAACCATAAATAAGGAAGGGACCATCGACCTCCAAAACTTGTTCACACCCACAATGATTAATTTGGCGAAATAATAAACCATATAAAAGCATACATTGGTGTCATAAATTTTATTTCAATGCCAGGTTTCATTATAATATTGGTCCGATAGATCATGTTTAGTTTAATAACAGGATGTTTGGTGGTTTAAAGGTAATCTTCTTAATATGGCGGATACAGTTACATGCCGATGTAATGAATATCATTTAAATAAGTGTCTATTAATCAACCTATTTTACCTATTGAGTTTAAGTATAGTTTTTATTTATTGTGTATGAAGTGTTCTTAACAATTTATTTAATAAAGTTTTCTTTAAAGTATAATGTGTGTATAACTCGCTCTGGCAAATTTCTTTTTCATTTTCCTTAGGTAAGTACCTTATAATAAAAAAAAAAATGTTGCAGATGGTTTAGTCATTAGTGCAACGGCTGTAATGACATCAATAAAATGTACAAACGGATCGATTTTCCTCGCGAACCTCATTCCTACCCAAAAACAGTTCCTCCGAAATAAAAATCCTATGTAGCGAACGAAGTTACAAAGGTAAACCACCTGTGCATAATATAAGGTACTTAAATCAAGTCCACTTGTTGAGTGCCTAGAAATACCGCCTCAAGCTGTTTGTTTCTCCAATGTCATCGGACACATATGAGCTTTCTGCATATGTAGGTGAATGTCACCGGCGAGCTTACGGATCACGATCGATTTAGATGCGATACTCGATTTTTCTTTTATTTGTGTAAGAGAAACACTTTAAACAGGGTGTCAAATCTGTTTATTAATTTACTAACAGCAGGGTCTGGTTAAGCTTAAAATAACACTTGCACACTCTGTGCTATCAATCACGGTGGAGCTGACTTTAGAGCCGCATTCGAACTTCAAAAATCTGGTCTTGATTGACCTGCAGTGTTTTTCATGAAGTATCCCTTGTCAAGTTGGCACGATAATAGTCGCCTTACTAATGCAGCTTTGATTTGACGCTGGCGATGACGTTGTCAATTTTCTTGACAAATTGACAACTTTCAATGCAACATAGCGAAGGAAATTGACAGTGGCATCGTCCAATTTCGTCTGCCGCAATGCTAGACCAGCAAAGCTGCAGCGCTTCACCAGAAATGTTGCTGTAGTTATAATCCGAATGTCACCTTTAATAGCGGGAATCAAATTGGGCTGGTTGCTATATTCTTGATGTATAAATTCATTGTTATATGTTTTTAACGTATCTACCCATGAGTGGTTCTAAGGCATGGCGAGAGAAGCTCTGCAGTCACGATCTTACCTTAGATCGCATCGGAAAAGGCGTGAGGTTTAAGGTTAATAGAAGGTACTGGCCCAGAAAGGTTCCGTTGCGCCATCTAAGGGCTCCATAGAGGTCTTTAATCAATGAAGAACACTAGTCAGACTTTGCCATGACAGAGTGTGTAGGTATGTGTCATAAACGACAAATTAATAATATGAAAAATCATGATGTTAATGACATTTCAGACGGATCTTCTAAGTATATTCTTTTCATGTTACCCATAAAGAGCTAAACCCAATTGTCATTTAAGAACAAGCATAATGTTTAAAATTAGAAATGGGCCGAATATAGAGTTTTCCGAATACGATTATTCGGCCGAATTATTCGGTTCAACTGTATCATTATAGGTATATGAATATTGGACCCCACTTGAAACCCCCTCAATTACTTTAAAAAATAATCGGATAATTTCCTGAGAAATTCCCTAGAAACAGGTCAAAAGGCAAGGGATCACCGGCAAGGGACTCGTCGCAAACGATTCGTGAATAAATAAAATTTGATTTATAGTTTTCCATAGTGAAATATTATAAATTTCCAAGTCACATTTTATTTCCAGACTCCTCTGCACCTATTTGGCATTAAAAGATAAGTTGATCTGACTTATAAATTTAAGTAACGAGACTTAGAAAATATATCATACATGGGTAGTATTGGGTAGCCTGTTACATTACGCGAGAGAACTGAGTAGCATAACAGTAGGTAATATAGGCGGTGTCCAAAACCAACCACACTGTAAGCACGGTTTATCTAAAGCAGTAATCCAACTATACATATACGGAGCAACGCGATTTTTCTAATAATTTGTGTAGGTGGCTACATAGTTCTGCTTCAAGCGAGTTCACGCAAAATTATACAAATCTTGTGGATCTTTTCTGCTTTCTCAATTCTTTTGAAGTCTGATTCTATTCGAACACGTATTATTTACGTTAATTAGTGTAGAATTACTGTGATCTTGCATTGTGTTGAACGTCGGTCTGTAGTTGTAGCTGCTTTAGTGATATTCTGCTGTTTTGAGTTTTGAGTTGAATACCTACATCCAGCATTAAATAAAGAAGTGGGATCAACACATACGGATCTGGCAAGCAAAGACCATACTGTGACTAGGTCCAATAGCAATAAACTAAACAGGCTGTCAGTTATGTAGGTAGGTTACACGATCTCGCACAAGGCGAACGTTTCAAACATACGCAGATGTATCACTGCTTTAGCGACGTTATGTGCTGTGACTAGGTCCAATAGCAATAAACTAAGTCGACTGCTAGTCCAGTAGGTAGGGTCAGCACATACGGATCTCGCACGCAACGGCCGCGCCCCGCTGTGTCGACACACATTCCGCGGAGCGACAGCAGCGCAAACAACCAATTTAACTTGTGATTTATTGAAAAAAGCTTTACTTTAAAACATGTTGCTGCTGAAAGCATCTGGATTTCTATTGCAGCCTATTTTACGTCCCACTGCTGGGAACAAGCTTCCTTCTATAATTATGGGAGCTAGGGCCAGTAGTCCCTACGTTATCACTGTTTTTATTGCAAGCATTTACTTATTACAAAATTAGTTACACCAAAACTTCAGCGTACTGATTGTAGAGCTGAAATGTAAATTAAATGTCAAAGATAATGTCTGAATGAATAAATACCTATGTGTAAATCTACATATTCTATTCGTTTACATTTACAACAAGGGAAAAATATACATATGTATGTACCTACCTACATACCTCTACCTCTAGCTGAGATGCCTACTGTGAAAAAACCTGCACATATCTGCAAAAAAATTCAAAGGTGTTTGTAATTAGGTAGTTAAAGTATCTGAACGTGAAAGACCAGCCCAAAAACCATTAAGGATAATGCATAATTAACTTATTATATTTTTTCGCAGAAATACCGAAGGTTGGCATTGGCACGGCACGGCCTGCGCCTGCGCGCTGCTGACGGTGCCATTGCTAAATAGCCAGATTGATACCTCCGATAACTAGACATGTGGACTGCCGAGTCACTGACCCGCCCGAGGTTGGAGCATTCATCTAACATAACGACGAATAACTAATATTATAAACGGATGAAATAGATAAATGTCATATTCCAAAAGAAAAGAAAATTTCATTTTTCTGTTTGGCCCTATGGTTGACTAGTATAGAATGCCATGAGGCAATAAGTTCGCCATTTGGACTTTTTGTATGTGCAATAAACAAATAAAATAATACAAAAGTATATTTAGGTACCTATGTTGGAAGCTCACAACTTGCCAAGATGAGGTCCTTAAGGATGTAACCGTATTACGTGTAAGTGGGCGTTTTTAGGGTTCCGTAGCCAAATGGCAAAAAACGGAACCCTTATAGATTCGTCATGTCTGTCTGTCTGTCTGTCCGTCTGTCCGTCTGTCCGTCTGTCCGTCTGTCTGTCCGTCCGTATGTCACAGCCACTTTTCTCCGAAACTATAATAACTATACTGTTGAAACTTGGTAAGTAGATGTATTCTGTGAACCGCATTAAGATTTTCAGACAAAAATAGAAAAAAAACAATAAATTTTTGGGGTTCCCCATACTTCGAACTGAAACTCAAAAATTTTTTTTTCATCAAACCCATACGTGTGGGGTATCTATGGATAGGTCTTAAAAAATGATATTGAGGTTTCTAATATAATTTTTTTCTAAACTGAATAGTTTGCGCGAGAGACACTTCCAAAGTGGTAAAATGTGTGTCCCCCCCTGTAACTTCTAAAATAAGAGAATGATAAAACTAAAAAAAATATATGATGTACATTACCATGTAAACTTCCACCGAAAATTGGTTTGAACGAGATCTAGTAAGTAGTTTTTTTTTAATACGTCATAAATCGCCTAAATACGGAACCCTTCATGGGCGAGTCCGACTCGCACTTGGCCGCTTTTTTTTGTTGTCCCCTACACTTTTTTTTTAAATTTGGGATTTTTTATGTTATTTCTATTCAGAATCATGAGCTCTTTCTATCCTAATAGGAGAAAAAAAGTGTCCTAAGGTTTTTATTTCCATTACGTCACCATTTTTTAGGGTTCCGTATTACCCAAAGGGTAAAAACGGGACCCTATTACTAAGACTCCGCTGTCCGTCCCTCCGTCCGTCCGTCCGTCCGTCTGTCACCAGGATGTATCTCACGAACCGTGATAGCTAGACAGTTGAAATTTTCACAGATGATGTATTTCTGTTGCCGCTATAACAACAAATACTAAAAACAGAATAAAATAAAGATTTAAGTGGGGCTCCCATACAACAAACGTGATTTTTGACCGAAGTTAAGCAACGTCGGGCGGAATTGTTCCCAGTTCTACAGATTTCTTTTACAGAATTCCATGTCTACAGATTTCTATTTCTACACATTCCTAAGTGTACAGATTCCCAATTTTACAGATTTCTATGTGTACATAATTCCAACTCTACAGATTTCTATGTCTACATATTCCCAATTCTACAGATTTTCATGTCAACACATTCTTTATTATACAGATTTCCATGTCTACACATTCCTAAAACTACAGACTTTCATGTCTACAGATTCCTAATCACATTTCAACTAATTTCCTATTTTATTAAAAAATATTTTATATAATTATTTAGATCGTTGTCTACAGAATCCCAAATTTACAGACTCTTTATCGTACTGCCTGGAATGCCCACTGTTTCTTTTCAAAAAACATTTACTTCACAACTTAATTAGACGGAGCCCCGATTCGCGGGCCTCCTATTTCTACCTACCTTCGCTTTTTTCCCCAAAGTGTAATGTTTTCACGGATATCACACTAAATCAATAGGTAGGTTAGTTTCGTTAGGTAGATTCAGATGCCCTAAGGGCAAACCGCCCAGAAATAGGAGCCCCGCGAAGCGGGGCTCCGTCTAGTTAAGTTGTGAAGTAAATGTTTTTTGAAAAGAAACAGTGGGCATTCCAGGCAGTACGATAAAGAGTCTGTAAAATTGGGAATCTGTTGTGTTGGGAAGCTATAGAATTGGGAATCTGTAGCATTGGGAAACTATAGAATTGGGAATCTGTAGTGTTGGGAAGCTATAGAAATGGGAATCTGTAGTATTGGGAAGCTATAGAATTGGGAATCTGTAGTGTTGGGAAGCTATAGAATTGGGAATCTGTAGATTTGGAATTCTGTAGTATTGGGAATCTGTTGACATGTTCATAATTCGGGGGTCAGTACTTGGATGGGTGACCGTTTTTTTTGCTTGTTTTGCTCTATTTTTTGTTGATGGTGCGGAACCCTCCGTGCGCGAGTCCGACTCGCACTTGGCCGGTTTTTTCAAAGACTTTGTATGGCGGTCGCGGAATGGAAAGATCGAAAAATGTATGGAAATGGGACACTTTTTTTCTCCTATTAGGATAGAAAGAGCTCGTGATTCTGAGTAGAAATAACATAAAAAATCCCAAATTTGAAAAAAAAGTGTAGGGGACAACAAAAAAAAAAACGCCCAAGTACTATAATTAACTATAATGAAGGTTGGGATGTAGACAACCAGGATATAGTATAGATGATACTGATTTTCTACTACCCACACACATTTAACAGGAAGCCTCCTGTACTTATCCTGATTAATATAACAAGTTATTAATTTGATCTGGGTTTGTTATAGATATGATCTGTCAGGTGTCAACGGTGACATATCTGGAATTGGAAAAATTATATAGATTAGGTTAAGAGATGCTTTATTTAATCTTAAGAACAAATAACGAATCCAGATCAAATTCAACTTGTTATTACAATCAGAACAAGCCTCAGGTTCTCTGTGATGTGATCGACTGTTGCCGGTATTAAAAAGTTTTTTTTACATTAACCTGGCGTTAAACTTTGGCTTTTGGCTTGGCTTGGCTTTTTTGGTCCCCCGGTCTACCTTACCTCTACCCAAGGATATAGAATATTGCTCCTATCCAAGCCAAGCCGCGAGCAAAGACTAGTATGTATTTAGTAATCGTGTGTTTAACTGATATGTTAAGTGACTCGTGAATCTCGTGATGCTATTTTATGTGGTCGTTAATCAGTTGCCTTGAGACACCTCTGATGTAGGTACCTATTGGTAAGATTAAGCATTAAAATGCCTACTAGCAGCATTAAACCATTTTGATTCTGAAAGTTGTAAAATTATTCAATGTTAGTATGTCTCACAAAATTTTAAATTCGATCATCACTCTCATTATTTTTTTACAGTTAGACTCTGTGCGGAACGAGAAGAGTCGTGGATTGTATTGGGCCCCATACATTCCACGACTCTTCTCTTTCCGCACAGGTTCTAGTCAGAAGTTTTTTGTACCTACACAAGTTGTAGGTGGTAGGTGGTACCTACCGTTACTGTGGATTAAGATATACAGTTAGCAAATTGCAAATTTAAACTAGGTACCCGACGTACCCGTGGCCGTGTCCTAAGTATCAAGGACTTTATTCCACAATGATGCGTTTGATAACAATTTAATTATATTTGGATGACATCCAACGATATGCAAGCAGGACTATTTATACAATTCGTGGGATCTTCACTCGCGAAAGAAAGTACACCGTATTGCAACGTGTTAAGGTACACATACTAATCGCCACTTAAGTGTGCTTTGTTGTGTTAATATTAATAAAAGCGGATGTTTATATGATAAAACGAGAATAGTGCGGAAATCAAGGTTAGGACCAGTGGGGAGATAATTGCATTTTATAGGAAATGCAATTTTTTTTTATGATTGACTTGATTGGATTGGAGTGTCTGGATACATAGATTGTTAACAGTCATTATTAATTGCAATGTGTTGCGATTAGAAATACCGGAAGGGAACAGGTGAAAGGTATAGGTGGTAGGATTAAAGGCAAACTTTCAACTTTGAACTCCTTTTAAACTACCTTAGGGGATGAATTTTCAAAATAGTTCTCAGCTACGTAAGTAATTTAATAATTTTATTAAACATTGACGAATTGATAGGTACTAATTAGTAACGTGATTTCTTAAAAGAAAAGTTAATTATCTAGTGCCGCAACTCCCCCTTTTCCCCCTACTTCTCAATGAGAGGGCCCTGGCCCGCTCGGCGCGCCGCCAGGTTCAAGATTAGTCTAAGTGCGTTAATATGCACAATGCGCGCAATGTCTTATTCATAAAATGTTCTGTGATTAACCTATTTAAGTATGGACTTGGGCGAGTTTTTTAAATGGGTCGTTTAATATGATTTTTAACAAAAAGTTAATAATATAGAGAATAATATTTTTGGTGACAGAAAGGCTCATTGTAAGTCACGCGAAGTATCTTTTTATTCTATGCAGACCCCGCGTGTAAATTAGTATTTTATACCTATCGTGTTTAGGCAACGAAGCTTGCTGAGTTGCCTAAGTAAGGTACGAGATTGAAAAGCTTGATTATATCACTATTGTATACAATACTTTTTCTACGAGTCAACAAAAAAAATACTTAAAACTAGTTGAAGAATCATATATGTAGGTAAAAAAACCAAAAGTATACAGCTAAGATGCGCGAGCAGCCGCGATACATTCATACTCTTACGCGACCCGACCCCGCGCCCCCGGCCGGTTGGTCAACGACACCTTCTCGTAACTCATGAGGCCCTGGTACTTGCTCCGCGCTTTCGATTGGTCAATTTCATTATAGTTGACTAAACTGTATCGAAATGAATATTATAGTTGACTACACTGTATCGAAATGAATATTATAGTTGAGTTGGGGTCCCATAGTGAAAAAAGTATGCGATTTCACTTTGGTATACGAAGTCTTAATTCAAGCATTGCAGTCGACGAGTAGAAAAATAAATATAGGTACCTCTCCAAACTGTGTAACAATACTACGGGCTACGGCGTAGCACTTTCATAACGGTTGCGCACTGAAAGTGATTACGTATATTATAGAGTCATACCAAACTATTGATAGCACAGACTGCAAGTGTAAAACCTCTATGAAATTATGACGTTTAACACACTTTCACTTGGCTATCGCTGCCAACTTAGTTTGGTCTGACTCTACTATGATAGCTTAATATGAAACTATAATAAGTGCACATTTAAGAGCCTTCTTGTAATACCGTTTTTATTTTTGATCGGATATTGTACGACTTATCCTAAGTTCACCATTTTAGCGGTTGTATTTATGTATGTGCGTTTATTAAATTCTGAATGGAAATCTGTCTTCTGCTTTCCTATATGTTTAAAGGTACCTAAACATATTTATATTAAAGGACTTGTGCAGTTTTTATGTTCCTCTATCAATCTTACCTTCTATCATTGTCTATTACTCTACCTCGTATGTAATGTACTTAATGTAACTAATATAATTTAGTATAAAAGCTAGAATAAACTTTTGTCCTTTACATTATGTATAGTAGGTACTTATTGTGTACAATGTCTCAATAATATATAGGTACCTACATAAACGCTCTTGATTATATTAAATTATTCGCACCGTACATATATCGTGTGTGACAAGCTCAGAGCAAGTAAGCCTGTTTCTAGACTTGTTTTGCGTAGAAAACCTTCGCTACTAGCCGTCTTTAAAATCAAAACGTCGTAAGGGAGTACAATTTTGTATGCAAATACGCCATTTTGATACAATTTTATTTTATTAGAGCTCCGACCTTTTGCCGTACATTAAAGTCGTTACAATTAATGTTATGTCACCCACATGGTAGCGTCAGCAGTGTCAGCAGCCTTGTGGTGGCATTGGCGGGTGTAACAACTTTTTCTGCAGCCGTTTCTGCTGACGGTAGGTGCGAAGGCGAGCGACCGCGCGCGCCCAGAAGGCCTACCGCGAACCACATTCGACGTGTTGCCTCTCTGTCGCACTTGTAAATTCGTACGTAAGTGTGACAGGACAGGGAGGCAACACGTCGAACGTGGTTCGCGGTAGGCCCTCAGGCTTCAGGCTCGCTAGGTTCGGGCGGGTGTGATCGGTGAAAGATATCGATAAAATGTCAACATTGAGCGCCGAATATCTTTGTCCAAATCCTGTCGGATTTCGGCGACAATCGTGTAAAAAATAGTCTAGTATTCGCCGTTCTAGACAGCCGGCATCTTAACCTGCTGCCCACACTTCAAAACTTGCCAAGACAAAATTTTTAACCGCCTTCAAAAATAAAAGGAGGTTCTCAGTTTGACCCGTATGTATGTATGTATGTATGTATGTATGTATGTATGTATGTATGTATGTATGTATATTTGTTCGCGATTATCTCGCGTTTGGCTGAACCGATTTTGATGCGGTTTTCAGAAAAGTGTTTCTTACATTCTGGAGAAGGTTTTAGTATACATAGATCTGAGCTGATGCTGAACCCTGGCTGTACCTAGTGGAACTCAGGTTTGGTGCAACATAGGCTCACGCTGTTTTGGACATCCGACACGCCTTGATGAGCACTTGGGAGAGCAGTACCCAAGATAGAGCTGATGCTGAACCCTGAATGTACCTAGTGGAACTCGGGATGTACCTACCTAGTGGAACTCAGGTTTGGTGCAACATAGGCCCACGCTGTTTTGGTCATCCGACACGCCTTGATGAGCACTTGGGAGAGCAGTACCCAAGATAGAGCTGATGCTGAACCCTGGCTGTACCTAGTGGAACTCAGGTTTGGTGCAACATAGACACACGCCGTTTTGGTAATCCGTCACATCTTGATGAGCACTTGGGAGAGCAGTACCCAAGATAGAGCTGATGCTGAACCCTTGCTGTACCTAGTGGAACATACATATGTATGTATGTATGTATGTATGTATGTATGTATGTATATTTGTTCGCGATTATCTCGCGTTTGGCTGAACCGATTTTGATGCGGTTTTCAGAAAAGTGTTTCTTACATTCTGGAGAAGGTTTTAGTATACATAGATCTGAGCTGATGCTGAACCCTGGCTGTACCTAGTGGAACTCAGGTTTGGTGCAACATAGGCTCACGCTGTTTTGGACATCCGACACGCCTTGATGAGCACTTGGGAGAGCAGTACCCAAGATAGAGCTGATGCTGAACCCTGAATGTACCTAGTGGAACTCGGGATGTACCTACCTAGTGGAACTCAGGTTTGGTGCAACATAGGCCCACGCTGTTTTGGTCATCCGACACGCCTTGATGAGCACTTGGGAGAGCAGTACCCAAGATAGAGCTGATGCTGAACCCTGGCTGTACCTAGTGGAACTCAGGTTTGGTGCAACATAGACACACGCCGTTTTGGTAATCCGTCACATCTTGATGAGCACTTGGGAGAGCAGTACCCAAGATAGAGCTGATGCTGAACCCTTGCTGTACCTAGTGGAACTCAGGTTTGGTGCAACATAGGCCCACGCTATTTTGGTAATCTGTCACATCTTGATGAGCACTTGGGAGTGCAGTACCCAGGATAGAGCTGATGCTGAACCCTTGCTGGACCTAGTGGAACTTAGTTTTGGTGCAACATAGGCACACTTTGTTTTGGTTAACCGACTTGTCGTCGTGAGCCTATGTTGCAGAGTTCCACTAGGTGGGTCGATGAACTTTTTTCTAACTGCCTTTAAAAAAAGGACGTTCTCAGTTTGACCCGTATGTATGTACCTATGTATGTGTGTATATTTGTTCGTGATTATCTCGCGTTTGGCTGAACCGATTTTGATGCGGTTTTCAGAAAAGTGTTTGTTACATTCTGGAGAAGGTTTTAGTGTACAGTACATGGATGGTTTGAAAAACCAATTGGACCCGGTAGGTGGCCATGCTATCGGTATACCTACCAACAAATTTATGTTGCTAAAACCGATTTAGATAAAATAGTGGGAGTGGGAGTCGGACTCGGACTGGGACTGGGAATGGGAGTGGAAGTGGGAGCAATATACATACAAATCGTTTGGCACCAAGACGTCATATTATGTTATGTCGCGATTATCATCGAGTTAGGCCATCACCAACATTAGTAGGTAGTTACTAGCCCAAAACTAAATGGAGAGCCTAACAAACTAGTATTTTAGCCCAAAACCTAAAATAAATGAAGTACCTGCCTATCACTAAAAAGTAAAAAATAAAATAAAATAAATAAAAAATAATTAAAAAATTAAAAATAAACAAAAATAAAACCATAATAAAATAGCTTAATATAATATCTTTTTTAAAAAAAGGGAACCGCCTTCAAAAAACCAACCCACTGAAAAGTACAAAATAATTTTTATATGGCACCCCTTTACGTGTCCAGTCCCTATCCCACGGCGTAAAGCAAATTTTTGCCAAAAAGTAATTAATACCTAATAATAAGAAAATTAATAATCATCCGGGTAATTACTTAGTTTTTGAAGGCGGTGCCAAACCAACAAAAACAGTCTTTACTACCAATCAGAAAAACAATACGAGTACCTAGTACCTACAAGAACTAAATTAATGAGTAAACTAAGTAGGTATGTCTTTATAATGCACGTAAGTGCAGCGTTCTTCGTTGTCTAAAATATCGGTTCTCAAAAATTTTGGTTTGGCACCGACTTCAAAAACTAAGTAATTACCCGGATGATTATTAATTTTCTTATTATTAGGTATTAATTACTTTTTGGCAAAAATTTGCTTTACGCCGTGGGATAGGGACTGGACACGTAAAGGGGTGCCATATAAAAATTATTTTGTACTTTTCAGTGGGTTGGTTTTTTGAAGGCGGTTCCCTTTTTTTTAAAAAGATATTATATTAAGCTATTTTATTATGGTTTTATTTTTGTTTATTTTTAATTTTTTAATTATTTTTTATTTTGATTTGTCAAAATAAAGATCCAAAATTGAATGGAATGTATGTCATCTTCTACCTCTTCGACTTCATTTTTACTTTTTATTAGGTATTTCTGTTAAACAACTACAGAAGCAGTACAACCTTCTTTTTTCTCCGCCCAACTCCAAACTTTTAGCCAGCTTATAGTGGTTAATCGAGGTTCCTTAAAAACCCTGACACTCGCTAAGTCCTCCCGCATTCCTTACAAATAGGGTTTGCACGACGGATCCGAACTGTATGGGAAGATCCGCGGATCCGGATCCAGATCCGATAATTATCCGATAATTTCATACATTCCGGATCCGGATTGCAAAGGACCAAAAATCCTAACAATGAATGTCACGGGACTCACGGGAAATCCTGACACATGTCATCCCTAGTCGCGAGGTACTTCACTAGCCCGTAATAGTATTTCATAGTGTCACTACTGTCACTATACTAGTAGGTGACAATCGGTTGTTGCAATGTGTGTCTGTTGCGCCACGGGGCGCGGCTGCGATATGTTAATACATATACTTACTTTACTCTTTGGTTAATACTCTCGTATGTAAATGCTCGCCCTAAATTACATATGACTACACCTTTATGTTACAAAATGCATTAACTGATAAAAGATAACTGCATTTTTGTAATTGTCTCGGGAAGTCGTATTAGCGCTAGCGGTTCGCCAAAAAACGCTGCAAATGGTATGGAAATCGGTACGATTGATCTTTAGGCCATTTGAATCAATTTGACCCGAAGCACCAAAAAAAAAACGAGAGGAGTTATGACGTCATCTTTCTTCTTGTATGGAATTAAAAAAAATGTTTAGAAACCTATCGTGTGTGGTATTAAACGAAAGAGCTATCTGAGTCGATTCTAAAAATATATTCACATCATTACATTTCAGTCTTTTTATTTTTATTATAATAAAAATAATTTTCATTATAATTTCCTCATTTTTTTTTGTG
Source organism: Cydia amplana (assembly GCF_948474715.1). Classification (NCBI taxonomy): domain Eukaryota; kingdom Metazoa; phylum Arthropoda; class Insecta; order Lepidoptera; family Tortricidae; genus Cydia; species Cydia amplana. The sequence goes on from NC_086070.1 coordinate 21,366,826, forward strand.
CTTCGGGTCAAATTCATTCAAGTGGCCTAAAGATCAATCGTATCGATTTTCATACCTTTAACACCATTTGCAGCGTTTTACTGAATTTCGCGGTGAACCGCTATTGTATGGATTTTCGAAGAATGAAAATCCAAATAAGGCCAAAATTTTTGTTTGGGTAAATTACGTATCATAGCTTTACTAGGTTGTCGCCGAAGTATTATGAGGGAAATGGTTGTTCAGGGTAATACGGTTTATCAGGCTTTAACTGCAGAAATAATCCTATTATGTAACCGCCTGCGGAGGTCGCTGAAGAAAACTTACCTACACTTACACAACAGTGTCAAGGCGTCAACTACTTATATGTATTTGCGGAAGTTAGTAGTCTGGCGGAATTTCAGTAATAAACAGACCTCCAAAAAATATAACAGGGCGCTAAAAATTTTAACAAACATTCTACTTTTCTTGCCGTAACAGCCAGTGGAAAACTCATTCAAATGTTTACGACTTTACTGTAATCTCGCGCAACAAATTATAAATTCAAAATGGGTTATCAATGGCATATGTCCATACTACGTGACCTATTTTTCAAAATTTTTAACTCCCCGTAATTTGATTCCCTAACCCTTAAACTGGTCACGTGGTATGGGTAAAATGGGTTTTACGTTCCCTTACGTGTGGGCGTAGTAAGTAGTAAGTACTATTTATGATAATTATGTTGATAATACTTATGTGTTTATTTTTATATTATAACTTGAGCAAAATATTTTTTTGATTTTATTTATCTCACATAGATTGGAAAAGCCTAAAAAAGTATAACATTAGATATGTCTGAAAACTCTACGCCTTTTTCGTTTCCAGACGTTTTAAAAAGTAAACAAAGCACTATTACTCATTTCACTCGAACCTCGGCAAACAAGATTAAGTAGGTACAGTCAGTTGCGTAAGGAGCGTGGCGCGAGTGCTGACCAGGAAGCCGGTTATTGGATTAATGCGGCCGACTGTAGCCGTTACCAGGCAATGGAAACAGAAAAAATGTAACTGGATTAAAGAGAATGCAGGTAAATCATGATACGTTGTGTGTTGCGATATGTTATTAGTGGAATTGCAATAGGTACATACATATTGTATACGCAGTTCGGTTGGTTGAGGAGAGCAAAGAGACCTGAAAAGGTAATATACAAACTTTACAATGTGATTTCATTTTAACATCACACACATTGCGCCTCTATATTCTCTGGCCGCCTTATATTTACTAGAATCTAATGCATCTAGAGTCAAACCAAAGAAAGTCTGCAGCCAGAGATGTACAAAATGGTTTTAAAAAAGCATTTAAATACAAAATGCAAAATACTTTTCAGATTTACTATTTCAAATGCAAAATACCAAATAGTTTTGCGTTTTGTATTTCAAATGCTAAATGCAAAATAGGTATTTTCAAAATACTTTTTCTAAATAAATACCTTTTGACCAAATCTCGGATATATTTATGTATTTTAGGTATTTATCATGAGAAATAGAGACACAATGCCGAGCCGAACAAAAACGTCTAATAACATGGCACCTTATGCATGACATTTTGGTCATAATAACCGGTTTAGACTCTCGCGCGAGCCACGAGACGAGCCGCGAACCGCGCCACGAGACGCGAGTGTAAGCGGTGGGCTCGCGACTCGTCTCGTGGCTCGCAAGCTCGTCGAGCTAATATAATTTAAACACTAACGGCACGGCATAAGGTTTATAACCAATTGACAAGCCGAAGCCGAGTGTGTCGAGGCGAGCCACGAGACGCGCCGCGAGCCGAGCCGCGAGTCTAAATCTAAACGGCTATAAGGCGCAGGCGCGCACTCTGACCAAAGAAGAAAGAAAACCGGCCAAGTGCGAGTCGAACTCGCGCACGGAGGGTTCCGCACCATCAACAAAAAATAGAGCAAAACAAGCAAAAAAAACGGTCACCCATCCAAGTACTGTCCCCGCCCGACGTTGCTTAACTTCGGTCAAAAATCACGTTTGTTGTATGGGAACTCATCATCTGTGAAAATTTCAACTGTCTGCCTGGTGACAGACGGATAGACGGACGGACGGACAGCGGAGTCTTAGTAATAGGGTCCCGTTTTTACCCTTTGGGTACGGAACCCTAAAAAGGGCGCGCATGGCTAGCAGGCGCCTCTATCGGTCAAATTCGGCAATACAAGCGTCATTCGTTCATTTCATTTTGTTTGACTGGTAATGTTGGCTAAACTTAATCGCAAAGTATTTTGCATTTTGAAATGAATATTAAAAATGCAAAATACATCTCGAAAAGTATTTCAAATAAAATACAAAATGTTTTTTACTAAAAGGCATTTAAATGCAAAATACAAAATAGGTATTTTGCATTTTGTATTTGCATTTTATTTAAAATACTAATTAATTGCGATTTATTTGAAATACTTCTATTTAGAAGTATTTCAAATAAATCGCATCTCTGTCTGCAGCGCAATAATTTGACAGCGAATTAAAAAACTACATATGGCAATGTTTTTTAGCAGTCAGTAAACGTCATGCACTATGGTATGTGTTTGTCAAAATCGTTTAAATATTCCTTGTGTTTTGCGATGAACGGAATAAACATGGTGAAACCTTACAAAACCGGCGTGCGGGAGTTACTTCTCCGCATGACGAATAATTTTACACTTGTAAAAAGTCAGCACGAGGCGATTCAAGCTGAAAAACGACAATGTTTACAAAATTTGGAGTTGATGACGGGTAAGTGGAATGAAACATCTTAATACTTCACCATAATACTACTTAGATAATATAATATTGGTTTAGACTAAGGTTTCACAGCAAATTGAACATACCTAATAGGTATAGGCATACCTGCTTATGAACTTCCTCTAACATTTCGAGAAACTCATTGGTACTAGCCGGGTTTTGAGCTCGAACCCACAAACTCCATGCTTATGCTCACGGCATGGGTACCTACTAGTTAAAGCTAAAATTTATTTTTAATATATGTTTATTGTTTTAATGGTTTATTTCGTTTTTCCGAAAACTTTAGTTCGCAAATTGCGGGCAATTTCTCTGTCAATCTAATTACGCCTTAATGGTAGTAAAAGAGAAAGATACCCGCATATTGAGAACTTCGGTGTTCGCGGTAGGCCCTCTGTATCTATTTACCGCCGTCGGGGATATTACAAAAGCTTATTAATTTTGATGAAGCCAAATGTCACATTCTCCCAATATTATTTATCAATATTAGTATATGTCTACATATTAATAGTGACATCTATTGTTGGAATGAAATTTATTTTACCATAAAAATTATGCTGTGCATACAGCTTAATTTTTTCATAGACGGTAAATATGGTAGAAATTTCACAAGTATCAAGACTATTTAATCCATTTTCTGTGGTGTTGTCGCATACTGATTTTTAAAAACTACTTTTAATCTAGCGCTGCAGACTTTCTTTGGTCTTACTCTAGTAACTAGATGCATTAGGTACGTTGTTGGCGCTATGGCGCCCATTTAGGAAAGGCTTTTTTCAGCACTGGGCGGTAGACGTCTTTTAGCAGGGAAATTGTCCATCCTATACATAGAAAATTAGGCAAAAATTTACCGCCGATCAAAAAAGTGCAAACATTACTATATTTTTGTGTTGCAATTATTTAAAAAAAAATTACATGAGAAAAGAAAACATTAAAAGAACTTTTCGCACGAAAATTAACCTTGAATTAAGAGAAATGCATTCTGGTTTTGGAACAATTCTGAATGAAGCAGTTAAACAGTTATACAATGTTCCGTGTCATTGGCCTTCCCAAGAGGAAGACAACTCATTGTCTTCCTTTCTAACAAAAGCGTGTAAAAGTCAATGCTGCCAACTAAACCGAGCTAACATACGAGTATGACCCACACATGACAACGCACCGAAACCGTGTCAAGGCCGCCAACTGATTTTTAAATTTCGAATTCTCTCTGTATCGTTACATGTAATAAGTACCTTGTCGAAGTTAGCAATGCTATTAATTTCATTTGTTTTTAAATGAGCAGTAATTTCGAAAAGGTTGTATAGTATGACTTGTATAGTTTTTATGCGTCGATTAATATACCCGTGTGTTGAGCCTTTATATTTGAGTTATTTTTTTTACAATGGTGACAGGACAGGGTTAACTGGCTGGCGAGAAAACGGGACACCACCGGAAACTGGTAATATCATTCCGTCCTGTTGTGTCCAATGAAGAAAGTAATATCCCACCAAAAACATTTTCATGTAAAATGTTGCCAAGACGAAACCATAAGGCTCGCACTGACAAAAAGTTATCAGATCTCTTGTAGAGCCAAGCTTCTAACTCTACAGGCCCTACCTTCACAGACTCTACACCTTAGTCCAAATATGTGGTTTGACCGTTTCGTCACATGGGCGTTAGGTGAAAAATGTATTCACTATTCATTATTTTTTATTATAAAATAGTTCTTGTAATAATGAAACGGCCAAGCCACATATTTTGACTAAGGTGTAGAGTCTGTGAAGGTAGGGCCTGTAGAGTTAGAAGCTTGGCTCTACAAGAGATCTGATAACTTTTTGTCAGTGCGAGCCTTATGGTTTCGTCTTGGCAACATTTTACATGAAAATGTTTTTGGTGGGATTTCACATCTTTTTGTAAGTTGCTTATGACAATCTTCTGATTTAAAGGGTTGCGGGTGATTTACTATTAAAAATCCTGAAATACGTACCTGGGGGCATATTTTATATACAATCAGCTTTTTACTGATTCCACATACAAACTTCAACCCCCTTTTTCCCCTAACGCCTTTTTCCACCCCTTTTCACCTTTACGGGGTGATTTTGGGGTTGAAACTATTTTATATCCTTCTCCATAACAATAACTATCTACATACCAAATTTCAACTAAATCGGTTCCGCGGTTATTGATTTCCCATACAAAATTCCACCCCCCTTTTCACCCCCTTAGGGGCTAATAATTTAAAGTTTTTGAATTTTTTTGTTGTTTATGGACTAATACTATCTCACATACCAAATTTCAGCTTCCTAGGACTTCAGGAAGTACCCTAGAGGTTTTGATGATCAACAGTGAGTGAGTGAGTCAGTGACGAAATCGGGGTTTTTTAGACATCATTAAAATCTTAAGTATAAGAGCTATGCAATTGAAAATTTTTATGCTTAATAAGTCCACTATTGACATCATATCCCGAGAGTTTTGTTTATCTGGTATAATCCAAACCCAAGTTAAGAGGGTTCAAAAAAACGACGAAGCGCTTCGAGAAAAGGTAGGTAGTGCCCTTGCGCTTCGCTTTGCTCGTCTTGGCGGGGGCACTACCGTGCCCCCAGATATAGGTTTTAACCTAATGTTATCGCGTATGAAGATAGCTTCCACTTTGAATTAAAATCGCAGTTATAATCTACCTAACCAATTTTTCGGAGAAATGACGCAGTTCTAACCTATGTTTAGTCAAAGAGAATTTGGTTTAGTTCGGGTTCATATTTAATTCAATTCAATTGAATATCTGATCTGATCTGATGTCAAAAACACATGTCAAAATATACAATAGGTACAAAATAAAATTAAAATTAAAAAATATATAACTTACACCAAATTAAAAAATAAATATCTGGGAGACCGAGCTTTGCTCGGAAAACTTATAAAAACTCGAAAACGCGCGTTTTCCCAGAGATGAGACCTGGCTAGATCGATTATTCGCCCCCGAAAACCCCCATATAGCAAATTTCATCGACATCGTTAGAGCCGTTTCCGTGATCCCCGAGATATACAGTATGGTCCAAACCTCAACGTCCAAAATTTTTTTTAGATTTTACCCGATTTTTCGTAGTTTTTGATTTATTAATTTGTGAACTTTTCAATTTGTTAAGAAATTCCGGGTTGAAGCAATTAATTAATTTAAAAAAAAACTAGGTATTCTTTTATATAGAATTTTTCTTTTTGTAACATAAACCATTACAAACAGCGCAGTTGCTAAAAAAAATCCGCATCCTTACTTGACAGCGAGTTGGAAAAAAAAGACCAAAGTCAAAGTTTTACATTCAAGCATGCCAAGTTTAGATTTTGCGCTTACCTAAATAAAAAAAAGTTCCAAGCGATTTCAAGGACTTTTGGTTATTTTAGAAACAACTAGATTCTCAAAAAAGTGACACTTAATAGTCATAATTTGTCATGCCTGAACGTAAAACTTTGACTTTTGTCTTCTTTTTTTCCAACTTGCAGCTAAGTGAGGAATGTGAGGATGCGATTTTTTTTATCAAGTGCGCCGTTTGTGAAGGATTATGTTACAAAAAGAAACATTCAAAAAAGTTCAATACTTAGTTTTTTTTATTAATTAATTCGCCCGGGAATTTCTGAACGAAAGTTAAAAGTTCATAACTCGAAAACTACGAAAAATCGGCTAACATACATGGGGTATATTCTGATAGCCCACGATCTAAAAAAAATTTTTGGACTTCGAGGGTTGGACCACCTTGTATATATAAATAAATATACAAGAATTGCTCGTTTAAAGGTATTAGATAGATTAGGTATATAGAGATAGTCGAAAAAGATGAATGAATAGAATGTTTATAGATGATATAGATTTGCATAGGATAGGTACATTAGAAGGTTTTACCATTATGTACAGAATCACAGTAAGTATATTTTAGTTGAGCAATTTAATAGTAGATTCGTAACCAAGGGATGATAGGAACCCATTTATGCCGAGATATTGTAGCGCACGAACGAAGTGTTAATAGTTCGAGTCAGAATACGAATGAATATATAGGTACGAACATTTCTTGACGGTATTTTCAATTAAAAAATTCGGTAAAAGCTGGTAAAAGACGAGAACATATCAGAATTGAAATTATACAACAGCTCCATTTAGAACCGAATTTACATTGATTTATCGATAAAAAAATGAATCGGGTCGTTAAACAAGTTTTAGATTATTGCTTGCCCTGTTCCATTAAACTTGTTCTAAAAACCCTTTTCGCGTTAAGGAAATAGGAAGTGTTTCCAATATTTTTTATGGCCATTTAATACCATAAAAATCCAGTTATGAGGTAGTCGTTAATGTTTTGTTTTTGTGTAAAACTAATGGTATTCGGTAAACAGCCTACAAAAACACAAAAAAGTCTGAAGTCTTGTTTTCAAATGGTCGTATGTGTCCGTTAGTGATGTAAGAAAATATGACATTTTAAGACTAACATATTTGGACTAGACATCAGCAGGGGTCATCAAAACAAGAGGTTTTTGCGACTCAGATTGTTTACTATTCTTATTCGTAGGTTTCCGCTAATTATGCGGTGTCAAAGTTACTTTATTATATAATGGTTGTGTACCTATGTGTTACAATGAAGTCATTATATTATCGGTGTGCATAGGTTCTATACACGCCAAAAGGACACTCAATAATGCCTAACGGTCCAGCGTGTCATATATGTTGCTCAAAATAAGTAATGTTGTCATCTGGTCGCTCGTTTTCACATTATGGCTCCTATACACGATGGGCCAACGCCGGCCACTCCAAGGGACGCAGCCATGCGGTAGAATGAGATAGCAATATCACTTGCTCCCTCTAACGCATAGATGCGTCCCTTGGAGTGGCCGGCGTTGGCCCATCGTGTAGAGGAGCCATTATAGATGCTTTTATGATTTTCTAATGTTTCTAACTCTTATGTCTTAAGTAACATTCGAAATTAAGGTTGCGTTTCCACCATTGATGTGCAAGGATGCGTTGCGACAATTGCGTTTGGTAAGAACCAATAGAATATTGTCGCCTCAATGTTATTTGGTCAGCAATTATGTTATTACCTGCACCTATTGAATTACACTTGCAGTTTCTGACATTCTCTTATTTAATTACAGTCATACTAATAAGTCTGTATATTATTATAGTGACAGGCATGACGACATGTCGCCGGCGGCAAATTAAAACATGTCTGACACTGTGTGACATGGCGCTCCTAAAGTCAAACTGATTGGATGCCAATATAGACCCTATTGAGACGTAATGTGAGATCAAAGTGCTTAATTTAGTGCTTTTAACATATGGCTTAGTACCTAGTGTTGTTTGAGTGTGTTATGTATTTAGATCACAGAAAACGGATATACAGGGTGACCTCTGAAGCCTTGGTATTTGAATCAAATGTATTATAGTATACCTATCAAAATTTGACTTATGTGTGATGATAAAACCATGTGCACCATAAGGTGCTATTTTATGTAATTTATCGATAATGCATCTGCCGAAACTTAATGAATAACTTTCATGGCTATTTGACCATACTCCGTGGTGTGCATAACAGCGTAACACTTTAAAATCTCTCAAACACATACATATTTAGTGAATGGGTCTAACGCGATATAAGTAATTTCATTATTTTTACCTAAATCCGAAACGAACTCAATTGTTTTCATTACAACTCGCATTACGAGTATAATATTTCAAATTCAAACTGGTTTGCCAATGATTGTTACGGCTGTTATTGACGGATTTTTTCGCCAATGTAAACATTTGTGTATTTTGAATCTATTTTACTACTTTTGGAACTTTCCGTATAATGGACACCCTGTAACACTACATTATCATACAATGCTCATGAGGTCATGATACACAGACGAGCTTTAATTTTTTACGCCTATTAATTTTAGCGCAGTCTAAAAGGAGGAAAACAACTTTAATATGTAATTGCCTCGTAAGTCTTGCCTAGTATATTTCGGTCAGTAATTTGGACAGGCTAATAATAATTATGCCTGGAGCCTCTTTCCGGGTTGAAAATAAATGAATAACTGCAAAAAAAGTAAGTAGAGTGAAGGACATACAACATACAACTCCTACCATAAATTCGGTGGAAAGATTATACACATCTCTCTCTCTCTTCTTTTTAGCCCCTTTCAATCTTTAAGATGTAGGCCTCCTTCAATGTTTGCCATTCTGTTCTATTTTGTGCTCTTTGCACCCATTTTGATCCAGCCGTTCTCTTGGTGTCGTCATACCAACGCATTTTTGGTTACGGATTATACACATAGTAAAAGAAAAATAGAATAAATACTTTAAGTACTTCGAGTAGGGAGCAATCTAGCTGGATGCGTATTTTCGGTCTTTTGGATCTGACAATGTAGGTCAGACCTACGCTGAATCTACACTGCGTTTTTTTGGGTTTTCTGGGTCTAAACTATGATAGGATCTAACGCTGTACGCTGAATCCAGCACTGCACAGATGATTCGTAATTAATTAATTTGGTAAGTTGCAGACGATTTCGCATATTAAAAGCTTACCTCATTTCTAATATTTCGACCTATTTTGAGATTGTTAACACGAGCAACAATGACAGTTCCACCAAGATTACGACTAAGAAGTCCATTCCTTTCCTTTGTACTTACCTAAATCACTGGAGTCAATGTTTGTGTGATGTGACAAACACTGTACCAGAACTTACAACACACGCTTTCAGCTTTAATCAACTCTACTATTCTAAAAGGACGTATTTCTATGCTAGTTTAATCAGTAACATAATAGCCCTAGTTAACATTGAAGAGTTAACAAATGATTGTCCTAATTCGCGAGTGTCGTCTTTGCGTAACATTGTAATTTATTCGATCCAAGAACTACTTCTCAAAAGTAAGTTTGCCTGAGCCCTGAGCTCTATTTTCGAACCAACCGCGATATTATTTTAATTTAGAGATAGGTAAAGGTATTCACCTAGTCCAAAATATTTAAGGGCTGATTTCTATTTTGTCAGATTTTGATAAGTTTGAAGAGAAGATTTTTTTAGGACATTACGGTAAAATCGCGTTTATTGTACAGAATACGGAACTCTATTCGAATTTTATCGAAATCTCACAAAAACAATACCAAAAGCAAACAAAATAATAATCGGCCTTCTTAGACATCTTTATCTACATCCCTAGTCTTAATAACCCCTACAATATGTATGTCTAATTTAGGTACCTATCTTAGGTAATCTCTCTTCCATAAGTAGGTGAGGCGTAACCTTTATTAAGCAGATATTTTTTTACAAACATGTGTTCCTCTCTAAAGAATTTAAAACCAAGAGTCGCGTCTTGTATATTCGTTGGTATGTAACTGTCTTTAAATATAAACTTGGTCTTTTGTTTCCGTGAATAATAATAATTAGGTAGCTTATTATTATTCATGGGTTTAATCGGATTTAATAAAAAACGTAACTGCGTGGCAGATTAAAATTAAAATTAAGTAGGTAGTATATAAATAGGTAGGTACCTATATGTGTAAATTTTATATTGCCATTACAAATAATACGAAATACGTACGTACGAATTAAAAACCTGATTTCGTCAAGTGATTTAAATATTGACCTTCAATAATACAATACTGTTTGATCGAATCAAATGAGATGATTCAATGATAATTAATTTCATTTAACAAATAAACAATGTCGTCCCACGCGATCATGAATAATTCAACTAAAATATTCGTAGTGATCTCGTATGATAAATATGATAATTTGATAATGTATCATTGTGTTTTGCTATAAACGATGGTACCTATGTTTTTTTAACAACATAGTTTGTGGATTAATATTAAAAACTGTTGGCTGGCCGAATACTGTGTAGTGTGAGTGAGTAGCGATGTAATTTTTCCCACTCTATTAGGACAATTAGAATCAGCCAAATGGCCATTCTAATACATTGTTTTATTGCGAAATTTTATTTGTCTTCAATAACAGTTCCAATTAATTTCATCTAATGCTCCTAAGCTTTCCGCTCGACATTCAAGTGTGGGAAGCCTCTCGCGGTATCTAATTTAATTTCCTTCTTTTCCTTTTAAGTACCTATTTGTAATGCAACTGCAAAAAATTACACAACTATGACCAATAACTGAGTCACACAGTGTGTGGGTGTGGGTGTGTCAAACAAATATACTGGTCTAAAAGTGCCCTGAGCTAAACCTGGCAAAAGCATAATGGCGGATGCTGAATGCTGATAAAACACAATACACACTCTAATATTTAATTAAGTAGGTAATCCTCCGCTCTAACTTGTTCTTCAACTATTCTGTCTTCCTGTCTATATAATTAGTATCACATTTAAATTTTTTACCCGGTACGGGCAGAGGGAGGGTTAATTTTAGTTGTCAAATACACAGACAGTCTCCTTTTCGTTATCTCCAGTCTTCAGCTTCGTGTTTTAATTTTCTACAGCATTTTCGCTTCTGAAACATTTGTCTACATTTGCCACGTTTGGTAACCTACATCTTGCTTCGCTTAAATCGCTTAATAGTTTACGAGGCGTCCAATTGCAGATTTCAAAAATCCGCCTATATTCATATTCATCCCCGTCTCGTCTCAATAACTCAAGTGAGAAAGAAAAATTTCGATTTAGAAACACGCGATATTCTTCCAGGGTCTATTTGGATTGCGTGCTTAGTCCAGCTAACATTAATAAAGTTGAATTATTATAAACAAATATAAGATTACAATAGTAGATAATCCAAATATTCAATGCACTTAGTAGCGATATAGTTTTAAGCTATATTGAACTTTAAGTAATGGAGATAAGAGAGGTTTTGCTGGATGTGTTTATGTTTTGTCAGACTGTGAAAGGCCTATTGTCGCGAGACATTGAGGAAGGTCAGTAGAGTGGCGGAGGGATAGCAAATAAATTCAGATTAAGTATTAACATTCAATTAGGAGGTATATATTTCATTGCTCATCCTATCTTGCAATTGTAGTCTTAAAAAGCTTTTGGTATTATTTATCTATATTAATCTCTCGCTTGATTTCAGCGGTCAATTGAGGATGTATGTTCCATTATGTATGAAATAAGTCTCACATTTTTAGGGTTCCTTAAACATTATGATAGTATTTAATTACAACCATATAGTTTCGGGATGTCTGTCTGTCTGTCTGTCTATTGGTCTGAGGCTGAGCTTAGTAACCATTCGTGCTAGAACCCTGTTGTCGAGCGTAGACTGTAGCTTTTTTCTTTATATTTGTTCTCCGAAGTGAAGAAACGCAGTCAGGAACGCGCCGGCCGCTATGTTGCCCAGAAGTCCGCTTTACCTCCAATTTACCACCAATTACCGGGATGTGTTTAAGTGAAATAAAAACACATATTTAACTTTAATAATACTGGAGAGTGTTCAAGCAAAGTGCTTGGGTGGGTGAGTAAAACTCTCTGAATAAGCAACCAAGATCGGGGTTTATATAGGCAGAATATCCCGTCGTAGGTACTTTTCCAGCAACTAGGGAGTGTTACATGGAGAGTCAGTTTTATTTATTTCGACCAATCACCTTAATCTAATACATTTTATTAAATACAGTGATACAAGACTTAAAAATAGGCACATAACATTCCACACAATACATTAACATGATATAAACGGTAAAAAACACATAAAAGTAAAATGACACGAAATTACACGTAAAATCAAGATTAAACTAAAACATGCATGATTAAGAGCTATTCACGACACCTGTAGACATCAATTTATTAAGTGGTAAAAGCACATCTTAAAGAAAAATATCAGGTATCTCATGAACAAGGGTGATTTTATTTCTTCAACCTATCTTCTTAGTTATGTTTATGTTATGACGGTTTTCTGTAACTGTTTTCAGATTTAAATAACCGTAATACGAGTATACTCATATATATGCGTGGTACTGTGTAGTTTTTTTTTGCATACGGCACCGGTAGCATTTCCGTGAGGTCAGCGCAGCAGCACGACGCCTGACATAACATCTGTAATCTAATATCACCTCCACACTCGCCTCAATTCGCGCGACTACTTCCGAAAAATACACGGAAAGCATTATTTTGCAGACGCTACGAACACCGGTAGCATTTCACTGAGGTCAGCGCAGCAGGCCGATGCCTGACATAATATCTGTAATCTAATGCCACCTCCGCACTCACGCACAATTTACTTTAAGGTACTAAAAATAAAAAAAATAAATATGATTTCTAATTCTCAAACATTATTTCACTCTTTGAAGTCAACGCAGCTCGCAGCGCGGCCCGACGTAGTCCGATTCCAGCTGAGTCGGAACCCTTTTCTATTTGCTGCACACAGCGTACTGCAATTTTTTTTTGTGTTCATTGTAAGTTATTTTTCTAATAATATATTAGTGTAATGTTAGTTTGTCCTGTTTGCAATGTATTTTTAAATTGTGTGTATTTGCTGCAACCAAATAAACATCTTGATCTTGTGAATTTAAATTTGCTTCACTTTGTATCGTGCAATACAAAGTGATGAAATTTTAATAATCAATTAATCATGTACCTACCTCGAACAGATGTAGAATACCTGGAAGCGTGGCTTTAAACAAAGGTATACATGTTTAGAAACCGTCACTTAGTATTCTTTCACTGAATCAAAAACAGCCAGCCTATTATGGATAGCTTTATCCATCTTTATCCACGTGATAAAATAACTGTCACTGTTTAACACCGTGGGAAAGAAAGTGACGGACACCGTTTTATCACGCTGTCACGTAGACAAGAACGACCATCATATCCGTACAGGAAAACCCTTGCGACAGCCGTTGCCGCAGCATACGCAACACTGATAAACAGCATGCCCAAGGCCCACACGACCTAGGTCTATAAATACATCAGGAAATGCATCGCGGAACACTCCCGCAAGGGTATGTATGTGTAATGCCTATAATGCGAGTTTCCTGATGCGACGTATGGTGTTTAGAAAACGAACGGCGTAGTTAGCAAAGCGACACCTAGGACAGGTGACAATGAAGTGTCAAACTGATAACTATAGGGGACAAAATGATGAAATTATTACTGTAAAGCCCCAAGAACTTGAATCACTTGCATGCAATATGCGATATATTGCTAACTAACTAGAGAGTACCTACAATGAATTTAGGCGATCGACCAAATACCGCAATGTAACAAAAAATCGCATGCAAGTTCTTCTGTTACTTCAGTCAGGAAAATTTCTACATTTTAGGACAAGGCTCTAGTTTAGTTAGTTACAAGCCAATGGTCAGTTAATATTGTGTGTCCTGTCCTGTATCATCGTTAACATCGTTGAACGCGCATCTCGCTAAACGGATTTTTTCTCTTGGTCACTTTAAAATCGTTTTAAGCGGATTTCATTATAATACATATATTTTAACTGAGCAATGGCAGAAAATAGCAGTTCTTGAGTCAGCTTTTGCTGCCTATCTGACACAGCTTCACATCGCAATACGAATCCTTTATCATGTAGTAAACACGTGATAAAATACTATAATCGGCGGCCATCACCCGTCGCTTATTTACACAATCATGTCTAGGAAGCAGGAAGGAAGACAATGCAATTATGACACATTTACTACAATCTCAGTGTGTCTATTAATAGCCAACGCTTGCAGAGTGGAATGAAATATTGCGTAGGGCTCGGCTATATTGCTCATGGTGAACAGATGAGTCGAACGGTTCAAATGCTTGGGTGCACTACATTTAGTAGCTGGTCGGGATTCGTTGGATCCCGAAATTTCTTATGACTCCCGACTTGTTCTTATAAAAATCTCTCAGCAAAATTGTCTTTGAAGGGCGATTGGTGGAGCCTAAGCAGCCTAAGCTTTATCATAAAACAAATATAAATATTTACATAAATATTTCTCTATGTCTTTATAAATGTATACTCCTCTCGACATGAGCTTGAATCCTGTTTTTTTTATTTACTCAGATTTTTTTTCGATCTGCCAACCCGAATTATGACTTTATGGGTGAGATCGACCGCACTTACTTACTTACTTAAAGATTATCCATCCATACCATAGCCGTAGTGCTAGAAAGATGATAAGCAAAACCAGTCGCTTATCATCGGATAGGCTGTTGAAAATAATAGAAATAGGTACAAGTGGGTCCTTCAGGCGTTCGACTAGCTTGTTTCTGCACTTTTAGCAATATGAATAGCTGCTTGGTATACAACGATTGTCGCGTGATAACTCGACAATTACAGAGATGTGGAGGAACGCGGGATGAAACGCAGTTGTGACATGACCAGGTTTCCTTGATCTTCACAATATCACCTTGCGTATTCCCCAGCCATTTAAAATAATGAACATTTCGAAGAAAAGTATCTAGAGCGAACGAAGGCCGCGAGACCACATGTGTGTCAACCGTCGGTTTGGCATAACCTTACTTTTATCAGATCGGATCGGATACATTTATTATAATTATTACAAATTTTGTAACCTTGTTTAACAAACAAATTTTATGTGTCACGCTTGTTTGAGTTTGATTGCAATAAAATTTTACAGATATCTTTTTTGTTATTTATTTATGTATTACAATTTATTTTATAGTAATTAGATAGTTATGTTTCAAATCGTGACTGTATGTTAAATGGGCCTTTGCCATTTATGCCTCACATCAAAGTTTATTCATATTAATATACTTAGGTATTGTATTAGTTATTATATAATATTGTTGTTATCAAGTCTAAGGTGTAGTTAAGCTTCCATTACATGTGTATAAGTTAAGCATGCATGCCGATTTTATAATATTAACTACTTTATGTTTTGTTGTTGATGTTGACAAACAATTCTCGGCTATATCATGTAGGGTTACTGCTATAGTTATTGGCCACTACATAGCAATTGGCCAATCCTAACAAATCAGAAAGAAAAAAAACAAGCTTATTAAGCTTTTAAACTCAAAATAACTATACATTTATATTTCACTTACTTTCCTTTATTTATTTCTCTTCTTAGGTTGGTTTTTTACAATATGGGTATAAAATTAAAATATAAAAACACTTACAAAAACAATATAAAAAATATTATAAACACATTATAAAAAAACCTAACCTAGGGTGCCGCCAGCAGCGGGGCAAGGCCCAAGCTGCCGGTGGTCAGGGCCGCAAAGAGAGGAATCGGCGGACTATCCGCGCCGTGTCCAAGATTACCGCCTTCTGCATCTGGCCCTTGATCCAACCACCTAGCGAGAGGCTCTCAAGATGTTGGTCGAGACTCTTCGCTATTAGACCGTTCACTGAAACGACTATCGGGACAATGATCGTTGAATCAACATCCCACATGGCGGTTATCTCGTGAGCCAAGTCTAGGTACTTACTGGACTTGTCCTTCTCGGCCTTCACGAGATTCTCATCATGGGGGATGGTGATGTCAACGAGCACGGGCCGACGTTGCGATTGCGATCGATCTATTATCACAATTTCAGGCTTATTGGCTACAATAGTCCTGTCAGTGAAGATAGATCGATCCCAATAGAGCGTGGCACTTACTTTATTATTATGTTTTTTTTCTATATAGTTATATTTTACTAATATTTAATGTTATTCCCTAAGGCCTTGGCAGAATAACAGCGTTGGAATTTGCCTCGTTTGCAAATTGCAACAATATGCTGAGACAGGGCCTTTTCCCTACGGCACACATTGCTGGACCCAAGCGTGTATTTTTTCTCTGTTTTGTTTTTTAATGTGTACATAATTTCTTTGTTTTGCTGTTCTAATTATTTTCTCTTTATCTTATTTCTTTCATCTTATTGTCCTGTGCATGCGTGCTTTATGGAATAAATGTCTTTCTTCTTCATCTTCTTAATTGAGGCCTTATTATTAAGAGTGGCCAATTGCTATGTAGTGGCTAAAAATAACTATAGCAGTCACTCTAAAAACTTTAAGTACAAGTTATGAGCAGCATAAACATATTAACAATGTAAGTACAAGTGACGACCTTTGATATGTAAGTTTGACAAATTGGCAACACCATCGTTTGACCCTCGCTGCTCGGAAATTGTCGATAATAAATTACTTTATCGATAAATCGGTGGACATGACTCGATACATTGTTTTTATCGACATATTAACCTCGAGTAAATGTATCGTCATTTTTTTGTTGATGTATATGTGTTGTTAACATACTATCATTCTTATTTATTTTCATTACGTCTCCTTCTTTTTGTTTTATATAAATGTAGTTTTCATTGCATTTATTTAATTGGTGCCACAAACAATCTCAAAACTCCGTGACATACCTAAGATGCGAATAAAAATTGATATACAAGGAAAATAGAGCAAGTAGTAGTTTTGTATGTAAAATATCTACTTGCTCTAATTTCTTACCTATTTAAAACTTCATGTTATTTCAGAATGTCGTTATAAAATGAGGGCGTAACCTCGATTGTATGGCGGCGGCGGCTATGTTCGTGGGAGTTGGGACTCTTACACAAGTACAAAGGTGCCAGACCCTCCACGACTGGGAGCGTGCGTAAATTGTAGGGGGTACCACGCCCATGAGCATGAAAAGCCAATTTCAATTTTCAAGTGCAAGTTTTAGATTTACGCCCCAAGGCAGAACCTCCAACACGGAAACATACAATAAGTTACTTATTGCGAGGCGTCCAATTTATGCAACAGCAAATCGCATTCATTAAATTCTTATATTTAGATAAATATTTATAGAATCATCCTGACATTTCCGACTTTTATTTATTTTTCTTCTACGATTAGTTATTTGATGTTCAACGATTCATTTTTTATCGATATGTCAATATAATCATCGATTCAACATTCCTTACATCTGCGGCGCGTCAACTCCAAAGAAAAAATCATTAATATTGAGTATCAATAAATAATAAACAGAGAACATCATGTTTTCAATTAGTAACTGCCAATTTGATGATTTAGTACACGAATCACTGAGGTCAAAAGATCGCACGCTAAAATGATTAGCGACGAAATTATTAACATAATTGGTTTTATTTTACGCTTCATTTCCGAACCGAAAAAGTTTGTTTTGCTGTTGCGATTGTTTGTAAGAATACTAATGTTCTCTGGACATGTTTTTAGAGTTGTTTAAATTAAGCAGACATGACATGATCGCCATATCACGAAAGGCAAAGTGTTATTTTGTCAAATTCATATGAAAAATAAATAAATAAAAAATTTAACAAAGCCATTTTTACAGAATGGCCATAAATTCTATAACAGCTATCTCATGAACATAAACAGCTCTTTGAATATTCTTTAGCCTTTCTAGGCACGACATACTGTGTCATGTCTATGCTTTTTTTAAATGTTTCATAATGGGAACACTGCACCAGGCTACGCCGTAGCACCGTAGCACTTCTGCGCACTGGAAAAGTTATAGTTGGGTTGGAGTAACGTAAGATTTGTTTTTACGTGTTAACCAATATTAATGTTTTCAATTACACAGCTATTCTCATGGCAATCTCTAAAACGTTTATTAGCAGAGCAGTTAATCTATAACCATAAATTATTCCAAATATAAAGTTGATTGCTTATGCACGATGTTTTGTGGCCGATACCGCGGTGTTGGTATTAACTATTAAAATAATTATGGTGTATGGCATGAGCTGTGAGCGTTCAATAATTAATGTATGTTTTCTTACGATTATTATCTCCATAAATGTCGTTGACTGACACCTCACACCACACCTTTTTTATCGAACTGTCATACAATAGTATGTGTCGCTTAACTTTAAAAATCCATTCGACACTCTCTGCAAATATCTACCTTATTACCTTTTCTTAATACCAGAATTGCATAAACTGACATCTGTCAGCGACAATCCATCTGGATTTACCCGAGTTTGAAGTTAAGCAACACATATGGAAATCTATATAAAATACTGGCTTATAATAGTTATAATATTAAAGCTACTGTTTCTAGTTGTAATATTTCTTAACTACACAAGTTCCGAGAAACTAAACCCCCATGACGACGGTTCAAGAACTTGCATGCAATATTCGATACATTGCTAACTACAAAGTAATGTACCTACAATGAATTCAGTCGTTCAACCAAATACCGCAATATGTAACGAAAATTACATGCAAAATTCTTGATCCGTGTAAATGGAGCTTAATAGGTACTGTCAGGGATTCGAAGACATGGGTTTGCTAAATACCCAACATCGCTGGTCTATCATCGTTCAGACTCAGTTACCTCATTATTTAGTATAGGGATGATGACACATGTTGAATTTTATAACAAAATCTAGTAAAATAGATAGCAAATGAGCAATTTATCACAATATTGTAGATATTAAAAAAATATATGGAAATAATACAAAAATACAGCACCTGAAAGTTTCTAAATTAAAGTTTTCTTTTAACTTTCAGAAACGAAATAAGTAAGGGTACCATTCGAGTCCTCACATTTTATCCAAAAAAAGATTGTATAGCAACTATATACATAAAAGCAATATTTCACCGTCAAAAATGCAATTTTCTTGTTTTGTTCATACTTCAAGATACGCTCTTAGTGACCTTGATGTCACGTTCACATAGCGATTTGTTCGGGGTGTTTCGCGAGTGAAGTACGACTGTCGGACTTTGACTATCATTTCTGACTTTTGTATTGCTTTAATGCAATGGGTCCCATATAGACATTTGATGCTAAAAACAAACCTGATTGATTGATATCATAAATTAAAATTTGTCATCTACCCTATTCACACGTTTATCGCTACCGCTTATGAATTGCGACCCGTAGTCCTTTAGTACGGTAAGTACGTATGTGGTGTGGTCATGACCTTATTATATTTCGGCATTGAAAGTATCGCGAATGCTCGTGAGTGACATGTCAGGTCGCTTTTAGGGTTCAGTCGGAAGTTGCGTAATATGCTAATAAGGCTATGTAAAGGTTATTTTATTTTTTACTTTATCAAATGCTACTTGGAACCTTATTTTTTATCGTTACGTAGTTTAGGAAATTGTACTTGAATTAATAGATAATTCCTTTAACTTTAAGAGAGAGCGTGTTTAACATTGTCTTCTGATTTTAATAACGGGATATGAATTAAATTCTGGATTAGTTATGGATCTGATCTCTCAGTATCAAAAGTGACGTTTTTGGTTGAAAAAATGTCACTTTTGACACAGACAGATCGATCCATAACTAATTAAAATGTTTATTAAAATCAAAACTAAATCTAAAATTTAAACCATATATTATTACCTACCTACCTAATTGCTGCGTGTCGTTGCTGACTTACTAGTAGGTACTTCTGTGGCTGAACAATTGGACAGACACATGACACTAACATCTATGACCAAATTAATTATCTAAACTCAAAAAGGCGACAAACCTTCGAGAATCAAAAAGCCCGAACAATCTGGACCCAACCATTTATCTTTCAGACCTTGGCACGGATTTGGTTCGAGAACTTATTGAACCGAAAAATGCTTAAAAAGAACGTAAGCGACATACTCTTTCTATGAAGAACATATCATTTTATATAAGGTTAATCATAATGTTATATTAGTTATGATAACTGACAAGTTTATCTATTAGCTTAACAAGTGTTTTGAATCTAATTGGCCAATTAATGTACAATGCCAGAAGAGATTTTATCGTCAGATGAGATGACAATCAAAACGATAAACCTACATAAGCAAATGTCTTATCTCAGTTATCGATTGAGCATTGAGATATACTATACAGTGTGGAAAGATAAGTTGGGCCCTGGAGGGAAACTATCTTAAATCCTTAAGCTGTCTCATTTTACTTAATGGAGACATTCCTTTATTTTTAAAAAGAAACAAAACTGCATTCAAAGTATTTTTCTTTTTTTCTTCAATTTGGCTTGTCTAAAAAAATCTTGAGTACTAAATATTACATTTTATGGATATTTTGTACGACAGACGAGTTTAAGATCTAATGTTTCTTGGAGAAATGTTATCATTAACATTAACTGTATCGACTAGTAGAATAAAATTGCGAGTTTTTATTTTTTTGAATTTTTAGTCGGTTCGAGTCCCGGGCAAGGCAAGCGAGTTTTAGAAAATATCTCTTTTATTACGGGAATAACCTCTATGACCGACAGAGAGTTGAAGATGTATTTTTGTTTATGACGAAAGTGGCGTTGCCAAAGGGAAGTTAAACAAAAACTGCTGGATCGCCATCGCCAGGTTCCCTTTTAAAAAGGCATGTATAAAAAAAGGCATAATATCGAACGACACCACCCTGACCTACTTCGTTAATGACGCAACAATCAAAACTTTTCACATCATAAACCTTGGATGAAAGTTCAAGAAAACTTATTTAAAATCGGAAATATCTTGAACTTTTGCACGATGTTTCCTTCTTTAGTATAATACTGTTTAATTGCTTTGCCTTTTCAAAGTTCAATACATTTAATTAATAATGAATAATAATGATAGCAAGTAATCGCTTGACCTTACTTCCTTCCGTTCTCGACATTGGTTCCAAAATGGCGATGTTGGCACCAGTATTTCTTTTGCAGTCCACACAAGCTAGTGTGAAGCATAATTTAATTGCTTTTAAGTTCCATTTACCCTGTGCATTTACCCTATTATATTTACAGATACAGACATGACTGATTTAGGAGTCAATTTACTTCGAGCGAATATAAACCATATTTAACCACGATAAGGTTTATATTTCTAGGAAGCTTTACAAGATGCGTTCGAGACACATATGACATCTGTCTCAAAAATCAGTATTCCAAAATCAACTGTAAAAATACAACAATACGGTTGAGAATCAATTGAACGCATATGAAGGATCGATGTACTTTCCGTATATGGGATGCTTCATTCAAGTTGGTAGCCATATAAGAAGAGTCGAGTAGGTCAAGCTTCTGCCAAGAATAAGCGATGTTTTTGTTCAATCATCGGCAAGTTATTATTTATATAGGTTCTGCACAATATGGTTCTGCCGTTAATAATTTTCTGTTGATAAATTTGCAATGTAAGTATGTTTGTCTTTAACTTGAAGGTTCAATGATACATCAAACATCAAACATCAACATTTATTCAGCAAATAGGCCACAAGGGCACTTTTACACGTCAACATGGAATTTACATACAGCAAAAAAAACACATCTACAATTATAAAATACAACTTTCTAAGCCGCAAATATAAAATCAAACTAAAGTATTACATAGAGATGTATAAAGTCTCTAAATGTCGAATTACAAAAAAAAACGCTATAACAATAGTATTGAAAAAAAAAAGAACACAAAGATACAAAACTATAATCTAAAATTATTTAGAGATGTAAATGTCTCTAAGTGTCATCATAACTAAATTCAAACATCATCAAAAATAAATTAAGATAAACAGGAAAATGTTACATAAAGTTGGTTAAGGTATAATTCTAACAATATATAACTGGCATGCTCATTTTAGGGCAGAAAATAAAAGCTAACATTTTTATTTCCGTTTCCACGTTATGTTTATTGTTTACCATAAAGTCCATAAAGTTTTTTTTCTACTCCAGCACTTAAATGTGTCAATTAAATGACTGACAGTGATATCTAAAGCAATGTCATTTGAATGCTTTGTCTATAGGCTCATAAGATGACTGCTAGCAGTCATCTTATGAGTATAATACAACTGCTTTATTTTTTTTAAAGATACAAGTTCCGATCATCTTGATTGAAAGAGGTATGTTTTCATTTACAATAATAACTCTTTTTTTTTAATAATAACTCAATTTTTTTAAATAATAACTCTTTTTTTTTAATAATAACTTTTTTTTTTTTTTTTTGCTGCAGCTGTCATAGAAAAAGTAATGTATGCAACAGCTCATAATTGGTTCTTAAAATTCTCGGGTCTTTTTTTACAAAACTCGACTACGTCTCGTTTTGTAACTTCGACCCTTGAATTTTAAGAACCCTTATTATATCACTGTTGCATAAACTACTAATTGTCAACTAAGCAAGTAAGCAAGTAAGGTATTAGATTTAAAACCATTCGGACATAGGCCCCTATCTCCGAATGGTTTTAAATAAATTCTAGCTTGCAATTCTAGCTTGCAATATTTGACATAAATATAGCAAATATTTAATAATCAGCTTGCAAAAAAATACTTTGGATAACGATCTTAGATCTTTCCTTCCTTTCCTTTTTTTTTCCTTATTTTCTCGTAATGCATGTTAATTATAAGATGTATTTTTTTTAAAGAGATGTGTCCCGCCGAGTTTGTTGCCAGTCCCATATTGGGATACCCTCCTCCAATTGAGGGGGGATTTAAATCTTCTCGGTGCAGAGGTGTAGGGTTTTGGAGCCGGTCTACCTAGCTTTATTTGACGTTCATAAGCGCATTGTAATTATGCCTATTTGAATAAATTATCTTTTATCTTTATCTTATCTTATCTAGAAAATTGCGCGTTTTTAAATTGTGCGTCCAGTTTAGTAATTTCATGGTCCGTATCTTTCAGTATCACCAACACAGCAACTTAGGTTAGGTGCTTACCGAAAATTTAGCAACTTTTGAAGCCTACTTGCCCCTGGCAAATTTAAAATAAGTCAAAAAATACGCGCATACATTTTTGCAACTTTCGCGCATAGTGTAGCAACCTTTACATATCCATGTTGGTATCACTGGGTCGGCACGGAACTCGACATGTCACGCATGTCAGACGTGTAGTTTTAGCATTTTATCCGCGGCCTAGACACACTACCAGCCGGAAGTCGCCTTGACGAAGGATATGGAAAGGGATTGTCAACTTGTTTCATTTATCGACTGTAGGTTTATTTCAATGCCTTTGCAAAATTGTGACTCGTTATTTTCAGGTTTGAAAACTACATATAAACGATACGACTTGTTTAAATGACAAGATCTGACACGACGTCTTTTTGTTTTTTTATCAATCCTATCATACACGTTTGCTTAACACATTCTCCGCTGAGCAACGGTGGTAGCGCTACGCCGTAGCCGATAACATGGGTTTCCCGGTATGTAGCGGAAATGCTTCGTAGAGGCAAAACGACAACGTGTCGTGATTAGCGCTGAATGAGTTATAAAAACCAATTGCCTCTCAATTTTCAAAGGAGAGTAATGGACAAATTATCTTAATAAATATCGGTCAGTTTAGTTTAATAACACATCAAATTATCAATAAAAAAATTATATCAAGTAAACATTTTATTTAGTTCTCGACTCGAACGCCGTATGGCTCTTTTTTGTATGTAATTAAGAATCGCGAATGCGCGATATCAATGATATTTCTTGGAAAATATCTGTAAATCCTGAATTTAACCGAAGAATGCGTAGGTATTGGTGGAATAAGAACAAGAAGCGATGATCTACTACTAACTAACACCTCCGATAGCCGCCAGAGGGCATACAGCAAATATTGAGAATTTAAATTTAGTTTTCTGCCTCTTTATTGCCCGAATAATTATTATGCCAGCCCGAGAGAAGGAGATAACACAATCTCCATCATTTTCGATGTCATTTCGCCTGAAAATTTAATGCAAACATATACCTGAAATTTCCATTTACTTTACAAGATCTCTTGTTTTTTAATTACTGCCATTTACCTTACGAAGGGTAGTGTGTCCCATAGCCGTCAGGTGGCGCTACAGCGCGCACATCTTCAATTGAGCTAGGTATCAATCCACATGTTATAATGGTCGAAACCTTAGATCTTATGTCTGCTTTTATAGATAAATTCGCAAAAGCAAATTATACGAATAGCTACGAATTCTTAACTCCATAAACAAGAACAGTCTTTAATATAATAGTTTTTAAATTCCAAACCTGGATCTAGAACACACGGAAGATGGAATCAAAACGATTGCAGCACCATCTAAGCTTAGTTTTGCGTTTTTACCCTCATACTAAAACACCGCCATCTGTTCTGTTCATTACTCGTGTTATACAACATTATATTCGGTATTCCGGCGGCGCAAAGTCGATGTCTCAGTGAGGTCATGTGCCAGGTTCGCGGACATACAGACGTGTTGTTATGTACTGGTCCTGACCTTGTTTATGTACAAGGAATATTATATTATGAGTATTATGTGTTAATGTGGGATTTCCGTTAAATGTAAACATAGGTAAAAATAGTATAGCGAAGTATCTCAGAGGTGCTCAGAGGTACCTAGGTACAAGGTACAACACTATTGGGCGCACGCTTATATTCTTTACATTATCATAATTGTCTCTTTGTGAATTAAGTTTACGAATTATTACCTACATTATTATTTTAAGCAACATATTCGTATGTTACACATTTTATTTTCTAGGTACCTGATTAACGTATTTTGGTATGAATTAAATGAATAAATCTAAATATCTATAACTATCTTATGCAATTATGTAACAGGGGATTCAAGTCTCGAACCAAATTTTTAATATTAAGTATACAGGGGGAACAAAATATTGTGCCCCAAATTCAAAGTTCCAGTTAAGGCAAGTTCAAAAATGATTATCAGGAAGTGTATACGTATTAAGGTTATAGGATAATGACCAAGAAGGAAAAAAAACGTTCCTTGAAGCCAAACTAGATAAGCTTACAACTTTCCTTACTGCTATTGGTATAAAAAAAATGTGGAAAAAAACGCAAAAAGATATGCCCCGGGTGAGGATCGAACTCACGACCTTAAGATTATGAGACTTACGCGCTGCCTACTGCGCTACCGAGGCTGATGAGGTTACAGGCGAAAATAAGCTACGTTAGCTATGAGTGGGCGGCCATATTGAATTTGTTATCACAGAGTCACAGGCAACTTAAGGCAAAGACGAGAATAGAAATATGCAATTTTCTTTGTACGCACAAATTTTCATTTGTAGATATTTAAAGTATAAGATTTCGGATAATAGTTATTTTCGATACAAGTGTGAAAAAGAGGAAATTCGAAACGAGTAGCGATATATTAAAACACGACCGAAGGGAGTGTTTTAAATCGACACGAGTTGCGAATTACCTATTCGCACGTGTATCGAACAACGTTTTACAGTACATATAGCACTTTAAAGTACTTTCGACATACGCACGAAAAGTGCTATTTTACGCACTAGTGCGGAAAAGTTGCCCCATATGTACTGTAAAATTGTTTTCAAACAAGCAAAATAAAATAAATTATTAGGGTATAGACTAGAACAACAGGGTGTTAGACGATTTTAAAGAAATCTAATGATTTTATTTATTAAGCGCATAAAACTTTTTAAAAATAAATAAGCCCGGCTTGTTTATTTAAGTATCTTATGCTTGTATAATTATTTATATATATATTTCGGGGATCTCGGAAACGGCTCTAACGATTTCGACGAAATTTGCTATATGAGGGTTTTGGGGGGCGAAAAATCGATCTAGCTAGGTCTTATCTCTAGGAAAACGCGCATTTTTGAGTTTTTATATGTTTTCCGAGCAAAGCTCGGTCTCCCAGATATTAATAAGTATTAATAAAATACTTACAGAAGCCAACACGCAAAAACCGGTCAAGTGCGAGTCGGCCTCGCGCACGGAGGGTTCCGCACCATCAACAAAAAATAGAGCAAAACAAGCAAAAAAACGGTCACCCATCCAAGTACTGACCCCGCCCGACGTTGCTTAACTTCGGTCAAAAATCACGTTTGTTGTATGGGAGCCCCACTTAAATCTTTATTTTATTCTGTTTTTAGTATTTGTTGTTATAGCGGCAACAGAAATACATCATCTGTGAAAATTTCAACTGTCTAGTGTTCGTGAGATACAGCCTGGTGACAGACGGACGGACGGACGGACGGACGGACGGACAGACGGACGGACGGGCCGACGGACCGACGGACGGACAGCGGAGTCTTAGTAATAGGGTCCCGTTTTTACCCTTTGGGTACGGAACCCTAAAAATCGGCAACTTTATACTAATATATACGAAGCCCTAACAGTGATGTAACCCAAATAGTTGGTCAGTCGAATTATGTCAGAATGTATGTATGTAGGTATGTATGTATGTGTTACTTGCGCGTAAAGCACCCTAAATTGGGGCATGGGTCAAGGTTTTTACCAGTAGATTTTAATATATGGGGCATTATCTATGAAAAGGTGACCTTATTGTCGATCGACAATAAGGTCCCTTTTCATAGATAACGTCATATATGGAAATTTAATTAGGTACGTTTTCGCGCAGGCAGTTATTTTGAGAATTATTAGTTATGAGCTACAGAAGCTATCGCTTACACGTAATAGTTGAACTAATTTATAATTAAAATGTAACGTTAATTATTGTAGGTACGTTCACATACCGCAAATTTTAGGTAGGTATGTTAAACACGGTATGTTTCACAATCGAATTTATTTATAATTTGTTTTATGAAAGTATTAATAGCGTAGTGGTAATGAAAAACATTCAGTGTATTACCAAAAAGCTTTCGAAATTTAGCAGTTGACAATTCTGTCTACACTACACAATTGTTGCTATCCTGCTCTAAACTTATTAGGTAAACAAATAAAATAGAACTATATACAAGCAGTCCGTAAATATATTTCTAATGTATCTATTTCTCCGTGACCGAAACGGATTGATTTGCTATCCCTTTTACTTCTTATTACCATTTCAAAACTATAATTGTTAAATGAAATTCAATTGAATCCGAAATTGGATTTTAAAATAAGTACATAGACACTTTTATTAAAATAAGTAGACCTCAACGTAGCGAATTATAATGTAAACGACACTCTTTGCCCAGGGAGGTAAATGTTGCTAGGTTGCTACCCATAAAACATCTATCATGATTATGACTGGGCAGCGGCCGACATTAAAGGTCTTCAGTAATTATTCGTCACTAACTAGCAGATCGTTGAATAATCATCCAATTACCGGGCTTGCACAACGGTAAGCCTCTTATATTATTCGGCAGAATTCGGTGACGCAAAGGGCTTCAGTCTTACCTAGTCCCGAAATTTGGAAAAATCCAGTATAACCTGACCCGTAGACTATTAACAAATATGAGTACTCAGGGGTCATCAGACTGGTAATAATGGTCTGCTTCGGACAGTAGCGAATCGTTGGGCTCGCCCCCGCATCACCTGATATTTTCATAGTTAATATCAGAAGGTCGTAACTAGCAAGAGAATACAGTAACATGTGTCATTATGTAAGTTAGATAGATGATTGTAGTAGAACTGTAGAAGCCAGATGGGCTTAAGAAATATGTAACGCTATGTAAGCGGAACAATAATTGTTAATAATTGATCAACAACGTACATACCTACAACACAGAAGAGACTTAAAAATAAAGAAGTGAGAATCACGCGCAGACTGAAACCGAAATAAAAACATTTATTGGACTTAAAAGTCTACGATATTTTAACGATAGTATGTTATCCGATAATCTTCGATAGTATTTTTTATCAGAAATTATTTAGGAACAAATTAAGTAGTTTCATTTAAAAGTAAGTCTTTTTAAGGTTGCGATTTGGAATTAGGTACTCTTTTGAACTGTCAACAAACGCTCATATAAAATGAAGAATTTGATTATTTATAGTTCTTTTGGTAATCCGTCCACATAATTTATCCCAACTACTTCCTAAATACAATTCCTAATAGGTATTGCATTGTTAATTACATATATATGACTCCATAAATACCTACTAAAGAAATCTGAAATATTTATGAAACGTCTCGTCTGCCCGCGTCCTCTCGTAAACTTCAGTCATGCGCGGAGGCGTATTCAGATCATACAAATATGATAGTAATTTAATATTATCTCAGTGCATCTTGCTCGCACTCATATATTGGTGCAAGAGGAACGGACTAGGGTCTGGGTTAATTTGAAGACTAAAATGTCACAGCCAAACGCCTGTACTTATAGTATTGAGTCCTGAAATAACCAAATAACTTAAATTAAGTATACTGTTACTTATTGCAAGGGAAGGAAAAGAAGCAGATACCTATATCAGCAAAAATCCACCAATACGTTATCGAAAACTGTAGACAGATTAAGATTGCTCTTGTAGTATATACCTATCAAAAATTATATCGGAGGTAAATTATGATATATTTTTAATATATATTTTTAATATCAGCAAAAATCCACCAATACGTTATCGAAAACTGTAGACAGATTAGGATTGCTCTTGTAGTATATACCTATCAAAAATTATATCGGAGGTTAATTATGATATATTTTTAAATTAGGTAAATAGTAGGCTTCTGGAAAAGCCCGTTAACTGAAGGTAAAAGTATATTACATTACAACAATAAGTAGTTTCGTATTGAACTTTAACCTTTACATACACAGATAGACATAGGTTAATATGTTCGTAAAGAATTACATTAAAATATCTTGGCATTTTCTGGACAACAAACGCAATGAAGATGCATTTCGACCTTGTTACAAATACCAACACAGATCGCGGTAACGCTCTATAATCACGTAATCATACAAACATATATTCCACTATCAATAGCAGAAACGCCTTTTAATGTTTACATTCGTGTAATCATTGCATGTTAACGATAAGAGTTTGCGTGAGACCGCGTTCCCCCAAACGCGAATAGTAACCTCCTTTAAACACAATGCCACCTTACTAACAGTAAGCTAATTACGATACAGCACATGGCAATGTCATCTCGTATTTCCGAGTCACTTTTACCGACACATCCCCCCGACCTTATAAAAGAGGCGCGTGCCCGCCGCGCGCTCGCAGTCCATACCGCGCTACCGAGCGAGACGCACGTGTAATGCGTAAATATTAGTGGAGTCTCACTATCAGTAAACATGGAGAGCCCTTCTAGCCCGGGCGTGCCCGAGGATGAAGGCATCGCCACCGACCGCCGTCTCTCCACCGACGACCACGCGGACCTCTCCGATACGGCCTCAGAAGCCGGCTCCGGAGGAGGCAAGGACTCCGGCTGCGAAGTTGCCCAGGATGCGCAGGAGCCGCCCTACACCCCGCCTGACGACGAGCTTGCCAACCGGATAGTGTCCCAAGTGGAGTTTTACTTCTCCGATGCGAACATTACTAAAGATGCCTTCCTGCTCAAACACGTTCGTCGCAATAAGGAGGGTTATGTGTCCCTAAAGTTAATCTCGAGCTTCAAGCGCGTCAAACATCTGACGAAAGATTGGAGGGTGGTCGCCGAGGCTTTGAAGCGATCAACGAAATTGGAAATCAATGAAGCGGGAACCAAACTACGCAGGATCGAGCCCTTACCAGCATATGATGAGACCACGCCATCCAGAACCGTCGTAGCTGTTCGGATGCCTATAGACAAACCTTCAGTGGAAAACGTGTCTCGTCTCTTTGCGACCTGCGGAGAAATAGCCTTAGTCCGCGTACTCCGTCCTGGTAATCCAGTTCCCGCTGATGTTCGCCAGTTCCTCAACAAGAATCCCAGTCTCGTGAATTGTGTGTGTGCTTTAGTTGAGTTCACGGAGTCCGAGTCGGCGCGGGAGGCTCTGCGACTTCAGAATTCTGAGGACGAGGGCATGCGAGTGTATGAACTGAACGGTGTCCCTCGGGAGCCGAAGAGGAAGGCGCCGATACGCCGGCCGCCACCGCGCCGCCACGAATGTGAATACTCGTCTTGTTGCAGCGGTAGTGAAGCAGAATACGAATACAGATATGGAAATCCTTTCCTCAGAAGAAATTCGAGTAGTTTCTTCGCACCGCGTACGCCAGAAATTCAGACGTGGATTCCGCGGCGGCCATCCACGTGCAGCCACAGCTCGGATTCGGGGGTGTCGTTCTACTGTGGTTCACGGCGGACCTCGCAGGCGAGCACGGGCAGCGCCAGCAGCGGCGACGGCTGGCTGGCACGCCGGCTGTCCGGCTGCTCGCTGACCGGACCGGAGTGCGGCGGCCGGAGGCTGTCCTGCGCGCCTCGGTTTGAACCGCGGACGCCGCTGGTGCCCGATGGCACACGCGGCTTCCATGCCGCTGCGCGCCAGCGTAGAATCTCGGACCTCGCACTGTACTCGCGCTAGAAAGCGCCCGCCAACCGTGACACCTTTCTAACCGCGTTGGATAACTGCCTTTCACGTTATGCCCGCTTAGTTTTTAATCTATTTCGTACGAGGAAGCGAATTGTTTATGTGATCGCGTGTGTTCTAGACGGTTTAGTTTAAGTTTCTCCGCATTGATCTGTTTGAGGCGGCCGGCCGTAACTTCAGTTACCTATTTTGTACTTAGCGGTCCGGCCGCGTGCGGAAAGAATGTGATCGAATGAGCTCATTTAGTCGTAAGTCACAGGCAGCTGTGTTAGGTTAGGTTTTCAAGTTTCAATCGTAATTTATTAGTATTTATTGTCGCGTATTTATTGCGAAGCGCGCGCGGCGGGCTGCGAGTTTTCGTCCAATTATGTCAGAGTTGTGAGCACAAAACGAATAAACAAAATCGACATGCGAGTGATCGTAGACTCGATGGCCGCGCCGGCGATCAATGGAGTTGTGTAAGGCTTGCGAAACGAGCAAAAGTAAAAGTCGTACATCGCTATAAAATTTGTCGTTCGCCGGACTCAGGAATGAGATAAAATCGTAACAATCGTAACAGCCCGCCGTGCTACGGCGGAACTAATCGTCTTCATGCAATACGATTAAGTCATAATATTAACTATAAGTCAGCCGCGCCATGTCATCTTCTTGTTAAGTCTAATGTTATTTAAGTTCGTTGTGATGTTTAATTTAAATGGTTTATTTCCGTTATTATTAATTTATTCTAAGACGTGGAGGGTCGATCACAAATTTCGGCATTAGACCGCCGAGGTGCTTTTTTATGGGTGCCCTCTGCTGCTATTTATATTGTAAAAAGATAAATTGTAAAATAATAAATAAGATTTGTAGAACATTTTGTTTTTCTTGTATGGAAGGTAATAAATAAGGTGACTGGGTAGTAAATAAAATAACAATAATAATTAAAAATAAACAAAATTAAAATAACTTAATATAATAACTTTTTTTAAAAAAGGGAACCGCCTTCAAAAAACCAACCCACTGAAAAGTACAAAATAATTTTTATATGGCACCCTTTTACGTGTCCAGTCCCTATCCCGTCGTAAAGCAAAATTTTGCCAAAAAGTAATGAATACCTACCTAATAATAAGAAAATTAATAATCATCCGGCTAATTACTTAGTTTTCAGTGGGTTGGTTTTTTGAAGGCGGTTCCCTTTTAAAAAAAAGTTATTATATTAAGTTATTTTAATTTTGTTTATTATTAATTTTTTAATTATTATTTTTATTTTATTTTTTACTTTTTAGTGATAGGTAGGTACTTCATTTATTTTAGGTTTTGGGCTAAAATACTAGTTAGGCTCCCCATTTAGTTTTGGGCTAGTAACTATCTACTGTTGGTGATGGCCTAACTCGATGATAATCGCGACACAACATAATATGACGTTTTGGTGCTAAACGATTTGTATGTATATTGCTCCCACTCCCATTCCCAGTCCCAGTTCGAGTCCGACTCCCACTCCCACTATTTTATCTAAATCGGTTTCAGCAACATAAATTTGTTAGTAGGTATACCGATAGCATCGCCACCTACCGGGTCCAATTGGTTTTTCAAACCATCCATGTACTGTACACTAAAACCTTCTCCAGAATGTAACAAATACTTTTCTGAAAACCGCATCAAAATCGGTTCAGCCAAACGCGAGATAATCACGAACAAACATACACACATACATACGTACATACATAAATACGGGTCAAACTGAGAACGTCCTTTTTTTAAAGGCAGTTAGAAAAAAGTTCATCGACCCACCTAGTGGAACTCTGCAACATAGGCACACGACGACAAGTCGGTTAACCAAAACAAAGTGTGCCTATGTTGCACCAAACCTAAGTTCCACTAGGTACAGCAAGGGTTCAGCATCAGCTCTATCTTGGGTACTGCTCTCCCAAGTGCTCATCAAGATGTGACAGATGACCAAAGTAGCGTGGGCCTATGTTGCACCAAACCTGAGTTCCACTAGGTACAGCAAGAGTTCAGCATCAGCTCTATCTTGGGTACTGCTCTCCCAAGTGCTCATCAAGATGTGACAGATGACCAAAGTAGCGTGGGCCTATGTTGCACCAAACCTGAGTTCCACTAGGTACAGCAAGGGTTCAGCATCAGTTCTATCTTGGGTACTGCTCTCCCAAGTGCTCATCAAGATGTGACGGATGACCAAAATAGCGTGGGCCTATGTTGCACCAAACCCGAGTTCCACTAAGTACAGCAAGGGTTCAGCATCAGCTCCATCTTGGGTACTGGTCTCTCAAGTGCTCATCAAGATGTGACAGATGGCCAAAATAGCGTTGGCCTATGTTGCACCAAACCTGAGTTCCACTAGGTACAGCCAGGGTTCAGCATCAGCTCTATCTTGGGTACTGCTCTCCCAAGTGCTGACTATGATGTGATGGATGACCAAAATAGCGTGGGCCTATGTTGCACCAAACCTGAGTTCCACTAGGTACATCCCGAGTTCCACTAGGTACATCCAGGGTTCAGCATCAGCTCTATCTTGGGTACTGCTCTCCCAAGTGCTCATCAAGGTGTGTCGGATGACCAAAACAGCGTGAGCCTATGTTGCACCAAACCTGAGTTCCACTAGGTACAGCCAGGGTTCGGCATCAGCTCAGATCTATGTATACTAAAACCTTCTCCGGAATGTAAGAAACACTTTTCTGAAAACCGCATCAAAATCGGTTTAGCCAAACGCGAGATAATCGCGAACAAATATACATACATACGTACATACATACATACATACATACATACATACATACATACATACATACATACATACGGGTCAAACTGAGAACCTCCTTTTTTTTTGAAGGCGGTTAAAAACTTTATTTTATCGGATGAAACAGACATTTCTCTTGCGAAAAGATCTTGTGACAAGGCGGTTAAAAAAAATCAGCTTGCAATGATCTAAAGCATAGGTTCCCAAACTTTTTTGGGCCACCGCCCACTTAGGTGTCAAAAAAAAATTCAGGGCCCACCATCACGGAATAATAGCGGAATTAACGTAGGTACCTATTTTTAATTCACGGAAAAACTATGAACTTCTACCGATATTTCTTACGGTTTGATGTCAGGGGCACGTTCGAATTGGCCTGGAAGATTCACAACAAAGACCTAATTTATTAGCCTGCGTTGTGGATTTCTTACATATATAACTAGAGTTTTGTCCCCACTAAACTAAAAATAAAAACATTTTTATTTATTTATTAACTTTTTCAACTTTTTAAAACTGATATTTAGGCCAATTAAATTAGAACTTTTCGAAAAAGTATTCCACTCATTTTAAAGCCTTCATTTGGTCCTAAATACGTGTAATCCGAGTTTGCTCAATTCCAGCCAGCCTATTATGGATAGCTTTATCCAACTTTATCCACGTGATAAAATAACTGTCACTGTTTAACACCGTGGGAAAGAAAGTGACGGACACCGTTTTATCACGCTGTCACGTAGACAAGAACGACCATCATATCCGTACAGGTGTGCATAAATTCTAGCTATTTTTCAGTTTTTTGCTTGCAGCTCGAAAACGGTACACTGACGAAAAAATTCGTCTAAACATGATAAAAATTGATCTGAGGATCCGTAAAGTACCTTAATTAACCTTAATTAATATGAATTCGTAGTTAAAGTTTGTAAAATTGGCTGCCTTGAATTTCTTTTTTTTTTGTATAATTGTGTTAAAATCCGACATTTTTTTTCGCCAGTATCTGATCACAAAATATTGCTGGTAGTGACATTGTAATTGATGATTCCTTCTAGGTACATCAAGTGGTTTGGAAATCCAAGGAAAAATGTAACGACGAAACGTGCCGAGAAAAGATATGCACTGCCTTTTGCCCTTTGTCTCGTCTTGGCGGGGGCACGGCCGTGCCCCCAGATCTTCCAAGGCTTACAAAATTTATGCACACCTCCTAGAATTGAGCAAACTTTGATTACACCATTTAATTTAGGACCAAATGAAGGTATTAAAACGATTTCTAGCTTGCTGAGAATTAATTCCTCAAAATGCATTTTGGATCTTATTTGATTGACCTAATTTAGCGAATAGGTAAATAAAATAAATTGCGATAATACAAATAACCCTATATAAATAAATCTATTCGTAATTCGTATTATCTAATATTTTACTTTTTGTTTCACTTGCGAGAGCGCCCCCCTGGGCAGCATGAACGCCCCCCAATTTTTTTTGAGGCCTCTACCGCCCCCCTGAAACTCTTCAGCGCCCACTGGGGGGCGGTATTGACCACTTTGGGAACCTATGATCTAAAGAGAACTCATCTTTCGTCGATGAGCTCGATTTTCATATTAATTCGAAAACGAACCAGTATGGAATTAAATTATAATAAAAACCGCATATTTACAAAAATTTGGTCAAGTGAACTGCGGTAACTTTGGACGACAGAATAATTGGCTGTATTGGGTTTTAAAAAAAAATAGCGATTTTTACATCTTTAGTTACCTGTTTGGTAGTTACTTGCTGTCATTCTTTCAGATCACCGTTAAAATAAACATGTAGTTTATAAAGGTATTCCTAAACTCCCAAGTTTTCCTATTTCAATTGTTATTAAAATTAATTAACAAAACTTCGAAATTTATTTGCTAAAGTTGATATGTTTCGTAACACAGATCCAAAAGTGACGAGATAGGTAGTACGATTAAAGGTGATACTTACGAAAAACGCGGGTCGTACAGTTTATACTTATGTGTGTAAAAAGTGGTCGTGCTTATTTTTTTTTATGTGTTGCTTATAAAATTTTCACAGTTATGAACACTACACATCTATTCTGTGCGTTTAGCGCAATCAAATCTATTTTCTGCATGACACGGAACTGGGGGCCAAACTAAGATGACAATCGTGAATCGCCAAACGCAAAGCGAAAATAAAAATGTACAATTTCGTAGCACAGCTGTTAGCTACGACAAGTCAATTCACGTGACTATTTCCATATAGGTAGGTATGTACATACGGGGTCCCGTTGTTTCCCATAAAGTTTTAAGTCATAATGTATTGTTTGTCATATTATCATTAGGCATAAAACTGAAACCGTTAACACTTCAGGATTTTCGTTAGGTTATCCTATAGATAGGTTAGGTTAGGTTTGTTTTATGGCAATCCTGAAAAGTGACGCGTTTCTGAACCACATTAATTATGAGTAACGAAAATGCGGGCAAACAGTACATTATGGCTTAAAATTATTTGGAAAACAATAGAGACCCGTACATACATATAGTGTGTCAAAGGACTGTCTTATTTCAAACATAGACATAGAGAGTCATACTATCTTTGTCTTACACTAGCTAGCGCCCAAAAGAAAAGGATGAGTATAGTTTTTTTTTGTTCCTATTTACTGACAAATTGGTTTGACCATCTATATTTGAGTTTCGATTGGCTTTTTATTATTAAAGATTGTCATCTCGGCTAGGCCCTGCAAGTTTTCCTCGAATAAGTCGATATTAGAGGGTTTAATAATTTACAAAATTCGACTTTTTACAGCATAGATTGTATTATTTCCAACCTTGGTAGTGGAAAGTGGGTGTTTTGGGCCGCTCGCCTTGTCGAATCAATTCTCACGCCTCTGATAACGTTGCTCAAGCTAATATAAATAAAAAGCGTACTGAACTTGAACTACATCATATTTGCATTGAGAGGATGACGCAATAGGTGTTAATTAGATTGTGTGAAGGATCGTAACACTCATAACGTTTGACATATATCGACTGAAACTGGTACGATTTACACCGGCCTGGACGGATCGGTCGACTTTACTGAAGGCTGTAGCCAGCTGCGAAGTTCTGAGGGGCTACCGCGAAAACCGAATTTCGCAAATTGCGGGGATTTTTCGCTTTTACTCCAAAGAAGGCGTAATTAGAGTGACAGAGAAAAATGCCCGCAATTTGCGAAATTCGGTTTTCGCGGTAACCTCTGTTATGTAGGTACCAATATCATGGAAAATATCGAAATTGTACATTGATTGCAGGCCAATTGCATTTTTTTTGGCCAGAGGAGAGGTTCTCATTGTTTTTCTGTCCTCTATCGGCGCTAGTCGGCGTCATCTGAGAGCCCCCTATCCTCCTCAGTTACCACCTAATTCAATTTGCGGTTAACTGCACATAATAATGCAGTCATTAATTAAGTGTATTTCGGCGATAATCATCAGCATCACCTATCGTACGCTCGGAAATCGCGTAACTGCATAAACGATTATATAAGAGCTATTAAAAATAATCTGAGTCCATAAGGAAGACGTAATGATGCTAATTTAGCTGAATTTATTTTGAACAGTTTGTCGTGAAAGGTAAAAAAAATTAAAAATAAATAGTAAGGTGAACTGTCCAGCTTTAAGTAACTAAGTATAGAACTGTGTGATTTTTATCGTTTTGTTTTAAGGTTGCATTCAGATGGCGACTGCAGCAGACTGTTGCATGGTTATTGCTGTAGCTTAAAATGAGTGATAGATTAAAGTCTCCCGACACTCGCGACAGTCATGCGACGACGATATTAACGTAATTTAACAAATAAATTGACAGTGACATCGCACTCGCCAACGCTGCAGCAGTAATAACGTTCCAATTCTAACAGTAACGCTACTGCAGTAGCCACCCGAATGTAATCTTTACATAGAGATATTATGTACTTCGGTTTGTTAAATTCCATTTTGTTTTATAAGATGCCTTAAACAACATTTATTGCAAAAACTTAAATATAAATACAAACTAAAAATATAAAAAATAACTACTTACCAAAACCCGTCCCGGGCTGTCCCTGACGCAAAGGTGCCCATCACACTCGCTGCGTTGCCGCGTTGTATTGCGATGGACAGCCTTTGCATCAGGAGTTTTGTTTTATTGTCATCATACTTGTGTTCCGGTTTGTCTACTAAAAATAAAAGGTTTCAGGATTCAGGATCAAAAGCGAATCGTCATATTATAGAGATACGGTTCGAAATATAACTTAGCTTACGTACTGTGTACGTACCTAAATTCAGATATCTAGAGGTATATTTTTTCTAGCCTATAATCTTTATCTATTCACCTAACGTCGTATAGCTCTCGTTTGGAAATCAATTGAATGGGAAATTAATACAATTTTATAGTAAACATAATGGGACGTAATAGCTTCAATAAGAAAGTTAATCTATGAGTCATGAAGCAACTTTCTCGAGATACCTACGTTTCCTATAAGGCTAGTGCTGCATTCTGACGCTATGTGATACCTACTCGTGCATAGCTAATACTACCTAATACGTTAAAAACCTACCTGATACATACAGCAGAAACAGGTCAACATCTTAGGGGTCAAGAACCATCAGCGGTCACTTTATCGAGCCTAATCGGGCACCTGCAGCAGTAGCTCTAGCAGCTGATATTATTGCTTATAACAAGTTATTCAGAAACCATAAGGTTGTAACTACATATAAAAATAACCTGATATAACTCAAGATATATCATGTTTCCAATAAATAAATAAAAGTGGCCAAGTGCGAGTCGGACTCGCCCATGAGGGGTTCCGTATTTAGGCGATTTATGACGTATAAAAAAAAACTACTTACTAGATCTCGTTCAAACCAATTTTCGGTGGAAGATTACATGGTAATGTACATCATATATTTTTTTTTAGTTTTATCATTCTCTTATTTTAGAAGTTACAGGGGGGGGGGGGGCACACATTTTACCACTTTGGAAGTGTCTCTCGCGCAAACTATTCAGTTTAGAAAAAAATGATATTAGAAACCTCAATATCATTTTTGAAGACCTATCCATAGATACCCCACACGTATGGGTTTGATGAAAAAAATTTTTTGAGTTTCAGTTCGAAGTATGGGGAACCCCAAAAATTTATTGTTTTTTTTTCTATTTTTGTGTGAAAATCTTAATGCGGTTTACAGAATACATCTAATTACCAAGTTTCAACAGTATAGTTCTTATAGTTTCGGAGAAAAGTGGCTGTGACATACGGACGGACAGACAGACGGACAGACAGACAGACAGACATGACGAATCTATAAGGGTTCCGTTTTTTGCCATTTGGCTACGGAACCCTAAAAAAGCGATTTACTTAGTCATATTAAGTAGTATAGTTTGCCCTAGATCGGTATATTTACTCAATATTAAATATCCACTTCAATAATTACCGGTATATTCAGAGGTTTACATTGTTTTGGTGGCACTTATTAGCTACAGACAAAGTTGCATACTTATTAAAATACTACTTCACTGCGACGTAAACTGTTGCAAAGTTGGATGAGTCCCAATTAAAAGTCAGTAATCAAGTATTGTTTAATCGGTTACGCGATGTTACGCCGCTTGCTACCAACCGGTTATATGTATTTTCGAGTGTATTAGATTAGTTAGTTAATTTGTAATTAGTGGCCTTAAGTATACTGATTTATTATTTTCGATTTTTATCTAAAAAATAAAGTTCCATAGAGTCGATTTATTAAGAGTAAAACCAACGGTGGATATCGGAACTTAAAATTAAATTGCCTTTTTTTTCTGTAAATAAATGTAAAACATAATATTCTGTAGTTTGTTCATAATTTGACTGTGATAAAACCACTGTAAGATTATTTTAATCCTATAAAAAGCGCTCAATTGTAGATTACAGTTGTTTTTAAGTTCTAATAGGACTGAAAAATACATGGTCTTAAGTTGTTTACAAGAGCAAATTTGCTACTTGGGATACTTTTCAGTAAAAGATACCTGCACGTAAATAGAAAACGCCTTTATTTTCTTCAAATATCATCAGCAGCAGAAGTTGCTAAGCGGGCGAGGTGTTCAAAATGCTCTTGACGGGACTTTTATTGTTAAGAGAATAAGAGCGTGACAAGGTAATTTTGAACACCTCGCCCGCTTAGCAACTTCTGCTGCTGCCTGTACTAGCTAGACCTTACCGAGAAGATGATGTAATAAATTAACAATTGGAACGATATTACGATTTGCTGATTAATCTGATTCTAATAATTGTTCTCGCCTAGAAGGTGATCGAACTAGGTCTGCGTCATTAGAAGGAAAAATAGTTTCTTGTGTAAAAATTACACTCGTCAAGAGTTATTTATTTATTACCTTTTTGATGGATTGCATTGTTCAATCGAAGGGGCGAATTAAGGCTAAATAATATGAAAACATAGTTCTACCACTCACATTAATGGGTTTTAGAAAAATTGTTTGAAAAGGCCTATTGCTTACGAGTAAGTAGGTACAACTATCTTTCTAGGGCGTTTGCCTTTTCGCCGAAGTTTTATTGTCCGAATTTCATTTGCCTAATACCAACTTTTCGCAGAAGATGCTTTACTTGCAACCAAGAATGGTAGAATGATTGAAGTATCATTTGTTTTTCATACAAATTACTTATTACGTTAAGTTGCCATTTGACCATTCGCTAAAATGAAATGTGGGGAAAATTTGTTTGCAAAACGACATTCAGCAAAAAAAATCGGCGGGTTTACAGTTCTTTAAGAAGGTTTCTTCGATAAAGGAGTGAGCCACCATTTTTTAATCTATGCATTCGGGAGAGCTTATTTAAATGTAAAAGTTAGCCCAAAACTGTGATTTTTTTTACGTTTCCTTTATTTCTAAAGAGTTATAAATATTATTTTTGTTTAGATTTAACTGAATGTATCGAAATATCGGGAACTAGCCATGTTTCCGACATTTCAGCCATTTTATTTTATTTTCACGGGTTGATTAGGTAATCGTCAAGTAGTTATTAAGGTACCTACATACATAATATACATATA
This sequence comes from Cydia amplana, assembly GCF_948474715.1. NCBI lineage: Eukaryota > Metazoa > Arthropoda > Insecta > Lepidoptera > Tortricidae > Cydia > Cydia amplana. Next base: position 21,407,203 of record NC_086070.1, read on the forward strand.
ATATGAATGACCATGCACCCACAAAAGCTTGAAATTATAGTGCAAATAGCAAAAGATCTGCCACATAGACATAGCATAGTATAAATTTTATGCAAATATTGCAATCAGTCGCCCTGACAGCCGGTACTTCCTCGAATCCGTGAACCAGGCCCTGACTTATTCGTTATATAACATAACACAAATACATACAATACGTAACAAGAAAACACCGTCGACCTCGAGAACAAATGAAGATCGTTACGAGTTATTGTTGACTTAAAAGCAATCTATCTTGTTATTATCGTACTAATTTGGTGGTTACAATAAGTATTAGACCGTTTCATACCTATTATATATACGTACGTAGTCTTCCAACTGATTCTGTTTTTTTTTTAAACCGGCTAGTAACAAAAATTACGAATCAGGCAATCGGTCTGGCGTGTCATTTGGTACTTGAATCGCTGTTTTCGAGAATTGTTTATAAATAATGCTTGCTAAGGGGCTCTGCAAACTTACCGATATCGTATGCGAGTATTGATATATTGCAGCAATAGATAAATCACTCGATATATTGTAAAATGCAACAGTATAGTGTTACAAAATTATAGTAGTGATGATCTTCTTTAAATCGGCATATATTAAAATATACGGCATATATGATAAATCAACAAAGGTACCTACCGCAATATAATAATTATTAATAAAAAAAATTGAAGTTAAGTATTAGGGACATTTTACGGTACTTTAGTTGGCAAAATGTATCACGAATCGCAGGAAAATATAATGTTACGGCTGTGGAGCTCACAAATACCTACCGAACCGTATACATATACCTTACTCTTACTACCTATACTATGTCAAAAATGACGCGGGTAATATATATACCTACATTGTCACTGTTAAGACCTAGCGTAGACGGACTCTGCTTATAGTACGTAGGTAAGCCAGGTAGAAGACAGCTTCTGAAAATCGTGACAGCTTTGACCGACCTAACGACCGACTTATTGCCCCGCCTAATAACCTGAACCGATTGTTTACATTTACAACCTTTAGGGCAAAATTAGGGTTGCCAGATGGCCACCCAATGATGGATGGCCATCATTGGAAATTGTCCCGAAAAACAGCTGCACGTTATAAAACAACAATTTCAAGTTCCGAACTGTCGTCGAGCCAGCGAGCGACCCGTGTCGAGCGCGTCAGCGTTATACCCAAAAACGTCTATGGGCAGAGCAGCTGACGTAGTGCCAATAATATAAAATATCATTGTTTTTATTAATACAATTACTTTGAATGTTTTTTTTTGTCCCGACTTAAGTCTCAAAACCCCGAAAAATTTATATTTTTTCCCGATAATAGCGCCTTTCGATCTGGCAACCCTAGGCAAAATAGACACATTGCGTGCCATCATTGTATAGATTGGAGCATAATTACGTCGTTTAAAATTAAACCGTAATAATTCTTATTGATTCAGATCATTGTATAAATAGAAATCCGTTTATGGGTCAGACTGGCAAGCGTTTGAACTACTGCACTTTTCTTTCTCCAAAATCGTTTACGAGCTGTCTATTTTAGGGCAGACGTGTACCATCCAGGGTTAGCCACTAACTCGGAGTTAACCATTAACATAGGGTTACATTGTACTGGTAACTCCAGGTTTAACCGGTTAACCTCGAGTTAATGGCTAACCCTGAATGGCGCAAGTGACCCTATAAGCGCCACTTGCACCATCCCACTACCCGGGGTTAGCCGTTAGCAGCAGTTAAACCGTTAACCCAGTGTCTAATTGTACTGGTAACCATGGTAACTCCAGGCTTAAATGATTAACCCTGGGTTAATGGACTGGTGCAAGTAGGCCTTAGTCTACCTGCCTGTGGCAAACTTGTAATTTTTTTAATAACACATTGAAAGATTTTTATAAATGAATTCACTTAAAGGGTAATAGTGCGAATTACTGCAGGAGAAGCGAGGTCGTTGTCATAACTCAGATAGTTGTAGGCTTAGGTGGCCCATTCTAAGCGGGGCACGTTGTTCGAACCCGTGGCAATAGAACCCGAAAAATAGCTGCTGAAACAGGAAGGTTCTTGAGTGGCCCTTAACATGGTAATCACTTATAATCTGGTCAAGGCTGCAGGGAACCGTTAAATAAGAGCAGCGGCAGCGCACGATCAGTCAAAGATGGCATACTAAAAGCTACTTTGAGATGTTCATACAAACGGAAACTATACGGAACCTTTGTCGCAACGGCGCGCGACGCCAGCGTCGAGAGCAACAGTTGGGTGCCGCTCCCACGGTAATGAGCCTGATATTCTTTGACCTGCTCGTTATTACGGTGACTCCATTCTGAGAAATCTAGTGCGCCAAATGCCATTATTACACTTGCAGGGCCGTGGTTTGCAGTAGGACTAGCTAAATTGAGCGAAAAAAAGCTAAATATCTATAAATTATTCAAGCCAGAGCGCGCACTGCAATCGCATGGAATCAAACCATCCAAATCGTAGTCTTGCTGAAGATCGTGTCTGTCTTGAAGCCCGTTGGTCACTTTTACCACCAGTTGATGAAGTAATCGTTGAAATTATTGAATATCATATGATAAAATGCAAATGTTCAACGGCTTTGAGTATATTATGGGTTAAGCTCGGTTACCCAGATATTAAACCTTAAAGTAATAATTAAACAAACATATTAAACATATTAGTTATTATTAGTTAAATAAACATATTAGTGAACTCAATCCAACCGATGGAGAATATAACGCCGTGTAGTGTGGAATTGTGGATTTCTAATGTAAACAAATGTAAACTGTCGGAATGCGACAAGTCGTAAATCGCAATATTTAATGATCTCCGCGTGATTTAGAACAAATCGGTATTATCGCATTTGTTGCTTGTCTGTCAGAGAAAAAAGTAAGCACTTATATACCCGGTTACTATGTCGAATAGTTACTTTTTTTTTACCATGACCATTTATTGATCTTTATAGACTTCCCCGATAATTGCATGCGATCTTTGATGCATTTCCCGACTACCTACTGTAACCGTACCGCAACGTTGGCATGTGATCTCTGGCCGCGTAGCCAACATGCCAACTTAATCGCTTACGCTCCGTGGCGATCGAAACGCAACTGTCACTTTCGTACTAATATGGAAGAGTGATAGAGAGACACAAAGCGTTCCGTTGTCGCAGCGATAGCGATTGTCACCTTGGCTAGGCCGGCTGTGCGTTTTGAATCCATCTTCAACCTAGATTTTTCGTTCGAATATCAAAATTCAAGAGGGAAGTGAACGACCGCGTTTCCATACAAATGTTCAGTTCCCATTTTTCTCTCTGGATATTAACAATATAGAAAATTGGTACAATCTAGATCGGAAAATGGGGACTACGAGTAGCGGTCGTCCACTATCCTCTTAAATAAGTGCCTTGTTGTTTGTAAGCAACCTTTTGCGCGTGGACCATTGGTAAATGATCCACACGGCCCCAGCGAAGGCCGGCGGAGGGAATCTGCGCGGAGGCCGGAGGCGAATGATCCGGAAGAGAAACGTGTGCGTACACAAGTGAGTCATTGTGGAGCGAGAATGGCGATATTTTGATAGGCAGGTTTTCCTTTACATTTAGATTAAATTTGACTAGTTAGAAGTCCAGCGCCTACTGCGAACCACGTTCGACGTGTTGCCTCTCTGTCGCACTACTCGCACTCGCACTTGTAAATGGGCTTTTTCTAAAATAAATATCGAAAACCCGATTCTTTCAAATCTGGACATTCTTGGGCTCATTCTACTCAGAATCGACAGCACTCTCCATCCTACCATTAAATAAAAAAAGATGTCCCAAAATGTCCATTCCATTACGTCACGTTTTTAGTATGAGAAATTTTTTCACTTGTATGTAACGTGACGTAGTGGAATGTACAATTTTCATACTAAATTTTGGGACAATTTTTTTTATCATCAGGATTGAATATGCTAGTGTTTCTGAGTTGAAAGAACCCAAAAGCACCAGGATCTGGGAGAATCGGGTTTTCAAATATTTATTTTAGAAAACGCCCAAATTCGGTTCAAAGATCTTTATTTTCTCAAAAGAATTGTAACAATTCACTTATATGAGAAACTTATAATTATATGGATTTAAACTTATGTATGTAACCTAAAAACTAAATATTTACAATATGTACAAAGTGAGCGCAAAAACAAAACAAAACAATTTATAAATTATACACAGCGCGGGTAGATTCGTACGTAAGTGTGACAGGGAGGTAACACGTCGAACGTGGTTCGCGGTAGGCCCTCTGATTCTGGGTGGTATAAATACGAGAATACCAGACGTTGAGTTACGAAAATAGTATACCTACTTGGGGTCATTCTTTGAGAATATGTCTGCAGTTGCATCTAAGTGCGATCTCTTCATACATTTTGTACGAAATTATATGGGTCACGGCAATCAGACCGCAGACATATTTTTAGAGAACGACCCACCTACGTTTTCGTGATTCAGTGGTAGATTTTTTAAGGGCATATCTAATCATAATCATAATCATTTATTTATTTCTTGAATGTGGTACAATAAAGATGTAAAAAAAAAACAATTTTTGAACAGCACATCCTGCCTGAATAGGCATAGAAATATTGAATACTACCTATAACTATGACTAGATTCTTATGACCTACCATGCAGCATGCAAAAGTAATCTATAGAGAAATTGCGCTTATTATGTCCAGAATAGGGAATTCTATCTATCCAACTATAAAAAAAAAATAGACAGCTAATTAAAAATCGGCCAACTAAAATGCTCGCGAGGTCTCGACGCAAAGAGTCGTAATTTTTCAATTTCAATTTCAATTCAATTTATTATTCAAGCAAAATGCAATTTTACAGGACTAGCCTAAGTCATTACATTTCTTATACCTAAGTTCAATTATAAGTAAAACTAATATCAATAAAATAAAATAAATCAATCAATAACATAAATCAATAAATCAATAATTTCATAAGGAGTAGGTCACAAAAATACGTCTTTAAACATTTAAATCATTAGGTTAGCAACTCGCATATTTTCATACAATCTTTCTCAATAACCGTCCAGCCGTCCGCAAACAAATCGCAGGAGTGTTGCACAGCACCGAGCTTATTGAGCGTGTTCAGCGCTCGGCAAACGGGCGAGTTGCGCCGCGAGACCGTGCGGGCGGGAGGGACCGCGAAGAGACGCAGCCGGTCTGCACGAAACCGGGTACGCTCGTCCGGGACAAACAGCCGACATGCCTCGCCAACTAATTCGGGGCAGTCCAGGCGACCACGCAGGATACGAAGCACAGTTATTAGCTGGTCGAACAGTCTGCGCGTCGCCAGTAATGTCGCGTATTGGCTTTAATGGACCTTGTAATGAGCTCAAAGCTCTGTAGATAACTGTAGATACCTAAGGCACTCGTAGGTAAGGCACTTGTAGGGTGTGATAAGAACCCAGACTGAGAACCTAAGATGGTCTTTTTGTAGTCTGCCATCGTGGCTGTTACATTAACACGATAGACGATAAAATTGCAACCTTCATATTCGTGGCGGTTCTGGCTATAATAGCCGATGCAACACATACGTTCCTTGCAGTGATTCCGATGTTTCCTTTCCTCAAAATTCTTACGACATTCGTAGAGTTTGTGCTATTCTTTAATTAAGCTGGTCACGTGATATTTCGCTTTCAGTGTTTATTTCACCCAAACACCAAACTCTCCCCTACAATGACCCAATACGTGCCAAATGCCAATACGCCAATACCTACATTTGTTATAAATGTCGTTTGTGGACGGTCGCCTGTAATAAGCAATCCTACTTATAAAAAAAATTGCATAGCGTTGTTTAAATAAAACAACAAGCGATGTAATTAAACCCATTTATCGATCGTTAAAAATAAAAAACAAATAAATTCAAGCATTGTACCTAAATTTCAACATAAAAGATATAATTATACAGCGATATAATTATCTTTTTATTGTTAATTTTAAAGTTTATTTCGTGTAAGATTATCAGATTCTTTTTGGTTCAAAATCTATCTCACGTAGGGTTGCCAGATCGAAAGGCGCTATTATCAGGAAAAAATATCAATTTTTCGGGATTTTGGGCCTTAAGTCGGGAAAATGAACCATTCAAATTAAATTAATTGTATTAAAAACAACGATATTTTACATTATTGCCCCTACGTCTGCTGCTCTGCCCAATCTCGCTACGCGCGCCCCGCGCGCGCGCTGACGGGCTCGACGCCAGTCGACGCGGGTCGCTGCCGCTGGTTCGCTCGACGACAGTTCAGAACTTGAAATTTTTGTTTTATAACGTGATGCTGTTTTTCGGGACAATTTTCACTTTGTCGGGAATCAGGAACACATGCTATAAATCGGGAGAATCCCGCCGAATCCCGACCATCTGGCAACCCTAATCTCACGAGATGGCGTGTTACGTGAACGTTACGCGGAGTTCAGAGACCTCTTTCGACAACGACTAGTTATTTATTATTTTTCTACATAAATGTATGTCGGTCAGTTATACCGTTCGTTTAAGGGAAAGTAGTTTCGATTTTGACTGGAATTTGTGTCAATTTCTTAGGTAGTTACCTAATAAAGAAATATCTATGTCTAAGAAGTCGACCAGTCCACCACTCTCACTCATGCCTTATGTTCAAGCATTATTTACATACTAGCGACCCGCCCCGGCTTCGCACGGGGCAAACAAATTATACATAAACCTTCCTCTTGAATCACTCTATCTATTTAAAAAATCGCATCAAATTCCGTTGCGTAGTTTTAAAGATCTAAGCATAGGTACCTACATGCAGACAGACAGACAGACAGCGGGAAGGGACTTTGTTTTATAATTTGTAGTGATAGTGAAGTGATATACCTTACCAAAAATGTAGGTATGTCGAAAACGTAACTCTAAAGACACGTCATGGGTCATACTTTAGCTTAAGCTCCGGTGTGATAAGATAAGATAAAAGATAAGATAAAATTTATTTCATTGAATATATATCCAACAATTACAAACAATCATAATACGCTTAAATAGGTAGTTACTTAAATATTATAAATGTACAGTCATCATGGATTAGAAAAGTAAACAAATAAAATAAAGGATCTTGTAAGCAAAAATTGTAACTGGCTCTAACATATTTTACATCAATACCTAAACTAAAGTAACTTAATACTTGTATCTTAGGTATTTCGTGATAGTTTCTTAAAGCGTGAATCATGTCCTAGAATTGACAACATTTCCACATATATCTTCTAACATTTAGAAGTTGCCTAATTGCAGCAGATGGCCTGCAAGGGTGTGGCTACATTTGTAAACCCTTCATGTGGTTTTTAAAGTATTAATTAATAAAATATGTACCTACTTAGTTACCTCTGTTAATAATTACAAGGTGTCCTGCGGAAGATTTCCAATATCTACATATTTCCCATGTCTTAGTCAAAATCATTATGTAACTAAGTAGGTACTCATAAACATAGTGCAGAAGAAATGAAGTTTATTTCAGATTGGATAGGTAGGTATGTTAACTGCCAACTTTGGCAGGTTGGTTTTTGTAGACAACTTGTTAGCTTAGCCTTGCAGAAAAAAATTACAAGAATTTTGATCGGAAGATCTTGCAGGACAAGTGAATGTTAGAACATTCTGCCCTAGAGGGCAGAGATCACAAGTTCGAAATTTACTCGTGAACTAATGACATTGCGGCGCGAGACTTCGTAAAAGCGATTCGTGGGGCACACGTGGATTGAAACAGCTACATTACAAATTACAATCACATTTTATTGTGACTGCAGATGAAATATTGAGATAGCTTCTCATTAAGCACACAATATCGCCAATCGATTGCGTTGTATAACACGTGCTTTCACCGTTTGCCGAACGTTGTGCGATGTGCATGGTAGCTGAAACTGATGCATTCTGAGGATCACATTGTTACCCTATAAGTAGGTAAGTACTTAGGTACTGAGGGTTTATTTACCCAATGAAATAGGTACCTAAACTTAAGTAGGTACTACCAAGTACAGCAAGTACTACACTCAGAAAGTGATTGAAAACCGTAGCTACCTAATAGATGCTAGCAATTCCTGAGATGACACAAGCACGAGGTATGTTAGGTTAGGGCAGGGCAGGGCTAATGGCGTCGTGGGCTGCTTATATGTACTTATAATATATCACATGCCTATTTTTACTACACTTATTATTAATATTTAATTGAAGATTTGCTTTATTGCCAACATCAAACCTATTACAATTGGACATCGCCTTCAGCCCTGTCTACATAGGTCCTAGGTAGGTAATTAAAATGTTTTTCGATTCCTTACGCCAGTTTTAATACCTATTACGACCTACTCGTAAATGTGATCCTTTTGCTTGAGACTCAAAGTAATTAGGTACAGGTGTTTTTGTGATAAAAAAATTACCTAAAGGAGGGGTGTATTATTTGCAGGTAATTTCATTTTAGGTGTAGGTAGGTATGCTGCTAAGATTTAATATTTAGTTCCGCGTTCAAAATTTTGCACGTAGCTAAGTAGGTAGGTAAGCCTCAGGCCAACTCATCAGGCTAAGAAGCTAAAGACATGCAGTCTACCATTAATTGATTAAAAAATAAAAGGTTCAATATGAGACAATATTCTCAATTTCAGAACCTTGTATGAAGGTACCTGTAAGGTATCTGTACAAGTTGCAGAAGTCATGGTCGACTACTTTTGTTTAAAATAAATTGTGTGGTTTAATCAATTTGGTAATACAGAGCCATCTATCTGCCTAGGATAAGACTATCAAATTATTAGGCCATCTAGCGGTGAGTAGAAAAGTAAGTACACAGGAATTTAGCTATCTAGTGAGGAGTAGGAGAATTAAAGTTTTATTACTTTGCCTCTAGAGGGCATAACCATAACATAACCATGACCATAAAAATTAAAAATAATGCAGTTTTGTTTGTATTTATGAACGTTGAGTAAAATCGGGTAAGATCTTTTTACAGTTTTTATTTCAATGGTGTCGTATTATTGAAATTAAAACTCTAAAAAGACAAGTCATAGACAGTCAAAATAGTCTCAAAAAACTCCTCAAAACTTACTTTATATTTTATAGTTGGTAGCTCGAAAATAGTCTTTAGTTTATGGTGCGATCGCCGCTTGTGACAGTTCGTGTGAGGAAAATTGGAAATTATGAAGTAAAACATTTTCTCAAATATTGTGTTTAAATGACAGCAGGAAAAGAAACGATGGGGTAAGTTTTATTCTATAGTTTCAGTCGAATTTAATTTATGAAAATTTCCTGTTCTTACGTATACATTATCCAAGATAATCCATTTCTAATGCCCCTTGGCATTTCGAGGGAGGGGATGCATTTTTACCCATGCGTAGGGGTATTTTAAGTTTGCTCTCCAAGGATCACTATTATTTACAATCACAACACACTATGACGTCAAATAAACGTGTGGGGGACGTTAATATGTGACCTTTTCAATCAATTACACCCTATTTCCTGCGCTTTCGTTAACACTCGTAGCACATTGCATCTATTTCCGCCTAAATAGGCAATTGCACATCGATTGCACACGATCGAGTGGATTTACGGCCAGTAAGGTCGCCAGGGGTCGGGTCAGGAGGTTCTATTTTTAAAAACTTCATACCTGAGTAATCTTTTACTTAGTTGTGAGCGACTGTTACGTTAGGGCGTATATTTGCATAAATCATATTAAAATTACATTATTAATAGTAATTCGTTTGTCGTAATGCGTGAGGATAAAAATTCAGGCATCCTGGCCCCCATAACTGAAATGGAGTAAGTGATTTTCACAATTAATACCAAACTATCCTGCAAAAAGTAAAAATATTACAATGAATAAGTTAATGATCCCTAATTTTAGATTTAATTTATCACAATAGCCGTAAGTAAGCTTGAACCCCTATTTTATTACATTGATCTTATTGTTTTCAATATTGGCTGACAACTTCATTGGCAAAAAATAATTTATTAAGTTGTTCGCAACAAGAACTTCTCCACTATGTGTCTGATTATTTTTTATTTTAAGAACAGACCTAGCGATGCTGTCATAACTCTGAAATACTCTGACCTTACACTGAATGTACGTATATCTGCTCTTATTAGATTTTTGTCTGTCGGCTAATTCTGTGAAATAGTCAGTTTTATGAGGTTTACTAACAACAAATACAAAACCTCTTGTCTATGATTTGTTCACAAAATATTGCCACAAATACCAACATTATTAATTTCAATCATGTCCGAATTTACCCATTATTTGAAAACACGCATATACCACAATTTAACTACAATGAACTAATTTGTAAGTACATCTAACTTAGGTTGTAGTTCAGACTCTTTGTCATATCTTATCACCACATTCCTTTCTCAAGCATCCCAGCTATCTGCTGTCAAACCTAACCCCTATCTTGACATTTTAGCACTTATTGACTCTCGAGTCTTGTGCCGTATTGTCAAGTGAATCATATTAGCAACTAGCAAAAATGGATATTGTAAATGAAATATTGTGAGTATTGTTTTGTTCCATTTTAAGGCTTGTTTTAATACTTATATTATTTTGTGAACCAATGGAGGTGTTGCGGAAATTATTTCAATTCTCCAATTTATTAATTATTAAAAAGAGTTTTTCAATTCGTTGGAATCATTTTTTTACATGCTTGGCCAGTAGACGATAAGTTCTTGTTACAATGAACTTTAAAATTCCATTCCACGACTCTTCCACACAGACTAGTATTGTCCACACAAACACACTATGTCATTTCACATTTATGTATCTGGTTCCTCTAATCTCATGCACTCATGTTTACAGGATATCCATTTTGCACGCTAACCTTGAAACATGATTGCCAGTTTACTAACCAATTAACACAAATAACCTGTTAATTACTATAAATTAGGTTTACGGTTTGGCCCAATTTTGAAGGTGAATGAATATTACTCTGTATTGAGCTTGCTAATGTTTGTTTTCACCCAAACTTTTGCTATTCATTTTTTAGGCACTTACTACTACTAGTAGTATGGATAAAAAAGTATTGTTGTCAGTTTATAATGCCATATGATTAATGAGCTCCCGATTCCCATTGAGTACTGAGCAAGCGAGCGTTAGACTCTGGACCCGATAAAGTGCGATCTCGGGTTAGGTAAGTAGGTACGCACACTACTTACTTTCAGTTATTGTCATAAATCAGATTTCTACTAGTTTAATGCTAGTGCGATTGGAGTATATTCCCGAAGAGGCCTAGTGTTATTTAAGTGATTCAATCTTTATTTAGTACGAAGTAGCACGAAGACATCAAGCGTTACCAGTATAACTGCGACCTCAAGAAAACCTGAGTAATCGGAGTACCATACAGAGTTCCTACTTTGAAAATCGTAATATGTACCTATCTCCATCTCTTTTATTGAAAAACCGTAGGAGCGATAGAGTTGGTGAGAGACTATAATCCAATTTCGTTGTTCGCGTTCGAAAGTCTCTATGGTTCATCGGAGGGTTTTCCATCCACGCTTGCGAAAAGCGATTAGTAATAGATAATAACCTTGGGGCATGCTTCGGGCTATACTGTCCCCCAATAGGGCTTTTCTTTCCCTTTGTAATTGAATATTCTCACCGCTGAGTAAACAGACTATATTTAGCCCCTGGCTACATCACTGCCTTTGTTTTTGACTTCGACGATGATATGACGAACAACGCAACGCCTCGCGAAAAGTGGCCGAATTTGTATTAAATTTGGCCTATTTTTTATGTTTAGTGCGCATATCACTAAGAGCGCAACTAGTCCACGTCCAGGAAAATAGGTATACCTATTAGGTAACTACTATGTTTTTTTCACCTGGTAAATTTACGGACCGTATTTGTTATGGAATTCTTCTTTTACATTCGGTGTGACGATAAGGGTGTTGCTAAAACGATGAATATTTAATTCCAGTTCGAAATTCATTGGGCAAGTGTAGATTTAATAAATCACTACATTCCTTTGCCACCAGCTAGGCCAAAATTTGCGTTGAGCTATGACTATGACTAGTGGACTGAACATGTGTAAATATGCATTGCATCTAGTATTTTAATAAATATCGAGATCATGCGCTCGATTCTGTATCGCTTACAAGTTTTAAACGTACCACATAGTACTTAACGTACCTGGTTGTTTAATGTAGCGTGATAGCTGGCTCCACTCCAGACCCAGTCGCTTGTCGATAAGGGCTCTGAATAGACATTTAGGTTAAACTATATGTAGCAGCAATGCAGGTGTGTAGTGCTCTATTGCTGCATATGTCTGTAGGCGATTATTATTTCACGACTTTCCGCCGTCTATGTTCGAGCCACTACATGGAAAGTGAAAATGCTTGTAAGATACTTTTTATTGACTTCTTAAAGTAACTTGGCGGGATACCAAAGTTGTTGAAACAACGAATCCTTAATATGATGGAAAGTGTTCCCCATTTGAGTGAAATCCTATGTTCGTATTAATGCCTTTTTAGGGTTCCGTACCCAAAGGGTAAAAAACGGGACCCTATTACTAAGACTTCGCTGTCCGTCCGTCCGTCCGTCTGTCTGTCACCAGGCTGTATCTCATGAACCGCGATAGCTAGACAGTTTTAGACAGAACAACAAATACTAAAAATAAAATAAATATTTAAGGGAGGCTCCCATACAACAAACACGATTTTTTTGCTCTATTTTTTGTTGATGATGCGGAACCCTCCGTGCGCGAGTCCGACTCGCACTTGGCCGGTTTTTTCTTTAAAATGTCGAATTGTCCGCAGTCGGAGTACTTCTTAAACCTAGATGCCCGCAACTCATTTCGTAATTGGTAATCTTCTTACTCGTAGTGGTATTTGCGCAGTCTGCGTCACTTGTGCAATATAATGCCGGCAATTTTAAGCGGATTTCTTGATTGCACATCTACCGCCCCTGTCATGTTATCTATTCCTTTTTTAATTGCCCCATCCGATTGATTGTTTTGACTCAAGTTAAGGTTCTAGCAGAGGCTAGCAAATAGAAAAGACTGACAACGATACGTAAAATACCGTGAGAACTATCAATGTCGAATCTTAATATTATTTTTAAATAGTACGAGGGGCGTTCAAAATATTCTCGGTATTGATATCTTACGACCTCTTCTAAAATTTCTTTCGTTACTGGCCGCTAAGGTTTATTCATTGACATTAAAAAAAAGTATAATTCGAACCGAGATAGTCTTTTGTTTTTCTGCAATTGCTGAACAAACATGAACATCCTGTGCGAATTGACAATGTTAACTAAATTAGAACATCGATGCGTGATAAAATTCTTGACAAAACAGGGTAAAAATCAAAAAACCATAAAAGAGGAAATGGATTGTGTTTACCGTGAGTCTGCTCCTTCTTTATCTACCATTCAAAAGTGGTCAAGCGAGTTTAAACGCGGAAGGGAGAGTATTGAAGATGACCCTAGACCTGGCCGGCCTGTAGTAGCTACTTCACAAGAAAATATTGATAAAGTGGAAAAACTTATATTGGAAGATGGTCGAGTGAAGGTAAAATCTATAGCACAAGTAACCAATCTCTCTATTGGTACCGTACATGATATTATACATGACCATCTTAATATGTCAAAAGTAAGTGCAAGATGGGTTCCGCGAATGCTGACTCGGCTTCAAAAAGACATGCGTGTAGCTTGTTGTTCCGATTTTATTGACCTGTGCGGTGAAAATCCTGATGAGGTGCTGCAAAGAATAGTTACTGGAGATGAAACCTGGGTTCATCATTATGACCCAGAGAGTAAACAAGAGTCCATGCAGTGGCACATTAAGGGTTCAGCTCATCCCAAGAAGTTGAAGGTCATCCCTTCAGCTGGCAAGGTCATGGCCACGATATTTTGGGATTGTGAAGGAGTATTACTAATCGATTATAAAGAAAAAGGTGTAAATATCACAGGACAGTACTACGCTAACATTCTACGTCAATTAAAGGATGTAATTAAAGAAAAGAGGCGAGGAAAGTTAACCAAAGGTATTCTGCTTCTGCATGACAACGCCCCCGTCCATACTGCTCATATTGCCAAGGCAGCTATTGTTGAACGTGGGTTTAAAACTGTTACTCACCCACCGTATAGTCCGGACTTAGCCCCCAGCGACTTCTTTTTGCTCCCCAATCTTAAAAAGGATCTGCGTGGAAATAAATTTTCTGACGATGAAGCATTGAAGGCGGCAGTGGAGGAGCATTTTTACACGAAAGATAAAAAATATTTTTACGAGGGATTAAAAAAAAAAATTGATCGATCTTTTAAGTGTATGAACATAGGGGGGGGGAGTATATTGAAAAATAAAAATATCAAACTTTTCGTACTTGTTTGTTTTCATTCTCATACCGAGAATATTTTGAATACCCCTCGTAGGTATATAATATATAATCAGTCGCCTATTTATTTAAATCTAGCGGCCAGGCAAGTCCAATTTTTACGTTTGTGTATTTTTAGGGTTCCGTAGCCAAATGGCAAAAAACGGAACCCTTATAGATTCGTCATGTCTGTCTGTCTGTCTGTCTGTCTGTCCGTCTGTCCGTCTGTCTGTCCGTCCGTATGTCACAGCCACTTTTCTCCGAAACTATAAGAACTATACTGTTGAAACTTGGTAAGTAGATGTATTCTGTGAACCGCATTAAGATTTTCACACAAAAATAGAAAAAAAAACAATATTTTTTTGGGGTTCCCCATACTTCGAACTGAAACTCAAACATTTTTTTTTCATCAAACCCATACGTGTGGGGTATCTATGGATAGGTCTTCAAAAATGATATTGAGGTTTCTAATATCATTTTTTTCTAAACTGAATAGTTTGCGCGAGAGACACTTCCAAAGTGGTAAAATGTTTGTCCCCCCCCTCTGTAACTTCTAAAATAAGAGAATGATAAAACTAAAAAATATATACGATGTACATTACCATGTAAACTTCCACCGAAAATTGGTTTGAACGAGATCTAGTAAGTAGTTTTTTTTTAATACGTCATAAATCGCCTAAATACGGAACCCTTCATGGGCGAGTCCGACTCGCACTTGGCCGCTTTTATGTCAATAATTTACGTTCAAAAGTCATAAGTTAATAGCCGTAAGATTAAACATTTCATGTGCGAAAAACTAAAAAGCAAAACTAGTTTAGGGTTTTGTTCAACAATGATGAGACATGCCAGCACATGGTGTTGTATTTAGACTGTGAGCCTTCTATATTTACCAGTCTAATTCCAGTACGAACAGTACTTAAGACTAACGCTATCTCTCTCTCGCAGTGAGCAGCCAATCTTCACGTGCAAGGCGCACGTGTTCCACATAGACCCGAAGACGAAGCGATCGTGGATGTCGGCCAGCTCCGCCGCTGTTTCCGTCTCGTTCTTCTACGACTCGTCGAGAAACCTGTATCGCATCATCAGCGTTGAAGGGACCAAGGTGCGTACTTAACAACAGACCAAATGGGTGAATCAACTTTTTCTTGTCACTCGTTGCCATGGTTACGTTCCCCTGGGTCACCCTTTAAAACCTGATTTTTAGGCATTTAAATTCTCCAAACTGAAACTTAAAATAAACCCTTTCCATTGAGGGTCGTCTACCAAGCGTGTCAGAAGAAGGTGGTGGACAATGTCTTTTAACAAACTATGTTACTATTGTCTCTTGGCTGACCGGACAGAATAAAAACAAGAAATAGTTGATCCACCCAAATATAAGAAGGATCTGCTGGTATAGGTAGGTATATCTATAGGATAGGATATGTAGGATCTCCAATTCTCCACAACGAGTGCTCGCTGCGATAACAATCCCTCTCATTATCTGCGATCTTAATGATCACGTCATTGGGCCAACTTTGTGGGGGTTTTCATTTGCTGCGACTTCTGGTTCACTGCTGACGAAACTATCTGCCCGAACCCCTATCGGGTCTAAGCTAATATGTGCCCACTGATATTTAACCCCATCAACTCAGTCGAGTCGCAATTTCTGTCAAAAAGGGACCTTGAATTTAGAATTGAATTGTGAGATTTGTGAGGCTCTGCCAACACGATTTTGAGTCGATGGGATTCGAGGGGTTATGCGGGCAACTTATTACAGTACAATCTCACTAATCCGGCACTGATGCTGACACAAGAGAACCGGATTATTGGAAAATTTGGATTACTGAAAGTTAGAGCAAATCTGCATATTATTTTGATGTGTTTTTTAGCATGTCGTAGAAATATATTTTACTATACTTAATACTAATTTCAAACAAAATTCTACTGTTGTACCCCAATTTTAGTGCCGGATTACTGGGTATACCGGACCATCAAAGTGAGATTTAACTGTAAGCTATGTTACTTAAGTTCTGCGGATCTCACCATTGGTCGGCTACTATATACCACAATATTAATGTCGGCTTCATCCGCAGGCGGTGATAAACAGCACAATAACGGCGAACATGACCTTCACGAAGACCTCTCAAAAGTTTGGGCAATGGAGCGACGTGCGGGCCAACACGGTTTACGGACTCGGGTTCGCGTCCGAAGCAGAACTGGGCAAAGTATGTACATCTCTACTAATATTATTAATGCGAAAGTAACTCTCTGGCTCTCTTTCTGTCTGTCTGTTGCCTCTTTATTACCGCTGAACTGATTTTTATTAAGATGTAATTTTGGTATGGAGATCGTTTGAGTCTCGGGGAAGGACACAGGATAGTTTTCATCACAGAAAGCATCATTCTACGCAGATGAAGCTACGTGGTCAGAAGCTACTAAGAAAACCCTTTCAGCTTTAGTGCGTCAGCTTTTTATTAAGTAGCCTAATCTGCCCTAACTTTATTATTATCGGTTTATGTTTCTCCCTTGCTCAATCTAAAGTTTGTTCCAGTTCATAGAAAAGTTCCAAGAAGTGAAAGAGGCGATCCAGGCGCAGCAAATGTCGGGCAAAGCCACCAATGGCAACAGTGGAGCCGCCACGCCCGTGGCGTCCGCTACGGCATCCCCTCTGCTAGCTTCCCGCGCGCCCGCTGACGAGCCCCCGGTCGCTGCTCCTCCAGTACAGGTACCATCAGTCGAGCAAGCCCACCAACGGCACCAGCCCGTAGCGTCCGCCACGGCGTCCCCTCTGCTAGCCTCCCGCGCGCCCGCCGACGAGCCCCCGGTCGCTGCTCCCCCAGTACAGGTACCATCAGTCTAGCAAGCCCACCAACGGCACCAGCCCGTAGCGTCCGCCACGGCGTCCCCTCTGCTGGCCTCCCGCGCGCCCGCCACCGAGCCCCCGGTCGCTGCTCCCCCAGTACAGGTACCATCAGTCTAGCAAGCCCACCAACGGCACCAGCCCGTAGCGTCCGCCACGGCGTCCCCTCTGCTGGCCTCCCGCGCGCCCGCCACCGAGCCCCCGGTCGCTGCTCCCCCAGTACAGGTACCATCAGTCTAGCAAGCCCACCAACGGCACCAGCCCGTAGCGTCCGCCACGGCGTCCCCTCTGCTAGCCTCCCGCGCGCCCGCCGACGAGCCCCCGGTCGCTGCTCCCCCAGTACAGGTACCATCAGTCTAGCAAGCCCACCAACGGCAACTACAACCCTTGGCGTCCGCTACGGTGTCCCCTCGGCTAGCCTTCCGCGTACTCCCGTACAGGTACTATTAGCCGGGCTGGTGGCCATCAATGGCAATAGTGCCCCCGACACGCCAGATCCTATACCTGCTAGGATATAAAAAAATCCTTGACTTTATTTATAATACCCCAGACGGGCCATCATAGTCAACTGACTATATTAAACTTGATACCATCAATATAAGAGAGAGAAGATATTTAACTAATAGGTCGGCCTCAAAATTCACTAATTACTCTAATATCTCCAGGCATGTTTAAGATAAAGTATTTTGAGCGTCAGAATATTTAAGCTGAACTTTAGGTGTCGAAGTTGATTGTATATTGTAGTAACGACCTGCGAAAATGTTAAGCACTTTAATTCTTCCTATCACAATCAACTTCAAAGTTTCAGGCTCGAAACTTTAAACTTTCTAAAGTTCATGTTCCAAGCAAAGTATTTCGTTCTTGAATGTCAAACTTTCAAGAATAGCTTATATTTTCGAGAGTCGACGCTATCATTAATCAGTATCACCACTTACAAGTTTCAAACTTATTCGCACGAAGCGCAAGCGCATAAGAAACGAGGAAGCAAAGCTTTGCTTCCTCGTTTCTTATGCGCACTGCCAAGGAATGGAATTCCTTGCCGGCGTCTATATTTCCGAGCACATATAACCCGGCAACCTTCAAATCAAGGGTGAACAGGCACCTTCTGGGCAGGCTCGCTCCATCGTAGGCCACGTCTTCGCCTCGGCTAGTCTGTGGCCATGAGTAAGCCCATTTATAATATAAAAAAAAAATTTGGTTTTTGCTGCAGCCTAAAGTCGACAACGATGAGATGATGGTCCACCAGAGAGCTCACTCCGTCTCGTCCTCACTACAGGTAAATTCAACCATTAAAATGATAACTATTGTAGGAATAAGAAAAATTCCCTTCAGTAGAACACTTAGAGATATAGCTAAATTTTACGTTTTTTGATATTCGCAGTTGCCTTTAAAAATATCTGCATTATATGCTTGCCCAAAATCCAGTATCCTGAAATCTAAGGTTCTCAAAATAGTATCCTAAATATTGTTAAATATGTTTGCTGCGATACATTATATATACATAACTTGGAGAATACAACTAAACGGAGTAGCCATTAACAGGCTTTCCCCTCTGTCGAAAATAGGCGGCCAACGGTCATACACAATGTATGGACTGACGTTTATCTGACATGGCTATTTTTACGTTTCGCATACATTTGACGTTCCCCTCCCCCGCAAAAATCAGCAGACTGTTTTGTATAGAAAATTACAGACATGGCGTCTCCGTTTGATTATATCCTCCAAGATACATAATTATATAAAAAGCCTTGACATAAATCATTTCAAATTGGACGTCGTAAGGCTCCGTAACATTTTATTATTTACCTTGATTGATAGGAATAACATTTTCCGAAATTAAAGCAAAACCTGGGTTGGGTTAAAATGTGTAGTGTTTGCAAGGTGTTTCAATAGTTTTCCGTTTCGTAGGGCGGATATGCGACGGTAGGGCGAGCGCCGCGCGGCCCCCTCGCGTCCACGGCGGCGCCCGAGCGCTCCGAGCTGCCTCCCGCCGAGTCCGCAGAACAGCAACTCAGATACGAAAACGACCGCCTAAAACTGGCTTTGGCTCAGAGGTAAGTAGATTTAGATTTATTTATTTTATAATATGAAATAAGGCCCTTGCTACACGGTCGCCGAAAAGCCTTCTAACCGTCTGACCTTGGTCTGTCCTTGGTCAGTTTTGGTAAAATTTTGTTGGAAACAACTGTCTACACGGTCCGGGACGGACCAAGGCCACGCGGTCTGGGGGCTTGTCGGCGACCGTGTAGCAAGGGCTTTACAATATACATTATTTTACACTAATATATACGAATTTATAATTTGATCGTCAAGTAGGAAAATAACAGTTGATTATAATTATACAAATGTCAAGCAATACACAATTTAAAAACCATTATAAGCAATCGATTAATTAACTAAATTATTAACAATGTCAAATAATATAAAATAAAAAATAAAAAAAACAACAATGTCAATATGGCTAAGCTATAGCTAGTAAGCTCTCTAACACAAGTTGAAATGTGGATCTATATATGAATTCCTAAAGTCTTTTCTCCTATCTTTGAATTCCCTAATATTGTTTGTCATAATGATCAGTTGTCCTAACACTAAAAACCCTAATTTTGGTTTCCCTAATTATTGATTGCTTATCCTAATGTTATTAAGCATATTTTCTTTTTTGCGAGGGTCGCAGTTCTAACCCTAACCTAACCCACTTTTGTGGCAGCACGTTCTAAAACCTAACCATTTTTCAGAACCTTCAATTATGGAAAATAATCGTTATGACAATTGATCGTTAGGGCATGTGCCCATTAGGACAAACCAGTTAGGGCAAGTGACTTTAGGACAAACGTTGTTAGGGATTCAGAATGACACCCTGAAATGTTCTAATGTTGCTGTAGGCAGAAACTGTCGCTACAAAACTCTTCAGTTGATATCCGGAGGTCGAGCCGTGCTAAATGTTCCAGTTAACACATTCAGTGCCGAAAACCCGACTATCGGGTATTTTATGACGGACGGACGACCCGATAGTCGGGATCGTGGCACTACAGCCTTATATGACGAAACTAGCTTTTGCCCGCGGCTGCGCACGCGCGGGAGAGTTTTTTTTAAATGGACCCCCATTTCACCTCTTTAGGGGATGAATTTTGAAAAATCCTTTCTTAGTGGACCCCTAGACCTTATAAGGAACCTAATTGCCAAATTTGGACTTTCTAGTCCCAGCGGTTTGGGCTGTGCGTTGATTTTTAAGTCAGTCAGTCAGTCAGGTCTTTCACGTTTATATATATAGATTTTTGTGCCCTGACGCGGATGTCTTGTTTGGCTGGGTGGAAATGAATGTGTTAACGACGTTCAGTGCTGCAGAGTAGACGTGTGCGCCGATTAAAAAATGATCGGCGGCGGCGTTTGACAAAAAATCGGCGGCGGCGGCGTGTTTTCGGCGTGAAATCGGCGTGACCTTGACTTTAAGGTTTCTTAAGAAAAATCGTTAATTTGTTGTTTTTCTTGAAAATTTGATCAATCTAGGTTGCTAGTCAGTGAACTACGTATAGTTTTGAATAGACTGAGTAAAATAGGGTTTGTAAATGAATTTAGCGTAGCTATAATAACTTAAATTACTCTACTAACTGGCTTGCATTAAGGGGTTACTTGGTCCCAATGACCTTCGATCCGATCGGTAACTCAATTTTCTCATGATTTCATTGGCTTTTATCGTATTAAAAATGACGTACGAAACAAAACGCCAAATATTCTTGAAGTTTGCTAGACATAGTGGAATGCTATGGCTTCTATTTATTGGTTTTCTTGTCGTACAAACAGTAAGCACCAGGCTCACTGAGATGTATCTTCTTTCTCGTTTTCAAATTGCTGATAATTATTTTACGACCACATGTACTTTGTCTCCATTTCGCGCGTTCAGACTGCCGCAAGACGAAGTTTCGGCACCATACTGGAATATTGAAAAGACGAGAGCTCGTACCAAGCGCACTTTAGTTGCACGTCGAATACCTGTATTCTTCCAGATCTTGTCGAGGTTAGCCTTAGCCATAGCATTCTTATTTTTAACCATGCCAGCTTTGCGGCGTATCTCGGCGGTGCAACCACCGGCACTGGTTATCAACCCAAGACCTTATACCTTACCTCGCTTTTACGTAATCGCCTTACTTTGGTCTTGGCATGGTTGATCTTAAGACGTCTCTAGAACTTTCATCTTCAATTTTCATCAGAAGAGTCGCCATTTCGATGTATTTCTTGATGTTAATCCCGTCAGGAAGGCGACAATAGTAGCACAGTTTGTTACTAGAACTTATAGCATCGAGTGACAAGATAATGTTGCTTTACCCTTACAGCTTGCACATTTCCGTGAGGCAAGCATTTGCGCTGTTTGCCAGATTGACAGAGAATCTAGTGTTGTCACTCTGTCTATTTCTTCTAGACATTTTTGGCGAGTGTATACTGTATGTTCCGAAAATCGTTATTTCCTAATTGCAGTTAATACCATTCGCATTATTTCTCACTTTATATTTTTCTCGTAATCTTCCTTTCCCTATAGCAACTTTAGTCATTCGCATATTTTTCCATTCTATTTTTTTTTGAAAAACTTATTTTCCCGGTATGTTTTGTAACCATTCGCATTATTTTCCAACTTAAATAGACGGAGCCCTGCTTCGCGCGGCTCCTATTTCTGGGCGGTTTGCCCTTCGGGCATCTGAAGCTACCTAACGAACCTAACCTACTTACCTACCTACGCTTTTTTCCCCAAAGTGTAATGTTTTCACGGACGTCTCACTAAATCAATAGCTAGGTAGGTTAGGTTCGTTAGGTAGCTTCAGATGCCCGAAGGGCAAACCGCTCAGAAATAGGAGCCCCGTTCGGCGGGGCTCCGTCTAGTTAAGTTGCAAAGGAAATGTTTTTTGAAAAGAAACAGTCCGACGAACTCCAGATTTGATGGACACCCCAGCGTTTTTCATAGTTTGTTGTTGTTATGTCAGGCAGAAAATAAGCTACTAATAAATACATAGAATGGGTAAATATGAAAACGGTTCAAAAACATATCGAGAAAATAAGCTACTAATAAATACATAGAATGCGTAAATATGAGAATGATTATAATTGCTATTGATAAATGAAGCTTACGAGAAAAATAAAAAGTGGAAAAAAATGAGAATGGTATTAACTGCCATTTAGGAAACTACAGTATACACTCGAGGCAATGGGAATTCATAATTAACAGGAAAAAATCCTACTTCATAATTATCGCTCCCTCATCTTTCTTGAATACTTAGGATTACTTAGTTATGTACTTTACTTGGTGTGTCAAATAGTTTGTGCAACTGGCTATTCTGTTTCATTTAATTAATAATTGATGTATATTTGACAACTGTAACATATATTATACAAAAAATCCATATTGTAATCCAAATACCAACTCGGAATAGCTAGTTACTAACACACAAGGTCACGCCGATTTCACGCCGATCATTTATCGGCGGCGGCGGCGTGGCAAAAAAGGTCGGCGGCGGCGGCGCGCCGGCGCGGCGCACACGTCTACTGCAGAGTCATCATTAGAAATGTTACTAGGTACGGCGTCAACCAGAAATCAAGGCGATCTGTGAGAAGCGAGTAGTAATGAGACTTGAGTAAAATGATAACATATTTTTAACGTTTTATTACATTGCAAGTATTTTGTACAATACTTAAAAGCTAAAATTAAAAAGTTAACAGGTACAGTCTTCAAGTATAATAAAATTAGATAAATTCCATCATCGTAATGCCTAAAATTAATGTTTTTACATTTACTCGTCTTCATTAAATGGGAATTTTTGTCACCGATCTATAAAATTAGTTATTTAAAGCATTTTTCACCACACCAGCTCGGAAAGTCTTACTTTGCACTTCAAAAACCGATAGCAAAGTTGCATTTTATTCACATGTGAGGCAAAGTAATCAAATGCAAAGTTTGAGTTGTTTTCTTATGTTTGCTGGTAGAATTGACTTTTAAATTATGATTTTGGGTGATAAATATTTAATAACATTCATTTGGATTTGATTTGGTTTGATTTTGTTCGATATTTTACATTTCATATTTGCTTCGGGTTGGTGTGGTGAAAATTGTTGTTTTTCACTTGGGGGCAAATTTTGTTTAACCCTGGTGTTTTGAAACCCTCGCAACGCTCAAGATTCCATTTTTCGAACCACTCGCTACGCTCGTGGTTCAATTCTGGAATCTTTCGCTTGCTCGGTTATCAATATTAGCACGAGCGGTTAAACAACAACTTGTAAAACAAATAGCTATTTAAGTCTCCTATAACCTACTGGCTCTGGCTTGAGAATAGAATTGAGAGTTGTCAATCTTGGAAAATAGCTAATATTAACGAATGTAATGTATTAAAACGGGTCATTCGCTTTTTATAAGTTAAAAACGCAATAACAGCTTCTCGTTACGCAGAGTGACCCGTTTTAATATATTTCTAATGGAGTATCACGGAAGTCCAATTGAAATGTTGACGAAGTAACTTATTCGTAATCCTCATAATTCTAATGATGCGAGTCATGCGAGTACCCAGCTATAGGCACGAAGCCATCATCATACTGCTGCGGACTGAACTCGTGGTGGTACTGAATGGGTTCGTACTTGGCCGCCTGGATGTGTCCCACGTGTTCCGCGGGTTTGCCGATCTTGTGCACGACGGCGTTGAAGCCGTGCTTGTCGTCCGCCTCGTACTCCACCACTCGCTTTGTGCCGTCGGTTTCAGTTAGGGTGTAGCTGCCTGGAATTTACGATCGTTTTCTTTAAAATCTTCGACGAAAATTCTGTTCTGACACGATTTATTATCTTTCAAAGAATACATATTAAATAGATACGTAAAATAAAAATTATACGGAAACCCATACGAACAAATTAATATGAATGTTTTCTAGTCAATCGCTACCATGGTTGGTCTCTTGGGTCACTTTTTAAAATCATAGTTTTACAGGATTTAGGTCAATTGAATCAAACATTCATCTTTACGATACTTATTAGCTCAATACATTATGGAACGTCGGAGTCATTTTTTTGTATGAGTTAAGAAACGGCTTTCTTGGATCCTTATAGGCATATTCAAACCTTTTACTTCATATTAATTATATGATAAAATTTTTAAAATCCTTACTAAAATGTGCTTAAATCGTTAACTTGCATAATGTGCACTGAAAAGAAACCAGTTTTTCCAAATGTTTTTGACCTATCTACTATTTTTATGTGTCACTGATGTCTCCTGGCTGACGGTAAATAATAACCACAAGAAATAAATCGTTTTAATAGGTGTTCGTGCCGAATAAAAATAAAACAAAATTCTTAATGGATATCGACCGTAAATGGCGGCATGGAATGAAAAACACAATAGACTACAAAAATATTTTTGAATGAATATTTCAAGTCATACCTTTAACTTTGTCGCCGTCGCGCGTCTCCCAGTGCTCCTTGTCGTCTCCGGTGTGCGGGTCCTTCACGGAGTAATCGAACGCGTACTTCGGATGAGCCTGAAAAAAGTATTTTTTTACCTAAAATATTTTTTTAGGTATAGTTTCTCTCTTCAGCCCCTGCCCTAGTAGCACGGTCGCATTTTTATCGTTTGTCACCATGCCTGTCACGTTCTAACAAGTATGTTAGTGCGAAAGTGACGGGCATAGTGATAGTCGATAAAAATGGAACCGTGCTGAGCCCGCTGATCTTAATAATAAACCAACGATTTATATGGTGAAAATTATGCGGTTTCAATGACCCTGGCTTTTCCGTAATACAATTATGCAGATTAACTGGAACTCATCGACTAAAATCAATTAAAAGTCTTTTTAATCGTTGCTCGCGATTATGGAGGTTAATATTAATGGTTACTCGATTACCTTTGGCCCACCTCTTGTCACGAATACGGTGACTAGCCACCGAACAGGCCTCGCCCATCCAGGCGATGTAAAAAAAAACTTGCATGGTAATTGATTACGTCTTACGTCGTCTTAATGGTTTGGTTTAGTCAGACTCTGGGGCCAACGCTGGCTTGAATTAAGTATACACGTCGATGTCGTGTTCGTAGCCATCATACAGGACCAGCATGGCCACGAGGAGCAGCATTTAACATGACAAAACTCACGTGATAGTCGATGTCCTCCTCTTCATGATGGTAATGATCGTCTAGGCTCTGGGGCGGCAACGCCGGCTTGAAGCTGTAGGCGTCGATTTCGTGTTCGTAGCCGTGGTAGCCCTCGTATTGGGCTAGCGTGGAGGCCACGAGCAGCAGCAGGGGTAAGGTGCGCTGTGAAAGAAAGAGAGAGCACTATTATAGTTTATGAAAAATGAGGCGTGTGTTTGACGATCATACAGTCAGCAGCAGAAGTTGCTAAGCGGGCGAGGTGTTCACAATTACCTTGACACGCTCTTATTCTCTTAACAATAAAGTCGCGTCAAGATAATTTTGAACACCTCGCCCGCTTAGCAAATTCTGCTGCTGACTGTACTATTGTTGCCGTATGTTTATGTTGATAACGTAACATTGAGCATATTATAACGGTCATAAGGCCGCCTCCTTCAAAGTATTTTATACCGTAAGTATGTCCGCAATTTTTTTTAAATTGCTCTGATTACTAATTACTATTCATAATTGCTTGTTGCTAGGCCTACATGAATAAAGTATATTTGAAATTTGAATTTGAATTTGAAATTTATTCATAGTTTTCTGCTGAGTTACCTACGTCAGTCAGTTCGTCGATCGTGGTCGATGCATCCGTTCCGTAATAAAACAAACCCTGTTAAAGCACCCTCTTTTAAACACCTTACCATCACACGAAAAGCTTTTAAAAATCAATGGTAAGAAAAGGCAATAAATAAAACAGTCGGAACGAATGACGAAATGGAAAGTATCCCTACGAGTAGTACTTAAGTAAACATTATTCCTGTAACAAACGATTATGATTCTCATATATATATATTCATGCGCTAAGTCCACGCACAGGTAATTCTAATTTCAAATTTGCAACCACTAACGAACTTCCTCACCAAACCGCCATTACAGTTAACGCGGAAACGCACAGAATTGCCCGTGGACGTCTGAACGTCGTATGTACGTGATCCATTACACGCAACGTTACCGCCACTAGTAAAAACGCCTTAAGTTTACTATGTAAAACAGAGGCACTTTGATCACTTAAAATCAACCTTATTTGAATGCAGTAAGGCCGGTTATCCGTGTTTCTATTTTGGTTTGCCTGTGGACGGATCAGGGAAGCGTATGTGGAAATTGATAATTGGCCTGGACATTTCGACGGATATTTATACGGTATTTAATTTTTTACAGCGATTGTCGGTTCTGATTTGAATTGTTAATATGTTTATTAAAACAGTGTGGTGGAGTGTTAATTGGTGGTTGTGGTGGTGTTAGTATGATTGAAATAACACATAAATAAGCGTGTAAATACACACCTATAGGTAAATGTAAAATGCTCGTTTGCTTGAGTGAACCATATCGATGTATCCCATTTATATAAATGTTTTGTATAGGTTGCTACAATATGTATTGTCTGCTAAAATGTCATTTGCTTCTAAGTATAATGTCTTAATTGGTCATTTCCAATATGTATTTTAATATTTATGATTCTAATATTTATAATATTCATTTTTAAAGAGCTAATAAATGCTTTTAAACCAAGAAACTTTTCGCAAAATTAGCCTCATCTTTAAGGATTACTCAATTCGTTGTTTTTAGTCTTTTCTGTGACCCAGGAGACGAACAATTGCTTTGTTACGAATATATTCAATATTAATATTATCATGTGGGCAGCTTACAAAATTATTGTTGTTATTAATATTCATGAGCATTTACTCTTTTACTTATTATGAATAACGGCAACTGCGTTTATTGACTCGATAGAAATCGCGTATGAATATAAGAATATGATGGCAATCGATGCAGAACAAACTGTCAAACAGAGAAATCAGTTAGATAATTCGCCATTCGTATGTAAACATATTGTGACAGTCTCACCTTCGCGTGCGATATTCTCCAGTTTATTAGTTGTACTTACTCAACTGTATACAACGAGAGGAACAACGTCAATAATGGACCAGGAAAGATCAAAAAACCATAGTGCCTTTAGATAATGCGGTTTTAGTTATTTTGTCGAATATTATATATGTTATAGTAATATATCTTAAATGGTGTTAACCGGTCGAATTCAACATTAATTCGAGTTTATTTTGATCGGTACTCTTGTGTGTAGGCGAGAAAATGTTCAGTTTCGTTTTCGCCCTGACATTTACTAACTATATTTTAATCAACCACACACTCAAAACCGAAAACACCATGTCATCTTCGTTACACCACAGACTTTCATCATGCAATGCTTCTCGTCACCGTACATAATGACTCCTTCATTCATAAACTAGTACACTTAACAACTTTCATTAACAAGTGTTAACTACAAATATTCACGTAAGTGCACACATCGTATTAAGCTAGCGCTTTAGACAAGGTGTGTTAAAACAAATGAAAATTATTTAGGTAAGTACCCAGTTCAAACAATATTTTTGTAATAAGTACTTTTTGCCCTGGTTAAAATTAAGTTGATCTAAATTTCCATTATTGAAAATTGTGCTCAGTTTTGGATAAAAAAAGTAGACCAGGGCAAATGGCAGACATCGCATTGTAAATAAAAATATTTTTCTCAAAACTTGCGAAAACGTATTGTATGTAATTTCTTGTAAACTGCGAAACACTACGTTACCGACACATTAGTTAGACGCGCTGACAATGGATTTTCTTATATTACCCGCAAAGCCGCAGCCGGCAGGATATGATTGATTTTTTAGGACATATTTCCGTGATTGGAACAAATAAGTAATTTGTTAAGATTAACACATTAAATTGTATTCCAAATACTGTAAAATGAAGTCACGTTATACATTTAGCAACATTTCATCATGACAGCCCCACGTTGGTATGAGTATGTCCATAAAGCATAAACTCATAAAAGCGCATACACATTATGCGTAATTACTGCAGCCATGTAAGTATAATATGACATTGTATCCATTGTGTAGGCTTCGCACAGACCACACACATCGCCTGACATAATCTTATGTACAGTCACCGTAATATCTTTCACGTCGTAGCGCCCAAATATAACAAGCAGTTATGGTTCGGCAAAATTAGGTTGTGTCTAATACTGTACAACTAGTGGTTTGACGTAGTAGTCTACGTCAAACTCCAATTACAGTAAAATTAAGTCACGCGTGCGTTAACACGGTTTGACAAAACGGTCAACGTTATAAATGATCCACGGGTGAAACTATTATTAACGGGTTGAGTCTACCGGCCATAAAATATACTTATTAATATAATTATTGGTTTCACACGAAGTGAGGGCGGTATCGACATAAAACATTAAACTAACCAATTAAAATTTAATATAATAATGGCAATTATTGTCAAAAAAAACTACAATTTTTTTACTATCGTTGTTGTTAATTTAACCGCTAACCATCAGACGGACCCTATGCTTGTCTCCCTCAACGACCGACATGGTTTAAAAAGTTGGCAGCTGTATGAAACCACAAAAGTGTTGCCTCTGGCGAGATCCAACGCAGCAAACCCAATTACAATTAGTGCACACGAGATTACAGGTAAACCGCTATTTACACCGGATTATGTCACGCGGCGGCGCCAAGTACACATAACACATGTGGTACATAGTGACCTCGGATGCGTAATCAGGGATCATCTTTTCTGACTCTATATAAGAAATGTATAATACAGTAAATTGTAAAAACATGGGTGCATACAACTTACTCAAAAATATGTCCCATAATTCTCAATTCGCTGACATAAGTGCTAAGGGACATATTTCTGAGTGTGTTGTATGCACCCATATTTTTACACTTGACTGTACCGATTAGAATTCAATGCAATTATTTGTTTGAAATAATAACATTATTAGATAAACAAAAACCTAATAACCGTAAGATTAGGACTGCCTGAAATTTTAAGATCAAAATAGCATTAACGATATCAAATCATTGATATCGTTTAGTTGAAACGATATGTTATGATTGGTTGACATCCCTGTTTTTATTTATGTTTCTTATTCTTACTCTGAACGTTTTCTTTGTTGTGGATTTTGATTGCGCTTACATTTTACAGATTAGGAAACTCTCTGCGTCCACCCCTAATCCAAATCTGAAGACTAAACGAATAACAGTATAAATCGGTCCATTTACTATTCTTATTTACCCTTCATAAACCCTAAATAACACTACGTAATAAATCACTTCCAATTGTGCTGACTCGAGCGACGCACTGCGAGCAAAACTGACACGAAACACAGATATTTATTACATTTCCTATACTTTACTGCGGTATCTAATCTACCACCGACTTCCATTAACTCGTATCTTGTTCAACTTTATTGTTACAATAGCGGTCTTATGTCGTAAACGGTAGAGTTCAATTTGGGGACAGCGATGGAGACAGGCAATCGGAACGTCGCGTGTCGTCACGGAAAGAAATGGGTTTTCACTCACTTTTGATTTTTTTGCGAATGTCGTTTTGTTTCGGCCGTGTTTTGTTCAGGAATCATTTTAGATCCTACAGTACCAGTGGTATAGTATACCACCTTCGTAATATATTTAATATAGTCACTCTGAAGGTCTGCGTTTTGACGACCGGTCTGGCCTAGTGGGTAGTGACCCTGCCTGTGAAGCCGCGGTCCTGGGTTCGAATCCCAGTAAGGGCATTTATTTGTGCGACGAGCACAGATATTTGTTCCTGAGTCATGGTTGTTTTCTATGTATTTAAGTATTTGTATATTATATATATCGTTGTCTGAGTACCCACAACACAAGCTTTCTTGAGCTTACCGTGGGGCTTAGTCAATTTGTGTAATAATGTCCTATAATATTTATTTATTTATTTATTTATTTATTCTTCAACTTTGAAAAATCTTCCCCTGCCTTGATGACAAAGCTCCTCTTATTCGGTTATAATTTTCATTTTTACAAAACGTAAGAAATCAATTTGAAACATGTGTAAGTAATATACATATTTACCTAAATTTTCACTGAATTTGTGATTGAATATGTATAGGACCGGATTTGTAAACACTAAAATAATGTACTCGTAAATTGACACTGCATGATTTAACTATCTTGTTATCCTGTCTCGTAAGCCAGGAGACATCCGTAACATATTGTGTTGTAAATAAAATGTTGTCTCACGTATTGCTAACCTCACCTCCTGGGCTTATAAGAACAGTAATTTAAATAGTGACTCAGGAGACATAACCATAACCATGGTAACAGAGACAAGGAACGGTTCGTATTAGGCATATTAGGACAATACTACATATCATATATATGCACTTAATAACTGTTTTGTATCACTCATTTACCACTCTCAATACATATAAAATATATACGTTTCTAAGACATAAAAATGTTTGAATAACACATAACACCACCACCGAAAAACTGTTTTTTTACTCACAATTGAAATTTCCATTTTTGTTTCTCTAGTCAGTCCTCGCGTGATATAGCGAAATGTAAATTATTCGGTACACGATCAACTTATATCCAAGAAATAGTTAATTCTGCCCCTTCTCAGGTCCCCCACTAGTACGTAGTGTATTCATTGCTATACCGAGCACAGGCGATTGGAACGCGTGGTAGCACCAATATAAGGGGGCCTCTAGAACCGTAATATCTATGCGATTCCTAGAGCAGATTTTCACTGGTCCTCCAGAGCATTTAACTCTTCTGCGGTAATTAAGCAATGGCAATATACGGTCAGAGATGACCGATCGGTTCGTTAAGTGCCAAAACTTTGACGTTGCTTTTTGCACCTTGTTGTTATGGACACAAGAGCGATTTTGCAGGATAATCTAGTATGTGAGGGATTCTAGGCGTTCATGGATGTTACCTACTCGTTCCAAAAAATCAATACAACTATGGTAACACTTAATACTAATTTAGTTTAGTTTAGTTTCATTTAAAGTTTCTTACGAGTACTTAATGGGGGATCGGCATTTACCCTTGCATTTATCGGATATTCTAGATCCGCTGAAATTTTGCATGAAACTTCTAAAAATATTAAGCATTAATCAGCTGTTAATCAGTGGGCCCCTTTAGATCAGTTTAGAAAAAGTCCAAATATGAATTATTTCTCACTTTTCTAATCGAAATATCATCACACCTGCCCTGAGGGAAATAAATTCTAGTCTATTGCTATATTCGCATCTGTCAGTTTAACACGCGACGGTAAACAGATTCGGCGATAAATTGTTAATGTGTCTACGAGACTTTATATCTGGCCGTAAATGTGTAAGAGGGTCTTAAGAGAGCTCTTAAATTTGAGGTAGTTTAGCGAAACGTGCGCATATCATATGTGTATCGGGGTTTTTACCGCCCGGCGGAATAGGAGTAATATATTGAACGAATGATTGTGCGTATCTCATATTATGGATTCGGATTTACATGAAAACATCTCGAGGTCGATTCTGGTTTAAGAATTTGTAATGGTTTTGAACTGGTTTTGATAAGACCTTGACTATTGTCTTGGTGATAGGTGCACATGATTTTTTTTTACACTTCATTTCGCATGCACCAATCCGCGTGAGACAGAAAATTGTCAGTCAGGCGACAATTCTCAGTCCGGTGAAATATCTGCTGTTATTATTTTCTGTAATTATTATAATTAAAGTGAAAACAAAACAACATGTAATATTTACAGCATAAGTATACTGAATACGCAATCACAATGTCGACGTTCATCATATCTTTTTGGTATATAAATAAAGTTGCATGTTGCAAAAATATGTAATTAGTTAGCATGATAGTGAATTAGATATACAGTAATGTTTACACTGAAAAAAAAACCTGGTACTGGTAACCAGAATCTGGTTAGCTGTACTATATTGTCTTGTTGTATATGTGACGACAGGACACTTTGTAAACATAACCAGACCATTCTGGTTAAATTAAATTTGTTAATTCTATGAAGCGTATAGTAATTCATAAAGTGCAGAAATGTAATGTATACCCATCCACCCTAGTAGTGGGTATAAGACTTTTAGTAAACCCAACTAGCCGGTCTGTTAATGGTTACTATATAATACAGTAACATATACGTTCCTGTCCTGTTGTTATAACAAGACATTTAGTATATGTAACTGAACGATTTGTGCGGTGTACTGGTTTTATATTGTTCACGTTACGACCACACTGGTAGTAGGTATAAGACGGATTGTAATGGTAACTAAATAATACAGTAACATATACATGCCTGTTGTGTTGTTATAACAAGGCATTTAGTATATGGAACTAAACGATTTGTGCGGTGTACTGGTTTTATATTGTTCACGTTACCAGAACGCACTGTGCTAATGGGGCTTCTAAACGGGCCATATGTTCACTGCAATATGTGGCCGGCAACTATTGGTGTCCTCTTACTCACATGTTAGAGTGGGACACTAATAGTTGCCGGCCACATATTGCAGCCAAAATATGGCCCGTTTAGAAGTCCCTTCAGCACAGTGGGTTCTGGTTACGTGAACAATATATAACCAGTACACAGCTCTTCTTGTAAATATAGATCATTATAAGCGTGTGCCTAACAAAAAATTGTGTTCATACTTCACTCAGCCACTGTTATATTATAAAAGTTGTTTTGAGTAACCGGTATCAAAAATTTGGCACATCTAATAGTATAAACTATAAACAACACCCCTAACAGACCATTGGTCAACCTTATGCCAATGCAATAGGATTGACAAATGGTAAATTAACTTTGTTGCTGATGGTATCTATCACGTGACAACTTTTGCAATAAATAAACTCGCCGCGCCGAGTATAGAGTATGAACACAAGTCTTTAGTATTAGTACACGCAGTATAAAAAAAACCCAGGCTAAAACTACCAAAAATGCTGCTGTCTTTTTTTATGATTATGAGTAGGTGGTCTAATATTACCTATACACATACAGATGTAAAATATACATTGTTTGGCTATTAAATTTAATAGACATGTGTAAAGTATCTCTCAGTCACGAAATTCTTAAAAAGAGAACAGCATTTCGCTCTTTAAACTTAATTACGTGTTTTACAAATGGTAGACAATTTAAAAGTAAAATAATACGAGAAATAAAATCAAACGCTTTATTATTGGTTTACTAAATAATGAATGATAATTATAAAGCATCTTCAAATTATTTTAAGTATATCAAGAACAGTATGAATTAAAGGGTCTAGCAGGCTAGGCTAAGACTGCCCCCCCCCCCCCACGAGGGATTTGGTTATACTTTTAAGTGGAGTAGTGGCTGCACCTGAGAACACTGTGTATGCCTAATATTAGCCTTCGATTTTCTTTTGAATCAGATTTATTCACGATTTTGTTAAAAAAATCAAGGGTAAACTTTTATTTTAGCTCAAAGCTCAACCAAGCCTGCGAGTGAAACCATATTAAATATCGTAAGGAAGAGGATATAATGGGGTTAATAATTAATATTTTTACATCATATCATATCAATATAGTAGTAGCAAATGAGCGGGTAAGTAGGTATAACATCGTCTTTTGTTCATTATAAAATAAATCATTGACATTTATTAATGACATATGTCACAAACAGTGTTTTCATATTTGTATACAGATTACATAGCCCATACTGAGCAGCTTTTACTGTATGGCCAACCAAATCTCAAAAAAAATTTTTGGTGACGAGTCGGAAGTAGACATTTTGTATGGGGAGGCCAAAATGTTTTGAGATTTCGGTGTTGGTCCATAGCAAAAGTTGCTGAGTATGACCTAAGTAATTACCTCGTTCAATGGTTAGACGTCGGACTAATACTCTGTATAATATAACATATGTCATTAATCAATGGCCTTACCTACTAATGTATTATACTTACTCTATTGTTATGATATAGTAAATGTTTTTTTTTGACATGACGCATGCTATTTGAAAATATTTTTGAATATATTACGTAATTTAGTAGTTGTCTCTATAAGTGGCAAAAAAAATTACCGAAATAAACGGTTTTTTTTTACAACTTTAAGGAAATGATGGTCTGTAAAAATATGCATTATTAACCCTATTATATCCTCCTCAATACGTAACAAAATCGTGAATAAATCTGAAACAAAAGAAAATCGAAGGCTAATTATACTACTCCACCTAAAAGTATAACCGAATCCCTCGTGGGTGGCAGTCTTGCTAGCTTAGCCTGCTAGACCCTTTCCTTGCATATTGTATAAAAAAAAGGAATCTTCTAACAATCATTACTGGACTGATTAACAATCTGTATTGTTTTAATTGTGACTTAATAATCATTTGATTAAACGAACTCACCCTATGTCAAGTGTAAAATTTGTACTTTGTTGGAATAACCCAAAAATGGCGGCACCTAGTGTCATAATGCCGGATAGCAAAATAACGTCCTATGCAAGTTCGCTAGGACTTTTTCGTGAAATTTCACTGTCTTTATTCTCTCTGATACTAGGTACAGTCAACTACAAAAAGATGTATCCACTTTTGGACATTATTCCAAAGCAATAAGTTGAAAATTAAGATACATCTTTTTCTAGTTGACTGTACATATATAACAAAAAACATTTATGAATGTGAAAGATATAGCTGGTCAAGCAAATCTTGTCAGTAAAAAAAGGCGCGAAAATCAAATTTTCTATGGGACGATATCCCTTCGCGCCTACATTTTTCAAATTTGCCGCCTTTTTCTACTGACAAGATCTGCTTTGAGATAAACACTGCGACAACATATTTTGAAGCGGTTTTATTACCGAGTCTGAGACCAAGGTATTCATATTTTCAGTGACATGTTGAACTACATTTCTGGGGATCAAAGTATTGGCATGTAAATTAGCTGTGAATTTAAGCACAGAACTCTCGAAATCTATCGCCGTTTGGGCAATGCCTGAATTGTGAGCTGTTGACAAATCAGAAAACTCAGAAATTGCTTCGTTACAATTATTATGCTGAATCAGATTATCAGAATTAAAGTTGTTTACATTTTGTTGTGCGTTAAGGTATTCTGCATCATCACTAATTGAGGTATGGATTTTTAAATGCTTTTTAAATGAATTAATTAAATAATATTTTCTATTACACCCTTCCTCAGCGCACTCATAATAATCAAAACTATGATTACCATGAATGTATTTGAAGTGATGGCATAAGTCTTTTATAGACGAAATGACCAATTTGCATATAAAGCACTAAGGCATATTTACTCAAGTAAATGTAAATCAGCAAGTAAGTAATGAGTTAACCGAAACAAATTCTTTGTCATAAGATGTTCTTATTTTATAAAACCCTCTCTGTATAAACAGCCAAACAAGCTCGCTTTCAACCGGATATGTACAATTCAGTGCTTGGAAAGCTTTGAAACAAACATCAACTGCTTGCATAATGGTATGGACAGTGTAAAATGTATTATCCACAACAACAAAATACTGCTCAATTTTTTGTAAATTTTCTCCTACAATAAATATTGAAGGTTGGAAAGTAATACCATACTGTAGATATTTTTCTCTTCTTTGTTTGATGGTGTCGTTTAAGTCCATGTGTCTGGTAACATGGGTGATAAACCCATCCTTATGATCCTTAGACTCCTGTTTTGAAGGCCTCCAGCTCTTTTTTTTTGGTTACTTATGCAGAGGTTGACCAACTAGTAGCGTCAGCGTAAATAATGCATGAATATTATCGGCTTCTTCTGCATTTGCTCCTAAAAACAAACAACAAAATAAGTTTTTGTTAAGGTGATGCATTGTATAGACAAAGTTGGTGATTATTAATAATAATAACTAATTGGTACGAGCCAGGATTTGAACCCGCGACCTCAGGCGTCATATCCACTCGGCCACCACCGCTCTCATCATCAGCATCATATTTAAAAGAAGTAATAGCATGATTAACTGATGTGTGTGTTGGCCATATTTCTAGTTAGATGAAATATACTACATTTCTAATTAAAAATAATACAGGTACATTACAACAAAAAAATTTAGAAGTAATGACAAGTAGAAAAAATTGTGCCTTTGGCGAGACTCGAACCCGCACCTCTGTGATCTGAGCTACAGAAACCCTCTAGTTGATGGCAGCAGAATTTAAAGTAAAATATTGCTAACATTTTAGGTAACTATAGTATGTTTTTTATGTTTTAATAAAGGTATTAAGTTAGCTCACCTGTCCAAGAGCAAGTGATTTCCAATTTTCAAAATTATTTTTAAATATGGCTCTGTCACCAATAGTCGGAAACAATTCCTGTATCATGCTGCCATCCAGTAAATTCAGACTGTCTACAGATATTTTGTTTTCTGAAATAAAAACAGTAACTGCACATAAAGTCAAAAAAGGTATGTTTTACATGTGTTTTCGCACTGTTAAAAGAGATGCAACCCCGAACCTTCCAATTTCGATAATGCAGCCCTAGCCTAAGTAGTGACATTGTCGATTTATACCTCGCAATCGAGTCCGCAAAACCGTAGCAAATGACAGTTGAATGTAAAGGTTAGCGTTCATATGTCATGAATCATCATCATGACTCATGATAACATAGCCACTATTTTTTAAATTTTAAAGTTAAATTTGTGTCTCTGGAAAGTAAATTATTAAATGACTTCTTTAAATTTTTGTTTATTTGATCGCAATTTGTTTACTCTTAATTTGAAGTTCAAAATAATGATTACCTGCTTATAACTTATAACGTAATGATGTGGGTATAGCATAAGGATATAAATACCTTATTTAGCTTAATCACACGCAAACAGATCTTAAATAATTAATTTAAAACATAGTTTTTGTATTTGACTTAGTAAATACGTATATATGCGTCAACCCTAATGTGCAACTGCTCCGGTTTTGCGGATGCAATTGCGAGGTAAGTATGTATCAGTATGTAGGTACCTAATGTACCAATATTATTCACATGATTTTAAGCTTTAAAATTAGAAGAGTAAGTTAGTAATAACACGTTAATAAAACATACATAGGTTATACATATAGAGTCTATATATACAGTCTATGTATACAGTCGCAAACAAGTTTTGTTGGTAGAAGGACGTGAATTTTATTTTTTTATGAGTTAAGGACACCGCCGGTTCAATACGCTATTAGAAATTCGCGTACTTAAGGCTCCGTCACACAGGCGCGTTTTGCTGGCGGGGTGTCAGCGGGGCGCGACGCGAGCGTGCGCGTGGCCGCAGCGCCCCGCTGGCGCGCCGCGCGCTTCCCCCGCTTTGATCACGCCCGCGCAGTCACACACAATGACACAACACAGCGCGCGTTGCGAACGGTTTGGGTTGTGAGCGCGGCGCTGGCGGGCCGCGAGCGTGGCGTTGGCGAGACGCGCGCGTTGTGCCGGCGTCTCAAGGCGCGATGCGGGCGGGACGCGGGTGCGGCGCTGGCGCCGCGCGCGCCGCTCTCATCGCGCCCCGCTCGCAAAACGCGCCTGTGTGACGGAGCCTTTATGTTGCTCATTCATATAATTGGGCTTGAAATAGGCCGGAAATAAGTAAATATCAGTGTTGCCAGATCGTACCTTTTAGTACGGTTTTGCGTACTATTTTTGGACTCTTGCGTACCTTTTTTGTAGACAGCGTACATCGTACTAAATTCGTACCTTTTGAAGTACGATTGTTATTCAATTTTTTTTTCGGTATGTTGGTTCATTCTGGGCAAAATTTGTAATCTGAAAATAATGGCCAACATAAAAAAGTACCATGTACTATAACGGATGTATATTGTCTATAATGACTTATAAACAATATACGTCCAAACAAACTTACGTACTTACAAGTAGCAGTTGCAGTCGGCAGTTGTGTCTTAACAAAACTCAGATAGTCAACATTCGGTCGGCGGCGGTCGGCCATAAATTTTTCATGTATATCAATTTAACATTGTTTATGTTAAAATTTATTTACTAAGAGAAATACTTAAAACAAATGAGTTGTATTTCGTACAAAATACTTAGTTCTTTTCTTTATTGCAAATTGCAATCGCAAAATGATAGCAAAATGTAGGCAAACCCTGGTGCTAATTACGCCTTCTTTGGAGTAAAAGAGAAAGATTCCCGCAATTTGCGAATTTCGGTTTTCGCGGTAGGCCCCCAGACTCTAAATATTGTTTTTGTAAGAAATTTTTCCCAAAAAAAAATTATCGTTCTTTTATTACCCAAATCGTGCCTTTTTTGACGTACGAACGTACATAAGCTGGAAGCGCTCTGGCAACACTGGTAAATATGTTCTATAGAGGTCACTTTTTTCAGATAAGTACTTGTTGTTTGGTTAATTGTTAAACAACCTAGTTAGGGAAGACAAAAGAACTGCTCAAGCTACTTATTTTATGAATAAGTACATGAGTTATAATATCACTGCCGTCGATAAATGACATGGATAAAATGCATAGCCATCAAAGGACGCCATTTTGTTACAGTAAATATGTCGTCACGCGAAATAATTATGTAGGTATCAAACACAAACTAAGTTATTTATACAAAGCATTCATAAATATTTATTAATAATGAATACAGGCGATATTTAATTTCGGCCATAACATCAGCTTTTTACTTACTTTTGAAAATTACCGTATACTCTTCGAGGCTCCACGTTATTAGGAGATTTCTTACGTCTTCGTCCATGTTCACAAATTTTATGTTTAGTAGGTACAAAATAGACAATAACCACACTTATACTAGCAAGTTACAGCAGTTTACCATAAAAGACAGGATCACGTACGTAAATAAAAACAAAAACATCGACCGTCACCACACACAACGCTGGCGCAATGGCTGTTGCGCAATTCCTTTCCCCGTCCCCCGCCACCCGCGCAACACCGTGGTGTTGGCGCGACTGTTTGATTCGTTCAGAATACAATGCAGTATAGTAACCATAACAAAATACTTGTAACGTGTACACTCGTATCTTTACTTTTACATATCAATAGTTAGTGTTACGATGCATATATTAAACGACACATACGTTTAATATTTACAACACTTGCATCTTTACATATACAACGAAATTGTAAGCAGTACTAAATTGCATTTAACTAGAACTAAACAGTGATGTTTAAAAAGCAAGTTTTACACGATACAACATTTTTTGTTATTAGTACCGGATTTTAGTAGGTATAACTATATTTTTAACTACTGTACGTTCTGGTAGTATTGTAGAAAAATATTTTTTTCGGTGTAATAACTAGCTATATTTCATATTATCGGTGGCTGTATTACAATTGTAAATAAGATAACATGCCCCGTCAAAATGACTTAAACCCATTTGTATTTCACACGTCATTATAGCGCTTATACTTTGATGTATAAATCCTAGAATAGCATGACAGGGACTATACTGACTTGGGGGTTTATAAAGGTATACGCACGTGTTCAAGGAAGTAGCAAAATGTACAGCTCTAAATAGCAATTTGTCGCTGTAAGGTAATAATACTGCGGTATCAATGTGTCAAATTGTATATGTATGTACAGTCAGCAATACTGTTCGCTTAGCGCTTTTGAATACAAGGGCACTTCTATCATGAAAAGGAAGCGACTCGTCGAGTTCAAAAACCCTAATAATTAACTTTTACTTGAGTAGAAAATGGTTAACCTATATCAGTGCTATAACTTACATTATTTCCTTTTGTAACGAAGTATTAAGTATATGCTTTTTCTAATAACGCTTTCTTGCACAACACTAAACACAATGATTGACGAGCGCACCTAATTATTACAGCTGTATTTGCTTAATAATTAAGGCAATTCACGAAACACGTTGCTTCAGTCAACTTCATCCCTAATATAAATTGAGATCGCGGTCCGTAAGATCTTCATTATAGGATATCACTCGTATGCTGGTTCACCTTTTGCAATGCGTTCGCATGCTTTTTGAATGTTTCCGTAAGTATGAATATGGTACGGTCGGTTAGTATGTAAACTGCTAAAAGATGAATGCCGTGCCGGAAACTAGCCTGTTAATATTTCCCCGTGTTATGCGTGCCCGCTGCAAGATTTAGTAGGACTTTGTTAAGGTGATTTTGTACAGCAGAGGTACGTATACCTGATTTTCAACAACAAAACTTCTCCTATTTGGGAGTTGGTAAGATTGTTGTAGCCCATGTCACCGGCGCCATAAAGGTGAATTGTAATCTATTTATTAAAATCGGCTCAGTATCGGTAGTTTGGACGTTACTAATCTTAGGTACGAGCGAATAATACGAAAGAAAGTGAAAGTATTATCCGAATTATTTTCATTTAAAACATACACCAAGTTTTTTGTGCCTAACAAAATTACTGTAGGTACTTATTTAAAGTCGGCTACCGTAGGGCCTATACCTACTTAATAATACGCACGCGGAATAGTGCTTACGTTTTTGATTCTTCATGTTTATGAACCACGATTATGTCTTCTAGGGGTAGAATCTTCCCATGGGTGACCCCAGTACGACTGCTAATCTTATGACCGGATATATATTTTTTCACATTCGCTAAAGTTCCCATGTCCGGTTTTTTGTTTATAAGAACAGAAACATTATGTATGTAATTCTAATGCATAGAGATCTACACATATCACTTGCGCAACGAACGATCTAAATCGGATCGGGAAACGATCCGATCTTCACGTCCATCACTAAACGTCTATACTTAGTACATATACCAAAAGCGGATCGCGCTGTAGATATCCTCAGTTCAAGTATGCTAATTGACGTAAGATATTCGTCTCTCTCTCACTCTTATATACTTTTTCAAATAGTACGTTAGAAATATTTTGTGCAAGGGGGATGGTTGTATGTCACCATCAAAATGCAACTAATAACTTCAAGCTAATTCGATATTTATTTATGCGAGCGCGATGCGGTGTAACTAGAGCTGTAAATTCACTTGTGGTTTGTTATAGAGTTTTCTTTCCTCAAAGTTTACTTTTCCACGAAATGACAGCCAAGACTTGCCTACGTTTATAAGCAACCTTAATTCTTACAACCAACCTTAGTCCTTAAGGTTGAGTAAACGGAACCTAATCGCGTATAATTATATTTAATGTATGTACCCCGCCCTGACACCCCTCCTGAATCAACCTCGGGCCCATTAGCGTACAGTCACGTCCAAAACGGAGGGAGCGAAGTAAATCAAACATAATTACGCGATTTGGGCCCGTTTACCTAAAATAACGCGTAAAAATAGCGGAGAATATAAAATAGGACGCAATTAAATTAAATTCAGAAATCATTTCACACACTTGTGTAAAAATATTTCCAAATCTAGGCCGTTTGTGAGCATTAAACAATATTTCCAATTACACAAAGTTATGATGCCGCTGTTCGCATAATTGGTAGCTCGTTACGTTCGGAGCAACCAGTGCGGATCACCAAGATCTCTAATCTTCTCCGTTACTTCACAAAAGTCTTACTTACCTTATCTTGACAACACAAGTTTGAACTCTATTCTGCGCACGTTAAAGTCACATTATGAACAATAAGACCCAGTATGATGTTAGCTAGTGTGATATGCTATGGCCCAATCGATGAAATAGATCTTACATATATCTTAATTGCTATAGGCTTATGTTTTATTAGCGAAACGCATGAAGTTTCCGAGATGCCTGCGTGTGTTTCATTGTGGATTATGTAATAGGTAGGTACGATTGAAACTGTGGTTGCTTAGTGTAGGTGGTCATGGGTTCTAAGGGCCGATTTAGACGGCGCGCGAACTCGCATGCGAGTTTAGTTACATTGCGGACTGTTGGTTACGTCCAATTCAACCGATTGATCAAAACCCGCATGAAACTAGCATGCGAATTCTTGCATCGTCTAAATGAGCCCTTATTCTAACATCCATGAAATTATTCTCTGTTGTTGACTGTACCTACATAATGTGATTTCTTTCGCATACATAGTGCTGGAGCGGGTTCTAACACTCCTAACTTATGAGATTTTAGCTAAGATTTATCGAAGTTGCGGAATTGAAATTATACGCTAAAATGTTGAAGTTCAAAGTGTTCAAACGTATTCACTCGGAACTAGTTTATTCCGTGCATTAGGTGTGTGTTTTATTGCTTTAGAAGGATGAAAGTTTAATCTAGAAATCTTGGCTAATACCTTACAATTTACATCATTTATTAACGTTGATATTTCTTGTCCACAGCTCAGCGAACGCCAAAAAATGGGAGGTCGAGCTGGCAACACTGAAGAGCAACAACCTGCGCCTAACAGCCGCCCTGCAGGAGAGCACCGCCAACGTGGACGAATGGAAGAGACAGCTGCACCAGTACCGGGAGGAGGTGGCCCGCGCCAGACACTTCGCTGGGAAAGGTTAGTCTTTTGTCATTGACACCAGCCCGATCGTGAGCCCTTTGCGTCGCTGTTGAAGCAGAATTGTTCTCGAGATAATCACCTACTTTAAATGCATCATGGGAGGAAATGGAACCCTTGTTAGGAGGTTGTCGTAAGCCTTTGCTAGTCAATCTTGTAAGGGACCGTTAGGACTATCTATGGCCACTCCAAAATATTGTTGATTGGCTCTACTTGACTAGTTTTGCAAGTTTTTTCTGAACACGGCATAGGCTTTTTCTGTCCATTATCTTCGTGATACTGCGTGAAATATGTGAGGAAAGGACGAGGTGGATTTTACGAGGTCTAACATTCACATCTATCATTTCTTCATTCCTGTTAGCAAATTCGATGTTTTTTATGTTCCGTTTTAGTTATTTCTTTCATAAGCGTTATAGAATTCGTTTTTTTAAGAATAAGAATTCGTTTATTCATGGCAAACTAAACTACATTTAATAATAACGTTTGTATTACAAAAAGTATATTTTAAACAGAAATTATAGTTTACCACGAAATGGTCTCGCCTCAGCATAATGCTAACCCGAAAGTGAGCGCTGGTCTGCCGGCGGCATAGGGGGCATGTATCTTTCGATTTATGTAAATATGAAATCTGATTGGTTATGCAATCGTTTCAGGCAACGACGCGAGCGAAGCCGAGCAGCTGCGGCAGCGCGTGGCGCAGCTCGAGGCGGAGCTGGCCCAGAAGAACGAGGAGCTGGCACAGTTCACCAAGTCACGGAAGAGTGAACAGGTACTCATCCGTTAACAGCCTAACCTAGTTGAATCCTATGAAGCTGGAGGACTTGCATTTAAGGCATCGACGCGAAGAAAGCCAAAGAAAGGGGCTTTTAAACCGCCGTAGTAGGCCTTGGTTTCAAACCCTGGCTCGTATAAAGTCAGTAGCAGATCTAAGCAGTCGAGTTATTCAAAATGCACAACTTATGCGCACAACTTATTAAAGGAGTTAGACTGCCGATCATTGTGACCATCTCAGTTTCTTGGAACTTATGAATAACTAAATAATTATTAAATTATACAACGGGACTTAATCGCGTATCTAAGTTTTAAGATTTACCTCCGACGTTTCGAGGACGGCGTTGTCCCCGTGGTCTCGGGGAAGACTGGCTTAAGTTGACATCAGCATCGTCTAACCGCGCGAGTCAACTTAAGCCAGTCTTCTCCGAGACCACGGGGACAACGCCGTCCTCGAAACGTCGGAGGTAAATCTTAAAACTTAGATACGCGATTAAGTCCCGTTGTATAATTTAATAATGTGTAAAAATCGTGAAAGTTTAAATCAGAACTAAATAATTAACCTGATAAAAACTATTAAGGCACCTTCCGCTATCATCATAATTGTCTTCATAACTGTATTTTATCTGTATGGATCGATGTTTCAGGACGCCGAAGCGAAACTAGCTCAAAGCCAGCTGGAGCTAGCCCTAGCCGCCCAGGACGGACAGCGGCAGGTCATCCAGGCGCTCAACGACCAGCTGGCCCGTCAGCTCGAGGAACTGGTATGTCGGAAGGAATTCTTAATCTGTTGTTTTTATTAGTAGTTTATTACGAGTTGCTATGGCATCACCATGTAGCCTTCTAGCTCTTGTATTGCAGCAAATATTTCGTGGTTAATGGTACGCTAAACGCTACACACGGGATCCAAGGAAGCCAAATAAAGGTCCACTTACACCTCATACACACACCCTCGCGCATTCTCTTGTATGATTAGACCTCTCTTGTATGATTAGAAGTAGACCATTCTATAACTTGGACGAATACTTTGGTAAGATATTTGATGATTAACATAGACCTTGGACACACTCCTTTACTTTAAATTTTAATTGTTTTAGACTGTTATTATTATTTGTAGAATTTTCTGATGTCTTGTATTAATCTGTATAACG
Source organism: Cydia amplana (assembly GCF_948474715.1). Taxonomy (NCBI): domain Eukaryota; kingdom Metazoa; phylum Arthropoda; class Insecta; order Lepidoptera; family Tortricidae; genus Cydia; species Cydia amplana. The sequence continues at coordinate 21,451,596 of NC_086070.1, forward strand.
TCGTCAATTTTAATTATTTGTTATTTATTATCCATATTTTTGACATGTTCTGTTTAAATTGGTCTGATACTGTGTATCCACTACTGCATGGACTCTTCCTTATTTGCAATAAAGATATTGAGTATTGAGTATTGCTATCTCAGCCTCCGAATCAACGGACCTTGTTCGCGAACTATAGTTTTGTAGATGCATACGAAAATCTCTGGTTCTATTACAGCCATTCCAACCTAGTTCCATCGGAAACTGGAACATCGGAACTGGGAATGATTAAGAGCAACATAATTTCTATTTTACTTGTACTTGATTAATGAAACTGTTTTTATTGAAGAGTATATGACTGAAGTTGACGAGCTGTTTTTTTCTCATGAGAATGTCTTAATATTTTTATTATTTCTTTTCAGTCGACGATCCACCGCGAGATTAACACGGCGCTGCAAACATGAGACGCGGCCTCCATTCAGCCGCCTCCTATATACGCGTCCGTTGTCAAGCCACCGGTAAGTGTTCATGAAATGGATAAAAATAAACAGTACGCAACACAGCCACAGTGATACTGCTATCTAAAAGTTGAAAACAGACCCAAAGCACCAAAAAGGTACAAACAATAATTTTCATTTGTGACTTTTTCTTAAATTCTGACTTAGGGCGGTTTCGCACTACGTCCGATCCGAATCCGATCCGAACCCGTGAAAATATGGTCCGTTGTAGCCGTAGAACTATTTCTATAGTAACTTACGCACTACATCCGATATCCGTCATCCGATTTCTTTCCGTCATTCTAGAATCTCTATTCCGGAGAAGATTTTTGACGGACCGAAGTAGCCTTAGTATTATTTGTATGAACGCTCGCGCACTGCGTCCGAGTTGAAGCCGAGCTGTGTACTAGCAGAGGGGCAGCGGGGCGGGCGGGCTATGCGGATAGGACTAGTGCGTAATCGAATATCCGAATTCGGTCTGAGTTAGACATATTTTCACGGGTTCGGATAGGACTAGTGCGTAAGCGAATATCCGAATTCGGTCTGAGTTAGACATATTTTCACGGGTTCGGATAGGACTAGTGCGTAAGCGAATATCCGAATTCGATCCGAGTTTTCTAGACCCATATTTTCACGTGTTCGGATCGGATTCGGATCGGACGTAGTGCGAAACCGCTCTTACACAAGCCTATTATTTGTGTGCAGGACCGGCGGCTGCCGCTGCTGCTGCGCGCGCGGGAGGGGCGGGATGGGAGGGAGGGGGAGGAGCCGAGCTACGTCACGGTGAAGACGAACAAATGAACAGCGTTCTCGGTATTTCGCAAGGTGCACGAATTCTTTTAATTTCCTACCTGTATTCTTCATTATCGTTACGTGAGGTGGTCTCAGTGTTCACGGTCTAATCTGCGACTGGATTGAGGCGGACATCCACTGCGACGGGCGGGCGCTTCTACCAGTCTACCAGGAAACCATACACCTGTGAAGTCTGTAAAAGGTGCGTGCGTGTAGGCCGGGTCGATCCCCTTTGCATGAAAAGGGCCATGATCGAGAGCGGTGATCTTTGGCATATAGTCAGGAAGTACTGAAATTACAAAGTGTTATGTTTTAGTTTAAATAAAATGTAACACTTAATAATACGTACTTCAGTTTCTTCAGTTAGAATTCGTTTAAATTGTTTGAGCCAAAAACTATTGCATCCTGATGAGGTCACGGGATCATAAGGCCGGCTGAGCAAAACGTATTTTTCCTTGTCACTTAAACAAGGCTATATAGTTCGTTTCGACGACTATAATTTTTGTATCGTTGCAACATTGAGATCGCTAAACACTATCGTTTTAACATCACTTTTTAGTTTTAGATCATGACATCCGCGCATCACAAATGTCACTCGTTTTTATCACTGCATAATGTTTCACAAACAAATGTAAATTTTCAACCATAACTTGCTTTTCGGATTGTATGGGTAGATATAAATGCTGTCATCCCATAACCATCGAAAGTGCACATGCACTGTATTAGCATTAACTGTTATCACAGGGCGGACACGCCATACATCAAAAATGATTTGCGTTTATATGTGTGCGCGGCACGTCTGTACACGCGTCATTGAGTTTCTGACGGAATCCTGACATGCTCTCAGTAGAGCGACTTACGCACACATTCATGTCGCGGCCTGTCGCGGGGCGAGGTAATCCGAATCGGGGCGGGGCGGTGTGTGTCCGTTCTGTATGATAATACTATTATACTTGGTCAACCAGATCTTAACAGTAGAAAAAGGCGGCAAATTTGAAAAATGTAGGCGCGAAGGGATATCGACCCATAGAAAATTTGAATTTCGCGCCTTTTTTTACTGACAAGATTTGGTTGACCAGCTATACTTATTCTGTGCTGTTATTTTCGACAGATTGTTTGAGATGAGAGTCACTATGCTAAAAAACTTTAAATTATTATATAATTAATGGCGACTTTCACTTATTATTGAGAGGATTTCCACTATATTTTTCGTCAACACGTTTTCGAATAATAATTATAGTCATTTTGTATTTATAATTATAAATAAGATCGAAAGAGAAATCTATTATTTCTCTGGCCTAAATAATTTCGTGTAATACTTATGTAGACTTATTCCTTTCCTCTAACAGTACATATGACAGTCATTATCTCTCTTGCACTGAATCAATCCAATTCTTATTGACTTTACAAGTTCCAATGTCAACTGATATTATGCCATCTCAGAAACATACATAATTTTTTTAAATTAATGGAGATAAAATATTGCGTGACAGCTATCTCATACAAGATAATGCTCCAAACTTCTTCAATATTAGAAGAAATAGTCGCTAAGTTAATACATTTCAGGATAATCTCTTTTGCGCATTTTAATGCATTTCAGAACACGTCAGATGTGTTGAGTTAGCCTCGATGTCTAGTAATTTTAGCACCGTCTCACTGACGCATTTGAGTGAATGCCGATAATTTTACTCGTACTGAAGTATCTTACTCATTTGATTAGTGGACCAACCACAAACCAGGGGCCTATTGCATAATAAAATACAAGCTAATACTATTAGTGATTTGACATACAAAATCACAGCTTGTATTTTATTATTCAATAGGCTGAATAATAAAATACAAGCTGTGACAACGCAAAAAATACTAGTTAGTTTCGAGGCTGACTATGCTTAAGTGCGTGGTGTTATATATAAAGTCTTATAATACATTGCAAACTACGCAATGAAATTAATTACATAAATTAAGACATGTATAAGTTCTTTTTAATATAAAGACATGTGTCGTCTTGTACATACGTTGTAAATCGTGTTATCGATCAAATGCCAAAAACTTTTATTAATTTTAAAATACTAATGTATATTTTTAAACGGTAGTATGATAAGTTTGTTTTTAACTGTTCGCATGGTGAAATACCGAATTAGAAATGATGTTTTAATGTACCCTTATTCGGAATCTACGTCTGAAGGAAGGCAGGCTGTGTCGTGTCCTAGTGTATGTGTATATTGAATAATTCTGTAATTGATATTATACCTAAACTAACATTAGTCGAGACCCCACCATTGCGTTGCCATCGACACGCCAAAACGCAAATTAAATTATAAAAAATAATATATATGTAAAAGTAATTCCTTATAACGGGATATTGGAGGCAGTGTTTTCATACATACTCGTAAATGAAAATTATTTTACTCTCTAAAGTATTATGAAATTAGTAAGTATTATTTATAGATAAACTTCTTCGTGACTTCTGTTGATATGTCGGTCATGTCATCGATTAGCAACAATTTCGTTGAATTCGGAAAATAACTAAACTACCGCGTGATAATGAGAATATTGTACAACAAAATAATTCCACGTGAGTATTTAAGAATCAGTATATTTTAAACAACATCAGTATTTTTATGAAAACACGACAGTATTTTTATGAAAACACTGGGTTCCTATTCTCGTTCTAATGAAATTTTAAAAACAATGAAAATAATTAATAGCTTTGACTAAAATTTGAAAAGCGAAACATAAAATTAATAAAATATTACATATGTAGTTGTAAGAGTAGTGTAAAGATTACCAAAATTATTTCCTATTAATTATAAACTTAATGATCTGTAAGAATGCCTAAGCATTCAATCAAACTATGCATTTCTTTTACTGGAATATGACGTTACTTTTATTTACTCTACAGTATTTAACTATCTCTTTAATAATGATTAACTAGTATTTTAATGTGGTAATTTTCTCGAATAATGTAGGCGATGTGCATTTTTATCCTCGTTTTTTTAAATAACCACATGGAAAATTTTTATGCTAACTAAATAAATAAAAATATTGCAAAGATTACCTAACGAGTAATTTTAATTTCTCGTTCTTTGAATAAAAAAATAATGAAAAGTCATTAATTTCGACCTACATTTTTCGTCAAAATCACATAACCTTTAAATATATCTGGTATAAGAAGATTATTTGTCCAAATATACAATTCCAATCCTAGTATTAAGGTTCGTATATCCGTCTAGCGTTTCCCAAGATTCACCTTTAAACACTTTGATTTCGCTTACGTTTCAAAACCCTGTATTGCATAGAGACCCCTTAGCGAATTAGTGAACTTTTGACAGATAATAATTGTCTGTAAAGCACGTCAAAACTATTGACCGTTGTATTCGCTGCCAAAAATCATTACTACACATTTTGAAAGACAGTTTTAAGAATGATCCACAGTATGCTTGGCGTCAGGCGTCAGCCTGTGCTCTCTTTAGCTCACAGGGATGAGCTATTTATTAGGTATTGAATTATTCTGTGATCTTCAGCACAACACAGGGACTAGTATAACTGACTGTCAAACCACTCAAACCTAAATCGGGCGCACGAGAGTGTTCTCTGCCTCTATCGCACAGTACTAATAAGAAAGAAACGACTGGCTCATCTCACGCGTGAATAGTCGTTATAGCCTCTCAGAAGTTAATATAGGCGCTCGGATGACTGTGAGTAATGATTTTTGACATATACATATTATCGTATCAACAATATTTTTAGTTTTTATTTTATTAATAAATTATTTTTTTAGTATTTCAAGCAAGGCTGGCTTTTTATTTTCGTTGGTTTTTCAAATTAATTTATATTTAAATGCAGATGAATATTCTCTGTCAAACCTCTATGAAAATATAAAAAAACAAAATGATATCATTGAAAAAGGCTGAGGACACAATTTTTAAGATATACAATGTTTCTAAACAGGGTAATTTCATTTACTGTTGTGTAATTTTGAATAGAGACGTTGTTATTCGATTTTTACTCTTGTCTATTGAATAACAAGACGCATTTTCGTAGAAAAACTGTGTTGGCTAACGTTAAAAAACGAGCGTTTTTCTAAGTGCTTGCAAAACACGTATTGTAAAAATATACGCGATTTTACTCTGTGTAGCTAAACGTATAAAAATGTAATCGAAATTTTAGTATTAACGCTATTTCATTATTTCTTTCCGCAGTTATTATTATTAAAAATAGATTTAATTGAATATTAATGATATTATTTCTTAGGTAAATTAAAACTTAGTTTTAGATAAAAATATAAGTGTTTTATAGTGATTCACTATTTATTTGTACATGTAAATCTGTTTATCACATAATATAGATAGTATAAAGTAGTCCGAACGATCTGTTGGTATTGAGAAGTGTAATATAGTGTTAGGAGTAAAGTAAGTGTTATTTTCAACATTCGTAAACAAAATGTTAAGTGTGGTTGCAATATATATAGATACATTATCATAGAACAGTTATAATGAAATAGAACAAAATGTATACTATTGATTTCCTATCAAGATAAATCTCAAATAAAAATAGAACGGAAAGATGAATTAAAATAGCGAAATGACAATGCAATCAATGGAGATGGCTCGCATGTACCCACCGACTTGATCAGAAGTGCCAATGTGTATAATGTAGTCCACTTTATGTATATCTTACACCGCTTCGACTATACTAGTTTTCATTATACATAATAATAAACTTGTATGCTGTATAACGTACAGATGTGCAAGTTGCGGAAAGTTTCCATAAATTCTCGGAAATTTCATGAAACTTTCACTAGGAAATATGGGAAATTTACATTTAAAATTGGAAAGTTTCAATTCTCATACAAAATTGTAAGAAATTTTCCGAATTTTTCCTACGTTAAATTTCCGAAACATTTCGCAATTTTGGAAAGTTTCCTTAGGCACATCAGTAGTATAACGTCATTATCTACTCCAGCACTTTATTAATTCATGCTGACATCAGTATTGAAACGATATAGGTACTTTTTAGGGTTCCGTACCCAAAGGGTAAAAAACGGGACCCTATTACTAAGACTTCGCTGTCCGTCCGTCCGTCCGTCTGTCACCAGGCTGTATCTCACGAACCGTGATAGCTAGATAGTTGAAATTTTCACAGATGATGTATTTCTGTTGCCGCTATAACAACAAATACTAAAAACAGAATAAAATAAAGACTTAAGTGGGGCTCCCATAGAACAAACGTGATTTTTGACCGAAGTTAAGCAACGTCGGGCGGGGTCAGTACTTGGATGGGTGACCGTTTTTTTGCTTGTTTTGCTCTAATTTTTGTTGATGGTGCGGAACCCTCCGTGCGCGAGTCCGACTCGCACTTGGCCAGTTTTTAGTATACCTTTAGGCAGTGTCCTAATATTGTATAAGAATACTGACAACAGTTTTCTTCTTATTATTCATCTTCCTTACCACTTCCCATCATTCGAGGTCGGCTCTCCTCGTTCTAAGGCGCCAGGACGGTCTGTCCTGGGTTGTCGCACCCGTAAGTTGGGCTCGCTCCAAGTCGCGGGTTATGGTAGCCAGCCACGTGGTTTTGGGTCTTCCATTGCCTTAACAGTGTTCTTATGTGCATTAAAACCCTGTTTTTTTAACAGAGGTATGATCGCACTCTGGCGCGGTGTTTTTTTTATTTTGTTCTGCTGTCGGTCGTAGATAAAGTATAGTATACAGCGTCAACAAGGTCTTAAAATTCTAGGGTCTGTTATTAAAAACATCGGGTACCTCTAGTTAATATAACTTCCACCCTCGAATTCGAGAACCCTTTTTATGGGACTGTTGCATAAAATACTATAGGAGAACTAGTGTCGTCAGCGGTCCGTGGGCCGTCTTCGTTGTGCGCCCTACCTGTTGTATTCACGACATAGGATATTATAAATTAAATTATTGTTTTAGGCTGCGCTGCGTTTGTTCCTTTTAAGTCATATTTCCAGTAGTATTGTGTAGTAAAGTGTCATTCTATAGAACTTGCTAACTATGTAAACAAACCGCCATATTAAAATTGTCTCTGAATATCAATTTACTAAAGTGTCATTCAATAGAACTTGGTAACTATGTAAACAAACCGCCATACTAAAATTGTCTCTGAATATCAATTTACTAAAGTGTCATTCAACAGAACTTGCTAACTATGTAAACAAACCGCCATACTAAAATTGACACTGAATGTCAATTTACTAGTAACTTTTGTTTACATAGTTAGCAAGTTATATTGAATGACACTTTAGTGACTTTTGTGTACATAGTTAGCAAGTTCCACATAATTACACTTTAGCTACTAATATTTATTTGTTTAGTTTAAACTTGTATACTTCTGACGTTGCAATCGTGTGCTTGCTTATTCGCAATATTTGATATTGTAGTTTCTGGGTAGTTTTCAACTGGTTTTTTTTACTATTAAATTCCCGTAAGACTTATATTTAAATTATTTTGAACGGGTTAGTCGCGTAATTTTAGTAGCAATATCGCTCACGCAATAAAATGGATCTGAATGCCTATAAAGGGAACTGTGCAATGGAAAGTAATAAGTATGTACGTTTACAATTTAATATAATATGGGCAAAGATAATTTAGCTGCAAGAACTCGCTCCAAATAATTATCTCATGAATAATTTAAATACAGTTTCATATGTATTTTATTGCAATGAAATAAAGATTATATGAAATTGGTATTTGGCTAATTCACCGATGGTAGTCAACGAACGTCAGGGGCTCTGTTCTGAAATGCATCGCGGTATTAAAATTAAAACGGATCTAAAATTGTTTCCTTATATGAGTACAAGTATTAAAAAGGTTCAATAAAAGGCATAATGGAGTCCCTAATCAACAAACGCAGCGAAGCCTACGTATGTGTACGTAATATCTTCCATTAGATTTGTAGTAGTCGCTGTGAGCTACCGTATGCATTACAATAAATATATAAATATCGATTTAAATATGTAAACTGTTTTATTTATTTTCCTTAACCCTTTGATCAAGCCTATTATATATAACGCGCCATTGTAAACCTTATTGGAATGTACGTAAGGTTAATATTAAACGTCAGTGTAAATAAATAAACCATGATTATTATACACTTTATGATTATGAATCAAAATACACTTAAAATCACGTGATTATATGTATGTATGAATCAACTCCATTCATAATGTGTCCATGCAATTTTGCAGCTCGCAGTACTTAGCTATGTGCGCTAGTATAGTACCTATAGTAGAAATAAATATTAAAAGGCAAAATACGAAAACAGAGTGCCGCCCCACCGGGTGCCGGATTTTTAATACACCTTTAAATTTATGGTCAGGGATGGGCAAGGATTTTTACTTAACCATAATGCCTTTCCTTATCCTACAGGAGCTCGCGTGATCCAGGAGTCGTAAACAACCGGTTGTCAACTCATTAGTGTAAGTGGTTGCTGGTTGCCACGGCTTACCCCTCGCCAAATAAGAACGTAAGTACGCCTCCGGCCAAGAGGATTGGTAGTCACGCCCTTTTGGAACGGAAAGGATGAAATTTGTGGGCTGGATGAAAAAGGGGAATTTAATGAGTTTTGTTTCCTTCACGGAATTATGAAGGTTTATAAAGACGGAGTGAATCACGTGAAATTAAGGTATGCAGAGTTATGGTTTAATGTTGCAAGGAATCGTTATACAGAGCTGAGGGTCCCAAGATAAACGAAATATATATATTCAGCGAATTTTAGGAGGTAGATTCGGAGTTACCTGTATAGTCCAATTTAGAGAGTACTTACGGATGTTTTCCTTATGTCCATGTAATCCATGTTAAAAATAACCTTCAATAGTGATGTCAATACAAAGCGGAAAAATGCTGGGAACGGCTTCGTAGCCGATTCCAGCATTACAATCGTGCGTAGCGCTACGAAAACGTTGGGAGTGAATGTGTAACGTACTCTATTTTTGGAACACCATGTAGGCAAGGGACCCTTCTCATCATGTAAAATTAAAGGTCAGTAGGTACTAAGTTTAACATAGTTTGAAATGGATCAGTTATTTTGATGGTTACCTACTGTGTAAAATGGTTCCTACCTAGTTAGTACTTTGAGCTTTGTACTAGTTCGACTTGTAGTGCTTTAAAAGTTATTCTGCTAATCTTTCACGTTGTACTATAGTTCGATTACTCATTAATTTGTTTAATCTTTCAAAGTTAGTTCAGCTATGTTAGGTAGGTAATAATATTGTTTTCCACTTTTAATTCCTTTTGGTCAACAGTCAACACAGCAGGCATTCCTGTATTCCTGATGACTAATGAATTTCACTCTACTCATTTATAGTTATTTAATATGCTGCAGATTTATAGTCCTGGTCTTGTATTGCTATTTATAATAAAATTAGGTTAGACGGGACAGCTTAAACAACGGCTGGGAACTCAAACAAGCCTGACAGCTCGTTCCCATCGATTTCCCAAAGCGCATGTCTGCTTTCCCGCCATTTCGCCAGTACCGCACCGCCCGGCGATCGTCGCGCGCGGATCCCGTGCCAAATTAAAAAAAAATCTATTAAAAACATTTGAATTAAACCATTGTGGCTGCGCGTTTGTTTTTTATATTTTTCAGCCAGTGTTTTCATAGACTTTATTTAGGATTACGATCCAGTTTGGTACGTTTCATTGAAGTAGGTATTATTTTAGTTATAGTTTTAAGTAAATAACTATGTGGTATAGCGTATCGAAGTAATATTAGAAATATGGGAGCTTTAAAAAATATATAATGAAACATTTTGAGCATGAATGGCTAACAAGTTAAAAGCAAACTCATTGTTTTTAATGAGACCAAGGCATTGTCTCCAAACTGCCTAAGGGGTTTTTCTTGTTACGTTGACACGCTGAACAATGGATGTTAAATTAGTGGCCTGGCCTGTGATATTGCAAAAAAAAATCGGAATCGGAAAAAATCACAGGCCACTCGTAAGATGTTTATGATTTTTTCAAAAGGGTTTTTAAAATTGTCATTATGAGTTAGGAATAAGGATGCGTTTATTTAGAACAGCGGTCGGCAACCTTTTAGCAGCCAAGGGCCACATAGTAGTTAACGAAGTTGACGCGGGCCGCACTTTGTTAATATTTTATGACTTTATTAGACATTGTCGTTTGTCAATATTATATACAAAATAGCCAGAGAGGCTCGCGGGCCGCAAGTGACAGGTTCACGGGCCGCATGCGGCCCGCGGGCCGCGGGTTGCCGACCGCCGATTTAGAATATAGACATCTATCTTCTATATCTGGCATATAGCTGGATTGTTGTCGTTGTCGCCATCGCTTTGTCGCTGCTAAGATAATGCTAAAGACTGGGAGTGCCCAGTCTAGTCTAAGTGTAGGTATACCTACGATAAATAATTATTTTAACGATCTATTTTGTTTGTATTATCTAGAAACTAGCACTTAAAAATAAGTGTCCATTGTATTGTTTATTGCCTACTAATAAGGAGTAGATGGGTCTCTATTTTATTTGAATAGGTAGGTATAGTATGTAATAGAATCAAAAGTGATCCTTGAAACGCTTGCACATAATGGCATAGCATACAGGTCCAAATAGTAAAGTATCTAAGTTGAATGAATTCATTTTGAACTTACCTGTACCTAAAAAACGGATACGGACAATGTGTCAAAAATATGTCGTCAATATGTCACGGTGGTGACAAATTCTATCGAACACATTTGAACTAATCACATTGTATAAGGAATTGAACATATTGAAAATACAGCGACGTTTCTGTAGAATATGTACAATCATAATAATTAGGTACATCGTACCACAGATTTACTCAAAGATTTCATCATGTTAATGTTTTCAGTACCTATAATAACATTATCCCATAAGCTTTTGTCCTAACTTAGTTTAATATTAAGACGCTGGGAGCGGCCAGATTGCAAGTTGCTTTTGACGAAGTCAAGAATTAAGCTGTCAGGCCCTTTACGTTAGTCTCAGACACTACAACAGAACTTAGACCTGGAGATCCGTAACAAATATAAGTAAATGGAGATCATTATATTCTGGTCGAGTAGAGCTTAGGTGCCTCGCCTGCTTCACTCGGTAAGAATACATAAAGAGTAAAGAGTTTGAGTGTTGAGTTTGGGTACTTTTAAACAAATATGACGTTAAAAATCTCTGCCCGTGATTGAAGATATGTAAATAAATAAATAAATAAATATTAGAGGACATTTTACACAAATTGACTAAGCCCCACGGTAAGCTCTAGGCTTGTGTTGTGGGTACTCAGGCAACGATATATATAATATACAAATACTTAAATACATAGAAAACAACCATGACTCAGGAACAAATATCTGTGCTCATCGCACAAATAAATGCCCTTACTGGGATTCGAACCCAGGACCGCGGCTTCACAGGCAGGGTCACTACCCACTAGGCCAGACCGGTCGTCAATGTAATAAATATATTAAATATAGATGGTTTGGTCTACCTAAATGAGCGAATAGACTTACTTTAAAAAACGATTGACTAGCGGCCCACCATAAAAAAATGGCATTCTATTTGAGACAAATGGAATCGATTTTAATTTGTTCCAAAATCGAAATAAACGGAACAAATGCAACTTTGTTCCAATTAAAGTCTTCCTCGCGTTTGTCCCGGCATTTTGCCACGGCTCATGGGAGCCTGGGGTCCGCTTGGCAACTAATCCCAGGATTTGGCGTAGACACTAGCTTTTACGACGGGTCTCTATTGTTTCCCAAATAGTTTTAAGCCATAATGTATTGTTTGCCCGAATTTTCGTTAGTCATAAGTCATAATTCATTTGGTTCAGAAACGCGTCACTATTTAGGATTGCCATAAAACAAACCTAACCTAACCTATCTATAGGATAACCTAACGAAAATCCTGAAATCTTAACGGTTTCAGTTTTATAACTAATGATAATATGACAAACAATACATTATGACTTAAAAATTTATGGGAAACAACGGGACCCTTTTTACGACAGCGACTTCCATTTGACCTTCCAACCCAGAGGGTAAACTAGGCCTTATTGGGATTAGTCCGGTTTTCTCACGATGTTTTCTTTCACCGAAAAGAGACTGGTAAATATCAAATGATATTTCGTACATAAGTTCCGAAAAACTCATTGGTACGAGCCGGGTTTTGATTGAACTCGCGACCTCCGGATTGCAAGTCGCACGCTCTTACCGTTAGGCCACCAGCGGTTTTTTCTGTTCCAATTAAAAACGATTTAAATTTAATTGAAGGCAATTAGTACTATAACTTAAGGCAATATGTACCATTCCATTAGGAACGTGGGACGCTAGACGATAGGTAATTTACACCTTTGCTTTATGTACTGGATAAATTGTACTTTTGAACATCTCAATCATCAATCACGTTGAAACCGTGTCCCAGACGCTATGTCATAATTTGATGTCCAGAATTTTATTAGGTACTTATCGAAATAACTATGTAAGAAATAGCTCTATTATAGTCGCATAAAACGTACGTGTACGTACATATTATGTACGTTCACGTATGTTTTATTATGGCTCAAACACATGCAATTTCAAGTTCCTTTATAGTTTATTCTACCTAGTAGTCTTAGTCGCAGCTTCAGCCACCAAAAATGTCGTTATATGCCTCTCTATTACTCTTGCAAGCGCTAGAGAGACAAATAACGCTATTTCGATTTTCGCGATAAACTCTCTGCCCTTTGGAGTTCACTCGGCAATCTAAACAGAAGAATGGCACAAGAACTATTTCTTTATGAGCGACTCGACTGCCATTCTGATATTTCCATCCATAGGTAAAATTTGATCTACCTATAGGCATTGACGTATATATATCTCAGGACTGGCTTAACGGACAATAAGAATGGGGCATGAATGGGGCCGGTACAGCGGTGCGACACCGCTACAACGCGATTGGTTGATGAGTTCGCATCACGCGCGCGCGGCCGTGCGATTGGTCGCAACTAGTTGCGTTAGACTGCACGATTGGCTCGAATTCGTGAGTGACACCGCTGAACTAGTACCATTTTTAATGCACGTAAGGCCAGTCCTGAGATATAAGTCAATGTCTATAGGTATTACTGAGGCCGTACCATGAGTCACTGACAGTGTCAAAACTGACATTTACGCTATCGAGAACGTAATTTACTTTCGTTTGCACTAATATGCGAGTACGAGCGAGATGTATAGAAAGTAAATTACGTTCTCGACGGCGTTTATGTCAGTGACAAACTGATGGTAGCCGTACTGGGGTTCGCTCACGGTATTTTATGAACATTACGTATGTAATAATGTATTTGTAACAGAGTGGATTGGTGGCACAGCGCGAGTATTTCACCAACCCGTATATTTTACAAGCTAACACTTGAATTCTACAGAAAGAATAAAATTTCAGAGGTTTTTCGTTTTAAACGCCCGCATTTTTAGTTGAAATGGGTAAAAGCATTAAAAACAAAGCGTCCGCCGGCGGTAAAAGTGATCGGTCGAACAGCTTCGAACGGGCACCAACTGGCTCATGTAAATCGGATTGGACCTCGCCGTCAGTTTTTAAGCCCAGAGTCCGACTGGATTAAACGTTAAGCCGCCGCGTTAAGAGCCGCTTTACTCTTTGTTTGGAAATTGGATCGAGTGATAGAATAAGTGGTTAAAGCTTGAAAGCTTTAATGGTCCGTTATAGATAAGTAGGTACCCAACAAACAATTTAGTATAAGTATATTAGGTATCCTACTTAACCTAATACGTACATTACATATACTTATCCTATTATCCCATTTCTAACGCTTATTTACTCCTAATCGAGTCTACATAAGTGTCTTTACAGATGGGTATTCAATATGATCGAATACATAATTGAAACTTAAATGAGCTTGTTTTGTGAGCCTTGCATTAAAAATATCGAAACGGTACCTATACAAAGTGTAGTAGCCTAGTGGCTGGCACACTTTGTATTATTAGTATGAAACCTCATAACAGTTGTTCAGGATTGAGCCAATTGCACTACATTTGTTTTCTTCCGAAGCTTTCGGTAGCTGAGTGTAGTAGAGGCAGCATTTTGTCCTTAGCTGAATTTCAACTTTGTATCTGAATAAACTTATGGAATTGTATTGCGTAGGTATATCTAGGACAGATCTAGGTAACAAATAGTGAAGTTTCATAAATACCTACGACATACCAGATAAAGTACCACATTGTATTGTATGTATCATAATTCAGACGCGTGTCCAAAAGCATTACAAATCGTTTGGAGAACGGTTGGACCATTTCTCCGGGTAACGACGGTTATTTTCCTGTCCCGTTGTTTACGAAACCAATAGGAATTTGACCTCCCAATCCGTGACAACTATTCTAAATCTGGGACCTAATATAAAGTGGTTCTTTGAATGCCCGTGTGCGTTCGGTAACATTATGCCCTTATGTTATTTCGGTGTAGCGCAGATTTAACATAATGGCAACACTGGCTTATAGTTGGGAGGACGAGTAGTTTCAAAACTGCGGCCTAGGCATCGCTTGTTACTGATTCCGTACCCTTAAGAGTACTTACGTTCAATCTGATTGCAATAAATGATATGATTGATATAAATGAAGTTGTTTTGTTTACTCAATTTTGTTTTAAACATCTTTGTGACCTTTAACTGTTTTAAAAGACATTTATCTTTCGGTGCACCACTTTACGAGAAAAATAGTTTGATTGCCGTCACATCGATGTTTTTGAGCTGTTGTGGGGCGTAGTGGAAACTCAGCTTTCGCAGCTATGCAAATAATGCAATCTGTATGTAAATAAAAATAGTGAGAATGACAGGAATTTATATTTCACACTCTGAATATGGAAAGAGAGGCTGGACTGCTTGCTGCACTGGAGGCTTCGTAAATAAATTGTCAGTTTCAAAATTTGCAACCTATTTCATTCTTTAACAGCTTGCTGGTGTTATTTTTTCTAATTTTGATGAGAATTTAATTTGGTAACTACATATTCGAGCTGGTCCGACGACGTAGGTATGTACGTGGTTCGTGGTTCTAAACTAAACTAGACGAACGATGTAAACATGGTCTGGTGTTAATTATGAGTAAACATATATACTATACACTACTATAGACTAAACTATAGAATAAAAATAAACTACTGAATATTGCGCAATGTGAATGTTTTATAAAGCATGCACTTCTAAACATTTGTTTGCAACGATTATGGATCGGCCTGAACCGGAATAAAATATTCAGGCCAAACTAATAGACTGTTTATGGCTAAGCTCCGCCTGTGGAATCAGCTCCCTGCTGAGGTCTTCTCGAGAGACTTCAGAACTACTGGGGTTCTTAAAAAAAGGAGAACTCCCCCGAAGTTGCAGGCATCTATAGGCTACGGTGGCCGGCTTGGGCAAAGCTATAAAATTATAGTTTGGTCAAACATCGGATTCGGATTGGTTTTTGACATCGAAATAGTTAATGAAGATGTAAGGTCCTTTTCAGACTAATTTAATATTTCCAAAACACAGGTTTGCTTGACAGCAAGACAAGTTAAGAAAGAATATTAAAAATAGGTACTACATTATGTAGAAGTTCTTTAGTTAATTGGCGCAAGTGGGCGTTTAATATTATTGGAAATGCACGTAGAGAAGCGTTTGAGATAAATATAACTGAGTCGAATGGTATTCTGTCTAGCCCCTTTCGTATTTCCAGGGAACGCTAGGTTGGCTTGTATATTTTATAAGCTAGGAACGTAACATCTTCGACATTCCTAGTGAATTCTATCTTTAGAACGGAGAAATGGGTACTATTACGTCGGAGAATGTTTGATGTGAATGTGTGTGTAGACTATAGCGACCTAGGCTTCGCACGGGTTACACAACACCTTAACAAATTATACACTTAAACCTTCCTCAGGAATCACCCTATTGATAGGTGAAAACCGCATGAAAATCCGTTCTGTATTTTTTGAGTTTATCGCGAACGTAAAACAGACAGACGCGGTGGGGATCTTTGTTTTATAAGGTTAGTTGCATTACTTATTTATTTCTTAAAAAATAATTTAATAAAAGCGAAGGATGAAAACGGAGGCGTAGATAAGATGAGATTATTTACGTCTGGCATTTATATAAATTGAATTTAAGTAAGTTCGAGCGAATACTCCATTTGTGAAGATACCAGCCACGCCCACTTTTTCTTTAGTAAATGTCATCTATTTCGGTTTGTAAAGAAAAATCAGTTTGTTAAGTTCGTATAAGCTTCTTTTAATACATAATATCTGGGTGACCGAGCTTCGCTCGAAAAACATATATAAACTCGAAAATGCGCGTTTTCCCAGAGATACGACCTAGCTAGATCGATTTTTCGCCCCCGAAAACCCCCATATAGCAAATTTCATCGAAATCGTTAGAGCCGTTTCCGAGATCCCCGAAATATATATATAAATAAATAAATAAATATATAAATAAACAAGAATTGCTCGTTTAAAGGTATTAGATATATACCTACTCGTATCAACTTCTTTATTTAAATTTTATTAGTACATGCTTTGTGATATCTCCTGATTATGTCTATGTGATATAGTTATTTTCACATCTATTTGAGACGTTGCAGCGTCCACTGCAGTTGATAATGCAAGCATTGGTGCACTTTAATAATTATGGGGAGTAACTTAAAACGTTGAAATATTGGAAGTACTTTTTTTAAATGCAAAAGATGCAATTTGTTAGCTGCGGGAGTCTGTATTTTTTCCTTAACTTGTCAAGACACAGTAAAGACTTGTATCTTTAAAGGGTCAGCAACGTGCTTCTGACTACATTGGAGTCACTAGCGTTCATAGTCTACGGTGACCACTTACTTACGTGCCGCAGACTTATTTTCCACCGTCGTGGTATGAAATATATATTAAAATATGAATATAGTAATTGTTCATATTCAGGAGGCCATATTGAGTGTAAGTGAAGTGTAACATCCTTTCATTGGCGAACATTTTAACACAATTTCAGATGTTACGAGTACCTACCTAAATATGAATTTGATGAAAGAGAGAAATGAGACTGTAACATCGTTAAGAGCCAACAGGAGTGGTCATTTCTCCATAAAAACGTACTCAACTGTTTCCTCCGTGGGTTTTGAAGCTAGAGGAATGATTTTTTCAACACAGATTAATATTGTCAATATCTGTGTCGGACCGTTTTGCTTTTTTTGATATTTTAGTTTTTTAAGGCGCTAGAGCCCTTCAAAAATGGCCAAAATGGCCTAATTGACTATGCCGCAATGAGAGGCGTGCTATTCAAAACTGATATCAATATTATCAATTAGTCAAAAAAGCAGAACGGTCCGACACAGATTGGTTAAGTTTTGGAGGAGGAAACAGTCGAGTACGAAACCTCGATTTTTGAGATTTTTACGCAGGATTTTTCGCCTTGTCCTTATCGCACTAGTTTTAGGAGCCGCTTCCGTTAGCGAGACGGGTATATTTACTTAAAATATTTAAATCTTAGCTCCTGTTGGCTCTTAACAAAAGGCTTTTATCAAAGCAGGCAATTGTTTCTTGTGTTCACGTAGTATACACAAAGAGTATAAATGCTTGGGTCACGCGATCAGAGAGGCCGAAACCGTGACGTACCTTTTGTTTGATAATTTTCTTAGCTATCGTCTAGTTTGGTCTTTGGTTTGGTATGGTTATTTGAAATAACCATACCAAATGAATTATTTGAAATAACTTATTTCAATCTCTCGGTTCTGTGGCAAACTATTTTCATGAAGGGAAGAAAACACTCATGCGGCACCATGTAGCAGATTGGTGTTGATACTTAATTATTACGTATTTAAACTTGTGGACCATTGTTGTAGTACTGGACCACAGTTTTATGTTAGTCTAAATCAGGGGTCACCAAATGGCGGACCACAGTCCGCATCCGTACCGCCGACCTATTTTATTTTTTTGCTTATTTAATAAACTCAAGGAGACTCTAAATTTCCATGTCTGCTAACATAATATTATATTAAGATTTATAGAGACTAACTCAGCTAAATTGACTTGGTAAGGGAAAGCAATATCATTACCTAACGTCAGATTCTTATGGAAATATATGACGGTTACCTACAGTAGTGCTGCCACACTTTATAGCTACCAAGTCGGTGCAGAGTTAGAGAGACTTTAACTGGATTGCAAATTACTCCGGAATATTCCGGAACAGCCAACAAGCTAGATTAAACAAGTTACTAAGTTTCGTAGTAAAAGTTCCAGCCATAAGATTTCTTGCTAATTCCATTAAGATACCCCAATCTCAAAGGAAATCGCGTTGCCATTCAACACTCCATATTAGGAGATTTTTTTCTTAAACTATAACTGTTCGAAAACAAACGTTATTGCACGAACTGAGTGTTTATTTTTGTGTGGATATAGTTTTGTGGTGAGAAATTGCGGAGGTCATAGGTTAATCTGCACCTCTAGCACATGATTGGCGCGACAGTATCTCGCGGCGAGATAGACTACCCTTCTTTTTCTGTGTTAATAAAAGAGGGACGGGTAGTCTATCTCGCCGCGAGATACTGTCGCGCCAATCATGTGCTAGCCCGGCTGTTGTTCTAAAACAGGGATGTTGCGAATATCCGCATCCCCATCCGCAACCGCGGAACTTCCGCATTATTTTCAACATCCGCATCTGCATCCGCATCCGCATAAAATCGATGCGGATTTAATGCGGATGCGGATGTGGAACAGGTCGGTACAGGAACGTCTTAGCATCGGCGTAAGTGCTAGACTGCTAGGTAATTTAGTCATTAGCCAAAAAAACCTATTAGAAATTAGCAGTCAAGCGTGAGTGGGACTTAATGTACGGAACCCTTGGAATCCGAGTCCGACTCGCACTTGTCCGGTTTTTTGAAATAAAAATGACTTAAATGTAATATTTGATGTTTTTTATGTACTTATCTTGACATCCGCATCCGCATCCGCGGATGTGAGCCTTTAAAAATCCGCATCCGCATCCGCGGATGTCTAAAAATCGGCATCCGCAACATCCCTGTTCTAAAACAACTTATTATATTATTACTTATTACCCTCGACGAAACGGTCATGGTATACGCGATTAGGTTGAAATGCTGTTTGTTATAGGTATATGTATGTGACTAAGTAACATTTATATGTACCACATAACTATTAAGTATTATGACGTAGTTCGGAAACCATCGAGGCATTAATTGCTTTCACATGTCGATAAATCGTACAAGTGTTATAGCTTTGTTTGTCAGCCATTAATAATGGTGTTTTATTCCACGCTTTCATTAAACATTGTTGTTCTTATTTTATGCTTTGAAATAGTTACACGTATTACTATATTAATTTAATTGACCACGGAGGAAAGGTATGTAATCTATATAGTATTTTTATCTAGCCGTAGCCTTAATAATTTGACAGTGGTAGGGTATAGAAAAATATTATATTTCACATCACTTTCGAATGTGGGGCAGCCTAACATGAGAAGTACTACCTCTCCCATGCCTCTACCCATAGACTAGGAACCCTCTAGACGGAGTTTAGAGCAATTATTTCATGAAACCGATGCTGCCAAAAATACTGGGGTGCGGGGGGACGAGGTGAGCGAGTCCCGTGCCGTGATTGGTCCGTTCAAAGACACGGACCAATCACGGCACGGGATTCTGACACTTTGACTCGAAGATGGAGTAAAACTATCGTATATAGTGGCAGAGAGGGTAGCGTTACTATGCTCAGTCTAGAGGATGTTTTGTCTGTGCCTCTACCTCACGGAAGATCACATCATTCACATCGTATAGTAATAACATATAGGTACTAATCTAATGATCACAGACATATAAACCGGATATATATTGGCTCTGTACGTGGGTAGCCTTTTTAGGGTTCCGTAGCCAAATGGCAAAAAACGGAACCCTTATAGATTCGTCATGTCTGTCTGTCTGTCTGTCTGTCTGTCCGTCTGTCCGTCTGTCCGTCTGTCCGTCTGTCCGTCTGTCTGTCCGTCCGTATGTCACAGCCACTTTTCTCCGAAACTATAAGAACTATACTGTTGAAACTTGGTAAGTAGATGTATTCTGTGAACCGCATTAAGATTTTCACACAAAAATAGAAAAAAAACAATAAATTTTTGGGGTTCCCCATACTTCGAACTGAAACTCAAAAATTTTTTTTTCATCAAACCCATACGTGTGGGGTATCTATGGATAGGTCTTCAAAAATGATATTGAGGTTTCTAATATCATTCTTTTTTAAACTGAATAGTTTGCGCGAGAGACACTTCCAAAGTGGTAAAATGTGTGTCCCCCCCCTGTAACTTCTAAAATAAGAGAATGATAAAACTAAAAAAAATACATGATGTACATTACCATGTAAACTTCCACCGAAAATTGGTTTGAACGAGATCTAGTAAGTAGTTTTTTTTTAATACGTCATAAATCGCCTAAATACGGAACCCTTCATGGGCGAGTCCGACTCGCACTTGGCCGCTTTTTATTTCTGTTTACTTTAAAAATAGTTATCGAACCCATTCCAAAGTAGTTCACATCATCTCTCTTTGTCCGAGCCGTGTTACTAAAGTTCTTGAAAAAATCCCACTCAATCATTTTACACTCAACTCACTACCCTATTGTATCATTGAAAACTGCGTATATCTCGTAATATTCACTTTCAAATACAACCTTATTCCAAGCTGCATAAAGTCGGGATTTAAACTCATGCTACAGGGAGATATATGACGTTTAAATGTAAGCTCTCAATCTTTAGCGCAGCCTCGGCTTTCATCGTCGGTTCACTATCAAGTTAAACTAATAAAACAGCCGGTTTAACGAAATATAACATCATTATAGGAATGATTACCTTAGTTACTATTAGTTAATAGTTAATACATAGTTATAATATGTATTTAATATTAGTTTTTATTTTATAGATAAAATAGTGAGTACCTACTAATGTAAACTGCTCTTTTGATGCTCTTGTAATTTAAGATAAATACTTGTATTTTATGTAATTTTTCTCATTAAGCGAAATGTAAATTTCTTTGAGAAATAAAGTTCTTTAAACCTAAATAGCCTAGGTTTTATAGAAAATTTATATTTATGAAGATACCTACACTGAAAATACTTTATCGTTGATGACGCAATATTGAAGCTCTATTCAGATTTAATAACTCGTTACGGTTTTGATCTTATTTCTATACGACCTTGAAGATCACTCAGACATTGTGCATTGGTGCATGCGAAATGAAGTGAAAGCCGTGCGTGAGATGTACGATTGCACGCCAATCACCAAGATGATAGTCAAGGTCGTATCAAAACCACTTCAAGCCTGTAACGAGTTGTTAAATCTTAATCGGGCTCTTGATAAAGTGCTGCTGATTTTTTGCTACAAAGCGGAAAATTTCTGCTACGCGCTACGAGGTCACAGGCGTAGCAAACATGCGGCCCGATTCGGACAATGCTTATAAGAAGTTACAGCGGTACGATACCAATCTGTTAGTGTCAAAAGTGACATTTCTTCAACCAAAAAACGCCGATAGTGCAGTGTAGAATAATCGAAGCGGTTCAGTAATGATAGAAAATAGGGGCCCGATTCGCATTTTGAAATAGACATCTATTAGATATCTTTTAGACATCATCGAGATACGATAACGATTTGTTTAAGATCTAACCTGTCAAATTTGACATTTCCGCGATTCTGGAGATACTCTTGAACGATTTCCACAAGATATGACTTAGAAATCCAATTCACATCTAACAGATATCTAACACTAGGTATCTAACGTAAAAGTGGCATTGGTTGCCCGAATTGCGCTGCAAAAGAGAACTAGTTGAAATTTGAACTATAACGTATCTAGAATGGATCTAGTACGTGTCGTCTCTTGTGAATATCTTGAAGTTCGAATACGGCAGTAGGAATACTCATTCATTATACCCCATTGGGTACATCAATTAATCATTATTGGCATAGACCAGTCATTGGCATATTATTTGAAAAGAAATCACCACTGCTGCCTTAAAACTAGATTGCAGTATCACTACTGGGGTACCGATAACAAGGTGGATTACAAAATTCAGTGATGGTTTTCAAATTAATTACTTAGCACTACTACATACATCCAAACTCTATGTGATATACCTACACGTGGTCGTACATATAAGTACTCTATGTATAATTATATATGTCTGATCCGAGAACCCACAAGATTGAAAATCAAACATTACATCGCCGTTCAGGCGTAATATTTGTATTAGTAGAGTTACCTACCTATGCATATTGGCTTAGATTCCCATGCATGGGATGTTCGCGACCTTGGCCCCAAAGAACCACCTTATTCGGTAGATTTAGTATACTACATTGTCCTACACGTGTTATAGATTAAAAAGTATTACGAACGCGCCGCGTGGCGCCGCTAAAAAAACAACGGGTTGCACTCCGGGAGTGCCGGCAGAAGTGAAAACTCAATGACTAGTGCAAAACGTCTGTATAATTGAGGTTAACGCCATCCAGCGTTATTTCGTCGCATTACTTGAATTAAACCCCTAAGCCCATCGCTGTTAATACTCGAGTTATATTAACACCAGTTAGAGGGAAACTCACTAGATGGCATTTAAATCAATAAATGACTCAATGACATTGTAACAGTTTTTCGATCAGGTCACGTATCCGTCTTACGGTCACGTGACCGTCTTATAGTCACGTGATCTGTGGCGAGTTTAACATTTTTTCCCCACCTCAAAAAGTGCACAGCGCTACTAAAGAAGTTTTCACTTCAAAAACTTCACTTCACTCTTTGTTAAAAGACATGCTTAAATTAGGATTTGTGCACAAATCACGCGAGGTGTTTTCGGCTACTTTTTTTGGTGAGGTTCTTGGTTAACCCCCCCCTGCCCCGCATAATCTGACGTGTATTTTTTGGAATTTTTACATTCGACTTAATTTTAAGTTACACGCTTCAAAATTTCGTAAAATAAGATAATAGCGAGCTATTTTGAAGTGCGGAGTGAGATTAAGTTTAACGAAACCGAGAAAAAGTATCTACTCATGATGTGGTAGGTATTTTTTCTTAGATTCGTTCACTGTAGAAAAATACACGTGAGGTCTCCTTATATCCCCCTCCCCAAAGTGATGTGTCGTGATTTTTCCCCTAAGGAACCTCGCGTGATTTGTGTATAAGCCCTTAAATGAAACTTGGCTTGAACATTTACGTACTACCGTATGTCTGGTACCAGTGAAAACTAATGTTTTTGTCGCTAGAAATTGCGATACAAAGAATTTAGTGCGAGCACGAGTATACATTTTCTAATTGTTTCTTTTTATTTATTGTAAACATTACGTAGGTATTAGGTATGATATAAGGTTTTACTTCATTAAGCCGGTGACAATGCGTCATAACATAAATAATGCCCATTACCCGACGGTTCCTGTGAATACGGTTTATTGCACAAAATTACGAATGGCAGTAAAAATTCTCGTGTTTATTACTTGTTTTTATGTACCTTTATACATTATTAGGTACTGTTTTGAGAACGTAGTAAGCGTTTATGGTTAAAATGACAATGACAGTACATACTCTCTATTACATCTGTAAGTTGTCTACGTCTTGTATATAGACAAATCATCATGTAAATGATACATGTAATGTCCTAGCAATCTTAGTTCAAATGTATATGTTACCCCAAAGTATAACGCCATAGCGATTTGGAAACGAGAGATTTGCAAAGTCCATTGATCGACTTGCGTCCCCAGATCCTTTCCGACTCCCACATGAATAAAATATCTGTTTTGAAGCGATCGCTTAATCTGGCTTAATTTTGTCGGACAACCGATTTCCCGCTGAGATGGTTTTCTCGTTATGTAGAAGCGTATTCGTACCTAAACTACATTTGTATAGGTATTGCAATGATTATCAATTTTATGAAATCGATCCTTTCACTTACTTCCACCGATTACTTGCTTTAAATGTAACATACCTACTTACCATCAGTCACAAGCTACCAGGCGAAATTGTAACTGTTCAGTGGTAGGCAGTAGTTTGAAAAGAAGTAAAAGTATTTACTTTTATCTGATAAATGATGAATAGATAGTACACGTGTAGCTATTTATATATCACGGTACGAGTTTTCACGACCTACAAAGTCCACGGGACTTAAATGCGGAACATTTTCCGCGGAAAAATATTTGTATCCCCTCGGGAAATTATTATCTCTACTACCAGTGGTACAAATGTGTTGTTAGATAGAAATGGTGAAACATATCAATAGGAACGTGTGAAAGTGTCAATTTTGCAAAATACGATGTTTGTAACTGACAAAAATCAAAAGCCTAAGTCAAGTAAAAGCCCATTTTTAGCCGACTTCAAAAAAAGAGGTGGTTCTCAAATTGTCTGAATCTTTTTGTTTGGCACCATTAACTAGTACGAGTGGTACGTATACGTACGTACTGGCGAATATATTGATGAATGATTAGTAAAGATTTCTTAAGCAGTTTTGGGTTATAAAATTACTAATATTTATATCGTCAAAAATATTTTGATAAAATATTAATAATACTTAGGTACCTACTTACTTAATTCGATTTGGCGATTTCGTAGAAAAAATGTGACGTCACACTAGGGGGGAGGGGTTTGCCAAATGTGACCAAGTGTGACAAGAAGGGGGGGAGGGGTCAAAATTCCTAGAAATTCGTGTGACGTAATTAATGGATGACCCCTACTAGCTCCTAAGTTACGTTACTAAACAATCTTTATTACACCATCATCATAAAATTGGCTTTTATGAAAAGTAAAACCTGAAAAGAACTATTTCCATCGATTTAAACTAACACGATTTTCATTCATAATTTTAAAACTCACACGGGTCTTGATAAAGTGCTGCTGATTTTTTGCTACAAAGCGGAAAATTTCTGCTACGCGCTACGAGGTCACAGGCGTAGCAAACATGCGGCCCGATTCGGACAATGCTTATAAGAAGTTACAGCGGTACGATACCAATCTGTTAGTGTCAAAAGTGACATTTCTTCAACCAAAAAACGCCGATAGTGCAGTGTAGAATAATCGAAGCGGTTCAGTAATGATAGAAAATAGGGGCCCGATTCGCATTTTGAAATAGACATCTATTAGATATCTTTTAGACATCATCGAGATACGATAACGATTTGTTTAAGATCTAACCTGTCAAATTTGACATTTCCGCGATTCTGGAGATACTCTTGAACGATTTCCACAAGATATGACTTAGAAATCCAATTCACATCTAACAGATATCTAACACTAGGTATCTAACGTAAAAGTGGCATTGGTTGCCCGAATTGCGCTGCAAAAGAGAACTAGTTGAAATTTGAACAATAACGTATCTAGAATGGATCTAGTACGTGTCGTCTCTTGTGAATATCTTGAAGTTCGAATACGGCAGTAGGAATACTCATTCATTATACCCCATTGGGTACATCAATTAATCATTATTGGCATAGACCAGTCATTGGCATATTATTTGAAAAGAAATCACCACTGCTGCCTTAAAACTAGATTGCAGTATCACTACTGGGGTACCGATAACAAGGTGGATTACAAAATTCAGTGATGGTTTTCAAATTAATTACTTAGCACTACTACATACATCCAAACTCTATGTGATATACCTACACGTGGTCGTACATATAAGTACTCTATGTATAATTATATATGTCTGATCCGAGAACCCACAAGATTGAAAATCAAACATTACATCGCCGTTCAGGCGTAATATTTGTATTAGTAGAGTTACCTACCTATGCATATTGGCTTAGATTCCCATGCATGGGATGTTCGCGACCTTGGCCCCAAAGAACCACCTTATTCGGTAGATTTAGTATACTACATTGTCCTACACGTGTTATAGATTAAAAAGTATTACGAACGCGCCGCGTGGCGCCGCTAAAAAAACAACGGGTTGCACTCCGGGAGTGCCGGCAGAAGTGAAAACTCAATGACTAGTGCAAAACGTCTGTATAATTGAGGTTAACGCCATCCAGCGTTATTTCGTCGCATTACTTGAATTAAACCCCTAAGCCCATCGCTGTTAATACTCGAGTTATATTAACACCAGTTAGAGGGAAACTCACTAGATGGCATTTAAATCAATAAATGACTCAATGACATTGTAACAGTTTTTCGATCAGGTCACGTATCCGTCTTACGGTCACGTGACCGTCTTATAGTCACGTGATCTGTGGCGAGTTTAACATTTTTTCCCCACCTCAAAAAGTGCACAGCGCTACTAAAGAAGTTTTCACTTCAAAAACTTCACTTCACTCTTTGTTAAAAGACATGCTTAAATTAGGATTTGTGCACAAATCACGCGAGGTGTTTTCGGCTACTTTTTTTGGTGAGGTTCTTGGTTAACCCCCCCCTGCCCCGCATAATCTGACGTGTATTTTTTGGAATTTTTACATTCGACTTAATTTTAAGTTACGCGCTTCAAAATTTCGTAAAATAAGATAATAGCGAGCTATTTTGAAATGCGGAGTGAGATTAAGTTTAACGAAACCGAGAAAAAGTATCTACTCATGATGTGGTAGGTATTTTTTCTTAGATTCGTTCACTGTAGAAAAATACACGTGAGGTCTCCTTATATCCCCCTCCCCAAAGTGATGTGTCGTGATTTTTCCCCTAAGGAACCTCGCGTGATTTGTGTATAAGCCCTTAAATGAAACTTGGCTTGAACATTTACGTACTACCGTATGTCTGGTACCAGTGAAAACTAATGTTTTTGTCGCTAGAAATTGCGATACAAAGAATTTAGTGCGAGCACGAGTATACATTTTCTAATTGTTTCTTTTTATTTATTGTAAACATTACGTAGGTATTAGGTATGATATAAGGTTTTACTTCATTAAGCCGGTGACAATGCGTCATAACATAAATAATGCCCATTACCCGACGGTTCCTGTGAATACGGTTTATTGCACAAAATTACGAATGGCAGTAAAAATTCTCGTGTTTATTACTTGTTTTTATGTACCTTTATACATTATTAGGTACTGTTTTGAGAACGTAGTAAGCGTTTATGGTTAAAATGACAATGACAGTACATACTCTCTATTACATCTGTAAGTTGTCTACGTCTTGTATATAGACAAATCATCATGTAAATGATACATGTAATGTCCTAGCAATCTTAGTTCAAATGTATATGTTACCCCAAAGTATAACGCCATAGCGATTTGGAAACGAGAGATTTGCAAAGTCCATTGATCGACTTGCGTCCCCAGATCCTTTCCGACTCCCACATGAATAAAATATCTGTTTTGAAGCGATCGCTTAATCTGGCTTAATTTTGTCGGACAACCGATTTCCCGCTGAGATGGTTTTCTCGTTATGTAGAAGCGTATTCGTACCTAAACTACATTTGTATAGGTATTGCAATGATTATCAATTTTATGAAATCGATCCTTTCACTTACTTTCACCGATTACTTGCTTTAAATGTAACATACCTACTTACCATCAGTCACAAGCTACCAGGCGAAATTGTAACTGTTCAGTGGTAGGCAGTAGTTTGAAAAGAAGTAAAAGTATTTACTTTTATCTGATAAATGATGAATAGATAGTACACGTGTAGCTATTTATATATCACGGTACGAGTTTTCACGACCTACAAAGTCCACGGGACTTAAATGCGGAACATTTTCCGCGGAAAAATATTTGTATCCCCTCGGGAAATTATTATCTCTACTACCAGTGGTACAAATGTGTTGTTAGATAGAAATGGTGAAACATATCAATAGGAACGTGTGAAAGTGTCAATTTTGCAAAATACGATGTTTGTAACTGACAAAAATCAAAAGCCTAAGTCAAGTAAAAGCCCATTTTTAGCCGACTTCAAAAAAAGAGGTGGTTCTCAAATTGTCTGAATCTTTTTGTTTGGCACCATTAACTAGTACGAGTGGTACGTATACGTACGTACTGGCGAATATATTGATGAATGATTAATAAAGATTTCCTAAGCAGTTTTGGGTTATAAAATTACTAATATTTATATCGTCAAAAATATTTTGATAAAATATTAATAATACTTAGGTACCTACTTACTTAATTCGATTTGGCGATTTCGTAGAAAAAATGTGACGTCACACTAGGGGGGAGGGGTTTGCCAAATGTGACCAAGTGTGACAAGAAGGGGGGGAGGGGTCAAAATTCCTAGAAATTCGTGTGACGTAATTAATGGATGACCCCTACTAGCTCCTAAGTTACGTTACTAAACAATCTTTATTACACCATCATCATAAAATTGGCTTTTATGAAAAGTAAAACCTGAAAAGAACTATTTCCATCGATTTAAACTAACACGATTTTCATTCATAATTTTAAAACTCACACGGGTCCCGTGTTAGTTTTAAAATTAATTCCATTGAATCGGTTTACACGTGTGTTACGAAGTACCTAATCACGTTATATAGAGAGATGCTACGACCAACAGTATCCGGGCCTAGTATTAAATTATTGATAAGAGGAAAACCCTTGTTTCCCTCACGTATTTACTCGTACTTTCCGACCTAGCATGTTTGTTCGCACCAAATAAATAAAAGGCGTTGAAATATGGACAGATATTAGTGTTGTATAGAATACGACCTCCAAGTCTACCTATAGATATTATTAAGATCTCAGTTTACGCAACTCTGCACTTATGAAACCTCCAAGATTTTTAGGTTGTGAGTCGGCTTTTTATAACCCATAATTTTATTTTATTTCTTAATTTCGATACCCTATCGGAAGCGAAGTGGTGCCGGGTAAAGGAAGATATTGGCAAAAAAAACAGATTGAAAAACAGATATGTATCTTTTGAAAGTAAATTACAATACATATTTTAAGGGTTCTAATCAAAGTCAAGGCTGTACTAGCACTAGTCCTGATAGTACAGAAACTGTCAAAGACATCATTTGTCATCCCTAGTCGGTAATAGGCTGTCACGGCCCGCGAAACCCCAATTATAGGGGCACTTATTGGGCTGTGATGAAATGATAAGGGAAAAGGTTAGCTACCATATAAATATTATAGGTACATGTACAGGGTTAGCAACTTAAATGGGTCAGTACAATATTGAGGCTTTTTCTTCGAAACTAATATTCTGAAGATAAAAATGTTTTAGATAAACTTTTACATATGTTAGGTACCCTTTGTTCCAAATATAATTTATCTCTTTTATATTATAGTGTAGGTAATTACTTTTAAAATTATTGGAACGTAATGGACCCAAATATTCTTTAGATCACCTGCTAAACAGTAAATCTTGCCAAGATTCTTGCTATGTATTCTAGTATCACCAAATGATGCTATTGTATACTATAACCTATTATTTGCTATTGTAAATGTTTCGAGCCCCTGAGGCCTTGGTGCTCAGGGAATAATTGTCTAATTTTGAACTTTTGTTCCTGGATTTAAAACCCCAAAATGAGGGTTTAATCATCTCTTGATTTATTTTGCCCATGTTCTGAATTTTTCATTTCTTAAATTAAAATCGTATACCAATGTAAGTATAATTATCGTGACAGCCTGGCGCTGGCTCAAATTTAGTTACGCGAGCAAAAGTTGGTGTACGTAAGGTGTGATTCAAATTAAATACCAATCAATAAGTCTCATTCTAGAATTTCCCAAATGTTAATTCGTTCGAAGTTTAATTGAAAAAAGCTCTAACTTTTCAAGTGCTCTGAACTTTTCCTCTCGGAATCTTTAATTTCACTTTCTGAATGTAATCACTGAATTCTTAAAGAGCCGTTAGGATTTTACTTTTTTTTTATTTGAAACGTCGCGAGTCTACATTTAATGGGCAAGAAATGTAGCGGCCAAACGCATTCTTTATATATACTGTCGTATTCGAACTTCAAGATATTCACAAGAGACGACACGTACTAGATCCATTCTAGATACGTTATAGTTTAGATTTCAACTAGTTCTCTTTTGCAGCTCAATTCGGGCAACCAATGTCACTTTTACGTTAGATAGTGTTAGATATCTATTAGATGTGAATTGGATCTCTAAGTCATATCTTGTGGAACTCGTTCAAGAGTATCTTGAGAATCGCAAAAATGTCAAATTTGACAGGTTATAGATCTAAACATATCGTTATCGTATCTTGGTGACGTCTAAAAGTTATCTTGTAGATGTCTATTTCAAAATCCGAATCGGTCCCATATTCTACTACTTACCTTATACTACCCTATTTACTAAACAAATTAAAAAACCGGCCAAGTGCGAGTCGGACTCGCGCACGAAGGGTGCCGTAACCATAAAAATGCGACAGTAAGCGTGAAGCTCGCTTAGTGTTTAAATTAATGCTCGAGGACTAGTTTTAGAGTTCCTTAAGAGCCATTTTATAAAATAATATTTTTGTCGTAATGGGTTTAACAATTGAACTAAAACACATTTCCAGCAAACCTTACTTAGTTAAGCATTTCTTTGTTACAGTTTATTCGTCGACATCGAACCTTAACGTCCAGAAAAACAATTACTACATACTTACCTGTTAAAAAGCAGTTAGAAACGCAATGTGCGAGTACGTGTGCTCACGCGTAGTGACCGAAATCGCCCGATCGCCGCTCGGCTGTTTCCGCGAGAGCTGTCAGTGAGAGGTCAAGATGGCGGAGAAGGTCAGCTGATCGGAGACTCGCTCGCGCAGGCCTGGGAGCAAGCGGCGGAGCAAACGCATTATGGTAAGTTTGGGGGGAATCTTGAGACAGGATCGAGAGTGAAGAGTTTGAAGAGTTATTATAGATACGATAATTTATCACTCGCGAGTAACTGTAGTAGGTAGGCCAGCTGACATGTCTTCAGAAGAACGTAACTGTAATATTTATTTCGTTAACAGCAGGTGTTCGGGGAGTGGGCTCAAGTGGAGGCGGTGGAGCTGGTGAACGATGGCTCCGGCCTCGCCTTCGGCATCGTGGGCGGCCGCTCCTCGGGCGTCGTGGTCAAGAGCGTGCTGCCGGGCGGCGTGGCTGACCGGGTGAGTGTGACCGCGGTCAGGCGAGCCTCACGCCGTGGGCGGCCGCTCCTCGGGCGGCGTCGCTGACCGGGTGAGTGTGACCGCGGTCAGGCGTGCTTCACATCGTGGGCGGCCGATCCTCGGGCGTCGTGGTCAAGAGCGTGCTGCCGGGCGGCGTGGCTGACCGGGTGAGTGTGACCGCGGTCAGGCGAGCCTCACATCGTGGGCGGCCGCTCCTCGGGCGTCGTGGTTAAGAGCGTGCTGTTATGTGCTGTGGCTGACCGGGTGAGCGTAACAGGAGTCAAGCGAGCATGTAAGTAACATCGTCGGCGGGCGATTATTTATGACTATATTTCTTACTTAATAATACTTAAAGTCCAACAAGACTTAATTGGCTTCCCATCCGCCGTCGCAGGGATCTGCACATTCTTTCTCTTCTTTTTAATGTTCTTTTTATTCCTTCTTCTCCTCTCTATCTCTTACAAAAATTCAAGTTTTTGGCAGATGGTAGTGGCCATCGCCTTCGATCGAGTACCAATCTTGCACTGGCAACACCTCATCACAAATCTCGTGCGTATGGTAAATCTTTTGCAGTACGAGCTGTTCAACTTTGGTATGAGTTGCCTCCCTCTTTAAGGCAATCGCAGTCCGTTGTGTCGCTTAAGGGGCAGTTAAAAAAGCTGTGGCTATCGGACCGGAATTAACTTATTCGTGACTATAGATATTTTATATATATATATATTTTTTTATATTTATTATATATAACGTAGGTATTATTTATATTTGAAATATTGTTACTTCTAATTTTTATCTTATATTATTTATTTTCGCCCTCTTTTATAATTTTATTGACTTTCCTCTAGTCTATTGTACTCAGTGCTATATTTGTCTACCGTTCTTCATCAATTCTCATCTACTCAAAGGTTAACTGGAAGAAATCCCTTAAAGGGATAAGTTCGCCTTTGTACTGCCTATCCTGTGCCATAAATTTGTGTTTTGTGTTTTGTACAATAAAGAGTTTATACATACATACAAGACCAACTCAACAATAAACAATAGTATCAGTCTCAAAACTCTGAAACTATGATTGTTTAGTGATTAGGTACGTATTATCGTAAATATTTTACAACTCTGTCAATGCTATTACATAAAGTATGCACTTGCATTTCCAAGAAAACAAGTACTTTGCATAATTCCGTGTCGGTCCAACGTCGAAGCTATGCTGAACAGTTTCGATATTGTTTGTAAACAAAAATATAACCACAGCGAAAGAACTAACCGTAAAGGAAAACTCATTTATTTAAGTGGTCCAAAGGAAAACACAATTTTCTTGATGAGAAATATTAACGTTCCCAGGTAAACAATACAACTAGGGTCGTTCAGATATTACAATCAATACTTACTTACATATTTCTATTTTATCAATTTGATATTAATACGTTATACGCATAGTTATCATAAGTATACTGTTAGATAGGTAGTGTTTGTTCCAAGGGATTAAAAAAAAAGTTTTTGAGCTTTTTCTATTGGTTTAGGTGTATACTTCACCTCGTTATTTATTGAAAGATTTGTATACTTAGGCAGTGCTTATTGTTCAGTGTTGAACATTGAACATCGAACCTTTATAGTAGGTACTAAATATTATTAAAGTAATATATTTATTTTTTAATAAAACATGCCTTAACTTAGCGTAAGTCACCTATTCTTACCACTTAAAACTTGGAGGATACAACTAAACGGAGTAGCCATTAACAGGCTTTCCCCTCTGTCGAAAATAGGCGGCCAACGGTCATACACAATGTATGGACTGACGTTTATCTGACATGGCTATTTTTACGTTACGCATACATTTGACGTTCCCCTCCCCCGCAAAAATCGGCAGACTGTTTTGTACAGAAAATTACAGACATGGCGTCTCCGTTTGATTATATCCTCCAAGACTTAAAACGATCACGTTTATATAAATTGTTGCTGAGCAACAGATTTCATACAAAATTCTTTACGTCACCCTAGGCCCGTAAGTGGGATTTTCTTCCCGCTACGCGAGGAGAAAATCTCACTTCCTGGCCAAGGCAAGACATAAAACTTTAGACAAACCACGGGCGGTAATTCGTAAAGCCCCAGATCGCATATTTATGATCCTCACCTTCGGTTCGGGCCACGAACACCTGCGATCTGGAGCATTCACGAATTCGCCTCCCTAGGTATGTAATGTTAATGTACTATTTTCTTCTTACATAACGGAGGAGTATGACTATATATACCTATAACGTAAAATTTGTACTATGTTTTTACTTCTTCTGATTACCATACTCCTTTCCATCTCCTCCCCCATGCTTAAAAGCGGATTTAACTTAGTTGAAAAATCCTGACCTAAATGGAACTCTATTTAAAAAAATAAAACTACATACAATAAACTAAACTTTAGTTGATTTTCATCTCCTCACAAATACCAAAGGACTGAAATGAGTCGCTGTCAATAGTCGGCTCATAAATAACTAGCCTCTAACTTCTATCCTGCTCACGTAAACCATTATTCGCATAATTTCTATGTTAATATTTCAGCAATTTTTTAATTTCAAGTGCTTTATATTCCGAGTGTTTGTTAATTATGACTTAAGTACACTAATAAGTATATAAAGGCCAGTGTTCAAAGAGTGTTAAAGAGAACTAAGATAATTTCAAATTTTTGGTGTTAATATTTGTAATTTTTATTTAGTTTGATTTATCTTTATATTAAACAGAAGCTTTACAGAAACCGGTCACCTTAAGCCCTTACTGTTAAATCGCATCCTTCAGAAGCCAAGTTCGCTCAAATCCGAGATCTTTAATTAAAATCGACTCAAAGCGATCCGCAATCGGAAATCTCAGACACTTCCGTGCCCCTCAAGACACTTCATTGGCGTTTTCTTTCCTTACCACTTAAATTAAAAAGGGTATAGTTTACAACAGTTTCACCTTTTGATAACACAGCAATTCACAGCATGAAAGTTATCGCAATGTAATTTTTGACTGCCCAAAAATAAGTGTATTATACTAAGTAGAATTGACTTTAAGTGGTCTGTGGAACTTATAATTCCATGCGAAGTCGCGGTCAGGAGCTAGTCCAATAAATAATTAGCAGTTACCGTTATAGAAATAAGAGACAGGCACTTCATTTAATGATGATTGAAATTAAAACCAAATTATACAAGGCTTCATTTACGGAATCGAATCGTATCGGTTTCTTTTTCGATATCAATTTGCAGGTCTCTAATTTAAAATTAAAGTGAAAGTTACAGAAATGTGAGACCTCATTTACTTAAATGTTTCCGGATGAGTTAATTTATTACCAGCCCTGGGAAAAAGAAGGCTACTGTTTTACGGGTGCGGGTAGGTTGGTATTTAACCGAAAAGTGCCAACGGGACCCTATTACTATGACTTCGCTGTCCGTCCGTCCGTCCGTCTGTCACCAGGCTGTATCTCATGAACCGCGATAGCTAGACAGTTGAAATTTTCACAAATGATGTATCTCTGTTGCCGCTATAACAACAAATACTAAAAATAAAATAAAATAAATATTTAAGGGGAGCTCCCATACAACAAACACGATTTTTTTGCTCTATTTTTTGTTGATGGTGCGGAACCCTCCGTGCGCGAGTCCGACTCGCACTTGGTCGGTTTTTTGTATACCTTGGTATGTAATATCTTTAGAGGAAAACAAATAAACCTTAGACTCGCATTTGAATCGATTTTTCAAAGTTATATGATTAGTACAACATACGAAAGCCAGGAAATAAGGGTTTGCTGTTGGGTGTCAAACCGGGTTTAGTAAAATAACAAGGCAGGAAATCGTTATTCCGGCCAAAGTGTATGTGCGTGGATAGTAGCTAATTGGTAGTATATTTTCTCAGGTACCGAGAATTCCCGGGAAAACAGGACCTGAGTAGGTAAAAATAGATTCTCGGTTATATGGGATTACGAAAGTTAGCAACTTTTAATATATACGGTCGTATACATAAAATGGTTAAAAAAAGGTTTGTTTTTATGAAAAGAACTTTGCTCAGATTATTTTGAAAGTTTGCAATGCTAAATGACTATATTAAGTAGGTATCTAGAGATCTTACGTCAAAGGCCAATCGACTAATGTTGGACTTACATTATAGTAATTAACAGCAAAATAGATAAAAAAAAGTTGGATTGCACTTTCGTATTTTGTACGCTAGGCACCTCTGCGGTCGGCATAAATTACGGGAGTTTGTTTGACTTCCGGTAGCGTTTGTATTTCCAGGGTAGCTGATATGTATTTTTCGCATTTCCAAGAAAATCTTCGGTACCTTCGCCATTCCAGACCTTCGCCATCGGTACTCAACGTACTCATATTACTCCCTGAATACTAAAGCTCATTATGTTTGCAGGACGGTCGTCTCCGCAGCGGCGACATGCTCCTGCGCATTGGCGCGGTGTGCGTGGTGGGCATGTGCGCGCGGCAGGCGGCGGCCGTGCTGCGGCAATGCGGCGCGTGCGTGCGGCTGCTGGTGGCACGACCGGCTAGCAGCGTGGCGCAGGTGAGCGTGGCAATGTGCGCGCGGCAGGTGGTTGCGCGGCGTGAGCGTGCGGCTGCTGGTGGCACGACCGGGGAGCAGTGGCGTGGTGCAGGTGAGCGTGGGCATGTGCGCGCAGCAGGCGGTCGTGCGTGCGGTGCGTGCATTCGGCTGCTTGTGGCAAAGCCAGCTGGCAGCGTGCTATTTGTAGCATGTAGCGTGTACCAATTAAGCAATCGTAGCAAAAGGATTGAAGACAAATAAGTCTTTAATAATTCTTCAATTACATTGCATGGCTTTAAAAGCTTTAATGTTGGCTTTTTTTAATAGTGAAGTAATTAGCGACTACATATTGTAATTTAACAGTTGGAACGATTTTTTAATAGTTATATGGGACTTAAAAATAATCGATGTTACCTCAGAACTCCGTAGTCTAAAAATAAATTTCTTATTTTATTCGAATGCTTGGAAAAGAAGCTATTTAAAATCACCTAGTAGACGACGAACAAGCGCATATTAAAGGGGCCACCACACGCGGTGTAATTACCTCCGCGTGCAAGTTTACCGCACCGGGCCAATTACGGAGCAAGCATTTTATTCCGGCGGACTGCGACAACGAACATTCGCAGGATGTTTCCTAAAACCGCAATAGAGATAGTTGGTTCTATAGAACAACAGAAAATTGGTTAATTAGGTGACTGAAGCTAGTCACGTATAGTCACGTCACGGAGCACGTCTGTCTCTACACAGTACCTTACCCGGCTTACAGTGGTAGGTACTGGTACAAAGACTACAAACGTGACAACGTGGTTCAAACACAAACTTAAGGAAAGGAACTTGGTAGAATATTAAATTTTACCCCTTTTGGGAAATTATTACAACCTCATATGACTAATCTAATAGTCACTGTGTGCTGGTCTAGTATGCAGGTTTGGTCCGCTTTGACCACTAATTTTTCCCTGTTTTAGCCATACCACGCCATAACTGTTCTCGACGAATTTCTTCGTGTACCTACCTATTATGACTTGCACATTGTTATTTTGTTAGTTATAGGTAAATAACATAATACACATACTATTACAACAATATGAGTCTATATGTTTTGTTTTTATATATTATAAACTTTGCTTTATTTTGTACAAAGAGCCACCACTGTTTTTTGCCTAAGGTAAGGGTAGCTAAACGACATTACACAATTTTAAATAGAAATTCATTGCGAAATTATACTTCCATCGTATTAAAATTAAAGAACACTCCTTCCAAGTCCAAAGTAAACTTCCTTCAAGAAATATTCACGATATTAAAACCTAAGATTTTTTCCACCAAGTGCAAAAAGTAAACTTTCTCGTAACTCCTCCAATTAGAAAATATAGGTCGTGGTGTGAAAGCACTCCCAGTTTAGAAGCGCTAACACTCCTTTTAGAATGGCGTCGCCGACGCTTTGAGATTTGCTTCATTTCGTTTGCTTAATGCTTTAGTAACCTTGTGCTCAAAAGAGCAATAGAAAATGTGGGACGCAATGATGTTAATCGTATTACTTTGCTATTAAATTAACAAAATTTTAATCTAGGTAGGCACCTATATTTGTAAATCGTTCTAACGCTTGAATGTAATTACAGGTAGGAGTTTACATAACATTGCGTTATAAAATGTATATAGGAACTTAAAGTCTATTTTTTTATTCTGTAGACTAAAATTACATTTCATAGTATGGAATGTTATTTTATGTTCATATTATGAAATGTCATTTTAGTATACCGGATAAAAAAATAGACTAGGTACTTAATCCTAAGACTTTACAGTCAACTTTTGATAATGACAAGACAAGAGATAATGGTCCGTACCTAACGCCCTAAATATTAGAGATGCCTCGAATAGTGGTTTTGGCCGAATACCGAATATTCGGCCCCTCTCTCGGCCGAATGCCGAATATTCGGCGACCGAATATTCGGCATGAGATGCGAACATTGTGAGTCACAATTATTATGAAAACTGTTCGCCAACAAAGCACAACGTTTGCTAAGATTATATTTTTTGTAAAACAGAACTAATGAATGTAGTTACAGTCAATCAAATCAGACCCATGATAAACATAAAATATTTCATAATCAACAAATGCTTAAAAAAGGGTCTTCCTATTTAACAACTTTCCAATAACACATTTTAAATATTAAATATACCTAATTTCTGGTATTTTTATTGTGTAATTTTTCTTTTTAGGTAGGGGCATCAGATATTCGGTATTCGGCCGAATAGTAGGCAACATTCGGCCGAATTCCGAATATTCGGCAAAGTGGCCGAATACCGAATAGTTGCCGAATATTCGTGGCATCTCTACTAAATATGGCAAAAATTTGAGCTCCAATTTTCACACTATTTGACAACTATTCTGTCAACTGTCGAATAACTTATGAGTCGCTATCGCACACACATCCAATATGTAATATGCTGTAGTAGGCAAGTGCTTTGTGTGTGCAACTATCAGAATGATTTTATGATTTCCTAAATTTGTAACTATGCCTTGTATAGCCTTGGCTGATTATCGGCAGACCTCATTAACCACTTTAACCAGGCTGTAATTAAGCCCCGACCGGACGTGACGTCACAGTCACATCGGAAGCGCCGGATGCGAGCCGGAAACGGTGACGGCGCACCAACTTGACGGCTCGTTTGAAAGGCATGTCGGTTTTATTGGCTTGTTAACATGTTTTGTGCTGGAGGTGCAAAGTAAGACTAGTAGGTGGGCCATTTTATTTAAAGTTGTCCCCTACACTTTTTTTTTAATTTGTGAATTTCTATGTAACCTATTTCTACTCAGAATCACGAGCTCTTTCTATCCTAATAGGAGAAAAAAAGTGTCGCAAGGTTTTTATTTCCATTCCGTTACCATTTTTCGTAGACTTTGTATGGTGGTCACGAAATGGAAAGATCGAAAAATGTATGGACATTTTGGGACACTTATTTTCTTCTATTAGGATCAAAAGAGCTCGTGATTCTGAGTAAATTGTCAAACGTCAACTTCGTGACTGATTCTGAGAAGAAATAGCATAAAACATCCCAAATTTGAAAAAAAAAGTGTTGGGGACAACTTTAAATAAAATAGCCCAGTTATATATATTTGAGCTGTAAACCTCGCGAGTCTGTACTTTGTACTGTACCTACAAGAAATAAGTTTTTGGAAAAAATCTCATTTTTAGGGTTCCGTAGCCAAATGGCAAAAAACGGAACCCTTATAGATTCGTCATGTCTGTCTGTCTGTCCGTCTGTCTGTCCGTCTGTCTGTCCGTCTGTCTGTTCGTCCGTATGTCACAGCCACTTTTCTCCGAAACTATAAGAACTATACTGTTGAAACTTGGTAAGTAGATGTATTCTGTGAACCGCATTAAGATTTTCACACAAAAATAGAAAAAAAAACAATAAATTTTTGGGGTTCCCCATACTTCGAACTGAAACTCAAAATTTTTTTTTTCATCAAACCCATACGTGTGGGGTATCTATGGATAGGTCTTCAAAAATGATATTGAGGTTTCTAATATCATTTTTTTCTAAACTAAATAGTTTGCGCGAGAGACACTTCCAAAGTGGTAAAATGTGTGTCCCCCCCCCCTAACTTCTAAAATAAGAGAATGATAAAACTAAAAAAAATATATGATGTACATTACCATGTAAACTTCCACCGAAAATTGGTTTGAACGAGATCTAGCAAGTAGTTTTTTTTTAATACGTCATAAATCGCCTAAATACGGAACCCTTCATGGGCGAGTCCGACTCGCACTTGGCCGCTTTTTGATACAAGCTTTTATCGCTGACTGTACTTTTCTTTCCACAGGCAACTAACACCGAAATACTATACGTTAAAATTAAATTTCTAAATTGAAAAATAAATTGACGCTACACAATTTCACCGGAGCCGGATACAGCGGCGGAAGCAGACATGACGCCAAACCTCGGCTACGGGGGGATTTTTCAGTGACAAATTAAATTTAAATTTTACGCTCTGCAGCCAAATTAGTTTAATGGATTTCAACGATATTTATCGATATCGATTGGTGTTGTAGTTTTGGATGTGAATATAATTTTGTATGCAGTTAGAATATGACATAAACGGGATCACTTAACCTTTTGAACGGATATGTACATACAAAAAAAATCACTCATATCCCAAGATACTGTAAAAAATCAAACAATTAGTAATAAACGTTCTTGGGTACGACTATACATATACTCTAGACTGAGTTTAGAGCAATTATTTCATGAAACCGATGCTGCTAAAAATACGGGGGTGCGGGGGGGGCGAGGTGAGCGAATCCCGTGCCGTGATTGGTTCGTTCAAAGACACGGACCAATCATGGCACGGGATTGACTCGAAGATGGAGTAAAACTACCGTATAAGTGGCAGAGGGGGTAGCTTATTTACTATGCTCAGTCTAGAGGATTCCTAGTCTATGCTATATACTCACGACGTGGGCTCGGCGACTCTACATAGGTGTTAGTCCAAATGATTAAAGAAATATTATTGAAATGAAGGTTAATACGGGTAAGTGTGCCATACGGATAAGTGTGGCGGCCCTTTTACTGCTACATGCGTTTAGTGCCTTTAGTGGCTGATGTATGAACTCGCAATAACACTAATCAATGTGCAAAGAGGCCCCGATGTGAAGGTCAGCCGCACTTACCTACTCTTATTGACCTTATGTAAGTTAATATAATAATTAATAGTTTATCCTCTCTTATTTACATATTATGAAATGTTAGAATAACAAAATCCAGTGGTTATTGATCTGAGCTAAAGTTAATGACAATATTTCCTGAAATGTGGGACGCGCAAATAGTTCGGAAACTGACTTAAAAGCTATCTTGGCACAGTTTGGAGATTCGGCGCCAGCGGTCTGCCAACAGACCCTCTGGGCCGCTTCGTAAACTGAATAGTACCGCAACGTCAAGGTTGCACACTGAACGCAAACTTACTATCGTAAACTGGAGTTGACTTTGACTCGCGGGGATACATTGATAATCGATTTTTGAGAAATAGGGAGTCGATTTTTGAGAAATAGGAAGATGATTTTTGAACGCAGCTAAAGAATTTTGTGTGGTTCGCAATGTTAACCGAAATACACCGTTTGGCAGCCGAACTAGGTGGCGCAATACGGTGTCATAATATGTTTTACGGTTACTAAATTGTCAAACGTCAACTTTTGACAACCAGAGTTATTGTAGATTTAAAGGGTCGTACAGCGATGGCTACAGCTACTATTTTTTTAATTAAGCCCTACGAAAAGAGACTTCAAGGAACTGCCATAGGGACCATTATTCGATGCGAGAGGTATCTAATACCGAGGTATTATATATTTTCCTCGATATATATCGTCGATATATTTTCCTGTCGCTTTGCAAAACAAACACAAATCAGTTATGTACATTTCCCTACGGGCCTCACACTGGGTTTTTGGTTAAAAGGCACTTTACACATTTCGTCACTGTTTTTTCTTCACCTACGCTCGCTCTACAACCCATTTAATGTAGCTTAATCGACATGTTCACTGTTCACCACGATTTAAAGTCCAATCACATGTTATTATCTGCGTCCATTTAAATAGTAGATAATCTAAAATCAATAAGTAGATTAATATCAAAGCGTGATGTTGTCATATTTACTTTACGCGAAATGCAATACTTAATCTTTATTCCTTTAATATAAAGTTTATTTTCGTTTGACTTGTGCCAATGACCTTTTCATCATGCTTTTTAGCTATTTACAGTTACAGTTGAAACGATATTATGGTACATATGTATTTCAAAACTTCAATATTTTCACACTTTATTTGACAACATTCAGCGAGTTGAACGTTGCGAGTTATTTTAAAAAGAGTTCTTCAGTCCATTATTTTCTAATCGGGTGCGTAATCATTAATTATTCGGATTGCGGTAAATTGTGAAACTCATAATAATATAGATCTGAAGATGGCGTTATACACAAAAGGCCTTCCGCGAACCTTGATAATCGAAATTATTGTATTTAGGTACGTATGAGATAGACGAAACCCCGTGGTACATTCCAATAATCAACTCGACCGCACTCGCCTATTTCCATGACAATACACAACATATAATTTGGAATATGTAGGTACCTACATTAATGTCCACATCAAGGCGCCATAACGTCATTACAGTGAGACGCGTATGACGGGTGCGGGGTGTGGCCGTGGCCGCCATGACTGTGATTTTATGCTCGGGTCTGGAGTTTGGTGATTGAAATATGGGTTTGGCGTTTGGGGTGGTCGCTATCGTAGGTAGTAGTACGCGATGACATTGCTGTTTAGTCGTTGCAGAAATGTAAACTTTGTTGACAATCGAGTGTTAATTTATATCAAATGTGTCTCATACCCGTGAGGGTTACGCCATATGTTATGTCCACAGTCAACAACACATTGTCAAAACTAAAGTCCTTGGCATGCTAAAAGTCCTTCAAGTTAAGGATAGCATCTAGAAATATAAATAGGTACTATGTCGTATATAGCCGAAGTACTTATTTCTCTGACTGTATGAGAAATGAGAGGAATGCAGAAAATGTCGGTTGGTAAAATTAAAGAAATTATAGAAACGGTCAACTCAAGAGTACCCTAAAACGATAAGCATAAAGAAAACCTAATGACCTTAGAAAGGATGTATTTAGGCAAACTTCGATCTTTGCGTATCTCGGGAATCGTTGCCAATAATGTTGTCATCATCATTGAGCGAGTGTCACCTTATCTATACGAAGATGATTCGAGGTCCGTCCATATAGGTGCGGCATTTACCTAAATTCGCTTGAATGGTTAGTACCTACCTAAGGATAGGGATCGAGCTATATGACATCGCTATTTGATAAGTAAACGAGCGGTCCGCCGATGTTTGAACAATATTTGTTTACTAGTGATCGCTTTTTCGAAAACGGGTATGAAATTTTCATTCAGGTATCGGCAGCGAAAATTCGATGGAACAAATAGGTACCTATATATTTGTAATTTTTTTCTGTTAAACAGGTGGCTCATATAACACTGCAGCATCAACTAGCAGAAACCCTCAGAAATGCTACACTGACGTTATAAATCAGACTGCAAGGAATCCCTTTGTTTCTCAAGTTTATGTGGTGGTAGTTCCCTTTTGCCGGATGTATTTACTCTTCAGGTCGAGTGTAAAAAAACTCCGCTCTGATTTTCCCGTTACTATTTGACATTCGTCGGGCGGGCGACGAATTTCCGTCAAATATTTTTGCCAGTGAACAAACTCTGGAACGTGCCGGCGCAATTTTTGAATTATTAATTGCCCATTTTTAGGGCAACCTCGAATATTTATGAGGTAATAAAAAGGGTATTTTATTTTGTGCTAAATATAAAATAAATTCAGTGAAAGAGCTCTGGGTTAATAAGATAGCCCTAGGATGACGAATCAAGCGAACTTGGTTACGGTTAAACGGCTGTCATAAAACTCTGGTATTATTTACCTGCTGGAAAATAGTAATCCATCCTCAAAAGTCAACTTTATCCGGTTTCTCGGTGATCGGTTGGACTTAAAATACTTGAAGGATATCGAAAATAAACAGCGTAAGTACTATACTCGCACTCGGGTTACACAAAACCTTAACAAATTTTATTATACACCTAAACCTTTCTCAATAATCACTCTTTTATATAATAGGTGAAAACCGCATGAAAGAACGTTCTGTAGTTTCTGAGTTTATCGCGAACATACATACATACAAACAGACAGACGCGGTGGGGGACTTTGTTTTATAAGGTGTAGTGATTATACTTAGAAACGTATGAAATAGGTCAAAAGGAAATGATTTCTTATTGTGTCCAACAATGAGATTAAAACTATTATAAAAAAAAATATTTTAATAACGACTCGTTTGTTCACAGTCTCTCGGCGCTTCACCCGCGCCGGTGGTTCCATCCAGACTGCTGACTGACCCAGTGGAGCTGGAACGGAGGTTGGCCGAGGCGGGACACGACGGCTTTGGTGCTCTTTGCGAAGATGCGACTCCCGTGTCGCCCCCACCCACTATTATCGAGGAGAGGCTGCATCACAGGGTAAGATAACATTATCATCTAATTATCAATTGCAAGTGTGTCCCGCTTAGCACCTAGTCGAGCTGGCTGACACGTTTATACTTAAATGCTGGAAAGGAAGTTGGCCGAGGCCGCCTACAGATAGGTCCCTGCGTGGGCGGGCGCGATGTGTAGACGCGCCCAATGAGGTGAAGGGGTGATTTCCCCAAGAGTCGGGTCCCAGTCCGGACGGCCGCTGGCGAGGTTGCGGAAGAGTACTTCGGCGTTCCTGGGACCTCGCCTTATAGCAGCGAGGCGGCAACAGAGGGGTTTTAGTGGGTAATCCTGGGGTCTCATTAGCCCACAACAGGGAGTCCCACATAACCATCCCGGCCCGTCCCCGCGCCGGGTGGTATGCGTAAAGCATTTCCCCTCTTAAAAAAAAAAAGACAGGACACGACGGCATTGGTTCTCTTTGCGAAGATGCGGCGCCGGTGTCGCCCCCGCCCACTATTATCGAGGAGAGGCTGCATCACAGGGTAAGATAAAATTATCATCTCATTACCAACCTGCTGTTTGTCCCGCTTGGTACCTAGTCGAGCTGGCTGACACGTTTATGCTGGAATGTCGTGTCCTGTCATGTCCTGACAAGACTGCTTTGGTGCTCTTTGCGAAGATACGGGTCCGGTGTCGAAGCCCGCCCACTATTATAGAGAAGAGGCCGCATCACAGGGTGAGTCATCACCACAGTTACATTACTTGCCTGGTTGAGCTAGAGAAGTTAGCCGAGGCAGGACACGGCGGGTTTGATGCTCATTGCGCAAATGAAACTGAGAGAAACAGTGAGTCTGATTCAGATTTAACAATTTGTTATGGTTTTGAACTGGTTTTGATATGACCTTGAAGATGGATCACTCTGATTGGT
Source organism: Cydia amplana (assembly GCF_948474715.1). Lineage (NCBI taxonomy): Eukaryota > Metazoa > Arthropoda > Insecta > Lepidoptera > Tortricidae > Cydia > Cydia amplana. The sequence continues at coordinate 21,496,266 of NC_086070.1, forward strand.
GCATCCGAAATGAAGTGAACAACCAATCACCAAGACGATCGTTGGCTTTCAGCCGTATTCGAACAATAAGATACGCCAAAAATTTTATATTGAAACGATATGGATCGGATATGTCAGTATATCACATATCCGATCCATATCGTTTCAATATCTAATATTTGACGTGTCTTATTGTTCGAATACGGCTGTTTGGCTGTGCGAAGATGTGTATGACCTCAATTGTTTAGGTGTGTGCTACGCCGTAGCACTGTTTACTGCTATGTAGCGAAAACTGTTTGTAGAAGCATGAATGCCATACGCATTGAAGTATTTCACCAGTTAAAATGTAACCTTTGTTACAGCCTGTAGCATCCATGGTAGCTGTGGTGCCGCGCGGGGCGCTGGCGCCCTCTCCCCGCCCCCCGCCGCTTATCCTGCCCCCGCCGGACCCGCAACCTCCACCTATGAGGTAATAATGTTAAGCAACTTACCCCTATGTGAATAGATATCAACAGCTATCAATGCAACTTTAAGGTTATTGTTAGTTCAAACGAAACTCTGTAGCACTACTTACAACATCATCACTAGCTACCACCAAAATAATCACCGAATTAAATTTAATTGGGCATAATACTATTAAGTATACGCTATTGTAGAAAACGGTTTACTGAATAAAATATATTTTATTTTATTTATTTATTTTTATATTTAGACGGTACTTTCGAAAGTTCTTTTACGGCCTTTTTATCAGTTGTGGTTTTTAACAAAGGATTATTTTTCAATTTAAAAACTAAAATTCAACCTTTGGATCATTTAATCTGGCAAATAAACACAGCTTGTAAGGATTTACCTATTAATAGTTTGTTTGTAATGCAGGCTGCCGCTCGACATGGCGATTCGTGGTACAGGGGAGCCAGAGACCTTGAGCTACCAGGTGGACCTCAACAAGGACTCCGCGCTCGGCCTGGGCATCACCGTCGCTGGCTACGTGTGCGAGCAAGGTAGTCAGCAGCAATACTTGCTAAGCGGGCGAGGTGTTCAAAATGATCTTGACGCGACTTTGTTGTTAAGAGAATAAGAGCGCGTCTAGGTAATTGTGAACACCTCGCCCGCTTAGCAACTTCTGCTGCTGACTGTACTAAATATACATATCATACATATTGTACAGTCTCCATTCAGACCTAATCTGCCTTCATCAATCCTTGGGATAAGGTATGTACCTGAGTTTTATCTGAAGCATATTACAAGTATTACAACTGACTAATGATTAGGATGCTAAGAATTAACAGCATATTCTTAAATGTCATTATCAGTGACAGCTACTACTGTGACAACTACTTATAAGTTAACAAACGCAAAATAGTTAGAAATGTTAGAATTCATCCAGCGAGTCGGGCATAATATAAACTACTCCAATATTGGGCAAAGTGGTGGAATATAAATAGTTGCGGGCACAGCGGGTCGCTAACTAGACGGGGCGAAGTTGATTCATTTGGTGCAAAGAAGAAGCGGTCAGCGGGACACGAAACTACCGCTTAAGTTCGTACCAGGGATGTTGCGGATGCCGATTTTTTGACATCCGCGGATGCGGATGCGGATTTTTAAAGGCTCACATCCGCGGATGCGGATGCGGATGCGGATGTGAAGATAGATACATAAAAAACGTTAAATATTACATTTTAGTAATTTTTATTTCAAAAAACCGGCCAAGTGCGAGTCGGACTCGCGTTCCAAAGGTTTCGTACATTAAATCCCACTCACGCTTGACTGCTCATTTCTAATAGGTTTTTTTGGCTAATGACTAAATTACCTAGCAGTCTAGCACTTACGCCGATGCTAAGACGTTCCTGTACCGACCTGTTTCCACATCCGCATCCGCATTAAATCCGCATCGATTTTATGCGGATGCGGATGCAGATGCGGATGTTGAAAATAATGCGGAAGTTCCGCGGTTGCGGATGCGGATGCGGATATTCGCAACATCCCTAGTTCGTACTGCAGCCAATATTAATTGGGAGCTGTTAGATAAAAGACGCGCCTTTTTAAAAATCATTAGTTGATTACTTAAGGAAAAAAAAACACTGGAGTCAGTTTTATAACGATCCATACAAAATCCATGTAATAAAGCGACTCAGAAGTGTGAAAAACACTGCCAAATAATAACGAGGGTGAATCTTTGCGTTCGTCAATGCGGTAAGGTTAAAATAAATAACCTATTATGAAATTGACGGATAGTTGATTGATATTAAACTTTCGTGAGACATATTTTAAAAATTCAAGTGAGTGAATCCGTTGTCGTCTAAACAGGATACCTAGTTGATTATTAGCAAATTATTAGTCAACAATTTTCGAGGGATAATGAAGCCAACAGATAAAAGGTAACTGTCCCAAAGCTACCGGATAAGCGTCTCCAATAAATTTGACCGAACCGGGTTAAATTTAGAAGCAGAATGTGGGCCGATCTGTCCGGGTGTCAAATTACGAGTACCTACAGCTCTACAGCTCACCGGGAGGCTTCGACGGTGCCTCGTGGAGTATCTGAAAATAGTAACCTCAAGTTTTTTATTGTAGATGACAGTTTGGGTACCTATCTACTAGTTCTAGCTAGTTTCGTTAGCAATCTGCAACTTCTTGATGATGAGGAATCCAAGTAAAAAAATCAGCGGTGGCAGCATGGTTCCATACTTATCGCCTGTCACTGTGCCTGTCATTTTTGCACTTACATACTTGTTAGAACGTGACAGGCATGGTGACAGGTGATAAAAATGCGACCATTCTATCGCCGCAGGATATAGACAATCATATTTTACGAATATTCGGAATTTTAAAATGAAACTTTTATCCGATGCTGGCAATTTAGGTGACTTCAACTTTAGATTAAATATATAAAACTTATAAAATAATGGAACTTTCATAATAAAACTGATGAGACGCAAGAGATTTAAGGTATTTAAACATTTTAACTATATATAATTCTTACATTCCCTAAAAGCCTTTTTACTAGTATTAACTCTAGCCAGCTTCAAATTTCAGTGTAGAAAAATGCGTAGTCAAGCTTAGGAATTTTAGATGTAAATATTTTAGAAAACATTTTTGTGGTCTGTGGTTTGTTTAGGGCTTATATAGAAAACTTTTACACTTTTTGTTGGGTCCGTTTTTTGCGCAAAATGAGGCAGAAAATATTTATACAGTGCCTGTCCACTTTATTAATTTTTAAATTCAGCCATACTCTACATAGAATGAAATTATCCAAGCTAGATTTAACTCGAAAACATTTCAAGTTTCGCATTGCTTCGAAAGCGGGGTAGTTTTGAAAATGGCAAAATATCTATTAAACTAGAAGAACTTTCTATTGTAGCAACAGTAAGCAAGTTACCTTGTTATACGTTGCAGTAGCATGAGTGTTGCTAAAGTTAGCATATATGATAACTGATTATTTTAACATTATATCGTAGAGTCTGCGGAAAGAGAAGAGTCATGGAATGTATGGAGCCTAATACATTCTACGACTCATCTCTTTCCGCACAGACTCTATAAGTAGTTGTGTGTATTACTTATTCTCCTCTACCTTATCAAAACAAACCAATCTACAAAGATTTCGAACACATGTCCCAACTTTCCCAATACCCGAACAGATTACAACGGCGCGACTGTTTCCGCAACCGCTCCACGCCTAGTTTAAATTCGGAACTAGTTGGACTGTTCGCATGTGCAGTTCGAGATTTGTAATTAGAATAGGTAATTACACATTGGGTAAGGTGTCATTCAATAAAACTTGCTAACTATGTAAACAAACCGCCATACTAAAATTTACACTAATTGTCAATTTACTAGTATAAATTTTGTTTACATAGTTAGCAAGTTCTATCGAGTGACACTTTAGAGGTGTTATCATTTATTATTGGACTAGCTTGTGTCCGCAACAACGTCTGCGTGAAATGTTGATTGATAAAAACTATTCTATGTCCTTCCCGGGGTCTCAAACAAATCGTTATAACAAATTCCGTCTAAATCAGTTCAGCTATTAAAGCGTTAAGAGGTAACAGACAGGCAGAAAGAAAGACCTATAGTATTTATAAAAATTATAGAAGGGATCACCAAAATAAGGTTTTATAATTATATGGATGCAGCACCACTTGCACTATACTACTAACCCGGGGTTAACCGGTTGAACCGTTAATCGTAAAGTAGGAGATCATATATGAAAAATACTTATTGCTTCAGGTGACGCTTAGAACAGAGTTTTACTGTTATTACATACCGACGCGACGTCTTCCATCAGTTAAATTCCTCAATAAATAATAAGGAAAACTTGTTAAAGTAACGCTTATATCGAAAAAAAAAAAAAATGTTTTTTTAATCGTCATAAGTGGACTAAACACTTAAAAGCCATTGTTATCTAATAGTTTGTTGTTTAATTTGTACCAATTACGATGTGTGTTCGTTGTTTACATGAAGTGAAACACGCGATGATAGAAGAAAACCCGTTTCATAAAAGCAACAACGCTTGTTCTCTTGCTCAAATTTATTCTTTTGAACTTTTGAACCTCGTTGCCTAAATGCATAGATTGTGACGACAGACAATAACCAGGAGCAAACAGTTATTGATCTTAGAAGAGTAGTAAAGTAAAAAAAAGGAGTAGGTATTTACTCTGTAGTAAAGTAAAAAAAAATCGTACCTTGCATTAGACAATCTGTATCACGCTATATATTTTGTCATCACACGACAGTCAAACGGTTACTTTTGACAGAGTTACCGCATTACAGTGCCATCTACACCAGCTGTCAAATTCTAAGCATGAATTCTTAGGCTTAACAACACTTCTCTTTGTTTGGAGGGATATTCTTTGATTGATTTTAGATTAGAATCGCAATTTGGTGTTATAATCGATTAGAATCGCATTGATTTGCGTAAGCTCGCTTCCGCTAACATAAAACTAAATGGATATGCGGCGGATTATTAGGCTAAATTGAGTTTAAATTTAGGTTAACAATGATAGCATTGATTTCCGTCTAATTTCGATACTGCGTGCTGATTGTTAATATAAATTGCTCAACATGCGTGTGCAATGCATCACGGTTATAAGCTAAATTCAAAAAGTTAGCCCGCATTAGGCCAACGAGTAGAAACCGCAATGTTTCCCAGTAAGTAGGTATTTGAACAGGTCTTAGGTATTATTATGGGCAGTTACATTATTGAAAAATTAATACGACGTATTTATTTTAGCACTAAAATGTAGGTATGTTTAGTTTTTTACCTTATCGCATGTAATCGCACAACGTGCGTGTGCATTTTGAATACTCGTATCAGACTCAAAAAGTCGGTTAGCCCTTTTTGAGCTTACCTTGCCACACTCGGTTGTTTTATTTTTAATTCGACGTAACTAAGTATTTTTATTTTTTTATTTCTCTCCATTTCAGCGGACTAAGACAAAATAATGAAACAGAGTCGCAATTTCCGCGAGTGCCCGGGCCGATCTTATCTCCATCTGGGAACGATCTCATACAATACTCTGTTTTTTCCTACTTTGATTTATCGAGCAGTTTCGATAAACCGTGAAGATGAAACATTGGATTGTTTCCCGGTATGCCGGCGCTGTATCCGTTTGCTGTCGAATACTCTGACCTAGATTGTATCTGGCAGCAAATATAAAATAGCAATATTCTAGTTTCTGGAATACGATACTTTATTCATAAATAAGCTAGTTCGAAGTTGAGTCGTTGAAGTTGAAAAAAACAACGAATTTACGAGTAGGTAAGCGTTTTTCCGGATGCATCCTGAAGGATGACATTTTTATGAAACTGTCTGCTATCCTTGCCTTTCAACTTATGCCTTTTGGGGTTTAGTCCAGTTACCTCAATATGTTTTTTCGTCATTGTAGAACAAGTAGAGCTATCGGTGAATATTGTATAGAATGATATCGTTAAAATAGCGAGAGGATACATATCGACTGCTATATATCATGCATAACCGAGTGTCAGGACAGCGCTCTGCGCATTTATCAGCCATGGGAATTTACCGCTGAACATAGGTTCTCCATCGTTCGGCTCAATAATGCCCGCATGTGTACTACATGTTGGTGAAGCATAGACTCCAACCCCACTAAGCTAGCACTGACTTAGCAGTGATAATGACAATGCATAATATAGTTTGGCAGAAGTCAGTAGCAAAAGGCGGCAAGTTTAAAAACTGTAGGCGCGATGAGTTGTCCTCCCATAAAAAAAATTGAATGTCGCGCCTTTTTTATACTGATAAAGTGGGTTTGCCAGAGTAAACATAATATCATATCCCATAGGAGCGCGTAACTTGACGTAGCAAACTTAGCTTACAGTAGTATTTGGTGTGAAAACTTAGCGTGGTCCGACTTTAGTTTCGTAGCGGAATTCTGGTTAGTTCCATTTTCTATGTAAAGAGTTGACACTGACTTTTGTCTTCCTTCACAGAGGAGCTGAGCGGCATCTTCGTGAAAAGCATCAGCGAGGGCAGCGCCGCAGACCTATGCGGCAGGATACAGGTCAACGACCGCATTGTTGAGGTGAGTGCCGCATGCCACAGATGCCACATATTATCTGTCATTTACTAAAATTAAGTTTTTAAATTTAACTACCTCTGACGACGACTGAAGTCTTCTCCGAGACCACGGGGACAACGCTTATTTGCTAGAAATGTGGTAGGTACAAAAATTAGGTGTTAACATGCAATTTTGCGAGTTCAGCACATTTTGCCAATAATCTAGGCATGCAAATTATGTTTTGTTTTAACCTATATTATACTATACATTATTTACAAACTATTTACATAATATCATATACTCACCATCGCATTACGTACGCAGATAATTTAGTTATTTCGCCCGTGTATCTAATTCTACTGCTAATCGATCGTACAGTTTGAGACGAGTAGAAATCCCATTTATTTTCCGGAGCAAAACGTATTGACTGGCTTTGTGAAAATAACTGTTATTCGTTTGCTTGACATCCCTATTTCACGAAACAAATTTGGCCAGATTTGGGTGTAATTGAGCCATTGAGCTCTGTAATACGACCGGGTATTTTCCCATAAACTTTACTTTGACCTATATAATGCCCAGTTTTATCCATGAATCCGCCGTGAACCCATAAATTTACTTTATTCGCGAGTGAATAGAGCTCCACATAATTTGTAGCCGTTTTTCGATGGAATGTGAATGAGATGAGAATTTAGCGTTCAAATATGAAACCTATTCCAAAATCCGTGAGATTCGATTTTGCATTGACAAATATTTGCTAAAACGCGAACTGGGCTTGAGCAAATTTGGATCTTATATTAAAGTCTCTAAGACTCATTTTCACTTTAGCAGACGGTACCTACAGTCGTAACGTTACTTGAATACCAAGTGCTAAAGTTCAAGATTGAATTAAAATATGATCAAATGATTACCTATGTAGTTAGGAATTCGCCTCTACATATGGGCATTTGCCCTAGATTAGTCCCCTCTTAAGATGAGAGCTCCAACTTAGACAGGTATTTTTTTAATTCAACCCCAAGGGGATGAAAATGATGTAAAAAGTTTTAACGACTTCTATGTAGATGAAACCGCGCACTGGGACTAGTAAAATTACATAATATGTATTTCCTTGAACTTTGCTGACTGGATAACAAAAGTAGCTGTCAATTCTAGACCATTTAAATCGATTTGAACCTTATTTCTTATACATAAGTCCCAAAATGCAGACTTACGAAGCCAATACACTCTGGTTCAGCAAAGGGATGGAGCCTTGACCTACATACTGTGATAAGCTTCGTTATCTCTAGGATTGCCCCCGGGTGTGCTTACAATGCAGACCTACCGTCGTAAAACTAAATGGCTAGGAAGCGACTGCGCCGAAAATGATGCGGTGACATATTTTTTCTGACCTACCTCGCAGAGCTAATAAGTGTCAATGGGAAGTTATTGTATGTAGCATTCCACCTTAAGTTGTTATGCATGGTAGGATAGTTACGCGATGCGTACCCATTTTACTACTAATCGTCTGCCGAATTAGGGGTTCGTGTTTTTGTTATCTAGCAATGTTAAATGTATGTAAATTTCACAAGTTTCTTTTAATTTAATCAACAGTTATTTTGTTATCACCTAGCTCCCGGAGCTCTATCCTATATTTTGTCACTCTTAAGTTCCCTGAAACATTATATTATACCTAATATAAATATGCTCACGGAAGCAATCATGTCCATTTCAGAAGATGGGTCGTCGTCAGTTTCCATAAAATTTTATTTCAGTGTTACGAGTATGTTATTTAAATGTAAGGAGAAGTCGTAAGCAACGAAAGAGTATCTGTCGCCTGCTCTTCAAACAGTAACAACTTCTGTGAGGTGAAGTTTAGAGTAGAGTTTGACTTGGAGAGTTGTTTATATTGGATGTGGTTAACTTTGGAACTGGTTAACCGCGGGATCAATAGACCTATATTATTATGATCTCATCCAGAAGAGTTTTATTTGACTTTCGGTGACTCGGTTTAATTGAATATTGATCCTGAGCCCGTTTAGAGTCACTGACAGTGTCAAAACTGACATATACGCTATAGAGAACGTAATTTACTTTGTATGTTTGTCTCGCTCGTACTAGTATATGAGAAACAGACATGCATAGAAAGTTAATTACGTTCTCGATGGCGTTTTTGTCAGTGCCATATTAGTGGTAGCCTGGCACTGGTCAAAATTCGATAAGAGTTGACATTACTAAGCGGTTTTTATATATTATCTAGAAATGGTCGTTTTTCGTGACCCTTAAAACATTTACTGCCAGCGACCCGCTAGGCGGGTTCTGTCGCTTTTCGCTACATAAGGTTTTTCCAGTGTTATACGCTCGTAGCACGAAACTCGCTCTGGGAGTGAATGTTTTAAAAGACTGATGATGTAAATATTACACATTACACCTATTTCACCTAACATTAACAATTATGTACATGTACATTACAGACAACTATTGCATGATTTTGCTTTTGTCATAAACTGCTGTTCAAAATTGTGGCGGCCATCTTGAGAGTCAGTGTCCCTACAAACCCCACAAACATACGAAAAACAATAGCCTCTCATTTATTAGGTCAAAATAAGGGAAAACTTATGAAAATGGCGTCGTCTGCAAGTAGGCACATGCAGGAGGCAGTATAATGCAAAATACACAAAGCTTCCATTCCAGAGCCTTCTATGGTCAGCAAATTAATCGCACTAGGTAGTAAATTAAAACTAAATATTTTACAGGATGAGAGAGTAATACTTATAACAAGAAAAATGTAACATCAGGATTTCAGGATTACATAGTCGTGTCCAATGCGCGCAGCGACGTAGACGCATTGATAAATGCAGTTTTGTTTTTTTTTCTCCGCTATATGTACGTACCTACTTACATTATATACATCCTTTTTATCGCACATCCCTAAATCGTTAGGTACAGTCACCTGCAATAGTATATAAATATGTTACTCTTCGAAGGCCGCAAAAATATGTGACACACTCTTATGGCTCTACAATTTAATAAGATCGTGTCAGATATTTTTGCGGCCTTTGTTGTATAACATATTATTTGCAGGTGACTGTACTCGCTGCAGGCTCGAATACCCCTTTCAAAGTCCTACAAATACGAGTTGGCCTTTTAAACATAATTTCGTATCAACGGCATATTCTGTTATAAACCCCAAAGTTTTCGCCTGAGCTCGTCAACAATTCATAATTATGCAGCTCTGCAAAATGCAGTTTTCACAATGGAGCCACTTCAACAAGGTACGGTTGGCAAAACATTTCGAAAGCCGCCTGTTCACAAAGTTAAGTAAGCTGTTTTGTTGGCAGCTCAAAACCGCAATTTTCCATAGTTTTTTTAACGTTTTCTTCTTCTAAGTAGTTGTACAGTCGCTAGTCGTTGCAATAATATATAAAACCACTTAATTTCTATACAGCTTGTGTGGCGAAGTGGGTAGGTACAATGAGTTGAGGCGCTTTCTGTACGTGTACCTCTTTGTAGAATATACTTTAAACCTGTACGTATCTACACCTACTGTAAAAAATTTAAATCTAAGAAATCCTATTTAAGTGACGTGACAAGGCCGCTGATAAAAAAGAAACTGTCGATTTTTGCGTCACCAGCAATATTATGTTACACAACGAAGCCCGCAAAAATATCTGACACGATCTTATTTGTAGAGCCATAAGAGCGTGTCACATTTTTGCGGCCTTCGAAGAGTAACATAATTATTGCTGGTGACTGTACCTTATTCATATTTCTTATTATTATTTTGGTAATTTTTATAGTAATTTAGTAACATTTTTGCAACATCCTGGTTTTTACATCGTAGTTGGTCGAAATAAAATGCTTTAATTAAATTTAGTAACAATTTTCGCTTCTGCTTTGCTGACCATCAGTCGTATCTTGTACGTTTATTGTTATAATATAAGGCTTTTTATTTTACTTAACCTTTTCAACGCCAAGAGCCACTAAAGTGGTCGAGTGCTGTCGTGCCCATGACGCCAACAGCCACTAAAAAGGCTATGACGGACGCTGTCAAAGCAATTTTCCTGCTGACAGATAAGGTTTATTTTCGCTCTTCATATTGCAACCATTTGGCGTATAAGCCACATTTTAGCATGGGACGAAAAGCGTTGAAAAGGTTAAGTAAGTATATACAGGACAGAAGTAGTTTTCATTACTTTTTGCTGGCCTTGCGAGGCCAGAGCTGTTATTGTCTTACCGAGTTTGCATCTAAATAAAAAAAACTGCGTAATTATGAAAACTCACTAATACAGGGTCATCACTTAGGTAAACCCTCGGTTAGCAATCGGAATACAGCGCCAGCTCAGACTTACGTAGAACATTAACATGAATTAGCATTTCTACTATTTCTAGTGGACTTGACTGCCTGTAGGTCGATGTTTTACAAAGTTTTGCAGGTCTTACTAGTATTCATTTGCATTTCACTAATTTCGTTGAGGGTTGGTAAGTTACAAAACGGATAAGTCCTAGGTATGAAATTTTAAAGCAAATGACTTTACTACGAAAAGAACGAAAAAACCACGCAGAACATGAAAAAATACTGAAGATTTTATTCTATTTATAAAGTAAGAAAGCTAAGCATAAAAAAAAAACATTAATTTCAAGATTCAAGCATTAGTTCGCACAGTGTCATTGACCGCCGGCATCATGGGCGAGACAGCAATGTTATTAGAATACGCGTTCGATAGAGAGATATGAACAGGCGGTCGATGTACGGAATTCTTTGTGCTTAGCGTCCTTTCTTTAATATTCGTATCACAGAACATATTAAAGAGGTTAGAATGGCTATCGCGCGCAGTTAGTATCGGAACCGGTGTCGCCGTTCGTTCCTCTCCACATTTAGGTAGTAAAAACTTGTGTGCGTGGTGAATGGATACGCCTCCTTTAGACAGATTTGATGTCTGGCTTCTTAATCTGAACGTTATTGTGGCGCAAAAGGCATGTTTACTTCGTTTTTCGGTCAGCGCGGGCGAGTAGCATGCGAGCGTTTGCTCAAAACCGGCGGCGACACGTACCGTGCTCGCATCGCCATTCTACTTGTTCTGTGATTCGTATACTTTATGGGATATGCTAATGTTATTAATATTGTTTTTATTGCAGGTTGATGGTGTGTCTCTCCACGGAGTGTCCAACCATAGGGCAGTGGCGTTGCTGCGAGATGCCAAAGGGCCGGTGGTGCGGCTGAAAGCTTTAAGGTACATTTTCACATTCTACATTCATTGTTCTTCATCAACATCGATTCACGTCTAATGTGGGACAAATACTTATTAAACAACATACAACACAGTATAACAACGCCTTCAGGGTGCTGTTGCGTCTGCCACGCTTCTGCAGCGCGTCAGGCATGTTCGCGGACGCGCAGGTAGACAGTTTCTCTGCTACAATAAGAAAGCGTGCCGCCGCGACGCGTCGCAGAGTGCTGGACAGTAGCAACAGTATCCTGAGTGTGATAGCGGGTAGGCTCGATAGTAGCTATATGCAGCACTGGTCGAACCTGCACCAATCCTTAGCTCCCTATGAAATGTAGTAGGTAGATAGGGTAATAAGTTAATTTTAAGTACTAACATAGTCTAATTTACAAGCTCCTGCATGTACATGTTCAACTAACATATTATGGATTTTTTGTGGTCCGAAATAAATGATTTTTTTTTTTTTTTTTATTTTTATTATTTATTAAAGTTATTAACCTACATTTTGTGTAGATACAAATCTCAATACAACTATCTCTCTCTCATATCATTCCGAAAATATTTCGACAACTGCAATGTGAATGTAATGTTCACCTGTATTTTGGCCTTTATTTTCAGGTATCTCCGCGGGGCGGGGTTTGAGAAGCTGCAGAAAGCCCTAGCGGCCCAGGACGGAAGGAGGTCGCCTCTTGCACCCCCCAGCCCGTCTGTCACCTCCCTTGCCAAGTATAGTTTTAGTGTGGTGAGTATTTTATTGATAATGTCGAGATACCTGCCCAGTAAACACAGCTGGCTCCAGCTACTCCGTCACCTCGTTAGCAAATTGTAACTTCGGGATTCTGCTAGGTACCTACCCAGTATTTTTTTATTCACACTTCTTAATGACGTGGAAAAAACAAGCTCGTTCTGTAATGAAGATAAGGTAAAATCAGCAAGCACTGCAATCATCAAATAGATAGTGACAGCACAGAATAAGTAATAGTATAATCATGTGACAGCCAAAGTGGCTAAATAATCGTAAAATTAACGATGTGTACCGATATATTTGGCTACATTGACCGTATTTGATGCCGAGTGCACCATTTTACAGTTGTCTCATAACAATAAAGCATTTTAAATTTTATGCTCTGATTCTGATACCCATGATAACAAGAATTTTCTTTTTTAAAGTACGACGAATCAACAGTGATAGAAACCGAGCCAGACTCGGAAGCCCCAGGCCACCCGCCGTCGCCCCAATCGCCGTCGGACGACGCCGAGATCGTGATCGGACGAGACGATGAGACCGCCGAGCAGGAGGCGCGTCGGATACAGGACAAGTGGCGGGACATACTGCAGAACGAGCATGACTGGCCGGGGCGGCAGCACGAGTATGATATCATTGTAAGTCCTGTCATCTGTTTTTAACTGGGATATCATGCAGCAGGACTAGTGTGCTACCTCAGTTACCGTCGAACGATACCGAGATCTTGATTGGACGGGATAAAAAAACTGGGGAACGTGAAGCTTGACTCAACCAGGATAAATAGCGGGACATTCTGCAGAACGAGCATCTTGCTCGTGTCGGCTGGGGCGGTTGCACGACTACGATATCTTTGTTGTTGTGTTGTTTCTATTCTGTTTTTAACCTTGGGATCAGCGCACTCTCCCACATCGATGGTTTATTGTGTACTTATACATTGTAGGGACATATAGTTACTTAGGTGCAGAGGCAAAACATTTGGCTAAACAGTTCAGAGTAGGCAGCGAAGGTATAAGCCCAAAATGATCAAAATCCTTTGTAAACAGATGGCTACTTGAAACAGTATCTTAGAATCGAGTAATGGGCTCGCAGATATTTTTCAGACAGAGTACTTAGTACAAATAGTTCAAAGTATTCTACATTTTCATTTCAGGTTGGAACAATAATCAAAGAGAAGGATAGCGGGTTGGGCATCTCACTCGAGGGCACCGTCAGAGTGGTGGGGGGCAAGGAGGTGCAAGCGAGACACTACATCAGGGCCATTGCCCCGAACGGTCCTGTGGCGAGATTAGGATTGTATAAAGTTGGAGACGAGTTGTTGGAGGTAAGTTAATTTTTTGTTTTATTATGTCATGTGTACTAATTGCTAGAGTCCTATCCCCGGTTAGGTATGATGCTAATGGTTATTTATCAAGAGGTTACAGTTGCACTTATTCTGGTTGTTTATTTAAGATGAATTGTATGCTGATTTACTTATCTGATAAGCTCTCTCATAAAGATAAGTGGCTTAAACCGCCGAAAATCTGATAAAATAACAGGAAACCGTCTGATAACGACACGTTGGTTAGAAGTTTCTAAAAAAATTCATCAGCTAATCTTAAATTTCCAGGTGAACGAGTGGCGGGTACTAGGCGCGCATCACGTCGAGGTGGTGACGCGATTACGCGCGGTGACGTCGCCGGTTTTGCTGGTGTGTGTGAGGAAGCGGGATGACGAGAACAAAGGGAAGACTGAGGGCAGTTTTGCCAGGGTAAGCCTTTCGAAATTTACTGATCTCTTTAGGAAGCCAATATATCTGTAATAAATAAAATTTTAAATCCAGTTTTACAAACGCCAGAAGACCTGGGTAGGTATTATGGTCGCCTTAAACAAGTTTATCACAACTTCAAATACGAGAGCAATTCAGTTCGATAGTGTCGAAATGTGACATATACGAAATATTGTATTTAATTCGCCTTCATTAAGTGATAAGTCTGTCAATATGAGCAGGCTTCAAAAGTAGCTGTCTATTCTATCCAACAAATTTCGTCCTCATATTTATTAATATGTGTTACAAAATGGAGCTAAACTAAAATGCATACTTATGTTTTCAGAGCAAGACCCTCGGCGGCAGTCTTCAAGACCTGTTGACGCCCCCGCAGAGACTCATCAAAGCTAAGTCGGAGAGTTCAGTAGCCTCCTTATGTAGCACCAACACTGTCATGTCTACGGGGCACGACCATGATGGTAAGGACAGTGAACAGTCTAATGAATATATGTAGGTACTTAAAGTGTAATTCTATAGAACTTGCTAATTATGTCTTGCTAAGTATCTCTTGAATACACTATAGGGGAATGTGTTGCCCTATAGAGTATTCATGACATTACCTAGTATTATAACTCCCAATGTAAGCCTATTACTTATAACAGAACTTTATTTAAGTATAGAATAATGCGACTCCACAGTCAAATAAATGTAGTTTTGTGGAGCTTTGTCCTTAACAAAAAAGTTGTAACTTTTGTGTAATAAATAACTAAAATAAAATAATAAATAATGTAAACAAAAGTCACTAGAAAATTCATATTTTTTACTGTTTCAATATGGCGGTTTGTTTAGGTACACAGTTAGCAATTTCCATAGAATGACACTTTACTTTAATGGTAAAGGATTTCATCAGCTAGCATGCTAGTATAATTTTATTATTAGCTGCAGAATAGGGGTCCCTCCATAATAGCTACAACCAGTCCCTTGCTGCCCTAATCGATAGTTTTCTTTATTTGGTCACCATTATAGGGTTATCAACGAGCGGTGTAAACTGTAAACGCTATAATACCCTATGGCTCTCTCGTGAATATAAGATCGATTTAAATACCTACACGTTATTTTTGAATTTGTCTTGTAAAAACTAACTGTATGGCCCGTCCATGTGAAGATTTTTGGTCGAGGTCTACGGCAGTAAACGTGCTTTAACCGCTTCTCTCATTCCAGAATTCTGTACGGAAGAACTGGACCGCAACCGCTCACGTTCACTTGAGCCGCTGAGTGGACTAGCGATGTGGAGCGATCGCGTGGAGTACATCCAACTTCAGAAGGAAGAACGGGGGCTTGGCTTCTCCATACTTGACTATTTGGTAAGTGCTGAGAGGTTAGAAAATAAAAGCAAAATGAGGGTCAAAGATTATGTTCAGTATTTTGGTCGTTGTCAAATATCTATCTAATACCTTTAAACGTGCAATTCTTGTTTATTTATTTATACATATATATATATATATATATATATATATATATATATATATATATATATATATATATATATATTTCGGGAATCTCGGAAACGGCTCTAACGATTTCGATGAAATTTGCTATACGGGGGTTTTCGGGGGCGAAAAATCGATCTAGCTAGGTCTTATCTCTGGGAAAACGCGCATTTTCGAGATGTTATATGTTTTCCGAGCGAAGCTCGGTCACCCAGATATTAAGGTCTAAGGTCTAAATGAGCAGAAAGCGCCCATCATTTCACACTCGAACGTTTATAAAAAGGTTCTAAGTCAAAAAAATAAGATCATCTTCCTCGCGTTGTCCCGGCATTTTGCCACGGCTCTTGGTAGCCTGGGGTCCGCTTGGCAACTAATCCCAGTAATTGGCGTGGGCACTAGTTTTTACGAAAGCGACTGCCATCTGACCTTATTAGTCTGGGCTGCGGATTAGTCCGGTTTCCTCACGATGTTTTCCTTCACCCAAAAGCGACTGGTAAATTATATCAAATGATATTTCGTACATAAGTTCCGAAAAACTCATTGATACGAGCCGGGGTTCGAACCCGCGACCTCCGGGTTGCAAGTCGCACGCTCTTACCGCCAGGCCACCAGCGCTTCTTTGATTCAAAAAAATAAGATATTAGTTCGAAATAGTCCTTTGACAATTCTATTAATTTATATTGTATTGTTGTGCCCACAGAACATATTAAAGATGTTAGAACGGCTATCGCGCGCAGTTAGTATCGGAACCGGTGTCGCCGCTCGTTCCTCTCCACATTTCCACATTTCTCGCGCAACGGTAGTAAAAACTTGTGTGCCTGGTGAATGGATACGCCTCCTTTAGACAGATTTGATGTCTGGCTTCTTAATCTGAACGTTATTGTGGCATTTGTGGCGCAAAAGGCATGTTTACGTTTTTCGGTCAGCGCGGGCGAGTACTAGCATGCGAGCGTTTGCTCATAACCGGCGGCGACACGTACCCTGCTCGCGTCGCCATTCTACTTGTTCTGTGGTTGTGCCCCAGGACCCTTCGGAGCCCGGCAGCTCGGTGATCGTGGTGCGGTCGGTGGTGGCGGGCGGCGCGGCGGCGGCGGACGGGCGGCTGGCGCCGGGCGACCGCCTCGTGTCCGTCAACGCGCAGGACGTCGCTCGCGCCCCGCTCGCGCAAGCCGTGCAGGCCATCAAGAGCGCGCCCAAGGGTACGTCACCACTATAGTTCGTTTTTTTTAGCGTTAGAAATAAGGTAAACAATCTTGATGTGTCTTTTAATTGAAAAACACATTTTAAAAATAAGTTACGGCAAATATGTAACAATTATGAATCTAATACGATCATTTATATTCTTCTGCTTTCATAAGTAATAGTTTTTAGGGTTCCGTACCCAAAGGGTAAAAACGGGACCCTATTACTAAGACTCCGCTGTCCGTCCGTCCGTCCGTCCGTCCGTCCGTCCGTCCGTCTGTCTGTCACCAGGCTGTATCTCACGAACCGTGATAGCTAGACAGTTGAAATTTTCACAGATGATGTATTTCTGTTGCCGCTATAACAACAAATACTAAAAACAGAATAAAATAAAGATTTAAGTTGGGCTCCCATACAACAAACGTGATTTTTGACCGAAGTTAAGCAACGTCGGGCGGGGTCAGTGCTTGGATGGGTGACCGTTTTTTTTGCTTGTTTTGCTCTATTTTTTGTTAATGGTGCGGAACCCTCCGTGCGCGAGTCCGACTCGCACTTGGTCAGTTTTTTTAGCATTAGAAATAAGGTAAACAATCTTGATGTGTCTTTTAATTGAAAAACACATTTTAAAAATAAGTTACGGCAAATATGTAACAATTATGAATCTAATACGATCATTTATATTCTTCTGCTTTCATAAGTAATAGTTTTTGATTTTTAAAAAGCGTTTTTTCAATTAAAAGACATGTCAAGATCGCTTACCTTCTTGCAAGTTCTTTCTAATGCTAAAAAAACGAACTATAGCGGGGCTTAGAAAAAGATGGGTAGTCTATATCGCGGGCGAGATAGTG
Organism: Cydia amplana; assembly: GCF_948474715.1. NCBI lineage: Eukaryota > Metazoa > Arthropoda > Insecta > Lepidoptera > Tortricidae > Cydia > Cydia amplana. The sequence goes on from NC_086070.1 coordinate 21,513,967, forward strand.
TCGCGCCCCTTCTGTGTTAGGCCCACAGACGATCGGTTTGGCAGGCGTGCGGGCGCAGCATGGTTCCATTTTTATCGCCTGTCACTATGCCCGTCACTTTCACACTTACATACTTGTTAAAACGTGACAGGTCGTGCTGACAACCCGACCGTGCTACCGCCGTTGGTTTTTTCAAACAGAATAGATTTTTTTTTCTCCTATAAAGTTAATTTGTAGGTAAGTTAGAAAGTGGAAAGTTAGAACATTAAACACCCTGTCACAATTATTGCAGTCGAGTTATCAGACATACATATTCATATACTTATAAAGGTAAATATTATCTTTATCAGGGATATCTCTTTGTTCAAAATATTTACTCTTTCATATTGTCCTAAGCCTAATTCTGTGACTTGATAATATGAGTCCATATTTGCCGACTCTATTTTATTTGTTTACATGAATGTATGAAATGGTGTGTGTTTTATTTAATTTACCAATTTTTTATTTAATTTGTTTCCCTAATAATGTAATAATATTGTGCAATTTAAATATCTAAATATTTAATTTGCTACCTATCTTCTAATAATAATTTTCCACCGAAAATACGTGCAGGTACAACAACAAAGATACCTTCTTACAGGCAGTTTTCGCCTAGAAATTGTCAAAAAACGTAAAAATGCTTTTTTTCAGAATTTTAGTAAAATAATGCATTTAATTAAATAGCAATTTTATCATGGACTTAATAGCGTTTAGTGATAACGCAGCCCAATGGGTGAAGAACCTAGACATTAATTTGTAAATAAAATTGTAGAACGACTCATAATGCCATACGAATAAATAAATAAATCATGAAAGCTCAAAAAAAATATAATTCCAACAAGTAAATATAGATAAGCGGCTCAAATATCTAACTGCTTAAATATTATATAACATTGTTACTAAACGTGGTTTTGTAGCTACTCAAATAAGGAAATAATGTTTATTATGTTAATTTAATGTCGGAATGACGTTTGCGTTAGTTTATACGTATCCTTGTTCCTTCACAGACGTGTTTAATTGTATCAAACAGTCTTTGTATTAGTGTGTAATCAGGAAAAATCTACGGTAGTATAAAGAGGTTTTTTAAAAGAATTCTCAAGTTTTTGATTTTGTTAAACGCAACTCTTAATTAATACTAAAATAGCTTTGTTTGACTAAATATTAAAGAAAACAAACGGCTTAACACGTGCATATAAAAACGTAATAATTATTTAACCTACCTAGTTTAGAATATATTACTGATTAAAAACAAGGAAAAAATTGTATATACTTCATACTTCTTTTACAACGAAATAGTTTGTTGTTCAATGAAAGTGGTAGATGAGGGACTCCTAAAATTACGTACGTGTGTGTTTTCTACAAGAATGTCCCGGTTAATTTTGATTATTATAATTGTATTTATTTTTAGTGATATTAACGGGTCTACTGCGATATATAATTTCATTATTTTTACCTTAAATCCGACGTTTCAACTGGGTTGCACCAGTTGTGGTCACGGATGACTGACGTCCCAGCAAAATGTCAACGGAGATATGAAAATATTGTATTTGTTTTAGGTATCGTGACCATCGGCGTGGCGAAACCTCTGCCCTGCAGCACAGTGGTTGGGGGTCAGAAAGCGAACGGACACAGCATGCAAGGCAGCCAGGTGAGCACCATTTCCCTATTTTCGTTGAGACAGTTAATCGATCATTCGTAAACCTTAATGCAACGAGATAAGGTTCACTAATAATCAGTTTACTGATATGTCGTTTTTTTAGCATTAGAAAAAGGGTAAACAATCTATGCGTTTTTTTTTTATTAAAAATACTTTTGAAAAATACCTTTATATACAGCTTGCAGAGGAACTTTATAAAATGCATTGACGTATAACTCAGGACGGGCCTTATGGGCACTAAAAATGGTACTAATTCAGCGGTGTCTCACGAATTCGAGCCAAACGTGCAGTCTAGTGTAACGCAACTAGTTGCGACCAATCGTACGCGTGATGCGAACTCATCAACCAATCGCGATGTAATGGTGTCACACCGCTGTATTGGCCCCATTCATGTCCCATTCTTATCGCCCGTAAGGCCAGTTTTGAGATATACGTCAATGCTAAAATAAGGATTAAGTACATTCAAATAAATATAACGTTGTTATAATTTTTTTTAAAGAAAATAATCAAATAGTTATTACTTATTTATTTGTGTGAAGTCTTTGTAAGTGACTGTGATATTGTACACTGATGGGAAAGTAAAAGTAAGTTATTTCACTTATTAAGCTTTTTCTTTATTAATGCTTAGAGCAGTATTAATTTACCTAATACAAATAAATAGCATGCGATTTATAATAATTATATTTTATAACAAATCTTGTACAGTAAAGGGAATATTACCGCTCTAAGATTAAAATAGTAAGTTATTGTTTTAGAAATTGTTAAAATAGTTAATTAAAAGAATTCCCTTTAGTGTACAATATATTTTTGGATAAGTGCTTGACTTTCATAACATCATTTAAGTGTAGTTAATACATTTGAATTTGCTCTATTTCGTGCTTCATATATTTAACATACCTACTCACTAGTTAATTTTAATGTATTTTAATAACATTTCTACGCTTTTTTTCCTTGGTATGTTTGCGTTTTGTATTATGCTTGCAAAAAATACTAATGCTAAAACTTTTATTTCACAGAAACTGGAATACTTTACGAAGATCCTACGCCTGATCATGTCCCTGCACCGCGACATAATGGAGCTACAGCTGCAAGCGCAACACGCCCCGCTGTCCAACTTGCCCCCGTCTCCCCCTTTCCCGCCGCCCCCCTTCCGCGTGCCGCCCAAGATCAACGCCGAGATATCGATGAAATGACAGGAGGACAAACTGAAATACACTGTCACTGTGGAAATACCTGCCAGCTATGATGATTCTAAAATTTAGTCCTCGGCTCGACGCAGCAGTCGGCTTAAATATATATTGAAATGTTAAGCACAGGGGAGAGCGGGGCTAAATGGTCCTAGGGTTTAATAATCCTCTATATCGGCCTACTTAAACATGTCGTTAAAATTGCGACCTATGTTTCAGACAGAAAACGTTAGATTGGTTGTTAAAAGTACTCTGAATACCTAATGTAGATCCTGAGGTTATTTGAACGCTTAGCTGCTTGAGGATTTGCTATACACTTTTGCTAAGGATTATTATACCTATACAATGTGAAACCTCCTAATATGTAAGATGCTGATTGTGATTAAGTTTTGTTAAATTTAATGCCTGAGCAGTAATATAATCCATACTAACATTACTTATAAAAGGAAGTCTGTCTGTTACCTCTTCACGCTTAAACCGCTGAACCGATATAGATGAAATTTGGTATACAGATAAAGATAAAGATAAAGATAAAAGATAGTTTATTCAAGTAGGCATAATTACAATGCGCTTATGAACGTCAAATAAAGCTAGGTAGACCGGCTCCAACCCTACACCTCTGCCCCGAGAAGATTTTACAGATTGTTTGAGTCCCGAAGAAGGACATAGGATAGTTTTTATCCCAGAAATAATTCCTTAAGGGGGTGGAATTTGTATGGGGAATTAACAACAACTGCATAACAAACTTTGTCGATAGGAACTGTCCCGCCGCGCGCCGGCACTGGTGGACGATTTAGTTGAAATTTGGTAAAGGGATAGTATCTATCTCATTCGAGTCCCGGAGAAGGACAAAGGATAGTTGTTATCCCAGAAATAATTCCTTAGGGGTTGGAAAGGGGGGTGGAAGTTTGTAATTCCACACAGACGAAGTCGCGGGCAAAAGCTAGTAATATAATAATTGTCAAGTGGGCGCTGTTATTCTCATGTATCCCTATACCACCATGTCACCCTTGACAGTTGAGTATAGTATGAAAAAAATAGGTTTTTCTTGACTAGTTTAGAAATTCCGCAACATGGCGCGTGATTATATATTTCTGGTCAGGCTTTAAAGAACTTATCGTAACTTTTTAAATTTTTTTATCCTTCTAAATAATGCAATTTAAACTGCCCCAATTTAAATGTAGTGTATGTATAATTATAAATATATATTTTGAAATTGTATAATATACCGGGAATCATTTTATTTTTATTTATAATCGTATACTCTTGAATTGTCCTATCGGTCGTGGTCTCGTCTTAGGTTATACATACGTTTCTTATAATATCCTACCTACCTACGTGACCTACCGTGACTACGGTACCTACCTGAATTCCATAGGTACTACATAAATAACAATTTTAATAAAATAGTGATATTATCATCACATGACATCAATGAGATCTAAAATAAAACTTTCTTAGGTTATTTGAGAGAGATGAGCCAATGTGAAAATATAAATATGTTAAATAGTACAATAATAAATTTGCTGCCAAATGTATTTGACGCAGAAAAAACATATTTACTTACCCCTTTTTGGACAACATTTATCTACAAACAGCTTTGATTTAAATTATAATATTTGGCCTAACATTTGTTAACAAGTGATGAGATACTTAATTGCAAAAAATTTTCGGCGTCATTTATTTAGGTGATATAGACTTAGAAATCATAGATAGGACTAGAAGACTAATGAGACTTAATGAAATAAATGTAGTAATTATTCATTCTACAAAAGTATGCCCAAGTAAGACTCGATACTTAACTTAAATATCGCGCTGGTAACTTTTATGATTTAAAAGCTTGCCCAGAAAAAAGGTTTTCAATTTAGGTGTAGAGCAACGAAACCTCAAAATTTATTGCAAATCTTTAATAATTAATAAATATTTTAATTGAACCAGAATTTATTCCACCAGCCTTTTGCTGGCCTGCCACTTAGCGCGCTGCTGGCGTGGCGGTTAGCGCCTCTGATGATCAGCTGTCAGGTGCCCGGGACAAGGAATAACGATATTATGTTTTATTTGAGGTAGAGTTACGATAATAGCACCCCTCCATACAAATATGTATGCAGGGGTGCCAAGATAATAGCTTATCTGACTGTACCTACGACATGAAACACTATTTCACTTTATGTAGGTAATTGGAATAAGGTATTCGTCACTGTACCTAAACATGACAATGTTTTTTACTCTGTACGAGTATTAAGATTGAAATTCTTACATATTAGGTATGTAAGTACATAGATCTGTGTGTAGATTATTCCGTCAATTGATATGTGATAGATTTTGTTGAGAATATTGTAAAATTTTGAAGAAAGAGATTACGGTTGTTAAGATGTTTTGGAATTGAGGTGCGAGGTCGTCATAAGTTTATTTTATTGTCCAATTTATTATAATGAAATAAAATATAAGTTTTCAAATAATTTGCAACCGAAGAATCAGAATAAAATTGCTAAGACTAAAGGTATCATGAATTAATAAAAACTAGATTTGTTTTTTTAGCTACTGTTTGCACGTGATACGATGTAGGTATACGTCTAAAAAGGTTTATCTAACAATTATTTACCATTGAATGCATTTATTATGTTTTTTTTTTAATTTTTTCGAAACTTCATTGTCTAGAATCAAATGATATGAGTATATAAATATTGATCAATGAATAATATATATTGTTAAATATATGTATGGACAAAATATAATGTGATATCTATATATTAATGTATTTCCTTTCCTTTAATATTGAATTTAATAAAATATAGGTAGCGTAGTTAAATTATTGTTGTTCGTGATAGCCTCGGCAAAATTAGAAAATGTCAATATGTTGCTGATAGTACCTAACAAGTCGAAGAAGATAACCACTTATTTTTTTATTTATTTATACAATATACGGAATATAATATTCTATATTCTTACATTAACAACATTTTTTTTGTAAGTAGCTTCCCTTTACCTTGCTCTTATATTATTTTATTTAATGTTGTGTCGAAAATAACAATAACACATCATTCAATAAAACCTTGCCAGCAAACTAAATTTAATTTGCTAGAGAAAAACATTGTAAGGCCACATTATACCGCGGTATATCATTTTCTTTGTAAACATTACAGACAATGAGTATAAGTAAATGAATTTGGTCAATGTGGAATTCCTTACAGGAAACAATTGGACATATCATAGTTGTAAGTTTAGCAGTCAGCTAGTATGATATTTGTTTAACTGATTTGTTCAGAAAGAAGGGTATGGTTTATATGTTGTAAACACTAGAAAATGTCGCGTCGCGTCAGCTTAAATCCTAAGCTTAAAAAAATTAAGATTTGAAGTTAATTAATAGGCGACTTTAGCGGACAATAGCTAAGAGTTGTAATACTCTTAACTTAGTTTAAAAGAGTCTTGTTTCGTTGAAAATACTTAAGTCAACATGACCATTGGAACATGTAGTATACTTACCTAAGTATACTTATCTGATACCTATCAGGGAGCCAAAATAATAGAGACAAACCAAAGAAAGTCTGTAGCGCTAGATTAAAAGTAGTTTTTAAAAATCAGTATGCGACAACACCACAGAAAATGGATTAAATAGTCTTGATACTTGTGAAATTTCTACCATATTTACCGTCTATGAAAAAATTAAGCTGTATGCACAGCTTAATAATTATGGTAAAATAAATTTCATTCCAACAATAGATGTCACTATTAATATGTAGACATATACTAATATTGATAAATAATATTGGGAGAATGTGACATTTGGCTTCATCAAAATTAATAAGCTTTTGTAATATCCGCGACGGCGGTAAATAGGTACAAAGGGCCTACCGCGAACACCGAAGTTCTCAATATGCGAGCATCTTTCTCTTTTACTTTCATTAAGGCGTAATTAGATTGACAGAGAAATTGCCCGCAATTTGCGAACTAAAGTTTTCGGAAAAACGAAATAAACCATTAAAACAATAAACATATATTAAAAATTAATTTTAGCTTTAACTAGTAGGTACCCATGCCGTGAGCATAAGCATGGAGGTTGTGGGTTCGAGCTCAAAACCCGGCTAGTACCAATGAGTTTCTCGAAATGTTAGAGGAAGTTCATAAGTATGCCTATACCTATTAGGTGTGTTCAATTTGCTGTGAAACCTTTGTCTAAACCAATATTATATTATCTATCTTAATACTTCACCATATGTACCTACATATGGTGAAGTATTAAGATGTTTCATTCCACTTACCCGTCATCAACTCCAAATTTTGTAAACATTGTCGTTTTTCAGCTTGAATCGCCTCGTGCGGACTTTTTACAAGTGTAAAATTATTCGTCATGCGGAAAAGTAACTCCCGCACGCCGGTTTTGTAAGGTTTCACCATGTTTATTCCGTTCATCACAAAACACAATGAATATTTAAACGATTTTGACAAACACATACCATAGTGCATGACGTTTACTGACTGCTTAAAAACATTGCCATATGTAGTTTTTTAATTCGATGTCAAATTATTGCGCTGCAGACTTTCTTTGGTTTGTCTCTAGTAAATTGTTGATAGGACCTTCGATTTATAGACCACCCTGCATATTCAGAGAATGGCCCAATTGTTTACACAAATGTACTACAATTGAAAATGATTGGTTTTTTATTTACTAATATTTACAACAACATCAAAAAGTTCGTAAATCTCTTTGTTCTTGACTTAGATTGCTATTTTTACAAGACAATAGCATTGTTTCCCGTTTGTTTGTGATTGCGGGACGTAAACGTGAATCACCACGACTCGCAACGAAAATAGTACATTACATACCTAGGGAAGTGAATTTGTAAATGCTCCAGATCGCAGGTGTTTGTGGCCTGAACCGAAGGTGAGGGCCATAAATATGCGATCTGGGGCTTTACGAATTACCGCCCGTGGTTTGTATAAAGTTTTACGTCTTGCCTTGGCCAGGAAGTGAGATTCTCTTCTCGCGTAGCCTAGGGTGACGTAATAGTACATTGTGTTACTGTTGCTCGATTTGAGTCAGGCAAATGCGTTTCTAGTTGCACGAGAAATTGAATTTATAATTCTACTAACGGCCTCTTAGACATGTGACCCTGTACCACGTACGGAGCTGGTTCCTAGGTTTGAACCCGGTAAGAGCATTTTGTGTGCTTTTTCACTAATAGGTATCTTCTATAGTCAGTAGCAGTACCCAATACAAAAAAAAACGAAATTTTACTTTCGGGTTTAGTTAAATCTGATTTGTTTAAGATTAACTTGCAACATATTAATATTTATTTTATCCTCAATAACAATAATTATAATTAACACTACATACTTAATACTGTATTACGATTAGGAAAAGCGATTTACCGAGTTTTAGATACTTGGACGAAACATATGCTAGTATATAAATAAATATCATACTAACTGATTGCTAAAATTAAATGTTCTAGCTGTAACTAAGACTTAGCTTAGGCATTGCTATGTCAAAGGACTATAGGCTTTAAAGGAAACGAATTGTTGTGAACTGTAATAATAGATATATCGATGTTGCTTAACGAGCTCTGTGTTGATCGTTTATATATGCTTTATCATGTGTGTTGTCATAAACGTTGGTAAATCTTTGCTGTTTTACTTGTCACCCTAACTTTCCCTTACCTTTCATATACCTACACAGTTTTTCTACAGTCGCCATCAGATAAATCGGAGCGGTCAAGGTGTTTATAAATGTCTGAACATAGCATCTATTATAAAGACGTTAAAGTGTAAGTATGTTGAGATCTTTTGAAGAACTTCGCCGCTCCGATATATCTAATGCCGATGGTACTTGGGTACGGCATACACTGGTAGATATACAACATAATATTGCACGTTATAGAGAGGTATAAAAATGTACTTTATTAAATAATGAGATATAGGTATATTTATATTTAATCATTTTATATACTTAACAGAGATTTAAAAAATTGCGTAAAATAATATTTTTGAAATAATTTCAATATTACTACTAAATAATTTTTTCACAGGAATGCATAAACTCGCTGGCATCAGACGATCACACCGGGATGGATTCCTTCCATGAATGTCTCCAAGAATACGGAGAAGGCCTAGAGGTCGTCCAAATATGCCTCGAGCCCGAGGACACATCTATTAAGGACGAGGAACTATCAGCCCTGTGTGATCTCAGCTTTGATGATTGTATCAAACGAGATGATACTTTGAACGAAAACATTAAAAACGTACCAGACAAAGTTAACGGCGTAACTGAGTTGAAAGCATCAAAATCTGACGACTCGTTGGATGACCCTGATGACGACATGACAATAAGAGAAGATGATGTTTTAATTACGCCACGAGAACTTCCCGACATCAGAACGAAATTTGTTGATGACAAACAATCGGATCGAACTTTGTCTAAACAACAAAGTAAAGATATATCGACATCAGATGAAATGGTTTTTGCAGTGACACCGACAGGTTTAGAAAGAATTAGTTTCGAAAAGTATTGGAAAGAATGTGACACAAAGACTACGTTAGAAAAAGTGAAAAGTGATGAAAGTTGGAAAGAGTGCTTAAATTCGCCAACAGAAGAAACTTCAAGTTTTTACGACGCTACCACAAGAATTTCCGTCCAAGAAGATGGGCAGTCCCTTCTGTTCATAGACCATGAAATTGATGGCTATGAAACGTGCGTTGATGACGATTCTTCGTCCGTAAAGTGTACAGAAAAGAATGGCCATAAAATCAACGGCGATCGAGAGATCAAAGTGGAAGATAAACACGATAAAACAGATGCGAGAAACAAAGACAAAGACGTCGATGCCAAAAATACAGAGCAGAACGCTCCCAGTATCTTAGACGAAGTGTCGTATAATCCGTGCATCCAGGAGCATATAATAAAACAAATGAAATCCTTAAGAATCGAACCCATAAATATGAATATAAGCCATAAGAAGAAAAAGAAAAGTCCGACGAAACATAAACCGTCCAAAACTGTGCAGTGCGTCGAATACTACAACGATCAAGCCGAATGTTTAGAAGAAATAAGACAAAAGAGGATAAAAGAAGAGGAAACCATACATAAAGCTGAGCAGAAGAAGATTCTGGATTCAAATAAAGCTGTGATTGAAAAAAAGCTTCATATGAAACTAAAAGAACCGAGTGAAGAATCGACAGACTTGGAAACAAGTTACGTTCCTGGGTGTCATAAGTGTTTTTTAGAGAACTATGCCTACGCTATCACGAAAGCGTATATAGCGGAGGCCCATGCTTGCAAGTTTTGTGAAGTGATTCGTGAGATACTGGAGGTTCCGAAGGATATCCCGGATCGGAGAATGTCTGCGCCTGCCTTCGTCAGCCTGGAGAGTCCAGGGTCTACGACGGAGGAGGAGGATTTGTTGATGGTGCCAATCGTGAAGGACAGGAGAAAGTCTGCTGGTCCTTTAAAGTTTCTTGTGCCTTCGAGGAGAACCAGGTATGTTGATCTAGGTTATTTACAATTTATTATTTTTATTTATTAAATTAAACCACCATTCTTGCTACTTACTAATAATTTCACGACCCGCGTCTGCGACAGGCGTCTTTCGGTCTAACCCACAGTCTTCCGTTCCGATAGCCGACTTATTTACAGACCTCGGAATTTAGGGGGCAGATTTTAACAGGTAGGTAGGGAGTTTTTATATCGATACATTTTTAACTATCGATACTTCTCCCTAATACATATGATCCTAGCCGGTAGTTTAGTTGGTAACTGGTAAATATATTTTAAGAAATCAAAGGGATCTTTATAAATACAAGGGTAAAATTCAATATAGGGGAATTTTACCCCTCGACCGCCAAAGACGTTTGACTAACTTTCTAGCATTCCAATAAGGTTTATGTATTTAATATTGGCGCGTTATATGGGTAATAAAATAAAATAATAGGCGTGGCGTTCAAAGGGTAAATGACATACACTACGTACAATTATGGCAGTACATATGTAGGGGCACATATAAATAATTAACAAACAAATAAGTCAAATAACTTTTCACAAACCTTGCTTTAAAATAACATCAGACGAACGCAAACATTAAAGATTTCCTGAAACACGTGCCGAGAAGCCTAATGCGATGAAGCCTTATTTTGAGGTCGGCTTTATAAGATCTCTTTACACGACTACAATCAAATCTGAACCTAAGCAATACCGTACAAGACTTAGTTTCCAACGACATATAATCACGTGTACATGGTCACGGGAATGCCATTGTATGTTATAGGTTATTTTGAATGAAATAGGGTCGGGATTTGAATAACCGGGCAAGGAAAGAGTTTTTTTTTGCGAACGTCAGACTTTTTTAATAACAATTGTTCAAGTTCAAGTTGAAAAGGTTAGGACAAGACAAGAGGATATGGCGAGTCATATCATGTGTCCCGACAAACGGGACAACATATTGAAGTATTTAGGAATTCCTAAATGTCGAAATGTCTAATTAGACGAAAATACCCGATAAAAAAAACTTAACCAAAAATTCTGAAGTAAAAAATTGTTAATATGTATTGGGCGACACCAAGCAATTTTTTAATACTATAATAAAGTATTCAGTAAATTAACTAAGTGATAGCGAATTAAACAATACAATTTGTTAAATTTACTAATTCAGACAAAGAGTATACAATGTGACATGTGACCTAATTCCTATCTAAATAGGAAAGTCAGATGGCGGGTGGTCGAAGTTGGAAGGGTTAGCAACGCGCGTGTGACTCCTCTGGAGCTGTAAGCATCAATAGGCTGCGGTAACTACTTACAGGGTAGCCCAAATACGTTCAGATTCTTTTAAAGAAGCTGTTATCATTAAAAACTAAAACTACAATAATTTAAAATATATTGATTTAAACTAACACGATTCTCACTCATAATAATACTTTTTTTTTCTTTTTTTGGGATTAAGTCCCGTGGTAGTTCATAAAAGTACAATCATTTAACTTAAGTAAAATGTTTATCTTCATAATATTCTCCTTTAGCTTTGATACTCGCACACAAAAGCAAACTGTTTTTTAAATTATCAACAATATGTCGCAGTAAAAATATTTGTCAACATATTTTTGGGCCACCCTGTACTATTAGGTAGGGGGTGGCTGTACCGGTGCATGTTTACCACAGACGTGTTATAAAAAAGACGTCGGTCGATTGGTAAAATCTTGTTCGCAATTTTTTGGCATCGTGACGTGAACCGCGACAGTAATTTTCATCAAAATTGTCTAGAAAGGCCCTCGTAACATGTGTATTAGGTAATGATTAGGTAATCCATCTTTATTCTACGGGACGCCATGTATTTGACCTAGATTACCTTTTCTTGTAGAGCGCCTGAAAATCACCTATAGCTTTATATTTTTTTGCTATAATTTTCAAAAGTACCTAGCACCACTAATCCTACTGATAACGGAACACATCAGTTCCACTTATGTAGTTGCTATTAGGCTTATCAAAGGAATTACCGTATTGTCCAAGTTTAAACAATGATGATAATTGTCAGTCCATACTAGTTACTGGTCTTTGCTATATTGCTCGTTAATTTGGGTGAGTGGCGCCTACGCAATTGAGTAATTGAGTATGTCCCGATGGGACTATGTATTGAGTCTAGTGGCACGCAAATACTGCCCCAATAATACGCATAACAACAGTACATCGGACAAATAAAGTACATATTCAAAGTAATATTCTAATGAACCATACGGATGTTTTGCGGAAATATCTAAGTTCTCTGTGAGAACATGGTGACATGAAGCACTTTCAACATTATCGTGAAATAAAGTTATATAAATTCAGACTTGTATATCTACATAATCACATTATTATCCAATTATGCAACGGGTAGGGACCCGTACGAATGACAATAGTCCGATGTAAGGACATCGGAAACTATTTTCTGTCATTAGTTGTTGAAAGACCTATCCAACGATACTACACAAATACACAGCCCAAAAATTTTTTTTTCAAGATTTTACTTACTTAACTAGTTTCTTCGTCGCGTCGCTAAGTCGCGGACAGGCAGACTCACACACCAAAATGGGAACATTTTAAGGATTCCTGAATACGGAACTATACGCAACCGTTTCTCACTATGACTAAGTATGCACTTTAACATGCTTCCGCTTGAAAGTGGAGCAGGTCACTTTCATCCGTTTCCCATTAACTAATATGAAAGAGTATGGGGAAATTAAAAAAAAAAACAATCTCCAGCCCCGGCCGGCTTAGGGGATTAGAGAAAACAGTCAACCACGTCTAGTGCTGCGCCGATGTCGATAGGTACATTTCCGTCAGTTTTCCTTTGGAAACATAAAGGATAGGATTAGGATAGGGCAAAATGCTTTTTAATGCAAATATTAATGCTTTGTTCGCTAATGTGGACAAAGAAATACTTTTAAAACATTAGAAATTATGACATCAAATTATTCCACAAAATCACCCGTAGGTACCTTAGTACCTACGGTCTTAAGCATGGATAGTGTGCCAGAGTGTGGCACATTGGGAACCTGCATGACTGCATGTGCAGTCACGGACTTCAAATAATGAACCATTTAGGTTTTACTTTACATTAATTACTTACTTTATAGCGTTAGAATTGGAATCAAAATGGCTTGAAACCTAAATGGCTCAATAATTATAGTCCATGACCGTTCGTAAGTTTTACGTCATGTTTAATTTCACAAACGGGTCTACCGCGATATTATTTCATTGTTTTTACCTCAAATTCCGATGTTTTCCGTGACCACAGCTGGTGCAACTCAGCTGAAACGTCGGAATTTAAGGTAAAAACAATGAAATTATATCGCGGTAGACCCGTTTGTGAAATTAAATATGCGTACAAAACGAGAGAGTTTAGAGTTTTAGGTCATGTTGTCACAGCAACGTTTAACGTGCGGCCAATGAGTCATGTTTTGTCAACTAGATTGACGCGTAAATGAAAATGTACAAAAATATGATATTTATTTGTTCATGTTTTACGTTTAGTCGTTTGATACCCCTCGTATTTATTTATACAAAAGCATGATGCATACTCGTAGTATATTCGTGAAAAGCGGAAATGTGTTTTTAACTACCTTGATGTTTAATTTAAAAATGTCGTTGGAAAATTATTTTTGTAATGATTGTATGTGTGTATTAAACTTGGCGAATTAGATGGCGTTTGTTATAGCTGTCTAGGTAGGCCCACTTGGGACACAAGTGGGCCTACCTAGACTTGTTGCTAACTAATACCTAACATTTGTAGGTAGATATAATATACGACATACATTTTCGTTACTTATTGATGGGGAAAATTTTACATAAATCGACGTTCAGTCCATAGCGTAAGTATTGGACCCTAAATTGCTCAATAATCACGGAGCGTGACTGAACCTACCTCCACAGTATATTCAGTATGTAATAAGGCTTATGGTGAGTCTTTTCTTTCGTTTGTTAATCGTGAATGTTTGTTTGTAAGAGCAAAAAAAGGATGCGTTGCCAACCAGAGCCATATAAAGTAGATTACGACGCTAAAGTAACTCTGTGTATCTGCCTATTACCATTCTACGTAAAAAATACTAAACCCACCAAAACCAAACTGATACTTAGTACTTAGAGTTAAACCCTCGATTTTTTTTCGATTTTATTCGGGGAGTAAGGTAAAATAACGTGGACAGAATTTTTCAGCGCAGTGACGTAGGTACCTAGGTACAGCTAATTATGTATATTTTTTTGGCTCGTTCCATTGACAGTGACATAATTATTAAAACATCATTCAAAAATAAATATACAAAATAATATGAAACTACGTCGCCAATTATCCACATTGACCACAAAATGAAAACGTCAATTTACCAATAACGCGACACTCGATATCAATAAAAACCACAACGCTCGCATCACTAAAAGAAAATTGCTAATACTCATAATTGAATTATGGTTAGCCGACCTCAATGTATCATTGTTGCCGCGGCCTCGTCAGACCCCGCTTGTCGTTGTCGCTATCGGCTTTGTCGTTTGTCGCCGTTGTCGCTCGGATTTGTGTTGTCGCTTGTGGAATGAACGGTTTCGAAATTTGAATTGGGTGAGTGTTTGTTTTCTTTTGTTTTTCCGTCTATTGTTAGGTTAATTGGATTTCATTGGATTAAATAGGATCAAGTTTATTGTTGGCTCTCCTTGTGCAGGTTTGTAGCATTGTATTTCGTAGCATTAATCAAGTTAAAACTGACTGTGCGGCGCCAATGATTTTATTCGTATTTTTGGATAGTTAAGGTTCAACTCTTTGGACTTACCACTGCACCATATCACTAACCCGGGGTTAACTGGTTGAGCCTCCATAGTATAGTTTTTAAATATACACGTCACAGGCTTCTGTACTTCTGTAGTTTAATCTAAGGTGAACTCTGCTACATATTTACGATGCAATAATAAGTTGCTTAGTTTACTGTGTTGTCGTATCAAGGCGGTAAAATTGGAGGCTCTTCCGCTGCACCGCCTCATTTTCCGCTTCGTCAAGCGAAATAACTTCTCGGTGCACTTGATTCCTATCTTTATAGAGACGCGAAACCGGCTAAACTGTGGTAAATAAGGAGACAACATAAGGTTGCATTGATTATTTCTAGTTAGCTTCAAACGTTCACTTGTACTTAAATTCCTTCACCTTCCGGCACCTTCTGGACAGGCTCGCTCCATCGTAGGCCACGTCTTCGCCTCGGCTAGTCTGTGGCCATGAGTAAGCCCATTTATAATATAAAAAAAATACATTTTAGATCCAGGAAAAGTAGGCAGTGGATAAAATATTGCCGTCAGAAAGTTTCCAAAATTGCGAAATTGCCACTTGGGAAAATTTCCGCTATTCATGCACACTCTGCCGTAGGTATACACATATTTGTGATGAGACTGAGGTATCTCTTGCTTACGGTAGGTACAAACAGCAAGCGATGTGTAGCCAACGCGCCCAATGAGGTGAAGGGGTGATTTCCCCAAGGGTCGGGTCCGAGTCCGGACGGCCGCTGGCGAGGTTGCGGAAGAGTACTTCGGCGTTCCTGGGACCTCGCCCTATAGCAGCGAGGCGGCAACAGAGGGGTTTTAGTGGGTAAACCTGGTAAAAAAAAAAAAAAAAAAAAAAGGTACAAACAGCAACACTCGTAACTGTAGTACATCGGTGGACCTTATTACAAAAGGCATAAGGTACACCGATGGACAGTTAACAATGTGGGCGATGGTACTTTAAAAAACAGATGTAAAACCATATTTGCGAAAGTGGTCCCTTGAAATACAAAAAGAGACGGTTGTGATTCTGACACTCCTTGATGCTCTTTGTAAATAAACAGATTAATAGGGGCAAAACAAACCCCTTTATCAAGGGTTTTTCATGCCCATAGTTTGATAATGTTTTTTCTTTCAAATACTGGTAATAAAATGTAAGTGGGTAAAATTCAAAGTGCCGTGTTCCGTAGAAATGGGTAGTCAATGTAAATTGCACCAACGATTGTTGATTGACTAGTTTTTGCTCTATTGTTCAGACAATGAAGTGAACAAATGGATTTACACGGTGTTTTGTATTACACTAAGCCGAGAAATTGTTCTTTGTAATAGGTACATTTATATATGTGATGCCTACAACACACTGGCTTATAGCACAAAATAATTTATGTAAAGAAAAAGTTGCAACACGAATATGGTTATGATCACTCGCATCAAACTTTTTTTGCCCCGACTTTGACGTGACAAAGTGTGGATTGCCGTTGAGTTGGCGCTATAATATACATCAGTAGTATTCGACCCATTCGACCTTAAGTAGTTTAGATTGCATTACGAATCAAAATAGACATTCCAGGACTATCCTCCCTTCCTCAGTGGAGTAACACAGCTATGACGTACCTACATATGTCAAAATAATGACATATGTACAGTTGTACACAATACTAGGTAGTAAACACGTGTAGGTTTTTCTTATCTGTTTGTTATTCGTAACGTAACAACCTATCAACAGATAGGGTCGGGGTGAAAAAAATACGAGTCGACGTAAAAAGGAAACGCGTAATTGGGTCATTCCCATTTTTCTAATAGAATAGACACATTCATATTTTGGTTGTCAAAAGTTGACGTTTGATATTTCAGTTGCTGTAGTTGATATTTCAATGTTTCCCTAAAATATACTTCAATTTAAGAGCTGACATATATGGCATGCGCCACTGTCTCCTGGCAGTTTTGGGGTCCCAATACCATGCCCATCAACATACTAAAAACATTGATTTATATTATTATTTCGTAAGAAAGGCCTTAGGTACAGGTACTACTAAGTGGGCACATAATTGCTCGGAATCAACTATATGAACGGACTGTATATTAATATCTTTTATCTTTACTTTTGGAATCTTTGACTAAAAATTGGTAGCGGTTACCAACTCTAAACTATCTCTTCGACCGTTTCCCGTAAAGCATTTGACTATAGGTACATAATATAAGTATATAAACGGGTAATAGGTAATACCTAATTTAAACAATACAACTCGAAGTATAAAGATGACGCAAAAAGTTATTCCTATAGCCCTAGTCTGTTCTATCGTTATAGAAATAAAACCAATAAGAAAAAGCTGTATAGTTTTCTGCTGAATGAGAGTTATAGCACAGGTATGTGATAAAAAAATATGTCGATAGGTTAGCCTGTGTTTTCCTTGCTAATTGGACTGCAGAGACCCGACCCCGGGCCGGCACCAAAAGGAAATTGTAAAATTAAAACAATAGAACGTTTGAAAGATACATTTTATGATTTTTATGCCCCTAACTTGATATAGCTTTCATACATATATTTTCTTGGTTGAAAAACTATTTAGTGGTAACAAAAAAACTTAATGAATGAAAAGTCGGAAATTTTCATGTGGGTCCAGACAGTTTCTTGGATATGTATAGCTACTCGTAAGAACACCTTCCATTTAGTCACCTTTGCTATGGTACAAACACTATATCAGCTCTGGTATCACAGACAGATAGTACAGCATGCTGCAAAATTGCATTATCATAATTATTATGAACGAATCCCATTCATTATGTGTCCATATAATTGTGCAGCTCACTGTACATACAGATACAAACGTTAAACGTATGGCATAGGTACCGAGCATTGTACACATGCAATACGTCTCAAATTGCGTAGAGTTAACAACACAGTTATTATATTTCGTTATTTCCATCCCTAGTACAGGCGCGTTCGGTCGGCTGTGTCGCCTCGCTAAGTGATTGAACTATATGAATCTTGTACAGTCGAGAACAATGGTCTGGTTTAAATTAGTTAAATTGGATCGACAGCGTGATATTTTATTGTATAAAGAAAATTTACTTGATTTTGACTTTTAATTGTGTCCTCCAAAATTAAGGAACATTAACATATGTTCCCTAATTTTATCTTAGTATTTCATTTTGTGAAAAAATACCACTAAACTTTGTTTACAATGAAATAATTCCATGAAAAATAGATATAATGATAGTTCAAATAACAGCTTTTAAGACTGATTCTGCATTGCTTTAATGTTTATGACAGTTTTTTAATCTTAGATATTTACCTATAACCTAGCAGCAGCTATTTTTTTATTAAAAATTACAGTAGCCTGAAGTAACAATCACAATATCCGGAATTATACTTGTACCATGCTTTCCTGTTTCGCGTTCATAAAATCTCTGGTCTGATTTATAGCCAATAAAGTGTTCTACTGCTAGGCAAAGGCCTCACCTCTTCTAAACTTCTAATCATCCCAATGAAGTGCAGTATCCGCCGTGAAATTTTGTAAACTGAATTATTCAAAATATTTTTTCGCTGTAAATTTAATGTTTGTAATAATATTAAATGAAATAAAATTAGGTAGTTACAGGACTGTAGTACCTATGTAGAAGTATTCATTGTAATAATATATACACTTCTGTTGCTCACTGTAGGTGTAGGTATAGGTACATACATGCTTTCAGCTAGGACGATCGCACTCGGGAGACGTAAACATTTGTGTTTGCAATTGCATTTCATTCGTCGTTGAATGCAAGTTCCATGTGTAATATTTAATTTCAAAGTATATTGAAATTGAAATTGAAAATATTTATTTCAGATTTGCATCCATAATTGTTAGTATAACTTAGGAATAATGTTAATTTTTGAGGGATATGATGGTATTTTATTTTTAAGAACTTTATGTAAATGCCAGGTATATAGGTATGAATTTAAAATGTGAAGTTTTTGATTTATTACTTACGGTAAATTGTCACTATATTTGCGTAGGTACCTATATTTATTTTGGCATGCATTTTAGATTTGTAAAATACAGCAATTCGGCTCTACCGTTTTATTTTTATAATAAATAATATCTAGATCGAGCCTCGCTCTATCGTTTATTCTACCTATCTATTTTTTCCTCTTCTTTATTACCAAACCCCGGTTTTTCGGGTGCAAAAACGAACCAGTGCTAGTGATTATTTTAATATAGACGTCTAGTGTATGTTATCATTATCCATATCGATAGCAAGAAATTTCTTTGATTTATGATTTTATCGATTTCAACTTATAGTAAGGTAAACGTATATACTAGTGCTCGACGCGGTACCAGTACATGTCATCTTGAAACTCAAGTCATTGTCAATAGAGGTGACAGCAGGTTGTCATCTATTGGGCATTAACATGTCGAGCACTAGTACGTTTACCTTACCTAAGTTACATTTGTCCTCACACTTTTTAAATGTCAAACCAAATAACACTGTCAAACCGGGGTACGTTTATTTCGCCTCTCTCAACTATGTAGTTAAAGTTAAAATGTTGCAACGCTATACGACAATAATACATACAATGTCCAATGCTCATGGACTTCATGGTCCAATAAAGGCATAACTAAATCAGATTGAATCGCCCTTGGCCTCCATACGAGCCGAAGACGATTATCTACTTACTTTGCTAAATTGCGCCGCGAACAATTTTGCACGCTATACCCTGACGACACGCACTTGGGTGTATTAAGAGGAAAGTCACGTGAATGCGTTTTCCAACAAACATAGCCCCCATTTTCCTATTTGGACATTACCTAATGTCCTAATATTATATAAAATATTTTTACGCAGTTGGATGAATATTAACCACTGCATTACGTTTGATTTTTAATTTTTTCAAATTATTATAAGAGTTAGGAGCTTTTAAAAATCTGTTTGGAAATCGTTTTTTGCTTTATAATTCACATAATAATCAAAAAATATGAATAAATCAATCAGAGGGGGCCCTCTCCGCCATTCTTATTTAATATCAGCAATTATCTAGATCTGTGTGCTGATTATTTTTCAAATAGTTAAAACCAACGTTTATTTTGCAGTTACGCTCCTCAATCAGCCATGACGGTGACAGCGTCGCCGTGGCGAGACGGGCTGTCTGGCCAGCAATGGGGTCCGCCGCGAAAAGTCACTCTGACTAGATGCCCGGGTGCTCCGTTAGGAGTCAGCATCGTTGGAGGGAAGGTAAGGGATGCTTGTCATAATAATGCCACACCGCAGCTACAGAATAAGTAAAAGTATTATCATACAGAACGGCCACGCACCCCGCCTCGCATTACCTCGCCCCGACTTGCATTACCTCGCCCCGCGACACGAATCTGACCATAATCTGGCGGACTTCTGGCGGACTCTCAGTATAGCGACTTACCCACACATATACAATGACGCGTGTACAGACGTGCCGTGCACACATCTAAACGCAAATGATTTTTGATGTATGACGTGTCCGCCCTGTGCCGCAGCTTTGATGGGGATGTTACCTCAGCGAGACGGACTAGCTGGCCAGCAATGGGGATCGCTGCGAAAAGTCACTGACTAGGTGCCCAGGGACCCCATACCCAACCTCTAGGGGTTATCTTTAAAGGGAGACAATGCGCAATGATGTAGAGTTGTAGGCTATACCGCAGCGCAGCCTAGTGCAAGGTTCTTGTTCCCTAGACTTCGTATCAACAGCACTATAATAACCCACAAATATGTCGCACGAGACAGAGATTCCTCAAATCTACTATCCCTACCGATAGTCTACATAATATTCAAAATCACCGATTTTGCCCAAAACGCTAATCCGAACACACTTTTTTTAAATCGTTGCAGGTGGATATTATTGACAGTCAAGATAACACTGGGGCCGATGACAAGGCCATATTCGGAATATTCATCAAAAATGTAGTTCCAGAGAGTCCAGCCGGCAACTGCGGAGAGCTGCATGTAAGTGACATTCATAGAAAAGAAAATTCAGTACTTAATCTACTTTTATCTTCTGAATCATAATTTGGAGTATATCTCGTCTTCTATCTTCTATGTTTAAATTCAATATTATGTATGATTGTATTCCCGTAGACCGGTGACCGTATCCTCGAGGTGGATGGAGTGTGCGTCAGAAACGCTCAGCACGAGCGAGCGGTGCAGCTCATCAAAGCAGCTGGTGACACTGTCACGCTCACTGTTCAGAGTCTACCGACTTGGGTGAGTTGGCAATGACGGATTAACCTTGGATTAACCATATACTTACCAGATATGCATATACTACGGCATCCGCCCAAAATGAGCACTGAGCATCCACCTATATTTGGTGTATCCCTGTGTCATTTATCTCTGTGACTGAGAGATTTTGGTTCCCACTTGAACGGTGAACTGTCGCACTTGTCTATAAACTAGTATTCATTTGTTCTGCCTTTGACCCCTGATTAAAAAGAAATATAATAAATAGAAAATATTCATTATTTATTGTAATAATGATAATTTTCTGTCTAGAATACCGACTCGTCAGACGTGGAAGCTGAAGCGTCCCCGCATCCCGCGCGGCATACACCGTTGCCCGTCGGTGGGACGCCAGAACACGAGATCAAGGTTCAATTGTCATAATTTACTTGGTTTAAGAGGGTGGCTCTGTCCCATGGAGATTATCTGTGGATCCCTTTATCCTCATGCCGCTCTTTCCTTCACACATTGATCAGATTTGTTTTATCGATTCTTGACATCGACTCTTTTGACAAAAGTCGACACATGACGAGTCTACAGACTGGTGGTGTTGGAGTGACTAGCCTTCAGATTAGATACTGTAAATGGTTGTCTTGGCCATGGTACGGTAAGTTATGATGGATTAAGTATCACAAGTTGCTTTTACAGATAACAGTGACATCAGAGCCGGACATTGTGAAAGAGTCAGAAGATACGGAGAGGGAGACAGAGAAGTCGACTTCGGAAACCGAACCGACGCCGCCGAAGAAGCCTGTTTACTCGGACTCGGAGAGCAGTGATGACGAAGAGGATGAGAGAGAGCTACAGGGACGGACTTACTCGGATAAAGGGGTTGAGGTGAGTCTTATTACAATAACTGACAACTTTGAAAAAATGACAAAACAAAAATTATCTTAACGTCTTTGGAATTATGGTAAATAAAGGTGAAGATATTCGCGAGGTAACGGATAGGGATTGCAGTAGTAAAAACAGAAGATCGAGTTAAATATCGTGCCACGAGAGAAGCCAATGTGGACTGACACAGATTGATGAGGATGAGTTGATGAGAGATGTAAAAATTCTAAGTACATATAAATAATAGGTAAATAATAAATAAATTCATTTATTTTAGGACCATCAGGGATCATTTTTGTTAGTACTTACGACTATGCCTTATAAAATATTGTTAGTATTATGCTCTATAAACTATAGAATGTCATTTTGATACCAATATAAATAAATTAATTGAAATTAAAAAGAAATGAAATTAAATCAAAATATAATAGATAACGGCTTGCATAAATGAAAATAAGTATATATTCGAGCGTTAAATTACAAATTAGTTAATAATGTTAATCAAGTTAAGTCAAAATATTGATATAGACTTCGGTTAATTTCAATTTCTGCGCTATCTTAGGTAGTTCGCCTAAGTTCTCAGGTATCAGTGTACGTATCTGACATTTTGGTTTAGGTGTATAGCACAGCCGTGGTTGAGATAAATACAGTCTACACGTTCCGAGATCATTTTCAGAATGCTGTTGGTACTGACGCGGATCCGGCGCACCAGGGATGTACATCGCTTGCGCATGCTCGCGTAGAAGCAGTCAACCCGCGCCTCGGCAAACATCCCTGATGCAAACAAACAAAACTTTATAACCCCGGGTTTACTCGTCAGATATCTATGAAACTTCCCATTTTCTTACATAGTAAAATTTCATCAAATCACGTAATAAGTACGGTTACAAATATTTGAGGGGAACTGGTAAAGTAAGCGCTTACTTACATTGTTTGTGGAATACGACCAAGGAGAAGAATACGCAAAACGAATGTCTGTTTATTTGTTCTAGATCGATCGAGCATCAGCCGCCGCGGTCAAACGCAGCAAAGAAGAGAAGGAGGCAGATAAAGAAGAAGAAGACGACTTCGGCTACACGACAAGTGAGTGGAAAGATACATTATTCACACTTCTTAACTTCTCTTTCTATCTCGTACACGTGTACTTCTATGCGTGCCTTTTGGAGCACAGTCGGTGAAAATGAGATAACCCTTAATTTGAAAAATTCTAAGCACATTGGTTTGGTGGGCATGTATTGTCAATTTTTTTTGATAAATGGTTCGAACGGAATTTTTAATCGCGGTTTACTTTATTTTGTACTAGCTCTACAAACGAGAGCTAACGGGCTTCCCGAATAAATGATTATAAGAATCACGACTATTGTCCTACTATATACGAGTATGCTGTCGGAAAGTTACGAAAATTGAAAAAAATCCGTTTGGAAAAATTTCAGGAACTTCTCATATTTTTGTATAGGTGAAAATGAAAATTTCCTTTATTTACAGTGAATTTTTCCAATAATTTCCGAGATCTTTTCCAACTTTTTCTCTGTATGTACAGTCAGTTTTAGAGTAAAGGTACCCCCCCGCCTGCATAGAAATTTGTGTGAAAAGGTGCTCAGTGAATAGTGTTGCTGACTGTACGACTGTACGCTGTTATGAAACATGTACCTATTCAATAAAATGATTCTTCCCTGACGGATGCTTTGCTCGGGTACCTAATTCTTATGTGAGGTCGTCAGAAGTAGCGTTTATACAACCATTAGGTATATTATTCGATAACTTCCTTTACTGGTTTACTTTGTTACTAAAAGAGAAATGAGATAGGTACGTATGTGTGTTCCCACATCTTATGTATATATCTCTATATCTTCCTATTTTTTGATTTTTGTTGTACTTATTTATAAAAAAAAATATACACGTAGGTAGTTGTTGACGTTCGGGATTCAGAAGTAACTTATTTTCAGATTTTGTATTTTTTCTGGTGTGGTTTTGATAAAGTATTTTTGAGATATCTTGTAATTAATGGAAAATTACAAATATTTCCCATATTTTTGTAAATTGTTATAGAGAGAGTACCTTTAGATGTTTCAGCGTTTTTCATATACTTATTTACAATTGACTCTCTAATATACCCAGTGACTGAAAAAAAAAATGAGTATCTATCTATAGATTTTGCATATTCGAGCGATAGAGAGTTGAAAAATACATTTCAATTCCATTTTTTCGCGGCAGGCCCTCTGTTTTTATTTTCTACTACCAATCTATTCAATCCAACTGTCATTTTATTAGAAAAAAATACAGACTGGGTTAAAGAATAGCCAATCGAACTGTTATTTCAATATCTGGAATAGTGATGTGCCGTTACCGTAAATTACGAGAACAGAGAGAATCGTCGGGTAACTTTCGCGGTAACGTTCTCCGTACGGGTAATTATCGAGAAAGTGGTCTAAGTTTAAATTTTTTTAAACTTTTTTTTACAGAATTGATTCTTATTTAGGTAATACAATCTGTATAGAAAATTTCAAAATAATCTGAAAAGAGGAACTAGTTTATTACCAAAATTACCGTAAATTACCGCCGTAAATTACGGGCAATCTTCCCCGCGAATGTTCTCGGGTAATTTTTCTAAGAGAAATTTTAACTTTTATCAATGAATTCAATGATGTATGTAATTAGATGTTAGAGATTAAATACACAATAATATTACATTATTTTACTAATGTTTAATAAGTTTCATTTGATGTGCGAATTAAGTGTTTTTAATGAAAGTAGGTTTCAACCTACTCATCAAACTTGCATAACGAAAAATAAAGTGAGTTCTTTATTATTTTAGCTTAAATGTATAAAATTCATCTCATAGTTATGACAGTGATTTTAAATACCTAATTCAAAATGTTGTGTAATCTAAAAAAACATATCTTATACCTTTAAACGAGCAATTCTTAGATATTTATTTATATATATTTCTGGGATCTCGGAAACGGTTCTAACGATTTCGATGAAATTTGCTATATGGGGGTTTTCAGGGGCGAAAAATCGATCTAGCTAGGTCTTATTTCTGGGAAAACGCTGATTTTTGAGCTTTTATATGTTTTCCGAGCAAAGCTGCTCGGTCTCCCAGATATTATATTTCAATATCATATGTAAGCAAGCATTGATGTGTAAGGTAAAGTTTGATTTGTAATGACTTCCATTACAACAAGTGTGTTTTAAGATACAATTTTATTACGTCGCGTGTTTATTTTAAGTTAAGTAGGCTGTTATATTGTAAACAGGTAACCGCTTATCAGCTGGGTTTGCAATGTACCCAGTTACCGCAGTAAAAATAAAACACGTGGAAAGTGCATTTTTATACTGTGTGGGTACTAACGGATCAAAATAGTTCCTGGTGGCCCTCAAGATCCTGCATTTATAGCGCTCGACTTTTCTATGTCCTGTTACTTGTCTCGATAGCGCAATGAGCACGTAAGAGGATCTTTCAGAGTGGTCCTTTATTTATAACAAACTAAAAGAAGGCTTAGGATGGTCCGGTCCGGCCACATGAAACGTTTGATAGTTTGCCAGTTAAATCTCTTAAACATCCCTACAAAACACGAAGTCCTCACAGTCTGCAGCCATTCATGCCCTTCAGGGCATGCTAAACCTTCCATCGCTTCACCTACACATACAGCAAGAGGCCATCCCCCTCAGCGGACATCCCCAAACAGACAGTGAGTCGGACTCTGGAACCTTCTCAGAAAACCTGAACGTGTCCATTACCAATCCGCTACGAGCCCATAACTCATATTCCAAGCTGAGTGCATGGGCATCATCAATGCGGCGGCTGCCATCACTGCAAGGAGGGTAGTAGGATCCTCCATCCACATGCTATCCGACAGTAGAGCACTCTTAATCGCCCTGAGCCATATAATTACATCAAACCGCATTAGGTGCGGAGGCGATTGGCCCGGAAACGATTCTCCCGACCACTTTAGCAAGGTACGCTCACTGCTGCTACAACGTACAAAGAAACAGCACACTGGCTAAACCAGGCTGGAGGCCGAAAAGCCATGCCTGGTATCAATGAAAGACTCACGAAGTCGCTCTTTCAGGATCCAGCAGGAGGAAGGGTGACCATTCCTCTTGAGGGGTTGGGTTGGCTGGACTAGCCCCCACCCCCCGTCATGAAAAAAAGGCGCCCGTCGTCGAGTTACGGAAATCTGCCCGTGCTACAATACAATACAATATCCTCACAACATTCCTGGGAAGACGAAGACCTCCCGGCACATGGTAGTTCAATATCAAGAGGGAGATGAAAGCCCAGAACCTAAACCCTATGGTAACATTGGTAACCCAGAATAAAGCGGTTTGTCTCCGCCGCCGTACATATAAACCCAGATAGAGGTGGGACTAATATAAGGAGAAATAAGACTAGAAATTATTATACCAATCAACCACATGTCAGATAACATAAAAATAATAATAACACAGGATAATAATAATGTAAAAAACATTTAAATACTTTAAAACCACAAAACTTGTAAGCAAAATTCAATCCTAATTTAATATACTTCATGAGTAAGTTACCGTAAATTCTCGGTAATTTACGGTAATTTTCACTAATGAGAATTACGGTAAGTGCGTAATTTCTCGGCGGCACATCACTAATCTGGAATACAAAAACAATATATTCCTTTTTTGTGCAGTCGTGTAAAAAAACACATAACAATACAAAACTATTGCATACAGATTTTACAATAAGTTCAATCCATTATTATTAGGTACACATAACCATATGCGCACATTGAGTACATTATTTAAAATCTAAACATTTTAATAATTAAATAGTAGGTGATACGGTCTGGGTTCTGGTATGCACAGTCAAATAGACAGTGACGACCAAAGTGGCCAAATATATCGTAACACACCTTTGTTACCATTGAAAAAAGGATGTGTCCCGATATGTTTGGCCACTCTCGCCGTCGCTATCTATGTGATACTGACTAGGGTGTTGCTTATTTCGTCGAAATTGAAATTTTCTATGTCTCAGCCCCTTAAATTGTTCTCTTTCCCTAAAAAACAAATGTGGATTTATTTCAGAATTTTAAATTTCGTTTTAGGGGTCGCTACCGAATTTAGAAAATTTGGATCCTTTATACATGATGATTTTTTTTTATTTTTCGTTTTTTGTTAGTGAGACAGTTAGTCAAAGTATATGGAAGCTATATGTAGGTAATTCAATACTAGGTATGGTTAATATATATTTTTAAATAATTTTTATTCCTGTTTTAGGAGTGCGCACTGCTGAATCAATATTTAGAATGCCTAAAACACGCATAAATCTTTAAAAAAATTGTAGTACTATTTTATGTTAAACTGCACATTAATACACCCTGACCCGTTGTCTCATAAATAAACGAGACAAAAAAACAAAAAAAAAATATTCTGGTATGGAGGATCCAAATTTAAAAAATTCGGTAGCAACCCCAAAAACGTAATGGAAAATTCTGAAAAAAAACCACATTTGTTTTTTAGTCAAATAGAATAAATTAAGCGGGTGAGACATAGAAATTTTTAACTTCGACGAAATAAGCAACACCCTAATACTGACTGTACTATAACATAACATGAAATTGGTCGCTTTTTTACGACTCTCAAACCATTTATTGTGACCTCTAAAAGTACAAAAGAAGCCTTTATTACCAGTTGTGGCAACTTCACGCGAACAATGTTCGAAAACGCCTCAAATCGCCCAACTAGCAGTTTCTTACTTGTTGTTCCAAACAGATGCTGCGTTTTTGCCTAAACTATTGTTTTGATATTAGGCTGTTTATTGTGAGAGTTTTGGTGTGTATGCGCTCGAGAGCAACCAACATTTCATATTATATATTATATTTTCAATAGCCTCAATAGGGAGTATTACTGCAATGTTTTGCCGCCAGAGTCAGTACGTACTAGCGACGTAAGTATACCATAGAGGGCATAGAGTAACTTATACATACTGTACCTTAAACTGTTTTTTGACATGTTTTCACAGACAATCAAATATGATATTGATACATTAAGGCGGTTTGTTTACAAAGGGCCTGCCGGGAAACGCGAAATCGAAACTCAGCTATCTGCCTCTTTATCGCTCGAATATGCAAGAGTGATAGAGAGGTTAGATGACAAAATTTCGACTCTCTTATGTTTGTAGGCGCGCTTTTCGCTACAAAGCGGAAAAACCGTGACAACATGGTGACGTGACGACGTGATAGCCAGTATAATGGCTACGATTGCGCTGGCATTGATAGTATTAAAGGAAAAATCACGTGAAAAACATGATTGTAAAAAAAATTACTTTTTACAATATTTTTGATATTTCTTTGATTGATAAGAAACAAAGAGACACATTAAAAAAATAGAAGAGGATATTATTACCAATTTAGTACATAAGAAATATATAAAACGAAATAATAGCTTGTAAACAAAATAAGTGGCGCGCTATCAAAATAGTTTCATTTCAGCAAAACGCTTTGTAGCATTTGGGATTTGGGACCAAAACGAGCGGCGGCTTTCAAATAACTTCGGGAATTCTACGGCTTTAGAAATGTTTTGCTTTAATAAACATTTTGTCCATATTAGATTCTTTATTTTTCAGTCTTATTATTTGTCTAAGTTATAATGTATCTTTTCACTATTTGTTGATGTTATTTTTTATTTAAAAATGTATAGGTATTATTAATTATTATGAAATTATTTAATATACTTGTTAAGAGGCTTTATTTTCATAATAAAACAAAGTTCAATGATTAGATTTTCAATTATTTTTAGGTGCCCAATTTGAATTATCTTTTGCTGTCATTACAAATATTGAAGTTTTTTTTGCTGTCAGTGAAAAGCTGTATTTTTTAAGATGCAAGGAGAGTCAGATTAGATTAGTTTGCTTTATCATAATTATTATTATTATTATTGGGGTGGTATCGGGCCTTTGAGTGTCACGTCGACCAAGTATTGATCTATTGTGACGGCCCTTTAAAGTTCATTACTAATGCCCGTTGCATCCAGAAAATTACAGATGCTTTGGGCCGTAACGTTCTGTACCTCATAGGGTTGCAATATATGCCGCCCTAAGTAGGTACTTCTTTTTGACATTAGTGGTCCACAGGAACAGAGAATGTGCATTGCAGTCTCCTCTGACTCCTGGCAGAACCTGCATGTCGCATCTTGTTTCTTGCCAATTTGAAACATGTGCTTGTTCAACTTACAGTGTCCAGTCAGTATTCTAGTCACCGCGCAAGTTTTGTGCCTTTTGAGCCCCAGAAGCTCCTTAGCGATTTTGCTGTTGAACCCTTTGATTAGAGCTTTCGAGTGTACTTGTCCTTTAGCGAACTTCCACCAATCGATTGCTCTCTTTTTTCCTAAGTCGCTGAGCAGAGAATATGCATCCCGTTTTGTGATTCCACAGAACGGTTCTGGGCCGACCAGGGGTGTGTCTGCGCCCTTTCTTGCAAGTTCGTCTGCTTCTTCGTTTCCGTTAATGTCGGAGTGCCCTGGTACCCATCTAAGTGTGACTTTGTTGGAGTTAGCCAATGCATTTAGGTTTGTTTTACAGTTCTGGACTAGTTTTGAGTTTGACTCAAGGGATTCTAGTGCCAGCAGAGCAGCCTGGCTGTCTGAGTTGATGTAGATATGTTGGTGTCTTAGGTTTCTGTCCAGGTTAATCTCCGCACATTTGTTGATGGCGAAGACTTCTGCCTGGAAGATTGAGGCCTTTGTGCCCATGCTGACGCTAGCTCTGAGCTTAGGTCTCTCACCATAGATCCCACATCCTACATCATTTCCTTTCTTTGAACCATCCGTGTACCAGATGTGGCTTCCCTCTTCAACGTACATTTGGTTGTTAGTCCATTTGTCCCTAGGAGGTATTTCTACTGTGTACAGTTTGGTGAAATGACATTCGGTGTGCGTGTCATCAGTGGGCATGCTAAGGGTTTTATTTGCAAAAACCCCGGCCTTTAGTTTGGCTAATGCTTGGGAGCGCCATTTTGGCCTATTTAGCGTGCATATTCTGTAGACGCACTGCTTGGCCTCCTTTTGCACCTGCAGATGGAGTGGTATAATGTCCAGCAGTGTATCATAATTATCACTTTTGTAGCTCAATTGGCAGAGACCCACGGCCCAATTGTGAATTTTTTTCAACCAAAAACATGTCAAAAAGCATCTTTTTCAACCAAAAATGACACTTTTGACACGGACAGATCGCTATCGTAACGCTGTGACATCTTATAAACATTGTTAGAATTAGGCCGCCACTGCTCTACTGCCCAATGCGGTGAATTTTTCATATTCTATTTATTTTTACGATTGTGACTGTCTGTACATTTTGATTTCGGCATATTTTCGGCTTGCCATCGCATCCAGCCGTTACATTATTCACCTGCAGATGTTTACGGAGAGAGGCCTTGACTGAAATAGCGGGGAACTCGCACCTTGCCATCGATCGATCGATCGTAAAGCTATCATACTGTTCCTGACCAGTTTGGACAGCTCAACAAAAAGCAGAGTTGGGTGGAGACCAGGGCTCGGAACCGGTTTTTTTGCAAAACCCAAAATAGCCCAATATTTTTAGTTAAGTTATGCTGTTTATGTAGGACTGAATCATGTATTTAGGTAACAACATCATATTATTAGATTGTTCCATTAAAAATTAAATAAGAAACCAAAGAATGAAATAATACCGGTATTTTTTGTATGAAGAAAAAACCGGTTCCGAGCCTTGGTAGAGACAAAACAAGCAGACGGTTTGATTTGAAGAACCACGCAGTTCGACCTGTGAGACAGCCATTCACGTTATTTTTAGTGAGTTACATTAAATCTACTTAATAAAAAATTTTGACATGACAGGATTACACAAAAGATTTATTTATACTAGTTGTTTTTTATTATTACTTAAAGGTACCTATAAAATTAAAAAGGAATAAAGAAATTGAAATTTACGACATATAAATCTTCTTTTTAACGAAAAAATACCGTACCCATACTAAATATCGTACCTCATCCGAACGTACGGACATAAATATCTTTTATTATATCGTAAAAATGCTTAAAACTGGTAAATGTAAACACTATTTGGGACTATTTTCGTCTGTGATACTCACTGGCGATAAGCTTGGAGAGTATTTTTTAGATATATCTGGCACACGATAGCTGCCATGTTAAATGAATTCATATGAAATCAAATGAATTGATCTTTTTCTTCTCCTTGTCCTCTTCCTATTTAATTGAAATGTGATAATGAAAAATCTTTATTTCAGTTAACTAGGCACCATAAATAAGTACCTTAAAACTAGCATAATTATGTAGTTACATATTATAAGATAAGAAATATAACTTAAAACTAAAATCTACAAAACACTGGTTTTAAAGTTTGCTGTAACCGCTTTGCTTTCCGATTCTCAGCAACGAGAACCGGATTCAGATTCAACAACTTGCAACTATCTTCGTCGTTTGGTTTGGTCGTATCAAAACGACCTTGAAGCGCTCTCACTGATTTGACATGCAAAATGAAGTAAAAGTCGTGCGTGAGATACGCGCCACCAAGATAAACAAAAAAAACCGGCCAAGTGCGAGTCGGACTCGCGCACGGAGGGTTCCGCACCATCAACAAAAAATAGAGCAAAAAAAAAGAAAAAAAAAACAAGCAAAAAAACGGTCACCCATCCAAGTACTGACCCCGCCCGACGTTGCTTAACTTTGGTCAAAAATCACGTTTGTTGTATGGGAGCCCCACTTAAATCTTTATTTTATTCTGTTTTTAGTATTTGTTGTTATAGCGGCAACAGAAATACATCATCTGTGAAAATTTCAACTGTCTAGCTATCACGGTTCGTGAGATACAGCCTGGTGACAGACGGACGGACGGACGGACGGACGGACGGACGGACAGCGGAGTCTTAGTAATAGGGTCCCGTTTTAATGATAAATAATGATTATAGGGACATTCGTAGACAAATTGACTAAGTCCCACGGTAAGCTCAAGAAGACTTGTTTTGTGCGTACTCAGACAGCAATACATAATTATAATATACAAATACTTAAATACATAGAAAACATTCATGACTCAAATAATATCTGTGCTCATTAAAAAAATAAAAGGCGTTACCGGGATTCGAACCCAGGACCATCGGCTTCATAGGCAGGGTCACTGACTCACTACACTACACATTAAGCTCCTGACAAAGGTCTCTGTGTATATGGCAATAGTTCTGCCCAATCTCCTGTATGCCTCCGAAACGTGGTGTCTCTACCGAAAACACATTCGGACATTGGATAGGTTTCACCTTAAATGCCTGCGTGACATTATGAACATCTCTTGGTCAGATCGTGTCAGGAACACCGAAGTTCTACGCCGTGCTAATGTCAGCGGCATTGAAGCCTATCTAATGCGGCGACAGCTGCGATGGTGTGGTCACGTCTCCCGTATGTCTAATAGTGATAGAGTTGCTAAGCGCATCTTCTACTCCGAGTTGCAAAGTGGCAAGCGGAAACAGGGCGGCCAACTTTTGCGCTACAAAGATGTGCTGAAGCGTCACATGCGGAGATGTGACATTGAACCATCGCACTGGGAGACTTCGGCAGAAGATCGGCCGAAGTGGAGGCATATAGTGAGTACAAAAGTGCGAGCCTTTGAAGAACAGAGGCGAGTGGAACTCGACGCGAAGCGTGACGAGTTAAAGGCCCGACCACCTGCGGTCATAAACTACAATTTTGTCGGAGGGGTGCTGACCTGCGGTGAGTGTGGACGTACATTCGCCGCAAAAATAGGCTACGTCAGCCACCTGAGAGCTCACGATCGTCGCTCTCAATAGCCAGTGAATATCCAGTCGCCGAGGCCGAAATCGGCTAGGACAGGATGATGATGATGATGATGACACTACCCACTAGGCCAGACCGATCGTCAAAATAATCGTCAAGGTCGTGTCAAAACCACTTCAAACCTTCAACAAGTTGTTAAATTTAATCTGAATCTGGCTCCGGATATACTTGTCAATAAAGCTATACATTTAATATGTATGGATTTCTGGGGTTGTACGTTGTTTCATATACTACATTTTCGTAGAATTGCGCTTCATAGAAAATGTTTCTAATATTATCATTTAATAGAATGATCAACTTCCAGTGCACATACATTGTAGAAGATCTATTTGTATATTTTTTATAGTTCAGAAAATTAATGTTTCGAAATTCATTTTATTAAATTTCAGGTCATATATTATTATTCCTTATAATATTAAGTTTATATAAAACTTGTTTCCAAGCCTGCATATTCATAGAATTGTGTTTCTCATTTTATTAAACTTAATATTTTAATTTTCTAACCTAACCTAACCTACTTTTCTGGCAACAGTTTGTTTCTGCGGTGGTCGTAGTTCTAACTTAACCTAGTCTACTTTTCTAGCAAGTTTGTTTCTGCGGGGCTCGCAGTTCTAACCTAACCTACTTTTCTGGCAACAGTTTGTTTCCGCAGGGGTCCCAGTTCTAACCTAACCTAACCTACTTTTCTAGCAACAATTTGTTTCTGCGGGGGTCGCAGTTCTAACCTAACCTAACCTACTTTTCTGGCAACAGTTTGTTTCCGCAGGGGTCGCAATTCTAACCTAACCTAACCTACTTTTCTAGCAGCAGTTTGTTTCTGCGGGGGTCGCAGTTCTAACCTAACCTTACCTACTTTTCTGGCAACAGTTTGTTTCCGCAGGGGTCGCAGTTCTAACCTAACCTAACCTACTTTTCTAGCAACAGTTTGTTTCTGTGGGGGTCGCAGTTCTAACCTAACCTAACCTACTTTTCTGGCAACAGTTTGTTTCCGCAGGGGTCGCAGATCTAACCTAACCTAACCTACTTTTCTGGCAGCAATTTGTTTCCGCAGGGGTCGCAGTTCTAACCTAACCTACTTTTCTAGCAACAGTTGGTTTTTGCGGGGGTCGCAGTTCTAACCTAACCTAACCTACTTTTCTGGCAACAGTTTGTTTCCGCAGGGGTCGCGGTTCTAACCTAACCTACTTTTCTAGCAACAATTTGTTTCTGCGGGGGTCGCAGTTCTAATATTACAATTCTTTGCATTGAGTTTCTTTTCAATAAATTTAAATAAAGTGAATAAGTTCTAAAATAATAATATTTGAAAAGAAAATACTCGAACTAAATGTTATATTAAACAGTTCCTATGAAATAACAATCTATGAAATCTGTGTCTACGAAACAAGAATACACGAAACATAATTCTACTGTTTGATAAGTTTCTAAATTTAAAAAGTTTGATAGTAATATTCATTCAACTGAATTTCTGTGAAATATGTTTCAACCAAGTAAATAGTCTATGAAACAATAATATTGAAACTGAAAGTATATGAACCAAATAATATATGAAATAATTTCTGAGAAACGATATTCTATGAAATTTCTGTCTGTGAAATAGGGTGACACCGGATTTCTGGAAAAACAGACGAAAATTATGTTTACAAACTTTTTACACCGTGTGTCGCTTAGAAAGAATGCGAAAATAGATGGCACCTGAATGCCTGAACTTCTCAACTATTCCCGATATTTCTTTGTTGTTTACGCAAAAATTCCAAGAAGTCTTTATTTAGAGTCTTAACTTTAGTATAGAACGCTTTTCAACTTTAACAATTTATAAAAATTAAATAACTCTAAATATAAGCATCTATCATCATCTATGTACCTTCTTAATATTTACCAACAGACGTCATCATCATCTTCCTCGCGTTGTCCCGGCATTTTGCCGCGGCTCATGGGAGCCTGGGGTCCACTTGGCAACTAATCCCAGTAATTGGCATGGGCACTAGTTTTTACGAAAGCGACTGCCATCTGACCTTCCAACCCAGAGGGTAAACTAGGCGCGTATTGGGATTAGTCCGGTTTCCTCACGATGTTTTCCTTCACCGAAAAGCGACTGGTAAATATCAAATGATATTTCGTACATAAGTTCCGAAAAACTCATTGGTACGAGCCGGGGTTCGAACCCGCGACCTCCGGATTGCAAGTCGTACGCTCTTACCGCTAGGCCACCAGCGCTTTTTTACCAACAGACGTAACAGAACTGAAATAGTACTTAGCTAAATTACACAATAAATCAAGTTTTAACCAAAATGAAAACTTGATCAATCCCGATTTATCAGTTTGGGCTACGATATCACGAACAGATATACACGGCGCGATTCGGAAAATGAATAAGAGATTCACTAGATATGAAATACAGGGTGGCCAACTTAGAGGTATACAACTTTTTTTTGGCACCATTTTATTTTGGCGGTAAATATGACAGTTATTGCATGAAAATTAGTTTGTGTAGATACGGCAAATTTATTATGGAGCGTTTTACGACGGAACAACGTGTTTTAATCATTAAAAACAATAGAAACATTAAAAATAACGTTTCCCGGTCGATTAATTTCGAGAAACGCTGACATTGACTGGCCCCCAAGATCGCCTGATTTAACAGCTCCTGACTTTTTTCTGTGGGGCTATCTAAAGGGACGTGTCTATGCTAATAGGCCAACGAACCTTCAGCAATTAAAACAAAATATTCGAAACACTGTCGCTGAGATAACGCCAGAAATGTGCGAAAAAGTGATGAAAAACGCGATGAAAAGGGTTCGCATCTGCCATGCTGCTAGAGGTGGACATTTGTCTGACATTATTTTCCATGTGTAATTGCTGACCCTACATATTATATTTAACAAGGAATACTTAATATTTTTTATGTTTTATAAATTTCAAAAATAAAGTGTATACCTCTTATTTGGCCACCCTGTAGTAAAGATATGTGACGTTCCACGGCAAAAGGCCCCGGCTGAATATTGGAGCGGCGTTAATAATAGCGTAAGCCCCAGCCACCATAAGGTACCTTTTGTCGTGGAACGTCACATATCTTTACTATTTCATATCTAGTGAATCACTAATTCATTTCCCGAATCGCGCCGATAGAAACACTACTCTGAGACTTTTTATAGTATTCAGTACTACCACAGAATAAATAATAGTACTAAGTACAGAAGACTCACTCTCTAACAAAACGCGTCTGTTACGATCAGCACAGATAATTATGGCCGCTAGGTGGCGACAGCGCCACGCGCGGCTTATGGCTTTCCCCAAAATTGGGGCCGAACGAATGTACATTTAGCTACCTGTAGCAAAGCGACGAAATCGCGGAGTGAGACACGCCTGGTACTACACTAAAGGAAATAAGCAATAAAGTAAACAGGTTGGTGGGTAAGTATTTGGACAATATAAGTCCAAGTGTGTAAAATTGACCCATTATTATTATACACAAACGAATTATATTTAAATAACCGAACATAAGTTAATAATATCCTGTAAAACGAAAAGCTTGTTACAATCTACGGGAAACTAACGTTTGCGTGATGTTGTTATGACTCTGCACATAACAGCGACATCTCCCGGGAGATTGGGTAAACAATCCATTGCATGTTCTACGAAGACTTAGAAAAAATATGCTTTTAGCGTTTGTGGTTTAAATCTACTATTTAAAGTCGATTGAACTCAGAATTGCTGATCTGATTGATCTGAAATAAGATAACAAAATATCTCATTTTCAGCCCCAGGGAAATATTCAAAATTTCTTATCTATGGAATGGAATATATTTTTGCTAACATGATCTCGTTTGGGGACATCAGATAACCACAATCTAGTAGACAACATTGTAAAACAGACCTATATATTTCTGGAACTATGTTTTAGTTTATCAGAAATGGTCCTAAAAGTGAAATGGGTTTATATTTTACTTACATTGGGGCTGATACTGCTGATAGTGAATAGTATAGTGTGGTTTCTAAAAATATTTGATTCTTATCTGCTGGAGCTTACTTTGTTTACTGTCTGCCTGGTTAATAAGGTCACAATTTAGCTGTCAACACGTTAGCACAGGATAATAAGTTGTACAGAAGTCCCTATATGTATTTGTATGTAATAATAATAAATCACATGACAGTTAAAGTTCAGGAATGAGGCCGTACCGTATGGTTTACATAGTTAATTGAGAAACCTTAATAGTCACATGAATTTAGCCGCCGCCATACAATCGAAGTTAAGTTCTCATTTTAAAACGACATTCTGAAATAACATGAAACTTGGCATGAACATTAACGTAATATACTTATATCTGTCACATATTAGTATTCGGTACCTTACCTACTAAAATAAATCGGTTAAGGCATTCTGAAGTTATCGTGGAATAAAGAAACTCACATACATATATACATACAAACATGAACGCTGAAAACAATACACTCTTTTTGTTTGGGCAGTCGTGTAAAAAATATACAAAGAAAATGGAGCGAGTTGACGTTTTGTAAGTATGTGCTATGTAAAACTTCTAATTGATCTAATAAGTTCTTTGTATTTCTAGGAACGAAAACTAGTATATAACTAACAGACATATCAATCAAGCAAGCAATAATTTATCAATTGCAAAAAAGTAAAGTAAATACTAGTATTAGTGTAAGTAAACTACGTTGGACTTCATACGTCATAATTTCATAGAAGCTTGACGTTTAAACCTTAAATGCATAGTGTTGCCAAATGTCTACAAAGCATTAGACAGCTAACAGATTAAGGGTTAAACAAATTCTATTTGTTCCTGTATATTATTTCAATAGTAAAACTAATAAATTTTTCGAATTATTACATAAATTTACGCAGTATTTTAATTTATAAAAATTACATTTGTTTATAGACGAAATGTCGGAAAACTTGGAAAAACCTGGTAGTTGATGATTTCTAGTATGTGATTTTGGGCAGATTTTTCCGGGTTTGTAATTATTTTATATTTACAAACTTTATCATAGGAACATCTTAAGTAAATAGTGTACCTTTCTGATGGCAGTTAAGATTTTTCCTATACCCTTTACTAATAGCTATAACTAAGTATATTTCCAAAAATATGATTTAGCCTATGCAACTTTTAACACTGATTTCGCAGTGAAAATCGAGGATATAATTTTTTTTACTATTTTTCCTAGAAACGGCAAACAATTATGTGATACATATATTAATTTCGGGCAAAAAGAAAAAATCATGCATTTAAGGGTTAAATTAACACTTGGACTGCGTGTGCTATCAAAATCGTTGCAGACTTATCTTGGTCTGACTCTAATTCTCTACTTCTTTGTAATTAGTAATAAATCTCAATGAAAAGATTGCCTTCGAAATGCAATGGGCAATGGAAGCCAACGTATTGCAATGTTTACCAAATACATGAGAGTATTGGCAACAAATCAATTTTTGTTATGACTTCTATAATTGCAGTTAAATCGTTTACTACGACTGCAAATAGGCATTGCGATTTTAATAACTTAGTGAGTATGCTATTCAGTGCTATTCATAAAAATCCTTCGGCGGTAGCACGGTCGCATTTTTATCGCCTGTCACCATGCCTGTCACGTTCTATCTAACAAGTATGTAGTTAAGTGCGAAAGTGACAGGCATAGTGACAGCAATAAAAATGGAATGCTGCCACCGCTGCAAGACTTAAATACCTAGTCATAATTATTCTGTTCTTATTTGACACTCTGATTGTATTTGTTAAAAAAATAATATGCCATGAATAAGCCAATAAAAAAATATTATTCAGCATATATACGTCCCACTGTTGGGTACAGGCCTCCTCTCATATGCAAGAGGGCCAATAGGTTTAATTTTTTAGTTTTATTGATTTTATGAATGAGGGTAACGCAGCAGCGTGCACAGAGCACTGTGCTTATATTAGGCAAATGGGTGAGACGGCGTGTTTGGAAAGCTAAAGTGTATTTTTTTATTCCGTAGACTGAAATGACAGTTAATTGTATGAACATGAAATGTCATTTCATACTATTAACTGTCATTTCAGTCTACCGAATAAAAAAATAGACTTTAGAGGTCGTCAGTTCAATTGATGACAGAGTAACAACATCATACAAGTGTGCTTTTTGGGTATTCATCGTGTACAGTCCGCTGTAAAGTTGTTGACCGTCTGTGCATACAAGCTTGGAAAACGATGTGATGAGCAAAATATCTCTGCAGCAGGCGCGAGTAGTAGGCGTTGCCGTGCGCTTGTACTGTACCTACCCCTAAAGCACACTTGTATGAAGTTGTTACTCTGGTAATTTTGGTCCTCTGTGCTATTTCAGAGTAGAACTACACAACAAACTTTTAAGTATGCTCATATTATACGCCACGCACAGACGGGATTCATTAATAATTTATAAAACAAATACAAGAAAGGGAATTATGCCAAAAACTTGGTATCACCCTAACTTGCAGGAAGAAAAAAAAAAAAAAATTACTATTTACTATCTACTTACCTAAATGTGGATCAAAATCTACTTTAGATTATTTATGTGAAAAATTTGAACATGTGGGAGGATTTATTTAACCATACCTATCATAGAACATTCCAAAAGGGAAGTTATGGTTTAGCCAAATTTACCGAATTTTTTGGAAATTTTGCGATATTTTCTCCCTGAGAAACGTCTGCAACTACTGATCGAGCTACATAACCTACCTATATATAAATATATACTGGAACGCAAACAAAATGTTATGAACACCCCTATATTTTTCACTTCCATAAATTTCTTCAAATGCACGCGTAGAACAGCAAGCTCGAACAATATTTCAAAGAGATATTCTTGAACACAATAATCTTTCGAAATTATTGTTTCCGCAACCATTTCTCTCGACGCAAGAAGCGGTACAAAGTTTAAAATAAAGTCCAACTTTTTAACTTGCTCAGTGCTCAGGAGCAGTAACTCCATTCATTACACGGTAACGAACCATTTAGAAGCGTACAAAACTCTCCTTTCG
Source organism: Cydia amplana (assembly GCF_948474715.1). Lineage (NCBI taxonomy): Eukaryota > Metazoa > Arthropoda > Insecta > Lepidoptera > Tortricidae > Cydia > Cydia amplana. The sequence continues at coordinate 21,553,974 of NC_086070.1, forward strand.
TCACGTACTTAACACACCTTTATTTGACATGCATGAATATTTTCGCACATCATTACACGAATAATTTGTCTCCCGTTCCGTGAAAACAAATTCAAATCCGTGCCAAGCGTCCGGAAAACGATCTTTATTCTCAAAGAAAATAAAACCCTATTCACAATAACTTAGGAATCCTTTTAGAATCCTAATAGATTATTGCTCGTAAGAAAATATTATGTTTGCACCATTAAAATCCATGTAGTGTGAACGTTCGCGACGTCTGTTTGCAGTCAAAAGCTTGGCCAGTAACGAACGCGAAATTGTCCGAGGGCGGGCGAGTTTTCACGAGCTATCTGGTTTTCCATACCTATTCGAAAACCTATAGTCGCTCTTACCAACATAAACTCAAGCTTATTTACATTATAATAAGGTTGAGTTTTCGTTTGTGTTCAACTGCCTCTTGTGATGCGATTTTGCTTGGAATTTTTCGTGAGTTTGTTACTTGCAGCGGTTCTATTTACGACCCTATTCAATTGACACAAAGTGCTATTTTAGCTAGTGGCAAACATCCAATTGAGTCGTTTTATTAGTGATGTGCAGTGTATTTTCTACCACGTGTTTGGTTTTTCAGTGCCGCGGAGAGAATGCTCGTGGATGGTCGTTGAGATGTTTTTCGTGTATTTTCCCACGATTCGTTCGCGCCTAAGAAAAATATAATTGTTGTAAATAACTTTTGAAATTATAAAAAGTTTACGTCTAACTTGGCGGTGTTTATTTCGAATTGTGAAGTTTGAAATAATCACAAAAAAGTGATTTATTGTATTGTATTGGATTGCCTTTAAAGTCTCTATGTAAGTTGGTATACATAGTTTCGACTTTACATAGAATATTTAGATGCAAGACAGTTCTTTATAAACTAATTTAGTCGTGGAATTTAACGGTTACCTATAACGTAATAGAATGTCAAATGTTATTTTTATAGTTAACCTTAACCTAAAAATACCGAAAAAATTTATGAATAAAATCGTAGCTATTTTGATGTCAATGTTAATTTGTTAGGTAATTATAAAATGCCCTCGATAAATTTTATCGTCAGGAATTCTTTTGATGCTAAAATTAAAAGATAATTTGCGCGAACATAAAAGTTCGGAGTCATTAATCTCATTAAAGATGTGTTGACATAAGCTGTACTGATGCAGCTTTCATCCTGTAACTGCATGTTTCCCATACATATAGGTAGGTATATATCATAGGGGAGCAGTGTCTTCATAGTAAATTAGTCATGTACAAAGTACAAACATATTTTTGACGTCGACTATGCAGATGCAGAGTTATCAAATTTATTTATTTAGTTGGATTAAGTCCCCAACTCGCTTTGGGCCAGCGTAGAGCATATCGGCCCTATAACCCAATTCATCTAGTCACTAGAGACTAGTGGATGAGAGGCCTGTGCCTAGCAGTGGGATGCATAGGCCGAATTATTATTAAGTACCTAAATAAATTATTTAATTTAAATTTACATTACACTCAAGTAACGCTATATAGATTACTAGCGACCCGCCCCGGCTTCGCACGGGTTATACAAACCCTTAACACATTATCCACTTAAATCTTCCTCAAGTATCACTCTATTGATAGGTGAAAACCGCGTGAAAATCCGTTCAGAAGTTTTTGAGTTTATCGCGAACATACATACACAATTACACACAAACAGACAGACGCGGTGGGGACCTTGTTTTATAAGAAGTGATAATTATGATCTTATTACAAAATATTAATTTCAAATTAACCCCCACTTTTACCATCGAGTGAAATATTTGGTCTTGGCCTATACTTCGTTTTTTTTTAGCATTAGAAATAAGGTAAACAATCTTGATGTGTCTTTTAATTGAAAAACACATTTTAAAAATAAGTTACGGTAAATATGTAACAATTCTGAATCTAATACGATCTTTTATAGTCTTCTGCTTTCATAAGTAATAGTTATTGATTTTTAAAAAGTATTCTTCAATTAAAAGACATGTCAAAATCGCTTCGTTCTTTCAAGTTCTTTCTAATGCTAATAAAAACGAACTACAATAATTTTACGCAGCATTTAAGTTTCTATCATAAAGTATCAATATTTACATCTATAAATATTACCTACTTTTACGTTATATGTGATAAAAAATACGGTATGTCCCAGTAAAGGTAGACATGTCAATATTTTAGTCGGATATATTTCATTAAAGACATACGTATGTATAAATATTATGCCTATTAGCCTAACTCTGGCTTTGAAGTTTCATCTTTATTTGCTCGTCAATATTTAACTATCGTTACTTTCTCATAAATTATAAATCTTATGACAACAGTAGCTTGTTTGTTTACGTTTATTTCAGTAGATGTTTATTTATAGATATTTACCTTTATTTTGTACAGAGTGCTTAATATCTCTGGCATAGAATGATGGTCCCTAAAGCTCTGTTTGCCTAGGATAGCGGTGCCGTGGTGGCCGTCTCCATATAAAATTATACGGCTAAATATAAATGGTGTAGTATTTTGTATGGAGACGGCCGCCATATAACGGCACCGCTATCCTAGGAAACCAGAGCTTAAGTCTCTATGACAGTTCCTTCAAGTTACTTTTGTTTGGGATTAATAAATAAATATAAAAACAACGAGTTGCACTCCGGGAGTGCCGGCAAAAGTGAAAACTCAATGACATTGGAACAGTTTTTCGATCAGGTCACGTGTCCGTCTTACGTCTTACGAATCTTAAGGTCACGTGACCTGTCGCGAGTTTCCCCATCACAAAAAGTGCACGGCGCCGCTAAAGAAGTTTTCACTTCAAAAAAACAAATATATTTTACCGCATTTATATTAATACTTAAATGTAACTTTTGTAAATAAATAGATATGCTAAACTTCCATAAAGGGACCATCATTTGACGCGCGGGGTATTATGTACCTTGGTACTTATTCTAGCCAGTGTACAGCTTGCAGCAAATAATTTAAGCGAGAGAAATATCAAAACAAGGTGATTTTATGAATTTCGAATGCTGCTTTATGTTTTATTTACTGGTGATTCAAGCCCTTGGCAGCTCTAGCGAACACGAGGGCTTTAAATGTCGGATTGTACGGAAAGTGTGATGTAAATTACTTATAATTGATCCGGTTTTATGTTGATATTAACATACCTGTACCTATGTAAAATCCTTTATCACTCGCAAGACAAGTAGTCAATGCCATTAACGTTTTATTGCTTTACGTATAACATATCATGTAAATAATATTGTCACAGTTACGATTTCGATGGTTTCTTTTTCTGTATTTTCTCTGCAGAATTTAATGAAATTAATATACGACAACAAAAAAATACATTATATATCTCATACATGTTCGTATAAAAAAAACAAAAACCCGTAAAGTGCTTTAAATAATTATTTATGTACTCAAAGTAATCTTCAAGATGAGTAAAGTCTAATTAAGAAAAAAAAGGCTTATAAAAAGCTTAAGCTTAAGGTTAATATTTGCTAGCTTATGAGTAACTTTTTTAAATATGACGAACTGCGGTCAAAAGGTTGGAAACCTGATAAATTTATTGCTGTCAAGAACTTGAGACCTACCTACGCGATATTTAGTTGCAATATGAATTTGAGCACAAAGTTATTTTTATTAATTTCTCAGTCTGTTGCCTCGGATAATGGACTACGAGAAGACGAAAGTGACTTATGTTAAATTTAATACGGTTTTTTACATCGTTCGTATTAAAATTTAGCTTTAGAATAAACTACCCTTGCCCTAACTAAACTAATAATTCATAATTATAGTCTGCTTACGTTCAGCGTTTGCAGCGTCTTATGTTTGTTATTATTTTTCAACGACATTCGGAACAAATTAAATTATTTTATTAAATATTTTGATTAAATAACTACATAATTTTATTAAAGATTAAAACAAGTAACAAACAACAAAACCCTTAAAATAAAAATTATAACTAAAATTAAAAACTAAGCTAACTCTAAATAAAAAAATTGGCTTAAATCGCCGCCTATTGGCACCGTGCCCAGAAGGCTGGCAGCATTTGATTTGTTCTTTAAGTAATCAGCCCACTATAGTATATAAATTAAGTATAGACTGAAATAGATACCATAAACCTACTTACTGAAGAATCGAGCTGGCACCAATAACCAAACCCTGTTATCAATGTTGCATTTCATCATTGCGTAATAAAACAATGAAACATACATAAAGATGGTAGTCTAAAATTCGAAATGTACGAAAATGCACGTTGCATCGAATTTATGCGGCACTAACTTTAAACATTATTTCAAGTTGTAAAACTTATTTATTATTCTTATCTGTACCTATACAGGGTGTTTCCTGTAACAGGAGCAATAAATTAAACTGTAGGCTGTACTTCTCAAACTGACCAACATTTGTTCATTTGTTGTTATGTTTAGTATCTGATGTCAGCGTACCTACATTGAAGGGAATATTTATTTTGTATGAAAAAGAGGAAGTCTAAAGGATTCATAGTTTTTAAAAGTTGTTTAACTAAAGTTTTATAGTTTGAGGAGTATAATATATGTTTCAGTTATTTTCTCGTTTTACAGGCAACATCCTGTATATAGCAATCCATTCCGATATTATTATGACTGCCATTAATGTAACAGAAGCAATTAAAATAATGAGTACCGACAACAGATAAAGATAAAAAGATAGTTTATAAAGTTAACCGGCTCCAACCCTACACCTCAGCCCCGAGAAGATTTAAATCCCCCCTCAATTGGAGGAGGCTATCCCAATATGGGACCGGCAACAAACTCGGCGGGACACATCTTTAAAAAAAAATTACATCTTATAACACAACTTCTATTAGAGCCTCTAAAGTCACTAGTGGACCAATTTTCAGCATTAAAGTCACTCATAACCTCTTGAAATAAGATTTTAAATAGTATTTCCGCTAATGCGTACATCTTTCCCACTATGTATTTTAACAATCTCAAACTTAAACGTTATCTTGATTGAAATAAGAATGACTGTTGAATGTCCTTTGTGTGTGACAATTAACGCTCACACGGTAATTTACTGGATGTGTCGTGACAAGTCAAGGTGACTGAAGTCACTGAAGTAATGTCTACTAAGTGACATAGGTATGTAGTAAGTACTTCCACGGAGCAACAAGTAAAACGTTTGAAAAACTATCACGGATATTAAATTACTAGCCTCTGCCCGCGACTTCGTCTTCATGGAATGATGATAATGATTGATAAAAAGTAGAGCCCCTGTCCTTCTCCGGGCCTCAAAATGCCTTCATACCAAATTTCATATATATCGCCGGTATAGTATTTCAACGTACAGCGTTTTAAACGTGAAGAGGTCAGACAGACAGACATCCAACCTCCTCCTTTTTACAAGTCATTTTTTTTTTAATTTTTAAATGTACATATACATAACAATTTTTAAAGTTCCTCGCCAAACTGTTTAACATGCAGTTTGTTGGCGCGACAGCTTTGGACTTCACGGGCCTATAAATCCCGGTCTTTTGATAGGCTTGCCTGGGGATATAGATCCAACATGTAGAGGCCCCTTGGAGAGCTTTAATGTCATGTAGAAGGCCTGCTGGAACTCGTTCACAGGTGCAACAATAGACACTCATGAACCGGTCGCAGCAGGCATTGGGACTATTGTAGAAAAAGTAAACAGTATATCGGTCTATGGATTGAAGTTTGGGTGGACAATGATACTGGGCTATTGTAAAGAAGTCCGGACAACTGCCATAACAATGCTAACACACGTTATCGAGGCCGGTGGTGACTCGCCGCTGACTAGATGGGCCCCTGAAACTGTCGTCGTAAAGACGACCAGGGGCAACATCGGTGTGAGCGGCTCAGGGGTGTCGAGAGGTGTACACCGCTTTCTACCCAGTGGCTGTAAACAGCCACTGTGCCAACTCGCGCTTACGAAAGTTTCACTTCCACCCCTGGAGCATATAGCTCTAAGCATGTTATGTAGCCTACGCTTCAATCGATATAACTAGTAGTTTCAATTTCAACGTTACGGTTTCACGATACACGCTTACCGTCCTACACATCTGCCCGCTTCTACATAATTTTTTGATTAGCCTAATTTAGTATCCCACTATTCCCACTGCCAAGTAAAAGGCCTCCCTCGTTAAAACTTGGTTCATGATTTTTGGGGTCATGAATTTTTAAAGTTTAAAATATAAAGTATAAAGTCATTCTAACACCATGAAACTCTTCTGAAACACTTTTACAATTGAGCTCGAAATTATTTTCTTAATGTTCTCCAACTTCTCAAGTCTCATAGTAGCACTTTAGCCTTATTCAAACATTTGGAAGTAGTCTCAACTGTTAGATGGAGCCATTGTCAAGTTGTGAATGACTTTAATAGGTCAACTAAAGTAGTAATGGGCAAAAAGTTACGGCGGTTCTTCGTGTTTTTTCATTAAAGTTTACCGAGTTTGCACGGTGAATAAGACAGTGATAGGACTTCAGTTTCGAAGTTAGGAAAACCTAAGAAAATTTTCATAAGAAAAATGCATGTAATTTGAGTTGCGTTAAGTTTTATACAAAATATAAAAAAAATTATTGTCTACGATGTTTATTTACTGATTGTTACTGGCTATTTGACATAAATTTGTTGGAACGCATTTCTACAAATTAGAATCAAAACCACAAAACAAAACATACTGATAATTTAAAGATAGTTAAAAAAAGGTATTTGCTATTGTATTTCTACGGTAAAAGTTAAAATATATGGCCTAAGTTTTTTGTTTAGGTAGTCTGAAAACTCCGAAATTTAGAAATATTAAGGAAAAACTTTTGAAAAAATAATTTCTTGGGTCAGGACAACTTACCATCTTCCGTGTATAAATATATTCATCTTAAACAATTCTCGGCTTCGCATAATGTTGTTTATCTGATGTTTTTTCGCATAATTTTACTGCATCTTTATGAATAAAACAGTTGCCTATCTACTTTCACGAACAGCTGACGTCAACACATCTTTTATTTGAATTAATTTATAACTATTTTACATAATGATATTATGTAAACGAAGTACATTACAAAATAACTCTTTACAAAAATATCATATCATTCTTTACAAAAATATTGAAATATAAAAAATGTACCTTTAATTACGTGTAAGTATCAGAAATATTTTTAGGTTCAAGCTCTCTCAATATTGCCTATGCTAAGGTAAAGTTATTGGTAGGTAGGTATCGGTTTTTAGGATGTTCAATAACAAATGTGAGTCAATTGCTCAAACCATATTCTAAAAGTGAGTGCTGAAAGCATTACAAAATTACCCAAATCGTGCTGATATTAAACTAGTGACCCGTGCTAACTTGTACTTTAAATAAGTACAAACGTGTCTATAATCAGTGAAATATCGTGCACAGCTGTATTACAAATAAGTGCATTAGTGAAATAACAACCAGTGCTGTGCTCGTGTCCGTGTACAATCCGCGCAATCGTGTCCGTGCGTACAGCGCCGTGCGCGCGCGCGTGTCCCCGCCCTCGCCCCGCACGCCGGCACGTTGCACCCGTGCTCGGAATGCGCGCGGCGTGCAAGTCGCGCGCGCGCGTGCAGCCTCGAACCATGCGCTGAGGCCATGGAGACCATCGCCGAGGACGCCGAAGCGGAACTTGAGCTTGGTAATGCTGGTGTTTGGTTTTAGTTGTCTCTGTGCAAAGGTGCACGTCTTGGTATACGGGATATTTATTAATCCTAAGCCATTTTTAAGAGGTGAATAAGTATAATATATAGCCCACACTGAGCAACTTTTACTATGGGACCAACCTAAAAATTGTAAAAAATTGACTGTTTCATACATTTTGTCTGATCATGTTGATCTTTTCTATGGGCAAAATTAAATTTTAAATTTAATTATATTCACCTAAAAAAAATCAGTGTTGAAAAACAACCCCGTGTACCTTTAAGTAGGTAACTGTGTATTTACTCAGAATTCGAGCATATGAGCAGGGGGCTGTTTATAAATTACGTCATATATTTTTCACGATTTTTGACCCCCGCCATTTACTCCTACGTCATGCTACCATTATCCGATGTCCACCCCCCCCCCCCCCCAATTTGAAATGCCGTAATTTATGAATAGCCCCTAGGTAGTAAAAGAGTCTATTAGACAGGACCCCCAATTTCGAGAGTCTTATTATTACGGGTTGGGGGTTCTAGATAAGATGCTTGGGAGAATTATGCCATGAAGCTTCATAATCGTTAGCTGCAGTTCTAGGTGGGTTAGGAAAAGATGGCCTAGAAAAAACTTATCGTATCTCGAAGAAAGATAAAAAAATCTGCAATGGACCATGTCATGAGATGAGATTGTTCGCGGGTTCACACTTTCGCACGGATAAGCGGGTAAAAAATCCCGTTAAGTTAATATATCTCTGAGAGACCCCTCGAAAGGACGGGAAGCCCAATCTAATTACCTTGTTATAGGAGCTCTTCGAGCAGGTTCAGCCGGTATCAGACACGTATTACTTTTTTAGGGTTCCGTAGCCAAATGGCAAAAAACGGAACCCTTATAGATTCGTCATGTCTGTCTGTCTGTCTGTCTGTCTGTCTGTCCGTCTGTCTGTCCGTCCGTATGTCACAGCCACTTTTCTCCGAAACTATAAGAACTATACTGTTGAAACTTGGTAAGTAGATGTATTCTGTGAACCGCATTAAGATTTTCACACAAAAATAGAAAAAAAAAAAACAATAAATTTTTGGGGTTCCCCATACTTCGAACTGAAACTCAAAATTTTTTTTTTCTTCAAACCCATACGTGTGGGGTATCTATGGATAGGTCTTCAAAAATGATATTGAGGTTTCTAATATCATTTTTTTATAAACTGAAAAGTTTGCGCGAGAGACACTTCCAAAGTGGTAAAATGTGTGTCCCCCCCCCCCTGTAACTTCTAAAATAAGAGAATGATAAAACTAAAAAAAATATATGATGTACATTACCATGTAAACTTCCACCAAAAATTGGTTTGAACGAGATCTAGTAAGTAGTTTTTTTTATACGTCATAAATCGCCTAAATACGGAACCCTTCATGGGCGAGTCCGACTCGCACTTGGCCGCTTTTTTTAAATGAGTTTAGCATACTACTGTAATAAAAAGGGCTTAGCTTTGGGAAAATCAATTCTAAGTATCACAAGTGCATTCATATACTATTTGTTACTTTTACGATGTACAATGTGCAGACTGTTTACTCAAACTCAAACTTTACTAATTTATTTTATTTTCGTTGGTTTTACCAAATCCTTTACGTGCACTCGCGCTTGGCATTGCCTATCATTACTTTGGAAATATTTGGCGCTTGTATGTTTTATCAAAAAAATTATGGGTATTGTGATCAACAAACCCAACATTTTTGGACTGGCTTAATTAAAAAGGCTCAAATTTGTGTTTCAATAGCCGCAATAATGGTCCCTATAGAAGTACGTCATACAAAACATTGAAAATGTTCTCTAAGTCTATTTTTTCCTCTACGATCCTCTAATAAACCGTCGTCGGAATATGAACGCATAGAGAGAGTCGGTTTTTGTTTCAAAGCGCACCATTTTCCACGAACTCTTTTTGTAAAGTCCCATGCGACACATGGCTGTATTCCACGGAATCCATATTCAGGGACCGGGTTTAGAACAGGAAACTCAAAATCGTCATCCCAATTTGCAACCTTGCATACTATGCCATGGACACAAAAAAATAACTGGACAACTATTTTATGGAAAGGTCTTTGCTACACGCATTGGATTATTATAAATTCAATTTTATTCACTTTGGGCATAAGATTCATAAGCTTGTATTTTTGAATGCTACATTCAATCTGTCACAAAATAAAAGCAAAGGAGAAGCTTGTTGGGTTTGTTGGGTTTAGGATTTAGAATTTCAGTTCCAATTCCTGACGATTATTTTCTGGTTTATTTCTATTTTTGTAAGCTTTTCAACCGTTCTACTCGTATTTTCAAGCCAGTTCAGCACGGATTCATGAAAGAAAGAATTGTCAGTATATAATTATTTCTTTCACTCTATATTTACTATTTTTATATATATTATGATTCTGGGATTCGTTCGGTTCGTAATAATTAACGTAGGTAGGCTCTCGTTTTTACGGCTGTAATTGACTCGTTTAAAATGCGCAAAGTCATGGTTTGGTGGCCTTGTCATAAGATTACCGTGTTATTATAAAGCGATTACCGTGCCTTGCTAAAAGGTAAGAGTGTTGTGACATTTTAAAATTGTAATAGTCCTTTTCAAGGTGAATTGCTATACATACCTACTTATATTTTGTGTTCATTCTTTACTCTCACTCGGCCGGAGAATATTCTATTGTGTGTATTTTTCACCCTAAATTGCTACAAGTTCCTACTTGATATAAACAAAACAGCACGCGCTGTACAAAACCACTATTAATCTGGCCTCCGCTTAAGAATTGCTGTTTCAGATCTAAATGTCAGTTAATACTGGTTTTCGCTCGGAGGCGATTACAAAAGGGTGTAATGAATATGTAGGCTCATCTCGAAGACGTTTGATTAATGATTGCAGCAGTCTCCCCACTGGAGAATAAATTCACCGGGGGGAATGTCATGATTGCATTGCATTAGTGTTACAAAAACTCTACAACTGCTATAGTAAAATCAAAAACGGTGAACGAAGTTTAGAACAAAAACGCATTCCATATATATTATGAGGTATCAGTGACTAAAGGGACCCACTGATTAACAGTCCGCCGGTCGGTATCGGCCTGTCAGTTAGAACAAAAATTTGACAGTTCCGAACAACTGACAGGCCGATACCGTCCGGCGGACTGGTAATCAGTGGGCCCCTTAAGATTAAAACTCCTATTTAATATTTTGTTTCTTTGGCTATTTTATTAATGATTGAGGTTTCAGTCTAACCTTAGTAGATAGCGGCAGCGGGGTTTATGCGTCGTTGGACTAAAAGTAAATATGGCGATGTATAAAAATGTCTACTTGCATAAGTTCGTGCGTATATAATTTCGACGAAGTATAAAAATGTGCATCTGTATATTAGACCAAATACAAATATGTTGCGGCACTATACTAAAAGTAAATATGACGGTGTATAAAAATGTCCACTTACATAAGTTCGGGCGTATATAATTTTGACAAAGTATAAAAATGTGTATCTGTATATTAGACCAAATATAAATATGTTGCGACACTAAAAGTAAATATGGCAATGTATTTTAAAATTACTCTTTGTTATATTTATTATGAGAAATGAAAATGTATGCATGTAAAATTTATTAAGGAATAAATGGCTAAATAATAACAATAATCGCTTTCTCAAGAAGGTCGTCCGCAGGCAGTGAGCCAAGATTAGATAGTTTGTTTATCAAACCTCTTAATGATACTGGCCACTTTACGAAAGTAGTCATTTTAATATTCCGACTTGATAAGACTTAGACATTTGTATACTTTGAAAGTAGTCATTTTTATATTCCGACTTGATAAGACTTAGACATTTGTATACTTTGAAAGTAGTCATTTTTATATTCCGACTTGATAAGACTTAAACATTTTGAAGTATTGGCTTTCTAATACTCGGACCAATTTTTATTTTATATCTAGACATTTTTATACATCGCCATATTTACTTTTAGTCCAACGACGCATAAACCGGCAGCGGATGCTTCACATCATAATATATAATATATGACATACATTGTCCCGTAAAGCGAAACAAACGAAACAGTAATGCAATGTCCACAGCAGTCGCTCTCATGCCGGCTTTTGTGACAAAATGCGGGTCAAGTGCCTGCCTTAGGTCACAGTGTATCGTGTGCTTACAGTACGTACTTTACTAGCACTATGTATAGACAGGCCAAAGCAAAAACAGATCATGTACGCAACGCAGCAAAACCTCAGTTAAGGAAATGAAGCGATAGTTTTTTATGGAAACGTCTCCGCATTTTAGGATGCTATAGTAAAAGTTGTTCAGTATGACCAATGTATTCATTTCACTAAATGTTGCGAACAGAAATACACCTATTACTGATAAACAACATATTTCCTTTCCTTCGCAGAGTAGGTATAGCTAAACAAAAAAAAAGTATCCGTGTATCAGTCACCTTACCTTTCTACTGTACGATATGATTAATATGATAGTGTATTTTATACGTACAGTAGTGCCAGTGATGCAGAAATGACAGCCATCACGTTGGTACTTAATTGTAAAGTTAATAGCAAAGGTTGGTGCATGGAGGGTAATGTGAATCTGAAATTAATGTCAGATTTTTAAGGTACACGTGGCACCTACAACAGCTATGTATTTTTTGAAGCCACTCTTATACTCCAATGGTGGTAATCGACTGATTACTGGCTAGTACCTGTTACCTAATCGGTAAGCTACGGGGAAACAGAGCCTTGTAGTTAGTCGGCTTCTTTAGGGTGGAAAAGATCTAAGCTTACTGTTAAACGACTGTTTACTGCGGTCGGAGGCCGCCTCGAAACAAATGTAATCTCGTGTCGCGAGACCGTCTAGAAGTGGACAGAACACTGTGTTGTCCTGTATACACTCAGGAGCAATAAAACAGATTGCTTTGTATGGAAGTATCTCTTGAATGTATGTATCGCCAAGTTATGCAGCAAAAGCATTAATAATAGTCGCCATACTCATCATCTTCCTATCGTTGTCCCGGTTTTTTGTCACAGCTAAAATATGGAAAAGTAAAGGTGAAATGCAAGGACGGATAGACTAAGACCATAGAGAAATATAGTAAGACAAGAGTGCTCACTCCATACATCAGTTCAGACTATTAATTTCAGTGTCTACATCTAGCATCGAGTAGCGGAACTATCAGTACTGCTACTTGACAATAGATGTAGCACCGACCGGAAAGTCTTATCTCAAGAGCATAAGATTTTCCGCGAAGTCTTATGCTGTTGAGATAAAACTTTACTTTCCGGTCGGTGCTACATCTATTGTCAAGTAGCAGTACTAATAGTTCCGCTACTCGATGCTAGATGCTAATAGTCTTTTTGGTACTAAAACTGATGTATGGAGTGAGCACTCTATGTATTTTTTTCTCTATGGCTAGACATAATTAAAATAGAGCAACTTTCTGTAAATGAGGCTATTGATGGCTGTTTTTAATTTGTTGTTGTCTTAACGCTCTCCAGTTGCAGGTACCCTAACGCGTAAGAGCCCTTTTCCTCGGGCTATCGCGAAAATAAATTTGGCTATAAAAATCAGCGGCATCACAGTCATCAGCCGGAATGTATGAAACAGCCAAATTGTTTATTCGCGTTTTCGGCATTGGTCGCATAATAAAAGTTGTTCAGTATGACCTACAAATTCATTATGCAGAGTGATGAGTGGTGATTTTTTTATCCTGTATTTAGTATACAGGATAAAAAAACACAGGAGCACCATGTTTGCAGTATCCGGCAAAAAACCGATTCGTTCGAATTTTGCTGTTCGATTTTGCCAATACAAACTAAGATTACAGACAATTTTTGACCAGAATAATAAGTGACGCTTTGCGACACTCTAAAAAGAAAAGATAAGTAGTTCATTACTTTCACTGCCAATCTATTCAGTGGTGACCCATTTACAAATAAGGAAATGACATGAACCATTTTGCTGAAAACACGAAATTGCGTTCTCTCATCAATTGTCGAAGGACGGAGTGAGATACGGATAGGATAAGAATGGACAGGCCAATATTTCCATTAATGAAGCCGTATTCGAACTTCAGAAATCTTAACTTGATTATTTAGCGATCGTATCATAAAAACATGTTTTCATGCCAAGTGCTACGTCGAGTACCTATGGAACTTATAGGGATATGTATGCATTATTACTGCCAAGTTTGTACAAAGTTAGCATCGTCAGTATCTACACCATAAATCATAACAAATCAAGTTCATATTTTAAGTTTCGAATAGTTCTCCGGACTCGCTTGCGCTCGCTATACGCGGCCAGAAGTCGATACGGTGGCGTTATCTCGATTCCATTACGATGTTAAACGGGACAGTCCGGTTCAAAAGTGCATACTTTTACAACAATTTTATCTGTAAAGGAGAATGTACCTACAAGAGAAATTGCTACTTTACGTTATTAGTGGGACGGATTCCAAAAATATGCCAGGATGCCAAATGGAAACTCGCTGGTTTCCTGTAGTCAATATGACTGTATATCTACGATTTTAACAAAAAAAATGTAAGCATTCACAAAATAAGAGAACATACGAAAGCATTTTTGCCCAAGCTGAAATGGAGTATTTCGCTAACGCTCGGTTTATTATTTCACTTGCTATTTTAAGTTTATATTTGTCTCATTATGTAAAAAAGTTTTATAAATGCCTGCTGTTGGTACAGAGTATCGGCTTACTCGTGCGTAAATTTAAGTTTGACATAAACTTGTTAGTAAACAGTAACCTCATCTGACCGCAACATCCATGATTAAAACTTTTAACGAGGGACGGTTACTGACACCGTTACCTTAGCAGACTCGGATTCAGTTTAATATCTCTTATTTTACAAAAGAAACGCATGGTCACGTTTTTGTTTATATATGGATCTACTGCAGACCATGGACACAGAATAAATAATAGTACTAAGTACAGAAGACTCACTCTCTAACAAAACGCGTCTGTTACGATCAGCACAGATATGGCCGCTAGGTGGCAACAGCGCCACGCGCGGCTTATGGCTTTCCCCAAAATTGGGGCCGAACGGATGTACTTTTAGCTACCTCTAGCAAAGCGACGAAATCGCGGAGTGAGACACGCCTGCCATGGAGTAGTTTGTAGATAAAACAACATAAAGGCCCGTTTCGTATTTAATTTAAGCACAACAAAATCTACACTGAAAATGGCTCCTTGCCTAGAAACTTTACACAGAGAACTAGTTTCCATTGACGTTGGTAATATTTTAGTTTAAGCTATAGAGCCAACATTTGTAAACGTAGGTAATAAATCGCCTGATTACCTATTTTTTTACGCACGGACGTATCTGTAAAATTTTATGTATCTCCTACACTTTAACTTATACGTACCTAAGCCGTGCAATTATTGAAAAAAAAAAATATTAAGAAAATGTTTATAGTACTTACCTACATATGGTGCTACTTTCCCGAACTAGTGCGGGAAATAGCACTTTCCGTGCGTATGTCGAAAGTTAAAAGTGCCATATGTACTATAAAATGTTGTATGATACACGTGCGAATTAATTCGCAACTCGTGTCGATTTAAAACACTCGTCCCTTCGGTCGTGTTTTAATTTATCGCCACTCGTTTCGAACTTCCTCTTTTCCGCACGTGTATAGTAAATAACTATTCTTCAAGTTTGAATCGGCTCTGAACCTTTATTACTTATTTACTGCCCTTTATGAGGGCAATATTAAGTAAAGGGTTTGCTCATTATTGAACAATACAGTTATAAACATTATGATACATGGCTAACCCTTTTAAATGGGGACGTGAGCGCGTGCATTGTATTTATAATATCCTATAAATTCAACTAAACAATGTTTTGACAGTGAATTTAATTATAATAAATGGAACCCAATTCAGTTTTTATTCAGAGAATGTCTCAAACTGACCCTGTACTCGGTAATATCCAGTTAAGGGGACGGTATATGACGTTTTCGATTTAGAGCTCACTTTGTGCAATCAATTTCTTCAAGAAATGTTTAATAACTGCATTAAATTATACGTAAATTTGTTCACGAAGAAGCCGTGTACCGGCTCTTCACGCCATAATATTTTTTATTTGCTGTAATTCTCTACAAATCGACACTAAAAGTATCCAAAAATCAAAATATGGAGTTCCGTTTGAGCAACACGCATTACAGTTTTGTCTTTGACAGTAATTGAGTTGTTGTGTGATTTTGAAAGCTAGATAACTAAACTAGCAAATTATTATCTACTTATATTTTTACTCACAAATACAACACAGAAATTCAATCCCAAATGTAAACTTGCGTACAATTTCCATACATTGACGACATCACTCAAAATTCTTCTTCGAGTCGATGTCCGCTGGCCTTGGATCGAAGCAGACGTGTACGTCGTCGTAGCTCGTTTTTAACCGCCTTCAAAAAAAAAGGAGGTTCTCAGTTTGACCCGTATGTATGTATGTATGTATGTATGTATGAATGTATGTATGTATGTATATTTGTTCGCGATTATCTCGCGTTTGGCTGAACCGATTTTGATGCGGTTTTCAGAAAAGTGTTTCTTACATTCTGGAGAAGGTTTTAGTATACATAGATCTGAGCTGATGCTGAACCCTGGCTGTACCTAGTGGAACTCAGGTTTGGTGCAACATAGGCTCACGCTGTTTTGGTCATCCGACACGTCTTGATGAGCACTTGGGAGAGCAGTACCCAAGATAGGGCTGATGCTGAACCCTGGATGTACCTAGTGGAACTCGGGATGTACCTAGTGGAACTCAGGTTTGGTGCAACATAGGCCCACGCTGTTTTGGTCATCCGTCTCATCTTGATGAGCACTTGGGAGAGCAGTATCCAAGATAGAGCTGATGCTGAACCCTGGCTGTACCTAGTGGAACTCAGGTTTGGTGCAACATAGGCTCACGCTGTTTTGGTCATCCGACACGCCTTGATGAGCACTTGGGAGAGCAGTACCCAAGATAGGGCTGATGCTGAACCCTGGATGTACCTAGTGGAACTCGGGATGTACCTAGTGGAACTCAGGTTTGGTGCAACATAGGCCCACGCTGTTTTGGTCATCCGTCTCATCTTGATGAGCACTTGGGAGAGCAGTATCCAAGATAGAGCTGATGCTGAACCCTGGCTGTACCTAGTGGAACTCAGGTTTGGTGCAACATAGGCCAACGCTATTTTGGCTATCCGTCACATCTTGATGAGCACTTGGGAGAGCAGTACCCAAGATAGAGCTGATGCTAAACCCTTGCTGTACCTAGTGGAACTTATGTTTGGTGCAACATAGGCACACTTTGTTTTGGTTAACCGACTTGTCGTCGTTTGCCTATGTTGCAGAGGTCCACTAGGTGGGTCGATGAACTTTTTTCTAACTGCCTTTAAAAAAAGGACGTTCTCAGTTTGACCCGTATGTATGTACGTATGTATGTGTATGTATGTTTGTTCGTGATTATCTCGCGTTTGGCTGAACCGATTTTGATGCGGTTTTCAGAAAAGTGTTTGTTACATTCTGGAGAAGGTTTTAGTGTACAGTACATGGATGGTTTGAAAAACCAATTGGACCCGGTAGGTGGCCATGCTATCGGTATTCGGTATACCTACCAACAAATTTATGTTGCTAAAACCGATTTAGATAAAATAGTGGGAGTGGGAGTCGGACTCGGACTGGGACTGGGAATGGGAGTGGGAGTGGGAGCAATATACATACAAATCGTTTAGCACCAAAACGTCATATTATGTTGTGTCGCGATTATCATCGAGTTAGGCCATCACCAACATTAGTAGACTAAATAGAGAGCCTAACAAACTAGTATTTTAGCCCAAAACCTAAAATAAATGAAGTACCTACCTATCACTAATAAGTAAAAAATAAAATAAAATAAATAAAAAATAATTAAAAAATTAAAAATAAACAAAAATAAAACCAAAATAAAATTACTTAATATAATATCTTTTTAAAAAAAGGGAACCGCCTTCAAAAAACCAACCCACTGAAAAGTACAAAATAATTTTTATATGGCACCCCTTTACGTGTCCAGTCCCTATCCCACGGCGTAAAGCAAATTTTTGCCAAAAAGTAATTAATACCTAATAATAAGAAAATTAATAATCACCCGGGTAATTACTTAGTTTTTGAAGGCGGTGCCAAACCAACAAAAACAGTCTTTACTACCAATCAGAAAAACAATACGAGTACGTAGTACTTAACCTACAAGAACTAAATTAATGAGTAAACTAAGTATGTATTTATAATGCAAGTAAGTGCAGCGTTCTTCGTTGTATAAAATATCGGTTCTCAAAAATTTTGGTTTGGCACCGACTTCAAAAACTAAGTAATTACCCGGATGATTATTAATTTTCTTATTATTAGGTATTAATTACTTTTTGGCAAAAATTTGCTTTACGCCGTGGGATAGGGACTGGACACGTAAAGGGGTGCCATATAAAAATTATTTTGTACTTTTCAGTGGGTTGGTTTTTTGAAGGCGGTTCCCTTTTTTTAAAAAGATATTATATTAAGTAATTTTATTTTGGTTTTATTTTTGTTTATTTTTAATTTTTTAATTATTTTTTATTTATTTTATTTTATTTAGATTTAAGCTAGTTTTTAATTTCTTTTAGTAATACACTGTATATATCTTGTTTGTAAATAAATGATTATATATTAGTTTACTCATTAATTTAGTTTTTGTAGGTACTACGTACTCGTATTTTTTTTTCTGATTGGTAGTAAAGAATGTTTTTGGTGGTTTGGCACCGCCTTCAAAAACTAAGTAATTACCCGGATGATTATCAATTTTCTTATTATTAGGTATTAATTACTTTTTGGCAAAAATTTGCTTTACGACGGGATATGGACTGGACACGTAAAGGGGTGCCATATAAAAATTATTTTGTACTTTTCAGTGGGTTGGTTTTTTGAAGGCGGTTTCCTTTTTTTAAAAAAGATATTATATTAAGTTATTTTATTTTGGTTTTATTTTTGTTTATTTTTAATTTTTTAATTCTCTTTTTGACATTATTATAGACATTTCATCATATACGCATACGAAAATGTATACCAGTAGATAAATTGTATTTCAAAAAATAGGGTAAATAAATATAATTAAAATTTGATTTGTTGTTATTTACAGGTCGTAACGATCGAAAACAGCAGTAAACTATCCTGAAACAATACGATTAAAATCGGATTTAAGTAACTTGTTCCTTCAAAACCCGCTTAAAATAAAAAAAGTTTAAAGACTCGTTTTACTGATTGGGATTGATTTTCATTACGCTGGTATCAATTTTGCGTCATTAAAAAAAATGTATATGACTTCTGTACGTCAATGACTTTTGATGTCAATTGTAATCTTGTATTTACGTTAGAGAATTATATATTCATTTAAATATTACTTAGGTACCTATTAATACGAAGCGTAATTCGTTTAATACCTGAAAGTCTTACAGTGTCTACACCTACTTTGTTGCCGTTCGTTCCGTCTATATGTATGCGATTACGTGCTGTTCTGATAATCTCCAAGAATCGAGAACAACGGCAAGACCAGCATTTAGTACTAACTAGTTTTTGCGGATTTGGAGACCGAGATGAAGCTTACAGGCCAATACCGCAGCGGCCTGGTTATTGTTATGTGTATATATCGAGTATTATATAAATTTACTATAAAAAAACAATGTTTTATTTCAATGACATTATGTGCGTAGGTATGTAGGTATGTTTCGGTGATTATAAGAATTTTGTCCACACAATAATTGTGCAAAGCAGAGACATGCTTTCTTTACGGTATAAGAGGCATGGTACTGTTATTATTTATCAATACCGGTTCGTTTTGAAGTTCAAACTATACCGGTTGAAATATAAAGTAGGGTACCGGTATAAAATTACAGCAGGGACAACCATTTTTATAGGTGTACAGTCAGCTGCAGAGAAAAGGTACCACCCTTGCAAAGATGATTGTATGCAGGGGTGGTATATACCTTTCCTCTGCAGCTGGCTGTACCTAAACCATCATTGACCGAGCGTTATGCGACAATTGTCGACATCACTGTTGCTGACGTCACAGGCCTCCAAAGGCTACGGTAACCGCTTACCATCGGACGGGCGATGTGCTTGTTTGCCACCAACATTTTAATAAATAAACTCCATTATATTGCCACTAAAAAAATCTTATTTTGTGGCAATTGTCACTAGAAACACGACAATTGTCACAAAATTGCGACACAGAACTCATTTCCTGTCAAGACTTACTGAAACTCTTTGAAAAATCTTGTGACAATTGTCACAAGATTTTTTCGCAAGAGAAATGTCTGTTTTATCCGATAAAATAAAGTTTTTTAAAAGAATACAACGACGGTAGCAAATACGACCCGCCCGATGGTAAGCGGTAACTGTAGTCCATGGATGCCTATAGCGTCAATAACAGTGATGTTTTATAATTGTCGTACCTGTCACCGTGGTGAAATAGGAGCCAGATTACGCCGCGCCGCGTGAAACGTGAAGTGCATTGGGATAAGTGCATACCGTTCACTCAAGGAAAAAAATATCCCTTATAAGATCACTCGTGAGTCTGCCATTTTGTTAAAGCCAATTTTCACCGTAACTACTGGACTAGTTCAATTGAAATTTGGTACACATATGTCAAGTAAGGAAGTAGTAATTAAGTCGGTGATCCGAAGATGGACTACTAAAACGTAAATAAATGAACTTTTTTTAACTTTGCGGCGATTTTGGTATTATGTGACATATCAGATATAATACATAATTGGAAGTAGGTAAGCAAAAATGTACCGTAACCTATCTCAGAATTGTATTACATATACAAAAAATAGTTCAACGCCAAAAGATTAATGGAAGACCTATGTCCTATAGGTGAGTTGGTCTTAAACAAAACATATGCAATAAAAATGTGTAACTGTGGAACCCATAGTGGTACCTACTCGTAGGTACATGATCGGTTTTTATATTATGTACCTATAAGATATTTTCTACTTTATACTTTATAAGTGTACCGACATAATATTTACTTATAAGCAGTTGTCACGTAAAATATTTGCAGAATTTTTTGGAAGTATGTGTCACATCATCATCAGGCACTAGTTTTTATGAAAGCGACTGCCATCTGACCTTCCAACCCACAGAGCCCTACTAACCCACTAATCCTAATAAGAGCCTAGTTTACGACTAGGCTCTTATTAGGATTAGTCCGGTTTTCTCACGATGTTTTCCTTCACCGAAAAGAGACTGATAAATATCAAATGATATTTCGTACATAAGTTCCGAAAAACTCATTCGCGATCTCCGAATTGCAATTCGCACGCTCTTACCGCTAGGCTACCAGTGGTTCCTAGGCCTCCAGCGATTTTTTTGAAGTATGTATAGCACAAAAAATTATTTAAAAATGTAACATTTAAGGTAGGTACATTGTAATTAAAATAAGGTATAAACATTATTGGAGGAGACTTGGAGGAAGTGTCATAGGGATCTACATTCGATGCGTGAAAAACAAGTTCTTTTGTCTAATTATAATCGATCGGAAATCACGCGAGCGCATAAATCGAAAAATCTTTTTTTTTTCACTCCCTAACTCCCTTAACCTAATAAGTCTAATAACAGTAAAACAAAAAATAAAAGATATAGGGTTACCAACCAGCCAAAGAATTATAAGTAGATATATGCACTTATCCCAACGCACCTCACGTTCTACTCTGCACGGGGTTCATTGCCGCTCCTACCGCCGTAAGTAACTATCAACACCTACATCATATTTTTTATTTTCATTTTATTAATTTAATAGCGAAACAAAAGGCATACCACACAAAAGTAAATCGGTAAAGATATTAGGGGTACATTAGCCAACACTGTTTCCATATATTTTCAAATTTTATTTTGTCCGTCTTATTGAAATTTTGCCCCCTGCCGGAACTTTATTTATTTAAATTCTCATTGAATTAATTTTGCACCTTATGAAAAGTCGTATAGAGTAGTAAATAAAATTTTACATCTGACTTAATGACATCTGGTTTTATTTGGTTTAACTTTAGAAAACGCGTATCTCGACAAAGCCATAATGTAGAAAATTGTCAACAACCAAATGAATTATTAGAATCTAAATACGTCACGTGTGACATGAACAGACAAGGAAAGCAAGATTAAATGTATTGTTTCTCTTTCTTCTTTCAATGGAACGCTTTTCCTAAAAGGAGGCCACTAAACTCAAAACGCTATCTTAAAAAAAACTTGATGGGTCAATGACCTGTCCCAGTAATGTGAGGTAGTGTGCGTGAAGTGCGCTTGTGTGTGAAATGGGGTAAATTGACAGAATCTGAAAATTTACCCACCTCTTACCCGCCTTAATGAGTGGTGATCAGGCCGGCCAAGCAAGCTTCGGGTTTTAAAATTTAATTTGAAATACAATGACTTGTGTGCACGCCTGTCCATTCGAGCCGGCGTTAAAGAGCATCCAATGTATATCAATCATCGGGTCATTGACCGTAATGTCATTTTAAGGAGAAGATGGATGTATTTCGACATTAACTGCAAGCGATCCGCTAAGCGTAAAAAAATACCTGTTATCATCAAGTAATTATGAATATATTTTATAAAACGTAACTTTAATGTAACATGTGTACAATTTTATAACATAAGTTCCTATGTAGTGCATTTAGTCCGAACTCTAGCTGTAAACAAGCCATTTTTGGCTTAGCAGTTAAGAAACATAAAACTCTGCGATTCATTTAATTGTACAGAACTTTAATAAATGAAAAAAAAAAGCAGGTTCCCTGTTCGCAGGCGCTTTTCGCTACATTCGCTTTAATTATCTATCTGCATACGGTTTTTCCCGTGTTATCAGAAACGCTTGTAGCGCGTGGCTCGCGCTGGCAGTGAATGTGTTAACTGCTAGTGCTAACCCTATGACGCGATATGACGTCGAAGCGCCACCATAACCTTATGCTACATAGAAAACGATGCTACGGGCTACGCCGTAGCCGTAATTTGCTACTTTCCTACTAGTCAAATCAGCCTCTTTTTTAGAACTGTCAAAACGATTTGCTAATACGGAATTTATATGAAAACGTGTGTAGTGACGTCACAGTCAACTCACCTTTTTATACTTCCATCCGATTTATTAAATAGAAATTGTGTTTAAAACTAACTGCTACCTGCTACGGCTACCTGTGTTTTTCTAATAATTATCTGGTGCTTTATATCGTGCACGGTGTGAAATAATTTATTTTAAGTAGAGGAAAGTAATACCCAATTCTGCAATAGTGACAGATTTCTGATACACATAGGTAGTAAATTTAGTTATATGATTTTAAGCAACACAAAACTTAGAATAATAAACTGGTGTTTGTTTTTTATTACCTACATATTAGGGTTATTCGCCAGTAACTGGCCACTGTTAGTAATTGGCCACCAAATGAATTCTGTTCACCTATAAATAGAATTCATTTTAGTATAAGGTTTCAATAACTGGCCAGCCTTCAAAAACTAGCCGCCTTATACTAAAATGAATTCTGTGTAACATAGGTGAATAGAATTAATTTTTAGTTTAGGGTGGCCAGGTACTAAAAGTGGTCAGTTACTGGCGAATTACCATATATATATAATGATTGTACATGCAAAACGCAATCAAAAATTTTCTCGAATCGATTCATGAATGTCATGGTGAATTAGGTAAGTGATTAAGAACAAATTACGTTCTCCTTCTTTTGTTTCTAAATAAAAATGTATAACTAGGAATCCGCAAATAAAACCCTTCAAGTTTGTCCCAGCATCCTGTGTAGCACCACTAGTTTGGCACCGGCATAAATAAACGCTATCGGGAACGTAGGGAACTTACTTTCTATGCACCTCGCTCTTACTCACATATTAGTGCGAGCGAGATGTACCTATAGGAAGTAAATTACGAAGACGTTAGCGTATATGTGACGTTCCACGGCAAAAGGTACCTTATGGCAGTCGGCGCTTACGTCGCATAGCGCCGCAATAATTAATAGCGCGCGGCGGCGGAGCGGCGTTAATAATAGCGTAAGCGCCAACGGCCATAAGGTACCTTTATCCGTGGGACGTCACATATGTCAGTTTTGTGAGTTTTGAATGTCAGTGACTATGGTACGGGCACAGAGTACAGATTAATATTGTAGAACAAACATCTGGATGCGCCTCCAATATCATATTTTTCAGGAAACGCTCAATTCAAAGGCCGTAAAAGATCACCGCAAAGACACAAATTGCCTCACCCCCATATATCAAGCTAACAAGGCCGAGATAGATATGCAGCCATAACAGCTATTTGACTACCCATTAAATGTATACTGTGCCGGGTAGTTAACCCCGGAATAAGGCCACAAGATGGGATATTTGGAATAACATAAGTCACGGAATATCTCGCTCTTTATATGGACACACCTCAAGTTGCATTCAGCCTGTATTGTTAATATTGAAGACTATAATATTTTTGATCGCCCAAATGTCATGAAGTTGTTTTTGAGTGTATCAAAATTTTAGCATTTACTTTACCAATATTCTTAGCTTTTAACAGAAATAACATAATTTATAAATCTAAAATACGGGCCACAGACTTTTATTGCGGATTTTACGTTTCTCTGCACGAGTTGGATTGAACGCACCTAAAATTGTGTATAACCTGTGTCGTTGTTTGTGTTATATCTGAAATTTAAATGGTTTCATCCTTAAAATCTACCGAGGTTTTAAGCGTCCAAGTACTAAAATGTTTAGGTACCTAAATACTTAATTATCTTCATGAAACGTTGAATGGCCGAATACCTATCAAATGTCATGTCGCATACAAAATACAAAGCGTCCTTTCATCTTAATAAATTCTCCGCTGCGCTATGGTCGTAGCGCTACATCGTAGCCGATAACATGGGTTTCCCGGTATGTAGCGGAAATGCTTCGTAGAGGCAAAACGAAAATGTACCGTGATGGTCCACAGAAGTATGCCAGA
This sequence comes from Cydia amplana, assembly GCF_948474715.1. Lineage (NCBI taxonomy): Eukaryota > Metazoa > Arthropoda > Insecta > Lepidoptera > Tortricidae > Cydia > Cydia amplana. The sequence goes on from NC_086070.1 coordinate 21,578,599, forward strand.
AGTATGAATGTAGAGTTTTATCGGTTTTGGTATGGTGTATAATAACAAAATAATATATTAATATATTAACTATCACAATTATTACTCTTTATTTACTTTAAAATTCTAACACCGAATATATAAACTGTTGCTTTCTTTGTGCTAAGTTTTTTAATATATAAAAAAATGGTTAGGTTAGGTTAGGTAGGTATACCTACAACAGTTACGCCCTTTTAGCTTAGCAATGCGATTAATTAAAGTTATTAAGACACTAACTCAACTGAGCACAAGCCATAAAACATAGTGAACGCGTAACTACCCGGTATCAAGTGGCGCAGTTAACACCTCCGTTACACTAACTGCACTTTTATTAACTTAATTTATTGCTCATGCATCGAACTCGGTAACTTAAGTTATTACCTAGTTAGAATGAATTGACCTATTATGTCTTTACCCATCACGGAACAATGGTGTATTTGGGAGGCGTGCGCGGAGCCGAAGCCAATTCGTAGAGGCCCTTTTGACACGTTAATGAGATTATAATGTAGGACAATCAGAAATGATAGGTAATGTTAAATAAATAAAAAATAACTAAAAGGTTTTATGTAAGCATAGTAAATTAAAAATACTTTGATTGTCTCATTGTACCACTAAGTTACCAAAACATAAATTAGTTTTGAATAATTGTTCGTTTGCTCGATTTTCATATAGGTACTTACAGCACCACGATGCCATATTACGCCACACCTATCCACCTATCTCCTATTGCAAATGGGATTATGTCAACAGAAACCTATTTAATCTGCTTAATAGATCGGACGGTTATTCACATCAAAGTTTATTCTGGTTAACGCATTACTATCGTCCTATCGAAACAAGAATAATTATGAATTGGTATGTGACTCTAAAGTCACAAATAACAAATAAATACTTATAAGTTACCTACTGCACTACCCGTAGAGCGCACTAGTATCACACGTGTGATACTAACTCAATTTGGGTCGTAGCGACTCAGTATCGGACGTGTGTTACTACGAATAGTAAGGGGTCAAATTGCTTTGCATCAATTTGTTGTAATTGTACGTGGTCGTTCGAAAGGTTCCTTTTGGACGATTTCATCTTTAAAGTAAGTTCGTGTTATCAATGTCAATACATCTGCGTGTCGTAAACACTTTCTAGTATTTTATAAATAAATATGTATAGAAAGATATGAATTCCCCAAAGATTATGGAGGCCGAATCAAAATATAGATTTATTATATTTGCTGGCCGGCAGTGGCAATACCCCGATTAATGCGTTCCGTTATGGACCAATAATGTAGGTAAACAGACTATTTCAGGATCCTTTGTACCAACAGCAACACTCATTACTGATCATCCGTGGACCTTATTGTCTTTGTAATAAGGTTTACCAAGAACCAGTTAATGGGAACGGTGGTAATATCAAGCCGACGTCGACACAAATATTAGTGTTGATAGTAACTAGAGTCTGTATTTTGAGTCTTGAAGAGCTGGACTCGTTTAACGAGGCTCATTGGTGTATTCTGGTTGTATGAAGATGCTATGTAAGTATGACTAAGATCTATAAGAATACCTATATTTTTATAGATCTTAGTCATACATAGCATCTTCATATAACCAGAATACTCCAATGAGCCTCGTAAATGATTAGATAATCTGACACAAATCGACCTAATCTTAGCGTAATAATTTAAAGCTTGATAATAGTGATGACTCCAAAAACCGGCCAAGTGCGAGTCGGACTCGCGCACGAAGGGTTCTGTACCATTACGCAAAAAACGGCAAAAAATTACGTGTGTTATATGGGAGCCGCACTTAAATATTTATTTTAGTTTTTAGTAGGTATTTGTTGTTATAGCGGCAACAGGAATACGTCATCTGTGAAAATTTCAACTTCATGGTTCATGAGTTACAGTCTGGTGACAGACAGGCAGACGGACGGACAGACAGACAGAGGGACAGCGGAGTCTTAGTAATATAGGGTCCCGTTTTTACCCTTTGGTTACGGAACCCTAAAAAGCAACATTGACTAGTTCTTCAGGCGTGTCTGAAAGCTTCCACTTCACCTATATAATATAAATATGTCGACAACTCCCAAAACTCGAGAACACCTAAAATAAAGGGCAGAGCCAATATACTTAGTGTATCATTACCTTGACTAATTGCTCAAGACTATCGGCCCCGATCATGGCGTATCTTGTCCATCTGTTTGCCTAGCACCAACGAGCCATACGAGTACTAACATACACTTTTAACTAACCATCGGTGCACCTTATGACTTTGTAATAAGGTTGAGAAATCGTCAGTGTTAACGATGATACACAGTAGAACACGCCAGGGGTATCATTCCAAAAACTTACCGAGTATAGCGCGCCCAAGGCTCAGTTGTACCAGTCTAAGTGATCTCCCCGTTGGCATAATAGCCGTGATGAATCTCAAGGCCGAGATACGCTGGTTCAGGTCGTGTAACCAATGGGAATCGTCGGCCAGGGCCAAGAGCTCTCGACCCCAATACGAGCTGCACTTTCACCGATATGGGGGTAGTGACATGAACTGGAGTGTTTTACCAGAGCGCTTTTTGTGAAGGTTGAAATGAAACATACGCTGAATATAAAAGTGCCAGAGATTTACATTATTGTCATGTCAATGGGGTAAATAAAAATAAAATAGAATTACACCCAATATACTTTAGTCATAAACAGTAGACAGCATCATTCAAATACCTACTGCCTTTTTTTTTGATTGCCTATAATATGTCCCAATGCTGGGCAAAGGCCTCCCCTGTCTTTTACCACTCGTCACGGCTTTGTGCATGCTCCCGCCAGGTGCCACAGAATGAGCAAAACCTACTGCCTATTATGAGCAAAATATTATCGTGTCTCGGAAATTGAACTCGAGTTACCTATAAGTAATACATTCGTCCATTCTCAGGCAAAAGGTAACATCGTCAGTATAAAAAAGTACTAAGTAATATGATGCAAAGAAAATATCGCCCTTATTGACCACCGACAGCGTGGCTTTTGCCTGAAAACATCGCGTATGTAAATGAATTCATTTATGTCGGGATTTCAATCATTGCGCTTCAGCGGTGACGGGACAATACTTTGGTTTATTTATTTATCGTATGGCGTTTACACACTGGTTTTTACAATAATGATTACATCAAATTAAAATTTACAGTTTTGCAGATATACACTCGCGTCCTTTGTCAGTTCTTTAAAATCTTCGACAGATCCGTTGTATCTAGTGATGGGGCAATCAAAAACTATATGATGTATGGTCTGTTCCGGATTTCCACAGTCGCACGCCGCCGACTCGCTCCACCCCCATTTGTGCCAGAGGTACGCACAGTTGCCCACACCGGTTCTCAGACGGTTAAGCCTGCACCATATTTGGCGGCTTTCTTTAAACCCTTTGGGCCGCTCCTGTGTGCTGAGCTCAAAGAAGGGGTTTGCTGCGTTTTTGTGCTGCTGGGCTTCCCAGTCCCTCATCCAAGCTTGACTGGCCTTCCATGTCGGGTCATGGGTATGAAAGGATTTCGCTGGGGCGTTTCGGGACTTCAGTCGGGTGTTTTTGAGGCTGTCCATGTCTTCGTGTATTGGCAGTAGAGTGTTATCGGACATTTTAGTGAATTCCCGTGCTAGGCATTTTTCTCTGCGGATATTCGGCGGTGCAATGTTGCTGAGGGCTGGTAACCAGTAAGTAGGCGTTGGCATGATGCAGCCCGATATTATCCTCATCGTGTGATTAAGCTCCACGTCCACCCTGGCCACGTGTGCACTGTTCATCCATACTGGTGCACAGTATTCCGCCGTCGAGTAGACGAGGGCCATAGCAGTGGTCTTTAGGCAGGCAGCGCTGGCACCCCATGACGTTCCTGTGAGCTTCTGAACTATATTGTTCCTAGTCTTCAGTTTTCCAGACAACTTGTCAAGGTGGTTTTTGTACGTCAAACTTCTGTCAAGGGTTACACCCAGATATTTTGGGCAGAAATTGTGACGCAAAACTGTACCTCTGAATCTCACTTTTAGCTCTCTGTTCGCTAACCTGTTGGACAGATGGAAACAACAGATCTCGGTTTTGCTGGCATTAGGACATAAGCGCCATTGCTTGAAATACTCGTCCATGGCCTCTAGGTCTCTCTCTAATATACCTTCTGTTGTTTCTATGCTTTTGTTCTGAGTTACTAGGGCCAGATCATCAGCATAGCCAAACTTGCGTGAGGTCGTAGCAGGCAAGTCGTGGATGTATAAGTTGAAGAGGAGCGGAGCGAGCACAGAACCCTGGGGCAGGCCGTTATTTAAAATTCTTACTTTACTAGATTGTTGGCCCAGGTATACTTGAAACGGTCTATTTGTTAGAGCATCTTCTACCACTTTAAATATTCTTAAGCATGGAACAGTTTTCAACAGTTTATAGAGCAGACCCTGACGCCAAACTGTGTCGTAGGCGGCCGTGAGGTCTACAAAGACCGCGGAAGACTTTGTTCCTGACTGAAAGCCGGCCTCGATATGTGTTGCGAGTGCTAAAACCTGATCACAACAGTTTCGTTTTGGCCTGAATCCAGCTTGCTCCTGTGGAATTTCTGAGAGAATGGTGTCCGATATGCGGTTATAGATTAGGCGTTCTAGTAATTTGTAAATGACGCTGAGTAACGCTATTGGGCGGTAGCTGTCTACCCTGTCTTCGGGCTTTTCTGGCTTAAGCAAGGCTATTATTTTTGATGACTTCATCGTGGGTGGCATTTTTCCAGTATCGATAATGTTGGTGTAGAATGACGCCAGCCATGATTGGGTTCGTGGGCCACAGTGTTTTAGGAACTCAGGGAAAATGCCATCTTCTCCACAGGCCTTGTTCACGTTGATATGTGCAATTGCGGATATAATCTCAGAAATGGTTACAGGTCCACTATACTTGTCATTAGGAGTGGCTTGGGACTTTTCTAGTTTCAGCTTTTTACGAATTTCACGGGTGTGGAGTTTATGACTCGGTGCTTTCGAGAGCCCTACTATGCGATTTCCAATATCATGTGGGCTGACCTTCGGATTGCCTCTTCTAGTCGTCTGCCCCGTAGTCAATCTTCTCAGAAGATGCCATGCCTTTCGGCTTGAGTGCGTGAAATTCATTTTTTCGACTGTCTGTTCCCATACTTTGGTTTAATACGGGAGGATAATGTCATAAAAACGACAGCGCTCGTTGTGATGGGATATAGATACGACAGGAATTAAGCTCTTCAGATGTTTACTTATGAATTTATATGTACATGTTAGCATAAATGAATAAATGGCATGGCCAGATTGTCTTTTTTGACTTAGGTAAGGTGACCTTTTAGGGTCAGTAGACCCTAGTAGTAATTCGTGCATATTGAGGCGTATCGTACCAAACACACTTAAAACACAGTTATTGATTAATTTCGGAATATAGGCAGCACGGGAAAGGTCGGAGGATCTACACATCGAAAGACGACATTAAAAAAATGAGATATTGAATAAATGAAGTCCGCATTCGTCTTCTTTTAATAAAAAATATAGTTTTTTTAAATCATTTTTGAAATCGGAAATCTACCGCTGGATATCTTGTGTAAGTATCTATACCTACCTATTATAATATAAGAAAACAGACTTTGTAAGGACTGTAAGACTTAGTGTTAGGTCAAGTAGGTATAGCGCTCCCACAACGCCTAGACCTTGCACTGCTAAGTCGGTTCACGTGGACTTAGCGTGGACGCACTTTAGTTCGCTTTTTGACAGCCAGGTAAATTAGGTACAGACAAAAAAAAATCCTACCCATTTCGTACTTTGTCACAGTGACAATGGTGTGAGGTCTCTAGCGACTTTCATATTGATTGTCACTGTGACAAGGTACGAATTGGGTCGGAAATTAAATTATTTGACTGTACACCTGCAATAATATTTTACTCTTCGAAGGCCGCAAAAATATGTAACACGCTCTTATATATCTCTACAAACAAGATCGTGTCAGATATTTCTGTACCGTACATCCAACTAATCGGACTAACCCTTTCTACCTTTTGGTCCACGATAAAGTTCATGTCACCTTCCTACCTAACCTACCCGAATGTAGGTAAATCCATAACTTTGATTGACTGACGCAGTACTGTGTCAGCAGCGAGCGCTCATCTCAAATCATTGACGTATCATATCTAAGGACGGGCTAATGGGGCACTAAACATCGTACTAGTTCAGCGGTGCTATCCACGAATTCCAGCCAATCGTGCAGTCTAACGCGACTAGTTGCGACCAATAACGCGCGTAATGCGAACTCGTCAACCAAACGCGCGCATGATGCGAACTCATCAACCAATCGCGTTGTAGCGATTTCACACTGGCCCTTGTCATGCCTCATTATTATTGCCCGTAAAGCCAGTCCCTAGATATCTATGTCAATGTCTCAAATCGAGTTAGCGCTCCAAGTGGCGGATACGGCGGCAATTTGTGACGTCACGGTGTCACACGCGACGGATATCCGGATTTATGGCGACGACGGGCTCTGACATGACATGAATTGACTTTTTGTGGGGTTTATTTCATTTGGCACTTATGTTAACATAACTTGCTGAAGATTCCGTTGATTGATTCGACGATTTCTGCGGTGGTCGGATGCAAGGTGGCTCTGGATTGTTCTATTTAAAATATCTTGGTAACATTTTCTGCATGTGAATAATCTCACGCGAAATTGAGTTTATGATAGTGTAATAGTACAGTCAGCTGAAAGAATCACTATGTTTATAGGTTTGGTGTGAACTTACCATGGCTGCTACCGCGCTTACGGAAATATTGTCACCACGGTATGCACCTACCTCTTGAGCCTTATCTGACCATATTCTTCTTCCACAGACAAGATCCGCAAGAAGTACGCGTCCCTCGGCGACAGTGTGGTTGTGACGAAGCTCGAGCGCACAGCGCGGGCGGGACTGGGGCTGTCGCTGGCCGGGCATCGGGACCGCAGCCGCATGGCCGTGTTCGTGTGTGGCCTCAACCCTGCTGGTTCCGCTGCTAAGGCCAGTCCGCCGGTCAAGGTCGGCGACGAGATCTTAGAGGTGAGGAGCTTTTACACTCGTACGTAGTCATATAGGTAGTCAATTGAATTCCACACTCGCACGAACGCACATTCAGTGAGTGCACGGCATGGCTGGATCTCAATCTGACAGCTCAATCCTGGCAATAGCAGCTGGCAATAGTAAGATAGCAACTGGCGACTAAAGTCATATTGGTTATTAAAGTCATATTGGTATCATAATAATTTATTATGAAATAATTTTATATTGATTTTATACCTACTTTATTATTGTAACATTTAATTTAATTTTATATGAATTTTGACATTTCCATAAATACTATTATTATTATTTTTTCGTTACCTATTAAGATCGTTGACATTTAATATATTTTTATTTTATTTAAATAATCTGATAAAGTTATTTACAACTGAGTGTTTTTTTTTTTTGTAATATTTTTGTTTTTTTTTTGTTCTTGACATTCGACAATACCTAGGTTGGCCCTAGCTATGTATACATTAACATTTCTTTTTATTATGACATTGTTTTATTTGTAAATTTTATATTCTTATATTTATTATTATTTTTTTCTTTCTGTTTTTAATGTTAAATTGACGATCTTTTAATGAAAGCCTTTGTTTTATCCTATTGTGTAAAATACTGTGTCTTTTTCTTTAAGATATAAATATATCTAATCTAATCTAATCTATTCCTTAATGCTTATTCAGACCCAGCGTTACTGATGGCACTTCAGTCGCCACTTGGTACTGTGGCTTTTAACCGCCAGCAATTTTTGATCGAGCGTGCTCGTGTCGCCACCGACAGTAATTGTACCACGCAGAGTAAGGTTGGCATAGTTACGGGAGTTATAAATGTGCTGTAAAAACCAAATCAGATCTTTGTTTTATTTATTAGACTGTGGCGAAATGAGCTGGATATGTAATGTCTTATATATCAGACTCTGGCGGTTAAAGAGTTAAGGGGCCCACTGATTAACAGTCCGCCGGACGGTATCGGCCTGTTAGTTAGAACAAAAAGTTGACAGTTCCGAACAACTGATAGGCCGATACCGTCCGGCAGACTGTTAATCAGTGGGCCCCTTTAGACACACTGACACTAGGTTGCGCTGCTATGACCAGTCCGCCGGTCAATGTCGGTGATGAGATATTAGAGGCAAAAAGTTTTACACTCGTTGCTTCTGAGCGTGATGGTGTTGCAGACCGGCGTTGCAGATTGACAAAAGTCCTACCCTAGTAGCACGGTCGCATTTTTATCGTTTATCACCATGCCTGTCACGTTCTAACAAGTATGTAAGTGCGAAATCGACGGGCATAGTGATAGTCGATAAAAATGGATCCGTGCTGAGCCCGGATTACTTAGATAACACACACACTCAATAAGCTTTAGATGTGACAGTTGCCTCGGTGTCTCACAAACTACGGTTGACAGCATAGATCTTACATTTGAAATGGTATAGGTACGAATCACTCTAATATTTAACTCTAATAAGATTTCATAAATAACAATAACAGATACTTAAGTTTCCTTGATGTGAATAATTATTACTTTGGCTTGATTTGTAAATTGTTTGTAGGATGTTTTATAGAAAAGGAAACTTATTTATTCTTCCTATTCATAATAGAAACAACCAGAAAGTAATCAAATATTATTACCTTTAAATTCATAAGGGCTATTAATGATATTGATAAAAAGTTTGATCTCCGATTTTTATTAGCCGTATGACCTTTTATTTTTTATTCCTGCCTCCATTTCTGAGTACCCATCGATGTCTATTTCCGTTCCTCTCGTCTCGATTCGGTTTAAGAAGTTCGAGTGTTTCTCGTAACCATCTATTCACTGGAATGCAAACTTGATTTATTATTGCTAATATTTATACCCTGTTGTTAAGCTACGCACCCAACAATTTTCAATCAGACATTGAAGAGATTTAGTTAAATGTTAACGTGGGTCGGTGCGTCTTCTGTCGGTATTGTGTGATTTATAAATAAATATTAGGGAACATCTTACACAGATCAACCTAGCCCCAAACTAAGCGAAGCTTGTACTATGGGCGCTTGGCGATGATATACTTACGTACTTACATACATACTTAAATGGGTACATAGAAAACATCCATGACTCAGGAACATATTTGTGTTCATCACACAAATAAATGCTCTTACTGGGATTCGAACTCAGGACCATCGGCTTCACAGGCAGTGTCACTACCCACTAGGCCAGACCAGACCGGTCGTCAGTTAGTGTTCAGATTTTATATTAAACCGGTTTTTGTTGTAATATATTTCTCTCACCTCACTGCATTATGTTGTCGTGTCAGTGCATGATGCCGTGATGTGCCTTACGCGCTATAAGCAGTGTGTACAGTCGCCATCAGATATATCGGAGCGGCCAAGGCGTTCACAAATATCTGAACACGCCTCTATTGTCAGGGCGTTAGAATGCGTGTTCAGATATTGTGAACACCTTGGCCGATCCGATATATCTGATGGCGACTATACTTAAACGCTACGCACTCATACGATTTAATAATTATTAAATTGGGATTATTATATAATAGCCGGTGTTTCTAATCATAACCTATCTGTGGGAATAAAACTCCAAAAACAAACATCAATATATCTCGATATCTTTGATCGGATTGGCAACTAACGCCTGAAGAAGCGCAAATACCTATTGTAATATTTTCTCCCGTGAATCATCGCCAAGTGGAATAGTGCCAACTACTCCGATATGAGGAGGAGGATCGCTAGCTTTGTAAATTAACTTTTTACTTTGCCTACTAATAGTCAGACAAAGTTTGGAAGAGTGAAATTTATTTTAGGTGCCTAAAATAAATCTCACTATGTGCGCTTTATTCGGTATACAGGAAAAACCAAGGAAAAACATATGACTTGGCGATGTCAAATCGAAACAATAATATATACTTACCGGGAATAATACAAATAGAGTTCGTCTAAGCTAACTTTGCACCAATTTCAACAGAATCAAGTGAGGGGGTGTTATTATAAATGTTGTATTTTATTTTTACATAACTTTGATATTACCGATGGCCTTATCATACTTTGTCATTGAAAATGCCATGCAGAGTTATCTTGGCCCGACCTTATTAGTTTAATTCAGCTTTTATTAATGTCTAATTTATTTTAATTTCAGTCCCAAAGTAATCGGGTGCGCAGTGATATCACCTATCAGGGTGTAAATATTGTTTAGTGTTAATAAACCCTAAAATGTAAGCTTGGGGTTAATATGTTGGACTGACTATTTGGCGTTGTTTATAATAAAACTATATCCATTTTTATCCTCGGCTAATAGTGGCTCCCACCTAAACAGAAATCGCTGCTTATGTTTCTCAAGAACGCAACTCTTGGAACTACAATGTACACGTACTTATAGATACCTAGCTGGCAGGCAAGTCAAGCTCAACACAATAATCGTTCCGTTCTATTTCTAACCCAAAGGCAATTCAAACACATTTTACTGAATGATTTGACAGGCTCTAAGAAGAGCAAAAATGTAACAAAATAGCTCATTCATGTCGGGGCTTTTTATTTATTCTTATTCTGTGGCTATTTAAAATGACTCATGATTGCACTATTATGGGTCCCTTTCACTCTTAGGTCAACATTTGCCAAGAGACCGGCAATCTAAACTCCCTTCGATTCACTGAACGAATGGAACGCGTTGTAAGGCAGTGCCGATACTGAATGGGCAAGCTGAGTGGAATGGCTCATTCTCGATGGATTGCCGTACTGAAATCCAGCGGCGCTTTTATTTTCTAGCGTTTTGATACTATTACCTACATTCTCTACTTAAATTCAGACGCTATAAAACACAACGGCCGAATTTAATGTTGGTTGCGATTATGAACTAAAAAAAAAAAAAATTATATATCCATAGTAAACCTAAAGATACATGACAAAACTAATTCTATATACGTTATAAGGTAATGAAAACTTAGATTCTATGCAATAGGTACCTACATTTGTCACTTTTTTTAATGGGCATGTAGCTCTTGAGATTATGATCAAAGAGAATAAAAAATAAAACGGTTGTTAGAGGTTTTCATTGTCACCCAAAAAATGGCCTCAAGACAAAGGTCAAAGTCGAATGATGACATTGTTCGAAACATTTTTCGAAGCAGTTGTCATGACAACACGAGTTTGAACTCCATCACCCACATACACATAAATAACCTTGGCAAATCGGCGATGTGCATGTGTATCGGTTTATGCTAAAGGGTATAGCCGGGTAAGCATGGCCAAACTGCCCTTAGCGAAAAAAACAATTTCCTTTTACTGGATTATTAACCTATGTATATGTAGTGCTTTCACCAAATATTAAGCCTCAAATGCTTCAGATTTAAAAAAAAAATGCAAAAATAGAAAAATAATTTTTATTTTTATTACAGCCAAAGTACTAATCCGATTTCTTTGTAATTTGGGTATGTTGTATATACAATTAAGGTCGCTTTCTGAAAAAAATAATATTGAATTATCGCTTAAAATAATAGTAAAAAATTGAGATGAAAATTTTTAGAAAAATAAAAAAAATACATGCGAGATAGCGACAGTTATCAAATTTACATATTTCATGTAGAATTTAATAATGTTTAACATATATTTTTTTCAAAAATTAAAATCGGGATTAACAGTGTTAAAAACTCGAATTTGTAACATCCCATAATACCTTCTCTTCATACAAAATAACTTGTACGTTATACTAGAAAGTTATATTCCCAACGCAATTTGAATTTAGAACGCGACTTATTTTGCTGATCGCGGACCTTAAACTCCGTGGCTGTATGCGGCTAGGGCGTACGGCATTCAGAGATTTAAAAAAAAAGCGCGGGAACAGGAAAATAGGCACGAATTTTATACAGAGCGTTAACGATAGAAAAATGATGATCCTTTGATTAATAAAATACGTCACATTCAAAATTTAAATTCGTAAAGACTGCGTTCACAATATACTTCATTCGTTTATGATTACTTAGCTTTGCTTGTATGAAGAGAGTGTATTATGGGATGTTACAAATTCGAGTTTTTCACACTGTTAATCACGATTTTAATTTTTGAAAAAAATATGTGTTAAACATTATTAATTTCTACATAAAATATGTAAATTTGATAACTGTCGCTATCTCGCACGTATTTTTTTTATTTTTCTGAAAATTTTCATCTCAATTTTTTACTATTATTTTAAGAGATAATTCAATATTTTTTTTTTTCAGAAAGCGACCTTAATTATATATATAACATACACAAATTACAAAGAAATCGGATTAGTACTTTGGCTGTAATAAAATAAAAATGATTTTTCCTTTTTTGTATTTTTTTTTAATCTGAAGCATTTGAGGTTTAATATTTGGTGAAAGTACTACTTATATATAGGTTAATAAAGGAGATTGTTTTTTTTGCTAAGGGCAGTTTGGCCATGCTTACCCGGCTATACCCTTTGGAAACATAAAAGCCTAATGTTTCGCAGAGCTAGGGGTCCCTGAAAACTAGGGAAGGCTCTCGGTACTGAGTTTGTATGGCGAGAACCGGGAATTCCCGGTTCCGGTACTGTATTTGTATAGAAAACCAATACCGGGAGCACTCCCTACTGAAAACCTGCGTTGCGAAAATTATCTTATTATCTTTTTCCAGGGAAACTATCGTTATACCAAAAAAATTATTCGTCTCTAAAATTGAACTTTTATATTTTTCTCTAAACCATTTCAAAAAACGAGACGACAGTAAAATTCTAACCACCGAACATGCTCACAAGAATCCGTTGGTAAACGCGACCTGCAAAGGAGAATATCCGGACATACCTATGTCCCTACTAAAGCATTTTTACCCAAGCTGAAACGGAGACCTTCGCTAATGTTCGGTCAATCATACACAAGTATTGTTATCTATGATAGAGCGCGCTAAAATCATCAGAGCATATTATATTATATAGAAACGATGAAATGAACCAGCTGCATTGTTAATTTCATGTGTCAGATGGAAAATTAATTATGTCAGATAAATTATCGATTGTCTGACAGACGTTTGTATATTTGAGAATACATTAGACTGATCTCTTGATTTCCGGCGGGCGCCTGGCTGCCCGCCAAGTGGCCGAAGGGTAAGGTTATGGAAAGGCTGGGCGATTAGCGGAACGGCAGAAGGTGTGATAAGTGAAATTAAAGACAACCAATTATCATACACTAGCGACCCGCCCCGGCTTTGTACGGGTTAACAAATTATACATAAACCTTCCTCTTGAATCACTATAGAGTGATTCAAGAGCTAGCTAGTAAAAAAAACACCATCAAAATCCGTTGCGTAGTTTTAAAGATCTAAGCATACATACAGACAGACAGACAGAGAGCGGAAAGCGACTTTGTTTTATACTATGTTGTAGTGATAAATATAAACAAGTATTTGTAAAGCAAATATGTAAGTAACGGTTCCGGACTAATTTTAATCAAACTGGCTCATTTGCAGTACTTCACTGTGCATCTTGATTAAAACGTAGCTTCATACATATATACATATAATCACGTTTATTTCCCGGAGGGGTAGGCAGAGACCACGGATTTCCATTTGCTACGATCCTGATACCTCTTTCGCTTCCGTTACTTTCATAACATTCCTCATACACGCTCGCCGATTCAGGGTGCCCTTGACCTGGCCTTTCTTCAGGATTTCCCCGATCAAAGCTAGCTTAGCGTAGCTTCAATACGACTATGGGCCCGATTCGGATTTTAAACTAGATATCTATTATATATCTATTAGACATCACCAAGATACGACAACGATATTTTTAAGATCTAGCTTGTCAAATTTGACATTTCCGCGATTCTGGAAATACTCTTGAATGTTTTTCCACAATGTCTAAAACGTCGTTATGTATTTTTAGATCTCAAAACGATTTTGAAACGATAATTTAACGTAAAAGTGACATTTGGTTGCCCGAATTGAGCTTCAAAAGATATCTAGTTGAAATCTAAACTACCAGATATCTAGTACATATCGTATCGTTCTCTTCTCTAGAACGGATCTTGTTTTCCGAATACCGCGGTATATCCGCTATCTACAGCTACCCGACCTGTCGGACGCTAACAAACTGGCTTATTTACAATTTACTCTGATTGAAATGTAAGTTCACTGGAACTTCTCTTGTTCCAGCCGGTTGACCCATATGTCTTGAATCAGGTGAGGCGAGCTCACCGTTCTTGCCAATTCGCTGCAGTACTACTGATTACTGCTGCTGCTGCAGTAATGCGGCGCGACATTACTGCTAACGTAGTAGAGACAAACCAAAGAAAGTCTGCAGCGCAATAATTTGACATCGAATTAAAAAACTACATATGGCAATGTTTTTTAAGCAGTCAGTAAACGTCATGCACTATGGTATGTGTTTGTCAAAATCGTTTAAATATTCATTGTGTTTTGTGATGAACGGAATAAACATGGTGAAACCTTACAAAACCGATGTGCGGGAGTTACTTTTCCGCATGACGAATAATTTTACACTTGTAAAAAGTCAGCACGAGGCGATTCAAGCTGAAAAACGACAATGTTTACAAAATTTGGAATTGATGACGGGTAAGTGGAATGAAACATCTTAATACTTCACCATATGTACCTACTTAGATAATATAATATTGGTTTAGACTAAGGTTTCACAGCAAATTGAACACACCTAATAGGTCTATACCTCCTATATAGGTTTGCCTATGCATACTTATGAACTTCCTCTAACATTTCGAGAAACTCATTGGTACTAGCCGGGTTTTGAGCTCGAACCCACAACCTCCATGCTTATGCTCACGGCATGGGTACCTACTAGTTAAAGCTAAAATTAATTTTTAATATATGTTTATTGTTTTAATGGATTATTTCGTTTTTCCGAAAACTTTAGTTCGCAAATTGCGGGCAATTTCTCTGTCAATCTAATTACGCCTTAATGGGAGTAAAAGAGAAAGATGCTCGCATATTGAGAACTTCGGTGTTCGCGGTATGCCCTCTGTACCTATTTACCGCCGTCGCGGATATTACAAAAGCTTATTAATTTTGATGAAGCCAAATGTCACATTCTCCCAATATTATTTATCAATATTAGTATATGTCTACATATTAATAGTGACATCTATTGTTGGAATGAAATTTATTTTACCATAAAAATTAAGCTGTGCATACAGCTTAATTTTTTCATAGACGGTAAATATGGTAGAAATTTCACAAGTATCAAGACTATTTAATCCATTTTCTGTGGTGTTGTCGCATACTGATTTTTAAAAACTACTTTTAATCTAGCGCTGCAGACTTTCTTTGGTTTGTCTCTAGTAGTTTAAGGACAATCATATCGTGTGCCCTTACAGGGTGTCATGTACCTACCGCTTTATACTTGTAACACCTTACTGTACTATGAACATGACTACAATTAAATAAAGAATAACTGTAATGCAACATGAAATTTGATATTTGCGGCAGCAATGCAGTCGGCAATAATATCGCATCACTGCAGGATACGTCAGATTGAATATACCTAAATATCTCGTAAAAATGTAATTCACAATATATTTTGAACATATTCCTGATGACTCTTATTAAGCCAAAAGCTCGGGAAACATACAAAAACTCAAAAATGTGCATTTTTTCTTTTCTTTTGAACATTAATTGGTACCTATGTAATTATCTTTTTACCCAAGTTTTAGTTCTCGGCCACAAGGTGGCAGCAGGGCCGGATCTAGGGTAGAGCGAGTGGAGCGGCCGCTCTAGGCGCCAGATGGCAAAGGGGGCGCCAAAATGGCAATGAGAAAAAAAAAGTTTTAAAAGACGCGAGTGTGGCGAGGGGGGGGGGGAGATGGAAAACTTCAACGAAGGGCGCTAAAACCCGATTTCGCTCTACCCTGAAATCTGTCAGCTCCCAGTGGCTCATATATGAGCCAGAACGCTTATGGGTGACGTCATATCGTGGGATTCGACAGGTTAGGGCTCGGGCCGGCACTGGGTGGCAGACCTGCCAATGATTGGCCTGTTTTTATTTGTTTATGTTTGTTACTTGCAGGTGAACGGGATTGTGCTGCACGGTCGATGCCATCTCAACGCGTCCGCCATCATCAAGGGACTCGTTGGGCCAGTCTTCAAGGTCATTCTTCTAAGGTACACATAAAAATACATTATTTTAAGATTTTGAGTATTTTGACAAGAATTAATCCTGCATGATGACTCTTATTAAGTCAATAAATTTTCTACTAGGACAACAAAATTAGAATTTTTACAAAATAAATAATTGTAAGAAATTACCGCATTGAGAGTATTTTGAACTCACGATCAAGATAATGAACGTTAATTACAAAACGTAAAATAAAAACAATAAAAGCTCTCTTTTTTTAAATATTATTACACACTTAACTTAGGCCATGCCTGTCCCATGGAGGAGAGATACACGTCGGGAATAACATTGTTAAGAGGCAACAGGAGTGGACATTTCTCCACACAAACGTACTCGACTGTTTCCTACGTGAGTTTTGAAGCTAGAGCAATGATTTTTTCAACACAGATTAATATTGTCAATGTCTGTGTCGGACCGTTTTGCTTTTTTTGATATTTTTGTTTTTTAAGGCGCTAGAGCCCTTCAAAAATGGCCTAATTGACTATGCCGCAATGAGAGGCGTGGTATTCAAAACTGATATCAATTAGCCAAAAAAGCAAAACGGTCCGACACAGATAATTTCATAATCATTTAGATTTCCAAATTTGGTTACGATTGGTTAAGTTTTGGAGGAGGAAACAGTCGAGTACGAAATCTCGATTTTTGAGATTTTTACGCAGGATTTTTCGCCTTGTCCTTATCGCACTAGTTTTAGGAGCCGCTTCCGTTAGCGAGACGGGTATATTTACCTAAAATATTTAAATCTCAGCTCCTGTTTCGTCTTAATAATAACACTATTAGCTTTAATTACTTTGCGCTTTTTCCTAACTCTTACTCCGGTACCGATTCTGCTGAGTGACATACTCGCAAGCGTATATTCAAATAAACCACTCGCACTCATACGGCGCGATTCGGGAAATGAATAAGACATTCACTAGATATGAAATAGTAACGATATGTGGCGTTCCACGGCAAAAGGTACCCTATGGTCGCAATAATATTGGAGCGGCGTTAATAATAGCGTAAGCGCCAACCGCCATAGGGTACCTTTTGCCGTGGAACGTCACATATCGTTACTATTTCCTATCTAGTGAATGTCTAATTCATTTCCCGAATCGCGCCGTTAGATACCTAATACTCATCTTAATACCTACCACTACTTAGATGCAGAATGAACTAACAATGCACAAACAACACAATAGATATTCTATTGCGAAATTCGGCAAACGTCTATTCTATTCTCAACCCAGCTTATTATAAGTACAAATAAATGGTCGACGTCACTACACATAAAGGGAGCATTAAACGGTGGAAGGGTCCTTTTAATGGGACCCATGAGAATACGCGTTTACTAGAAGAGGCGGATAAAAAAAGAGGCAGATTTCTACGACATATCTACATACCTTCACTTCTTCTTTAAAAATAACTTTTATGTTTATTATGATTTTGCCAATGTCAAAAGTGTGCTCATTGGGCGTGACGTTTTTTGGTAATAAAGTGATAGCTGGACTTTACAAATGCCCACGATGGATCTTGGGAAGTTCTGTTGACTAAAAAATGGTTTAACGCGTTTCCTGATTAATTTTTCATTAGCTGACACTTTCACGTTAATTCACTGCATAAAGCTATTAATTTTACAGTTTAAACACCATTAATGAGCAAAACACAAAATAAGTATTCTCGACGAGACGACTTTGCTTTGCTTTTGAAGTTCAACCGGAAAATCCGTCTTTATAAGTAACAGTGACAGAAATATTTATACGGGGTATATTTATGAAGAAAGTATAACTTTCAGTGATATGAGTCCGATAAGTGTTAGTCATATATTATGGTCCGTTTTCGAAGCGTAAAACGTTCCGTAAACGTCGTCTATTGATATACCGGGTATATCCTGTAAAACGAGCAAAAAATTAAACTGTAGACTGTAGTCCTCAAACTGACCAATATTTGTTCAGCTACTTTTAAAAATAACTTGTACATATTTTGACTTTTAGAACACTTTAAAGTTTATTCTAAGACGTAGCGCAATTTATTGCGAATTTTGTTATGTTTAAAACGTGACAAGCAAGGTAAATGATACTGATGACAGCATACATCGAAGGTAATATTTAATTTGTATGAAAACTACGAAGTCTAAAGACTTTTATCTAAAGTCTTCATAATTTTTAAAAGTCGCTGACCAAATGTTGGTCAATTTGAGACGTACAGCCTACAGTTTAATTTTAACAGGACACACCCGGGATATTTCGACACTCTCAATTGGTCCATAAGGATGCCATGAGTGTTATGCCACATCCCTTACCATAGATCCGTATACACAAGCTCCTCTCAAAGCTTTGTCGCCGGCTCGTTAGCGGAATAAAAGGCTATTTGGAGATACCTTGACGGGTCCGATTAATCGTATTTTTAGAAAACCTTTCTGCCATATCATACAAACTTTTACAAAAGGGTAATAAGGACATTCAAAAGAAATTTTACCTTTAATGTAAAAAAAACAACTTTCTACAGTGAAAAGCTATAAAAAGTTAAGGACAAGAAAAAAAGAATAACTAAATGAAATATTAACACTTACTAAAAATGTAACTAGGCTTAAATAAACTTAACTTCTAAATATTTCTAAACCTTACATATCCGCCGCTCCCATACAATCGAAAATACCTTCTCATTTTAAAACGCCATGCTACGAACGAAACATATATATGTCTAGTACTAAATAGTTTTCGTTGCTACAAATTGTAATACAAAGAACTAAAAATTAAATAATTAATTATTTAATAATACAATTTCTTCTCCATTAATTATAATATTTTATGCAACCGTTGTTTAAGAGAGGTCAAAAAAGGCGAGTGACGTGAGTAACAATTTGAGGCGAAGCCGAAAATTGTTAATAAAGACGTCACGAGTATTTTTTGACTCAGTTAAACAACCTTGCATACAATACTTTTTCTACGACCAAGCACTCACTTTGAAATAAAATTTTAAATTTAACAAATATTTTTAATTCAAAAAATAGCAAAAATGGAGGGTATGGGCGGGAAAAGAATGAATGAATGAAATTAAAAAAAAACATGTCTATGGTTCACTTATTTGTCAGATATGACATTTAAAATAAGGTTGGCAATACTGTATTTCATTCAATATTTATTAAGTGATCATTACACGAAGTATCGTAAAATCGCCAAAAAGATACTGCGTGTATGCACAATTCTTTTTTGGGGCATAGGCTAAAGACCCTTTAAATGACAAATAAAAGTACGGGAGTAGAAACAATAATTAATTATGGTATAAGAAATTGTAATTGTAGACTTTTTACATTCTTAATATTGTACTCGCTCCATTTTCATTGTATAACATTTTTTCTCGAACATTTGCGTGTTTTTTTTCTAAAGTCAGCGTAAGTCAAAAAATCAGGATTCGAATCGATGAAGTCCCTAGAGAAAATCCTCAATATTGCTAACAATTTTTTTGGCACCTGTTTTATGATCAAAAAAAGCCAAAAGATTATTAAAAAAATCCGCTCTCTGAAGCTATACGGCACCTTAATGAGAGCGTAACTTTAATTGTATGGTTGCAGCTAGGTTCCTACCTATGACTCTTCGCGCCACTTGCACCATCCCACTAACCCGGGGTTAACCGCTTAGACCTGGAGTTACCATGGTTACCAGTACAATTTTGACACTGGGTTAGCGGTGTAACCGCTTAATCCTGGGTGGAAAGGATGGAGCAAGTGGCGCTTCTTAGGGTATATTAGGCTGATGATAGCAGATAAGTATATGTGATTCTACAGATAGGTATTTTGTAAGTTTTGATATTATACAGTTCTTAAAGTTATCCCTTGTGTAATTATTATATTTTTCAACAGGCGGAAGTCGGCACTAGAAGACGTCGCCGTAAAGCCGCTGACGCAGTTTCCGGTCGCCCTCGAAGAAGATGTAAGTTTACACTTTAAACTTACACTTTTACAACTTGCTTACTAACAATATACAGTGTGTGTCCTATAATGCGGGCGAAAAATTAAAATGTAGATTCTACTCCTCAAACTAAAATAACTTGTGGTTTGTATTTTAAAACACTTTAAAATTTAATCGAACACGCAATGTATTACGAAATTGATTATGCCTGTGACAAGACTGACGGGCAATGTCAATTAGACGGAATTTAAAGTACATTGAAAATATTATTTAGTTTGTTTGAAAAAGGGACAATTTTAAGACTACATAATTTCAAAAAGTTGTTGAACATAAGTTTTATTGTTTGAGGAGTAGAATCTACGTTTTAATTTTTCGCCCGCGTTATAGGCCACACACTGTATAGCAATTGTGAGAATTCCCTGTGTCTTCAGTGTGAATTCACAAAGTCTTCTGGCGCTCTGTCACCAGATTATTCGGATTACCCTCATCTGGCATAATATTATTTGTCAGAAATACACTTCGCATAACATGTTTCGCAGAAACGGTTAGTCGAATAATAATTTTGCATAAAGGTATACTTTGCGTCACTATTACAAAGCATACATTTTGCAGCATATTATTATTATTATTTTAGCAGAAGATGACTTTCGGCGACTTTTGTTTAGCATAATTTTATGACCATAATAATCCTGCAGCATACTCCTCCTATTACGGCATTTTTTTTTTCTGCCAGCAGTAAAGTGGGTTAGGTTAGGTAAGTACCGCGACCCCAAGGGTTTCCTATTAAGTTAGAACTTAAGAAAGCAGAAGTACCCAGTCTACAAAGGTAAGGCTGGAAACAAATTATCGGACGCGGCTGACGGACGCGGCTGACGCGCGCGACATAAAAGTGTGCACAGTCAGGAACATCCAGCGCGCCAGATTTCTGTCGGATGTCCGAAGGCTCAAGGTTACGTCTACGGCTTACTTCCGATAGTTTGCACAGTTCAGTGTATATTCGATCATTATCTAGATACCTATAAGTCGCGGCTGTGAGCCGCGTCCGTCAGCCGCGTCCGATAATTTGTTTCCAGCCTTAACGTCCGACTGCCGTATTCGAACTTCAAGATATTTACAAGAGATGACACGTACTAGATCCATTCTAGATACGTTATAGTTTAGATTTCAACTAGTTCTCTTTTGCAGCTCAATTCGGGCAACCAATGTCACTTTTACGTTAGATAGTGTTAGATATCTATTAGATGTGAATTGGATCTCTAAGTCATATCTTGTGGAAATCGTTCAAGAGTATCGCAGAATCGCAGAAATGTCAAATTTGACAGGTTAGATCTTAAACATATCGTTATCGTATCGTGGTGGGGTCTAAAAGATATCTAGTAGATGTCTATTACAAAATCCGAATCGGGCCCCGAGTGTTAGTCAGCCAAATTACCTAATTAATTAATTATGTGTAATGCCAGGAATAAAGAAGCAACGGGTGATACCTAATAAAGATATTTAATTTATGTAGGTTTAGGACCTAGGTGTATGAATTAAATATCTTTGACGTACCTCATTAAAATTTAACAAATGCAGCCGCGTTACGAAACCGATTCGCAATCAGTGTTAAATTCGCTCCTAGCAACCAATTACAACTGGTATTTTACAAAAAAAAAAGATAAATTACACTTTATTATTTAAATATGTTTATTAGTGTACGCTGACCTTGTCGCGTCGGCTGTCTCGCTCGCACCCGCAGCGTATCGAATGCCACATAACATAATCCGTATGATTTTCCTTTCGAACATTTACATATAATAATAAACTCTAAGTCAAAGCGGAGATGATTGAAAATCGATGGTTACAAAAAGTTTCAGTGTTTACGTTTTCTTATCATTCCATAAAGACACAAGCGGCAGTTGTGTTCCTATTAATTGTGGACTTTGCTTGGTTGTAATAGAGTTGATAATCAAATGACAGTCTTGTAGGTTATAGTAGTATGAGTGTAAAGTTTTTTTTGTATAATGTTATCTTACATAGCAATGTCATATTGCAAACATACCGTTTGTAGTTTGAGGATGGTTTAGAGGCGATATAAACGCGTTGGTTTTTCACCATCATCGTGTGTTTAAAAATAAACTATTAATTAAATTTAAGGGCGAAAAGTGTTTAAGTGAAGTGAAAGTTTTTAGTGAGTGCAGTTTTTAAAAGTTGTCGAGTGAGAGATTTCGATGTAACGAGTAAATAAATACGTCTATATTATTGTTTACAGTGATATAGTTTGAAATAAAGAGCAATTGCTTAAAGTTGTCCAACTCATCAGGTAAACGGAAGTAGTAGGTACTTAACAAATTTGTATGCAGTAGGTATTTTAGGAAGGGTAAATATTTTTTTACTTACAGAGCAAAAAATCTACCAAGAACGACTTGTGCTTAGATAGAATGATAGGGTATTTATAAATCGGTAGAGCTGGCGTTTTTTATTTATAATACCTTATTCAATAGGATATGTTATAATGGATTTTTATCATACACTTTTGTTGACTAACCTCATTAACCTCTCATCCTCTCTAAATTATTATTTTTAGATTAACAGCGGAAATACCTATCAAGTTGTCGTGATACCGAATTAAGTTTTATTTTTATTTTTATTCGTCGCCTCAAAAAATTCTCAAGCAAAAATATGTATCAAAAACAATACAAAATAATGAGGGTTATTCAAATAAATCGATAACCAGGTATCGTGGGAGTAAAATATTAAGTTTTTGACAAAAATAAACATCGATATCGACAGACAGTGACTTTCTTGTGCACCTACAGACCTACAGCATTCTAACGAGCCCAAACTCAATAAGTTGCGTTTTTAGGGTTCCGTAGCCAACTAGTACCTAGTCGATGCCAACTAGGAACCTATTTAGTTTCTTCATGCCCGTCTGTCTGTCCGTCCGAGATTTGCGTTAGTGCTAGAAACCTACAATTTGGCATGGATAAATCAATCATTCTGACAAATTGGTAAAATAAAAATTAGATAAAATATTTTTTTACCTACACGTAAAGAGATGTTTTTTTTTCGCTTCAACCAAGTATTGTAACCCCAAAAAGAGGGATGAATATTTTTAATTTTATACTCTACTGTTACTGACAAAATTGGTTTACCAGACTATAGTTATGCTAAATTTCAGCGTAATTGGAAACTGTTTACTTCAGGCGAAATTGCAGAGCTAATCCTGATTCAAATTATAATTACAACATAATTAACATGTGAGATAATTACTATTTATAGACTATACACGTGAATATGTTTATTATAAGCACAGTAAAACTAGTTAATCAGAATTATAACTTGTGGAGATCGTCTTAGGAAAATAATAGACCTACATCGTGTCAAATTTTAATTTTTAATATTACAATGCACTTTTGAATCTCAATAAATCACCACGAACTCGCTAAAGAAAACTTTTGTCCCGAAAAGAGCTCGCCTAAAGAACCAAGTTATAACTTTCTGACGTGTAGGTATTCATTTCATATTATTAATTGAATATAGAGATAGTTTTGAGCACGATTTCAAAAACGATGCGTAAAAACAAGCAATAACGGTTGCACTCCGGGAGTGCCGATAGAAGTGAAAACTCACCTCACTATGTTACCGACGCCCGGTAACACGATACATACGTTTAGCGGAGGTATTCTATTTATTTATTATTAATTATTATATCATTCTCAAATAAGATCACACTTTTTCATTGACATGTTTATTTACATACTGCCATGACAATGTCAAATTATTTGAACATAGGTAAAGAGTCTTGAAAAGGAGTCAGCAACATAAATGTCAAATAACATTGAGTTTTTATTTATTGATTTAAATGCCATCTAAATTATGAGTTACGGTCACGTGATCGCCTTACGCTGTCTCGAGTTTATCATTTTTTCCCCACCTCAAAAAGTGCCCAGCGCCGCTAAAGAAGTTTTCACTTCAAAAATTTCAGTGTTGTTTGTTACAGAAACTTTATTACTATTAGCCACTATAGTTGGCCAAACCAAATTGTCAGTAAATAAGAACAAAAAAAACTATACTCATCCTTTTCTTTTGGGTGCTAGTACTAGTGTAAGACAAATATAACATGATTATCTCCGTCTATGTTTGAATTGAGACAGTCCTTTGACAAACTAATTATCTGCAATAAAAATTGGAATAATTAATCACTATGAAATGAACAGAGTTGCTTTTGTTTTATTTCATTCGATTTTAAAACAAAACAAATTCAATTCAATTTTTTCTTGTATGGTGAGCCGCTAAACGCTATACTAGAGGATAGAGTCTGTGCGGAAATAGAAGAGTCGTGGAATATATGGGGCCCGATACATTCCACGACTCTTCTCTATCCGAACAGAGTCTAAGATAATGTTAGCGTGAATTGTACTTTTGAGGGTACTGATAATATTGTTTATGCTGTGCAAGTGTGCACTGCATGTATACGCTTAATACATGTTATATAAAGTAGTCGTGTCACTGATACGTGGTATCAAATGTCAAATGCCGTGGGAAATATCTGACTAATTAGATTACGTTCATTAAATTCACTCTTTTATCGAGTAAACCTGACGTGTTCAATGAATGCTCATTTATAGTTGTTCTTTTTATTATAGGTATAGTAGCAATTTTCAGTTCAAATAATTAAATTAGCACTTATCCTGGAACTTTAAGTAAGTACCTACATATTACTTAATTGTTGTTTTTCATTCCAAACATTAAATTTTCTATGACTTAATGCGTTTCGCTATATTATAAAACTCAATTCAGAAGACAGATGATTAGAAGGTATCAAGTAGACAGGTATGTAAAAACAATACACTCCTTTTTTGGGCAGTTGTGTAAACATAATATAATCTTATATTTTGTAGATACGAGTTACTAGTAGATGACCTTCATACATAAGTAAGAATTATTAAGATGTCCCCAAATTGTTTGTATACTACCGTTAGATCATTATCGCCTTTGGATATATACGACGTGTGATTAATATTATGCAGCTAAAACTCATAGTCGGATATTTTATTTATGCAAATTAAAATCTAAGTTAAGTTTTCAAGAATTCCCCTTTTCCATTCAAGCAAATTTATGTAAATTTATAACTGCGTGAAACTGGTAAATAATTGTTCAAACAGTTCCGACTTGCCAACTGATTATGGCTTTTATCGGTATGTTAATAAGGTTCCAGGGTGCGTAGCTAAATGCCAATCGTTCGCCCCGTGGCTAACGATACGGTATTCTCTCTATAATTCTTCCATATTAGTGCGACAGTGACAGTTGCGTTTCGTTCGCTACGGAACGTAAACGATTGGTATATTGGCTACGCACAGTGTGCGTAACAATGTGCTATTGAACGGAAATATGCTAATTTGAAGTACCTAGTTGAATGAATTGCTATAGCGACTATTCTAACAATAAGTATACCACGATGTGGTGGAATGATCAGAAACGAACGAGATCAGGCGTTGAGGAAATAAATAGTTAGATATAATACTGTTTTAAGGCGTTATTTAGAAATTTTAGAACTAGCTTCTGCTTGCGACTTCGTCTGCGTGGGATGATGATGATGATGAATGATAGAAACTGTCCTATGTCCTACTAGGGCATAAAAACTATCTCCATACTAAATTTCATCTAAATCAGTTAGTTCAGCGGTTTAAACGTAAAGACTTGAAGAGGTAACAGACAGACAAATATACTTTCTCATTTATAATATTAATTATACCTAGTAGGGATTTTGTACTATACATATATAAATTATAAACTAAAATACTAAGACTAACGCCCTGGAACTCTAATGGCCCGCCTACGACATTGCGCAACCGGTGGCGGCGGCGGCGGCAACCATAGGCTGGAGCGAGACAGTCACAGCGATCGGACCTTTTGTTTCCACCTATGGTTGCCACGGCCGCCGCCGCCGGTCGTGCAATGTCGCTGAAAGCTTGGTCCCTTTTTTTTTAGGTACATTTCATTTTACCCTTTTTCTTTGACATGACATTTTAGTTTCTAATCTCTTGCTTTCATAACTCCCTTCTATATAAGGTATTCAACTAATGCAGTCGGCTTTATCAACCGTGTTACACTCTAGGTAAGCAAATATCGTTATCGGCGTTAATACTGTTAACAGCGTTCATACGTGATAACACGGAAGGGTTATTTGAACTTTATAATGATTTACGCTATAGTGGTTGGGCGTTACAAATTTAAAACAACGGCAAGGGAAAATTAGGATAATTTTGATAAATAATAATAGTAATATTATGTTTCAAGTTTCTTTATTTGGCCAAGTAAAGTAACAAAAGAACGTTACATCTAGCAAGTCAAATACAGGTCATTGCTAAAACTAATCATGCAATGTCTTAATACGTAGATAAAATTATATAAATCAAAATGTATCATTTTCATTCATGTATATGTAGAGCAGCGGTCGGCAACCTTTTAGCAGCCAAGGGCCACAAGTAGTTAACGAAGTTGACGCGGGCCACACTTTGTTAATATTTATGACTTTATCACACATTGTCGTTTGTCAATATTACATACAAAATAGCCAGGGAGGCTCGCGGGCCGCAAGTGACAGGTTCACGGGCCGCATGCGGCCCGCGGGCCGCGGGTTGCCGACCGCTGATGTAGAGTAAAGAGCGAATTTTTTCAAATTCAAAATGTTGGTTAAATATTAATTAGTTGTGATACCTTGATAACCAGGGGTCGGACAAAAAGTGCGGATGACGTAAAAATGACGTAATCTTGCACACAGGATGATGTTTGAGTTTGTATTTAAACTTCCGTGTGACATGTAGTAACAAAGTAGTATTAATGAAGTAACAAAATAACCGTAAATAAATCCATGGAATTAATAATACAGGTGGTAGGGTGATGTAGTGAATAAAATAAATTTCACGAAACTTGCCACAATATTCGAGTAAAGATGACATTTTAGAGCGTTTTCTTATACATTAGTAAATATAAATTTTAGCTAAATATAATCGTGAAGATACAATAGCTAAACAATAACGAAGTCAATTTATTGTTCATCTGATTGACAATGTGTCAGTCAAAAACGTACTTACTCATTTCAAGTGGCGATATCGTTTAATAAAGAGGTGATAAGTGATAATTGTTTATGAAAATCAAAAATACTATTTGAAATCATCCTATAAGTGGTTTGACATCATCCGCACTTTTTGTCCGACCCCTGTATGATAACACTACGATGTAATGGTAAAGTGATCTTAGGAAACCTGTGGTAAAATAACGAAACCGCCTTAAGTTTGGGTTCGTTAGAAATGTGATGGACTGATGGATGGGCGTTTTTTTTTGTTGTCCCGTATACTTTTTTTTCAAATTTGGGATTTTTTATGTTATTTCTACTCAGAATCACGAGCTCTTTCTATCCTAATAGGAGAAAAAAAGTGTCCTAAGGTTTTTATTTCCATTACGTCACCATTTTTCATAGACTTTGTATGGCGGTCGCGGAATGGAAAGATCGAAAAATGTATGGAAATTTTGGGACACTTTTTTTCTCCTATTAGGATAGAAAGAGCTCGTGATTCTGAGTAGAAATAACATAAAAAATCCCAAATATGAAAAAAAAAGTGTACGGGACAACAAAAAAAAAACGCCCGGATTACTAAAATGAATGTTTAAGAAGAGTGCAGGCAGCAATTACGAGTAAATAATTGGTATACCTATTGACTAAGATTTATTCATATTTATAGGGAATAATATTAATGGAAATAAAATGACTTTACGAGTTTACGTAAATCCTACGCCGATAAGTCGGCTAAACTTTTTTTTTCTAATAAATACAGGTACCACCAGTTTGGCACTGACAATAAACGCTAGCGTGAACGTAACTTACTTTCTATGGATCTCGCTCGTACTTGCATATTAGTGCGAGCAAGATGTTTAGAAAGTAAATTACGTAGACGTAGCGTATTAAGTCAATGTTGACATTGTCAGTGACTCGTGCTACGTAGTGATCCGAAACAATTTTGAAATATCAGATCACATGTTAGTACTTATAATATTTAAAACTTTCGCGTTTTGAACACATATTAACTCACATTTATAGACGGGTCTAATCCCGTCCCCCCGGTCCGGGGCGTTAGTGTTACGAAACACAGTGTTAGTGTTACGAAATTTCGTAACACAGTGTTAGTGTTACGAAATTTAATTTCCTTTAAGTAGATTGAATTTGTTTCTATTTATTATATTGATACCTTTAGTTTCATCTTTAAACTCGAAAGTCTCATCTCGACAGCATAAGTCTAGCTAATACTCAATCGAAAATAAACTGTCTAAAGTGTGCAAACCTAAAAAGTGAAGTGACAGTGTTACCATGGAGTGATCACTCCACGCAAACCCGAAACGAGCCAAAAAGTAACTGTGCCACGTGACGGGGTTTATATTTACTCTTTCCAAAAACAGATCTACAATTTCACAAAAATTTAAGCCGAAAGTGAAATCGTAAGTTTTTAAATACGAACAAAAACTGTAAGAACCTAAAGTGAAGTGACAGTGTTACCATGGAGTGATCGCTGGAGGCCGCGTCAGGCCGTGTCGGGTGTAAATGGAGTGATGACTGTGATGAGCGAGCCCTGTCGCGTCGACACGGAGCTGTACAAACCCACCGCGTTCCTGCGCACGATATGGCGGCGGACTCTGTCTTTCAAGAAGAAGAAGGTGAGACAACAAATCCTAACCTGCAGCTTGTTTTAGGTACTTCCATTTTTGAAATTTATTTTAGCCAATCAAAACTTTTAGTGAACCACCACTCTCTTTTTATAGCGGGAAATACAGCCTTTCCCTTTCTTTACTGTTTAAATCAAAGCTGCGGACCATATATGGTAGGATCCTATAGATGTGGTATACTCGTATGCGCGCGTCCGTGAGGGACAAAACATACGCAATGCGACACTATGATTGGCCGAATTGATTTGTTGCCCACCATAATCCATATTAGATTTACGGTGGGGAATAAAAGAAATGTGAGACTGTGACAAGGACAAACAATAATAGCGCTTTCGCTGCTACTCCTACTGAAAGATACATAAGACTATCCCGTTCGGTCATTTCCCCCGACCCAGGAAATGCCTGATCCAGTTATACTAGATTCATGGACGGGGTATATTTATGGAGAAGGGGTAACCACTTACATTACTCTTTGGGGGTAACTTTCATTGATATGTGTCAGATAAGTGTCAGTCATAAAGGACCGTTTTTAGGGTTCCGTAGCCAAAAAGCAAACGCAAAAAGGCTAATACCGGAACCCTTATGGATTTGTCATGTCTGTCTGTCTGTCTGTCTATGTGTCTGTCTGTCCGTCCGTATGTCACAGCCACTTTTTTCCGAAACTATAAGAACACTGTTGACACACTTCCCCATACTTAGAACTGAAACTCAAGATTTTTTTTTCATCAAACCCATTCGTGTGGGGTATCTATGGATAGGTCTTCAAAAATGATATTGAGGTTTCTAATATCATTTTTTTCTAAACTGAATAGTTTGCGCGAGAGACACTTCAAAAATGGTAAAATGTGTCCCCCCCCCCCCCGTAACTTCTAAAATAAGAGAATGATAAAACTAAAAAAAATATATGATGTACATTACCATGCAAACTCCCACCGAAAATTGGTTTGAACGAGATCTAGTAAGTAGTTTTTTTTTAATACGTCATAAATCCCCTAAATACGGAACCCTTCATGGGCGAGTCCGACTCGCACTTGGCCGCTTTTTTTTTATTAATTGGGAGCTTCGTCTACATTCCGTCGCTACTTATACTAGTCAAACTGGAGGATAAAAATTTGAAACGAACTAAGATGTCTAGGTCGAACCTCTACTAAAATTCGCCGTACAAATATACTGACGCCTATACTTTAGTATTTGTATAGTTATTTTAAGCGCCGCTACCGAGGCAAGCTGTTTATGAATTTATAATGCGATTAACCTTGTACGTACCTATTTCCGAATCCCTTGTTACGTTCGATATTGACCGTCTTCATTTTATAGTTAATTTACAAACTCAATTGTAGGTACCTAATGTTATTTTATATAAGTACGAGTAATATGTCGATATATTGTAATTTGTAATATGTCGACACAAGAAAACCAAAACAGAAGCGCTAGTGGCCTAGCGGTAGTAACGTGCGACTTGCACCAATGAGTTTTCGTCGGTGCGAATAAAAAAATCGCTAAGTATGTGTTTTTTTTACGATTTTTTGATTTTGGCATATTCTAATTCCTTTTTCAATTTTCCGTCGGCCTATATCAATAATTTTTATATCTATATTAGTTTTGAAAATAACTAACAAAATTTGTACAAAAAAATAGCTATGTGATTATTTTTGCACATAACGAAATTAAATGCCTTGTTTTCCGTCGAGGGTGATGGCAATAATGTTGCACATGGCGATTTATTGACCCTAAAATCCGCTATGTATCATTTCTCGTGCTACGTTACTTTGGCAACAAATCGCTATGTGTAAACTTTACACATGACGATTTTAAGTGAACCGAATTTAAGTCGCTATGTAGCAAAATTCTGGTTAAAATAATTTATATTTTAAAAAATTACGAAAAAAATTGTTTAATTTCTGCATAAGTATCATGTAAAAACCATTGATCTACCAGAAAAAAAATACAGGTGCAACAAATATATTATAAACAGGAAAATAAACAGTTTTTTTGTCTCCTGTAAAGTAGCTAAAAAATACATGGCGATTTTTTTATTCGCACCGACGTTTTTCGAAATTTATGTACCTACGAAATATCATTTGATGTTTACCAGTCGCTTTTCGGTGAAGGAAAACATCGTGAGGAAACCAGACTAATCCCAATAAGGCCTAGTTTACCTTCTGGGTTGGAAGGTCAGATGGCAGGCGCTTTAGTAAAAACTAGTGCCCACGCCAATTCCTGGGATTAGTTGCCAAGCGGACCCCAGGCTCCCAGCATGAGCCGTGGGCAATACCGGGATAATGCAAGGAAGATGATGAAGAAAACCAAACAATTTTCAAGTCCTAAGAGTAATTATTGAGGAGCGATGCATGTTGACAGTGCGCGACGCGTACGCAGTACGCACTCTTAGCTTGCAGCTTGAATATGAAGATCTAGCTAGGCTCTCCGAGAAATGTAACTGACTAACTTGATGTAGTATTAATTCCCATAGCTAGCTTAGCATAGCTTTATTTGACGTTCATAAGCGCATTGTAATATGCCTACCTAAATGAAAAATAAACTATCTTTATCTCTTTATCATATAGATATTTACCGTCAAGAATCAAAACCTACGCCAGAAAAAAAAATAATTATAATTGAACACCCTATGTTGCGGAAGTCATCAATCTGCGAGCTAACACAGAATGGGATGTATCTCGATACAGATGTTCGACGAAGTGATTTCTCAATTACAAACACAAATACGTCTGGCGGCGCGGAACGCGCCTGGTCGACGCCTCAGCCCGCGCTCGGGGCCTATACGAACTTTAAAAATGCACTTCAGGGGCCTTACCATGATGACCTTATTGCGATTCTGTTTAGGACCTAAACTGAAATGCTAAAGGGCGGAGCTATATAAGTCGCATTACTCCGTCCCTCAGCAGGGGGCCGATATTTGAAATTCGACCGCTCGATTTCGTGTATTTTGTTCAGTAATATCTCCACCACTAGGCATATAAATTCCACTAATAGAATTGAAAACGAGTAGTCAATACCACTCGATTCCAAATTTCTATCACTCGCATTTCAAAAAACTTTTTACAAAAAAAATAAAACCGACTTCAATTAGGATGAAATAAAATGTTATCCTTTTTGAAGTCTATTCGTTACCAACTGATATGTTTGAAGTCGGTGCCAAGCCAAATTTTGAAGCATACCATGATACCCTCAGAAAGTACGTTCATTGTCGTCGTGTATGGCAATCCAACGTACGAGTACATCCTTATTGAATCGCACCAAAATCATGGTATGCTTCAAAATTTGGCTTGGCACCGACTTCAAACATATCAGTTGGTAACGAATAGACTTCAAAAAGGATAATATTTTATTACATCCTTTTTGAAGTCGGTTTTATTTTTTTTGTAAAAAGTTTTTATTTTTCCATTTTTAGTTTTAACGCATTGTTAAGAGCGCGACAAAATCATGACAACGCATGACGCATGACGCGGCAAAAATGAAAAAAATCGGACTACTCTGTAAAAAGTTAAAATGCGTGGTCATACGTTACAATCGGTGAGTGAAAAACCAATCATCCCCTATTTTCCTACCCCTAAGGTTGGATTTTTGTTCCAAATTTATATGGGACCAACTTCGGCTCTTCAACTTCCCTTTCCAATAAAAAAATAATTATCAAAATCGAACTACTCTGTAAAAAGTTATGCGTGGTCATACATAATATATATATATATATATATTATGTATTCGACGCGTATATATATATATACGCGTCGTATTGAGAACCTCCTCCGTTTTTTTCGTCGGTTAAAAATTAGCATTTAGCCCTTCGATCAACACGGGCTTCCGACACGTCGGAAGGGATAGGCCCAAGCGATATCTTAACATCCAAATCATTCTGCCATTTTTCGCGGGGGGGGGGGGGGGGGGAACGTGCACACAGTCGCACTTCTCACACACTTACATACAAAATCCAATCTGTAATGACGACACAAATACATAGAAAATGACACCCTACATAGACAAATCTTGCACACCTCGATCTGTTTTTGTGTACGGACGAGTCACAAGTCACAACACGCACACTAACACATTGTCGTCAAGAGATGAGAAGTCGGATTTGTCGCTCGACCGATCCGCAATTTGTACTGGACGAGAAAAATCTATAATTCCAACATTTACATGAAACTAAAATAAAATAATTGTGTTTAAATGTAATTAAACGTATGATATGTAAAAAAATTATTACATGTGAAATGTAACACCATCTTTTTGTAAATTTGATGTAGTCGACCTGTTTTTACAACAAAAAAACCAAGCAAATAGGCATTTTACAGGCATACTAGCTAGAAACCAAGAAGAAGGAAGATTATAATTTATAATGAACTCGTATTGGATTTTTGATTGTATTGTTCCATGAAACCACTATAGGTACTATATTACCATGCAAATGATATCGAGGATTCGCGTGAGATTACATTAATAATGATAAGGATGTTTTAACGGATAACGCCTCTAATGGACTATTGCGATATCGTACCATTCCATTTGGTCTAAAAGTTTTATTAGACCGTACAGCGCTATATAGTACGACTGTCAAACTCGGGCACGGTTTTTTCATAGCTTTTTTACAATCAATATTTATGTTTGAAATAGACAAGTTCAAGCTTACTTGACATAATATACTTATTTACGATACAAGTGCGGAAAAGAGGAAATTTGAAACGAGTGGCGATTAATTAAAACACGACCGAAGGGAGTGTTTTAAATCGACACGAGTTGCGAATTACCTATTCGCACGTGTATCGAACAACGTTTTACAGTACATATGGCACTTTAAAGTTTCGACATCGCACGAAAAGTGCTATTTTACGCACTAGTGCGGAAAAGTAGCCCCATATGTACTGTAATAGTTATTTACGATACAAGTGCGGAAAAGAGGAAATTCGAAACGAGTGGCGATAAATTAAAACACGACCGAAGGGAGTGTTTTAAATCGTCACGAGTTGCGAATTACCTATTCGCACGTGTATCGTACAACGTTTTACAGTACATATGGCCCTTTAAACTTTTGACATCGCACGAAAAGTGATATTTTACGCACTAGTGCGGGAAAATAGGACCATATGTACTGTAAAAAAAATTAATCGAATTTTGTCGCAGGCGCAGGTGCTTTCGTGTGATGCATTTATGCATTATGTCGCTTTTGTCGTTCACTTGTGACAATATTTAACTTGACTATGGCACGTGACAAAGTCGATACCACTTGTTTTTATTAACCCGCGACGCAAAAAGAGGGGCCTTATATGTTTGTTGCCAATGTCTGTCTGTATGTTTGTGGCATCGTAGCTCTCAAACAGATGGACCGATTTCGATGCGGATTTACGTAAAAGAGAGTTTCCTTGAGGTATTTCTTGTGTTCGATTCAGCAGTGTTAAGAGTATCAGCTCTTTTAAAAAGATATGTTAGGCATTTTTTAGGGTTCCGTCCGTCCGTCTGTCACCAGGCTGAAACTCATGAACCGCGATAGCTAGACAGTTGAAATTTTCACAAATGATGTATCTCTGTTGCCGCTATAACAACAAATACTAAAAATAAAATAAATATTTAAGGGGGGCTCCCATACAAGAAACACGATCTTTTTGCTCCATTTTTTGTTGATGGTGCGGAATCTTCTGTACTTAGTCATAGAGAAAAAAATACATAGATTGCTCACTCCATACATCAGTTATAGTACCAAAAAGACTATTAGCATCTCATCGAGTAGCGGAACTATCAGTAATGCTACTTGACAATAGATGTAGCCCCGACCGGAAAGTCTTCTGCTGTTGAGATCAGACTTTTCGGTCGGTGCTACATCTATTGTCAAGTAGCATTACTGATAGTTCCGCTACTCGATGCTAGATGTAGACACTGAAATTAATAGTCTAACTGATGTATGGAGTGAGCACTCTTGTCTTATTATATTTCTCTGTGACTTAGTACTATTATTTTTTCTGTGGTAAAGGAAAGGGATAATGATGACATTGATGACACTAGAAAATTACAAAACGGAATCGCGTTATAGAAAACGTATCGCCATATTTGTAAGTCCAGCGCATACTGTTTGTGTGCTTAAGCCCCACAGACAGACTAACATTTATACAGGTGGTTGTCCAGGTGTGCAAACGGCACGAGTCCGTCTACTAGCCATAAATATATTATGTGTTAAAATTGCTTCCATATAGTAAATAGGATATCATGAAGCAAAAAACAAGGGGTAGGACAGACAAGACCACGTGTATTGGGGTGTTTTATGGTTATACTTACATATATAAGTACTTTTCTTTATATATTGCTACTTGTTTTTATGGTGACCAGATATAAAATATTGCATAACAATTAAAAGACACATTAGGATTGTTTACCTTATTTCTAATGCTAAAAAAAACGAAGTATAACCATAACATTTTTTTTAAGTGTATTAAAAAATTGCTAATCTAAAACGGATGGTAGGTAGTTTGTTTAAAAAAATACGACATATATCATTATCAGCATCCTTTTTCGATGAATATTATCACAGAATATTATAATGAGATGTAGGTACCTATAGGTATGTACCTAATTGAGCGCTTGAGCGCATTAGCACTGTTACTAAGTATATTGTTGTTTTTTGCGTGTGAGTAATTTCCATCAATACGTTAGCGAGTTGTAAATAATAGTAGTTCCCTAAACAGGAGCGTGATTTATGGTAATAAAGACCTTAACACCAAGGGTGAAGGTCTACAATGTTTGTTATTGCTCTTCTAGTTTTGCTGTTACCAAGTTAGCGTTTGTTAGCACAGTGGATCTTGTTAACGTATACGTAAGTATGACGTTTACAAGGGTGTGAATACAGTTATATCATGTAATGAATATCTCATAAATAGTCGTAGAGCAACGGGAATTTCTATTGGTACAGTCAGCAGCAAAAGTTGCTAAGCGGACGAGGTGTTCAAAATTACCTTGACACGTTCTTATTCTCTTAACAATAAAGTCGCGTCAAAATCATTTTGAACACCTCGCCCGCTTAGCAACTTCTGCTGATGGCGGTGGTGAATTTGATTTTTTATTTATTAAAAATATATAATAAATACCTGCTTATAGTTCTTTGTTGTCGAGTCATCAATTTCACCCTAGATTTTTTGGCGTTCTAACAAATAAATAGTTCGATGGTGAAATTTTAATGGGCAACTTTTGATTCTTGCATACTTACCTATTTATTGTAATTAGAGGTTGAAAGTTAGAGGTATGTGAAATGATAACCATCCTGTGGCGAGATATTTTAATTAGTTAGTTATCGATACAGGGTAGAATTATCCGTAAATAGTTTTGACTTGAAAAATGGGAGCAGTATTTATTCAGAGCTACTTAAATTGATGTTTATGTTCGAACTGCGTAGGTTGTGATCAGATTAAATTTAACTTAAATGTCATAGGAGTCAGTACGTCTGTCGAATGACCTTTTGAGTCCTAAATTAGACGGGATTGATATCTTATATAAAAAATAACGATTTGTTAAGTTTGCCTTTAGGAATAGGTATTTTCTATTTCTATATTATGTTTCTGTAGAAAACCATGCGCTATTTTGGATAGAAATAGAATAAAAATGTTTTTATTCGTAAACACATATAATATAGTATGTTATGTACAGAGAAAAGGTGCAACATAAAGATATATCTTTATGTAAATTACCATTAACAAGTCTGCGTGGTAAAAGAACAGAAAAATATTACTATCTACTTTTTTCTTTATTTCCAGTCGGAGGACAAGTATGCTGCTTACAAAGGCGTCCGCGACATCACCATCAAAAAGGTAAGGCCACTTTTATTTAAACTCAACAGAGGGCGCCTCTTCCACTTGCTTTGATCTTCTAATGGTCAGTTCTGACGTCTGATTACATAATGAATATGACGCTTGACTGGTGATGCTACGTAAACTACATATGTGCGCGTCTAGTCAAGCACTGAACTCGTCCATAAGAAGAAAAATAAGTAAATGAAATATCATATACTTACATGTAAGTATATTCGAGCATCGAAAGCTCATAGATGCATAATTTACAGAAAACACTATTGTTAAAAATATCACTTTGGCAACGCAACTGCAAGATTCTCTTTTAAATAAGGCAATTTAATCTAATTTTATCTAATGCCTCATTAATCAATCTATATGCCTGAGACGCTAGGCCTTTAATTTCTTGTAAATGCAGCAGAGCACATCAAGTCAAGGCGTTCACTGTCATCACCAAAATTCGCGATATCAAACACAGAACTGCCCGCTTCCGTAGGCGGTTCTATTTTAACTAGGGCGGTTGAACGTCAATTTGATGATAATGTTATTTTTCAGGGTCCCTCAGGCCTGGGCATTATGATCATCGAGGGCCGGCATACCGAAGCCGGCCGAGGTATCTTCGTCTCCGACTTACAAGAAGGCAGCGCTGCCGAACAGGTGATCGATTGTAATTCATTGTCATAATATTTGGATGAGAGCCTTTAAACTAGTTCTTTTTAAAAACGACCTATCTTTCTTTGATTTGAAACCTCAAACTACCTAACTACCTAACCAGGTTAAAGTACAGGTAGGTAGTTTGAGTGGGAAATATTATAGTGTTGTAGTGAAGGTGCATTTACCTTCACTACAACACTATAATATTTCCCACTCAAACTACCTTAGTGCTTTCTGTCTTAGTTATATTTTAAAACAATGTTTATGTGTTTCCAGGGCGGTCTTCAAATAGGCGACATGATATTGGCTGTGAACAGAGATTCCTTATTGAGTTGCACTTACGATGCAGTAAGTATAATATACAACATAATTACAATTAGGTATAAGTACATAATAGAGATAGTCGGAAAGGTATGGCTTGACAAGATGGAGTACGAGTAATAAATTGATTGCCAAACTGTGGCACATATAGAGATGCTTTTTTATTCTAGATACTCGTTCATTTGTCTGTAAGATTTGTAGAAGTAACGTATTTTTCCAGGCGGCGGCAAAGTTGAAGCACACAGAGGGAGTTGTGGTCCTCACTGTGTGCAGCCCCAACCAGAAGGATGACAAGACTGATGATGCCAGCGGCTCAGCTGGTAAGAATACCACTTTTGATACATTTTTTTTAATACCACATCGGTGGCAAACAAGCATACGGGCCGCCTGATGGTAATCAGTCACCGTAGCCTATGAACGCCTGCAACTCCAGAGGTGTTACATACGCGTTGCCGACGTTTTAAAAACCTGTACACTCCTTTTTTGAAGAACCCCATTCTGTACGCTCGGGAAAACCTTGGAAGGGAGCTCATTCCACAGCCGGAGCGTCCGCGGGAGGAAATTCCTCTTAATCTGTCAGCTCCCACGGCTCATATATGAGCCAGAACGCTTATGGTGACGTCATATCGTGGGATTCGACAGGTTAATCCGCACAGTCTGCGACCATTTAGGTATTTTAGGTTCTAGGGTGTGTGGATGAACACCCTGCCGATGGCGAGCGGTGCGGTGATAGAAAGCGGCCGTTGGCATCATGTCAAACAATTTCTTAATTTTGCTGTCTCGTCCAGACTCTGATCGGATACTATCATAAGAATCATAGTTATTACGAATCAGTT
Source organism: Cydia amplana (assembly GCF_948474715.1). NCBI lineage: Eukaryota > Metazoa > Arthropoda > Insecta > Lepidoptera > Tortricidae > Cydia > Cydia amplana. The sequence goes on from NC_086070.1 coordinate 21,616,981, forward strand.
GAAGTGCAATGTCTCTATAGTAAGACCTTGCTTAAAATTATTTTATGTCAAAGTCATGTTTCCAAACAATGTAACCTTAACAAACCAGTTTAAATCTAAGTTTCCAGTTAAAACTTCTAACTTCTTCTTACCCTCCTCTTCTTCTCTTGTTCTTCTTTCTGTTAGTCTAGTCTTATATAACCTGACCTATTGTAAACTCTGTTCACAGCCAACGCGACGTCACGACCAGCTAGCAGGAACCAAACCCCGGACGCTGGCAAGGCAGGCGCTTCCCGTCCTACCACACCGCGGCCAGCACCTTCTCCGGTGAAAGGTACATCAAAATAAAGTTCTAAATTCAAATTCCATTCAAGTTCAATTTGCAAGTTCAAGGACTTCTCTTCAATTTATTTTTATTTTTATTCTAATGCCTCATGATCCTTTACCATGCTGTGCCGTTATTAGGTACACATCTGTTAATGGTTTTATTTTACACACACACACAAAAACAAAAGGTTAGCCTGTGGGTTTGAATGTGGTAAACAGATTCAAACCTTTATTTATTTTCTTTCTTTGCAGCGGAACCTCCCCCCGACCCCGCGACGTGTCACCCCGTTCCGAATCACGACACGGTCATCGAAATTAACTCAGCCAACGACATTCTGGGCGTTATCCTATTAGGTGGCAGTGATACCTTAATCAATGTAAGTTATTTTAGGCTCAATCGTAACGTAAATATAAATACATTTTGTATGTTAATTTGGGGCATTATCTATGATAAGGGACCTTATTGTCGATGGCGCTTACGCCGCACAGCGTCGGGAGGCATTGTATTTATATCGGAGCATCATTAATAATGGCGTAAACGCCATCGACACTAAGGTCCCTTTTCATACACACACACACACACACACACACATTTTTAACCAACTCACTTTTAACCGGTTTTCGAGCTGACATATGGCTATGATGCAGAAAACTAATGATTCAAAACACGTTTCCCCAGGGAGCAGCAGCGGTGACGCACGCACGCGCGCACGCACGCACGCACGCACGCACGCACGCACGCACGCACGCACGCACACACACACACACACACACACACACACACACACACACACACACACACGCGCGCGCGCGGACGCGCACACGCACACACACACACACACACACACACACACACACACACACACACACACATTTTTAACAAAGTCACTTTTAACCGGTTTTCGAGCTGAGATATGGCTATGATGCAGAAAACGAATGATTCAAAACACGTTTCCCCAGGGAGCAGCAGCGGTGATCCTAGACATATATAAGAACGGTGCGATAGCGAAGGACGGGCGGTTGAAGGTCGGAGACCAGATCGTGGAGTGCAACGGCATCCACATCACCAAAGAGATGACCTACGAACGAATCGCCATGAGCATCAAGCAGCGAGCGCCTAAGGTGAACAATTCTACTTTTTAGGGTTCCGTAGCCAAATGGCAAAAAACGGAACCCTTATAGATTCGTCATGTCTGTCTGTCTGTCTGTCCGTCTGTCTGTCCGTCCGTATGTCACAGCCACTTTTCTCCGAAACTATAAGAACTATACTGTTGAAACTTGGTAAGTAGATGTATTCTATGAACCGTATTAAGATTTTCACACAGAAATAGAAAAAAAAAACAATAATTTTTTGGGGTTCCCCATACTTCGAACTGAAACTCAAAAATTTTTTTTTCATCAAACCCATACGTGTGGAGTATCTATGGATAGGTCTTCAAAAATGATATTGAGGTTTCTAATATCATTTTTTTCTAAACTGAATAGTTTGCGCGAGAGACACTTCCAAAGTGGTAAAATGTGTGTGTCCCCCCCCCCCTGTAACTTCTAAAATAAGAGAATGATAAAACTAAAAAAAATGTACGATGTACATTACCATGTAAACTTCCACCGAAAATTGGTTTGAACGAGATCTAGTAAGTAGTTTTTTTTAATACGTCATAAATCGCCTAAATACGGAACCCTTCATGGGCGAGTCCGACTCGTACTTGGCCGCTTTTTTAAACCTAATTTAAATCACATGACGAAGTTAATGTGGTAGAAACAGTGACATCTAGCTTAGAAATAAGTAACTATGTGAAGGTAAGGTCTAATATCTCATCGTACCTTTTCATTCCATGTTTTTTTTATATCAGCACTGCACAATAGCATAGAGAAATATAGTAAGACAAGAGTGCTCACTCCATACATCGGTTCAGACTATTAATTTCAGTGTGTATCTCAACAGCATAAGACTTTCCGGTCGCTGCTACATCTATTGTCAAGTAGCAGTAGTAGTACTGATAGTTCCGCTACTCGATGCTAGATGCTAATAGTCTTTTTGGTACTAAAACTGATGTATGGAGTGAGCACTCTATGTATTTTATTCTCCATGACAATAGTTAGTTCTTCCCTGTTGATGTATTTATTTAGATATTTCCTTGCAAACAAAAACATAAAGAAAGTCAAGTTAGGCGTTTCTTTTTTTTTGACGTTCGTGTCGTGTTAATCTTTCTCCTTTCTAATCTTCTCGGGGCAGAGGTGTAGGGTTGGAGCCGGTGTAGCTTTATTTGACGTTCATAAGCGCATTGCAATTATGCTTATATGAATAAACTATCTTTTAACTTATCTAATTCTATAAATTCATAAAAAGGTTTTTTTCCGAAATCGGAAACCAGCGCAACATTTAGTTTAGTATGAAGTACTTATATTCAAGTTTGGTTTTATATATTCCAGATGAAGCTGACAGTATTCCGTCCAGACCCCATCCCCTACACAGAAGTGGAGGTGGAACTGACGCGCAAAGCAGGCAAGACTCTCGGCCTGACTTGCATCGCGCCGGTAGAGGGCACGGGCGTTTATCTCGGGGATTTGGTAAGCCTTAAAATTAAATAAGAAGAAACGATTATCAACGGATTGTTATATTTGAGAAACTATTTAAGATTGTAAAGGATTACACTTAAAAGGACTCTAAAGGGACCTTTGTTCATTTTAGGAACACATTCAATATAAATTTTTTTTAATTATAAATAAGGCGCCTCAAAATTTTATCTCGCTCAAGTGATGTTCGTTCTCGTTTAGATAATAACTGCTAGTTATTTTGAGGATATGTAAGATAGTCTTGGGCATATCGTGAGTGGAATTAACAGTGTGCAGTATGAACTTTGTTCAGATACTGGCTCTTGGCTTGGCTTTCCACCATCGTTACATTAGAAAAATTATAAGAAACTACGAACGTTTATGTGATTGTGTGTGTAAATGTAATAGGGTCCATAACGTTTTTGCAACACCAACTTTTTCGATTACCTATTTCTCTGTTTACGCTACCCAAAGGTTGTCTGGAAGAGATCGCTCTTTAGCGATAAGACCGCCTTTTCTCTGCCTCTACATTTAATAAATTATTATTTTCCTTTTTACTGAGGTGTACCAATAAAGTGTATTCCATCTATCTAACGTTTGTTGCAGTTACCCGGTTCCCCCGCGGACCTAGACGGCCGTCTCCAGAAAGGGGACTTCCTCGTCTCAGTGGACGGTAAAGACGTGTCCAAAGGCGACTACGTGGCGGCAGCCATGGCCTTGAAGCTCTGCTCCAACAAGACACAGATCAAAGTCAAGAGGTTCAAGATTGTTAGATAATAAGTTGACAGTGGCGCGGTTACCGCCATCTAGTTTGTACTTTGAGGCGTTTAAAACTACAGTTCACATTATAGTTCGTTCGCGTTGAGAATACAGTAAAATCATACGGCGCGATTCGGGAAATTAATTAGAGATTCACTAGATATGAAATAGTAAAGATATGTGACGTTCCACGGCAAAAGGTACCTTATGGCGGCTGGCGCTTACGCTATTATTAACGCCGCTCCAATATTCAGCAGGGGCAATGGTACCTTTTTCCGTAGAACGTCACATATCTTTACTATTTCATATCTAGTGAATCTAACTAAATCATTTCCCGAATCGCGCCGATAATTGTCCGCCGGCCTAGCGTAGCTCGTAACCAATCAAATCGTTCCTAATTTGAAAGTATGCCTTCAACTGGTCACTGTGAACTTGATTTTCTAATCAGAGGGACGACCGCGAAAACCGAAAATCGCAAATTGCGAGGATCTTTCTCTTTTACTCCAATGAAGGTGTAATTGGAGTGATAGAGAAAAATGCCCGCAATTTGAGAACTTTGATTTTCGCGGTTATAGCCCTGGAACGATTTGGTTAGTGACGCGTGACTAGGCCGGCAGACAATGATGATTTTACTGTATTCTCAACGCGAACGCACTACATAAAAACTTAGCGACTGGATTATTGGGCTGATATCATATATTATGATTTTCAGAATCTTCCCGAATCTATTTCACGGTTTATTCTTCTAAATATCTGAAAGTACAGACTACGGGTTGTAAATGTTATAGAAAAGGGCGTGTATAGGTAGACAATACCGTAATAGTACTGTTGCGTTTACGCTTCAGGGTTGCCAAAACCGGCGAAGAACACTGGTTGTCATAATTGTAATTGTCCTAAAGTCAATTTATAACTTTATAGCCAAAACAAATTTCTCAGAAGAAAACGGCGCGAAATTCATTTTATTCGGGAGAGCGAACCCCTTTTCGTAATTTGCCGCATTTGTCACTAAAAAAATTGGTTTGTTTGACTATGTTTTACTTATTTATTTTTTTATAAGTTATCTACTTATTAGTAAAGTTCACAGTTATAAAATGTCGCTATAATATTCTATTAGGACACATTATTAAATTTTGGCAATCCTTTAGCTCGTTCCATATTAATACTTGAAAAAGAAAAGATGAAATACTGAGTGGTTGTCTTGAGTGTAACTTCAAAAGTGGATTGACAATACGCTGTTGTAATTATATTGTAAAGGCCTTTATGTGGATAGTTTGAAACTTATTGAAGGAAGGTAAAGAATTATTTTTTTATTTTATTATTAATTTTCAGTTGATTACTTACTATTCGCGAAACAATAAAAAAAAAAAAACATTTATTGCTATTATATTTTTCTATTTTTACTGATTGATAAACTGGCACCAAAGGCTTACGAGAAAATTGAAAGATTAAAAAAATCTCATGTCAGCTCTTATCAATTGACCGTTTCATGTTTCATTGAGTTTATCTAAAAGATGATTTCTTTCAATAGGTTTTGACTATAAAACACTCGTATACTAACCGATTCTTCAAGACGTAATTGCTGATTTAGAATGAACTTTTTTTTACTCATTTGTAATTTGTTTTTTTTTTTTTTAATTCAGGCCTTGATAGCAGTTGAGTGAAATTGTAACAATCCACGAAGTTTTATAAGTAAACCGATATGTATCTTTCTTATTCGTTTTGTGATACATGGACCTGTTTTGTTTTTTTTACTAGCTCTAAAAAACTTGCTTTAAGCAAACCCCATTGCAACAAAAAAATGAATTGTTTTCAGCATTTATATTTACTTCATAACTAGTTACCAAATTTTTAACGAATAAATTAAAAAAATAATTTTAAAAACCTATTAGCAAAGTGGAACTTTATAATCAACTGAAATAAAATTCATTTAGGTATGCAGTTTTTCTATAGTTCTGCCTCTGTATCATTAAACATGTTTTTGTATGTAGGTATATTAGGGAATCAGTATTTTGAGTACAATTTTACGATCTGATTTAATCTAAGTTTAATTCTAAGACAGGCCGAAATGACCCTTGGTTGTAGCTGCGTCATTTCAGTATTAATATTTAGATTTTGTTATCAACCTTTTAGATTTATGGTCCTTTTAATCATAGATGGGGTACAATATAATGAATATTTATTTAAACATAGTTTAGTTTAATGTTTAATTGAGGTATGTATAACTGAACAAAAATCTGAAATTTGTGCATTAATATTAGAATAGTATCGTTAAAAATACCCATCTACGATTAAAATAATCAATAACCTATACCTTAGCTTGTAAACTATGCAAAGTACGAAACCTCTAGTCCGCACCTATGTAGAAAAGGAGAACCTTTTCTTACTAAGCTATAAGGCAATAATTCATTGCTAGAGTGTTAGAAAAAAAATAGCTATTTATAAATTATAACCATTCTTTACCTTTATGAAAAAACGCGAAGCAAAATTTTGAAATATTTTTTTATCGTAAAATCTTGTTTTTTGTAAAAAGTACATTAATGTAAATCTTTTTAGCAGAATTAAGTCTTTGATAGGCTTAGGTACTAGTATAATTACTTCTGTAACTAGACGAACTATAACTACTTAGTAGGGAAGTCATCCTCCAACACTATATGTAGGTATGTCTCAATTACATATAACATAAATAATGCATTTTATAAGTTACGTCAATAATGAATTTTAACACGCTTTCACCAGCATACATGGCAAAGGTCAAGATCTAGAGTGGTCGATTTCTTATCTAATGGGATCGTTTATTTTTTGTAGAAACTGTGCCAACTGACTTTTACCTATGTAGTATATGGGGTCGTATCTCGTCGCATAATAATTGATTGTCCGAATGTAATGTTATGCTTAAAACTCTTTTCGTAATAATTTTCTCCAGCTGAAACAGAAAGTATTTTCGAAAATATTTTACATAGGTTGTGCAGAACAGAGTAGGTTAGGTTGTTTCTTTTATAATTTTTCAGAGATGTTAATAGTTTCAGCACAATATAAATTATGCGAAATTAGTTTTATGCGTAACATTAGATTAGGACAATCAATTATTATTCGACCTAATATGGACCCGGTTCAAAGAAATCTGGGTTCGAATTTTTTTTATAAAACTCGTCCCTAGTGTTTCTAGTTACCAGTTGTTGGTGGATGATTTAAAAGTCACTTTTATTAAATGAAAATTGTGTATTTTCATTAAAAAACTTAAATTAATACAGAGCGATGTTAACCGTGGGAGTTGTTGTTGAGAAATAAGAGAGTCGATGAATGGATACAGGAATAAAACCATTCGGTCTTATAAGATAATAATAATGGTTGCGTTCAAAACACCAGACGACTAGGTAAATATTTATTTTAGAAGGATGCAACTTCGTACCTACTTTTACATTGTCATGCTGTTTAATACTTTCCACAACGGATATTATTTGAATATATGTTTGAACATTGCTTTACAAACTCTTGAACTTAAATTTAGAGTCTGTGCGGAAAGAGAAGAGTCGTGAAATGTATGGAATCCAATACATTCCACGACTCTTCTCTTTCAGACTGTACTTAAATATAGGCGACCATGATGCACCTAACTATAGGCAGTTAGGTCATTATTCATATTTTGGCATTTTTATAAGATTTTGGAACCGTAATTTGAGGGCACACTCCGTTCATGGCACACGTTGATGGTCACGGAAGGTTGTTACCCGTAATATTAGTTGGTCAAACCAATTTATCAGTCAGTAAGAACCAGGAAAACTATATTCATCCTTTTCTTTTGGGTGCTAGTACTAGTGTAAGACAAAGATAGTATGATTCTCTCTGTCTATATTTGAAATGAAACAGTCCTTTGACAAACTATATAAAATAACCAGTTGAAAAAACTGTATTGTTGCGTAGCATAATTCTAAATCATTGTAAAGTGTAAAAAGTTTCCTATAAGTGTAGAATTAAATTTTATATAAATATTATATCATTATGATAGTTCATGCCCATCATAGATTAATTATGATCACTTTAACTTAGTTACTTTGTATAGAAATTATAGTGTTGAAGTTTGTTAGAGGACTGAAATAAAAACTACCATCGATGTTTCTTCATGAATGGCAGTCTTAACTAAGGGGATGTATAAAAGGTTTTCACTTTATCCTACCTAATTTCCCTAAAATTTTAACCTAACCTATTTATTCTAAGACGGGTATGAGATATCGTTATAGGTCATACACAGTGAAAACAAAATCATACAGCGTTTTAATCGATTTTCGGTCGCAGATAAAAAAGGTGGCCAAATTTGAATCCTTTACAGAGTTAACTTATGAGTTTATACCGTATATTATTGTGTAAAATATAGATATACATAGCTGTTTGTATGCTCCAATGTAAAGGATGTAGAGAGATATCCTTATTCCCATAAAAAAACTGAATATATTCGGACCAACCTAACTCTGCATGACATTTGCAATGAAAAAGTGTGCAATGTCGTCAAATTTCTATGGATGACGTTTATAATGAATCTCCTTCACTTTGTTCTATTCAAAACAGTGCAAAGTTAGCTTAGGCCACCCTACCATGTGTTAAGTAACGTAAACCTGTGAAGACAGTCTACTTTTCTGCATTCACTGTGATTACAATAGGGTCTTTGACTGTATTTAAAATAAATTATTTTACACCATGCATGAAATAAAGCACCAGATGATTAATAGAATAACGTGGACAGCAGTTATTTTTAGAGACAATTTATATTTTGAAACCCATATAAAGAGTAATAGGTATAGGTAGTTTGATTGTGACGTCACATGCTAGTGTTTCATATAAATTCCATAGTAGCAAAATCGTTTTGACATTTCGAAAAAAGAAACTGACTTGACTAGTAGTCAAATACCCTATTTTAATTATTATATATTACATATAGGCAAATTCTAGTAGAAAATTACAAATGGCCTCTATATAGCTTCTGTAAAAACTTTCTTGTGATATTGTTTGAAAATTGATGGCATTTTTAAGCCAGATTTTTATGTAAATTTTGAGTTAAGTAAATTAATAATACGAATTGCACCTGTTGTTTTTAATAATATATTATAGGTGCCTTTGTATAGGTACCTAATGGTGTGTAACCACTCTTTATACATCCTATAGACTAGGAATCCTCTAGACGGAGTTTAGAGCAATTATTTCATGAAACCGATGCTGCCAAAAATACTGGGGTGCGGGGGACGAGGTGAGCGAGTCCCGTGCCGTGATTGGTCCGTTCAATGACACGGACGTCACATAAAGACACTTTGACTCGAAAATGGAGTAAAACTACCGTATATTTGTGGCAGAGGGGGTAGCGCTACTATGCTCAGTCTGGAGGATGTCTTGTCTGTGATACATCCATACTAAAAAAAACAATATTACCTATATTATGTAGTAACCAAAGAGAATTGATTAGCTGTCAAATTCCAAGTACGAAATTGTCTTAGATTTTATGCATCTTACTGGAATCAATGTATCTTCGTTAGTAACTTAGAATCGTACTAACTACTGCAGCTCCTTATTACTAGTCTCAAGGTAGACAGGAAAAAAAAATGCTATTATATTCAAGCAGGCTCTTTAATTCTATTGAAAATGTGTAACATAGTCAACACCTGCTAAAAGTTTTAAAGATTTTGCAATATTAGTACAAGGCGATAATTTATGAATTTAGCTGTTTGTGATACATTTTTAAAATATTTCATTCTTAGTCATAATGTCTAAGCAATCCTAACCAAGCGAAAGGCTTAGGTTTAGGTATATTAGGACTTCGGAGTCTCGAGATATACCTGTATCTGCCATTCGGGATTTATAGTTCGTTTTTTTTAGCATTAGAAAGAAGGTAAGCGATCTTGACATGTCTTTTTTCTAATGCTAAAAAACAAACTATAGATTTAAGCCTTTGTAAGTAGAACCTTAAAATTTCATCGTAGATGTTTCTTATCCTTCAAGTAAATTATATAACAAAGCCTTGTTCATACTAGTTTAAGTCAAATAAATATATAGTTATAGTATAGATTATTAGATCAAAAAGAACAATACATTTATTATTAGATGTTTCACTTTTCCCGGTCATTTTAGTGGCTGTAATTTTAAAATTTATTAATGTATTTCTTACAATTATACCGTTGGACTTTTAAATATATACCTAAATAATGTACACTGGAAATTGTATTAAATAGTGATTATGTAATAAATTGTGCGCTTTTTTCATCGGTATTTTCGTTCTACCTATTTTATGTCCAATTAAAAATAGTCACGCATTGGTCTATCACTTTTCATAGGCTCAGATAATGCAAAAATTGTTACAACTCTGTTAAGAAATTAAATACTGTCCCAATGTAGGGAAAGGTATGAATTTATAAATGAAACCCAACGTATTTTTTTATATTTTACTCCATTCGTAGTATAATCCGTAGGCAATATTGAGAAAAAGTATGACAATTGCGTGCGGCAGTAATCTAAGTACCTACTTAGAATTTCTAACATTATGTCTATATTATTATAATTTTAGCTAAGTGATGAAATGACTAGAAAAATAACAGTTACTTACTTGACGAATATCCTAATATAGATAGGTACTACAAATTAAAATGTCGATTAAGTTTTACGGAGTATGAACATTAGGTAGTTATTTATTTAAAAAGTCTAGTACATATTCTATAAAAAATAGTAATAACTAAAAAACACTAACGTTCTTCAATTGTTTTGATATTTAAATTATTTATTTCATAAAAAAAGTAAATAGATACGCTATTTGAATGATTTCGGAACCAAATATTAAAGTAGATAAATGATACTTCACTAAAAAGAAAATAATTTGATGTTATTACCAAATTAAGTATTTCAGTAACATTCATTAAAGTAAGTACTTACGTTTTGAGCAATAAATACTGATCAAACTAATCCTAATAATACTAACATTCTTTTCAATATTTTTCTATAAAATATTAAATTAATTTGTGACAAAACAAGTAACATTAAGTACTTACAATTCTAGTCTTAAGATACGTCTTACAAACATAAAGGTAACTTAAATGGGTTATAGAAACTATAAATACATTTATTTAGAAGTTCCATATTTTATTTACCAAACAATTGGGAAATGTGTTTTCAATAAGTACATGTCATAAAGAAATAATAAAATTGCACAAATTATTGAAAATGGCCACCAGTCCGTATCATCATAAGTTTAAATTAATTCTATCCTACAATAGAAATCACAATCATTCTCATTCATCACAATGTGGTACAGTATAATACATATATTATTGTCTAGACTATAATTGATCCTTGTTTTTGTTTTTCTAATTGAACATCAATTAACTTTAACAACAGCAATACTTTTGATCGCTAATGTATGTGTTCGTTTCAATAGTTATTCAATTCATAACATTACAAAACTATCAAATTCAAAGAATAAATTAAAAAGAGAAGTATGAAAGAAGTAGCTCTTCTCAAATTATTTGTAACGTCTATAACTTCTCATCCGAATTCTTTCTGATAACTAGAGGCTTCAACCTGCTCCTTAATTTCACTAACCTTTTACTAACTTTACCAGTCGAAGTGGGGTTCCTCAAATCAGGCATAGACTTGCTTTCATGAACTGGCACTGTTTCCATTGGTGTTGCTGCACCGTAGTACCTAGGCATACTATAATCTTCTTGCAGCATCAGTGCAGATTTCTGTTTAATGCTTTGCAAGCTAGTATCGCCCTTATATTCTGCGAGTGAAGGACTATCGGCGAAGAATCTCGGCAGATTATTACTTCTTATTATTGGTGTATCTGGCAACCTTCCAAGTTTAACTTCTTGCTCTAAAGACGTCACACCTATTGTAGACTTACTCTTTGTCAACGGGGGCTTTTCTGGTATTAAATGTTCTGGTATATTTAAGAAAGATGCACTTCTGTGTGGAACTCGTGATAATACTTTGTTAATTTTCATAGGGTCTACATTTTTCAAGCTCTCTACTCTGTTAAGAGTTGGTTTTGCTAATTTACTGCCACTGTCTAGTCTTTCCAAAGCCCTGGCACTGAAACTTCTAGGCATACTTTCGCCTTTTAATCTTAGGATTCCCTTCACGCTTTCAACTCTTGGTAAAGAAAGCGAAGATGGTAAAGCCACAACTGATACGGGATCGTACTTATAAATGGAACTCTGAGTCGTTATCTTGGATTCATCTTTGACTGTTACTGTAGTAGGTTTTATTACATCTTGTTTCTTAACTTCTACGTTCATAACTAGGCCCTCTTCAGTATCTTGACTTTTACTATCACTTTCTTCTTCTTCCTCAATTTTGAACATGTCGTGACCTGCTAGAAGTTCATCTTTGAACATAATTTCAAAGTCGGTGACTGGAGAATCTACTTCATCTTCGAAATATACTTTGGTTCTATTTGGTCTGTCTAAGTAGTCTGGTTCTGATTTAGTTTCAAGTTCGTCGAGAGAGTCGTTGCTGCCTTTGGATTTTAATTCGTGGTCGTCTCTAAATATCATGGATTTGGAGAATACCTGAAAAGTAAGGAGCAATATAAGAATTGTTATTATTGCTTGCCTTGATTTGAACACTTAGATCTAATTGATTGTATTTCAACTAGAGGTACCTAATCTCGTTATCTGTGTCTGACAAAAAAAGCTAAGTAAATGAAATGATAACAGCTCTCTATTAAGTTCAAAATATTTGCTTCCATAGCACAATAAGGCGTAAGGTCAATACGGATAAGTGTGACATACGGGGTAAGTGTGTCTGGTCTTCACATTGAGGCTTCAAATGCATGAATTTGCTATAAACACTGAGTTCATACATTTGCTACTTTTTGCGTTTAGTGGCAAATGTACGTATAAACCGCAATAAACACTAATGAAAGCCACACTTACCTCATACAATTTGTCAGCATGTATAGGCAGCTCGTTGAGCTGCCGACCGATGAGGTCTCTCTGCTGCAGGTGGTTGTTGTTGATGGGCTGCTCTGTGACTACGCTGTCCAGGCTCGCGCCCATGTTAGCGTAGCCGTTCGAGTATCCATTCGGATGATCGTCTAGTCTGGAATTAAAAAGGACCTATGTAATACCAATTATATAATAATTCAGCATATGTCCTACTGCTGCGCAAATTTCCGTTTGGTAAAAAGCTTCGCAAACTATGTACCTAGTTACCTAGGTACTAATTATAGAATTTTGTAAATAACAAACTACTCCCATTATTAGGTATTCTTATAATAATAATAGAACTCGGTATTATTATCTATGGGGAATTTTATTTTCTGATAAGTTCTTATAATTATTATAGAAATACAAAGTTAGGTACCAGTTTAAAGTCTGTAAAAGTTTGTAGTTGTAGTTGTAGTAGTTGTTTCTTTTTTAAATTTACTTCAAAATTCCAAAAGGAGGAGTGTTCAATTCGGTTGTATGTTTTTTTATGTTTATTCTGAGGTCTGAACTTATGAGATTTGTTTCTAATTTTTTTTGTGCAGCAGTAGTGTAGAGAAGTCGTTTTTTTAATTAAATAGTATTCAATAACTATTATCTATCTAATGACTTGATCTACCAGGTTAGAGGTTAGACTAATGATTGTCAACAGGAAACTAGCCTAATGAATGTTAAAATAACGACTATTTACCTAATAGTATTTTACAACTATCGTACAATAAGCGTATTACATGGTGTAGTGCTAATAGAACGACATTATTTCTCAATCGTAGTTATAATACACATTCTACATAGGTAGCATATTAATGCTAAATGTAATGTCTGTAAGCAAGTAATAACGTGCATTGATGAGATGCCAGCATGCTACACCAGATACTCGTATTAACAGAAAGTCAGTGCGAATTTCTTGCGACGAAAGATGAAATGGTTGATATTGTTACACAATCTAATGAGGCTGAGTAATAATTTAGTAAGTATAATCTTAAGGATCTATGTATTCTCTTAGAGCGACTGATTACTTTAACCTTTCCAATTTGAACACACGCGCGAAATCAATCATCAAAATATTCAACGAAGATTAGATTTAAAATAAATCGGTTTACAATATTTATATGAAGGAGCTGTGAAAATACCTTCCTAACAGGTGTCGTTTAAGACCCCGAAATTAGGTATTAAGTATTCCTCGTAGTCTCATAAAATTAAAAAGATTATAACGAAATACTGGAAACTAGTTAAAAAAAACAATATTCCACAACTACAGGAGTCTTGTGATTAAGAGCGGATCAGCGGTGAAAAAAAAATTGTAACGTTGGAAAAAAGAGTCGATTGGACGCCCAAATAATTAAATTTTAATATCAGTTGAATAACTTACTTGTAAGCGGCGATTTTCTTGTCAAAGCAGAATTTTTCCTCGCAGCATTTCCAGTACATCGTCTCCAGGCAGCTGTAAGAATATGATACTTAATGTTAACTATTTTCAAATACAATAAATAGGTGATTTCCCCTAAAAGCGTTTTTCAAGCAGAGTACGAGTAAATTTTCGGCTATAAGTACCTACCTATGCACTTATGTTTTTTTAACTATATTTATACTCTAGCATGTCTAAGGACCGATACAGACGGACTGCAACCCAACTGCAATTTGTATGGGAACTGCACGCCGACTGCACGCCAACTGCAACTCCTTCTGTACCGGCCCTTAGATGTTGGTGAAAGTTTTCCAAAGTCGGATAATGTAGCAAGTTTGCCATAATACAACTTCTTTCGGAATAATTAACGTAGCAGTGCGTTTTTGATTTATTCCTCTAAAACAATAATCAATGTGTCCATTGTAATTAACCGATTTATACGATTTCCTACACTTACTATTCTAATCCGCTGAAGGAAACAGTTCAACAATTGAATCCCTTATAACGAGCCAGATTATTAAAGCGCCATATAGTATTATGTAAATCGATTGGATTCGACGATTCAGAACTTAACGAGAAATGCGTTGGTGAAATCCTAGTTTGGAACTTTGGAGACAGACATACTCCCAACAACCCAACTCCTAGCTAGACAATCCACTACTGAACCTAATACTAGTAGATTCATAGATTATAAGTACTTAAAGTAAATTTGTAACTTACAGGACACCAAGAATTATAGCCAATATAATAACCAGGAACCACATTATTTTACACACAATTACTTTTATGTCCTAGAAAACTTCAGTTTGATGTGGTTTGATAATGTCTGATTAAAACGTTAACAATTTTAATTATGAAGTCACAGAATTATGTATTAGTTCATCAAATAAAATTGTAGTACGCATAATGGCATCACTTATATGAATTATTAAGTTACACTAACTAACACTGATTTTTACATGCACTTTTAACTAATAATAAATACTCTGATTATTAAACTTATTATTTAACTTTAGGTAGTTAGTATACAATTTAAAAGATAGAGATATTATACTGTTCGCTCCTACCCACATCCGAGAGAAGCAAGATCGAGACTGTTTTTCAAACTCTAGCACTACAAAGTTATGTTTGCCGGCAGATTATTTGGAAACAACATAACCACATACTATTTTCATTGTAATTGTATGACAGTAGCGGCCCTTTTAGCTGCAAATATAATTTTGTAAGGCGAACCTTTGTTCCTCTTACAAATATGTATATGTGAAAAACGTCTAACAACAAGTCGCGAAACTTTAAGGTCCAATTTAATCAAAGATACACAAATTAAAACCGACCTAATGCTCTCTGCAAAGAGTTTATAATCAAATGGGAAAATTCTTGCATGCAGGACACAAAAGTTTGCAACTGCTTCTACCTTACGTAGTTAGCGACTGTACGAACTTCTTATATAAATTTGTACTTCAGCACTATGTGTCGAAAGAAAAATGCACTAAGTGCGTTTATGCGTCATAGATTGATAGTACGTTTCGAGTTGAGTCATGAAACCGTGACTTATCTTGACAGGTGACAGTTACAGGTTTATCATGGCGTGACTGAACTGGGAATTTGTTAAGGTTATTCACGGTTAGTGTCTTTGCGGTGAATAGTGTACAAATTGCTATAAGTACTTAATTTTTAGGGTTCCGTACCCAAAGGGTAAAAACGGGACCCTATTACTAAGACTCCGCTGTCCGTCCATCCGTCCGTCCGTCCGTCTGTCACCAGGCTGTATCTCACGAACCGTGATAGCTAGACAGTTGAAATTTTCACAGATGATGTATTTCTGTTGCCGCTATAACAACAAATAAAATAAAGATTTAAGTGGGGCTCCCATACAACAAACGTGATTTTTGACCGAAGTTAAGCAACGTCGGGCGGGGTCAGTACTTGGATGGGTGACCGTTTTTTTGCTTGTTTTGCTCTATTTTTTGTTGATGGTGCGGAACCCTCCGTGCGCAAGTCCGACTCGCACTTGGCCGGTTTTTTAAATACTACCTCTTATTTTTTATTTTTTTTATTATACAGGGCGTCCCACGTGACGCGATATTTTTTTTCCATACAATTTATAAAAAAAAGTATGAATGCAACTTTACTAAGTTTTAAAAATAAAATGAAGTCTTCTTTCAGCAAAATATGCTATCTATGATATTTAAGGTACTTTCCCTCCATGTGGCATCGCCGTGGGACGCCCTGTATAATACAGCTCACATCTTCATTCGATTTTTTCACGTATTATAGTGATAACCAACATTTTTAATTTATAAACTGAAATCGAATTTATGAACTGAAATCACTACATAGTATAAAACAAAGTCACTTCCCGCTGTCTGCCTGTCTGTATGTATGCTTAGATCTTTAAGTAAGTACGCAACGGATTTTGATGCGTTTTTTTTAATAGAAACAGAGTGATTCAAGAGGAAGGTTTATGTATAATTTGTTAACCCATGCGAAGCCGGGGCGGGTCGCTAGTATTTAATAAAATAATTTGATTTGTTCCCAAAGTTGTGCAAAAATTATAATGTTAAAAGAAATAAATTTTGTATCACTTTTTACTGACATGCTGAGTGTATCTTCGGTAAATTCAAATACGATTATGTATGTATGTAAACACACAATTGTACATAAAATAACACGGTTAAAATACAACGAAAAAAAATATATATAAAATGTACAAAGGCGAACTTATCCCTATAAGGGATCTCTTCCAGTCAACCTTTGTTGAGCAATTGAGAGTAAATTCACAAACGTCCAACAAAAATTTAAACGCCTCGCGCGCGTTTAGGTACTTCTGTCTGGCTCTTGATAGTAGATTTATAGATGGTCAACCAAATCTTGTCAGTAGAAAAAGGCGCGAATTTCATATTTTCTATGAGACGATATCCCTTCGCGCCTACATTTTTCAAATTTGCCGCCCTTTTCTACTGACAAGATCTGGTTGACCAAGTATATAAATATTATTTATTAATTTCAATGCGTGGTGTTTACCTATAAATAATTGTTACGCTTAGCATAATTACTCAAAACGTTTGTTGTTGTATTTTATATAGTGTAAACTATTGTTGGTGAACCACTAAATAAAAAAAAAATAAAAAAAAAATTCAATTCAACTATTTATTTAATTTAAATCCAAAGATCCATAATATTGTTAGTATCTACAACAAATCTTAAATTATTTAAATTGAAGTAATAAATATTTATTATATAATCCATTACAAATAATAGGTATAAGTAGAATATAAATACTTACTACTGGCATGATTTACAGATGGTAAGGAGCATTGTGACGCTTGTTTACATGTCGTGTATGTGTGTTTGCTGTATCACTCGCAGCTTCTAAACGTCAGGACGGCATGTCTGTAACAATGGAAAATTGGATTAGAACAGTTTATTTACACGAAATACTTACTTCCTTGTAGGGGAGACCGAAGTGATTTAAAACACTTAGCCACCTCCTGCCTCCATCATCAGATCAGCTCCATGTCATCATAATATTGCATTGCCATACGATTTACATATGTATGTAAAGTTTCAGCTCAATCGGAAATCGGGAAGTGGGTCTTTAGCTTCCAGATTTGACCCACACTAATTATAGCTAACACGGCAAGTTAAAAAGTGTACCATTTACTTTTTTTTGTATACCCATCAACTTTTGGGTTATTTCTACTCATTTTTACATACATTTTGGACCTTTACAAAATACCTAAGTACGAAAAACTGGGGACACTTTTTTTCATTGTCTCATTCAATAGTACTCGTGATTCTGAGTCTAAATAACCCAAAAGTTGATTGTTTTTCGAAAAAAAGTAAATGGTACCAATTTTTTTGATGATAAAAGCTTGTAAAATCGGCTCGATTATGAATAACATAATTGAATGCCTCATATTCTTTCGAGCACCGTACTGCAACCAAGTTAACTAGGTTATGCTATAATTGTCCTATAACAGTACTAAACACGAATCTAACAACCATATGCCGTCCATTGTATGTAAATACAATCTTAACCCACTTGCAAAGGGCAATCATCATCTCAATATCAAAACGTCGTAACTCGCATCAAATCTTATAGAAGATACGCCGTATTGAAATAAAGATATTAAAGGGCGATTAAGATCATTAAATACTTATAGCTGTCAGTATTAATTGCTGGTAACATTTAAAATGAAGGTAACCTTTTGACCGGCTATCAGTGAGATATGACTAAGGATTTCGAACGATGTCATGACATTACCGACGCTGTTATGGGAGGTTTAAATGACATTGCCGACTTTATGGCATAATATCTGGGAGACCGAGCTTTGCTCGGAAAACATACATAAACTCGAAAATGCGCGTTTTTCCAGAGATAAAACCTAGCTAGATCGATTTTTCGCCCCCAAAAACCCCCATATACCAAATTTCAACGAAATCGTTAGAGCCGTTCCCGAGATCCCCGAAATATATATACATATATATAAATAAATAAATATGCAAGAATTGCTCGTTTAAAGGTATTAGAATAGAATTTTCAAAAGTACTGGGGGCCGATTTTTGAATTTCGACCACTCGATTTCGTGTATTTCGTTAATTAGTATGCCTAGTAAGGCATTTAAATTCTACTAATACAATTGAAATCGAGTGGTCAATACCAATAGATTCCAAATTTCGATCGCTCGTATTTCAAAAATTAGCATTTCGCCGTTTTCCACCGATTTTCGAGTGACGAAATCGAGCGATCGAAATTCAAAAATCGGCCCCTGATTAATATTTTTCAGATAGCTTGGGTATGGTGACAGCTGTCGTCTCCATACAATTTGTAATCTTAAAACCAAAAGTATGTCTTGAGATGACCGCTGTCACGGTACTCAGGCTATGTGAAACATACTAAGCACAAGTTATGCAAAATGAAAATTTATAACAATTATAACTCATCGTATGTGATTTTATATGCCTATAAATTATCTTGTTAGTATGCGTTAGCAGTATTGGTTATATGAAGTAAGTATTAGGTACTTACGTTAAAGTTAATATACAATTATATTTATTTACACTTCCTACATGAAAAACTATACTATTGTGCAATGCGGCAATGTAAGTTGAAATATGGTGTACTTACTTAAGTATAATTGATTTACGAATGTCTATTAGAAAAACAAAAACACATAAATATCTGTCATATATAATCTTATAATTATGAATAATTGAAAATTATTCCTGATTCGTTAGTTGGGTATATAATAACAATAACACTAATATAGTCTGTCAAAGGACTGTCCTATTTCAAACGTAGACAGAGAGAGTCATACTATCTTTGTCTTACACTAGTACTAGCACCCAAAAGAAAAGGATGAATATAGTTGTTTTAGTTCCTATTTACTGACAAATTGGTATGACCATCTATAAGTATTATTTAAGCGTCTTTTCTCACACATGCGTTTTAAGATTATCTCTTCATTTGTTATATATGTGTTTATGATATGTAAAGTATCCTTGGTACTCCATATTTTTCCATTTATGTTTGTCTGTCACAGTATCTTAGGTACTTTAAATAAACAAATATTTGAGGCCATTCTCACACAGATCAACCTAGTCCCAAATTAAGCAAAGCTTGTACTATGGGCACTAGGTGACGACATACATACCTACTTATATAGATAAATACAGAGGTATACTAAAGTCACAAATAAATGCTGCCCTTACCGGGATTCGAACCCTCCTGCTCCTGCTAGAAGGCCGTTTTCCTAATTCTTCCCTGCAATTGCTATATGATGTCTTTTCGATTTAGTCAGCAATCTTCCTGGCGTCACTCATCATGCTCGTTAAATTAATTGGATCCATTGAGTGTAAATAAAGTATGTCGCTATCTTATTGAACTCATGACTATAGAATAGGACAGTTTGCGTAACATGGGCGAACAATCTATCGCTCCTATTACACGTGCGATCCTTATATAGCAGGGCCAAATCTTTTGGCCGAGGGCCACCAGGCCTTCGGCACTCCTATTTCCTTTTGAAGGGTAGTACGTATCTCTGACCAAGCTAGGTTTAATTACTTAAACAGCTCTCGATGTCAGATGCACCCTGTAGTCAGCCTATTTACATTGCCATCGCACATGTATAATTGTATATACAAGTAATTCAACTTCCTTAACACAACAATAGCTTGGCTTGTCGCGTGCTATGTTTGGCGGTAATAGGCGACGCATGTAATGAAAACAACTGTGTTCTCTGACCACGGATAAAGCAGCCGTACCTAACCGCCATAGGAAAATACATTCAATTGTTTATCTTATCCCTAGCTCCAAATTCCAACTGGTTTTCCAATGGTTGTTATGGCTACGTAGTGGGGCTGTCGTTTTTACACAATACACCTACACGCACAGGTAAATTTAACTTTACCAGATACCAGCAACATTTTATGACGGATAGGGAGTTCCAGTTCCTATCTATAGCTGGTCAACCAAATCTTGTCAGTAAAAAAAAGGCGCGAAATTCAAATTTTCTATGGGACGATATCCCTTCGCGCCTACATTTTTCAAAATTGCCGCCTTTTTCTACTGTCAAGATCTGGTTGACCAAGTATAATTATATAGTCCTAATCCTATATTCGTTCCTATACTAAACTTGTCATTAAATATTGTCCCAATAATCCGATGTGTGAAAATTACAAATTTCGTCATCATTTAACGCAAGAAAGAAAATGTACCAATTTTTCCGTTCCAATTTCCAATACGTTTCAGAATGAACTTTTTGCATTTGTATGTGGGTGGCGATAAGTTTATACATGAAACATGACGACATTATTATATTGGGAACATAATAACGCTTCTCGCTGAGAGAAACTAAAATTGGACAATTTCTTGGGGATAGGTACACGTAATCAGTTTATTAAAGTTAGTGATAAAAATAACAGTTGTAAGATGTATTTTTGTGAGCAGTCAACAAAGTTACGTCTTTTATAACAATGACAAATGTAACGACACCTCACATCATACTAGAAAACATCATCTTTTTATGGCATATAAACGTCTTCTCAATTTGTTTTCCATCTTCCTTAACGTTTCTTAATAGTTCATTTTCTGTACCTACTATTAAATCATAAATCATTTATTTTCTTGAAAATGGTACAGTTACAGATAGTCATGTTTGTTTGTTAGGTGTATTGTAAATTAACATTTAATTTCACGACCAAGGTAACAAACAAAACATCATTTCAAGCGAATCCGCGCGCAAAAAATTGAATAGACATGCATAATAGGTACTTTTTTTGTTGTACCTTAATTATCAGATATTTAGATACCTACCCAGAGACAAGAAATAGATATTATGCGTAACCTTGAAAGAAGTAACTGTCTATATTAGCTATCCGGGTTTTCTAAGTAGACGAAAATCATGTCAAAAGTATAACATTGTAAGCAATTTGGTACGGAAAATTGAAAAGATCAAGATTTCCCATGACATGTCAGGGTTTTTGTCCTTTGTCAGGACGGACTTGACGAGTGTCAGAATTTTTAAGAAACCTCAACTAGAGTAGGTATAAAAATTCCACGACTCTTCTGTTTCCGCACAGACTCTAAACTCTAACTATAATTATGCTAGCATTTTGGCATAAAAATCATAATCTCATAATGACATTCCACCGATGAAAAATTAATTTCCTGCGTACCATCTGCTACACCCCAACCTTTAATCCTCACAAAAACAGGCTCGAATAAGTAATGGAAAATAAGTATACCTATTGCCAAAGGGCTAATTAGGTACGAGAGTGTTCCGGGTCTTTTGTTTAATTAAGTACCTAGTTTCAATTAAAAACAGTTGTGCTAGATATCCAGGCAGAAAAATCAGGGCTCGGAGATATTATTTTATTAGTGATAGAAGTTACTTTGATATTATTGCAAAATGGAACATTCTGCATTATGAGGACTGATAAGGTGATAAGATAATCGCATCCTCGTTAAACTTAGAGATTAGATGAACCGTATATATCTTATATAGATAGTATACCTAAAACAGATAGGTAGGTACAGTATAGGCTATTTGCACTTGACTTAAAGGTCTTTGCGTAAGGCCCTTATGGGGTTAAATGTGTTTTTACTCATGTCAATGACCACACCAGAAATATCGTCTTTCGTCGTCGAAATAGTATTTACTTATTAAAAATAGATGAACAATTTTCCTCATGTAACGATTAAACATTAATTTAAGTGATTATACTTCTACGCGAGACAACTAAATCATGAAAAAGTCTTATGTCGTATCAGTTATTATTTGAAATTAAGCCTTATTCTGGTATACATAAGGTAAAAATTTATTTTTTCACAGTGGAACATCTATGACCATAGGCAATACGTGTGGCTCGTCACGTATACCACAGAATAATAATGATCGTGAAAATTACTTTACGGACCGGTATTCAAGGAAAAATTGTTTATGTTATTACCATAATCTGTGGCTAATTTGAAATCTATACCTATTGTTTTTATGGTGTAGTTATTTTGGATTTTGGATCTAGTCTGGATTAATTGCCATTTTTACCAGTTAACTTGTAGTTGTAGGTAACGGTAATTTAGTCTTAGTACATAAATCGCATCGTATATAGTTTGAAATACATTTTAGAAATAATTTAATATTTATGGTGATCATTAAAATTAGCAACTTCTTATATTCTAATTACACGACTGCCCAAAAAAGGAGTGCATTGTTTTAAAAGTTAAGAAGCCCACACAGCCTCGTTTAAAATCAAACAAAGTACTTACATCAATTTATAGGTCTTACAGTCCGAAAAATCTACAAATACATAATTATATGTATGCAGGGGTGCGTCACTAATAGTTTTGCTGATTGTACATAATGGGCCTCAATTATATAAATATCTGTATCCAGAAGACTAATCTTCAACTTCAACATTTATTCCGCAAATAGGTAACAAGGGCACTTTTACACGTCAACATACATCAATAATTATAAAATACAGCTAACTGCAACTACCAAATAAAACTAACGTATTACAATTACTTAGAGATGTATAAGGTCTCTTAATGTAGAATTAATGTGTAATCGGGATTAAATTTTCTTTAAGGAAATAACATCACCAGGAAATACCCATAGTGGGGTTAATAGCGCTGACCCTAAGCTGGGTGATAAATTAAATATAGGAAATACCACTTATTAGCTAATTATTTTGTAACTCAGCTTACCTTAATTTACTTTAATGAAGAGAAAATATGTTTGACCTCATGGCCTGTAAGTACAGTCAGCATGAAATCGGTATGGTTGTCAGGTTGCGTTTTGTACGATTGCATTTTATTTTGTGCAATAAATGTTAAATAAGTGCGCTGGGCTGGAGGTGTAACGCTGCTAGATCGCATCCGGAATACCCTCATCCGTGGTAGCTTAAGGGTAAAACCGATCCAAGAGAAGCTAGTGGAAGGCCGACTTAGATGGTACGGGCATGTAATGCGTCGCCCACCCGAACACATGACCCGACAAGTACTATGGGACAAATGATGGGATAGGGCTAGGCAGAGAGAGAGAGAGAGAATAAAGGTTAAATAAATAAATAATGGGGGCCACAGTGCCAAATATGGTAACACGCCTTTGTTACCATAGAATGAAGGATGTGTAGATACTGATAATTTTTGGCCAATTTGGCGGTCCCAATCTATTTGACGCTGACTGTATAGAAATTTCGATTCCATCATTTTGTTCTCCGTTTCATCATTTCGTTTGTCCGACTGTCTGCAAAAGCAAAATTCCCATACCTATGACTGACGTGCCTATGACAATACCATGTTTGACAGCGTCACACCAGCAACTGACACCAATTAAAATTGACGGTGCCATGTTTAAAAACAGTTTAATGTTCTTAACTCGATATTAGTTAAAGCATGAGAAACAAGGAGGCGTATTCTAATTCTAATAATGATCTGTTTATTATGGATATGTCCTGTCAGTGTCAATGTGAAGTTACTTTTGTGGTTGAAAAAAATCTAAATTTGTAACCTGTTATAACCATCAGAATACGGCTCAATAACTCGTTTTGAATCAGTCACGGGTTTTTATTGGGCCGCCAATTAATTACGTAACACAATATTTTGCTACGTCATCGCATCACGACTGTGCGTAAATTCTTAGGTATTGGGTGTTGTCTAAAAATAAAAGTGGTATTCGATCTTTAAACAATTATTTTGTTGATACTGTTGTTGATTGGTTATCGATATGTTATTACTCGAAGCTCTGTCTTGCACCAATATATAAGTACGAGCGAGACGGCGAATGATGTCAAAATGAGATAAAATTGGCCTGCAGACTTTTTCCGGGTCGTATTTGGAGTCGAAAATTATGGGCGTGTTTTTACCACGGGTGGACGGTAATCTTAATAACTGTCCATATGACGCAAATTAGCAATACAATAACCATATGATAGCGATAATGTTCAGATATTTTTAAGGAACAATGTACGTCTACGTATAGGCATTTACGCAAATTATAAGTGTGGTAATGAGTTCTACTAATAGTACCTAATATAGGTGACTCATAAAATTAATTTAATTTAATGGTATCTTAAAATTCCAGCCTTAATTGTATCTTTACAGGAGTAATTCTTGTATATTTATATATTTTGGGATCTTTAAAACGGCTCTAACCATTTCGATGAAATTTGCTATATGGGGGTTTTCGGGGGCGAAAAATCAATCTAGCTAGGTCTTATCTCTGGGAAAACGCGCACTTTTGAGTTTTTATTTATATCTTTTCCGAGCAAAGCTCAGTCTCCCAGATATTTATGATTAAATGTGGATATTACCTAGACCTCAAAGCTTAAAATTTAAACAGTAGTTATTTCGGCATTGACGCAAGTTTCCCATGATACTATATGTATAATAAGAATATGTTCTGTCTTCCGATTATTCTTAAATATCAGTGACTGAACTCTTGAAGACTCTCTTTCAAAGTGAAACAGGATTACTAAGCGTTTGTCACTTCAATATATTTCAAAACTACACTTTATAATACCTACATCATCTTCTTTTTTAATTAGAGATAATATGTTGAACTAGCGACCCACCCCAGCTTTGCAAGGGTTAACAAATTATACATAAACCTTCCTCTTGAATCACTCTATCTATTAAAAAAACCGCATCAAAATCCGTTGCGTAGTTTTAAAGATTTAAGTATACATAGGGGCAGACAGACAGCGGGAAGCGACGTTGTTTTATACTATGTAGTGATGACGAATCATATTTCTTTGTGCACATTTATTAGAGTCATATTTATTTATATTCATCATAAATATTGAAGTTGGATAACAATTAAGAGACAAAGGCACTACTCATACTCATACCACTCATACTCAGAATATTTTGAGATTTAAAGAGAATTCATGATACTGAAGGTCTGAGATTCACTTAATAGGAAAAATAGAGGCTTCGTCATAGTTGCTAAACACAAAAATAGTATCCACAACACGCTTCGTCGAATAGGGAAAATCATGGTTATTTAATATTTATGTTTTATCCCTACTAATAAATGTGAAAGTAACTCTGTCTGTCTGTTACCTCTTCACGCTTAAACCGCTAAACCAATTAAGATTTAATTTCGTATGGAGACAGTTTGAGGCCCGAGGGCCGAGGAAACACAGGATAGGTTTTATCGATCATCATCAGCATACCACGTAGAGGAAGTCACGGGCAAAAGCTAGCACAAATATAAATCGTATACATTTAAACGAGCAATTATTAATGCATTATCCTCCTAAGACCCTGCGTACAAATTTTTGTAGGTACATATTCCAAAAAATATTTTAAACTTTCATTGAGTAACTAAGGGTTCCAAATTCAAAAACAAAACAAATGCTTCTGGGTCTCAGGAGGTACAGTCAGCAGCAATAGTTACTAAACCGGCGAGGTGTTCAAAATGATCTTGACGCGACTTTATTGTTAAGAGAATAAGAGCGCGTCAAGGTAATTTTGAACACCTCGCCCGCTTAGCAGCTTCTGCTGCTGACTGTACGTATACCTATAATATTTATTTATATTATATTT
The DNA here is from genome assembly GCF_948474715.1 of Cydia amplana. Lineage (NCBI taxonomy): Eukaryota > Metazoa > Arthropoda > Insecta > Lepidoptera > Tortricidae > Cydia > Cydia amplana. The sequence continues at coordinate 21,643,028 of NC_086070.1, forward strand.
CTGGGATCTCCGAAACTCTAACCATTTCAATGAAGTTTGCTATGGGGATTTTCAGAGGGCGAATAAATCGAAAAATCGAGCATTTTTGAGTTTTTATATGTTTTCCAAGCAAAGCTCGGTCTCCCAGATAATAAAGGATGCAAGTAATAAAGGATGTTACCATAAGGAAACTACCATATGTCTGTGTATATTCTTAGATATGGTTTCAGCGTATATACGAGTACGTATGGTTACGGTGCTCTGGTTTGGTGGCCAAGAACAAACCTAGGCAACGTACGAGACAAGCTACAAAGACTCCAGAGGCTCGCATGTGCGGCCACCACTGGCTGCACGAGGTCTACTCCGACTGCAGCCATGGAGGTCATGCTAAACCTTCCACCGCTGCACCTACACATACAGCAAGAGGCCAGTCTCTCAGCGGTAAGGTTGCGAACCCTCAACATATGGTCTAACATCACAGGAGCACTTCACACAATATGCCTGGATAGGGTATACAACGAATTTCCAGTGCTCAGGGCGGGCACGGATAGAATTCACAAACAAGCCATCTTTGACAAAAGGTACAAAATACAATTATATGAGGACGACAACTACGAAGGACTCAATCCCCGGGAGCTGAGAATCTTCACAGATGGGTCCAAAACAGACAGCGGATCGGGCTCTGGAACCTTTTCAGAAGACCTGAACATGTCAATCACCACTCCGCTAGGAGCCCATAACTCGGTATTCCAAGCTGAGTGCATGGGCATCATAAACGCGGCGGCTGCCATCGCTGCAAGGAAGGTAGTAGGATCCTCCATCCGCATACTCTCCGACAGTAGAGCAGTCTTAATGGCCCTAAAAAGCCATATAATCACATCCAAACTTATACACGAATGCCACGAACGACTAATGGAGGTATGTCAGAACAATAAGATCACCTTACAATGGATCAAGGGACACAGCGGATCCCGAGGTAACGATGCTGCGGACGAGCTCGCCAGACTAGGATCGGGTGCGGGGGCGATTGGCCCGGAACCGATTCTCCCGATACCGTTCAGTAAGGTACGCTCAATGCTGCTGGCACGTACGGGGAAACTACACACAGAACACTGGCTAAACCAGACTGGATGCAGACAGGCCAAACAAGCCATGCCTGGCATCAACGGTAAGCTCACAAGGGCGCTCCTTCAACTAGGAAAGGTTCGACTGAGTATGGTAACCAGTGTCATAACAGGTCATGGACTCTTTAACAAACATCTTTTTACAACAGGTGTCACAGACAGTCCCCTATGCCGTGGATGCATGGAGACAGAAGAAACAGCCTCTCACGTGGTGCTGGAATGCAGCGGAGTGGCCCCATACAGGGCAAAACATCTCGGATCCCCGAGAGACCTCCCCGAGGTCCTACTCAACATCAAAGGTTTGATAGGATTCCTCGAGGAGCTGGGCTGGCAGGACTAGCCCACATCCCCATCACGCAAAATAGGCGCAAGACGTCGAGTTGCGGAAAATCGCCCGAACTACAATACAATACAGGGGCTCGCTCATTCCAGAGCAGTACCCTTACCACGAGTTTGACACTGACATATTCGCTAGCGACTGCGTAAACAATGCATCTCCCTTGTAGCACAGAATAACTAATAGTACTACAAGATGCACTGCGTTTGAGCTGATGCTGAGGTATGGGATATAGGTATTTGTAGCTCCATATAATTATATAAAATAAACGCAATCAGTAGGTAGTTTGAAAACGTTGGGTATTTGCAAACAAAGAGGGGGTATAAATGCTAGTTATGTTTAAATAGTAACTCAACTTGAAGTAAACAAAAACAGTAGTGGTTGTCTAATTGTACCCAACAGTTTAACTAAAAAGACGTACCTACATGAAGACATGTTAATTGTTATTTTGCTGATCATTGATGAAATACATATTGTTTAAGAAATTTAATGAAATAATTGTTCTAATTAGGTACATTTTATACATTGTTATATGGTACATTTTATAAAGATAGTTTGCTCCTAGTAATTAAGTCTGAAATACGTTAAAAGTAAAAGTCCTTTGTGAAACAATTTAAAGCTTACCTCTTATCCCATAACAAATAGACACATCTGATTTTATATTTACTCCAAACAATTGACAATCAAAACACAGTCACTTTTTGAAAAAAAGTTGAGAACCAATCACATTATTTTCACTCGACTAGAATGTTTGTTTACTCGACTAATCACTTGCTACTTGTAACTTGTAAGTGCGGCCTGACCGGAGTTTGGGATCCGACTGCAAAGTGTTGTGACTCATTTAGTATTAATGGGATCGGTGCAGGTGAGGGGCGGAAGCGGTTATCCCTACCATTTAAAACACTGTCCCAACCGGGATTCAGGATCAATTTTATTGTTTTTAGGGTTCCGTACCCAAAGGGTAAAAACGGGACCCTATTACTAAGACTCCGCTGTCCGTCCGTCCGTCCGTCCGTCCGTCCGTCTGTCACCAGGCTGTATCTCACGAACCGTGATAGCTAGACAGTTGAAATTTTCACAGATGATGTATTTCTGTTGCCCCTATAACAACAAATACTAAAAAGCGGCCAAGTGCGAGTCGGACTCGCCCATGAAGGGTTCCGTATTTAGGCGATTTATGACGTATAAAAAAAACTACTTACTAGATCTCGTTCAAACCAATTTTCGGTGGAAGTTTACATGGTAATGTACATCATATATTTTTTTTAGTTTTATCATTCTCTTATTTTAGAAGTTACAGGGGGGGGACACACATTTTACCACTTTGGAAGTGTCTCTCGAGCAAACTATTCAGTTTAGAAAAAAATGTTATTAGAAACCTCAATATCATTTTTGAAGACCTATCCATAGATACCCCATACGTATGGGTTTGATGAAAAAAAAATTTTTGAGTTTCAGTTCGAAGTATGGGGAACCCCAAAAATTTATTGTTTTTTTTTCTATTTTTGTGTGAAAATCTTAATGCGGTTCACAGAATACATCTACTTACCAAGTTTCAACAGTATAGTTCTTATAGTTTCGGAGAAAAGTGGCTGTGACATACGGACGGACAGACAGACGGACAGACGGACAGACGGACAGACAGACAGACAGACATGACGAATCTATAAGGGTTTCGTTTTTTGCCATTTCGCTACGGAACCCTAAAAACAGAATAAAATAAAGATTTAAGTGGGGCTCCCATACAACAAACGTGATTTTTGACCGAAGTTAAGCAACGTCGGGCGGGGTCAGTACTTGGATGGGTGACCGTTTTTTTTGCTTGTTTTTTGTTGATGGTGCGGAACCCTCCGTGCGCGAGTCCGACTCGCACTTGACCGGTTTTTTATTAAAAAAAGAGAATGCCGAAAAGTGGTGGTTTAATTTAATTTTCACCACACCAACTGATAAAGGCTCTCTTGATTGATCTGAAACTGATAGTTAAGTTGTATTTTATTCACATGTGAGGCAAAGCAATCAAATGCAAATGTTGAGTTGTTTTCTTATGTTTGCTGGTAGAATCGATTTTTAAATTATGATTTTGAACGATAAATATTTAGTAACATTAATTGGGATTTCATTTGGTTTGATTTTGTTTGATATCTTACAGTTAATATTTTCTTCGGATTGGTGTGGTGAAAAATGTTGTGTTTCACTCGGGGGCAAATTTTGTTTAACCGATAAACTGTCTGTACTAATTTAATGATAAACGACCTAGGCAGCCTAGTGAGCCAATTAGGTACTATGTAGTGGCCAATAACTATAGTACTCACCCTATCTAAACAAATCAAGTTTTCAACCCGCTCATAACTTATAACTTATACTACTATAGTTATAAAGATACTACGCCAATGCTTGCTACACTAATATTTAGTGAGTGGTATTGGGAATTCCCTCTTGATAATTCACGATTAATTAGGTGACAATTTTTTGTTAGTGATCGAGTATTAGCATTGCGAATATGGCCAAGCCAGATATAATTACAGTTGGCTATATGTATTCTTTTTTTATTTCAATATAAAACGTGGCACCACCTACGTTTCGCACGTGGCATGATTATTGATTATTATGTATTTACCAAATGATAAAAAAAAATGCTATTGTAGAAGTCGCAGGTGTCTTGAAGTATGTGGTGTTAATGTATTGTAACGTTATTTAGGCAAATTATAATTATTATCTATACTTTACCGCCAATCCGATTGGCGGGAAAGTACGACAGGGTTGAGTGGAGGAAAGGAGGGGAGGCCTTTGCAAGCTGTGGGACACTAAACCAGGCTAACAAAAAAAATAGACCGCCTGTTGTTACCTACCTCTGGTGTCTTTGTTTATGTTACTATACATATTGTAAACTACGAGTTTGGTGAGGTGTGCAATAAAGAGTATTGTATTGTATTATCTATAATCATAATAAAAGAGTGTTAAAAGTCTATAAATAATGGTTATTTTTATCGTAAAACAAAATAGGCAACAATTATGGCTGACGGATTGTCTCATATCGGTTGCTTGATGGATCACTGTTCTATATTTATACATTTCTAGACAATGAAGAAACATTACGGTTATCTTATATTATACTCGTATTATAATCCGCTTATTATTTCTTTGTTTATCACCATTTTCTTCAATGTTAAAAAAATATTGTTTATTATAATTATTAATTTATTATCCACAATTTTAGATTTGACTGCCTGTTGCCTGTTGTTTGTTTCTTTTTTTAACTTTCCTTTTGTATTATTTTCTTTTAAATAGAGTATTTATAAATGAAATGACTACGAGTAGGTACGAAAACGCCCAAGAATATATCTTTTAACACCATCAAATAATGGGAATTTCCTAAGAACAAACAAAATTGAAACTAAGTAGAACAAAAATAGGTTGCAAAATAGAATGAGCAGTTGAACAAAAACCGTCCCAGATCTGTTTTGGTAAAGTAACTGTCGATCATAGTATTCATAGTTGCCCAACGGTAACTTTAGGCCGATCGCATAGTAACGACAAATTAAGCGATATAACAAAACCTTCATAAAATTATATGCCTATGATTTTTAAGGGCAATAGGATATCCTGAAATTTTGGTAATGATCACGTCTGTGGTTATTTTGCCAAGCCTAGCAGTAATGGTTGTGTCGGGTCGAATACGTGACTGTTCACGCTTGATGAAAATTAATTTTTTATATCCTTTGAGAAAAACAAAAGAACCTAAAATTGGCATACTTGCGTCCGCATCTCCATTTGATCGGTCAAAATGAGATTTCATTAAGGGTAAGTAAATATGCTTAATCTTGTTGCCCATCAGCTGCTCTATAAGCCCTTTAACTCTTAGTGTTGGTTTTAGAGACATCCAGTATAGGTAGCAATATTAAACACTCAATATTAAACATTGCCGAATGTGTGACCGCCCTAACAATTTGATACACCGATCGCGATCACAAGGGCAAGTAACGAAACGCTTCCAATACGGCGCGACGGCCTCTGCTATCCCCATGCCGGTTGCTTCATTTAATCATTCATTGCGTTCATGTAGTTTGTCTGTGGTGTATTCAATATAGTAATTTATTTATCGCAGTTTATGTACGCCTTTTTCGCCTTGTCTGCTAAACAAATGCACGGTACAGTACAGTTAGCTCCGTCGAGTATCGTTATCATTATCACTATTTTCTTCCACTTAGCTATCAAATATAGGTTTTGTTAGACTGTGGAACTTTGAAAACGATGTACTATTTTCTGGCTTTTCCGCAAGTCTTCCATGCCGAATGTGCGATCGCCCTAATCCGGTCTTCACATTGGATGCGAATTCGCATGTCGCTCCGGTGTGCGAGCGGAACATCGCTATTGTATACGTACCTATCGCTATATACATAGCGCTGTCACGCTCATATAGTCGCCATCAGATTTATCGTATCGGCCAACGTGCTCACAAATATCTGAACACGCCTCTTTTGTCAAGGAGTTAGATAAGGAGTTAGAAGGAGTTAGTGGTCAGATATTTTTGAGCACCTCGGCCGTTCCGATATATCTGATGGCGATTATTCATCGTGGAGCGACGTGCGAATTTGCATCAGTACGGGTACCATCAGTTTGGCACTGACATAAACGCCATCGTGAACGTAATTTAAAGTCTATTTTTTTATTCGGTAGACTGAAATGACAGTTCATAGTATGAACATAAAATGTCATTTTATACTATGAAATGTCATTTTAGTCTACCGATTAAAAAAATAGACTTTACTTTCTATGCATCTCGCTCGTACTCGCATATTAGTGTGAGCGAGATGTATAGAAAAGTTAATTATACGTTCTCGATAGAGTATATGTCAGTTTTGACACTGTCAGTGACTCATGGTACGGGCTCAGTGTGTAAACCACGTACCGATTGATACACCGATCACTATATTGAACAGAAAACGATGTCCATGCCGGTTGCTTCATTAAATCATTGCATTCATGAAACGTGCGCACTGTTGACGATCATTCGTATACCTTATTGCCAAGGTATTAGGTCTGTTTATGATCATAGGGGTGTTTCTGTTAGTAGGTACAAGGTAGTCATCATTGCATTCATGAAATGTGCGCACTGTTGACTGATCATTCCTATACCTACCTTATTGCCAAGGTATTAGGTCTGTTTATGATCATAGGGGTGTTTCTGTTATAGTAGGTACAAGGGAGTCAAATATTTAGGGCAGTCATTGACCCTTCGCCCTAGTCAAACTAGTGGTGTTTCCTGTCCTATTTCTACACGCACTACAATACAACCCATTTGGTGTCCCGGTATCCATGGGCGACGGCATCCGCTTACCATCAGGCGATTTGTCTGCTCGTTTGCCTCCAATGACATAAAAAAGTAGGTACTTTTTCAAATTTGCCTCAAGAGTACCTATACCGGCAGGGATTTGTTTACCCTTGTATCCATACAATTATATTACCTACCTACTCTTATTTATGACCAGATTGAACTATATACGTCGATCTTGATATTAACGATACAAGCCAAGCGTAATATTATGAATGAAAACTATACGCAATAATCTCACCTAAATAAGTAATTCAAAACAGATTTGCTTCAACTCTTAGTCCGTCTAATATAACATGATCTTCTGATCGCTAAAGAGCATTAAACATTTTGAGCTTTGAGGATTAACTTATATTGGATTATCTTAGCCGATGCGATTTGTCAACGTTATGAATACCTATATACCCTACCTGAAATACCTATATCACCTACGTCCAGCCACTTAATATATACTCTATCTAGAGGCATCAAAGTTGAAATTGCAACAAAAATCGTAGTCATTTAATACTTATTATAATTACAGGTAGCTAATCGATTCAGCTGCAGAACAGCCTATAAATTCCACACGAATCAACATAAAGTATACTTTATCCGTACGTATCAAGGTTTAAATTGCAATGAATTCGACAGGTCGTTTAATGCTAAGGATACAGCTGGCAATGATCTTTATCGAGGACACGGTTTCACCTTGACTTTGCGCAGATTTCGTTTCCTACGGAAATGACTGAGAGTAACGCCGGTGATGACAAAACCACTTTTTTGCCGCCATTATTGTTCAGAGATTGTGACAGCTCTCAGATAAACTGAACATATTTTAAATTTTCCCACTTGTGATGTAAATATATTATATATCTGGGCTATAGGTGGCTCTATAGAGTCTGTTCAGAAAGAGAAGATTCGTGGAATATACGAGAACCAATACATTCTATGACTCTTACATTACACCATACACCGCACAAACTGAAACCGAAAACTTTTACAATCGTATAGTGTATATCCATAAGCGGAAGTTTATCAAGGAAAAGTGTGATGGCTATGGATAACGATTATCAACTTTGAGGATAATAAACCCCCAATTGTTGTTAAAACATTGTCAACCCTTTGAACGCTTTATGCCATAAACACAAACATCACTCAAACGCCAAGATCCCGGGCGCAAGCAAGCTAATGTAAACCTTACTCGTAAGAGTCGTAAGTGTGAATGTGAAGGTTACATTGACAGCGTCCGCCATAACACCTATAGTGGTCCTTGGCGCCGTGGGCACGACTAGTAATGACACCTTTAGGTGTTATTGGCGTTCAAAAGGTTAAATAAATGTTATCACCAATAATAATCCAACAATGAAGGTAAGATGTTTAACTATTGCCATGTCCATTTTCAGCCTTGCACCTGATATTAAAGTTGTACCTCAAACACATTAAAATATTATATCTCGACTCATGCTGACACATCCATTAATCTATTCACATATCCACTTTTTGCATTTTATTAAGTCCTTAGTTTAATGCGTTTCAATTTAAATCATAACTCAACGGACTTGAGTTTACAAATCCTTCTTATATTCCGGTATATATTTCTCTTGTTTTTATCACGAGCACAGCATATCCACTTATGGTAAAATTATAATTCTAAGCAAGATCTTGTATCTTATTTCGATAAGTTAATATTTAAATTACAGTGATTAACTTGTTAGTTGCCGTCGCTTTTCTGAAATTATTTTGATCTTGTTACCTCTTTTCTGGTAGAGGTTTGCTTATAAAGTTGCACATTTACATTAATATTTACATTTTAATAAGCTTAACTTCGGTACTACAGATTAATAACACGTGTATTATAATTATCCGTTCGCGTTCCATTAGTTAATACCCTTACTTACGTAATTATTAATCTGTCAGCTCCCACGGCTCATATATGAGCCAGAACGCTTATGGTGACGTCATATCGTGGGATTCGACAGGTTGAACAGGTTTCTATGAAGTGTTAAATCTTATTCCTTAGTAAAGAAACATGCAGTGGAAGTGGAACCTAGAAAAACCTAACTTCAGCAAGACGGAATCTTCGAATTTTTTTACCATATAAAATTCACAATGTGCAATGTGTGTGTAAAACTGATAGTGTGAAGAATTTTATCGATAAATCATCTCCATACTTTGGGTACACTTGGTAAATTAAACCATTTTCTGTCAAAATATCGTATCGGTAGCACATGTGTTAAAGCCACATTAAAAACCTACCTGTAAGTAATTACGAACCAAATGCATTTAATTGGTATCATTTATGGTATTAAATACTAGACTAGGTTAATGTGCGATACAGATATCAGAGTTAGTTCTCATAAATGTAAATGGTTCCCTTGTAGTTTATCTTAATTGGTTATTTACAGCTCTAGAAAAAACTCATTTATATTCTGGCCTTGGTAGACATTGATGTATCTATCTACATTATCTATGTACATATAGTATATACAAAACAGCCTTGCGTGCAAAAAGTGTTTATGGCATGGCACCCAAATTGTATAATAAGCTACCTAAATTAATAAGAGAATCCGAAATGCCTTTATTTAAGAAATATTTGTTGGACTTTCTGGCACAAAACGCTTTTTACTCATTGCAAGAATTTTTAGACTATATGCCGCATATTTTGTAGTATTTAAATATCGTGACTGTATTACTTTTGCATGCTGCATGGTAGGTCATAAGAATCTAGTCATAGTTATAGGTAGTATTCAATATTTCTAGGCCTATTCAGGCAGGATGTGCTGTTCAAAAATTGTTTTTTACATCTTTATTGTACCACATTCAAGAAATAAATGATTATGATTATGATTATACATATACTATGTATTATTTTAATAGGTAGACAACAATGTTCCAAGTTCCAACTTATGGGCCTATTAGGACTTGTTAAACCTTATAAGATTAAATAGGTCATAAAAATGGTCTATAGAGAATGACTGTTTTATAGCTAACGCGTAAACCACAAGGTTTACTACCGCTGATGTATTGTTTCAGAAAGTATTTGTAAAAAACTTATCTTAAAACTTTTGTATCGGCCCGTTTGCTCTCATTTCATTTGTCATTTACCTACACAAATAGAGCAGGAGTGATCAAAATGACCTACTTAGGTACATGCGCTTATCAATAAAGCCCCAGATCATTTTGAAGAACTCGTATGCTTAGCAACTTCTGCTGAGTGTACAGTGGACAACTGTACAATTTTAAGATATATACTATATTCACAAAAAATACAAAATAATCTCAAAAGAAAGTCAGGATACTCGTACTTTTAATTCGTCAAAGTACTTGTTAATCCAAGTGAGTAAGAGTAAATGTCATTGTGGAAAGTATTTTGGGAGCAGTGTGTCATATGACTTATGAGTGATCTGAAGGCCACATTTGCATCACAATGAGAACCAGATCGCCGTATGATGACTATTCATGAAGCACACATGATTTATATTGCGTATGTAGATGTTAAACATATTAGCATTAAGTATGTATATGTTAAACATATTAGATTATAGCATTAAGTTTATAAGGGTTTCTTTCTGTCATTTCTCATCTATAAGTACCTCATTTAATACATATAATGATGGGTAACTGACGCATTCATTTCAATCAACCAGCGGACGTGACAGTGACATTCATGCCGGTAATCGTGCGTGACGTCACTGACGGATTGTTTACATCGTCTGTCTTGAGAAAAACTCTCCTTTGAAGCCTGATGGATGTTGACAAGATTTATGTACCTTTGTTTTTTATATAAAAGATAAGTACTTTAAATCACATCATATTGAGGGTGACATACACACCTAACACATCACAGAGCAAGGTCCGGCGTAAGAAGATAATCTCACAGAGATCAACAGTTTCAAGAATTTGAAAGAGCCACCATTATTTGATCAAATGATCAGTCAAAAAAATTAGAGACAGAGAAGACCTGAATAAAGGGCAGGGATCTAATTATAGTTTCATCAAATCCTTTCAGATTTAGGTTATTTCTATTCGAAATCACCAGGCCTATCAAAAACCAAACAAAACCCAACAAAAACCAGACAAGTGCGAGTCGGATTCGCCCACCGAGGGTTTCGTGCAAACTTACCTGGATTTATTTTTTATTTTTTTACAAATTTATTGTTTTGAGATTTTTCCCTGTGGTACCTACTTATAGTGTAAGAAGATATTACTTGCCAAATTTCATAGTTCTAGGTCAACGGGAATTACCCTATTTCCTTGAGAGTCTCAAAATATACCTACGTTTTTTGTGGCATAAATGGCCATATCTTTTTTTCACAGCTTCACGGGACTGTAGTTGAAATTAAAACCATACCCAAGTCTAGTCTCTTGAAACTGTTAATATACCATCTGGCAATAATTTTAGATACAATCTTTAAATTTTTTGACAGATTTATAATGAGTCGAGTTCTTTTGAACCACAAATCCTCTAAAAAAAGACTTAACTCATGAACAACTTTAAACTCCACTTCAAACCAACACTAAAGTGCGCGCTAGCACCTAAACCTTTTCGATATCATTTCGATAGGTACTTACGTCAAAACATTCGAGAATAAAACGTACAACAGGAACGTCAAAAATATGTTTACATTATCCGCCTTATTGCAAAGGAGTAAGGTGCAAAAGCGTACACATATCTTTGATGTCGACTACAGTCGCTTCCTCGTCATGTGACATGCGCGAGCGTCACATGCGCACACGATCGATCATCGCTGCGCGGGCGACGCTAAACGGTCCTGATTAATTGCCTCCAGCGATATCACCTTCATCATTCAATGACTTGTCACATGTGATGTGGATGTATGTGGAGTGACAGTGGAGATCTAATTAGTGTGGACACTTTTTTACTGATTGCCTATAAAATTGGGTAGAATAAAAAGTTTTTTTACTACTTATACTTTATTTTTCCTGGAGACCTTAGTCTTATTGCAACGATCACGGGCTGCTTTTTGACATAGGTACTTAATTCAAATGAAATGACCGTACATACTTCGAGTACAGGAACTTTTATGTTAAGTAAAGCTAATAGTTATTCACCATAAAAATGGAAAGTTATTAATTGAATGAAGGCTCTACCTTAATATAAATCGGAACAGTTCAATGGCTTGAGATTGTAATGTTTTGTTTTGACGCTCGCGTCGATTTCAAAGATACGGAAAGCCTGGTGAAAGGTGCCTGCCGTTCTTCCGCGTACAGCATACTTATGTCTATATACAATTGTACAGATATATTTACAACGCACATTATGTTTATCCAAACCCTTAGCAGAGTTGCAATTCTGTTGGTATATGGATGTGAAGTAAACACTCTTGGAGTTAATTATGAAGGAATGACCGTTTTCAGTTATTTTCAATTTCAGGACACAAACCGAATTTTGAACAATCTAGGTATACCTATCTATCTCGATTTTGTAGGGCTTGGTCACATTTTCTTTAGTATAATATATGACATCTATTTCAGTTTATTACCTAGGTCCTGCCTGACGTCACGCTAACTACCGACGGACACGATCACGATCGGTGCGGTCGCGATTTAACGTTAACAGTTTCATCTTGGAGTTATACGCCATGTACCGAGTACGTGCCACGGGCTAAGTTAAAACTCTCACTCCTTTTGCCTATATTTGTGGTGCTGCTTCCTGATCCTTACCTTACCACCTACACACGCAGTATGACCAGGAAGGCGTTTACATGATGTCCTTCCTTCCTGCCCTGCTTACTACGCTGTATACAGCAACAAAGTGTAAACAGCGTGTTACAGTGACAGATCGTATTTTAGAACAACGCACAGTTACCAGCAATATTTTGTATAACGAAGCGCGCAAAAATATGTGATTCACTCTTAATTGTAGATCAATAATAAAATAAGTGTATGTACGATATTTTGGCTGTTGGCGCGATATTGTTTGCGCAATTCAAACTGATAATTAAAGTATGTAGTAGCTTATCGGTAATTTTATTATAATGTAAGGTCAATGTGGCTAATTCCGTCATAGGGACTATTCCGTCCAAGAGAGTTATTTTTTTTTATTTTCAATCGTAGGAAAAAAACATCTGCTTTTGATTGCTGAAAGTAAAAGCAATCGGTGCTTTGTCGATGAAATTATAAATTTTGTTCGTTGTTTGAGAAAAACGCTAGTAGACGGAATTAGCTACATTGACATTACATAAAAAATGTAGAATAATAGTGGATAAAATAAAGGAAAAAAAGGTTAATTGATAATGAAACTCTAAGAAATTCTAACTTAAACACGATTACTATTTCTAAGAACAGACAATCAAACGGATAATGGAATCATTTTAGTTTCTCTAACATTCTAGATGCCACGGATAGTCACAAAAGCTACATGTTCATTAACCTAATAACACCAAATAATAAAAAAACTCTTATTTATGACAACAACAATTTACCTGTTTGTACCATCCAATTAAAAACATAAAGTATCACAAACACTTTTAAAAATACAAAAACTTCAAAACACTTTTTTTTAAATATCGAATGACGAAGACGTTCCGTTTCATGCGAATACGTTAAAACGCGACTTATAATTTAAAAACGCCTCTTCGCGTGCTTTCGCCTTGGCAGCGATATGAGACTGACGTTACAGGAACCATCGACAATCGTTTTGTTTTGCCGGAAGAATTGGCGCGTAAAACTTTAACACTTTCGACAGCTAAGCTAATTTAATAAATAATTTCAGTAATATTCTACTTTCTTTATTATGAACGTATGAATTTATAGGTATTTCACTGTTTTATCACTCCGCAATAAATTTATTCTATAACCGGCCGGAAGAATGAAACGTGTAGGTATTTTGTTCAAACAAGTGCTTTTCTTTGGGCTTTGCATTATAGTTTACGGAATTTTTGGTACCTAAATAGTTAACATCAGTCTCATCTTTTACTTACTTAGTAGTATTTTCCATGTCTTTGGTACTTACCTACCCACTTTTTATACAGATTTTCCTCGATCTTTTAAGAATAAAGGTTACACAGTTATATTATTGGCTAGTATTGTACCTAAGTAATAAACTCGGTGTGTATTTTCCTTATTTTCATTGTATTTTATGTAACATTTTAGGTGATTACACGACCTTCACACGAGTCCAGCCAGCGTGACGATGACGCTGCGGAACATCGTGTGATCGTGTGGACGAGGCTTAATAGGCCGGAACGAAGTCATGCCACTGATTCAACCTTATTGACTTTTTTTATTCTACAGTGACTACTAAAATAAGCGCCGGTGGCCTAGCGGTAAGAGCGTGCGACTTTCAATCCGGAGGTCGCGGGTTCAAACCCCGGCTCGTACCAATGAGTTTTTCGGAACTTATGTACGACATATACCAGTTGCTTTTCGGTGAAGGAAAACATCGTGAGGAAACCGGACTAATCCCAATAAGGCCTAGTTTCCCCTCTGGGTTGGAAGGTCAGATGGCAGTCGCTTTCGTAAAAACTAGAGCCTACGTCAATTCTTGGGATTAGTTGTCAAGCGGACCCCAGGCTCCCATGAGCCGTGGCAAAAATGCCGGGATAACGCGAGGAAGAAGAGTGACTACAAAATAAATAATAAGTACCTTTACTAATAAGAGAGGTCAAGAAGACGAGTGCGTAACAATTTGAGCCGTCGTCGACGAAATCGAAAAGAAAGACGCCACGAGCGGCATGATGGAAATGCAGTTACAGGAACTTCGTTAATAATATCATCAGATAAGATTGATGGCATCATAAACTCGGAATAGTCATAACTACCTACAGCATTATTACTGTCCAATCAAACCAAGGTTGGGCAATGAGCAGTGACTTGGCCGAATAAACTCTATTAGACTGTTTCTTAATTGCCTCTCCAAACGTCGTCGCACGCGTCTATCGATTGAATTCGTTGCTCCTACTCGGCCAGAATCATCTAAAATCGCATGCCATTTTTTGCAACGTAAAATAAAGAAAACAATAAAGAAAATTCAGTAAAATTAAAGTCTATTTTTTTATTCGGTAGACTAAAATTACATTTCATACTATGAAATGTCATTTCAGTCTACGGAATAAAAAATAGACTTTAACGTAGAAGGCGCTCGGGAATTGACAACCGGTTGTAGAAAGCGCTCTCGACGATGGAGCCATATATGATATCCCATGATGATGAGCCATTATAATAATATTATAATTCGATGCATGCGATTTTAGATTGTCTATGGAATGGGGAATTCTGTATTATGGAATTCCCCATTCCATAGACAATCATCATTTGCCTGATGACAACAATGCTATACTTGGTCAACCAGATCTTGACAGTAGAAAAAGGGAGCGAAAAATGTAGGCGCGAAGGGATATCGTCCCATAGAAAATTTGAATTCGCGCCTTTTTTTACTGACAAGATTTGGTTGACCAGCTATAGTTGCCTTTCCCATTCGGTTATATTACACTAAATTGTCAGTAAAAAAGGCACGAAATTAAAAAATGTATATCGGAGATCGACTCTTCGAGCATACATTTTTCGAATTTCTACTGACAAAATTCCTTTGCCAGGCTATATACCTCGACTTTAGGCATTTATTGAGTCACCTGATAGGCAACCTTCACACGATAGACCAGTTAAAGGGATTATAATGTCACGGCTGTCTTTACTCATTATATCGTGTGACTATTACCGGCTAGGCGTGTGAGTTATTGTTCAATTATATTTGTAAGTATGGCACACACTGAGGCCAGGTTAAGCTAGTATATGTAAGTTACCTATAAAAACAATGTCTGGGAGACCGAGCTTTGCTCGCAAAACATATAAAATCTTAAAAATTAGCGTTTTCCCAGAGATAAGACCTAGCTAGATCGATTTTTCGCCCCCGAAAACCACCATATACCAAATTTCATCGAAATTGTTACAGCCGTTTCCGAGATCCCCGAAATATATATATAACGTAATGGACCCTATAATGGACGTGGAACCGGTAATGGGACATAAAACCACAAATCCTCTAAAATAAGTATGTAAAAGTAGTTTATAAACACTGGCAATATTTTACCATAAATAAGAGTCATAGAGCTGTTTAAGTTTGACTTTTTATTAATTTCGGTTAATTTTTAAGAAATTGGCGCCAACCCAAAAGTTGTCGTGTCACTGGAAAAAATAACCAGTAAGAATTCTTAACAACTTCGCTAAGAGAGGTGAGTTCATATATTAAATTGTAATTAATTATTACTTGGTGTAAACTAGAATGTGTTTTGTTAATTGCATTTACCATGAGATAAGGTATACAACACATTATGTTGTGACTCTAGAGATGTATAAAAAATAGTAGTATTTTGCCCAATCCCATTATAGGAGCTGTAAAACTGCATACCTCCTATTATGGGATGATTTACATAATGATGCTTGCCATGGCGTAATTTCATGTTTAAACAATACAGAAGTATAATGTAGTTACTCGTACGAACTATGTCAGGAGGTCTTCTCGGACTTCGGATAAATTAATATCGTTTTTACAAAATTTTATTTAACTTGCCCTGTTAGTTTGTATACAGGGTGGATTTTCTTTTTGGGTCAGTGAGGGTAGCTACCAGATCCCGTGCTGCGACGAGAAAACGGTCTTAGAAAACCTTCCCTCGATTTCAAATTAATGAAGATTGGCTTTTACAGATTTTGGAAAAAACATACAGGGTGCGAGGAAAAGGTAATTTTTGACAAACTTTTTTTTTGATGCCAATCGATCCCATTCCTATTGAGGATCAAAAGCTTGTATGGAACAAAAAAAAATTCCGGCTAGAAAAGCCACAAATCGAGGAAAACTTTTCCCATACAATTTGTATGAAAATCAAAACTTTTATTTTTCACATGCTATTTTTCTATGACAATTGATTCCATTCTTATCTAGTATCAATAGTTTCTTTGGGGTCAACTTACGATAATGTACTAAAAAGCCACAAATTAATAAAAACTTTTTCCATTGACCCCAAAAAAACTATTGATACTGGATAGGAATGGAATCGATTGGCATACAAAAATAGCATGTGAAAAATATAAGTTTTCATTTTCATACAAATTGTATGGGAAATGTTTTCCTCGATTTGTGGCTTTTCTAGCCGGAATTTTTTTTTGTTCCATACAAGCTTTTGATCCTCAATAGGAATGGGATCGATTGGCATCAAAAAAAAAGTTTGTCAAAAATTACCTTTTCCTCGCACCCTGTATGTTTTTTCCAAAATCTGTAAAAGCCAATCTTCATTAATTTGAAATCGAGGGAAGGTCTTCTAAGACCGTTTTCTCGTAGCAGCACGGGATCTGGTAGCTGCCCTCACTGACCCAAAAAGAAAATCCATCCTGTATTAGTTAGTGTGGTTCAAATCTTGGAAATGGCATTTGAGCCACTTTCGGATTTCCGATTGAGTTGAAATTTTGGATACGTATGCAAATCGGATGACAATGCAATCGGGTGACAAAAATGACTAATAACTAGTTTTTTGCCAAAAACTTATTCCCTATTCCAATATCTTATACTTATAGGGTATGCCCATTATAGGGGGCCCATTACTGGATCCACGTCCATTACCGGGGTTCCATTACTGGAGCTTTGGTGTCCATGACTGGAGAAAAAAACCATACTTTTAATTTATTAATTATGTGGAAACTAACTGCAGTATCTTTGATACAACACGCCTGAAACATGAAAGAAGGATAGGATATTCATCTTTTAACAAGCTAAGCGGTAGAACTTTTACATGTATCAGGGAAATATCACAAATACTCAAAATTTCCTCTTAAATGTCCCATGACTGGTGCCGTTACTATATATAAGTAAATAAATAAATATATAATTCCTAATAAGTAGGTACAATATTTGGATTTGCTAAGATTTCTTCTATCCGGCATTGATTTTTATTACAGGGGTATTTTTCTGATAAATTATTAGATGTAAGTATGTTTTATTTGTTTTTCTACTCTTTTGTTTTCGATCAGAGTTTCGTTTCCGGGTGGGTCACTTTAATTCACGCTAGCTATAAGTATGTAAATAAATTGGAACATTGTTTGCGTTAAAATGTTGATAAAGGAAAGCCATTACATATGTCCGCTATTTTTAAATTGCTGTATTTTGAGCAATAAAGTTTTAGTAAATAATTAAAAATAAAATAAACCTTAAACAAAATGCATCTCAATTTATTAGTATTTATTTAGATACCAAATCATTTCAAGTGTAATTATATCAAACATTACCCGTCCTAGATGCCCTTAGAACTCGTAATTAAATTGTTGATCTAAATACATGAACACATAAACAGCTGTATGGCGATCGTAACTCTATTAAGTAAATAAGCACACATATTACATTAGACCAGCACATATTGCATGAGAGAACCAACATTTTCTCCTACGAAATTCCAAACAAAAACGCGTTCAAATTAAAACTCTATCCCTATTATTTTAGGGTTCTATTAAAATGCAATGTTAAAGTGGTGAGGCACGTGATAGAACATCTGATTATAATAATTGGCAGGCGTGGTTGAATAGATGGCGACAGTTTCGCGATTGTAATGCATTTGTCCAAGGATTGCGGGTAGACATGAGAATAATAAAGATCAACAAAACGTCATATTATTAAGTTGCATTTTTCACCCTTGTTGTTGTTGGTATCAAAGATCATAAATTGATAACTTAATTAATTGTCAAGGGAACTAAAATGCTCTACAGCTACACTTACGCCTTAATAACTTTTTCGTGTGGGGTTTTGGTGTTCAGTCAGTATTAAAAGAACTAGCTAAACTTTCGTTAATAAAATGTCATAATGGTGAAGTGTCCTCGAGTTTTTATTTTTTATTTTTGCTCATTCATTTTGTTTAAAGTGTAAGTAATATTGAAAACTTACCTTTTCTTATTATGCAGTGAACTAACGTGGAAGTGTGTAGCTAATTAAGAATTAATTTCAATCCGTCGTGGCTATTATTTTATAAAGTCCGCTATCATCATAAATTCGATCAAAGCCATTTAAAAAAAGAAGTAGAACCTAACCTTCTACTAGTTAACCATCTCTCCAACCGTTGGGCAGCAGAAACGTGACTTTATAAGGTAATTGACAGTCTTTATTACTTACCTATCTGACAGGCAGGAAACTAGTAATTAAGGGATACGAGGTTAATGTGTACCTAATGTTAATGTTAATACATGTATTTAATAAGATATCAAAGGCAGTGTCATGTCACTTGTCACTGATATTTTCATCTAGTGACAAACATGTGTCATGGATTGCCTAATGGTAAGTGATCACCGTTCTCGAGGATGTGCCTTAAAATAAACGCTACGACGTTTTAAGAGTTCTCGCTTGATTTAAAATGTCATCTGCGAATACCCGTAAGTATTTTTTATATTTTGTCATGAAATACCTTACCGTAGACGCCCGCTGAGCGTATTAGCAAGATTCCTAATACAGATAAGTATCTGATCTATTTGCAGAGTTGTTATTAGGCGGGCCATTCTGTTTCCTCGGTACAAAACAGAAATATATATTATACTTAACTGCATTAACAAACAGATACTTATTGTAAAAAATATAATTATAACAATGATAGATCAGAGAGTTGGCAGACTCAATAGCCAGATGCAATGTAAGGCCTATATTCCAGCGGTGGCGCGATGGAGGTCTTTTTAGACGATAAAAGAATAGGTAAAGTTAAGTTAAGAAAAATAGCGTCAACATTTTGAAACTAATTATTGTTGCGATGATAGTAGAATGGCCCATTACTTACCAAGCTCTTGATTTGAAGTAAACCAGTATAAGTGTGAACCCAGATTACGGCTTTTTGTAACGGATAAAGATGGACGGATGACTGAGGTGTAAAGTTGTAAAGAAGTAGAGAAGTTATAGAACCTCTAGTCGAAAAGATTTCCTTGTTTTTTAGGGAAAAGGGATTTTGATACGGTCTTATAAATACCTTATACATAATATGTCGTAAGTGCCTGGTGCACTAAATTAAATACTGTGTTCTTTATGAATTAGCCAGTTGGTTTGTGAATTACATAGCTATAAATTATGTTACAGAGCGGTAATTATGCCCTTACATTAAACCCATGCTTGGGTAAATCGATCATTAAGGTGTATAAGACGCGCGGTTCAGATGCCTTTGGTTGACGGGGTCACAGTAGGTAGTCTTCAGAAACAAGCAACAACGGTTGCACTCCGGGAGTGCCGATAGAAGTGAAAACTCACCTCACTATGTTACCGACGCCCGGTAACACGATACATACGTTTAGCGGAGGTATTCTATTTATTTATTATATATTATTATCATTCTCAAATAAGATCACACTTTTTCATTGACATGTTTATTTACATACTGCCATGACAACGTCAAATTATTTGAACATAGGTAAAGAGTCTTGAAAAGGAGTCCGCAACATAAATGTCAAATAACATTGAGTTTTTCTTTATTAATTTAAATGCCATTTAAATTATGAGTGGACACCTTACGGGGCTTACGGTCACGTGATCGCCTTACGCCCCTTACGGTCACGTGATCGCCTTACGCTGTCTCGAGTTTATCATTTTTTCCCCACCTCAAAAAGTGCCCAGCGCCGCTAAAGAAGTTTTCGCTTCAAAAACGTTTATGCTATTCGCGTTCAATCAGCATCAAAATAGTTGATACCCTATTAAATAATAGCGACCACTCCGACAATGCAACTTTCGCGTTATGTAGTTGAGATATTATTAACTATTATGAGACCACGTGTGGAACATGTGCATTTTTTGAAATAGATAAGACTGTGCATTTTATAAGGTACTTAAGTATTAAGTTTGTATTATAAACATAAGTTATTTTTGAAAATTACTGAATAAATGTTGGTCATTATGAGGAGTATATTAGTCTACCTACTGTTTAATTTATTGCTCCTGGAAACACCTGTACTATACATGTATGCATAAAGACTGTGCATACAAAGGAAAATATTTAAACTATTCACACTATTGCTATTTTTTTTATCAGGCGCTCCAGCAGCATAACTTGACAATAAAAAGTGTGATGTTCTAGCTAGCAATACAGATTTAACACTTATCACTAATCGGCAGAAAATATCTATAGTACATTTACTTTCCCGCCGACGATAAAGTATCCGCAAACGACAAAACGAATCTAACCGTTAAAAAAACGATAAAACGTAACGGCCAATGCAATGCCTATTATATAAAGTTTGAGATTTAGCAGTACAGCTATCACCATAAGTACTGCCGGCGAACGTGTTAAAGAAAGTTTAAATAAAGGTAAGTATATTCATCATTCGTGTTTAAATAAATATGTTCCAAAGTTAATGTCCCTTATAAAGTTCAATGTATTCTAGTAAGGATGACGAATCCTTATAAATACTTACTTTATTCATGTAAGGATTGTGAGGCCAAGCCCTTGTGGCATTCTGCCAAGACATCCCGCTGACTCAGGCTACAGAAAGTGTTAAAGTAAACAAAACAAGTAGGTGTTCCGGAAAACCTGGCCAGGGTATGAGTAATTGAGTATCATATTTAATAACAATATTTTGTATAAAGATTTAAAGAAGATGCTCCTTGACACCACCAGAGATCCTAGGGCTGGCTCATTCCTTGGCCAAAAATCGGAGTTGCCATTCAGCAGGGGAATGTAGTCAGCATTATGGGCATCCTTCCGCAGGGATCGGATCTGGGGGATTAAGTATTTGTGTTAGTTGTAATTTAGTTTTTATTAAATTTTAATTTATTTTATAAGGTGTTGAAATGTATTTGTTTTGTATTTTGTGGTTTATATTGTAATAAATATTCATATAATTATTAATAAAAAAAATATATATATACTCTGGCACACCCACCTTGTCAAAAGAAAAAGGCGGCAAATTTAAAAAAAATGTTGGCGCGAAGAGTTGACTTCCCAGAAAAAGTTAGTGTGTACTTATACTCATACACAAAAATTAATAATAATTGAATTAAATGGTGAAATGGGTTGCCGAATAACTAAATGCGATACCTAAATGTTCCTTTGGCAAAATAACTACGATTGATCGGGGTAGAAACAAGGTATTTATTTTATACTTTTTTGAATTTTTGTAAGCTTGTCGCTCAGACACAAGAGGTATTTCTTATTTGGATAGCTGTATCTGATTTATTTTATCATTATGACTTAATAATGCCTTTAAGTATTTGAATCAAGACCTACAATTCATAAGACATTATGTGTACCTCATGGTTACATAAACGTATGTAAGTTAACATCACAATCAAATAAAAACAGGTCATTTAGTAACAACATTTTTATTAAAGTTTATAAATATGGTCTTTTTGTCAAGTTTCACCCACAGTCTATGTATGTACATAAAAATCTTAACCTAAACAATTATATCCCTACTTATACATAATAATTTGTACCCAAGAGGTACTTATAAATTTATATGAAGTAATATTTACAGTCCGCATTTTTGACAGAGAACAGGGACGACGAACAAAATGTGTTTTACATGAGAATAAAATCTCATATTTAAAACATTTTTAAGCAATAAAGTCACTGTTCCCACTATTTGCGATGAAAAGAGTTGCGTGGTTTCTTAACAACATTCATTATTTGACCCTCATTTTTCCAGCAAACCCCGCTTAGTAGGATTCTAAAGTGACTAAGCAAGTAGCTGGTTTGCTGTATTTGTGTGTCCTCTTGTCAAATAATAATGGCAAAAAATATATTATTTAAGATCAAATCTTCGCTTAGTTGAAGCGATAGACGACAACGCAATATCAAGTGTTGATACTGTCACTTGTCAAAGTTGACTTCTTGTATATATTTGTTTGAAAGTATTCTATCGCGTTGATTCGTTTTCGATATCCATCAAACCATTGAAATATCTATGGCTTGATCTTTTGATTTAGAATTACTTTAACTTTGGTACACTAGTATCACAATGTTTCGACTATTATTGAAAATCTCATGCTCGTGTTAATCATTGCGTGCATTTACTTTACTGTCCAGCAGTAAATAGGTGGTATTTATTGGCGGTATAAATATAACATAATACTGCACGAAGCTCAAGGAATGTTACTGTAATGAAAGTGTGTAAATGTCAAATCATTGGAAAAATATTACAGTTTAAATTTAATTTTCTACGCAAAGTTAAATATACTGATTTTGTTTTTGAATCGAGTGGAATTTTGACTCGAATACATAAATATTAAATTAATAATAATTACTCGATGAAATCTGGATAATGTTGAAGTGCGTAGAATGAATACTAATATTGCACTTTTATTTGTCATTTCAACAAAACAATAAAATTGAGGATTGAAAAGGAGTTTATACTAATTTACGTGAATAAGAAACAAAATTGACGCTTAAAATAAATGCTTTAAGTTGCATTTAGAAATGAAATTAAAGTATTCCGAACGCAACGTTAGTTTATAAAATAATAACAACGTTAACTCTTTTATACCATCAACAACGCGATTACTAAAATCGTTATAGGTAAATAACGTTATTACTAAAATAACGGGTTAACGAAATCACGACGACGCAGCGACCTGCACTGACGTCCGCTCTGACGTGACGGTGATGATCGTCGGCGCGGGCGGCGCGTCGGTGGCGTTCTGCGACAGCGGGGTGTTTTGCGCCATGGCAGCAGTTATGGGCTGGGTGATGGGCTGGTTCTGGTACTGAGGGTAGTGGATGCCCACTACTTCCTCGTAGCTGGGTGGCGCTAGGCATTCTGGAAATGAGAAAAGTTGGAGTAAGGTTAGGTCCTCAAAACAAGTTAAAAAGGGTTACGGTAATATCATTTCCATTTCAGAAGTGTTGTAAAATGAAGAGTTACAAGGGTGCATACTCTAATAATCTACAAACCATTACGGAACAAACATACACAAAAACTAAAAATTTCTCCATTATTTCGAGCTATAAATCAAAGCTATCCACTAGCAAACTTGCATGCCGCAAGTACTCGATTAGGTTAATATGATACTTGATCAGGTGTCTTATTATCATTGTTCAGAAATATAATATACTTACGTAATTAATCGAAAATATCAAACGCAATCCCGCATATCATCGATAGCTTAATAGGGAATCTCTAATGCATGTCTCTCTCTAATCTACCCAGAATACCTAGATAGCTGAAAACCCAAGCGTGGGGGGTTTTATTCCTTAAATCAAACACTTCATTAAACATGCACCTACGAGAAAACGATGCATTTACGGGACTAGGTTACTACCAAAAATTTCATTTTTAAAAACACATTTAAAAGTTGCACTCGTCAAAACGAATCATATGAGCCCAATCTGAAGGGTCTACTAGTACTAGTAGCCACCGAAAGAATTTCACCATCCATCTTCTGGTTCCATCATCAGAATAGCGTAGTCATTGTCTCGTCATTTATATAATGGGTACTGTAAAAGCTTAAACTAATACGGCTATTTAAAGCTGGTTAAAATTGACTTGCAAGATTACATTATACATATACAGCCAGCAACCCTACTACTACTACTCTGTGAGCTTTAGACCTCACGAGCATAACTTAAAACTGAATAAATCTCCTCGCTCTACAAAAAAATTCAATCATCAAACTTGCTTACAAAATTTGACGAGAATCGGTTGAGAATTGCGACCTGAACATCAGGACTTACGGAATTTTGGCCCAAGCTTAAACGGAGATAGTTTTGCTGACTGTAGGACTAGGTACATTGTCAGTAAAGTTAAATATAAGTGTTCTAAAAAGAGGAAAATATCAATTGTATAAGCGCTTACCATATTTGGGTGGGGGCGGCAAATTGTTGGGGCTGACGTAGATAGTGGGCTCGGTTTGAGACAGCGACTGTCGGACTCGGGAGCCCACGTACATCCTCCTCTGCGGTGGCGTGCGCGTTTTCTGCCCTGGAAAGAAAGAAACAAAATATGTACCAACGATCAAAACGATTTACCAAAAGGGTAGACCTTCCTTGGATGAACATCCGTTTATCCATTAGTAGCGATATTTTTCCTGTCTATTTCGTGACCGATACGTGTTATGACTGGGTACTTTATATCCAGGGTAAATTTGGCCTGTTATATGGGCCCTTATTAGAGGTATATTGGTTTTGAATTATATGGCCCAAAAAGTCAGGGGATAGGTAAATTCGTTAGTAGGGACATAAAAGTAACAACACAATCCTTCAATTATATTAAGATGGAAAAGAATAATATACATATTATACTCGTATCTACTGTCATCCTTTTATTTAATATACTATTTAAATTAAATAATTAGTGGCTTGTTATAAAATTTACATAGTATTCTTATTTTCAAATATTGTAATTAAATAATATTACGAAATATTTATATTATATGTTGGTTACCTATTTGTATGATACGAGTTATAATAGCCAGTAATATAACCAGCAAAATCATTAACACCGATAAAACTAAATAAATCGAAAACTCGTGCAGAGTACTACTCGTAGTTACATTTTCATAATTGTTAAATCTAGAGTTTGCCGTTGCTTCTTCCAAGTTCATTATGTAAATGATAAACAACCGTTATTAACAAAAAATAAGAATAATAGCACGTTAAATAATTAACACACACATTTTTAACTGTATTTAATGTAATTTTAATAAAGTTAATATAACAATGAACACGCTTGTTCAATCAAATATCTTAAAAGAGAATGATCTAAAAAAGATTAAATATTGATTGCTTCAAGTAGGTGGGGGGTTAAATACTTATCGTAGGGGATTAAGGGTCTTAAGAATTATCCAATTATAAGTAGTAAACATCGATTATAAGTGCTGAAAGCAAGCTATTCTAAATTTTATGTCTTAACTATAGAGTATTTAATATAGTTGGTGCCTATTATCGTCAGGTCTATAAAGATTGGCATACGTTTAAATATTTTTGCCCTTATCCAGTTATTTACTTGTTTTATCTTCCTTGTGGATAGGTTTAGGTAAATAGGACCTAAAGTAAACCTAAGATGACTACATATATGTGCGTGTGTGCCCAATATCTACATGTGCTAAAGTTACGTTTCAGAGTAGGTATATGGCTGCTAAACTAGTTTTAGTATCACAAAGTATGGTTGATTGTTTTAATTGCCTCTTTTTGTTTATAATATGAGAGTATGCATTACGCAAATGAAGAATATATCTGAATCTGAACGGTAATTTAGGAATGCAATTATCCAATAGGATTAAAATTATATAAAAAGACAATTAGATCATTATTTTGAGCGTCGATTGCTAGGCATTCAAGTATCTACCTTTTATCTAATAAGTACGTCACGGTCGTCGCGGACAATGCTTTGATAACAATTTATCGATATCTATTTATTATTAACATATAATTTTACTGCGTACTTTTAATATATTCCAACACAGCAAAATATAGGTACTTAAATGTAGGTACCTATACTATAAGTAGAAAAAAAAAGTATGGTCCTACTACTTTGACTAAAGTCATTTGATAATTAAACCCAATGCTAAATTTAAAACGCTAACTGCTCTGTTCTGAGTTAAATCTGTCCAAGAAATCTAAACAAGAAAAATAAACTTTCATTGTTAAATGCCATAACGGTGCAACAAAAAAGTTATAGGTAAACTAAATATATTTCATAAAATAGCATTACTTAACGAAATCATCCTCATACAGAAGTACACGAGCAGCCACAATAGCAGCATCCCCACCAGTATTATCATATACCCGAACGCCATGTCTTGAAACTCTGCACTATCAACTTCGTGTTCAGCTTCAATAAACTCTTCAGAATCTGTTCTCAAATTCTCCTCCGACCAGATGAAGTTCGGATGACCAAACATGGGCGCCATTTTGGATTAATGTTCAATCAGTTTGGACTTAAAAACTCGGACCGTTTCTTCAAAAACGGGCGAGTTGTCCAAAGAGAAATCACTCTCAATCATTTGAATTAACAAATGATTGGAGTATTTGTAACTTTTATTTTTTCTAACGCAGTTTTTAGAAGTTGATTTTATTTTATTTTTCACATTTTTACTTAAAGCACCGGAGCATGTCACTTTTACAATAAACTTTGCGATAATGAGATATCTACGGGAGATTTTGGTTGATATCATATCTGATCAGTTGACGAATTGACATCTTGCTACTCAATGTCTGCGACAAAGTTTTGAAATATGCTGTTACCTATATCAGGCCCCAGCGTAACATTTTTAGCGATTTTAGTTTTATTCCTTTTTTAGTAGTAGTAGTAGTAGTAAAATACTTTATTGTACAAAAAGAAACATAAAACATGAAAGAACATACATCATTAGTACAAAGGCGAACTTATCCCTAAGTTAGTCCTTAGTTTTTATAGTATTCTACTATATATTATTTGGTAATTGATATTTTCAAACTTTTGATATACAAACAACCAATAAATATCGGATTTCTGCTTTATAATGAACTAGGTATCTATATAAATTATCAGATTATATAATCATTGTTTTCGATGCCACACCCGAAGTACATTCAAGATATAATAATGAAAAACAACGAATTAAATATTTACCTTTGATGCGGATGATCAGGATTCCTACAATAACCATTGTCATTGACATGAAAGTCACAGACCAAAATATGATTGCATGAAGAGTAAAATTTGATGAATCATCTAAAACACCTAGTTCTGGAAATTCATCAATGTCTATCCGAGGAGCCATTGTACTGAATATTTCTCTTCTTGCATTAAATTATTCACTGTTACTATGAAAAAAGCTTCACCTTTAACTTTCGTTTTTGTTTATTTTGTTAAACAATACAAAGTTAACAATTTACTAGCGTACACCAATCGTCGACTATATTAATCCCATTTTAATTGGCAATATTCTGCTGCTACTTATATATACTTCACAATATGTAATTTTACGTGCAACACATACCAACGAATGTTTAATGAAAGTGACTTTTATTTTAAATATTGAGATTATATTAGCTCGCCAACTGCGTGACAGAACATTGATCACTCTTGGTATATACATTCTATAGATTCAAATTTCTTATCCCGTGGACATTCTTTTCTTAAATTATCTTGTTAAAAATTATCTTTGACAGGACAAGCTTAAAGATATGAAGGGAGAACTGTTTCTCATGTTAGTGCGAAATAAGATACCTGTTATCATTGTTATCAAATATTTCGTTTAAACTGGCATCTTTCGAAAATTTTAATTTTGTCTTACTAATATCATCATTGAACGTTTGTATATTTAGACATAGTTGGGATGTTTTTTTCATTACCTGCTGCATCTCGTAAATGGGTATAATATTACAGATCTATCTACAGTGTGAGTGTGAGATACTAATAAAATAGCTCTAACGTCACGCTAAAATAAGTAAGTACTCTCATTCTCTCTGCCGATAAAGGTAAGTCAACTTAGTTAAATGTTGGGAGTACTTGAACTAAATTCAGAAAAATAAGACAATATAATACCTAGTAGGTAGTAAAATATTCACTAAAATAAAACAAATATACTTTACCAAGGGACGATATCTTCAAACACATCATCATGAAAGACATTACAAGTAACGTGAAAAACACGGACAAGTATATGACAGCTGCTAAAGATAGAGATTGCTCTGGTGTAATGGCATCTTGTCCAGGCACTTGGTCCACAATTGTTACCATATCAGAATAATCTATTTCGAAATCAGAAAGAGGAGCCATTTTAAACATAAAATTACTTCTTTCGATATGTTTCCACTCTTTTTATAAATACTCGACGGTTTCAATTATTGAAACTGTGATATTATTTTGTTTCTTAAACTTTAGTCATTGTCTCCTTTTAAAACAATTATCGAGTTTCTAGGTGTTCACTTTTGTTCACAAATTTATTCGTTGTTTTTTATTCGTCTCATTTTGCACTGAAACCCGTCAGTATTTTAAGCAAGTACTTTAGACACTGTTATAGCTTTGTATTTTCATTCAAATGTATTCAAAATAAACGCTTATGCAAAATTGACCTTTATTATATTCATCTTTAGGTATACTTATTTCACATTGTTGAGTTAATTTCCCGTGCACAAATTCCTTGCGTTATCTTTAAACAGATTTATCATTGACATGTTGACATGTAAAAGAATTATTATAGGTTTATTCGGATCAGTAGGTATTCAATATACTCTATAATATAATTTAAAGATCAAAGATTCTTAGAATAAAAAACAACGTGGCAACGCGGCCGGCCGATCCGCAGTGATTTGGGGGACATTTTAATTTACCTACTACATACTACTATTTACTTTATATATTTTAAATTACCTGAAATAATCTTTCAGGTTATTAATAGTTTTTATAAATAGTTTATTATTACTAAATTGTCTAGTCTAAAAATAAAGTACATCATCAATGCTGTTCAGGTACAAACATATGGTCTACATTGATTAACCAACACAAAATAAACTTACGCATCCTCGCCATTGATATTGCCAAACAGATGAGTATGAAGATTATAATCCAAAAATATACACTCGGTGACATAAAATAATACCACATCATTATGCACGGTCGCGTTAAACGCTGGCTTTTCCATAATAAACTTAAAGTCGGTAAATCCCTCTTTTAGGTGGTTATCATCAAATTAATTCACGTTTTGTCGATAAGACAAATAAATAACTTCGATAAAGATAGACCGGTAAAGCCGCGTTTTCACTTAGTGTCCTGACTTCTGAGCAAAAATGTTGTTTTCGGGAAATAGGAAATGTTTGCTCAAATATTTAACTTCGTCGAAATAAGCAACAACATATTGAACGCACTAACAATTATTATGGTGATTTTAATTTTTAATAACAATAGCATATAGGATAATTATGACAGCTTTAGACGCTATTGGAGATCGATAACTTACAGGCGTATTCTGATTTTAATGACAGGTTATGAATTAGATCTGAGTGGTGTATTATATATTTGCAAATAATTGTGTCCTTTCGCCTTATTTAATGGGGTAAGTTTAATTGAAATATTGAGTGATGAGATCGTTATTTATGGAATCGGGGTCAGTTCATGTGTCAGAATGAAAATTACTACTACAAATCCATATTAATCTGAATTATCATTACTAAGGAGCTTGGTAAGTGCTTAAGGGAGGCAACAGGGGACTCTCGCGCAGGCAGCTTTCTCGCGCAAAGGATTGCCATCGCTATACAGCGCGGGAATGCTGCCTGCGTCTTGAAAAGGAGTCCGCAACATAAATGTCAAATAACATATGAGTTTTTCTTTATCGATTTAAATGCCATTTAAATTATGGCCACCTTACGGGGCTTACGGTCACGTGATCGCCTTACGCCCCTTACGGTTACGTGATCGCCTTACGCTGTCTCGAGTTTATCATTTTTTCCCCACCTCAAAAAGTGCCCAGCGCCGCTAAAGAAGTTTTCACTTCAAAACTACGTAATGCCATTTCGCCAATTGTTCTTTAGCAGTATGCTTATTTTATTTTATGTTTTTTACCCGACTACGGCAACGCAAAAGGAGGGTTATGATTTTGTATCAATAGGGCTTTCCTCGTAAATTTTGCCGTGATTGTAAAATTAAACAGTGAAGATATAGCAGCACAAAACAAACTTACTGATCCTCGCCAGTGATACTGCCAACATGAGTAGAATGAAGAATATAATCCAGAAATATACACTCGGGGACATAATGTAGTACTGCATGGTGCACGTTCACATAACACGGTTGTTTTTAACGATAATAAAGTAAAAGTCGATAAATCTCTATTTTAGGCGGTTATCATTGATTTAATTTACGTATCAGGGTTTCGTGATAAGACAAATAATTATGATAACGGTAGAGCTATAATGGAAAATGTTGGAAATTGCTTTTAAATGAAAGGGGTTTTGCTGTTATACATTTCTATACCTGAGATTAAAGGCAGTGGTATATCTAAGATATTTAATAATAAATATTATCAATATGCTTAAATAGATAAAAAACATAAATAAAATGTGAAATTCCCAATATTATGCAATTAAATAAACAAAACTGAACTTACAGATTCTGGATAACGTTATTGCCAGCATGATCAGTACAATAAATAATACCAAAAAAAATAGACGTAGCAACTGATTATAATACGTCATTGCACACGGTCACACAACGCGGTTGTGTTTAAAGCTGAATCAATAAGTAATTCAGCTATCGGGGTTTTGGAGATAAGACTATATTAATTAGGTATTTGATAAATTGTATCCTCCTGAGGATTGGGTATCATTTTATCATCAACATCATCATCATATCAGCCCTTTATCGTCCACTGCTGAGCATAGGCCTCTCTTCCAGTACGCCACTTGTCCCGGTCCTGAGCTAATCTCATCATTTTATAACACCATTTATCGTCATAATAAATCATTCTCTAACATATCACCATCATATCATTCATTTGCTAAGGTTTAACTCTGTCAAATTGACAAAAACTCATAACTTTATTTGTGCGACGCCGGGCGTCAGGAGGTCCTCAGGACGAATGTATTGAAGACAATTTTAGGAGTATGTTTGCGTATAGCGCTTTTCACGGTAACTAAAAGACCCGTTTAGCTACGTAATCCCAGGAATTTGTAGATCCAAATTTAACTACCAAAATACAAAGAAGATGGGTAGAATAACTCAAACTATCCATGTCTTACCTAAATGTCGCAACATGCACCTATAAATGCTCAACATTAACACAATATTCACTCCTATAAGCATTACTATTGCCATTAACTCGTTCATATTTAGGTAACTTTTTAGAACTAAGTTAAAGATATTGCCAGCAAATAAGTATTGTAGATAGTGAAAATGTACACTGAACTTATTAAAAACATATGCTAGCCAATGGACGTTCTAGTAATGCATTTAATATAACACTGATATCAGGAAATGATGCGTCTGTTACACATAACGATTGCTTATCACTTTTAAGTGCCATTCTAAACAAATAAAAGGAGATATCTTTAGAGGGACAAGTTTTAATTCTCTTCAAAGTTTACGTAAGGTATTAGAATACTTCATAAAGGTATACATATACATCCATGAAATGCAATGTTTTAAGTGACAAATATCCCATTAAATCTGAGTTTAGTTGGTGTTGCCATTAAAAAAATTGTAAGATACCATCTCATGAAAGCAGAACATGACAAACAATTTTATAAGTACCTATATATATGATACATGTTATCGAGTTCCACGCAAACAAAAACACTCACCAATAAATTTCACGAATATCCCGTAAAGGCAGAAAAACAACATTATGTTTATTCCCATAAAAAGTAAAGCTGCTGTCAATTCGTCCATTATGTATAACTTTTATCGCGATTATTATAAAAATACCTTGAATAATAATTCTTCACGTTCAATTCTTCTTATATTTATTAATAAACTAGTAACTTAATCGCAAATTATTGGCAACATTAATCAGATAATCAGATTAGCATTTGTCTATCTTTCAAAACAAAGACATTATCTTCAGAATAATGAACCTTAACTCTGCCACAAAAAGTTCACATTTCATTAAAGAAAGGAAGTTTTATACGAGATTGCGGTAGATAATTTAATACATATTCGATTTTGGAATGTATCCTTTCAAACATAGAATTCAATTTCGAATTAGTCTTCATTGATAAAACTTGGATTAAAATGTTCTATTATACCAGTCATAACCATATTAATATTGAGATCGCTACTTCAAATCCGCTCTCTAGTTATTATCGCCTCATAAGGAAAAGTATTTAGGTATTTCCTTTATCTGTGCCCTGTTTATCAAAAGCTTGTAACTTGTAATGTTGTAATACAAGTAGAAGTCCCTTTCTAACAAAAGCTGCCAAAAGAGCGTTTTTTTTTTTGTTGTCCCTACACTTTTTTTTCAAATTTGGGATTTTTTATTATATCTTATTTCTACTCAGAATCACGAGAGAGAAAACCTTAGGACACTTTTTTTCTCCTATTAGGATAGACAGAGCTCGTGATTCTGATTAGAAGTAACATAAAAAATCCCAAATTTGAAAAAAAAGTGTAGGACAACAAAAAAAAATAGAGCAAAACAAGCAAAAAAAAACAAGCAAAAAAACGGTCACCCATCCAAGTACTGACCCCGCCCGACGTTGCTTAACTTCGATCAAAAATCACGTTTGTTGTATGGGAGCCCCACTTAAATCTTTATTTTATTCTGTTTTTAGTATTTGTTGTTATAGCGGCAACAGAAATACATCATCTGTGAAAATTTCAACTGTCTAGCTATCACGGTTCGTGAGATACAGCCTGGTGACAGACGGACGGACGGACAGCGGAGTCTTAGTAATAGGGTCCCGTTTTTACCCTTTGGGTACGGAACCCTAAAAACGCCCAAAAATGGACGTCCACTAGTATTACAAGTTACAAGCCTTTGATAAACAGGACACTGGTCTCATAAGAGGCTTCTGGCTTTGTAGTTTATTTATACGTTAATGTAATTGTTACAAGTACAGTCAGCAGCAATAGTTGCTAAGCGAGCGAGGTGTTCTAATGATCTTGACGCGACCTTATTGTTAAGAGACTAAGAGCGCGTCAAGGTAATTTTGAACACCTCGCCCACTTAGCAACTTCTGCTGCTGACTGTACCTAGTTGCCACTAGTAACTGTCATAAAATTGCCACTGGGAACTACTTCCACAGATGATTGACGTTTTATGTATCACGGTTTGACATTACACATTTAAGTGTGTTCCAGTCATTCAATTATTAGGTACCTACTTACACAATGCAAACCTACAAAAGACGCAGGTAAGTCCCGCGTTAGATCATGAGTAATCATGACCATTGGGAATCAACTATGATGTCGAACAGAATAAAAAAAACATCTGGAACAACTCAGTTGTCATAATTAGATGACTCACTTTTACTAACAATATTATTAACGCCTTATATAAATTAATAGCAGAATACTTATGCAATCGAAATACTATTGCTACTGTTAACGATAAGTAAAAAAACCAATAATAGTTGTTGCGTAGTGACTGGACCTAAAATTGAATCTTGAGCGTTGCGAGGGTTTCAAGGGACTAAGGGTTAAACAAACCTTGTTCCCGAGTGAAACACAAAAATACCTATCTAGTCGGAATGACCCGAATACACCTTCTAGATTCTAAATTTAAAAAAAGTTATAATTATGTTACTTTCCTTTTTTAAATTCTATCTTAGCAGCTATCATAAAAAGTGCCGAATTGAGCCCGATTTCCTGGCCAGGTGAAGAATGGAGAGATATTTTCTTGAGTTTTAGCACATCCTTAATTTCAAACTTGGGGAAACAAAGCTAGACATAATATATTATATTAATACTTGTAGTACCTAATCCGCCAAAGCGTTAGAATAACTCAAGTTTATTAATAACATTATTATTAAAAACTTACTTCTCTTTATACAGCACCCGAGACAGAACCAGAACCAAAACAAATACAAACACATAAATATAAACACCCCGATCATTAAAGACGCCACTATGTCCATCATTGCTACTGACTCAAACTTGACTAAAACTAAAATAAATAACACTTTAATCTTGTTTTATCTGTCGCTATCAACGTCTGTGGCATTTTAGAATCGATTCGAAATTTAAAATTGATTATATTATGAGTTATGACACTATGAGAGCGCGGCCGAAGAGTGAACGACAAACTACAATGAATGAATGAGTGGTTAGAATGTGGTTGTCCATTGTGATTCGGTGTCGGAAATTTTATTAGCAGTGTTTGAAAAAGGGATGAGCTGCGACTTAATATAGCTAGCATAGCAATGGTGGAAACCACATTAAAATAATTCATTTAAGGCAAATAAGCTGATGTGGTTTTAACAGAATAATTGAATAATACGTTGTTTTTGTTCAGATGCGCCAGGGTTCTTTTTTTTCGGAAACTGTGTATTGTAGCAAATTTGTTAGAAATGAAAAAAATTACAAGATTGCCACGTTTTATTCGGAAAGTATAAATAATAGACTTTATAATTTACAGTTGAAAATAAATAAGTAAACACCTTGTCCACACAAAATCATAGAGTATAAAAAAAATAAGTGCCACCGAAATCAGTTAAGTCTTTCTTGTTCCCTACTTTATAATTAACAGTTTAAGATAAATAAGTAGACACCTTGCCCACACAAAATCATAGATAATATAAAAAAATAAGTGCCACCGAAATCAGCTAATTCTTTCTTGTTCCCTACTTTATAATTAACAGTTTAAGATAAATAAGTAGTCACCTTGCCCACACAAAATCATAGATAGTATAAAAAAAAAGGTAACTGCCTCCGAAATCAGCTAAGTTTCAGAGTCAGATAATTTTTAAGATGTAGTGTGACACCGAAATCAGTCTTATGAACTAAAAGGCTATCTACCTGGCTAAGTCTTTCTCGTTCCCTAATGGTACCAGTAAGGAACAGGCTGCGAGCAATAAGAATGTAAGAATAATTAAATTTTTATAAAATGCACACAGGAAACTGTTGAATGGTTTAGCGTTCGCTTTAAATTGTAAATTTTGTTGAATTCGTTAAAAGGATGGACACTTCCCTTAAGTTGTGGGGTAGAGCTGCGAACCGACCACGTTCAGTTCAGACTGATGTCGGGAATAGGCTTAGGCCAATGGTGCGCTGCCCATGCTCAGGCTGATGTCTGAATCGCTGGACGAACTATGTCAGGTAACGTGGCGTGCGCCTTGTGGTGTGGCTAGCTCTCCAGCTATTGGTTCGTGTCCACAAAGGCAATGGTAAAATGTTCCCGAAAAAGAAAACTGCGGACGAAGAGAAAGGCCACGCCGCGACAAAAAGCGGTTTTCCCAATTGCAAAAAGGATATTCAATGAACGTTTAAAAATTGCGCTAATAATATAGGCAGAA
Source organism: Cydia amplana (assembly GCF_948474715.1). Lineage (NCBI taxonomy): Eukaryota > Metazoa > Arthropoda > Insecta > Lepidoptera > Tortricidae > Cydia > Cydia amplana. The sequence goes on from NC_086070.1 coordinate 21,678,617, forward strand.
TTGACACCAACTTCATTTGGAAAATAAATGAATCTCGTGTCTGTTGTCAAACCAGACGTCGTCGGGAATTAAGTCAAAAAGAAAAAAAAGGTTTCTACCAAAGCGTATCGCTGCAGTATCTACTAAACGAAATCAATACCTACTTCAAAAAACTAGTATTAAATTACTATTTTTTTTTACCTAAATAAGTATGTACATCATTAATTGTATTCTCTGACATTTTAACCGGACAAGATTGTTTTTCTTACTAGAACATTTTTTTAATTGAAATGTGATGATGATGGTAATAAATATGACGTTGAGTGTACTTTATTATTATTTGTTTTTCTGTACCTATATGAAGGTAAAAATTTGTTGCTACACCCTAATAGTAGAGGCACCGAATAAATTATTTATGATTAATTTACTTACTTTTGCGGTATATAACGCAAATACACAATACTCCCATGGAAACCGTCATACACGCCGCTGTGGTGGCAGTAGCTATGGTCAAAGACTCTTTAGTATGCCAACCCATCGTCACATAATCTTCTTTCATTAGATGTATAATCACTACTATACGTTTATGTCATAAAATAACGATTTAAAAACCAAAAGTAGATTTTTTGTATAAAAGTGTAAATCGAGGCAAAATTAGAGTTAAAAAGAAATGACGAGGCGATGATAGAAAACCAGTACTTATGTGTAACAAAAGTTCTATTTTTTGTAAAAAAAGTTACAAAATCAAAGGTATTTCTCGTGTTTGGTTATTTATTTTTACTACTAAACACTAATATTGTTGTAACTTTGTTGAAACACTTTCTTTCTCCCCCACAGGTGGGTAGAGGACTGATAACCCACATGCAATACGCAGTATCACGATTACGGATCATAATCATTGGTCACTACACTACGAGTGGTTTTCACAAATTACTAGGTTCTATGATTTTCTAGCTGAGAGAGCGAATATACGCCACAGCTCCCTACACTCTTTATTCTTTGAAATCAGTGCAAAATTGCATTTTATCCTCTAGAGTGCAAAGTAATTAGACGCAGAGTTGTTTATGCACGTTAGCTGGCGCGAGAGACTTTTATGCGATTATTTTGAATGATAAAATGGTTAATATCATTTGGATCGATTTGTAATGTATCAACTAGGTACCGGTATTTTCGTCATGGTGTTGAGTTCCGAGCCCCGGTTGAGCTTAACATGTTTTGGCAACAACGTTCGATCACCTCTCCTATCTTGAAAGTCTTGAAACCCTCGCTCAAAATGGAATTGCATCTGCAGCAATAGGTAAATAAAAATAAAATAATATTGAAAACACTTTGACACGATGATTAGTAAATTTATATCCTATAGTAGCAGACTTCCACTTTAGATAAAGTAATTTGAGTGCCTATTAATACTCGAACTATTCGTTACCCCTCTACTAAGTAAATACATTCGTTGATTTGTTTTATGTCAGTTCTGATCGTTATTTAATGGTAATAACTAATAATATACCTACAGCAAGTTTACTTCCTGACCTGTTTTGGATGTTTTACATTAGGCAGCTCACGAATTAGGGTACCTAGTGCTTCCTTTAATTTAATTAGGGTCAAAAATGTCAACAATACCTATACCTACCTAAATTAACTATAAAACCTGATTTTTCTACGTAATAACCTCTCTTTTTGAGAATCTACCTTTAGAGAGTTTTTTTAACAACTATAGAAGTATAAGTTGTGACTAGACACGCAATTTTTAACAGCCTGTGTTTTTCTAATGATATTATAAATCATTGTAATTATCAGACTACCGATCCTACTATAATTATAATAGTCATGAGACCATAATTATCACCTAACACCATACTTTAATCGCGTGTAATATATATTTAAGTTATTTTTTATGTAAGAAACTTACCAATATAGAAATAAAGGGATACCGCCATCATCACAAGTAAGAAAAGCAAAAATATCATAACAGCGGGCACAGTAGTGATTAATATTAGAATTAAAACTTCACTCATTCCTTTTCTTGTATTATTTATTTAATGCCGTTTTGATAATAAACAACAAGTCTTAAAAAGTTATTATCAATCGCGAACTAGATAATTAATTTTCAGTGTGTAATCTTTGTTTCCCGAATTAGGTATTTAATGATAAGATTATAACGATTTGTTAATATAACAATTCTATTCGTCCGTCTGTTTGCCTCTCTATCACTCTTCCGTATACGAACGATATAGGGGTAACGAAATTTTTATTTTCGATGTTCGTGCTTTATTTAAAGTGTCGATGTTTGAAATGATCGGACACATTGGCCAAAACCTACAAACAATCCCGAACAACTGTTTAAACATCTATTTCTCAATTAGACAAATACTGGTTTAAAAGGACATTCCAGATCCGATGTTTCCATTCTCATAATTGTTGTACATGTAAAATATAAATGTAACTAATTTGAGTCTGACATGTAAAGTAATTTGTGGTCGACGTACATGTACAGTCGACGTCAAAGATATGTTTACACTTTTGCACCGTACTCCTTTGTAACGAAAATTTAAACATATATTTGACGTCGACTGTACGAGTAGCTTCATCAGTTCAGGATATACCTACCTACACATAGAAGCGGATTAAATTTTATACTCAAGGTTCTTAGAATCTGTGCGGAAAGAGTCGTGGAATGTATTGGGCCCCATACATTCCACGACTCTCCTCTTTCCGCACATACTCTAATAGAGCCGATAGAGCGGAAAACAAATTAAAGGATGTGTTAATATGTTGCCCACACATTTACAAGACGTCCCGAGAACAAATATACTGCCGTATTCGAACTTCAAGATATTCACAAGAGACGACACGTACTAGATCCATTCTAGATACGTTATAGTTTAGATTTTAACTAGTTCTCTTTTGCAGCGCAATTCGGCAATATTATTATTATATTATATCTTAAACATATCGTTATCGTATCTTGGCGATGTCTAAAAGATATCTAATAGATGTCTATTACAAAATCCGAATCGGGCCCTTAGTTACGGCAGGAAACATTATCCAATTGACTTTTGAACTGCGTGGGTATTGCATCACAGATTCAAAGAGACAGGCATAGGCCAATTCAAACGTACACTGACATCAGAATGATATCTATATGATGTGATTTAGTTATCATGTGTCCCCCTCACGCCAATACATTTACGAACAAGTACGAGCGAAATACACAATTACTGAATTACATCAGTTAGATGTCATTCTGACATCGGCCTGAAGGCTTATTTTGTTAGCACCAATGCATTGTTACTAATTAATGTGCCATATAGGTGGCACGCCGAATGATAATATTGGTAATACTACTTATTATATAAAATGGTGTTGTTAAAATTGTATTTCATAACAAAAATACATACAGCATCACATACAGAGATAATATAGGTAAATGTTGTAAAGTTCTAACTCACCATTGCAAAAAATGCAACAACGCAGCAACACACATATAAACAATATCCCAGCAACGACTCCAGGGAAAAATAAAAATGGCCCTGCCTCCATTTATAAATGAGCAAAAATCCAAGTTTCACTTAAAACGAAAACTGTAACGCAAAACGTTCACGACAAAAGGACAACACTATTCTAATTCGAAAAACAAAGAACAGTTGTTACATTTTCGAATTCAAAAATGGAACGTTCTTCTCAACCCGTCCCAAAACGTAATATCAGAAGGGAATCACATTCCGCTGGTCGATATGTGATCCACTTTGTTAGATAAGTTTATCTTATCAGTATCGAGCTTATTGTGCGAGCTTGAGAGTGCTTTGTGACGTCAAAACCTAGATTTAATAGGTATCCTGGACTAATGTTATAGGTAGAAAGCGGTAAATTGAACTTGTAATGAGATGAGTGAATGAATTTTCGCACACAGGTCTAAAAGTATGGAGAAGAGAATTCCAAATTTAAGATGACATTGACACTTTTCATGTTTACACGCGACATAATATTTATAGTTGTGTGCGTGGTCGCTCTCTGCAATATCTAGATACTTACTGACTTATTTTAATTACCTAAGTAATCAAACACATAGTACGAGATGAATTTCTGATCTTTTCGTCTCGCTCACACAAAATAGGTACCTGTACTGTTTATTTACTTATACTCGTAAAATACGTATACAGATAGTCCTATATAAAGTCTATTTTTTTATTCGGTAGACTGAAATGACATTTCATATTATGAAATGTTATTTTATACCTATTCATATTATGAAATGTCATTTTAGTCTACCGAATAAAAAATAGACTTTAGTATAGCCTATTCATGTACATATTTCAATTTGCTAGGTACTCGTTTTTTCGTCTTACGTTTTAATCAAGTTTTCTGCGTCGAATGATGGCAGTAAATTTACTGTCACTACAAAATTTACTAAGACAATAACCCTCTATAAGTACCTACACTCTATGTATTATCTTTGCGGGCACGCACATCCATTTTGCTCATGCTTACGCTCAGTGAGAGAGTGAGAGTGAGAGAAGAACACGAACATACTGGGCCTTAATTCAACCACTAGAAGAAACGAACAGATTTGACGCGGACGGAAACTCATTGAGCTTTGATCGTTATTTTTTTTACATAAAACTCATTCTCATTTAATTCAATTTAAACTGGCTGTAAATTCCTGTGAAATGAAAAAAAAAATAATATCAGTGACGCCACCTCTGTAATAACTGACACACTAAATAACCAAAGAAGCAACGGGCTTATCTATCGCATGCTTGGGTAAGCACAGCATTGTTTTGCTACTCACCGCTAGATGGTGCAAATTACGAAAATGTATTCATTTACTTTTTTTTTATACCGACGTCTTTATGTATTTTATGTGTGTTTCCTTGTGAGGTTGTAGAATAAAGAAGATTTGTATTGTATAGGGTATTTGTAAATAAATTATTGCACACCATGCATGAAATAAAGCACCAGATAATTATTTGAATATTTGAAAAACATAGATAGCATCAGCTATTGTTTAAACACAAATTATATTTAATAAATCGGATAGAAATATAAAAAGTAGGCGAGTTGACCGTGACGTCATTGTGTAATGTTCATATAAATTCCATCTTATACATTTAAACGAGTAATTCTTGTATATTTATTTATATATATAATCATACTCGGGGATCTCGAAAACGGCTCTAACGATTTCGATGAAATTTGCTATATGGAGGTTTTTGGGGGCAAAAATCGATCTAGCTAGGTCGTCTTATCTCTGGGAAAACGGGAATTTTTGAGTTTATAAATGTTTTCCGAGCAAAGCTGTCTCCCAGATATTATTATTATTACGTAGTTTATACACAGACTTGTCATTCTCGCGCTCGCGCTTGACAGACAGCTGAAGTGTGCGAAAGGGAAGCCATCACGTATATGAACATCGCATGAGTGCGAAAGAGTCAGACTACAAATGAGAAAACGTGACCATTTTTGAGTTTGACGACGGCCGCGGACGGCCAAGAGCGTATCACCGTAATTTTCAATTTGAAAAATATACACAAATTCGGAAGAAAACTATTTGATAAAGTAATACAATGAAGATAGTGTCTTGTAGTGTACCGGATTTCAGTGTCACGGGGCCAAATAAACCTAGCAAATACTCATTTGAAAAAGTAGTCGATAAAGCAATCAAACACCGACAGATTATTAATATGTTGTAACATGACATCACTATTTTTGATCTCACATAGACAATTTAAGCACACACTTGCATTTCATTTTTGGTCGCACTTTTGAAGATTGACTGTTGTTCTTGTCTATTCTAATTCTATGATTGTAATGTATTAAATTTATAAATCTTTAAATGATATTATTATTAAAACGTGATTAAAACTAGAATTAAACCAATCGAAAATGTAAGCCAATTTTTCAATAGAAAAAAACGGCAAATCAGAAAAATGTACTAAGGCGCGAAAAGTGTTGACTTTTTCTACGACCAAGATGGACCAAGCTAACATTGCAAGGCATTTGCAAAGCCAAACTACCCAAAGTGTGGCAATATCATCCTTAATGTATTTTTTTATGAAAATATATAGATATGACTTTTATTAAAAAAAAACCGACCAAGTTTGAGTCGGACTCGCGTTCCATGGGTTTCGTACATTAAGTCCGACTCACACTTGACTGCACATTTCTAATAGGTTTTCCTGTCACCTATAGGTAAAGAACTATTTTGAGTATTTTTATTAAAATTTTAGACCCGGTGGTTTCGGAGATACGGGGGGAAAGGTCATTTTCTGGCTATTTTCTTAAAAAAACTTCTAACCTATTTATTTAAAAATTAGAAAAAATATATTTGAAATTCTCAAAATTAGCCCTTTCATTTTATATATAACACGATGTAATTTAAAAAAAACTTAATTTTTTAACTTTCTCATTTACTCCCCAAAAGTGATCATGGGGCAAAGCCGCGGACGGACAGACAGACGGACATGGCGATACTATAAGGGTTCCTAGTTGACTAAAAAGGAATAATCCAGTCGGTCATGTCAGAATATTAGATTTTTTTCCCATCTCATATTTCCATGAAGGTATAACTGGATGAAAATAATGAGCTACTTAACTCAAAAGATTAGATGGGCGTTTTTTTTATGTTGTCCCCTACACTTTTTTACAAATTTGGGATTTTTTATGTTATTTCTACTCAGAATCACGAGCTCTTTCTATCCTAATAGGAGCAAAAAAGTGTCCTAAGGTTTTTATTTATTTTTCTTAGACTTTGTATGGCGGTCGCGGAATGGAAAGATCGAAAAATGTATGGAAATTTTGGGACACTTTTTTCTCCTATTAGGATAGAAAGAGCTCGTGATTCTGAGTAGAAATAACATAAAAAATCCCAAATTTGAAAAAAAAAAGTGTAGGGGACAACAAAAAAAAACGCCCAGATATCATTATACACATTTATTTTTTGTTTATTTTTTGTCATTTATTTTACTTTTACAAGTAGCAGTGTGGTATTTAAACAGCTTAGTAAGATATGAAATGAAAAATTAAGTAAATTTTGTTTCTAACTGGGACAAATGACAAAATTGATGTCAATGACAGTTCCGATTTAAAGAGGCGATTCAATTTACTAATTTAAATATCTTAATAAGCCGTTGTAATATCCTAAATCCACTTATAAAAGTAAAATAAATGACAAAAAATAAACAAAAAATAAAAAAAAAACTTGTCTGATTTTAGTAAGAGTTATTAAATTGCTCGTTGTTTATGGAGTTAGAAAAACATATTACTGATCACGACTCAAATGGCACCCTGTAGTTATGACGAGTTTGAATTCATTTTTATATTAGTTGTGCCATGCCCGTAGCTTCACTCAATTGGGATTTTTCTTTCCTTCCTATAATAACCTCAAGGCTTAACTTTTCTACATGCTAAATGACATTTACTTATTCAGTAACAGCCAAGTTATATTGGCAATTAAAACATTAAGTATAAATGCACTTACCTACGAGAAAATATCTCGCTAGATAAAGTATTGTCAGCAGCAGCAAGTACAACAAATACGAAAACACAGGTATTAACAATATGAAGAGCAGTTTAGAATAGTCCGACAACATTTCTGACCAAAAACACCGTTAGATTCAATGAAAATCCAAATAAAACGCGGAAACGTCGTTTCTACAGTCTGATCTACTATTATCTAAAGGAAAACCGTGATGTAATGAGGCGCGAAGCTATTATGTACCCAAGTAATAAATACGACATGTTTGTCGTTCAGTGTTGATTTTACGTATTTTTATCAAATGGTCTTAAATGATAGTGGGATACTTTTAATGGTGTGATTCTTCCTTATAACGGTAGAGCCATTTCTGTCCCAATTCATAACTTATCACAGTGGCAATCAATATGAAATCCGCTAGGGATCTCATATTATTGCCATTGTAACAAGGTACGAAGACTACGAAGTTGCACAGATATCGAATTCCTTAACCGTACCAATAAAATTGAAAACCGGAAAACCAAACAAGAAAAACAGGGAAAAACAGTTAGTTTGCCTTAATGAGATTTTAGGGCAGGTAATCCATTTACCACCTATACGATTGTGTTATGTCCACGATATTATAGCTTCTATCAGCATACTATCATGGTTTATAATCAAGTGTTTAAAATATATCCGAATTTATCGGATTAGTTAACGCAATGTGAAGCCGCATTCAGCGCTGTTTAGGTATTCAAATGTTTTATGAATCTATATTTAAAATATAATTTTTGTTTATTTATAAACCTTACCTACTGATTAAATACATCATTAAAACGCTTGTATCTAAGTCTAATTAATGTAGGTACGGTATAATGTTAATTATGGAGAACAACATTCTTATCTTCTTGCCCGTAACTCCAACCTCTGAAAATATTCAAGTGCATTAATATAATATAATTATGTCTCGGGCTAGGCAGTATCGTATAATTACAAGATTAAACGAACTTACCTGTAAGTGAAGTTCCACCTGTATTATGCGATATGCCTAGCCCGAGACAGGAGGCGCCCTCCCGCCCTGTACATTCCTGACAGTAATGTTATTGGAAGTTGAAGTTCTCAGGCAAGGCTCAGGGATTGCAGGAGTGCTCTAAAAGTAATGAAGTTGTCAGCGGTGTCATCGAGTTTTAAGTTTTTATTTGAAAAGGTAGCTTCTTGGATATACCAGTTAGGTACCATTCTTGTATCAAAGATCATTAAAATGCTTTTGGGGCTTGGTCAAGTACCTATTTACTTTACTAGCCTCTGCCCGCCGTGATTTTGTATATAATTTATAAACTCTTGAAATTAAGAAACATTAAAAAAAGATTCAAACATTGAAACAACTTCATTTTAATCAATATCTAAACTGATGAAATGAAAATGAAATGCGTTTATTTGCTTAACATTATGTACAGATAAGATGGTAGAGTCAATATTATTATGTCCAGATAATGTCAATACCTTAATAATACCTTGTAGGCATGCAAAATATTTGAAACCTATTTACATTAAATTACATATTTACATAATCCATTACAATAATTTATGAAGTATTTACAAAGAAATTAGAGCCAAGAATATAAATAAATAAATAATTAAGTGTCACAATATTAATAAAAATCTACTTTAAAATATTCCTTAACGCTCTAAAAGTTGTGCTCGCTTAAAAATATTATAATTCCCGTCTAAATTTAATAAGTGGCATGTCTCTTAACGATTGTGGCAGTTTATTATAATATAGTGTGTTTGTCATCCCATCGACATTATTTCGATACAGAGCCAAATTGATATGAACGAGTTTGTTATAAATTTTTACTTATTTAATAAACATAGGGCTCTTAAATAGTTTTCAATCAATAAAATGCATTGCGCATCGCGTTTGCGTACTAGATCTAGGTCTTGCACTTTTGTTTATTTGGATCCGAACCTAGCAGATAGCTTCTGGCTTGCAATAGCTCACACGTGTGTTCCATCATGATATTTTAACCTATTTTTTGAACTTGGCATTTAAAAATTAATTGTGTATATTCATGTGTGTACCTATAAGTTGGAACAGAATAACTATAGATAAAACCAATGTAACTGCAATGGATTGTCCTTAAATTTAGTAAGTAACATTTGATGTCAGACTTTTAGGTGCATGCATTAAAATATGAATAACGTGTTCAGTTAATCTATTAGATCAGATTGCTGTCTATTTTTATCCATGGCATGAAAAGATGTAGTTAGGTACTGTCTCAGGTTTTGAATTGTCAGCCAGTGTAAAAAAACGAATATCAAAAACCGACGAAAAATTTATATCATAAACAAAAGTTCAAAAATGAAATTTCCACTTGTTTGCCTACATATTATAAATTTGAATTTTTGGTGAAACAACCCCTTGAAAACACTCATTGTAATAAAATCATTGCTTTTATTTTGAAACCTTAGCATAAAACATTAAATTTAATATTAAAGTAATATTCATATTAATACATGAATTGAATGATTTAATAAAATATTGCATTCGGCGAATTTTGTATTAGGTATAATTGTGGTTTTACAGCTTGTCTTATCAAAACTACAGGAAGTATGTGCAAAACAAACTTTTATTTGCAGATTGTGCAAGGCCAAGGCGATAAAAACTAAACGAAGGAAAGCTTTTATTTGTCATCTCATGTGGATTTAGTCACATCATTCGTCTTCTGAGGAAAGTATCTACAATGATAATTTTAACGAGGAATATAAGTATGTAATATTTAAATTATATACAGACTTAGCGACCAATAATAGAGGATACTAAGGAGTCTATAGCAAATAGAAAAATAATTAATGATTAAAATATTTATATATGTGATATTATATTAGTACCTATAGACATTCTTATTTGTTATTAATCACACTCGTAAAATTTACATTCTTAAATTCTAAATAGTATTAATAGATGTTACAGAGCACTTCTAAGAAGAATATTAATTTTATATTGTTATTGACATTTGAAGGAAATTCCACAAAATAATTATATTTAAAGAAAAAGTTAAATTTAGATACAAATGTAGTTAAATTTCAAAGTAACCCTTGGACTTGCTTGAGTACAAATGTATTAAGTAGAATCTATTTTTGATTGTTGGGTCCAATACGTAGTAAATAGAGTGTAATTTTGTTTTAATTCGATCTAGAAGTACAAATAAATATATTTGCAGAAAAACTTCATATCCAACACATGCATTAGATACATTCACGTTTTATGTACATAATTACATTACTTTAGGTACATTAATATTCAGGAGCTGCGAGCATAAATATCTAAACATGAGACACGACGCCAACAAAACGAGTGCTTACAAAGCCTCGATGGTGGAATACATATCCCTTAGCAAAGCGTCCGTGCTCTGGAGCCTCGCGCTCAGTGTCACTGTCCTCATAGTGTTCACAGGGGCTTTAACGTTCGTCGCCATTTCCTGGATCAAAATACCACCCTGGCGGCAATTCAAAAATTACATCTTTCTCAACTTAGTCATATCCATGTTTTTGATGAACGCAGCGTACGCTGGCTGCTTTGCAGACTGGCCTTGCTGTGGCACTATAATGACCTTCGTTCACACATTGTCTATATCTGCGTTCGCCAACTGGGTGCTGATCATGTGTCTTGTTATCTACACGAAAATCTTAAAGGTTTTTAGTGGAGACCTACAGCACAAATATTATAAAGCTAACGCTTTAGCTTGGGGTTTGGCTATTTTAGAATCTATCTTTTCTTTATATGTTAAAGTGAGCACGGACGCTTCCCACATCTATGTCGCACATGCTATTACCTATGTCATTACAGGCATTTACTTGAGCATCATTTACGCCCTTTTAAAGCTGACTACTGTAAGAATGGTTAGTAGTGAAAATACTTCTCAAATATTTAAGATATTCTTGTATGTTACAAGTGCTTTCTTTATCTTGCTTCTCGCGCAGGCTCTTTACTACTTTCCTGGAGTTTACGACTATCTTTTCATATGTATTTGCGGTTGTGAAATAATTCTGCTAATGTCGTACTTGAGTATGAAATCGCACAGGGAAATATGGGACGATTATCTGAATGGCAAAGGCGATGTTGATTGTCAAGACTGTAACATTAACTTGAAATGAGTATTTAATAAAATAACAGACGAATCGGCATTTATTGCTCAGTTGTAATGCCATTTGGTATGTAATGTAGGGTTTTCGAAAAATATGTGTTTCTGTAATAATGTAAAATATTTACCATCTTTTTTGTGCAATACCAAATCCCATGGCATATCTGTGTTAATGTAAATACGTGTAGCATGTAATGCAGACGTTTTTAAAAATATGCATTTCCATTAAGTTATATGTAGCAATGACTTATGCAATAGGAAATCACAAGGTATCTGTGTAAATAGCATGTAAAGCAGCCGTTTCTAATGCTTTTCTATTAAGTGTTCAAACGATATGATCTTTATACGATACGAAATCATAGCATCCGTAAAAATAGCCACATTGGAGTCACGATTCACGTTTAAATGAAATATGTAAAGGAGTCCACTGATTAACAGTCCGCCGGACGATATCGGCCTGTCAGTTGGAACAAAAAGTTGACAGCTCCGAACAACTGACAGGCCGATGCCGATACCGTCCGGCGGACTGGTAATCAGTGGGCCCCTTAAGTAATTCAAACACTACAAAAACAATTTATAGGCACTTAAGTAAATAATTTTGACAAAAATATATACCTACGTTCGTCTACGTAACAAACAAGACGACACTTGCCAGAAGATGACTTGTGGAAGTAAAACTTATGTTATACCTATGGTTATACTTAGGTACTTTAATACGCCATAAGAAATATATATTTATTTACATTTTAAAGATAATGTTGATGTCACTAACTATCAGTGTAATTTATGGTTTTCTTGTCTCTAATTTAGAAGGTACCTAGCATGATCTTATCTTTACTCTATATTATTTCTTAGGGTACGACAAAAGAACAGGGAAGCTTATTTATTATGTACCTAATTATTGTTAGAAAATAAATTTATATAGATAGAAAAGTAGTAATAAATGTTTAGAAATATGGAGTGTTATTATTAAAAAATTCATCTTAGGCGACCTATATAAAATATAGTATTATAAAAAAAAACTGCAAAATAGTAACTACTTTTTCATATATGTTACGAGTATTAAATACCTATATTATTTACGGGTACCTGATACCCACTCCCTCTCCTGGCTATAAATTCTTTATTTGTGACAACAGGCAATACAAACACACAACACTTCAAATATCTCTCTGTTTGTTGAACAGATAGAGATTTCAAGGAAACGTACGTAATTTTCAGGGTTAAAACAGTAAATTCTTTTGTTACTCTGATAGCAGTTCCAGAAAAGGCACAAGAGCAAGAAAATTGTTATAACTATTGGCGCCAAAATTAACCTCAGAATTACTTGTTTTGGTACGTCTTCCCCCTTACATTCATCTTCACATTCCGAAGGATTCATGTTCTTGAAGCACACTACTTAATAATCCTTTATTTATATATTATTTCGTATTTAGAGCTTTCTATGGATAAACGTTAATCGGTGATGAGAATGGCTTCGTTAATATGTTGTGATAAAGCTTAATATGACCGTTTCATTTTTATCATATACATATGTTTATCGGCGCTTAAATAAGACTAGTTTAACATGCAGCTTTCCTTAATTTATAATTTGTTTGATGAATAATTGTTTATTTTGTTTCGTTTATTTGACTGATTTATGAAAAATTGAGTAGGTAGGTACTTACATTCTTTTGTTGGCTTTATAGCAGTTCCATATGAGGCACAGAAGTAGGAAGACGACAATTACAAAAAATGCTAATAGTTTAAGCCACCCTCTTCTTGCTATTTCTTCTATTTGATCATCATCAAGTTCCGACGAATTCATTTTTTCAACAAGTAAATACTACTCGTTAATAACTTTTTTATCTTTGTGTTCTACAGTTTTGAGCTTAATACGATAATCCTAACAGAACACTGTTCTGTTAATGTCCCAAATGTTTATATTATCTTGAACGATTATGATAGGTTCTCGATAAGATTAGCTTTTAAAGCTTTGCACTAAAAGCGTTGTCGTATGTATTGTATACACGGACATTTCATATGGAATTCGACATACTTCAGTTTAGGTTATAACATGTAATGTCAATGATGATACCGTAAAATGGGGTGAGTAGGGTCAAAACTGGAATTCAAACCTCGATAACATTTTATTTTGACATATGAAAACTGAATGGTGTATATAATAAGTGTTCCGGACGTTTGTATTTTAGTATTTATTTTATTTTGGGTAGTTCCATTTCATAACTTTGACGATAAAGAGGAAAACCCACCTCACCCCGTAGTGCCTCGTATTTGGGGTGAGAGGGGTTTTCATACATAGGTGATTTTGGAAGATTGTTGGATCGATTTTTTTTATTATGCGTATTAGTATAGCTCCATTTTAAATTGGAATACATTATTTTTGTAGCAGTAGCCTTAAAATCCCTTCTCACCCCCCTCTGAAACCTTCTCTCCCCATTCATAACCCACCTCGCCCCGCGAAACCTACTCACCCCGTTTTACGGTACATCATTTTTAACTTTTTCATTTCTCATGCTCTGAACTGTTCATTGTTGTTCTAACAAGTGTACAGAAAGTGATATGTTTCATGTTTTATGAATACCTATTTATTTTTTGTCCTACTCTATACACCGATTTATTTATGTAAAGTTAAAAAGTACTTACATTATTTTATTGGCTTTATAGCATTTCCATATGAGGCACAGAAGTAGCAAGAAAGGAAATACAATTAATGATAATAGTCTCAACCACACAATCTTTGCCAGTTCTTCTTGTATATTATCATCCTCAACTTCGGACGAATTCATTTTTTCAACAAGTAAGTTTAATACAATCGTTAATAACTTTTATATTTTTAAGTATGTAATGTTGTATAGTTTTGAGCTTGGTGCGATAATTCCAACAGAACACTGTTCTGTTAATGTCCTAAATGTTTATATTACTTATCTTGTTATTATTTATCTTAAACGATTATGATAGTTTCTCGATAAGATTAGCTTTTAAAGCTTTGCACTACTAAAAGCGTTTGAGTGTAAATTGGCCATTTCATATTAAATTGGAAACAAGTAAGTATACTAGTTATCATAACATGTATCTTCTTTTTTTTCTCTTGATATGTGCAAAACAAGTTTTCGGCGAAGGAAAACATCTTAAGAAAAGCTGTTGTAGCATTCATTCTTGTTCGAATAAATTTAAATTTACTTATATGTTAGTATGCCCGCCTGACGACGATTGGGAAACATTCAAAAACAAAACGTTTAATAATAGATGTCAAATTGTATAATAATCAAAAGTGTGGCCCCGCAAATTCATCACTTCATAGCTTGTTGTACCCCAACTAAGAACTTAATTAGCCCTAATTCCGACTATCCGTATAAAACAAGGTTTGAGCCCACTATATACTTAACCGCCAAAATCGAAGTTCGTACATTTCGAGAAACTATTTCTGTCACTCTAAGTACGCCTTAATTGGAATAAAAGAGATCTTTCTCTTTTTTGCATATTTGACTGCATCGAATGTATAACCAACGTACAAATTTGCAACATTTGTTCCTATCTCTGATAAAAGGTAGATCATGTTTTATTTATCATTATCTACGAGCTATAGACTTATATATAGACTCTGTAGGTATATGCGTGGGATAGTAAGTATGTTTACCTAATAGCAATAAGTGAGAAAACAACAGAATATTTTTTGATGATGATGCGGACTTTAGAAATGCACCCAAATGCTACATCGTTCTTTGCCATCTAGTTATTTAAGTTTATACTTTTATTTATGAAATATCTGTTCATAATACTTATATCAACATTTATTTACATAATATATGTATACTCAATGAGTTTGGTTTTTTTTTCAGTGAATAACGTTGGGTTTTCCGTGGGTTTTCCATATTTAAGGAGCTAAACATTTTCTATATAGTAGGTACTTACTAAATTATTAGTGGTAGTACGTTTCAAGTTTCTAAATACATTTCTGAAGTGCTAACTGTATGTAGGTTATCTATTTTATTGTAGTACTGTAGTACTGCCCTACATTGCAGTCTTTAATTAATTAAACGGTAGGTACGGTATGACAATAGAAGTTTCTAGGGTAACGTTTCATTATTGTCGCGACAGTTAAAACTGTAAATAGGATTTTGTGAATATAAAGGACTAAATATAATAAATCAGGTCCAATTATAGGTAAAAAGGTAACCTAATAAGACCGTATTGCATTTATTTTGATTTTGATATATAATAGGGATGATGACACATGTTGAATTTTATAACAAAATCTAGTAAAATAGATAGCAAACGAGCAATTTATCACAATAATGTGGATATTAAAATAAAATATCGAAAAATTACAAAATTACAGGACCTGAAAGTTTCAAAATTTAAGTTTATTTTTTAACTTCCAAAAACGATAAAAGTAAGGGTACCATTCGATTCCTTACATTTCACCAAAAAAAAATATTGTATAGCAACTATATACATAAATAAACGCAATATTTCACCGACAAAAACGCAATTTTCTTGTTTTGTCCATACTACAAGATGGGCGATGACGTCACGGCCTCTGGCCGTTTTGTATAGGGCGTTTCGCGAGTGGAGTGCGACTGTCGGACTTTGACTACAATTTCTGACTTTTGTGTTACTTTAATGCAATGGGTCCCATATAGACATTTGATCCTAAAAACAGACCCGATCGATTGATACCATAAAAAATAATTAGTCATGTAGCCTATTACCTAATATTTTGGCGAAATGAAAAGAAAGAGATATGTAGTTTAACTAAAAGTGAAATATTATATTACCCACAAAATTTTAGTGTAAAAATTTATAATTTGATCATGTTTGTTCCCAAAAAGTGTTAAAAGTATAGAGTAACATTAGTAAATTGGATTATTTCCACTATTTAAACTTTCTATCAGTCCAGAGTTCCAGTCCAGACTCAGTACGTATCAGTGGCGTGCACAGAGATTTGAGACTGGGTAGGCAAAAAAAAACCGGCCAAGTGCGAGTCGGACTCGCGCACGAAGCGTCCCGTACCATTACGCAAAAACGGCAAAAAAATCACGTTTGTTGTATGTGAACACCACTTAAATATTTATTATATTCTGTTTTTAGTATTTGTTGTTATAGCGGCAACATAAATACATCATCTGTGAAAATTTCAACTGCCTAGCTATCACGGTTCATGAGATAGAGCCTGGTGACAGACAGACGGACGGACGGACAGCGGAGTCTTAGTAATAGGGTCCCGTTTTTACCCTTTGGGTACGGAACCCTTAAAATAAGAGCTACTAACAGTCTTACTAGCTTACCAACAAAAATCCGTCATGGTTTCACATCCTTGTCAAGTCGGTTAATAATGACGTACGTAATTATGTAATTAACCACGGCAAATATACGAAAAGTGATTGATTTTACTTTACCACTTGTTTGTGTTAACTGCAATTCCGATGTTCACCGGCCCTTTTCAATCACTTTTTTTGCTAAAAGAAAGCTTTGAATATGCATAATTTTTAATATTCGGTACACACACACACACACACACACACACACACACACACACACACAGCGTACAACGTTCACAATTCAAAATATCCATATTTTCACTAATCACAATTATTCTAATTGCCGGTAACTGTTATCGTTATCTCACCAAAATGTAAATAAATAAACTTACCTAAATAAACTAAACGAATAAAAAAGTAGTCTCGTCTTTGTACTAAGTTACCATAACAAATGCTACTTTTTAAAATAGTCACGTAATCATGCATCGCATCGGAAGTATTCGGAAGTATTCGGAAACCTTCGGCCGTCATCGTTAAGGATTCGAACGATAGGCGCTGCCTATCAGCGTCTAAATGTGTGCGTTACTTGTATCATTGTGTGCTCGGAAAGCCCACTAAACTGTTACCGCGTAACTACGACTCACGGACATGCACACATAGAAAGGTTTAGACCGAAATGTTTTCTGTCTTTGCCGTGCAAGGCGGCAGGCGCACAGCGGCGCTAGTGCCGCGTGGCCCGCGTGGTGTAAACTTCGTCGCGTAGAATTATAGATGACGACAACGGACACCGGTAGATGGAGCGCTTATTAAATTTTAGAATGTTTTATTGATTACAGATACGATCAAGTATAAATTAAATTAAGTAGTTTAAAAGGATAGATATCGGAATTATAGTAGGGTAGGCAGTGCCTTTTTGCCTTTATGAAGTGCACGCCACTGGTACGTATAGTGTTTTGTTATTAAAACCCGATCCTAAGAACCTGTTGCGATTCGTTGGCGTGACCTAGTTACCTGAATGCGATATTGATTTATAGCCTTTTAGGTGTCCTATATCGGCGCAGACCTAGTAAATATTTTAATAAATAATTTTGCAGAAAATTGGGTTATTTATAATGCAAAAAGTTATTTATAATGCATCGAATACAAGAAGATATAACATCAATAGAGGTCGCGAGTAGACCGTATAAATACTTTCATTTATGTAAGTTACTAAGTGTTTTATTTGTAAATAAGTACATACCTAGGTTATTACAGCGGTGGTCATAGTGAGGTTAGTAAAGTTTATTCATTGAATGGGGAACCTAAGTTGCTCGTAAGCTACTTCGTAGTAAGGGAATCGTAATAAAATTATGATCCAATCCAATTCAAAATCCTTTTTTCAATTTTTGGTTTTATACGCTACAGTATTATCTAAGTTTCTTGATCGAACATAATCATATCCTGTACGGATATGATGGTGGTTCTTGTCTACGTGACAGCGTGATAAAACGGTGTCCGTCACTTTCTATCCCATGGTGTTAAACAGTGACAGTTATTTTATCACGTGGATAAAGATGGATAAAGCTATCCATAATACGCCGGCTGGTGAATGTTATTGTTATTATCTTATCATATAAGGATATACGCTCAAGAGCCAAGAAAATGAGTAACTTTATACAAAGTTTAATTTTCACACAGGTGTGTTTTTCTGTGATGATTTAAGCGAGATCCAAGCGATTTAAAAAACGTAATTTTCGGCCTTCTCAAAAGAATCAAAAAGTCCAAAATACACGTATACTTACTAACTGAACATGGATATGCTTCTCATGACCCCAAACACTTTACAAAGAGCATACTTATGCTCAACTACAAACGCGTGCATGTGATTTAATGTCATAATAGAACCTTGACTGACTGTCTGTCTGACTACAGAACCGGAATGTCTATTGACATTGGATGTATGCAGCCGTTTTTTATAGGTACCTTCATCGAACAACCTCGTGATCGTGAACATTTTTTTATAAGTAGTTAAAAAACAAATATTTAATTTTACAAATGCCTGTAATAAGTGAAAAAAGATATGAGAGGATAATACCTTAGCGTGGCAAATCACTGCAGTCGGATATGTCTATTTGAAATTTTATACATACATATATATAAAAAAAAATCATTAAAAAAATAAAAATGATTCTAGAATGCAAGGGATATAAGTAGGTATACTGTTGAGCTAAGTTGCATTACTTACTTACTCCGAAATATAAAGTTCCAGTTATCTCAGTTCTATATTAACATTTTTATTGCGACATAAACGGCCATATCTTTTTTTTACGTTAACTTAGAAGTTTGATTTTTTCACAGCTTTAAGGGACTGTGGACCTGAGTATATGGTTGAGGTACGGAACCCTAAAAATTAAATAAGAATTAATGCGGAGTCTCAAACAGGTAATAGTCCATAGTAAATACTAACGATACCCTGACCGTGAGTGTAAAAGGTCGGCCACTAGCTACTTATCGTATCAATTGTAATGCCAATGTCTTTTCATGTTTCCTTATCTATTAATGGTGATTTAAGATTATTAATTGAAACTGGCATTTTTCTAATCTATTGACTATAATGTCCCTCTTTATCATTTCCTTTATTTTATAGAACTCAATATGGAACAAAAAGTTATTAAACCGTTTAACTCATAATTTGATGAAAAATAATTTTAATGACTTTACTAAATGACCTTTCTGATTTTACTCCCAATGCATGTCGCTGGCACATGCACTGCAAGTAGGGTTGCCAACCGTACTATATAATATAGTATTGTACTATATTTTGGCTCTCTGTACTATATACTTTTGGAAAAATATATAGTACGCTAAAATACTATATTTCCGATTAAACGTATTTTACACTTATGTTTAGTATTTTATCTAAATGTACTATATATTTTTTAAAATGTACTATATTTTTGATGCCTTATTCTGGAAAATACTATATTCCACCAAAAAATAGTTGGCAACCCTAACTGCAAGTGATATTTAATGACACAAACGGTACGGCTACCACCAGTTTGGCATTGACATAAACGCCATCGAGAACGTAATTTACTTTCTATACATCTCGCTCGTACTCGCATATTAGTGCAAACGAGATGTATAGAAAGTAAATTACGTTCTCGATAGCGTATAGTATGTCAGTTTTGACACTGTCAGTGACTCATGGTGCGGGCTCGGGTCTACCGCGATGTAGTTTCATTGTTTTTACCTTAAATTACGACGTTTCAGCTGAGTTTCAGCGGTCGAGAGTTTAAAGTGTTATACCTACTGGATGTGATGTTAGCTAAGGAGACCATTATTGTCATTATTTATAAATGTTCGAAGAAGCCTTTTAATTTGTTGGAAAGCGCTAAAATAAGAAGCCTCAAGCCCAATAGCCTCATGTGACATTCTGCCTATGATCTTCACTAGTTATCGTCATGTTCTCCATCATAGTCAATCTCAATTCGTGACTTTATTTATAACAAGTACAGTCAACAATAAACTTGTTAATTTATTTAGTATCGCGAAGTTATTTTAAGACACCATGATACTTGTTTACTAAAATCGGCATACGAGATTAATGACCTGGTTCTAAATGTAAATTTGACCTCAGCCCGCAACTTCGTTTATGTAGACGTCATTTAATTTTGCACACAAGTTTTATTAAGGGCTCTATCCTTGCAACAAATCACATGCGATTTTTGTATTATTGCGGCTTTTGATCGATTAATTTAATTCGTTAAATCTACTTAGTAACTACGGGCTTAACATACTATTGTCTCGTAATAAATATTGGGTACGATTTAATATAAATAAAAATTAATATGGTCATGTACGAATAAAAAAATTGCCATGTTCACTATAGGTACACGTTTCCATCAAAGAATCATCAATTAATCATCATCTTTTTTTTATTTTGTAAATGTATAGGTGAACCAGGATCTATTGAGGGTGCGCCATGTTGCGGAATTTCACTGGAACTATTTTTTTCATACTACACTGAATTGTTACTCTATACATGAGAATAACAGCGCCCTCTTGATAATTATTATATATTACTGGTCAGGCTATAATATGGGTTTTTAACACCTGATATAAATGTTTTTTTTTTAAGAGTAAAAGGGTAATAATTTGATTTGGTGTAAATTGGCAGGTCCACAGTAAAAAATAATCTTTACTAAAATCTTTAATTTAGGTATTGGTTTGACCATAATCAAATGTTTAGGAGGCTCTCCTTCGGCAGATTCTGTTAAAAGAGAACATAAACAATAAAAAAGCGTTCCATGTCCTTACCGTGGTGAAATAGTCATTACCGTGGACGAAATATCCACGGTATTCCATGGTAATGACTACCACGGTAATGATAACAACTTACATTTTGTCTCATAACCCTAAACATAGTTAATGTTTCAGAACATTCTTCCAATTACGTCATAACAATTCGAATAAGCCATCGTATTAAATAGTAAATTCGTATTAAAATGGTTTCTACTGTGGTTTCCACTTACTGAGAAATAAGACGCCCAGAACCTAACAAATTTTCTGAACGACTCCACGGTAATCGACTTATTATTTGAAAATAAAATATATGCGGACGCAAATGGCATGTATAAATATTTTTAAATGGCATGTATAAATATTTTTTTTATTTACTACTTATAAGTATAAGACACGGTAAAGATCCAACTTCGTTTAGTACCGCAACACGCCGGCGACATGCGATTTACACCAAATCAAATAATGACCCAAAAATAGTTTTCTTATGTACTTTTTGGAGCTCACTCTACCCACTTTGGTAGGGCTGCCAAATATCCGCGGTTGTTACAGATACTGCCTTATTTTGCCGGTCATTATATGATAAACCAAGAAGTCGTGTGTAAAACGGTATCCAGAAAGTGTCTCTTTGATTTAATATTTGCATTAGCAAAGTAAAAACTAAAATTTGTTTTTTACAATCAGTTAGTTCCATTGAGTGGATACGAGGGCTGTTTGATAAGTACCCGTTTATGAAAAAAATTATCAGTTGTTTTTGTTTATATGCATTTATTTTTCTTCATAGTCTCCTTTTACCTCTACACTTGTTCCACCTATATTCAAGCTTCAATAAACCATCCAAAAAGTATGATTTCGGAAAGTCATTAAAATAGGCCTCTGTGGCGGCAATGACTTCGTCATTTGATCCAAATCGCTTACCACCGAGCCATTTTTTCAGGTTGGGAAACAAAAATAAATCGCATGGGGTCAAATCTGGAGAATACGGGGGGTAAGGCAATAGGGCGTAGCGTAATTGTGTTAATTTAGCCATCACAACTCTAGACGAATGAGCTGGTGCGTTGTCGTGATGAAACAGTACTTTTTTATTTTTTAAATGGGGTCGTTTGTCCTTCAACACAGCGTCAAATTCATCTAATAAATTGGCATAGTACTGCCCTGTTATCGTTTTCCCCTTTTCTAAGAACTCAATATGTATAATACCCTGCGAATCCCAAAAAACGGTCGCCATGACCTTTCCAGCCGATGGAACGATTTTTGCTATCTTTCGCGCAGGTTCACCCGGTAAAATCCACTGCTTCGACTGCCCTTTCATTTCCGGAGGGTAGTGGTGACCCACGTTTCGTCTACGGTCACGAAACGACGCAGAAACTCCTTCGGGTTACGTTTGAACACGGCCAAACACTGCTCCGAAGTAGTCAGTCGGTTCCGTTTTTGTTCCTCCGTGAGTAAACGCGGCACCCACCTCGCCGATACTGTCTTGTACCCGCTCGATTAGAACATTTACAGCATCAACGGTTTCTCAAAGTTCAATTCGGCGGTCGGCTAAAACGATATTTTCAATTTTCTTAACCATATCGTCTGTAGTGACCTCAATTGGGCGGCCTGGGCGATCCTCATCAAAGACGGTTGTTCTCCCCCGCTTAAACTCGTTAAACCAGTATCTGACGGTTGTCATAGAAGGAGCACATTCATGGTAAGCCGCTTGCATTCTTACTTTTATTTCATCACATGTTTTTCCTTCCAAAAACAAGAATCTAATTACAGACCGATACTGCTCTTTCTCCATTTTCACAATTTTAAGTTCACGCTTTCACTGAATCGCTGTCAAATGAGAAAAAAACAAAAGAATGCTGTTTTTTTTAAAATTTTCCCACCTCTGAAAAATGGCTTAAAACGATTGTATACATATTTTCGGCCCGTGATATTAATACATTTGGAAAACGGGTACTTATCAAACAGCCCTCGTAACACTATGCTAAATTTGTTACGTGACACCACCTTTGTACATATGTTCAGAACAATTATTTACAGTAATTAAAGTATAATTTATAACCTTGGTCCTGCACTTTCACCAGGATTTTGAAGAACTTATAAGATATATAAGACGAGGGTTGTATACTCGCATTTTCATATAAAAGACGTTAGCAGCAACACAAAGGCCTCATTCTTGTTGCAGTGTTGCTTGCAAACGAAACAGTAGTGTTGCTTCAAACAATTTTTAACCATGAAGTAGATATTCTGTATTTATCTCATTCCTTCTTCTAGTAATTTAATAACTAGCATGGTCTTAACTGTGTATAGCAACGACCAACAGTGATGGTGACAACCCTAATTCAGTACAATACCGACTCTCGCAAAAACACTGATTGTCACAAAAACTAGACTGTTCAAACATGACATCTCGCTCGTCATACCTGTATCGTGTTTTTTTTTAATACATTATGGCTCTTATTTTCTTACTACTATAGTCTAATTTGCCTAGTTTTGTGCGTAATATTTGCCTTATGACAAGTGTTTAATTTAGGAGTCTTATCTGCCAGTTTACCCCACATGCATATGTTTACTTACATAAGATAAGTGTTTACTTACATAAGATAATTGTTTACTTACATAAGATAAAATAAGTTACCTACATCTTCCTATCAAATATGGTATTAAAACAACTGATTACAGTAACTAGAGAAAACCGCATTTCGAGAAAAGTCTGTCTGGTTAGGTCACAAGAAGATTATAGGTACTACTTTCGTATAGAAGGCGCACTGTATAAAATAAATTTGATGTCCTACAGGTAGGTAAGATATATAGTTATGCTTCTTGTCACGTTCAAATCGGTAGGGTTGTCAAGTTAGTGCAACATCACAGTCATTATCAGTTTCATTAAACCTTCCTTAAAAAACCTTCCTTATTACGCATTAATAATTATTCTCATCTTCATTAATGAAACTGTCATGTCCGATAGCATTAAGTCACCGCAGCCTTTTCAGCTCGATGGTAATTGATTGATATATTTTTTATTTAATACATATCTATGATATATTTTATCAATAAAAAAACTACACTCACTACTATAGTTATAAAACTAAACTACTACCCTCAATTTAAAGCTACTTAAATTTATCTGTTATACGACGGATTGACTGAAGTGTAATACTCGTATTTATTATTACGCAGTGAACTATGGTGGAAGTGCGCAGCTCAGAATGAACCTAGTAACGCGTTTAACTATTCTTTAGTCAACATCAACCAAAAAGGAAAGGGAGGAAGGTCAGGGGCACCTTAATTCGACTTTTTTCGATTATTTAATTATTAAAGAATAAACGCAGTCAAAGCCTACACAGCGCATCTTCGGAAGTGCCTTATTCCCTAATCCACTTCAACAAAAATCAAATCTTATCCCACTTACTCATGCATGCGATTATCTTACAACTCCGATAGAACGGTAAGATACGCTGCAAAGCCAATCTTTCTTTCATGAAAGTTCTTTTGTCAAAACAAATTGCAATTGTCAAGATAATACCTAACTATATCGACAGCTTAAGTACAAGACAAAAAAAATCAATAGGTACAATACAATACAATACTCTTTATTGCACACTTCACATACACGTAGTTTACAATAAATGTATAATAATATAAACAAAGGCAATATAGGTAACAACAGGCGGTCTTATCGCTTAAGAGCGATCTCTTCCAGATAACCTTTGGGTATCGGAGACAAAAGAATTAGAATATACGGTAGGTGGCGCAAAGAAAAAATATGAAAAGTCGAATTGAATATAACCAAACAACGCAAAACATTAATATAGATAAACATACTTAAATACCTACGTATAACCATGAACATAAATAGACATACATACATACATGAAAAGTAAATATTAAATAAAGAAACAACAGTGTCAATTATTATAAAAATAAAAACTAAGGTAAGGAAAGATAGTATTCCTTAAGGTTTTATTTGAAGGAGGTAATAGATTGAGAACGTCTTAACTCAACAGGGAGAGAGTTCCATAGTCGAATGGCCCGAAAAGTAAATGAGCAATTATACAATTTGGAAGAGGAAGATAGGAGCAAATTTTGAGAGGACCTAAGATAATTAACATAAGGGAAACGCTCTTTGAGATAGCGGGGAGTTGCAGGATTAAAAAGTATAGAATAAAGAAATGAAAGTATGTAGGTAAATAGCGGTATCTTCAATATCGTCAGTCTCACATGACCGTCCTAAATCGAAAGCATGTGATGCTTAGTCATGATCTTGATATGGGCCCTTTTGAACAGAAATAAAACCTTCTCAAGTACCTTTCGCGAATAATCTGGTTAAATATAGATTTGACACAATATTCATAGTTATTGATAAGGAAATGTATATTTATAGAAGTAGACCTACTACATGCACCTACAGTGTGATCTGTTCGACAAGCTTTTTAGGGTACAGTAGTAAAAATGGCAAAAACAGAACACTTCTAGTTGCGTACTGTGAACTCATGTCCGTCCGTGTGTCATATTTGAAAACTATAAGGTTTATTTAAATAAAATTTGGAACATAGGTATAATTAGTGAGCCGCTACTTTAGTTTTTGTTTTTTTTTAGCATTTTTTTTTTTATTTTTATTTAGAAGTTGAAGTTAGTAAAATATATTTGTGTTCCATTATGCGTGGTCTGACACGCACTTGGTAAGATTTTTTTTTCTTGTTAGTTTTGATTTTTTTATTTAGGTAATAAAATAATTAAATTGATGCTTCAGGTACTTATAATACTTATGAAAGACCGGACCGACCGGTACGACAAATGGTGAATTCTTCTGCGAGCCCTATGTCTAGGGACATGGAAAGATAACAGGAATACATCATCATGATCATCTTGAAATACAGGTGACAATGAAATTAATAATGACATCTAGCTGATTTGAAGATAGATACCAAAACCTAGTTTCTTCTTGACAACGGAACCTGGTTTAGTTCTGATTTGAGTTATATAAAACAAATTAAAAGTGGAAAATTCACTGTCTTGGGTAGGACTTGAACGCATGACTACTGGATCGCTAGTCCAGTGTGCTATGTGCCCATACAGTCCAGTGGTTGTGTTCAAATCCCATCCAAGACATTAAATTTTTCCACTTTTCATTTGTTTCTAAGCGTAATAGCATCGTTCGCAGACGTGCCTGCTTGATACAAAATTAATTTAGATTGTAACGCTGCTAAGTGTGATGGGGACCTTTGGACGCGGCATGGCTCAGAACGGGTTTTAATTCTTAAGTTTTGTACGTTTTCGTATTACTGATATACACTATTAAATATAATAAATATTAAAAGACATTTGTCATCTGTAAAAAAGAAATTAGATCTATAAAAATTGACAAAAGTATATTAAAATATATTTTCTTTTTAGGGATTCGCTTGAAACATCGCTCGATTCTAGAAGTTAATCAATTAAGGTAAATGTGCGATGTTATATACCTAATTATAGTGTGATAAAAAATAGTAAAATTTAAATAAAATGGAACCAAAAAAATTCCATACTGAATTATTGCCATGTAAGCATTTTACGTCAAAAATGTGACAGTTACATAGGAAGTGGCGCCCTCAATTATTTTCTACAATTTCTTGTCGGACTATACATGTTCATTCTAATTCAACTGCAGTTTTTTGGACTATTTAGTTTTTTATTTTATTTTATCCGTAGTCACGGTAGCTCATTGAAGAGAGAGAGAGAAAGAACGAGAACGAGAAGTGACAATTCCACACTGACTGCTGTTTAAAAAAAAATCGGCCAAGTGCGAGTCGGACTCGCGCACGGAGGGTTCCGCACTATCAACAAAAAATAAAGCAAAACAAGCAAAAAAACGGTCACCCATCCAAGTACTGACCCCGCCCGGCGTTTAAGCAACGCTTCGGTCCAAAATCACGTTTGTTGTATGGGAGCCCCACTTAAATCTTTATTTTATTATGTTTTTAATATTTGTTGTTATAGCGGCAATAGAAATACATCATCTGTGAAAATTTCAACTGTCTAGCTATCACGGTTCGTGAGATACAGCCTGGTGACAGACGGATGGACGCAGTGTTGGCCGAACGTTAATCCCAATTACCATTAAAAATTAACCATTGAAAAGGTTAATTCGAATTAACCATTAACCATTGAAGGAAAATTAATTGTCAATTCGCATTAACATCAATTTGCATTAATATTAATTTATTTCGAACCATTAAAAATTAAAAAGAATTAATGGTTAATGCTTCACAAACCATTAAAAATTAAATCAATTTTTAATGACAATTAAAAATATTATTGATAATTATCAATTAACAAAAATATATCGTAATTTTATAAAGGCGCCCGTAATTTTTATCTAGCTAGTGGACCTCAGGTTTGGTGCAACATAGAAACACGCCGTTTGGTCATCCGACTCGTCTTGATGAGCACTTGGGAGACCAGTACCCAAGATAGAGCTGATGCTGAACCCTGGGTGTACCTAGTAGAATTCAGGTTTGGTGCAACATACACATACGCCGTTTAGGCTATTCGACTCGTCACAATGAGCACTTGGGAGAGCAGTACCCAAGATGGAGCTGATGCTGAACCCTGGCTGTACCTAGTGGAACTCAGGTTTGGTGCAACATAGACACACGCCGTTTAGGCTATTCGACTCGTCACAATGAGCACTTGGGAGAGCAGTACCCAAGATGGAGCTGATGCTGAACCTTGGCTGTACCTAGTGGAACTCAGGTTTGGTGCAACATAGACAAACGCCGTTTTGGTCATCCGACTCGTCTTGGTGAGCACTTGGGAGAGCAGTACCCAAGATAGAGCTGATGCTGAACCCTGGCAGTACCTAATGGAACTCAGGTTTGGTGCAACATAGACAAACGCCGTTTTGGTCATCCGACTCGTCTTGATGAGCACTTGGGAGAGCAGTACCCATGTTAGAGCTGATGCTGAACCCTGGCTGTACTTAGTGGAACTCAGGTTTGGTGCAACATAGACACACGCCGTTTAGGTCATCCGACTCGTCTTGATGAGCACTTGGGAGAGCAGTACCCAAGATAGAGCTGATGCTGAACCCTGGCTGTACCTAGTGGAACTCAGGTTTGGTGCAACATAGACACCCGCCGTTTTGGTCATCCGACTTGTCTTGATGAGCACTTGGGAGAGCAGTACCCAAGATAGAGCTGATGCTGGACCCTGGCTGTACCTAGTGGAACTCAGGTTTGGTGCAACATAGACACCCGCCGTTTTGGTCATCCGACTCGTCTTGATGAGCACTTGGGAGAGCAGTACCCAAGATAGAGCTGATGCTGGACCCTGGCAGTACCTAGTGGAACTCAGGTTTGGTGCAACATAGACAAACGCCGTTTTGGTCATCCGACTCGACTTGATGAGCACTTGGGAGAGCAGTACCCAAGATAGAGCTGATGCTGAACCCTGGCAGTACCTAATGGAACACAGGTTCGGTGCAACATAGACAAACGCCGTTTTGGTCATCCGACTCGTCTTGATGAGCACTTGGGAGACCAGTACCCAAGATAGAGCTGATGCTGAACCCTGGCTGTACCTAGTGGAACTCAGGTTTGGTGCAACATAGACACATGCCGTTTTGGTCATCCGACTCGTCTTGATGAGCACTTGGGAGAGCAGTACCCAACATAGAGCTGATGCTGAACCCTGGCTGTACTTAGTGGAACTCAGGTTTGGTGCAACATAGACAAACGCCGTTTTGGTCATCCGACTTGTCTTGATGAGCACTTGGGAGAGCAGTACCCAAGATAGAGCTGATGCTGGACCCTGGCTGTACCTAGTGGAACTCAGGTTTGGTGCAACATAGACACCCGCCGTTTTGGTCATCCGACTCGTCTTGATGAGCACTTGGGAGAGCAGTACCCAAGATAGAGCTGATACTGGACCCTGGCAGTACCTAGTGGAACTCAGGTTTGGTGCAACATAGACAAACGCCGTTTTGGTCATCCGACTCGACTTGATGAGCACTTGGGAGAGCAGTACCCAAGATAGAGCTGATGCTGAACCCTGGCAGTACCTAATGGAACACAGGTTCGGTGCAACATAGACAAACGCCGTTTTGGTCATCCGACTCGTCTTGATGAGCACTTGGGAGACCAGTACCCAAGATAGAGCTGATGCTGAACCCTGGCTGTACCTAGTGGAACTCAGGTTTGGTGCAACATAGACACATGCCGTTTTGGTCATCCGACTCGTCTTGATGAGCACTTGGGAGAGCAGTACCCAACATAGAGCTGATGCTGAACCCTGGCTGTATTTAGTGGAACTCAGGTTTGGTGCAACATAGACAAACGCCGTTTTGGTCATCCGACTTGTCTTGATGAGCACTTGGGAGAGCAGTACCCAAGATAGAGCTGATGCTGAACCCTGGCTATACCTAGTGGAACTCAGGTTTGGTGCAACATAGGCTCACGCTATTTAGGTCATCCGTCACATCTTGACGAGCACTTGGGAGAGCAGTACCCAAGATAGAGCTGATACTGGACCCTGGCAGTACCTAGTGGAACTCAGGTTTGGTGCAACATAGACAAACGCCGTTTTGGTCATCCGACTCGACTTGATGAGCACTTGGGAGAGCAGTACCCAAGATAGAGCTGATGCTGAACCCTGGCAGTACCTAATGGAACACAGGTTCGGTGCAACATAGACAAACGCCGTTTTGGTCATCCGACTCGTCTTGATGAGCACTTGGGAGACCAGTACCCAAGATAGAGCTGATGCTGAACCCTGGCTGTACCTAGTGGAACTCAGGTTTGGTGCAACATAGACACATGCCGTTTTGGTCATCCGACTCGTCTTGATGAGCACTTGGGAGAGCAGTACCCAACATAGAGCTGATGCTGAACCCTGGCTGTACTTAGTGGAACTCAGGTTTGGTGCAACATAGACACACGCCGTTTTGGTCATCCGACTTGTCTTGAAGAGCACTTGGGAGAGCAGTACCCAAGATAGAGCTGATGCTGAACCCTGGCAGTACCTAGTGGAACTCAGGTTTGGTGCAACGTAGACACACGCCGTTTTGGTCATCCGACTCGTCTTGATGAGCACTTGGGAGAGCAGTACCCAAGATAGAGCTGATGCTGAACCCTGGCAGTACCTAATGGAACTCAGGTTTGGTGCAACATAGACAAACGCCGTTTTGGTCATCCGACTCGTCTTGATGAGCACTTGGGAGAGCAGTACCCAAGATAGAGCTGATGCTGAACCCTGGCAGTACCTAATGGAACTCAGGTTTGGTGCAACATAGACAAACGCCGTTTTGGTCATCCGACTCGTCTTGATGAGCACTTTGGAGAGCAGTACCCAAGATAGAGCTGATGCTGAACCCTGGCGGTACCTAGTGGAACTCAGGTTTGATGCAACATAGACACACGCCGTTTTGGTCATCCGACTCGTCTTGATGAGCACTTGGGAGAGCAGTACCCAAGATAGAGCTGATGCTGAACCCTGGCTATACCTAGTGGAACTCAGGTTTGGTGCAACATAGGCTCACGCTATTTAGGTCATCCGTCACATCTTGACGAGCACTTGGGAGAGCTCTATCTTGGGTACTGCTCTCCCAAGTGCTCATCAAGACGAGTAGGATGACCAAAACGGCGTGTGTCTATGTTGCATCAAACCTGAGTTCCACTAGGTACCGCCAGGGTTCAGCATCAGCTCTATCTTGGGTACTGCTCTCCCAAGTGCTCATCAAGACCAGTCGGATGACCAAAACGGCGTTTGTCTATGTTGCACCAGACCTGAGTTCCATTAGGTACTGCCAGGGTTTAGCATCAGCTCTATCTTGGGCACTGCTCTCCCAAGTGCTCATCAAGACGAGTCGGATGACCAAAACGGCGTTTGTCTATGTTGCACCAAACCTGAGTTCCATTAGGTACTGCCAGGGTTCAGCATCAGCTCTATCTTGGGTACTGCTCTCCCAAGTGCTCATCAAGACGAGTCGGATGACCAAAACGGCGTGTGTCTATGTTGCACCAAACCTGAGTTCCACTAGGTACTGCCAGGGTTCAGCATCAGCTCTATCTTGGGTACTGCTCTCCCAAGTGCTCATCAAGACGAGTCGGATGACCAAAACGGCGTTTGTCTATGTTGCACCAAACCTGAGTTCCATTAGGTACTGCCAGGGTTCAGCATCAGCTCTATCTTGGGTACTGCTCTCCCAAGTGCTCATCAAGACGAGTCGGATGACCAAACCGGCGTTTGTCTATGTTGCACCAAACCTGAGTTCCATTAGGTACTGCCAGGGTTCAGCATCAGCTCTATCTTGGGTACTGCTCTCCCAAGTGCTCATCAAGACGAGTCGGATGACCAAAACGGCGTTTGTCTATGTTGCACCAAACCTGAGTTCCATTAGGTACTGCCAGGGTTCAGCATCAGCTATATCTTGGGTACTGCTCTCCCAAGTGCTCATCAAGACGAGTAGGATGACCAAAACGGCGTGTGTCTATGTTGCATCAAACCTGAGTTCCACTAGGTACCGCCAGGGTTCAGCATCAGCTCTATCTTGGGTACTGCGCTCCCAAGTGCTCATCAAGACGAGTCGGATGACCAAAACGGCGTTTGTCTATGTTGCACCAGACCTGAGTTCCATTAGGTACTGCCAGGGTTTAGCATCAGCTCTATCTTGGGCACTGCTCTCCCAAGTGCTCATCAAGACGAGTCGGATGACCAAAACGGCGTTTTTCTATGTTGCACCAAACCTGAGTTCCATTAGGTACTGCCAGGGTTCAGCATCAGCTCTATCTTGGGTACTGCTCTCCCAAGTGCTCATCAAGACGAGTCGGATGACCAAAACGGCGTGTGTCTATGTTGCACCAAACCTGAGTTCCACTAGGTACTGCCAGGGTTCAGCATCAGCTCTATCTTGGGTACTGCTCTCCCAAGTGCTCATCAAGACGAGTCAGATGACCAAAACGGCGTTTGTCTATGTTGCACCAAACCTGAGTTCCATTAGGTACTGCCAGGGTTCAGCATCAGCTCTATCTTGGGTACTGCTCTCCCAAGTGCTCATCAAGACGAGTCGGATGACCAAACCGGCGTTTGTCTATGTTGCACCAAACCTGAGTTCCATTAGGTACTGCCAGGATTCAGCATCAGCTCTATCTTGGGTACTGCTCTCCCAAGTGCTCATCAAGACGAGTCGGATGACCAAAACGGCGTTTGTCTATGTTGCACCAAACCTGAGTTCCATTAGGTACTGCCAGGGTTCAGCATCAGCTCTATCTTGGGTACTGCTCTCCCAAGTGCTCATCAAGACGAGTCGGATGACTAAAACGGCGTTTGTCTATGTTGCACCAAACCTGAGTTCCATTAGGTACTGCCAGGGTTCAGCATCAGCTCTATCTTGGGTACTGCTCTCCCAAGCGCTCATCAAGACGAGTCGGATGACCAAAACGGCGTGTGTCTATGTTGCACCAAACCTGAGTTCCAGCATAAAGTAAGTATAGTATAGAGTAATCGGCCCATACAAGCCTCGCTTAGTTCCACAAAAATCCAAGAGATGTCACTCAGAGCACCATTGGGCCTAAATATATATTTGTGTTATTTCAAATCTTGCCAATTTTTAAATTAACATGTATAGTTCTAATTTATTTAGCATATTACAACAAAAACCTTTTAAAACATCCATTTACACATAGTAAATCGACGCAGAAAAAAATAAATAAATAATGGCATGAACTATTCTAAGCGCCATCTATCGCATTACTAGACAGTTAGTTTCTTGCCGTTGTAACACACTAAATAGCTCGATTGTTTGAGAAAGACTATCAATAGATGTCACTGTAGTAAATCCTCATACTTTATGATCATATCACAGACAACATATCAACATTATTAAGTAATAAATAATATAATTTTTCTCAAAAATGGACGGCAAAGTCGACGTTGCCGGTTAAAAAATAGGTCGCGAAGTGTGTAGTTTATGGTCATTCTAAAAATTAAAAAGTTAAAAACATTGCTGTCTCGATTTCGGGACTGCAATGTTGCATACAAATTCCATTATTAAACGAGTTCCAAACTTTTTAAAACTTTAAATGGCCATATCAAATGAAGGCATAGGTCCATTAAACAGCCGAACAGATGATCAGCACTTATTATTAATATAATGTTGGTACCGCGACTATTTAGGTGTCTCAAATACGTTGGCGTATTTTCAGCAGAAAAATACACTTCTATTTTTTTTAAAGGCGGCAAGCAAATCTTTTTAATGGTTTTACTTTTCTCTGTGAAATTAGAACGTTGCTTCTGTAAAATATCTCTTGCACCATTTTTGAGAAAAGCACTATATATGACTCGGCTGGAAGGCTACTTGCTGGCTTCGGATTCAATTAAACGGACTCCCAAGGTCGTCCGTTTAAAACGAATCCTCAGCTTGCAAGTAGCTACTTCCGAACCTCGACAATAATGTACTATTGTTCTTAGAAACGTGATAATAATTAAAATATATTAAACCTACATGGTATCATCAGCCACACTGTTAAGTGTTAACTGTACCGATGTACAGTTAGGAGTGTTGCTGTTTGTATATTAATTTACTTAACCTTACGCATTACAAAATTGTCCTCATATAGCTATACATATATTTTAGGACAGTCTTACACTAATCGACCTACTTGGTAACAAAACATTGTAAATTCTTGAGTAGTTTGAATAGCAGGGCAGGTGACAAAAACTTGCTCAAAAGCATAGAAGGTAGCATCCTATAGAAGTGGTGTACGCGTGCCTCCGTGAGGGACAAAACATGTAAATTCGACCAATCATAGCGTCGCATTGCGCCGCTATGATTGGTCGAATTTATTTGTTATGGTGGGCAACAAATGAATTCGACCAATCACGGTGGTCAATTTACGGTGGGGAATAAAACAAGATGTGAGACTGTGACAAGGACAAACAATAATAGCGCTTTCGCTGCTACTCCTACTGAAAGATACATAAGACTATCCCGTTCTGTCAGTTATCCCCTGCTTCTATTCATGCTCAAAAGAGAAGAGACATCCGACATTTAAAAAAATATCCCTATATGTATGAGAGCAATAATACAATGTGTAAATGTAAATACATACATATCTTATATTTTATGATCATATCAAAGCTGGAAGTCCTAGGTTCGGATCCCCCTAAAAGTGTATTAATATGGTGTCCCATGGTGGTGGCCCATTTGTCCCCGCCGCCATACAAGAGGTGTGGACAGATGGGAATAGATATAGACCATTAATATATACACACACAATTAAAAAACAAATAAATGTCCTATGAGGATTTGAACCCAGGACCTCCTACTTCATAGCACATAGCAGAGCAGGGTCACTGTCACTACTGACTAGCTAGGAGGCCGTAGAAATAATATACAATTTATATATATTTAAATTAAGTACAGTCAGCGTCATATAGTAGGTCGCATCCAAAGTATTCAAATAGTTCAGTACGCCATACAAATAATATGGTGTACCGAACTATTTGAATACTTTGGATGCTACCTACTATATGACGCTGACTGTACTTATATAACAATTAACAAATCAGACTGGTAGCCACAGTTTAATGGCTAATCTAGGATTAAAACTTTTTAGTGGCTTGCCATTATGTTCAAAACATTTAGCTTCATACCACATCAAATATTTAAGTTTACCGCCATTGCCCGCCAGCATTGAACAAATTGGTTGTTAGTGGGTAGACAAAATAAAGTCACTATCATGTTAAACATTGAATTTATTAATTGTATTTTATTATTTTTAAGAGAATCTTCATAGCATGTGTCTGTCCGTTGAAACAGGAATCAATCTCAACCATCTTCCACTCAAAATATTTTACTTGTGGTACAGTCGCCATCAGATATATCGGAGCGGCCAAGGCGCTCACAAATATCTGAACACGCCTCTATTGTCAGGGCGTTAGAGTGCGTGTTCAGATATTGTGAACACCTTGGCCGTTCCGATATATCTGATGGCGACTGTACAGAGATGCATTGACTATTTCATCTTCACTCTCTTGTTGCATACATTGTAACTTCTAGTGGCTAGAGGCTGGGTCCTGAAATCAGAAACATATTTTTTATATATAAAATGTAATAATATCACAATAAAGTTTAATACACATTGCCTTCACATTGGAGTCTGTTTGCAAACACTAACCATTGTATAGATTTAGACCAAGAAAAGTATGCAGCGATATTGATCGCCTGCGCAGTACATGTGTTATTTTAAATGTCAAACATCTTTGAAATTATGACGTACCTTTCTTCTTTCTTGCTCTAACTCTAAATACTTTGGAATCTTTTGCTTGCTCGGGTATCAATATTAGCATGGGGGGTTAAAATAAAACTTGACAATAGTTATTAGTGGGCAAGGGGGCAAAGCAGT
Source organism: Cydia amplana (assembly GCF_948474715.1). Taxonomy (NCBI): domain Eukaryota; kingdom Metazoa; phylum Arthropoda; class Insecta; order Lepidoptera; family Tortricidae; genus Cydia; species Cydia amplana. Next base: position 21,714,111 of record NC_086070.1, read on the forward strand.
TGTTTAACCGCTCATGCTAATGTTGATTCCAGGGCAAGCAGAAGATTTGAACTATGAGCGTAGCGAGTGGTTCGAGAAGTGGAATCTTGAGCGTTGTGAGAATTCAAGGCACGAGGGTTAAACAAACATTGCCACCTAATGAAACACAGAATTTATCACCATGCCAATGCAGGGAAAATACCAACTATAAAATACCAAAAAAATCAAATCCACATGAACATTATAAAGAATTTATAATTCAAAATCATCATTTAAAAGTAAATTCTACCAGCTAACATAAGGAAACTCAAAATTTAGATCTGATTACTTTGCCCCACATGTGGGATAAATGCAATTTTCTCATTAGTATTTGAACAATCAAGGGGGCCTTTACCAGTTGGTGTGGTGATAAATTATTTAATTAACCTTTGTATTCAAAACAAACTTACCTGAAGTGTTAATTTTTTATCAATTTTATCATTTATTGGCAAACAGTAGACACTGTCAGATTAATATGTAGGTTTTACCATTAGTAGTGTTCCGTTACTACATCGGTAATTCACGTCATCATCACAGGTCTTTTCGTCTATTGCAGACGATTTATGCATTGCTGTTTAGACAACGGGTTTGGTGATTGTGGAGGCCGATGCGTGAGCGGCACGACCTCCCACATTTTGGGCACATGTCACGCTTAGCACAGTCTTTAAAGCGCCACATCGGTCTTCCAACTTTCCTTTTAGCATACCTACGCAACTGCACCAAGCAAGACACGTCTAGGTATTCTATTCACGTACTTGTACTATAGTTCAAATGAAGCTATAATATGAAATTAATAAGGCAACAAACGCGGTGCCGCTTTGTGGCGACTTGACTATTTGACAGTTTATTTTTAGTGTTGCCGTTGAAAGTTCTTTCTTGTCCCTAAATAGAGCTTTTATGATTTATTATTATACAATATTATTAGTTCAAATATGATATTCCAAAAGACTACAAATAATATTATATAGTACTTAAATTCCAAAATAATGATAATTATGCCTCAGTGTCCATTTCTGAGGGCCTACCGCGAACCACGTTCGACGTGTTGCCTCTCTGTCGCACTTGTAAATTCGTACGTAAGTGTGACAGGGAGGCAACACGTCGAACGTGGTTCGCGGTAGGCCCTCAGCTTTTTTAAGGAACAGGCGTATAACATTACCCTGAAGTAGGGGACTAATTTTAAAATAGCAATAATCATTACTTGATGCCGTTTTTGACGTTTCTGTGCACGCTGTTGTCTGTCTATACTTATAGGTCACATAATTAGTGATACAAACACCTGCCTGGTCAATATACGCAAAATTAGATATATTTATTCTAATTATAACAGAAAAAGTTTATTAAAACAAACATTAAATGCTTTTGTATAATAATTTCAGGTTTGATAGGTACGGGTTTTGCCATGGGAGAAGTTGAAAAGGAACGTTATGAAAACATATCTTTGTATGTATAGGTACTAAGATGGTACAAATCATGTACAAATCTGTTGCTTAAAAATAAAAGCACGACGCGACGTTGCCAAACTGCTATGAGTTACTGCGAAGCGAGTCCAGTTTAACTCGACAACGTCGCATCGTATTGTTACAATAGGGTATTTTCGTACTAGTCAAATCAGTTACTTTTTTATAGTTATTGCAATGCAACTTGTATCGTAAATTTTTAGAAGGCACGATAAGAGTGAATTGAGCATGAATTGAGGTATTTTATCTCATTAGGATCGAAAGAGCTCGTGAATTTGAGTACAAATAACACAAAAGTGGCAAAAAAGATCACAATATAAAAAAAAAAAATAGTAGTTTTCGATATAAGTGCGAGAAGTATGTCATTTTGCACGAGTACCGAGCTTTCGATTTTTCCGGAAATATACTGAGGGGCTACCGCCAAAACCGAAATTCGCAAATTGCGGGGATCTTTCTCTTTTACTCCAATGCAGGCGTAATTAGAGTGACAGAGAAAAATGCCCGCAATTTGCAAAATTCGATTTTCGCGGTTATAGCCCTGTCACTTACAACGGATGCCTTTGCTTTGATATCTGGTGGCGTTAAATTAACTCCAAAATCGTCTGAATCACTCATTTTTATTTAATAACTTATGCTTTCTTGGCAATTACTTACAAACATAAATCACTTTAAATGTTGAATAAAAAAGGCGGGAAGGGAATAAAAAAAGTTTTACTTTTAATTGCCATTTTTTTCAATGTGGATTCTGTTGTCACTGTTGTCAGCATTATGCCAATTGAAGAGAAATTGTATTATTAAAATTAATAAAATTAATTTTCAGAACATATAATTATACATGGTCAACCAGATCTTGACAGTAGAAAAAGGCGGCAAATTTGAAAAATGTAGGCGAAAAGGATATCGTCCCATAGAAAATTTGAATTTCGCGCCTTTATTTTACTGACAAGATTTGGTTGACCAGCTATATGTAAAAAAACATGAATCTTTTGTTATTTCATTATATTGATATATATCTAATTAATTACATTTATATTAAGTGTATAAAGTGTATTGTACGAACGTCAGCTTCATTCTGTCGCGCGTTGTTCAAGTAATACTATTGGGTCTCGAATAATACTCCTTTATGCCCAATCGCGCGTTGTTCAGGTGGGTCATTTATAAGCGGGTCTCGCATAATACTCATTTATTTAAAATGTATCAATCAGATTACTTTTTAGCACTAGTGTAAAAAAATCAAACTTTACGCACGATTTGCAGCTACAAAAACTAAACTTTTTGAGCAATTGGATTAAAAAAATATAAAGAAACGCTCAAGTACCAGTGGCATGGTGGCATATAGACGGACTTACGCCAGTAGTAATGTCTAATCCTTTTGCCATGCACCAATGGTAGCATGCGCAAAATTATTATGACAGGTATTTATTTTCAGCCGGTTTAAATAGTTTCGGCAAGACTTATGTAGCATTCTTATAATATATAAATATTATCATCACCACAGTATCGTTTTCCGAAATTACTTTATGGTTATACCGTTTGGCTACGCTATTTCTCTGTACCCTGCCTCTCCCTTCCCTCCCTGTACTCCTTAAGTGCCCGAACTCTCTTTACTCATACTGAAAGATACATAAGACTATCCTGTTCGGTCATTTCCTTCCACCCCTCATGCTTGATCCAGTTTTAAACTAGATTCATGATTTATTCAATACGCTATAAAGCGACATCTGTTGATTACTTCTAATCGTTGGCAACGACATATGTCTACTAACTTTCAATGAAGACGTATAGATGTCGTTAGGAATTCTATGATTTGGATGTGACACAGCGCCATCTTGTATCCATGATAGGCAACAGTGCTTTTTCAGTGACGCCATCTGGTAATGGTGCGCTTTTAGGCGGTCACATTTGAATGTATGGGATAGCAGCGTCTGTATATATGTAGTCTGTGGTTCCAGTAGGTACCTACTGCTAGGTTTCCGGGTCATTTTGTTGTCTCATTTTAAAATATCACGACCTGATAATTCACTGAAGCTTGTATTCATATGCTTATTTTTAATTTTAATACCTAGCTCCAAGTTTCTAAGCAATAGTAACATTAATTATTAGTTTATGAAAAAATTGATTTAATTGCATTAAACGTTAATTTAGATTGACAATCAATGTAATTAAACGTCTCAAAATTCAATTCTAATTAACTTAATTTAAATTGATGCGTAATGCAATTGACTAATTGCGGATTTAATGGTTAATGGAAATGATTAATTGTTAATTAGAATTACACATTACGGCCAACACTGGATGGACGGAAGGACCGACGGACAGTGGAGTCTTAGTAATAGGGTCCCGTTTTTACCCTTTGGGTACGGAACCCTAAAAACAACTAACCAACTTGCCAGTAGAAAAAGGCGTGAAATTGTAATTTATATGGGTGATCGACTTTTCGCCTACATTATTTTCTACCGACATTTTGATTTGGCACACAATATAATAATATAATCAAATTAATGTAGTTATTTCCATTAATTAGTACATTATGAGTATTATGACAGTGTAAATAACCAAGTACCTATTTTAGTTATTTATGACAATGTAGACAAAGTATTTTAGTAATTTCCTCCCGACTGAGATCTTAAAATTACAGATAAGAGGCAATCTTGACTACATAAGTACTTGCATAGAGAGTGGTGAATTATGCGTAATTAATATGTGTACCTAATCATGTTATGTTAATTATGAAATATTATACTTTTGCTAACGATTTGTAACGTTGCGACAATAAAAACGTAATGCCCAAGTCCTAAACACCTTATTAGCACCACCAGCGTATTTGGCAATCCCAAAAAATCCTTGTTTTCTAACGAAAACTACCTACCCTTTTTCCTTAAGTGCGAAGTTATTGTACCCCACGGGAAACAATTTTGGCAACCCTAACTTCCAATGAATTGCAATATTGATAACGGGGTTTGGTAATTTTAGTACTTTTCCCGAGACCTTTACTGTAGTAGGTCTTGCTAATTTCTAACCTAGCTTAAAATAAATCGTACCTTGTCTTTAGGGAGAACAGTGAGTAGACAAATTGAATGATTCAATTTCTCTAGTCGCCTAAAATGATTGTTTAATAACAATCAATCTTAAAGCAATACAAATCTTGTATTTTTTTATTATTCCCATATATTTTTTAAGTTTGCAATGTATTGTGATAAATTGCTCATTTTCTATTTAAGTATTAAACTAGATTTAGTTATAATTTCAACATGTGTCAATAACAACGCTATTTTAATTTGTTATTGGAAAAATGATCCTGGGGGCCGATTTTTGAATTTCGACCACTCGATTTCATGTATTTCGTTCAGTAATATCTCCACTTACTAAAGTCTATTTTTTCATTCGGTAGACTAAAATGACATTTCATTGTATGAACATCATGTGTCATTCCATACTATGAAATGAAAATGTCCCTTTTAATGTCGACCTAATACTATTTTTTTACAAAATAATCTTGGTTGATACGGTGTATTAGTATCATTTAGAGGTAGGTATTTAATTTGAACATTAATGAATGGTATTGCAATGAGCCTAATTTTATATTTGTAATATTTCGAAACTACGACATCCTTCACGGTGAAAACCTCACAGAATATAAAATACCAAATTATCCAAGTTACTTTAGTTTTACAGCTTTATTATACAGTAGACATTGTTGACATGTATCTTAATTAAGTAATTAATGTGATATTGTTATTTAATGTTTTATCAATCGGCATTTTAGCCTGAAATAAACATTTTCATTGATTATGTTGTAGGTGCGTTAGTTTCGTCCACTTGACGAAATTTGAATATAAACCTACATTGCTGCACAAATTTGGACTTATTGCAATCCTTAATGTCGAAACAATATATCTGTCTACATAAAAATGATCGCAAGTAGCAAATTAAATATCAAATATAATATATTTGCTAATCTGTCAAGTGGACGAAAACTAGAGCATGCACGGAAACTAGCCCAATGACCCTACCTGGGGCCTATTGCATAACATTTTACAACTCATAATACAAGCGGAAGTCTCTTTCTAATAAAAGGGAATGAAAAGAGGCGTCCGCTTGTGTTATGAGTTGTAAAATGTTATGCAATAGGCCCCTAAATGATAAATTGCCATGATCATAAAAATAACAGCATCGCCTAATCAAGTAACCGTTTTGAGTCTCTGCGGAAAGAGAAGAGTCGTGGAATGTATGGGGCCCAATACATTCCACGACTCTTCTCCTTCCGAACAGACTATAAAGAAAAACATTTATTGAGATTGTTGTTTTTATATTAACGACACTAACAATAAATAAATCAAATTGGTATTTATTGTTGAATGAAAATAACACGTATAAGTAATTAAAAATAACTTTAATAACTTCCTGTACTGCGAAGCAATTCTGATAAGAAAAAAAACCTTGATACAATAAAATGCTCAGAAAAAAACCAGAAAGATTGAAATGTTTTTACTATAGATTTTTTTATAGGCTATTATCTGTAGTAGATACAACTAACTGTAACACGATAGACTTTAAATACAAGTAGATACTTAGATTAATTATTTGTTTTATTAAATTAAAAAAATATTACTACTTACCATAGCTTTTGCATAGAACAAATGTGACTCGTACAAAAATAACTATCACTAAAATACAAACGGGTATAAGTCCATAAAAATAGGGGTCTCTTCTGAAATCACTCTCAATTTTAATGTCCATCGAACTTTCTTGATCCATCTTTTATTTTTTTCAGTCTTTGAAAACTAGCCACTTCGTGTGATATTCAATTAAAAATAAGGCATTTGTTATTATTCACTCGCGGCGTCTATATTTAAAAATAAATCGAACTTTTTTTTAATTAGGACTGAACGCGTTTGAATAGACCGGTTATTTGCGCTTCTGGAAAGCCGAGCGTATTATTTATCGATAAATTTATCGCAAATTGACGTTTATTTGACGTTTATCCGCTTGAATGGAGTGCGTTCAACTACAAACAAACCGTGGAGATGTCTGTTGCCGCCGAGATTCATTGATAAAAACGTCTCCTTGGTTAGAGCTTCGCCTACCTCACTGAGGTCAGGTCTGGGCGCATAGATGTTTGTTTTGCACTATACTTGTGCGGTATTCTGAGAGGAAAGGGGACGACCGCTTCTGCATAGAAACGTAGTCCCCATTTTCCTCTCTGGATATTGACGTTATGGAAAATATTTTTAAGTAGGTACCTACATAATTTGATGTATATTAAACCCTATGCTCATTTTTTGTATGATTGTTTTAGATTTTATTATTATTATAAGAATTAGGAGCGAAAAACAAATTCTATGTAATTTTTTAATCCTACTTAACTGTTATAAGGATGAAAAATTCGGAAAAATATCTGTTAATATCCAGAGAGGAAAATGAGGACTACCTACATTTCTATGACAAGACGATTTCAAGCGGATCTCCACTTTCGCATTTCGTCTTTATACTCGTAAAGGTATAATTATTAGGTAGTGCAGGTATTTTTTCTATTAGACGTCGTGTACAATCAGTATAATATTAATAGCGAAAACGTGAACATTACGTATCGTAGGACAATGAAAATAAATATAAATTATGCAATACTATTACCTATCTACGTACTACAGATTCTACTTATTCATCTTCTTCTCCGAGTTACCTACATAAAAATTTAATATCTGCGAGACCGAGCTTTGTTCGGAAAACATAAAAACTCAAAAATGCGCGTTTTCCCAGAGATAAGACCTAGCTATATCGTTTTTCGCCCCCGAAAACCCCCGTTTAACAAATTTCCTCGAAATCGTTAGAGCCGTTTTCGAGATCCTCGAAATACATAATACCTACCCATCAAAACATAAATGTGAAATGAATATATATATAATAAATAATTGATATTTAAATGGGTGCCAAGTTCTAGTTTGCTTGGGATTTAATTAAAGTTTTGGATTTGACTTGGCTAGTTTTTACGTCTTGGCTAGTCTTTGTCTATATTATGTACAACTATTCTAAAGTTTGTTGGTATAAAAACTAGCCAACACGGTGTTGCCTAGTCACGCCACGCCATCTGTAAGCGACATGTAAAACTAAATAGATAATGAATAAGCTGCTACAAGCAGTGCTAGTTATGCTACTCGATGCTAGATGGCGCTGTTAAACAACAATATGTATCGTAAGTTTCCATGCAACTGTTTCTCTTACCCTAAAATATTTAAAAAAACAGAAAAGTTTTAAGTTACCATTATGTCAATACCTAGTAATCATTTTATACGGGTCTCAAAATAGTGGTTCTGGCTACCAAAAGGAACATAACCAAAGGATAACAATGTATATATGAAAAAATGTACAAATAATACCTATTTGGTTTGCTGTTTTCTAATTCCTCTTACTTACCTAGTGACAACACTTTAACGAATCTAAAAAGTACCAAAACTAACATCAGCTGAAAATTAACCAGTGACATTATTCAATGATAACAAGACTTAAAACTAATCAGTAATAGACTTCAAACCATTCTTCAAACTGTAATGAATTTCATACGTTTGTTAAATTTGTGATGTTCTTTAAATCTACTTGAGCCATACCATGAGGGTGAAGGTGAGGGAGGGTGTCCAAACTTTTTGATCCCAGGGTCTAACTTCCGCTTCCTTTCATATGGAATTTGACACTTCACGGGCCAAAGTGGTACGAGACTATTGTGTTAAAGTATACGAAAATCTTACCAAATATCTCACAGCATCTTAAGCACACACACGTCACCGTATATAAGAAAACAATAAAGAAGAATGGTAGGAACAGAATTAACGAATCCATGGCTTGTTTCGTTCCTAAATCCGCGATACAACTACCCGTATAAACGAATATTATCTAAGTGCAGATATCGGGTATCTACGATACGATTTAATTAATACAGAGATAAGTCGCGGAAGACTCTTTTTAGGGTTCCGTAGCCAAATGGCAAAAAACGGAACCCTTATGGATTCGTCATGTCTGTCTGTCTGTCCGTCCGTATGTCACAGCCACTTTTTTCCAATACTATAAGAACTATACTGTTGAAACTTGGTAAGTAGATGTATTCTGTGAACCGCATTAAGATTTTCACACAAAAATAGAAAAAAAAACAATAAATTTTGGGGGTTCCCCATACTTAGAACAGTTAGAACTGAAACTCAAAAAAAAATCTCATTCGTTTGGGTTATCTATGGATAGGTCTTCAAAAATGATATTGAGGTTTCTAATATCATTTTTTTCTAAACTGAATATAGTTTGCGCGAGAGACACTTCCAAAGTGGTAAAATGTGTGTCCCCCTCCCCTGTAACTTCTAAAATAAGAGAATGATAAAACTAAAAAAAATATATGATGTACATTACCATGCAAACTTCCACCGAAAATTGGTTTGAACGAGATCTAGTAAGTAGTTTTTTTTAATACGTCATAAATCCCCTAAATACGGAACCCTTCATGGGCGAGTACGACTCGCACTTGGCCGCTTTTTTTATATCTACAATAAATAATACATTTGGGACTCAAAGTAGTGATGACTCGGACATTCTGTTTTGCATGCGATGTTAAACTTTGAGAAGTTATCATTTTATACACACACACACGTAGACTTGAGACTCTGAGCCTAGCCAAGATGACAATCGCCAAGATGACGAGATGACATCAACAAACGCCAAAGGAAAAAAAATGTATCGCGATGACATTGACTCTTTTCCGATTAGGTACCTAAACTGATAAATAATCCGCCCACTTAAGATTGGATAATGTTTTGTAAAATTTAATTACTTTGAAATACCATCAAGATCTAGATAGGAATATTTCTGTAGATAATAGGAATATTTATATACCGCCACCACAAAACAAAGACTTCATTCTTTCTTCCGTGACCGCCACTGTAATCAGTTTGACATATACTCACAAATAAAAACACTTTGAACGTTGATAGTAGTGACCTGCGTCCATGGAACTCGATCCCCATCGGCTTGCCTCATTTTCACAGGGTTGAACACTTTTCTTAAAACTCGTGAAGAAAAAGGAAGCTAAATTAGCCGTCTTGCCTGAGACCGAGACTATTTCTAACGTGCCGCCATAGACATAACCAGGCGTGGCTCACTCCGCGATTTCCTCGCTTTGCTACAGGTAGCTAAAAGTACATCCGTTCCACACCAATTTTGGTGGCTAGCCATAAGCCGCGCGTGGCGCTGTCGCCACCTAGCGGCCATACCTGTCCTGATCGTAACAGACGCGTTTTGTTAGAGAGTGAGTCTTCTGTACCTAGTACTATTATTTATTCTGTGACATAACAAGAAATTAACTGAGCTTCCTGCGACTGAATACATTTTGTAATTTATGTGATAACTGTACATATTCGCCATTGACTGCACTTTTTTACAAATATGCACAATAGGCAAATGCATGCCACATAACAAAGGTGCAATTTCAAAACTCGAACACTGATCTCGAGGTACATACAAATAAATACTTACCAAATATTTTATAGACAATTCGCCCCACGAACAAATCACATATTTGCAAATACGACCACACCAGAAACAGGACCATGACGAGAAAAAACAGAAAAACTATCTCTTTCTCGGTTAAAAACATTTTTAAAACAAAAGACGACTTCACTTGTCAACCACTTTCAATACAACTCAATTGAGAATACGGCTAAGATTAGAGTCCATTGTAGAGGTTATGGCTTTTGGTTTTGGTCGGGTTATAATCCAATATCGTGGATAAATTAGATGCTGTGAGCTGAGATGTATAGGACGGAAGCAGATTGTTGTGTGTACACCCGTTGGCGGTGTTGGCAATGCATATTACACGTAGGTATACTTATAATACAAGGAAGACGGTTGGTCAGATATGATATGGCTATGGCTAGTATTTTAAAGTCTAGATTATATTGACCAAATTTAATTTATTTCTCTATCTGTACATATTACTGTTTGTTATCTGTTTGACAATGTATAATCAATACTGAATAAAGGAATATGAATATGATTAGTTGTACTGCACTATGTAAAATTATACTCCTACTTAACATTAGTAATTTACCACGAAGCATACACATTTTTGTTGATCGTACGTGTGTTTTTAAATAACGATCGCAGCTAACAAACTTACAAATCCCTGCGTTAAAACCGTAACAAACTTGTAACGATTATTTGCGCTAAAATAGTCAGGCGTTTTATGTACTATTAATCCTTCCATTCTAAGGTCCAATAATAAAGCAGTGTCAGTTTTACCAATAACGCCTTCGTGTGTGCATCCCCAAACACTGTGTCATTTTCACTTCAGCTGAAAAACTTCAGAAATTGTTTAACTCTGTAACCAATAATCTTCCTCTCCCAATTGCATTCTAAACTAAACCTTAATTATACGCCATTAAAGTTAAATTTGCTTGAGACAGTGCGTTTTACGGCTAACGATAAGCTGATAAGCCTATCACAATGTTAACGATAGCAATCATTGTTTATCGAAGTAAAATAGCGAAACCGAACGATTATAATGGCCGTCATGCCTGAGATATGTTGTATTTCATTCAGTCGAAATCATATAATAAAAAAATCTGAAACAAAAAAAAAACTACTTTAAGTTTAATTAAAACTACTAAATTAAAATTATATGATGTACTTTCACATAAATAATGTCGTGTTAGTAAGTGGTTTTAAGAATTACATGGAATAAGTTCCTCCGAGTATAGGTAGGTACTTACTGAGAGTTTGAAATAATACAGTAGTTATCAAGGCTTGAAGCTGGCTTGAAGTGACCTGCTGCATCAGATATAGGGTAGGGTAAGATAGGGTATTTTGGCACTCAAATGAAGGCGTTCTCTATGGCCCACTCTGGGGGAAGTAGTTCGAAATGAAAAATAGAGTGAAAAAACTCGGGTGAAAGCACCCATTGCGCCCTCGAAATATTTTAGTTGCAATGGGTCGCTTTCAACCCTTGGTTACTAATCTACTTTTGTGTTCCCTATTTTTTACCACAACAATATAAATAAAAAGTAAGTAGTAGAAACATGAAAAAATCTTCAATAACTAGTAGATGAACTACTAGAACACACATAAGAACTACTAGATTGATACAACACCACGGTAATCCCATTAACCTGTGTGTAGTGGTCATACCTAAATGGTGGGTTCCAAACTAGGTTCTGCTATATACAGCAGAAAAAACGTTATCATTTAAAATGCAAAAAGAGCTATCTCTATTTAATAATTATATCCAATGTACCGAATATTCCGTAGTTTTTGTCTATGCCCTCTCAAGTGAACTCATCCGCGTTAAGTTTTAGGTATAGGTTCAAGTGACTAGTCGAGTAACTCGAGCGAGTCGGCTCGACCAGTAATTAGTGGACTTAAAATACCGAGTGCTCCTGGAAGACAATTGGTGGTAAATCAGAGCTGCATTCATTACCTGGGTTTGTTTGTCTGCTTGTAGCGTCAGAAAAATAGTAGGAAGGAACAAGTAAATAAGTAAATAGACCAGATCCAGACAGAAGTTGATAAAATAGATCTACCGTAAAACCACCCAATTATAGTACCTACCTACTTTAGTTTGTCAAAGGACTGTCTCATTTCAAACATAGACAGAGAGAGTAGCACCCTAGTACTAGCACCCAAAAGAAAAGGATATACAGATTTACTGACGAATTTGGTTTGACCAACTATAACTATTATTTATTATGTGCTATAGCCGCTATAGCTACCTACTACCGGCGTACTAAATATAGTACATAGGCCTCAAATAACTTTTGACTCTTTGACAACTAGACTGGGTTAAATTTAAGCTGGCAAATTTTGAAACCCGGTCGTCAGGAGGATCGGATAGTCCAAAAGTTACCAACTATGGTCCAAAATTACTTAAAAGAAGATTGGTATTTACGAGTTGAACTCGTGGACCATACCTAAGCATTTATTCAAATAATTGTTAGGTATAACATAACTAGCAATACACTTAATATGAAATGTATTTATGAACTTTGTTAATTAAAGGTTTACGAAACAGTGAAACTTACGTAAGACTCCAACAATATTTATTTTCCGTCGGTACCTTTAAAAGCAATGTGCCAGACATGTCAAAATGTAGGTGTTCGCGAGAAACATATGTCATTATTTCGAAAAAGGCAACCGGTCGGCATCATTACACAGCTGATTTAGAGCTTTTCGTGTTTGGACGTCGCACAGACTGGTATTTGACCCTAAAAGTTGGCCAAAAATATTTTTTTGTCCCAATGGCCTCCTAACCATTTGTTATTTAGGTTTTAGAGTTAAGAAGGTAAAAAAAAGACATTAAGTATTATATTTCAACTTTTATTGGTCATTTTCTTCAAAGCTTACATTGGCAATGTCACTTTCTAACAATAAGTTCAGGACATCAGCAGAAAGTGGATGTTTATTTTTATTTTTCCTGGTTCTCATGCCTGTCAGGACAGGATCAGATGTTAATAGCAGTCTGTTCAAAACATCTACGTTGCAGGCTACCCGGGAAAACTTCCGTGTATAGTTCAGTCGGAACATCCTTATATGTTTGTTGCGGGCTTCTGCCGCTTCTTCGGAAAGTTGTCCAATGGGAAGAATGGCTTCCGCTACCACCTGGGACCCATGACGTAGCACTTTGTGTAAGGTCGGAGTCATTGGGTAGAACTCATACAAGTTCACGTATAACTCAGCCGTTTTTTGGCAATACATCTCAAACGACGCTTCTAATTTGCCTGTCTCCCGTAATTTCATCTGTGTTGCAAATGTTAATTCATCTGTGTTTAACGATCTAAGTTCTTCTGTTTTACGTCTTTTGCTTCTTTCGCTCAACTCTAAGAAAGTTTTTTGAGGTCGACCAGGACTTATTCCTGTAAGAAAAAGATGATAGTTTTATAACACAAGTTACTAGGAACATCATAATTTACACGAAATATTTTTTTAAGTAAATAACCACGTGTTAATTATGTAGAAAATCGAAACAAAAGAATTAACGAAATTTGGGTATCACCTACCTGCTTTCGGTAGAGATATGCATCCTTTGAGCCACTCGACGTTGTTATCTAGGAATCTGGCTTTTGTATTGCGAGCAGCTGACCATTTTTGTTTAAATTGATGCTTGATTTGAGACAGTTTATGCTTTATGTCAGGAATATTGTGGTCATTTTCTGTATATTGATTCAGTAGTTCGTGCTCCATAAATTGCAACTTTTCGTTAAAAGTTGAGCTATCTGAGCGTTCAATTATAGCAAATAAATCATTTCTAGATAATATCCGCATTCCAGAAGAACCTAAAACAAAAAAACACAACTATAAGTAAAATCTCATGTACTGAGTATCGAATGTGCTTACGGAGAAAAAAATCACCAAAAATAGAGGGGTGCATTGGGGTGGCTATTTTTCACTTTATATTATTAAGGAAAGTCCATTCTATCACATGCCATTCAAATGTTTGCTTGGAAATGCTTGGAAACTTATTAAAACTTCCAATGTTCTTGAAAAACTTGTCTTTTTATATAAAATTTCCCGGTACTCACTTCTCAAGGGTATTAATGAAGAAAATCAATTAATTATTAAGTAAAATTTAGTGTTAAATAAAGTACATACCTGGTTCCTCATGATCCATATTAAAAACCAACACAAAACTTCCCGATCAAGGAATAACACATATTTGAAAACTATGAAATTTGAGCGCATCGAACAATCACGCGGACACTTTCGGCGAACGGTAACTTTCGACTAAGCCTGCGCGGGTGGTGGATGGCCTTAGCACGTGGTATTTTTTTTTACTGTGTGGAGGGGTTATCCTAGTTTTAAGAAACAATGGTTGAGAAGGGGTACAGCGTAAATAAAAAAAATGGATTTTGGCCAGCTTCTGAGGCACAATACCTGTCTGTGCGTCGTTGTTAAAAGTTTATGGGCAAATTCGACTGGTTTTAATGATAATTGGTGATATGCCTAGAGTGGTAGAGTAGCAAGTGACCTTTAGTTGGGTGGACCTTTGTCGTGTGGTGATATAATATACTTAACAAACTGCCAAGTTTCCAAACACAATGTTAGGTACCTACTGATTCCAGAAGTACTCTGATTAAGTGATTACTCTTCGAGGCTTTGAATTCCAAGAAAATATCGCAGATTGACCAAGATCAGATGGTACAGTTGACGTCAAAGATATATGTTTACATGTTTTGCCTTATTAAGTTATTACTAAGGAATTAAGTAAGGTTCAAAAATGTAAACATATCTTTGACGTCCACTTCACTGTACAACAAACTTAAGTCATAGCTTCAGCAATTTAATACTTCAGAATACAGACCAATGCACCTTCTTAGGCTATTCTTTTATAGCCAAAAGAGTGAATACATTGATTACCTAAATTAAGCACTTTGGTAACGCAAAACTATATTCCGGTACTAATCTAGAAAGTATTATGGACCAGAAAATGTCCTTGATTATTTTGCCAGTTTAGAATTGAACGGCAAATGGTAAGTTAGGCGTGGGGGGTTGTCCTGTCAGTCTTGGCTCTTAAATCTTTGCATTTGTGAGTGTAATGATTTTATGAATATTCCACTCGGAATTGTCTTTTGTTTTGACACTTTTTTCCGCTAATTTCATTTGGTGTGGTAGAATTCGCTAGGGTACCTAAATATTTAAATTTATATACTTTCGGGTAAATAAATAGAGATTCGTAAACAACAATAATTCTAAATTACTCGTGACTTTGCCCACCGTGACATCTTCGCATAATTTATTTTTTAATCTGAAAATTATATTAAAACTTTTTCCAAAACCTAAATATTAAATAACTAAACGCCCATTTATGGCGAATTTATGTACCAAAAGCGAATTCAGGCTAAGTACTTTTAGATAAGGGATTTTAAAATGTGACGTTATCTATAAAAAGGGACCTTATTGTCGATGGCGATTACGCCATTATTAACGATGCTACGATATAAATACAATGCCGTGTGACGCTGTGCGGCGTATGCGCCATCGACAATAAGGTCCCTTTTCATAGATAATGCCCCAAATAGGTAAGGGGTTTTCAATGAACTGCAACATGGGTAACGGGGTTTGCTTAATAAACAACCAATCCCAATATCTCACGCTGTATATGTTGCAGTCAAAAATGTGAACTGGTCAAAAGAACTTTTAACCGACCAGAACAGGCAAAACTGCTTTTGACTGAGGATGTTGGTCAAAAGTAGTTTTACCTGAAAATCATACGTATTTGTGGCAGCAGTTACGTTTTTAGGGCATAGCAAAAAAAAAAATTACCCTAACCTACCTATCTCTGGGAACAGTTTCGTTTTTAGGGCGTAGCAAAAAAAAAGAACCCTAACCTACCTATTTCTGGGAGCAGAGAATTTCACCCCAATGTACCAAATATTACCATACAAATCCTAAAAACTAGCCCAAAATTAGATAAAAACAAATTTCTATGTAAAAATTGTCAAGTGCGAGTACTTTTGACTGATAGTAACAGTCACAATTACTATTAACCAATGATTTTCAGGTAAAACTACTTTTGACCAACATGCTCAGTCAAAAACAGTTTTGCCTGTTTTTGTCGGTTAAAAGTTCTTTTGACCAGTTCACACTTTTGACTGCGACATATAGTACATTATCATGTATTTCGTCTATTTCAACGTCCCACTTGGAGCATGTATGTGTCGAAAGTTTTGTAGACCAAGTGGTCTACAAATTACAGTTACTACACATCATAAACATCCCGGCTCATTTCACATTCATTGAAATATCAATACGTCGTCACCTGCCCAGTAAATGGGTTGCTAACAGCGGTGCAGCCTGTGCAATACCGCCCTATGAGTAATACATGGGTATTCCATTCTCGTGAGACAGAGGGAAAGTCTGAAACTGTAAAAGCGTTTTCACATTGTCTAATCCGATATCGAATAGAAGTAAAACGTATTAACATATGTCTTTAATTTATTTATTTAAGCTGCATGGCAAAAAGTTACATAAACCCAAAAAAGGCGGGCACATTTTGACTTCAAATTGAAACCTAATTTTGCTCGTACTTCTCCGTACATGTATTCGAACGAGGGACAAAATCGCAAGGAACAGCTGGATGCCTATATCGGATTCCTTTCAGGTGATCATAATGATGATTGATACAAAATTAACAGAATCTGTGTGCTTTGCCATCTGTCCAGAGGGATGGGATATTTATCCCGTATCTTGCGGCCATCTTAATATAATTAACACCTCGATAACACAAACAAAAAGATTGAATCATTTTTGTATCGAGCCCGCTTTGCATTTTAAACACATTGTTGTATACTCTTGTTATTGTCGTTGGTTGTAATCTTAATATTTTTTGGTTTTGTAAGCAAGTAAGAAAGTTTTATTAATAAACTAGCGACCTGCCTCGGCTTCGCACGGGTTAGCAAATTATACATAAACCTCTTGAATCACTCTATCTACTGAAAAAAATCGTATCAAAATCCGTTGCGTAGTTTTAAAGATCTAAGCGGACATACAGACAGACAGCGGGAAGCGACTTTGTTTTATACTATGTAGTGAAGAGAAATTTAATGAAACGAAAACTTCCGTGAGACACTTAATTTTTTTTTCTGTAAGTAGACCTCAAGGTCTCACAAAAACATTCATTCGGAAAACAGGCACTATTATTTCTTGTTATGTTAGTTTCTAAATACTTACAATAAATATTACCTTAGGTATACTTTGTCAAAGGACTGTCTCATTTCAAACATAGACAGAAAGAATCATACTATCTTTGTAGTACTAGCACCCAAAAGAAAAGGATGAGTATAGTTTTTTTTGTTCTTATTTACTGACAATTTGCAACTATACTTACCGAAAGAAAAGAAAGGAGACCTAGGCTCTCCGAAACATGTCGCGCGAGTGACTTTAAATAAGTGAGTCTAAACCGTAAAATTATTCAATGTTAGTATGTCTCACAACAGTTTAGATTCGATTATACTTACCTATTTCTTACAGAATGGGTAACGAATGAAGATGCCATACCGCGAGTAGAAACCAATCGAAGATATATACAGTGCGCCTTGGGGGCAAAATTTCTTGTTTGACATCCACTCTGACACTAAATGTCATGCCGGAGATATTTTAATAAAAGCTCTTAGTATTCATTCGATAACTATTTTTGTAATCTTGTTTATCTAGTAATCAATACATTGAACTTTATATATTATACTAGCGACCCGCCCCGGCTTCGCACGTGTTAACAAATTATACATAAACCATTCTCTTGAATCACTCTATCTATTAAAAAAACCGCATCAAAATCCGTTGCGTAATTTTAAAGATCTAAGCATACATAGGGACAGACAGCGGGAAGCGACTTTGTTTTATACTATGTAGTGATCTAGTTGTCATTGACCACTCAGATGGTTGGCACTGGCAGTTCTCAACTGTGTGTTTCTCCAGAAACTTCCTACCTCGCATAGCTTAATAGTGGAATGAACAGTCGCCGGCGTTGCCCTCTGAGGGCCTACCGCAAACTCGACGTTTTGCCTCTCTGTCGCACTTGTAAATTCTTACGTAAGTGTGACAGGGAGGCAACACGTCGAACCTGGTTCGCGGTAGGCCCTCTGGTGTTGCAGGTGTCCATGGTCCATGGGCGACGTTAATTTGCTTACCATAAGGCAACTACTTATTAAATTACTTACATATAAACTTTCTTAAATTATTTTTATGATTTCAAATACAAAATGTGCAATCACATACATATATTTTAGTAGTAGGTATATTTAGCCGTAGTTATATCGTAATAGAATTTGCGGTCAAAAGGTTAACTATGCATATTGTGTACAATCTACTGTTGCCATCTGCATTGAGTCTGGACTTATCTAAGGAGGAAACAGACGTTATTGATTGTCGCTGAAGCGCAATTTTACGATGGGGTTTGACAGCTCGTGACGTAGCACCTTAAGTGCATTCGTGATATTAATCAAAATTTTGAAATACGATAAGCAATAGTTATTTATTTTATAAGGGAGCAAAGTTATATTATTATTTAACCTCTCGTGATAATACTTATACCCGAGCAAGCGAAAGATTCCATTATTGAATTAGAATCGTAGCTAGTTGTTCGAAACGTGGAATCTTGAGCGTTACGAGGGCAGTAGGATCTGTCATCCCGATACTATTTTTCTTTTCGTTTGGCTTTTGTCCAGGGACCGGAACCGGTTACCTTAACCGGGGTTTTTTATAGGGTTATTTTAGAAGTGGTTATAAAAACCCCTACCATAACGGTAACCGTCTGATAAGGTAACACTTTGATTCGGTAACCGTATCAGATCGAGTTAACCCCTGTTACCGGTAACCGAAATAAAAACCCAGTCTATTCTGTTACCTCATAATAAGGTTTTCAACCAGTTCAAACGATTGTAATCTTTACGCAGACTTAAATTCGACTTATTATTGAATAACCGTGGTTGGCATGGGCGGTCTATGAAGCCTCCAGCACAAACAAGTTTTTTTGCCGGTAACTTCGCTTATTGTCAATTCAAACAATATTGTACTTTGAGTCCTTAAGCTAAAATTGAAAGTATAAGTGAGCGATTACAGTATTATTTTAGAGCGTCAGCCGCAGCGCGGCCATTCCTTTGTTTATCTTTATACCTGTGTGTTCCTATTGTTTTTGTTCATTTCGGAGCAATTCTAGTTCAGAAATTTTTAGAAAAGGGGTTGCAAGTAAACAACATCATATCCTAGTAATATCTGCTATTATTTAGTTATATTTTATGCTACTTAGATTATTATTTTTATTTTCGGGTTCACACTTGGTACCTACAGATTAAAGACTGATTTAAAGAAAAATTTTCACCTAACTAGTAATTTTACTGGTACCTAGTTAGGTTAGGTATAATTTATCTTTAAGTGATTTAAAAAAAAATCACTTTGTGATAAAGATACATGCGCTGGCGGATTGTGGTAGATATTTTACCATTGTTAACAAATGACGCATGTATTAGTTATTATGAGCTTATTTTATAATAAGCAATTAAAGTCTATTTTTTTATTCGGTAGAATAAAATGACATTTCATAGTATTAAAAGAAAAGACACATGATGTTCATACTATGAAATGTCATTTTAGTCTACCGAATAAAAAATAGACTTTAGTTTTAAATGTTTTCAGATGCGGTGAGTTGTATGAGCTAAGTCGTAATTTACCTTGTACCGCTTAATGCAGCGATCAGAAAATATATATCTATAGCAGTTATAAATTTATTTTAATACTACAAATCTTTCATTAATACCAGGGGGCTCAGCACGGTTCCATTTTTATCGACTATCACTATGCCCGTCACTTTCGCACTTACATACTTGTTAGAACGTGACAGGCATGGTGATAAACGATAAAAATGCGACCGTGCTACTAGGGCAAAATTCATTATACATATTCATTGGGTATCTATAACATTGGTAGGTGAAATAGTTTTGATTAAATTAAATAGATACATACATACTTAGTAAGCAGTGTTGGGCATTCAAGAATAAAATCATTATTTAAATAAGAATTCCTAAGAATAAAATCATGTTGATTTTATTCCCGTCAAAATTATTCAAATAGTTTTGATCGGAAATAATTCGTATGTGAAAAAATTGAATAAGAATAATCTCATTGTTAATCAAATAAATATAAATAAATAAATAAATAAAATAAAATTTGTTTATTTCAGACCATGAGATCCATATTTTTGTTAGTTAACCAGAGAAACTTACATCCTATGTTAGTACTTACATAAAAACACTTATAACTAAAATATAAATAAATATAATCATGATTTTATATTCTAAATAATATTCCTGGATTAAACATGTAGTCTGCGTGCCGTATAGGCGTTACGTATAGATAGAAGTAAATTAGACAAGAAACTATTATGTTTCTTGACTAATTTATACGTGATTTTATGCAATAAAATCTTACAAATTTAATTTACTGCCGCATAGTCTTGGTATTGGACGATACCCGTATTCATCAGGTACAATTCAGCTGCTCTGAACGGATGGTGGATAGCGAAATTCTTCAATGGCTCACTGTGCCTAAATTAATGTAAAAAATAAAAAACCGGCCAAGTGCGAGTCTGACTCGCGCAGGAAGGGTTCCGCACCATTACGCAAAAACCAGCAAATAAATCACGTTTGTTGTATGGGAGCCCCCCTTAGATATTTATTATATGCTGTATTATATTTAGTATTTGTTGTAATAGCAGCAACAGAAATTAATTATTTGTGAAAATTTCAACTGCCTAGCTATCACGGTTCATGAGATACAGCCTGGTGACAGACAGACGGACAGAGGAGTCTTAGTAATAGGGTCTCGTTTATACCCTTTGGGTACGGAACCCTAAAAAAGAAGATGTTTTTAAAGGTAGGATAAGGAATGGCTCGATATGGTGTATTCCTATTTCTCCCCGCCGGGCACAGATGGGAATAGGCGCTTCATTTAAATCATTCCCATATGTCCCCGTCTCATGTATCGCGGCGATCACGTTGGGCAGGAACAAATGGGGAAAATACTCATGATTTTTTTCTGTTTTCGAATTATGTTTATAGTTCGTTTTTTTTTAGCATTAGAAAGAACTTGAAGGAAGGTAAGCGATTTTGACATGTCTTTTAATTGAAAAACACTTTTTTAAAACCATAACTATTACTTATGAAAGCAGAAGACTATAAAAGATCGTATTAGATTCATAATTGTTACATATTTACCGTAACTTATTTTTAAAATGTGCTTTTCAATTAAAAGAGACATCAAGATTGTTTACCTTATTTCTAATGCTAAAAAAAAATGAACTATAGTATGTGGTTTCAGTATCCGAGTTACTACCAAGAC
Organism: Cydia amplana; assembly: GCF_948474715.1. NCBI lineage: Eukaryota > Metazoa > Arthropoda > Insecta > Lepidoptera > Tortricidae > Cydia > Cydia amplana. The sequence goes on from NC_086070.1 coordinate 21,735,449, forward strand.
TTATGGTGTTTTTAAAAGCTCTTCTGATATTTAAAATTTGCATTTATTATTTAGACGGAAATTAACAGGTATTAATATCGTTTGACACAACGCTTGCCGCACGTGTTTAGCAAATGCTGACAAAGAATTCACCACGCCACGACTTAATCCTATTGTTATTGCCAATGAGTAATAAATGACGGTCTCAAGTGGAAACACGCCTGCAACTTTCTGCAAATCTATTTAATTATAGTGATAAGCGTAGGACTCTTTTCTTACCTGCAGTAATTTACTATCTCATTCACTTTCCGTAGGTGTGAAAGAGATAGCATACGTAAGACTTCAAGGCTGGTAGGAATAATAAACAAAATACATACTTAATACGCAAAGAAATATACATTGAACCATCATAATTATAATTTCGCAGTTTACTTTCTATGTAGCTTCATTATAAAATTATCATCACCGTTTCGAAGGCTTCAAAAAATTCAAATCAATCCGACCATTGAAAAGAGGGGTGAAATTCATTTTACTATCTATATACATTGTACTACATATAATATGACGTATAATATGACCAACTAAATGCCATTTAACCTTGTTACCACTAACTCATGTATCTACAATTACATCAATTAGTCATGACACGGCAGAGCACTGATAACAATACTGTAGTGTAGTACAATAATAAGGCTTTATTGTTGTCACTATGACTCTCACCGCATTCTGCTTAATCCTAAATATCCTAATACAATAGAAAATACCACGACCTTTAAACATTCGGTGCACTTGCGTTGTAGCGCGTGCCAGCGGAGCGCAGCGTTTCGATTTAAATACGCATGTTGCTTCGCCTGTGTAGGTATATTTATTATCTTCATGTTATTAGGTACTAGGAAGTGCAAATAATTGACTTCATACATGAAAGATATTTTGCAGATTTTGTTCAATAGTCACCTTCAACAACACGAGAGTAATCTAGAGCAGAGTTGGGCAAAAAATAACTTGAATAAGAATAAGAATAAAAACAGAAATTTCATTCTTATTCCAATCGATTTGAATAAGAATAATTCTTGCACTCGTTATTTTAGAATAAAATGAATATGAAAAAATCATGACACTTTTATTTTCAATGAAAAAGACAAAACGGAATATTTATTCCAGATGTAGGATTACCTATACTAAATAACGTTTTATTCAATTAGAATGTTATTCTGAACTAATTTAACTTTTGTAGTTACATACTACTACTTTTAATTTTGTAAGTTTCTAAAATAAATAAAACAAATAAAATAGATAAAACAAATAATATAAATGAAATAAATAAAACAAATAAAATAAATTATATTATGTACATCTATTTTATTAGTATTGCATTTTAGTTTTTATATAATATTATAAGTATTAGTTTAATTTTTAAGTAGGTTTATTTTAATTTTAGTTTAGTTTTTAAATTTTTAATTCATAGTTAGTTGTAATGTTTTTTTATTATTACCTTTTAAGTTAAATAAATGCACTTTATCCTAATAAAATAAATAAAATAAATAAAATAAATAAAATAAATAAAATAAATAAAATAAATAAAATAAATAAAATAAATAAAATAAATAAAATAAATAAAATAAATAAAATAAATAAAATAAATAAAATAAATAAAATAAATAAAATAAATAAAATTAATAAAATTAATAAAATTAATAAAATTAATAAAATTAATAAAATTAATAAAATTAATAAAATTAATAAAATTAATGAAATTAATGAAATTAATGAAATTAATGAAATTAATGAAATTAATGAAATTAATGAAATTAATGAAATTAATGAAATTAATAAAATTAATGAAATTAATGAAATTAATAAAATTAATAAAAATTAATAAAATTAATGAAATAAATGAAATAAATTAAATAAATGAAATAAATGAAATAAATGAAATTAATGAAATAAATGAAAAAAAAGAAAAAAAAAAGAAAAAAAATAAATAAAAATAAATAAATAAAATAAATACATAAAATAACATAATAAAATAAAATAAAATAAACAAAACAAACAAAACAAACAAAATAAACAAAATAAATAAAATAAATAAAATAAATAAAATAAATAAAATAAATAAAATAAATAAAATAAATAAAATAAATAAAATATATAAAACATATAAAATATATAAATTATATAAAATATATAAAAAAATAAATAAATAAACAAAATAAACAAAATAAACAAAATAAATAAAATAATCAAAATAATTAAAATAAATTATATAAATAAAATTAACAAAATTAATAACAAATAAAATAAATGAAATAAGTAAAATAACAAAATAAAAAAATAAAAAAATAGACAAAATAATTAAAATAAACAAAAACATTAAAATAAACAAAAACATTAAAATAAGCAAAATTAAAAAAAAAAAAAAAACAAAATAAACTATTAGTTCTATTAATAAATTAACTTTTTCTTTTAGTAGGTATTTGACTGACGGCACATCACTAAATACGAATGTAGCAAACCAATAAGCAACCGATAATAAAGGTTACCATAACTGAATAAAAACCGGTTAAAAACCCCTAACAAAAACCCTTAGTTAAGGTTACCGTTTCAATAAGCTTACCGTTACAATCAGGTAACAGTATGATAGGGTTACCGAATGATACGGTAACCGAATTGATTGGGTTACCGAATGGATAGGATTAAGCGTAAAGAGGGGTTTTCCGGTCCTTGCTTTTGTCGATATACAATTATCACCTTGGCCAGGCTCCCTGGGGCCCGTTTCTCCAAAGCTTGTAACTTGTAATACAAGTGGAAGTCCCTTTCTAACAAAAGCTGTCAAAAAGTGACATCCGCTTGTATTACAAGTTTGCTTGTTTTTAGGTAAGCATGTTCCATCCTAGACTGCATCGGCACTTACCATCAGGTGAGATTGTGGTCAAATGCTTACCTATTTCTAATAATAATAAAAAAAAAGTTACATGCTTCTGTGAAACGGACCGCTGGTATTGATTTTGGTAAAAATGTACAGACGTACGTTTGATAAACATAAGCAATAAAATGTTTTCCAACAACATACATCAGCCATATTTGTAGGGCAACAAGCCACCAGGAACCGACTGTCACCGTAATGTTAAATTGTGGCTCCGCAAATTGTGGGATGGCACGATGGGAGTTAATGGCCTTAACTTTACACCTCTTGTTAAGGGGAGGCTTGCTTACAATGGTTAGTTTAGTGGCCGTATTACGGGCATCATACGACGTGACATTTATACTTCCTACACTTAATATACGTAATTATAGTAGTAGTAGTAGTAGTAGTAGTAAAACACTTTATTGTACAAAAATCTGAACAAAACAGGAAAAATAACATTCATCATTAGTACAAAGGCGAACTTATCCCTTTAAGGTATCTCTTCCAGTTAACCTTTGAGCAATTGAGGGAGAATTGGAGACGGTATAACAGCATATAGTAGGTAGAGTCTGTGCGGAAAATAAGAGTCATGAAATGTATGGGATCCAATTAATACATTCTACGACTCTTCTTTTACGACACAGCTTAGACCACAGAACATATTAAAGAGGTTAGAATGGCTATCGCGCGCAGTTAGTATCGGAACCGGTGTTGTCGCCGCTCGTTCCTCTCCACATTAAATGTTGCGCGAGTGTTAGTAAATTTTACTAACAGTCACGCAACGGTAGTAAAAACTAGCTAGCGCCTTGTGTGCGTGGTGAATGGATACGCCTCCTTTAGACAGATTTGATGTCTGGCTTCGTAATCTGAACGTTATTGTGGCGCAAAAAGGCATGTTTACTTCGTTATTCGGTCAGCGCGGGCGAGTATCATGCGAGCGTTTGCTCAAAACCGGCGGCGACACGTACCCTGCTCGCATCGCCATTCTACTTGTTCTGTGGCTTAGACTCTTGCATACATTGGAGAAGCGCTGGTGGCCTAGCGGTAAGAGCGTGCGCGACTTTCAATCCGGAGGTCGCGGATTCAAACCCCGGCTCTTATATACCAATGAGTTTTTCGGAACTTATGTACGAAATATCATTTGATATTTACCAGTTGCTTTTCGGTGAAGGGAAACATCGTGAGGAAACCGGACATTAGTTGGAACTTGGAAGGTCAGATGGCAGTCGCCTATGAGCCGTGGCAAAATGCCGGGATAACACGAGGAAAAAGAAGAAGACTCTTGCATACATTGGGAAACTAATTGTTTAATTCTTATGCAAAATACAAATTTATTTTTCCTATGGCTGGTTACTGTACCCCAAAGAGTAAAGGAAGTATCTGTACCCATTGTAAATTTCATTTGATTAGCGTGACGTGACATACGCTTTGCGTTTCCAATAAGAAAAATACCCGATTTAAAAAAATCTATGGTTCGTTACGAGTAGCTTTGGTAACACCAGTTTTTTAATGGCCAGGAGTTATGAATACGATAACCTTAAAAACCTAAAAGTCCAAGCGCACTCTGAGAGCCTTAAACGTAGGCGTGGTTCTCACATAAAGCAGGAGAAATGGCCGATGACGCTATAATGCATCGTAATGATGCCTCGAACGGAACATCAAATCGGCAATATATTGCTAACAGCGTTTTTATCAATTACCCTGACAGGGCACTAAGATTTGGCGCACACATGATGATAATGATTCATGATCGTATGAATGCATTTATGTCACCTGACCTTCCAAACCGTGGGGAAAACTAGGCATTGTTGAGATAAGCCGCGGTTTCTTCTCGATGTCTTCTTATACCGAAAAGCTGTTGTCAAAATTCAATTTAAACCCAATTTAAAAGTGAAATCTTGAAGCACTCTGTTCCCAGTGTAAAAGTCACCTCTTCCCTTAAGTAAGAGTAATAAGTAGTCACTTTTCCTCTATATTTATATTAGTCAAACGATGGCGGCCTAGCCAAGGTGGCAATCGCTTACGCTCCGTAGCGATCGAAACGCAACTGTCACTGTCATACTAATATGGAAGAGCGATAGAGAGACACAAAGCGATTCGATGGCGAAGCGATAGCGACTGTCACCTTGGCTGGGCCGCCTGATCCTACAGATCTCTTCTTCGTCCGCATAGATACCTGTCTTCAATCTACCCAATACAAGGCCTGCATTAAGGAAATTGTCTTGAAACCAACACTCCGCAAACGGTACGAGGTTCGCACACAAGTAGATGGATTGCCAAACAACAATATTGGATGGCCAGTTAACAAATGACAATATGAAGTGTTAGTGTCAATATTTAGATAAATATTAACGCCGCTTTGAGAGAATGTTGAATGTTGGTTATTGATAATCAGGAAGATGGTAGGGAATGATAATATGTATATAAGTATATAAATAAATCACAATATGACAAAAAAGAGCGCGCATAAACAAAATTACTTATAGATATATTACGTATAGTCTAGCAAACCGAATTTGTCAGTAAAAACTATACTTTTTCATCCCTTTCCTTAGGCGAATTTATTGAATGTCTAAATATGTATTTGGATTTCTGAGTTTAAAGGCCGCTCCTTGTACGTATTGTTTAGTTAATTAGAAATGAAAAATAATTTAACTCGTAAGAAATGCTATTTGTACTTATCTAATATACTACTTATCTAATGCAAAATTGTTTATACACGTTTTGCTTAATCTTACTAGCTATTTAATAGCCTTATCAAAATTTAATTACTTACATTAAATGTTCATTTCATAGGATATTTGTATATTTATGCAAGTGTAGTTTTACAAATGTTTTTAAAATTAGTCAGTTTTATTTTAGTTTTGATCACTCCTCAAGGTATGTCTTGTTTATTTTAAGTTTTCAGATGCTTTTGATACATTTATTTTCATACATGTGGCGGGCACCATTATAATCAATCGATACCCCCCGGAAATGCGCCCCTTAAGGTTACTAAAACGTCTAAAACCCCTTTTCCTTGAGAATAACAGATTGTCTTACTTGCATTTAGTGGAAAACAGGCCGGAACTAACTTGCGACAGCTTGAAACACCAGCCATTCCATGAAGGCAACTTGGGGCAGACGGGAATGCTTGCCTGGCTCGGAGTCATCCGAGCGCATCTTCGTAAGTTCAAACAGCAACACTCTTAACTGTCCATCAGTGGACCTTATGCCTTTTGGAATAAGGTCCACTGATGGACAGTTGAGTGGGTGATGGTACACCAAAAATATTCACCCGAGATCATCTTCATGAGTGCAACAAATACAGTTTATCCAAAAGATCTCCGACAGGTACGGTCAAGTAGGTAATTTAATTTCAGTACCATTTTGTACAGTCACGCTCCGTGATTGATCCGCCATTTAGGGTTCTAGCTAAATTGGACATTCCATAGCGTAAGTATGTACCAAATAATTTAGCTAGGACCCTAAATGGCGTAACAGTCCCGTTTGGTGACTGTACCTTTTCACAGTGACAATAGCATGATATCCCCAGCGACGTCAACTGAAATTAAGTTCCTTGACATACCTACATTGACAGATTTGTGCGCGAGACCTATGCCTGAGATCTGATCTGACGGACACATACGCACGTAATCCCAAATACTTGTAGTTACCCGAGCTTTCAAACATTATCTCAGTGAGTTCTAATCGAAAGGTTCGAGAATCTTCGAGGAGAATATTCGAGCAGATCTGAACATGACAGAGACATCTGAGAACATCGCTGATTGTCCATCAAAGATGTGATCAAATATCTGTGTTCCAAATTTGGTTAACTGGGTATAACATTGAGTGCACCAAACATAAATCTAGGTCATCTAACCAAGGATGTTATTGAAAACATCTTCGAGAAATCAACAAACAGGTCAATTCGAACGTACACTGATATCAGAATGATATGTTATCTAAATTATTTGTGTAAATATTTCCGTGTTTCAGATATTGGCAGCAGAACTCACATAGCAGTCACCGGAGCAGTATTAATAAAACCAAGACACGCTATAGCAAATGCTGATGACATGTCTAAAATACGGAAACAGTAAGAGAGATGATCCAATCAATGCTAGAGTATGTGCGGAAAGAGTCGCAGAATGTATTGGTTCCCATATAATCCACGACTCTTCTCTTTCCGCACAGACTCAACAATTATAACTAACAATAAGTGTATACCGTGAACAAAGTTTTGTGCGGTACCTACACTAATAATTAGCACTACTAAAAAAAATATATTCTATATTCTAATATTCTATACTTCAAGTTTTAATTATTTGTAATATAATCGAAACCCTATATCGAAAAGAATTTACTGAAGGCAATATTATTTTTTAAACACCTTCCGCTATACCTTACGTACTTATTATTTCTTTTTACCACCTGACTATGCATTACTACCAAATTCTAAAATGCCGAGACGGATGGACAGCTTAACCCTTAGTTGCAATAAATTTATTAAATACTAATTGCCAATAATTCGCTTTTCCTTTTCATGTTCCAGAGGAGACAGCAAAGCCATGTTCATCTCCCAAGACAGAGGCACCTGGACATGCAAGCTGGGTGATGTGTCTTTACATCCCGAGTACGATTTCGCGACCTACAACACAATCGCCTTAGTAGAATTAGATATGGAGTCACTCACCAACAATGGTCAGTCATTTTGAATCATACAATCTGCAACCAATAAGCGACTCTAGTGACAAAACCCCCAAAACCTGAGTAAAAATACTGCACTCTTGGAATGGGCTCTTGCAGTCTTGACCAGACCATACATCGCTTAGGGGAATTAGCTTCGCATTCCGGTACGTGGTCAATTTTGGGAATCTTACTATGCGATCGATCATAAAGCGTGACGGTAACCTATTGAAGTATATTTATTAAGACACAAATCACTCTCAAGCAAAACTCCACACTTTGCAATGGTTCACAGATTTATAGAAAAAGTTGATGCATGATGAAGTGCACATGTCTGGAGGGGCCTATGTAGACTAACGGTGAACTTGACAACAACAAATTCTCCATTAAGAAATTGTTTTATTTAAATTGTCTATGTTGTTATTTTTTTCCCAGCGCCCATGCTTCCTGTCTGTATGCCTAAATACATGTATAATGCCTCTAATCAACTGTACGCCATTGGATTTACTGATGGTAAGTCCAGTACTCCTGAGTGATTACAATTGTTCTTTATTTTATATAACTGTGTGGATGTTTTTTCCTTTTAATCGCTCTTAGTTGGTACTTGGTAGTAAGTAACCAAAGCGTTTTTTTTTCACAGAAAATAAATTACTGGAAAAAATAGCATACACAGTTGAATATGTTGAAAAAGCCCTTTGCGACGAGTTTTACGACAGAGCTGGCGTAAGTATTCAATTCAGTACTTATGCAGTTTGGAACAAAATCCCTTAAACACAACACCAATTTAGAGACATTTGTGCTAACAACCGACAAGTTGTCGTTGTAAATATGTGGATTTTATCTACATAATATCTGGGTGACCGAGCTTCGCTCGGAAAACATATAAAAACTCGAAAATGCGCGTTTTCCCAGAGATAAGACCTAGCTAGATCGATTTTTTGCCCCCGAAAACCCCAGTATAGCAAATTTCATCGAAATCGTTAGAGCCGTTTCCGAGATCCCCGAAATATATATATATATATATATATATAAATAAATAAATAAATAAATAAACAAGAATTGCTCGTTTAAAGGTATTAGATAAGATACTTATTATAGTTTTTTTCTATTAATTCTACAACATTTTACTTAATTTGGATGGTGCTATAAATGTATGCTTTTTGCTTTCTATATCTATGTATGTGATTATTTTTATTGTATAATTTTCAGCGGCCCATTTCAAAAAGTTCAATGTAAATCCTTATGTACCATCTCTCAAGAACGGAGTAGAACGTTATATTTTTATGATTTGATTACAGCACGCGAAGGGTATGTATACTCCGCAATTGTACAATTGTGCGTTCGCCGTGAACAGCAAGAAACACTGCGATTGGGAGAACGGGATGGCATTAGTTTCTAATGCGTCGGGTCAATGGGTGCTGGTAAGTCGTGGTTTATGCTATTGCTTTTGTGTTTGTATTTGTGGATTTGGGTTTGGTAATTTCGGCCACGGGTATTTGGGTAAAGTTTAGGTCAGTTTAGGCTTGATCGACAAGCTTTGAGCAAATCTCTTATGATCAGCTTGCCGTGACATGATAGACGGCCAGTTTCATGGGCTACTGTGTTTTTGAAGAAACCCTGTAGCACAGACAAGACATCCTCCAGACTGAGCATAGTAGCGCTACCCCCTCTGCCACAAATATACGCTAGTTTTACTCCATTTTCGAGTCAAAGTGTCTTTGTGTGACGTCCGTATCATTGAACGGACTAATCACGGCACGGGACTCGCTCACCTCGTCCCCCGCACCCCAGTATTTTTGGCAGCATCGGTTTCATGAAATAATTGCTCTAAACTCCGTCTAGAGGATTCCTAGTCTGTCCTGCCAGCCTATTATGGATAGCTTTATCCATCTTTATCCACGTGATAAAATAACTGTCACTGTTTAACACCGTGGGAAAGAAAGTGACGGACACCGTTTTATCACGCTGTCACGTAGACAAGAACGACCATCATATCCGTACTGTAGTGTAGTCCCTCGAAAGAACCTCTTCAGTGAGCTTATTCCGATGCCGAATCAAGTCCTGACTTGTTTACTGTATGGTATAGGTTGGATTCGGCGTCCAAGGCCCCGGCTGCTCCGCCCCAGCCCGCTTCATCGACGTGTACCCCTACATGCACTGGATAAACTCCGCCTCCAACATCGAGGACTTCGACGCCGATTACCCCTTCAAGGTCAAAGTCAGAAGATCCGACGCTTTATCCCTCGAAAACATGACAGACGTTATAGAGAATAACTATTTAAAAAAAATCCGTAAACCACTTAATATTACTTTTCGGGAGTTTCTTAAGCAGAAAGGAATTGTGCCAAGACTTTGGGGTGCACAGAAACAGGATAATATCACATCAGAAAAGTTTGATAATTCAAGCTATGTAAAAATAGAGGCATAATTATTGCTGTTTTTTTTTTGGTAAATTTGATTCTGTATACAAGGTTTTTTATTTTCATTTTACATCATTTTTACACACTCCACTATCTATCTGGACTATTCTAACAAACCTAATCTCAAAGAATATGCGTTGTTAACAACAGACTTCAAAATAAGCCAGATCTTGCAATATAACGTATTGCAAGATCTGGCTTTTTTTCTTAAACTTCAAAAAAGCCTGTAATCTTCCATTGACATATCGAATTCATTACCAAAGCTTGGTTTTGAACATCACATTAAACTTACTCGCGTAACGCGCTCCGACAAGAACCTCGAATTTGACATATTAATGTAAGCTTGTTAAATTTTTCATATAAGGAGGGGCACGAACATGATAAGAATAACTAAAGCGTTTGAGGCAAACTAAACCCGATACTTGTTTTGAAATATATTTAAAAATGTTATACCAGAAAAGCATGAGATGAGAACTATCCGCACCTCAATTTCTTTATTGATAAAATATATCAACTGAAGACGGTATAATAGGCATAATGATAAAATTATAGACATAGGTTAGGTATGAAAATAGGTAGCAAAAAAGGTTATGTTTAAGTATTTTTTAAATGTTTGATTAAAAAAACTTACACAACCGAATAATTAGGTAGGTACTTATCGTAACGGAAATATCCAGCTCAAAAAATGCCTTTTAAAGTTTCTAGTGAAGCAAAAAACTCTTCCCATCAATTAGAAAAACATTAACATAACGATTCTGAATCCTTTTGTGCCAGTTAATTATGATGTCATACATCAACCCCTTACTATTAAAAATCCATTAAAAAAACTTATACAAAAACTCTGCTCAATAGTTAAAAATTCAACCCTATTTGGTAGATTCTTAAGTTTGGTTTTCGAAGGTGGTTTCAAAAGCGGGTAAACAAAAAACGGTTGAATAAACACAAACCCAATAAGTCAAACAAATGGGTCACATTATTGTGTTGTTATTCAAAATCCCAAGCCTGGAGGAAGTATTAAGTGTCAAGTGTATTAGTTACGATAGTTGAGGGCGGTGTGTTTCCATAACACTACGACATTTCGAATCAGGGTGCGTAGACAAGATGCCAATCGTTAACGCTCGGTAGCGAACGACACGAGAGAGATCCAGTACGATAACAGTCTCTGTTGCACTAACATGGAAGAGTGTTAGAGAAAGATAACTACGCTACACTACGGAGCGTGCGTGAGCGTATTGGCATCTTGTCTACGCAGGCAGGTCGGTTGACGGTTGACAGAGCTGTCTGACTATTCTGCAAATGTGACTTATTGCGCATTACACGATGAAAGGGACTGTCCTCATATTATCATATTGTCATTGTGCAATAAGCGCGACGGTAATAGTCCTGGCTGGAGGGTAAAGGTATGAATATCAAATATGTGCCTAAAATGTAATTTTGGCAATGGCCACTCAAATATCACAATGTCAAATATAGGCCAAATAATTAGAATTAAGCAGAAGTACTGCTGACATAAAAACAAGATCGTACATATTTTAAAATTAAGAACCAATCGAGAATGCTAATAATGATACCAATTGGGTAATAAATATAAGGACAGTTACAATTAAGCAGGTATGCCTACATGCTTGCTTAATTTAGTTAAAATCTGACGGAGTAGGTATAATGTACAGTGACGCTCCGTGATTGTTACGCCATTTCATTCCATAGCGTAAGTATGGAACAACCAATTTAGCTGGGACCCTAAATGGCGTAACAATCCCGTGTGGTGACTGTGCAATGCGAACACGTGCCCTAAACAATGGTCCATACATTTTGAGACCACACAACCAATCGCGCATTAGTTTAACCAACATAATTAAAATTAATTAATACTTTTAATAGGATCTAATATCTCATCGATTTACCGGTAGTACTACTAGTACTCTAGAGAGTCCGGGGCCGGGGTCCGTTACCGATCACGAGGCTATAGACATACTAGGCACTTCACAATATTTATGTATGTAAGTGCTATTTGAACTCCAGTTTTGAAAACTAAGCTAAACCGGCTTAGACTGATTTTCTCAAGAAGCCCGATTCAAATTTAGCAACTTGTTACAGCTTTGATCTTATTTTGAAGATCGCTCAAACTGATTTGTGCATGCGAAATGAAGTGAAATTCGTACGTGAGATGCGCGCCAATCACCAAGACAATCGTCACGGTCGTATCAAAACCAGTTCGAAACAAGTTGTTCCTTTTGAATCGGGTTCCAGATATATATTTTCTAAACAATATTACTAGTTGCGTATCCAATTAAAAAAAACTATTTAAGCAGTTTAACCTACATGAGCAGTGTCCTGTCTGGACCGAATGTACCGAATACCTCGAAGTGGACCCTGCAGGCCGTGAGTCCGTAAATCAAACTAAAATGGCTTTTACGTTCAACCCGAGCGGCGCAGCGCGCTGTATGGCAAGCATGGACATTGTAATATTTCAGCAGATATTTTTCCGCTACGGCTCTGTTGTATAAAAAAGAAATTGTGCAACAGGTACATAATATTAAGGATTAAAAGAGACAAAGTCGTTTATTAGTAATAACTTCGGCCCTTGAATTTTAAGACTTAATTATGTACCTATACCGTTGCACACAATATTGTTTCTAAGACAGCAGAAATCCCCTAAAATGAGACCTGGTTCAAGACTTAAAATTAGGTTTACATACGGTTGAATTAATTTAAAAAAAATATCAACTGGGTGACAGCGAGAAGAACATGTCGAATACAATCGACAAACGGAATGCACAAATACCATGCTAGCCCTCATAATAGAATCAAAGGACCCCGTCATAGACGCACAATCGCTCCGTTGACATGTTTATGGGTCCCACTGACCGTGAACCTTTATACCATACTATTGAAAAACATCCTAATTCCTTTACTAAGCCGCTATGCGTTGAACCTTCTATAAAGATAAAAGGTTGATAAAATAGGTAGGTAAGAGTAAAATAGATCCTTAATATACTGTCTTGTAAAACTATGTTTATTTGATTTTTGTGGTTTACTGGTCTAAATGGAACATGATAACTAAACTTTTGACAGTATTTGTATTTTTAAACTAATATACTCGTAATGTCAGGCTAAAATTTAATTTGATTTTGTTTAAAGTCAGCAAAGTGGTTATAAACTCTTGCACGTATTTTTTATGCGGACGGGTAGAAAATCGTATTTTCTGTGCATACATTTTTGTCATACCTAAGAATTACACTCAAAAGTAATGAAAACAGATCAGTTTGTGTGGAAATATAAGTACCTACATAAAAATCGACCCATTGTCCACATCCTAAATCTAGTTAAGTATAAACAGAATACCTCTTTGATTGTGATATTGCCGATTATCCCACAATAGATTTCGTGCTAAACTCACTTTGTACGTCAAAACAGATAATAAACATTGCTTTATTATTTTGTATAATTTCTTGGAATGTATGAAATACGTGACATTCCAAGGCAATCGATAGATCAGAGTTTGAAAACTGGCCGCGGCTACAGTCAATAACTAAAGATCCAGTACGATAACTTGTACTATGTTATTATTTTGAACAAACATACCTGTACATGAAACATGTGACGTTCCAAGACAGTCATAGATCAGAGTTTGAATCCTGCCAGCCTATTATGGATAGCTTTATCCATCTTTATCCACGTGATAAAATAACTGTCACTGTTTAACACCGTGGGAAAGAAAGTGACGGACACCGTTTTATCACGCTGTCACGTAGACAAGAACGACCATCATATCCGTACAGGCCGCGACTACAGTCAGTAACTAGAGATCCAGTACGATAACTTGTACTATGTTATAATTTTGAACAAACATACCTGTATGAAATACGTGACGTTCCAAGATAGCCATAGATCAGAGTTTGAATCCTGGCCGCGACTACAGTCAGTAACTAGATACAGTACGATAACTTATGCTATTTTATTATTTTGAACAAACATACTTGTACATGAAACATGTGACGTTGCAAGACAGTCATAGATCAGTGTTTGAAAGCCTAGCTGCGACTACAGTCAGTAACTAGAGATCCAGTACGATAACTTACATGTACTATGTTATTATTTTGAACAAACGTACCTATATGAAATACGTGACGTTCAAAGGCAGCCGATAGATCAGTGTTTGAAAGCCTAGCTGCGATCACAGCTAATAAACCTGCCGTACGGTAAATAACTTCAAAAATACATGCTAAATGATGCTTTAATGCTATCTACTGAGTAGGAAGAACCTACCTCACGTAAGGTGTCGTTTCCCTCTACCTAAAAGTAATCATCGAAACCTATGGCACAAATGATATTGAAATAACAAGACTTAAATCTGAAAACTTACAAAGTTCCAAAATAATGTTTCAGAGATTCCAAATAAGACGACGTACCGTAAACTAAATATGTACACCCAGAAACGCTGCCAACTATTAACACGAATATCTTCTTTCACGTGTAAGTATTAAGGAAGTGAAAACTCAGCCGACACCTAAAAGGTGATTGGTATATATATTCATGTACATTGATACGTGTTGAACTTGTGGGCCATAGTTGTAGTACCTACTGGGGCCCGTTTCTCAAAAGCTTGTAACTTGTAATACAAGTGGAAGTCCCTTTCTAACAAAAGCTGTCAAAAAGTGACATCCGCTTGTATTACAAGTTACAAGCTTTTGAGAAACGGGCCCCTGGACTATACTTGGGTGATTCCACGGTACTGGTTTTAAATTTTGTATTGTAGTAAAGTCAAGCTGGTTGACTTTAGAGTTACATTCACGAGTTATGTCCCGTAAATGGTTTTATGAGCTCTAATACATTGCGGCGCGGGAACTGAATCACAACTACTGACTAGTTGGTTGCAACTTTGTATACTATGAGAAGTGCGTGGTGGAGGAACTATAACCGATGATGACAGTCGAAGTGGCAAAAATGTAAAATTATGGTCAACTGTTCGTATTTCTCTTTAGAATAGAATAGAATATGTTTTTATTCACACAAACGAGACAAATTACATATATTATAACAAAGCATAGAAATAATAAACTGCCACGAAATGGCATGTTGCTGGTAACTTCCAGCGCTCAGCTTCCGATGAGACGATCAAGTGATACGGAAGGTAACAGACAAAAGAAGAAAGACATAAAATAACATACAAATGACTAGATAAGAAAAAGTTACATAAGTTACGGCAGTTTTTAACAAACGGAAGTCTCTAACTCCTTTATTTTAAATCCCAGGCCAATCTCGCTTTTTAAATGTCGAATTAACAAATAATTAATGTATCATTTAAATCAGCGTTCAATATATTATGTTAGTTGTAGTTTATTTAAGAGTACCAGTTGGCAATATAAAGTACAGCAGGTCAATTTTCGGATGAGTATTTGATTGAACCGATCTTGAAGTCGACTTTGCCTACGGATGCAACCAATGCATAAATAGATAACAGGTAGGTAAGCAGTTTGTTAATAGATATTTATACTCATAATAACTAAAAAATAATTAATCACACGAGTATTAGCGAGGGCGTAAATATAGCTAGTACGTAAATTTGTCACTTGTGATACATGTTAGACAATTTAGAAACTCGATTACATCAATTACAAGCGAAAATAATCACAGGCAATTTATTTACTTAAGGAACTCCTAAACAACTGATTAAATCAAACTATTAGTCAGCGGCTTGCATGGACACCGCAATTTATATCAAGACGGTAGTCAGGCGTTTAAATCATAAGTGTCAACTAGATAAGAGCGAAAGTAATAAAACCACCCCGTGTGGATCGCGCCGATGCGAACGCAAGCGCACAAACCTGTCCGTTTTACAAGCGCGCGTCCACAGGCGCGGCACCACACTACACGCATTTCACACCAACCCACATAATTGATTTGGCTCGCTCACCGGTTATTATATTATTCAAATCGGTGATAACTCTTGATAAATGACGACTGTAATTGCATATAATGCTTACAGTTGGACCGTTGAATTGTGGAGTATAGACTTCTATAACGATATTTATGGTTTTTACGCCTAAGAACTTAGTTTTGCTGGAGGTGCCTTAGCTTGTAAATTTCAACTGTACCTAGTACTTATTCAAATATTAGTTATATGTTGTACCTACTTGATATGGATTAAATAAACAATGCATGGGATCATTTTTTGGAGAAGTACGAAAGATGTTGATTATTTTTATTTTTATATGTAAACCCTTGGCCTTCCAAGTCAATAGTGCTATCATTGACTTACAAACATATGCACCACTCTAAAACCTACTGAAATATATATAATACAATATAAAGAGGTGCCCAGCACAGATCACCTGAGGCAGAGCTGCCTCTTCCAAAAAGGAGATGGCGAGACACATTTTGTGGCTACCGGCGCAAGCATGCACAAAGCCGTGACGAGTGGCGGAAGACAGGGGAGGTCTGTGCTCAGCAGTGGGGTATAGGCTATACTTACTTACTGCTGTGGCGCAACGACCCGAAGTGGATCTTGGCCTCCGACACCAAAGACCGCCACGCTACTCTGTCCAAAGCCGTTTCTGTCCAGTCGACGGCGCCGAGTTCGCTAAGGTCTTTCTGCACCTCGTCTCTCCAGCGGTACCTAGGGCGTCCAGACGGGTATAGGCTATATTTAATACAAATAAAATATGGGCATTCCAGTGCCACAACATCCTGGTCTCTCAATATTCACCTTTATTTGCATTGTCAGGAAGATATAGAGCTGTTGGGAATGCCTGCTAAGCTAGTTTACGGCCTGCGACTCTACCTGCTTGCGACACGATTGTCGCTGGCAAAATATTGCACTAAATAAAAAAAATTGTCTTATGCCTAAGTAGGGAAAGACTACGTACAACGAAACATACCAACTTAATCGTCTAATTGACCGACCGAGCGTGAAGCGAATTTTAGTTGATACTGTTTTAAGATTTTTTTTAATGATAGAGAACTGGGGTTTCTCTAGGTCTACAACTCTCAGAAACAGTAGTATTATGAAGTTACAGAAGATTTCCAATAGATCTAAAATCGCAATTCTGATGAATATTGATTCAGAAACAGTAGAGGCGCCTGATAAACGACATAATTAACTTTTATTTTCCTAGCTATCCAGTCCTACTAACTTTACTGATAGGCTATCGTCAATTTCATAATTTCGGGACAGATTTTTGGTTAATAAGGAAAATTTTAACATTTATTATATATTTTTTATAGAAAAAAAAACCTAACAGAACATGATGATAACAGAAACAAATTCAAAATCATAATCCATTCATATGAATTATTTAGTGTACTCGCGTGGGAATCAAATATCAATACGCTACGACGGTCACTAAAAAAGGAATAGAAGAAACTATTGTTGATCCCAAATTAGATATCAATTTCCAAAACAAAGTGGGGCAAAAAAATGGACAGCGGAAAAAGCGTTCACACCTTAGGGAACTGATAAGGAAGAATAAGATTGAAGGGTTCCGTAGGTAGATAATGAATAAGATATTTTAAGCAATAGGTACCAGAGAATATGTTTAAACTTATTTATAGCCGTATTGGTATAAGAATTCAGAAGATTGATGCTGTTCTCACTATGGTAGCCGTAGGATATTTTTAACATGATTTAGTTTTTTAGAAATTCAACCTACCGTAACGATATTCTTATTCTTTTTTAACTTCTTCTTCTTCTTCTTTCTTAACTAACTATGACATACATAACGGTTATGTAGGGGAAAAAATTCAGTTCTAAATTGCAGTTATGCATTAAAATAGCTCTAAATAAAGGTTTACTCCTCTCCGTGCCCCTAATACTGATGAACCCTAAAAGGCCGTGCTCCCATTGGAGCCGCCGGTAGCGATCCGTCACGCGTTTTACGGGCCCCGATATCTAAGATGGCGTTTATCGCTTTTGACGCGACTCACTAATTCGCCATTAAGTAGGTGACACCTCGTTTTTTTTGGATTTTTGACCGTTTTTGTTTCATTGACAGGTAAACGATGGTCAAATGTGGTGACAGAACGATAATATATTAAAGTCGCATTAACCGTTTTAAAGTTATGTAAAATAGTGGTTCACCCTAATGGATACAATTACTTGCCTAGATGGTTAATTACACAAAATACCATTTGCCATATATACCTACCTATGTTAATATACTCTCTAGCCGCCTAGAGACCTATAAAAAGATCTCCTGTTCCATTCTAATTTGAATCTTTGTTTTGACAAGTCAAAATTGCATTTTTATTGGCAAGTTTTGACGTCTGGGCGGTTAGAGGTTATTTATGTAACCGAGGTGATTTGTAAGAAGTTTTTTTATGATCAGCTACTACTGGTTGAAGTTTAATATGACATATGTCGCTACCTAAATGGATCTCCTGACCCTAAATAAATAAATAAATAGTGAAAATTGACATAAAAAGGCTATTAAATTAATTAATAATTTGGACTAATGAGACTACTATCAAATGAATGTCAAAATGCGAATATTTGAACAAACGTTAGGTATATTAATACCAAAATACTTATACCTACATACATACATGTATTATGAGACTACGAGTTTTTAGTGACTTGAGTCATTATGATTTCAAGTGTAAAAGTGTATTAGGTGACTTTTGGCTTGTTCAAACATCATTATAATAACGATGCATATTTTATTAGATCAAAATATTATCAATCGATGCTTACTTATATTAGAGCCCATTCAGAAAACAGGTATTTTGTCATACCTACTTTATGTCATAAAACGTAGAAGAATATTTATAAACCATATCAACTTACCATTTTTGAATTATAGAGGTAATTATGTACTGTAGGTACTTATAATATGTCAATTAAAACATCACATATCATTGTCATGAGGTAAATTTCTCTGATGACAGACTAATTACAAGTCTAATTTTGCTGTTTCAAACCTTTACGCAAAAAGGCTCTATAAAAATAATTATTTTACACATTCACCAATCGTTGTTTTCTTGTGTGTGTAAGTACATAAACACTGTAAAACAAAATAATCTCCATTACTGCCAACATTATCACTTTAATCCCATATCACCGTCAAATTAACTCAATATTTTGACGCACGTCGGTTGGTAGGAGAGAAAGAGACAAAAAAGAAAGGCACGCTTGACCTCGCAGACCCCTGACATTGAGATGCGTACCGATAGCAAAATAGCTCCCGATTCGGAGAATTTGCGAAATGCAAAGTTGAACAATAGGCGATTGGGACTTATTGATACCGTCGACATAAAAAGTTGTGTTTTATACTAATAGGCATTTGTGTATAACAACACAAATGTTTTCTTTTTTTTAACATAACAAGAAACTTACACTTACTACTACGAACTTAATAACTTTTTGGTTAAAAGTGAACCATGATTTTTTGGACAACGGCTAAAAAACGAACAGAAAAATCATTTTGGAAACAATATTGCTGAGATTTTGAATCTAAATGTAAATTAAGTAATAGTGAAAACTAAATTTAAATGGTGTAAAAAAATCTGCGGTGTTAAGCCTAAAAAATAAAATAACATACGATTTGCACTAAACACAAAGATCAGTGTCCGGAAATTGATGATACCTAGGCCAATACGCTTTTGATTCCATTTTTATTTGAATCGTATTTATTTTGGAATACCTTATTTATTTGATCAATACTCATTACCAAATGAATTGCATTGCGTTGGCATTTAATTGTTTCATTTTCGTACGAATTACGAAGCGAATAATTTTTAGTCGCTTCGTAATTCATTATATTTAATAGCAACGTGAATGTGAGAACGTAAATCCTGAATATCGCTCATTTATTGCCTCGAATGTGTAAATGCAGGGTAAGATAAGATGGTAATTATGTACGAAAGTAATGTTCATTTTTGCAGACCCTACAGGTACCCGAAGAAGGCCGATACGGCAGATAGCCAACAAGCTCTAACAAGACAGCGTACGCGAAATAATAAACTTAACCATTACTTAACATTATGCTGTGATTTGTAACTATTTACATACGCGGCGCCTTAACTTTTAACCTTAGATAGCAGACATTATATGTAGATACGGGTTTCGAAACTTCTATAAATATTTTAAAAAGCGGCCAAGTGCGAGTCGGACTCGCCCATGAAGGGTTCCGTATTTAGGCGATTTATGACGTATAAAAAAAAACTACTTACTAGATCTCGTTCAAACCAATTTTCGGTGGAAGTTTACATGGTAATGTACATCATATATTTTTTTTAGTTTTATCATTCTCTTATTTTAGAAGTTACGGGGGGGGGACACACATTTTACCACTTTGGAAGTGTCTCTCGCGCAAACTATTCAGTTTAGAATAAAATGATATTAGAAACCTCAATATCATTTTTGAAGACCTATCCATAAATACCTCACACGTATGGGTTTGATGAAAAAAAAAATTTTGAGTTTCAGTTCGAAGTATGGGGAACCCCAAAAATTTATTGTTTTTTTTCTATTTTTGTGTGAAAATCTTAATGCGGTTCACAGAATACATCTACTTACCAAGTTTTAACAGTATAGTTCTTATAGTTTCGGAGAAAAGTGGCTGTGACATACGGACGGACAGACAGACGGACAGACAGACAGACAGACATGACGAATCTATAAGGGTTCCGTTTTTTGCCATTTGGCTACGGAACCCTAAAAAACTACGCAAAATGTTAATAATATTCCTAATTAAATAATAATTCAGTTTCATATTAATATTATATAACCTATAGGTACTAGCTTCTGCCCGCGACTTCGTCTGCGTAGAATGATGATGACGATTGATAAAAACTATCCTAAGTATGTCTTTCCTTTAAATTAGGCCTCAAACTATCTCCATACCACATTTCATCTAAATTGGTTCAGCGGTTTAAGCGTGAAGTGGTAACAGAAAGACACACAGCCAAAAACATTTACTTTTGCATTTATAATATTATTACCGAAAAATTTCCTTCTAGTTTGTCTGTCTGTCTAATAATTCGTGTTCTAATACACCATTTGCCTATCATAAAATTACAATAAACCCCGCATCTGCCTTAAAGCTTCATCTAAATAAGTAAAGACTCCATGTAGGTTAGTTATTAGATGGTTTGTCTAGAGCCGTTAGCTTCAGACTCGGAATAGACAACCTAGGTCCTTCACTGGACACACTCGTACGATATGATTGACTATAATGTATGGAGCAATAAGTCTTTAAAGCTAAGTTTGCAAACACAATACCACATTAACAGTAACATTATTATTGCTTTGCATGCTTAGAAATAAATGAAAAGTGGAAAAATTTACTTCTCGGGCGAGACTCTTAACTCACTCCGGGATCATTGCTTTGCACAAGTTTCTTTTCAGTAAAGTGCATTAACCTAATTTTGAAAATAACTGATAAATATCTACTAAATCCGAATTAACTAACAGTAGGTTTTGCATGTAAAACTTCTACTAGCTCTTTTTTGTATTACAATTTCTAGCAACGAAAACTAGTGCCTATATCATATTAATTAATTTTGTTTTATAATGAAAGCGTGACTTTAATTTTATGGCGGTAGCTAGTTTTTTGTGACCTTAGTGCCAAATAGACCCTAGACTCCCTTGGCGAGCCGTGGAACCACACAGGAGATAATAAAGATAAATGTATTATAAGCACAGAATAAATAATAGTACTAGGTACAGAAGACTCACTCTCTAACAAAACGCGTCTGTTACGATCAGAGGGCCTACCGCGAACCACGTTCGACGTGTTGCCTCCCTGTCACGCTTACGTGCGAATTTACAAGAGCGACTGAGAGGCAATACGTCGAACGTGGTTCGCGGTAGGCCCTCAGGAGAGATATGGCCGCTAGGTGGCGACAGCGCCACGCGCGGCTTATGGCTAGCCACCAAAATTGGTATGGAACGGATGTACTTGTAGCTATCTGTTGCAAAGCGACGAAATCGCGGAGTGAGCCACGCCTGTTATATGTAGGTACCTAAGTAAAGTATTACATAATAGGTAATCTTAAAGTTTTGACAAGATACGTACTTATTACTTGAGGGTACGTACGTATACAGGCTGAATTATTATTTTTTTTGGATTTCACGGGCCTATAAATCCCGGTCTTTTGATAGGCATGCGTGGGAATATAGATCCAACACGTAGAGGCCCTTTGGAGAGCTTTAATGTCATGTAGAACATTATTTATTATTATACTATACGTACTTATTATAATAATAAGGACAGTGTTATGAAATAAGCGATCAAGCGACAGTTAGTTCGGTAGCGCTTAGTTCGCTTTTCCATAACACTGTCCTGTTAGAAGTAAGGCTGTGAACGATTTAATTGCGTAAATACTTAGATGTAGAAATAATTCCCGCTCATAACATAAATAATGACTACTAGGTACTTCATAAAACGAGACATATTATAGTTATTACAGCCGACTGCATTAAAACATCTTAATATGTAAATAATAAAGTCTACTGGTTAAATTATGGCGATACTTACTGTAATTTAATGCGAAACTGTACAAGCATACATTTAATTAGCTATTTAACATTAATATTTTAATTATATAATTCTGTAACTTGGTATTTAAATCTCTTAGCTTACTTATATAATTGAAGACATAATTAACATAGAATCTATAATTGCTTCTTTAAATAATAATAATTCAAATAGCACACTATAATATAACCAACCTTGCACTTTTTTCCTAAAAAATAAACTTGTTATGGTTGTAGCGGTTTCACACCGCTGTACTGGCCTATGTCATGCCTCATTATTATTGCCCGTAAAGCCAGTCCCTAGATATCTATGTCAATGCGTAAATGACTTTCCAAAATAAATTATTTAATAACTCCATCGTTTAATATGTAGATAGCCACTTTATCCTCTAATGACCTAATATTTCCCTAGTATGACGAACAGACATTTAGCCCTTTACCGCATACGAAGCTATAAATGGCGGATATGATATTCAACTCTATTGAGAGCTATTAAAGTTCAAATTTAAACAAATATTTTTATTACATGCAGTAAGGCATTGATATAGTATAAAGAACTGGATACCCAATCAGCCGCCAAAAATGGCCCCACAAAAGTGATGTCAAAACAGATCATGCATTACTTTTTCGTTTAGTCTTGTTTGAAACGCTCAAATGTGAAGTTGTCAACAATTACGAAATGTGCCGTTAAAATATGTAAAAATAACAATGATAAAGCAAGGAAAAAGGATGGAATGTATTTCTTTCGGTTAGTTCTTTGGATAGCATTACATAATTTATGTAATCTGGTGGTAATTTTATGGTTTTGAATAAATTAATTTGTTAGTACCAAAGAAGGGATGTCAAGGAACAAAATTCTAATGAGTCGATGTGAGGTCAATATTTATTTTTATATGGAATTCATAAGAAATAATATTATGATTAAATTGAAGATTTCCAAGAAAACCTATGCGACGTGCAAAGTGGACTGCTATTTAATTATAGCAAGAGATAGGGGTGATGCAGTTTTAAACAAGGCAAAACGGCACTTGTGTGTTCGGCCCATTTCCCTGTTTCCGACATATACACCACCAATAAGGGCTTATATCGACTAACTGTAAATGCTAAACCTGTCGGAACACAGTGACAACCACAGGATTTTTTTTATAAAGTATAGGTAGACTTTATAAAAAAATCCAATCAGTATCTAAATTTCCCCGTGCACCCGTGCTATGAGTAAATGTAGATCTTAAATACACAGTTATTTAATAAGTAGAATTTATTTCAAGGAAATTAGTATTTAAAGACGTATACTTACGAATTAAAAATTTAATTTGTTTGAATTTGAACTACGAATTAATTTTATTTGAGCTCCCGATTAAATTAAATTTGTTTTATTTATTACTTCAATTGGTTTTCCTGTACAGTAATACATATTAAAGTGTACCAAAGTGGCTCCATTCGTTCATTATTCTCGTTTGACGTTGTTTGACGTAAATACGTTACGTTTAGTGCCATCGGACTAAATTTTTTAACAGTTTTGGTACTTATGTTTGCAAATTTGACACTTAATGCTTACGACATTAAGCTCTTTTCTGTACGAAACATTTATCTTGACTCAAAATTTACGTAAGCGTTTTTATCATCAATGCAAATGGTGCGAAACGTCATTGGGATCCACATTTCTTGACGTTTTTGTTCTGCTTTGTGTGTCTATTTCTTTTATATTAAGTCAGTGCAGTAAGGAGATAAGTTATAGTTTGTTCTTTCTATTCTCGAAAGTAAAAAATTAAACATTGATGAAGCCAATGTTCACAATATTTGCCAACTTAAATCACAACGAGAAATTAGGCTCCAGCAACTTTAACTTAATGGAAAAAAACAATTTTTTTTCTCCGTGCTTTTGTGATCCATTTGTCTTAAACCTTTGACTGCCAAAGACGTCAACTGACGCGCGCGGCTACAGGCTACAGCCCAATATCAACTTTTATGCATTCCGACAAGATTCATAATCGCGGCGCGTACGATACGCATGGCGTTCAAGGGGTTAAATCCTAGACATTTCTATTAAAATACGGACCAAATCATGTTGCATAAAGCAGGGCATAGATTACCCCTTAACACGGTAATCGGCGCCATCACTCATCGAGTTACCTGAACCGTTATGTGCAAACAGAATTTATATCGCGAAACGATTTCAATATCGAGTGGATCTTGTATTGGACTATCGACAAGTAATAGCTAAATAGTCTCATATAAGTCATATATAATCAATAATAACTTACATATAACTTAGATAAACTGTTTAGATGACAACGGTTTCACTCACTTGAATTTTTAGTCGCTAATCGCTATTGGCCACATGTTTCGGGCCCTTCAGGGGTCCTTCTTCAGGCTCGAGTGCTCGCGGCGACTGCAACTCGTGCACTGAGTTTAAAATATGTCTCACGAAAGTTTAATATCGATTAACTTAGATAAGTTTTACTCATACATAACTAAAGAGCACAAAAAATATGTATTTCATTTGTATAATTCATTAGTTCATTACCTACGAATAAATCTGTTTTTTTGTTCAATAATTTTCACGTGAGCTTTCGGAGTGAGCTCGGTGCTCGGTACGTACACAGCCAAGATGCCAGTGTGAGGGCACCACCAATGCACCTAGCGAACAAAAAAAGATAGATGTAGGTCTAAAGAGGTATATAGATTACAAGCTATAGGTACAATATGTTCTGTGCTAGCGCTTTGAGCACGCGCAGCGAATCATCGGCTCGTGCACGCCCCAGAATCCAGATCGATGATCTATAGCCCCCCATCGATCCTTGTCAACATGTGCGGTGCACGAAGGTATTTCGCATAGATTAGTCGTAGACAAATAGTTTAAATTATGTTCGTACGGTCAGACATACATAAACAATAGTACAAAGATGACGGATCTGGGTTTGAGTCCAGTAATGGAACATATTTGCGTGACGAGCATTTCTTCTGACAACTGTAATCTGACCCTATTTACGCTAATAAATAATTTATGATTTATGAAATAGACCTAGTCACATAGTAAGCTCAAGAAGGCTTAAGTATGTGTTGTGGGTACCCAGACAAACGCTATATATAGTATATAAATACTTAAATATATAGAAAACCCCCATGACCATTCTGGGTTGGAAAGTCAGATGGCAGTCGCTTTCGTAAAAACTAGTGCCTATGCCAATTCTTGGGATTAGTTGCCAAGCGAACCCCAGGCTCCCATGAGCCGTGGCGAAATGCCGGGACAACGCGAGGAAGATGGATAGAAAACACCCATGACTCAGGAACAAATATCGTGCTCATCACTCAAATAAATGCCCTTTCCGGGATTCGAATCCAGGACTAGGTCAGTTTAACTCAGCCGTAAATATGCATATATCTGACTATACTACGAATCAGAGGTAAAGTCTCGCCCAGTTAGTTAAGTTTAGCATTACAATTGCCAATTAATAATGAATTAGACCACGTGGTGCCACCCAGTAACAACTACATAATTCAAGGCAACCGTCATATGTCGCATTGAAAGCTCGTTTAAATTTGAATCTTATAGTAAGGTAAATTAGAGTTGATATTCATTTGAAGTGGCAGTTGCAATGCGAGCATTTATAAATTATATAAAGCGGTGGTTGTATGCTAAACCGCAGATTGTATATCAGACTGAAATTCAATTTGATGGTAATGAATTAAGTTGAGTTTAGTGAGACGACCCAGAATTTCTTAATTTCCATAACTGCATCGAGGAAGCAGACGGGAAATTTTCGTTTATACGACCTGTGAATATCAATCTAAGGGCACCATACCATACAATCGAAATTACGCTAACATATAAACGACATTCATAAGTAAATGACATGAAACTAGTTATGAACATATATGTGTTATATTTACGTAGTTAAAAACGGAACCCTCACAGGATCACTTGTGTGCCTATTAGATATGAGCGCCGATAGGCATTAAGCCGGCGGCGGCGCGCCGGTCAAAATTGGTCGGCGGCGGCGGCGAATCGGCGGCGTGGCCTTGAAACACCTTCGATTAATGAAAAAAACGATTCAAACGAAAATGTTACCGAAAAACATGTTTTTGCTGTAAGAAAGTTATAAAATAAATGCTTTTTTCTTTTTTCAAGGATAATTTATTGAATAATGGTACGAAAAAAGTTTTATATCGTATAAACTGTGGATAGGCGGTCTTAATCTTGGCGAGGTTCTGGCCGGAAGATCTTAGCGAGGCCCTTATCTTTTGTGCTAAGTTAAAAATTGCGGATATACTGTATCAGGGAAACGTCTTGTCGACAGTCCAAAGAAAATCGAGCTCCGTCATTAACCAATATCGACCCAACAAAACCGATTTATGTCAAAAAGTGGGGCCCAAGGCCGAGCTCCATGTAACACCGAAGACTTGATTTCGACGCCTTCCAATGCGAGGCCAGAGGATGAGCTGCAGGTAAGCATACAGCTAAGAATCGAACGCCAAGTGTGAGCTTGGCTGTCGGCCAAACGCCTGGAGCGCTGATTGCGGCGCGCTTCTGTGCGAGGCCGAGCTACAAGAGAGCAGAGCGAGGGCGAAGGCCGATAAAGACCGAAGCCATAGTGTTAAAGATCTGGAGCTTTCCTGCGGGCGCATTCGTGCGACGCCAAAGGCCGAGCTGCAATGGAGCTAAGATCAGACAAGGACCAATGTTCAAGCGTTTTAAAAGAGGCCGAAAGTTGAGCTCCAAACAGGGCAAAAAACTTACAGGTTCATATAGCGGCTTACTTCCATGCAAGCGATGCAAGGCCAAAGACTGAGCTGCGAGAGAGCAAAGCTTGAAATTTGACAGTGGCCAAGTTTAAATAAGACCCGATTCCGACGCCCTTCCGTGCGAAGCCAACGGCCGGACATTTGGACGTGAAAACCATTAATATCTCAAAATTAGCCCCTTTTTAAACCTTTTAAAGACGTTTAATCATGCTTGCAATGGTTAAATTCGCGGTAAATTACGGATGGTTAATAGCTGGCGAAATTAGTTATGCATTGGGTCGATAATCCAAAGATGTGGGTTCGAGTCTCACGTTAGCCAGAGTTGATCACAGGTAATTTTTTCATTGTGATTGACATGTCTAGTGTATATACAATCTATAAATTGTAATGTAGAACGTTCCACAATAAAAATTGAAGAAAATCAGTATGTTTATTACGAGTATATTGATGTTTAAATTGATATTAAATAATTTCGTTTCCCCAAGACTAGTAGCGCGGTTACTAGACAGATAAATTTGCATAACCTTCGATATTTTTGAATTATATGGGCCTAAAATACCTTTTGAATGCCTATAAACTATTCGAAGTGGCGCCGTTAAACATCTAAACTCGATTGAATATAATATTATCTGGTTCTGAAACCTCTGAAAGTAGATAGTAACTACCAAGGTCACGCCGATGCCACGCCGATAGGGCAGCGTCGGCGGCGGCGGCGCGAAAATTTCGTCGGCGGCGGCGGCGCGCCGGCGCGGCGCTCATATCTAGTGCCTATACGTCGCAATTCATATTCTACACTAATGGGTCTAAAATTAAAGAAAAAGGTATTTACTTAAGTATAATAGAAAACTTATTACTAGAAGTTATGAGCGTGACCATATAGGAAAAAAAATGTAATGTACGGATACCCTGGGGACGCGAGTAGGCCGGTTTTTTCATGATGAGTTGATGTCGAAGTTAACATGATCTTGATGAACAAACATCCATGAGCGGTATTCAACTTCAAAAATATAATCTTGTCGAACGAGCGAGCGAAGTTCTTACATTCGACTTGGGACACGCGGCCGGCTAGCGGCACGTCCCGGCATTTCGATGTTTTTAAGCTGAACTGTCAGAGGATAGTTTGATACTCAAGAACTTAAGTAAATTTGTTCTAATTTAAATGAAATTGGGTAAACGTGTAGTCGAGGGCATTATATTTTAGTCATTAAATTATGAGCAGGCTCGATCAAGGGATTATTGAGATTGAAGAGCTTAAAAGGCCAAAAAGCTGTTTGTGAGAGGTCTTGCTATTCTGGTCATTTTATTTGCAAAAACATGGTCGAGTTTAGTATCAAATGAAAGTGCTCGGTTTACACTTTTATAATATCGTTTTTAAATTTACCATTTTGAAATAATTAGCAAGATAAACATAAAATAATATAAACATAATATAGGTATTTGACATTTGACAGGAAATATTTCGGCTTAGCACAGATACAGTTTATTTCAATTTCTATGGTGACTTAAATCCAGGGGAGGGACAGTCGTATATAAAGCCCTTTATTTAAAAAAAAATAGCGCCATCTATATTACTTAACGCTATACTTTTTTTTAATATGGCTGCACTTTATTTCGTCAAAACGTCTTAATCCAGCGGGCTCAGCACGGTTCCATTTTTATCGACTATCACTATGCCCGTCACTTTCGCACTTACATACTTGTTAGAACGTGACAGGCATGGTGATAAACGATAAAAATGCGACCGTGCTACTAGGGCTGGGCATGAAACAAACAAAAAACATCTGATAGAAAAGATTATTTATAGATGGTCAAGCAAATCCTATCAGTAGAAAAAGGCGCGAAATTCAAATTTTCTATGAGACGCTATCCCTTCGCGCCTACATTTTTCAAATTTGTCGCCTTTTTCTACTGACAAGATTTGCTTGACCAAGTATATCCATGGAGACGATTGTCACAAAAAAGAACTTAGTCAAATAAAACTCAAAATATTAAAACACCGTATTTATTGTCTGTACCTACTACGACATAATTCAGATAAATAAAAATACTTACGGTTTTACAATGTTAAATGAAACAAAGTTTTCATACGCCATCATAGTTGCTGAAAACTTTATTACCAGAAAATTCACAAAAAATCATGGCGGGTAGATGCACAACCTGCTGCGTGTAATTTTGTTTCGTGGTCAATTGTGTGTTATTCCAGCCGTGTATGATAGGTACCTATTTTATTTACATCAACAGTCAAGTTAAAAGTACCTAATCTGTTTTCGTGTATTAATAAATACCTACCCTGCTTAAATCTAACAGTTAAGGGCTACACAGACCTTGCAATAAATCCACGTGATTTTTGATTCATTGCCGCCTATAGTGCGACATAAAATAGTAACTCAAAAATGTCCATACTAAATTGTTGTGTGTAAACATTTTACTTCAAAAATGTGACAGTTACGTAGAAAGTGGCGCCCTCATTTATTTTCTACTATTTTATGTCGCACTATACGAGTACCTAAGTAGGCTCAGAGTAAATTAAGTAGGTGCAACGTTTAATGAACAAACTCAATGGCTCTATATAATTTTTGGTTAACCGCGAGTTCTCAGTTCGGGGCGAACTACTAGTATTTATATTAATTCGATAGCAGTCACTCTTCAGCAGTATATCTCGGTCGCACTTGTTTATTGATACGGGCAAGATACACTGCGAGTAATATCAAATTAAGATCAGGCTTTTGAAATTCGAATGCTGCTCCATATGTGTTGTACCGTTAGCAGCCACGCGGGTTAGTTTCAGCCGCAACCGCAGCTTTCCCTAATCTAGGTAGCGTCAGCAAAATAAGTTGTGAGGATTGATAAACATTGTAATCATATACAGGCTGATTTTGTTAGATCTGACCATACTCTGAATGGTGAACATAGGTAATACTGAACAATTGTTACTAAAGAGCCAACTCCAAAATTCCTAAAAAAACTGCTATTCGATAGAAAACATTGAAAGGTAATTCGCCTAAATCAGACAGGAGTTCTTTTTTTGCGTGTTCGAGGTTGAATTCATAGTAAAGGTTTTTCAATATAACCTACATATTCAAACCTCAGAGTATAGCCAGACTTAAGAAAATCACTCTGTATATCAGTCAATATTATATATTAGCTTTTGCCCGCGACTTCGTTTGCGTGGAATTAGTTCCAGCAGTTATTAGTAAGTATAGCGCCTGGATAAAACTAATGGCAATAATTTGACCGTAGTTATGCAGAAAACGACCAACTCAATTTTTTTATCAATGCAGAATGCGACCAAAGCTACTGAGTTAGGGTGTAAGTCACTTAGACAAAAATAAAAAGTTAGTCGCTTTCTATAGAACTACGGTCATTTGGAGTATATGCTTAATTGCTTATACCAATTAACCAGCGTTTCATTAATTTTCTCCTTTCCTATCCCCTTTTCACCCACTTTAGGGATGACTTCCGACATAAAAACTATCCTATGTCCTTCCCTGGGACTCAAACTATCTCTATGCTAAATTTAAATTAAATCCGTTCAGCGGTTTAAACGTGAAGAGGTAACAGACAGACAGAAAGACAGACAGACAGACATAATTTCGCATTTATAATATTATATAGTATGGATTTTTTACCGACGCTACCCAATCGTCAAATACAGTGTAATAAAATACCGCCGCTCACTTTGCCTCCAGTTTAACTTACATACACACACATACGGTTTACTTGCTATTCGATACGTGTAATATTACGAAATACGTGCATTCCTAGAATTACTTAAATTCACCTGTCTTACGAGTAAATAGCACGTATGTATAATAGTCGTAGTCGTAGTTATAATAGGCGTTACATGACCAAGCTTCCACCTCGACCCCGTCACATCCCCATAGAAGTTAAACTTTGGGATAAAAGTATGAATTCCATGTCATTTTCCAGGTTACAAATTATGTGTGTGCTAACTTTCGCCAAAACTATCCACATCCAAAAATTATCTGTGTGCTAACTTTCGCCAAAACCATCCACATCCAAACATCAAAACTAAACTTTAATTTAGCAGGTATTGGCGATTTTTTAAATGATCCCGTTGTTGAAGTTATTGCCCCTTATTGGTTATTAGACTTATTAGTACTAATTCCCTAGTTTATAAATACCATTAGAGAGAGAGAGAGAGAGAGAGAGTGTGTGCAGAGTGGTTATAACCGCTCTAGTTGTGATGCAAACCGAACGCTCTTGTGAGTTAAAGACATCAACGGGCTTTAAGTTTAAGTATAACTTAAGAAGCTACTTAAACTTTTAATCTATTTGAAAATAATTACATAATTAACTGCTATAATATGAGAAAATATGTTTATATTTTATATTATAGTGAGTCGATTAATTGTCTATTATATTCTCCGTAAAGAATTGATAAGCACAAAAGATATAGATTTATATGTGATATACTTGGTCAACCAGATCTTGACAGTAGAAAAAGGCGGCAAATTTGAAAAATGTAGGCGAGAAGGCATATCGTCCCATAGAAAATTTGAATTTCGCGCCTTTTTCTACTGACAAGATTTGGTTGACCATCTATAATAAAGTTACATTTGCCAGGAGCGTAATTCCACTTTATTTTTACGATAACTAGTAAAATAGCCAATTATGTGACTTGACGTATGTGAAGATTTTCATAAAAGCACTTCAACACTTAACATTATGTGTCAACGTAAATTCGTAGATTCGGACGTGTTATTATAAAATCAAGTTTAATTTACTCCCTCCTAAATTGTCAGGACATATTTACCAGCCAAGTTTTTACAAACATATCGCCACGCCGGACGCACAGACATACTTTCCCGACGTATTAGTTAATACAAGTCCAGAAAAGGTGCGCGTAAAAACTGAGCCAAGACCAGATTTGACTTGCGCTTGAGTTTCTGATCGTTGTTTATGTATGAATTGGCGTGTTTCATGGATGTAGTAGTTACGTTAAGTACCGATGTGGT
This sequence comes from Cydia amplana, assembly GCF_948474715.1. NCBI lineage: Eukaryota > Metazoa > Arthropoda > Insecta > Lepidoptera > Tortricidae > Cydia > Cydia amplana. The sequence continues at coordinate 21,767,624 of NC_086070.1, forward strand.
ATAATTTTCTTTTGAACATTTTTCGAAATCGCTGCTACAATAATGTTCTTGGCGTGTTTCACTTTTTTCAACAAGATTGTTTATATGTTAATATGGGATAAACTATGTACTTTCAAATTATACAAATGTCAGGAATTAGAGTCAAAGTCAACTTTTTACTAAAAAATGCTCCATTTCATGATTGTTAAAATGTAAAAAATCGAATCACACCGTTTAATATTTTGGAACTAAACTGACAAAATATTGAACATTTGTAGTTTTTAATCCTTTTCCATATACGATAAATTCGCTCAATTGGTTGTGTACCAACAACCCATACAATTGATACAATAGAGCGTTTCTGAATATTTATACAATTTATAATTTAAGCCGTAATTAAAAATTTAAAAATATCCCCCAACGCAATGAAACAAATGAACCGATTTCGATAATACATGTCTTAGAACTACCACCTGCTTTTAAATAATAAAAGCCGCAAACAAACCGATACATGCGATTTAAGAGATACAGTGCCACATACGGATGCACATATCGGTCAAAATTATAACACTCCTCTTTTTTATAACATAATATAACATTTTTCATAACATAACACCCCGTCGGGGCTTAAAAATACAGGTTCCACCGAGATTTGAACTCGGATCGCTGGATTCAAAGTCCAGAGTGCTAACCATTACACCATGGAACCAGATACCAGGCACCCAAAAAACACAAATTGTTGGGTATATTGGCGTCGAATACAAAACGTCGAGGTAAATGTTTACTCAGGTGTAACTAAGACAAAACACTGATTAGTGATTACCTACCTTATCTATGTCATTTATATGCACATGTGAAAATGAAAATGAAAAACGTTTATTTGTTAACACAGTACAGTTGTAAAGGTTGGAGTCTTCTAGTAAGTATAAAATACTTGTAACAGAAGACACCGCTCTTCCATAATATCTAAGGCTTAGAACTTAATTAACAAATATAAGTAATAACAATATTGTTGTCTAAGAAGAAACTAATATAAACTTAATATTGGGAATATTTGCATGTGTAATAGGATTAGTTGCTATGTATAAATTAAATTGGTTTTCCGGAATTCGTTAAATCGGCTTTAAGAAAATACACGATTAAAATAGTATTATATATTATGCAACCGTTGTTTAAGAGAGGTCAAAAAAGGCGAGTGGCGTGAGTAACAATTTGAGGCGGAGCCGAAAATTGTTAATAAAGACGCCACGAGTATTTTTGGAGTCGGTTAAACAACGTTGCATACAATTTTTCTACGACAAAGCACTTACTTTGAAATAAAATTGTAAATTTAACAAATATTTTTAATTCAAGCAGTAGCAAAAATGGAGGGTACGGGCGGGAAAAAAAATAATGATATTAAAAAAACATGTCTATGGTTCACTTATTTATCAGAGATGACATTTAAAATAAGGTTGGCAACATTGTATTTCATTCAATATTTTTTAAGTGGTCATTACACGAAGTATCGAAAAAGTGCCAAAAAGATACTGCGTGTATGTGTATGCCCAAATGCTTTTTTGGGGAATAGACTAAAGACTTGTCTTGACAACTATAAGGTAGGGTTTAAAAGGTGTGTGCACGACCCTTTAAATGACAAATAAAAGTACGGGAGTAGAAAAAAATAGTTTATGACTAGATGTAATAATATTATAAACGCGAAATGTCTGTCTGTCTTATAGGTACCTTTTCACGCTTCAACCGCTGAAACGATTTAAATAAAATGGTATGGATATGATTGAGATGAATGATCGAGTTTGAATGGGAAAGGACATAGGGTAGTTTTAATCAATCATAGTCGTCATCATTCCACAAACGAAATTTTGTACGGAAGCTATAGTTGGTCAAACTAATTTCTCAGTCAGTGAGAACCAGGAAAACTATACTCATCCTTTTCTTTTGGGTGCTAGTACTAGTGTAAGACAAATATAGTATGATTCTCTCTATGTTTAAAATGATACAGTCCTTTGACAAACTAATAAGTTAATTAAGTTACCCGAAATGGGTAACTGTTGAAACAAATTGTACCATGATTACCATCGACAAATGTGCACAGTACTGCAATAAATCATTCTTATTCTATAGTACTCTATATTCACTCAAAAAATCGATTTGACATATCGGCCTTGGTCTCACATACTCGTAAATATCTGAAAGAGCGACGGCTCTTTTTCAAGCACCATAGATAATAGACACCCCTCGTTACAGAATTTTCGGTTAAGGCATGGTTAAGGCAAGCCTAGAGCCTAGTGCTGACGGATGGACCACTCGCCAGTGGAGGCTGGGATACCGCGCGACTCGCACGCGCCACCCGTATCGAACGAGTTCCGAATTCAAACCGACGCAGAGTGACAGTTGGTGACTGTGTTTTGTTTTTTTTAAGTGCGAAGGTTTGTGTTTTTTATGACGTAATTTTTTCTTAGTTTTTTAAGTTTAAATACTTAGTTACAAAAAGTTTTGCCAGTTGCTGAGTTTTCGCTTGAGTGGAATAAGTTTGCAGGTTTTCTATGTATTTTACCTAATATAATATTTTTAATACAGATAAAAATGAATTGGGTAAAATGTTTAAGAAGCGATACTTATAAAAAATACTTGATCGGTGTTCATTAGAGCAGCTAATAGCTAATAATATTTTTTTTTGTTGAAACCAAATGTTCTTTTTGACCAAAATAACATATACTGTAAGATTGTCTATGACCGACATAATAATTATAAAATGCTCTATCGGAAAACAAAATGCGCGTCCAACGCCCATGATTTAAGGGCAATACATAATTGTACTTAGTCCGAGGAATTATGGTAAAGCATCTTGGAAGTACTTTATTACCTACTATTTAAATCATTCAGTAACCTATAAGTAACTTTCATACGGAAAATATTATTTTTTAATTTATTAAATACATTAATACCTACGTCATATATACTTACCTATTTAATACAAAGTTAGTTGTACAAGTAACAATTCGGTTACGGACCTACGATCACCTAAATCATGAAATAAATTAAAAATATAACCGACCGTTAAAGGTAGGTAAATAGGTAGTACTTATATAAAAACCTGCCCTTTAACCTGTCCTCGGTTTGATGGACGGAAGTAAGTAGATGCAGGCGGAAATGACTCAAATGACCGAAAATTTTGTACAGAGGTGCTGCCGCGTAAACCAAAATTCGCAAATTGCGGAGATCTTTATCTCTTTTACTCCAATGAAGGTGTAATTAGAGACACACTGCCGTATTTGAACTTCAAGATATTCACAAGAGACGACACGTACTAGATCTATTCTAGATACGTTATAGTTTAGATTTCAACTAGTTCTCTTTTGCAGCGCAATTCGGGCAACCAATGTCACTTTTACGTTAGATAGAGTTAGATATCTAATAGATGTGAATTAGATCTCTAAGTCATATCTTGTGGAAATCGTTCAAGAGTATCTCCAGAATCGCGCAAATGTCAAATTTGACAGGTTAGATCTTAAACATATCGTTATCGTATCTTGGTGATGACTAAAAGATATCTTATAGAATGTCTATTTCAAAATCCGAATCGGGCCCACAGAGACAGATGCCTCTGCTAACCTACACTTTTTTACTGTGGATACGATGTATTTACCTGTAGCAAGCTATTAGCAGGCAAAACAATAGTAAATAAACATTCTTAGATATTAAATAATATTGCCATAAAAATAATAGTTTTAAAGATGAAGTAGCTATGATGCAATTTCAAACTTGTGTAATGGCTAACGTCCAAGAATAGGTAAAATTCAACTTAAGTCAGGTAATTTTCTACAGCATTTTTTTTAAATTATGCCAGTTATATTTGGCTTTTAAAACTATTTTCTATTAGGTAATATCAGGGTTTACTTAAATAAAATTATGTGCTGCATTGTAAATAAATATGAACCACTGATTTACAGTGCTAATTTTCTTTCACAGGACGTTATTTAACAACAACAATTCTCTTACAATATATCGAAAAGAAAGATAGAAAATGCTACATTCATTCGTGTTACGGTTATTAGGCCGGTTTCAGACTAGCGTTTATACGTTTTTTGGAAGCACGTATAGCCGCGTACAGGCCAAATGTAGTGAAATGTAGCGTGCGTGCTAAACTGAAACGACCGTATACGCGCAGAAATAAAACGCTAGTCTGTAACCGCCCTTAATGATAATAACTGTATAACATATCGTTTTAAAACTTTGTACCTACGCTGAAGCTTTAGATTCGCTTCATGCTGACTCTTAAGCCCTTTCCGTTTCATCACAGAATTACGACACGAAAACTTCTCACACATAATTTTCCGACGAAAACCTCAAATCCGCCATCAAAATAAGTGCATACTCGATATACACGAAATCGTAATCTTTCTCATACATATTTATACATTTGCATAAATTTGGATAAGATTAGTCGAACCTGTGTCTCTCCGGTGCCATCTTCGGGCCAAAAAAAGAAAATCTTAATGCCCTATGAAACATGTATGGAGATACGACATTTCAGTTTTGAGGCTGGAGAATTCATTCCATTGCATTACAAATTTATAAATGCGGCTGGGAAAAGTAACTTACATAGCCTCGAAACTTATTTAAAGTCCGTAGAGTGATTGCAGCGAAATATCGAAAGGTAAGCGTAAATTTGTCATTCGACGGTTGCTATACTTCGACAAGCTTACATTTACCTTGGAAACTTGAGGAACTAAAGGTGTAACACATACTGCTTAAGCAGAAACATTTGGATTGAAAATATATCACTGAAGACTGTCAGCGCGGGCAACCCAGAAACATCGTCTTCACTGTTAACTGATAATTTGTAAGCCTTATTTAAATATATCACTGAAGACCATTGTTAGCGCGAGCAAACCAGCACCATCTGCCTGTTAACTGATATCTCGTAAGCTTTATTGCAACGACATACAGTTCATCAATGGTCAGCTAAAAGCGTTGCTGTGAAGATCTACCATGACTTTGAGATTCGCTCCGAGACTTTTATAGTCGCAAAACTAAGTTTGTAAAGCGAAATGATAGTAAAGAAGCTGGTCGCTGACATTTATCGCATTTTCGTCTCGTTTCGTTTTATTAATTGGGTGTAGTTAACCAGTATTTACTTTTAATCATGTACGATTTGATATAACACTTGAAAGCCGTGACTAATGGCTAGTATCCGACATTTTTTTAATAGCTTACCTTGGAAAGTTTGGCTTCTACGAGTACATATTTCCACTTAAATTTGATAGTTGGGTGGACCGAACGCATTTCGCAGCGATAGGTTTACATACAGTACAGTTTCTGATGATAACTATGTTGTAGCGTCCACGCGTGTGGAAGGTATTCAAGAAACTTGAAATATTTTTCTTAATTCCTTGTATTTCTAAATAACTAGACCTGCTTGCGGTTTTTCTCATAGCTCCAACCACCTGCAAAAGATTTCCTTTTGAGATGACTCAGCTAAGTCTGTTACTCATGCACTTCAAGTGGGTTATTTAGTGTAAAGTTAAACATAATTTTATATCCATACTCAAGATGAAACTAATAACGCTTACAGAATGAGTAACGTTACGCCGTAACTTACCTATCCGATATCGTCCGTTATGCTGATGAGCCATACTTTTCACACAACTACAAATTGTACAGTTGTGTTGATGATAAATATTGTTAAATGAATAAGTTTCTGATAAAACCCGTTGTGGTAGACAGATGGGACAGTTCCCTAATCAGGCACTGGACCTCTCAACATTTAGGTAAGTTTAGGTGATAACATACTTAGTTAAGTATTTTTTTATATATGTTACTACTAACACTACCTATATGGATTATTTTGTCTGAATTAAATGCATTTTTGAATTATAACATCTCGATTTTCGAACCGTGTTTTTATCAAGATAATATTAATATGTATAAAAAAAAATATTATTTTCACTATTAAATAATATATTTTAATATTTACCAATAAATAGTTTGGAATTAACCTAAAGCACCTTTTAAATATTCAATACATTATACATCTTAATTGTTTTACAACAGGTAACATAAATCATAACATAAACGACATTGGGCCCGATTCAGATTTTGAAATAGACATCTGTTAGATATCTTTTAGACATCGCCAAGATACGATAACCATATGTTTAAGATCTAACCTGTCAAATTTGACATTTGCGCGATTCTGGACTCTGAGCGCCTACCGCGAACCACGTTCAACGTGTTGCCTCTCTGTCGCACTTGTAAATTCGTACGTAAGTGTGACAGGGAGGTAACATGTCGAACGTGGTTCGCGGTATGCCCTCTGGAGATACTCTTGAACGATTTCCACCAGATATGGCTTAGAGATCCAATTCACATCTAATAGATATCTAACTCTATCTAACGTAAAAGTGACATTGGTTGCCCGAATTGCGCTGCAAAAGAGAACTAGTTGAAATCTAAACTATGTATAACGTATCTAGAATGGATCTAATACGTGTCGTCTCTTGTGAATATCTTGAAGTTCGAATACGGCAGATTGAATCTGAAGAAGCCCACAGACTAATAAACAACTGTTATGACGAGCTGCCATAAAATTATAATTCATTTTACTACCCATAAAACTGTGCCAATTAATTTAAATCACTATTATAGATCATTGTATAAATACATATAAAATCTGGAAATAGCATGATCTTATGGTCATTTGAATAAGGTTCAGTTTTACAGGGTTTATTTTAACGCTACTACTTTGCTTAACGTTGTATACCTACATATTATATCTTGCTTACTCAGAGACGAGTTATCAAACATACATAGTGTCGATTCCATACAAAGCTAGGAGCAACGTCGGCGGAGTCTCGACATCATTTTAAGTATATTTGTTGAGTTTGAAACGCATTCATGTCCTTTGTGTCTAAATCTCTAAAAAGATTTTAGGGCTTTTAGCAACCATTTTCTTCAAACAAAAACGTCATTTTCGACACTTGTTTGACACTGACATATCTTGGTGATGTCTAACAGATATCTAATATTTAACATATCTTAAAAAGTTCGAATATGGCTGCCAGGTTGTGTCACAGTGTGGAACTTCAGTAAGATGAGCAATCACAGCTACTTATAGTATGTAGTTGTAAAGCTTTGCATGGAGATTAAAAGTCTATTATTTTTATTACTTGAATAAGTACATACAAGTTTTGAAAGACATAACGTTGACTAATGAGATTATGGGCCTCTAGGTCAAATACACCCTGTATAAGTCCTGCATGTGTTAAGCTCATGCACTTACTTATAGGGCGCTTAAGGATTTAAGGGACTTTGTCGTCGCATTTCCATACAAAGGACTGTTTAGGGGTCTTCACAGTCGTACAGGATATTAAAATTGAAATTGCATTTAAATTGCAAAATGGGATTACTTTATTTTACTAGAACTACTAACATGGTAATAACTAATGAATGCGAGTAATAGACGTGTATTTCTATTTATTGTCTAAATAAAAACATGAAAAATATAAGTTTTATACACACCTTGGAACTTATAGCTATCGGCCAGTTTCATAAATATTGTAACAAGTCTAGACAGCGTAAATTGCAAGTCTAGGTCATACGGAATTACAGATAGGCCTGGATGCTATCGACGGCGTAATTGCTTATCAGTGAATCATCGATAGCCGTTTTATCAATTTATATCTAACTACCTAAACCGTTGAAGGAGGTTTGAAACTTTTCGTATGTTGTAGATGTCTACGGGTATTTTCTAATTCAACCCCGAAATGAGGGTGAAAATGAGATTGAGATGGATGGAGCATGGCCCCTTAAAGCCTACGGAATCAACTTTATATGGATGAATTTGGCTACAACTTTTTAATCTCTAGGAGACGGCAACTGCACCTCTCGCCCCATAGCGATAAATTCATGTATTAAAATAGGGATACCTATATCAAAATTGCTTTGCATGCGGAGGCTAGCTTGACATAAACTTTTTTGTACTATAAAAAAATGTAGCACAAGCTCACAACCTTAACTTAAACAACAATAACACAATTCAATTCGCCCTTGACAACTTTCATTAGGCGCATTTACAACTTAAGCAAAAGTACTAAGTTATTTTTCAGAACTTCCTACTTATACATAAAAGCTGGTCAAGCAGATGTTGTCAGTAGAAAAAGGCGGCAAATTTGAAAAATGTAGGCGCGAAGGGATATCGTCCCATATTAGAAAATTTGAATTTCGCGCCTTTTTTTACTGACAAGTTTTGCTTGACCAGCTTTATATGCTTCATGTATGCTTCTAGATTGCCGTAAGCAAAGCACGCATAAGATACACGTCACGTCCGAACAGATAAAATATAATGAGCGGTTCCAGAGATGCAGTGCGCGCTGCGCAGACGACGATTTGGCAGACTAAAGTAGGTAGCACATATTTAACTACCTACTTATCAAAGAATATAATACTCTACTTATGCAGAGTCGGGTATAGCAAGTTGAGAGCAGTTTTTAGAGACAATTTTTACGTTAAATTATAAATGTAAAGAGGTTGAAATAATTGAATAAAGGTCCAACAAAGAAAGTAAGTAACTTAAACTATTACTTGGTAATATTTTTAAATTAACTTCTGGTAAATTAGTGTAGGTACTTATACTTTATTACTGAATACCGCTATATCTATTGAGCAGCAAATATCAAACAAATATAATATTTTTTTAGGGAAATTTATTACTTAATAATATAGTTTCAAATTGCTGCATTCAGATTTAAAAAATGATTGAAGATGATGAACTTGATATTGATGCCCTGTGCTCAACATTAACGAAATCAATATCATTTATTTGAATTATAATCTGTACTCTAAATAGAATGGAATTAGAATCATCGGACTAATGAATTTCGTATGCGTATCATTTAACATTTAGCCTGGAGCATGGAGTCCATGGTAAAATTCCTTAGACCGGGACCGAATGCACATAGCTTTCTTTTCTTTCTTGTGGGATGCATGTGATGCAACCTAAAAAGTACTAAGATTTTGAAAATAGAACTCTCCAAAGACCTCGAATACCTTGATATTTCTACCATACATTTTGTTAGCTCGAAATCATTCTCTACTCTATGACTAAACAGAAGCGGCCGATTTCGTCTAATTGGCCGTTATCCCTAAACTAGCAACAATCATTTAATTATACCCAAAAACGAATACGACGCTGAAATAACTAATTTATTAGCAAATTGTATTAATTTTACGACAAAGTTACGGCACTAAAGATGTCATTGGGTTTTAATTAGCCATTATGAGGCTGTTATAATATTACATTAATCAATAGTGGAGGTGGTTATGATCTATAGTTTTGTTGTTTATTGTCTACAATACTGTTATGTTTATGCTTGTAATTTGTATAGCTAAGCTAACGTCGTATTAATACTTATACAATTGAAGAGTTGTACTTGTACTGTACGGTTCATGAGATTCATTTAAGGTAAAACTCTTTCGCGTTTTATATGTACCTCTAAAAAGTACAAACTGCAACCAATGATAAGGCATAATAATAACAACGACATTCCTCATCTGAAAGGCCCCAATCACATAACCTGGTATCTTATTAACAAAAGTTACACCTTAGTAAAACCAGTGTTAGAAGATCTCCAAAAGCACACAATTATACGGATAGTATCGGAAACGGTCAGAAAACATGTTTTGTGAATGATTGGGGCCACTTTAAGATGTACCTTTACCATCTTTTTTGCTACTCGATTACGAAACCTTCCGTAACTAATCTGTTTTTTGTTAACGGTACTTTAGATTATAAACCTTTAGGAGTCAGTACGATTTGTGTTGCGTAATAGCGGATTTTAAACAGCTGCATAATCATTTTATTGTAACTCAATATTTTTGGTGATCCAAGCACAGATACTGTACTCGTATGTAGATAAATCTCTTGGGTAAAGTAAGTTAAAGCCTAAATAGTCCGGTTTTTTACAACATATTTATTATTTATAATATGAGCCTACAGTGTCCCACTACTGGACAAAGGCCTCCCTCCTCCCTTTCCACGTACCTATCCAGTTTTGACCCGTTTTTTACAACTTACTTACTGTTAATTATTATAAACAGTACCTAAATAAAGATCTGCACTATTATCTTTCGTTGGTGATTGTATACTTACCTATACTAAATTCCAACTACTTAAGTATGTAATTAGGTAGTTTGCAAAAATATATTTTGTTGTGAAGAGACATGGTAAATGTTTCCAGCTAGTTTTACGAAGTAGAGTCTAAAATAAATAAAATGTTCTATTGCCTAACGAGTTTAATCATTTGACATTTAAAATAACTTGCAAAGGTTTTATTTTAAATGACGAATGATTAAATTCGTTGGGCAATAGAACATTTTATTTAAATAAAACCTTTGCAAGTTATTTTAAAGAGCGTTTAAATTAATCATATTTTTTTCGGTGTCAAGTGGTTAAATATAAATGTTTTTCGTTACAGATTGACAGTAATCCTCTTAAAGAACATCTGAATCAAATCGGTCAGTCGTGTCAGTATATTGATAACTACATTCGCATTTTTTTGTGCTAACTTTGAATTGATGTGATAAAAACGACGAATTATAATTACAATAAAGAACCATTTAAATTGTAGTAATACTTTTACTTATTTTTTTTATTTACACGCATCGCCTACGTTTCTAAAAACAATCTCAATGTGCCAGCTTTTACGTTAAATGTTCTGTAGTTATTTGTTTTCTACTATGCTTACAACGTAAGGTTCTGAAACTACTGTTTAATCAAACAGCACCTAAGTCCTAAAATGTGCTAAATTTAGTTCCATTCAATTGCTCGGAATTTCCAGGAATAGACGATCCGTTAGTTTATTTTCGTCTCCGCGAAGTTGCACAATTAGTCAGCTGGAAATGAAGTACAAGGTTCACTTTAACCAAAAGTATCCGTTGTTTATAAACTTCTTCATGACTTGACAGCGACAAAGGTGTAACGGTGAACCTATTTGGCCAATTGAAAGTGCAATTTTTGCCAATTCTTTCAGTTAATGAAATAATGGTCGGTTAGCTTTTAGTATCACTATAATTCGTGTATTCTATTAGCAATAAATAAAATAAACGTTTTATTTTTAATTGATTGATATTCGACAGACAGACAAAACGTCGTATTGGTGAATGAAAAAGGTTCTTTGCCAAACAGCCCATAAGGATATGTAGACCAAGATAAGTCTGCAACGACTCCCAAAGGATATTACTTTTCTTTATTTTTTAATTAATACATATTTAACCTCCATAAGTCATAAATTTTGAGATGTGCCCGTATTACAGGCAGCAATCAGCATACGAAATAGCTAAGCTGTGAAAAACAATTTTCAAAAGATAATTTTAACTACCAAGTATACATAATCCGCATAATATGCACCTCATTCCGACGGCTGAATGCGGACCTATAACGTTTTACGACTTGCCTTATTCGATCGCAATCTGGTTTCAGTACAATCAATCAATACTGCATGGCTGTCTGTCTAAACTTCATCGCCGTCCGTCAACGGAGTTTAATGCTAGATAAGCACTAGCTGTTTGTGGTCCTTCGGTTACATACACATCATTTCCATCTATTTGAACCAGCGACGGAATATTTATACACGAAGTTCTTAGTATATTTTAGAAACGGTTCATATGAATATCTAATCTAATCTTATACCTTTAAACGAGCAATTCTTGTATATTTATTTATGTATATATTTCGGGAATCTCGGAAACGATTCTAATGAATTCGATGAAATTTCCTATACTTTGGTTTTTAGGGGCGAAAAATCAATCTAGCTAGGTCTTATCTACTACTCAAAAATGCGCGTTTTCCCAGCGATAAAACCTAGCTAGATCGATTTTTCGCCCCCGAAAACCCCCATATAGCAAATTTCATCGAAATCGTTAGAGCCGTTCCCGAGATCCCGGAAATATATACCGATACATATAAATATATAAACATATAAATAAATAAATATGCAAGAATTGCTCGTTTAAAGGTATTAAATACAGCTTGGCAAAAAAGAGTAGAAATTAAAAAAAAAGTTATAAAGTGGCAACTCTGTAGTGTCGTCCCTTTCAAACCAATTTATATAAGAAAACGAGACGACACTACAGTGTTGCCACTTTTTAATTCCTACTCTTTTTAGGGTTCCGTAGCCAGATGGCAAAAAACGGAACCCTTATGGATTCGTTATGTCTGTCTGTCTGTCTGTCTGTCCGTCCGTATCACCGCCACTTTTATCCGAAACTATAAGAACTATACTGTTGAAACTTGGTAAGTAGATGTATTCTGTGAACCGCATTAAGATTTTCACACAAAAATAGAAAAAAACAATACATTTTGGGGGTTCCCCATACTTAGAACTGAAACTCAAATATTTTTTTTATCAAACCCATACGTGTGGGATATATATAGATAGGTCTTTAAAAATGATATTGAGGTTTCTAATATAATTTTTTTCTAAACTGAATAGTTTGCGTGAGAGACACTTCCAAAGTGGTAAAACGTGTGTGTGTCCCCCTGTAACTTCTAAAATAAGAGAATGATAAAACAAAAAAAAATATCTGATGTACATTACTATGCAAACTTCCACCGAAAATTGGTTTGAACGAGATCTAGTAAGTAGTTTTTTTTTTAACCTGTCAAATCCCACGATGTGACGTCACCATAAGCGTTCTGGCTCATATACGTCATAAATCCCCTAAATACGGAACCCTTCATGAGCGAGTCCCACTCGCACTTGGCCGCTTTTTTGCCAAGCTGTACCCCGCCCGCAGTTTTCAATATTGCCGAATACCTAGATACCATTTCCCCTTATTCAAAAAAACCTTATTTGGTTAATACGTAGAAGTTTTGATCCATATCTGTTTATAGCCAAAGTACCTAAGCTTACTTTGTAGTTTGTACTGACTTTGAATTGACAATATGTTTTTGGTGGCACTTCCCACACTCTGTAACTTTGTTTGCCAGAGTTGTCTTGGTCCGACTCTATAAATGTTATCATGCTAGGGGGTCGGTATTTTAATACTATGGGAGCAGTAAGTGCGATTTTGTTTTATGCGCTGTCGGCATGTCAGTTGTAAAACTGGAGCCGTGCGTAAATCTGTGGTGATTTATTTGGAATCGAAAGACGTTTATTTTTGTCAAATCTGTTCTACAATCTGGTCAGAGCAGTTAGTTAGAAGGTCAGGGCAACAGGCACTTTGGTTATTTACATACTTGCATTTTGTAGTATTTTTGTGTTTATTTAATTAATCTGTGTTCTACAAAAGTACATAATGATCTTGAGTGTATGTATACGCGTTAGTGAACCAAAGTAAAATATTATATACTTACCAGACAACGATATCCATATCTGCCGAGGACTAAATAGGTTTTGTATGATTTATATTTTTTATACCTTTTTGTCTATTATTATTTGTCACTCTTTTTGTAAAATACCTTTGTTTTTAGTCGTCATTAAATTATTGAACTGGAAGCCAGCTTTTTCGCCTCCTCAGCTATCGAATTGGTAAATGTCCACAATTCCCGGACAATGTCATTTCATCAGAACATAGAAAGCGTTAGTTTTTATTTTAACAATTTGACACCCTATTCGGTGACATCGAGTTGTTTCCTTTTTTAGGGTACTAGATCGTTGTAAGAGCACAAATGGCTTTTTAGCCTTAGATACATATTAGCTTAAACCATTATTCCATTAAATTATAAATATATAGGTACCTCCATACAGGTGGTGCAAACTGGGAGGTCCCAGATATTCCCAAAAATTCATTAATTTTTAATTATTTAGAAACATCATTTCCATTTTTATTATCATTTTAGTAATAATTTGATGACATACAAATGTTTACTAATAGTATTAATTAAATCAGTACATACATATTAAAGCCGTGTGTAGTTAATTATGCGTAAATAATTAAAGTTCATTAAGCAACGGGCTCTCGTAGGGCCCTGAGCCATACTCAAGTAACACAATCAACGAGGTTCATTTTTTACTTAAGTAATTAGAATTACATCAAATGAAAGATGTGTGATCATCACAATACGAGTAGGTGCATCTTTAAAAATTAAATTTTTCGGTAATAAGAATAAAATGTTCAACTTAATACACGTAAAGTAAAAATAATACAAAATTTATTTAGCTTTTAAAATATATCTTGGACTAAATAAAATAAATTTAAACAGCCAAATAAGCTTATATAAAAATGGTTTAAATAGTCTTACCTTTTTTCAACTATAAATACTTAGGATTTGTTTTTACCATGAAACTCTAAATTTCGTTTTAGCTGTGACAAAATTTCGAGTAAGTACCTAAGCTTTGCAAAAGTTGAATTCCATTATATGATGTCCTTAAAAAGTTTATGAATGAATGAATGAATTTATTTTTACATTAGGTCCACATATTATACTTACCTTTCAGTAATTGTACAAACAATAAACATAAACACTCATGACAAACCTACAAAAGATTCGTTGATTGGTCTATGCCGAATAATTTCGATGACCGATTGACAAATATTTAGTTAACTCCCAAGAGATTTCGATGGGTGACCGACTCTTAAGGGTAATGCATCCCATTTTTTTCGTGGCTTCTTATGAATTGGTAATTCTAAACCAAGTAGGTACAATTTCAAAAATAAATAGGTATTATTTTGGGGACCCATACGTATAAAAAGTACCCTTTTCAATTATCTGATATTATAAATAGGTAACCAAATTAACAACAATGTTATCAGACCGAGAACCGAGAAATTAGAAATTTGGACCATTATGATACCTGTGTTTTATTTCGAATATTAAATACAAATCCATGTACAGGTATATGTGACACATAATTCAAATAAATAAACAAATATGAGTTTGTGGATTAATAGGTACTAAAATATTTTCGACTAATCGATGCAAGGCGCAACCTAATAGGAGTGCAAGTACCGTTTGATATTTCTAGGTTCCAAATGTTTGTAAGAGTATCTTAAAATATTAGGTATGTACAATTTTTAAATTTCAACATGGAGACTCATTATTATAAGATTTTTTTTTATTTTTTATTTTTTTATTTATTTACACACATACAATTATCATTACAGGTTGCACCCAATGCGATAATGTAGCAAAATATTACATACAAATACACAAGTACCTATATCTAACAAATCATATTTTTACCTATTCAATATAACAAAGAGTTATTAAAGCTACTTTAGTGAATTCACTCGTCGTACATGAAAATAGGTCTATATGCGAGGCTATGAGGTTCAGGGTGCGCACGGCGCGCGTCATCGGCGCCTCGCGCAGCAGCTTGGTGCGCGCGCGAAGATATAGGTACAAGAAGGTATAAGATGCTAATAAAATCTGTGGTTATACATATATCTCTCTAAATCATGTGAATAATCTCAGGGGCTACCGCGAAAAACGTAATTCGCAAATTGCGGGGATCTTTCTCTTTTACTCAAATGAAGGTGTAATTAGAGTGACAGAGAGAATAATGCCCGCAATTTGCGAACTTCGATTTTCACGGTGATAGCCCTGACTGGAATTTTATTAATTGCATGGCGCACGTTTCTGGCACATACTTACCTAACGCAAAGACTCTGTTCGGGGTGAACTTCTAGTTTAATTATAGAACAAGAATAGTTTAGAATAGCTATACACATACACTTAGCCTTAACAATGTTTACGCTAGCGGGCGGGCCAAGATATTAATTAACCGGAGTCGAAGCTCGATAATCGAAAACGGGTACTTGAACCGAACACTGCGCGTGAGTTGATCCGTTTTCCATGGAGCTGTGTATACCCCTGCAGACTTTTGACGCCTTTATAAATTTGTAACACGAAATAAATTTGTAGAGTGGACTTTTTGTAAAGAATTGAAAGGGGTTAATGACCATTTAATCAATGTATTTTTATGCAACTCCATCAAGCTAATAAAAACGTTTGACTTTAATATTACAAAAGTCTCATCTAGCAATTTTTGAATCTTACATCGTTCACAGAAATACGCAGATATGTCGGTCGATTCGTTATAGACACCAACCTAGATACACATTTATTCGTATGTCCACAATATCCAGTACTCTCCATCGTGGTTAAAAACAGAAATAAACCAAAAATCTGTGAATTTATTCTCGGACGTATTCGCGAGTTTGACGTATGTAGGACTGTAGGTATATTGGTTTTGTATGGGAATGCGAACTCACATTACTTCTTAATTTTATTATGGTACGTTTACACGCTTGGCAAGTCTCGACAAGCTTACACAAACACGGATGTTGCAACAACTCTTAATATATATTTATTTTACAGGCCATAACATAACTCTAAAGCGCGTTGTCTCAGTTGCTTGTTCTAATCGACGTCGCACATCGCCGCGAAATACCGGGCCGTGAAGCTATGACATAGCTGCTGTAGTGCAAATTTATAGTTGGTCAAACCATTTTGTCAGGAAATAAGAACACATAAAACTATACTCATCCTTTTCTTTTGGGTGCTAGTACTAGTGTAAGACAAAGATAGTATGATTCTCTCAGTCTAAGTTTGAAATGAGAGAGTCCTTTGACAAACTATAGCTGTTATACTGTCTCAGCTAACTCTGCACCGATTTTGACGTGACGTGATAAACATGACGTTTAAGGGTCACACGAACCCGCCGCTAAAAGCCGCTCCCATAAAATGGAAGTTACACTCTTATTTTAAAACCGCATGCTTAAATTAAATTAACATTTAAATAACATATATATCTATAACTAGTATCTGGTTTCTTTGCTATAAAAATAAATTGTTATACAAAGAAAATATAGTAAATAGAAGTTTTGTATGTAAAAACACTTGATCTAATTTCTTTGTATTACCACGTTTACCTACAATTCCAGCAACTGCTGGGGCGTTTGGTAATTTTAAAATTTGTACAAAAATTATATGCATAAATGCGCCTAGTCTACATGTATGTATTAAAATCCCGTAGCAATCGACTTTTATATGGTCAGGAAATTAGGACGGATGCTAAACATCCCGCCATCACCGGGTGGGCTAGGGGCGCCATCCGCGATTCCTGATGGTGCCTGTTCGAATTTTACACCTCGGGCACTGGAACTTGGATTTCGATTGTAGTACTACGCAAAAAGAGGCAAAGCAGGTACACTACTACTACCTTGTAAAAGTAGTAGTAGTGTACCTGCTTAGAAAGCATTATCGAAACAGTATTACAGTCAGCATCAATAGTAGAAGATGAAACAACGGACCAAAAGTATCTTACCTCGGTGAATTTTCCACGAAAGTAAATTCTATTAACTTCAATTGATTGTGGTTACTCTAGATGTAATCGAAAACACTAAAGCCTAATAAGCTTTAGTACAAGCAATTATTAGTATTTTAAACATCATCCTTATCGACTGATTTTGAGCTTTCTTGAATTGCTCCGAAAGTCCTTTTTCACTTGCATTTTCAAGACAGACCTTGCTTGGTCTTGTTCGAATTACACTGAATTAGTTGTTGTTTTCGATCTTATGGCCTATAAAATTCAAACATGGGGGTTGGAATGGAATCAAAGTGCACTTGCTACTGATTTATGGGTATTTTGTAATACTAATAAATATAAATTTAGCTTCATTTGTAAACTGGCCGAATTTATAAATTGGCTGGCTGGCTGGCATTTATAAACTGACATGTCGGAATACAATTTCGTCGCATTTCCCATGTATGTATAATATACAAATAATAATATAATTGGGACTCTTTTTAGCACTAAATCCAATCCAAACTTAGACCAAATATTTAAATTTAATTTCTTATGCCGGATAGCCCCTTACATCTCATGATCCCTATAAAGCCGAGATCCTTTCGGCTTATTCAAACATTGTCATAGCACTAGTATTTAAAACTTACAGCCTTGTATATGGAAGCGACAAACGCGACAACGCGATGCACACAACGACAATGCTTCACAACAAATCAAAAGGTACATCCAGATCAGATACTATTACATTACCTATATTTGTTGTCTTGGATTGAAGTATACTCGTAATAAGGTTTGCAAGCGGCGATTTGCCAAATCTGGGCGCACTTAAAATCAGTTGTCAGTATAGAAGATGGCATTTAGACCGGATGCAAATAATGTATGGGCCAAGTTGCAAATGGCAAGTCACATCCAATCTTCTCACATCGCGCAGTGATCCATTACTGAGCCAAGACAGTGGATTTGTTGTACTTCAATCGTAAACCTGTTTTAGTTATCGACTAAGGAATAACAGGTGAATGTTACCAGAGCGGCCAGCTATGTGCCCAGTCAATTGTTTTGTCTTAACAAAGACATGTAAATAACAAAACACTGTATTTCATGGTTTAGATGGCGCCACTGACACCAAGATTTGCAAGGTTTTTAAATACGCGTCTTCACTAGAGTTTGCATTTTTGCAATACTTTTTAGGGTTCCGTACCTCAATAGGAAATAACGGAACCCTAATAGGATATATCACTCGTGTGTCTGTCTCTCCGTCCGTCTGTCACAGCCTATTTTCTCCGAAACTACTGGACCAATTAAGTTGAAATTTGGCACACATATAAGTAAGTTTGTGACCCAAAGATGGACGTATAACGTAAATAAATGAATTTTACATATGGAGGCCATTTTTGGGGGGTAAATGAGAAAATTAAAAAATAAAGTTTTTCAAACTATATCGTGTTACATATCAAATAAAAGAGCTCAATGTAAAAATCTCCAATATATTTTTTTATAATTTTAGGATAAATAGTTTTGCAGTGATTCAAGAAAATTGGCAAAAAATGACCATTCCCCCTTATCTCCGAAACTACCGGGTCTAAAATTTTGAAAAAAATACACAAAATAGTTCTTTACCTACAGATGACAGGAAAACCTATTAGAAATGTGCAGTCAAGCGTGAGTCGGACTTAATGTACGGAACCCTTGGAACGCGAGTCCGACTCGCACTTGGCCGGTTTTTATTTTTATTGTACTGAAACACTTTCGAACATAGATGAGGATAACCTCGTCTATTTAAGTTTCGATTGGCTTTTTCTATCAACGATTGTCATCTTGACTAGACCCCCAGTGCAGTCAGCACCAAAAGCGTGTAGAAAATGAAACTCTTGGCAAAAAATATTTGCGTAGGTACTTATTACCTAAATAATCAACGCCCAAATTATTTTTTATTCACTGGATCAATCTAAATCGGTCTTTAGCTGCGATCCGTTTACCATATTACCGCAAATTTATACCACAAGTGTTTACATTTACCATTATTTATGGTTTATAACTACCCATTTATATTCCACATTTTCCGCTATTGCCTCAGGCATTTCGGTAGTTATGTTGTTAGACAGTTTGTTAAGTTAACTACGTAAATATAGGTATTAAGTTAATGACTTGAATAAGTATTAAGTTAAGATGTTAGGAAATATCGTAGCAGGGGCGTACTTATCAGCACCGCACATTTTTATTTTAAATTGGATTGGTGATTCAGGCTCTCTTGTTAGGCCGCATACAAAAGTGTTTTGGGTACTACGAGTACGTTGGTGTCACATAAGCATACCGCTCCCTGTCTAGGGGTGCCACTGCTACCATATGTTCAATATGTTCATAACCCCCACGACCTCTATGAGTTATTTGAAGTTATTCGTCCATCCCGTAAGAATATGTACCTATTTAAAGACATACTTAATTTACGTGGACTAAGATAATAAAATAATAATATGTTGGAAATGCCTTAAGGCATTAAGTCCACAATTTGTACTTTCATGTTTTGTGCAATGAAGGTTAAATAAATAAACACTTGCAAAATCATATCTTCAAGAACCCAGTTCACATATGTTACATAATTCTCAAAAAGCTTTCCATGTATTCTTATCTGGGCAAGATATCTATCACCTTATAGAGCTGGTAGGTATGGTACCTATTCGTCTGTTTCTTTAATGGTACATGAGAATGCTATTAAGATTGTTAATGTCAAGTTAATTTGTATAAACAACGTAGTGGAGTCAACGGTTCCAACTTGGGAGTTCTACATTTGCAATGTAGGTACATATTTTGATTATATTTTTGAAGTGAAAACTTCTTTAGCGGCGCTGTGCACTTATTGAGGTAGTGATGGGTAGGACATCAATTTAAAATGAGTTTGTATGAGTACCTCATTTTCTAAAATGAGGTGTTACAATGTCTTACTTCAAATGAGGTGAGGTACTAGCATATTTTCAGCGTCGACTATTCCATTAATTCCAACGGCGACAAAAATATTTAATGTATATACATATTTATGTATTCATCACTTCCTTTATAAATAAATAAATAGTAACATTTAATTGGAGTGCAATTCTGGAGGTTAAGAATAGAACTTTTAGGAGAAAGATAATTTTAGAATCAAGTAAAATGAATAGTGAAGTAAGACATTTTTGCGGTACGAAGTACTGCGACAAATTAACAAAATGAGTGGTACAAATGAGGTGCCTCACGAGTGAGCGACTCAACACTATATTGAGGTGAGGAAAAAGATGTTCGCTCGAGAGAAAAGACGATCACGTGACCGTAAGATTTAGATGGCAACTCATTTAGATGGCATTTAAATCAATAAAGAAAAACTCAATGACATTACATGAAAAACTGTTACATGTAATGTCATTGAGTTTTTCTTTATTGATTTAAATGCCATCTAGTGAGTTTCGCTCTAACTGGTATTAATATAACTCGAGTACTAACAGTGATGTGCTTAGGGGTTTCAAGTAATGCGACGAAATAACGCTAGATGGCGTTAACCTCAATTATACAGACATTTTGCACTAAGTAATCATTGAGTTTTCACTTCTGCCGGCACTCCCTGAGTGCAACCCGTTGCTTTTTTTTTGTATTTCTTCCTAACTTTACTTTACGACTTTTCACAAGGTATGTTAGATAATAAAAAATACTTAAGAGTCACACAAACACGCCGCCAAAAATCCGGTCCCATACAATCGAAATTACGCTTCCATTTTAAAACGACATGCTTAAATTATTTACAGTCGCTATCAGATATATCGGAGCGGCCGAGGTGCTCACAAATATCTGAACATGCACTCTAACGCCTTGACAATAGAGACGTTCAGATATTTGTGAGCGCCTCTGCTGCCCCGATATATCTGATGGCGACTGTACTTACATGAAACTTGACATGAACATTTACTATCCCTGGTACTCATTTTTGTTGCTCAAAATTATTATACATACAATGTACATTCATATGCTACTTGAATGTTCATATCAAATTTCCTGTTATTTCAGAATGACAGCATACAAACAATATTTCAGTCACAATAGTACAACTGTAACAAGGAAACACGTAAATCCTAGGCCGTAAAACCTAGTATTACTGAACACTAGTTTGTGCAGTCTATAAATACGCCTAATTTCCTCACACGACACGACACGCGTGCTACTTTTGCACAATATATATGGCTTTCAGGAGTGAACACATTGTTTCATTATAATCATGTAGAAGCTTATGCTGTGCATTGTCAGTATCATCTGTTTTATATACTTAGATAGATATACAGGCTATACGTTATGTACTGATACCTATAGAAGAATTTAAGCATACCTATACGAAAGCATTTTTTTACCAATTATGGACTAATGATGCTCAAATTGATAGGATGCACGATAAATATAATTATAAATAAACTGAATATAAAGAAACTATTGCTTTTATTTGTCTTTATTTAAGCAAACACATGAACATGACATATCATCTAGAGTAAATTAATTCGCAGGCCTATAAAACGATGTCCAAAACGTGTCATAACATATTTACGCTTTTACACGAGGTAGGTACTTAACCCTTTTTGTTTGACATACAATGGGTTATGGCATGAATGTCACATTAGTTCGCATCGGTCTGGTGAACATATAAAGTACTTAATTGTACCAGTCTGTACAATATAGTCTGGTTCAGGTATAGTATACTAGTGTAATTGTGTTGACAATTAATGAAAATAGTATCAATGAAATCAGAGTTACAAATATTTATATAGTGCTAGGCTATTTATTTTCAAATATGTATTTATCATCATACTTATATGACTTATTCCACTCAAGCGGTTGGTAATAGCCAGCATATAGACACATTATCAATGACCATGCAATGTGCAACACCAGTGTGTACACTATAGTAACAAATTTTTATTTTTACAGGATCATATTGAAAAATTGACACTACTTGGACATAACGACAATGTGATTCAACACAGTGGTCCAAGCAACAACAACACGGACAAAATAGTGAAATCATGTTAAAATGAAAGTGTGTGTGGGATAAAATCGCAAATAACTAGGATGTGAAACGATGTTGGCATGTGTGCGGGCGGGCAGAGAGGTTCGCGCGCCGGACGGACACACCGCGCAACGCACCGGGCAACACACTGTGCAACACAGTGCGCAACACGCACGAAGCGCACAGCGCAACTTCGATTGGTGGATTGTACTGTTTTTCGTGCTGCTTTGCGTTCGGTGAGTGGATTTTGGTATTAATTAGCTTAAGAACCTTATCACTTCATCATAATTACAAAACAATTAGGAAAAAAATATCTTTGCATCATCGTTTGAGGAAAATTGCCCTCAGGTTTGGAATTACTGACCGATCCTCTCTATGTAATTTAATCAAAACACCCACCATACTTCGTTATAAAAATTACTTTATCATTATTACGTTTAGCACGTAGCACATTTTAGCTATAGGTATTATCAACTTGTTATCATGATTGCATAATGACAGATTCATATTAGTAGCTTATAAGAAATAATGTAATAAATAACGTCAATAAACGTCGAATTATCGAGTTATACATCGTTCTTATTGAGGCATCGACATGAGATTGATGTAAAGAACCGGTCAATTATGAAAAGTAGTATGTAGTAAGAGTTCCGTGAAGAAAAAAGTGATAGGGGTGATAGGTAATGGATTAATTTGTGAAGTAAGTAGTTATAAAAGAACTTAGGTAATTTTATACCTACTACTTATAAATTGTGAAATGTTTTTTTATAACCATACAGTTTTAAACTGTTTTCGCCATGTATTGTATTTGCTCGTCATTATCAAACACTTAAACAAAAGCTAAAAATCATATCAGCTTAAAACAAATCTGAATTAGTAAGAAAAAAAATCATATTAATAAATTAGGAAAAAAAATGTTTTTGTTTACGTGACATATTGAAATACGATGAAGTCTGTTTATCTGGCTGGGTATCTGGGGATGCCCACTTGTTAGAAATAACGGATGTATTATCCTGCTGAATAAGACGGAAACGGAACCCTAAACTAAAAGGATGAACAGCATTATGCGGTACCCTATAATTACGCCCAATAAATCCGCGATGTGGGCATAAAAACCGATTTACAATAACACAAAACAAACAAAAACCACTACGCCCAGTTGAGGACGTGGGCTGAATAGAAAATGTGTAGTTTCGGTATAAAAGAGGTAAATAGGTGCATTTATGGATCATTTTAGTTTTTTTTTATGATTTCAGAGACATACGATGAGTATTGAGACAAAAGGCTGTTATGTTTTTTTCCCTAAATTTCGTAAACTTGCTATTTGGTTCGCAGTATTGAATACATGTTGTAACGCCCGATATTTGTTTTTATTTTTAATTTTTATGTAAGGTATTTTTATTTATACTTACATACCTATTAGACATGTACGACATCTACGTACTTACTCATATAGTTTAGACAAAATTGACATGAAGGATGTGGGTGAGTGATACAAAGCAGCCGGAAGCCTACTGACAAAGCGAGAGAAATCTCAAATTTATATTTTAATTATAACAAAAATATCCGCATTTTAAATATTATTTGGTAACTATTCTTCTCGTTATCTCGATCCCATCTCCGTTTTATATAATAAAGGTATCATCAAGGCGTGCGTAGAATATAATTCCTTTGGCTAAGTTTGTACGCCCACTGAGCCAATTATGATTTTTTTATGAAAAAATGCTTGTTAACATTTTTGGGTTCTTAGAATTGTAAAGATATTTGTTATTTGAACGCTTTTTGTTATGCCACTGAATGGAGAAACTGGGGCTAATTATTATTGTACACGCTTTTTTTAAAGAAATTTTTGTGAATGTTGTCAATCATGGGGTATATTTTTTGCTATTTAATTTCATTAAATAAGTAAAACGGATACACAAATTCATGTTTGTAATATTTAATATTCGCAATTTAGAAATAGATACAAGTTATTTTCTCAACCAACGTTTCTTTTATGACCATAAAACTAAAGTTATAAAACAACCCATTAAGCTTAAAAGCTGTTTTTAATTTAATCTAAGAGGTGCCTATAAAATTAAACCTTTATTTTACTACTTTAATCCGCCGATGACACGTACAACCGCCTTAATTTGAATATCTAAGAATAGTTCAATCTAATCTTCGTCAAAGTCCGTAATGTAAAACTTCGTGTTACATCGGTTTTTACGGCATACTAAATAACGCTTTACTTGATTTGGGAACGAACTTAATGCAGCCTAACCCATCATTACTGCCAATCCTTTCAACGGACTATAACTTGAAAGACAGTGTGAAATCACCTTTATCTTTATCTTTCATACTTAAATTTAAACCTTTCGCACATCCGAATAAAGTTTAAATTGGTTTAACAGTGGTTTCAGTTATGACAGCGGATCATTTTGAATTTGGATCGTAACAGCCCCGCCTACTGGCCCGTCGATTCCGTAAACATCTTGGACGTGTACGCAAAAGTTAACGTTTTCTCATTATGGAGATTTGTTTAGTGGGTGAACTTTAACGCATAAGTTAACGTAAGCGACGGAATGGGTGTATGATTAGTGCTGTCAGTCAATTTCCGTCGGTTCCGATTGCGTGTGAGTGATGTAGTAAAGCTGTGCAGTCACGATAGTTGGTACTCGTAACGTGTGGAGTAACCTGAGCATAGAACATCTATTGAGAACGAATCATTATCGTTATTCATCGTAAAGTACTAAATACCATAACCAGACGGTTGTAACTACGTATTTCACAATTTCAGCAAATGCAGACTATTTCTATTTATATTTCTATTTTAATTTTTATTTGTAATCTTAATTAATTAGTTTGATATAATAAATGTCCATTTTATATGCGTATAACGATTCAGATTCTTCTAAAATGCCTCGTGATTGTATCTCAATTTAAACAAAGGCCAAACTATCTGGCTTTGAAAACGGAACTTTGTTAGAAAATTTAAAACTTTAATTCAATTTTACACACAATTTTTCACATAAAAACCAACAAATAACAAACTGACACTAGACTAAAACTTAAATTAATGGTAAAAATAATACCAAAAATCATTAGGCAAAGTGATATAAAGAGTACACTTTATTAAGAAAATCACATCAGTTGCTTAATTCCGGACATGCCTCGGCATATGTTATTGCGGCACCGGTCCCTGTCAACGGCGCAACTACTTTACAGACATGCAAGATTAATAGTGATCACCATCATTCACACTTCATCGACTGCCTATTGAGCTTACATTTTACTGGAATGTCGACTTTTTAATACATTTTGCGATAGTTTATAATAATGTAACCTGCCGTAACATATACATAAATATAGCAAAATTTACCTAGTGTTTACTTTTGATAACGGAGATATACTCTTAAATTCTAATTGGCAAAACCAGACTCTTGTAATTTTTTTCATTCGGTTACTCATAGTTCAAAATAAGATTCAAGAGACATACTAAATTATCTAATTTTAAATATAACAATTAAAAATCGCTCAATAAAAACAAAAGCTTTATAGATTCATAAATTATAAACTTGTATTTATATTATACATATGCTGTGTAAACATCATAACCTTATTTTAAATGGCACGCGAAATAAAAAAGGAAAGAACCCTAAAAATATCGCGGTATCAAATATTTGTTAACGAATTACAAGCAGTCTAAATAATGAATTATTTATTTTTATTCAAAACATACTCATTAAAAACAAGCAATGAAGACTGCACCGAAATTAAAGATGAAATAAACAAAAAATTAATTACAATAATGTAATGATACGTCGTTTGTTTCTGATGGAATTTTGGCCAATTAATTGTTTCCATTAAACCACTGTGCTAACTTCCACCACAAGTGCAATGCATAAGTGGTAATTTTTGGTGGTTTCATTTTTAAAGAATAACTAGTGACCCGCCCCGGCTTCACAAGGGTTAACAAATTATACATAAACGTTCCTCTTGAATCACTCTATCTATTAAAGAAACCCGCATCAAAATCCGTTGCGTAGTTTTAAAGATCTAAGCATACATAGGCACAGACAGCGGGAAGCGACTTTGTTACAATTTAACACAGTCCGTTATTTGTTTATTTAACCGTATTAATAGCGAATAAACAAAAATCAAAACAATTTCGTTTACCTACTGATGTAGTTAAAAGGCCTTGTCCCGACATGTCATATTTTCTTGACCTCCTCTCTTCTCCTAAAACGATTTTTTTTAAGGAGTTATGGTCCGATATTATGAGGGGCTACCGCGAAAACTGAGATTCGCAAATTGCGGGGATCTTTCTCCTTTACTCCAATGAAGGCGTAAATAGAGTGACAGAGAAAAATGCCCGCAATATGCGAACATCGATTTTCGCGGTTATATCTCTGATTCCGATATTTACTAACGTTCTTATCGGAGATACGATGATCGGAGGTAAGATGATAACGTGGGACCATATAATGGACACGCGTCCGCTTCACATTTGAGTTTTACGATCAATTTAAAACTAAATTAAAAACCTTAAAAGCGTTGGAAATAAATGGACAAGTTTATATTGGCAAAGTAATTTATTGGCGTTTAACGCCTCTGGACATTCGGAACAATGTGGCTATAAATAGATTAGTCAATTAACTTTGTCAAAACCGGCGACAACAGGGGCCCGTTTCTCAAAAGCATGTAAGTAACTTGTAATACTTTGGATGTCACTTTTTGACAGCTTTTGTTAGAAAGGGACTTCCACTTGTATTACAAGTTACAAGCTTTTGAGAAACGGGTACCCAGATGTCAGAGCTATGTTAAAAATGTATGGCCAACAATTCGATTGATATTGAATTCCTTTGTAATCGAATTTAAACTAATCGTACGGTTCTCACCTAAAACTAAAAAATAATTTAATAGGACATATTAATTATTAATATCTGGGAGACCGAGCTTTGCTCGGAAAACATATAATACTCAAAAATGCGCGTTTTCCCAGAGATAAGACCTAGGTAAATCGATTTTTCGCCAATCGCCCCCGAAAACCCCCATACTTATAGCTAATTTCGTCGAAATCGTTAGAGCCGTTTCCGAGTTCCCCGATATATATAAATATAGGTATATACAAGAATTGCTCGTTTAAAGGTACACGGGATTGTTACGTCATTTAGGGTCGTAATTATCATCATTAACGTTAAATTTATATGAAAATATGATGTTCATAATAATACTCTTACACTTTGTTTTGTAGAGTCAGCTTCTAAGCTTCGAACTCTGCTGATCTGACGGAGATAAAGAATCATAGAATCGAACATTTTTTTTTCTGCCGAGTGTCATGAGTCACAAGGTTTTGCCAGGATTCAAACTCAAGACCGCTAGATCCGAGGTCAGGTCATCAACCTAGCTAACCGCATCATTAATTTATATCACAAGTCAATATTTCCATTT
The DNA here is from genome assembly GCF_948474715.1 of Cydia amplana. NCBI lineage: Eukaryota > Metazoa > Arthropoda > Insecta > Lepidoptera > Tortricidae > Cydia > Cydia amplana. The sequence continues at coordinate 21,795,308 of NC_086070.1, forward strand.
CGCTGATAATTCCGATTTATTTTTATCTCTAATGTTTGTCTTTATTTTGTTTGATGATTCATAATTTCAACTTGACATTGTTCTTGAGTAGGTATTAAGAATAATAATAATTTATTGAGTCATTGTGCTATAGACTGGTCGTTCCTTTTTGACACCGGAACCCTAAAATGGAAAATATCTACGAAAGAAAAACAACAAATAAGGCACGTCAATGTCTATTAAACAACATGAAAGTAGATAGTTTATCTCGTGATACATGGAGGCGTTTTATTAAATCAGTTCTGGCTGTACCGCGATGGAGACATTACTTACACGATTACAGACTATTAGTATGCAGTCGAGTAGATACTGTATCGAGGGGTGACAAATACTGTGATAATAGTAATATATAATAATCATTAATAATAAGTAGGGCGTTTAATATGGAAATTTCTCTGATCGTTACAGGTCTAGAATGGCGCACGCTTACAGATACAGATGTAGTGCATGATTATTTTCCATCGTTTTTTCCCGGAAACGTATGAACGTGTCTTGCTATTACAGTCAGTCTTGGTACAAAAAGTACTGAGGTTAACTGAAGTAGCCTGACAAATACGAAAGTTTTCGAATGGAAAACAATTATGTACTACATAGTCCCCTAGAAAGCTCAATAAGGCTTGTGTTGTGGGTACTAGACTACGATATATATAAAATATAGTTATATACATACTATAAATACATAGAAAACATCCATAACTCAGGAGCAAATATTCGTATATGTAATAAACACACAAATAAATGCCCTCACCAGGATTCAAACCCGCGACCTCTTAGTAGGCAGGGGCACTGCCAACTAGGCTAAGAGGCCGTCTATCTATAAATAGGACAGGACTGTAACATATATAATAACAATTCCTCGACGATAGCATGTGATAATTTTGTACTTAACCAGTGCCTTTACGGCGCACTAATGTACTTATGGCATTAACTGAGCACTTTTTGCCATTACCTATTGACAGTTATGGCCAAATGTCAGATCTGGGCATTATTGTCATTAAACATGCTTGTTATTTGTTTACATAGGCTGATGTAGATGTTATATCGATATGTCAATTAAATACTTTGTCAGGCATTTAATTGAAATGTGTTGTATGATACTTGTATTCAGTATCTTGATGATATAATTTATGAGAATACTAATATAAGTAGGTACCTACCTAATACAGAAGAAGCCGATTCAAACATGTAACTGAACGTAAGTAATAAATAAATATTTGTTCAATATCCTAAAACCGATTTAGTTGAAACCGACCTGTTGGCCGGTGTAACAAATAGTTCGCAAGCCCCAATTTTTGTGTAAGTTACAACAAAATAATTTGTTACTATGCAAACATTTCCTTCAGTGTACCTAATAAACTTGGCCAATCCAGTCACATAGGCAAACTGAAATGACACACAGCTCAGTAAGTAATTAGGTAATTTAGATTTGAATATTTGTAAAAAAGTAAAATGAGCCAAAATCCCACAATTTTCATTAAGTAAGTTATTTAGCTAGCTTTGTCTTTTAGAGACTGTCGCCTGACCTCCGCAGATGACCTCGGCGAAGGCTCAGATAGCTAAGGGATTTTACATAAAACCCGTTTTCGTAAAACTTAAATGAGTCACAGTTTAAAAAATATGCAACTAGACTAGAGTAAGGTTGCGGTTTAAGTACCTACATAATATTATCACAAAGAGTCGTAACTTTTACTATGGGACCAACCCCAAAATCAAGAAAATCCTTGACAATACGTACCATAAAACCACCCAACTATAGCCAATAGCTCCCAAATACTACAGTCCAAAACTAGAGTTAGACCAAGCTAAGTTTGCAGCGATTTTGATAGCCTAGACTGACGGTGCAAGTGTTATTTTATTTTGAACCTCAAACTTCTATACGAGATTATGACGTTTAAATAACACTTTCAATGTCTAGGAGATTTTAATATTTATTGCACTTAAGAAAACACACTGTGCAAAGGGTGAACTTAATGCCATAAGGTATTTTCTACCAGTCAACCTTTAGGCAAAGCAGATAAGTTGTAGGTGGCAGATACTTAATAAAATTACGAGTACGTAATGATTGAATGTGTGATAGATCTGTTGTAGTACTCGGATTCGGATAGTTGGGTGGTTTTACGGTAACGCAATCTGGGGGCCTACCGCGAAAATCTAAGTTCGCAAATTGCGGTCATTTTATTATGCGTTCATTGGAGTAGAAGAGAAAGATCCCCGCGATTTGCGAATTTCGGTTTTCGTGGGAACCCCTCTGTGCATGCCTTTAACGTTGTACTAACAAGTACATGAAGTCGACGCGTCGCCTTTGGCGTTTTGCGTACTTCTCGTTTTACTCTGACTATAGTGCTGTCATCCTGGTATTAATACTATTAATGCGCTCAGTGCAGTAGCAAGCCTTGTTGTTCCTCGTAACGGTAACGGGCAGAAATGCGGTTGCATTAGCTTTGTACAATGTATATTATTCGAGCATGACGTAGTCCGTAGAAATAACTATATTTTGTTTCTTAATTCACCATTAATCAGAGTGTGATGTATAGAAATGTTGGTAACGTCGTTAGCAGGTCACACAGCACATCAACGTACTAATCAAGATTACAAATGGCGGCAGCAGCATGACATTGAGAAAGAACTGTCAACATTTTCATAATAACAAATTTTGTTGTGTGTGGTTTGGTGAAACTATACTATCCGCAAACCAAACTTACGGCCGGGGTCGTAAAACTTCTCATTTGCACTCACGCGGTCGTAGCTATCATGAGAGAGATAGTGATATGACCCTGGCCCCTGGTCCTCAGTTTCGTTTGCGGCTACTATAGTCATTAGAAAGGTACATACTTTGAAAATGACGTAGGTACTTTGAAAGGGGAGTCCTAAGTGATGAACTACCTCGGATGCCATACCTATTTATTTCGAAAATGACTTCCCAAAAAGGACCTATTTCTATAAAAGGGAGTTTTTAATACTCTGTGAACTGTGTCTCAAACACTGAAGTCAGTTACCTATGGCTCAAATTCAATTGTAACATAATCGTTCTTTAAAATATCATATTTCTTGTATGTGACAATTGTACTACGCATAATCCTATTCAGAGCAACCTATCTACTTATAAACGGACAAAAAAAGGAACTGAGTATCTTGTTAATAGTATATCATTACAACTGTGACCTGTTTTGCTGTGTGTTAAACGAATTTGTATTGTTACTCTTTCGTAGTTAGGTATATATTGTGGAGTATGTACATCAGACGACCGGCTACACGGTGATAGTGTTCCAGCTTCGATGGCGCCACTACGTGTACTTCAGCTCTTTTGTGGTGCGCGTGCCCCGAACGCTGCGCTGCAGGGACCATCGAGTGCGCCGACCAGTTTTGGCCGAAACGTTAATGCAATTTACTATTTTTGACATTTAACCATTATAAATACTAACATAACCGTAACGGACGATTACAGTTTACGGTTCAATTTGTACTGGATAATTGTCAATTGCAATTAATGTTCGGCCAACACTGGCGCCGACTTCGGAGATTCCGAGGAAAACTGCCGAATATGACACAAGAGCAGACGATTCAACGGAACCACGACGTTCTGTCGCTAAAATAGTGTTAAGTTTTATGTTTAGAATCGAATATAATTATTTATTGCGAAACCATGGTACATATATGTAGTTGTTACAGTAAAAAGTTGTGAGAACACATGGCACCCTGTTAGGGCATTGCAAATAAATCTTTCATCTAGGTATAGTTTATAAACATTTGTATACATATGTATGTTACTTAGTCTATAAGGTATTTTAAATATAAACGTTCTTGTCAGATTAAACATTTTAGAATAAAAAGCAGTCTGTGCGGAAAGAGAAGAGTCGTGGAATGTATGGGGCCCAATACATTCCACTACTCTTCTTTTTCCGCACAGACTCTGATTTGAATGACGCTCCAAAATCTAGAATAAAATATAAGTAAAGATCGGAGGATTTCTGCCTCCTGCATTGGGACACATACCCAGACAAAGGATGATCTATTTATAACCAGATAGTATTAGCTCATAATGTCATTTGCAAAAACCCGCACCATTCGTTCCACGGGCTCTAGTTAACCACCGGACGCGCGCACAATGCGACACGGTCTGCGCTCGCGCATATAGTAGCTGCAATCAGTTTCGCCTCTTAGGCTGCTTGCACATGGCAAGTGATGCTTAATCGCGGACTTAACAGCTTGATATCATACCGGAAGACCGCTGTAGAGGTAAATGGCTTGACCTGGCAAATTTTGTGCCACCAGGTCGAGAAGTCTTTAAATAAATTAATATTACAGGAAAACCTTACACAAATCGACCTAATCCCATAGTAAATTAAATAGGGCTTTTATGTGGACCGTAGAAGTTCAGGGTAGTCGCATTTGTCCATAATTTATTTAGATAAATTCTCACTTAACAAGCGTTAACATAAAGAACGCGCAATTGTTGCATCTCGTGTGAAACTACCCTAACAATCCCATATTAATTTTCAACTTCGAACTCTATCGAAATCATCATAAAGTTCCGTTTTGTTTGTATTTGTTTAATTCTAGTTTACCGTAAGGTAAGTATATAACTTATACTGGTGTATGTTGCAGTGGTTTGTTCTGCGGTTGTTGGTTTTGTAAATTGACCGTAATTACACTAATTTGACGTTTTTTTTTGACAATGGGAACAATGTCACATAGTATTGAAAGCAAAAATCGACTCGTTTTAATGGCTGCTCGTGACATGGCGACGGTTATGGCTCTTTAGTACCTAAAGTAAAATCTGTATCAATCTAATATGCTATTCGAAATTGCATCGTAAAAATGTATATAAGTAAATATGCCATTTTGATGTCTCAAAATTTGCGAGTTATCACGAATAAAAACTAACATAATTAAGTAACAAAAAACATCCGTACCTTATGAATTACATATGAAAAAAAAAGCGGCCAAGTGCGAGTCGGACTCGCCCATGAAGGGTTCCGTATTTAGGCGATTTATGACGTATAAAAAAAAACTACTTACTAGATCTCGTTCAAACCAATTTTCGGTGGAAGTTTACATGGTAATGTACATCATATATTTTTTTTAGTTTTATCATTCTCTTATTTTAGAAGTTACAGAGGGGGGGACACATTTTACCACTTTGGATGTGTCTCTCGCGCAAACTATTCAGTTTAGAAAAAAATGATATTAGAAACCTCAATATCATTTTTGAAGATCTATCCATAGATATCCCACACGTATGGGTTTGATGAAAAAAAAATTTTTGAGTTTCAGTTCGAAGTATGGGGAACCCCAAAAATTTATTGTTTTTTTTCTATTTTTGTGTGAAAATCTTAATGCGGTTCACAGAATACATCTACTTACCAAGTTTAAACAGTATAGTTCTTATAGTTTCGGAGAAAAGTGGCTGTGACATATGGACGGACAGACAGACGGACAGACGGACAGACGGACAGACAGACAGACAGACATGACCAATCTATAAGGGTTCCGTTTTTTGCCATTTGGCTACGGAACCCTAAAAACTTCTCGTTTACGACGTTTGCGTTTATGTCTGACGAGTCAGAAATGTGAAGAGCTAATTATATTAGAACTATAGTGGCTCTGTCATTTTAAAACGTTTCCAAAAACTGAATCGTCGAAAAAATCTATATAGAATAATAGAACCTGTTCAAAACATTTCACGAGAACCACTTGAGAAATGCGACTTGTACCTACAGGAGGACAGACAGACAGACATCTCGGATATATTTAAATAAAAATTCCCATAGTTACACTTAACCGGCACTTTTCTAACTTCTAACTATAAGCTATAAGCTAGCTAGAGCAATTTTATGACAATATAATCGTCTTAAATTGACTCAAATAATCGGATTAGACGCGATTGAGACGAAATTACAAACTATTATATCCCGCGGCTAAAACCATTTTGGAAGGGCTGAGTGGCAGGCACCCTTGAGAATAAAGAATCTATTATTTTTACACAATTATACAACAGTAATATTGCATCCCGCTTTTTAGGGTTCCGTACCCAAAGGGTAAAAAACGGGACCCTATTACTAAGACTTCGCTGTCCGTCCGTCCGTCCGTCTGTCACCAGGCTGTATCTCATGAACCGCGATAGTGATGAAATTTTCACAAATGATGTATCTCTGTTGCCGCTATAACAAAAATAAACAATAAAAATACTAAAAATAAAATAAAATAAATATTTAAGGGGGGCTTCCATACAACAAACACGATTTTTTTGCTCTATTTTTTGTTGATGGTGCGGAACCCTCCGTGCGCGAGTCCGACTCGCACTTGGCCGGTTTTTTCTATAACAGCTTAACAGATATTATTAAATCATAATTTATATAAACTCATTACAACTACAAAGGTAACTGAAGATCTTACACCACATTAAACCCTTATTTCTTATAAAATCCCATAATTTCATTTGACACAACGAAGATCACAGATAACATTACGAGAGATCTGAATTATCACATCATTACATTATACGCTTCCATAATTTGTAGAAGATTAGAACCAAATAAATCAAGATGGTATTTTAATGAGATACTATTTAGAATATATCGACTGATGATAAAATATGGGATATGTGGAGTATTCTCGGGCTGTTACGTAAGCTTCGATGTTCCCGGTTTGAGACCACCTCGTTGCCGTTTTTTGGTCATTTAATTAGTAGGAATCTTCAAGGTCTAGGCATTTTTTGGACTAATAATGTGATGTAAAGGTATTTTAATAGGGCTAGAATTTTTCATTTAAATAGAAACCTTTGTTTAGTTTGTGGTTATTGTGTCTCTATCTTTAGTTTCGATCTCTCACAACTTTTTAGTTAATTAATTATATGTATGTTCTAAAACTATGTAGATACATGTTAATTTTAATTAATTATTGATTACAGCCTGTAGTGTGTGTACTATGCTTTACCCACACACATGCATTAGCTTTAGCATATAATGTCAATGTACCTACGCGTTATTTTAGCAGAATACAAGTCGTTATATTTTGTACATTTCCTGGTAGGTACTTTCTCATATTTTATGCCTAAGTTTCTTGAAAACGTTCATATAAGTATATTATATAGTTTCTAGAAAACGAATATATAATACCTACCAGTTCTGAAGAAAATTGACATAAGTATACATACCTACACATCTGTTACATTATACATACGTACATTATAAACGTATTACACAATAATAGTAATATCTTAAAATTAAACAAATTTTACGCTTACTACAATTAAGTTCTGATAACATAATTAAGCTCTTAAATACAGGGCATTATGATAATAAATAACTATAATTATGACAAGTAAATTTATATCTCAATCGTACACTAACATTAATTTAATACCCAGTTCCCGTAATGATTTATAGATGTTTGACATGGAAATTATGGGAATTAGGTCAAGCTTCAAGTTCAATGACCTTTCTATGAGGTTCGACCCCCTGCTATTTAGTTAATTATCGTAGACCTATTAGAAAGTATTTGAGTCAAATAATGATTCCCTTTGAGAATGTCAATCACATCATTTTTATTTTATTTCAAAATGTATGTATTACTCAACGGATTATGAAGAGAGATTAATGTTTTTCAAGTGTGTGTTTATTTCTTTGCTGGCTAACGCTGGTCTAAGATCTTGAAATAAAATACCTACATACATACCAACATGTTACTGAGACCTCAGTTTCTTATCCATAATTTTATCCAGGTCCAAATTTACCCTATAATTAATTAAAGGAACCGGCGCTTAATGTATTACTGGTAATAAAATCATTTTATTACAGTAAACAGTCGCTACTACTAACAGAAATAATGCTTTAGGACTTTTAAGAAGCTTTTACACGCTATTCGATCCGTTTATTATCATAAAGTTTATCAAAACTTTAAGTTATTTACATTTTTTTTATTTGGCCGTGTTGATACGTTTTTTTTTTTTTTGTAAAATACTATCCTGTTGTAATTTTTATTTTTCTTTAAACCAAAAATAAATCATAAATCAATTATTCGTTGAAATGTTCTTAAAATTAAGCAAGTAACTTATTTTACGAAAATAAGTGTAATTACATATTAAAATAGAGAAGATGTACAAAGCCAAAGCAGCAATAAAATTAAATGTATTTATTTTCTGAGTCTCACGGAAGTTCCATAGTTTAAGCTTTCAAAGAAACTCGGAAGTAGGGGAGATAGGGGATCATTGAGCAGTCATGAGGCTGGGCACCCCCTTGTAAATCAGGACGATTTTTACAAGGGGGTGCCTGAGCCTCCCGACTGCCCAATGGTCCCCCTACCTCCTCTACCCCTCCTCCTCTCCTCTTTTGCTAGTTTTAAGGTATTTATGTATGGACCACTAGTTGCCTGAAATAAAGATTCATTCATTCATTTATTTTACCTCTTTTATTATTATTTTATCCTTTAATTCCCTGAATAAAACCGACAGCCCTCTTAACCCTATCTCCGCGTTCGAGATAGGACTACTAAAAGTGGTTTAACATATGTAGTTACTTACAGGCTAGATAAAGGAATACCCGACGGTGTAACGGGTTATGGGCATGTGGAGGTCGTATCGCATTTATAATGACGCTTGGCAATGAGAAAATGGAGGGTGTATTATTTACTTTATTGTATTAAATTCTCAGTATTGGTATTTATAGGTAGCCGCAACCACTCGGCACAGCCATGGCATAGATGGTTCCAATATAAGCGTAGTGATTAAAATTACATGAATTAAACCATACAAATATTATTTTAATCAATCTCAATCATAAACGCGTCCGGTAGTGCGCCGTCCAAGTCGCCAATTTTATCAATTACTCACCCCATTTGTTTTACCAATAAATAAATAAAGCACCTCCATTCACCATAAATCAGAAACTAATTGGTCTCTCGGCGAGTGGGCGATTGTAAGTCATCGGATTTTCAATATTGCCTCCAGCTCATTAATATACGTTTTCAATGTTGTCAATTTAACTGGCATTAGATTGCGGAAATTAATTTCTTGAAGGCTTGGCCGTGGTTTTCATTTTTAGTATTGAATGTTACCCTCGCGTTTTGTGAACATTATGTTTCCAACAAAACGCATTATCTGCGCCAAGACGAATTTCTTTTGATTTCTCAATAAGATCCAAGATTTTGGTGCCGGTGAAGAAGACCTACTTGCGGTTGATGTCGCTGTGAGCGCTCATTAGCGGAAGTAGGTAGGTTATTCCTATAATAGCTAATACCCCTGGCAATTTTCAAACGCTTCAATGGGCTCTTACATTACAAGTATTGTAATAAGTCAAAAAAACACAAATATTAATTTTAAATTAGCAAATAACTAAATATCTGGAGGCAATGTTTCCAGATATATGCTAAATCTAACTAAAACTTGCTACCGATTTATTTTATTTTAATTACGTTTACCGCTACCGTCGGCTATAAATGCAATAATAATTGAAATTTCGTACCGACTTGGCTAAATATGCAATAATATATGCATATTATGTCACGTTTTTATACAAACTTATAGTGAATGAGAACAAGATCCTTGACATGGAATAGTAGATACAGTGTAAGTACAATGTAAGAAATATAGTACCAGATTACTAGATTATTTCTTCATTAAATATTTTATTACCGCGTTTAAACCTTGAAAATTAATTCAAATTATCTACTCATTACTAGTATTCAATTATTGTTAGATGACTATTAAACACATAAGTTAATCAGTCATAAAATCCAGTGTAACCTTACAACCACATAAATTACGTAGGGTACAGTACAATACGTCTAACTTTAGTTTATTGATATTATGATTAGTACCTACATGGTCTAGGTGGACATTTGACTTTCTTATTTCTGCAACCATAAAGTCAGTATTACAAGCATCCTACAATTACTTGTTGTATTTTAAATATTCATTTTATTTTGTTCGATTGTTACATGAATCCCATTATGCAACGGGAATTATATGCTATAATAATTATGTCAAAAACTATTATATATAAGTAATAACAAACCCCTGGCGCCACCTTTATCTACTAATAAATCAGATAATTATAGATCAACAGACAGACGAGTGGGTAACACTGGTTGCAAAAGATTTGCTCACCCGATTATGGTGAAAATATGTTTCCTGTTATGATAACTCGATATTTTGTAATAGATTATAAAGTTGAATATAACTGTATTGATTTATTGTCTTGTTTTATACCTTATCTTATCTGGCGAAGTCAATCTTGCAGGCAGATTGGTTCATTCCCAGAAACAAATGATGTTGACTTTTATAATAAGTTAATAGATATCTCATAAATAAATAGATTTTTCCATTTTTTCTAAGGTGAGGTAGGGATATTTCCCTACCTTCGATATCTATATATATAAATGCAAGTGTCCTGACTGACTGACTGACTGACTGATTCATCAACGCAGAGCCGAAACTACAAAAGCTAGAAAGTTGAAATTTGTACACTAGGTTGAATTTATAAAGTGTACAAGAGATAAGAAGCGATTTTGAAAAATTCAACCCCTAAGGGGGTTAAAAAGGGGATGAAAGGTTGTATGGGGTGCAAGTTTTATTTTAAGCTAGGAATTTGAAACTTTGTAAAAATGTACTATATTAAAAAACAAGAAAACTAATTTCTGCGTTTTCGAAAATTCATCCCCCAAGGTGGTGAAAAAGGGGTTGAAAGTTTGTATGGAGATCAAATATTTTTGTGAGTGTTGGACTTGAAACTTTGTATATAGGGATATTATTATAAGACGGGAAAAGTAATTTCAGCGTTTTTGAAAATTCATCCCCTAACAGGGTTAAAAAGGGGTTGAAAGTTTGAACCCATTACAAATGCTTTGAAACTTCTTAGAAAGACATAATAGGCGATGACAAAAAAAAGGAATTGCGACGTTTTAGGTAATTCAACCCCTAAGGGGTTAAAAAAGGGGATGAAACTTTGTCCTGGGGTGCAAATTTTATTTTAAGCTAGGACCTTGAAACTTCGTAAAAATGTATTAAATTAAAAAAAATTAAAACTAATTTCAGCGTTTTCGAAAATTCATCCCCCAAGGTGGTAAAAAAGGGGTTGAAAATTTGTACGGAGATCAAATATTTTTGAGAATGCGGGACTTGAATTTTTGTATTTGGGGTTATTATTAGAAGACAGGAAAAGTTATTTCAGGGTTTTGTAAAATTCATCCCCTAACAGGGTTAAAAAGGGGTTGAAAGTTTGTATGGAGTTCAAATTTTATTTTAAGCTAGGAACTTGAAACTTCGAAAAATATTTGTTATTAAAATACAAGAAAACTAATTTCAGCGTTTTTGAATATTCATCCCCTAAGGTGGTGAAAAAGGAGTTGAAAGTTTGTATGGATATCAAACATTTTTTCGAACGCGGGACTTGAATCTTTGTATTTCGGGATATTATTAAAATACAGGAAAAGTAATTTCAGCGTTTTGTAAAATTCATCCCCTAACAGGGTTAAAAAGGGGTTGAAAGTTTGAATCCATTACAAATGCTTTGAAACTTCTTAGAAAGGCATAATAGCCGATTACAAAAAAAAGTAATTGCAACGTTTTTGGAAATTCAACCCCTAAGGGGGTTAAAAAGGGGATGAAAGTTCGTCTTAGGGTGCAAATTTTATTTTAAGCTAGGAACTTGAAACTTTGCAAAAAGGTATTAAATTAAGATACAAAAAAACTAATTTCAGCGTTTTTGAAAATTCATCCCCTAAGGTGGTGAAAAAGGGGTTGAAAGTTTGTATGGATATCAAACATTTTTTTGAACGCGCGACTTGAATCTTTCTATTTGCGAATATTATTAGAAGATAGGAAAAGTTATTTCAGCGTTTTGTAAAATTCATCCCCTAACAGGGTTAAAAAGGGGTTGTAAGTTTGTATGGGGTTCAAATTTTATTTTAAGCTAGGAACTTGAAACTTCGTAAAAAGGTATTATTTTAAACGGGCAATAAATTAATTTCAGCGTTTTTAAAAATTCATCCTTTAAAAGGGTTAAAAAGGGGTTGAAAGTTTGTATGGGGTTCAAATTATATTTTAAGCTAGGAACTCGAGACTTCGTAAAAAGGTATTTTATTAAAAGCGAAGAAAACTCATTTAGTGTTTTCGAAAATTCATCCCTCAAGGTGGTGAAAAAGGGTTTATAATTTTGTATGGAGATCAAACATTTTTGTGAGTGCGAGGCTTGAATCTTTGTAAAATGGTATATTATTAAAATACGAGAAAAGTAATTTCAGCGTTTATAAAAATTCATCTCTTAATTAAAGGGTCGAAAGGGGGTTGAAAGTTTGTATAGGGTTCAAATTTTATTTAAAGCTACATACTTGAAACTTCGTAAAAATGTATTTTATCAAAAGAGAAGAAAACTAATTTCAGAGGAGGCCAAACATTTTTTTGAGTGCGGGACTAGAATCGTTGTATAAAGGCATATTATTAGAATACCTACAAGAAAAATAATTTCAGCTTTTAAAAAATTCATCCCCTAAAATGGTTAAAAAGGGTTTGAAAGTTTGTATAGGGTTCAAATTTTATTTAAAGCTAAGAACTTCAAACTTCGTAAATAGGTAGTTAGGTAGTAGGTTTTATTAAATAGAGGACATGAAAATCTTCTACGGGGGTTTAGAGGGATTACATCGAGGACAATTTTATTCAGTTAGGGGCTTGAAACTTCGTAGGTTGTGAAAGACAAGTCTCATGCGTTGTATAATATTAATAATTAAGAAATGATTAACCGTCCTACCGCAATCTCTTGCTGCATAATGTTCTAAGCTAATGTAGAATATATAACCACCAATATACAAATCCACGCGTACGAAGTCGCGGGCAACAGCTAGTAGGTACATATATCAACACCATCCTTAGAAAAAATGGAAAAATTATGGACCCTCCTTTGGAATATCCCTTAAAATGTGTCAACGCAAAAAAGCCGTCCTAACTACTCTTGGTAAGCCTTCTATACAATGTACTACTGTTAAATGAACTTGAACATAAGTACATAATAGGCTGGTACTTGAGCTTTGGAATTATACATTAGCAACAAGTAGATACAGTGAACAAGTACAAGATCTGTATTTTTTTATTGTTTTCAGAGTAACGGCTGGGCTGTAGGATTGGTAACATAGTTCCAAATTGTACGAAAGATCAGTCCGATCGAATTTGGATTAAGATAATTTCATACCGATTAGATCCGGATTGCAAACATTCAGTACGCGTTAGCGTAAAAATATGTGTGTACGGACATTTCAAGATTGGTTGAACTCTAGGTATAGTTGTTACGTTAACGAAGTAAAAGTTTTACAGCAGCCAATAATACAGTAGGTAGCACCGCCTTCTCGAAATGGGAATTGTTAATTGGAAACTAGTATAAAACGTATTAAAATGTCAGTCTGTCTATAAATGGTGGTTCTTAATTTGTACGAGCCGTATAATGTCTTAAAACACTTAACAAACATGCTCTTTTACGAATTGCAAGTGGACGTAACAGTGACACAGTTTTTATAATGAGACTTTTTAAAGTATTTAGTGAATGTAAAATGAACTGAATAATTGGTAAATATTGGTTAAGCCTGAAAAGTGACTTCAAATAAAATAAACAGGTACGTATCTATCAAGAAAAATGCATGTAGGATTTAGGTAAATTAAGAAAAGTTAAAAGTATAAATCTCTGCATTCTTAATGATACTGACAGCTGTCAGCACAGAATTAAGTTTCAAAAGTAATAATCACATAATACATATATATATGACAAGTAATTCAAACTACTTACTCAATAATATTATTTCTACAACTTCGCGCGTTACTCGCACGTCGGCATCCAAAATATTGACCCAACGTCAATATGAGCACCGGTATTATATACAAAAGATACAACATAACATACTTGTATTATTACAGTTCACAACATAAATTACTACGGTAAACGTATTGTTCAGGTAACGGGTGCTGGCCCATCGTTGTGACATTGGGACATTCTCTAGTGCAAAGTCATAGAATTGCATTGTGTTTGGGTTTTTCAAATAGTATACATATACCTACATATCTATGACAATGGTTTCCTCTTGAGATGCATCCAGAACTGATAAGTTCACAAAAAGAAAAACACACAAAAGAGCATGTTAACAAAATACCCGATCGCTCCCGTATTTAAGATGTGCAGCTAGAAATGCCATATGATTTTTTTAATGTCCTGACAAAAGACCGATCACCCTGAAGGGGCCCACAGATTACCAGTTCGCCGGAACTGTCACTTTTTGCGTCAACTAACAGGCTGATATCGTCCGGTGAACTGGTAATCTGACATTCGCCTGGACGGTATTTTACATATGAGCAGCGCGATGTGAATGCATGCAATGAGCGAAATTACTGTATATTTATGAAATAAAATTGATTATCGGTTAAATCTACCTAACATACCACGGCACAAAAGGGAAATACCCCCTTATGATTACATTGATGATTAATGACATTGGATAGTTTTAGAACTTGGTCAAATGTTTACACTTACAATTTTCAAAATGTAGTTTTCTATGTCTACTAGCGTGATTAGTAGGTACCCACAGAAGAATCGCACACGGATTTAAGTCCGAATTTGTATTTTCAAAAATTCAAAACACTCGTAAAACAAATACCTATTCGACAAATTTCATACAGACCAATAACCGTTTCGGGAACGTCTTTAGCCAATACAAGTCACAAACAGAATTATAAGTCCCGAGGCTTGTTCTGATTGTACGTTAGATGTTTCGTCGACGAAATGTCACTTCTGACACTGACTGATCAGATCCATAACAAATCCATACCCTGTTATTACAATAAGAATAAGCCTCACAGGAACAGTTAATTTCTATTTCACCCGCCTTCCAAAAGGAGGGTTATGTTTTTCTGACCCAGTGGCGATAGCGACTGTTGCGTGTGGGCGTCGTCGGGGCTACGTTAATTGGTCCGTCATTACCGCCTCCGTATTAACGAAGCTTTCTGCTTGAGAAATCTTACTGGGGACCGCTTTCGGACTTTGACAATTGCTCCTTGATTTGATAGTTAACTGCGGAAGAAGGGTTTTGGATTTTCTGAAAATTGCATAAACTGGAAGCACTTTTTACTGTAGTAACAGTAAGCAAGAAACCTTGGTAAGCATTGTAATATTTGTAATCATGTAAATAAAGTTTTTATCTATCTTTCTATATAATTAAGTGCTGCCAAAATAAGAAGTGCTTCTGGTATAGTATAGATATAAGCGCTAGCCCAAGTCATCTAATGTAGGTTGTTTTTTCAAACCTCAGCCGTACTCCGCAAGGTGCCTCGTCCTGTCCGAAAGTTTTCATTATTTTTTCGGAATTACCTAATAGACAGCAACCACATTATCGATAATGTTCTTTATAGAGAACACTGAGCAGAGCAACTGTGAGAACTACGCCGATTATTATTTCGTACGATTACTCGCGGACTATAATATAACAAGTAATATAAGTACGAGTGACATCCAGAGCAAGCAATGTCAAATCAAGTGGAGTTTATAAAGTTCGAATGTTACTTCAGCCAGCTGGAGGATGTGTAAATTAGTGTCTATTTTGCAATGGAGGGTGACGCCTTGTGATTTTTCTCATATGTATAGGACGGGGACGAGAATAGGCGGGGTAACCGTTAAAGGTTTTGGTCAAAAACACAGGTCTATTTTTTATACCTTACATTAAGTAGGTATTCAATATATGATCAATACGCAAATACCCGTCATGAAGTCACTTACAATCTGAGCGTTTGTGTTATAATTTTTGACATTTGCCTGTACATTTTTAAGGCATTTTCGTTTATTTATTGAAATCCTATCAGCGTGGACCATGAAAATTGAAATCTACAGTCAATTTTATAATTGCCACAATGTATATATTGGTAAACGAAATACAAGAATATTTGCAGAAATGAAGTTAGGTTCCATGTTTTTTCAACGCAGCAAATATTTTCTGGAAAAAATAATTGCAGGCATGAAAGGTAGCTATTATATAATCTGTGATGGAAGTTCAGGTTTTTTATAAGATTATTTACATACCTAGTTTGTCAAAGGACTGTCTTATTTCAAATATAGACAGAGAGAATCATACTATCTTTGTCTTACACTAGTACTAGCACCCAAAAGAAAAGGATGAGTATAGCTTTTTTGTTCTTATTTACTGACAAATTGGTTTGACCAACTATATGTTAAATTTATAAATATAAGCAGCCATTTATTTACAAACAAGATATATACAGTGTATTACTAAAAGAAATTAAAAACTAGCTTAAATCTAAAATAGGCCCTTGAGGCATTGTACCAATTTATAAATTACTTTACTTTCTCTACAATCAACATACAACCCACGTATGAAACATCAATATAAGATGCGTTATTAATATATGTACCTATATGTATATGTAATTTATAACTACCCATCTTATGGCGTTTTAATTAATAAAGCAATGATACTTTCTAAACATAGCTTGATTGCGGCCATATTTAAGTTTTTAATGTTTGCTACCGGCGCTTCGTTGTGAAATAATTAATATTTAACTATGTAATTAATTTCATCGTAGGTCTAAATCATATTTATCTCGAGAACCTCATCTCTAGATATATAATGATACACGTAATCTTCATCTTCGGATATTTCAAAAGACTTTTCAACCACCTATGTACAGTTATCTGCAGAGATAGGTGACCCCCTTCATAGAAATTTGTTTTCAAGGGGACCTCTCTCTGCAACTGACTGTACAAAAATCTCAAATGTCTTAAGTAAGGCCTGATGACGTTTTCGATAAATTTTGACTTTAGCACGCACAAAGCCCAAACGTTCATAGGACAAGAGCCTCGAGTTTCTAATTATGAAAATTAAACAAATAACGTTCCGATCTTGTCCACAGCAGCAGCAGGAGCGGCGTATCACTGGGCGCGCACCTCGTGTGCGCACGCGTCGCCGGCCTCACCGACAAGCAGCGCAACATGTGCCGCGCCACGCCCGCCGCCATCGCTGCCGTTGGGGACGGTCTCAGGTACTGTCACACTCAGGTACCTACTGACATAGGCCTCGTTCACTGTCACAGGCCTCACGGACAAGCAGCGTAACATGTGCCGCGCCACTCCTCGCCTCCTGCCATATCAGGTAATGTCACGCTCAGGTACTGTCACAGGCCTCACGGACAAGCAGCGCAACGTGTGCCGCGCCACACCCGCCGCTATCGCCGCCGTTGGGGACGGTCTCAGGTACTGTCACACTCAGGTACCTAATACTGACATAGGCCTCAGTCACTGTCACAGGCCCAATGCTGCCTTGCTGTCACGAAACCTGGTGGAGTTGCATAAAGTCTGCATCTTGAACATTCAGACTTTGCTTATAAACAGCAAATACACAATCATGTTAATTTTACTAAGAACGACTTACATAGTTGAGGTTTAAAATAGCTATGTCAGCAGTCACCCCAAACAGAATTTCAAATTCACCGACTTCTGGAAGTGTTAAGATTTTAGCAGGCAATGCTTGTAACTTGTGTTGCACGTTATGCCCATGTCCTTAAGGTCTATTTTGTCACAGGATGGCGTATGCAGAGTGCCGGCAGCAGCTGTCCGGGCACCGATGGAACTGTTCTGGAGTGGGCGACGGCAACGATTTCGGACACATCATGCCTTTAGGTTCGTGCCCAGCTATTTACTGTCACATCTGGAAGATTTATTAGTATGTTAATTAGCGTACATCTCGTGTTAATTGATATGAATCAATGTTTACAACTACAATAGGTAAGAGAAAAGAGATTATATAGTTAAAATAAAATAATCACCTGAACTAATTTAAGATGCACTGACTAGGAACTTCAAGAATGAAGAGAAAGCACGAAACAAGTCTGATTAATATAACAATGGTTTATTCAAAGAGAACGATGATGATATTAATTTTAGCGCTAAGATTGATTCTACCCTCATACATAAACTCATTTACTCATATATTATATGTATCACCAACACCAACGTCAAATGCCTATACATATACATGTAGATCAAGTATTGCTAAAGTTCATAGAAGAGTCCCTCAGGTTCTATAGTAGGTCCAACTTCATTCATGATCTCATTCTGATATAAAATCAAAATAGGTACAGTCATATTAAATTATAACCTATCCTAATAGTATACCATCCTGCCATCCTAAGTAATAAATTTATTGTCATATGTTAATACAACATAAATGACAATGACTAAAACAATAAAACGATACAACGATCATTTTAACAATAAAGTTCGCCGTTCGTGACTACGACTTCATCGTCCTGTGTTTGGCGTAATGCTAACGCGGAAGCGTTAAACTAACGCTACGATGTACGATCAGTCGATCACACTGCGAATACGCACACTGATTCAGCAAGACGGCACTGTGGAAGTATATAACTACCTACTGTACTTAAATATAATATAGCGATGTCCCGTTCGCACACCGGACTTCATCGGAAATGGTCAAATATTTACGTAAAAACATGTCCGTTTAGTGACAACAATCGAAATAGTAGAATATTTTCATCATATTATTGATATTATTCATTTTTAAGTGCTCTTAAAAAACTGTTGTCCATTTCATTAGTGGCTCTGTAATTCATTAACATGAAATACCTAAATAAAAGTTATAACTAAATTTATAAATTTGTCCTTTATAAAGGACTTAGGGATCCAGTAGGACAGCTTCACAAATGTTAAATCAAATAAATAACTTATTTCAGTAAATCGCCGCAAGGTTTAACTTGTACCAAATAATTAATGCGCGATCAGAAATAATTCAAACAGTTTATTAAGATAATATCAAACTAAAGTTTATTACGGCATTGTCATCATGTTTACACTGATCTGTGAATTTTCATATGACAGCTTAAATAATGAACAGTTAGATATTATCATATTTAATATTTAAATAAATGTTTTTGCCCTTTACACACCCTGATGGTTTGACTGTTGCAATAGTTTGACGTTTAAAAAGTGCGACGACAAATAAATGTAAATAATAGTATTTACAATGAAATGAAGTGAATTATTATTCGATATAAGTTCGATGATGTATGTAGTTTTAATTAGTTATTGTCCGAATGACTTGAATATTACTAAAATTATGATTTAGAAATTAATTGCTTTCGATATCGAATTATCGATACACACTCAGTAGGTTCCTAATATGTTTTATCGTAGACCATTGCTTGCATTAATTAAAGTTATTAAAAAAAATTGTTTAAACCGGCATTAAAGAAAATATCATTTGTACCTACCCTGTTAGGGTTCACAGGTTTCAGGTGCTAAACACTGGGATATTTAAGTATGTTAATTATACAAATATTAGTTTTTAATTCATTCAAGTTACCTACATGAAATTAAATATCATTTTATTATATAAAATAAAATTACATTATTTTTGCGCTTTTCCTGTTACACATATAGGGACCAAGCACTAACATTTATCGGGGTTCATTTAGTAGAAATAATTTGTATATTTGATATCTCCTAACTGTACTTCTAGCCGCCATAGTTTCCATAATTCCCATCCTGTTCTTAAGGCAGCCTCGTAATTAAATTCTACATAATCTTTAACAGATAAATCTTAAGCTCTATTTTTGCTTAACTTACAAAATTATGTCATAACCTCCGCCAGATGCTGTAGAAATTTCGAACCTTATTTCTCACTCTATAAAGTCGGGTGTTGAATATGTTTGGTGGGAGATAGGTTTTTTTGTGTCAATAACAGGTAGTGATAATCTCGTTTCCAGAAACATAATTCTTTCGAACCCGATCGATACTTTACTATTTATTTATTAAGACTAGTTTGTTTAAAATCAGTGTCCCCATACAAAACCAAGTTTCAGCGTGATATGGATTCAAGTTAATGATAGAGTATTAGGGAGGAACGAATATTAAGGCTGAATATGTAACATATAGGTTACTTTCATGTAGGTAAACAATTTTGAAATTAATTTTACGGTTTTTCATTCATTCATTCATTCATGTCTCATTCATGATTTTGTTTTTAAATACCGAACTGTTGGGCGGTGAAACAAATAGTTCGCAGGTCCCAATTTTTGTCTATATTAGTAGTTACAGAATATTTTGTTAAGTACTGTTATGCAAACGTTTTTTCAGTATCCATAATACTTTTTAAACCAGTACCTCAGGTTCAGTTCAGTTAAGTTCAGTTTTTTATTTATTTAGTTGTTTCCTGTGATGTGTATGGCAGCCGGCATAACAGCCGTGACGGGATAAAAAGCTCAGTACCAGGCAAATAAACGACAGCCGTCTCACTCCCACGCCGTGATTTATACGGCGGGGCTAATTGACGGCCCGCGTCAATACGACTACGTCTGTCGACAGGACCCTAGTTTATAAGGCCACAAGTTAAAGTTTTACAAGTCTAAAAATACTTCGCCAAAAAGCCTTCATTCGTTAAGCTTGTGTAAAGACTAAAGATTCATTTCATATATTAAGATGTGTAAAGTCTAACCGTCATATTCATCAACTTGGCAGGCGTGGCTCACTCCGCGATTTCGTCGCTTTGCTACAGGTAGCTAAAAGTACATCCGTTCCGGCCCCAATTTTGGGGAAAGCCATAAGCCGCGCGTGGCGCTGTCGCCATCTAGCGGCCATATCTGTGCTGATCGTAACAGACGCGTTTTGTTAGAGAGTGAGTCTTCTGTACTTAGTACTATTATTTATTCTGTGAACTTGGCAAACCTTTATTAATTTTTGTCTCTAAAAACACAAATGTCAAAATGACAGATAAGGACAAACGATTATCAACGGCTTGTTAAGGGGCCCACTGATTAAACGTCCGCCGGACGAACGAACAACTGACGCAGGCCGATATCGTCCGGCGGACTGGTAATCAGTGGGACCCTTTAGTTAGACTAGAGGGACTTTTGCAAATTGTTCGGAACTGTCAACTTTTTGTTCTAACTGACAGGCTGATGTCGTCCGGCGGACTGAAAATCAGTGAGCCCCTTTACACTGTAAAAAATCGTGACCGAGTTTGACAGCCGAACTAGATGGTGCTACGACGTCATATGTAATGTTTAACTTTGCAGCTCAAAACTGTAACGTGTACCCTTATAAAATATGGTCCTGCCGAATCTGTCTACTTATGTCTACATTACATACTCCATTGCTAGAACTACTTCAAAACAGCGTGACATAAATCAAATGAACTGAAAATCTTCATTTGCAGGCAACTATTGACCTTAAAACTAGCATACATATTATTATATAGTAACTACAGTTACCAAAAGCAAAGCGGCTATGTGCAAGATTCCGTAAGTTTATTTGTATGAGCGTATTGTGCACTTCCAAGACCCGTGGAGTGTCAATTAAGTTTTTATTTATTTATTATTTATAGCGTCAGGCGTTAATTGGTTGTTTGTTTACGTTGCTCGTTTGTTTACATTTATATGACGGGTGCGGTCTGATTCGGTCATAAATGTAGGAGCGTGTTAATTCGGAGGTTTTCTTTTTTTGTGAAGCAAGGCTTCTTTACAACATTTTAGTTTGTTTTACTTCTGTAAGTATTTTGTTCTTTTTTAGTAGGTATTTACAAGTTCCGATAAATTTTATTGTTAACTGACTTCTGATTCATAATTTCCAATCAATTTATTTGATTTGTTCTAATTTTACTTACAGTCAGTCAGTCAGTTAGTAGGTAAAGTACTTATCTGTCAGACTCTAATAGTTTTTCAAGTAGAGCCTATCTACATATATAGTAGCATATCTCCTTTGAAAATTATATAAGCGAATAGTGGGTACTTAATAAGATGTCCAAATGTTACATAAATAGCTGTTCCTAAAATTCTGACACGTTAAAAAATCTAACTAACTTCCTCTAACTTCTTCTTCTAACCTCTGCTAAAGTTTGGTATACTAAAGACACATATATGTTAGGTACTTATATATTTAGGCATTGCCCAAACGAATCGGTTCATTAATCAGAAAACAGTCAAAATCTACTTTCAATCTGTTAACCACTGTGTTTCACAATCACCATGCTAAAGGATGTGGCAGTAATAACTGTTGAATCCATTTACTTGTTTTATTTTAATATAACTGAGTACTCAATACATTTATGCATCCAATGCCTAAGTACTTATCACCTCTCACTAGATTATTATTCATGTCCATTCTTACCGTTGCAAATCATCGATTACTCAAAACCTTTTACATCAAAGTGGGGAATAAGCGGGTCTATCTGACTGCACTAATTGACGCATTTGCCTGTCCAGGGCTTCTACTTGTCAGCGGGAGATTACTTTAGGGCCCTTACACACTAGCTTGTCTGGAAAATCACCTGCGATTCTACGATTTAAATTACCTCGATTGTAGTGAACTAATTTACGTATTAGGCTATCCGGTGCTTTTACTAGTCAGCGGACTAATTGACGAGGCAGTCGAGTCCTTGTTAACGGACCATAGCGTTTGGAACTTTGGAATTCTACAGCCAACAAAAGTTACTTGAAGTTGACAGAAAAGTATTGGCGAGTATTGCCCCGATTGCCGAAAAATATGTATGTACTACCTATATGTTTATCAAATGTATTATACGTTATACCTTATCGGTGGCGAGACGTCCGTAGAATTCGATTCCACCGGATTCTAGTCAACTCAATACGAGTAATAGTGCTGTTGCAGCATAAGTTAAAAAAGTAGGTAAGCTGTATGGCTTCAGATTGTATAGGGCTATATATATTTACACCTGTCGTTTTCATCTTCTGAGATCTCTTAATTCCCGTCGTAACAAAATCATTCTGAGCAAAGCTGAAGTTTCCTCATGGCGATCCTAACGTAAAGCCTGCACGCTTTTATACGAGCTTATTGTCGCGTCAACGTACTAGCGATTACGTTCAGACAAGAGTCTGAAGGCACTCTATCTCTAATGTTATTCAGTCAGAGGCTACATTTCAATCAGCTGCCAGCTGCGGGCCCGAATGTAAATATTATTGTGAAATTATGCCATCGCGCGGATAAACATTATAAAACAAACATTTGCGCCTAATCTACAGACTTAAGTCTTAAGTGTTAGTACTTGGAATCGCATTCGACCGCTTAATTGCATTATTCAATTAACGTTTCTATTCTATTTTTATAGTAGTTTATGCAACAGTGATATAATAAGGGTAGTCGAGTTTTGTAAAAAAAGACCCGAGAATTTTAAGAACCAATTATGAGCTGTTGCATACATTACTTTTTCTATGACAGCTGCAGCAAAAAAAAAAAAAAAAAGAGTTATTATTAAAAAAAAAGTTATTATTAAAAAAAAAGAGTTATTATTTAAAAAAAATTGAGTTATTATTTAAAAAAAAAAGAGTTATTATTGTAAATGAAAACATACCTCTTTCAATCAAGATGATCGAACTTGTATCTTTAAAAAAAATAAAGCAGTTGTATTATACTCATAAGATGACTGCTAGCAGTCATCTTATGAGCCTATAGACAAATCATTCAAATGACATTGCTTTAGATATCACTGTCAGTCATTTAATTGACACATTTAAGTGCTGGAGTAGAAAAAACAGTTAATATTTACCTTAGTAGTCAATTTTATTTTATTACATCTAGGTACGAGCTTAAAATGTGTGGGTACTTAATAACTACTTAAGTAGGTACTAATTATGTTTTTTTTTATGTTATAGTTAAGTAGGCAGTCATAAAGGATTTTTGCACTTAATATGTGAATAACTTGCGACAGTGTCCAGTCAGCATCAATTCTCTATTTTATAAATGGAAACATTATATTTACCGTTTGTGGTCAAAAACATATATCCGCTAAACTCTAATTGTTATACATACCTATATATAGAGAAACACTTCTTTTTGTAAAGTATTAGAGAATGGTAAAATACTTTTGACGCTTATCTGTTAATAATGATACAGACTGTACATTCAATGTTATAAATATAGTTATAAAGTGATAATTATAAAGTATACGGAGGGTGCAAAGTATATTTCGTTAGAATAAACATTTAGAGAAATCCGTGATTTTAGCAAATTCACAATTTTTACATAAAGTTATTTTACATAGTTACCCAAATAATATTAGATAGATGCCTAAAAATGCTAACAGACGGGCCGATGGACCGCTTAGCAGGCATAGCAGCTGCAAGTCCCCATTTGCAAGTACCCTTTAGTGTTTCTAATCACTATTTTTGTACAGCTACTAAGGAGGCCGCCTTCACGTACGCCATAACTTCGGCTGGCGTCACGCATGCGCTGAGCGCGGCGTGCGCGCGCGGCGACCTGCCTGCATGTGGCTGTGCAGCTAACAGGTAAGGAACAAAGCTGTATTCACGTACACCGTCATAATGACTGGTGTCATGAAAGCATGGAGTGGCGCGTGCAGTCGCGGTGTCTTGTCTTGTATGCTAGTTGCTAGTTCACGTTACATGCTGATGCGAGTAAAAGGAGTATAGGCGATGTTTTAACACAGTGATGAAGGGAGCAAACGTGCACTGGACAATCTGCATGGCAGTGCATCCATCAGGTTAGAAATAAAGTATGCTATATGGTAGTTTATTTACATCGATGTGATGTAAATAAACTACCATACGATCGAGAGTATGTGTTGTTTTAATTCAGTGACGAGGAAAGCCGCATTCACGTATGAATTGGCAACAGCATATTATACACCGATGCGAAAAAAGGCAGACGGAATGTTTGAACACAGTAGCGTAAGAAGCCACGTCAAGTAAATTATGAAACTGCAATATTCTATCTATTTTACCTTAATTAAAAAAATAGTTACTTACTATTTTTCATGGCTAACACCCAAAATAACCAAGTAATTCTTTCAGCAGGAGACGGCCGTCGACAGAGCAGTTCCAGTGGGGTGGCTGCGGAGAGGCCGCGTATGGAGCGAGATTCGCGCGTAGATTCCTCGACGCAAGAGAGTTGGACGCAGATGCGCGCGGGCGCATGAACCTGCACAACAACCGCGTCGGCAGGAAGGTGAGCGAGGTATACACCTTCTGTAACAGACAGGATACCCTATTCTCCACTCTAACAAGACAGCGAGTCGGATATCGAAGAAGACGTGCGATCCGCGTGAAGATTCTTGGCGGTGACAATCGCTTGCGCTTCGCCATCGAATCGCTTTGTCGTCGTCATCGCTTCCATATTAGTGTGACAGTGACAGTTGCGTTTCGGAGCGTCAGCGATGGGCATCTTGTCTACTGGACCTGGACGTACGAGAGTTGGATCCAGATGAGCGTGGACGCATGATTCTGTACAGCAACCGCGTCGGCAGGAAGGTGAGTGAGGTATACACCCTCTGTAACAGACATGATCCGTTCTCCACTCCAAGATTCCATAATAGGTGGGAGGGAGGTAGCATACGTCGCGCTATCAATTTAAGATTCCGAGTCGCGAGAGATCTAGACGATGCGCGCCGGACGCACCGGGTGTATCAATCTACACTAGAATCGCATCAGTAAAAGGTGAGATAAAAAGATAAACATAAAAAGATAGTTTATTCAAGTAGGCATAATTACAATGCGCTTATGAACGTCAAATAAAGCTAACCGGCTCCAACCCTACACCTCTGCCCCGAGAAGATTTAAATCCCCCCTCAATTGGAGGAGGGTATCCCAATATGGGACCGGCAACAAACTCGGCGGGACACAACTTTAAAAAAAAAATTACATCTTATAATTAACATGCATTAAAAAAATACCTACACCTTCTGTATCAATCAACGCATTATATTTTCTTTATTGTGCAAAATTTACGAGTACCTATCTAGAAACAATGCAAAAAATTCAATGCAAGAAAACAGCTTTGCTTATTTCAACTTACTTACATGGTTATCTCTTTTTTTTGCCTTATTCCTTCCTTACAGCGGTATACATGCAACTAAATTAAATTACGTGCACTTACGGATTGTATTATACCTTAAATTGTTAATTAAATTACCGCAATACAAAATACCTGCATGCTGTTACAAACATTACAAAGACGTTATTGATTATTGTTTTAAGACATAATAAACGCCATCGCATGCCGGCGGCCGATTAAAAAAGTTGAAAGCAAAATGGCGACCGCTCAAAACGGCGGTTAAAAACAAAACGTTTATGTGTCGATATGGTTAAAACTAGTTCTGGATGAGCGTTAATATCTCTTTTAAGTACCACCTCACTTGTTTCGAATTATACGTTGTTATGACTGTTTAACTGCAGGTTTACATTGGAAGGTTCCGCAGAAATTACAAAATGGTTTAAGATTAGTCGTTCCATTAGTCCGTTCTATAACAATGTGACGGTTACGAGTAATATATGATGGTGTTGCCAAATGTTAAATATTACTTAGCTTGAGTGGTCTCTAGTTTTCTAAATTGTTTATGAGCTTTTTGAATTGTTAATAAAGTAAAAAAATGATTAGCAAATAGGTTCTTAGGTTTTGATATCAGATTTAAACCACTGAAAGAAAAACGGAAAAATCCATTGAAAAAAGTGACGCCCATAAAAAAAAATCTTTGCTTTTTTTACACATCGCGCATATACTCGTATTTTCCATGATCAAATGTCATCTATAAGGAATAGGTTCTCTCACTGACTTTATCCTCACCTAAATTGGAAAGTCAGCCAGGGCATGCAGAAAATTATTTCTTAAAAGTACCTATAGGTACATACACTTACACAGTATGTGTTCTATTTTTGCTTCTTTCCCAACGCGAGCTTTGTTTAAAAGTTCCTACTTAATACTTAGCGAGTCTTGGGTGTGACTATTTCTCCTATAAGGAAAAAAAATGTTGCACCCTTACCCACGGAACCCCACTCACACGGCTCAAAAACACCGAATCACGAACGCTCTCGGCGTAATTGCCAGCAACCGGTCGTTTCGCACAATACCGTAATTGGACCCCAAGGCGCTCGAGAAATGTCGGAGGCGACATTAGGTACGATTACTGTGTTGCACGACCGTTTCAATCAATCTACTATTTGCCGGCTTTCTGCACTTGCCAACGACATCTGTCTTATGAGCATGGTATACACGTCAAGTCAATCAATCAATCAATTAGTCAATCGGTGGTAAACTCGTGCTGTAACCCAGGATGTAGATCTGAAAGAAGTAGGTAGGTACTTCACATCACGGCCTACGGCGTACGCCAGAAGACATATATAGTAGTTGAATCTCTGGCTGTCCTGGCATCGCACATCTTATGAAATCCCCTCGATCAAAAAAGAGGCTCTGATAATGCCTAACCGGTGGTTGAAATATTACGCCCCGATTTTTTTATTTTGATAAAAGTAGGTACTTCTATATTTTGTATTGTATGCCTTATGTCATCCTTAAGTTTGAAGGCAAATATTGTTCTGAAATGCTTGTCCTTGTATTTTGAATGTCTATTTGCACCCTCTAGACAAATGGCATGCCGGTTAATCAAAAACGAGTCTTAACTCCTTGGTATAAAGTTTAAGATTAATAACGAAGTAATCAGAGTGTAATGTGTAGTATCAGTGACGATCACCTGCCTGGATTCAAAACATATAGTATCATTTCTTGGAAATCACTCTTGATGTATCTTTTCATTCCATTATATTCTCGACTTTAACTACTTTAAAATAAAGTCTTAATTACAAATGAGCTACCTGAAATTAAAATTCTTGCATTACACACTTAATTTTTATTGAGTTAAAGTTGAAAGTCGAATGGAATAAATATACTCGGAGATTCTTTGAAAATTATAGTGGTTTTAGGTCTTTTGAGCTTAAAGTCTAGGTGTCAGTCGTGGTGGTCTAGTGCTAAGTATCTATTAGAACCAGTTAAGCCATATTAGTATCCGTTTCTACTAATGCGAAGAAACATTTGCATGTATAAATGTTTATGTGGCATTCTAACTGTATATTATGAAGAATTCTAAGATTTTCTATGTACCTAGGTATATTTGTAGAGAAATAACGCAAGATTTTGATTAATAGCTTGACTATACTAATTCACGGAATATGTTACTCAGGTAAAAATTATATAATAACATTAATAACTAAGACCATTGCTTAATGAGCCAAAGTTCATATTCTTGCACACTGCCTTTTTCTACTGCATTCCATCGGATGTTCCTGTCATATTCAACTTCCTCGCGTTGTCCCGGCATTTTGCCGCGGCTCATGGGAGCCTGGGGTCCGCATGGCAACTAATCCCAGGAATTGGCGTGGTCACTAGTTTGTACGAAAGCGACTGCCATCTGACCATCCAACCCAGAAGGGAAACTAGGCCTTATTGGGATTAGTCCGGTTTCCTCACGATGTTTTCCTTGACCGAAAAGCGACTGGTAAATATCAAATGATACATAAGTTTCGAAAAACTCATTGGTACGAGCCGGGGTTTGAACCAGCGACCTCCGGATTGCAAGTCGCACGCTCTTACCGCTAGGCCACCAGCGCTCATTTCGAACTGTTAGATGGATCTACTACGAAATACCGAAAACTGCCTTTACTTATTTGGCAATCAAATATATAAGTAAGTTTTTTTTTCCTTAGATGGTGAAAGACCTGGTCCGCCGCGAGTGCAAGTGTCACGGCGTTTCTGGGTCCTGCGCCATGAGGACCTGCTGGAGAGCCCTACCCCAGTACAAGGCCGTGGCCACCGCTCTCCGAGACAAGTACAGAAAGGCCAAGCTGGTCGCACCTCAGCCACCGCAGTCCCATCTGGTCATACGCAGGTAACTTGAGAGATTACATCTACAATATTACAGAGACATGTCTGCAAAGAGACTGCAGAAGGACCAAATTAGTCTACAGTGAACCTTCAAAGAAAGAAAAGCAAATCATATCAGGCAGTTTTATCACTAATATAACAAAACCGCTTAAGCATAGATCAAGTAATAGTAGATAAACTGTCATTCTATAGAACTTGCTAACTATGTAAACAAAAGTCACTAGTAAATTCATATTTTTTGACAGTTTTAATATGGCGGTTTGTTTACATAGTTAGCAAGTTCCATAGAATGACACTTTAGGTTAGGTAATACCTACTTATTTGTCAAAGAAGCTGGTTTGTTATGTTTGTTCGCTATTGTGAATGCAAACATGGCAGATGAGAGTACCTATTTAACTTGATCACCAGTATTCAATAATTGTTGTTTAATGTCCAGATCAAAGCAAACGATGGCGGTGGGCCGGCAGCCACGCAAGTCAGAACTCGTGTACCTGGAGCCATCTCCGTCATACTGCGAACCTGACGCAGTCTCGGGCTCCCTTGGCACACACGGAAGAGAGTGCAACAGAACCTCTAGAGGTAATACACAAGTCTATCCATGGTCTAAGAATCAAGGGCCCTACTCGATGATGTCATCTTATAATGTAAGTCAGTCAATACATAACGTAGCATCTGCTTAATTGGACGCAGGAAACGAATTCAAATTTTACTGGTGAAACCTATTAATTCATACAAAGTTCAAGACATGTTGCAATAACTAAAAGGAGGTAATAAGGAAAGGAAGGATAAGTTCAGGGTTTTTTAATTGCAGGTGAAGATGGCTGTGAGACGCTCTGCTGCGGCCGGGGCTACAACACCGTACGGGCGGTGAAGGCTACGCAGTGCCGCTGTCGCTTCCACTGGTGCTGTCGCGTCAGTTGTGAGACTTGCGTCGTCCGTACTGAGACGCATGTGTGTAAATAACCAGTAAACCGTCCAACCAACTGAGACGACTAACAGTACTGCCGTTGAATCCATTGCTGTTGTCGTGTTGGCTACACACGAAAATAACTACGTCGTCCGCGCTATGACGCATGTAAATAGGTACCTAACCGTGAAAGTTGGGCTGAGGCTTCAAGCATCCGTTCTGCCTTCGATTCCAATTATGCTTTTTGACTGTATGAAAATAAAATATAACGGAAATAATTGATTGTGTAGGTATTGCACTATTATCTCATTGTACAATACCTGAATGTGTTTTATGTTTTGTACCTATCTATGTATTATCTAATCATAATCAATCAGCTATATAAGTCCAGCGACCTGGTTTTAAAGCGATTGTTTACAATTCAAATTCAAAGTCAAAGTCAAAAGTCGATTCTCTGACGACAGAGCCTTTTATCCACTATTTTTTGTCACGTATTCGTCTATTCCACCACTCTGACAAAGAGTGTAACGACAAAGAATTCGTCTTTCATTAGTACCTGTCATAAGGTACTTAATTACTTACCTATCTATGCTTACTACTGCCATCTTATTCTGAAATTCACCCCACCGATGGTTAAACACAATTTACTAAAATAACCTCAAGAACAAGCGCTTTAGCTACGGTCCTACGGTGTTGAATAAGCATTTGTACATACCTTAATGTAATGTCTACATTATCATGTGGAATAGTAAATTACGATACAAATGTCGAATGAGTACAGTCAGCAAGAGGAGTAACTAAGCGGGCTAAGTAACGAAAAATCATTGCAACTTTATTGCTAAGAGAGTAACGTGAACTTTTTGGCTTGGGCTCGTGGAGACAGAAAAGTTCACCTGATATAGCTAAACTAAAGGTGCACACCGCCACTTCGCTTTTGTGAAGCAACTATGGAATAACACTCTGCATCAGAACCTATATAACAAGGTAAGTTACCTAATGTTACCGTGTTAGACAGTGTTGCTCCACAAAAGTTTAATGCAGTGTTGATGCACCTTTAATACACGCGTGTGTAAATCGTTTAGAATACATGAAATACATCGTCCATCTAGCTACTTCTGATGCTGGCTGTAATAATGTATGTAAATAAATTTCACATGTACCTACACGTTTTCATCCTTACAACCATTTTTCATGCATTTAAAGTAAGACTCAACGGCTTTAAAATAGTATTTTTAAGTGTTTCTTAAATTAAATAAGTACTTAACTCGTCTTAAACATTCCACGTAGATTAAGCTAACTTATTCACTTAACATTGCGATTTTTTTGAATAAAAGTTTGACACATTTAAAATGTATTTTTATTTTAAATAATATTCCGGAGGTTATCCCAGTTGATTCATAGTTTGGTAATAACAATGGCTTTACCTTTACTGTGAGCTAAAGGTGCCTAAAAAGGGGCACTATTGGCAAGGTGCGCAGTCGGTGGAGGGGGAAGTGGCGCTGATCGTCACAAATACAGGTAATCTTATGGAATGTCTGACATTAGTACTAGCGGCAGCCGCTTGAACTAATTTTACTCCATAAGATTTAACGTAGAAAGTCTGCCAAAATGAGGGCAGCACCAGTCGTGCACCTAGCGAATACCGGGGGGCCTAGTGAGAGATAGGAGGCCTGAGCCTAGATAACCGTAGGTAGAGGGTAGAGTCTTGATCAGAAAAAAGACGATGATAAAGTGATGATGATGGTCTACCTAATGCATAATCGAATAGTTTAATGTAACCGATGAATAGTTCGATTTTGCCACCATACCTAGGCACCTATAAAAAAATACATAACAGAAAGTTCAGAAAATTAATATTTTTGATTGACGTAAAAAAAAAGATGTACCTACCTAACTGTCAACGGAACACACAGAACAGAACAGTAACATCGCGTCAATATATGTATACCTAGGTAGGTACCTATATACTACCTTTCAAAATATTAAATTCGCAAAATCTAAATATAGAGTAAAAGCTCAGCGACGCTGAAAAATACGTAAGTAGCTTAAACTTTTCTCACTAAAGTTACTAAATGTCGAAGAAATTCAATCCTTTCCACTGAATGTAAGCTCTCAGCGGATTTCACTCGTTAAAAGTTCCCGTCAAAGCGTATTCGATCTTTACAAATGACACTTGTATGGATTTTTAAAGTTTTAATTGGCTTAGTTTGAGTTTCGTTATAGCATGTTATAGGTACTTACCTAACTTATCTGGATAACGATGCGAAAACTCGCAGGTAACTTTGTAAAAAAGGTAATACCTATGTACGATATGTTGAGGTAGAAAATATACCTAAACAGTATTAAGCGGCGTTCCGCCCTTAAATATGGCATGTGGTTCTAAAATTATATTAACTTAAAAGAAAACAATTAAATATAGGTAGATATAAATTAGACATTCCTCCATATCCATACCATGGTCATTGGGGCAGGGCAGCCTGTACCTATCCGAAATGGAACGACGAACACTGCCAAGTTTTGGGTTTTACTGGGATATTTAAGAACAACGCTTTTATTATTAGTTTAACTATGCTTCAATTTATTGCCATTGCCAGTCCGTAAGCTTACAAAATGAATCGATGTTGACAATTTGGCAGCTATAAAGCCTGTTTCAACCAAACATGCCGTTTGATAGCGCCCAACGAGCGTTTCATGCAAATTCACACGCTCAAAATTACCAACGTTTACAGCAATTTGTTGCTTGTTGATTCATGGTTCAGTCGCGTTTTGGTTACATACGATTAAAATTATTAAACTAAAGGGGACCACAAATTATGAAATATGATAATAATTTTAAACATTAATAATAAAATGGTTAATTCAGTATTTTTAAGAAATGTTCGAAATAAGCGAATTTTTGAAAGTCATGTTTTTGTAAATAAATTGTAATTGAATTTAACGTGAAATGACTAATTTACTATTAGCGACATCTATTCGTAACTTTGGGAATGTACATTGCTCGTATTCTCAATAGATGTCACTAAAATATACTTTTACTACTCGACAACAGAGGGCAGTATTAAAAGCTAATCTGACAGTTAAAAGATAATTCGTTCTACGCTAAAATAAAGACAAACAGCACAAAACATAACACCTGATCAACTGAAATTAATTTTATCAAATTCAAAGCATTACCTTATGTTCAATCATAATTGATAGCTTTATCTTCATGCTTGCAGTTTTAGGTATTGTATAAAATGGGCGCGTTTATTCCAACGTGAAATCGGAATAAAGCTGCGTGGAACGGAAAACTACTGTTGTGGTGTGGCGTCTTGTTTCGCGTACCGTATCGCACTATGAATAAATACGATTTATCGTTCCTATCAGCAATTTATTGAAGAAGATTTAATAAATATGCCGAAACCAACTTGTGTTCAGTGCGGCGCAAACGATTCTCTCCTCTGGCGGAGTGCGGAAAACGGTCAAATCTGCAACGAATGTCACCTCTCAAACACTGCTACTAAAGAAGGAAGCCCACCTTTTACGTTCAAATTTGAAGTGGAAGTTAAACGCGAGGATAAAGACGAACCAGAAACTAAAAATGAAAAGACTGAGGGTGAGACTACACCCGCAAAAGCGACTGGGAAAGGTACTAGGAAGAGTACAAGAGCGACTCGATATAAGCCAAAAACCCCCGCGTCAGTGGCTCCTAAATCCACAGCGCCTCGCGGAAGAGGCCGCAGAAGCATCTTCAAGAGGCAGCCTTTGAAGGCGCCGACAGCCACAGCCACTGTTGTGACCAGTGATTCAGTATTTTATAAGGTAAAGTTTGTGGATTCTGCCTTTAAACATATTCGCTTTATCGAGTACACATCGAGTACTAGTTTACATTTAACCTTGGATGTGATCTATAACTTAGATGCGATGTGTCACAATAGCTCTAGATAATTTAGATTGCAAAGAATTGTATTTAAATTAAAAATCACTTTTTTTAAATAATTATAGATAATTTGTTTGCACTAGGTATTTTATTAAAATATTTTTGACCATAATAACACAGCATTACAAAAACAATTAACATTATCTCTATAATTCTTTACAGGGCAACTACATGCAAGTGGGCGACATAGTCTCAATGATCGACATTGACGGAGGCACCTACTACGCTCAGATCCGAGGTTTCATGACTGACCAGTATTGTGAGAAGAGTGCCGTTGTCACATGGCTGTTGCCGACTAAAGCTAGTCCGCCTCCGGAGAGTGGGTTTGACCCTGCTACTTATATTATTGGTAAGACATTGTATTAACTTTATCTTGCTGTCATATTTGCAACATCTTTAATAATTGACTGAGCTTAAAAACCCTTTAAAAAGACCTTTATTTCTCTCTTGCATTTTAAAGTGAGGCAAATAAAACAAACTTTACATAGAGGTAAAAAAGTATGGAGCTAAGATTTGTAAAAGCCTAGTCTCTCACTACAGTACAATACATACCTCAAGCCCCCTTCAGACTATGTGCGTGGATTGGCGCACGAGTGTGGAGGGGGCTTTTTGAATAACCTACATTTTTTTCAGGTCCAGAAGAAGAACTGGCAAGGAAGCTAGATGTAATGGAGTTTGTGATGCACGCTCCTTCGGACTACTACAAGGCTAGTAACAGCCCATATCCTCTGACCGACAATGAGGTCAACAACTACTCTGGATACATTTGGACGTCACTTGAGCCTAGATAAAAGGACATAGATTATAATTAAAGTTTTTTTCTTAGCAACATTAGTTTTATTACATGATTATTATTTCCACCTAATTAATTAAAATAGTTTTCGTTTGGCATACAAAGGGAATAGATGTATCATACATATGCCTGGGCAAATATGGCAATGCTTATGTCTGAGGGTCTAACGCGAACACCGAAGTTCGCTAATTGCGGGCTCTTTTACTGCAATTAACAACACAACGCTATGTAATATGCGTGTATTATTGTGTGTAATATGCGAGTAGCGACATCCCGCTCGCACATCGGAGCGACGTGCGAATCGCATCCGGTGTGCCAATGCCAAACGCCTTGTGTGTGTTTTGCTTGGCGTTTTATTTTATAGCGATCGCAAGTATTTATACATGACCGACATAAAAAATATACTTGGTCAAGCAGATCTTGACAGTAGAAAAAGGCGGCAAATTAGAAAAATGTAGGCGCGAAG
This sequence comes from Cydia amplana, assembly GCF_948474715.1. Classification (NCBI taxonomy): domain Eukaryota; kingdom Metazoa; phylum Arthropoda; class Insecta; order Lepidoptera; family Tortricidae; genus Cydia; species Cydia amplana. Next base: position 21,830,114 of record NC_086070.1, read on the forward strand.
GGATAACGTCCCATAGAAAATTTGAATTTCGCGCCTTTTTTTACTGACAAGATTTGGTTGACCAGCTATAGTTCAGTGATTTGAGTGGGATATTGGAAAGGCGTAAAAATATAGTTTGTCAAAGGACTGTCTCATTTCAACCATAGACAGAGAAAATCATACTATCTTTGTCTTACTCTAGTACTAGCACCCAAAAGAAAAGGATGAGCATAGTTTTTTTTACTGACAAATTGGTTTGACCAACTATAATACTTTTTTACCGTAATGTAAAACCAAGAAGAAAAGACGATCAAAAACAATTTTTCATGTGAACTAAACGCAAATGAACAAATTTGATGTTATCTTATCTGTCTATCACTCACTGTCACTGTCGAGTTGATTCCTAAAAACATTCGCGGCATCATACTGCGAAATTGTGTAAAAATCGAAAAATCTATCAATACAACGCATAAATTAACTTATTTTATCAATTCAACATGAGTCGCAAAGAAGCACTTTCGTCTTTCATCCAACAAATCCACGGGCGACCTGTGGTCGTTAAACTGAACAGCGGTGTTGATTACCGAGGTAAGACATTGTTATTCATTCATTAATTTAATAATAGCGTGTTATAAGTAGAAAATTTATGAACCGTAATGTTTTGCCAACATTATTAGTTAAAAATATTTTTTTCATTCCCATCTAAATGCACTTTTTATACTTTGAAAACCGGCAATTTTTTACAACTTTTACCTCAGAAAAGTCATTAGTCGTGTTACCCTTTTTATGAACTGAATATTTAAATAAAATTTATATTATACTAGTACAGTACCAGTTAGTGACCTAAACAAAGAGATATGTCTAAAATTATTAAAATATATTTGAGGTTACCTGTCTTAACCTTTGTGCCTACTTTTGCCTTTCACAAAGGACATAGAAGTAATTTATGTGGTATATATGTAGTTCAATAAAAAAAAAACTCATATTATTTGTTATTGAAAATAAATTGGTATAACTACATTTAAAAATACATGTAGGTAGGAGGTTAGTTAGTAATCAAACATCAGTAGGGTTTAATTAGCACTATTACAATTCCAGGTGTCCTAGCCTGTCTAGACGGCTACATGAACATAGCCCTAGAACAAACAGAAGAGTATGTCAACGGTCAGCTAAAGAACAAGTATGGTGATGCCTTTATCCGAGGAAACAATGTCCTGTATATCAGCACTCAGAAGCGAAGGATATAGTCATGGTTTGGTTAATTAGGGTGTAAGGATACAATAAAATATTTCTTATAAAGTTACTTTTTATTACTTCAATTATCTGGGAGACCCTTGGAGGATATAATCAAACGGAGACGCCATGTCTGTAATTTTCTGTACAAAACAGTCTGCCGATTTTTGCGGGGGAGGGGAACGTCAAATGTATGCGTAACGTAAAAATAGCCATGTCAGATAAACGTCAGTCCATACATTGTGTATGACCGTTGGCCGCCTATTTTCGACAGAGGGGAAAGCCTGTTAATGGCTACTCCGTTTAGTTGTATCCTCCAAGGGGAGACCGAGCTTTGCTCAGAATAAATATAAAAACTCAATCTTCAACAACCTAATCACTACAACTATGCTAATTTAGCTTTTAACTTTATAGTCCCAATAGTTCCAAAGATGGAACACTGATGTGTGTCTAAAATGCAACATTGTCCATTGATTCTAAAGTAATAGTTATCTATTACTTTAGTTCTGATGTAGTGTTTAGTGTCCAATAAAAAACATTATTTCTTTGTATAATTTAATAGTCTACATCATTTCTTCCGTAAGTATAGTAGAATTTTACATCATCATATACCTGAAACAAAGCAAAATGTATTTATTTTACTGTATTGTACTTAAGAGCATTGACAATATCCCTCCCGTATCGAGTAAAATTCCCTCTATTATTGTAAGTTTAAAATTCTAACCTGAGCCTTAGGCCTAAGAAATACAACTTGTAAGATTTACTTATGTAAGTAAGGACAAAGCTATTTGTTAGAATGAGATAATGATATTCATCTTACACTTACAAGTGTATCTTAGGCCCAAGATACACTTGTAAGTTTTACTTACGTAAGTAGGGACACAGCTATACTACAGAATGAGAGAGAGAGAGATACGTTACGTAAGTAAAACTTTCAAGTGTATCTCGGGGCTTAGGCCTAAAGAAAAAGTGACCAGCATAATCCGCTTTTGTGGTTATTTTAATGATTATAATGGCATTTCATTTATCATTTACCAGCCCAAGCTTGGTTCATTAGTGAGCGATGAACATAAGCGTATTTTACTACTTACCCTATCACTATCACCGCTAGGCCCTCTACCATTCCCCAAATCCGCTATAAGTTTCTCACCACGCACACCATAATTCTTCACATACTCATCCCTTTCTCTTCTTCCCGCGTTAGGATCAAAACTCACATCCACTCTGTAGTTCAAAATACTCCGGTCGAATAGGGGCGCCCAAAAACTAGAGAACTGACTCTCACACACCACAAGGAAAGACAGAAATATTAGGGATTTTATCATTTTTGTGACTGGTTCCCATTGATGTTAGATTACGAGTGAGATATTCCGCAAGACAGTAAATAGACTTATTTAAACGCTAACAGATGCCAAGGCTAACTGATGTGTACGTACAGTTCGCTTTGTTTATTTTGAACTTTTGACTGTTCCTATAAGTCCCTGCCAGTAGATAATAATACACTCTGGCAAAACCACTTTGTTAGTAGAAAAAGGCGCGAAATTCAAATTTTCTACGAAAGGACAACCTTTGGCGCCTATTTGCCGCCTTTTTCTACTGACAGAATTGGCTTGCCAATCTATATTTAAAATGTTTCTAGGGCATCGTAGTTAATAGGTTGATTATAGGTGTAGTATTTACATAAAAGAAAAGGCTATCTTGGTTTTTTATTATTTCCTGAATTCTTAATGTGACAAATTTTAATATAGTGCTTGATTTTCTCAAAGACAAATGTTATTGGTAATCTGTATAAAGCCGCGATTCATCATTATTATAGATGGCGTCACTTTAGCGAGATCTTAGTCCCGTATTTTCTTGAGATAAGGATAATTGAGCGAAGGCCAAAAGCGCTAAACAAAATCTATGGCCCTGAGACGGTAAGCATCGCACGGTAGGGCCACTTTGTGTTGTGCTGTGATGGACTATCTTTATTCAGTTGTTAGGCATCAAAATAATGCTGATGTCTACTAACTGAGCGAGGACGAGTTTCAAGGGGAACAATACGAAGTAGGGATATATTATTAAATCATACAAAAATACTAGCCCCCGTCCCGTCGACGAATTTGGCCGCATATAAATTTAAAAATCGTTATGTATTGGTGGAGTTATACATAGATAAATATCCCCCCTGTTTGTAACTTTGTAGTCTAGTCACTCCCGTAGGTACCTACTGAGTTTATTTATTTTATTCTACTCCCTAAGTATCCCATGTCCAGGTTGTAAAAGCTATCTGTAGATACGCAAGTCTGTTCAGCTGTTTTTACTTTACGTATATAATTGATGAACCAACAACATGCAATAATGGATGGATGGATGAAAAAATTGCTCGTATAAAAATACAGGCGTTTCATTCAACGTACAGGTCGGAGGCCTCTCTTAGATTGAAACTTATATGAATTTTCTGCCTTCGTAGTAGGTACTCTATTAAAAAAATATAATAATTAATTAATTAACTATTATATAACTGTGTGAAGGTAAACCTAAAATGGAGTAGGTACCTACCCACTACAATTGTCCATGAGTTGGTAGAGTTCCATTGTTTTAGGCCTAACAATAACCGCTAGAGGCACGTAGGGGTATTGTGTTGTGTGTTGTGATTAATGATAGATACTTACTTGAAACAATACGATGCCAGGTGTGGCTCACTCCGCAATTTCGTCGCTTTGCTACAGGTAGCTAAAAGTACATCCGTTGCACCCCAATTTTGGGGAAAGCCATAAGCCGCGCGTGGCGCTGTCGCCACCTAGCGGCCATATCTGTGCTGATCGTAACAGACGCGTTTTGTTAGAGAGTGAGTCTTCTGTACCTAGTAGGTACTATTATTTATTCTGTGACGATGCGTAAAAACCATAGACTTGCCTTTTTGTTTGGTTTAGTATCTGTGTATCTATAGACTAGCTTATTCCGCGAGTTAGCTAATACCGCGTTACCGAAAAACCCGTTTGACCCAAAAAATAAATAAGTATGCAATATCGTGCCAACTGTACCTTAATACCTTTATTCAGTCCAAGACAACACGTAGATCCATACAACAGTGGGTTACGGTCAAGAAGTGCTAACAATGAGGTAATAACTACACCATGTTTCCTTATATCCTTATATTACTAGCCATTTATACAATACATGATCACGTAATCATTCACGTACCTACATACAAAAGAGGTATCTATAGTTTGTCAAAGAACTGTCTCATTTCAAACATAGAGAGAATTATAATATCTTTGTCTTACACTAGTACTAGAACCCAAAAGAAAAGGATGAGTACCTACTTATAGATTTTTTTGTTCTTATTAACTGACAATTTGGTTTGACCAACTATATATTTCTTATAATCCCTTTGCAGTCTGAGATGATATTTAATGATATAATTAACTACTTAAGAGTATGTTTGGGTGTTAATGGATTCCTTCCAAGGGCGAATAGGACTTGTACTGGTACAGCTCCGGGCCTCCGTAGCCGTAGAGAAGCTTTCCTCGTCCGTTTTCGTCGTAGTACGGATATCGGTATTTTGGCCTGGAACAAAATACCGAGTAGTTAAGTCATACTTAATTCCATACTTAATTAAAAGTGTCAAACAAAGCAGTAGCACAGTGCTTACAGTTTTCTTTACAATTAAATTGGATTTTTATTTCAATGGATAGATTTTGGCACTCAATTAAATATGTTGGCAAAACCCTAATGCGAAGCAGACACCTGATGAAAAAAATCACATCAATTGCGACTTTAAATACTTACATGACTAGCGAGTGCTCGCGCCGTAGTGTGCTCTAAAGTCTATTTTTTTATTCGGTAGACTAAAATGACATTTCATAGTATGAAATGACATTTTATGTTCATACTATGAACTGTCATTTCAGTCTACCGAATAAAAAAATAGACTTTATATAGGTACAGTCACCTGCAATAATATGTTACACAACGAAGGCCGCCAAAATATCTGACAGGATCTTATTTCTAGAGCTATAAGAGGGTGTCACATATTTTTGGGGCCTTCGAAGAGTAACATTTATTGCAAATGACTGTACTATTAATTTGTTACTAACCTCTCAAAATACTGGAAGTTTGGTGCCCTTGGCTGGGGAACTGTAGAATCTGCCGAGATGAACAGGCTGAGGACTAGGACGAGCTACAGAAAAATAATATACAGCATTCAATTGCAGTTAAAATAATCAGTAGTACTGCCATCTGTTGTTGAGTAGCAGAACTTGTGATTTTCAAATACAAAAAAACAGATGGCAGTAATATCAAAAGCACCGGAAAGAGAAAGTTTGTGATTAAATTGATTAAACATATCAAAATATATAAAAGAACCGTGTCAACACCGTTATTATCAGTACTTTAGATTAACGCATATTTAGAAAATATACGTGGTAAAACAATTTGTAAATATTGTTGTGCACACGAATAAACTTCTCCTTGCATTCTTGTGATATTGTGATTAGAAATCTATCAATAACCTTCAAGGATTACATCCTCTGACCCAAAAAATAACTTTATAACACACTTATGCCGATTGCATAATGAGTAGGCACCAACTAATAGGTAATACGACTAAACACTTACCGTAAATAATACAATCCTTAGACACTCCATAACTTTTTAATATTATTGAACACGCGCCAAAACAGTTGTCAAGGTTTTTCGAAAAATATTGTGACCACGGCACTGCGTATACAGCCGCATACGTGCGTTACTCTGCGTAGCGGTTACAAAACTGAGGAGAGGTGGAAAGGCGATTCTAGAATTTTAATGATGGTACAGTCACCTACTTAGTAAACCTGTCACATTTACGATAATTTGAATAGTTAAGCTAGTATTACAACATAAATGGGTCAGTTAAACATGGCACCAAAATTAAATAAAAATAAGTTAAAACAAACCTTTAATATTTTATTCCTATTTTATAATTACAGAACTAACTTTTGTTTAATTTAACCAAAGTCTGTTTTTTATAAATGAATATTGATATCAATATCACTATAGAATTTAATTGATTAAAAAAAAATAAACAAAAACGTCCAAATGCTGTAGCTTGACAATCTTATACATGCTTGTGACCAAAACGGAACTAAATATCGCTCCATACCAACTGTACTCGAACCATCGACAGAAGCGACATTTCGAAGCGCAAACAAAACTTTGTAGATCACCGAATAAAGTGAAAGTATGCGGTACCGTAATGTTTGTTGTCCTGCTCGTGCTCATGTCACATTGTCAGTTCTCTCTGTTGCTCTTAATCGTAGCGTTTGTATTGTATGTACAGTAGCGTAAACCAATTATGACTTATGACATAACTTTACAATGTTGTATATTTTGTTGTATAGGTATTTGTAGCATCCATTACCTTTATAATATTTTTCTTTGGATTTGACTTAAATAAATAATTGAACTGAATTGATATGTAATATTATGAAAATATTCGTTAAATGGTAACTTATTGGCCTTATTGCATTACACTTTTTATTTTATAATTTAGATGTTGATTTTGGAACCTGTTAAATTTCAAAACATTACCGTCTCTTGCCCTGCTCAAATGAGATTTGTATGATATTATTTTCAGCCTTATAGGTGGGTCATAAAAAGTAAAAAAAAAGTTATTTTAATTTTTATTTATTTATCATTTATCACATTTTGGAAAACTAACAAATATGTAAAATCTATTGCTATCAATTAAAATTTTACACTAAGGTGTATCTAAAATACTACATAAAAAACTACACTATAGTAGTACCTAAGGATGGTACTCCATCTGTCCAATTTCTAGGTCCAATGTGTATTTGCGTCTCACATTTTGCCTAATAAGAGAGTGAGACGTACTGCACATTGGACAAAGTAATTGGATAGGTAGAATGCCTAACTGACTAGATGATTTTTATCTACAATATAACATGTTATACATCTTCATACTCGATTTATAAAGTGAATACTTCTATATAAAACAAATGTAACTATTTATCGGAAAAATTAAGAACTATTATTGCAAAATTAACGTGATATATTTTTGTCTAAATAATAACATCGTTTAGTACTTACAATTAATTAACAATATTTATAGAAATGCAATATAACTTTAGCAGTAACTACTAAAACTACAAACAATTTCGATCTAATCTTATAAAAACAAATTGCACTGTATCTGTATGAAATTAATGAGTAATATATTATTATTTTGATGTGGACATCAACATACTACATGTATTTTTTATTTAATTTTAATATATATTTTTTATAACTTTAAGTGAGCATTATAATATTTTCAGTGTAACTGGCATTTCTTAAACTAGGTATTTAATATAATTATATTCGAATGTTTGTAGTATGAATGTTATACAACCTTCTCATCCAATATTGGTTAGACATGAACATAGTTGTCTAAGAACCAAACATAGCAATTTTTCAAAATCTTTTCCTTGAGACATACTTCAATCGTCAGTTGTCAACCAAAATTCACTTTAAGATCGGTTTTCCTAGGATAGCTGTGCCGTCATATAGCGGCCGTCTCCATACTAAATAATACGGCTAAATATGGATGTCGTAGTATTTGTATGGAGACGGCCGCTAAATGACGGCACCGCTATCGGAGGAAACCAAAGCATAAGCATTCAACCTACTTAAACAAACCTCGTATTTCAGTATCAATTTCTATACAAAAGTTATATCCTCCTAAGGCCCAAGGTCCTCTACCTATAGTACCTATTCAGTTCGATATAATTTAAACCATGTTCAATTGGAACAGAGTCGCTTTTGCTTTGTTTCGTTCAATATTCAAACAAGGCAAAATCAACTCTATTTCCTACAATTTAGGTTAAAATTTCAGTGGCTAATTTTAGATGTTTCGTTTGTAGGCTGGGCCTTAGGAGGTTATATGGTTAAAATGGTATTATGTTTCACAGAATAGGCAGAGGGCCTACCGCGAACACCAAAGTCCGCAAATTGCGGGCATATTTCTCTGTCTCTCTAATGAGTAAAAGAGATAGATAGCAATTTGCGAACTTCGGTATTCGAGTTAGGCCATCTGACTTGCTAGTGAGTTTTGGTTGTCCTCTACCGGACATAGGCTTAGAAACCTTTAATTATACTTTTGAATGTATAAAGTCAAGTAAAGCGTATTTACATCACTAAAACAGGCACAAGACTTTAGCGTCCATGTTAAATATAAAAGGGATCATTATCTTCACCTGTCTCATCACTACATAGTATAATACAAAGTCGCTTCCCGCTGTCTGTCTGTCCGTATGCTTAGATCTTTAAAACTACGCAACGGATTTTGATGCGGTTTTTTTTATAGATAGTGTGATTCAAGAGGAAGGTTTATGTATAATTTGTTAACCCGTGCGAAGCCGGGGCGGGTCGCTAGTCTAATAATAAATTGTTGACACTATAAGTGCCAAGTTCACCATCCAAAGCATAATATACACTTACTCACCCAATGTCATTGCAATAAGATTAAAATGTATGTAGTTTATTACCGTTACACCCGTATTGGCATACAAACATATTCGCTCCACACAAATCAATTCATTGTCAATCATTAGTCAGAACAAAATGCACTTTGCAAAAGCATTTTGTTCTGACTAATGATGATCATGGTCCTCCATGATTGTAAAATATAGGACAAATAGGAATGACCTAAGTTTCCAATTGGACAAATGTGATTCCAATATGTGATTTGCCATAATTTTACCCCCGATTTATTAGCAAAGTAATTTGGTGTTTGGTTTAGTATTTTAATTTCACCAAGTATGTATATTTTTATACCTCTTCCGACGATAAAATTACGAATCAAATCACGTATGATTGTAATCACACGAAATCATATTTTCTAACCCTTTTCACAATCGACCATTAACTTCACTTGCTTTAACCAGAAGCACATTTCATATGATTAAAATCATATTTTTGAACCCTGGAACTCCTCGCAACATATTCCATTCATTGGATTACTAGATCATTCACTCGTTCGTTCATCATTCATCAGCGACCTGATGATGATGAGTTAACCGTCACTTCGCCACGACGCCCATAATCTGGCTCTGGTAATCGACAAAGTCCATTACCTTCTGCGCGATGGTCCGTTTCCGTACCAGCATGGCGGCGGCCTGAGAAAAGATAAGATAATTATTTACTTGTTTGATAACAGTATACATATACTGGATCAACCAAATCTTGTCAGTAGTATAAAAAATAATTAAAAAATTAAAAATAAACAAAAATAAAACCAAAATAAAATTACTTAATATAATATCTTTTTTAAAAAAAGGGAACCGCCTTCAAAAAACCAACCCACTGAAAAGTATAAAATAATTTTTATATGGCACCCCTTTACGTGTCCAGTCCCTATCCCACGGCGTAAAGCAAATTTTTGCCAAAAGGTAATTAATACCTAATAATAAGAAAATTAATAATCATCCGGGTAATTACTTAGTTTTTGAAGTCGGCGCCAAACCAAAATTTTTGAGAACCGATATTTTATACAACGAAGAACGCTGCACTTACTTGCATTATAAATACATACTTAGTTTACTCATTAATTTAGTTCTTGTAGGTTAAGTACTACGTACTCGTATTGTTTTTCTGATTGGTAGTAAAGACTGTTTTTGTTGGTTTGGCACCGCCTTCAAAAACTAAGTAATTACCCGGTTGATTATTAATTTTCTTATTATTAGGTATTAATTACTTTTTGGCAAAAATTTGCTTTACGCCGTGGGATAGGGACTGGACACGTAAAGGGGTGCCATATAAAAATTATTTTATACTTTTCAGTGGGTTGGTTTTTTGAAGGCGGTTCCCTTTTTTTAAAAAAGATATTATATTAAGTAATTTTATTTTGGTTTTATTTTTGTTTATTTTTAATTTTTTAATTATTTTTTATTTATTTTATTTTTTACTTTTTAGTGATAGGTAGGTACTTCATTTATTTTAGGTTTTGGGCTAAAATACTAGTTTGTTAGGCTCTCTATTTAGTCTACTAATGTTGGTGATGGCCTAACTCGATGATAATCGCGACACAACATAATATGACGTTTTGGTCATCATCATCATCATCATCATATCAGCCTTTTATCGCCCACTGCTGAGCATAGGCCTCTCTTCGAGTACGCCACTTATCCCGGTCCTGAGCCAATTTCATCCAGAAGTGACCCGCAATCTTCCGAATATCGTCTACCCAACGACCCAACGGACGCCAGGCACTCCTTTCGTCTGAAAGCGGCCACCACTCCGTTAACATTTTGGCCCACCTGCCATCACTCTGCCTGGCAACATGTCCCGCCCAGCTCCATTTAAGTTTGGTAATGATGTATCCGACGTCTTGCACCTTGGTGCGTCGTCGGATCTCGACATTCCTCACTCGGTCTTGCAGTTTGATGCCGAGCATAGCGCGCTCCATGGCTCTCTGTGCCACTCGGATTTTATGCACAGCCTCCTTAGTGAGCGTCCATGTCTCGGCACCGTAGGTCATGGTGGGCAGGACACATTGGTTAAAGAGGCGAGTTTTCAGGCATTGTGGAATGTTAACGGGTTTGAGGATGTCCGCTAGTTTATTGAATGCCGCCCAACCCAGCTAGATTCTCCTGGAGATCTCCTTCTTCTGATGTGTTTTGTCAAATGATAGAATATGTCCAAGATACAAGTACGACATTTTGGTGCTAAACGATTTGTATGTATATTGCTCCCACTCCCACTCCCATTCCCAGTCCCAGTCCGAGTCCGACTCCCACTCCCACTATTTTATCTAAATCGGTTTTAGCAACATAAATTTGTTGGTAGGTATACCGAATACCGATAGCATGGCCACCTACCGGGTCCAATTGGTTTTTCAAACCATCCATGTACTGTACACTAAAACCTTCTCCAGAATGTAACAAACACTTTTCTGAAAACTGCATCAAAATCGGTTCAGCCAAACGCGAGATAATCACGAACAAACATACATACACATACATACGTACATACATACGGGTCAAACTGAGAACGTCCTTTTTTTAAAGGCAGTTAGAAAAAAGTTCATCGACCCACCTAGTGGACCTCTGCAACATAGGCAAACGACGACAAGTCGGTTAACCAAAACAAAGTGTGCCTATGTTGCACCAAACCTAAGTTCCACTAGGTACAGCAAGGGTTTAGCATCAGCTCTATCTTGGGTACTGCTCTCCCAAGTGCTCATCAAGATGTGACAGATTACCAAAATAGCGTGGGCCTATGTTGCACCAAACCTGAGTTCCACTAGGTACAGCAAGGGTTCAGCATCAGCTCTATCTTGGGTACTGCTCTCCCAAGTGCTCATCAAGATGTGACGGATGGCCAAAATAGCGTTGGCCTATGTTGCACCAAACCTGAGTTCCACTAAGTACAGCCAGGGTTCAGCATCAGTTCTATCTTGGGTAATGCTCTCCCAAGTGCTCATCAAGATGTGACGGATGACCAAAATAGCGTGGGCCTATGTTGCACCAAACTTGAGTTCCACTAGGTACAGCCAGGGTGAACCCTGCCAGCCAGGGTGGTTTGGTGCATCAGCTCTATCTTGGGTACTGCTCTCCCAAGTGCTCATCAAGATGTGACGGATAGCCAAAATAGCGTTGGCCTATGTTGCACCAAACCTGAGTTCCACTAGGTACAGCCAGGGTTCAGCATCAGCTCTATCTTGGATACTGCTCTCCCAAGTGCTCATCAAGATGAGACGGATGACCAAAACAGCGTGGGCCTATGTTGCACCAAACCTGAGTTCCACTAGGTACATCCCGAGTTCCACTAGGTACATCCAGGGTTCAGCATCAGCCCTATCTTGGGTACTGCTCTCCCAAGTGCTCATCAAGGCGTGTCGGATGACCAAAACAGCGTGAGCCTATGTTGCACCAAACCTGAGTTCCACTAGGTACAGCCAGGGTTCAGCATCAGCTCTATCTTGGATACTGCTCTCCCAAGTGCTCATCAAGATGAGACGGATGACCAAAACAGCGTGGGCCTATGTTGCACCAAACCTGAGTTCCACTAGGTACATCCCGAGTTCCACTAGGTACATCCAGGGTTCAGCATCAGCCCTATCTTGGGTACTGCTCTCCCAAGTGCTCATCAAGGCGTGTCGGATGACCAAAACAGCGTGAGCCTATGTTGCACCAAACCTGAGTTCCACTAGGTCACTAGGTACAGCCAGGGTTCAGCATCAGCTCAGATCTATGTATACTAAAACCTTCTCCAGAATGTAAGAAACACTTTTCTGAAAACCGCATCAAAATCGGTTCAGCCAAACGCGAGATAATCGCGAACAAATATACATACATACATACGGGTCAAACTGAGAACCTCCTTTTTTTTTGAAGGCGGTTAATGAAGGCGGTTAAAAAGGCGGCAAATTTTAAAAATCGCGGGTTAGCAACACTGTGTTCGAATAATTCCAAAATCGTGTGTCATCTGTGTGTTATCTGTGGAATGTGGATCGTGAATGACAGCCATCATCTTATTGTTTACATTCTGAATCGTTTCTATTTCAAGAGAAATTTCTGCTGTCACCATTAAATGCCAAGATTATGCATGACCTCAAGCAAAGCTAAGGTGCCTACAATGTACAATCATGCTCGTTGACGGTAAATATTACTAAAATTTGAGGTTATGATAATTCATTCGAACTGACGTATGAAGGGCGGAAAAATAAACACGATTTGGTTCGATGTACATTGCTGCTTTTCTTAGCGCAATTCTGCTCATTGGGTGTTACATGGTGTTACCCTACTTTAATTTGCAGTACATTGCTACTGACAAGATTTGCTTGACGCACTATAGTTGATATTCTTGTCAATAGACTACCAATTCTAACTTCTCTTACTTATTAGATTGTACAACGGGACTTAATCGCGTATCTAAGTTTTAAGATTCTTTTGCTTATTTGCCACGGCTCATGGGAGAGCCTGGGGTCCGCTTGACTAATCCCAAGAACTGACGTAGGCACTAGTTTTTACGAAAGCGACTGCCGTCTGACCTTCCACAACTCAGTAGGGAATCTAGGCCTTATCGGGATCAACCCGGTTTCCTCACGATGTTTTGCCTTCACCGAAAAGCGACTGGTAAATATCAAATATTTCGTACATAAGTTCCGAAAAACTCATTGGTACGAGCCGGGGTTTGAACCTGCGACCTCCGGATTTAAAGCCGCACGCTCTTACCGCTAGGCCACCAGCGCTTCCACACCAGAGTTTGAATAAATCTGTACCGGGCGGGCTAATGCGGTAGTATACGAGGATAGGGGGTTCAACCCCAGTTGGTACCTGCTGAAACTTGTGCTGGTTCCGGCGGATGTAGGCCTGCGTGTCGGTGACTAGGCTGTTCAGTTTGTCGGGGTTGATCACGGGTATAAGGGTAGGGGGTTCGATTCTGTACCTGTTGGAACTTGTGCTGGTTCCGGCGGATATAGGCCTGTGTGTAGGTGACTAGGCTGTTCAGTTTGTCGGGGTTGATCACGGGTATAAAGGTAGGGGGTTCAATTCTGTACCTGTTGGAACTTGTGCTGGTTCCGGCGGATATAGGCCTGTGTGTAGGTGACTAGGCTGTTCAGTTTGTCGGGGTTGATCACGGGTATAAAGGTAGGGGGTTCAATTCTGTACCTGTTGGAACTTGTGCTGGTTCCGGCGGATGTAGGCCTGCGTGTCGGCGACTAGGCTGTTCAGTTTGTCGGGGTTGATCACGGGTATAAGGGCAGGGGGTTCGATTCTGTACCTGTTGGAACTTGTGCTGGTTCCGGCGGATGTAGGCTTGCGTGTCGGTGACTAGGCTGTTCAGTTTGTCGGGGTTGATCACGGGTATAAAGGTAGGGGGTTCAATTCTGTACCTGTTGGAACTTGTGCTGGTTCCGGCGGATGTAGGCCTGCGTGTCGGTGACTAGGCTGTTCAGTTTGTCGGGGTTGATCACGGGTATAAAGGTAGGGGGTTCAATTCTGTACCTGTTGGAACTTGTGCTGGTTCCGGCGGATGTAGGCCTGCGTGTCGGTGACTAGGCTGTTCAGTTTGTCGGGGTTGATCACGGGTATAAAGGTAGGGGGTTCAATTCTGTACCTGTTGGAACTTGTGCTGGTTCCGGCGGATGTAGGCCTGCGTGTCGGTGACTAGGCTGTTCAGTTTGTCGGGGTTGATCACGGGTATAAAGGTAGGGGGTTCAATTCTGTACCTGTTGGAACTTGTGCTGGTTCCGGCGGATGTAGGCCTGCGTGTCGGTGACTAGGCTGTTCAGTTTGTCGGGGTTGATCACGGGTATAAAGGTAGGGGGTTCAATTCTGTACCTGTTGGAACTTGTGCTGGTTCCGGCGGATGTAGGCCTGCGTGTCGGTGACTAGGCTGTTCAGTTTGTCGGGGTTGATCACGGGTATAAAGGTAGGGGGTTCAATTCTGTACCTGTTGGAACTTGTGCTGGTTCCGGCGGATGTAGGCCTGCGTGTCGGTGACTAGGCTGTTCAGTTTGTCGGGGTTGATCTCGTCCATGGCGCACTCGTCCATCAGGGGAGGGTTGAAGCGGTAGTAGCTGCCCGGGGGTAGGAGGTCGTTCAACACTAGGTGGGTACCTGTTTCAACAAAGAAGGAAGGTGAGACAATATAATAAGTTTAAAAGTTCACAGATTCCAGGTGTCAGAAAATCAGCCTTTAGTCAATGGTTTATGTTTTTTTTTGGATTTAGCATAGCTAATGACATGATTTGATTTTTTTTTAACGATTTTTAAGTATTGGATTTGTTTTAAGCGTTGCGCGTTTATCCTCATTATGTATTTCCTCGTCGGGAAGTTGATGAAAACTTAGACAAGTCTCATATTAATTAAAGGACCAAAAGTAAAGCGTTTTGAAAATGCTTATATTTTCTTTCTTTTTGGTAGCTCCTAAACGGTAGACAAGGTTTTTGTGGAACACTTCGCTGCTATCGAATACGACAGTCGTACCTACCTTAATACCGTATTAAGATGGGGAGAGAAAGTGCAAAGGAAAACGAACCTTCAGTGTCGGTAGCAGAGTCCAAATTCCTTCCAACTGGTTCCAGGCGCTTCCTTCTGTAGTCCGTTGCTC
This sequence comes from Cydia amplana, assembly GCF_948474715.1. Classification (NCBI taxonomy): domain Eukaryota; kingdom Metazoa; phylum Arthropoda; class Insecta; order Lepidoptera; family Tortricidae; genus Cydia; species Cydia amplana. Next base: position 21,845,405 of record NC_086070.1, read on the forward strand.
AGACTCTGATAGTCCAAGTGTTTGTGAAGAGCTTTGCCAGTACCAATGGAGGTTACTGTTCTACAAGGTTAGAAAAAAAGGTGCAATGAAAAACCAACCTTCGGTGTCGGTAGCAGAGTCCAAAATCTTGTTAAACTTGTCCTTCCAACTGGTGCCAGGTGCTTCCTTCTGTAGTCCGTTGCTCAGACTCTGATAGTCCAAGTGTTTGTGAAGAGCCTTGCCAGTACCAATGGAGATTACTGTTCTACAAGGAGGATAGAAAAAAGGTGCAAAGAAAAACCAACCTTCGGTATCGGTAGCAGAGTCCAAAATCTTGTTAAACTTGTCCTTCCAACTGGTTCCAGGCGCTTCCTTCTGTAGTCCGTTGCTCAGACTCTGATAGTCCAAGTGTTTGTGAAGAGCTTTACCAGCACTAATGTGGATTACTGTTCTACAAGGAGGATAGAAAAAAGGTGCAAAGAAAAACCAACCTTCGGTATCGGTAGCAGAGTCCAAAATCTTGTTAAACTTGTCCTTCCAACTGGTTCCAGGCGCTTCCTTCTGTAGTCCGTTGCTCAGACTCTGATAGTCCAAGTGTTTGTGAAGAGCTTTACCAGCACTAATGTGGATTACTGTTCTACAAGGAGGATAGAAAAAAGGTGCAAAGAAAAACCAACCTTCGGTATCTGTAGCAGAGTCCAAAATCTTGTTAAACTTGTCCTTCCAACTGGTTCCAGGCGCTTCCTTCTGTAGTCCGTTGCTCAGACTCTGATAGTCCAAGTGTTTGTGAAGAGCTTTGCCGGTTCCTACGGAGATTACTGTTCTACAAGGAGGATAGAAAAAAGGTGCAAAGAAAAACTAACCTTCGGTATCGGTAGCAGAGTCCAAAATCTTGTTAAACTTGTCCTTCCAACTGGTCCCGGGTGCTTCCTTCTGTAGTCCGTTGCTCAGACTCTGATAGTCCAAGTGTTTGTGGAGAGCCTTGCCGGTTCCAACGGAAATGACTGTTCCGTTTTGGAGAGCTTTCGCTCCGAACAGGAGCTTGGCTTCGTGGAGACCGACGCCTGTTGGGTTGTTGACCATTATGCCGCCGTCCTGGGAACAAAAAATGAACTTTGTTAATATGTTTTAAGGTTTTTATAACAAAATTGAGACATCTAGCACACTACATACTACCATTTAGCTTTGTGGAACTGTCCAGTACATTTACTTGCACCATTTAGCGTATGCCTTAGCTTTGACCAAAGATAAATTGATACAGATGCGTAAAATCTAACACAATTTCGTGCTTCGAATTTGACAGGTTACATTGGTTTACAGGTTACATAAATGAGATGGCGCTGTACAGCTCCATACATTGGCAGTAACTCTAGATTGTCAAAAGTTGACGTGTGACAGTTGTATTATACATATGACGCAGTATAGCGCCATCTGTTTTGGATGACAAACTAAGGGACACGTTTTATTTTTAGACTCTATCCCTCTGTTACAATCAATTATCTAAGGATATCGAGGAAGGATCAACACTATTAGTTCGCAGAACAGATAACTCGTAACTCTAGCCTCCTGGACATATCATAACCTGAAAATTTTATCAATTTATTTGAATTAGTACATGGGAATCGGAAAGGCATTAATTTGGAGAATTCTACCTGATGATATAGATTGGCCAATTGGAATTCGTAAAATATGTAGATTGTAGCGTGACACTGGAAGAGGGATATGGTTCTGTCTCTCTCCAACAATAGTCTCACCTGATGCAACAGATTGTTGAGTCGGAACTCGTTGAAGTATGTGGGCGCGGCGGCGGAGGCGCGCACGGCGTGCCACAGCTGCGCGCGCGCCGTGCCCGGGAACACGGAGCGCACCCGGTATGGACACTCGTAGGAACGGAACAAGGATATAGTTCTCTCTCTCTCTCCAACAATAGTCTCACCTGATGCAACAGATTGTTCAGTCGGAACTCGTTGAAGTATGTGGGCGCGGCGGCGGAGGCGCGCACGGCGTGCCACAGCTGCGCGCGCGCCGTGCCCGGGAACACGGAGCGCACCCGGTATGGACACTCGTAGGAACGGAACAAGGATATAGTTCTCTCTCTCTCTCCAACAATAGTCTCACCTGATGCAACAGATTGTTCAGTCGGAACTCGTTGAAGTATGTGGGCGCGGCGGCGGAGGCGCGCACGGCGTGCCACAGCTGCGCGCGCGCCGTGCCCGGGAACACGGAGCGCACCCGGTATGGACACTCGTAGGAACGGAACAAGGATATAGTTCTCTCTCTCTCTCCAACAATAGTCTCACCTGATGCAACAGATTGTTCAGTCGGAACTCGTTGAAGTATGTGGGCGCGGCGGCGGAGGCGCGCACGGCGTGCCACAGCTGCGCGCGCGCCGTGCCCGGGAACACGGAGCGCACCCGGTATGGACACTCGTAGGAACGGAACAAGGATATAGTTCTCTCTCTCTCTCCAACAATAGTCTCACCTGATGCAACAGATTGTTCAGTCGGAACTCGTTGAAGTATGTGGGCGCGGCGGCGGAGGCGCGCACGGCGTGCCACAGCTGCGCGCGCGCCGTGCCCGGGAACACGGAGCGCACCCGGTATGGACACTCGTAGGAACGGAACAAGGATATAGTTCTCTCTCTCTCTCCAACAATAGTCTCACCTGATGCAACAGATTGTTCAGTCGGAACTCGTTGAAGTATGTGGGCGCGGCGGCGGAGGCGCGCACGGCGTGCCACAGCTGCGCGCGCGCCGTGCCCGGGAACACGGAGCGCACCCGGTATGGACACTCGTAGGAACGGAACAAGGATATAGTTCTCTCTCTCTCTCCAACAATAGTCTCACCTGATGCAACAGATTGTTCAGTCGGAACTCGTTGAAGTATGTGGGCGCGGCGGCGGAGGCGCGCACGGCGTGCCACAGCTGCGCGCGCGCCGTGCCCGGGAACACGGAGCGCACCCGGTATGGACACTCGTAGGAACGGAACAAGGATATAGTTCTCTCTCTCTCTCCAACAATAGTCTCACCTGATGCAACAGATTGTTCAGTCGGAACTCGTTGAAGTATGTGGGCGCGGCGGCGGAGGCGCGCACGGCGTGCCACAGCTGCGCGCGCGCCGTGCCCGGGAACACGGAGCGCACCCGGTATGGACACTCGTAGGAACGGAACAAGGATATAGTTCTCTCTCTCTCTCCAACAATAGTCTCACCTGATGCAACAGATTGTTCAGTCGGAACTCGTTGAAGTATGTGGGCGCGGCGGCGGAGGCGCGCACGGCGTGCCACAGCTGCGCGCGCGCCGTGCCCGGGAACACGGAGCGCACCCGGTATGGACACTCGTAGGAACGGAACAAGGATATAGTTCTCTCTCTCCCTCCAACAATAGTCTCACCTGATGCAACAGATTGTTCAGTCGGAACTCGTTGAAGTATGTGGGCGCGGCGGCGGAGGCGCGCACGGCGTGCCACAGCTGCGCGCGCGCCGTGCCCGGGAACACGGAGCGCACCCGGTATGGACACTCGTAGGAACGGAACAAGGATATAGTTCTCTCTCTCTCTCCAACAATAGTCTCACCTGATGCAACAGATTGTTCAGTCGGAACTCGTTGAAGTATGTGGGCGCGGCGGCGGAGGCGCGCACGGCGTGCCACAGCTGCGCGCGCGCCGTGCCCGGGAACACGGAGCGCACCCGGTATGGACACTCGTAGGAACGGAACAAGGATATAGTTCTCTCTCTCTCTCCAACAATAGTCTCACCTGATGCAACAGATTGTTCAGTCGGAACTCGTTGAAGTATGTGGGCGCGGCGGCGGAGGTGCGCACGGCGTGCCACAGCTGCGCGCGCGCCGTGCCCGGGAACACGGAGCGCACCCGGTATGGACACTCGTAGGAACGGAACAAGGATATAGTTCTCTCTCTCTCTCCAACAATAGTCTCACCTGATGCAACAGATTGTTCAGTCGGAACTCGTTGAAGTATGTAGGCGCGGCGGCGGAGGCGCGCACGGCGTGCCACAGCTGCGCGCGCGCCGTGCCCGGGAACACGGAGCGCACCCGGAACGGACACTCGTAGGAACGGAACAGGAACGGGGACAGTTTTGAGCCGGCGTTTACGACGCACGACACTAGCGCCATCTGGAGAAAAAAGTTAACACATTCAGTGCCGAAAACCCGACTATCGGGTATTTTATGATTTCGTTCCCAGGCCGGACGACCCGATAGTCGGGATCGTGGTACTACAGCTTTATGACGATTATTTGTGGCCTGGCGCGGATGTCTTATTTGGCTGGGTGGCAATATATGTGTTAATTAGAAGCGTTGAAAATAAATGGACTCTATACGTATAACTGCATACAGGGAGGCATTATAATAACCAAACTAAAATACCCAGTTAAAGTAGTAGTTAGTAGTAAACTCTTTATTGTACAAAAAGACATATTAAAAATAACATACAGAAGAAGAACACGACATACATACATATAGTAAGAAGTACAAAGGCGAACTTATCCCTTTAATGGATCTCTTCCAGTTAACCTTTGAGAAGTATCCTCGTCATTCGTCTTCAATATAACCTACTGTTATAGTATTTTTCAAAAACGAAGGGTACAGTGACAGGTGTCATCTCAATACTAGATTAGGTACTTACTTTAGGTGTATCATTCCTATTGCACTCCGTGAGAGTACAATCTCCCAAGTTCCTCTTCAGTAAAGCCTCCCACGCATCTGTGTCGTAATAGGAATGTGTCCACACTAACCTAGATGTACCTGTTAATACAAAATTAATGCAATTGAATTAAGAAAATGTTTATTAACAATGGTTGCTTATATTGCTTATCTACCTAGTTCGAGTTAGGTGAACTAGGTAACCTAACACAAAAGTAAAAGCGAATGGCTGAGAATAAATATTATTGCTATGGCTCCTTCAATATTCCCTTTTTAGGGTTCCGTACCTCAAAAGAAAAACGGAACCCTTATAGGATTACTCGTGCGTCTGTCTGTCTGTCTGTCCGACCATTCCCCGGTCCTTTATCTCCGAAACTACTGCCTCTAAAATTTTGAAAAAAATACTCAAAATAGTTCTTTACCTATAGATGACAGGAAAACCTATTAGAAATGAGCAGTCAAGCGTGAGTCGGACTTAATTACATAGTTTTGGATCCGACCCCTACGGGTTTTTTAAAGACATTTTATTCACGTTCCACATAAAAAAATACATTGTTAAAAAATTAGTAATGTAAGGAACCCTTGGGACGAGAGTCCGACTCGCACTTGGCCGGTTTTTAGGGTTCCGTAGCCAAATGGCAAAAAACGGAACCCTTATAGATTCGTCATGTCTGTCTGTCTGTCCGTCTGTCCGTCTGTCTGTCCGTCCGTATGTCACAGCCACTTTTCTCCGAAACTATAAGAACTATACTGTTGAAACTTGGTAAGTAGATGTATTCTGTGAACCGCATTAAGATTTTCACACAAAAATAGAAAAAAAAAAATTTTTTTGGGGTTCCCCATACTTCGAACTGAAACTCAAAATTTTTTTTTTCATCAAACCCATACGTGTGGGGTATCTATGGATAGGTCTTCAAAAATGATATTGAGGTTTCTAATATCATTTTTTTCTAAACTGAATAGTTTGCGCGAGAGACACTTCCAAAGTGGTAAAATGTGTGTCCCCCCCCCTGTAACTTCTAAAATAAGAGAATGATAAAACTAAAAAAAATATATGATGTACATTACCATGTAAACTTCCACCGAAAATTGGTTTGAACGAGATCTAGTAAGTAGTTTTTTTTTTATACGTCATAAATCGCTTAAATACGGAACCCTTCATGGGCGAGTCCGACTCGCACTTGGCCGCTTTTTCTTTTATCCTATCCATGGCTTTTAGTTGGCTGTGTGGGTATATCTATTGAATGTTTATAGTGTGTATTATAAGTGTGTGTGTGTGTGTGTGTGTGTGTGTGTGTGTGTGTGTTTTACCTCCAATGAGCGAGGTGTTCCCGAACATTTCCTTAGAAAGCGTCATGTACATCTGATTCGCCGTGTCAAGCGTGCCCACGCCTCCACCTGAAACAAGTGAAACGCGTATTCCATAAATGATAGCATTACGTTTCATTGTAAACTTACACCTTATATGAAAACATACAGTAGAGTACAAAATCTTTTAACCTAAGGTTATCGGGAGCTCGCGTTGGCGGACCGGCGCAGACTATTGGTTGGGGTTTGTAATATATGTATTTAATGTCTGTGTCTCTCGGAACTTTTTTAAATTAAGATGCTGATGATTGTACAGGGAAGTAGCCACTTACCGATGACAGCAGCTATGATGGCCCCGGTGCTGACTCCGATGATATAGTCGAACATGTCCTGCACCCGTTTGCCGGTGAGCCTCTCGAGGTGCCGCAGCACTTCAATAGCTATGAGTGAACTAGTAGGTAGTGTAGCCACATACCGATGACAGCAGCTATGATGGCCCCGGTGCTGACTCCGATGATATAGTCGAACATGTCTTGCACCCGTCTGCCGGTGAGCCTCTCGAGGTGCCGCAGCACTTCAATAGCTATGAGTGAACTAGTAGGTAGTGTAGCCACATACCGATGACAGCAGCTATGATGGCCCCGGTGCTGACTCCGATGATATAGTCGAACATGTCTTGCACCCGTCTGCCGGTGAGCCTCTCGAGGTGCCGCAGCACTTCAATAGCTATGAGTGAACTAGTAGGTAGTGTAGCCACATACCGATGACAGCAGCTATGATGGCCCCGGTGCTGACTCCGATGATATAGTCGAACATGTCTTGCACCCGCCAGCCGGTGAGCCTCTCGAGGTGCCGCAGCACTTCAATAGCTATGAGCGAACTAGTAGGTAGTGTAGCCACATACCGATGACAGCAGCTATGATGGCCCCGGTGCTGACTCCGATGATATAGTCGAACATGTCTTGCACCCGCCTGCCGGTGAGCCTCTCGAGGTGCCGGAGCACTTCGATGGCGATGAGGCCCCGGATGCCGCCACCGTCGATGGACAGGATGTTGGGGCCGGGGCCTTTTGTGGGGCCGGTGTAACCCATCAGGGCTAGGGCCTGGAAGTGGTAGAATTATTAGTGTTTTTAGGGTTCCGTACCCAAAGGGTAAAAACGGGACCCTATTACCAAGACTCCGCTGTCCGTCCGTCCGTCCGTCTGTCACCAGGGTGTATCTCACGAACCGTGATAGCTAGACAGTTGAAATTTTCACAGATGATGTATTTCTGTTGCCGCTAGAACAACAAATACTAAAAACAGAATAAAATAAAGATTTAAGTGGGGCTCCCATACAACAAACGTGATTTTTGACCGAAGTTAAGCAACGTCGGGCGGGGTCAGTACTTGGATGGGTGACCGTTTTTTTGCTTGTTTTGCTCTATTTTTTGTTGATGGTGCGGAACCCTCCGTGCGCGAGTCCGACTCGCACTTGGCCGGTTTTTTATTTATGCTTGATTAAAATCAAGCAATACTCCTTTGAACGCCGCATTGTGAACTTTGTCACAATGCACGAAGGTTGATATTGTGCTGTAGCCGCCCGCGTCAGTTGAAGTCTTAAGGCTCATTTAGACGGCGCGCGAACTCGCATGCGGTTTTAGTTACATTGCGGAGCATTGAGGTTACACCAATTCAGTCGACCGATCAAATACCGCTATGGAATGAAACTCGCATGCGAGTTCTCGCACCGTCTAAATGAGCCCTTAGGCGGTCAACCGGATAGTCTTCAGAGAGTTTTTATTTGGGCTATCTCACTAAAGAATATAAAACCGGCCAAGTACGAATCGGACTCGCTTTCCAAGGGTTCCGTACATTACACAGACACACAGATAGACGCACGAGTGATCCTATAAGGGTTTCGTTTTTTTCTTTTGAGGTACGGAACCCTAATAATACAAACTGTTTTAATATTAATAATATAAATTACCTCTTTGACAATGCCAGCAGTCTCTTTAGTTATTGGTTGATCATCGCTCAGTCTTCGTTGTACCCTCAAAAGAGCTCGGACTGCGCCCTCCTACGAAATACAATTGTACATTTAAATGTAAGATATTTATACAAGATCTATCAATTCTATCTAAGGTAGGTATTATTGGTTAAGTCAACCAAACATGAATTATTGTTTTCCCTATAAGTTCTAAGTCTGATAAGACAATAGGCTATAAAGAAACTAGAGTATTGCTTCGACCCTAATTGCTTCCCATCAGAAGACATGCTATGGTTGCGACAACCACGCAATAAACGATAAGTATTTGACTAGTTCTCTCAAACCAGTGGTCCCGAATCCGGAAAGTTACACTCAGTGTCATGCGTTACACATGCGCGATAACATATCGAGCGATATTCGGCATAATTTCGTTTTAAATATTTCGACGATTTCTAGTTTGTAAAGCCTGAAATAATTACCTTAATAGCATAGTCCCTAGACTCAGGATATTGTTTCAAATGGTCGATGAAATGCTCTGTCCTCCTCATCAGGCATTCTGTCGTCTCTGCCGTCACAAGCGCCGATATGACGTATGCCGTTCGGGAATGAATGGAAGTCTGAAAAAAAATCGGATTTGATCCATTTATCTATTTGGCTTTACAACTAGGTGGCGCAACAAAGCTTTCTGGTTACATGGTTGGTTAAAGGCCTATAAAATAAAACGATTAAAACGGATTAAGTATATCACGTATATTGAATTTATACTACATCCCGACGTTTCGAACCGTTAACAGCGTTCGTGGTCAACGGGTCACGGGTTCGAAACGTCGGGATGTAGTATAAATTCAATATACGCGATATACCTAATCCGTTTGAATTGTTTTATTTCATGAGTAACTATCGCGGTAACCGAGGACAATATTATAAAGAAAACTTTGCAATAAACCGCAAACGATTTTAGATAATGGCCCGCTATATTACGGTGCAGTACAGCGCCATCTACTTCAACTGACCAATTACATTTTTCTCTCTTTCCCAGAAACTATTAGATTTAAATGAAGTATGTAAATCATAATTAAAACTAACCTGATTTTATTAATTAGTGAATCGTGATTGTTGCTAATTCGTACAGTCAGCAGCAATAGTTGCTAAGCGGGCGAAATGTTCAAAATGATCTTGACGCGACTTTATTGTTAAGAGAATAAGAGCGCGTCAAGGGAATTTTGAACACCTCGCGCGCTTAGCAACTTCTGCTGCTGACTGTACCTAAATACAATCATATTTTTCGTGACTTATGTATCGTTTAATAGATACATAGGTAATGCATAAACAAGCAACTGATAAATTGCTCGTGCTCTTAGGCCGAATGCATTGTCAGCAATTCAGTATCATGTCGTTCACTCTCGGAGGGCATTGTATTTATATTTACACTTTTTACATCTATCTTAGTCGCGTGCTCGTGTGCGACGTACATCATGTATTTGACATACGTGATATTACACTGAAGACGGCGTGATGCGATAACATTTTTATTTGTTATGTTCGCAAAGATATCAAATGTAAACCTACTTTCCTTTTTATCTAGAACATGTAGAGTAGTATGCTCGAATATTCGTGTTGGATAACTAACAGTACTACCGTAATTTAATATAGTTATTAGGTTAGTCCATGGTTATACCTAAACAAATATGTTTTTTCCAGGTATTATTTAATTACGCTATTTTAACTATTGGCTGTGATATTCATTGTCGAGATTAAATGTACTTATAAGTTGTTATTTAAAGAAATGTTAACCAATAAAAAACAAAATCGTACTTAAAATATTTTTTATGCCTTTCTTATCTATTCTGAAAAATATTGAGGCTACAGGCTTATCTGAATTAGATAGGAATTGACCCCCTAACAAACATAACATAAGAGTAGATTATGTTATCATTATCAGCTGATTTCCGTGTTTATTACTTTCGTTGTTATGTATAACTGCTGGTTAGAAATTGAGAGCAAATTAAAAATAAACTTATAAGGTAAATATGTGACACCCTGCTGTCACCTCTATTGACAAAGACTTAACTTTCAAGATGACATGTACTGGTACCACGTCGAGCACCAGTATGTTTACCTTAGGGAAATTAAAATAGTTTTCTGATTAATAAAAGGACTGATTTACTGAATTCTAATGTCATTTTATTTGATGTGATCCTAATTGTTCTGAATAATTAGAAAAATAACTACTATTGTTAAAAAGAGATACTGTGAAGTGGCAGAACTGCATAACTGTTGATTAAAATATTGTTCGACTGAATTTATTTTACTAACATTTCCAACAAGATAAACCTTGCAAATTGATCTTTAAGTAAAGGAAATATGGTTGTGATTAGATTATTTAAATCAGGTCTATAAATAAATTATTATTTATGGCCAGATCATTGCCATACATTGGATCAACTAAAGCCAAGCTTGTTTTTGTTTATTAGTAAGCTAATCAATACCTATAATTATAATACATGGTATATTTATAAGTTGGAATTTTGCCAATAGTTTGTACTGTCAGTGGTCTAAACAACCTAAGCCTTGATAAGTGTGGCAAACGAAAACTAAGAATTGTGTTTTTGCATATTTGTTTGTGTTATGAAAGTAACGTAAGCGAAAGAGGTATGTCAGGATCGTAGCAAGTGGAAAGCCGTGGTCTCTGCCTACCCCTCCGGGAAATAGGCGTGATTATATGTATGCATATTTATTGTTAGGCTACTGTTATCTTTTCAATTTAATAATATCATCAGGTGACAAGCAAAACTTACTAATTACCACCACAAGTTCATAGCCATAGTGAACCATATTAGTACTAAAAGAAGGTTGATTTTTTGATTAAATATTTTTTAGTAATTAGTGAGTTTTGCTCGTCCCCTGATGATATGTAGGTATCTTGGAGGATACAACTAAACGGAGTAGCCATTAACAGGCTTTCCCCTCTGTCGAAAATAGGCGGCCAACGGTCATACACAATGTATGGACTGACGTTTATCTGACATGGCTATTTTTACGTTACGCATACATTTGACGTTCCCCTCCCCCGCAAAAATCGGCAGACTGTTTTGTACAGAAAATTACAGACATGGCGTCTCCGTTTGATTATATCCTCCTAGGTAGGTATATTATGGACATTGTTTTAGTGTCTTAGTCATTGACATAGATATCTAGGGACTGGCTTTAGGGGCAATAATAATGAGGCATGACAGGGGCCAGTACAGCGGTGTGAAATCGCTACAACGCGATTGGTTGATGAGTTGGCATCACGCGCGCGATTGGTTGACGAGTTCGCATTACGCGCGCTATTGGTCGCAACTAGTCGCGTTAGACTGCACGATTGGCTGGAATTCGTGGGTAGCACCGCTGAACTAGTATGATGTTTAGTGCCCCATTAGCCCGTCCTTAGATATTATACGTCAATGGTCTTAGTTATGTTTTGCTTTCTAAATTTAAAACTTTTATGTATGTGCCGTAAAATTAAGACTATAATTTTTTTTAATGGTTCCAAAGTACCTATGAGAAAGACTCACCTTTGTGACAATAGGCTTATTAGATTTCCAGCTGTTCTCCGATATTTTCCCAAAGTGAGTATCCTTCTTCAGCTTTAAACCTTGCCATAGACCTTCCATAGTGATCTCTTTGGCTTCCGAGCCCACCGAGAGACCTTCCTGCGGAAACTTCTCATCGTGGTTGGGTATTTTGAAGGGTCTCTCATCTGTCGTGCTTGTGGCAGATGTTTCTTTAGTAACAGATTTTTTATCAGGCGCTGGTTCTATTTCTTTGGTTGTAGTTGATAATCTAGCTGTGACTGCTTTTTCAAATTTCCTAATTAAATCTGTAAAGAAGATGACGAAATCTTTAAAACCTATAATAACTCATGTGCTAAATAACAACACTGACACTATACCTCTCGCGTCAAATGATGGTCAAGTTCATTTATATATAGAGAAGCTGTCACATATTTCTTAATTCTTTTTTAAATTAAACCCAACCAAAACCAGACTCTCTTCAACCAGACTTGAAGGAACTGTCAATAGGACCATCATTTGACGCGAGAGGTATAACTAATGTAAACAAACTATTGTTTACGTTTACAGAAAAATAATTAAAGGCATTGAAAACCTGAAACTTGTGTAAAGTTTATTCATCAAGTCATTGTCCTAAAGCGATGCTGAAGGCCTGAATAATGAAACCAATGTCTGTGCCCTATTAACATTGCCATTCAATATTAATTGTTGTATTGGGTCTGAGAATAAAAATAGCCTATGAACTCAATTATTGAACTCCTACCAAAACAAAATTGATAACTTATTGTATGATATGAGTGTTACTTACTGTCCCACTGCTCTGGGGAAGCTGGCTTCATTCTCTGCACTAGTTTTTCAACTTCTGAATTCAGGTTGGTCATCGACAGATAGTGCCGAATTATCCGCCACTGACTGCCTAACGAAGACATGTTTAGAGCTTTATTTGATCTCACGGCACGTAAAACACAATATATTTTATTAATGAATACACGAATCACTTAGTTTTGTATCTAAATTATAGATACGGAGTAAATTCTTAGGCGAATTGAATAACGTACGCTCGCGACCGTCACTTCACACTTGGTTTATCGTAATGTCACAATACACATACAAAGAATTCTCTCGACGATTGGATATCACGTTATCACAGAAGCAGTGTCGATTCACAGCTGTAGCAAATATAATATTTGCGTAAAGCCTTGGCGAAAAATATAAATAAATCAATGACAGATACGAATGACGTAAAATCGGACGATAACAGTTCTGCCAATCGCAGCCGAGCGAACCAAAACAAACTTTTTACATTCACTTCACTCTCGTTCAGTTCACTTCACTTTGTTTTATCACGTCACTTTTTAATAAAGGAAGTCCTCCTAAAATTGAATGTCTTTTAAAATGGTTGATTTAAAAACAGTGAGTACCTTCTCCTTTGAATATTGAGTTAGTACTGAGAAATTCGTAAATAAACAACTAGTTTTATACGATTATCAAAACATGTTTGCAAACAGCGCGCTACGCGACGCCGTTGGCCACACCTCCAGCACGACTCAATGAAAACGCGCCACTTCACAAACAAAATATCGTATGATCTAGTTTTGTAATCGTTCCAAGATTTTATTTCCGCATCTCCACGCCACCGATGACTAGACTATAATTATAATATATATAGTCCAGTCATAATATAGCCATAATAGTATAATATTATTATACTACTCATTGACGGTTATGTTGTATAGTTTATTTAATTCCATTTATCATCAAAATGCATTACAGCCCTGGATTTAAATTTAAGTCTTAGGAATGCAAATCAATTTTCAGTGTGACCCAGTTTCATTTGTAGATTGTAGATCTTAAAGTAATAGTAAGGCGGCCAGGGGGCCTCCAACACTAATCGATGTGACTGGACAGTATACTACTGACGAGTGGTATGGTTGTGTTCGGTAGAGTTTACTGAGTACGAAATGAGAACTCGTCACTTTCTAAGACTGTGGAGGGGATAACTGTGACTTCACAAAGATGGCGGTCCCGGGTTTCAAAGTTTAGATAATTACTCGGCAAGTTCTTATCAGATTTTTAAAAATGAGATGTCCTATGAAAGCTGATAAAATTTAGAATAAAACATGCATTGTAACTAAAAGTGTAATTTCATTAATTATTTTTTTATTTACAAAAATCCGAAAACATAACATTTGTCTTCTTCTTGTAGCCCAAAAAACACAATGACAACGGCCACTTAGATGAAAATTGTGTCATATAAATCATTTAGGTACATTAATAAGCTATACGTTACTTCTTGAATTTTGTGAATCGGATAATAAATAAGCAAGCTACGATGATTTTACCGCGGGCGCGGCGTATCTCGCGGCGCGCGCTCGGGTACTAATGGGCGCGGCCGCGACTGAGGACGCTGTACTGTATAGTGTAGGTAGATCAAAAACTACTTAATATTTTAAAACAAATGATATATCATATGAAAGATATTTAAATAACCAATAAAACGTGGTTATAAACTGGTGATTGTCATCTAATGGTCATAGAATTAAACAAACAATAAATATACAAAAAGTAGTCACTTCACTATAATTAGTAACAGGTATCGAAAATAATATATGAACCAAATTAATGTTATTATTTAAGCATAAATAGCCAGGCATTCGACATATCTATGACTTAGAATACTGTTTGATAAGTTTTTAGGCGCTAGCAAAAATCATAATAATGTTTGTTTTTATTATTACCTACCTACTTGGCTAAAATTATTTGTACAGGTCATTAAAAGTCCACACTACAATGGTAATACGTAAAAAAACCAATCTACCTACCAATTCCCTACATGTATAACCACAACCATACCACAACTGGAATAATGTTTGCGTTTCAGACAGACAGAAGCAACGTTCTTACGTAGTCAAATTGTAAGATACGGCATTTTATAAATGGCGTCGTCATTTTACAAACGTGAAACATACAATTGCCGAAATCGACATTTAATAAAATATCTTAGGACATGAACAGCACCGTTTGCAATTTACCGCGGCCTTTTGGTCGAATTAGTTCTTTAATTTACCACGCTTGGTGCTTCACATCAAAATTATGAAAAACGCTGCCCAGGGTGTCCATTAAATCTGGAGTTCGTCGGACTTATTCTCGGAGCGGGGGGTGGGGAGGCTTATGGATCTGGGTGGCTTCGGCTTGCTGGTCGCCTTATTATGGCGACTAGTCTCAGTCGTTCGCCTCGCTCGTTCCCGCGCTCCGTCACAGCGGGCGAGGGCTGGTTTCCCTTCGCGCTTTCGATTTCGCAATTGCTCTCTGGGGAAAAGGCAGACAAGACTACGTGATTTTGGTAGACGTGAGGATGGTGGTTTGCTATAAAAGTAAATATAAATTGATAAAACAACAAACCATGGTCACCCTCAGATAACCATCACGTTTACGTTGACACTTTTGAGCACATTAACAATTTGCCTTCGGCAATTTGCATAACGTTTCACGTTTGTAAAATGCCGAATCTTACAATTTGACTGCGACATATACCTATTTATGTAAGAACGTTTCTTCTGTAGAATATCTTTATTACTTATATTTAAGGCCTCTGCCCACTACACCGTATCATACCATGACCGTGCTGTGAACGTATCAGGCACGGAATGTAACGCGATACGGACTACTATGCCCACTACACCGTGTCCAGTTGTCCACGTTGTTTCATATCCGTACATAACGGGTTTAGTGACCGTAGTAACTGCGTATCATCCGCCTGTAATCCCCGTAGCATCCGCGTTTTATTCGCGAAAGTTAGACTCGTCAGAAAGAGCGAGCGAATGGTTATCATACTGGCAAGACCGAGCAACAGTTACGGCAACGCGTTTATAACGTGTTTATAATGGGCTTAGAACGGTCACCATACGCGCGGTTATAACCCGTATGCTCACCGTTTCGCCGCATGCACGCACCGTTCTGGCAACGACGTTGCATGCCATGCACGTAGCGTTTCAGCACCGGCAAAATATCATCGCCGACAATTTTTGAAAGTCCGTGCATGGCACGCAACGGTCGATGACGGAACGGGCTAGTGGGCAGTCTCATACTTTTTAATACAAAGAATATTTTTTTGCCTGACACGATCCTACTGTGGTCATGGTATGATACGGCGCAGTGGACATACACCTTTATTAAGATAATTTATTGCACCATTTTTGAGAAAAGCACTATATATGACTCGGCCGGAAGACTTACTTATATATAGTTATGTACAACGCTTAACATTTACTTACCATCTAGTCACTCAAATAACTCCTGTGATGACAAATCAAGTAACTTATTGCGTCAAAACGCCGTAAACTGTTTTGTCACATTTCCTGGATTGAGTGCCGGCCCTTGATCAGGGTAGAGCGAAATCGGGTTTTGGCGCCCTTCGTTGAAGTTTTCAAGCGTATTTTGGGCCCCCGCCACACTCGCGTCTTTTAAAACTTTTTTTTCTCATTTGCCATTTTGACGCCCCCCTTGCCATCCGGCGCCTAGAGCGGCCGCTCCACTCGCTCAACCCTAGATCCGGCCCTGCTTGGATTAGCTACCTTTTCTTGCTTGGCATATAGAATATGTGCGGAAAGAGAAGAGTCGTGGAATGTATTGGGCCCCATACAATTCACGACTCTTCTCTTTCTGCACAGACTCTAATACAACATATCCAATCGACACTCATTCGTAAAAATAAACTTTTAAACAGTCTCAAACATCATTATGCCACATAAAATCATAAAATTTAGGAAAAATACCATAAAACAAACGCAAACATTAAGTATTCAGTTGTGGTTATACCGACATCTTGGGAATAGGTAAGTAGACAGGTTTTTTACGTATTACCAATGTAGTGTGGACTTTTTAGACCTGTGTACAAGTAATTTTAGCCAAGTAATAATAAAAACAAAGATTATTATGACACAAACACTATATATAAATTATATAATATAACAATCACAAGTTTATAACCACGTTTTATTGATTATTTAAATATCTTTCATATGATATATCATTTGTTTAAAAATATTAAGTAGTTTTTGATCTACCTACACTATACAGACAGCGTCCTCAGTCGCGCCCGGGCCCATTAGTAACCGAGCGCGCACCGCGAGATACGCCGCGCCCGCGGTAAAATCATCGTAGCTTGCTTATTTATTATCCGATTCACAAAATTCAAGAAGTAACGCACAGCTTATTAATGTACCTAAATGATTTGTATGACACAATTTTCATCTAAGTGGCCGTTGTCATTGTGTTTTTTGGGTTACAAAAAGAAGACAAATATCATGTTTTCGGATTTTTGTAAATAAAAAAATAATTAATGAAATTACACTTTTAGTTACAATGCATGTTTTACTCTAAATTTTATCAGCTTTCATAGGACACCTCATTTTTAAAAATCTGATAATAACTTGCCGAGTAATTATCAAAACTTTGAAACCCGGGGCCGCCATCTTTATGACGTCACAGTTATCCCCTCCACAGTCTTAGAAAGTGACGAGTTCTTATTTCGTACTCAGTACACTTTACCGAACACAACCATACCACTCGTCAGTAGTATACTGTCCAGTCACATCGATTAGTGTTGGAGGCCCCCGGGCCGCCTTACTATAAGTATTTGACCGATGTGTATTTATAATGTATACACGAAACAAGGATATCTTGTCGCTATATAGCGAGAGCCACACATCTTTTTCTTTTCTGGATTTATATTAATTTAAGAAGTATGCATGGAATGTCAAGGTTTTTCCGAGAGACTCCAAATTGGAGTTTTTCATATGTGCCACGTGCATCTAACACTCATGGAGTTGCAGGCGACCATAGGCTACGGTCACCGCTTACCATCAGGCGGACCGTAAACTAGTTTGCCATATAAGTACGTGGTACTATAAAAATATGGATTATAGGTAGGTACAGGTACCTACTAGATTCCACTAATAACTTTATTCCTTGATATTTTTCATAAATTTTTTTTTGCTTACTGGCCACCAGACCGCTAACGGGAATTCCCCGGAAATTTAACAAGTAAGTACACAACAAATTCTGATATTACCCGATTTTACATGCGCAATAGTTACTCTGTTTGTGTCAATAGGTTGTTTTCAGTTTCAGGGCACTGTCAAAACAAAAGTTCTATGATTCAGCACGTAAACTAGGCAGGTAGGTACTCTCAGGGCGGAATGTTCTCATGTGCAATAACAACAACACGCATTTCTCAATACAAGCCGACGCTCACGTGAAGGGACTTGTTTGTTGTTGTAGCAATCTTCTGCGTTTCTCCTTTGTGTCATATAAGTATGTATACGATTTAGTCAAGATTAGGCATATGATAAAAGGCATTAGGTAAACGAACTTTTAGAAACTGGAAAATACTAAAAGATCAATCTTTATTTCCGGCGGTGTCAAATTAGGTATAAGTACCTACCTAATAATTGTGGCTGTGCCGCAGCTGGAAGAGTTCAGATTCTTAATACAATATAGATATCCCAATAGGTAAGGAAGGTAATATATGTATAGGTATTTGTAATATATTTGTAATGTAAAGAACATGACATACATAATCATATAGTCATAAGAAAGAAATGAGTAAAATTCAATTGCCAACAACCATTGAGCTTTATACTTCAATGCCAAAAACCAGTTGCGTGAGTTTCATGACACGAGAACTATTTTTAGTCTAGACTAATGTACTAACGAGGTTACTTGAGATCAATTACATGCGTCGGTACACTCGTTACTCGTTACATTAGTACAGAGGCATGTATATTCCTATTGGGGGAAGATATAAAAGTAGGTAGGTATGCTAACGATTTGGAAGTTCAGTTTTAAAGTCAGTAGAATATTAGGGCAGGGGAAGACCGAGAAAAAGATGGCAGGACGCCCTAGACACATAAATATTGTGAAGGTGTGGTGTGCGTTGGACAGGACCAAATTAGTTACCACACAGCATAAGCAGGATATATTGCACCTGACATAGGTAGTTTCTGGGATACCCTGTACAACAGGCGCGGGCGATATAAAATGGAAATTTGGCTCTCAATTCTGATGTTAATGTTATATTCAGGACCTTATCAGTCTTGCACATTTTAAAGGAAATAATTATAATGTTTGCATTTTCGCCATTGACGCGAATAGGTATCCCAATGACGTGATTACATTACAGTGGATAGTATTAATACCACACATATCTAATCGGTGACGTTTGTGAGCTCTAATAGTTGTTATGAAAGTCATAAAATACTTTTTTCTACTCCAGCACTTAAATGTGTCAATTAAATGACTGACAGTGATATCTAAAGCAATGTCATTTGAATGCTTTGTCTATAGGCTCATAAGATGACTGCTAGCAGTCATCTTATGAGTATAATACAACTGCTTTATTTTTTTTAAAGATACAAGTTCCGATCATCTTGATTGAAAGAGGTATGTTTTCATTTACAATAATAACTCAATTTTTTTTAAATAATAACTCTTTTTTTTTAATAATAACTCTTTTTTTAATAATAACTCTTTTTTTTAATAATAACTCTTTCTTTTTAATAATAACTCTTTTTTTTTAATAATAACTTTTTTTTTTTTTTTTTCTTTTTTTTTTTTTTTTTTTGCTGCAGCTGTCATAGAAAAAGTAATGTATGCAACAGCTCATAATTGGTTCTTAAAATTCTCGGGTCTTTTTTTACAAAACTCGACTACGTCTCGTTTTGTAACTTCGACCCTTGAATTTTAAGAACCCTTATTATATCACTGTTGCATAAACTACTATTATATGTAGAGAATATTATATGTAAAATAATAAGACTAAAATTAAAAACCTGTCTTATCTATTAAACGTGTCATCATTGCTCTTAATTGGAAAACCCATTTCAAACAATATTTTTCAATTCCAACTTAACGAAGCTGATGACAAGAATAAGACCAAAAATAATGCGCAGTCCGTCTGCATAGCCAAGTACTATAATACTATTACATAACACTTCCAAGGCCAAATGAACGTAAACATAGCGTGTTTTTAACTTGTTTGTTTATTGTAAGGTGTTCTAACGTGTTTTGCACTTTGCATAAACAATATAAAGATATCAATGATAGTTTATATTTATTTTGAAATGCATTGCTGGGTGGGCGAACATTGAAGCCTTAATAAATACCTAATACACTTGACCTTGCTCGGTGTATGTAGGTATTGTTAGGTCATCATCATTAACTTATTCGCTTTTCGGTGGAGCATCTTCCAGCATTCCCTATCTTGCGCCAGCTCTTTGACTTAGGTAGGTACTATTCAAATTAAAGAGGCATGGCAAACCAGTCTTTTGGTCTAGTTAGATTTGGTAACGCTGGGGCAAGAGTAACACTTTTATGGAATTCTCATACTGTTCCTCTTGCTCCGAGCACAATAAATTATATTATGATGGTGACGCGAGAACCCATAACTAGTTAATAGGTCAATTAGCTGCTATTATTTGCAAACCGGATGTTGATACCGTTCAAGTATTATTTTTCTCGCGCTTTGCAATGTTGGTAGCATTGTATGTAAATCATACGTTTAGACATTGCGTATTTTCAGCAAGAGATGGCGCTGTTAAGTGTTAAGATGACATGAAATAATTCGTCAACTTAACATTTTTCGCTCCAGCCTAATTGACTTGCTTTCTTTCTATTATATGGCCCAGCCATCCAACTTATTGATAATTGACTAGACTAGTAAAATCGGTTCCACTTTAAGAAAATAAAACGGCAAAGTAATACAAAACGGTTGAATATATTTCTTACCAAATTAAACATAACAATATCATATCAAGGACATTACTATAGTATAGGAAAGTTACTTCAATTACGTACTACATTGTTCATAAATTTTATTACATTAAGTTTGTGTCAATGCCATAAATTCAGGTCGATTCACCAGAGCTGGCACGAATGGAATGAATGAGTGAATGAAAGTATTTATGTGTGTGTATTAACCTCGGAGGAATAATCCAATATGGAGTGGTGACACGCACTAATTTCTATGTGAAAAATTCTGCCGTTTTCGGCGCGGGGGGCGAGGAACGCACACAAATAATGTAAACACTAATGCATTTTTTGCATGCGTCGCTACACACGCACACGACAAAATTATCAAACACTAGCATAAACTATATTCACACAAATACAAGAACAAACACAGACAACCCTGTCCGTGAACGAGATGATGTCAGTTTTAAGTAAACGTAAAAGTGCGAGGGACTTGTCGATAATATTGTCGATATTTTATTGACTGAATTTTAACTGTCTGCTTTAGTCAATTATAACCATCAAAAACATTACATGTGAAAACCGGCCAAGTGCGAGTCGGACTCGCGCACGGGGAACCCTCCGCGCACGGGGGCACCATCAACAAAAAATAGAGCAAAACAAGCAAAAAACGGTCACCCATCCAAGTACTGACCCCGCCCGACGTTGCTTAGCTTCGGTCAAAAATCACGTTTGTTGTATGGGAGCCCCACTTAAATCTTTATTTTATTCTGCTTTTAGTATTTGTTGTTATAGCGGCAACAGAAATACATCATCTGTGAAAATTTCAACTGTCTAGCTATCACGGTTCGTGAGATACAGCCTGGTGACAGACGGACGGACGGACGGACGGACAGCGGAGTCTTAGTAATAGGATCCCGTTTTTACCCTTTTGGTACGGAACCCTAAAAAGGTGCAAGTCTCGCAACGCTTCTACTACAAAAAAGTTTTGAGATGTAATGCTAATGTGAAACCAAGTCGGTTATCATCGTAGTGTACCTTTACTTTACCTACTATTTGTAGGAACTGCAACAGTAACTTTGTAATAGCATATATTTATATGGAATTACAAACTTACTTATGCAGTTCTTAGAACTTTAAAACGCGACTGATATTGCAATATTTTTTAGGTTTTCGATGGCTTGGTAAGCTGAAAACTACTTATGTTTAAAATTTATTGCATCTTTTGGAAATCTATAAAAAATAAATCAAAATAACAATATATTTATAATGTTCATATAGATTTTATCGATATTGGTTTTTATGGTGTCCCATCGCTAACTATGGTAGAGTGATACCAGAGTAATAAATTAAAAGTGCCTATTTATGGAAAATGACGGCAGTAAATACCTTAAAATAAATAAAATACAATACAAATATTGGACATGTAAAATAAAAAATATACGATAGCAACTAAGAGAAAAATGAATTTTCAAACAGTAGTAGGGTAGGTGCGTTAGTTTTCGTCCACTTGAAGAAATTGAATATAAATCTACATTGCTGCAAAAATTTGGACTTAAAGCAATCCTTAATGTCGAGACAATATACGAGTATCTATCTACATAAAAAATGTATTTGGCAAGTAGCAAATTAAATATCAAATATGTTATTTGCTAATCAGCAAATAACATATTTGATATTTAATTAGCAGCAAATAATAATTAATAATAATTAGTAGCAAATTAAATATCAAATATGTTATTTGCTAATCAGCAAATAACATATTTGATATTTAATTTGCTATTTTTTATTTATTTTGTCATGTGGACGAAAACTAGAGACTAGAGCATGGACGGAAACTAGCACAATGACCAGATCGGTAATATCACGTTACTTATGATTTATACTATTTATTTCTTTGAATGGATTATGTTGATATAAAAATAAGGTGTTATAGAAAAATAATTTGTTATATAAATTATATAATAATAAGCAACGCAAATTAGAAGTTAGGTATACCTAATGAATATTTAGAAAGTCTTCTTTAAATATTACCCTAAATTAGATCTAGTACCATGAAGTGGTATCACTTTCAGACTGACAATGTTTTTTAGTTTTTTGCTAAATTAGTGCACTATTTGATAATATTTACATGTAATAGTACTTACATATGAAAAGAAACGTGTTCTTTAAGTACGCTAGATGTGTCCGATCGGTTTTTACAGGAGAAAACGCTACAATTCGGCATTTTCTGCTCCTAACATTCCACTTAGACTGACGTTTGCTGAATGGCGTATGACGTATGGCAACTAGTTTTATATAACCTCCTTGACCGGCGGCCGCCGACTTTTGGCAGAGGGGAACGCCTGTTAATGGCGGTTCCTGTTGGTTTATTATTCCGAGGTATTAACCAATAAAATGGTGGCTTTGACTGTGTACTGATACCGGTGTAACTCATACTTTGAAAGTTTCGTTAATCCCATTCGCGCCAGCTTTCGTAAATCAACCTGTACTCGTTCATACATACCTACACATACCCGAGCGTTTTCCAAAAAAAGTGTACATTTCATTCATGTCTTCAAAATATTGACTTCTTGGGCTCATTTTACTCAGAATCATTTGTACATTCACGCCTCATACATATAAAAATGTGTCCAAAAATTTCCTTTCCTGATCGTCACATTCTTGTATGAAATTTTTTTTTATTTGTATGAACGTGACGCACTGAAAAAAAAATTTCATACAAAATTTTGGGACACATTTTTTCATGTATGAGGCGTGAATGTACAAATGATTCTGAGTAAAATGAGCCCAAGAAGTCAATATTTTGAAGACATGAATGAAATGTACACTTTTTTTGGAAAACGCTCACCCACTAAGGCCCTTGCCTTGCCTGACTTGTCGGTTCAGTATCGATACGCAGTTTTTATTTTCTGAAAAAGCTACTATTAGGTAGCATAATCTCATAAAACAGGGTCTTCCCAGAGTGACACAAGCCTACGTCACAATAACATTGCCACTTTATATAGCGCTATTGCACATTATTATATAGCGCTGTCGCTTGATGACGTAGGCTTGTGTGTCACGTGGTCGGAAGAGAGTACCAGGCGGAGTATATTATTATACCATGTTAGGTAGCCGCGGATTGGACCTCGATCTAAATGCGAACAATGCACTGTGGAGCCCCAAAAATAATTATACGTAGTTCAAAAACTTAAGACGCGCCTCTGGTCTAAAGTATAGGCAAGGTGAGTCATTTATTTTATATCAGTTCAGTACCGTCAATCTCCTCAAAATTGCCTACCAAGCCCAACATTACCTGGCTGAATAAAACTGTGATTATTTACAAAATAGTTTTTTTGCAAACATTTACGGTTTTTTAAGCCAGGCACTGTTGGGCACGGTAGGCAATGTTGAGGAAGTTGCCAGTAGATGCACAAATACAAGGGACACTACTTACCTTAGTTCATTCTGAACATATTATCATCATAAAGTTAACAAACCATAATATATCAATTAAAGTGTCTTCGGCTAATTCCGACTATTACTTAAGTTGGCTAATTCTGATCGATAATCACCCATAATTTCATCATATTAGAGTCCATTTTTAGAGTTTCTGAAATACACCTTATAAAACTATTAATAGCCGGAAAAGCATGCTATAATAAGTCTGACTAACAACCTACTTATGCAAAATATTCATTGTTTATATCCAATACCCTATACAATGTAAATATACTATATATTTAGTATACATGTACAGGAACGATTTTACAATCCCGAATGCTAATTTAACCAATTTAAACTTAAATATTTTTATACAAATTTGACATTATATTAAGTTACTGTTATACAAAGTTCCAAATTAAAAGATAAATCTAGGTCTGAGAAGGGTAGGTATAGATTTACAACTGAGCACGGTAGGTGGCTAATTTTAATACAGGTTGATTCACGAAAGCTGGCACGAATGGATTGAACGAAACTTTCATTGTATGGGTGACGACTGTATCCTTATATCTTTCCACATAGATCTTTTCATTCACTCATTCATTCCATTAGTGCCAGCTCTTGTGAATCGACCTGTACTTCTCGAGATCTTTTTAAGTTTTTACCTACCTGATAAGTCTCAAGAAATCAAACAAAGATTTAACAGGTTAAATCATTCAGCAGGTTGAAATGCGCATTTTTCTGAGATAAAACAAATATAATCCTAAATACATCAAGAATACAAAAAAAAAAAAACAAATAGATGCTTTGTTCCTATTTAACATTCACAAGGATAATAATAGATAAATAAAATCATAGAAAGATGATTGTAAAACCGCCCTCTAATAAACATAGGACAGGCACGATTCTACCAGTCTAGTATTGTCGATTTCATAATGCATAAGATATAAGTAGTAAATGTCTTCCATCGCTGTCACTTTCTGATACATTGTGATAAAGAGAGAGAAATAATATCAGGTCAAATTAAGTATTTTTCTACTTGTGAAAATGCTTGCTTGTCACGTGTTTAGACACCTAGATTTTTTGAGTTGGCTTTTGACATTTACGTTAGCGACTGCGTGAACTTGATTGCATAACTCTCTCACCTATATAACAGTGCGAGCGAGATAGACTGCGATCGTGTTTACACAGTCACCAACGTAAACGTCAAGTGCTAACTCATGGTACGGCTACTTATTACATATTTAAAAACCAGCTACTTTCAATACCACATAAAGGATCAAACATCAGCCAATTCCTTCTATTTATAATATAAAGTATACTTTGCCAATACTGCCTAAATTTATAAATATAAAGAAAATTTTCTTTGTTTAATTCACAATATAAAAATAATGATACAACAAAGTTCTCAATTACATATATAGTTACAGTACTAGTAATGCTACAGCTAAACAACGTACATACAAATTTTATTTACATTTTATTATACAAGCATTATAAATACAATAATAGCCAATCAACTTCCGAAAAACGTGTAAAGCTAAAAACATGTACTTCTTTTTTTAGCATTAGAAAAAAGGTAAGCGATCTTGACGCCTCTCTTTATTGAAAAACATCTTTGGATAATAAATTGCAGCTAATATGTAACAATTGTATGCAACATTTTGGATTTAAAAGTAATAGTTACTATTTTTAATGGGGGTTTTCAATAAATAAAGAAAAAATCATTTATTTCAGAACTTGGTCCTTACACTGCTTGCTTGTGCTTAAGAAATTAAGTTAGTAATTTCTTAAGCACACTAATAAAAAATATGTTAAAAGACACATCAAGATTGTTTACCCTATTTCTAAAGCAAAAAAAAAAACGAAGTATAAACAAGACACAAACATATTCCTTGAAAACTTAAAAAGTTAATTTTTGGGACAATTTTTCTACTTACTGTGTTGTTCGTCTGTCAGAATTTTCACAGCCATATACAAACACACATATTTACTAAAATATAATTATTAAAATTTGAGTGTACCAAAAACTTTTGTGGAAGAGTAAAATTCTAGGCAAGATTATAAAGCATTTGTTACAGCTGTGGCTATACGTGACGTTATCCACGAAAAGGGACCTTATTGTCGATGGCGCTTACGCCATTATTAACGATGCTCCAATAAAAAATACAATGCCGCGCGACGCTGTGCGGCGTAAGCGCCATTGACAATAAGGTCCCTTTTCATAGATAATGCCCCATATTTAAAGTGTATTTAGTGCTATCGACTCATATCACATTTACTCACTAACTTCGTTTATTATATTATATGTGTGATAGATTGCATTTTAAACGAATAACAGTGTTCTGGCTATAAAGTAAAATATAAGGTCTAAATCGCTTATATCCACATGAAATTAGAAAATATCAATTAAACAAATGCAAATAATCAAATAACATTTACTTTTTTAAATAGTTTTACATAAAGTATTTGTGACAATGTGTACGTGTAAACAATGCAAAAAAACTAAATGCATTCCGACGAAAAGTCGCTAACGGACGCTATTTTTTTTACTAAGAATGCTGAACATCTGGGTTTAAAATAGGTTTGAAATTTATTTTTTTAAGCCGCCAAAAAACGTCTTCATAGCATTAAACAAGTACCAAAAAGAAGCGTTTTTGAGCGACACTGTTGGAAGGCTCATATTTCGTATTAGATATTTGAAAGCAATATGAATGCGTCATTTAAGCCAGCGGCAAAACATGATAAGCGAGCCAGGTATTTAAAATCAGGGATCGGATACCGGTATTTTTTGTATGGGAACGGAAACGGTATTTTTTCGTTCTTTGCTAATTACTTCATTTCTAATTGGGCAATCTAATAATACGAAGTCGTAATCTAAGAACACAACCGAGTCCTACATTTCGAGTATAAAATAATTCGAAAAATATGGTTACTTCTAAGTTTTTGCAAGAAACCGGTTCCGATCCCTGTTTAAAATATCTAAATTATCATACTCTTATTCCCTCAAAGGTGCGTTTTCAACATTCTAACACCTAGCTCGCTTATAATTCTGCTGAGTGTACAAATCGTTAAAAAAGTTTGTAAAATAAAAAAAAATAAGGTCATGTCGGGTCAAGAGGAACATAGTTTATTAGGGCAAGAGAAACAGTATAAAAATATGGAGTATTACTGCAATGTTTTGCCGCCAGAGTGCAGCACTAGTGCCTTTCGTAAACCATAGAGTAACTTATACATACTGTGCCTTAAACTGTTTTTTGACAAGTTTTACAGACAATAAAATATGACATTGGTACATCAAGGCGGTTTGTCTACAAAGGGCCTACCGGGAAACGCGAAATCGAAACTCAGTTATCTGATGCTTCTTTATAGCTCGAATATGCAAGAGTGATAGTTAGATAACATTTCGACTCTCTCGTTTGCGGTAGACCCTTAGATTGTGACTGATTGTGGGAGTGGCGCCACCTACGCAGAGTTTCGCGTAATATTCCCTATTCCATCCAAGTGTTTCTCTAGCCCCAATGTCTCTTAGGGCTGATTTAGACGGCGCGCGAACTCGCATGCAATTTTAGTTACATTGCGGACTGTTGGTTACGTCCAATTCAACCGACCGATCAAAACCCGCAATGTAATAGCCCCAATGTCTCTTAAGATCGGTATAACTAGGATAGCGGTGCCGTCATATAGCGGCCGTCTCCATACTAAATAATACGGCTAAATATGGATGTCGTAGTATTTGTATGGAGACGGCCGCTATATGACGGCACCGCTTTCGGAGGAAACCAAAGCTTTACCCTATCTAACCTTACCTCTAGTGTGACAGCGCCTCGCAGTAGTGAGCGAGCGACGGCACTCCCAACCTGCAGGCGACCCGCGCGTCACGCCCGGAGACGCGCGGGTTGACGTGCGCGTTGTGCAACTCCGACACCTGCGTCGAGCACGCGGCCGCCGGGTCGCCAGACGCCGACAGGCTGCCCAACCTGAGTCACGCTTTTTAGTTACTTTTCTGTATGATCTTTTACAGTATGCTTTTCCTGGGCTATTTTACAGATAACCCAGGAGCTTAGTATCACATTTACATTATTTTATTGTTATGTACGAAAATGTTACATTTTATTAGAAATATTTTTTACGGTGTTTTATAATAATGACACAAGAAGTAACCAATAGAGCTAACAGTTTTTTTCACTCAAACTTTTGACGCACCGGTCTTTAACAGAAAAGTTCTTTGAAACCAGATTCGGTAGTAGTATGCTACGGTTATGGTGTGCGCGCCTCGCAGTAGTGAGCGAGCGACGGCACTCCCAACCTGCAGGCAACCCGCGCGTCACGGCCGGAGACGCGCGGGTTGACGTGCGCGTTGTGCAACTCCGACACCTGCGTCGAGCACGCGGCCGCCGGGTCGCCAGACGCCGATAGGCTGCCCAACCTGAGTCACGCTTTTTAGTTACTTTTCTGTATGACCCACACATTTTACAGTATGCTTTTCCTGGGCTATTTTACAGATAACCCAGGAGCTTAGTATCACATTTACATTATTTTATTGTTATGTACGAAAATGTTACATTTTATTAGAGATATTCTTTACGGTGTTTTATAATAATGACGCAAGTAGTAACCAATAAAGCTTACAGACTACAGTTTTTTTGCTGTCAAAGTTTTAACGCACGCAGAGAGTTACTGTCATGGTAACACCATTTGACTTGGATCCTTAGTGTAAGGCCTGAGTGGACGCTCGAATCGGAGCGTTCGGCGGGGCGTGCAGCGTGGCGTCGGGCTCGCAAGTGATTTGAGCAGCGTGCACTAAGGCCGCTCCTATACGCTTGCATTTGTTTAACATGCACGCCGCACGCCCCGCCCCGCTGCACGCCCAACTCGAGCGGCTACTCAGGCCTTACACTTATTCTTTCACTGATATATGTCAATGGGGTTGTCCAGTCGAAGTATTTAGCAGATGGCGCCATCATAGCTTCCCCTGTCAATCCCTAGAATTGTGTAATTTTTTTGTTTTTTAAAGCCCTGAATGAATACGTAAGATTCCAACAATCAAAGAGGAAGTTAACAGATATTGTGTTAAGTACAAAGAACGACTAAAAAAACATACAAACGAACTTGCAAGGGACTTGGTAAATACCAATGACAATCCGAGTAGGCTGAAAAGGTGGCAAATACTGCGGCTAGACCAGAGGCACTAAGTGGCACAAGAAGATAAATTCTATCAAAGTCAAGAGAGAGTATTTAATGGAATACCTCTCAAAACCCTCAAAAAAGACATAACATCTGATTATGGCTAAAACAGCCGATTGCAGATAAAGAGAGAAAAAAAAAAGTCCTGAATGCCAGCCCTTTAAGCCAAATCTCATAGAAAAAGGAGCAAGCTATGATGGCGCCATCTATGCAAACCTTTGACAGTTGGCAACCCCATTTGTAAAGTGTCAAAAATTAACGCCATCTATTCGACAGTCGGCCAAAGGTATGGCGCCATCGCTCGAAATGATTGCACCATACCTTTGGCCTAGTCTCGAGTAGATGACGTAAATTTTTGACATTGAACAAATTGACACATTTCACTGAAAAAATAAGGATCAAAGTCAAATGGCGTTTAATCTTCTGTCGAAAGATGGCAGTAAATTTAGTGTGGCTTCATAATTTACTTTGACAATCCGCCTCTTTGCTGGCAATGTCTTATGGAGTTGTGCGCGACAACGCAAGGCAAGTTAAGCGGTCTGACAAAATAGTTTCAAAGTTATTTTAGTTGCAAGCAGACGCCCAATCTTATTGTTTTTTTTTTAGTTTTGTTAACCTTTTCGACGCCGTGTCAAACACATAAGCTGTCACGCTGACGCCACGTCACCGAAGTGTCAAAACTGAAATTGAACTTTATGCATATGCACGTAGGTCGATGTTGCTCTGGTCTGGGACCGATTAACCCGTCATTTCCCACGATATGACGTCACCCATAAGCGTTCTGACGCAAATTTGAGCCCTTTGGAGCTGACAGGTCGGTCTTTGGCGTTGAACCTACGGTGGCGTCCAAAAGGTTAAAAAAAACTTGGAAATAGAAAAATAATCTTACCAAAATTCGTTGCCAGGGTGCGCGTTTCCGTCCCACGGATACGTCATGACTAGCAGCTTACCCTCGTGTTCGCCCGTTAGCTTCGCTGACGGTTCCCGGTTTTCTAGCTGCACGTTTATGCCACCTGGTATTACAAACAATAAATGAAGCCTTGCTGTAGCTATAGGGTATTTGACTGTACTTAAAATAAAATATCTGGGAGACCAAGCTTTGCTCGGAAAACATATAAAAACTCAGAACTTTGCGTTTTCCCAGAGATAAGACCTAGCTAGTTCGATTTTTCACCCCCGAAAACCCCCATATACCAAATGTCATCGAAATCGTTAGGGCCGTTTCTGAGATCCCTGAAATATATATATAAATAAATAAATAAACAATTGCTCGTTTAATGGTATTAGATTATTTTACACCATGCCTGAAATAAAAAACCAAAATTAACAGAGAAACGTAACAGCAGTTATTTAAAGACACAATTTCTATTTTAAAACCCGTATAAAACTATAATCCCACATTAGGCACCTATACGAGCGGCTTGTTACCGGGTTTCTCTTGCGACAGAAACATCTTTGCAGTTCACAAACAAACAGTACAATTTCAAGTAGTACAGCACAATCAACTATAATAATAAATACACGAAGGGCATGATACCATATTATGACAGAATGAAATTGCCAGGTCATGAAATTGAAAAAACAGGAGCACTGCTTTGTAACTGCGAGTTGATCGAGCATAATCCCCAAATATCTATTTATTGATCCCGCAGCAATGCTCAAAAACCGAGGGCATTCAAAATATTTGCGAAACAATGCGCGGATTCACTGCCACAAAAACGGGATAAAAAGCTGAAAGGTGAGTTATCTGGCAGCACTGTGATAAACGAAAGAACAACGTTAGCTCTTGAGGTAACGTGTGTTTTGACAGTTCTTTACGAATTTCGTGCTGTCAAAAACTCCGAAAATTGCGGTTCGCGGTAGGCCTATGGAACGATATTCGATCCATAATCGTCTTTCGAACGGGTCGCTCGATGACGGCTGTCTTCGCAGTAGTAAACCGTGTTTTATCTGTCAGAAAAGCTCGAAATTGTCGATTTTCGGTATTGGCGGTAGCCCCCCTGTACGTAATTTGATTGTGACGTTACATGCTAGTGTTTTATACTATCAATTCCATAGTAGCAAAATCGTTCTGACAGTTCGAAAAAAGAAACTGATTTGACTAGTAGTCAAATACCCTATTGACAATTGCGAGTACCATAATACTTAGCCCCTATTTATCAAATTGTCAATGTCAAGTTAAAATTCTCGATTTAGGCCATGATGGCAGCTGTTTCAACGCGTAAACCACTCTTATTTGTTATATTTTGTCAAGTAATAATAATAGCAAGGTTATAGAAAATACAAACCTTTAGGATGCCTTTTGCTTTCAAAGAATATTCTTTTCTCTGTACTCCCCTCCTCTGTTCCATTTGTAAATAATGCTGAAAAAAAAAACATGTCAGGTAAATCCCATAATGCTATGCTCAGCACTCGGCAGGACCAAAGTTATGCAGAAAACGACCAACTCCACTGAGTTATGATCTAAGTCACTTTGACAAAAACGGGTTGCACTCCGGGAGTGCCGGCAGAAGTGAAAACTCAATGACTAGTGCATAATGTCTGTATAATTGAGCTTAACGCCATCTACCATCCACATCACTGTTAGTACTCGAGTTATATTAATACCAGTTAGAGGGCAATAAATAAATAATAATAATAATTACAAGCTTCAATTAGTTAATTTATGTTTTATCCCTTTCTTACAAAAAATTAGCCAATATGATAGATTAAGACAAAACGAGCTAATTCAGGCTTCTAGTTTAACAGCTGAACTAAATTGTCAAACGTCAACTTTTGGCTGGCATTTACATTAGCTATGAATTTGTTTTGGACTGTACACATCTAATCCAATCAAGGCCAGGCGTGGCTCACTCCGCGATTTCGTCGCGTCGCTACAAGTACCTACAAGTACATGAGGCCCACACCAATTTTGGTGTCTATAGCCATAGTACTTGCCGCGCGCCGCTACGGAACGGACGCCTGCTCGCGCTTGCGCCACCTAGCGGTCATATCTGTCGTAACAGACGCGTTTTGTTAGGGAGTGAATCTTCTGTACCTAGTACTTACCTATTATTCGGGTGGATCAACTATTTCTTGTTGTTATTCTGTCCGGTCAGCCAAGAGACAATAGTAGCATAGTTTGTTAGAAGACATTGTACACCACCTTCTGACACGCTTGGTAGACGACCCTCTATGGAAAGGGTTTATAAGTATCACAAAAAAGCGTGTTTGGTGAATTTAAATGCCTAAAAATCAGCTTTTAAAGCACTCTTTAAAAGCTCACTACCCAGGAGAACGTAACCGTGGCAACGAGTGACAAGAAAAAGTTGATTCACCCATTTATTCAAGGCATCTTTATTGTAGACCAAATATTTATTATTATACTCTGCCTCTTTATTTCCTTAGTAAATTACAGCAATTGTAGTACTTACCTAAAATGCTGGCGCTGGGTTGGATGTACGCGAAATTGACGTCAGTGACGTGGTTCAACAGGTCCTTCTTTAAGAACGAGCGTATCCTCTCCAAGAAGCTCAGAATGTATACGTCGGGCTGATGGGCGGACACTTTCCATACGCCTAGGCCTGAAAAATAAAAGATTTTTTTAGTAAGGGTTCATCTCACAAAATTTCGATTTTTTAGACATATAAAACACACTCCGCAGTATTAACGCTGATCCTCTTGTAGTACACTTCATTGACAAATGTAAAATTTCATGTCATGCACTTTGACATAGCGGTCTATGTAGCGTCTGTCCTCGGGTTTGTACTAACAATTTAACTGTCTTGTTGCAATAAGGCAGCAAATGTAGCAATGTCAATACGTCATGAGAAGAAGATGGATCAACTATTTCGTGTTGTTACCTATTTCGTTTCGTCAGTCAGGAGACGAAAAGTAGCACAGTTTACACACTAAAAAGTGTTGTACAGTAAAGTGTTGTATAATAACTTCATTATAGTTCTCTAAAGTGTTGTATAATGAACTCATTATAGTTCTCTAAAGTGTTGTATAATAACTTCATTATAGTTCACTAAAGTGTTGTATAACGCAATTTTTTCAACTCACCAGCCCCTATAACGTTAACGAACGCGTCCCTCCCCGCGCCCCTCGCCCGCTCCTCGGCCTCATGTAGCACACACTCCGCAGTAACGCTGATCCTCTTGTAGTACACTTCGTTGTCGAATATCATGTCGTGCACTTTCACGTAGCGGTCCATGTAGCGTCTGTCCTCGGGTTTGTACTAACAATTTAACTGTCTTGTTGCAATAAGGCAGCAAATGTAGCAATGTCAATACGTCATGAGAAGAAGATGGATCAACTATTTTGTGTTGTTACCTTTTTCGTTTCGTCAGTCAGGAGACGAAAAGTAGCACAGTTTACACACTAAAAAGTGTTGTACAGTAAAGTGTTGTATAATAACTTCATTATACTTCTCTAAAGTGTTGTATAATTAACTCATTATAGTTCACTAAAGTGTTGTATAATACGTAAGTTAAAGCCAAATATAACATTTTTCCAACTCACCAGCCCCTATAACGTTAACGAACGCGTCCCTCCCCGCACCCCTCGCCCGCTCCTCGGCCTCATGTAGCACACACTCCGCAGTGACGCTGATCCTCTTGTAGTACACTTCGTTGTCGAATATCATGTCGTGCACTTTGACATAGCGGTCTATGTAGCGTCTGTACTTGGGTTTTTACTAACAATTTAACTTGTTGCAATACGGCAGCAATGTCAATATGTCATGAGAAGAAGATGGATCAACTATTTTGTGTTGTTACCTATTTCGTTTCGTCAGTCAGGAGACGAAAAGTAGCACGGTTTACACACTAAAAAGTGTCGTATAATAAATTTATTATACTTATAACTAAAGTGTTGTATAATAACTTCATTATAGTTCTCTAAAGTGTTGTATAATTAACTCATTATAGTTCTCTAAAGTGTTGTATAATAACTTCATTATAGTTCGCTAAAGTGTTGTATAACGCAATTTTTCCAACTCACCAGCCCCTATAACGTTAACGAACGCGTCCCTCCCCGCGCCCCTCGCCCGCTCCTCGGCCTCATGTAGCACACACTCCGCAGTGACGCTGATCCTCTTGTAGTACACTTCGTTGTCGAATATCATGTCGTGCACTTTGACATAGCGGTCTATGTAGCGTCTGTACTTGGGTTTTTACTAACAATTTAACTTGTTGCAATACGGCAGCAATGTCAATATGTCATGAGAAGAAGATGGATCAACTATTTTGTGTTGTTACCTATTTCGTTTCGTCAGTCAGGAGACGAAAAGTAGCACGGTTTACACACTAAAAAGTGTCGTATAATAAATTTATTATACTTATAACTAAAGTGTTGTATAATAACTTCATTATAGTTCTCTAAAGTGTTGTATAATTAACTCATTATAGTTCTCTAAAGTGTTGTATAATAACTTCATTATAGTTCGCTAAAGTGTTGTATAACGCAATTTTTCCAACTCACCAGCCCCTATAACGTTAACGAACGCGTCCCTCCCCGCGCCCCTCGCCCGCTCCTCGGCCTCATGTAGCACACACTCCGCAGTGACGCTGATCCTCTTGTAGTACACTTCGTTGTCGAATATCATGTCGTGCACTTTCACGTAGCGGTCCATGTAGCGTCTGTCCTCGGGTTTGTACTAACAATTTAACTGTCTTGTTGCAATAAGGCAGCAAATGTAGCAATGTCAATACGTCATGAGAAGAAGATGGATCAACTATTTCGTGTTGTTACCTATTTCGTTTCGTCAGTCAGGAGACGAAAAGTAGCACAGTTTACACACTAAAAAGTTTTGTACAGTAAAGTGTTGTATAATAACTTCATTATAGTTCTCTAAAGTGTTGTATAATGAACTCATTATAGTTCTCTAAAGTGTTGTATAATAACTTCATTATAGTTCACTAAAGTGTTGTATAACGCAATTTTTTCAACTCACCAGCCCCTATAACGTTAACGAACGCGTCCCTCCCCGCGCCCCTCGCCCGCTCCTCGGCCTCATGTAGCACACACTCCGCAGTGACGCTGATCCTCTTGTAGTACACTTCGTTGTCGAATATCATGTCGTGCACTTTCACGTAGCGGTCCATGTAGCGTCTGTCCTCGGGTTTGTACTAACAATTTAACTGTCTTGTTGCAATAAGGCAGCAAATGTAGCAATGTCAATACGTCATGAGAAGAAGATGGATCAACTATTTTGTGTTGTTACCTTTTTCGTTTCGTCAGTCAGGAGACGAAAAGTAGCACAGTTTACACACTAAAAAGTGTTGTACAGTAAAGTGTTGTATAATAACTTCATTATACTTCTCTAAAGTGTTGTATAATTAACTCATTATAGTTCACTAAAGTGTTGTATAATACGTAAGTTAAAGCCAAATATAACATTTTTCCAACTCACCAGCCCCTATAACGTTAACGAACGCGTCCCTCCCCGCACCCCTCGCCCGCTCCTCGGCCTCATGTAGCACACACTCCGCAGTGACGCTGATCCTCTTGTAGTACACTTCGTTGTCGAATATCATGTCGTGCACTTTGACATAGCGGTCTATGTAGCGTCTGTACTTGGGTTTTTACTAACAATTTAACTGTCTTGTTGCAATAAGGCAGCAAATGTAGCAATGTCAATACGTCATGAGAAGAAGATGGATCAACTATTTTGTGTTGTTACCTTTTTCGTTTCGTCAGTCAGGAGACGAAAAGTAGCACAGTTTACACACTAAAAAGTGTCGCTAAAGTGTTGTAAAATAAGTTCATTATACTTCTCTAAAGTGTTGTATAATTAACTCATTATAGTTCTCTAAAGTGTTGTATAATACATTCATTATAGTTCACTAAAGTGTTGTATAACGCAAATTAAAGCCAAATATAACATTTCCAACTCACCAGCCCCTATAACGTTAACGAACGCGTCCCTCCCCGCGCCCCTCGCCCGCTCCTCGGCCTCATGTAGCACACACTCCGCAGTGACGCTGATCCTCTTGTAGTACACTTCATTGTCGAATATCATGTCGTGCACTTTGACATAGCGGTCTATGTAGCGTCTGTCCTCGGGTTTGTCTTCGATGTTCACGTAGGAGGTTAGCTCTTCGTGGGTGTAGCTGTGTACCTGGTAGAAAAAAAAATCTATGAAACCTTATTGTCGATGGCGGTTACGCCATTATTATCGATGCTCTGATATAAATACAATGCCGCGCGACGCTGTGCGGCGTAAGCGCCATCGACAATAAGGTCCCTTTTCATAGATAATGCCCCATATTTTAATTTAGCCTCTTAAGGCCCAAGGTCCTACCTATAGTACCTATTCAGATCGATGTAATTTAAACCACGTTCAATTGGAACAGAGTCGCTTTTGATTTGTTTCGTTCAATTTTCAAACAACGCACAATCAACTCTATTTCCTACAGTTTAGACTCAAAATTCAGTGGCAAATTTTTGACGTTTCGTTTGTATGGCTAGGCTTAGGAGGCTATGTCACTCACAACTGAGTCGCATCTAATAACACCTCATATGATAAAATCCGTCCCTTATACAGGGTGCCCAGTAATTAATGGATAACCTTCTAACCACCGACAGGGCACCTTAGGCTGGTCCAGAAAATGCACTTCTAGGTCTAGTAAAAGTTTCGTGGTTTTCGAGATAATCGCACTTTTCTAAATTTGAAGTATGGTGCTAAGCTATTAAAAAAGACAGAAAAGTTCGATTATCTCGAAAACCACGAAACTTTTACTAGACCTAGAAGTGCATTTTCTGGACCAGCCTAAGGTGCCCTGTATAAAGTCCGCCAACTGTCAGTGTTGCTTTTAGTTTCGAAAAATAAAATATTTTGGCAGTCGGGTAAAAATGTATTTGAAGAAACCAAGTATTCTACGTTTACCACAAAAATGTAGTAGAACTCCTTACCTGGTAAAACTCCGAGAACATCTGCCTCCACATATGCCGTGCCGACTGGTTGTTGCGTACATACGTCGTCTTCAAAACGTTGAGGCACGTCGTGGGCGTCACCTCTTCCCCATATCTGAGAACCAACATGTAACGATGGTATTCCACCTATCCACTGACTTAATATAAAAGAAATAAGACACACAAAGCAGAACAAAAACGTCAACAAATGTGGATCCCAATGACGTTTCGCACCATTTGCATTGATGATAAAAACGCTTACGTAAATTTTGAGTCAAGATAAATGTTTCGTACAGAAAAGAGCTTAATGTCGTAAGCATTAAGTGTCAAATTTGCATACATAAGTACCAACACTGTTAAAAAATTTAGTCCGATGGCACTAAACGTAACGTATTTACGTCAAGCAACGTCAAACGAGAATAATGAACGAATGGAGTCACTTTGGTACACTTTAATAGGTATGTACAGAAAAACCAATTGAAGTAATAAATAAAACAAATTTAATTTAATCGGGAGTTCAAATAAAATTAATTCGTGGTTCAAATTCAAACAAATTAAATTTTTAATAAGTAAGTATACGTTTTTAAATACTAATTTCCTTGAAATAAATTCAACTTATTAAATAAAATAACTGTGTATTTTAGATCTACATTTACTCATCGCATGGGTGCACGGGGACATTTAGGTACTGATTGGATTTTTTTTATAAAGTCCATACTTAATAAAAAAAATCGGGTTATTCCCACTAGTTACCACCAAGTTGATATCAGTGGCAACTACTAGGAATTTTTTTTCCCACCTTTTACCACTGGTAACTACTGGGAAAAATAATTCCCACTAGTTACCACCAAAGCGAGTTGGTGGAAATAACCCAAAAAAATCCTGTGGTTGTCACTGTGTTCAGACAGGTTTAGCATTTACAGTTAGTCGATATAAGCCCTTATTGGTTGTCAGAAACAGGGAAATGGGCCGATCACACAAGTGCCGTTTTGCTTTGTTTAAAACTGCATCACCCCTATCTCTTGCTATAATTAAATAGCAGTCCACTTTGCACGTCGCATAGGTTTTCTTGGAAATCTTGAATTTAAACATAATATTATTCCTTACGAATTCCATATAAAAATAAAAATAAATATTGACCTCACATCGACTCATTAGATTTTTGTTCCTTGACATCCCTTCTTTGGTACTAACACATTAATTTATTCAAAACCATAAAATTACCACCAGATTACAACAACTAACCGAAAGAAATACATTCCATCCTTTTTCCTTGTTTTATCATTGTTATTTTTACATACTTTAACGGCACATTTCGTAATTGTTGACAACTTCACATTTGAGCGTTTCAAACAAGACTAAACGAAAAAGTAACGCGTGATCTGTTTCAACGTTACTTTTGTGGGGCCATTTTTTGCGGCTGATTGGGTATCCAGTTCTTTATTCTATATCAATGCACCTATCCAATTTCTTTGTCCAATGTGTATTGCATCTCACATTTTGCTTAATGAGAGAGTGAGATGCAATTACAATGGACAAGTGGAATATTACCCTAAACTCTCTAAAGCAAAGAGTAAAGTAAGTACACACACACTTATACACAATATAATACAGAGGTGGGCCAATACACCCGTCCATACAGAATGAGTTGCCTCGTGAGTAACTATAAATTGCCGCGTGAAGCTACTCATTCTGTGAAAATTTAAGCTTTGCCTACCCGAGGCACGGCAACGATGCCTCAGGCGAGGCAGGTTTTCAGGGACTTTTATGCAATAAAATCACCTTACAATCGGCTTAGACGCATTATACGATTAAAGTATAATTGGGTAAATTATGAATTAAGTCATTAAAAAAATCAACTAACCCATTCTCTAAGCAGTTCTGCTGTTCAGTAATGAGGATGTCTTCGTAGTCCATTCGGCCCCGGCGTTCGAAACGAGGGCCCACGATACCTGTTCACAGATAAAAGTAAGTAAGTAAGTAGTCTTATGGGGCTGTTTAATAAATTAGGGTGTTTATATTATATCCAAGAAAATAATAAGTAAGATTGTTAAAATATCATCAACACTTACCTATAATAACAGCATCTCTTTCCGCATCCTCTTCACTAATAACCCCCTTATTCTTCCTACTTCCATTATTGATGCACTCCGTATAACCGCTGACGTACACAAACGCAGCTATCTTCATTTCATCGTAGCTCAAACAGTTCTCGAGGACCAATGGCGGCTTCTGATGCAGCGTGCCCACTGCCTCCCAGCCTTCGTGACTGTAAAGTTAACCTGCGGTAATGCGGTTGTACATCGTAGTCAAGCGAATTTGAACTTTAACACAAGGGTGAAAGGTATCTTGCAAGACTAACAAATTAGCAACTCACCCCTCCTCGCCTGACATTAGTTTATACGTGTCATGCGGCCCCATGAACGTGACGGCCCTCTTTTTGAGTATCCTGTCTATCAGATCTGGTACGGTCATGTCGTTGTACAGCGCTTTCTCAATACTGGAGCCGAATTCTCTGCAACAGATTATAATGATAAGGCGGGTTCATACAGAGCGACCCGCCTCCCAAGGCAATTGCCGCGCGAGGCAGCTTGGTCTGTCCAGCCGCGCCTCGCCCGAGGCATCGTAGCCGCGCGTGCGTTAGCCTCGGGCGAGGAAAGACTGAGCTGCTTTGTGCGGCAATTCCTTCGCGAGGCAAATCGCTCTGTTTGTATCTACATAAAGTAACAATGAATAAACTTCGTTTTGTTACACAACTTTGGGAACATATCAAATTATTTTATTAAATATATTGATTTGTGTTTTTTATATAGTCACACTACTATACAGTGAAATGTCATAAATTAAAGAAAACTATTGTTTTGTTGTCCGTAACGTGTCGTGACCCAAGGGATAGTTATTTGCCATGCAACAGCTTTTACGACATTTTATTGGTTGGATCTACTGTTTCTTGTTATTACGTGACCCGTTAGTCAGAAGACAATGTGGTAACCCATACTAATAATAACATTCTTAATAAATGGTAAATAATGCAGTGGTCGTAAAAGTTGTTTCCACAATAATACTTATTCACATGGTAATCAATTTTACTACAGGAAAACATCTCGAGAATATAAAACCGGCTTAAAAAAAAGATTTATGGGTAAGTAATTACTGCCGTTAAGATTTTCCTCATGGGGATTGCCAATTCCCGTTTTGATGGATTTCGTTATTGTCAGCCCACATTTAATGAGTCAGTGTCTTAAAAGTGAATCATTGTTGCAACATTTTTATTTGTAGTTTAACTATAACTTTTACACACAAAAATCAGGATTTGCCAACTTAAGATGACGACATGTGTATTCGAAGCATAATGGACTAACTAGCCAGATATTTCATAATATTACACAGAATAAGTTACCTCTTGTAAATGAGGAAATGAGTCATCAACAGCAGCACCCGCTCGTGAATGAGGGGATATGTGGAGGCTATGTTGCTCTTGAGCTTCTCTACTGGGCGAC
The DNA here is from genome assembly GCF_948474715.1 of Cydia amplana. Classification (NCBI taxonomy): domain Eukaryota; kingdom Metazoa; phylum Arthropoda; class Insecta; order Lepidoptera; family Tortricidae; genus Cydia; species Cydia amplana. The sequence goes on from NC_086070.1 coordinate 21,885,635, forward strand.
GCACCTTCAACTTTTCTAGCCTGTAATACATAGGAGTTTTCATCATATTAAAAAAGGTATGGAATAAGTTTGCCAAATTGTCTAAGTACGTATGTCACTAGAACATAGCTGGGGATATCTATTATATACAAATAGTATCCTAAATTAGTACTTAAACTTCTACTGTCCCTCTATCTCCTTTGCATGAGATACAGGATTATATTCCTAGTTCAGGTGCACATAACAATGTACGTAAAATGTAAAAGTTATTAAAAATATTTATTATATAAGAAACAACATTCTTCAGTGTGTTTATTGTGCTTGTATTGTATTAAGGTAGTTTAATTCCAATGTTAAATGATTTCCTGTTATATAATACTTTGTTTTTGGATCTTTAAAAAAACACATAATAGGGAAATTTTTACTTGTAGTAGAATTGAGTAACTTTGTTTTTCTAGGCTCATCATCATTTGGCATCAATTTAAAATTGAACCTCATGATTAAAAATAAATAGCAGTAATTCCAAACAGTTTATTGAATCCTTTTCTCATCTTGTATCAAGTTTTCTATCAAAATAGCTGAATTAAATACAATTTAACATACCTGACAGTTTCAATAGGAAATGGTATGGGAAAAGCTTTGCTCCTCTTGATAGTTTCATCGACATCATCCGAGTACTCAAGCTTCGGCAGATCTGTGCATTGACGTAACAGCTCATTTGTCTCCTTGCTCATGCTCGGGAAACACCAGTCTGGCTTACACCTAAAACATACGACAAAAAATAAAATATAGTCACTACTGCCTTCTGCCTTTGTACTTAGCTTTTCCTAATTGTATGTTTCTTTTATTATTTGTTTTTGTATAATGCGGTGGTGGCCGAGTGGATATGACGCCCGACTTTCAATCCGGAGGTCGCGGGTTCAAATCCTGGCTCGTACCAATGAGTTTTTCGGAACTTATGTACGAAATATCATTTGATATTTACCACTAGCTTTTCGGTGAAGGAAAACATCGTGAGGAAACCTGCATACATCTGCGAAGAAATTCAAAGGTGTATGTGAAGTCTCCAATCCGCATTGGGCTAGCGTGGGGACTATAGCCCAAGCCCTCTCGCGCATGAGGAGGCCTGTGCCCAGCAGTGGGACGTATAAAGGCTGAATTATTATTATTATTTTATTATTATTATTTTTGTATAATAAAGAGTTTACTACTACAACAAAAAATCTGTAAAAGTGATAACTGTGTAGGTAAATATTTCGTAACTATACGAATCTTGTGACAACTGCTTTACTGCAGTAATATTGCTTGTTCTTTTAGAAATTTCAATGTTTTTAAAGTATATATTATCAAATATATTACAGTCGACTCTTGTTAATTCAAACTTGCGATAATTCGAACCTCTCTATAATTCGAAGTTATCACGAGTGTCACTACGTGTCACTAATAGTGTACTAATAATATCTCTTTATATTTCGAAATAAATCAATACATTTTTAAGCACTTGGTAATTCGAACAAAAATAATCATCACTAAGTAACAAAACGACGCGTTAATTCGAACTCATAGGCGTCAAACACTCTACAATTCAAAGTTATCAGATTGCAGCCCTCACAGAGGCAATAATAGACCGCACATTTTGAGACAAGTCCAAGTTTTTCGTTGCACTCTTTCGTTGGTTATGTGTACTTACCTACAGATTAAAAGTTAGTGTTGAAAAGGAGTTAATCGAAAAAATGGAGGTAGAGGTGGGAAGACAAGTGATGTTGCAAAAGAATTTTCATCAGTCTCAGCAATGTGCACTGAAGCAAACTCATGTTTCAGACTTCTTCCGAAACTAATCTTTTCATATTGTAAAAAAAAATGTAGTTTATCAATATTTTATTATTACTAACCTACTCAATAATTCGAACTTTCATATTTTTTCTCTCAAAAATTATGAACCATTTGATATTTCAAACACTCGATAATTCGTAATATTTTAAAAGTCCTTCGAGTTTCGAATTAACGAGAGTCGACTGTATGTGAGTGCGTTATAATCAGGCCTCGGAGTTTTTTTAGCACGGTAAGACTAAGGAGAGCTATGGAGTCTTTGTTAACATTAAAATTAAGTTCATACTCATACTCATCCTCATTAATTAAGTACAAGTAAATTATGTACAGCTCTAGACCTAATAAATATCAGCGATCATCACAATAACGAAATACGTAACTATATATTCATGACATAATGTGACATCTGATTTACTCATACACATATTTAGGTAAAGAGGTTTAATCATAAGTGGCCTCGGTATTATACTCTAACTCTTCATAGGGTTCTATCCAGCGCTGTATAAACGAAGAACGTTGGCGAGATTTTGTATTGTGTAGAATGCTGTTGACATGCTTTAATATAAAAGTGTGTCTTAATTGCGTGAGATGTACGTCACAAGACACACACATTACTACACATTTTTCGTGATCGTATATAAGATCTTTGTACGGTTCAATCCAGTGCAAAATTTCAGATATTTGTGGATCCGTCATAATGAAATCAGCAATTTATTCCGAAATTTGCCTTAAATGAATATATTGAAGTAACAAATCATACGTCTTAATATGTTGATACATGACATATGATGTCATTAAGTGCATTATCTAAAGCGGCCAGTGACAACGTATAGTTCCTTATCTTAACAGTAATTATAGTATGTAGGTACGTTAAGTACTTAAATAAAATATTGGAGCGATGACACTGCAATATGGGTAATATAATAATATTAACATACACATATACATATTATTACTTTTTTATAATATAACATTTAATTAAATATATGTAAACAGAATTAATTACATATAAGTAGTCTAAGTATTTATAAAACGATTCGGACGAACTTAATTAATGAGGATGAGTATGAGTATGAATTTAATTTTAATGTTAACAAAGACTCCATAGCTCTCCTTAGTCTTACCGTGCTAAAAAAACTCCGAGGCCTGGTTATAATGTTTGTTTTTGCGTCGTAGTCTGCGGCTTTAGGATAATGAGTAAGTAGATCTTATCTCTTCAAAAAGTAACGTCACAAAATGCGATGATTACTTACTATCGCTAGGATTTGATGGAAAAAAAAAAGAAAATATGTACGTACCAAGAAATGTTCTGAAATTGTCTTAGAATATCCATGTTTGGTGGCTTTCCCTGAAACGTTTACCGTAATTGTAGAATCTTCATAAAAGTACAGTAATAACGGAATAAACAAAATTATGCAAATTAACAAATAACTGTGCAATCGTATACTTACAGACGCTTGTCGTGTAAAAATCAGAGTAAGGGGAAATAGTTTTAACCAAAACATAAACACATCCAACTTATATTCATCTATTAGGCATATACTACAAAATAATTTGCGTTTTGCGGAAAAATCTCCAGATGCAGAATAGAATGAATGAATCAGATTGAAACGAATGGTTAAAATGGTTTTGTTAATTTGACATTGACAGTTGACAGATATAGTTTTTAATGCATTTCATTTGCGGGTTATACAGCTTAAATAAAACCGTTAAAGCTGTCTGTGCGCGTTTTATTTTATAGCTTAAACAAACTAGTTTGAAAAATGTTGCCAGTCTAATATAATTCCCTCTAAAACGGAGGTAATTTCGCACTGTGGAAATAATGATAAATCTTAACATAATAGAAGTATTTAAAGTTTTTGATAAATGCTGATAATAAACGGTTTGTAGGCTAGTAGAAATGGGACTTTAAAAGCTTTAAACCAAATTTGCTCCAGCTCCAGTGAGCCTTCGTCTGAAACTTTAATGTTTCGAGGATAACTTTTCGTGGGATTTAACAATTCAAATATGGCTACACTAAATAGCTGTCAAAGTAGGTTTATAATGTCAATGTCATTGTCATGTCAAGCTGACGTTTAGACGGAAGGTTTTGGCGCGTATGTTGTGCGGCGAACAGAAAATGTTAATTTTATAAATAAAACTTTAATAAACGCGTGTTTCGAAAACACGGAAAACAGTAAGCATATTCTCAAACCATGGGTGACCTGCAAAAGATACGATCGGAGGTCAACAATGCATTCAAGCTTAGCGGCTTCACAATACGTCGCGAAGCCAGCACCTTTGTGACCGAACAGGTTTCCTCTCTAACGCCGCGCGAAAGAACCAAAATGATCGACAAGTTAACCGCCCATTTAATGCACCAGTGTATATCCCAGCCTATTTTAGAGAAGGAACATCTAGAAACTGCCTACAGGGAGTGCTCTACTGCCGGACTCGAAGAGACTGAATCAGTACTGAGTGTGATCGATGCCTTTAGCATTCCTAAACTGGTATATGATAATGAAAGGAAGAAGTTCAGTAAAAGCGTGAGTACCGACCGCCACTTGTACCCAGAGCCTAAATGGAAAGCCCAGTACTTGATAGATAGATATACTATTATTTGGCAAAGGACTGTTAGAAACAAGTTGTTTGCTCAAGAAGTACTGCCATCTATGGAGCAAGAGAAACGATTTCAGTTGAGAAAAATCGAGGTTCTACTTAGTTCCTCAAGCAGAGTTGACGAGGTTATAGTGTTAGGTCTGTTAACTCAGTTAACTGAAGGTAAGTTCTACTTAGAAGATCCAACTGGGAGTGTAGAATTAGATATGAAGGAAACTAGGTACCATTCAGGACTGTTTACGGAAAGCAGCTTTGTTCTAGCAGAAGGATTCTTTGAAGACAAGGTATTCCATGTGATGGGTCTAGTTCTACCACCTTCAGAGAGCAGGGCAACATCTTTGAACTATTTCGGAAACTTGAACACTTTTGGAGGAAAATCAAAGAACTTATTAAAAAATTCTCAAAATTTGCTAAAAGTAGAGCAAGAGAATGAAGATGGAATGTTTATTTTCTTATCTGATGTTTGGTTTGACAATCTCAAAGTGATGGCGAAGCTAAAAACATTATTTACTGGTTATAATGAGTTCCCACCTATCGCTATTGTGTTTATGGGAGAGTTTTTATCATGCCCTTATGGATACGAACATAGTACACAGCTCAAAGCGGCCTTAATCAATTTAGCGGACATGCTCTTACCATTCACTAAACTACGAGAACTCTGTAAGTTTATCTTTGTCCCCGGCCGAGGAGATCCCGCTGCACCTAACATCCTGCCTAGACCTGCAATCCCAAACTCTGTTACAAAAGAAATAAGGGATAAATTGGGAGATTCAGTAATTTTCACGTCAAACCCCTGCAGAATACAATACTGCACACAAGAAATAATCTTAATAAGGCAGGATTTGGTGACAAAAATGTGTAGAAACTCGATACATTTCCCGGAAACGGGTGATATACCTGACCATTTGACAAAAACATTGCTGAGTCAGTGTACTTTGTCTCCGTTGTCTTTAGGAATACAACCGGTTTACTGGAGGCATGCGGATGCTTTAAGCTTGTACCCGATGCCGGACCTGATGGTGGTGGCGGATCATTTCCAGCCTTATACAAGGGCATACCAAGACTGCCAGATTATTAATCCAGGATCGTTCCCTAGGACAGAGTTTTCATTCAAAGTCTATGTTCCGGCTTCAAAGACAGTTGAAGATTCACAAATACCCAAAGAAGATAGTTGATGATAAATTGATACTCCTGTTGCACAATTCAGCAAAAAAATCATATGGAAAAATTATTGAACTGCAAAATCTTAAGAATTTTAAAAACTATGTTCTGTCTAAAACTATGTAATGTAATGTATTGTACTAGAAAATACTCCTTCCCATAAGAACTATTGCAGTCAACTGGTAGAGCCACATGGTTATTTGTTATAGGGGAAAATTTGATAAATAATACAATTTATACATTTTACTTTTGTTTAATTTTGTATAAACAAATATTTACAATATATATTTTTCAAAAAATCTATTGTACAGGGTTGGAGCATAAAATCACTACGAAAATGACTAATAAAAACATTGGCCACTTACAAAAAAATGGCAGTGTCAGTTTTGTATAATTAATTCCGTTTGAAAAAACCGCCTTTTACATTGAGGGAACTGAATTTTTATCAGATCAGGTCAGGGAAAGGTTTACAAACAGAGAGAAGTTTCATAGAGTATTAAAGATATTAAAAAAAGGAAGATAATTAGGGAGAAAAAAAAATTAAGTTAAGAAATATGAAAATGATTCGTAAACTTTATATATTATAAATATTACCAATTGATTATGGCAGTTTCATTACGAAAGTGACCTTTAATATAATTCATTACTTATTTACTATAAGAGATTCAAATTACACCATATAAATAAATATTCAAGAGTAAAATCTGCTCTAGACTACGACAAAAATTGAACATTCTTTTTAAACACTAGTATTGAATACTGTTTATTTTCGTGACAAACGTAACCACTAGTCTAGTAATCACTTTAAGAAATATTACAGTGACTAATTTATTACAGGTCGTGATAAAATTACAATATTATATCAATGAACTTCATGGAACATTCACACAAGATGACGCACACCAATAAAATGCAACGTTGAACGTTTAAATTAATAAAATTTTAAAATATATTTGGTCAACCAGATCTTGACACTAGAAAAAGGCGGCAAATTTGAAAAATGTAGGCGCGAAGGGATATCGTCCCATAGAAAATTTGAATTTCGTGCCTTTTTTTACTGACAAGATTTGGTTGACCAGCTATAATTTCTTATTAAACCAACAACGTCTACTACCTCACTATATTTAAAATGTTCCAAAGTTTTATAATATACCTATATCTAACATTGAATTTTATTTATGGACGGATTCATAACTGAGTAAGTATATACCTATCTAAAACTATTTCAAAATCTACAACCACGTTTAAAACCGTCATAAAAAAATAAATATAATTAAAGCGGTCAATATCGGAACTCGGCAGTGGAACATAAAAAATCACCGCATCTGACTTTTAAAAAGTTCTAAGTACATGTTCAACATTTTTAACCTAAAACCAAGCTTCTTACGTTTCAAAATTGGATGTGTACTTTAAGCTAAATTGTGAAAAGACCTAAGTGTGCTTTACATTTTCAACCTAAAACTAATCTTATCGCTAAAGCATTAAGGTTCAAGCTCCCATGATGGTGCTGTAGGTGTCCCCGATGGGCGCGAGGGCGACTAGGCAGATCATGGCCACGACGAATATGAGGATTATGGGCGCGTAGATGCCGAGAAGCAGTCGACGGAAACTGGAGAACTGAAATTATAAAACATTCCTTCTTATTGGCCGTTGCTCGTATACCTATATGTTGGGTCCATGTTGGGTTATGATGAGCTCGCAAAAGCATCGCCGACGGGGTATCGGAGGTCTACAATAGAGTTCCCGAAACCCCGCCTACAAAGCGCGCGGCGGAACACCCCAGGGGGTTTAGTCCGTGGAAGTCGGACATACCCACAGGGCTTCTCCCGGGCCAGTGGGATCCATAAGGGATTCCCCCTGGGTCATCAAAAAAAAAAAAAAAGGGTAGGCCTATCGAAGGGACGCAGCGATGCAGAGCGAGATCACACAATACTGCTTTCTCCCATTAACCTAGTGTTATATGATCTGTGCTTTAACGTATTCCTAAAAGTCTCTTAGATTGGATTAGGGTGCCTCTATCAATATGTATACGAGCCATTTTATTAAAAGCTGAGGTGCGCAACCTTCGGTCAATACGCTGTCTCAGGGGTACCCAACCTGTGATATCGGTGTAATAGTGCTTACCTGCGCACCTTCTGTCGACCTACCTACGAGGATAGATGGGGTGCGCCTCCTCGGTCTTAATTATAATGATGTCTTAGGGGTAGGTACACAACACAACCCAATGCCAGCGCTTGCTACGCGCTACGAACGTAGCCGATAACATGGGAAAAACCGTATATTGTAACACTCTCCCACCTCTCTACTCAACTAACCCTACTTTACCCTACCTAGATAGATCTAGACTAGCCTAAAATACTAAAAATTCCAATAAGAAAATCTAAAATTCTAAAACCCTTTAAAATACCGCAATCCGTAAATACCTTTATTAATAAATATAAAAGTAATGTAAATGACCTAAAAAGCTAATTAAATAAGTTAATATCTTGAATTGGATCAGTAAATTGGCCAAATGATCGTCTAGTGTTTATGTAGAACCCTTCGTCGTAACCGCTAATAGTAACCGAAATCCTTTTCGCATATAAGGAAAGAGTTATGAATCCTAATAATGTCAAATAATTATTAAACCGTAAATTATGTCTGAATAAAATATATGTCCGAGTTGTAAGAAAGATTATTGCAAGTTTTAGTAATGTTAGACTTAGTCTGACTAAGTCTGTAATATGATGTAAACAAAAAGTCAATAGTAAAATGTCATAATTAAGTATGTCCGAGAAATGTCATAGTAAATCGTCAGTAAAGTATGTCAAAGTAGTAAAGTCTGTCAAATGTAATAGTCAATTGGTCAATGTCAGAATGAATTCTAATAAATGTCACAATTACAAACATTTTTGATTTTGGGGTATAGATGTCGCTCCGCCTCCGCGACACCCGTGATCATCATCCAGTTGCAGGTCAGAATCCCCGCCCCAGTTCGGAAGGAACTATTTTGTGGTCCAGAAGGGACATCTTTTATAATGACTGGCCTACTTCACCATTTGACCAAGTCATTATTTTGTGACATTTTTCGTCAACATTGAGAGGAAATCAAAGGGACAATTTAACATAACAAAATACTGGTAGTAGAGCAGCTGTATTTGATCCACTCTAAATCCCCAGAATACTGTAATTTTGTAGTAAACATATTTTAGTATACAATGAAATGATATTATCCAGACCGTTGTTGTAGTCATTCTGAATCACACTTTCGGACCAAAATAAACTACGGTCTTGCATCTGCCTCGACCTAGCCCAGACAAACCACTCATTGATATATTTCAATAATAATATGACCTTGTATTTTTAAGGCCAAGTGTGAAAATTACAGATCTGTAGAAAACAGAATGAAATCGTCATACAGACTGCCAAGGGACAGGCAAAATAAATATTTCTTTCATAAGCAAAGTGACTCTACAATACTACAGTATATTGTGGTTATTAACTTTAGTTTTTCCCACAATATATTTCTACCAGTAGCGTTGCAAAGGACCAAAATATATTTAAAGTCATAAGTAAATAAGTCAAGTTTGTCAACAAGTCATAAATAAGTATATGTAAGAAAATCCTAATAATCCCTAACCCCACTCTACATCCTAGCTATTGCTATTTTGAAATTAACCCATAAACCCATAATTATAATCGTAATATACAATAAAAATAGCCATATCAAATGTATCGAAGGGGAACCTAGCTATTTACTGTGAATATCTAATGGCTTTATTAAAATTAATAACCCTAGATTAAACTTAAAATTCCCTAAGCCAAACAAATATAAAACCTAGCCCTAACAGCTAAACTAACCAACTACTCTACCGATATATTTGCAAACTAGTATCCCGGGATACACATTTAATTTACTCGCGTAATTACTCGATGTGCAATGAGTAATCTCTAGTCTACAGCTAACTAAGACGAGTGAGGAAGCTCGATTTAGTCTAGATCCTATTCCTCGTGTGCTGGCCAATATATCCACACAGGGGGTTGGGACAGCGGATATATAGCCGGAAAAGGGTAATATAAAAGTGAATATATAAATACATAGATACGGGATATTTGGACTAGAACCTGGCTTTTTTAAGAAGTCTAGTTGACAACCCAAATCGTCCAGATTCCAGGGGTAAAACCTGTCTTAATAAACGCAGGAACTGCCAGGTCCCACCTGGTATTTATCAAAAATCCGCAATTAGTGAACTAGGGCTGTAGTTGACACCGTTTGGTTACCCGCCCTATTTCTCCAACCACCCAGCACTGTGCTGAATTGGAACTTGTTCTATCTACCCCATAATTTATACAAGAAAGCTATGAACTATATCACAAAACTACTTTAAATTAATATATAAAGTCCTCCAACCAAGATCATTTCAGTGTAAATATCACTAAAATAATCCTAGTCGAAACACTAAATATATTAAACACAATTAAATCACAAATTAATAAATTGCACTGAAAACTAAACAAGACTTTAAAACCTTTAACACTATTGATTTGTAACCTAAACTTCACCAATATATTCACATACATTAGCGCTTGTCTGAGCACAAATCAATAAACAAATAAAATAATTTAAATTCACTATGAATGGCACTATGAACAACACAAACTTTATAATCTTATTAAGTCTATTGATCAATAGTTTAGACTTCACTTAGTACAAATTTAAAATACTAGCGCTTGTCTAATCCACAAACCAATAAACAATAAAACCCTCAAAAATTAACACAATTTAAATGAACTTCTCTAAAACTATCAAATAAAAACCCACAACAAGTTACGTTATATTATGCTCCAACCCAAACTCTACCAGCATCATAAGATTCTAGCAAAGTCCAGGCCAGGTCACAATATAGGCAACCTAGATTAACCTAACAACCTACACTATTGAACCAGTTCCAACGGACTGCTGAAGGCCAAGAAAATGCTTGTGCAATTCCTTATAAACATCCCTACCATGCCATAACGCTTCCCCGCTATTCCCAGTTCCTTTGCCCTCATTGGTATACCTCAAACTAATGCTGAACTTCATAATCGCATGCAAATTAAACCTTATTTACTAATTAAAATAAGGTCCAACTTGACCTACTTAATGGGTGTGGTTTAAAATATTATTATGACGGCTGTGGGTTGACACCTCAGTTTGTTTTAGGGTTCGTATCTCAAAAGGCAAAAACGGAAACCCCACAGGACCACCCGTACGTCCGTCTATCTGTCTGTCTGTCTGTCACAATCTACCTTCTCCAAAATAACTGGATTATTTAAATTCTAATTTAGCACTTGTGACTCAAAGTCAAACATGTATTGTAAACAAATGAATTTTAAATATAGATGCCGTTTTTGGGGAGTAAATAAGAAAATTTCAAATTAAATATCTTCAAACTATATCGCATTGCATATCAAACAAAAGAGTTCATTGCAAGAATCTTAAATATATTCCTTTTTTTATAATTTTAGGATAAATAGTTTAGATATTTCACTCACGTTTAATATAAAAAATAGATTGCCAAAAACCGCGCAATGTACGGAACCCCGGAACGCAAGCCCGACCCGCATATGACCAGTCCTATTCTAATAGTCTTTGTTTTTCTGTATGAGACATTTATTGTAGGGCTCCGCCCTTTCTTAATTCTTTATAATATGGTTCAGTTTTGCATAGAATATTTTGACCAAAACAAACATATCTCATTCATTTTTATGACGACGTGCGAAGTGTTAGTCGAAATTTGAAACTAGTACTTGAGCTAAGAGAACCAATCTAATTTTTAGGCAATGTTTTATAATGCAAAAGCTTTATGACATTGAAATAAAGTTCAAATTATTTTATAAACAAGTATCTTAATAAATTGGTTTACTATAAATTACCAGGCCCCTCAAAACTTTATCTAGAATTTCAGTCACTTCGGCTTATTTAAGATGTAAGACGAAAAATAGCTGTTCCAATTACCGTGAGAAACAAAAATTAAATTTAGCCGATTTAAAAATAGGATAATTATATGTTTACATATAATGATAACATGATAGATAGATTCTGGCATGTTACAATCGCCTCCCAAAATTTGCTGTAGCTTAAATATATTAACAATATATTTGCGAAAGTAAATTTTCGAATGAAACCAAAATAAGACAATTAATCGTAATCAAAATAATGCAATTAAACTCTAATAAGAAACCTTTTTAACATTCTTCCCTTCTGTGTGTGCCTTTTTTTTTGTTGCGGCTGTGTGTAGTGTGTGTTTAAACCAAACAGAGGAATGAACACTTCTGAGAGTATAAGTTAACAAGTTCAGTCATGTTAAAAATAAACAATTAAAAGCGCAACCAGTTAATCCTGCCTCAACAAGAGAATAGAAGTTGTGATCCTTCTATCGATCCGAATGATACATACGCACGTTTCCGACTTAAGTCTGCATTTTGACGACCAAGAAAGGAACTTAACGTATCCCTTCGTAAGACAAGATTGAACCTTCTGCCAAGCAGCATATAATGCCACTCGACGAGTCGCTTCCCTCTTCTGCCAAGCAACATATGGAGATGCCACTCGACGGGCTTTTCTTTTTTAAAAGATTTAATTCCAACACCGTAACTCATGACTTATATCCCCAAAAAGCCTTTCCTAGTCTGGAGCATGTACATCATTAACGGGACGTTAAAATAAAAGATTAAGCTCTGCTTAACCCTTAGCTTCTACAATGAAGCGCCAAAATGTATTCAATACAAACATCATTTTGTATATAATAAAACATTTAAATAGTACTAACCAATAAAAAAGCACAACTAATCATTAACCTGATTCGAAATGAGCTAAATAATACACTTCATCTTTAAACATTTTTTAAGCTCATCTCGCATTATGCTTTTCCATATGAAGAAAGCACTATGACGTCACATTAACGATGGGTATGTGGGTTTCTATTCTGATGTTGTGTGTAGTGTAGAAATAACACGGCGGCAGTTTATAAATCTGCAAATATGCTCTTTTTTTTTTAGCGAGCCTAACCTAACACCAAACTACCGTGTTACCTCCCTTGTATAGTGTAATGTTCCAGACAGAATGTCAAAAAAGCGTTTTGATTATAGTCTTGCTATCTTCCCAGGGTCCTGCATATATTTTTTTTTGTTCATCAAACATTCGTCATAGTTATGCACCTCCTTGCTCACTTTCACACACCCCTGAAAATCTAACAAAACTTCCGCTAATAAAATAATTGAAATCAAAGAAGTTTTAATGATCTGTAATCTTTTTATGAAAATTCACTGTTAGCAAACATACAATCAATACATCTATTATAAAAAAAACTACTATTGTTTTTATGACTCTATTACTCGATTGAAAATACCAAAATGCAATATACTACTAAGTCAAAATTCAAATATCTATACCAACTTGTGATAGAAAAAAAAAACTACAATACTAATGCTTTTACTTGACATAAAATATAACTATGGAGAGCCCAGCAAAATATAATAAACATGTTAAACTTTGAAAATATTTAAAAATGACCAACTAAAATTAAAACTTTTTTGTCATGAAAAGAAGCAACTTAATATGATGATCAATTATATTACCAACTATAAAAATAAAACTGTTAATTGAATTGGATACTACTAGAAATTCTAACGTAAATGAATTGTTTGTAATTTGAAATTCACTATTTTTTTTAACCTAACGTACTAATTATTTATTGAAATTATAATTATTTATTTTTATTTAAGCCTAACTCTTTTAAGTGCCCACGCAATTAGATCTAAATACCAACATAGGTTAACTAAGCCAAACTTGTCACTCACTGCAAAAACGCCCTTATTGTATGTGACACAACTTACAACAAATTACCTAATCATTTGAAAGTCATGGATCTAAAATTATTTAATTCAAACGCAAAAAGGTGGCTTATAGAAAAATGTTTTACTGTATTACTGAATATTAAAATGACAATAAATATTCCTAGCATTTAGGTAAATATGTAAATATATAAATGAAAAATGTATCTATACTGAAAAGGTAAAATCACAAAGTAACTGAACGTGTAAATGTACATTCAAACTACAATGTGACCTAATTCTTACATATCGTAAAACGTTAAACTTCAATACTGATATATTTTTAATTATACAATATTTCAATTCTAGCCCGGAAATTGTAATATTCTTAACAACCATTGTTTACACATAAGAACACTAATACCCAAAACTATAAACCGCTTCAATATCCACTAGATATAAAACAATAGCTTAATTGCAACTGAGTAACTTACGCATTCCTATACCTACTCAAAAATCCAAAAAATAAAGATATACCCTTTCATATAACACCGAGCGAACACGCGCACCAACGTAAAGCCCAATTGTATGAAGTTATCACAAGTCAACGTACCTACGGGCTTGTAATAAAAAGTTTGTTGAATAACGCAGTGTTAACAATATTGAGTAGACCTACAATATTTATGAAATAAGTAATTTGATGTTAATGTTCAATCATGTAAATACCTAAATAATTACTAATATACCTTGATGAATTATACTATTTTATTTCCTTACTATCTTTTACTTACTATTTTTAATGTTTTTAAATTTTAGTGATTCTAGTAAAATAATGTTATCCACAGCACTAAGCATAACACCGGCACAAAACGTAAGTAATCTTAATATCTATTTGACTTTACACTAAAAGTTATGCCCTACATGATAAAAAAATAAACACATTCACTCTTTAACCTCGAGCGATAACGAAAACAACACACATATTGCAGTCAAGTGGTTGGCGCGACGATTTTTTGTAACTTCTACGAAAGACTTTAACTCTAAACAATAACAGACTCAACTTCAGGTAAAGTGGCTGACACGACTTGTTTTTGTGACTAGTGACGAATTTCTAATTTCTATATTTTACAACGACTGGAATATTCATATCAGAATCTAATAACAGCAAAACCCACAACTTTACACTATTTTAAGCATTACTATGTACGCCTCCCCATGTATAAAACTTTAATAATTTTAGCTAACTACTTTCAAATAACACTTTTTTTTAAGTTCTAATATTTCATCGCGTAAAAAACATGTAAAAACTATGACTTACTTGGCAATGAATACATACGCCTAAAATTTATTTTTAGAATGATCATAAAAAGCGTTTACTAATTAATACAAAAACTCAATCCCATAATATGCTATCCGTTTTCACGACAACAATTGTGTTGCTATAATCGACCGTTTTCACAAATCAACTATAACAACAACTTTGATCCAAAACAAGACATATAACTCAAAATTAAAATGAAACTAATAACGTTGATCAAATAATAGAATCAAATTAAATAAACTTAATTCAATATAAATTATACAAAACAAAACAATCACGGCATAATTTTATAAATGAACGAATTATTATAAAATATAAACTATAAAAATATGTTTAAGTTATCCGCGGTCACGGAACCAATCGTACAAATTAATAAAATTAAATGATATAAACTTTATCCTGGTCACGGCACCAATTGTAACACTCTCCCACCTCTCTACTCAACTAACCCTACTTTACCCTACCTAGATAGATCTAGACTAGCCTAAAATACTAAAAATTCCAATAAGAAAATCTAAAATTCTAAAACCCTTTAAAATACCGCAATCCGTAAATACCTTTATTAATAAATATAAAAGTAATGTAAATGACCTAAAAAGCTAATTAAATAAGTTAATATCTTGAATTGGATCAGTAAATTGGCCAAATGATCGTCTAGTGTTTATGTAGAACCCTTCGTCGT
Organism: Cydia amplana; assembly: GCF_948474715.1. Lineage (NCBI taxonomy): Eukaryota > Metazoa > Arthropoda > Insecta > Lepidoptera > Tortricidae > Cydia > Cydia amplana. The sequence goes on from NC_086070.1 coordinate 21,901,000, forward strand.
AACCGCTAATAGTAACCGAAATCCTTTTCGCATATAAGGAAAGAGTTATGAATCCTAATAATGTCAAATAATTATTAAACCGTAAATTATGTCTGAATAAAATATATGTCCGAGTTGTAAGAAAGATTATTGCAAGTTTTAGTAATGTTAGACTTAGTCTGACTAAGTCTGTAATATGATGTAAACAAAAAGTCAATAGTAAAATGTCATAATTAAGTATGTCCGAGAAATGTCATAGTAAATCGTCAGTAAAGTATGTCAAAGTAGTAAAGTCTGTCAAATGTAATAGTCAATTGGTCAATGTCAGAATGAATTCTAATAAATGTCACAATTACAAACATTTTTGTTTTTGGGGTATAGATGTCGCTCCGCCTCCGCGACACCCGTGATCATCATCCAGTTGCAGGTCAGAATCCCCGCCCCAGTTCGGAAGGAACTATTTTGTGGTCCAGAAGGGACATCTTTTATAATGACTGGCCTACTTCACCATTTGACCAAGTCATTATTTTGTGACATTTTTCGTCAACATTGAGAGGAAATCAAAGGGACAATTTAACATAACAAAATACTGGTAGTAGAGCAGCTGTATTTGATCCACTCTAAATCCCCAGAATACTGTAATTTTGTAGTAAACATATTTTAGTATACAATGAAATGATATTATCCAGACCGTTGTTGTAGTCATTCTGAATCACACTTTCGGACCAAAATAAACTACGGTCTTGCATCTGCCTCGACCTAGCCCAGACAAACCACTCATTGATATATTTCAATAATAATATGACCTTGTATTTTTAAGGCCAAGTGTGAAAATTACAGATCTGTAGAAAACAGAATGAAATCGTCATACAGACTGCCAAGGGACAGGCAAAATAAATATTATAAAGTGACTCTACAATACTACAGTATATTGTGGTTATTAACTTTAGTTTTTCCCACAATATATTTCTACCAGTAGCGTTGCAAAGGACCAAAATATATTTAAAGTCATAAGTAAATAAGTCAAGTTTGTCAACAAGTCATAAATAAGTATATGTAAGAAAATCCTAATAATCCCTAACCCCACTCTACATCCTAGCTATTGCTATTTTGAAATTAACCCATAAACCCATAATTATAATCGTAATATACAATAAAAATAGCCATATCAAATGTATCGAAGGGGAACCTAGCTATTTACTGTGAATATCTAATGGCTTTATTAAAATTAATAACCCTAGATTAAACTTAAAATTCCCTAAGCCAAACAAATATAAAACCTAGCCCTAACAGCTAAACTAACCAACTACTCTACCGATATATTTGCAAACTAGTATCCCGGGATACACATTTAATTTACTCGCGTAATTACTCGATGTGCAATGAGTAATCTCTAGTCTACAGCTAACTAAGACGAGTGAGGAAGCTCGATTTAGTCTAGATCCTATTCCTCGTGTGCTGGCCAATATATCCACACAGGGGGTTGGGACAGCGGATATATAGCCGGAAAAGGGTAATATAAAAGTGAATATATAAATACATAGATACGGGATATTTGGACTAGAACCTGGCTTTTTTAAGAAGTCTAGTTGACAACCCAAATCGTCCAGATTCCAGGGGTAAAACCTGTCTTAATAAACGCAGGAACTGCCAGGTCCCACCTGGTATTTATCAAAAATCCGCAATTAGTGAACTAGGGCTGTAGTTGACACCGTTTGGTTACCCGCCCTATTTCTCCAACCACCCAGCACTGTGCTGAATTGGAACTTGTTCTATCTACCCCATAATTTATATAAGAAAGCTATGAACTATATCACAAAACTACTTTAAATTAATATATAAAGTCCTCCAACCAAGATCATTTCAGTGTAAATATCACTAAAATAATCCTAGTCGAAACACTAAATATCATCATCATTCTCTTGCCCATGTCCCATTTACTTGGGGTCGGCGCAGCATGTCTTCCTCTTCCATACCTCTCTGTCACCCGTCATCTCATCATTCACTTGCGTTCGTTTCATATCATCTCTCACACAGTCCATCCACCTTTTCCTCGGTTTTCCTCTCCTTGTACTTCCCTCCACATTCATTCGTAATACCTTTCTCGTCACATGACTTTCATCCCTCCGCATCACATGTCCGTACCAGGCTAGGCGGTTTGCCCTTACTTTTTCTGTTATGGGTGCAACTTTCAGGCTTCCTCTTATATACTCATTCCTTATCCTATCCATTCTTGTCACGCCACACATCCACCTTAACATTCTCATCTCCGCTACATGCAATCTCTTTTCATCCGTCACCTTTAGGGGCCAACACTCTGATCCATACATGACGACAGGTCTTATGACTGATTTATAAATTTTACCCTTCAACCGAAGAGGCATTCGGGCATCGCAAATGGTTCCCGTGACCTGTCGCCATTTCATCCATCCAGTGCTAATCCGGTTTTTTACGTCACGATCGATATTGCCATCGCACTGTACTAGCGAACCGAGGTACTTGAAGTCGGAGCAAACCGGCAATGTAACGCCGTCGAGTTTTATGGCAGCAAAACTGGAGAGACCGCCAAAATCACAGAACATGTGTTCTGTTTTAGATCTGCTGATCTTCAGGCCAACATTCTCCAATTTTTGCCGCCACTTCTCAAGTCTGTTCTGCACCTCGAGTTCGTTTTCACCTACAAGCACAATGTCATCGGCAAACAGCATACACGAAACACTAAATATATTAAACACAATTAAATCACAAATTAATAAATTGCACTGAAAACTAAACAAGACTTTAAAACCTTTAACACTATTGATTTGTAACCTAAACTTCACCAATATATTCACATACATTAGCGCTTGTCTGAGCACAAATCAATAAACAAATAAAATAATTTAAATTCACTATGAATGGCACTATGAACAACACAAACTTTATAATCTTATTAAGTCTATTGATCAATAGTTTAGACTTCACTTAGTACAAATTTAAAATACTAGCGCTTGTCTAATCCACAAACCAATAAACAATAAAACCCTCAAAAATTAACACAATTTAAATGAACTTCTCTAAAACTATCAAATAAAAACCCACAACAAGTTACGTTATATTATGCTCCAACCCAAACTCTACCAGCATCATAAGATTCTAGCAAAGTCCAGGCCAGGTCACAATATAGGCAACCTAGATTAACCTAACAACCTACACTATTGAACCAGTTCCAACGGACTGCTGAAGGCCAAGAAAATGCTTGTGCAATTCCTTATAAACATCCCTACCATGCCATAACGCTTCCCCGCTATTCCCAGTTCCTTTGCCCTCATTGGTATACCTCAAACTAATGCTGAACTTCATAATCGCATGCAAATTAAACCTTATTTACTAATTAAAATAAGGTCCAACTTGACCTACTTAATGGGTGTGGTTTAAAATATTATTATGACGGCTGTGGGTTGACACCTCAGTTTGTTTTAGGGTTCGTATCTCAAAAGGCAAAAACGGAAACCCCACAGGACCACCCGTACGTCCGTCTATCTGTCTGTCTGTCTGTCACAATCTACCTTCTCCAAAATTACTGGATTATTTAAATTCTAATTTAGCACTTGTGACTCAAAGTCAAACATGTATTGTAAACAAATGAATTTTAAATATAGATGCCGTTTTTGGGGAGTAAATAAGAAAATTTCAAATTAAATATCTTCAAACTATATCGCATTGCATATCAAACAAAAGAGTTCATTGCAAGAATCTTAAATATATTCCTTTTTTTATAATTTTAGGATAAATAGTTTAGATATTTCACTCACGTTTAATATAAAAAATAGATTGCCAAAAACCGCGCAATGTACGGAACCCCGGAACGCAAGCCCGACCCGCATATGACCAGTCCTATTCTAATAGTCTTTGTTTTTCTGTATGAGACATTTATTGTAGGGCTCCGCCCTTTCTTAATTCTTTATAATATGGTTCAGTTTTGCATAGAATATTTTGACCAAAACAAACATATCTCATTCATTTTTATGACGACGTGCGAAGTGTTAGTCGAAATTTGAAACTAGTACTTGAGCTAAGAGAACCAATCTAATTTTTAGGCAATGTTTTATAATGCAAAAGCTTTATGACATTGAAATAAAGTTCAAATTATTTTATAAACAAGTATCTTAATAAATTGGTTTACTATAAATTACCAGGCCCCTCAAAACTTTATCTAGAATTTCAGTCACTTCGGCTTATTTAAGATGTAAGACGAAAAATAGCTGTTCCAATTACCGTGAGAAACAAAAATTAAATTTAGCCGATTTAAAAATAGAATAATTATATGTTTACATATAATGATAACATGATAGATAGATTCTGGCATGTTACAATATGCAGCGAAAAGCGACTACGGATAGTGCACCCGCCTGGCGGGTTGCTGGCAGTGAATGCGTTAACCCTATACCTATGTACCTATTTGCCTAGCTTACCGGTGCGTCGATGGTCCTGTCGATCTGCGAGGCCTGCCGCTGTTGTCCCATCATGTCCTTCATAGGGAACACGTTCACGGGACTGCGGCTAATCTTGCCCTCCGACACGCACACAGTTAGCTGGAATAACACCCACCGTTTATACACCACACAAATATTAGTCCCAATCTAAGCTACCTTCTACTACTACTACTACTACCTTATACTACTAACTATACTCCCCCACCAACAGAACAAATACGGAAGCTATCAGCGTAAGCTTGAAGCGTCTAACTACGTTTGTTAAAATTAATTTATAACTAACTCACGTAAGTTTTAAACGATCATCGCTCGATATGTTTCGATCTGTTAGGATCGTCAACTGGATGTTTTGTGACTTTTGAGTCGCACCGGAGATAGTTTATCACAGTGTTTTTCAACCTTTTTACAGCGCAATGCTAAAGGGGCATGAGTACCTTTTTCTTTCTTTTTTAATTTAAGCTTTGTGAGCCCCTGCTCGCCCGCTGCGCCCAGGGATTGTGACCCAAAGGTTGAAGAACACTGTTTTTGTAACCTTGGAACAAATCGCAATGCGATTTGTATTACATTACCAATACCGACTAAGTGGGTGCAACAAGTTCAATCGATCGACCAAATGCTGCAATGTATCAATTGCATGCGATTTGTAGTACCTATATCAGATTAATATTGAACTCACAGAAAGCACGACATGCATGATGACGTGGAAAGCGACGAAGGCCGCCAGCACGAACACGCTCCATGACGGCAGCTCCGCCTTCTGAAGGTAGACCGCCAGGAAGATTGTTGCGACTGTAACGTGAAACTAGTGTAGCTCAGGGGTTGGCAAACCACGGCTTGAGGGCCGCATGCGACAGCCTAGACTCTTCGAGACACCCAAAAAATTAACACTTCTTGGACCACTCTGAAGAGTTAGGTAGGTATCTGGATATTAACTTTTTGAGATTCCTAAAACTGGTGATTTCTGCTTCTGGATTGCCGACCCCTGCTGTACGTGAATGATATTCACGAGTAGGGTTTGCACGACGGATCCGAAATGTATGGGAAGATCCGCGGATCCGGATCCAGATCCGGATAATTTCATACATTCCGGATCCGGATTGCAAACCCTATTCACGAGTTACATGCTTCTAGAGATACGAAAGATAACCTTCTTATGTTAGGGAGGGACAGGATCATTTGTCAAATATCGGATTTGGAAAACAATTGGAACTTCTGAACGAAGTCCTAATAGCCCTATGGCCCTACCCGTAGTACTAATTACCTACTTGTAATTTAAATCATTTTCAATTGGAACAGAAATGTATTTCTTCTGTTTCGTTCGATTTCATACACAATAAATTCAACCATATTTCCTTCACTATTGATCTCAAATTCAACTGGCAAGTTTTTTGTGTAATGGGTTTAAGGAATAATGGTATCTGGTGGGATATATGGATATTAAATAAATTACACTTACTGCCTAAAATGTGCGCGGCGTTGCCAAATAGCCAGTGCACCCAGTTGAAGATAGGCCTCTTCTTAGTTCCAGGGTGTGGCCTGAAGTAAGCACCTGCAATGAGAACAAAAACACTTATTGCATGATCATGGTTTTATTTCAATCTAAATGGCGCCAAATATATATAAAGTACAGTATATATGTATCACACCAGCCGGGCTAGCACATGATTGGCGCAACAGTATCTCGCGGCGAGATAGACTACCCGTCCCTCTTCTATTAACATAGTTAGAAAAAGACGGGTAGTCTATCTCGCCGCGAGATACTGTCGCGCCAATCACATGATTACCCCCCTACCCCCTGTAGGCCTAGCACATGCTAGGCCTACAGGGGGTACCTTTATAAAGGTCTGTAACCTGTCAGACATAGAGACTATAGAGAGGTCACTTTCTAACAAATATCTAAGAGCCACTGTGTCCATCGTCCACTGTGTTTAGTGACAATTAGTAAAATAATGTTATTATCCTACTCCTACAAATTATCTGATTTGCCCGGAAGGTTGACTTGTTTTGACTTCCGCTTCGCAGTCAGCAGCAGAAGTTGCTAAGCGGGCTGGGTGTTCAAAATGATCTTGACGCGACTTTATTGTTAAGAGAATAAGAACGTATATATCAAGGTAATTTTGAACACCTCGTCCGCTTAGCAACTTCTGCTGCTGACTGTATTACCTACAACCAATATATAGTGCTTGGATTAGGATGCTAACCGATGGGCTGTATAAAGCACAGCACAACTGTAACGATGCCGGTGATGGCGTGAGGGTTGCCATGTCAGCACCATCAGTATTCTGTGTGTACTGTTGCCAATGTTCAGGGTTGGTACTAACCGATGGGCTGTATAAAGCACAGCACAACTGTAACGATGCCGGTGATGGCGTGAGGGTTGCCATGTCAGCACCATCAGTATTCTGTGGTACTGTTGCCAATGTTCAGGGTTGGTACTAACCGATGGGCTGTATAAAGCACAGCACAACAGTAACGATGCCGGTGATGGCGTGAGGGTTGCCATGTCAGCACCATCAGTATTCTGTGGTACTGTTGCCAATGTTCAGGGTTGGTACTAACCGATGGGCTATATAAAGCACAGCACAACAGTAACGATGCCGGTGATGGCGTGAGGGTTGCCATGTCAGCACCATCAGTATTCTGTGGTACTGTTGCCAATGTTCAGGGTTGGTACTAACCGATGGGCTGTATTAAGCACAGCACAACTGTAACGATGCCGGTGATGGCGTGAGGGTTGCCATGTCAGCACCATCAGTATTCTGTGGTACTGTTGCCAATGTTCAGGGTTGGTACTAACCGATGGGCTGTATAAAGCACAGCACAACAGTAACGATGCCGGTGATGGCGTGAGGGTTGCCATGTCAGCACCATCAGTATTCTGTGGTACTGTTGCCAATGTTCAGGGTTGGTACTAACCGATGGGCTGTATTAAGCACAGCACAACTGTAACGATGCCGGTGATGGCGTGAGGGTTGCCATGTCAGCACCATCAGTATTCTGTGGTACTGTTGCCAATGTTCAGGGTTGGTACTAACCGATGGGCTGTATAAAGCACAGCACAACAGTAACGATGCCGGTGATGGCGTGAGGGTTGCCATGTCAGCACCATCAGTATTCTGTGGTACTGTTGCCAATGTTCAGGGTTGGTACTAACCGATGGGCTGTATAAAGCACAGCACAACTGTAACGATGCCGGTGATGGCGTGAGGGTTGTCTCCCGTAGTGGACCAGCCGCCGACCTCTACTAGGATCAGGATGAAGCCGGTCACGGTCAGCAGCCACGTCAGCACCATCAGCATTCGGTGATACTGTTGACAAAACATGAAAAAATTATAGAGTACCTATAGGGCCGGTTGAATCAACACGGTTACAGACGGTTTGGTGCAACGGACCCTAAGATGGCCTTCATTCTCTGATGTGACCGTGACTGTCAGTTAACTATAACCTTCTAACAACATAGATCATCAGTCCTACTTATTCGAGATAATAAAATAAATTCGTTAGAATTGTCACGATTCATTGACAATACTTACGGCAAACCAAATGTCCTTTCCACCTAGCTGCTTTCCGACCCACGTCTGTCTGAAATACCTGTAACAAATAATCAAACAAAAATTACAATGGTCCTTCGAGCCGGATCCTGTATATCGTAGTGAAAAGCAGAAAATTGTTTGGAGTATTTGCTTTAAATAGGCAAACCCTTCTATTCCCTAATGAAATTTTATGGACACAGGTCGCCACAAGGATGTTCTGTATATGTTGTTTGCTGCATGCATTTGTCCCTAAACTTCTCAATATGAACTTTTATTTAATACAGTGAATCCTTATATCATTAAAAAAAATTGGCAACGCGCTACGAGCACACCCCTCTAGGTGTAATCGTGCGGTGTTGCTTGCCATTACGCCAGCCGTAGGCTTTATAGCATATAAGAAAAACTTACCGTGCCAGTAAAATGCCCAGTGAAGCGCTTCCCAGCCAGGCGGCGATCATGAAGCTACCGTGCAACTTGAGCAGCAGTTTGGAGGCCCCGGCGGCCGCACCCACACTGGACAGGGCGAGTGGCTCGCCCGTCGCCTCGTACGCGAGGCTGTGGAAACCTACTCGATCGGCGTCTGTGGGCAAAACAATAGATTGTTACATCATGTCATAGCATTATTCGGATTAGAAGGACTCGCAATTTCAAAACATGTTTTACGAGTATGGAAGGTAAATCGAGAGTTCAAAGGTCAAATGGGAAACCAAAAATTAAGCTCCGTTGCCAATTGCTGTTCGTAGTGTTTCTTCACAAAGAGAATATAATCACTACGTAACTGGCATTCAATTTTTTCTAAGATAGGTAACAAAACTCTTAATAAAAAGGTTAGAAGGAATAGTGCAAAGACTTGAAGACTAGTCTGGACAAATAATTATCCGTTTATTACCCAAAAAGCTGAATCATGAATCATACTAGATTCGATGTTCCTTATATAGTTTCTATTGTCTAGGAGAGGACACTGACTTCTGTAACACAGGTCTTTACCTAGCTCAGAAGTCAGGGACTTCAAAACCCACTTAGTAACTTGTTTTTGACAATTAAATCTAAATTACCTTTCATACTATCTCCAGAAACCACCATTAAATTGTACTTCGTTGTAGCCAAATTGAACGTCTGTCCCATAACTTTAGATTCCACATCTCTCGTGAACTTGCAATACAGCTTCCCATCGATCACAGAAGACTCTAAAAGCTGAACAATGTCCTGAGGCGAGTCAGATCTTCGCACGTAGGGCTCTGCTTTAGGGTAAGTCCAGGATGTGAAGAGACTGACTCTTCCGTTGTCGTTTCTGACGCATTCCATGGCACTGTCGTCTCCCATCTTGTTGTCCATGCTCAGAGCAGCAGCGACGTATTTAGGGTTGTCCGTTCCCTGGATCTCGAAGGTGTACTTGTCGCCAGCGACGAAGATGGCCACGACGGCCTTGCAGTTGCCGGCGTTGAGGCAGTTCTGGGGCACGCCGTAGCAGAGCTTAGTATCGGCACAACCCTGGTAGATGGTGTCGAGTTGGGTAGGAACTGCTCTAGGCTGGAATAGGGATTAAGTTACAATTACTTCCACTAATATCTCAGGCAACCGGTTTGTTTTAGTCTCCGGATTCTTAGTTAGTAAATTGGTTCCACTTATTATTGATAACGTTAACGAAAGATATACTTAGAATAGAATAGAATAGAATAGAGAGCGTTTATTCGTGACCAAAAATAAGTAAAGATAATAACAGGTAACATAACAACTTATATCAGATAGGTAATTACGAAAATCGGAACCATTTCGGTTCGCATGACTTTGAATAATTAAATGCAACTTTTGTAGAAGACATAGAAAGCTCTGCTGTAAGGTACCTTAGATTCCATAACGACAGGAGGAGCCATAGTGGTCCTCTGAGTGGTAGTAGGCACAGCCGTAGTGGTGACCACGGTGTCTGGGGTCACCACTTCCACCACTGCCGATTCCACATTCTTCCAGAAGGTCGCATAGCTTTGTGCTACTGTTGCTCTGAAATAAAACATAAGTATTTTTGTTACATAACGTGAAAATCTCGTCAAAATCCATTATCTTGATAGTGGGAAATGGCTCACAACATCATATCTATTACAACTTTGGAGAACTAGAGCCTGGCCAAATGACAAAAGGTTACCTACTTATAGAAACTTACAAGTAAATAATGTATGTAGGTATGGAAATTATCATGTGACCTTTCGTTCGCATCTGTCATCCCTAGGTCATCCCGGTAGGTCCATTTTTATTTTCCATTGGCGTTTATCGATAAACCATTGCCATCGTGGCTATGGCCATTGCATGCAAGTATCTTACTCGTATGCGCGTTTACGTTAAATTAGATACCGATACTATATAATCGCTACCGAAATACCTCACTTTTTTCACTGCTGAGTCATTACAAGTAACAGGCGTGACTATTATAGTTCACGGTTATATCACTTGCCAAGGCCCAGGTCTTTCAACCTTGATTCTCGAGCGAATTTCGTCCGGAATTCTTCGGTTCCGCGTTTGGGTGAAACAAAGCGGCATGTGGAATTTGACTCAAGTAAAAGTACCTGAGGCCTTGTCGTTTCTACTATTTTGAGCTATGTTATCGACCAGAACTGGGTACCTAAAGTCCAAAAGCTCGTACTGTACCAGTATGATAAATAAGATTATGCTTTCGTCGAATATTTATACGCTCGATTTGGTAAAGCAATTTAATGATTCAGTTGCGGACTGACCGTAGGAACAACCACAAACGGCACATTGTGGTTTGCGCCCCGTCCCAGCATGCAACACAAAAGATGCTGCCGACAATCACCTATACCTAAGAACTATAATTGTTTCCTTACCACCATTCAAGCACATTTTCGATTCCTCTAAGTAAGCTTGATCTAAAGTTTTTAATGTACATAGGGGCTTGTGCGCAAGGTGGGTGACTTTCTGCTGCCACGACAATAATCATAATCATAATCATTTAATCGCAATCCATGGTATTACAGGTGTTAACTTAGATTAGGTACAGCATGGACCCTACAAGGGCGTGGCAACATAATAATATTCGATCTCATCTCATAATGTTTACCTGAACTCGATTCCTCCAAGGAAGTCAGTGGGCGCTTGCCACAGGAAAGTCTGCGCCGGCTTGTCTTTAGGGTTGGAGTGCGTTACAGTGTCGTTCTCGCCGCGGCAGCTGATGATCTGCGTATTCTCGGGATCAGGGACTGTCAGGAATTTGCCGACGATACTGGCGGGGTTCTGAAAAGAGGATGGATTATATACCTATAATAAATTGTGATTTCGTTTTTGGTCGAATTCTTACATGAATGACAAGTAATTTAATTTTCTGTTGTCCCTAATGTATGTTTTTTACGCCAAATAAATATTTTCTATTTCTATTTCAAGTATTTGAAAGTGTAGGTAACGCTTGGTTGGATTGGACTGGATGCGATCCAAGGTTGGATCACTTGGATCCACTGGATATTTACGCCGTCGTTGCTTTGCTCACGAGTCATGTACCTATGCAAAGTTGCAAACACCACTCCTTGGTGAGCGTCATATTCAGTTATGATGATGTACCTGCACTTGTCTGGCCTGCAATATGAAGCCGCCAATAGGCACGGGCGCACCCGGCTGGCTGCCAATCGTGACGCTGAGCTTATCCCCCTGTCGGACTTGGGATGATGACGTCACTACCACATAGGGTGGCACAGAGGTCTGCGGCTCGATGTCGGGATGCCGAGGGAGTTGGTCTAGGCATGACTGAAATAGAAAAAAATTGAAAATTTATAAGTAATAAAATTTATTCAATAAAACTTCGATGATTACGATTAGTATCGATTAACTTCTTGATCTCTTTCCGAACAGACTCTGTCTAGTAAAATAACTTTTAGAAAAAAACGTAACTCAGGTACCTACTGGTTGTCAAGTTGACTGACATAGCTCAAAATATTTTTCTCTGCTTATTATTTAGTTCTTTTCACATCAAAGTTTCACATTCAAATCAAGTGCATGCAAGCGTTTATACTTTCTTGATGGTCTGAGTCAAATCTTACAAATAAAATTCACAACAATTAGCATTTCCCAGTATTTTATTAACATATTTATAACGAAAATGTATGAGCTTGCAGTTGATGCAAATAAAATCCACAGATACCGTCATAAAGGTTTCTGTCAGAAATACATGAATTCAATTTCTTAAGGTCAATGTGGAGAAGATCGTCTACCAGGTAAGACCATCATAACATATCATGACACATGTTTTTGTACAATAAAGTGATTACTAGGTACTACTACCATCTACAAGTATGACGGTCTCCTCATTTCCCCGGTCCCCGGTTTTATATGCCGGTCTAAGGCCCAAGATACACTTGTAAGTTTTACTTAGGGACTCAGCTATACTCCACAATGAGAAATGAATATCTCATTCTAACAAATAGCTTTGTCCCTACTTAAGTACCTAAGTAAAACTTACAAGTGTATCTCGGGCCTTACCCACATTTACCTTACAGTGGTTTCTTTTCCAGTCTTCATCATCAACAGTTTATAAACTGACATGAAGTCAAGCCTTACCCCAGGAGGTGCTCCAGAGCCGTGTTGTTCAGAAGACTGCACCAGCAGCAACAGCGCCAGCGCCAGCAGACCCCTGTTCCTTTTCCGAGGTAGCATATTTCACTTTCTGCAAAGAAAAGAGGTAATGAGCACAAATAATTACATTACCTACTAGGTACCCTAGATTGCTTCCAGGCTAGCTTTTATATGTGTGTTCTAACTTTTAACTCGCTTTTGTAGGAGTAATAGAGTTGACCAAACTAAGTTAGCAGCGATTTTGATAGCCCAGACGGTGCAAGTGTTTATTTTAAACCTCAAACTTCTATGAGATTATAAATAAATAAATAAATAAATAAATAAATAAATAAATAAATATTATAGGACATTATTACACAAATTGACTAAGCCCCACGGTAAGCTCAAGAAAGCTTGTGTTGTGAGTACTCAGACAACGATATATATAATATACAAATACTTAAATACATAGAAAACAACCATGACTCAGGAACAAATATCTGTGCTCATCACACAAATAAATGCCCTTACTGGGATTCGAACCCAGGACCGCGGCTTCACAGGCAGGGTCACTACCCACTAGGCCAGACCGGTCGTCATGACCGGTGATTATGACGTTTAAATAACACAAGTGTTATTGTGCAAGTACCGTCAGGTCTGGGCTATCAAAATCGCTGCCAAAATAGTTTGGTCTTACTCTAGTATTATACTGATATTCCCTCATTCATCCAAAACTATCCGTATTGCTAAAAAAAAATAATGAATAAAAACATAAATATTATTACCGGTTTCGATATGAACTCGTTTACATAACAACAATAGACAATCGTGAGTGCGACTCCGTGACTGACGAACCGTGGCCATTGATTCCATCCATTCCATCAAAAGTGAAGGTAGCAGTTTTTAAATTATACAAAAAGAACAGTTAGCACACAATTAACATATATACGAGTATGTACGCATATGTTGAGTCATTAAGACGAGTTATTCTTAAGTTCTTCCTTATTTCCACGGAAGAAGTTACGTTTTACTTTTGTTATCCAAGAGTCCCCAAGAATAACTCCATTTGAGGAGTTAAAATGAAAGTCTGCTGCCCTAGGTGTGCGACTCTCAAGGCGGGTTCGAATTTCGCCTCCTACCAATAAGATAGTCATGTTTATGTATACGTACCATTCGATATTTGACATTCGATGTATCATTAGATATTTACCTACCAGTCGCTTTTTCATTAAGGAAAACATGTTTAGGCGCCCACGACAAATCGCACAAAAATTAGCATATGAATTTATTATACAATGTAAAACGAACTCACTTTTAAGGCTTTTAGATTTGAGGAATGAGGACAGTGCTACATTAGCGACAGCAATCGCAGTTTAAATCGCAATCGTGTTTGCAATTACTTTTTAAGTTATCGTTCTATCACAATAATGGTTTAACACGAAAGGTCCCCGAACCTTTGTACACTGGTTTAAATACCCGTTATTAAGAACAGAGTTTTGCCTATATTTAATTTCACAAACGGGTCTAACGCTGAAATTAAATATGTGTACCTACAAAACGCGAGAGTTTAAAGTGTTATAGAGTTTTGCCTTTTGGAATTTAATATTCGGTATATCGGCACCTATAGCGGTGTCGTGACCTTTATACGATTTGAGAATTGGTATGATTAATTAACTATAGTTTGACTCGTAATGAAGGTCGTGTATATTCGAATTCATGCCTGTGTTAATCATTTTCTTGAAACCTACTTTTGTACGAAATATTTTTTTAATTCAATTTTTTTCTATCCTTTTTCCAAAGCCTGGGAAGGATTGACGAGCGGGCCCTGGACTTGATTAAAGGGGTAACCAAATAAGCGCTAAAATGAACGCATAACAGAAGTTTTTCACTTTTTTACTTCCGGTGACCATTTCCGGATCTCCGAGGTGATTTTTTTACCGAATGTTTATCCTTGGATGATTTCTCTAGCAAGATTATTTTACCAATCTTATAACCGTTACTTTTCTGATTCTCTGAAAATGTTAGGAAGTTAATAAATGGTGTCAATTTTTCAAACCAATCTGCTCTCTATCACCAAACATTTACAGACCAATAAAAAGGTAGCATTTGTAACCGAAACTCTGGTGAATTGCTTCTCATAGTTCTCATACGAGTATAGGTGCTTAAGTTTCGAGCAACTCATCCATCAGTAGGTACAAGCCCTTTCTGAATAAGTAATGTGTGACGGGGCAACCACCTAAGTAATGGTCCCTTGTTCGGTGCCTCGAAGGCAGGTGACAGGATATGACTCAGCAGAATCGTTGATAAGAGGGGGTAGCCATGGCTGGTACAAACACTCAATTTGAATGAGGTGAGGGTTATACATAGAAATGATAGGGGTGATAGAGCGCGAAGCGGCAAAAGTTAGCAAAACGAGCAATCGTCTTTTGGACGACCTCTTTGATTTTGGACTGAATGCATGTTTTTTTAGATTAAGCTTTATAATAAGGTCGTTTTCTAAGGATGAACAGTGAAATATACGATGGGTTATCAGTTGAGTGACGTCCATTGGAAATCTTTTAAAGGAGGTGTGAATGAAAACACAAAGGACAATTCCTTCGTTTCCTGAACCAGAATAACTTATTTTGAATTAGGTAGGTAAAGTAAGGACGCTAAGCACAAAGAATTTCGAACCGACCCGTTGACCCGCCTGTTCTAATCTCTATTCCACGCGCAATATTATATTGTTATCCCGCTCGCACTCGCTCGTCAGCTTCAAGCCGATAATTGGCAGGAAACGGCGCAGGATCGGGAAAAATGGTGTGCTCTCGTTTCGGAGGCCAAAATCCTCTTTGGGTCGCTGAGCCGTAATAGTTAGTTAGTTATCCCGCTCGCACAGTGGCATTGACCGCCGGCATCATGGGCAGGATAGGAAGAGGCGGGTTCTTCGTGCTCTGCGTCCTTACTTTGTCATTTTAAAGTAGACAGTATAATAATGACGCCTGGGGACACGTAAAACGACATGTAACTGATGTAACTGCTGTATGATATGAGGTACTACATATTTTGCGGGGAGGTCACGGTTCACAGTGAAGGGACGACTTCCGTCTTAACCGGATGGCGACTTTTAAGGTCGCAACGTTCCAATGACAACGTTAGGTCATTTTGCATTATAAGTAGGTCTATGAGACTGATATAATAAGTATCAAAAGGGTTAAGATGGCCGGCTCTTTTTATCATCTGTGACCATGCCTGTCACGTTCTAACAAGTGTGGAAGTGACGCATGACATGACAGGTGATAAAAACGCGACCATGATACCGCTGCTGGCCTGTTTTTTGAGGGGTTGATAAATGATTTTCAATGATGACGATGTACGGATGTATTTTGTATCTTTTCTCTCGTGCACGCTAAGATCCTCTGACAATTAACGAGGTTGTTCACGTTTTTCCCGACATCGCACTGCTATAGTTTGTCAAAGGTGTCGCGCACAGCGCGATTCGCCATATAAAAGTCGGTATGTATCAAAACTAGTAATGTCAGTCTATATTTTGATGTGTGGTAACACCACTTGTTCTGACTAACTTTTGCTTGATGGTACTGTGAATAAGATGGCGGGAAAGGAGTGCCGCGTACACGAGGTAATGAGCGGAGATCGTGGTAGTAAGATCAGTTAGGAGCCACGAGCTTCTAGGAGGCCCAATGCCCCATCAGAAACACATCAGGTGAGTGTTTGCTTTGCCATATTATTATGTCGACATAAACGTGCATCATAAGGTGGAAAGATGAGGAGACGGTTATAGCATATCGTTCTTTCCGTTAGTAGTAGTCCAATCTTGCAGTGCACTGCACACTTGGTAGTCAAGGAAATTGGACATGTATTTGAGGTGTGTCCGGGAACACACGGGCACGGTCGACTGAGTTGGAGCAACCGTGGCGAGACTATGGGGAAGGTGGAGGTCTCCGGGGGGGCATAGCCCCCCCGTCCGGCTAAGTGACAAATGTGCAAATCTGATAAGAGTCACCAGGGATATGGCCCTGTATAGACCGGAGCAAGTCGACCGATGCCCAACTGGAGGTGCATAGCCATTAAGTAGTATGTGGGTTAGCAACCACACTGAGCTTAAACGAGATGGAAGGGCACCAAGTAAAACTGAATCATTCATGTGAGTGATACAACCACATGAGAGAGGCAAGTCCTCATTTTATCTGTATACACATAATTAAGTAGAGTGGAATAAAGTTGGTCGACTCATCTTTCCATTCTAATGATATAAATGTGTAATTTATATATATTCATGCCGTCCATATGTATATGTGAACCCAGCAATTAGTATTTCATACATATATTGTACAGGAGGGACGACATTTTGGTGGAGCGTGCTGGGATAACTATATAAATGAGCCGGATAAGCGAGGCTTATTTTTATCAAAATTATTTATTTTATCATGATTTGCTGTTGCAATCATGTTATATAGTGTTTAATAATAAAGAAATTAATCTGAGTACCATTTATTTTAGTAGTAAGGAAAATATGTATATTTGTATTTTGAAATTATACTAGTTCATAAGTCCTTTTATACTGAGTGATTGTCAGTCTCTAAAAGGGGAGAACTGAAAGGCACACAGTTCAAGAGTAAAAGGATAATTGCGTGGTTTGGAAGTGCGTAGAAAGTTTGAAAAAATTTCAGCCGCAAATAATTAAAAAAATATAGCACAAGTGTATGTAAAGCTTAAACTAGGATTAATTTTAGTAGAATATCGTGTAAAGTGCACTTAAATGAAATTATTTTAACTTAAATCCATTCATTCGTTTCATCCGAATGTCTATGGTGCTAGTGCGTACCCAAGTAATCGATTCTAACCGATTCGTTTGAAGTGAGCGATACTTGAAACTAATATAATGTTTTAGGTGATATTAATACAAAGGTGAATATTAAACAAGTTTTAATCTTGTTTTAGTTTGCAAAAATATGTAAACGATAAATATTTGTTCAGTAAACTCTTGGGTTTTACGAATTGAACGAATAGTCAAAATCGGTATTATGTAATCTCAGTGTGACAACACTACTATGGAATTTTCTTCTCGCATTTGCCGCCTTTTTCGTTTGTTGTCAAATGCCAAACTTGTCATGAAAATTTTGCTGTCTGGTGGTCGAGTATTTTTAAATGGAAAATAACTTTTAATTAGAATTATCCATTCTAATTGGATTAGTGTTTGCGAGTATATTTCGGTGTGACAGTGAATAGTTGTTGATAGGATACAACGTTTAATGGGAAATATATCACGGATCAAGTTCGTAGAGGATAAAACACGGAGTCAGGGGTTTCGTGTGAAGCATACGTAAGGGAAGGATAGTGATAAATTGTACCTATTCACAATGGAAGATATCCTGGCTAACATGGTCCAAATGCGACAAAATAAACTGAAAACATACATCGAAAACATTCAGTCTAACGATGCCGGTGATCTCATAATTGGAAGTGGGTCCGGTACGATAAGACAGTTACAGAATCTAATTAGCAAACTACAAAATGAAATACGGCACTATACGACTACCTCGTTGAACCCGGAAGCTACTGTAGTTAACCAGGCTATGGAGATTCAACTACAGGCGGAGGATTTAATCGTGAATATAGAGACATCCATGGCAGTTGTAGCTGATCAGCATAATACAACAACGGAACAACAAATGAATATTAAACTTCCAAAACTGCAACTACCTAAGTTTGATGGTGATCAGCTACGATGGTCAGAATTTTGGGATCGGTTTGTGTCCAATGTAGACAACCAGCCCATGGCCGAGGCTGATAAACTTAATTATTTGTTAAGTAGTCTGGAGGGCAAGGCAATGGAAGCTGTAGCGGGCATCAGTATAACAAATCACAATTATGCCATTGCCGTGGAGGCTCTCAAGTCGAGGTATGGGTCGAACGATGCTCTGATAGATGTCCACTACACTGCGCTTACCAACTTGGGTCGAGCAGAATATTCGGCTTCCAGTTGTAGGCATACTTTAGACCAGATTGAGCGGCATCTGCGGGTCCTGGAAAAGTTAGGTGAAGACACAGCAGGAAACCACCTACGGGCAAACATACTTGCCAAATTTCCAGAAGAAGTTTTACACCAATATCACCTTATGCCTCAACATTCAACGGATAATTCAACCTCGACAGTCAGACGGGTTTTACTGGACATTGTTATGGCTATGGAGAAAGCCCAGACCCAACCAATACCAAAAGGACTGGACACGAAACAAGTCATCACTACTGAAGTTCTCCAAACTCGATCTGATCCAGTACAAAATGACTCAAAATACAGACCAAGAAGAAACTTAAAAAGGAAAGCAGAAAATCCCGTTAAAGATAACATTCCTCCAAAAAAGAAGACCCGGTTACCTTGCATTTTCTGCAAGCTCCAAAATCATAATAGTGTGGATTGCAGGAGGTACAGTGACAATGAATCTAGAAAAAAGCAACTGTCTGGTAGATGTCACAAGTGTCTGAAACGGAACCATAATACAGATCAATGCCATAGAAAAATAAAATGCTACCGATGTGGTGATGGACACCTCCAGCTTTTGTGTCCAAAGCCAAAAGGTAAGGAAGATTTGCCTGTCAGTTGGCAAACAATGGTAAAGTGCTATATAGCAAATATAAATAAATACAATTTTTTACAGACAGCAGTGGCACAAATCAGCAACCCCAACAACAACAAAACAAGCAAACATAAGTGCAGACTTGTATTGGACTGTGGCTCACAGAGGAGTTACATAACTGTACGGGCTGCTTCCAAACTACAGCTATTACCGGATAATGAAGACCGACTCTTAGTGTTCACGTTTGGAGAAACTATTCCAAAGGAAATGCCGAGCCCTTCAGTGGAAGTTGTGTTAGAAACCAAGCGTGGAACCAAAAAACAAGTAAGAGTAAATATCGTTCCACATATTACTGAGAAGTTACCGATAGCTAAATTTGATCACTCAAGGGTTGATCTAGCGGCCGATGACGATTCTATTGGTGAAAATGTGAACCTCTTAATAGGGAACGATTATTATGAAGGTTTCAGACGTCAGGAGAAGATACAACTTAAAGATAACCTGTATTTGATCGATACTGACTTTGGTTGGCTGTATTCTGGAGATGAAAACCGTAAACGCACTACCCCAGAAAATATTCTAACTGTGACTACTTACTGCCACTGTCATAGTTCAAGCTGCCCTTATTTTACCGAACCGGACTTACCGCTCAGGAACATTGATATTAAATTTCTATGGTCTCTTGAGTGTATTGGCATAAATGACTCTCCAAAAGCCACTAGACAAGAGGAAGCTGTAAAACATTTCAATGACACCATACAATACAACAATGGACGTTATGAAGTAACGTGGCCATGGATTGAATATCCACCTCAGCTTCCTGTAAATTTCGGCATGGCGTTAGGAAGACTGAAGAGCTTGGTCAATAGATTGGATTCAGCAACGCTGCAAGAATATGATGATATTCTGAAGGAGCAACTAAACGGAAATGTCATTGAAATAGTTGAACCACATAGGAATGACACCGAACACCCTGTGCACTACCTTGCTCATCACATTGTAAAAAATGAAGGAAAACGCGGGAGGATTGTGTACGATGCTTCAATGAGAAGCATGGACAAGAAAAGCCTGAACGAATGTCTGTATAGTGGGCCCTCCATGCTTGAGGATCTCACAGCCCTTCTTCTGAAGTTTAGGACAAAGAAAATAGCAATCGTCGCCGATGTAGAAAAGGCATTCTTGCAGGTAGGACTTCAAGAGAAGGACCGTGATGTGACAAGATTTCTGTGGGCTAAAGACATCACAAAGGACCTAACGGGAGACAATCTGTTATATCTACGATTTTGCCGAGTCCCGTTTGGCATAATTTCAAGTCCGTTTCTCCTGACAGCGACTATTAGATATCACATGTCACAGACAGATGGAAACTTACTGAAGGATATAGCTAACAATTGTTATGTAGACAATCTAGTAACTGGAGCGAACTCTGTGAAAGAAGCGCAAGAAATTTATGAAAAGACGAGAGAAACCTTTGGGCAAATATCTATGAATATAAGAGATTGGTTATCAAATAATAAGGAATTTCTTGATCTTGTGCCTTCAGAGCAGCAAGCAAAACATGAAAATACAGTAAAAATTCTTGGATTGTCGTGGAACGTGAAAAGGGACACCGTGAAATTAAGAATTACTGATCAACACTTTGACAAAGATGCACCAGTCAACACTAAGAGGAAGGTACTTCGTACTTTAGCCCGGATCTACGATCCATGTGGTTTCATTTGCCCATTAACCTTACCATTGAAGGTGTTGTTTCGGAGCATCTGTGATCAAAAACATAAATGGGACACCAACCTACCGGATGACTTGGTGCAGTCCATGCAGGAAATATTGAACGTAATAAAAACAGCAGTAAATCTGGAATTGCCGAGATGTGTAACAAATGTCAATCCAGAGCTAGAGACAACATACCAGTTACATGGGTTTTCTGATGCCTCAAAGGCTGGATATGCTGCTGTTATTTATCTAACAACAAGAAGCAACCAAGGCACATCAATCTCATTCTTAATGGGAAAGTCTAGGATAGCCAAAGGTGAAGACACAAGTGAACTTCATATCCCGAAATTAGAGCTACTGGGTTTGCTCATAGCAAGTAGACTCTTGAAATATGTGAGAGAGAACCTATCTCTTCCAATAAGCAAGGAAATGTTGTGGACCGATAGTTTGGTCGTACATGGATGGATGCGGTCAGATAAATTGTTACCGCCCTTTGTATCAAACAGAGTAGAAGAGATCAGAAAAAACCAAATGGGAGCAGAGTTGTACTATATCAACACTAAAATGAACCCAGCTGATGTTGCCACAAGGCCTGACAGATGGAGTCAATCCAAGGAACTTTGGTTTAATGGTCCCACATTCTTAAAAGAGGATGAGACAATGTGGCCTATAGATAGATACTATATGAACCATATGACAGTCCTTTCTGTTGCGGAGGGCCTGGACCAGAGTGGACACAGTAGCATACCGGAAACTGATGATGGTCCAGGAAATGAGCCAAGAACTGTTGAAGCAAATGATAACCAACAGATGGAAATTGAAGACCAAATCGACCAGTTGACAAACAATAATTTAAGTGACGACATTCCAGAGATTTACTCAGTACAGGACACACCACCTTCACTGAACTCGGCAGCTAGTACTATAGCAGAAATAAAGAAACTGCAAAAACTTCATTTCGCTAACGAGATTGCAGGAAAGGTAACACATCTGACTAGAAATCTTGGACTGTTTCTAGATGTGGATGGTGTACTGAGATGTCAGGGACGAATGGTCAACACCACATGGAATTATGATATGAAACATCCTATATTGCTTCCCAGAGACTGTGAATTCACAAAAAGGATAATCAAGGAAACTCATGAAAGCAATTATCATGTTGGCACTACGCATACTCTTAGTCTCATTAGAGAGAAGTACTGGATTCCACAAGGTAAACGTCAGGTGGAACGAGTGATCTCGAGATGTCAGCGGTGTGTCAAACACGGCGGTGGCCCTTATCGTCTGCCAACTGCGCCTGATCTACCTACTGAAAGAGTGAACTATAGCACACCATTCACGTACTGTGGAGTAGATTATTTTGGACCTCTTTATGTGATCACACCAACTGGCAAACAGAAAAGGTGGGTTGCCCTATTCACTTGTTTAGCTGTTCGAGCCATTCATCTTGAGATTGTTAACAACTTGACTGCAGAAGAATGTCTCCTGGCACTCAGAAGATTTGCTGCTACTAGAAACACACCACAAAGACTGTATTCAGACAATGCCACATGTTTCAAACTAACATCTGAAGTTGTTAGTAAGCCATATTGCATTGAAAAGGGAATTGAATGGAGGTTTATACCTCAGCTGGCTCCGTGGCATGGTGGATTCTATGAACGACTGATAGGTGTAGTGAAGCATTCTCTAAAGCGCACTCTCGAAAAGCACCTTCTCGGAGACAGCAAGCTGTTAACTGTGTTAAAAGAGGTAGAAGCTGTAGTCAACTCAAGACCACTTACTAAAATTGGAACCGAAGTGATCCACATATTAAGACCAGCCGATTTCCTAAGCCTGGGGAAATGCTTAACTTTGACTCCAGCAATGAACAGTGTTTGTACGGTAGACAGTTCCAAACTTCAAGTTAACCTAATAGAAAGCTGGAAGAAGGGTCTGATAATCCTAGAGGAATTTAAGAAAATATTCATGGCACAGTACCTGACGAGTCTGAGGGAGAGATACCAAAACTCTCCTAAACAACCAAGAACTGTCTCTGATTGCGAACCTAAACTAGGGGACATCGTTCAAATAAAATCAGATCTAAAAAACCGCGAGTTATGGAAAGTCGGGAAGATAGCAGAGCTCATAAGGAGTGCAGATGGTAAACATAGGGTCGCTAAAGTTAAAGTTGGAGACTCCATAATGACTCGGTCTGTAGGTCATCTCTACCCGCTAGAGACTGAAACAGATGACTCTCCACAAACTGGAGCGACTGAGGAGGAACAAACTGCACCACCTCTAGACACGCCAATTGAGTATTTGGATCTGGATGCTGCCCCGAGCGCAAGCGATAGCATACAGCCACCACAAACCAATCCAGTACCTGAGAATCATGACGAGGTAGTCGCTGCTGAGGAAGTAATGAATGTGCAAGAATCTATGATGGATACTGAGACATCAAGATCTGAGGAAGTTACTTCCAACCCTGACAGTATCCTGCCGGGAACTAGAACTAAGAGGGACGCTGCTATACGAGCCAGAGAGAAAATCCTGGAGTGGACGCGTCACCTGCTCACACTACTGCAATAAGACTCCTTTTTGCCTGTGGAGTGTCGCGCACAGCGCGATTCGCCATATAAAAGTCGGTATGTATCAAAACTAGTAATGTCAGTCTATATTTTGATGTGTGGTAACACCACTTGTTCTGACTAACTTTTGCTTGATGGTACTGTGAATAAGATGGCGGGAAAGGAGTGCCGCGTACACGAGGTAATGAGCGGAGATCGTGGTAGTAAGATCAGTTAGGAGCCACGAGCTTCTAGGAGGCCCAATGCCCCATCAGAAACACATCAGGTGAGTGTTTGCTTTGCCATATTATTATGTCGACATAAACGTGCATCATAAGGTGGAAAGATGAGGAGACGGTTATAGCATATCGTTCTTTCCGTTAGTAGTAGTCCAATCTTGCAGTGCACTGCACACTTGGTAGTCAAGGAAATTGGACATGTATTTGAGGTGTGTCCGGGAACACACGGGCACGGTCGACTGAGTTGGAGCAACCGTGGCGAGACTATGGGGAAGGTGGAGGTCTCCGGGGGGGCATAGCCCCCCCGTCCGGCTAAGTGACAAATGTGCAAATCTGATAAGAGTCACCAGGGATATGGCCCTGTATAGACCGGAGCAAGTCGACCGATGCCCAACTGGAGGTGCATAGCCATTAAGTAGTATGTGGGTTAGCAACCACACTGAGCTTAAACGAGATGGAAGGGCACCAAGTAAAACTGAATCATTCATGTGAGTGATACAACCACATGAGAGAGGCAAGTCCTCATTTTATCTGTATACACATAATTAAGTAGAGTGGAATAAAGTTGGTCGACTCATCTTTCCATTCTAATGATATAAATGTGTAATTTATATATATTCATGCCGTCCATATGTATATGTGAACCCAGCAATTAGTATTTCATACATATATTGTACAGGAGGGACGACAAAAGGACTGTCTCATTTCAAACATAGACAGAGAGAATCATACTGTCTTTGTCTTACACTAGTACTTGCACCCAAAAAAAAGCATAATGAGTATTTATATAGTTTTCTTTGTTCTTATTTACTGACAATTTGGTTGGACCAACTATACCTCGCTCTAGGTACTGGTGAAACTTCCTAATTTGATTATTTTCTGTTATTCCGACCTCACAGCTAATAACTTGACAAAATAAAAACAGCCTTTGTCCGTTTTGTGACCTCAACGGTGTTTTATAAGACAAAATGGTTCATTGCGTGCTACCCACGGCTTGACTTCACATTGCCACAGTCTTGTAAAGAAAATCTTATATACTATAAAGGTTAGTAAGGAGTTAAGACTCTTTGTGAATAAGGTTGTGGCAAGGTTGGCAAAATGACCTCTCGCTTGAATGGATGCATTATGTTATGATTAAGCTTGATCGCAGGTGTCGATTAAGGTGCTTACATAAATGTCTTTGGCTTTTTGTTTTTATTTCAATTAGTATCTAGGTATTATTTCTTTAGTAAGTTACCCTATACACATTCGATTTTGATATGATAGGGTAAAGTAAAAAAGGTTGCAGCAAGGTTGCTATAGCTTTTATTTCTGTTGAGTTAAGTAATTGATCCTACTTATAATATATAGTATATTGTGATTGATTTAAGAGCAGTTAAACCGGCGAATAAGATATTTGTTGATTTAAATATGGATAGAATGCCATTAGGAATAAAACTTGGTATTATATAAAACTCGTTATAATGACTCTTGAACACGTTTATAAAATTATAACAATCGCGTGATTTCGATTAATTTCAACATTGATCCATTGGTTAACACTCAAAACAAACCGAAAGTGGTTTAAAATACGCGAGTTACGTTTGAATTAATTGACCTTTTTATAGTTTTTATTGCTCAACACGGTTAAGCAGTCGGGTGTTTTTAGTAAAGTTTGTCTGTTTTCCTCAATCGATCACGAGACGGAACCGGAACGCCTGTCAATTTGTCAAGTCACTGGGCAAGCCTTGACGGGGAATAAAGTCACCAATGACGTTACTTACAAGTGAGTAATAATAGGACGTTAATATAATAAATATGTAAACTGTATTGATTAGGTTACTGGACATTACTGTTCCTAAGTTAAAAAAAATGTCGAGTCACTATTTCGTCAGCAGCAGAAGTTGTTAAGAGGTGCTCAAAATGACGGCAACGCGTATGAAACGCGTAGGTACTTATATAAAAAGCAAGTCACAAGAATTTTATTTATTTGAGCAACTTTACCTACTAAGTTCGTCGAGAACAATCGATTCTGTAATAAAAGCTTATTTTTAAAACAGCTATGTCTCGAGCCAACGATGAAACTAATGCGTCATTCAAAGTAATACGTTATACTTACATATTCGTTAGAATATTAAGAATGTGGGTTTTATGCAACGGGTACCTATAATACGAATGGAGATGCCAGACTTGTACCTAATTTTTAGACGTGTAACGCTACGTTAGTACTATTTCGGTCAAACATTATAGAGGTGTACTTATAAAAAAGAGGTATCAAACCGCCTTTAATTAAATAAACTCACAACTTAAATAAATAAACAAAAATTATATATGCGCTTGCAACGAGCGTGCATAGCCCGCGAGCGGTTCATAGGCGGCACATAAAGAGTTCACCAGCTTTTCAATTGCCCAGGGAGGGAGACTACCTATCCATAAGTTTTAGATTAGATACTTACAGTAAGCTGCAGTGGCCGTTGCAAACAAGTTTCTATGCAGGTAGGTTAGTTATTTCTGCAGCTTACTGTACCAATGTCATTCTCTCAGTTGCGTCCTCGGCAACTTTGAGCTTTGGAGCTCAGGGTCCACTTTACAACTTTATCTTCTCCTCTTTACTTATACGATTTTCGGCATCCTCTTTCGTGAGCGGCGTAACAAATTGTAGTGTGTCAAAAGCATCTTGTATGGAATGTGTGCTAAAGTGTAACGCCTAACTTCTCGTAGTCTAGTCAAGTACTTAACATTAACACGTCAGAACATTGAAACTACTCCTCCATATTCCGTGCTCCTTGGTTCATGGTGATTATCAGGCATCGGAGTTTTTGTCGCATGGTAAGACTAATAGCAAGCTATGGAGTCGACATTTGCCATAAATGTAAACTCTTATTCATACTCATACTCATGATTAATTTTATTTAATATGAGAACAGTGTCACCTCCCACTACCCACCTACTTACTTACTTAACTAACCATAATATAAACACCCTCTTTAGATTTACCCTTAGAATATGGCCATGTGATTTAGTCGTGATCGTCTAGTCTAGCGTTAGGACCCCTCGAAGTGAACCGCGGTACCCTAAGTTCTTTAATGAGTATCAGCTAAATTTTGGACTCTGATTTTACTTACAATTACCTGGACTTTAGGAAAAAAATATATTACAATATTGAAAGCACATTTATTATGACGCTAACGAGTAACTTACTAGAATAATTTATTAAAATACAGAAATAGTACTGAAAGTTACCAGAATTTATTATTGTAATGTAAATGGAGTTATATTTTACTTCAAATGATATTATTTAGGTAAATGCAGCATACATGATAATACCAATATAAAAGAAATATATTTGGTAAAATGAGTTTAAAAATGGGGTTGGTAAAAGCCTGCTACAATCTATTAAGCCTCCGGGATAACATATGAGTAGCACTCCTGGGGTAAGCCCATTTACACCCTAGCATTTAATATTATTATCTACCAGCTTCTATTCGAAATATGCTACCCATACGCTCGATGCAGGATTGGGGGCTCCTAGTCCAATCAGCAAGGTCAATTGGAACTCCTACCCTACTCTTTAGCCAGACGGGCTATGACCAACACTTCGGAACCTATGCGTGCCTAGATGACTATGAAGAGAAGTGTCAAAGTATCCATCAGTCATCAAAATTACTATTCTTTTTTATTTCAAAAGCTAGGGATGCGAATCCCATTTCCATTCCCCAGAACTAAAATATAAACTGTATTTCTAGTTTTTTAGAAGTATGAACGAAGTACTAAGTTTATTTGTTAAACTATATACTAAATTTTATGAGACTGAAATATCAAGATGAGCATTATTTCACTCAAATTATCCTTTGGATTACTCTTGCCTGCCAAAGGTTCCCTAAAACAGCTAGTCGTCGATTTTCTATCTCCGAATAGACTGTGTTCCTAATCCCAACTTGATATTTATGATTTTATTGTGTAAATACCTTAGAAACATAATTGTAATTCTCAGTACCTCGTCTTTACACCAGAACTTCATAAATAAAAATAAAGATAAGATTTTACGTTAGTTATTTTCCCCAAATAATTTAAATATTGGAAGATCTAAGCAATTCAAACCCTATACCTATTTACGCACAATTTTAGTATAGCGAGACCGTAGTTGAAGTCCCTTAAGAAGAAAAATACATCAGTTTTACAGACCAAGACTAAAACGAACCCTAAATTCCGAATAATTAGTGTGTGAATTTACCCTAAACCTACCCTTGTCCCTACTCTAGTATAACCAAAGCACAGTTCGTACTTACCATCGACCTGGTACTTTGGAATATACGCAAGTGTATCCCTACTAAGAAGCTGTAAGAGTTCGGCGAGCGATTCCGAGAATGCAACCTAACAGCTCGTGGACTTGTCTCCCCCCATGGCGGGTTGCACAAAGGCAGGGTGGCAACATGGGTAAGACAGGGCCCTATTATATATATAAGTGGTATAAATAAATATATTTAATATACGAAGCCTCCAAATACTGTAGATTTCAAATGGGCCCAGATTACTCCGGATGATGCGCACGTGACATCCCCATTATTCATCTAACAGCTGGACATTGGAGAGCTAAGGAGGGAGACGTTTTTCACCTTCTATGTTGGTAAAGAGAAGGTGCCAAGATAACCCTCATCTTGGAGCAAAAAGACTCCTAGACAGCTCACATTTAACACCGCAAGGGGTGAGCTGCCCAGCCGGACAAACAGTCAGTCCAAACAATGATCTGGTTTTGAAAAATATAGCAAAAGACCCCATAGTAAAACACTAAAATAACTAGGTTCTATTTTACGAACCAAACTCCACACAAAATTAAACTAACTAAACACAGAAGTGAAATCCCCTTAGACACCGTTATCTAAGTTCAGTTTTATGACGATATTGTCCCCATAAAACCAAACACAGACACGCCTTCCAAGCTCCTGTTATGCAACGATATTGTCCCTGCATAACGTGACGGCACTTAGAAAACACAGTGTAGAAAACTTCACTATAACACCACACAGTAGCAAAGAATCCCCGCAATAGCCTAAGTTCAGTTTTACGACGATATTGTCCCCGCAAAACCAAACACAGACACAATTTCCAAGTTCCTGTTATGCAACGATATTGTCCCTGCATAACGTGGCGGCACTTAGAAAAACACTGCGTAGGAAACTTCACTATATTTAAATCCCGTACACGGTAACAAAGAATCTCCACAAAAATCTAAGATCAGCTTTACGACGATATTGTCCCCGTAAAACCAAACACAGACACCATTTCCACGTTTAAATTCACCAGGATAATTCCCGGCAAAAACAAACATAGTAACAGTAGTAGAGGAACTTTGCTCACCGAATATTTAAACGCCCGAGAACCAGAGTCACTGCTAGCCGATGGTTGAAGAATGAATGAATACCGGCGGTCCGCTCCTGCCTTTTATACTCTTTTACTGGCGACATACTGGCGACATAATGGCGACATACTGGCGACATAACGGCGACATACTGGCGACATAACGGCGACATAACGGCGACATAATGGCGACATAATGGCGACATACTGGCGACACAATGGCGACATACTGGCGACACAATGGCGACATACTGGCGACATAACGGCGACATACTGGCGACATAATGGCGACTGGCGACATACTGGCGACATAATGGCGACTGGCGACATACTGGCGACATAATGGCGACATACTGGCGACATAACGGCGACATACTGGCGACATAATGGCGACACAATGGCGACACAACGGCGACACAATGGCGACATAATGGCGACATAACGGCGACACAATGGCGACATACTGGCGACATAATGGCGACATAACGGCGACATAACGGCGACACAACGGCGACATAATGGCGACACAATGGCGACATACTGGCGACACAATGGCGACACAATGGCGACATACTGGCGACATAATGGCGACTGGCGACATACTGGCGACATAATGGCGACACAATGGCGACATACTGGCGACACAATGGCGACATAATGGCGACATACTGGCGACATAACGGCGACATACTGGCGACACAATGGCGACATACTGGCGACATAACGGCGACATACTGGCGACATAACGGCGACATACTGGCGACATAATGGCGACTGGCGACATACTGGCGACATAATGGCGACACAATGGCGACATACTGGCGACACAATGGCGACATAATGGCGAC
This sequence comes from Cydia amplana, assembly GCF_948474715.1. NCBI lineage: Eukaryota > Metazoa > Arthropoda > Insecta > Lepidoptera > Tortricidae > Cydia > Cydia amplana. The sequence goes on from NC_086070.1 coordinate 21,930,799, forward strand.
ACAATGGCGACATAATGGCGACATACTGGCGACATACTGGCGACATAACGGCGACATACTGGCGACACAATGGCGACATAACGGCGACATACTGGCGACATAATGGCGACTGGCGACATACTGGCGACATAATGGCGCCGTTATGTCGCCATTGTGTCGCCAGTATGTCGCCGTTATGTCGCCAGTATGTCGCCAGTATGTCGCCATTATGTCGCCATTGTGTCGCCATTATGTCGCCATTGTGTCGCCAGTATGTCGCCATTGTGTCGCCATTATGTCGCCAGTATGTCGCCAGTCGCCATTATGTCGCCAGTATGTCGCCGTTATGTCGCCATTGTGTCGCCAGTATGTCGCCGTTATGTCGCCAGTATGTCGCCAGTATGTCGCCATTATGTCGCCATTGTGTCGCCATTGTGTCGCCATTATGTCGCCATTGTGTCGCCAGTATGTCGCCATTGTGTCGCCATTATGTCGCCAGTATGTCGCCAGTCGCCATTATGTCGCCAGTATGTCGCCGTTATGTCGCCAGTATGTCGCCGTTATGTCGCCAGTATGTCGCCATTGTGTCGCCAGTATGTCGCCGTTATGTCGCCAGTATGTCGCCATTATGTCGCCATTGTGTCGCCAGTATGTCGCCATTGTGTCGCCATTATGTCGCCAGTATGTCGCCAGTCGCCATTATGTCGCCAGTATGTCGCCATTGTGTCGCCAGTATGTCGCCATTGTGTCGCCAGTATGTCGCCATTATGTCGCCATTATGTCGCCGTTATGTCGCCGTTATGTCGCCAGTATGTCGCCGTTATGTCGCCAGTATGTCGCCATTATGTCGCCAGTATGTCGCCAGTAAAAGAGTATAAAAGGCAGGAGCGGACCGCCGGTATTCATTCATTCTTCAACCATCGGCTAGCAGTGACTCTGGTTCTCGGGCGTTTAAATATTCGGTGAGCAAAGTTCCTCTACTACTGTTACTATGTTTGTTTTTGCCGGGAATTATCCTGGTGAATTTAAACGTGGAAATGGTGTCTGTGTTTGGTTTTACGGGGACAATATCGTCGTAAAGCTGATCTTAGATTTTTGTGGAGATTCTTTGTTACCGTGTACGGGATTTAAATATAGTGAAGTTTCCTACGCAGTGTTTTTCTAAGTGCCGCCACGTTATGCAGGGACAATATCGTTGCATAACAGGAACTTGGAAATTGTGTCTGTGTTTGGTTTTGCGGGGACAATATCGTCGTAAAACTGAACTTAGGCTATTGCGGGGATTCTTTGCTACTGTGTGGTGTTATAGTGAAGTTTTCTACACTGTGTTTTCTAAGTGCCGTCACGTTATGCAGGGACAATATCGTTGCATAACAGGAGCTTGGAAGGCGTGTCTGTGTTTGGTTTTATGGGGACAATATCGTCATAAAACTGAACTTAGATAACGGTGTCTAAGGGGATTTCACTTCTGTGTTTAGTTAGTTTAATTTTGTGTGGAGTTTGGTTCGTAAAATAGAACCTAGTTATTTTAGTGTTTTACTATGGGGTCTTTTGCTATATTTTTCAAAACCAGATCATTGTTTGGACTGACTGTTTGTCCGGCTGGGCAGCTCACCCCTTGCGGTGTTAAATGTGAGCTGTCTAGGAGTCTTTTTGCTCCAAGATGAGGGTTATCTTGGCACCTTCTCTTTACCAACATAGAAGGTGAAAAACGTCTCCCTCCTTAGCTCTCCAATGTCCAGCTGTTAGATGAATAATGGGGATGTCACGTGCGCATCATCCGGAGTAATCTGGGCCCATTTGAAATCTACAGTATTTGGAGGCTTCGTATATTAAATATATTTATTTATACCACTTATATATATAATAGGGCCCTGTCTTACCCATGTTGCCACCCTGCCTTTGTGCAACCCGCCATGGGGGGAGACAAGTCCACGAGCTGTTAGGTTGCATTCTCGGAATCGCTCGCCGAACTCTTACAGCTTCTTAGTAGGGATACACTTGCGTATATTCCAAAGTACCAGGTCGATGGTAAGTACGAACTGTGCTTTGGTTATACTAGAGTAGGGACAAGGGTAGGTTTAGGGTAAATTCACACACTAATTATTCGGAATTTAGGGTTCGTTTTAGTCTTGGTCTGTAAAACTGATGTATTTTTCTTCTTAAGGGACTTCAACTACGGTCTCGCTATACTAAAATTGTGCGTAAATAGGTATAGGGTTTGAATTGCTTAGATCTTCCAATATTTAAATTATTTGGGGAAAATAACTAACGTAAAATCTTATCTTTATTTTTATTTATGAAGTTCTGGTGTAAAGACGAGGTACTGAGAATTACAATTATGTTTCTAAGGTATTTACACAATAAAATCATAAATATCAAGTTGGGATTAGGAACACAGTCTATTCGGAGATAGAAAATCGACGACTAGCTGTTTTAGGGAACCTTTGGCAGGCAAGAGTAATCCAAAGGATAATTTGAGTGAAATAATGCTCATCTTGATATTTCAGTCTCATAAAATTTAGTATATAGTTTAACAAATAAACTTAGTACTTCGTTCATACTTCTAAAAAACTAGAAATACAGTTTATATTTTAGTTCTGGGGAATGGAAATGGGATTCGCATCCCTAGCTTTTGAAATAAAAAAGAATAGTAATTTTGATGACTGATGGATACTTTGACACTTCTCTTCATAGTCATCTAGGCACGCATAGGTTCCGAAGTGTTGGTCATAGCCCGTCTGGCTAAAGAGTAGGGTAGGAGTTCCAATTGACCTTGCTGATTGGACTAGGAGCCCCCAATCCTGCATCGAGCGTATGGGTAGCATATTTCGAATAGAAGCTGGTAGATAATAATATTAAATGCTAGGGTGTAAATGGGCTTACCCCAGGAGTGCTACTCATATGTTATCCCGGAGGCTTAATAGATTGTAGCAGGCTTTTACCAACCCCATTTTTAAACTCATTTTACCAAATATATTTCTTTTATATTGGTATTATCATGTATGCTGCATTTACCTAAATAATATCATTTGAAGTAAAATATAACTCCATTTACATTACAATAATAAATTCTGGTAACTTTCAGTACTATTTCTGTATTTTAATAAATTATTCTAGTAAGTTACTCGTTAGCGTCATAATAAATGTGCTTTCAATATTGTAATATATTTTTTTCCTAAAGTCCAGGTAATTGTAAGTAAAATCAGAGTCCAAAATTTAGCTGATACTCATTAAAGAACTTAGGGTACCGCGGTTCACTTCGAGGGGTCCTAACGCTAGACTAGACGATCACGACTAAATCACATGGCCATATTCTAAGGGTAAATCTAAAGAGGGTGTTTATATTATGGTTAGTTAAGTAAGTAAGTAGGTGGGTAGTGGGAGGTGACATTTTGGTGCCGTGACCAGGATACCATGACTGAGGAAGAGGTCATTTGCCCCGTACCTATTAGCGATATGCAACCGACGACCAGTGATTTATCAAGACAAATGTTTACCAAAAGTACCAGGCTACCATAACCGAGGAAGAGGTCAAAAGTCGTAAAGTTCGATGCTACCAAGATCTATCCCTTTCACGCTTGCGTCTTAGAGAAAGACGGAGATATTCTCAATGACGTCTACGCACACATTCACAGGCAATAGTCGGGTAGTCAGTTTGAGTAGACTAAATTATAATAAAAGGGAACGCTTTATGGCCCCTCTACACGCACGAACCTGCAAGTGTTATTTTACTTTGAGATACTTTCAGCCTCTTTCCGAAAAACACTCCTGTGTGGAAGTATTTTACGTTCACCAGTAGCAAACATACTCAAAACATAGCGGGAAGTTTAAAATCTTAGGCGTTTTGGACTGTTTGTATTAACTCTGTACTAGGAGTTCAGACTTCAATACGACCGAACGTCACGCTGTCAATGTCACTGTCATTCTAATGCCAAAAGCTCACATATTTGGGTTAGTTTCAACTTGTGATGGTTATTTTACGCAAGTTATTAATCTAAATAGCAAAAAATTTATAATGGGTTATATATTTAATGAAACCACAAGTGGTGAAATACGAAACGTGCACTTCAAGTTGTAATTGTGACATTATTCATTGGAATCATGCATGAAATACGCGACTGAAAGGGATTTTAGTATTCAAGGTATTTCTTTCTAGTTTGTGTGTTTTGTAATGAACAAATTAGGTTAATACTAGGTATGTAATAGGCATACGACCAGTCACAACAGATTACTAAATAGTTACTACGTATATAAGTTTAATTTATTAAACCTCATTTGTTGCAGTAAATGTATGTTTCAATTGGGCGAGTTGTACTTCACAACTCAAGCACACTATAGCAGATTTTTCATAGTCAAATTGTAAATCGTTGTATGGCTCTATCCATGCCAAAATTGCAGCTATTTCTGGGTTAGGCATAATAATTAATTATGGAATATTCCTGAACGTATTTGCCACATACAGATATAAATAACTACTACGTTTGCAATCACCAGTGATTGACACATGACAAATACTAATCAATTTTATCAGCGGTCAGTACCTACATGACATTAGGTCTTTCGCAGCGATGTAGTTTGTATAGTTGTATGTTAAAATAGTTGAAGTTATGAATTCATAATGTAATAGAAAAATATTTTTTTATATAATTCAACTAAGATAATATACACGACCGACCGCTCTAAAGGCATTTTAAGATAAATTAAATAAATGAGTATGAGTATGAATAAGAGTTTACATTTATGGCAAATGTCGACTCCGTAGCTTGCTATTAGTCTTACCATGCGACAAAAACTCCGATGCCTGGTGATTATAATCTAGGGCACGAATTCCAAGACGTGCCAAGCGGGTCACGACGTTCGATTACCTTAACTAGTTCAGGCCAAGATTATTAATTCAAAGGATTTCAATTAACTTAGTTCCATTTTGAGCTATAAAATTAAGGTTTAAGAATCTCGACATGGGCAAGGTGTGGGAAGAAAATTGAATGGTATTGCTATTGAGGGGAGGGATTTGAGGGCCACAGATTACAAGGTCTGGCATCGCAGGCTTCAGATTACATAATGGACCGGACCAAGATAAATCTGCATAGACAGAGTTAGAGAGTATGGCATTTTTAATAAAATATAACACTAAAACGACATACACACTGGGCGTGAGACTTTTCTGGCTGAAATAATGGCTGTGGCTGCTCATTTATACTCCACAGCACTCCCCTACAAAACAATTTAAAATTATTTATTATCTTGATCAGATCCTTCTTAACCATGTTAAGTACAAGCAATTACGTTAAAGTGACAACATACAAAGGTGATAGTAAAGTTAACAGTCAATTAGCCCTAATGACACATCACACAACCGATCGTAACCAGATTAACGCGTAACCAGCGGTTAACCGTTAGAACGGCCGGAGAAGTAATAAACATGATAATTAATTTTGAGGGTACCTCGTACATGGTCTGGAAGGATTTACTACCGGTTTAAGGGGCAGTTTATATGATAGGTTAAGCCGGTCGAGCTTCATAATACTACTAATGAGACGGATGTACGGTCAAGCCATTAGATTTTATGACGACAATAATATGAGATCGCTAACGGCTTTCATATAAGGTATTGATTTTCACTGTGACAAAACAAGTAGTCGCACCACGAGTTGACACTTGACACATTGTCGTTTACGTTAGCGACTGCGTAAACTTGATCGCAGTCTTTGGGGCATTCCACCAAAAGGTCAAAATAAATTGTTAATATAAACCTTTATAAACTGCAAAAATCGATTGAATATATCGTTGTATTTAAAGCTACGGTCAAATGTTTTCATGCCAAATATCGGCATCTTAGCTTTATCAGAATTATTAAGAAAATAGTGATAGTTACTCGACAGTTTTCCGATTTTGCACCAGCTTTGTTCCCAACTGAGAAGGATGTTAACGTTTTTGAATGTGTGTTTGCATGTCTGTTTTACTGGCACGCTCAACAGCCCAATGGGCTAGACGGCTTGTGGCTACAACCACACATAGACATGAAATGTAAGGCCATTTGAAAATGTTGAATAGGTACCTATACAAATTTGCGTTGTCGTTATATTTACCTTTATTAGTTTTATAGATTAAACCACTAGTAGAATAGCGTCATTTCCTTCTATGTAATTTCAAGCAATTAGGAGTTTCTGTTACAAACGTCATCATGACGAAGCGTTTTGTAAAGTCGTTATAAGTAAGTGATTATAACGTATTGATTGTGGTTACAAGCAAAAACTTTTTGAGTAGTTTTACTGTAACTTTCTGTCGTTTTGGGTTTATGTCCTGTGTTTTCTTTATGGGTCAAACGTTCCATTACACTTAAGACATTATACTTAAGTACCTACATAAAGGATTTGGTAGCCACATAATTTTACTAATAATGCTCTCATCATATAGTTTTAAAAACTAAAAGATTTGAAACTATAGGCATATAGGGGTTCGGCAAAAAATAATCAATCAATCTATTTTTTTATTCCTTGTTCAGTTTAAGTAATTAAGTAAGTATGTATTTGTTTGGGTACGGTATATGCATAAACAAATGAATGATTAATCGTAATCATTAAAACAAAAGAATAAAACTATTTATGAAATATTAATCACCTTAATAGTATAATTACAGTTACGATAGATGAAGAATGAATAGTCGATAATACAATTGAGCACGCATGGATTCGTCATAGCGTTTTTTCTTCGTGTCATTTGTCGTCGTTTAGTGCCATTGTGTGGGGTTGTGTAATCGCGATGGCGTATTGTAGTAGGTCAGGGTATTATAGCTTGCACGGTTTAAAGCTAAACTTATATAAACTATAAAGACAATGCAAGATTTTTATAAGTATCTTTATCTACCTACCATTCTTTCTAGCGGTAAAATATATTTGTCTTTAAAATTAGAATGAGCAGGCACATGGGGTGATGCCTTTAAAATGTTATAACTCGTAGTTCTGTGAGCTGTAGATTATAAAAAGAAAAACTAAATGGACGAAAAAAAAACATAAAATTACTTATAGAAGCCGATCAAAAAAAATCTCGAGAAATGCAGAGAAATGTGATTTATTTCTACCTTAGAGAACATAATTTATGAAGCAGTACAGCCGGACATTGTTGTCCAACATGAAAAGGAGACGCTTCGCGCAAACTTTGCGTTAGTACGGTAAATGAAAATGACATATACCTAGTTACTACCGCAAAATCGAAATTTCGTTATCTGCCTCTTTATCACTCTTGTATATTACCGACCCTCAGATTCCATACGAACTTAGAACTTAGTTTGAACGTTTGTAGGTAACGTTGTAGTCTTTCATAAGTCATAACAAAGCAACATTATGGTTAGACCGGTCATGAAGTGGCGTCACCGTAGGTACATGTCAATTCCAGTCAGGTATCTAACTAATTAGAATTCAACCAAGACAAGTTCACTATAACGGGGAAATCCAAGCAAGATGTTTTCCTGCATCATAATTTAAAGTATTTTTAGACCCGCCCACTTGGTCTACCCACTTGCTACAAAAAACCCCAACCCAATAAGTTCTGTGTGACGTCATAATGGTTAAATTTATACAATCAAAATAAAACAAGTTGACCTTTTGAGTTCATAACCCTTTGAACGCCAAGCCTCTCGTGCGCGATACTTCATCGTGAACCTTATCGGAGTGTGCGAAGGTTGAATTTGGGCTGCAACCGCGGGCGTCAGCTGACGGCCAAAAAGAATTAAATCACTATGCTGACGGCTTCGACGGTCAAAGGGATAAGGTGTAAAAGTACTTATTATGTATTGTATATGTGCAAATCATTACTTTCTGAAAAATAACTGAGTGTCAGCAGCTGAAACTCACACATCCATATTCTTAAACATGGCGGAAGATCCGAACCGCAAAATCATTTATTTTAAATTTAATTAATGTCATATTTGCAAGTACTTCCTAGTTATCATTACCGGGGTGAACGGACGAAACAATGATTCACGGAGTCTCGCCGCAACCCGACCGTGACTACCTTTACGCAGAATAATGCGAACATTAATGAAAATGATCGAATCATCGTCTCGCCCAAATGACGAATGTAACAAGGAAAATACTCGGCTCCTGTGTCTACTAACTATACGGCTGCTGTGCTGTCGTGTTAAGATCCAATCAACATCGATCCTCTTTAATGATCAATAAACATAAAATAGGTCCTCTAAGATATTGTTTGCTTTTAAGCGGATGCGAGAATCACAATTCACGTAGCCACGCCATTCCATAAGTACAGTCAGCATCAAAAGTGGCAGCAAGTGAGACTACGCGTCAAAAGTAGTATACTTCCGTAACGACTTAAAAAAGAGATACTATACTATGTGTAGAACAATTTGACGCATACAGATACTTTTGAACTGTAGAGTGTAAATATATATCTCTTTTTGGAAAAGTAAACAGCACAAATATTTTTGGAGCGTAGTTTCATCCGCTGATGCTGCTGGCTGTAATTACATGCACATGCAAACGATAATATTCGTCAACAGAGCGTCTCCGTCCATGACGGTGAAAGTTTGGTCATTCATTAAACAATTACCTACCGAGACACTCCATCACATGGTTACTTTCAGTGTATGTTAACACAAGCGCACTTTCATGTTCAAGACGCGTCTTCCTTAAACTTAAACACACACCTCACACACTGACACCTCGGGGTTCCGAAATGCATTGCAGCTATAGTGTCTGTTTTAGTTTTTATGGTTCCGTACCCAAAGGGTAAAAACGGGACCCTATTACTAAGACTCCGCTGTCCGTCCGTCCGTCCGTCCGTCCGTCCGTCCGTCCGTCCGTCCGTCTGTCACCAGGCTGTATCTCACGAACCGTGATAGCTAGACAGTTGAAATTTTCACAGATGATGTATTTCTGTTGCCGCTATAACAACAAATACTAAAAACAGAATAAAATAAAGATTTAAGTGGGGCTCCCATACAACAAACGTGATTTTTGACCGAAGTTAAGCAACGTCGGGCGGAGTCAGTACTTGGATGGGTGACCGTTTTTTTGCTTGTTTTGTTCTATTTTTTGTTGATGGTGCGGAACCCTCCGTGCGCGAGTCCGACTCGCACTTGGCCGGTTTTTAAGATACCTATAATAATTGTATACTAGTTTTAAGGTATTTATCTATGGGTCACCGGCCAATATTTGCCTGAAAATAAAGATTTTTATTCATTCATTCCTTCAATAAACGTCATCGCTGGGCAGTAACTGTGATGTGAACCATTTCGTTCGTTCGCTTGTTTGCCTCTCCATGGCTCTTGCATATTTGCGAAAAAAAAACGTAAATAGACGAAATATCGACTTTCCTTGTTCGCGGCACAGGGGGCCTTGTATGTGTTTAGCACGAGTTAGCGACACGTTTGGCATACAGAAGCAAGCGTTGGATAACCGGTAGAAATTCGATGTCTTCAAGCGCAACGAGAAATGAGCCTTATTGATTATGTGATAACAATTATGTATGCAAATGCTAATAAGTATTCAATGATCTGAGGAGTTACGTATTGTTTTTTTGACGAGTCCAAAGTGAATTGTGTACATAGTGAATTTAAACGAATGCACAGTTTTCCTTATGAAAAATCAAAAATCTTATCAGCATTGTTATAAAAAGAAATACATAATTAGATCGAATCAAATTCGAAACCAAAACTCCTTTAGGTAGCTGTCTTGGCAACTATCTTGTAGGTAGGTAGGTAGGTATGTAAAATCAATCAAATTTGGTCCACATTTTTTGATGACAATGATAATTTTATTTTGAGACATATTATAGGGATGATGACACATGTTGAATTTTATAACAAAATCTAGTAAAATAGATAGCAAACGAGCAATTTATCACAATAATGTGGATATTAAAATATAATATTGAAAAATTACAAAAATACAAGACCTGAAAGTTTCAAAATATAAGTTTTTTTTAACTTCCAAAAACGATAAAAGTAAGGGTATCATTCAATTCCTTACATTTCATCCAAAAAAATATTGTATAGCAACTATATACATAAACGCAATATTTCACCGACAAAAACGCAATTTTCTTGTTTTGTCCATACTACAAGATGTCACGTTCCTTTATCGTTTTGTTTAGGGCGTTTCGCGAGTGAAGTGCGACTCGGCCTTTGACTACAATTTCTGACTTTTGTGTTACTTTAATTTAATGCAATGGGTCCCATATAGACATTTGATCCTAAAAACAAACCCGATCGATTGATACCATAAATGAAAATTAGTCATGTAGCCTATTTGCGGTAACGGGCACGTTCTCAACCGCTATGACTGTTATTTTGGTAAATACAACACACAGGTGCGTTCACCTGAAACAATATCTGTCTATCAAAACAATAATAAAATTCCAATTGTAGAATTTAAGGAAAACGAGATAAATCGTAAACAAAGCATGAAATCTTAGTCCATTCACTTTGCCATTCCAAAAGGCCCCATCTCTGCACATGACTCATCTACATGCGACTTTTTTCGACTTATTAAAGTCACGCATGGTAAAAACCCAGCATGCGGCCTGCTTACACTGGGAAAACCAGGTGCAAGCGAGAAAGAGAGGTGTTTGTCGACTTGTACCGCTGGGAACTGGTCCGTAACCCTGCATGCGTTGCGTAGTACTATCGTGGTTACTGTCTGATTATACATAGATTCTATTGCAAAGGCTTAAGGTCCATCGAAGGTCAGTTCAGCTTGTTGCTGTAAGTACTGTCGTGGTCATTGTTAACTGATCATACGTGAACCTTATTGCAAATGGGGTAAGGTCTATCATTGGGCTTATAAATACATCATTTAGTGCACCGACGACGGAACAGGTTTCAGAGCATTTGCAAAAAAGGGGAAATACACGATACGCTGATAGAGAGTACGTGCACATGGCGATCTCTGAAAGTCCAAGAGGAAAGTAACCTTTTATATAGTTTATTAACACATTCACTGCCCCCGACGGCCCCGACGTACATGTGCGTCCACCGTCATATACAAGTTTCACAAGTTTGTTCCTAGGTGCGTCCACCGTCATATACAAGTTTCACAAGTTTGTTCCTAGGCCACGCCCCCTGGCAGTGAATGCGTAAGTTTGCCTTACCTAGGTCGGTAAGGTACGGTCAATGTGGCTAATTCCGTCATATAGGGACTATTCCGTCCACGAGCGTATACCTACTTCTTTGATTTTCAATCGTAGGAAAAAACATTTGCTTTTCATTGCTGAAACTAAAAGCAATCGCTGGGATGTCGATGAATTTATCAATTGTGTTCGTTGTTCGAGAATAACCCTAATGGACGGAATATTCCCTATGAATAGTGACTATGATTAGCCACATTGACTTTATGTAATTCTATATCCTTAAGTCTTTGGTTTGAGTCACTTGGGTCAATTCAGAACATTTAAATGCACGACCATATTCATTATTATTGTACTTAATGCTAATTTAGTTGTAGGTATTACCTACACTGGTTTCTTGAGAGCATACATGTACCTAATGTGAAAATACTGTTACATTTCGGCAAACTGAAAACCGTTATCTACTTATGAATTTAAATAAGATACTTACCAAATGGAGGTTTTCAAAGACTCGGATTACAAGTGTGATATTTAAATCTATATATATAAATGCAAGTGTCCTGACTGACTGACTGACTGACTGACTGACTGACTGATTCATCAACGCAGAGCCGAAACTACAAAAGCTAAAAAGTTGAAATTTGCACACTAGGTTGCATTTGTAAAGTGTACAAGAGATAAGAAGCGATTTTGAAAAATTCAACCCCTAAGGGGGTTAAAAAGGGGATGAAAGGTTGTATGGGGTTCAAGTTTTAGTTTAAGCTAGGAATTTGAAACTTTGTAAAAATGTATTATATTAAAAAACAAGAAAACTAATTTCAGCGTTTTCGAAAATTCATCCCCCAAGGTGGTGAAAAAGGGGTTGAAAGTTTGTATGGAGATCAAATATTTTTGTGAGTGTGTGACTTGAAACTTTGTATATGGGTATATTATTATAAGACAGGAAAAGTAATTTCAGCGATTTTGAAAATTCATCCCCTAACAGGGTTAAAAAGGGGTTGAAAGTTTGAATCCACTACAAATGCTTTGAAACTTCTTAGAAAGGCATAATAGCCGATTGCAAAAAAAGGAATTGCGACGTTTTAGGAAATTCAACCCCTGAGGGGGTAAAAAAGGGGATGAAACTTTGTCTTGGGGTGTAAATTTTATTTTAAGATGGGACCTTGAAACTTCGCAAAAAGGTATTAAATTAAAAAACAACAAAACAAATTTCAGTGTTTTTAAAAATTCATCCCCCGAGGTGGTGAAAAAGGGGTTGAAAGTTTGTACGGAGATCAAATATTTTTTAGAGTGCGGGACTTGAATCTTTGTATAAAGCCATATTATTAATTCTCAAGAAAAGTAATTTCAGCGTTTTCAAAAATTCATCCTTTAAAAGGGTTAAAAAGGGGTTGAAAGATTGTATAGGGTTTAAATTTTATTTTAAGCTACGAATTTGTAACTTCGTTAAAAGTTATTTCATTAAAAGAGAAGAAAACTAATGTTAGCGTTTTTCAAAATTCAACATTTAAGGTGGTGAAAAAGGGGTTGAAAATTTGTATGGAGGTCAATATTCTTTGTAAGTACGGGACTTGAATCTTTGTATAATGACATATTATTAGAATATGAGAAAAGTAATTTCAGCGTTTTTAAAAATTCATACCCTATAAGGGTCCAAAAGGGGTTGAAAGTTTGTATAGGGTTCAAATTTTATTTAAAGCTAGGAACTTGAAACTTCGTAAAAAGGTATTTTAATAAAAAACAAAAAACCTATTCAGCGTTATTAAAAATTCATCCCCCGAGGAGGTGAAAACGTGGTTGAAAGTTTGTATGGAGATCAAATATTTTTGACAGTGCGAGACTTAAATCTTTGTATAACGCCATAGTATTAGAACACAAGAAAACTTATTTCAGCGTTTTTAAAAATTCATCCCATAACAGGGTTAAAAAGGGGTTGAAAGATTGTATAGGTAATAATTTTATTTAATGCTAGGAACTTGAAGCTTCGTAAAAAGGTATTTTATTAAGAGAAAAGAAAACTAATTTCAGAGTCTTTGATAATTCATCCCCCAAGGTGGTGAAGGGGGTCGAAAATTTGTATGGAACCCAAATATTTATTGGAGTGCGGGACTTGAATCGTTGTATAAAGGCATATTATTACAATACAAGAAAAGTAATTTCAGCGTTTTTAAAAATTCATCCCCTAAAAGTTTAAACAGGGGTTGAGAGTTGGTAGAGGGTTCAAATTTTATTTAAAGCTAGGAACTTCAAACTTCGTAAATAGGTAGTTAGGTAGTAGGTTTTATTAAATAGTGGACTTGAAAATCTTCTGGGGTTTGAGAGAGATTATATCGAGATTATCGAGAACAATTTTATTCAGTTAGGGGCTCGAAACTTTGTAGCCAGGTTGTGAAAGACAAATCTCATGCGTTGTATAATAATTAACAAATGATTAACCGTCCCTACTGCTATCTTTTGCTGCATAATGTTCTAAGCTAATGTAGAATTTATAACCACAATATACAAATCCACGCGTACGAAGTCGCGGGCAACAGCTAGTATAATATACGGATACGGACCACAAGATACCACCTGGGTCGTATTAAAAAGCTACAGTACCTATACATTAAGTTATAAGTTTGATGTTTGCCTTTCTTTCTAACAACCATATTTATTAGAAAAAGAGGCAAAGATTGAACACAGTAACTTGTAACATCGCAACATTCGCAATCTCGATAGTAAGTTTAAGTACCGTTTGCGGTAACTATAGATACGTAAAAGATTACTAAACCATCAATGTAACTAGACAAACCACCATCGATAGTATGTTATAATAAAAAGATTACTTTGCATGGATATTTGATGTAAAATGAGCCGTTTTTATTGATATTGAGTGTAGAATAAAGATCCCACTGATTACAGGGAACTGATGACCGCAGCAGCAGCCTTGTTTGCCTTGAACCGGCATCTTCATAGCGGAAATTAGGGTTGTCACTCCACGGTCTTTTCAAATTTGTACTTTTATATACTTTTCTCCTCAATTCTAGTTTTTTCATCTCCTGGTCCTGGTTTGACTCCATATCTCTGTACCTCGTTACCTAATAAATATAGTAGTAGTAGGTAGTAGTAGTAGGTATAATTTATAAAAAAAACTCTAGGTACTAGGCCAGTGCACAGTGTTTTGTTGTTTTTGTCACATTTTTTCATGGAAATAAATCAGTATTTTTTTTTATTTTTGCGCTTATTAGCATGAAGCAAACATGAAATTTAAATTCGTAATTCCTAGTTGGTAAAATTTTTCATGATAATTGATATTACCGAGAGGAATGAATGCAGCGCAAGTATATGAGTAACAAAAGAAAAATAGATGGATGATATTTTTTTTACAAGAAACTTCGTAGGTAGTGGCAACCCTAGAGGTGACCTGTCGCTCTACGCTTTGTTGCGATGCTATTAGAGTAAATTATTCATTGTTCTTTTTACGTTACAATGTTCTTGCAATTAACAGACCTTGCCATATTTGACAGTTAAATAACATGTAGACATTTCACATAAAAAGCACGACAAAAAAGTTTCATGGCGAGGTGAATGTGATATTTTATGAATATACCTACATACTATATTTTCTGAGATAGGCAACTGTACTGAAAAGACATAGAATTTTTTTTATAAATAAAGCTTAACTCAAGTAAGTCATTCTGAAAAAAAATCTAAACAAAAAATATCACATGGAAAAATTCAAAACTATAATTATATTCCATTTATGTAGAGGAACAATTTTTTTTTTTTCGATTTGGAAACATAAATTCTTTCTTTCTTACAGTTTCTGACACTCCGCCATCTTCCAAGGATCGTAGCGTCATGAAAATTGGCAGCTGTATGTAGTTCTGATGACAATACAATAATATGGTACTGTCGAACTGATCTGATGATGGAGACAGGAGGTGGCAAAACAACGCAACCTAATTGTGTTAGGGGTTTTTAGAATTGTCTCGATGAGTATTAGTTGTCTGTCGTAAGAAAAGTACAATCAGCGATAAAAGCTTGTATATACCAAAAATGAAATTTTTGCCAAAAACTTATTGACACTTTAAATTTATTGATAAATTTCGGCAATTTCACAACTGTTAAAAAAATTATTTTGACTTGACATACAATTTCAAGTCAGCTTAATTAAATGATTAGAGCATGTACTTAGTATAAACACTTATTGTTTAAATGGACCGGTAATTATAATAAAACAAGCTAAAATTGTCGATTCCATTACAATTATACTCGTCATAATTACAGAAGCATGATGGATTATGGAGCATAATAGGACCAAGTTATGGTGGTATAATTAAGTTTTTTGCCGAAATAGAACGTGGGAGGTTTCCGGGTTACTACTTATAGCGGAATATTAGTCATTTCGTAAACTAAATCCACAAATAATACGGTTTTGTATCTTTATTAGTCCCTTGATCTCTTCTATAGCAATCTTATTTGCCCTTTGATCAAATCTTTACGTATAACCAGTATCCGCCCCTTAAGGGTGTTGACGTATATCTCAGGACGGAAGGGGCTTACGGGCACTAAAATGGTACTAGTTCATCATTCACGAATTGCGACCAATCGCGCGCGTGATGCGAAACCAATCGCGTTGTAGCGGTGTCACACCGCTGTACTGGCCCCATTCATGCCCCATTCTTATTGTCCGTAAGGCCAGTCCTGAGATATATACGTCAATGCTTAAGGGTCCTAGTTTCTTTCATAGCACCGATTACTGTTTGATGAAATATTAAAGTTTTATTTATTACCTACATCCGGTATTTAAGCGAGTTAAGCGCCCATATAGCTTCCTTACCATCAGTAAACAAACAATTGAAACTAAACTATACTTATAATCACCACAACAAAGGTCTTCTAGCCACACTCTAAACTGTTAATGTCTCCAATGACCCTAACAATAATTACCATACATTCTTACAGCTTTATATCTGCGTGTGAACGAATCTCGAACTAACTCGGTCTCATACAAATTTCTTGGATATCTCGAGCACTAGCGCTACCTATAACAGCAAGTGTAAGTTGGTAAACGTTTTTATGACAGCGGTGCTAACTTTACTCGCGGCCTGTGAGTGGCCTTGCTTTTTTAACTGGCTGTAAGTATGTAAGTTCAGTACTTAAGTAGTCCAATTTATTGGGAAATTAACGCCAGTGTAACCTTATGTGGACTGTTTGACATACTTTAGCTTTTAGCTAGAGATAGAGATTTAGCTTTTAACAAATGCATTCGACATTATTTCCATCGAAATTTACTCAACATCTTTTAACACTTCATTTTTTTTTCCTTATTTGTTTACATGGTAGGGATTTCATTTTTCTCATCATTATAAGAATTGTAATTCCGTTAACAGATGATTAGTGCTAAATTAATACGGACTTCGCAATACCCGTCCTACACATCCATAAAACCATTCACCCATCAGTCAGCACACACAATTGCATTGTCTATCGCTTCCCATGAACATCACATACCTATAGTACTACGTAATGCAGCACGCACGGCTGTCTTACAAGAAATAATAACAGATTAGGTATGAGAGTTCTAAATTCAAAGTCACAGGGGTCTCCAATGATATCCCAAGTTAGACGGATGAAAATTGGTGATAGAAAACGAGAATTGAAACTTAAATAGGTAATGTATGGAAAAAGTCACGTGCCTTTTCGTAGCATTCTGTCATCCCGATACATTTTTAGGGTTCCTTACCTCAAAAGGAAAAAAACGGAACCCTTATAGGATCACTCGTGCGTCTGTCTGTCCGTCTGTCACAGCCTATTTTCTCGGGTTTTTTTCTTTTCGTTTGGCGGTTGTCGATGTATGATTGTCATCTTGGCTAGGCTCCCTGATACAAAGTACGGCTAATTACGAGTTACACTAATTGTCGCAGCGAACTTGTTAAAAACATACGAATAATAAATACTTATATATTGCAATTAAGTCTGTTACTCCCAGGGATCGGATACCGGTATTTTTTGTATGGGAACGGAAACGGTATTTTTTCGTTCTTTGCTAATAACTTGATTTCTATTTGGGCAATCTAATAATACGACGTCGTAAACTAAAAACACAACTGAGTCCTACATTTCGAGTATAAAATAATTCGAAAAATATGGTTATTTCTAAGTTTTTGCAAAAAACCGGTTCCGATCCCTGGTTACTCCATTTTAAATGGTGGTTTAACAGGCTAAACTTGCAGTTGATAAATTTCACTTTTGATTACTTACATAAGTAGACATTGCGTTGATTTTATTTATTAATCGTAATCTTGTTTAACCAGTTCTAAATTCGGGTCACAAAACTGGAACGACGGGTATTGCGTCGATCAAATATTATGATATTAATCATATTGTCCCAATTATGTATATTCCATTAATTACTCGACATAAATAATGTTTTTGGGCTCGATATAATATGCAGGTAATTTGTGTGGCTCGAACAAGAATGCGCAGCGCACTGTCATTGCACTTGCAGCATTGTTCGCCAAAACTGTGTCATTGACATGTCGAATCGCTCCTACAATTAGGGTTGTCACTTGTCAGTTAAACGTTGGGTTGGTTGAAAAGTTGCGGAACTTTTATGATTAGTGAGGATCTGAGGATCAATGGAAGTGCATTTTATTGGGTCACTAAATGTCACATTTCTATTGAAACATTGTTAATAACGTCGTACACGTCAGCGGCCCTGAGTTATTTTTTAAACGAAAAGACACACAGGATACACTTAAGCCATATACCTATTACCTATCAGCAGTATACCTAATACTAAAAGGACGTGTCTTTATGTCTAGCTTTTTACGAGCATTTTATTTGTACTTAAGCTTTTAATTTTGAAGCCTTATTGTTGAAATTTTTAGCCGATATAATTTAACTTGATCTAAGATCGTAAATCAAACACGCGAGCCTAATACTTAATTGCGGTTATTGACGTAAAAATTTGCAAGAAAGACAAAACAACGAAAAGGTATGTACCTATTTAAAACACGTTGTTTGCTCTATGATATTGCTATTACAATAACCGTGGCCCTAATATATCGATTGTCGATACAGACTTGAATCTATCGCCAACCCTATGCTGAGAGTTGGGCCGACCCGGCCTTCGCGCAACTCTAACCAAACATTTATCGCACGAACGCTCGGTTCTTGTCGCTACACTCGTTATTGTTTTGTTTTTGTCGCTAACCTATTGCGTGTCTATTGGAGCAGGTAATCAGCAATAGTTCATATTTTATAACAGAATAATGTCATTTATTTCAGGTTCCGGAAGCCAAGGTTGTTCACGAGGACGAGACTCTACGGGTACGATACTTATCAAAAGCTAGTGGTAAGGTAACTAATAAATTAAATTCTATAGGCAGAGTAGCTACATATAGTCAGCATCAAAAGCTAGTGGTATGGTAAGTAAAAATGATATTATGTAGGTAGTGTAGGTACCTACTACCTACATACAGTCAGCATCAATAGTAGCGGATTAAAAAACGGTCCAAAAGTATCTGCCATTCTTGAATTATCACAGACATAGTTCTATTAGACTCTAATCTTAACACACTCTTCAATTAGTATTGTTTCAAGTCTTAAGCCCCATTAAAACGGTTCAAGAACTTACATGCGATTTTCGTTGCATTGCGGTGTATTTGGTCGATCGCCTGAATTCATTGGACTCTGTAGGTAGCAAATGTGACTAATGCATGCACGTTCTTGAACAGTCTAAATAGGGCTTTAATTATGGTAAGAAATGCTTGCCCAATCAGCACTTGCGCACGCCGCCATCGCCATTATAAGGTCTAGCCACACTGAGTAGGCACTAGGTAGGCACCAATGCGCACACTGTTAACTGTACATTGGTGGACCTTATGCTTTTTAGGGTTCCGTACCTCAAAAGGAAAAAACGGAACCCTAATAGGATCACTCGTGCGTCTGTCTGTCATAGCCTATTTTCTCCGAAACTACTGGACCAATTAAGTTGAAATTTGGCACACATATGTAAGTTTGTGACCCAAAGATGGACGTGTAACGTAAATAAATGAATTTTAAATATGGAGGCCATTTTTGGGGGGTAAATGAGAAAATTAAAAAATAAAGTCTTTCAAACTATATCGTGTTACATATCAAATGAAAGAGCTCATTGTAAGAATCTCAAATATATTTTTTTTTATAATTTTAGGATTAATAGTTTAGCAGTTATTCAACAAAATAGGCAAAAAATGACCATTCCCCCCTTATCTCCGAAACTACTGGGTCTAAAATTTTGAAAAAAATACTTACGCAAAATAGTTCTTTACCTATAGATGACAGGAAAATCTATTAGAAATGTGCAGTCAAGTGTGAGTCGGACTTAATGTACGGAACCCTTGGAACGCGAGTCCGACTCGCACTTGGCTGGTTTTTGTAATAAGGTCCACCAATGTACCTACAGTTAGGAGTGTTGCTGTTTGTAAGTACCTATGCTTGCGTGATTGGACTTAGCTTAACTTTTTCTTACCATGCAATTTTAATTTAACCATTAGGGTCTTTCCGCGTAACTCGGACATGACAACGAAAAAATAAACTATTGAATTTAGAATGTGTTTGAATGTAGAATAATCAAATGAGGGTAGCAGAACAAATTTTATAACCTTAAGTCAATAATAAGTCAACGGTTGTCATAATTTCCGACATTGTAAGTGCTGCTTGCGGAATCAACTACGAACGTAAAATAAGTGATTATAAATATTACGACTTTAATTGATTTTTACGCAAAGAAGAGGTAAGTAACCTTTATTTATCTGTTGTCTATTAAATTATTCACGCGTTACTTTGATTACAATTATCATAAGTCGAAAGAAAAATATGTAAGAGGTGAATGAAAATTGTATGTCGTTGAGTAACGTGAGTAACGTAAAAAACAATATTTTTCATTTACTGTACTGAAACTTTGGACAAACGAACTTATATTGAACTATGTGTATGATTGGGCTTAGATGGTGTCATTCTCGCGGTTTATTTCTCCGCATAAGTGTTATTTTATAGAAATACATGACTTGAGATACTTGTAACGTGAGTCACAGTGAATCGCGTTGTTGCAACTGTAAAGCGAGTAACTAAATATTTGAATGTATATTGTAGCTACAATGCCTCTATCAGCGGCAGAAAGGGCAAAAAGAAGAAGACAGAAGCTGAAAGACGACGGAAAGTACGAAGAGTATAAGAAAAACCTTAGGCTTGCCGCCAAAAAAATCAGGCAAAAGAAGAAGTTGCTAGATAACATGACTCAAAAAAAGAAAAACCAATTTATAAAGGATGAAAGAGAAAAAAACAGAAAAAGAGTTGAAAAACATATAGATCAAAGAAAAAAGCTGAATAAGCAAGAGCCTTAGATAGTTCAATTGCATCCTCATCTTCGATGTTAATTAATCGCCAAGCTTTGGGTAGAGCTAAATAACGTATCAGAAAAGTTCTAATTCTAATAATAATAAGTAAAAAATATGCTATTTGTTTGCTAGAAATGATAAAAAATATCAAAATATTCTAGGTAGTCGCAAGTAACGTGATTCACGAAATCGCTGTAACGTGAGTTCGTAAGGTTTTATATTTTATTTAAATAAGGGTGTATCTTTGATTTCATTTGGTTAACTATTAAAGAAGCTTGCATATTTATGTCATTGTTTTGTTATTTTGTTAAAACTAATTCATTCAATAATCAAAGGGAAATCAATAAACACAAAAGGCGTAAAACTCCGTGTCCATTTCTTGTAACGTGAGTCATGGAGTTATTTTCCACTTTTCTCCAATTTTTATAATTTGATGGAGAAAAAGTACTTCGATAAATGATTCGCAGTAATGTACTCTGTGATATTATTATCAAGTTTTCGACGTAGAAAGCTCTTGATCTCAAATATACGACAAGATTGTTAGGAATAGTGACTACAAAGTAACGTGAGTCACCGTGGATTTACCCATTAGATAAATAAAATATGACTTTATCGCGTGAACCGAGTAGAAATCAGTAGGTAAAGTCGCTATCAGGTATATCTGAGCGACCGAGATGCTCAAAAATATATAAACACGCACTCTAGCGCCTTGACAATAGAGGCGTGTTCAGATATTTGTGAACACCTTGCCGCTCCGATATATCTGAATGGCGACTGTACCTATGTATTTACACCAAATAAAACTTAATTGTAAGATTTTACATCAACACTGTGGGGTTTTATACAAAGTGTTTTATAACTGTAGCAAGCGGCTAAGTAAGATGTGAAAAAAAAAAAAAATGAGTAAAAACATAATTTTCAACATACTCGTACCTACGAGACCGGAGAAATTACGAGACATTAAATGTTACTAAGTATTTTATAGGTTCTTATCTTGTTCTTATCGTATAAAAGATCATTGTTCTTATCTGTTACGATTTTTTCTGTTGCCGCTATACCAACAAATATTAAAAAGTATGGAACCCTCGAGTCCGACTCGCACTTGTCCGGTTTCCCTTTAATTTAAAGATTTGTAGTAGGTATCGGTTGCCGACGTATCTATTTATGTGATATAATATAATATAAAATAATGCAGCAGAAAATAATCACTTAGATTAGACATATCCATTTTTCTCTGTATAAAAATATGTGAACTGTAATTGAAAGTTAAACAAAAAATACAGTTAGGTACGTATTTTGGGTTACCTTGTCCGCTAAAAACCTTCAAACGTCAATAAAAATATCCAATTGACCTCAGATCAGTTTCAAAATCATTCGTTCACATCTTATCATTCATTCAAACGTTGTGCACTACAGTTTTATGAAGGTTGCTTTAACTTAATTTAAAGTATAATATACTTAAAATGATAATTAGTAATTTACCACGGTTTAATATTTTATTGTATTAATTTGCATAGGTACTTAAATAGATTTAACACACGTAAAAGAATTGTTTTTTTATTATAATATGACCGCAAAAATACTACGAGTTGAATCATTTTAGCGTATGCGTTCAATTCAAATTCAAAACATTTCAAACTTTTACTTTCTGTTTGTAGATAGATTGGTACTTACGAAAAACCGGTCGGCCGAGGCTGCTCCTTAGTATTCAAACGTAGTAAACAACCAAATACTAAACAGTTTCAAAACACTGTTCGTGGACCAAATGAATTATTTAAATCACAAAAATGCCACAGATTTTCACACGGAACACTGGGTACCGCACCGCACTTTTTTGTTAAGCTACAGTAAAAACACTGCAACCAATAAGATTCCAAGCAGAATTGTTTGAAAATACTAAATTAGTTCACTTACAACCTATTCAGTTTATAATAACTAAAATCTAAACACGACTTTGGACTAACTTTGAATTCCCAATAACTTATTTCGACTCAAGAAACGTTGAACGTCCAGCTTGCTCCAATGGGTTAGCGTAACTGAGTGAATGGAATAGGTTGTGTGCGACATCCGTTGCGTTGTTGACCGGCGCGACAAGTGAATGACGAATGAGTGAACGAATAAATGTGAAGGCTTTGTTTTGAATGATACACATGAGTGGAATGTGGTGTGTAAATATTTTATCAAGGTTTTGTGCGTATAATATTACCTACACTAAATTATTTGGATTATCGGTTCATGTACTTTAATAGCAAATAATATAGCTACCTAATTATTTTGTATACTTTGGGCTGGGACTGGGTTTCTAATTGTGTCCCTAGACAAAAAAATACAAACACATTTTTATTATATTTTATTGATATAATTTTGTACAAATAACGGCGTATAATACATCGGACAGGTCTCACATACAAAACTAATTCTAAACAAGCTATATGTCACAAGTAGGACTACTTTATAGTTTTAGTTAAAATTAACGATACATTTCCATACGGGTACAAAACATTGGTAAAAGCAGTCGTTATTTTGTTAGGTACAGTTCGGAAAATATGTTGTCCAATAAAGCTACTACTTCTTTATGATGTCTTTTTAGCTAGAAATAGATACATGGCACTCAATGCATGATGGCGATGGTTAAAAAAAGATTTTCAGTTTTCATTAACGCAACTAAATACATTCACGTTTCTCTTATATCAAGGATATGCTATCAAATTATTGTGCAGTCAACACCAACAAAAAAAAATACATATAAAAATCATACAAAACAATTATAAAGAGACCGTAATTAAAGATATGTATTTGTAAATAATTTTTCACACCCTGTGAAATATATTAATTGACTGAACCTATTCGTGGAAAAATCCCGTCAAAGGGTATCGTAGGGTAAAAATAGATCGCTCTTTCAATATGTTTTGACGCAAGCAAACATGTTAATATTGTACGTATGTAAGTAGGTACTTTTTTTTCATTATTTCTTCATCGAATGTAAAGGAAATATATAAGTATTATAGGTACCTACTTATGTATTTAATATTTAAATTTAAACATTAGGATATAACTTTTTTTTTATAAACAAGCTTCGAATTCATTCACCAAAGCTCCTCAGTAGTTTACTTGCGTCAAAACTTAATATTTAATCGAAGGTTTTGATGTTATAAAGCGCATTTAAATTTATACTACTCATATACTATTCTATACTAGGACTAGAGCGGTGCTACAGGGGCAAATGGAAGCAAAGCAATTGGTATCGCGAAACAAACCTAGTTTGCCAATCGAAAAAACAACAGGGAGTTGCCAGTTGGCGACGATACGATTTTTGTAAACAGAGGGTCTACCGCGAAAATCAAAAATTAGTTACCTGCCTCTCTTTCGCTTCCACATATTAGAATAATAGAGAGGCAAATAAACAAATGAACGAACGAAAGAAATGGTTCGTGGTAGACCCTTAGGCAATCATGGCGCCCAATATGATATAAATTTCAAGCACGGTTCCCTATTTATTTAACGTCTTTCAAATGCTATGGCTCCTTGAACTACGTACAATCCTCTAAAACCATGCCCATATGAAAATTTTCCGATATACAAACGCTATGTATACTTATTTATCTATTTATAAAATACACTCACATCGTAACAAATCTTTGTGATTGGCTAGAACCGAACTTTACTTATAAAATGTGTAAAAATGAACTAAAAGAATGCGTGCAAACCACTCGTACGACTAGAATTTTATTTAGTTAACATTACAAATAGTTTTTTTTTAAATATCTACTAGATAGTAAAGCACTTTGAAAAGTTACCCCGTTTTTACAGGGAAATTATAATTGAAGAAAATAGAAAAAACATATTATATTTCGAAAGTATACCGTGGAAGGACATAATTCCGTACATCAGTATTGAGTTACTTATTCTAAATTGACTATTTAGTATTCATAAATATCCACTCATGTCAAAACTGACATTTTACTATGATAATGGCAATTAATATAAAAATTTAAGTTTCGATATTGTTCTTATTGCCTCCGAAATTTTATTTTTACATTGATATGTACGGAGTTTATTATTAAGTGAATTGGTCATCCATTGAACGGTTTAGAAATTAAATTTACAATTTGGTATTCTGGTATTAAATATGCAGAAATTAAATACACCTATATCCTATCGATTCATGAAGTTGAAGTGAAATAGTTCATTTAGTGCAATTTAAACTCTTTGCACGAACCATTTCACTTTACAAAAAAACAAACCCATTTAACATTTGAATGAACATACACTCCAATAATAAATCTATTCACCCCATTCAATTTTACTAAATGAACGAATAGGTCAATGATGAATCTTTCAAAGAACCCATTCATTCACTCACTCTACTCACGAACGAATGGTTTCTGGTGGCGGTTGGGAATGTTATGGCGCGCATCGGCCAACGTTGTTGGTGATTGTGTGGGGCAGCTTGGACAGCGACAGCGGAATGTCGAAATCGCCGCTCAGCGATATTTGGGACACGCAGCCGACGAGGCCGCTTTTATATTTACCCATGGAATTCATTTCTATTGATGGCAGACCACCTGTATCAAACAAAATGTATGAATTTAAAAACAAACCAAGTCTTTACTCAAACGCTCAGATGAGAATTGCAAGTTTATAGGGAACTTAAATCTTTATTACCTATGTAGAGTCCGTTTTCTGTATTAAGCTGTTTAAGCTTGCCAGGCGATATTTTGCCCACTGAGCCCAGACCGTCCACCTCTAGTACACCCGCTTGTCTGTTTCTGAAAAGAATAAATGGTATTTTCAGATTCGCCAACAATGTGAAGATAGAGTCTGTGCGAGAGACACGAGTCGTGGAATGTATGGGCCCCAATACATAGCAAGAGTTCTTATTGACTTTTTATTATTTAATTGAATACGAAATTGAATCATTTTTTCGGAAATATGGTCCTTTTTCCATCAAATGTACATAGTAGTGACAATATCTTTCGTACCTAGTAGCTCGCGCGCGGTGCCATAGCCCGTCGTCCACCTTCGTGTGATTTGCGATGATGACCACCTCACCGCTGCCCAGGTCGTACCTGCAATACAAAATAGAAGATGAAGGTTACAAAATAGAGGATGAAGATAACCAATCAGAGAAGACTATCTTGTAAAATGTTGACAATCAGCGGTCAGCGAATAGTAATGTTGACTTGGAGAGGATCTCAACAAGGCTATTTGATTCAAGCTGGCCGAGATCGCACCAAAACAGTTAAGATGGTAATTGCTCCGCGAAAGGTCTCTGGTGAAAGAGATGAGGAGCAGTTGTGGCAGAAACCTCGGCAAAGATTTTTGCCCTTTTGTCGGCCTTCGGTAGATATTATGATAGTGGTGCTAACAGATGGTGGATGGTGGTGGTACAGGTGGCGGTGTCTCCACACGTATTGGCTTCCCTGTGGGATAAGACAGTGTAGCCGAGAGGGTAATGCAGGTGCTGGGCATCCCTGCGTTTCCTTAATTCCGTCCCAGGCGGTGTAATATCTTACACCATAAATCGTCTGCAATAGACGCAAGGCCAGTGTGTGTGGTGCTAACACAGTACCTATTAAGTACTGACCTGAGCACGAGCACCGAGTTCTCGATGGCGAGCGACAGGAAGTCCCCCGGCGGCCGCACCGCGCGCCCCGACCACACCAGCAGCCCGTCCGGCGCCTCCGACCGGAACCGGATGTTGATGTCTAGTGTGTAACTCAGCAATCTGAAATCACCATTCTTTTCTGAACAATCAAATACTTTACGTTAATTCTGATATAACTTAACAAGACATTGTGGTGTTGGCTGGGTAAAGTGTGTACTAAAGTCAAAAAGAAGATTTGAAAAAAATAGCGGCGAATTTACGTGTTATAATATCATAATAAAATTCGATTACATTTTCCCTAAAGCGAAAAAAGAGACTAAGGGTCGGTTGCACCATCCGCACTAGACAGACTGATCAACGTCACCCGGCGCGTCCGCGGCTTACTATGAAACTTTCCATACAATTAAAGGGTATAGCCGGGTAAGCATGGCCAAACTGCCCTTAGCGAAAAAAACAATTTCCTTTTACTGGATTATTAACCTATGTATATGTAGTGCTTTCACCAAATATTAAGCCCTAAATGCTTCAGATTTAAAAAAAAAATGCAAAAAAAGAAAAATCATTTTTATTTTATTACAGCCAAAGTACTAATCCGATTTCTTTGTAATTTGGGTATGTTGTATATACAATTAAGGTCGCTTTTTGAAAAAATTAATATTGAATTATCTCTTAAAATAATAGTAAAAAATTTAGATGAAAATTTTCAGAAAAATAAAAAAAATACATGCGAGATAGCGACAGTTATCAAATTTACATATTTCATGTAGAATTTAATAATGTTTAACATATATTTTTTTCAAAAATTAAAATCGGGATTAACAGTGTTAAAAACTCGAATTGGTAACATCCCATAATACCTTCTCTTCATACAAAATAACTTGTACGTTATACTAGAAAGTTATATTCCCAACGCAATTTGAATTTAGAACGCGACTTATTTCGCTGAGCGCGGACCTTAAACTCCGTGGCTGTATGCGGCTAGGGCGAACGGCATTCAGAGATTTAAAAAGCGGCCAAGTGCGAGTCGGACTCGCCCATGAAGGGTTCCGTATTTAGGCGATTTATGACGTATAAAAAAAAACTACTTACTAGATCTCGTTCAAACCAATTTTCGGTGGAAGTTTACATGGTAATGTACATCATATATTTTTTTTAGTTTTATCATTCTCTTATTTTAGAAGTTACAGGGGGGGGGGACACACATTTTACCACTTTGGAAGTGTCTCTCGCGCAAACTATTCAGTTTAGAAAAAAATGATATTAGAAACCTCAATATCATTTTTGAAGACCTATCTATAGATACTCCACACGTATGGGTTTGATGAAAAAAAAATTTTTGAGTTTTAGTTCGAAGTATGGGGAACCCCAAAAATTTATTGTTTTTTTTTCTATTTTTGTGTGAAAATCTTAATGCGGTTCACAGAATACATCTACTTACCAAGTTTCAACAGTATAGTTCTTATAGTTTCGGAAAAAAGTGGCTGTGACATACGGACGGACAGACAGACGGACAGACAGACAGACATGACGAATCTATAAGGGTTCCGTTTTTTGCCATTTGGCTACGGAACCCTAAAAAAAGCGCGGGAACAGGAAAATAGGCACGAATTTTATACAGAGCGTTAACGATTGAAAAATGTCTGTTCCTTTGATGAATAAAATACGTCACATTCTAAATTCAAATTCGTAAAGACTGCGTTCACAATATACTTCATTCGTTTATGACTACTTAGCTTTGCTTGTATGAAGAGAGAGTATTATGGGATGTTACAAATTCGAGTTTTTCACACTGTTAATCCCGATTTTAATTTTTGAAAAAAATATATGTTAAACATTATTAAATTCTACATAAAATATGTAAATTTGGTAACTGTCGCTATTTCGCACGTATTTTTTTTATTTTTCTGAAAATTTTCATCTCAATTTTTTACTATTATTTTAAGAGATAATTCAATATTATTTTTTTCAGAAAGCAACCTTAATTGTATATACAACATACCCAAATTACAAAGAAATCGGATTAGTACTTTGGCTGTAATAAAATAAAAATGATTTTTCTTTTTTTGCATTTTTTTTTAAAATCTGAAGCATTTGAGGCTTAATATTTGGTGAAAGCACTACATATACATAGGTTAATAATCCAGTAAAAGGAAATTGTTTTTTACGCTAAGGGCAGTTTGGCCATGCTTACCCGGCTATACCCTTTAGCGAACTCTTTAACGATGACTAACAGTTGGTGCAACCGACCCTTAGTGAGTTCAGTGACCTATTCGGGCCCTTACAGAATGCACAATAGCTTTTTAAAATCGAACTCACCTCTTCATAGTTTCTTCATCATCAATATGAATGAAGCTATCCTTCCCGCTGAAACTGGGATACGTATTTGTATCCCCCCAGTTAATCTCGTTTGCATCCAAGTATTTCACTTGCATGTATGTCTGTCCGTCATACGCAGGTATCCCAGTGACCACATCGTTATTTCTTTCCCTCAAATAATCGTGTTTCTTGATGTATTTCTTCTTTTTCATTTCTTTGTGTAGATGTGGTATATGTTTTTTGGGCTTGATTTTGTAGAACTTTGCTTTAGGGCCTTTCTTGGATACAATTGAATGGTGGATCTCGTTTTCTGACACGTTCTTCGGATAAGGTACGTGTGTTATCGTCTCTTTGCAAAGTTTTTCCCTGAAAAAATAAATAAAGAACGAAATGTATTAAGTGATCTCAAGCATGTACGATTGTACGGTTTATTAAGGAATTGCAGCAACTTGTGACTTTAAGAAAAGTGTCTGAAGTTATGAATTACGACGACTAAAACATATATCTATCAAGTAGTAGTTGAGGTAGATGCCGACTGTCGATTTTGCTGCTAACTTTTCTAAGGCGTAACATAATAGTCGATAAATTCACCAAATTTCAAAGCGTTTCGATACTTGGTTAGTGTCCACTCTAGACTGGGGAAATGGAAGAAATTTGAAGAAAGGTTTAAAAAAAATCTTTTCATTAAAATTATTGAAAATGTTCAATTGAAAATCCTGCTCAAAGTTACGTATTTCGAATGGTAACTTACCACCCGTACTCGTATAAAATAAGTTGTACTCACGCGCATGTCGCATTACTGTCGTCGCAGTTGTCGACGTTGACGCCGCCCAGCGCCGACGCCACCACCGACAGCTCCTCGTCGTTTATTACCAGCTGTCAAAACAACGTTCGTTCACGTGAGCGAATGGAAAAATTAACATTCACGTGGCGAATGGTTGCGTGGAGTGGAACTTGGAAGAAAAATTTGTATTCAGATAGTTAACAAGTTCTAAAAGTGGTAAACAGTTAACCAACGTAGAAAGCATAGGGCATTAAAGCAATGAATTTTTACTGATAATTCTAATATATTTTTTTATTATTCATATGCACTCTGTTTATGCACGAATTAAGTAATATTTAAGCAAACGAATATCTCGGCAGTGATTGAATGAATGAACGAGGAAGTGAATGATTGACTAACCGGATTAGACTCAGCACAGATTGAATGAATGAATGAGAAATGAGAGTGAATGAATATCTGTCATGGCCGATGTGGGCGCGGAAGCAGCAGCATCGGCTATCGATGAATAACATATACTAATCTATGATCGAAGGCGAGAGGCGCCGTGGGTCATAACTGTCACTGGTCGAGAGAGTATGAATGGCTAACCTGACCCACGCAGCCACTGAAGCTGGCGTGGAGCGCGAGCCGCGGGGGCAGCGGGTGCGGAGCTCCCCCTAGGAGCATTGGCTGTCTTAGCGAGAGGCGCCGCGCTAAGCCATGAGACGTCACAGATCTGGAACAGGCATTGGAAACTGGTTAGAAAACTAGGAAGCTACATGACTGGCTTAAACCTTAAACGCACCGAGGGTTTGTGAACGAAGTGACTGTTCCCCTGTCATTATTGATACGTGTACAAGTACAAAAACTATACAGGCTGGTATGAAGCGAAAGCGAAGGCGCCAAAAACGACGTAGCAGAAAGCGCGTCATGCATTTGCGACCAACACATACAGCTTGTTCTCGTGATTTGCATACAACAGGAGAAAATTAAAGTATGTATATTTATTTAATGTATGGTTAAGGTAAACTAGTATGAAGTGGTACGGTACCTGGTGGCATCAGTGACGTCGCGAGGTGAGGTAGCTCGGACGCGTAAAGACGCGCGCCGTCCAGAGCGGCTCACAGATACTCGATGCCAATTGTTCGGTGCCAGGGGGTAGGCGGACCTGAAACATTAATAAATACCTATCAAATAATTGTATACCTACTTACACCAATACAACAATTGAAGGGATGTTTACAAAAACAACATAACTGCTTAGAGCGGTTGACACTTTTTTAAGAACATTGTTAATCGTTTCACGTGTCAACCAGTGTAGTCAGTTATGTTGTTTTTGTAAACATCCCTTCAATTATTAAAGTTTAACAGGCCAATTCAAGTTTTAGTTATTCAATCTATTTCCGATACTGATCTGTCAGTGTCAAACAAAAGTGACATTTCTTCAACCAAAAACGTCACAAACGTCACATTGCCAGCATTGTTAGGCCAGTACCTAGTAGAGGAACAAAGATCAGGATTCCTTACCTTACAAGCGCGATGCCAGAGCCAAGGTCAAACGCGAACTCCACGAAATAGTCCCGCAGATGCAAGGAGAAGAAGTCGCCATCCCCGCTGGCGTGCTCCGAGTTGTAGAGAACCAGCCCGTCGCCACTCGACGGCTTTAGAGTTGTAAATATACAATACAGTTTATGATCACCCTTACCTTACAAGCTAGATGCCAGAGCCGAGATCGAACGCAAATTCCACGAAATAGTCCCGCAGATGCAAGGAGAAGAAGTCGCCGTCCCCGCTGGCGTGCTCCGAGTTGTATAGCACCAGCCCGTCGCCACTCGACGGCTTTATAGTTGTAAATATACAGTTTCTGATCACCCTTACCTTACAAGCGCGATGCCAGAGCCGAGATCAAACGCGAACTCCACGAAATAGTCCCGCAGATGCAAGGAGAAGAAGTCGCCATCCCCGCTGGCGTGCTCCGAGTTGTAGAGAACCAGCCCGTCGCCACTCGACGGCTTTAGAGTTGTAAATATATAGTTTATGATCACCCTTACCTTACAAGCGCGATGCCAGAGCCAAGGTCAAACGCGAACTCCACGAAATAGTCCCGCAGATGCAAGGAGAAGAAGTCGCCGTCCCCGCTGGCGTGCTCCGAGTTGTAGAGCACGAGCCCGTCGCCACTTGATGGCTTAAGAGTTATCTGAAATATACAGTTTTTGTTTCAGAGTTATACTAGAAAGTGTCATCAAACCTCTATATGGTATGAAACCAACTCCATAACCGGAAAAATGGTTCCATTTGAAAAAATGGTTTGTATATTTAATTATCAGAGAAAATGTGTAGGTAGGGTGGGTGTTATTTGTGTAACACCAATGTTCTGCAACGACAATCGTTTTGTGTTGTGTCCTTTTTTAATGTTAATCCCTACTAATATTATAAATGCGAAAGTAACTCTGTATGTCTGTCTTTTACTTTCCAGGCTTAAAACCGCTGAACCGATTTAGATGAAATTTGCTATGGAGATAATTTGAGGCGCAGATAAAGTCGCGGGCATAAACATGATAAAGACATTCTTAGACATATTGGCTAATTAGTCGTCTTAAATCAAAACAGGATAACCGAACCTCGTAAATCCTATAATACCCTCAATCCTCCTAGCTCCTAGCAATAACCTCATTGATTTAGGCATCAGCTCGTAAATATCTGTTAGGTCCGGGCCACAAATTAAAATAGATGCTGATTCCGCGTAATTTATGGATGGCGTGGGAGAAATTTATCGCTTGACTTTGCGATGCACCCCTCATTTTCATACATAACTAGACAAGATTTCTTATTTTACTCTCTTTGATATTTGTGGTTAAATAAACCAATAATATTATTATGGGACAATCTTAAATCATAGGTACATCAATTTTCTATCACATATAAACATAAAGTTGCCCTATGTAACATAGTTTTACGTAAAGTTTGTAAGTGCCAATTGCCCTGATCGGATAAAAGATAAAGATTTCATTCTCTTTCAACTAGGAACCTAAACAAAAAAGATATTTTATCTACGTTTTGTTACAAAACTCAAACTTCTCTATAATAGCAAAGCGCAGACAACTTTGAAGAGAATCAATAAAGTACCCTCCTGTTTCAGTCTAGTTTTAAAGGAAACTATATTTAACGTTGCAAACTTTTACAAGTTCAACTTCAAACTGCACTACTTAGGGACAAATCGAAAATGGATGAAATTTCAAAACGAATCTACCAAAGTTGTTAATTCTGCGCGATCTAATTTAAGATATAAAATAATCCCATTACAATATAATGTTATAATAATACCTATAAATGAATAGCTTTTATTGTCGGCTGTACACACTCGTCAAGAGCCTCACGCCGAGAGTCTCGGCATCGCTCCGAAGAAACGCGAGATGAGACAAGGAAGAGCGAGACGAGAAGGGAGCTGCATGTACACACTCTTTCTCTGCCTGTCTCGGGGTCTCTCGACGAGTGTGTACAACCCGCATAAGGTTTATCATTGGCCTTCGTTTGAGCTATCACCTGTATGACACTGATTGAAATTGACAGCCTAAATTATTGTTTGAAACACATATATATTCTTCAAATTTTGTAGAGCTCCATACAGAATATTTTGAAATTTAACCCCTAATGGAGTGAAAATAGGTTTTAACAAACGTATTGCACGCGTAGTCGCGGAGGAGGGGTAGTAAATACCTATATACCCACTTACTCAAATAAAATTGTAATCAAATCGGTATAACTACTATTTGGGAATTTGTTTTGGGTTTCGGAATTGCTGCTGAATGAGCGCCTGAGGGCTGATTGGGCCATTCGAAACTAGGAAGTTTGCTAGTTTATCCAACTATCAATAATAATTCGCGAACTCCGTTTTATCCATTTTAACAAAATATACGTATATAGCTACATTTAATATAACATAACACTCAAGAAACGAATCAGCGTTTTAGGTTTTGCTTAAGCGTTTTCTTCTAATTCTTCTAATGAATTTGGTAATTCGTACCATTTTGATTAGGTATATAAAAAGCGGCCAAGTGCGAGTCGGACTCGCCCATGAAGGGTTCCGTATTTAGGCGATTTATGACGTATTAAAAAAAAACTACTTGCTAGATCTCGTTCAAACCAATTTTCGGTGGAAGTTTACATGGTAATGTACATCATATATTTTTTTTAGTTTTATCATTCTCTTATTTTAGAAGTTACAGGGGGGGGGACACACATTTTACCACTTTGGAAGTGTCTCTCGCGCAAACTATTCAGTTTAGAAAAAAATGATATTAGAAACCTCAATATCATTTTTGAAGACCTATCCTATCTATAGATACCCCACACGTATGGGTTTGATGAAAAAAAAAATTTGAGTTTCAGTTCGAAGTATGGGGAACCCCAAAAATTTATTGTTTTTTTTTTCTATTTTTGTGTGAAAATCTTAATGCGGTTCACAGAATACATCTACTTACCAAGTTTCAACAGTATAGTTCTTATAGTTTCGGAGAAAAGTGGCTGTGACATACGGACGGACAGACAGACGGACAGACGGACAGACAGACAGACAGACAGATATGACGAATCTATAAGGGTTCCGTTTTTTGCCATTTGGCTACGGAACCCTAAAAACCGACTTCAATAAGGATGAAATAATAGTTATTTTCGATACAAGTGCGAAAAAGAGGAAATTCGAAACGAGCGGCGATAAATTAAAACACGACCGAAGGGAGTGTTTTAAATCGACACGAGTTGCGAATTACCTATTCGCACGTGTATCGAACAACGTTTTACAGTACATATGGCACTTTAAAGTTCCGACGTACGCACGAAAAGTGCTATTTTACGCACTAGTGCGGAAAAGTAGCCCCATATGTACTGTAAAATTATTATCCTTTTCGAAGTCTATGCGTTACCAACTGATATGTTTGAAGTCGGTTCAAAGCCAAGTAGTAACAATACCAGTCAAAAATGGGATTTATAGCCATAAAGCTGATTATTTTTGACTGGTATTGTTACTACTTGGCTTGGCACCGACTTCAAACATATCAGTTGGTAACGCATAGACTTCAAAAAGGATAATATTTTATTTTATCCTTTTTGAAGTCGGTTTTATTTTTTTGTAAAAGTTTTCATTTTTCCATTTTTAGTTTTAACGCATTGTGAATGAAAAAAATCGGACTACTCTGTAAAAAGTTATGCGTGGTCATACGTTATAGGTACAATCGGTGAATGAAAAATCAATCATCCCCTATTTTCCTACCCTTAAGGTTGGATTTTTTTTTCCAAATTTATATGGGACCAACTACGGGGTATACCCTTTCCAATAAAAAAAGAATTATCAAAATCGAACTACGTACTCTGTAAAAAGTTATGCGTGGTCATACATAAAAAAAACTAAAAAATATATACGCGTCGACTTGAGAACCTCCTCTCCGTTTTTTTCGTCAGTTAAAAAATTGTGGGAGTAATAATACCTACGCCACTGTAGCTCAGTAACCCACAGTATCTACCTACACCATTTACAAAAAAAATCTTGTTAGTTAATAAACTATATTGAAAACTATATAAATCTACATTAGTATGGCAGATTATATACCAATCTACAATATGAGTTATAAAATAGGTAAGTTCTAGTAATCTAGTTTTCAAGTATCTCAAATAAACGACTCAGACTAATTAAATCTAGCTTTCCTACGATCCCACACTGCAAGTTTTCCTAAAGCCAAACTATTTTGAACTCTAAATTAAGGATATGAAAACTAATTTTACACTAGCGAGTTATCTTAGATCTAATAAAACTGTGCTCACTCAAACTTCAACTTTATTTACAGAGCGTTAGAAGTTAAAATTAAATGTGTTCGTCGGGTCTGACTTGATAAGTGCGCGCATGAGAAGTTTTCATTTAGAAGTGAGTATATTGAAAGGGATAATTAAATGAAAATATAGCTTTATGTATTAATATTTGGACTGGCTTTAACTAAATCAGTTTTAGAATTTCCTTATATTTACCATTTTCGCAATACCTTGGAGATAAACTGTAGGTATGTAATAATATTAATTACCTAACTGACTTTTGCCCGCGACTTCGCCTACTTGAAACTGAAATAAGTAATTAAAAATAAAGATATATTGAATGTTTTTAACATATTTTTATGACTTGTAAGTTAATGTTGAAATTGTTTGAAATTTACTAAAAAATAAAACTAACTGACAATGTTTTAAAATATAACTTAATGCTCATTCCTCTCATTAGTCTTCCAGGATTACTTACCTACTGCAAGTTTGAAATTTTGAAAGCAAAATTTTCATGTAATGGTTTCATAAGTAGGTTACTAATAAGATTTTTTTGTAAGTAACTGTTACTGATTACAAATTTAATCGCTTTCGTATAAGTATTCATACAGAATTCATACATAATATTATTATGATTATCGCGAACGACATCCTTTAACCGCGCTGTCCCAAGCTAAAATCGAAATTGTGCGGATAGAGACTAACAAAAGAATTTCATATCAGCAGATTTGAGAACCGTATTGTGAATAAGTCATAAAAATCTATATGAATATGCGTAGGAAAATGATTTCAATGGATACTTATTAAACGTTACACAAAATTGATGAAAACTCAAAATCGTCATACGAAATTGTCTCAAGAAGAATTTAGTTTTTCAGATTGGATCCATCGCTTAGAAAATGACTGAAAGGAGTCTTTAAAAACATTTAACATCTTAATTGGTCCAGTAGTTTCGGAGAAAATTGGCTGTGACAGACGGACAGACATCAAACAGACAGACGCACGAGTGATACTATAAGGGTTCCGATTTCCTATTGGGGTACGGAACCCTAAAAAAGATTATTTTCCATAATTTATGCAGTTTATACGATAGTCTTACAACTTTCAGTGTTTCCTCCGTGGGTATATAATACGATGGTAGACTGTATCATAAAAAGTTCAGTAAAGAGGCAGCTGAAATAGGGTTGCCAACCGTACTATATTATATAGTATTGTACTATATTTTGGCTCTATACTATATAATTTTGGAAAAATATATAGTACGCTAAAATACTATATTTCCCATTAAACGTATTTTACACTTATGTTTAGTATTTTATTTAAAAGTACTATATTTTTTTGAAATTACTATATTTTTGATGCCTTATTCTGGAAAATACTATATTCCACCAAAAAATAGTTGGCAACCCTAAGCTGAAAGTAAATCGGCGCTTTTTCTACTGCTTTGATATAAACTTAAAAGTGAAGTGAATTTTGAAGTGGACATAGTCGAGTATCTT
Organism: Cydia amplana; assembly: GCF_948474715.1. Lineage (NCBI taxonomy): Eukaryota > Metazoa > Arthropoda > Insecta > Lepidoptera > Tortricidae > Cydia > Cydia amplana. The sequence continues at coordinate 21,967,222 of NC_086070.1, forward strand.
TCACTCTTTTTTCCGTTTTCGACGTGGGTGGAAGACTCGCAGTCTTCCGGTAGGAACTTGACGATAAGAATTTCCATTGGTGATTTTTCAGAACTTTGATACCGGCAATTGATTAGGGTTGTCACTAACTGGCGCGTGAAATTGATTAAAAGTAACCTAACACTAAAACGTTACGCTATCTCCCTAGGCACTAGAGGGCGTAATTACGTAAATAGAACGTGACGCGCTGATATTGATATTAAACTGGTATAATGTTTCATCTTTCAGAATAAGCCAAAGCCCGATTCAGAAATAACATTGTTTCGATTTCCATCTTATTTTGATACGACCGGGCTGAATCGGGCTCCAGGACAGTAATTTTGAATTAAATACATTTGTAAAAGATATACCTACTGACTGGCAACTCATCTCACGGAGAAACATAAAACGAAATATGAAGAAAAAGCCACTAAACGTATTCAAATAATTGTTTTAAAACGATGAAGCAACAAGCTTGCACATAAATCGTAGATACTATACATTAAGTAGGTACATTAATTATTAATGACTTGTAGAAGGTTCTTGATAAATATTTATTATGTTTTCATATTTTCTCCTTTCTGAACATTTTCTGGTAAAAGATAATAAATAATACATATTGAGATATAATTGCAAATTTTATCAGTCCGTTTTCATTGGTGAGAGTTATGTATGACACTATATCTTATACCTATAAACGAGCAGTTCTTGTTTATTTATTTATATATTGTATATCTCGGATTTCGGAAACGGCTCTAACGATTTCGATGAAATTTACTATATAGGGGTTTTCGGGGGCGAAAAATCTATCTAGCTAGGTCTTATCATTGCGAAAACGCGCATTTTTGAGTTTTTATATGTTTTCCGAGCAAAGCTCGGTCTCGCAGATATTATCTCTTTAACAGAAGTATTATTAAATATTACATCTACTGTCATTACAGTAGTTTATCATTATATAGTCCTTATTTTGGCTACGTTTCTTTTCTATCTCACAAATATATAACTTACTTATACCACTAAAAGTATATCGTACCTTCTTAAAAAATACCTTAAGCAACCTGTATGATCGTTTTTACCAAAGTAATATTATTTTACAACGGTCGACAACCCTACATATTCTTTTAAACTTTTTTTCAAAGTCCGGGGGTAAAGAAAAGTCCCGCTAATGAACAGATGCCTTCAGCGGGCGAATTAATGTAGAGCTTTGTGCGAGTCTGCATTCGGCTCTATTGACTTTCCTTTTTTTTTACATTTCTTAGCTGGACGGCTACCGTGAATTGACACTTGACGTTTATGCTAGCCACTGCGTGAACTCGATCGCAGTCTATCTCGCTCGCACTGATGTATTGGTGCGATCGAGTTCACCTAGTCGCTTGCGTGAATGTCAAATATCAATAGGCTACATGACTAATTTTCATTTATGATATCAATCGATCGGGTTTGTTTTTAGAATCAAATGTCTATATGGGACCCATTGCATTAAAGTAACACAAAAGTCAGAAATTGTAGTCAAAGTCCGACAGTCGCACTTCACTCGCGAAACGCCCTATACAAAACGGCCAGAGGCCGTGACGTCATCGCCCATCTTGTAGTATGGACAAAACAAGAAAATTGCGTTTTTGTCGGTGAAATATTGCGTTTATGTATATAGTTGCTATACAATATTTTTTTGAATGAAATGTAAGGAATCGAATGGTACCCTTACTTTTATCGTTTTTGGAAGTTAAAAAAAAACTTAAATTTTGAAACTTTCAGGTCCTGTAATTTTGTAATTTTTCAATATTTTATTTTAATATCCACATTATTGTGATAAATTGCTCGTTTGCTATCTATTTTACTAGATTTTGTTATAAAATTCAACATGTGTCATTATCCCTATTTCATGGTAGGTATGCTTAATTTTATTTTAAGTTCGAGTGATTATTAAATTTTGCCCTAAGCAGTTAGGCAACTCTACATGTATTGCGTGATTTGTGACTATACAGGATGTCAAATGTGACGATTTTTGTCGGTTGTTGATAAGGTTGATTTCAAATTGAAGCTACTGTAAAGCTATTGTATTTTAATTGCTGTATATGGAAATAGCGCCTTATTGACAACCGCCAATAAGTACTCTTTTGGTTGAAAATGGCACAAATATTCATGATAAACACAAAAATAAATACCCTTACCGGGAAATCTTCAATCGCACTAACTCTTCACCTGCTGCCCGAGTTAGTTTGTCAGTAATTGCTTTTAATAAGTACGAGTAAGGTATATCGAGGTAAATGCGTCACTTGAGGTAAATGCGTCTTTTAAAGATTTCTTCTAAACGGAACATTTTAGAACTATTGCAAGTTGCAACCCTCTCTGTTTGAAGTGTGGTCACTGAACTTTTAATGCAGACGGCTATAATAGTTATAATACGAGTAAGTATGTTGCGTTTCGAAAATATCTTCAAATGACGCATTTACCACAAGAGACGCATTTATCTCGGTTGACCTTATGTTGTAATATAATTATTTTACCTGTATATCAAGCCACGACTGAGCCGAGTTGCCAAGCCCCGGCAGCCGCAAGTACGACGATCCGTTGAAACGTGGCACCTGCAGACAATGTAAAAAAAAAACATTTCACTTAACCTACTAATAACCATAAATAATACGAGTGTGTTTCTAATTACCTAGGTAATTAGTCACGCTATCAGTAACCTAAGAAATAATTCGATCAAGAAAACTGAGTTTGGAACAGTGTGTGTGCTGCCGCTCTACTCTGGTATTACCACATTCGACGTGTTACCTCCCTGTCACACTTACAGACGAATTTACAAGTGCGACAGAGAGGCAACACGTCGAACGTGGTTCGCGGTAAGCCCTTTTGTCAGGGTATGTGCCGCAAGGGCGTGCAGATGAACAACAGCAAGGTTCGAACCGTAGTAGGTCGAGTTGAGATATGAAAAGGTATGGAATTTTCCTAACTCAACGGGAAAAAACAAAAAAAAAATGTCTCAAATTGGGATATTAAATTGTGTTTATTCCGCCAAGAATGGAATGCTCTTGAAACTTACCAGATTTAATCAAAAACTACGGAAAAAATATACAACAAAATAAAAATCGGCCCAATTAGATTAACAAAATATTCGTAACTTTAAGAAATAAAATTCAAATTACAAAGCACCCACTCACACTACGACAAGTTTGACAATTCGTACGAACCCACACATAGATCACTTTAATATTTTCGCGTAAACTCCGCAGACCCTTGCGGTGCATTACAAATTAGCGGCATTAATAACGGCGGGGGACTGTTTTTAATTAGCTCGCTAACGAAGACATACCTTCGCAGTTTCACAGTTTTTTGAATAATAACATTTACACGTCTATTTTACTGTCTTTAGTCTAAAAAACAACCACAGATCTACTTCCATTTGCTCTACTGGGTGAATTTTTAATCTCAAATGTTTTTCTTTTCTAATTTTCCAATTTTTTTTTGTTCCATGTAATGAAATTAAAGAAGGAGACATTCCACCTCTTAGAAATTACAGGGTTTACAATTTTGCCATTGACTGTCCATAAACATCATTAATTCACGTGATACAGCAGGGTGTCCATGAATCCTATACCTTTAAACGAGCAATTCTTGTTTATTTATTTATTTATATATATATATATATATATATTTCGGGGATTTCGGAAACGGCTCTAACGATTTCGATGAAATTTGCTATATGGGGGTTTTCGTGGGCGAAAAATCGATCTAGCTAGGTCTTATCCTTGGGAAAACGCGCATTTTCGAGTTTTTATATGTTTTCCGAGCTTTGCTCGGTCTCCCAGATATTGTTGATAAATAGAGATAAAACATATAAGATTCCGTGTCAGGAAGCTTTATCAAAAATGTGATTTTGAAACATGATTTCCTCCTATATACATTCTCAATCCATTATTCATTATCTTCTCGGGGCAGAGGTGTAGGGTTGGTGCCGGTGTAGCTCTATTTGACGTTCATAAGCGCATTGTAATTATGCCTGCTTGAATAAACTATCTTTGATCTTTTATCTTATCTTATCAAGAATCAAATTTAACTTTCGGAAAGTGTAGGTTTCAAACTTCCAGAGTAAAATACCTGCTATAAGCATAGAAAATTCAACTTCAGAACGTCAGAATTTGCTCAACACGGCAACAAAATGTTAAAATGTAGCAGAGGCAAATTCTGTTTTATCAATTTGACATTAGTTTTCACCTTATTTTGACACGACCTTGAGTCGTGTCATTAGCCATATCATGCACACTAATAAGCGTGAAAACTAGCTTAATGTACTAACATTAAGCTAGTTTTGAAGCACGACAGTTTAAATTCGAACATGATAATCGTTAATTGACAAACGCCAAAAGAAAGCGAAAAATGTGTCCGGATGACGATGCTACGAAAATTCGATTGGCGTATTCTATCAACTATTGTCACATTGGTTAAGACCCCTTATATTTCATTTTGTCAGCGCCAATCACGCTGATTGGTTATTAACTCAAGGTCGTATCAAAATTAGGTTAAAACCGTATCAAATGGTTGAATCAGAATGTACCTCAATGTCGTTACCGTAAAAGTTGGCCGCCAGCTCCCTGCGATGCATTACATTATAAATGTGCCACATTTATAACAGGGCATTTGTTTTTAATAAGCTGATGAAATACAAGAACGAACCATAAATCTCTTGGAGTCTGTTTTGGAAATATTTGCTGCTTTGTACTCTTTATGACATAAAGATATATTAACTCACATTTATAGACGGGTCTAACGCGAAATTTATTCAATTACCTTTATTTACCGACGTTTCGACACAGGTTTCACTGGCCGCGACCATGACCAGTGAAACCTGTGTCGAAACGTCGGTAAATAAAGGTAATTGAATAAATTTCGCGTTAGACCCGTCTATAAATGTGAGTTTAATATGTCTTTATGACATTGCTGTTCATTACACAGATCAACAAATATTATATAGGTACATGATATCTCAGACTTCTCAGAGCACAGCTGAGCGAAATTCGAATTTTAAAGTGATATATTTTATGATAACTTTGATGAAGTTTGTAATGTTTTATGAATAGAGGGGTAAACGTCCTGTGGAAATTCTTAAAATATGTTTAACAGTTCTCACCTTCAAGTCTAGCGTGATCTCGCACCGCGCCCCCGCGTACCCCAGCGGGCACAGACACACGCCCCCCACACACCCGCCCCCGTGCTGGCACTCGCACTTCTTCGGCCCCAAGTCCAAAGAGTTGTCGAGTAGATTGTGGTCCTTCCTGGAGTCCCGCATGACGAGGTCGTTGTCCTCGAAGTGGACGATGTCGTTGATGTCGTAGATGGCGTGGTTGGTCTCGCTGGTGGTTTCCGGAGACCACGGGGCGAGGGTTGGTGCGCATTCGGCTGGGGACAAACGAGACGATTAGTTAATAGACGATTTTATAAGTATGGATTATAAAGGTTCTCGTCCATGAGCTCTTATATTTTAATCTATAATGCTAATGCATTCTACCCCATAGAACAAACTTTTCAGAATTACATCCTTTTTAAATAATGTTTCGTTAGCATTACATTTCTTATCTATGAGCATAATGAGCACTATACCGAATACTACTATATTCGGAATAGGTATACTAACAAATTAATCGTTTTTATAAGAAGACGCTATTAAAAAATTAAGGTACCTACTTTAAATACATCTATCTCCCTAATCATTTCTAAAATCTTAGCCAAATAGCATCATTTAATTTTTCCTCCGACTATTTTCAAGAACCCGCGAATCTAACAACTCTGATCGGAAGCTTGAAAGCTCCTTTTGAAGCTTGCTTAGATCCGGCAAACTGAAAAGCTCCTTCTGCTCTATTACAGCCTTTTAAAGCTTCCGATTCTAATGCGATCGCTTTAAGCTCTATAAAGCAATCGGAGTGATTTAGAAAAAGTTTTCTTGAATGATGAAACACTTTAAATGTTTCCATGAACTTTTAATCAATAGTCTAACTGTTAACTGATTGTGCCTTACGTTTATTTGAATATTATTCAAATATGTGATTTTTTTTGCACATAACGAAATTAAATGCCTTGTTTTCCGTCGAGGGTGATGGCGATAATGTTGCACATGACGATTTATTGACCCTAAAATCCGTTATGTATCATTTCTCGTGCTACGTTACTTTGGCAACAAATCGCTATGTGTAAATTTTACACATGACGATTTTAAGTGAACCAAATTTAAGTCGCTATGTAGCAAAATTCTGGTTAAAATAATTTATATTGTAAAAATTTACGAAAAAAACTGTTTATTTTCTGCATAAGTATCATGTAAAAACCATTGATCTACCAGAAAAAAAATACAGGTGGTTTTATTCGCACCGACGATACGCAGGAATGCAGTTCTTCTTGTTATTAAAATCGATGACATGGTTCCTAAGAACTGATCTTCGTATGTCTTATAGTTTCAGACTTTCCCATACTGACCGATCTAAGTGGGCCACCCTGTATATTGTTTTAAATAATATTATTTTATTAGGTACTTCTGAGATAGGTTTTGCGAGATGATTGATAACCGGCCTTCGACAGTTTGAAATGTAGGTTTTTGTTATATTGTTTTACATAAATTTAAATTTACTTGTAGTTCTGCAGTGATTTGGTGTAGGTATACTGTTATGCTGTGTAACTTATATGAATAATAAAATAAAATAAAATAGTCGTACGGAAAATAAGTATCTAACATAAGTATAAAATTAAGAGTGCTAATTAGCAACATAGTCGGCTTTGTACCAATTATATATTATAAGATTTATAGGTTAAGGTACCTACTAAACTTTCAAAGCAAGTTTCAACAACGTGACAGAGGAGTAACAATAGGTACGGTCTCATTACAGTAATTACGCAGCATCTCATCGATAGTATCTTATTTCTACGTAATCCAATTCCAGAACTATCTTGGAATTCCGTCGTAATGGATAAGGAACAAAGGCTGACATAGCATTAGCACATTGTACTCGTATGGATGACAAATCATTAGGTATTCAGATCCCGCGCGACTTGGGTGGGGACGCGGTGTGGGCGGGTATTAGTGGCGTCTAAATTTACGTAAATTAAACGAGTACGTTTTTATGAGATTATCGTGGTGTTAATTTTGTGCTGTGTTAGTATGAATTAAACCTATTTTTATTTGTTATAACACAAATGTGGCAAAAATTTTTTACAGTACATATATAAAAATTGCAAAAAATAAAAGAAACGCTCGTTACTAAATCTTTGTTTTAATCTGTAATATAAATGCGTATGTCCTGACTGACTGAATTTTGCACATCAGGCTACAAATTATAATATGTACGAGAAATAAGAAGCGATTTTGAAAAATTCACCCTCTAAGGGGATGAAAGTTTGTATGGAGTACAAGTTTTATTTTAAGCCGAGAACTTGAAACTTCGTACATTGATATCTTCTTAAATAAAATAGAGGAAAAGTGATTGCAGCGTTTTTGAAATTGAAATTTATCCCCTAAGGAGATTAATAAGAGGTGAAAGTTTATACCAGGACCGAATATTTTGTGAGCGGGGGAACCTGGACCTTTGTAAATAGGCATGTTACTAGAACACAAGTAAAGTAATTTCAGTATTTAAAAAATATATCTTCTCCTAGAGGGGTTAAAAATGAGTTAGAAAGCTTATGAGAATGTGAGAACCGCACGCAACGCTCCAGCTATTCAATAATTAAATAGGTACAGTCAAGGACTTTAATGGTTGATCCATTTTAAATTTAATTTACATTGGACATTTTCATACCGTTAGTATTGACAACCTTGCTTGCTTGCAACCAAATTAGCTTGAACCTTACATGGGTCAACAATTAAAGTCTGTGACCGTACCTTGCCAACCTCAGAAAAAAAATATTATAGGACATTCTTACACAGATTGACTAAGTCTCACAATAAGCTCAAGAAGGCTTGTGTTGTGGGAGTACCCACTAGACACTAGACAACGATATATATAATATACAAATACATAGAAAACACCCAAGATTTCGGAACAAATATCTGTGCTCATCACACAAATAAATGCCCTTACCGGGATTCGAACCAAGGACCGTGGCTTCACAGGCAGGGTCACTAGGCCAGACCAGTCGTCAAAAAAAAGATAGACGTTTTCCGCTTTCCGCTAACCAAGAAGCCCCACCCCGTTACGTAAACACTACATTTATTTTGTCATTACGTTGCTATATACGCGTGTCTGCTTTAGGGATTGCAGAACCGGTACTGTTTAAAAGAACCGGGATTTTCGGTACCGGATAAAAATGGAACCGGGATTTCCCGGTATTTTCGGTACTTTCGGGACTGCCTTCAAAAATCAGTTTTCGCATCAATTTTCAGTAAAAAAAAGCGTAAAACGACCACAAATCTTTCTTAAAACAATAAAAAAGTAGCACAGTGAATGTACACACTTCTTTTGTACCATAATATGTGTCTTTAAGTCACACAATCATTAATATAATTTGTTTTTTTTTTCCTAAACTACATGATATTTTTACTATCTTTGTTGATTGGAAAAAACTGAATTGTGGCTCAGTAATATCATCATTTTTTTTTAAATATGTAAGACGTTTTGTGAATAAGGATAAAAAAATTGATAATTTTCGCATGCGTTCAAAATAGGCTGTGGACCATCGAACATATAATAACTATCAATACGACAAATTTAATCAAGAAATTATTCAGCCAGAATTATTAATTCATTTAAAAATTTTAAAATATCATTATCATAATTATGTGAGTTTCTTATACCGTGTTTGAATTTGAATTAAAAGTAGTATTTTATTAATTACAAAATTGTCTCTATTTTTTCTTCTAGTTAGTATACAAATATGAAATAACTAATTGTTCGTATAAAATTATTTATCGTACAAACATGCCCTTAAAGTATCAAATTACGCAATTTTATATTGTCGGTATTGTCAAAGCCATTGACTTTTTTTTTAATTTATTTTAATGTAGTGATCAGCCGTAAAAGTATTACCATCAGCCTTAGATTGACAAAATATGTATATTTATTTTCTTTATAAAACATGATATTTCATGTTGAGTAACAGAAAGCAGTCAAATATTGTACCGGAAATTTTAGTCCCGAAAATCCCGGGAGTACCGGGATTTTAATTATGAAATCCCGGTTCTTTGCTTGGCTCTAAATCCCGGGAATTCCCGGTACTTTCGGTACCGGTATTTCCCGGGAGCAAACCCTAGTCTGCTTGTCTGTCAATGTTAACATTGGAGCGCGATGTCGTATTTCTGTATGAGAAAGCTAAAGGGATTTCATTATTCGTTAGGAAAATGTGTAACACTGATTTAAACTTTCACGATTTTTACACATTATTAAATTGTACAACGGGACTTAATCGCGTATCTAAGTTTTTAATATTTACCTCCGACGTTTCGAGGACGGCTTTGTCCCCGTGGTCTCGGAGAAGACTGGCTTAAGTTGACATTAACATCTTCTAACCGCGCGAGTTTTTCGAACTAGCACTTGGTCTTGTTTATCCGCTTGAACGTTTTGCGCACTAGGGATGTCACTCTGTCGACATATAACACTAACCCCCTTCCTTATTCATAAACGTTTACTAAAGTTGACAAGCCGATAATAATCGTTTGTCCCTGTCCGACGTATTGGTATGATGGAAAGGGACAAACGATTATTATCGGCTTGCTAACTTTAGTAAACGTTTATGAATAAGGGGGTTACGATATTCGATTTATCGACTGTCGATATTCGTTTACGCTTACATTTACTAATGACTGGATTCCAAGTGCGGGTAGTTTGAAAAACTCGCGCGGTTAGAAGATGCTGATGTCAACTTAAGCCAGTCTTCTCCGAGACTACGGGGACAACGCCCTCCTCGACACGTCGGAGGTAAATCTTAAAAACTTAGATACGCGATTAAGTCCCGTTGTACAATTTAATAATAGGAAAATGTGTGTTCAGTTTGAAATTTGTATCGGGTGCCTGTAAAAGAAGCAAATAAACTGAAATAATTTTTTTTATTACTTACCTACACAAATATTGGGGCTTAAAGTATGTGTTTACACCAAACAACAGGCCGGTTTGTAACAACAAAATCAGTTTTAGGGTATTGATCAAAATGTATTTCTTTATTACTTAAGATCAGGGGCCCGTTTCTCAAAAGCTTGTAACTTGTAATACAAGCGGATGTCACAGCTTTTTGACAGCTATTGTTAGAAAGGGACTTCCACTTGTATTACAAGTTACAAGCTTTTGAGAAACGAGGCCGTTATTTTTTTATTTCTCAATGAGTTCTGCTAATTTTTTTTTCAGTGTATTTAATCAGACTCTTTAGTTACAAGCTTTTGAGAAAAGGCCCCCTGCTCCAGTTATATTTGTTTCTGTACTACACAAATACATACAATACATACATTACGATTACGATGGTTGGGAATCTCTAATACTTAATATCTGATTGGTGCGCATGTCATGATGTAAATAATTATGGGGAAAGGGGAAAATGTAGGAAAAATACAACCTCGACAATGTATGTTTCATTTATTTGCCTCTGTATGGTTTTAAATTGTCGATTGTTAAAGAGGAAGATAAACGAAACTTCAATTCAATTCAATTTCTTTATTGTGAGTTATATGTAGGCATAGACTAGGAATCCTCTAGACGGTGTTTAGAGCAATTATTTCATGAGACCGATGCTGCCAAAAATACGGGGGTGCGGGGGGACGAGGTGAGCGAATCCCGTGCCGTGATTGGTCCGTTCAAAGACAAGGACCAATCACGGCACGGGATTCTGACACTTTGACTCGAAGATGGAGTAAAACTACCGTATATAGTGGCAGAGGGGGTAGCGTTACTATGTTCATTGCTCAGTCTAGAGGATGTCTTGTCTGTGTATAGTGTAGGTAATACAGATGTTCTAAAATACTTATGTCCATTATAACCTGCCTTTAAGGCTTCAGATTTTTCAGGCTTCGATTGTCGATGTTCGTGGTTATATAACCTAAGGCTGCCGTTTCACTGAGTCAGAAATGAGAGGAGATATGCGGAAATCAACGAAAAACATTGATTTTAATCCAGCGGAGCGGAGAAGAGATGTGGATTACAACTAATGCTATTGGTTGATTCTCGTACGTGTCTCTTCTCACCTCCCTTTCTCAAAGCCTTCAAACCAGGTTCCATTGCAGTAGCTAAAAATTTAATGTACGCGCAAAAACGCTAATATAAAATAAAAAGTAAAAAAAAAATTCAATAAAAATTACATTATGTCGTATTACCAAAACAGCGACATCGGAAATTTCATACGAATAAAAGAATGTTATTCGGCGAGTGAATGAAGGGACGATAAATCTTCACTCCCTATCGTTCGAAGTTCGTCGATCGAGAGAAAACACATTTATCACTGATAATATCTCATAAGTCTGTTTGATATCACATCTGGTCACTTGTTGGTTTGTCAGTACAGTCATCATCATTTATATACCTCACAGCTACCTAATTCAATAACATGTTTTTTTATAAGTATGTAAATAACAAGTGGGATTGGGCGGGACATATCTGTCGGATGCACCCGGACATATGGGCCAAAATAGCGACCGAATGGGCACCACAGATCACCCGAGGCAGAGGCAGACCAAAAATGAGATGGCGAAATGACCTGGACTCATTCTGTGGCGACTGGCGGGAGCATGCACAAAGCCGTGACGAGTGGCGAAAGACAGGGGAGGCCTTTGCCCAGCAGTGGGACACAATATAGGCTATATAAAAAAAATGTAAATAACATTCAATCAGGAAATCATAACGGTAAGGGTAGAAGCACTTTTACCTACCGTTGGCACAATTTATCCATCTACCCGACTCAAAAAAATGCGGCATAAGGTCGATGCGGGAGGACTGGCATATACAATTTATTACTGGGAAAACCTTCATAAATAGAGGGCAAGAAATCTCGTATGTATGTATGCATATGTACGACGCTGAAACACAGTCCGAAAAGAAGAGCTTTACTCGTACCACTCTACCAACCTTACGACGACGAAAACAATTGAAGGGACGTTTACAAAAACAAAAGAACTGCTTAGAGCGGTTGACACTTTTTTAAGAACATTGTTAATCGTTTCAGGTGTCAACCAGTGTAGTCAGTTATGTTGTTTTTGTAAACATCCCTTCAATTGTGCACTATATCTGTACTCTGTACCTCCTGTGGTATTAAACACGAGTTAAGATCGTTTTACAATAAAGTAGCCAAATGCTATTATATAATATTGTTAAATAGAAATACATTTACTGAAGGAGCTATTTCATGATTAAACAGCATTTAGGGTAGAATTATTGGATCCAACGAAAGTAATCAGGCTAAAAATCCCTAAAATCCCTATCGACTTCCAAACGACTTTAGAACGCGTTTCAGCCTCTAACTTTAATTTTCATTAACTGGTCCTGTCTAGAATGAACAAGTACATTTAAAAAATAGGAAAAGCAGACAGTGTTAAAATTTACTGGGACAATTTAAGTGAGAATCGTTGTGAACCAACTTTGAATACATTTAGATAAATATACAAATAGAGTAACTAGGTACTAAATGACATCACGTTTACAAAGTCGAATAGTTGTCCCGAAAGTCAAAGCTCTAGAACCCTCAGTTGAAAGTTCAGCCGAAGATTTAGGGCCCGATTCGGATTTTGTAATAGATATCTATTAGACATCGGCAAGATACGATAACGATATGTTTAAGATCTAACCTGTCAAATTTGACATTTCCGCGATTCTGGAGATACTTTTGAACCATTTCCACAAGATATTACTTAGAGATCTAATTCACATCTAATAGATATCTAACACGATCTATCGTAAAAGTGACATTGGTTGCCCGAATTGCGCTGCAAAAGAGAACTAGTTGAAATCTAAACTATAAGGTATCTAGAATGGATCTAGTACGTGTCGTCTCTTGTGAATATCTTGAAGTTCGAATACGGCAGTTAGCTGTTAGTTCGAAATTTGTAATCTGCAATTACAAATTTCGAACTTCCAACGTTGGCTTATTGCTCCGAGTAACTATTAGTTCAAAGAGTATATTGTAGCGAGCATATTCACGACCGCGAATATTATTTTCAGGAAGGCAGGTTTCCGTAGTCTGGGTAAAGACATTTCCATCACCATCAATTTTATTTACTTCATCTTACCTGTCATGATGATTATCCAAATTAAATTGCGAACTTCGATTTCCGCGGTTAAAGCCCAGGTTATGAAGGCACTTGTTAATGACTATCCTGCTACACTCACTTTTGTTCAAGGTCACCGTGACAAGTGGAAGTTGCAATAGTAATTATTTCCCATGTTCCGTTCACCCTGTTAATAGCCGGGGCATTCCGCACACGTACCCAACTAATAACGAGGAAAATGTGGGGCGTTCGATCGTCCGCGCGAGCTACAGGCGGACGGCGGGCTAACTTTAAAGGGGCCCACTGATTACCAGTCCGCCAGACATCGGTCATATGTCAGTTAAACGCAAAAGGTGACAGTTCCGAACAACTGACAGGCCGATATCGTCCGGCGGACTGATAATCAGTAGGATCCATTAATTAGGCTCATTTAGACGGCGCGATTTTAGTTACATTGCCGACCGATCAATTCAGCCGACCGATCAAATGAGGCATAATGTAATGAAACTCGCATGCGAGTTCTCGCACCGTCTAAATGGGCCCTTTACTGTCAGGAAAAGGAGTCTCGTATCTTGCATACAAGTCAACTTTCTTTGGATTTGTCTTATATAGCCGAGGATAGATTTAGACCAGGAACATTAATTATCCATTGTGTGTTATATTAGCCCAAGGAGTTTTTGATGTATAGAATTTTTTGATATTTACCCCGTTCTTTCCCTTCAGTCAGACGATATAACAAACCTAATAAAAATGGCAGGCGGTAAACCAAAGCAGTCCTCTCGGCCGCACAGCGGTGCCGTGCCGAGGATAGATTTATACCGACCTAAATCCAGGGCCATCGAGTTTTAATACTTTTAATGTACAAATCGAAGGAGTTTTTGACATTTCCTCCGCTCTTGTCCTATGTATCATACCACAGAACAAACCCAAGAAAGATGGCGAGCGGTAAATCAAAGCAGTGCTGTCGGCCACACCGCGGTGCCCCAGCATATTAAACCTAATACGAAGAGAGATTTATATCACCCACGCATAACAGCCACTGGAAAAACCGTCTGAATTTGGAATTTATTTAGCGAGAATACGGCACACAACTGAATGAGTTTTCAAATAGCAGTTAATGCTGTTATAACTTAAGGAGCAGTACAGCGACCTGGATTCATGCGGTCCATCGTGTGTTATATACCTACTAGCCCTTAGTCCATGGAAAAAAAATATTTGGGTAAACAAGCGGCTGACTGACTGACCGATTTGACCGGATATACAGCGCGGAGTCCCAAGATTTGTTTATTTTCTTAGTAATAAGTACCTATTTCATAGAAATGGACCGTGTTTTCGAAGAATAAGGAAAAACAAAATACGCAGATCAGATGGCAGTCGCTTTCGTAAAAACTAGTGCCCACGCCAATTACTGGGATTAGTTGCCAAGCGGACCCCAGGCTCCCATGAGCCGTGGCAAAATGCCGGGACAACGCGAGGAAGATGATGAAGGAAAAACAAAATACGAAATTATCTATTAAGTTTTATAAAAATGTTCTACCTGCACCTAATTTGTCTGGGTCGGTTGGGACATAATTGTGTTGCGTGACAAAACAAGATTAATTATATGTATACCTTACGTATTGTCAAGGAATTCATTGCACGTTCGAACTAATTTAACAGTTGTTGAGTAAAACTTTGCGAAAATATCAGTAATGAATCCTCGTCCACCGACCTATCATGTAATCACCCCTGTCCCATAGGGTCACCACAATACTATAAATTTTCATTGGACTTTCCCGAGATTGTTTCCCTACTCTAACTAATATTTATGTGCCGCAGTTCCCTTTGCGTCAGTGTCATTTCACAACTAACTTCCGGTCTGAAATTGGTCCTGTAGCATTACCCTGGGGATTGTTCTGGACATAGCTTTGAATCGAATCGCAATGGAGAACTTTAAAGACAAATTTCGGCAATTTCAAGATAATATGATGAACAATGAACACTTAGTCTTCGAATCTCCCTGTTATACCTAGAAACAGATATTCTGCATTAGAATATGTGTGGTCTAACTAATCTAAAACTAGATATCTTCACAAACTTTTAACACGAGAAGACTGCGCCGCTGCAAACGGAATACATAAAAATTTGTCGTTCCATTCGAAAACGGAATACGAAAGATACTCGTAACTTTCACAAGCTCATATATCGTGCGATTCCGTAATTGAAACCGTATGTCATGGATGAGAAGCTCAATTTCCAGTAGCAGGTAATCCGAGACTATCTCTTCAAAATAGTTCAGATTTATCGGTTATAATTTCGAACGGCGATAGAGGAAATTCCTTTTTAGGAAAAACGGACTCAGTTTCTGTGAAACTTGTACATGTTAAAGGCCTTTTTTATTTTTATTAGGATTGTCTCTTAGGACTTTTTAAATTACAATCGCAATTCCTTATTCTTACACAAAAGCGTAGGTATCCATCAGTCTGAATCGGTCGGATTGTGAGGGAAATTTGGTAGTTTGATTGAACAGGAAATCATATTCTGGGTTATATTGTTTTATGAGATGATAGTATTATAGAGAGACCTTCCCAAATTGATTTCTTGGTCTTGTTTAGCCAACGGTCATTTGTACTGTAGTTGGTATTAGAAGTAAGGGAATTATTTAGTACCTAAAATTTACTGTGTTTTAAATGTTGCAATTTGTAGTACCTATACTTATTAATTACCTACATATCATATTGTTTTTGAATGTACCTATTAAAATGAGTCATTCACAAATCGGACTTAAGTAATTCTAGCTCTTAGCATAACTTCAATACAGATGTAGTGCATAATTATTTTCCATCGTATTTTCACGGAAACTTACGAACGTGTCTTGCTATTTCAGTCAGTCTCGGTACAAAAAGTACAGACATTAACTGAACTAGCATGAAAAATATGAACGTTTCCGAGAAAATACGATGGAAAACAATTATGCACTACATCTGTACCTGATAAATACATGTATCAATTTGAAAGTTTAATAACTTTTATTTATAAACAAGATATATACAGTGTATTACTAAAAGAAATTAAAAACTAGCTTAAATCTAAAATAGGCCCTTGAGGCATTGTACCAAGGATGCTGGCGACATTTCCTCGCTGTATCGCAATGCTGATACGTTGTGCGAGGTAGCCGCCAGCTCTTCGGTCACCAGTTACGTCAACCAGACGCTTCGCGATTTCTGCGAACAACTTATGCGCGCTGGGACCCCATGGACCTAGAGTTTCAACTCCAAATGGTACAGAATGGTACTCTCTACCGAGGCTCTTATATTTGTTACGTTTTAAAATTTCGGCGCTTTCCGCCACGCCGCCCGCTTTTACATTAGTTCGTTGGAGGTGGGACGGTGCCAGTGTGTCTACTATTGTCAAATAGGTTTAATTACCTGTAAGTAAAAGTAAAACATGTTTTTTTTTTCGAAATTAGACCTGACAATGGACGCGATTCTACGGCGGCCGCTAAACCTCCTAATTTTATTTAGGCGTCGCTAAACCACTTTGCTATTCTATGAGCAGCTGTCATAATCAAATGACAACACCAATTTGAATCTGACGTTTCTTAATTTAGGCGGTCTATTCAATTTAGGTTTAGCTGCTTAAATGCTATTCAGTACATGTCTTTTTTAAACAAAAACATAGAAACGTCAAGCTAAACTGACTAATTTTAGCGGCGAATAAAATAGTCCCGTTTAAAATACGATAACACAAAAAAGTCAAGTTTTGCAGAATTTCTTGTTCGAAATGGATGAAGAATACGTCATAGCTGCTGTGGTGGCCGAAGAGAGGGAGTATGGCGAGGGCGAGGGTGAAAAAATGTATTTGAAGAGGTTGCGAGACGGGTCTAACCCATTTGACCGGTCCGAGCGGAAGTTCCGTAAATTGTTTAGGCTGTCGCGGGCCATGGGCCGTCACGTAGTGGACACTCTGTGTGAAGGCGATGCGCTACGAGCGGGGACGGTGCCACCACATTTAAAGGTCCTAAGTGCACTGAACTTTTTTGCCCATGGCAGCTACCAGACTGCTGTGGGAGAAATTAATATACTAGCTCAAAGTCAGCCAACAATAAGCCGCAGTCTGGCAGATGTGTGTCCTGTTATTATAGAAAGGTTGACCCCACAGTGGATCAAATTCCCAGTGACCAGACTGGAGAAAGACAGGGCAATGCGGGAGTTCCAGGACAATTTTGGAATGCCATATACATTGGGTGCGGTAGATGGGAGTCACATCCCTATACACAAACCCCCAAATAACCACCCTATAGCCCCGGGTAATATTTTCTACAACAGAAAAGGGTTTTATAGTATAAATTGTCAAGTGGTGTGCGATGCCACAGGTCGGATCACTAGCGTAAACCCTAACTTTCCGGGTTCAACCCATGATGCTGCTGTTTGGAGGAGCAGCAATGTGCACCAGCACCTCGAAGGGCAGTATCTTCAGAACCAAGCGATGGAGTGGCTTCTTGGGGACAAAGGCTACCCACTTCTCCCGTGGCTGATGACACCTCATCCTGACCCAGTTGCCGAGTCACCAGAGGCAAGATTTAATAGGTGCCATGCACAGGCGAGAGGGGTCATAGAGATGTGCTTTGGAGTATTAAAAAACAAATTTAGATGCCTTCATCGCCACCGAACGCTGCATTACAGTCCAGAAAAAGCTGCCAAAATTATAATATCATGCTGCACAATTTATAATATGATTAATGAATTAGAAATTAATCATGATTCAGACAGCAGTGACGATTCTGAGAGTGACGAAGACATCACAGATCTAAGTGAAGTAGAGGAGGATGATGAAGAACAGAATGATCCTGAAGATCTCCCACAACAACCAGAGAATGATGTCAATTTTTTTAATGAAGCCCGTGGACGACGTGCATTTTTAATTAATAGATTTTTTAATTGATTAAAACATCAACTGTTTTTTTTATTTGATTTGTCGGCCTGTTTAGCCTATTTGGTAGTGACGCTGCCTATGAAGCTGGAGGAGAGAAAACATTTGTTCCTGAGACTTGGATGTTTTCTATGTATACATGTCTATAATATATCATCGTCTAGTACCCACTACAAGCCTCATTGAGCTTACTATGAGACTAGTTCGACTTGCGTAAAAAAATGCTTTCTAATATTTATGTATTAAAAACAAAGTTAACACTATCATAGTCTTTTATTACTTATTACAATTACAGTTTGGTACATTCCTTCATAACTTATAGTTTAAGTAATATTTTGAAATAAATCTTGCCATCTCTGTGTAAATTAAAATGAGCCTTAAGGCAAATCAAGTTATTGTTTTTCGCTTATTAGGATATGCCTAGAAAAATATTTGAAAGCTGACAAAATGTTCTACATTCTATACTGGAAACAGGTTTTTTTTTGGGAAATTTAGACCCATTTGCGGAGCGATATTTCATTCTGATAGCAGTATATAGGTAAAAGTACTGCTATCAGTCTATACCGTCGAGTTCATTATGAGCATTTCCAAGGTTTCAAACATAAATGTACGTAGTAAGGTACAAATACTTATATCTAAACAGATTATTTTAAATATTTATCTGAGCAAGCCTCTCAATAATGCTTAAGCAACTGGAAAATAATAAATGTCTGTATTGTAGAGCAATGGTTCTTAGACATGTTTTATCATTATCAAATCGGTCCAGCCGTTTTTGAGGAAAATGTTGTTCTTTGAAATGAAAGTGTCAGGGGCTTACCAACTTTCCTGAGTTGGTTAGTTATTTAAATCATCATCATCATATCAGCTGATGGACGTCCACTGCTGGACGTAGGCCTCCCCTCGTTTCAATATCTAACGTTAAATTTAAATCACAGTTATTTACGAGTGGCACTAGTGCACACATTACAGACTTCCAGGGGTCTCCAGAGCTTCCGGAACTACGTTGTTTTGAGATTGGGGTACCTGCATTTGTCTCTAGCTGTCAATATAACGAATTCTCATATCAATAACCTAACCTAAATTTAAAATTTAAAAAACCCCCGACCAAAAATAACAAACGACCTGATGACCTGAACCGATTTCCACCAAACATAGCTAAGAACACTCTCGACTGATATACCTTTCAAACAAAAAAAAACCGCATTAAAATCGGATCATCCGTTTGGGAGCTACGATGCCACAAGGACACATACACATTTACGCACACAGACACGTCAAACTTATAACACCCCGTCGTTTTTGCGTCGGGGGTTAAAAAGGGTAAGCAGCGCGCTCGTGATTGTTTTTGAAATCAGAATCGTCCACGTGGGCTTGTTTGCCACGGTTGTAGTTTAACCATTTGGGCGCCAACGACGTATATATCCGCACCATCGGTTCAACGCCAACGACGGATATATCGGTCACTGCGACGTGTTTGATATTTTGATGTCATGGCGTGTGAGTGCCACCTATTTGTATTTGACAGAGCGTTGAAAAGAAAAGATTACAATAAAATTAAAATGAAATATCGCTTCCTTACAAATAAAACAAATTATCAATATACAAAATAAAATTACTAAGTATTAACAAATCATTACTGCAGCCTACAGGTCGAAACGCACAGAGCAGGCGCGGCACGGTGCGGCGCGGAGGCGGTTTTGCATTTTTGATCTTTCCGAAACTATCGACTGTCATTACTGCTTCATTTTTTGATAGGACGTCCCCCGGACCGCGTTGGCTTCACCAAAAAACCGTCTCCGCCACGCAACGACGCTGTGCCGCGCTCTGTGCTTTTCAAGCTTACATCATGAATTTAGGGGTCAAGCTGACCTCTCAGGGTCGGGTACTCTTAGGTTGTTTACCTCCTAAGAACCCCAAACTGACAACTAAAATTCCGCTCCATGCAATCTATAATGATTTTAGAAAATAGAATGGCCTACTATTTTCATTTATAGATAAAATGTTTCAAACATAACAATTTAAATAGATAAATTTGATTTCTGGGCCACTTCGTACGTTGTCACAGTGATAATAATAAGAGATCTCTAACAGCTTCAAATTGATTTTCACTGTGACAAGGTACGAAGTGGCCCAGAAATCAATTTGGTCGACCGTACTTGCAAAATTGCAACTCTATTCCGCTTGTTGTTGGTAAATCAAAATGTCACTAGTTTTGCAAGTAAACGCTAGTTTTCCGCTTCACTTTACATACGAACGTAAAAGTACGTCGTTCTCAATTGAAAACAGACCATCAAAGTCAATAAAGATTTGTAGATATATTCTAAAAACGAGTACATGTGGTTTGTCAAAATTTTGTAAAGATATGTTGTTTCAAACTAAACGGAGAATACATTTTGAACAAAAATCATTAAGCTTAGATATGTAGATTGACAACCTCCAATTTTAGCAAAAGCTAGCAAAGCAAAGGAATATTCCCTTTAGAAATATGTGTACAAACATTTAATGACTTGTTGGCTCGTCTTCAAATAAGAACTATGTTTGTATGAAAAGTTGGAGCGAAGAGAAGCCCGAATAAGGGGAGGGGTCAAATATTTTCATACAAAAAATAACAATAAATATCGCTAACTTACTAAAGAAACAACAAATTGGATGGCTCTTACTGTTACTCTAATAGATCTTCGTCTAAATATTCTACCGACTGCCCACCACCATCATTGTTCTGTAAACCACCATGGTTCCTAATAGCCGAGGAAATGGCCTCCCCTGCTACTCTGATGGCAGTGGCTAAGGTCTCTGCTGCCTGTGTTATTGTAGACCGGAATAATTCATGATTCCGGTCTAATGACCCTTGCAGTAATTCTGCTGGTTTGGGCCGCGAAGGTCTTTTCCGCTGTCGTCGTTGCGACGAGGTAATAAATGAGCGAGGAAGAGTACGTTCTGGCCTATGAGAACTCCGCAATTGGGCTGAAGATGATGGAGGTTGAACAGCAGCAGATGATGGCTGGACAGCAATTGGTGGCTGGACAGCACCTGGTGGGTGGTCAGCGACTGATGGCTGGATAGCAATTGGCAGCTGGGCAGCAACTGGTGGTTGTTCATCAACTGGTGCCGGTGTTGAAATTTCAACAGAACCAACCTAAAACAAAGTGACAAGTGCATAAATTTATACTTTATTTACTCGTATACTTAAAGAAGTAGAAAAACCTCGACATTTTTATTTCAAAGTTTAATGTCTCAAAAACATGGCTAAGAACCATCTCCGCGATCAAGACTTTCGATTAAAAAAAACCACACTCAAATCTGTTCATCCGTTTAGGAGCTATGATGGCGCAGACAGACACACACTTACACAGATACACATGTTTAATTTACCTTTGGCTGAATGTATCTCGTAGAAAATCCAAAAAGCCACTTAACAGTTTCTTTATAAGAAAAAATATGAAAATTATCCACTGGGACTTAATCGCGTACAAGTGAAACTGTAATTCAGTTTTCGCCCGCGTAACTGGCTATTACTAGCTGCGCCAGAGGCGCGCACCGTATCGTGCCAGAACGGATGGATGTATTTGGCGTATAGTGTTGGGAAGCCTAAGGTTCTGTAGGTGATGGGTGGATGGATGTCATTCTTTTGTTATAAAATGGGTGCTGACCCTTACTGAGTCTACCAAGAGGTGGAGGTTATTGCCATCATAATTGTATATCCTAAGATCCTAAGCTTTATTAACCATTTGAGGTGCTACAATCCAAGTTAAAATCAGGACCTACATCTTATTATTTAAAACAAGTGCGAGTCGGACTCGCGCACGAAGGGTTCCGCACCACAATGCAAAAAAAAAAAACAAAAAAAGCAAAAAAAAAACGGTCACCCATCCAAGTACTGACCCCGCCCGACGTTGCTTAACTTTGGTCAAAAATCACGTTTGTTGTATGGGAGCCCCATTTAAATCTTTATTTTATTCTGTTTTTAGTATTTGTTGTTATAGCGGCAACAGAAATAGGTACATAATCTGTGAAAATTTCAACTGTCTACGGACGGACGGACGGACGGACGGACGGACGGACGGACAGCGAAGTCTTAGTAATAGGGTCCCGTTTTACCCTTTGGGTACGGAACCCTAAAAAAAGGTGACTTACTAGTGGAGTCTCCAGATTGGTAAATCCATCCACTGCAGCTGTTCCTACGACCTCCAAAACCTTAAGTTCTGTGTCTGTCAGTGGGCGGACTAATGCAGGACCTCCACCAGTGCCCTCCGTTTGATCTCTGTATTTTCTGTACTTAGATTTGACCTTCTGTGTCCACTGCGACCAAATCTGCAATTATAAAGGAATTTTACGACATGTAATTTGAAATATGTAGAATGTTTTCTGTGCTTCTGGAAGTATATGAACTCAGGCAACCTTTTTATGTTAATAAATTATCCCCCATAAGCTCGCCTCTCCCCTCCATACAAACATAGTTTCATTCTCATTTTTAAGCAATAGGCAATAAGTATGCTAGATTTTTATGAAACTTTGTGTACAGTCTTAATCGAAAATATTGACGCGGAATTAGCGAATGTAATTAATTAAAAAGTATGCGATGGCCTTAATGGCAAGATCTTATGAGCACACAGATACATATTTTTAAATTTGATTTACCCCCTGATATTTATGTTTAGATTGTATAATAAAAAATATAGCAAATCAATCAATTGCATGTACAAAACTTCATTTCAGTCAAGAATTTTGTTTTATATAAAAATGAGGATATAGCTCTATGTTCATAAGGCAAGGTGAATTCAGCCAAGTTTCAAACTTCAAGAAAGTTCCAGCGTTACCAATATAAACCAACATTTCTTTTTCACTTCATTTAAATTACCCATCACATGATGCTTGTGTTTTGGGCTCTAGATGTTAATAGGCAAATAGTATAATTTAATATCTTCAAACACAAATTCAAAAGAATTTATTTTTTATTTGTTATTTATATTTAGGAGTACCAACAGCTGCAAAAACATGATATAGTCTTAGATAGTAAAACAAACTAAACTTTGCTTTGTTATTTACACTGGTTCTACCTCTAACCCTCTTGTGTGGGATCTTGAAGCATTAGAGAGATAATTCTCATCTGTTCATATTATTCAGAAGCCGATACAATTTATCACATGACCTTAAGACAACTGACACATTTAATATTGCTCCCATGTAACATGTACTTGTGCCTAGGTGCACGCTAAAATCAAGCTTAAATTGAAAAACCATTGGCTGCTCGGCCTGTTTAGCCTAGTTGGTAGTGACACTGCTAATGAAGCTAGAGGTCCAAGATTCGAATCCTGGTAAGGGCATTTGTTTCTGTAGTGAGCAGAAACATTTGTTCCTGAGACTTGGTAGTTTTCTATGTATTTAAGTATATATCTATTAAATATATCATCACCTAGTACCCATAACACAAGCCTTATTGAGCTTACTTAGGGACAGGGACTAGATTGATTTGTGTAAAAAAATCCTCTAATATTTATTTATTTTATTTTGATTCCAACAGTACTTACACTCTGCCACTCCGCCACTGTCCTTCGACATCCGTGACTATTAAGAGTAACAGTTAGGGCCGCCTAAAATGCTGCCACTTTGGGGCTAGCCGTATTTCCTGAAAAGATACACATTTTACCCATACACAAATACATACAATAAAAAAAAAACTTCATGACACAGGTAGTTGATTATAACAAGGTCATTATCATTAACATTACAACTAAACCAATATAAGCCTAGTCAAATAGACCAGTGGGATTTGTACCAGGTGCAAAGGTGTCCATCACTACACAAGTAACATTTCCAATAATTTGATATACAGATTGGTCTTGCCTACTCCTACAAATTATAGTAAGTTGATCTTCCAAGGCTCTTACAACAGAATTTGCAGCTGTTTTCGTGGGTCTGATTATTTTAGCAGCTTCAGTTTCAGCGCAGTGGATGCGGTAAGGCGTTGTCGTTACGGTGCTGTGGCGATATTTGTACGGTACCTAAACTTCTCCATTCTCGAAAGTGGTAACCGGAGTTCTGCGTTGGCGTTACATTCAGGTCCCATGGAACACGAACGCAGAACGCCGGTAACGGCTCTAGAGTCGACGGCTAGAACGAACTCGAGACACAATTTGAGATGAAGAAAAGAGGAATTCATTTCTTCATCTCAAATTGTTTTCACCTTATGTCACATCATATTAGTAAATAAACATGCTTACCTCTTGCTAACATCAAGTTAGCATGGAGATGCTCTACGAGCACCTCCTGTTGCGTTTTATTGCTCCGCTTTCGCGACACCGACATTTTCCACGTTTTCCACAAACAAAACCAAACAAATTGGAATACAAACAAGTTTACAAACTTCTTCGTACTTGACAGCAGATTTTTTTAAATGTTGCCTATTAAAATTTGATTAATTATTTTTAATTACATAATTAAAAAGTAACGTTTTAGTGGTCTAAGGTGTGTACACTAGTGTTAAATATATGTAATGGAATAAAATTCATTAAATTATCATATTTCACCCAAAAGAAAATACGATTTTACAGTTTTTATACAGATATCATTCATTCATTCGTTCACTTATTTTTTTAAAGTGGCAACACACTCAATTCAACTTAGAAATTTTAGAATCCGTCTAAAATCTGGCTAAATTTAGTCAGCTTGACGTTCTGGAATAGCACTTGTTAAATCCGCCGTCTAAAATATGATTAAAACGTAGACATTTTAATTTTAGGCTATTTAGGCGATGTGCACGTAGAATCGCGTCCATAGCCTGTATACTTATCTAGTATCTTTGACTTAAGTAATAAGTTGCAGGTAGAGAAATAAGGCAAATTAATGTAGGAAGTTTCAGCGATCTATACGGAGAATTAGCTGGAAGTGAGAGGAAAGTTGTTCGGCTTTCGCGGCATTTACTAATGCAGTGTGTGGTGAGGCCAGGTGAACTTTAGTTTAATTTCAAACGCATAGTTGGCAACGGAGTGCGGTTTATAGAGTGGGTTCTGGCTCTATGCAGATTAAATTATATAAAAAAAACCGGACAAGTGCGAGTTGGACTCGCCCACCGAGGGTTCCGCCCTTTTTAGTATTTGTTGTTATAGCGGCAACAGAAATTTTCGCGAAAGCAACGGTTTTCACGGTTTATAAGATACGAGTACAGTCTGGTGACAGACATAGTAATAGGGTCCCGTTTTTACCCTTTTAGGTATGGAACCTTAACAAACGTTAATTATAACCAGCTGTGTATTTTTCATATACTCATAGGTACCTACTTCCTAGCTTGGATACGGTGACAACTGTCATCGCAATATAATTTTGCGTTTTAAAAGTGGTTTAAAGGTGTGTGGAGATGACAGCAGTCACCGTATCCAAGCCATGTGTAAAATATTATAAACGGATAAATGTAGTTCAACGTGATTATAACATACATTGTATATTATAAATAGAGTCTGTTCGGAAAGAGAAGAGTCGTGGGATCCCAATACATTCCACGATTCTTCTCTTTCCGACCAGACTCTATGTACCTACGTCAACACCATTACATTAAGCGTAATATAATTGCTATCTAACTTAACCTAACTTTTATTAAGATCTCTACAAATCTTATTCAATTGTATTCCATTAAGTTCTTGTGTGGTACAAGTAGGTACACAATAAGTACCAACACATACACGATGTACCAGTCACTAGCAAACCTCCTTTGAAGTCAAGTCGCAACGTTTAGCCGCTGACAATGCAACACAAATATGCTCTGATAGTGACGTGACAGCACACAATTCGGTTCCTGCATTTGTAAATTTGGTTTTACATTAGTCAAGTACCCTTCCATAAAATATCTTAGCTTTCAAGAATTTACTTTGCCTGCTACTTTAGCTTAACATGTATCGGAGGACATTTTTTGAAATCTTGGTTAGATAAATACAACCGTCGACAGCTCTTTCCAATTTAATTGGTCTGAGTTGTACCTGTCTTTCTATATCTACACCCATCATAATAATTTGCTTGCCCTTTTCCCATCATTTCGAGTCGGGCCAGCATGTCCCTTTCCTCCATACCTCTTTATCATTCGTCATCACATCATATAACTGCTTTCTTTTCGATATATCTCTCACAAAGTCCATCCACCTTTTCTTTGATTTTCTACACCCAATAGGAAATACAGACGACACACGGTACACTGGTTACCGACGGCAATGCGAAATTTCAGCCGATTTTCTTTTATTAACAAATTGATTTGGTTTCCATTTCATTTTGATACTACCTCGAAATCAGGAATGGTCTCAGAAGGCATGTAATTTTTATTTTAGTCTATAGTTTTTACTCGCGATAGCTGAAGAGGCCGGTTCAAATCCGGAGGGCTCGGTCACTTTTTCTTTAGTATATGAGTTTCTTGAGTAGTTGAGTTCTTTGTCTACCCCGAACATTTTTATTAACTAATTTCGGGTAGTTTAGTGGTGTTTTATTAATATCTCCGTTGACATTTGTTGGGACGTCAGTCTTTCCGTGACCACGCTGGTGCAACTCAGCTGAAACGTCGGAATTAAAGGTAAAAACAATTAAATTATATCGCGGTAGACCCGTTTGTGTAATTTAATAAGTATATGAGTTATATGAGTGACATCTATTTAAGTTTATAATTTATATATATTATTACTCCTTAAAAAAACAACTCAAAAATTTGATTTGCTTGTTCCCAAAGTTTAAACCTTATCAAATAATGAAAACAGAATCAGCTTCCCGAACAAGAAAAACTAAAAATCTAACCGTGTCGAAAACTGGTTTCAATAAATTCCAAAACCCGGAACATCACTATTTATTTATTGTGTCAAACGGAACGCTTTGAATCGTACAGCTTTGGATTTGCTTTTAAATTGGCAAACACTGTTCGAACAATTCAATTGATTTACCGAACAGTTCGCAGTTTCCGCTGATTTCACCTGAACAATTGATCATGAAATGGAATGCACATTATGAGTAATGTATGTACAGTATATATTGCGCAAATTATGTTCAATTTCTTGTGATTTCATCTTCAATATTATATATTATTACTTAGATAGTTGCAGTACTAGTAAATATTCAAGACGGACATCCAGCGTATATTCTAAATAGCTAGAACGTTTTACATTTAATTATACGAGGCAATTTATTAAGTATTTCAATATTTTATATTACTCATCTCAACACTCAGATTAATGAAACAATATTTTAATTGAAATGGTATTTATCACTTTAGTTAAATTAAAACATCTCGTTCGCAACATTACGAGTAAGTAGGTACTAAAACTATTTTGCTACTATACCATCACCAAATTTATAGGCAAATTAACATTTCAGAAACAATTCAGAGGCAATTTAAATGAATATTAAATATACTTATGTTTATCCCAGTAAATTTATAAGTTGTCCATAGTTCGAATAATACTTGATCAGGCTGTAGAAATTATCATTAATTATTAAAAGTAGGTACTTAGTAAGTTTCTGATCTCGGAGTCTACAAAACCTAATTTAATTCCAATATTTGTTTGAAATTCTAAATCGGGGAGGCTGATAGGGGAGTAGTACGTGATGAAGGTTCCTTGGTGGGGTAGGATGCCTCCTGATACTCAAGGTTAACGCTCACATACACATTCAGTACCAGAGAGTGCTACGCGTTACGAGGAGCGTAGCTGATAACATGTGAAAACCCGTATGTAGCGGAAAGCGACAACGGACTGAGCGTCCGCCTGGCGGATTCCTAGCAGTGAATCCGTTAATGAGGTCTTCGAACGAGATCTCAAGCCGTGCCATGAAGTTTTATTTTCCCAAAATGTATTGGAAATGACAAGTGTCCAAATTTACACCTATGCAGCGGGCAAAAGATGACATTATCATTGACATACCACGGTATTTATTATTCTTTATCGCCTTGGAAAAATGACATCAGTCAGACATCAGACAGACAGTGACATCTGTTTACAATTCTGACCACTTTATTCATCAATCTTAGCGCATGTCGCTCGATTACACCTAACGCCAGAAAAAAAAACATATAAATATATTGAATATTTTGAAGTTATTGTGAATAAAAGAATTCACAAAAAAAATATTCATAAATTTAATAAGATCTCTTGCCTTCAACATGCAAAATAGGAAAGCAAAAATTAAAATATGAAGCTGCTTAATTAGTACGAAGCCGGAACAAACGCGGAAGTTGTCGGATTAAATATGTACGACGACGGATTTATTCCCCTCCGCGCCGTTTACGGGTTAAGAACAGAATACGTGTGCAATGAATAAGGAATAAAATGTCATAAAACCTGTTCAATCGATTGTTTATTGTCTGTAGTGAATTGTTTACAACGTAGCGTAAGGCATTTTTGTTAACATACTATTTTAGGGTTTCGTGAACACTTTCGATTCTGGTAATGAAGAAATGGTTCCATGTATAAATAGATTTGTGGGGCAAAGTTTTTGTATAACCCTTGTGCTAATATTGATACCCGAGCGAGCGGAATTCTCTAATATTGAACCACGAGCGTAGCGAGTTAGCAAAGTACATAATTGAGACAAAAGGCAAAAACCCGCGCGAATACTATTTCATCTGTCACAATTTTCTCGCGGCGCGCCATACCTTTTGTCCTCTTCTAATTTCCTGGCTTTACGCCCGCACTTAAAGGAAGACGTGGACTGTGTAACCAGGCCGTGTAAAAGCATCGTTTGCTCGAGTGACGCCGAATTCATGAGCTCACTCTCGTCTCTCGTTACTTGCCTCTTTATCTCTCTTGCTTATTCGAGCGATAGAGACAAAGACAACAATTTTCAATTAATCGATGTTGGCGGTAGGCCCGCAGATCTTCGGATCGCAGTCGCACATTGGCTTTCAAGTCCGGTCAGAAATGCACCGAAACTAACTGGATCTAACCGAGGGTCTGACAGCCGGTTCAAGTCATCAAAGTGAAAGATTTGATTATTACTGAGTAGGGCAACCTCTGTTATCGGCAGACTTTGATTGGCAGTTTAAATGTGGGACGAATTAAAATAATGAGGAACCAACTTTATAGAAATCCAGAGAGATTGGAATACGAAGCAAAAGTTTGAGTGCCAACTCTAGGGGATAATTTTATTATACATATAGGAGAAAAACTTAACCAAATGTTAACCTATCAATCAATCATCTCTCACATATAATTCCTTTTTTTTATATAGCCTATTTCGTGTCCCACTGCTGGGCAAAGGCCTCCCCTTTTTTCCGCCCCTCATCACGGTTTATTGCATGTTCCCACCAGTCGCTGCAAAAAGCGTCAAGGTCATCCCGCCATCTCTTTATTGGACTGCCTCTACCCCGGCTAATCCGCGGTGTCCATTCGGTAGCCAACTTGGCCCACCGATCCGGGTAAAATTTCGTATAAAATTTCTCTGTATCTTTTTCTGTAAAGGGAATGTGATGTTTTTCTCATACTCCTAACTTAATCCTATTTTGATTTCATTGTAGGTTACACACGTGCTATCGTCTCGTAAAACGGTTTATGGTATATAATGTACAGTCAAATAATTTAACTTCAGTACCATTTTGTACCTTGTCACAGTGACAATCAATAAAGTCGTTACGGACCTCATCCTTTTGTAACTGTGACAAGGTACGAAATGGTGCTGAAATTAAATTCCTTGACACATTAAGCCCCAAGCTACCGCAAAAATATCCGGCAAAGCATCAATAACATTAATCAAAGCAAGGAATAATTCATCATTCGGTCAACGTAATGAAATCACCGGGCCGTTAACTGGTTATATTTGCCCGGCAAACACGGACTGATTAGGGTTAATTCGGGACGTTTGGGGGGTTAAGCTATTGTGAACTTTTAATATATTAATAATGCTTTGTTGAAAGCTTGCTGATCTATTGAAATTCAATTGTGGACTTGTATTTATACTAATAATTTAGTAGCTTGGTAATAATTGATGATTGATTTATGGCATTATTCATAAACGTTGGTTAAATCTAACAAACCTTGATTACCGGTTGATTTTGTCCCTATTCGCCATTTTGACATTTCTGTTTATTTGAAAGACACCAACTTTAACAGAGGTTTGAGGTTGCTATGTTTTATGAAAAGGGTTAGATATTAATCAAATAATAAATGAATAGTCTAGCTAGTCGAAATAAAATATAAACTTCTATTAGGTAGGTATATGTATAAGAGGTTCTTAAGTAGAATACAATGTTAATAAAAACAAATTACCCACAAAGTATTTCTGACACTATGTCTCTTCTCTTGATTCTTGAAATATTAACAAGATATTACAGCTCAATACTATTATATTACTATATTGTATAATTTCATAAGTTATATGAAAATTAAAGATCTTTTCTTCAATGCAATCTTAATTTTACTATCATATAAATATGCAATCCAGAGCTGCAAAAGTAACTTACGAATTAATTACAATTAGTGTAAAAGAAGACCTAACTTTAAAATATGCTCAAGAAATTTATTTCTAACCGTATTTTCATCTAATAAAAAAGATGAATATAAAAAGAAGTTATAAAAAGAACACCCCTTCTAAGACGTCCGCTTGCGGCATGGAGCCCATAACGCTGGCTGCGTTACCTCTCTGTATTGCCAGCGATATGCGCTGGGAGAATTTTCATCTTAATCATATTATATTTTAGAAATTATCCTTGATGATATCAACCTTGTCTCTAAAATATTAAATGCTGTGTTTGAAATAATTATACGAAGCACAAAAACAAACATAAGTACCATTTTAAATGCATTTTCAAGAATAAGCCCCTTTCTCTGCAGTATCGTTTATACGATATCGGGGCCCGATTCAGATTTAACAAATTGTTACGGGTTTGAACTGGTTTTGACGATCTTCTTGCTGGCAAGTCTTTCACTTCATTTCGCATGCGCAATCAGCGTGAGCTATCTTCAAGGTCGTATCAAAATAAGATCAAAGCCGTATAAAGTTGTTAAATTAGAATCGAGCTCCGCGATTCAAGCGCAATACAAATACAATTGGATGCAACTGCCCTCCAATACTTTCAAACAATATCATACAGCTTCGGAATACCAAATTGCGTTATCGTACGGCAATATGGAGGATATACGAGTATGGGTATTTGAATCGACAAACTATAAATGGTATCGGGGCAATAGATCTCGTATCTGGAATCCAAATATAAGATTGCTTTTATCTATATGAGTGGGATGACCGGTGAATATCGATATGTTAAGCTGCAAATGGAAATTAGTTAAGTTAAAATAGTGCTTGAGTTAACAATACGTACGCAATATACGTATATTGCGTGCTGAATTATTTTATAAGGAAAAAAAACAATGGGTTGCACTCAGGGAGTGCCGGCAGAAGTGAAAACTCAATGACTAGTGAAAATTCACTATGTATAATTGAGGTTAACGCCATCTAGCGTTAGCGTTAATTACTTAAAACACCTAAGCACATTACTGTTAGTACTCGAGTTATATTAATACCAGTTAGAGCGAAACTCACTAGATGGCATTTAATTAAATCAATAAAGAAAAACTCAATGACATTACATGTAACAGTTTTTCATGTAATGTCATTGAGATTTTCTTTATTGATTTAAATGCCATCTAAATGAGTGGCCATCTAAATCTTACGGTCACGTGATCGTCTTACGCTGTCTCGAGTTTAACATTTTTCCCCACCTCAAAAAGTGCACAGCGCCGCTAAAGAAGTTTTCACTTCAAAATTAAGTTGTAAGTATTAAGTAAAACACATGAAAGTGACTTCACCTTGGAATATGTGGTCGTATCAAAAATCCACGTTGTAAGTATAGGTTCAGACTGTATAGGAAGAACCAAGTCTCTTTACCAAAACATGCTGATATTTTTGAAAACTCACATAAAATAAGATTTTGCGAACAAACGCTGTAATGGTGAGTGCAACCGACCCTTATTATTATCGGAAATAAGTTATAACATTAAGAAAAATAGAAGAAGCAAATTCTATTCTTTCGTGTATAAAAGTATAAGTTACTTAAATACCTACAAAACTGATGCTTTTTAAGTTTACCTCTGTGGCACGCACATTGCCAACTCTTTGTAAACCATAAGGTTCTTAAATTGGGACAATTAATTTTGAGCCACTTTTGATTATTATATACCAAGGCTTCTGCGTGAAGTAACGTGAATTCGAACGGCATAATCTCTCATCAAACTAATTCATCCGAAGCTTATGGCGGCGAAAGAGATTCCAAATCAAAGGATGGTCTCAAAGGCTTCCAAATTAAGGAAAATTCTATTTAAATAGCGCACGCGATACCCACTCCTAATTTGAAAGGGTATAAGGACCAAGTTAGGGTACTGTTTGGTAAATGAATAAGATCGGGCGTAAGTAGATAAGATTTGGAACTTTTACAAAACGTCATAGTGGATTTCCCGTAGACGTGCTTGGCCCATTTGCCAAGTGGGCCTTATTTGCGTTGCCAAGGGTTTGTTTAATTAGTGTTCTCAAGTATTTTAATACTTAGTTACGTTAATAATAATTATGCAACTCTCTCAAAATTTGTAGTTGGGTGGCGGGTTGCCGTCTAGTGGTAGAAAAGTATCTGTTAGACAATCGGGACCTAATTTGACTTAACTAATTTTACTTTAAGTTATAGCTGGCGGGTGTTTCTGACATAGACATAGACATAGAAAAACTTTATTTAACATCACATTAATGGTACATTTGAACCTACTTACTTAGATCTGGGCGATTCTCAGAGATGACGTTCGGTGCCTGACTTCGGTGCCGAATTTTATTTTTTACTTATTTGATACACGACTTCATTTCCTAAAATCTAGCCTTAATATAAAAAATATTGGTAGTGGAGGCCTCCATTAGAACCTTATAGTTTTTTTGATATTTGAGATTTAAAAAACACCGAAATCATGTGCAGGCACTGAAATCAATTTGCCTCACCGAATTCAAAAACGCTTACACAGAAATCACACTTCAATATTATATCTAAATTATATTATAATCTATTCATATTTTTCATTATTATTTGATGATAAGTGATGTATGGGGTTCTTCAAAAAAGGAGTGTACAGGTTTTTAAAAAACGGTCGGCAACGCGCATGTAACACCTCTGGAGTTGCAGGCGTCCATAGGCTACGGTGACTGCTTACCATCAGGCGGCCCGTATGCTTGTTTGCCACCTATGTGGTATAAAAAAAAATGTAGCGAGGCTAATGATATCGCATAGCTTACATAAATTTAATAGATAGTACCTTTGTTTACTCGAGATTTTAAAATAACCAAGTTGCGGCTTATGAAACAACATCTCTAGAAGATATCCCACACTAATTGACTATCCTCATACAATAGGGCGAAGTACGTATGGTCCCGAAAC
Source organism: Cydia amplana (assembly GCF_948474715.1). Lineage (NCBI taxonomy): Eukaryota > Metazoa > Arthropoda > Insecta > Lepidoptera > Tortricidae > Cydia > Cydia amplana. Next base: position 22,000,689 of record NC_086070.1, read on the forward strand.
GAGTTTTAGACATGTCGACCACAAATTCGCACATACTTAAGTGCCATGAAAAAGAAAATGTTTGTTGCACACAATCCAACGGCACACTCATCAAAAAGAAACTTATGTTACCTACACCCGATAAACAAGATACTTTTGAGTGGTGTTCAATGCTCAAAAATTTTTAATGCACTTATAAAACAATGTAAACAATACGGAAAACAAGTATTTTGCTAGACTTAAAAATATGTAGTATTTTTGAATGACAGAGTTTTAAAGCGTGTATTCCCTCAATTTAAAACTATTTAAAGTTGTTGACTAATGCTTAAAGATCTAATCACCTATTCATTATGATCTCCTGCACCGTCAAACACTTGAGCTAAATTGTAACTCCGATATTTAGACATAAATACATCAGACATTGAGGATTGTTAAAACATTGGCTATGTTGAATTTGTGTTCATGGCTATGCTTTAGAAATATTGATCAGTACCTACCTACGTTCAGTGCCTTTGAAGCGATCTCGACATTCGAAGGAGACTTTATTTTTAATCCCTTGTTTTGTGGGTGCACCTTGCATAGTATGTAACTACACAAGTTATTTTAAACGAAGTGGGATCTAATTAACTACATTTATTTAAATTGGCTCAAGTTCAAGGTATCGTGGTGTAGGAGGGCCACAAGTGATACAGAGGACAAATTCACATAATATACTCCATTGGTTTGAAGAGAAATTAAGACAACAGCGGATAGAGAGAAAGAGACATTGGGTCTACGATTTTCAACATACGATACGTCTTGTGAAAAAAAAAAACTACTCATTGTAAACTAGTGATTTTGTTTACCTATACTATGATTTAATTTAAGTACATAGTTTTACGTTTATAAAACATATCTTGTACTTTTTAGGTGTGATAAGTTGGAAAATAAAGTACAACAAACTAGTTTACAAAGCAGGATTTGAATTCGGTGATCACTTTCTTGATATCGGTGGTCAAAAAATCCACTGAAACCAAGGAAATCAACACCAGTGATGTCAAAATTAATCGCTTTTTAGCAATTACAGAAATAGTATGAATGATACAGAGGAGATGTAATAATGATGGGTTTACGTACTTTCGAGGATTTCTTAATCACTTGCGTAACGATAAAGACACTAAAACTGTGGGAGAAAATTGCACCACCGATCTCAAAAAAACATAGAACCAAACCCACCGAATGACAGAGAAACATTTAAAAAACTACCTTAGTATACTGTGACTGCACCTCTACTTTATTCAACGGTTAAGGCACAACTAAAGCATACTTTGTTTGAGCCACTGAGTTCCTGGTCTACAACTTTGTAAGTGTACCGACATGGTTTGTAAATTACACCGAAATCAGTCAGTAGCCCGGGACACATCGTAAATTTGGTTTTATTCAATGTGTTGAGCTAACACATTATTTTGATTTATAGAATATGATCAGTTAACTAATACCTTATGCGTGAATACCGATAATAACTTCGATATAATTCCCCATCTTGAGTAATAATTTTTTGTTTCAAAAAATCTGGGCGCGGGACACGCCCACCGAACATCATTTTTCGCATTTGGATATTTTTTTCATGTATTATATAAATAACAAATAATTAGTTTGATAGTGTTCCAGACAGAATATATGCTGAAGATCATGCCTGAATTAATTCAGATTTATTAAACAGTAAATTCAATAACTTTTTGCCCCGGACACGTAAAAATGGCCCTCCTGAGAAATGCCCATCTAATAATGTGTATTTAGTCTAAGCATTTAAACATAAAATCTTAAACACTTAAAAACAAATAAAATTTATGTTTACATATAAACAAAACAACGTGATGTTAAAAAGGGGCTCGACTCAGCATAATGTGGTTCCTGTCAATGGACGCCTTGCCAGTCGCCACTAATGCCTTTGTGGTCCAGCAATTAGTATACTTATCACTACTAATTGCATCTTGTGTGCGTTCAATGCTATTCGCGGTAATCCAATAACCCCAACATGCTCAACCGTCCGATTAGAATTATGCCAATATGAAATTAGATTCCCTGTATCAATATCGATTGCCTTTGATATTAGGCATGATCAGTGTAATTGTGTTCATTTTCTGTTAATACGTATAGTTGTGGTATAGATTTATACCTACATCTAAAATCTAAATACATGTAAAAGCTTCATCGCTTTACCGCAATCCTGAGTACCTATAGTTATATTAAATTTCAGTTAAGTACCTGTAATGAAACCCTATGGATCTCATATAATTGTTACTATGACAAGAATGTTACAGAAATCACATTCCTCGACCATACAGGATTCACAGCTATCTTACAAACTGAAATGAGTTTGCTGTTTAAATTTGCAAAAATATGATCATGTGAAAATAATTAAGCTTAGAGCAGACTTACATAACATCGTATTATTAAGGCCTGATCACTTCAAAACAGTACTTATACGCTTTGTATGTTACGACTTACGAGTTCTTGTATTGAGTTTACAATTACAGTTCTAAAGTTTTATCACACTTTGACTTCAATTCTACACTCACCGATATCAAGCGTGGCCACAGCGTCCTTGACGAGGCGGTACGTGTCTCCGTTGATCCTCAGGAAATCCACGCATCCGAGCAGACCGTCAGACAAGCCGAGCTTGCCTTGCAGCCCTGTGGTGTTGCCGGCGCCGCCGACCCACACCGGCTCGCGGAAGGTCATGCGGGAGAAGAGACCCTGTGAAGAGAGGAAAGCGGTTAGATTGGATAGACGTTGATATCCGTCGTGCCTAATAACTCACATAAATGAGCAAATGCGACGCACTGATTATACTTCTCTCGACGAATGACGAATGGTCTTCAGACTAATATTGCCTATATTGGCTTCCAAATTAGTAACTTCAACAGAAAGAGGCATCAAATAAAAAGAGCAAACTAAAGCAATTTAAATGAAGGGAGGGGCATTATCGGCAAAGTTAGCGTAATTGCCGCGCGTTAGGATGGCTTCTTCAAATGTTGCCAGAGCAGGGCCATTATGCAAAAATTGATGCTTGAAGCCTAGTTTGGCTGAAGGCAGAAGATATACGCGACTTATTTATTTATTTATTTATTTATTTTCTTTATTAGTACAGCCCTAAATGACACTGATGCGATTTTCGGATGCGGCTTAAGTATAATTGTGACGATATCTATGAAAAGGGACCTTATTGTCGAAGGCGCTTACGCCATTATTTACGATGCTCTGATAGAAATACAATATCCCGTGACGCTGTGCTGCGTAAGCGCTATCGACAATAAGGTCCCTTTTCATAGATAATGCCCCAAATGGCCCCAATTTAGTAACTAGTTTATACACCGATGGTAGTCTAAGATTGCAGGTGGTTATCTAACTACAATCTTAGACTACAGCAATATGTTTAAAATTAAGATCGTATACCTATATGACCTCCTCTGTTAGTAAACATAGGAAGTTAATTGACCTTTACAGTACCATGCCAACATCCATAATGAGCAATATATTTCCTAATTCTGTCCGTACATCGAATGCGAGGCAATCCATTCGGCATGCCAGCACAGGTCTTAAACTATCGTCGCTGTTCGACTTGATTACCAAGCTAACAAACCGGTATAAGGGTGAACTCCGACAACACCCACACACACTGTGAGTCATATACTCTGAATCCATTTTCGAACAAATTATGTTAGGACTTCGTCGGCTAAATTCAGCCGAATGAAAATGCCTGACCAACAGGCGATTACGAATTTGTTGAATCCGGATTTGTCGCCAGTATACTCACCAGAATAGGGCTAAGATAGCCGGCTCTTTATCATTTGTCACCATGGCTGTCACGTTCTAACAAATATGTAAGTGCGAAAGTGACGTATAGCATGACAAGTGATAAAAATGCGACCATGATACTCGTAGCTGGTCAGGGGCCGTAAGCCAAGATGACAATCTTTTATCGATATAGGTACGCCAATCCAAAAGTAAAAAAAATAGTAGGTATATATTTAGGGCTAAGTCCTGATATTTGAATGCTTCATTTTCGTTGCAAAATTAAAACGTTTGATGTACTTATGCTAACGATCGTCCAAGACAGCCGTCAGTACCCCTCCAATCTAAAATCGATCGATGATTCAGATTTGGAGCACGCGTACCGACAATTTACGCTTACGGCGCGATTCGGGAAATGATTTAGAGATTCACTAGATATGAAATAGTAAAGATATGTGACGTTTCACTGCAAAAGGTACCATGAGGCTGAATATTGGAGCGGCGTTAATAATAGCTTAAGCGCCAGCCGCCATAAGGTACCTTTTGCCGTGGAACGTCACATATTTTTACTATTTCATCATCAATCAATCTCTAATTCATTTCCCGAATCGCGCCGTTAGGTATTCTGGTTTGACTGAAGCGATGAATTTCGTGGACGATGGGAACATAAGTCTCGGGAAGATAAAATAAACTGTGATAGACGTGATAGATGTGGGGGCAGCACGCCACGCTCCTAATTTGCTGTAACTTCGTAGGCTTTTCCTACCACGAAAAGCCGCGGTAATAAGCTGTGTGCATATATTTACAGTAAATAATAGTAGTCATTAAAAATGCCCCGCTGAGTTGTTGTAACTAAATTGAACAATAAACAATTTGTCAGTAACGAAATGTGCCGCGGTTTTTGCGACGAAATTAAAGCAATTTAATAAACACACCATACACACATATTAAATACTTAAAGAATTAACACATATTATATAACAGTAGTTAAACTGTCCAAAAGCTTCAAATAATAATAAAAAAAACTGTTTTATTTTTGCAGTTATGGAAGATACGATAAGACAGAAATGATTTAAATTTAGTCAGTTCAATACCAATCAAGATATATAGGTATTTATTTATTTTTTATATCAATATATATATAAGTAAATCAACAACGTTTTTAACGATAACGTCAATTTTCATTTTAGTCACACGAGTGAACTCCAAAAGAACTAGAATGTATTTGTATATAAATAAAGCCAGGTACGCCTCCAATACAGACGTCTACCCTAAAACAAATAGCGGCGTAGGAACGAGCTTTGTCACGGGATCCGTTCTTGTGGAAGAAAAATCCAATTGTCTGTGTCTACGGCAAAACGTTTGCGGAAATTCGTTGATGTACCGCGTCGGCTGCTGCATGTACTAGTAGAAAATCAAAAAATCACCTATATGGAAATATCTACTTGCGCTTCTAACTTCCTCAAAAATCTTTATTGTCAGTCACATATGCAACCCTTGGTCCAAGAAACGTCCACTTCCGGACTTTCCAAAAAATTGGGAAAGTACTGTGATAATTTTTTTTATAAATGGAAAATATTGTGACAAAATTCCGATTTTTTTATGTGGAAAATATCGCAATCCTTGAAACTTTTCTGCGACTCATCAGTAATCGGCATAACTCGCGGATTGACCGTCTAATAATCTAATATACTGTTTGCATGTGGAGATAGCAGAAAAGGTATTAGGGTTGGGAACCCCGCTTGCTTCCAACACACGTAGGTACGCTCTGCAGAGCCACGAAAAAATACACGGAGCTGGAGTGCAGATAGGTATAGGTATAGGTAGTATAAGTAGGTACATTTTCGAACACAACTTACGATGTTGATGAAATACAATCCTTAGGTACAGCTCCTTAGATACCTACAATAACGAAAAACAAACTAGCAAGATCTGAAAAATTCATTTATCCCTCAGACGAAATTAAGATGAAACGTCTAGCAAAAATTTAAAAATTCATAAAATATTGAAGTTAAAAAAGAAGGCGAAACTTGAGTAGGTAAAATTAGGCCGAAGATGAAAGAAGATAATCGAGATATGAAATCGGATTTACTTTGGCAGAACATAATATTTGATCAGAACTGGGAAATCTAATTTATCGCAGGCTAAATTTGTGTTGCTAGAAATCTGACATACCTAAGTGATATGCAGTCCTGAATAAATGTATAAATTTAGGTCTGATTTTGGGTCTAAACTGATCGGACGACGGTCTTGGACGATTGTCTGCATCCACAACAAACGACATCGCACGTTGACGCTCTTGCTATGCAATATAGGTGCTTTTTAATAACAAGACGTTTGCACTGTAGATTAGACGGGAAGCGCCGAGAAATTCCAACAAGTCCGGATTTTGTGTTCAACTGATTTCATCGGCCGTCATTGGGCGTCATCAGATAATGATGATTATATCGCAGTGGATGCGCACTCACGATCAACCCACCGGCCCAGGTTAGCTAACCATTTTAAGTAATTATTTGGCTGGACGCGCACCGTTACAATTTCAGAATCTGAATTCAGAATTCAGTTACTCCAAAGTTCGAATATTGCATACAATAGTTTAAATCCTAACCTTATTCCCAATACATACATCACCTACTTGTCACATGAACGGCACGTGGAATAGAACCAAAGTAATATCTCTATTCAGTTCACAAATCGAGTTATGCAAACTAAGACGTGTGCACATGCAAGTCCGCCGTGACAACCGATTGGGTGAGATTGTACGGCCATTTCAATTGAACTTTTTGGTCTATTGAAAACAGGAATGTAAGTTTAATATGATAACTTCGATTTAACATAGGAATTTAAGTTCGCTAAGTGCTATAGAGGTAAACCTCTTCTAAAATCGCGGAAACCATCGGACTGTAGCTACTTTAACTGGTTACTGGGTGACTTCCATGTACCTTTTGGGATGACACTGATGAGTGATGACAGTAGCTATTGTTTAGTTGAGTAAAAACCAGAAAAAAATAAAGCAACTTGTTAGACTCCGCATATCGTAGTGATTATGAATGTAAATTAAGTAAATGTTAATAAAGTAAATTTAGAAGTCGATAGAGTGAGATAGAATGAAGTGAACGAAGGGAATAGCGTTAACTACAACAATGATGAGGCACGCCATGCCATGCCAGACGTGCGGCGTTGTATGGAGGTTGTCAGTCTTCACAATTCACTAGCTTCTGCTTTAAACCTAAAGGCCAAGCCACACCGGATGCGTGTGCGTGACGTGCACGTACACGTACGCGTCCCGCTGCGTTGTAGAATACGAAAACACATAAGAGAGGACACACCGCTTGCGTGACGTGTGCGTGACGTGCGCGTACGCGTGACTTGCACGCAACGCAGCTCCGACGAGACAAACCGGCTGCGTACTGCGTGCACGCGTCCACGCAGCGGAGCGGCAACGTCGCTTCGTTGCGTGCAGTGATGACGTTGTGTTTAACTGCGATCCCTATGAGAGGGCGAACCGAGCAGGTTCGGACACGCACAGCTCGGTGCTGCATAGGTGCTGTGCGTGTACACGCGCAGCTCGCTTGTATTTATTTACAACTCGGTCGGTGCGCGTGCTGGTTTTTAATATGGATTCAGTGATAAAAGAAAAACTAATTAAAATCTTTCGTCAATACGAATGTATATTTACAACATAGCACAAAGATTACAAAATAATACGTCTTATATAAATAATTTGGCCTGTGGGAACAAATCGATGTTAGATATTAACCAGGCATGTTATATGTGTAATAATTGCAATGGCGGCAGTAGGTGAGCTGTTTCCATTTGCATCGGGAGTCACAGGATGTAGGTACTGTCGCAGGAGTATTTTATTTTACTGCACGCATGACTGAGCTGCAGCGTGCACCTGCGTGGCGTGTGCAGCACACTGCGTGGCGTGCACTGCGTGACGTGCGCGTCACCCGGTGTGACAGGGGTGCTGCGCACGTCACGCAGCGCACGCCACGCAGTGTGCTGCACACGCAGCCGGTGTGGCTCGGCCTTAACAACGGCGTGAGTGGTCTCTTGCAGCCAAAATATTTTCTTGTAGCACAGTATTTTCGTATGGCATGAAACGTGGTGAAATAGTTTTTAATCAAAATCAGTTTATCACTCTCCGCTCCCAGTTACAACTTGTACCCTCCAAATGCTAGCTCATTTTCCACAACCCTTTGAGTCGGACTGTGCAAATGAGGCACCAATGATCGCCTCCGCAATAGCATCGAGAATGGAACCTTGATATCTGATGAATAAAGTTACATTTAGAGGAATGAAAGAAAAGCGATGGAAAAAAGCAAGACTTTTTCATGATAGCTTTGATATTTTTGTCGATTAAGTGTCGGATATCTCAATGTTACGGTCCCTTCACTTTTTTTTATATTTTGAATGTTGATCAGTCAGCATCAAATAATTCGGAGCAGTATCCGGGAAGTATTCGAACACATTTAAGTTACTTCTGTTGTTACAAAATTCGAGTAGGTATCTAATGCTAATGCTGACTAGACATTCTGTTACAATAAGGAAATTTTAACGGAATGAAAAAATAATCGTGATTTGTGTCATTTCTGCTATTTTTTCTGATTATCGGTAGTATCCTAGTATCCTGAGAACAATCCTCTCGTAGCATCGAAATTAGGCGATTACCATTTTGTACTTTAGTACAGCTATTGTTGTAACTCGTTTCGATTGCTACGTCTTAATGCAACTCCAAATCAGACACTTACAAGACAACACCTCTCAACGCTAAAGCAGGGATCATATAAAAAACCTACATATACGATTTCATATAACGTCTCCACCCACATAAGCTTAATTAAGCCTGAACCTTTACGGGGTTTTATAGCCGCTAACCCTTCAGCGCTTACGGCCCCTCAGACGCTATTTAAGGGCGCTTTGGATACTCGTGTTATACGGGGTGCTTCATGTAACAGGAGCAATAAATTAAACTAAAGGCTGTACTCCTCAAACTGACCAACATTTGTTCAGCAACTTTTAAAAATTATGAATTCTTTAGACTTCCTTGTTTTCATACAAAATAAATATTGCCTTCAATGTACGCTGACATCAGTGTGTTTGACGTTGCTTGTCACGCTTTAAACATAACAAAATTTGCAATACATTGCGTCTTAGAATAAAACTTAAAGTGTAATAAAAATCAAAATATGAGTTATTTTCAAAAGTTGCTGAACAAATGTTGGTCAGTTTGAGGAGTACAACCTACAGTTTAATTTATTGCTCCTGTTACAGGAAGCACCCTGTATACGCATGTGATACGTGTAATGAGGAACCATTTGGTGGATTACGATTAGAATAGCGTTTAGTGGTTTTATGGCCGTTCTTAGTTAAAAGAAAAAAAAAACAACGGGTTGCACTCCGGGAATGCCGACAGAAGTGAAAACTCAATGACTAGTCCAAAATGTCTGCAGCACTATGTATAATTGACCCATCCTCCTTTCTCTTGAAAAACTTTAGTTCCGAAATTGCTGGCCAGTGAGCTTGTTTAAAATTCGAAATTCAAATTCGTAGCGTTTGTTAAAAATTCGAATAGAAATTGTAAAGTTACCTTGCAGACCTCGCATCTAAATATATTCGGTCATGATATTTTGAGTTTTATTCACCAGTACTAGAGTTCACTTCTATTAGCGATTTCATCAAGATGTAGCTTTATTGAATTATATTTGAGTGATATAAATTGATATTGATATTTATTGAAAGTTAGAATGTAACTGTGAGATCCTCGTATTTCAGCCCGTACACGATTAGAACCTTTTTCATGTAATGTCATTGAGTTGGCATTTAAAGCAGTAAAGAAAGAGTGGCCATCTAAACCTTACGGTGCTTACGGTGACGTGATCGCCTTACGCTGTCTCGAGTTTATCATTTTTTCCCCACCTCAAAAAGTGCCCAGCGCCGCTAAAGAAGTTTTCACTTAAAAAAAACCATTTTCAATTAATTTTTCATACCTATACAGACAAGAAAACACGTAGGTAGGTTACTGGTGAGTGGTGATATGTATGACTTAATTTAAGTGACTTAAAAATTAAAAACCGATATTTCATAAATATTCATCAATTTTTTTAGAAGAAACAAGAAATTTGATTTTGAAAACGTAGTTTTTTGCAATAATTTTAGTTGTTAAAACCATTCAGTACTGCGAGTGCTACGCGCTACGAGCGTAACCGATAAGATGTGAAAACCCGTATGTAGCTTTAAAGGACTACGAATAGAGCGGTCGCACGGTGGATTGCTGGCATTTTTTTCTAATTCCTGTTTCAAACCGCTTCTTCTATTACAAAATCACTAAAGATATTAGCATAACTTTCACGATTACGAATCCATCACCCTTTACTGAAAATCTCATCTAAATCGCTACATCCGATTTGGAGATAATTGTGTATATCGTACCTACACACAAATCATATGTCTTCCTACACGCATGACTGTCTCCGTCTCCATCATAAGTAGGAATTAACGTCGATTAAAACCAAGTCCAACCTGATTCGGTACTCATGTTTAAGGCTTCGCGCTAAATTAACACATCTTTATGGCTTTTATAGCCCTTAAACCCTTGACACCCTGGACTTACCCTTCTCAACAGTTTATTTTAATATACCGTAAAATGGTCCTGCTTTGCTTCAATATTTTCTCTAAAATAAGGAAATTATGAATATTTTTAAACTGTTTATTATTAAATAAACTCAAGAGCCTACGTGACCATAATATGGTGTGGTGTGATGTGGTGTGGTGGGGTGGTGGTGTGTAAGTGTAACCTGCAGAAACTTGCATGTAAGTATAGTACTTACATGCAAGTTTCTGCAGGTACTGTGATCAATTGATTTTCGGTCTAGATTTCGCATTTCGCCTAGATTGAAAATAAAACTAATAAGTAGATAAATAAATAGTTGTACGCTTTTGCTGTCAAAACTATCTAAACTCATCGCTTTCAGATAAAGAACTTCCGTTCAAAGTTGCCCGTTAAAGTTAAAGTTAAGACGAAACAGGAGCTGAGATTTAAATATTTTAGGTAAATATACCCGTCTCGCTAACGGAAGCGGTTCCTAAAACTAGTGCGATAAGGACAAGACGAAAAATCCTGCGTAAAAATCTCAAAAATCGAGGTTTCGTACTCGACTGTTTCCTCCTCCAAAACTTAACCAATCGTAACCAAATTTGGAAATCTAAATGATTATGAAATTATCTGTGTCGGACCGTTTTGCTTTTTTGGCTAATTGATATCTGTTTTGAATACCACGCCTCTCATTGCAGCTCAATTAGGCCATTTTGACCATTTTTGAATGGCTCTAGCGTCTTAAAAAACAATAATATCAAAAAAAGCAAAACGGTCCGACACAGATATTGACAATATTAATCTATGTTGAAAAAATCATTGCTCTAGCTTCAAAACCCACGGAGGAAACAGTCGAGTACGTTTGTATGCAGAAATGACCACTCCTGTTGCCTCTTAACCCGTCCATGTTATTGATTTCCGTCAGGGTGTAAAATGCCCCGTCAAATGACGAGAACAGGCGCCAAAGTTGAACGCGGTAACCTGCCGAGTTGCTGAATTCCGGATGAGTTGTTGGCAGTTTGGACCCCGTCAAAGTTTTTTGGGTACTCCCGTACTGAATCTGATAAATCGGAATAAGCTAAATCCGCCAAATGTGAAACGGAAGCCAATGATAAAGGACCTTGAGAAGTACCGATTTAATCCAAGGATATAAAAACTTTTTTTATCAAGTACATACGTCTGCAAGCGGTACTACATTTTTTTCTTTTATGCGCCCAATGATTTATAACTAAGATAGGTTATAGGCGTTCTAAAATTGAAGCGCTTACCTTGTGACAAATTGTACAAATTGCCTTTAGTCGCGGCTGGACAAGCGAGAAATATGCACGTGCTAACGAGCTCCCGCACACCGAAAGAGAAAGAGACGAGCTTATGTTTAACAACGAGTGTGACAAAAATGTATGGAATGAGAAAATTAATTTCGTTTGTTTTTAAAAGCAATGAAACGAAAGAAATGAAATTTTCTCAAACATGCAATGAAATGTCGTCGCTACGGGCGTTATAATAATAAGGATTGCTAATAAATTCTAATATATTAAATTTTCAGTTTTGTACAATGAGATTATTATCAAACCAATATCATATTTCGAAAATCCTCCTAAGTCTTCAAGAGTTTTGCGCCTGCTGTTTACTTTTCATTAAGGCCGAAATTAATATTCTGGCTAATAAATTTCGTCTGGCACTCGATAAAGGTTTTCATCGATTAATATATACATAAATTAGACAATATCACTCGAGAGTTACGTAATCTTCTTAACTTTTACCCATCCCCATCAAAACGCAAAATTGGAGTGTGGTATCAATATAAATAGGTAGTATACCTATATCAGTAAGGGCCACTTGCACCATTCCACTAACCCGGGGTTAACCGGTTAAACTTGGAGTTACCATGGCTACCTTTACAATTTGACGCTGGGTTAACGGTTTAACCGGTTAACCCCGGGTTAGTGGGATGGTCCAAGTGGCACTAATAGTATTTAGCAAGCATTTCCTACACGATATGATACATTACAACACTTCATAAGAAATGTAAAGGCAAACTTATCACTTTCAGCTAACAATAGAGTAGTTAACTGAGTAGAAAAATGCAGGAATTAGACAAACTCATAATGTACAATATGTGTACCCTAATAATGTAATGTTCTTTACATATAGTGTATGCGCTATTACCTACATCTAAACTGTAATATTTTAATTTTTAATATTAATTAAGTTATTTCTAACCGCTGATATTACCCCAAAGAACTTGATGCTTACAATAAACAATTTCAACTTTGCATACTGAAATAGTTGACCAACAAAATATGATTCGGAAACCCTCAAACAGTTTTGAGTTTGAAACTTTAGCTACCCCGCATAGTATGAGTGCCCTATCGAGTCTTCTATTATTTTGGTTGATATTCCTAGCCGCAGGCCTTTTCACTTTAAACTAACAACTCAATTTTAGCTTAATGACTTTTTAAGTGCTTGTTTTAGGTTTCTCTAGGTAAACTATGAATTCTGATATTTCATTTATAGTGTGTTTTTGCTGTGTGTTTTTTTGATAGCATAGCATAGCAAGCAAAATGTATTTTATTGACGTTTGTGACATGACTTAACTTTTATAAATTTAGGTTCCGTAATATGTTCTGAAAATAGTGGATCTTAATAAAGTTTAGAAAGCAAGCACTTACACCAATTATGAAATATTATGTAACTGCAAATCAAAATAAAACCTGTCTGTACTAATATTTTAGAATATATTTTATCCGATACTTATCCGCGTCCATAAAAGCCGATTCCCACCGGCTTGCCTGTTTTTGGACGTTAAGCAGAGTTGTAAAGGAAATATGTAAGCCAAATTAGCCCCGACTTGCCTATGGATATGTTTGACGCGCCGCCACTGATAGCTATATTATTAAATTGCTTACTGTTGAATAGGCGTTATTGAAAATGCAAAAGATCTCGGTTACGACACCCTTCAAATTAATTATTTAAGCACAATACCCCCGCAAATTGCTTTTACTTATAACACCGCCCGCGTCTTCGGTTCTCAAAGTGTGATCCACGTCCCCCAGGGTGCCCATCTCATCTATGAAAAGGATTCGTTTTGTTTCCATTATATAAAATTTAAAAATACTGATATAAAATATATCAGTTCATTCTGATTCTAAACCAGATTATGAAAGATCTTTGATGTACCTACACAGTCAGCAGCAGAAGTTGCTAAGCAGTGTTCAGAATTAAGTACCTTGTGCTCTTATTCTCTTAACAATAAAGTCGCGTCAAGATCATTTTGAACACCTTGCCCGCTTAGGGACTTCTGCTGCTGACTGTATTACGAGTGTCACGTCCTTTTAAGTAGGCTGCGCAACTCTGAGAACCGTATCCTTGCCATGAAGATGCCTAGTGAGGATTTGCAGAGTCCAATATGTAGGTTTTGGCTGTCTCTGCATCAAGATGCGAACCGAAAGTAGTTTCATTTTATTTTAAATTGTATTTAAAAAAAATGGGTGCTTCCCTGATACAAGATCATTTTATTTTTATATTTTTTATTACGTAGGTAACGCTTTACAGAAAACCGCAGAAACTGTCTTAGTAACGGATAAGTACGTACATGTATGGATTGTATGGTGTGGCCTCATCATCGAAATCGAAATTTTGCTTTTTGAGAAGTCTGATATCTGGGATTAGTCCTTAAAGAAATAATACGAGAAATACAGCTCAGTTCAGATCCGTTCATTGATTTACAGGTAACATAAGGTTGACTGGTTGAGAATGCCTTATGGCATTAAGTCCGCCTTTTGTACTATAAGGTTTTTCTTTTGATAAATAACATAATGAAAGGTAAGACGGTGAAAAATTCTTCACAAAAATTTACGCTTAGTTATTTAGTTAAATACACTGCATTAAAGCCATTAAACGCTGGAGTCATGCCAAATTCAGTCATATTGTTAATATACATATGTATAGTGACAAAATCAACAATGCCATGAGAGTGCCTAATCGGCTTACATTTCACTAAAACGAAATAAATTTAATATCCCTGCATGCAGCACTGCACGTAAATGGCATGCAATTTCAGCCCATAAACCTGTCCATCACACCGGCACGGTAAATAACAAAAACTCATTAAATTATGCAAAAGCCTTAAATCCGACGTTTCCTGGCCGGGCATAAAGAATTACCTCATTGTTTTAAAACACTCGAATAACACCCGAAATGTGCTGTTGAATTTAATCGTGGCGAATGAGAAATGAGGCCGGGGAGTGAGGCTACAGTTTTGTTTGTGCTTTCAGGCTTTTAATGACCCTATTAGGTACCTGTTTGTCTGCCCGTCGTTATGGTTATGATGGCCTCGTTTTAATTATTTATCAGTGTGAATACCCAAATAGTTAGTTTTGATAAGTGTAAGTATTTGGGTAATAGAAATACGCATGACTTATCTACAGCGAATCTCCGGGTTCGGGCCGAGGCTTCTGACTCTTCTACCTTTTCTATGACGGGTGATCGGTGATCGTATAATTTTTTTAAAGTGAAAAATAGGTTTATTTCTGTAAACGTCCTAACATAAGGTTTTCAATTTGATTCTACCATCTAAAAGGTGCAAAAACACCACTTTTTCACTAACATTTATGAAGCTGATTGAATTTTTATTTTGCCCCAACAAAACTGCCTATAAAATACCCCGCAATAAATCGCTAACGAGCTGAAAATTCCTCAAAGGAAAAGTTTACTGTGTTGCATACAGAAGGACGTAACTGCATTTGCTTTTATAACGTCCCTCGCCTGTCTTAGAATCCTCGTTTCGGAATATACTCGTGGAAGACGCTCCAAATTAGTTACTTTGTAGCTATATTATTGTATTTTTCTTGTAACTTTTGTTCTCAGAAAAAGTGTTTGTTAGGAAAAAGATACGATAATATAAAATGTAGGCATTTATTCTGAAACAATGATGACCTGTTTCTCTTTTGACGAGGTTATATTAGATTTGCCTTGGTCAAATGAATTTTAGGCGGAAAAAATTGTATGCTTCAGCTTTTTGAAATTTATTAAATTACCGCCCGAATCACTTGCGACTAAAATCCTCTAAAGTAGGTACAGAGTATAAAAGTGCTTCTTATCTGCACTGTACTCGTAAGACGGTGAGTAAAGAACTGGGACTTGGCAACCCAATGCTAGAACAAGCTTCAGTACGACAAGAAAGAGAATGTAAACAAACTATAGATGGTCAACCAAATCTTGTCAGTAGAAAAAGGCGCGAAATTCAAAATTTCTATGGGACGATATCCCTTCGCGCCTACACTTTTCAAATTTGCCGCCTTTTTCTACTGTCAAGATCTGCTTGACCAAGTACAGAAGCTTTACTGAGTTACATTTACTTTAGGAGTATACGATAGCCAGCGAAGTTGGTCGACGAAGCTGGTTGTCACTGCGAGAGTTCACCACGACTCTCATAAGGAAGCTGTTATTTATTTTAGTGGCGTAGTTGTCCAAGTGGGGTTCTTCAAAAAAGGAGTGTTTCAAAGGGTCGCCAACGTGCATGTAACACCCCTGGAGTTGCAGGCGTCCATAGGCTACGGTAACCGCTTACCATCAGGCGGGCCGTTTGCTTGTTTGCCACCGAAGTGGTATTGAAAAAAAGTATCAATATCACTAATTGTAAGTATATCTTACCTTAGACCGGCCGCGCACCCGCTTGCCGTTGTTCAGCCGCAGCCAAGCGTCCCAGCGGTGGCGGTACACGGAGATCACGTTCCAATGGCCGAGGCGGACTGGCTCCGGAGACCGCAGCACGCCGGCGCCGCTGCCGCAGTCGAACCTGGACGACAACATTTACTAATCACCATACAGTCTATTAAGGGGCCCACTGATTAACAGTCCGCCGGACGGTATCGGCCTGTCAGTTGTTCGGAACTGTCAACTTTTTGTTCTAACCGACAGACCGATACCGTCCGGCGGACTGTTAATCAGTGGGCCCCTTTAGGATTCTTCTTGAGCGTCAAGATGACGGAGACCTCAATTTTGACGAAATAATGGAACATGTTGTACCGTTCTATCGGTTTAGGTACCTTAGTGTATCTTTTATAGAAATCTATATACAGCGAGCTGCAAGCGCACTTTATGAATGGAATACATTTATAAAGGGGGTAAGTATGCACATTTGCAGCTGGGTGTACCTCTCTCTAACAATAGCTACTTATTTAAAAAAAGGGTTCATCTGCGAACCTGAAAAAAGTAACACTTTCATTGTTTCCGAAATAAGAAGCCAAAAGCGAGAAATACTCTGTTAAATTTTAAGAATTGTTATGTATTTTATAACACCGCTACGCCGCTACACCCGCTACATCGTAGCTACTACGCGTGTCACAATCACAATTACGACTTTGTCGACTTTCGAACACCCTTCAAAAAGTATTTCTTTCTACGCAGACCAGACATAATCGATATTAATTTCCAAAAGTCAGTTGGGAATATTATTTTACAACAAGCAATTTATCATTTATATCAATGTCAAACATATTTTATATTATTTATGTTAAAGTTAATTAAAGCGCAGAGCGTGGCGCTAAAATAATAGACTTTAAAAAGTCTATAAATCAACATTAATTTGTTGAAAAATGAAGAATGATGAATTTGTATTGAGTCAATTTCAGGATCATCTTTTGCCTTTAGGTTTATAATTATAACCTGCACAGGAATGATGATTATGACTTACAAACGTACACAATGGTATTAAAATGAAAATAAACGGGGTAACGTTTTGACACAAGAAATACATTGTCCTATTAGTATGTACGCAGCATAATGTATGGCAAAAACGCAACGTGCATCGTAAGAGACGTCGTACGTACGCAACGTTAAGTTCTGGTTTAATCGTACGTTTATTTTATGTTAAGTAGGTATGTTAGGTTTTGGCTAATCCTGCCAGATTTATTTAGCCTAAATCCGTCAAAGCAAAGTCACCATTAGTCCACGCACAGCGCACGCAGTATCCGGCAAATCCCGACAAAACCAATCATTTAATTGCTCAAAGCCGAAATGAACTGTGATACTGCATCAGACTAATTAAGAGGCACAGTAGTGTTATATCAGTACGTTAACTTAGTACCATGGCGGCGGGTAAACCTTATTGCAAAGAAATAATTTAAGGGCGTCCGCTAGCTAACGCGGTTGCGCGAAGCAGTTGACAAAGTGACTTAAGATGAAGTTGGGATGCCACTGCAGCTGCATTACTTAGTGTGGAAGAGTGATAGAGAGAGATGGCTACGATACGCTACGGAGAGTTAACGATTGGCACGTTGGCTACGCACCCTGTTACGATAGTTAGTCTGCTCAAAAAAAACTTTGTTACGCCATTCTATTTCAGTAGGGACGTTTAGGAAAACAAACGTGCGAGCGACAGGACAATACGCAAAAAATCTGAATCAGCCAATCGAAACAACCGCAATCCCGCAAAACAAACCATTTACTGTAAAAGCTGGAGTCAATTTGATAATCCCCCGTGCACTAATTAACAGTTACAGCCAGCACGGCTTTGTTCGGCTACCTATCGATTTCGGATCAGCGTGCTGTACGAGCTTTACATTTTATGGTCAAAAATATTAATGGTGGCGTACTGTTATGGTTCTGAAAGGTTTTATGTGGCGATTATAATTAGAACCGAACCAAGATAAATCTTTCGGTGAAATTCTGACTTGTTGCACCAAACACTGCACCAAACTGAACACCGGTGACACCGTTAAAAAGTTTCCAAATAAAGTTTCATTCTATAGAACTTGCTAACTAGGTATGTAAACAAACCGCCATAGTGAAACTGTCAAAAAATATGAATCTACTACTGACTTGTTTACATAGTTAGCAAGTTCCATAGAATGACACTTTAGGTACCTAGTAGCGTGGGCACTCACTCACTCGAGTAAGTGAATGTTATCTGATCTTCCAACCAAAAGAAACTAGGACTTATTTAAACTAGCCGTTTCGCCATTTCCCTTGTTAGATAACATAACAAAGAGGTACCTAGAGACTTTACTATTTGAGCTAGAGTCTGACCAAGATAACTCTGCATGACATTGTGCAATGTCAAAGTGTGGAAATGTCATCATTAATGTCTTTGACATATTATGACGTTTACAGCTTATACGGACTCTACCAGTGAAATAATGGATAGAGTTAGTGCGGAAAGAGAAGAGGCGTGTAATGTATAGGGCCCAATACACTCCACGACTCTTCTCTTTCCACACAGGCTCTACGGAATCCTAAGTAACTAAATCAAAAAGCACTTTTCGGAAAAAAAACAGACCCGTTCTTTAATCTCCTCGGAGCTTACAGCTATTATCCCTTCGGCCAGAGCCAGCAATGAGTAGGAACTTTGATATAAAATCGATAGTTATTATCGGAACAAAGCCTGGCTCGGCATCTATTAATTAGTCTGTTGCTAGTCGGGCTTTGGATTTAAGGGCTAAATTCTAGCCTTCTGATAGTTAATTAAGAGTAAAGTTTTTTCCTTGAAACTTTGCAAAATTACCTAAGTACATAGTCTTGCCAGAGAAAATGATACTTAAGTTATTTATTTTATATATTTATTTTATTCATTATTATTTATTATATCTGGTATAAAATTGTTATAAAATGAAAATAAGGCGATTAGAAGTTTTGTATGTAAAACTTTTACTCGATCTAATTTCTTTGTATTATAATATCTGTAGTTATCTACTGAACTTAAAACAAGAAATCGTTAAGAAAATTTTCAAAACCTAACAAAAAAATAGGTATTGAAATTCATCTCGATCGGCCGAATACGGGGAACACTGGAACACTGCAAGTTGTCATTTCCCTAAGACACAAAGTATTTAACTTAAAAAGCGATTTGAAACGATTGGCTAACTTAATCCCAATTTATTTTCTCTCGCCAGCTCTAGGTTTAAAAATTGCGTGAATATTTCCAGCGCCGTTTTACAGACCATTTGCGGGCATAATTGGATCTGGTTCACTTCAGGCCGCTAAACGAATATAACTGAGTTATTCGCGACGTAGCTAAAAGTCGGTCATTGAGTTTGGTGCAATTTAACATAACATAGGTAGGTAAACTCACAAGTTTGTTGCTAAACTTGTAGTACGTTGTTCTATGTGTAAGCAGGACTCCAGGAAGCTAATTCAAACTTAGTTTTGACATCAAAATGATACCTGAATGATGTATTTTTGTTATCATTCGCCCGTGCGTCTCGCTTGCGCCAGAAGGTATATTTACGGACAATTCAGAGCGAAATGCACGAGCGAAGGATACTAACAGGCCTATTTGAAGGTACTCTGATATCAAAATTACATCTAAATGATGTCATTCGGTTATCTAGCGTCTCACTCATGCCTCATGCCAATACAAGAGCGAAATGCACGATAATCGAACTGAATGACATCATTTACGTGTCATTTCGACTCTATTGAATATGTTCAAATTGGCCTGTGTATGACATAATTTAGATATCATTTTGATGTCAAATGTAAGTACGTTCGAATTGGCCTCCTGGACTAGTAGAAGTTTATGAAAATTTAATCAACTGTGGCTAAACGTTTGGTGTGTACTTATTTGTGCAATCTAACATACTCGTAGGTAAACTCTCGAGTTTGTACTTTGTAGCTGAACGTGCTTTCTACGCTAGTCTATGTGATAGTCCTAGGTGGTAGCCAAGTAAGCAACACTAAGTAGAAGTTAAGGAAAATTCAATTAACTTTGGCCAAATGGGTGGTGTTAAATTGTGTGTGGTTTTCGATCGATGTACAGCAAGTTCAGAGGACTGTCAACTACTAAAAAATGAATACGCCACTTGCCAGGTGCCATGTCTCTATATTAGCGACCAAAACACCACATATTCACTTTTTTTAGATTATTTTACGTGAAAGTATCATGTTGCGATACTTTTTAGGAAAGTGACGCCTAACAATCCTGTTGGTTCCCCGTTGAATGGTAATTTAGAAGACCTTGATGCAATATTACCATTTTTCAACCCTTGAACTTGCATAATTTATCCTGTTCAACGTTAAAGTGCGTCAAAATAATTCAGGGTGCCTAGCCAAGATGCCAATCGTGTCGCACTAATATGGAAGAGTGATAGAGTAGATTACCGTGTCGTTCGCCACGGAGCGAACGATTGGCATGTTGGCTACGCACCCAGATCTGCCAAATGTGCTACGAATTGTTATATTCAATGCTAGCACAGAATAAATAATAGTACTAGGTACAGAAGACTCACTCTCTAACAAAACGCGACTATAATATTACGACAGATATAACCCCTAGGTGGCGCAAGCGCGAGCAGGCGTCCGTTCCGTAGCGGTGCGCAGCAACTACTATGACTAGACATCAAAATTGGTGTGGGCCACATGAACTTCTAGCGACGCGACAAAATCGCGGAGTGAGCCACGCCTGGTGCTAGTTGAACGTACCTGAGCTCGACGTGGCCGTTCCGCAGCACCAGCGCGAGGTAGTCCCCCGACAGATCGTCGTGCTCGCCCGTGATGAGCAGCACGCCGCGCGCGCGCTCGGGCCGCACGCGCAGCCGCACGCGCACGCGCTTGTACGCGCCGCGGAGCGCGCGCAGCGCCACCCACGAGTGGCCTGAGAAGCGCGGGGTTGTGATTCTTGTGTCTAAAACAAGAAAATACATTTATAAGGAGATGAATTTCCATCTCAATGAGGAATTTTCATCGAGTGGTTTAAAGTCAAGTTTCAAGGCTTCATTAGGAAGTCAGAAAAATGGGTAGCCGCATTTAACGCTGCAAAATCATCGCCTTACGAGAGTGACGAGACGGTTGACGGTCTTTCACTCTGGTCAGTTGTTTCAGAAAGAAATGTAAATAAAATACAAACAATTTTTTTCGCAACTGGATTTCCCGAAACTTGACCTACTTACTACTTCCAAATGTTTACTACTTCTTGCTGAATAAGTGAATATGCAACAGACCATGCTCAATAGTGCACGTAATTAATTTATACCTAATAAAACAAAATTCGAAAATATTTTTCCATGAGTAGTTTTTCAGTGATACAGTTCTTGTGATCAGTTCAGATAAAAACATTATTCCAGTACACAATTATTGTGATAGTTCAATTTACAAGTAAATCAGTCTCGCCTGGCAATCCCAAATTCAGTTATCTCAACTGAAATCCAAAGGGTGACAATTGTACATTATATTTTCAGATTTAATATTGCATTAAAGTGCACTTAGCGACAAATCGAGTGACACGCCCTTTGATGGCGATAACACAATCCAGCACGTTAAGTGGAACGATTGGGGAGGACGCTTCATTATGGGAAGGAGTGCTTATGCCGTGAATGTACAGTCGGCAGAGTAAAGCACTTGAGTATGGTGGAGGACTTTAACACATTCTACTGACGGACTGATTCGAACATTAAGATATTACGTCAAAAAGCTAAAAATACGATATGGATCGGATATGTCAATGTCAAAAGTGACGTTTCTTCAAACAATAACGTATACTGCTTGCTCCAATTTGCAAAATGCGATTTTGCTCACTGTTTTTAAGTATAGCAAACCCTTGTTCGAGCTGCTGAGGTGAAAAATAATATGGAAGTATTTTTTGTGCTCCTCTAGTATGAGTAAAACCTATCTATGGTTATATAATATCATTGTACCTAGTACTATTATTTATTCTGTGCTCATAGCCTGTAACCTTTGCTGACTGTACAGCTGTGCCTACACCACGCGTCACTTGAGACGCATGACTCCTGCTCTGTCACGCTCGCACCCCGAGGGTGCGAATGCGAGGGTGCTGAAAAAGTTACGCGTTGCGAATCGAAATACTTTGCGTAAATTAATCGAGCTCCGTAGATATATCTGCTGGGAAGCAATCCACTTGACATCCGGTAATCTTGTTTTAAAACGTGTATAGTTATACCAAGATAAGTCTGCAACGATTTTGATTGGTTTAAAATAACTTGCACTGGGTATATATGCTATCAAAATCGTTGTAGACTTGTCTTGGTCTTAAGGGGCCCACTGATTAACAGTCAGCCGGACGGTATCGGCCTGTCAGTTGTTCGAAACTGTCAAATTTTTGTTCTAACTGACAGGCCGATACCGTCCAGCGGACTGTTAATCAGTGGGCCCCTTAACTCTAGCTGACTTTTCGAAAAATTTCCTCTCCAACTTTTGGCGACAATTTTGAAATTATAAAATATTTTACTACTCTACGAAACAATTTTGTATGGAGATAAATACTAAATAGCCTAAATTATTTGTTCGTTTCTGGAGGCGGAATCAATTTTTCTTATATTCATGTCATTATAGGGCATCAATAAGATTGATTGCATTTCACACACT
This sequence comes from Cydia amplana, assembly GCF_948474715.1. NCBI lineage: Eukaryota > Metazoa > Arthropoda > Insecta > Lepidoptera > Tortricidae > Cydia > Cydia amplana. Next base: position 22,023,364 of record NC_086070.1, read on the forward strand.
AACCAGCGTGATCAATCGGTAATGTTGTATCAAAACAACATTAAAACCTTATATTTTAAGTAATTAAACGCTTTCGGTGCGCAAGAGTTCTAGGAAAATGCTACGCCGTAGTCCGTAGCATCATTTTCCTGCGACATGCCGGGAACTGCACGTATAATATGCATGACGCAGCATATGTGTCACGGGCAATAAATCGTTTAAAGATGTTGATTGTACATCACGCGTCACTTGAGACGCTTACGGCCTCCTGAATTGTCAACCCGCCCCTATCGTACGAAAATAAGGGTCGCTGAAAATTTATGCGGAGCGAAACAATACCTAAATTAATTGAAGCCAAAAGATATATCGTTTGGGGGGGTAGACACGCGTTATTTGATAGCTGGTGACATCGCAAATCTTGTGAGAAATGGCCTCTGATACAGTTAGGAAACTTGAGTTGACAGATTAAGAAAAAAATTGTTAACTAATTGATTGTAATGGTTTTTAAATTGTGTATTGCTTGACATTTGTATAATTATAATCAATTGTTATTTTCCTACTTGACGATCATAATATAAATTCGTATAGATTAGTGTAAAATAATAAATCTACGCATCAAAATTAAATGCGCCTGTCAACACCTGTAAGGCTGGCTTTCCAATGAGGTGGAGATGAGAGGCAGCGTGCGGGAATCAACCAATAGCATTGGTTAAAACGAATTCACATCTCTTCTCCGCTCCGCTGAATGCTATTGATTAATTACACCGTGCGTCTCCTCTCATCTCTGTTCACTTCCGTAGACTCCGTAGATTTCATGCCGTTACAAAATGACTATTTTCACACCATGCTTTATTATTTTTCTATTTAATCCATTTCTATTCGGAGGTTTAGATTAGACCTCATTTTACCTTTAGAAAGGATGAGGAATGGAATGTGTTATATCAAAACGGATACCCTGTTCCAAGTAGTTGAAGTATATTCGTTTTACTAGTTACTATTGCATTGCATACCATTCTCCATTCATTCTTTACTCACCGTGCCTTTGCAAAGGTAGGTACCTATATTGAGATATTATAGCTCAAAGGAGGACTAGTTAAGTAGATTATCTACAGTAGATAGGTACCTCAGGTATTATGACCGTGCATAGGAAGGTAGGTTAGGAGGTATATTGAGATATAGCTCAAAGGTCCGATAGTTATGTAGATGCCCCAAGTATCCCCTAGACGGATGGCGGGCTGTGGGGCCCGTGAGGTCATTCCCTGAATTACTCACCTGCCCTTCTGATCGGGGGCCGATAACATCCCCGCATTCTTTAGGTGTCGATTAGGGCACTACCCTCTAGCTGCGGCTCTCAAACTTGATTTAATACAATACAAGTACTCTGCACACCTCAATAATTACTTAATCGGAAGAGATCGCTTTTTAGCTATAAGACCGCCTGTTGTTACCTAGTTCTATATTTCGTTAAAATTTCTTTGTAGTTTTACTTGTATGTAAAATGTATGTTATTGGTGCAATAAAGACTATTTGCAGTAAATAAGAATAGGCCGACTAATCGGCCTTTTTTGCCGACTAATCGCCGACTAAAAATGTGGCCGGATAGTCGACTTTCCCGACTAGTCGGCGACTAGTCGGTACATCCCTATTAGGAATGTTAAAACGTGATTTTGATTTTGTCGCATTGCGTATATCCTGTCTTTATTCGATAACTAATTGATTTTGACAGTCAGTCTATAAACATGCAACATATTTAATTTCGTAATATAATTTCTCCTAACATACTTACCTAAGTTTCGCCTAGAAAAATAAAAGGTTTTCCTGCAATCGGTTTTGGTAAATCGAACTTTGAGAACCACCGCCATCATTTTATCGTGGATCTAAGATCGAGAGAAGTTTATAATTCGCCTTATGCCAGAGTTGGGTGTTGGGATGACTTGCATCTTCGATTTGCATATTATTACATTCCTCCTTAGGAATTTTCGAAATAAATAAATATAAATCACACAAAATCTTTAGCATTAACGTAATGGACCCTATAATGGACGTGGAACCGGTAATGGGACATAAAACCACAAATCCTCTAAAATAAGTATGTAAAAGTAGTTTATAAACACTGGCAATATTTTACCATAAATAAGAGTCATAGAGCTGTTTAAGTTTGACTTTTTATTAATTTCGGTTAATTTTTAAGAAATTGGCGCCAACCCAAAAGTTGTCGTGTCACTGGAAAAAATAACCAGTAAGAATTCTTAACAACTTCGCTAAGAGAGGTGAGTTCATATATTAAATTGTAATGAATTATTACTTGGTGTAAACTAGAATGTGTTTTGTTAATTGCATTTACCATGAGATAAGGTATACAACACATTATGTTGTGACTCTAGAGATGTATAAAAAATAGTAGTATTTTGCCCAATCCCATTATAGGAGCTGTAAAACTGCATACCTATAGGAGGTATTTTTTTGAGGTATTTGATCCTCAATAGGAATGGGATCGATTGGCATCAAAAAAAAAGTTTGTCAAAAATTACCTTTTCCTCGCACCCTGTATGTTTTTTCCAAAATCTGTAAAAGCCAATCTTCATTAATTTGAAATCGAGGGAAGGTCTTCTAAGACCGTTTTCTCGTAGCAGCACGGGATCTGGTAGCTGCCCTCACTGACCCAAAAAGAAAATCCATCCTGTATTAGTTAGTGTGGTTCAAATCTTGGAAATGGCATTTGAGCCACTTTCGGATTTCCGATTGAGTTGAAATTTTGGATACGTATGCAAATCGGATGACAATGCAATATCTTATACTGATAGGGTATGCCCATTATAGGGAGCCCATTGCTGGATCCACGTCCATTACCGGGGTTCCATTACTGGAGCTTTGGTGTCCATGACTGGAGAAAAAAACCATACTTTTAATTTATTAATTATGTGGAAACTAACTGCAGTATCTTTGATACAACACGCCTGAAACATGAAAGAAGGATAGGATATTCATCTTTTAACAAGCTAAGCGGTAGAACTTTTACATGTATCAGGGAAATATCACAAATACTCAAAATTTCCTCTTAAATGTCCCATGACTGGTGCCGTTACTATACGTACCTCCCTTCTATAATTCAACACGAAGCCAAGATGGATCGTAATAAAATGCATTGCAGAGTGCAAAATGAAGTCAAATCACTTTTTAAGGATGATTACCTGACCTGACCTGACCTGTAGGCTGTGCGGAAAGAGAAAAGACGTGGAATGTACTTATGGAGCCAAATACATTCCACGACTCTTCTCTTTACGAACAGACTCTATCTACGTGAGTGACAGGAAGGAAGACTGCATTACAACCGTTGTTTTACATTCAAAAACTCATTCACTTTTATCGTTAGTATTCCCGCGAAAAGTAATAGAGTCAAACCAAAGAAAGTCTGCAGCGCAATAATTAGACAGCGAATTAAAAAACTACATATGGCAATGTTTTTAGCAGTCAGTAAACGTCATACACTATGGTATGTGTTTGTCAAAATCGTTTAAATATTCGTTGTGTTTTGTGATTAACGGAATAAACATGGTGAAACCTTACAAAACCGGCGTGCGGGAGTTACTTTTCCACATGACGAATAATTTTACACTTGTAAAAAGTCAGCACGAGGCGATTCAAGCTGAAAAATGACAATGTTTACAAAATTTGGAGTTGATGACGGGTAAGTGGAATGAAACATCTTAATACTTCACCATATGTACCTACTTAGATAATATAATATTGGTTTAGACTAAGGTTTCACAGCAAATTGAACACACCTAATAGGTATAGGCATACTTATGAACTTCCTATAACATTTCGTGAAACTCATTGGTACTAGCCGGGTGTTGAGCTCGAACCCACAACGTCCATGCTTATGCTCACGGCATGGGTACCTACTAGTTAAAGCTACAATTTATTTTTAATAATATGTTTATTGTTTTAATGGTTTATTTCGTTTTTCCGAAAACTTTAGTTCTGAAATTGCGGGTAGTATATGTCTAGGTACATATTAATAGTGACATCTATTGTTGGAATGAAATTTATTTTACCATAAAAATTAAGCTGTGTATACAGCTTAATTTTGTCATAGACGGTAAATATGGTAGAAATTTCACAAGTATCAAGACTATTTAAACAATTTTCTGCGGTGTTGTCGCATACTGATTTTTAAAAACTACTTTTAATCTAGCGCTGCAGACTTTCTTTGGTCTTACTCTAGTAGTTTCCCAGTGTTACATACATTTTTTATGCGTAGTGAAGCAGAAGTCTACTTTTACGTACTTTTATTTTATTTACTGTCCCAGAGCGATGCAATGCTATACATTTTGATCTTTGTGGAATAGGCAGGTACTTCAAGTGAATTAAGGTACTTAATATTAAAATGGAACTGTTGTCTCTAGTTACCAATAAAAACAAAGCTTAAGCAACTTGAGGATAATACCTAATCTTTATTCATGAAAGACTGTCAAACCTATTTATCGATTGTACGTGTACGCCGTCACTTTAATGATTAATGATTGTGTTGAAATAGATAAAAAATATATTACGTTACCAAAGTTACATAAATTTAAATAAATAAGGCCACTATAATTCCAATTTAGACGGTTAATAACGGACAAAGTTCATAAAACCGGAATAACAGTTTATTTTTAAACATAATTTCTAAAAACCCTTAATATGAGCGGCAGCCCGCCTCAATAGCAAATGTCAGACGCAAGTTATCCGCAACTTCCGGTCCCTCGGAAGTGGCTCCTGTAATGGCGGTCTGTTCTTCCGGTCTAATAAAATCGAATCTGGAACGTTGTTGTACGGATACGGTTAGCAGTTAGGGAATGTACGGATACGGTTAGCAGTTAGGGAAAGTTACGGAGATGCTTGTGGTTATGTTTAAATAAAGCTTCGGGCATTCTTTGGCCACCCATACGCTGGGTATATCATAAATCTTACTTGTAGTAGAGCCGTGTTAAGAGCCCGTTAACGATTTAGAGCCAAATAGTAAAATTGATAGATTTAGTTGTTGAAATTGTACACCTTTTGTTACGTAATAGCTCAATAACATGTATTGGTTTCTATTAGCAAGTCTTCTCATCTTGCCTTTTAATAATGAGGTCCCGAGCTTGCGTCACCGGCAATATATGATGAGAAGGGGTAGTTTTTAAAAATTAATCAAAAAATTATAGTGGTAATTTATACAAAATGATGTATAAGAACAGTTTCAGGAAATGTTGTAGATTGTTTAAGTATCAAAATAACGTTGAAATTAAGTCGATTTTCTCGAAAAATTGTCACTAGCTTTGAAGTAATTTCTGGTGAAAATTGTTTTCGTCTAACTTTCATTTATTCTTGTTCAATATCATATAACAAAAATGTAGTCTATTATAGGTGGAGTACACATATATGTGGAATACAAAATTGCCATTTTTAGCAGTCCAAACTTTACGAAATTTACAAATAAGATCGACAAAATCAGTGCTTTACGCGCGTTTACCTAAACATCCGCCAGAAAAAAATCATTACTAATTTAGTGAGTCTGTTTTCAAAAAATGATCTGTAAAAGTGCAAGATATTATTATTATTGGGGTGGTATCGGGCCTTTGAGTGTCACGTCGACCACGTATTGATCTATTGTGACGGCCCTTTAAAGTTCATTACTAATGCCCGTTGCATCCAGAAAATTACAGATGCTTTGGGCCGTAACGTTAAGTCAAGTGCAAGATAAGAAGACGTGCTAATAGATACCAGTACTTGTTATTTCTATTACGTAACAAAAGGTGTACAATTTAATTGACTAAATCTATCAATTTTACATTTTTTGCGACTAAAATCGATACCGGCCTCTTAAAAGTTATGTTATAGTGAATGAGTGAGTGAATGATTTAACTAAAAATTTACCTCATAGGTTGTACTAAATTTTGAAAGTAATGGTAAATTTTTTTTGAAGTCTATAAACGATGAATCACAGTGACAGTTCTGTTGTTTTTATTCTTAAATCATGAAATTTACTAAATAAATAAGATTAAAGTTGAGTGAGTCAACCGCTCCTTTGAGATGCAGACGTCTAAAAATTCAAATTTTAGGGCTTTGCTTAATACTTTGGCGATAAATAGATCGATCAGATTTTCTTCTAATATTGATATAATTGTGATATACCTAAGTGACCCCATCCATCAAGACACATAATTATACAGACCCAGATCACTTTTATTTAAGGAAAAGTAGGTACGAACAGTTTTCTAAAGAAGCACTCGAGGCTTCGCATCCCTCTCGAGAACATTGTCAAGCACAACTTGAGACAAAATATTCAAGATTAAAACTTAGCTGAGTATATTTAAGGGTGTACTGCTGTTTTGGCGAAAATTTTGTAGAACTAAGAATTATTTACTCATATTAGACTTAATAGTTTGCAAACCAACATTCACCAAATTCATATTCTTTAAACGGTGGATAAAATACCAACCTTGTTTGCACTTGGAGGGCGATAGAGGACAGGAGCAGCGCGCTCCATCGCAGGGAGCACAGTTGCAGTTTTCCACCGCCGCCGTCCATGGAGGCACCACGGTTGCGCCCGGAACCTGTCATCACGATGACCTCATTAGTATTATCACGGACAACAGATCATTGAATCATGCGTAGTCGAACAATAAATGAAGGAAGAATTCGTAGTTCAATTCACTTTGGTGTCAACACTTATACCTAACCAACTTTGACACCCATGTCACTCTTATAGTAGCTGAGAAGAATATATTTTACGTTCTGAATAAAAAAAACATAAGGAATGTAAGATGGGTAAGCTTAAAGCTCGTGAAACAATGCATGTTGTGGTATTGTTGAGCTTTTTTTGATATTGTTTGCATTTCTCAAGGTTTTTTTAAGGAAAAAACTTACTTTTTGCTCCAAACTCGGCCCCTGCGTCGTCACACTCTGACTCGCCTCCAACAACCCATTCCTAATATTCTCATCAGCAATGATCGTCAAATCATTCCTACTAACCCCATCTTCTATCAAACTCTTTAATCCATCAACTTCTTTCGACCTCTCTGCTGTATACTTGTTACTTCTTCTCGTATCTTCTACAGGCGGCGTCGTTCTACCAATAGGTCTTAGTGTAGGTTTTACTCTATTCGTAATGGACGGGGCAACTTCTAGCTCGGCGGAGAATGACACATCTTTTTGGTAAAGGACATCTTCTTCAGTGTCTAATGAGGTTTCTGAAGGTTTTGTTGAGTTTAACTCTGCAACAGAAGCCTAATGTCAAAAATGTAATAAAATAGATATGAAAAAAATCATCGTTGTTAAGTGTTGTGTGTGTTATTGTTGTTATGTGTTCTTTTTTCTTTAGCTTCACGAAGGCTCACGCTATTTTAGTTCGAGCCCGCCGTCCGCTAAGCCGCGGACTGGACGCAAACGGCAAATCAAGGCCATTCATACATTGTGCTCGACCAAATATATAAATAGACCGACGATCTGGTTAAAGACGCGGGAAACCGTTGGTTGAGACCGTTCGTTGTGGAGATCCTTGGGAGAGGCCTTCGTCCAACAGTGGGCAGTGGTCTTTCGGCTGAGATGATGATGAAATGTATAAACGGCCTTGATTTGCCGCTCGCCGCGCCACGCCTCTTGCGTCCACCGCACTTGAACATACCGTCGCTCTGACTAGCGCCGAGGCCGAGTACAGAACTCACCAAGGCAGCCGTATCCGTCTACGTGCAAGACGAAGCCGGGTGCGCAGCCGCACTCGAAGGTGCCGTCGTGGAGCTCGCGGCAGAGCTGCTCGCACGGGCTGCCCGAGCCGCAGCGGCCTACAACAAACATTATTATTAAACATAGATAAATAGTTAACAATTCTAACAAGACTTGCTCCGAGGGAGGTATGCCAAACTTGAGACCTTAATTGAAAAACTGAACTACTTACTAAGAACTTTTTTTAAATGATATGTGAGATAAACGAGCAGACGAAGACAATTACTTATAAGTCCAAATTATTAATACTAGTAATCATTAAATATCCGGTAATAACGAGTTATTTAATGAGTGACAGAATTCGGTCACTTCATTCAACGATATTATTTAGAACAAGTACAGTGTACATGTACAGTAGGCGTTATCTTGATATTGTCAGGGATGAATACATTTGTTAAGTATTCTCGTAAATTCCAAGCTTGTAATTTGATTTTGATCTGATAAAGTGGGGGTTTAAAGTAGCTGATTGTTTTAAGAAAATCTTACGGCAAGCCCCTTGCTAAAGTCAGACCAAGAAAAGTCTGCAGCGGATTTGATAGCCCACGCAGTGCAAGTGTTATTTTAAACGTCAAACTTCTATGAAATTATGACGTATACATAACACTTGCACTGCGTGGGCTATCACATCCGCTGCAGACTTTTATTGGTCCGACTCTACTAATGTGTCCCAAAATCTAACATAGCTGCTTTCAAAACAAAACAAGAAATAAATTCCTTCGTTAAAGTGTTCAACTCAATATACAGGAATGCTCTTAGAAAAGAATAAATAAAGGCGTACAATAAAAAATAACGCAACATCTTCTGCACCACTTTTCCTTTTTCAACGTGTGTCATTATCTCAAAAGAGCTGAAAATGTTGAAGAAACAACTTTGTAACGGCGCCAAGTTTTAGTATAGTTCAAGAATTACGGGTAGACTTTTAACATGTTAGGGATAAAGGTGAATTTAGCGTGTCGTTGAGTTGACACACGGTAAGGTGTGGTGGCAAATAAAATGTTCAGCGTGTAGTTAGGGCGGGTCGCTTATGTAAGTTGACATCAATGAGAATGTGCCTTATTATTTATTTACTGTGTAGGAATGGAGCCTAGTGTTAATCGGAGAGCTTTTCCTGGAAAATTATACATAATATAATGAGAGAAACTTGATAGTGCCCTTGCTATAGGGCGACTGCTACAGTTATTGGCCATAGTAATTGGCCACTCTTAACAATAAGACTTCTATTGGCTTGTTTCTTTCTGATTTGTTAGGAGTGGCCAATTACTATTTAGTGGCCAATGAATAGTCATTGGCCACTAAATAGTAATAAGAATAGTATAGGGTGACTGCTATAGATATACATATAGTCACCCTATACTATTCTTATTACTAGATCCAGGCCTTTGGCAGCTGTTCATCGTTGGACGTAGGAACGAATAAGCCAGTAATTTTGCGGCCTGTCAGCCTGTCAAGTTTCGTTGCTTTCAACATCATGTACCTACAGTTTTCCAGGTAGGTACATAATATTGGTAGCTCTTCGTCCATATATTGAGGTCAATTGCAAATAACCTGGCGTCTATTTCACTGACTTTACAATTGACTCTTGAATCCTCGTATCCTCGTAAGACCCAGGGCAATTTTGGCAATTTTGAATTTGAAACTTAATTCTTTTATTTCTACAAGTACACGGGGACTTGCGTGGGTATGAAAAGTGTCAATTATCGCGATAATCAACGGCGTTTCCCGCCGTTTCCCGTTATTAATGTGGCCCCGGCCCCCGGCCACGGCGTCAATGTTTACCAGCAATCAGTGTTGGCCGAACGTTAATCCCAATTACCATTAAAAATTAACCATTGAAAAGGTTAATTCGAATTAACCATTAACCATTGAAGGAAAATTAATTGTCAATTCGCATTAACATCAATTTGCATTAATATTAATTTATTTCGAACCATTAAAAATTAAAAAGAATTAATGGTTAATGCTTCACAAACCATTAAAAATTAAATCAATTTTTAATGACATTTAAAAATATTATTGATAATTATCAATTAACAAAAATATATCGTAATTTTATAAAGGCGCCCGTAATTTTTATCTAGCTAGTGGACCTCAGGTTTGGTGCAACATAGAAACACGCCGTTTGGTCATCCGACTCGTCTTGAAGAGCACTTGGGAGACCAGTACCCAAGATAGAGCTGATGCTGAACCCTGGGTGTACCTAGTGGAATTCAGGTTTGGTGCAACATACACACACGCCGTTTAGGCAATGCGACTCGTCACAATGAGCACTTGGGAGAGCAGTACCCAAGATGGAGCTGATGCTGAACCCTGGCTGTACCTAGTGGAACTCAGGTTTGGTGCAACATAGACACACGCCGTTTAGGCTATTCGACTCGTCACAATGAGCACTTGGGAGAGCAGTACCCAAGATGGAGCTGATGCTGAACCTTGGCTGTACCTACTGGAACTCAGGTTTGGTGCAACATAGACAAACGCCGTTTTGGTCATCCGACTCGTCTTGATGAGAACTTGGAGAGCAGTACCTAAGATAGAGCTAATGCTGAACCCTGGCAGTACCTAGTGGAACTCAGGTTTGGTGCAACATAGACACACGCCGTTTTGGTCATCCGACTCGTCTTGATGAGCACTTGGGAGAGCAGTACCCAAGATAGAGCTGATGCTGAACCCTGGCAGTACCTAATGGAACTCAGGTTTGGTGCAACATAGACAAACGCCGTTTTGGTCATCCGACTCGTCTTGATGAGCACTTGGGAGAGCAGTACCCATGTTAGAGCTGATGCTGAACCCTGGCTGTACTTAGTGGAACTCAGGTTTGGTGCAACATAGACACACGCCGTTTTGGTCATCCGACTCGTCTTGATGAGCACTTGGGAGAGCAGTACCCAAGATAGAGCTGATGCTGAACCCTGGCTGTACCTAGTGGAACTAAGGTTTGGTGCAACATAGACAAACGCCGTTTTGATCATCCGACTCGACTTGATGAGCACTTGGGAGAGCAGTACCCAAGATAGAGCTGATGCTGAACCCTGGCAGTACCTAATGGAACACAGGTTCGGTGCAACATAGACAAACGCCGTTTTGGTCATCCGACTCGTCTTGATGAGCACTTGGGAGACCAGTACCCAAGATAGAGCTGATGCTGAACCCTGGCTGTATCTAGTGGAACTCAGGTTTGGTGCAACATAGACACATGCCGTTTTGGTCATCCGACTCGTCTTGATGAGCACTTGGGAGAGCAGTACCCAAGATAGAGCTGATGCTGAACCCTGGCTGTACTTAGTGGAACTCAGGTTTGGTGCAACATAGACAAACGCCGTTTTGGTCATCCGACTCGTCTTAATGAGCACTTGGGAGAGCAGTACCCAAGATAGAGCTAATGCTGAACCCTGGCTGTACCTAGTGGAACTCAGGTTTGGTGCAACATAGACACACGCCGTTTTGGTCATCCGACTTGTCTTGATGAGCACTTGGGAGAGCAGTACCCAAGATAGAGCTGATGCTGAACAGCTGGCTGTACCTAGTGGAACTCAGGTTTGGTGCAACATAGACACACGCCGTTTTGGTCATCCGACTTGTCTTGATGAGCACTTGGGAGAGCAGTACCCAAGATAGAGCTGATGCTGAACAGCTGGCTGTACCTAGTGGAACTCAGGTTTGGTGCAACATAGAAACACGCCGTTTTGGTCATCCGACTCGTCTTGATGAGCACTTGGGAGAGCAGTACCCAAGATAGAGCTGATGCTGAACCCTGGCTGTATCTAGTGGAACTCAGGTTTGGTGCAACATAGACACATGCCGTTTTGGTCATCCGACTCGTCTTGATGAGCACTTGGGAGAGCAGTACCCAAGATAGAGCTGATGCTGAACCCTGGCTGTATCTAGTGGAACTCAGGTTTGGTGCAACATAGACACATGCCGTTTTGGTCATCCGACTCGTCTTGATGAGCACTTGGGAGAGCAGTACCCAAGATAGAGCTGATGCTGAACCCTGGCAGTACCTAGTGGAACTCAGGTTTGGTGCAACATAGACACACGCCGTTTTGGTCATCCGACTTGTCTTGATGAGCACTTGGGAGAGCAGTACCCAAGATAGAGCTGATGCTGAACAGCTGGCTGTACCTAGTGGAACTCAGGTTTGGTGCAACATAGAAACACGCCGTTTTAGTCATCCGACTCGTCTTGATGAGCACTTAGGAGAGCAGTACCCAAGATAGAGCTGATGCTGAACCCTGGCTGTACTTAGTGGAACTCAGGTTTGGTGCAACATAGACAAACGCCGTTTTGGTCATCAGACTCGTCTTGATGAGCACTTGGGAGAGCAGTACCCAAGATAGAGCTAATGCTGAACCCTGGCTGTACCTAGTGGAACTCAGGTTTGGTGCAACATAGACACACGCCGTTTTGGTCATCCGACTTGTCTTGATGAGCACTTGGGAGAGCAGTACCCAAGATAGAGCTGATGCTGAACAGCTGGCTGTACCTAGTGGAACTCAGGTTTGGTGCAACATAGACACATGCCGTTTTAGTCATCCGACTCGTCTTGATGAGCACTTAGGAGAGCAGTACCCAAGATAGAGCTGATGCTGAACCCTGGCTGTACCTAGTGGAACTCAGGTTTGGTGCAACATAGACACATGCCGTTTTAGTCATCCGACTCGTCTTGATGAGCACTTGGGAGAGCAGTACCCAAGATAGAGCTAATGCTGAACCCTGGCTGTACCTAGTGGAACTCAGGTTTGGTGCAACATAGACACACGCCGTTTTGGTCATCCGACTCGTCTTGATGAGCACTTGGGAGACCGTACCCAAGATAGAGCTGATGCTGAACCCTGGCTATACCTAGTGGAACTCAGGTTTGGTGCAACATAGACACATGCCGTTTTAGTCATCCGACTCGTCTTGATGAGCACTTGGGAGAGCAGTACCCAAGATAGAGCTGATGCTGAACCCTGGCTGTACCTAGTGGAACTCAGGTTTGGTGCAACATAGACAAACGCCGTTTTGGTCATCCGACTCGTCTTGATGAGCACTTGGGAGAGCAGTACCCAAGATAGAGCTGATGCTGAACCCTGGCAGTACCTAATGGAACTCAGGTTTGGTGCAACATAGACAAACGCCGTTTTGGTCATCCGACTCGTCTTGATGAGCACTTGGGAGAGCAGTACCCAAGATAGAGCTGATGCTGAACCCTGGCTGTACTTAGTGGAACTCAGGTTTGGTGCAACATAGACAAACGCCGTTTTGGTCATCCGACTCGTCTTAATGAGCACTTGGGAGAGCAGTACCCAAGATAGAGCTGATGCTGAACCCTGGCAGTACCTAGTGGAACTCAGGTTTGGTGCAACATAGACACACGCCGTTTTGGTCATCCGACTTGTCTTGATGAGCACTTGGGAGAGCAGTACCCAAGATAGAGCTGATGCTGAACAGCTGGCTGTACCTAGTGGAACTCAGGTTTGGTGCAACATAGAAACACGCCGTTTTGGTCATCCGACTCGTCTTGATGAGCACTTGGGAGAGCAGTACCCAAGATTGAGCTGATGCTGAACCCTGGCTATACCTAGTGGAACTCAGGTTTGGTGCAACATAGACACATGCCGTTTTAGTCATCCGACTCGTCTTGATGAGCACTTAGGAGTGCAGTACCCAAGATAGAGCTGATGCTGAACCCTGGCTGTACTTAGTTGAACTCAGGTTTGGTGCAACATAGACAAACGCCGTTTTGGTCATCAGACTCGTCTTGATGAGCACTTGGGAGAGCAGTACCCAAGATAGAGCTAATGCTGAACCCTGGCTGTACCTAGTGGAACTCAGGTTTGGTGCAACATAGACACACGCCGTTTTGGTCATCCGACTCGTCTTGATGAGCACTTGGGAGACCGTACCCAAGATAGAGCTGATGCTGAACCCTGGCTATACCTAGTGGAACTCAGGTTTGGTGCAACATAGACACATGCCGTTTTAGTCATCCGACTCGTCTTGATGAGCACTTGGGAGAGCAGTACCCAAGATAGAGCTGATGCTGAACCCTGGCTGTACCTAGTGGAACTCAGGTTTGGTGCAACATAGACACACGTCGTTTTGGTCATCCGACTTGTCTTGATGAGCACTTGGGAGAGCAGTACCCAAGATAGAGCTGATGCTGAACCCTGGCTATACCTAGTGGAACTCAGGTTTGGTGCAACATAGGCCCACGCTATTTAGGTCATCCGTCACATCTTGAACCTGCGGGTACTGCCAGGGTTCAGCATCAGCTCTATCTTGGGTACTGCTCTCCCAAGTGCTCATCAAGACGAGTCGGATGACCAAAACGGCGTTTGTTTATGTTGCACCAGACCTGAGTTCCATTAGGTACTGCCAGGGTTTAGCATCAGCTCTATCTTGGGCACTGCTCTCCCAAGTGCTCATCAAGACGAGTCGGATGACCAAAACGGCGTTTGTCTATGTTGCACCAAATCTGAGTTCCATTAGGTACTGCCAGGGTTCAGCATCAGCTCAATCTTGGGTACTGCTCTCCCAAGTGCTCATCAAGACGAGTCGGATGACCAAAACGGCGTGTGTTTATGTTGCACCAAACCTGAGTTCCACTAGGTACTGCCAGGGTTCAGCATCAGCTCTATCTTGGGTACTGCTCTCCCAAGTGCTCATCAAGACGAGTCGGATGACCAAAACGGCGTTTGTCTATGTTGCACCAAACCTGAGTTCCATTAGGTACTGCCAGGGTTCAGCATCAGCTCTATCTTGGGTACTGCTCTCCCAAGTGCTCATCAAGACGAGTCGGATGACCAAAACGGCGTTTGTCTATGTTGCACCAAACCTGAGTTCCATTAGGTACTGCCAGGGTTCAGCATCAGCTCTATCTTGGGTACTGCTCTCCCAAGTGCTCATCAAGACGAGTCGGATGACCAAAACGGCGTGTATCTATGTTGCACCAAACCTGAGTTCCACTAGGTACAGCCAAGGTTCAGCATCAGCTCCATCTTGGGTACTGCTCTCCCAAGTGCTCATTGTGACGAGTCGAATAGCCTAAACGGCGTGTGTCTATGTTGCACCAAACCTGAGTTCCAGTAGGTACCTACTGCCAGGTTTCAGGGTCATTTTGTTGTCTCATTTTAAAATATCACGACCTGATACTTCACTGAAGCTTGTATTCATATGCTTATTTTTAATTTTAATACCTAGCTCCAAGTTTCTAAGCAATAGTAACATTAATTATTAGTTTATGAAAAAATTGATTTAATTGCATTAAACGTTAATTTAGATTGACAATCAATGTAATTAAACGTCTCAAAATTCAATTCTAATTAACTTAATTTAAATTGATGCGTAATGCAATTGACTAATTGCGGATTTAATGGTTAATGGAAATGATTAATTGTTAATTAGAATTACACATTACGGTCAACACTGCCAGCAATGTACCGAATTGTCAATGTCGCGACAATTGTCAGCGTGGTGAAACATGGGCCTGCTGTATGTCTTCGGTTCTATTCGAATGACTTTAATCAGAGGTAGCGGGTCGAACCGGGATGAAACACGCTGCACATCACGGCCTGCATGTCGCGTTCACTGGGGCGGAGTTCAAAGGCACATTAAAACATTCACGAGCGCCGAGCGATAGTTTCACATCCAATCATATTTTTACCTGGTACCACTGACCTCTTTTTGTGGTAGTTGATGACTTTATTTTATAAGCCCCGACTGGCCCCGAGGCCCCGACGCAAAAAGAGGGGTGTTATAGGTAATAAGTTTGATCCTCGTATGAGTGATTTTGTAATTTTTTTAAATGCAGAGACAGATGCGCAAGGCCAACAGCGACACAGCTCACAATACATATTAAGGGCTCATTTCGACGGCGCACGAACTCGTATACGATTTTAGTTACATTGCGGACCATTGAGGTTCAGGTACCTACGTCAGTTCAGCCGACCGTTCAAATGACGCAATGTAATAAACTCGCATGCGAGTTCTCGCACCGTCTAAATGAGCCCTAGTGCCAATTGCACCATCCGCTCTTTGACAGACTGATCAACGTCACCAGCGCGCCGCGGCGGTTTACTATGAAACTTTTCATACAATAAATTTAACGAACTCTTTAACAATGACAAACAGTTTGGTGCAACGGACCCTACGTTGTGATCATGTAAATTGTCGCACCTTTTCGACCCCCCGCTTATAACAATAACACAATTTTATAGATCGTAATTAGCCGTTAAAAGCGCTCGGCTCTCGCCAGCCCCAGCTCCTAATGGAATCAACGTGCTCGCTGGTCCGCACTCTTACGGGTGGGTAGCTCCATGCGGCGCGCCATGGTATTAATACAACCTACGCCGTACATCATACATTTGTCTGCAATGTCTTCCATAACAAGCAAAAATAAATCAAAATAAGTTCTGTAAATAAAGAAAATCAAAAATTTCAAAGCTTTATGGCATTATGGCCTTAAGTATAATATTTTCGTTTGTTTTCTATAAAGTTCTAGGCCAGTGGTTCTCAAACTTTTTGCACGACGTATTATGCGGTCTGTGGAACACTAGTGGAACATATTTTACGAACCAACTAATTTATTTACTGAGCTACCTACGTGTTTTCTCATAAGACTCACTAATTCGTCTGATATAGGATGTATCGTGCTTGCATGCTAGGCAGAGGAATTTTCCGACTCACAGCACATATAAAACATAAAAAAAACAATGGGTTGCACTCCAGGAGTGCCGGCAGAAGTGAAAACTCAATGACATAGTAACAGTTTTTCGATCAGGTCACGTGACCGTAAGACGTCTGTCGCGAATTTAACATTTTTTCCCCACCTCAAAAAATGCACAGCGCCGCCAAAGAAGTTTTCACTTAAAAAAATTGACAATCGCCGTAAGCCCCATTTACAATTGGCTTTAACACAATACAATTTATTACTCGAGAGCGCCACCTACGTTTTAAAGTTAAAGTCGTCACTGACTCATCCTTTTCATTTTGAGTGTTATTATCACTGACTTAATATAAAAAAATAGACACACAAAGCAGAACAAAAACGTCAAGAAATGTGGATCCCAATGACGTTTCGCACTATTTGCATTGATGATAAAAACGCTTACGTAAATTTTGAGTCAAGATAAATGTTTCGTACAGAAAAGAGCTTAATGTCGTAAGCATTAAGTGTCAAATTTGCAAACATAAGTACCAACACTGTTAAAAAATTTAGTCCGATGGCACTAAACGTAACGTATTTACGTCAAACAACGTCAAACGAGAATAATGAACGAATGGAGTCACTTTGGTACACTTTAATATGTATTACTGTACAGGAAAACCAATTGAAGTAATAAATAAAACAAATTTAATTTAATCGGGAGCTCAAATAAAATTCATTCGTGGTTCAAATTCAAACAAATTAAAATTTAATTCGTAAGTATACGTCTTTAAATACTAATTTCCTTGAAATAAATTCTACTTATTAAATAACTGTGTATTTAAGATCTACATTTACTCATAGCACGGCACGGGTGCACGGGGACATTTAGGTACTGATTGGATTTTTTTTATAAAGTCTACCTATACTTTATAAAAAAGATCCTGTGGTTGTCACTGTGTTCAGACAGGTTTAGCATTTACAGTTAGTCGATATAAGCCCTTATTGGTGGTGTATATGTCGGAAACAGGGAAATGGGCCGAACACACAAGTGCCGTTTTGCCTTGCTTAAAACTGCATCACCCCTATCTCTTGCTATAATTAAATAGCAGTCCACTTTGCACGTCGCATAGGTTTTCTTGGAAATCTTGAATTTAAACATAATATTATTCCTTATGAATTTCATATAAAAATAAGTATAAAAAAATATTGACCTCACATCGACTCATTAGATTTTTGTTCCTTGACAACCCTTCTTTGGTACTAACAAATTAATTTATTCAAAACCATAAAATTACCACCAGAATACATAAATTATGTAATGCTATCCAAGGAACTAACCGAAAGAAATACATTCCATCCTTTTTCCTTGTTTTATCATTGTTATTTTTACATATTTTAACGGCACATTTCGTAATTGTTGACAACTTCACATTTGAGCGTTTCAAACAAGACTAAACGAAAAAGTAATGCGTGATCTGTTGTGACGTTACTTTTGTGGGGCCATTTTTGGCGGCTGATTGGGTATCCAGTTCTTTATACTATATCAATGATTATTATATAAGTTTAATTGTAATCAAATATTAAGCGAAAATTCAAGAAGTTACACTAGTTCTGTTAGCGTGCCGATAGACACAAGTAATCAAGTGCACAAACTATCGCTTTATTACTGTCGCGGTTGACAGTTGACAGGGTAATCGCGATGAGATATACGATCTGTCAACATGTCTGCGTTTCTATTACTCTGTCACGTGGCGCCATCTTCCTGAAAATTAATTGCCATTTCGGGCCGACCTTCAGGTGTTTTGCTGTGTGAAATTGTGAAGTAAAAGGTTTAAAGCAGAAAATCCACAATATCCACAAATAATAAAATAAAACTGATTGTCTTTAAAAAAAAACAACAAATAAATGATTATGATTATACTTTTATTAATGACATTTCTGATATGCGATTCCAGTGGAGTTCATATTCTCACTAATGTATTCTCATGATTTAGTTTATTTGTCAGATGCAATCTACATATAAAACAAGACCTTTACTCAACAAGTTATGATTATGAACATACAAAAAAACCCAGTACTTACAATACAATCTAATGAGATGAGCATCACCGGTTCCCAAACTTTATAGGTAGCTATTAAGAATTTAATTGTATGTATTTATTGCATTGTCTTCTCAATTGTACTTAAATATAAATAATGTTCATACCCCTAGGTACTCATTTCACTTATTAATTGCTAAAGTTAGTAGGCATAGGCATTCTCCACAAAAAAAATATCAACCACGAATAAAAAAACCACCGATTGACCGATAAAATGGAGTTCCAGTCAAGCGCAAAGCATACTTGTGGCGAACACTGGCGCAAGCAATGAACCAATAAGCAAACCTCGCCAATGGAGCGGCTAGGGACGGGCCGGGCCGGCAATTTACGGTTTTTTCTATACGCCTTTTAAAACCTTTCCCGAACGCGATTTCGACCGAAAGAGTTTTTTGAGTGTACGCTTGTAAAAACGTATTTGGGTGAGTAATTGAATTAGGTGTCTATACGTTGCCGTTTGACGGATTTGGGTTATTCCCATTAGTTTTCGCCAAGATTTTGCCATTGGTACAGTTATTGATTATGTATGTTTCAACAAAAATAAAACGATGTTTCTTCATCGAGATTACACGATTGTGAAAAATGTATATACTTAGGTATGAATAAAAACTTTTTTAATTTATCAATTACCTATATCACACGTTTTAGGGAGGGGAGGAGTCAAGAAATTGTGACATTTTGTGACAAGGGGAGAGGGAGTCACCGTAGCCCAGCTATGTGAAAAATACTTTTGTATGCCTTTTATCAAAACATTATCTTTGAAATTCAATATGGGTACTTGAATCATCAGTAAGTACGAGTAGGTACTTAAATTTTTTTAGTAAATAATATTGGGTAAGTTATTTGAATTTGGAATATGGAAGCAAGTTTAATAAATTAAAATATAACGCTCCATGCAATGCACAGCTATGAAAAGTTAAGGGCACTTCTCACACAGTATCTTGGGCATTTCACCTCACCAGGTGCCCGTCCCTAGATCACCCCCCACCCATGTAGTAGGGGGGTAGGGGTAAGGGGGCAGTCTGTAAAGTAGGGACTTGTGTGCTCTAGAGCCGAGTTAAGTGCCTGGCTTACCTTCTGCAACGCTAAGTCGATGATGTTCTTAGTTTGATGTACGACACTTTTGCATAGTCAAATGAGAGAAGTATGCCTACTAACAGATCCTGCAGATTAATTTCATCTTAATTGGTGCGTATAAAAACAGTGACGTGTTTGCACTCTCACTCTGATTCATTTTGATATTGACGTGACGTTGTCAACGTGCAAACGTAGTGGGGTTAAAAGATAAACGAATGTACGTGGCGTGAGCTTTGACAGAAAGGTAAGACTTTTGGAACAAGCAGAGCAGACTGTCACTGTCAAAATTGTATTACAGATTGTCCAGACTGATAATTTACCTTATTGCAAAGAGTAGTATAATATAATTATCATTATTGTTTTGACATATGTAGGTTTCCAATGTTGTGTCGTAAACTTCAAGACCAACGTAACAAATTGTGAAAAACGTCATAGTCAATATCGTCATGGGCGTTTTTTTTTGTTGTCCCCTACACTTTTTTTTCAAATTTGGGATTTTTTATGTTAGTTCTACTCAGAATCATGAGCTGTTTCTATCCTAATAGGAGAAAAAAAGTGTCCCAAAATTTCTATAAATTTTTCGATCTTTCCATTGCGCGACCGCCATACAAAGTCTATGAAAAATGGTGACGGAATGGAAATAAAAACCTTAGGACACCTTTTTTCTCCTATTAGGATAGAAAGAGCTCGTGATTCTGAGTAGAAATAACATAAAAAATCCCAAATTTGAAAAAAAAGTGTAGGGGACAACAAAAAAAACGCCCTCTGAATACTCATGCACGAAGCCAATATGTATGTCAATGTGGAAGCTAGAAGCTATTTATGTAGACCTACTGTTTTATTTCTACTATACAAACACTTGAACAGTATCGTAGCACCTTATTGAATGAGAGTTTAAAATACTTTATGAACATGGAGCGCGCTTGGAAGCAAGGCAATCACATTTTGCTCATGATAGGATGATGAAGGTAATATTTCTCTTACAAATGAGTTTTTTTTATGATACTATATAGTCTACTCGACAAGGTGCGCTAGATTTTATGTTTTTAGTTGATAAATTTTAGTTAAGTATTAGGTTATTTTATTACCTATGCGTTGCTGGAAAAACGACTCACCTAATTAAAATTCAAATAACAAATACCTACCTATGTTATTAAGAATCGTGTTATAAACAACTTTGACTAGTAATATAAATATTAGTAATAGGTACCTAAGCTTTAGAATTGATACATATTACGCATAATACAACATACTATGTATGTACTATGTACTCGTACTTCAAATAAGGAATTAAAAGGCTTTTTATTTTATTTTATTTTTAAGATAAAACACATTATATCAAATGACATTCGACATCATAACATTGCAAGAAAATTGTTTTATGAATTAATAATATTTATTTCAGATTTAACGTCAGAACATTTTATCATCGATCTACTTTAGAAAGCCACGTAATTTAGTATTGAGCACGTTCTGTATGGCTAAGGATATCCAAAGTAAATTGAACAGCGGTGAGGTGAGTAAGGCCTATTTTTCCTCTCACATAGATATGCTAACCTATCGCTACCTTGAAAAGGGGCTTCTATTCTAGCAGCATGGGGCATTAATGTCAGGACGAATCACCGAATAGCGGGTGATACAGGCCATACCCGTCTTTAAAGCAAAGAGCTAAGATCCAAGTTGCTTTAGAACGCGGTCTCAGACATCAGGGGGCTCTACGTGAACAGCAGCGCCTCTACCACATTGTTGTATACCACGTTCTTGAATTACGTCCATATCAGTTACCTACATATGTTATTAACATGTCAGCTAAAACCATCCAATGGCGAAAGGTACAAGGCATCCCCGCCCTTATCACAACGAGCTAAGTTCTAGATTACCTTGGAACGCGGCCTCGAACAGCACAGGGTCCTGCGTGGGCAACGCGTGCGCCGCCGTCAGCAGCGCCAGCACGAGCGGCCACCGCATCGCGCTACATGCCATCTCCTTCCATCTCCGTCGATATCTGCAATAGATATACGCCGAGTTAATATTCTCATTCATCAGTGACCATTGACTGTACCTATAAGTGCGAAAGAGAAGCGTTTATCCTCTATTTGTTTGAGCTAAAAGTAGTATAGTATCCCAGCCCAAGAAGGATTTTGTAGTAACTCGAGCGTGTAATTTCGATAAACATAAAAAAGCGGCCAAGTGCGAGTCGGACTCGCCCATGAAGGGTTCCGTATTTAGGCGATTTATGACGTATAAAAAATAAACTACTTACTAGATCTCGTTCAAACCAATTTTCGGTGGAAGTTTACATGGTAATGTACATCATATATTTTTTTTAGTTTTATCATTCTGTTATTTTAGAAGTTACGGGGGGGGGGGGGGGACACATTTTACCACTTTGGAAGTGTCTCTCGAGCAAACTATTCAGTTTAGAAAAAAATGATATTAGAAACCTCAATATCATTTTTGAAGACCTATCCATAGATACCCCACACGTATGGGTTTGATGAAAAAAAAAATTTTGAGTTTCAGTTCGAAGTATGGGGAACCCCAAAAATTTATTGTTTTTTTTCTATTTTTGTATGAAAATCTTAATGCGGTTCACAGAATACATCTACTTACCAAGTTTCAACAGTATAGTTCTTATAGTTTCAGAGAAAAGTGGCTGTGACATACGGACGGACAGACAGACGGACAGACAGACGGACAGACAGACAGACAGACAGACATGACGAATCTATAAGGGTTCCGTTTTTTGCCATTTGGCTACGGAACCCTAAAAAGGGGCCCTAAGGTTGGTTTTGTTTGTAGCTCTTTACTAAGAAAGTTGACTGCAAGTTTTTCTTTTACCGTGTAGGTACTAATCTAACAGGAGAGGAAGAAATCGAATGATTAGATTACGCAATAGCCAAGTAAGAAATTTTCCAGAAATGGTTTGGAATATTGCTTTGTGATTCAATTTATCAAAGTTGAACGATCTCAAAAGTAAGAATACAAACACTTGAATACAAACATTGGAAAATATGCGACAAGTAAAATAGTACCACTTTTCTATTGAAATTGACGTTGACTTGTAATCCCCAGACTCCATTATGAAACTCCTTTCTTTGTCACATTTTCGTAACGAGATGGAAAATTTTAATGATAAAAGTCAGTGAGTTAGCGATAAAGGGTAGATTCTAGTTTCAGGCGCTAATGAGTGGTCCGGATATCCCGTTAGCAGAGTACGATCGCTTGTCGCTTTGACACTAATGAGCTAGATAACTATAAAAGACAGTGTTATTTCCTTGTGACTTTATTTTATGAAAATTCTAAATTTTCGGCACGAGCACCACGTTTACTGCCACATTATAATACTGAAATATAGGTACGGCCTTTGAAGCTCAAAAAACTGTGCTCAACGAACTGTTATTTACTGGAATAAAAATGTTAACGTACCTACAAAACTATAACATATACCTACCTTAAGCACGGATGATAGTGGTAAAACATCTCAAGCGCCTAATCTTTTGCTTAAGCAAAGTCACAGAAACATTCGTTACTAATACCTAGGTAACCACTTTGTAAATCAAAACTTGATTTAATTTGACTGTTTTCCTTCAAAAAAAGAATATCTTCTTCTTCTTTTATTTAATGGCGGTCTGGCCAAACAAAAAAAAAGAATATCTTAAGTAGTAGTAAAATATATTTATTTTATGTAGGTACCTACCTAATGCTTGTACCGAAACGAATGCGATCCCGCCCTTTTGCTTTTATGTCAGTCACAAGGTTTATTTTCTTAACCTTTTCGAGTTTGTCCAATACAGGGTCACAATGAACGCTATAACACGCAGGCAAGGTCCGTCCGACCCTTTACTTAAATCGTCAAGCTCGGCTACACTTACTTTTTATTTCGTATGTACCGACGGTTCGACCGTACGTGACGGCTTGCGTTTGATGTGACAACGGGGCCTAATAGCCTTTACGAAATATTTCACTCCTAGATTTTCCCAAGAAAAAATATTAGGGTGCAGTTTTACCGATTGTTTCCGGAAAGTTTGAAAAGCACTGACTTACTTACTTTCAGATTCGAACATACAATGACGTTATGGAATGGAACGTTATCAACTTAAAAAAAATTAATGCTCATTGGTTGAGATAAATTAAATGCGAAAATACGACTCCCACAAGTCATAAATGTCAGTGTCACTCAATCAATAATCAATATTGAAATGGATATTTGTTACCGTTCTTCAGTAGTTAACTGGTTACTGCTGGGCAGTTAAACAATATTTCGCTGCGAAAATGAGTTAATTTGGATACAGTTGATAAAATCTTTAATTTTTAATAAGTTTCCATTAATATAAACTAACATTCAATGTACAATCTTGAGTAAATTTTACGGAACCAGAATGTATGTCGGGATTCAGATTTTTGTGTTTATTTCCGCTTTGTGCTTAGATTTCGTGATGTTACTGAATAACGGTTTGGCCCGGACACCTCCCATGGGCTGGATGTCGTGGGGGTACTACCAGTGCGCCGACGACTGTGACAAAAACTCCGATAAATGTCTCAAGTGAGTTCCACCGGTATTTATTGTTTGTAAACAATGTCTACGTGGTATGATGCTGATAAGTATTTTAATAATGTACCTACTTAAATGTAATGTTGGTATTTTGTTTTCAATCATATTTTGTCTCTTGTATTGGTCTTATAAAGCAGAATAAATTAACTTAACCATACATAAACTTGATAATCAAAGTCCTAGAAAGCAAGTAATGCCTATTATCTGATAAGAACAATATAAAAACGGCATGACTGCATGAAAATTACCTGTTTCATGTACAGTATCTTTTAATCATTTTGTTACAGTTTGGAATAATGTTTTTAATTTACAGTGAACAACTCATCATGTCTGTAGCGGATGCATTATTCAATGATGGATACCTGGAGGCCGGGTACGAGTATGTTGTGATTGATGACTGCTGGTCGGAGAGGCAGCGGGACAGCAATGACCGCCTGGTGCCAGATAGAAAAAGATTCCCAAGGGGTATGAAATTCTTAGCGGACTATGTGAGTCTTTTTATCATACTGTTCTTTTGAAGCGAAATGGGATACACAATTTGTCTCTATTGAGTTAGAAGTTACCCCACAACATTTTCTTTAGTCTGTGTGTGTTGTATCTAATAACTAATAAATTTAATTTGGACAATAACTAATGATGAATGACAAGGGGCTAATATGGCTCCTTATATTTTATAATTAAATAAAATTTAATTAAAAATAATATTTTATAATATATGTCATAAGTTTTTATTTACGAATATGTATGTTGCTGTTGTATTTATTATTATTATATTGTTTAATACACTAGCAGCTGAAAGCTGATGTGTGTATATCACTGCACTTGTTTTTTTTTTACGATTAATGTTCATTTTTTTGTTGATTTAAGTGTTTGTCAAGTCTGTTTTTAAAACTGTTCACTGAAGGAGCACATATCACTGTTTCTGGTAACTTATTCCACTCACGTACGATGCGGTTCGATAGAAAGTGCTTCCTAGGATTGCTTGTACTGGGAACACGAATAATCTTTGAGCTGTGGCCTCTTAGACGATGATTATTGCTCATAACAAACTTTTTATTTGAGACTAATATCTTGTATTTGTTTCCCACCAGGTCCACAAGCTGGGTCTGAAGTTCGGCATGTACACAAACGTGGGTAAAGACACGTGCATGCACTACCCGGGCTCGCGGGACCACTTCGAGACCGATGCACAGCAGTTCGCGGAGTGGGACGTGGACTACCTCAAGGTTGACGGCTGCTTTGTGGAGGACAAGCATCTTGATACTGGTAATTTATTATAATTACTATACAAATTATATTTCATATTTTCATTATAAATTAGGTACCTACAAACCTACATATTATGTCCTTACTGCGATCTGCAGGCGAATTACAGATTTACAATACACATGATAAAATAAGTGTCCCTTTTAACACCACGCGATTGAAAGAGGCGTTATAGCAAATAACAAATAAAAAGATATTTATTTACCAACACAAAAACAAATTTTAAATATGTACAATATAACAAATATCAGGTAGAAGTAATATAAATATTTGTATGGTAAAATGGGTAAGACAGCAAGAATACTGATTATCAGTACCAAAACTAAATACAATAGTGTTATATTTGGGGGCATAGTAAAGGCGACGATCGCGTTAACAAAAGCCAATGGAAAAGAAAAAAATAATATATTGGAATGACAGATACAAACGTTTATTTTAACACTTACCTACTCTGTTTAAGTCATAGTATATCGTGTATTGTTTACAGCATACATAAAGCTTGGTCACTATTTGAATAAGACCGGCCGACCCATGGTGTTCTCCTGCAGTTGGCCTTATTATAAGGAGTACATTCATAAGACTAAAGTGAGTAGGAATGTAACATTATTATTATTCTGTATTTTATTTTCTGTAGTAAAATCTCAGCTACGAGTACTATTGAAAATAGTGTTTTATGTACTTATGCCAATGATGGTCATTGAAAATTCAGATTCGAGTCACTTGAGTGTCATCGCCGTTTTTTCACTGGAATTCAATAGAATGGCAGCGTATTTATTTATTGCACCACAATTTCTTAAGAGCATGTAAGAGAACATGTCAAACGTTAGCGCTGGACAGCATAATTCATCACCATCCGCTGTTATACATTTGGTTTTGTCAGTTAGAATTCTGTACCAAGCTCTGTACACACTACTATGATTTATTGTGTGGCTTAGTGCTTCAAAAATAAAGTTACATAGGCATCCATAGGCTACGGAGACTAATTACCATCAGTCGGTATAAAACGTAGACGTAAATGTAGGTACATAGTATCTTTTTTTACAAATCCCGTGTTTCCAGTTCAACTATGCCCCAATCGCGAAACACTGCAACATGTGGCGCAACTTCCACGACATCTTCATCAACTTCGGCAACGTCGTGTGGATCATTGACAACTATGAGAAGAACAACAGGCTGTACCGGCAGTTCCATAAGCCGGGCCAGTGGAACGATCCTGACATGGTAAGAGCAGTATACAAGTATGAATACAGCGTTATGATCCACGACATCTTCATCAACTTTGGCAACGTCGTGTGGATCATAGACAACTATGAGAACAACAGGCTGTACCGGCAGTTCCATAAGCCGGGCCAGTGGAATGATCCTGACATGGTAAGAGCAGTATACAAGTATGAATACAGCGTTATGATCCACGACATCTTCATCAACTTTGGCAACGTCGTGTGGATCATAGACAACTATGAGAACAACAGGCTGTACCGGCAGTTCCATAAGCCGGGCCAGTGGAATGATCCTGACATGGTAAGAGCAGTATACAAGTATGAATACAGCGTTATGATCCACGACATCTTCATCAACTTTGGCAACGTCGTGTGGATCATAGACAACTATGAGAACAACAGGCTGTACCGGCAGTTCCATAAGCCGGGCCAGTGGAACGATCCTGACATGGTAAGCATTCATACTTTCTTAACATTACTACAGTTACATATAAGTCATATAACTGCTTTTTAGGGTTCCGTACCCAGAGGGTAAAAACGGGACCCTATTACTAAGACTCCGCTGTCCGTCCGTCCGTCCGTCTGTCACCGTGATAGCTAGACAGCTGAAATTTTCACAGATGATGTATTTCTGTTGCCGCTATAACAACAAATACTAAAAACAGAATAAAATAAAGATTTAAGTGGGGCTCCCATACAACAAACGTGATTTTTGACCGAAGTTAAGCAACGTCGGGCGGGGTCAGTACTTGGATGGGTGACCGTTTTTTTGCTTGTTTTGCTCTATTTTTTGTTGACGGTGCGGAACCCTCCGTGCGCGAGTCCGACTCGCACTTGGCCGATTTTTTTTGAAATATTATAAATGGGCTTACTCATAGCCACAGACTAGCCGAGGCGAAGACGTGGCCTACGATGGAGCGAGCCTGCCTAGAAGAACTCTGAACTAAACTTAAGATACCTAATAATCTCTTCGGTTACCGCGATAGTTACTCATGAAATAAAACTATTAGAACGACCCCGTCACCCGTTGACCACAAACGCTGTAAAGGGTTCGAAACGTCGGCATGTAGAATAAATTCAATATTTTAATAGTTTAATAGTTTTAAGATACCTGTAATATAACGTAACGCTCGCAACAGGGCTATTGAAAACTCACGTCAAGCTACGTTACATAGCAAAACCTGGATTAAGGGCAGATACGTCGCGTTACATATGTTGCCAACGATGTCAAGTAATGTGGCGCAAGGCGCAACTTTGCCAGATTGTGCGTTTAGTTCGTCATATCGTGAACGTGTCGCCACTGTCGTCAGTGATGTTATATGACGCGATAGAGGACTTCGCTTGTCTGGCAACATCTAACTAGTTCCAGTCGATGTGTTGTTCAACTTGGCCAGACCTGTTAGCGTGAGTTGCGTTCTAGCGCGCTACTACACTACATCTAGCATCTAACGCGACTTCAAGTATGGACTCGCGCGCGAGAATGCAACTCATGCTAGACGGTCTGACGCAGAATTAAGCCGTACGATATCTCCCGATATCAAGCGATCACTAGTCCCGCAACATTTACCTTCTAACGGTTCCCTTAACTCGCAACTTTTTTCCAGATAATTCTAGGAAATAATGGCCTAACCGAGAGCCAGAGCCGCATCCAAATGGGCTTGTGGTCGATGTGGTCCGCGCCGCTCCTGCTCAGCTGCGACATGACGAAGATCAAGCCCTACGAGAAACAGCTGCTGCAGAACATGGACCTGCTGGCCATAGCCCAGGACCCACGGGGAAAGATGGCTGCAGCCTTTAAGGTAATTGTTACGATATGAGGATCATCACGTCCTCCGAGGAACAACATCAGAACATGGACCTGCTGGCCATAGCCCAGGACCCACGGGGAAAGATGGCTGCAGCCTTTAAGGTAATTGTTACGATATGAGGATCATCACGTCCTCCGAGGAACAACATCAGAACATGGACCTGCTGGCCATAGCCCAGGACCCACAGGGAAAGATGGCTGCAGCCTTTAAGGTAATTGTTACGATATGAGGAACATCACGCCCTACGAGGAACAGCATCAGAACATGGACCTGCTGGCCATAGCCCAGGACCCACGGGGAAAGATGGCTGCAGCCTTTAAGGTAATTATTACGATATGAGGAACATCACGCCCTACGAGGAACGGCATCAGAACATGGACCTGCTGGCCATAGCCCAGGACCCACGGGGAAAGATGGCTGCAGCCTTTAAGGTAATTATTACGATATGAGGAACATCACGCCCTACGAGGAACGGCATCAGAACATGGACCTGCTGGCCATAGCCCAGGACCCACGGGGAAAGATGGCTGCAGCCTTTAAGGTAATTATTACGTTATGAGGAACATCACGCCCTACGAGGAACAGCATCAGAACATGGACCTGCTGGCCATAGCCCAGGACCCACGGGGAAAGATGGCTGCAGCCTTTAAGGTAATTATTACGTTATGAGGAACATCACGCCCTACGAGGAACAGCATCAGAACATGGACCTGCTGGCCATAGCCCAGGACCCACGGGGAAAGATGGCTGCAGCCTTTAAGGTAATTATTACGTTATGAGGAACATCACGCCCTACGAGGAACAGCATCAGAACATGGACCTGCTGGCCATAGCCCAGGACCCACGGGGAAAGATGGCTGCAGCCTTTAAGGTAATTATTACGACATGAGGAACATCACGCCCTACGTACATGTGTAGGTATATATTTTTTAAATCAAATTTCTATTACACCTTATGTGTATAATTGCATAAATTCTATAGTAATTTAAATTGTATTTTTTTTTTACTTATTTTCTCGTAATGCAATTCTTTTTGAAAAGATGTGTCCCGCCGAGTTTGTTGCCGGTCCCATATTGGGATACCCTCCTCCAATTGAGGGGGGATTGAAATCTTCTCGGGGCAGAGGTGTAGGGTTGGAGCCGGTCTACCTAGCTTTATTTGACGTTCATAAGCGCATTGTAATTATGCCTACTTGAATAAACTATCTTTTATCTTTATCTTATCTACGAGGGACAGCATCAGAACATGGGCCTGCTGACCATAGCCCTTCAGAACATGGACCGCCGTTTCATCCTCAAAACAAACCGGATCGTGCGATACAATTAATAAAAACTTGTCATCTAGCCTATTATCAACACTACTTCCCCTTTTCCGACCACTTAGTACTTCATAATCGCCATATAATGTACGAATAGGTAAGTTCATTCGTTTAGGTCGACAGTGTGCATTAAGGTTTTAACCCACTACACGATGCTATTATAATTTTGCCGGGGATTTTTGCTACTCGTATTTCTATGGATTTCAGTGAATGTATCTGTATTTAGCTGTTTGTTTTCTGTTTATAATACTATGCCATACGATTAAATAAATAAGTGAACGTGATTGCACGACCTCTGTATAAATAACAATTTAATTTAAGAAAATGACCCTGCTCTTTACGGATAAGATCGTGGGCAGGAGCAAGTTATAAAAATAGAGTTCTATGAATAGAAATGTATTTTTACTTAAGCTTTGTCGGAATATTTATACAAATTTTTTAGTAAAACTTTAAGAATAAGTTCTTTTATTCCTAAGTTATTTTTAATTTCTCTTGATGATTTCAGATTCGAGATAAAGTTACATTGTGGGTGAAGCGCCACCTACCTATGAAAGGAGACCTCTATTCTTCCTTCTCTTTCGCACTCGTCAATCTGAATGGAGACAATCAATATGTCTCTTTCAAGCCAGCCGAATATGGATTGGAAGCAACTGATGTGTATACAATTTTGGTGAGATGTTTTTTATTTAATTTTTGTTTATAAGTCAAAATTAAAATATGCATTTTAAATAATTTAAAAAAGTCGCATGCTGCTTAAGGTTACCGTAAAAATTTCATTTAATTCAAAACCCACACAAAAAAAATTACCATTGTTTTTTTAATCTGTCAGCTCCCAGTGGCTCATATATGAGCCAGAACGCTTATGGGTGACGTCATATCGTGGGATTCGAAGCCCTAATCATAGAGAAAAAAATACATAGAGTGCTCACTCCATACATCAGTTCAGACTATTAATTTCAGTGTCTCTACATCTAGCATCGAGTAGCGGAACTATCAGTACTGCTACTTGACAATAGATGTAGCACCGACCGGAAAGTCTTATTACAACAGCATAAGACTTTCCGGTCGGTGGCGACATCTATTGTCAAGTAGCAGTACTGATAGTTCCGCTACTCGATGCTAGATGCTAATAGTCTTTTTGGTACTAAAACTGATGGAGTGAGCACTCTATGTATTTTTTTCTCTATGCCCTAATGAATCTACCAACTTTATTGCTATAGACTTATGACACCAAACTTTCTTGTTTTAGGACGTGTTCACGGGCGTCTTCTTAAGAAACGTGACGAGACAGGAGGTCCTAAACATTTCGGTTCCGCCTGAAGGTATGTTCTTGTTTTTAATGTTTTTAAACCTTATTGCAAAGACATTACGCTCACGTATGGTCATTCCGAGGCTGTTAGTATACTTATTTATGGACCAGAGACAAAATGTTGTAGGTACGTCATTAGCTGAATGACTGAGTGACGTGGTTTTTGGTTCCGTACCTCAAAAGGAAAAAACGGAACCCCCTATAAGGGTTCCGTTTTTTCCTGATCACTTGTGCGTCTGTCTGTCTGTTCGACCATCCCCTTCCCCCTTTATCTCCGAAACTACTGGGTTTAAAATTTTGAATAAAATACCTTCACTAAATAGTGTTTTACCTATAGCTGAAAGGAAACTTATTATAAATATGAAGTCAAGCGTGAGTCGGACTTAATGTACGGAACTCGCACTTGGCCGGTTTTTGTTTATATTATTTCATAAATCCGAATTTACTTAAGGCTTAGCACGCACTGCGGTTTTTTAAAAGCGGTTCCGCTACCGCAAAAAATGTAACGTACGGCATTCTTTATAAGCGCACGCACTTGCGATTTAAGAATGCCGTACGTTACATTTTTTGCGGTAGCCGAACCGCTTTTTAAAAACCGCAGTGCGTGTTAAGCCTAAGGTACAATCTATCGATTATACATTATTTATTTTTGTTTCAGATATTATTCTGTACGCATTCTATCCCTTGTGAAGGTGAGGTGTAGCAAACCAAGTGTGACCAAGATAAAGGCTTGCTGGTAGTGACAGCTACCTACCATTATACCTCTTTGCGTTGAATGATGATCCCTATGACAGTTATTTAAAGTTTCTTTGGTTGGGCTTAGTTAAAAATTATTGTAGAAATATGTTTTTATTACTTAAGTAAGAACTGGAAGAAATCCCTTAAAGAGATAAGGTCGCCTTTATACTGCCTATTTTTGTCATAAATTTGTGTTTTGTACAATAAAGAGTTTATATACATGCATACATAAATGAAAGCGCAAAATTTTCAAAACATTTCTACATACATTTTACGTGACATCTACTCTATATAAAAATGAACTGTCATAGCCTTATCATGATGACCATCATTCGATGTGAAAGGTAAATGGTGTCAAAGGGTCTCTATTGTTTCTCAAAAAGTTTTAAGTCATATAATGTATTATTTGCCCCCATTTTCGTTAGTCATAATTTATTTGGTTCAGAAACCACGAACCACCACACCGCGTCACTTTTCCGGATTGCCATAAAACAAACCTAACCTAACCTAACCCATCTATAGAATGACCTGACGAAAATCCTGAAAAGTTAACGGTTTCAGTTTTATGACGATATGACAAACGATACATTATGAATTTATGACATAAAACGATACGATAATAATAATATGACAAACAATACATTATGACTTAAAACTTTATGGGAAACAAAGGGTCGGTGTCAAACCTGTCTTCAGTTAATATCTGTTGTTCAATATGGGCATCTAGCTTGGTCATCTTTTTCTAGTAGACTGAGATACACTTCATAAATTCTTACATTATTATTTATTAGTATTACGTTGAGATTTTTCTCGCTTAACTTTATTGGGTTGCGTACCCGGGCTTATTTAAAGTTGTCCCTTACACTTTTTTTTTTTTCAAAATTGGTATTTTTTATGTTATTTCTACTCAGAACAGAATCATGAGCTCTTTTGATCCTAATAGGAGAAAAAAAGTGTCCCATAATTTCCATACATTTTTCGATCTTTCCATTCCGAAACCGCCATACAAAGTCTATGAAAAATGGTAACGGAATGGGAAAAAAACCATGGGACACTTTTTTTCTCCTATTAGGATAGAAAGAGCTCGTGATTCTGAGTAGAAATAACATAGAAATTCACAAATTTAAAATAAAAATTTTAGGGGACAACTTTAAATAAAATGGCCCACGGTCCGTGTTATGTCCGTCCAAAATTAAATTATACTGTAACTCAATTTTAGGTTAAGTTCGTTTTTCCTTTGAGCAGTCACAAAAACCTTTCCACTTTTGCAAAAAGTATATTTTTATTTATTTAACATACTTACTTGTACGTACTTTTGTAATAAGTTCTTTGATTTGTTTCGCAACTATGTTTTTTTTCGTGTTTGGATTAGGTACTTGTTATGTGACGTCGTTATAAAATAGTTTATTTATTTATTAAAACATGCGTTAAACGCTACTAAAAATGTGCTCAATTTTTTTGTGATATTAAAAGAAATAACATAATATACTTCTTATTGTTTACTTATTTTCAGTTTAGTCAAAATCCCTTTAAAAAACAATGTTACATATCTAATTAAAATACATAAAATCAAATTTTAATTAGATTATGATTTGACACTCATACCAAATGCAAAACATAACGATAAGATGTATTTTATTTAAGCAAACCATTCTGTTAAACTGTGTCTATTTCTTAAAAAGACAAATGGCAGATATTAGAGTCTACGTTTTTCAACAACCTATTAAATTCAGCAGACGTTTATGCATAACGTCATTAGTTTTTAAAGTGCCCATACACTATACAGTTGTCTGTAGATCTATAGATCCATGACGTTTTATGTCTGGCTAGAGCTGGAGCGGTGGACGAATTAAATTATTGTTGTCGACCGAAACCCGTCTCGTCGAGGATCCTTAGTCGACGGCGAAACCATATCGCTACGATGTCGTTAACCTGTTAAGATTTTTGGATATTTTGTTTTATTTTTACGCTTGGAGAGCCTTTATACTTTCAAATCTCATTAGTAAGTACATATTATTATTTTTCTCTGATCGCGAGGACCTTTTAAATCAAGTTTCATACATATCTCTTAAACCGTAATGTATTGTATTCTCAGACTGCTGATGTATTTAATTAATGTTGCTATAAATTTTCATGTCACTGATCGTTACCTACTTACCTACTATACCTACTTAAATGTTTGATTGACATGCGAAAGAACGCTTGAGAATCGGTAAAACATGAGTAAAATAAGAAGAGAAGAAAGAGAAATAATTATAGGCCGTCAAACACCAGTCTTGTATTTTTAGTTTTCTCTGTTGTTTTTTAAATGAAATCCAAGGTAATTAGCGGATTTTATAAAGGGTCATTCACATCCCGTACGGTCCACGCGCGATTCAATTAAAACAAACGAGTGCTCGACGCTCCATCCGACGTAATATGAACCCTCCTGCACTTGAAATAAGATTGAAAGCGGCATGATGCAGTTGAAATGAGAATGTTGGCGGTATTTCGCTTTGAATACGTTGTAATCAGCAGGTAAGTAGATATATAAAGGGGCTACAATAGCGTTGCAATAGACTGTAAAATAGTTTCAGCGAACTTAATGTTAAACATTTTGGTACAAACGAAGCTCTAATTCACATTGAGTGCTAACTTTAGGTCGGTTCCTTTAGGGTCTAGAAGCTCGATGTTTTGGGTTCGAATCTCGGTGATGATATTTATTTGTGTGATGTTAGTTAACATTAAGCTGGCAAATTTTGGAACCCGGTAGTCAAGAGGTTAAGAAACATTGCTGAATATGTATGAAGGTACTGCAAGTTCTATGACATATAAATAAATTAATATTGGATAATGAATACCATGTTTTATGTATGCAAGAATAAAATATTAATATCTGGGAGACCGAGCTTTGCTCGAAAAATTTATAAAAACTCAAAAATGGGCGTTTTCTCAGAGGTAAGACCTAGCTAGATCGATTTTAGTCCCCGAAAACCCCCATATCCTCCTAAGGGCCAAGGTCCTACCCATAGTACTTATTAACTTTCTTATTCAGACCCAGCTCCTACAACAATTGTGTAGTCATAGCGTACCACGGTCCAACCAGTAGGACTTAATATATTTTGTTTTCAAATTTTGCGCTTATCGAACTTGGCGTGTACGAACTTCTAAAGGACTGTTTTGTTTTGTCTGTGAG
Organism: Cydia amplana; assembly: GCF_948474715.1. Taxonomy (NCBI): domain Eukaryota; kingdom Metazoa; phylum Arthropoda; class Insecta; order Lepidoptera; family Tortricidae; genus Cydia; species Cydia amplana. The sequence continues at coordinate 22,058,283 of NC_086070.1, forward strand.
CCCTTTAACAAGTTCGTAAAAAAAAACAAAGTGCTGTACAAGGTGCTGTATAAGTACAATAACATTAAAAAAAGTCTTTTAAGTACTTGGGTCTGAATGAGTATAAAACAATAGTACTACTGGTAGGACTACGGGCCGTACTGACTACATACTCAATTTTTCGTTGGGCCTTAGGAGTATATAGCAAATTTCATCGAAATCGTTAGAGCCGTTTCCGAGATCCCCGAAATATATATATAAATAAATAAACAAGAATTGCTCGTTTAAAGGTATAAGGTAAGATATAAAGAAATGTCTACACTGACAAAGCATACCGCTCGTTCCTCGTATAATCCATTTGACGACATGTGCTCGGTAAACAGGTGACGTGACAAATCAAACACGAGTGATGGATCGCAGAGGGGCGTCTGCCTTGTATGTATGTACAGACACCCATAAACATGAACACAAATAGTTGCCTTATTACGTCGGATTAAGGTGGAAAAATGTACACGTGATTATGATTATGTGCGGCGTATTTTGCGGATAATAGGAGTTACTTCCAATTGCGACGTTGTCTAATGTCAGTCAACAAAGATGGGTTAAAATATAATAGATACATACGAGTATAAGGTACATAACATACTTAACACATGATATCAACTAATATAATTTATCCAACACGAAACATAACCATTACACTGATTGCTATCGGACCTAGCCTAAGTTGACAAAACTAAAGTACGTAGGTAGTCTAGACCAATTTGAACCATTAACAGCACGCGATGGCTATTCAGGACTTAATTATTAAATACTATGTAGTTAAATTTTGTGACCAGTTTGCGTAAAAAAAAGTATAAAAGAAGTAAAACGGAGTTGCAACTCTTGAAAAGCCTTTAGATATTGTACAGTCGCAATCAGATAGATTGGAGCGGCCAAGGTGCTCACAAATATCTGAACACGCCTCTATTGTCAAGGCATTAGAGTGCATGTTCACGTTCAGATATTTTTGAGCACCTCGGCCGTTCCACTATATCTGATATTTAATAATTTGATTTGTTCCCTAGTTGGCAAAGTATCTTCGTAACCACGCGGTCACCTTCAGTAATCAAATCTCAAAATTATTGTGGCTTTACCTTCTCGTTTGGTAAAATAGATATCAAATGGCATGGGAATTATTAACGATATAAAATTCATTACTCAAAAATAAAGGAATAGTGAAAAAAAACACTGTCTCGGGTGTCTCATCGGATCTCGGTAGCTCAGAACCCCTACTGTAAATTTCATTCGATAGCGAGACGAGCATTCGCGTTTGCGTTATGTCTATTTTTGTATGGGATTTTGAACAGCGCGCCAAGCGGGACGATTTGGACCCATATAATAAGTAGTGTTGAGTCGCTCACTCGTGAGGCACCTCATTTGTACCACTCATTTTGTTAACTTGTCGCAGTACTTCGTACCGCAAAAATGTCTTACTTCACTCCACTATTCATTTCACTCATTTACTCGCGCGCATCACAAACACCTCTTGCCACATAAATCATTCACACACTTCAAATTTCAAAAAAACTCTTATCCGTTCAAATTCACTCGCGAGTCTCGCGACCCTCAAAACTCATACACTCCTCACAACTCGCAACAGAGTCCCTGGATCGCGCGAGGCACTAGGTGCTCGCCTGCTCGCCGACACTCAAAACTCAAATGTCTCAAATGAAGAAACGAGTAATGATCCACACTGTCAACTGCCGAACTACAAACCTTATTGCAACGACAAAAGGTCCACCGAGAAATGCGTTGAGTTTGTACCACTCACCGCCTCTCTGTGACATGAACCCCTCAAAATCCTTTCAAAATGAAACAATGAATTAGAAATACCCAAAGAGGGAGTGAGACCGACACGCGACGTACTTCAATATCGCTTCGCGTCACCACCGAAAATACGTTAACAATTAAACACGAAAGACAAAAGCGTAAGCGCTGCAAGCTTTCATACATCTTAAAAAAATTGTCGCTGTTGGAATTAATGGAATAGTTGACGCTAAAAATATGCTAGTACCTCACCTCATTTGAAGTAATACATTGTAACACCTCATTTTAGAAAATGAGGTACTCATACAAACTCATTTTAAATTGATGTCCTACCCATCACTAATAATAAGTCACTTAACGCAAATGCGTACGTCACGTCACGTCACGCTATCGAATGAAATTTACACTAGGGGTACCTACACAGTACACAGCGGCGCGGCGGGCTGGTAACCCGGAGTCGCGAGTTCAAGCCTCACCCGAGACTGATTTTCTCAACGTTCTCTTTATTTCTAAACATTATGGTATCGCTTGCAACGTTTCAGCTTAATACGTAGGCAATTGATATAAAATTAAAATTCAACCATTGTATAAATTGGCATCCGACTATGATTATGGTAAACTGGCGTATAAATTATGCACGGCCGATTAGGGCTTAGCTTAGCACGCACTAGACTTTGTAAGTAGCACTATTAGACCGAGTTAATGGTAGGTACTAACTTATGCAGGCGGTATAAATATGTAGCATAGCGAGGCCTTGTGAAACTAAAGGCTGCATTCGAACGATGAAAAGCACAACTTATGTAAAATCAAAATCAAATCATAACAGATCATAGTTTTTTGCACATAGGTACCAAAGACTAAAGTAAGTATATAGGCACTCGTAATATTGAAGCTTTATAATGACAACATATACGACATAGGAATTATAATTCGATTCCTAAATTAAACCCATTAACTCACACGTAAAAATATCCCAAATATTTGGCCGATGCACCCAGATAGTGCTACTATCAGCGCATTGGAAAATGCAATCAGGAAAGTGTTGAAATAACCCATCGTTACGTGACTGGGAACTCTAAAACTGGGGATTTACTACTTCAGGAATTTCTCTCTGACAATAAAATTCGCGAGTTTACGGTACTTTTGGAAAGAAATTGGAAGACTGGCTTCTGTTACACTTGAACTTAGAAACGGGAAAAGATAAGGGTACGACTGACTGAACTTTTTAATCTCTGCGCCCACTTGGCTTCTTGACCACACACATTGACTATGAGATTTACGCAACGCGATAGCGATACTAGCGATAGCAGTTTCTTCGAGCGTTTTCACATTATCCGATTCGATATTGGATGTAGGATCCTAAATCCACTGTGTCGGGCCGTCACTGCTTCAGTGGCACACTACAGCAAACATTATTATGTATAGGGTATTTTAGTAACACTAGAAACATCTCACAGTGCCGTCAAATGTAATATGAATGACAAGTTCGAAATAGCATCATTCGATTATCGATAGTTTCAGCATTTGACGGTATTTATATTATACAAATGTTCGTAGAATTTATATTACACTCAAAGGCCACTGTGTTAGTTCTAACACAGCGTAAGTATAGTTCAAAAGATGCACGTTAATTTGAGCTTTTCTGAAGTTCAATTGGGGTGGAAAGAGAGCAACTACTGATGGCAACGGAATGGAAGTTAGTGCTAAAGTTTAAGCTTAGGATATTTCTTAAACCGTGTTTACCTACACTAAAATAAAAGTGTTACATTTAATAGACGGAATCCAGCATAGATACTTAGTCTAGGACGATTACGAGCTAGAAAACAGCCAAGTAACGAGACAACTCGAACTTGTCTGAAGTACACTCGACTGACAAATGCAGCCAATCTTTACAACACTGAAATATAAACTTTATTTCCTCGCTGTTAACGCCTACTTTGCTGTGCAGAACAATAGTCTGGATTTTAACAGGATTTTCTGGATTGGTAGGGGCGTAAGTGGCTCCTTTGATACACGAATGTGTGTGTGTTTCGTTGGCGAAAAGGCTCAGTCTTTGGTTGGCTGCGGTCGAGTAGATGTCTTCGCTTTGCTTTTTAAAGTGTCGCGTCTGCAAATTATAGGATACAGTTATGGAAGTTTCAAGGGATGGTAGCATGGTTTCTTCTTGCTACGATTTTGAGATTCATCTTCATCTTTTGCTACGTTTAATCTCGTACTGCGCTAGTGGCTAAATACTTCTAGTCATGTACAGTCGGCTGCAGAGAAAAGGTACCCTCCCTGCAAGTATGTAGCACCTTAGCAGCTAAGCGAATAGTAGGGATTTATATCGGTTGTATGGTTGTTGAAATATTTGAAAGAAACTTTGGCAACAACCACAGTAGGCTACATTTTGGTTCGTTTCTCCTAAAAGTCATTATTCTTCTAAATATTATGACTATATAACTGACCCTAAAAGGGCCCACTGATTACCAGTCCGCCGGACGGTATGGGCCTGTCAGTTGTTCGGAGCTGTCAACTTTTTGTTCTAACTGACAGGCCGATATCGTCCGGCGGACTGGTAATCAGTGGGCTCCTTAACTCTCAAACCGCGTTTTAAATATAAAAAAGTCAAATATTTATACTATTCCGAACGATCTAAACTTAGCAGCAGTTTAAACATAGGTAACATCCTGAGTTGGTCTATGTGTGTAACAGAATTGCCAGCACACACGGAGTCGGCTATAGTTTCGATCAAAGTTATGCCGAAGGCAAATTTGAGTAGCGCCCGAATCAACTGAGCCAAAGGAACTTGACTCACTCTTAACTGCTACTATGAATAGTCGGAAGGTTTGAAAGAGAAAGTAAGACGAGCAGTAGGCAGAATGATATAAAGAATAAAGAAATATTACGTCTGTCAAAAAATTATTGGCGCCTGGGAGTTAGAGGTTTTTCAGTTTGTGAAATGCTCGAAAATGTGGAATTAATTGATCAGTATGTCAGCTGGGCATAGTGCAACCTGCCCTAAGTGTTGGAATAGTCATCTGTTACAATTACTAGATGGATAGACAATCATACTCATGTCATTTATATCTGAAAGTCAAAAATGCCTTTGTATACTTATGTCTATTAGTTTTCACCGCGTCTCAGCCCGCGTGGGAATCTGTATAATTTCCCCTTTCTCCTTCCTTAAAACCGATGACATAATCAATTACCACGAGGTAAAGGTGCGTTGTCAATCAATGTGAACTAAATCCAAGTTTACGGCGTTGAGTGAATCATTCCAGCAATTAAACCCTTGGTAGCGGCTTGTCAAGTTGCCAACTCGAGATTGTTCGATTCACACAATCGACATATCGAACCTCGTAATATTCGAACATGCGAGAACTTCCTCTTCAGGCAACTTAGTTGATCGAAGACAATTATAAAGCTTTCGGTGATGTAGTAGCTAACGATAACTTTACTGTAGAGTTATACGCAGATAGGATAATCGAGTATGAGGTAAATTGATTTGTAATAGTCACCATCAGTAACTGCGAGATGTTTAAACGCTGTGGTTCTCTTTAAACTAAAGTCGTGTTAAGGTAGGTATATGTATATACTTACTATCTTAAATATCTTCATGCACTATGTTGAAAAGGATTGAAAGTACCTACCTAAATAAAAACATTAGCAATGGATAACGTTTTTACGAATGCTAATTTAGCTCAACTAATCCAATTGGCCCATTAACAAATGGGTGTCATTCTGAATTCCTAACAACGTTTGTCCTAAAGTCACTTGCCCTAACTGGTTTGTCCTAATGGGCACATGCCCTAACGATCAATTGTCATAACGATTATTTTCCATAATGTAAGGTTCTGAAAAATGGTTAGGTTTTAGAACTTGCTGCCACAAAAGTGGGTTAGGTTAGGGTTAGAACTGCGACCCTTGCAAAAAAGAAAATATGCTTAATAACATTAGGATAAGCAATCAATAATTAGAGAAACCAAAATTAAGGTTTTTAGTGTTAGGACAACTGATCATTATGACAAACAATATTAGGGAATGCAAAGATAGGAGAAAAGACTTCAGGGATTCAGATATAGATCCTTAACATATAGGTAATTACTAGATTAAACAAAAAAAAGCTTCCAAAATTAGAGTTTAAGTATACAGTTTATAGTTATAGCAAGGCGAAATCGCACTAGGAATGTAGTAAATGTTTAGGAGAATTCACTATTCCAAACATTCCCTTCCAGCAAACATCTAATTTTATTTTTCGGATTACAAGGGTCTTGCAAAGCATGCCCACGGGACTCTGTCACTTTAACCGTTGTTTCTCTACCTGCCTATTTTTCAGTCTACCTGTATAATTTCAAAGCTGATTTTTTATCAGTAGGTAAAATAACAAAACACTTCTCTATAGTAGGAACCGTAAGATGGGGTGAGTAGGTGCAAAACTGACATTCAAACCTCGATAACATTTTATTTTTACATATGCAAACTGAATGGTGTATATAATAAGTGTTCCGGACGTTTGTATTTTATTTTATTTTGGGTAGTTCCATTTCATAACTTTGACGATAAACAGGAAATCCCACCTCACCCCGTAGTCCTTCGTATTTGGGGTGAGTTGGGTTTTCATACTAAGGTGATTTTGGAAGATTGTTGGATCGATTTTTTTAAATTATGAGTATTACTATAGCTCCATTTTAAATACATTATTTTTGTAGCAGTAGCCTTAAAATTAAATCTCACCCCCCTTTCATCCCTTTTCTCCCCATTCATAACCCAACTCTCCCCGCGAACCCTACTCACCCCATTTTACGGTACTATCCGTACGAGTAGACTCTGTTTACGTAATGCAAATGCATAAGTAAAACTACATAAATTAATATGTACTAGTATCATCCACAGTAAAAATCAATCTAAAACTCTAGGTAACATAGGTAACATACAGTCCATTTTTGCTTATCCCATCTGTCACCGCAACTAGCTAGGCTAATACTAAATTGGATTTTATTATAAAAGAACCAAGCCTTACTCCGTGTATAGAAGAGTTTATTCGCAGTTGCGGCTAAACTAAATAGAGATCTACGTCCTACAGATTTAGGTTGGTTTCCCAATGGCTGTTGCTTTAGTCCATGTAGTTATCAGGAAATTGCTTCAAGACTAAATAGAATTCTATTTACTTAGCCTTTAGGTTATTTTTCGTATGATTCGCGTTAGTTAGTCGGTCCACGTCCGAGCCACGTTGGTGACTACACTTGTTAAGTTGCGAGCGTTATTAGATGATAGGATTATGCCGCGGCTTTGGCTGTCTGATGTTTGTTGAGATTTAGCCTGACGCTCGCTGAATAAATGACAAAGAAAAAGTAAGTGTTGGAAAGCGTGTGGAGGCGGTATTAAGACAGTTGACATAAATGTTAGAATACACGTCACACACGTTACACAAAAAGTTGTGAGACTTTACCGGGTATAGGTACAGATATTGTCTAGCGAATAATGCGGCGGCAACTGGGTCATAACATAATATAAATCGTAATCGAAAGGCGTAGTTTGAATTTTGGTCTGCAACTAGTGTATGAGCGAAAAATATTCTTTGGATACACAGTTTCAGCGCGGGCGAAAGTATCAGCAGTTTTTTGGCCGAAACCGAACCTTCGGCCGAAACATGATTTTTATGCCGAAACCTTCTGAAACCGAAACTTCGGTCGGACACTTTTGCTTTTTTGTCCGAATTTCACTTGCCAGCCAACTTAAATGTACATAAATGTCAAGATGGTAACCGAACCAAATTCACTTGCGATTCTTCCCCTTTACCTATATGCTTTATACCTAAATCTATGTACCTACCTTACGAGAAGGTATAATACCGGTCTTAAGAAAAGAATTCTGGATCCACTCCTGCAGCGTCGGATAGTGAATTACAACCCATACATCACCCGTCGGCCATTCGTCAAGCACAATAAGGGTGAGCATCAAAAATGAGCGAGGTAAAAATCTACCTCTAGAAACGCCAATAGCAACTCCCTGCATAAGATTTTTGAAGACGTCAGAATGATAGGAAGAGATCTTAAATATTTCTAAAAGAACAATGGGAACTTGGAATTTTCTTCATCTTTTCCCGTGTTCATAATAAATCCCATTGTGAGTGACTACAACCGCGTCGGATAGTGGATGGAATTCTGTACAATCAATTTACACGTCGGTCATCCGTCAAGCACCTAAATGCGGCATTATAAACCTGTCACGATTCAAAGCGTGGGCGGTATGTTCAGGGATATTAGGGGTACCTACATATTAGTTACAAGGGCCATGTTGATAGAATTTAATATACTGTCCTGATTCAAACTAAGATTAAATTAAACCAGCTAGCAAATTAAGTTAACCGGCGAATGTTTGCATAAGATTTAATTATCCTCAACTAGTCAGTGGTGTACACTTAAATAGACGGCAAATGATGATGATGGAATTTCCTTTTGCAGATTTGGTCCTTTTGACTCACAGATTGAATGTTAGTTTCTTAGGAATAAATATTAATGTTATCTTTGCCTCTGTATCCACTACTGGCAGTCTGGCACCATTACCTTAGACGTTAGATCCCAGCAGTGTCAGTAGGTACCTACACCCGTCGTCTAAGTGCCAGGCGTAATTGTGCCCAATAATTACTAGGGCGCCTACTCTATTATTTAAAAAAGGGAGTCTGCCCTTTGCAGAAGGTCGGCAATATCGGCTTATTCTTGATGCCTATTTACGTAATGGCTTTGTGGACAGGCCCTGGTAATTTGTGGTAAAATCCTGTAACACTGCCTACTTAGGCAAGGTCAAGGAAAGACAATACCTATTAGGAGATCAACAATTTTTCAACTACCTGGGGCCCGTTTCTCAAAAGCTTTTTGTCACTTTTTGACAGCTTTTATTAGAAAGGGACTTCCACTTGTATAACAAGTTACAATCTTTTGAGAAACGGGCCCCTGCCCCTGCCTAGAAAACCAAAAGTATCGAATATTGTTGTGTTTGTGTGTGTCCGTCTGTAATATAATTTTAAACACGAGCGTAGGTGCTTTGGAGGGATCCACGGTTTAAAATGGTTTATCTGTAGGTACTTACTGTCAAGGAATTTAATTTCAGTACCATTTCGTACCTGACAATAGGATGTGGTTCCTAGCGACATTCATGTTGATTGTCACCGTGACAAGTTACGAAATGTTACAAAATTTAATATTTGACTAGTTAGAGTAGTAGTGTACGTAAAATATTTACTGTCGAAAGGAAGTTATTATATTTAAGGCCCCACGTTGGGCGCCACTAAAACACTTATTATCCTTCGCGTTATCCTTAATACCTTTAAACGAGCAATTCTTGTTTATTTATATATTTATATATTTATTTATTTATTTATATATATATTTCGGGGATCTCGGAAACGGCTCTAACGATTTCGATCAATTTTGCTATATGGGGGTTTTCGGGGGCGAAAAATCGATCTAGCTAGGTCTTATCTCTGGGAAAACGCGCATTTTCGAGTTTTTATATGTTTTCCGAGCGAAGCTCGGTCACCCAGATATTTATTTTTTAACCTGGAACATTAATATTAGAGAGTGATAATAGATAAATGAGTATAACCTTGGCTACTCCTTTATTATTACCGAACTTCAACTAACGACACTGCTGATAAACGGCTACAAGATTACCTAATTAAACATATAATTCGGCCAATACAAAATCTAAACGGAAATACTAAACTCAACGCGCAATAAGACGCGAAGAATAAATAACTAATACATAAATTAGATGACATGCAAATCTCAGTAACTTGTTTAAATGAAAGATGGACATACTCGACACCTATACAAGAGCTGTTGACATCGCCATAATTGATTCCATGCGCTTAAGATAGGCTATTGTGCTCACAGCCAGGGCCGGATTAACCCTAAGGCAGAGTAGGCAACTGCCTATGGGCCCCGCCTCAGCTAGGGGGCCCCGCCTCGGCTAGGGGGCCCCGGCGGCCCCGCGCGCGCCAAAAAAAAATGTGTTTCATATGTCCAAAATTCATAGATATTTTTTATGGTACCTACTTATACCTAATGTCCAATATAGACACACAATCATCAAATGATTATGTAAATTATGTTATTTTATAGCTTTTAAAGTCTGTAAATCGAGCTCGAATTTCAGGCTCCCGAGGGCCTAAAACCTCATTAATGAAACTTCGGCCCTCCGAGTATGACACATATATTATTGTTGAGTAACATTTGACAATTGGTATCGTATCAGAGCGCTGCTTTCTTACAGCTCGACCTTCGGCGTCGTTTTTTAAAAAACATAAACATTGATTTCAGAAGCTTAGCCTTTTGCCTCGCATGAAAGCTCACCTCGCTGGTTATAAGTACGCTTCGGGTTTGTTAAGTATGTGGAGATTTCTGAGCTCGACCTTCAGCCTCACTTTTTACCTCAATTTTTTGTTCGTCTACCAAATCTCTTCTTCAGCTTAGCCTTTGGCCTCGCTGCGCCAAGCTCGGCCTGCGGTCTCGCTTTTTAGTACAATGGACATTGGTTGGCGTCTGTGATCTAGCTGAGCTTATCCTGAAGAACGGCTTTCACCTCGCATGAAAGCTCGCCTCACTGGGTAACTTCGGATTTTTAGGCTTTTTAACACGCTTTCACAATTTTTTCACAAAAAATTTCGCGCTCGCTGCGCTCGCTATTTTTATTACTTTTCCGATTTACCCTGTACTTACATGCTAGTTTAACTGGTTAATGAATAATCATTTAAACACATGTAAAATATTTATTATTATGTTAATTTTAATCATGTGGCTCGTATGGTCGGACAATCGCTGTTCAGCCTCGCAAAATATTTAACTACTTATTGAGAAAAAAAGAGATCTCCCCACACTGGACGCGAGGAGGAATCGGCAAAAACTAATATAAAAAACCTTTATATCCACGCAAGAGCGAAAAAGACATCGTTCGGCATGTTCGGATCAGGGATGTTGCGGATGCAGATTTTTTGACATCCGCGGATGCGGATGCGGATATTTAGAGGCTCACATCCGCGGATGCGGATGCGGATGCGGATGTCAAGATTAGGTACTCAGAAAACGTCACATATTACATTTTTAGTATTTTTTTATTAAAAAAAAAACGAAACTTTTAGTATTTGAGCAAGAATATAGGTGCGTTATATTTATTAAACAGTTACTTGGCCGACTTTTCTGGATCTAGACGATTTCGTTATAGGTAATGACGAAATTACCTAGCACTTACGCCGCCGCTAAGACGTTCCTGTACCGACTTGTTCGACATCCGCATCCGCATAAGCTCCGCATCGATTTTATGCGGATGCGGATGCAGATGCGGATGTTGAAAATAATGCGGAAGTTCCGCGGTTGCGGATGCGGATGCGGATGTTCGCAACATCCCTGGTTCGGATCAGCTCAACCGACACCTGAAGGTTGAAATTAAAACCGCAAACTTACTTCCCTGTACTGAACAACTGAACTTATGTATGCAGAATTTAACTGTAAGGGGGCCCCGAGCATTGCACTGCCTAGGGGCCCCGACATGCTTAATCCGGCCCTGCTCACAGCAACTCACTTCACTGACCATTTTAGTCCTTGTCTCGTCGCAATAAGGTTCAAACATGGTTAGTTAACTGTGCCAACGATGGACTGACAGTGCGTTCACCCCTGAGGGTGGGCTTTCAGTCATAGAGCTTCCCGCAGTGTAAATATTACACACAGTATATCGATTTAACATGGACGTGGCCAGAAATACTGGGTGCCTAGCCGAGGTGACAATCGTTTGCGCTACGATAACGAAACGCTTTGTATCGCTCTATCACTCTTCCATATTAGTGCGACAGTGACGGTTGCGTTTCGTTCGCTACGGAGCGTAAACGATTGGCATGTTGGCTAAGCACCCTGCTATCCTTACAGTAAGTAAAAAAAAACTTTTGAAATCTTGTTTCCTATAGCCTCGTAAGTCTCGATGTACTTGTACAAGTACAAATTAAATTCGAGTTTTGAACTCTTATAAATCGATAAGAAATTAAAAAAAAAATCCTAATGCAACAGCGCAAAAATTGATTTGGGTTTATAAAAGTTAATACTTATTCCTCCTTTTTGGAAAAAATGTAGCTCATGTCACACAAGTAGAAAAAAAAAACATACAACAAACATTTAAAAAAAATACGCGCATAATGAATAATAAAAAAGCGGCCAAGTGCGAGTCGGACTCGCCCATGAAGGGTTCCGTATTTAGGCGATTTATGACGTATAAAAAAAAAACTACTTACTAGATCTCGTTCAAACCAATTTTCGGTGGAAGTTTACATGGTAATGTACATCATATATTTTTTTTAGTTTTATCATTCTCTTATTTTAGAAGTTACGGGGGGGGGGACACACACATTTTACCACTTTGGAAGTGTCTCTCGCGCAAACTATTCAGTTTAGAAAAAAATGATATTAGGAACCTCAATATCATTTTTGAAGACCTATCCATAGATACTAGTGTCCGACCGAAGGTTCGGTTTCGGTTTCGGTTTCGGCCAGTTTCGGCCAAAAAATCATGTTTCGGCTGTAGTTTCGGTTTCGGCCAAAAAACGGCCGAACCTTTCGGCCGGGCCGAAACTTACGAAATGGTACTTCGGACAAAGACCAAAAGTTGGGGAATAAGTAGGACAACAATATTAATACCTACATATACTGATTCATGTATATTAGGTACAGACATTAATTGGTTTATTATAAAACACAATTCCACTAATGAGGGCGCCACTGGACGGTTGACGCAGTCTTAAGAGGCTGTCAATACCTATAAGTGAATGAGATAGCACTGTCGCATGTTACTGGGCCCTGGGCAAGATAATAATAAGAAAACTAGCCTCACTTTTTACCTCAATTTACCATTGGTTTGTGTTCCACATGTCCTCTACTTCAGCTTAGTCTTTGGCCTCGCTGCGCCATGCTCGGCCTGCGGTCTCGCTTTTGAATACAATGGACATTGGTTGGAGTCTGAGGGTCTACCGCGAACCACGTTCGACGTGTTGCCTCCCTGTCACACTTACGTACAAATTTGCAAGTGCGACAGAGAGACAACACGTCGAACGTGGTCCGCGGTAGGCCCTCTGTGCTCAACTACTTATCCTGAAGCCTTAAGCACGGCTTTGACGTCGCATGAAAGTTCGCCTCAATGGGGCACTTCGGACTTTTCGGCCCAGGTGAAGATCGGTACCCGGCCTTGCGATATTAACAAAAAATTTCGAGCTCGCTGCGCTCGCGTTTTTAGTTGACCCTGTGTCTACATGTTAGCTTGACTGGTGAATGAATAGAGTTAGACCAAGAAAATTCTGCAATGATTTTGATAGCATACGCAGTGCAACTAGTGCAAATGTTATTTATACGTCATAATTTCATAAAAGTTTTGACGTTTAAAATAACACTTGCACTGCGTGTGTTATCAACTTATCAAAATCGTTGCAGAATTATCTTGGTCTAACTCTAGTAATTTTCATAAAAAACTGCTTAAGTAACATCAATTTCAAGGACATTGGGTGTTGACAACCCCATAATATGTGTGTAAAAGCAGTTTTATGACATTTTTCAACGATTTTAACAAGTCTACAAAAGTTTCGGTTTCGGTTTCGGCCGAAACTAGAGCCAAAGCCGAACATTCGGTTTCGGTTTCGGTTTCGGCAAAAAAACATGTTTCGGTCGGACACTAATTAGATACCCCACACGTATGGGTTTGATGAAAAAAAAAAATTGAGTTTCAGTTCGAAGTATGGAGAACCCCAAAAATTTATTGTTTTTTTTCTATTTTTGTGTGAAAATCTTAATGCGGTTCACAGAATACATCTACTTACCAAGTTTCAACAGTATAGTTCTTATAGTTTCGGAGAAAAGTGGCTGTGACATACGGACGGACAGACAGACGGACAGACAGACGGACAGACAGACGGACAGACAGACATGACGAATCTATAAGGGTTCCGTTTTTTGCCATTTGGCTACGGAACCCTAAAAACTGCCTCAAATACTTATATTGTGAGTTCGATGTAGGGGTGATTTGTCACGGCTCTAGCCAGTCTGACATATTGTGAGGGGTTATTATGCTTCCGTCTCAAGGTAAGGCGAGGTACACTATTGTTCTTCCTTAGACGTAGGTACAACCTACATTGTACCGATACAACACGTTATTATTCGACGTAGGTTATTTACATCGTGGCAAAGCGTGGGCCATAGTCGTTACAACACAGAAATGGCAATAAATATTTTTCCTAATACAGGATTCTGCAAACGTTTTGAAAAGAGATAACTTTTATAGAAAGTAACACCGCTTCACTACGCCGAACAACCGTAAGTAATAAAAGAAGACTCATTTAATAGTTTACCTATTCTCTGTCAATTGTATTTCGTACATAATATTCTCTTTTCCGTTATGATTTCATAGTCAGTAGGTAATTATTACTTTTCTGGGGGATTGAAACCCCTAGTCTAACCAAACGCATATTTTTGCGATGTTTGACGGATAACAGACTTCGCCCCTTGTGAATGGCGACAGAACAGATCTACAGTTAATGACTCAGTCGAAATCACAAGTAAATATAAGATTTCTTAAATATAATTGTCATTAAATTGGTAGGTTAGCGAACTACCTAGTAAATTTTTGTTGACCGCCACTTTACACTTCGCTTCCACAACAATGATTTCCTCCCTAAATTGAACTAACAGTACTTTAATAGGTACCTACTACTGTACTAAGGATCGTGGGCCCGCCATATTTTTCCAACCCCCAGAAAATTATATAAACACTATTTTATTTATCACCGCACAGACCCGCGTCTTAAAACGCCCTAGTTTTAGGGAAAGTGCGCCCCTACGCCTAGGGATTCCTTGGGAATTTCCTTAATATTTCAAACAAACTTTCAGAATCAATTTGAACAGACCCCGCTTTAACCAATTACGAAACCCCGAGACAGTTGTAAAAATACGCATTTATGTTTACCTATTGATCTAACGGCAAGAAGCTTTACAACATGCCTGGTTATGTATGTGAAACTATACATTATATATTACTTTATGAGGCTTTATGATGAAAAATTTCAAAATGTAGATATTTTTCATGAAACACTATTTAATTTCAAACGATTATCCTTAAAATGTATTCAAGAGGCATTATGATTGTTATTTCATAACTTCATGTTTTCTGGCACTGTTTATTAACACACCGTTTAAGTATGTTTATCACCGATTGATACAGATCATTCATAATTCGTATGTACTTTCATATTTTAATGTTTAGGTTTACATAATTCAACTAAGGAAACTGTAAGTCTACAATATTATTAAATGCAATTTGTATCCAATGTAACAATACGAGACTGTTTGTTTGTTTCTAAATAAATAAAATAAAATAAATATTACGCATACAGAATAAATAAATATCTGTATATCGGGCGTGACGGGGGTCGATTCTAATTTAACAATTTGTTATGGTCTTCATACAACCTTGACAATCGCCCTTGATTGACGCGCATCTCACGCTTGACTTTCACTTCGCATGCACCAATCAACGTGAGCGATCTTCAAGACTTCAAGGTCGTATCAAAATAAGATCAAAACTGTAACAAGTTGTTAAATCTGAATCGCGTGTAATACGTGCAGACCTAAACATTTTAATAGCAAGTCACAGTAGTAAACCGCAAGTGGTTTAAATGTCATATCATAGCAGCGGCATTCGACAAGGTAGGTACCTACTAAAATGATCAGTACAAGTACAGCCTACAAGATTTCCCAAAAGCCTTCAGTATCGCGAGCGAGCAGTAAGTTTCAGGGATTATCACAAGTCTCAAAAGCACTGAGGGCACAGAGTGCACATGCTATGTAACGTAACTTCGTAACATCTCAAATTGCACAAGTTCTTAAAGTTGTGTTCTTATGTTTATAGACATCCGCAGAAGAGTTGACACACACAACTACAGAATACTAATTGTATGTAAACAGGGCAGGGAATAGATGTTTGAGCCTTTGGTATGAGAAAATTCCTCGAAGAAACTTTTTGGTAACTAATAAAACAAGAATTTCAAAGTCCTGTTGTCATCACACATTCATCACATGACACATGACAATATTATTGTAAGCGTGACCTCAAATCCGGTGTTTATGCGTATATTTAGCTAATTCTATACGAATATTTCCTAGGGAACTTGACAGTGACAGCTGTCTATTTAAATAATCCCTGTCGTTGTTGCGGTCGTGTTGTCATTGTCACGTGCTGTAAGAGGGGTTTCGCCGCCATATTGGCGAGGGACAGGTCGTTATTTCCTCGTTACTCATTTATTTCTAATTTTGCTTATTATATTCACCCGCCTAGACTAGCACTTCTCTTTATGTACATATAACATTTTGACACGAATTACGCAGTACACATTAACGTTAGTTAAGTCTAAAACATACCTAGAATTTAGATGTTTTTTAGAGGAACATTCAGTTTAAAAATAGTTTAAGTAGGTATTTCTAATGAGACAATGCCCGCTGACTCGATCTTTCAAATTTATCGCTCAAAAATTCGGCACTTTTTAGTTAACGATTTCATTTGATTCCTTTTTAAAGCGGCATTTTCTCTGCCCTAGTTCGAACACCCTTTAGGCGCGAAGTGATTATTTACAAGTGAAATAAAGAAGAGTTACACCTAATGAGAACGTACCCTAAGATTACACTGGCTAATAATCTAAAAGATCGAAAACTCTTAAAGGTCAGTTACTGCTACGAGTATCCACTGAGTTTTGCCATAGAGAAAAAAATATTTCTCTATGGTTTTGCTTAAGACTTTCAAGGCAGTTTTACGAGCTGTGTTAATATCTTGCTCAACTCAGGACTTGTTTGTAATTTGTAAGGCTTGTTTTGTGTTTTAATTTTTTTGTAGCTTCTAAATTACAGGGCTGTTGTGTTAACTTGTGTTGGTTTTCGTAGAATTTATACTCGAGCACGTTTCTTTTTGACTAGAAACAGTAGGGTTTATGTAAGTCTAGAATTCTAGATAATTTATGTGAATAACGTAACAACTATGATTTTTACCAATTTACCTGTATAATATAGTTTAATTGTATTGAAATTGTTTAATTTCGATCGAAAAAAGAAATCTACGAAATTTATTACAAAAAATCGAATATCTTCTGATCTGTTTAAAATGAAAACCATACAAAAAGCGTGCTTATAGCAAACCAGTGTTGTGAATAACGCTTATTTTTAGGCTTAAAGACTCAAACCCCCAAGACTCGACTATATTTGAGAATTGTATTTTTTTTACGCGTCGGAAATCGTCTTTGCCGCTTTTGAGGCGTTCGAGTCCTTAAGCCTCCAAATGAGCGTTATTCACAACACTATAGCAAACCCTTGGACAATACAAAGAAAATGCAATCTTTTCGCCCCTTCAACCGTACTAGAGTCCTGTGCGTAATCAGTCCCCTAAAAGGGTTCAAGATGACCCCGCCTCGATTGGTCGCACGCGGCGCCTTTCTGCGCAGGGCCTTGGTTCCCGTTCCCTTTGCTAATCTCACTCGCCCTTGTAAAACCAATTTATGTGAATACTTACTCCAATTAATTACAGAATATTCATAAAACAAGTTACTACTAAAGTCTATTTTTTTATTCCGTAGACTAAAATGACATTTCATAGTATGAACATCATGTGTCATTTCATACTATTATGAAATGTCATTTTAGTCTACCGAATAAAAAAATAGACTTTAGGCACGAAAAATGTTTGGAACACACAATCCTATTGCTGACTGTATAAAGGATGACTGATCACGCTAAGTCACGCTAGACCGGAGCCAGGCTGGAGCTTCCAGCGGTTCGTTTTCTATGGAAAGTACCACGTGATCAGCTGTCATAGGAAATGACATGGCGGACGCCTCGGCCCGGGCCCGGCCCGGTCTAGCGTGAGTCATCCTTAAGAGTGTGTAAGGTACTTCTATTGAGAGTAATGAGCCAGATGTTTCTAATGAGCCTAAATTCGATGTGTTTGTGTTTGTTATATTTAGGAATTCCTTTGGCTACCTTCCTTTTCCTTTTAGGACTAAGTCTAGTTTGAATATTTAATAATTAAAATAAAATTAATTCTACCATAAATATGAAATGAATAATTAATAACTACCTATTTAGTATTTATATAATACAAACCAACGCACGCAGCAACGCCTCCAACCAGTCCATAATTAACCATAATTAAATAATTAATTATAAACTACCAACCGCGTCAGTTATTTGGTAAACCTATAATTTACACGCCCCAAATTCTTATTATTTTTTATCAGTTACTGTTAAGGAATTTAATTAGCTACATGCATGAATTTTTTGGAAGATATCAATCGATTTCTACTATCCGTGAAATTAGTTTTTATACTGGTTTGCCCGACTCACTTTAATCCATGGCAATTACAAGGCCAGAGCAAGCTGTAGTCGGGAAAAGAAGTTTGGTGGCACGTTTGCCTAAGGGCTTATGGTGTTCTGATTGAAACGATTACGGCGCGTGACTCACTTGGGAAGAAAGAAAATACTGTTTTTTCGTTACTTATAGTCTTAGTAGCATTACATTATGGTAGCACATGTTTCCGAAAAGAAATAATTCGCTCATCGTTACTCGCTTTTTGCTAAACGTCTGCCTGAGGATATATTTGGTTTAAATATTTGCACGAGGGGGTTACGTGCAAATATTTGAACCTAATACCTTTGTACCCACCCTGTTGAATTAATCTTCAATTTCATGTTATCAAGTAAGGTCCTTCTCCCATATGCTACCTAAATATATTATGTTATCGTGTGTGTGACATTTTTCGATTTATCAGACAATGAATAAGTTAAACGACGTAGTTATTGCTTTTCTTTCATACATCGTTATTTCACAAGTTTTCCAATAATTGTTTTTTTTTCGTTTCTTTTTCCTTCTCCTGACATTACAGAACCTTATGGATGATACATGACATATATAGACAAAATGCTTTTTATTGGCACATCTAAGTATAAAATACAACTTAAAGAATAAATATGATTAAAGAGAGATGCAGGCAACAGGCGAGCTTATCGCTTAGTTTGCGATCCCTTCCAAACAACCTTATTTTAACAAGTAAAATATTCCGCAAATAACAGGCAAGCAAGGGCAGATAACTGACGCCGTAAATCTCGGAGTTAATCAGAAGTTCCAGTTGTATCCCTAATTAGGCAAGACGGATGGCCTCGGTCTTTATTCCCGACAGTCCCCGGATAAAGATAAACAATAAAATTGACTTAGGCAAGTACATTTATATATTCTTAACTTAAACGAAGCGAAGGAACTTAGCATTACCATCGATCAATCGTTATCCATAATGGCAGGCCAGCGGGCGCAGAATGGGTCCATTTTTGTCGCCTGTCACTAAGTAATGCCCGTCACTTTCGCACTTACATACTTGTTAGAACGTGACAGGCATGGTGATGGCGACAAGCGATAAAAATCTGACGTTCGTCAAGGTCGTATCAAAACCAGTTTAAACCGTAACTAATTGTTAAATTAGAATCGATCTTCTGGTCCGTTTCTAATATTTCGCACCTTCAAGTCGCAGATTTATGTTGCGCCCTATTCGCTGACGAAAAATTATGCTTTGTGACACATTTTGCTGATATTTTTGTACTTATTTGCGCTTCTATTATAACGTTGTTATAGCGTCACAAGCTGGCAAAGTGTCTGAATTCTAATTGGTTGACTGGTAGCAGTAGTAAGCAGCTACCTACATTAACATAGTGAAAGCGTCTAGCTTCATTATTTTTCAAGAGTTTTCCATGGATTTCGAATTTTCGAATGAATCGCTTGACCGACTTGACACATCATTTCGACGCTGCGGGGGATACACAATAATAATATAACAATACTTCTCCACTCTTAGTAATCGTTCACAGCTTAAATATATAACCGGTAAATGCTGTAGTCGGTTTCAAAGAAGCAAATAATAAATACATATCAGATACATATTGTCGCATTTTAATTACCATATTAATAATTTTCCTTTGAAAAAAGTCTACTTCTGTTGTTCCACTGCTATAACCGACGTCCGATAAAAACCCGTATTAAAACAATGTTCCTTTAACTTGCAAATATTGTCGAAAATATTCTTTTTATTTGGAAATAATGAGGGCGAAATATGCATTGCTTCCCCGTGCCTCCCGATATTAATGTTTTCTTTTGTTGGTAGTAAATAATTAGCATTTTAATTAAAAACAGGTGTATATTATTGTAAGTAATGAGCGCTTGTTTTGCACTTTTTATGCTTTGCTGAGCTGCTTGGAGTGATGGACTTTTGCATATTTTTCTTATGATGCTACGTCATTCTAAAGTGTACCTAGATATTTACCCACTTTGTTAGTATGTGTAATAATATACATAGTGTATGTGTACATAATAAACATATAACAAATTAAATCTTTCTGACACTAATGGTAACCCGCGGACGGAAGGATAGATAAACAGACAGACAAAACTCTATGCCTTTATCGATGAACGAAACTATCAGGGTTCCTTGTTGATTATGGATCCCTAAAAAGGCTATATAAGATTTTCAGAAACGAAAATAACGCTGTGCAAACAGAGTAAAGGGAGCACGCAGAACGTTCGTCTCCGTCACGCGGTATCAGAAATTGAGTATTAACACAGAATAAATAATAGTACTAGGTACAGAAGACTGATTCTCTAACAAAACGCGTCTGTTACGATCAGCACAGATATGGCCGCTAGGTGGCGACAGCGCCACGCGCGGCTTATGGCTAGCCACCAAAATTGGTGTGGAACGGATGTACTTTTAGCTACCTGTAGCTGTAGCAATGCGACGAAATCGCGGAGTGAGCCACGCCTGGTACTGACCAATGCTGTATCGTGTCGTACTGACACCAAAACCCAGACAGAAAATCTTTACACCCTTTAGCTAAAAATAATACAAATCGCATAAATCTTGGAACATGACCCATTTCCGGTTATCCGTGGCGCCGGAAGTAGTCTCGGCCCCGGATATGACGCCAGCAGCGACTGTTCATATCCTGTTGTGCAGCAGTTTTGAACAAACGACATTCAGCTTTAAGTATATTTGAATAGAGTTTAAAGTAAGTGTTTTAAAATTTAGATTTAAGACTATTGCTCTGCCCTACCAGGGCCCATGTGAAACTTACTTTTACTATGTAACACCAAATGTAACTACCATGGATGCAATAAATAAACTGATAAACTGATAAACTGATAAACTGATTTGATTTATAGCTCTTAGATACTAATGTGTTTGATCGAGGTTAGGTATCGCTACAATCGATAACATGCCTTAAATGTATAGAGATGAAGTTGCATTTACTTTGTACAATCGCTTAATTTCTGGTACTGTTGGGGTTAGCCTGTTTGTTATTTAATGCCATTACGGAATTCTTGATGGAATTAGGTTTAATACGAGTAGATCAGCCTTCAGCCGACATTGATATAATTATTCTCATAATGAGACAACATCATTTAATATGTGCCATTTACAAGTATAAGATAACATTATTGTCTTGGGTTAATAAGGCGTTATAATCGCCCTTATTAATAAAACTTAGCAAACCTTTGTTCAATTTTGTCCCTTTCTAACAAACACCAATATCAAAGCGACCGATAGGAATAAACGATTATCAACGGCTTGTTAGACTTGACAGAACGTTTGTGAATGCCGCCCTAATTCTTTTGCCTGAAATTCTCATAATTTGTTTACTTTCTATATTTATATTCTATATAGTTTAGCAAAATCGTGTTTATCTTTACTGGGCTAGTAGCAGATTTTTCAAGTTCTGATGCCGCTGTTTAATTTCATTAACTTATTTAAGTTAATTTAAATTAACAATCGACAGATATTTATCTGATTAAGCACCCAATATTGGCGCGTGGCGATGCCTCAAGCCAATGACTGTAGGTACTATGTTTTGTAATTGTAGTAAGCAATATTTGTTTCCTTAACGATCGGTTCATTCCACATATGTGTACACAACACACAAAGTTTGCACACACACATTCGTAAGGCCCTAAATGACGTACAGACCGGCGTAAGATATGCCTTTCCTTGATGAACGTCAGTGTTTGCGCCCCAAATTCGCGATGCGGGCTCACCCTTTACGCGGTGAGTCACTGTTGACCCAGTCTACGTAACTATAGTGTACACATAATAGTGGTTTGCTGGAATGTTCGGGGAAATGGATGCCGACATTATCATTGAGTTGAAGGTGGAATATTTCGCAGTTATGTTTTGAAGTGAAAACTTCTTTAGCGGCGCTGTGCACTTTTTATGATGGGGAAAAAATGTTAAACTCGCGAGAGCGTAAGACGTAAGATGTCATTCACTTTTTGTGATAGGGAAAAAATGTTGAACTCGCGAGAGCGTAAGACGTAAGCCGTAAGATCTCATTGACTTTTCACTTCTGTCGGCATTCCCGGAGTGCAACCCGTTGTTTTTTTTTATGCACAATAAATACTCAAAGATGTCTCGTGTACCTATTCTATACCACTGATTGAAAATTTTATTCTACAAGTCGTTGACGATTAGATATTATCAAAATATGCATGAAACAAAACCTTTCTTTAGATGGTATAGAAAGAAACAGAGGTTCCGGAGGTGTTCTAACTTTTCATACATATCAGCCCCCTATTCATACAGTCTGCCAACGCCCTCTGTGAGTGAAGACTAATCAAGTTTAATTGTTATTACCACAGACAATACCACCCATATAATCTCAATTCAATTGTAATTTATCCGAATTGTAAATATTGGTCCCACAAAACTCGTCAGTCCGTTTGATTGTGTCCCTAAAAGTTTGTTTTCGATACACAGTCAACCTGAAAAAATAGCTTTTGTCCACAGAACAGTGCTTTTGTCCCATGTTTGACAATGTCGCTTAAAATTTTGTTATGGTAGAAAAATATTTGTAGCGTGTTATGAATGGTTTATCAACCGATGTCGCAGGCAGGTTTTGAAAGGCAAATTATATTGAAAATATGTGGGAAACTATTTGTCCTGTTGCTCTAATAATTTAATAATAGACCATGAATTGTTTTTTATTTATTTTGTATATAAATAGTAGTAGTAAAACACTTTATTGTACAAAAACACAGGAAAAATAACATTCGTTATTAAATTTATATGATAGACATTGATATTTTCGTAACTTTTAATTTCTTAAAGTAATAGAACATTTATTAGGTTTAGAATAAAAACCGCTACTATAAGTAGGCACGTTATTTAAATGAAAATAAGAAAACTTTAGAGAGACTTTAGAACTACATATATTTATTGGCCAGTAAGATGTATCACCATTTGTACAGCAAGTTTTTAGGGTTTTAAGTCCACTGTGGGATAAAAACACTTATAATTTAGAAACACCTGGGACTCCCTGCCCTAATGCATCACCAGAACAATTAAATGAAACAAAGCGCCGTTCTTTAACTTTTTAACAACGCCTTCGCCAAAACACTCATTTACATTTTATGTTACGACCAACACTATTCCACCACTTGCCAAAACAGCATAACTTCATACCGCCTCCATGACACATATTCCCTAATGCAAACCAGAATATTCGGGGTAGTATTTCACACGAAAACATGGTACAAATTCAGCTGCAAAACATATTTATTATTATTATGTGGAATATGGTAATTGTGTTGTGGTTTTGTCTGTAGTTTTGGGACGAGGTTTCATATAATTATGCGTGAAATATAATAGGTACCTATGTTTCGTCAGATTTTAACTTTATGATGTGAAAATACTGTTTTCCATATTTATATAATAGTTTTTCGTTGTAAAAAATGAATATTTCACCTTTTCACTAAATATTCATTGTAAAGTCGTACTTTCTCTATTGAGAGAATTTATCATACTGTACGTAAAAGTAAAGTATTTTTTTTTTTCAAAGTATCGACATTTTCGAAGTAGAATTACACTTTGAAGTTGCATGGATGGCCTGAGTTCAATATACAGAAAATATTACCCGTGAAAAATATGTATACAGGATAAAGGATCCATGCTAATATTCCTTCAACGGTTTCCATTCCCATATTGGCTCTAATATCACACACCTTGATGAAAATTCTTTGAAACGACAAAGCCACGTGCCAACGGCCAAATTGCCTCCATCCGGACAAAGCAGATTGAAAATTAAACTCGCCAGTCATAGTGTTCGGAATTCGAAAGTCATGAGGCGTATTTTTGTATTAACTCTCCGAGTTAATCAACCCGTACCTTGTTTTTGTTGATCGTAATTTTAGTTAAGGAAAACGTTTAGATTTAAGACAATCTCCGTCTCTGTCGCTGATAGTCTTCAACGTGAGTCGGAAAGGGAAGCGAAGTCGGAACAAACGTTTCAGATTTCGGAATAAAATAACAATTTAATGGCGATAACGGGAAAGCTAATTGCAGATAACGGTATCATGAAATAGATCGGTTTTTTTTTCCTCCCTGTTCAAACATCGAATGGACATTTTAAAGAGATTAAACTTCAAAATCGGTGCTAAAACTATTACGAATATTAAATGCCTGTTTTAAATCTCTTATAACAACCGTATTCGACGTGGGCGAAGTACCTAGGTAGTACGGGACCGACTTAGGTCTCAAATACTTTGTAATAATTGCACACTACCGAAGTCCATAATGACATACCTATTTAAAGTTAACGGCGACTTGTAACTTTGTAAGATGGCTTATGGCTTAACTACCTACATCTATTCAACTCACAGAAATCTAGTGATGACGAGAATGTACCTTGACAGCTAATGGTACCTGAAAAAGAAGATGATTTTGATTGTTAATTCAAAATTATTAAACATTGCGCAGCGCAGCCTTAACCCTTGCTCATTCTACCAAGGTTTTTGAAGTGAAAACTTCTTTAGCGGCGCTGGGCACTTTTAGAGGTGGGGAAAAAATGATTAACTCGAGACAGCGTAAGGCGAACACGTGACCGTAAGGGGCGTAAGGTGGCCACTCAAAATTTAGATGGCATGTGATCTTATTTGAGAATGATAATAATAGGTATATAATAAATAAATAGAATACCTCCGCTAAACGTATGTATCGTGTTACCGGGCGTCGGTAACATAGTGAGGTAAGTTTTCACGTCTATTGGCACTCCCGGAGTGCAACCGTTGTTGCTTGTTTTTATCTTACGTCTGTGGCAAACAAGCATATCGTTTCCTATGGACGCGTGCAACAGCAGCAGTTGAAGCGAGATTATTCCCATCGTCCCAAAAAGCCCCATACCTCCCGAATAGCCACTAGACGCTACTCCATTTCATTGAATTATAAAATTGTGCGAGTTCAGAGCTCCAGGCCGTAACTTTCATAAACTAACATACACTTCAACATATACAATGGAACCCAGCACAATGGTCGCTACGGCGTAGATTGCCCAATGTTTTAGTGGGAATAGTTTTACCCGGCTGCAATCGGGACGTATTTCTGTATGACCCCGCCGTACTAGTGCCGGCAATGAAACTGTCTGCTGTGGGATTTATTTGGCCAGAGATATAATCCCAACGCTAGCTGAGGTAGGAGATAAACGCTTAGCCAAACCAGTATAATAAAACTACTGATGTGTGCGCGGAAAAGTTTCCAAAATTGGGAAATGTTCACATGGATTTTTTTCGGAAACTTCACTTACTTATTTTTGTTATAAATGTGCACATGTAGAGCTTATGGAATAAAATATTCTTCTATAAGCTGCGTTCAGCGTCAACTTTTATAGAAATACTGCCGTCCAATACACTGTAACACGTAAAACGGAAACAAAGTCCTTTAATTAAGATTTACAAGGTCACAACTGCCGGTTAAACAGCTAACCAGCCAGCCAGCACGATTGGCAACGAGGGTAGGTAACCTACCAACCACTCCGCTTTTGGTAGTTTCCAATCATTGTAAGTGGTTGTGGCAACCAAATTGTATTGAGCCTAACAAGCTCTGGGTGGCATTGGAGCAAATCTTGGTTGCAAGCCGTGTAGGTGATCTAGGCTTTCAAAGTTGCAATCACTGGTTCCGCAAGAGCATTGAGAACGCGCGGTCAAAATGGCGGACAGTGACGGATCACTCGGTATTCGGAAAACCTTTAAACTGGGCGCTTTGTGAGCTGTGCCGCAAATTGTCAGTGGAAACGAATAATATATCACTCTCAGTTGGAAAAATAATGTCTACCAGGTTCCTGACGGCTTCGCATTGTTTTTGACAGCTTGTGATGTCATAAATATAAATATTGTGCATGCCAGTATACCAAGAAATGGCTATAGGTACATTATTATGTTCTAATACGCTGGTCCTCATAGGAAGGTGTAAAGTTATTCAGACAATGGATCGAACTTTCCTTTCGAGATCAACTTATAACCGAAAAGACCCGATAGAGAACCAAGGTCGTCCGCATCTCAGAGAGATCTCAAGTGGTAATGGGTGCACAAGACATTGTGATATGTACAACCGACGGTGGTACTTAGAAGCAAAAAGGGTCTGGAGTGTCGACCCAAATATTGATGATATTAAATGATGAAGTGGTAGAAATAAAAATGAGGAGGTTACTATCTACAAGGACTGAGGATATGGTCAAGGTACCCACGTAGGTAACCACTGGATGAGGGCAGGATTGTTGGTATTTGGTGGAGGTCGAAGACGTCGTCATCGTTTGAATTTTGTACTAAGTAATATTGAAAGCATTTCAGCTGACATAAATGAATGGCTAAGGTTAGCCAGAGACAAGGGAAAAGGTTCTCTTTGGGTTAGCTACCCCGGCACGGATAGCATTGTTTTCAAGTACAATTTATACCGAAATTTCCATTTCTCGTTCGAGTTTCTTAAGAACTGTTTCTACTTTACTGACAGTAACAGCGTAGGAAAGGTTATTCACTACCTTCCTTAAAGGAAAATCTCTTTGAATTATGTATGTTACTAAAGTAAAGTTAGCTATACCTAGGTAAGATTTTTGCTAACACTTTAGTATAAATCCTGTCCTCAATTCCCGTTTCCATTCCTCTTCCTTCGGTCTGTTTGTGGTGTCACGTGGTTTGTTAGGGGCGCTGGCGTCGATATTGAATCATGACACGACGTTGACGGATGCCCCGCGGGACTTGCTACAAATAGCGATACAATGAAGTGTACAAATATGGAGCACTCTACGTGAACTTCGTGGTTTGGAAAATGATATCAGCCTCAACAAAGCGATTTGTTTCTGCTGTCTAATGCTAACACACAAGGTCCCTTTAAGACATGCTTACTCAAATCCATAAAATCCATTTGATCCAACTTGCATAAACGTCTAAAGTTTTACAAACACTTTTTATGCGCTTTGGAAAATCTTTGTCGTCGTACCCAGACTAGAAAACATAATAAAAATAATAGAGTTAGAACAAGATTAAGTCTGCGACGGTTTTGATAGCACGCGCAGTGCAAGTGTTATTCATACGTCATAATTACATAGAATCTTGACGTTTAAAATAACACTTACACTGGCTGTGCTATGAAAAGAGTTGCAGACTTATCTTGATCTAACTCTATCAACAAAATGACAATCGTACATAGGGAGTATCCAAATCCAAAATGTCCATAATTTCATTATTTATTATTTTATTAGTATTGCACTAAACATTTGGGTCAAATAAGTAGACGGATATTGTTTTTGTTGTTATGTTTTTTTTTTTTTTTATACCACATAGGTGGCAAACAAGCATACGGGCCGCCTGATGGTAAGCAGTCACCGTAGCCTATGGACGCCTGCAACTCCAGAGGTGTTACATGCGCGTTGCCGACCTTTTTTTAAAAACCTGTACACTCCTTTTTTGAAGAACCCCATATCGTAGACCCTCGGGAAAACCTCGGAAGGGAGCTCATTCCACAGCCGGAGCGTCCGCGGGAGGAAATTCCTCTTAAACCGCACAGTACGCGACCATTTAGGTTCTAGGGTGTGTGGATGAACACCCTGCCGATGGCGAGCGGTGCGGTGATAGAAAGCTGCCGTTGGCATCATGTCAAACAATTCTTCAGAGCACAGCCCATTGTACAAGCGGTAGAACACACATAAGGAGGCAAGGTCTCTCCTCAGACTTAAAGGTTCAATACCGCTTGTGAGTTTGGGATCATCGACGATTCGTACAGCGCGCCTTTGGATTGAGTCGAAGGGTCCAAGCTGGCATCCAGGTGCTCCTGCCCAAAGGTGACAGCAGTACTCCATATGGGGTCTGACTTGCGATTTATAAAGCAGCAGTCTTTGCCCCGGAGTAAAGTATCGCCTCGCTTTATTGAGCACACCGAGTTTTTTCGATGCCAGCTTAGCCTTACCTTCCAGGTGGCTACGGAATTGGACGTCACTGGAGATGTCGACACCAAGGATCCCAATACTCCCTGACATGGTAAGGGCTGTGCCTTGGAACTGTGGGACCACAGTAAATGGGGTTTTCTTAGCGGTGAAGGCGCAAACTTGTGTCTTGGTGGGGTTGAATCGGACTAAATTGTCCCGACCCCACACCGAAACTCTGGATAGAGTGTTCTCAATGTCCGACACAAGCTTTTCACGACTCTCAAGCACCACAGAACGAGGGATGTTGGCACGGCCTGTGTAAAAGGCATCCCCAGTACTGTCGTCCGCATAGCAATGAATGTCGTCGATAGACAACATGTCATTGATGTGCAGCAAGAACAGCGTTGGGGATAGCACAGAACCTTGCGGGACGCCAGCGTTAATGCCCATGCTATCGGAGCAGCTTCCGTCTACTACAGCTCGTATGCGTCTGCCGGACAAAAAGCTAGCGATCCACTTGCACAGTCCCTCCGGCAATGTTTATTGTTCTATGGGTATTTTTGCCCGACATAAACATTTTGATTGATTGATTGAAACACATCGTGCAGTAAACTATTAAGTTTCAACAATATTCAACAATCTCAACTATTTCACTAAACCGTCTGTACAAACATGCAGTATATGGGTTGAAGTATGCAGCATACAAAACACGACCTCTGAGTTTGATTAGAGATTACCACAAGAATTTACTACACGAATATCGCTCCGTGGTCGGAATCCAGCGTGGCAACTCTGAATGCCGCGATACATTCCTACCTTATTCACAAACCCACTATATTCAATCCTTAATAAATTTATGTATTAAGGGATATAACCCTTTCTTACAAAGATTACTAGCTGATTGAGACTTGTAGCGCGTTTATGAATAAGGGGGCTAGTACATTAAAATACAAGCGCTCATGCGAGCGCCAATGGCAGTGCGTGATTTTTGTGCGTGAAACTGTGACCAAAATAACGTAACAACATTACAGGGTGCCATTTGAGTCGTGATCAGTAAGTAATATGTTTTTCTAACTCCATAAACAACGAGCAATTTAATGCCCCTACACTTGCTAAAAGCAGACAAGATTTTTTTTTTTGTTTATTTTTTGCACAAATGCCCCTAGCATTAAATTGCTCGTTGTTTATTGAGTTAGAAAAACATATTACTGATCACGACTGAAATGGCACCCTGTATAGTGTATGTAAATCTTCTGAATATGTCCCACAAAATCGATCGGTGCATCTTTTGTAGCTGGCTACAAACGGCGTAGCACGTCTACGAGGCACGTCTACGTTAGAGAAATGCTACGAAATAAACCGAGTCTAACCAAATATTACAAACACTCTAGAACGAATATCTTTAGACTGCTCAAGTGACAAGCAAAACTAAGCTTTAGTTTTATCACTATTAGGTTTATTTTGATTTACATGTTATCTTAAACCCTTAAGGCGATCCGTAGAGTTTGGAAATCTTCGCAAGCTTTTACCTACATACAAATGTACGTGGTACCTATAGGATTCCGAGGGTGGTTTTTAAACATGAATGAACAGGCTAAATGTGAAATTATAGAACCTGTTTTCTGAATTAAATGATTTTTTTTTTATGTGTCTGCTACTCTAAGTAAAGGGACATGTAGATATTGTCTTTATAGGTTCATCTACACAGCAATTAACTTTTGTGGAGCAACACTGTGCATGATTTAAAAAAAAAGCCTAATCAATGCCCAGTCAAATTGATCATTTAATTACTGCAATTAATAATGGAAATGGAAATAAATATATATTGTCAAGAGAGACACATTTGCGTACAAAAAGCATTCAAACATTACAGCCCAAATTAAAATCAAACATGGCGGCAAAATAAACAGCAACTCATGAATATGCGGGGACTTAAAATATCAATTCGGTTAATCAACAATTAACAGCCCACAAATAAACTCGTTATCGTTCCGAAAATACCTACTGTGCATTTTAATGCAAATTCAGTGTTATTCATTCAAATTCAGTATCTTCTATTCAAACAGCGAATAAGTATCGCCATTCAGCGAGGAAATACGGCCAGCCTTTTGGAGTAGGTGACTTGTCCGTTGACGGCGATGTGGGTTAATTTTTTTACCTACTAAGTTTTTACTATAGTAAGTTTTATTATGTTTGTTTATTTGTCCATTCTAAATATTAAAATCACCTTGTACATGTGTACGAAGGTCATGCCTAACAACTTTTATTATAGGCTCCACCCTGAAATATAAGTAACTTTTCCCAATATAGTCATAATGTCATTGAATGTCTACCTCTATATACCTAATAAATTGTTTGATCGCATGTCCTGAGGGGCTAATTCGACTCGCGAGAATGACAGGTCTAATCTAATCATCATACTTACTCGCTCTAATGTCTTTGTAACTACCTATTGCCATTTCTAGCTACGAAAACTAGTACCGGGCAAAGATATCTTACTTATATGTTCAAATTCATGTTATTTCAGAATGTCGTTTTAAAATGAGAGCGTAATTTCGATTGTATGGCGGCGGCTAGGTTCGTGGGACTCTTAATATTTCTTAAAAAGCCTAAAGGGAGAACTTCAAGTCCGTTAAAAATCAAGGTTACCCAAAATTACGCCCAACCCAATTACATAAAGATAAAATGCTTAATATTCGAACTCACGTCTTATCACCGTTCAACTGTTTCTATTCGCGTTTCAGACTCATTAGAACTCAGAGATTTATCAAGCTCATGGAAAAGCGACTTTGTGTCTCATTGTTGGGGAGAGTTGAGAATCGAAAGGCGTTTGCTAAGCTTTGCTTGAGTACGGTATCTCCGTATATCACAATATGCAATCAACCCATTGAGTGTGATTCCAATCGCATCCAAGTTCAGACGATCACTTATACATCAGGGCGTATAATACAAAAGGCAGTTAGGGAAAGTCAGAAACTATATCTACTTAAGCTAAATTTAATCATAGAAAGAGATGGGAAATTGGTTTTTGTTTTAATTTTGTAAAACGGAACCTCGTAACATACTTAATTATGTTAGCGTTTCTTCTCGTTTATAAATCCCGGGTAATAAAATCGTTTTCCCCAATTTGTCCCACCAAAAGAGCATTTTGGTAAAAAGTACTGGTACAAAAGCATTATGATTGGATAGTAAATTGACCAGTTGAACTGACAATTCAATACATGGAAGTAAAAACACATCAGCTTACTTGTTAGAGATCTTGAGGCCGTTGGATGCTGGTTGGCCTAAGAACTTGCAGCACCATGCTCGTTCAGCCAATAGCAACATGGCATTGTTTACGTTACGACCAATCAACTCCACTCGCAAGATAACCGCATCCAATGGGGCACAATTGGATGAGCGCTGAAATTGTACAGGGTCCAGAGATGAAAATTTGAGATCGACCACTGACCAATTGAAATGATTGAGATAGGTACAAGAAACAACGATTCAAATTACATTGTATAATTTGTATAGGTAAATACGCATCGAAGTGCCGAAATTTTATTGCCCAGTTGTAACCTCAGCCACAATAATACGCACGCTCAGGAGCCCGTTTCTCATAAGCTTGTAACTTGTAATACAAGTGGAAGTCCCTTTCTAACAAGAGCTGTCAAAAAGTGACATCCGCTTGTATTACAAGTTACAAGCTTTTGAGAAACGGGCCCCTGGGCGTGCTTATTGTAGTCATTGCGTGGTGTCAGTCTTGGACGTTGAACCTGAATACAGGTGCTGTCAAAAACATAAAATTGCAGAAATAGTTCGAATACTTTTAATCTCTGTGTGAGCGCGACGAAATTATATCATAACAAAACTGCTCAGAGGTGGAACACAAAAATAAATTGTAAAAAAACTTTTTACGTTTGTAAAAATATCTTGTTTATTATTTTGCTTCCTGCATCGGCTTTTAACGATACGTACATAATTTTAAGTGTTTACCTTCAATGAATTTATTATATGTATGTCTACCCTAAAAGAGCGAAGTAATTCCCAGAAGCCTGCCTGACGTTTGCGTTACTAAAAGCCATAAACGTCAATTTAAATTTACAATCTTGAGTCACCCATAACGACTACCATTAACTAATGAAAACACATTATTAAATTACATTCAAACCATGCATCGAACTTACCGAGGCTCTTAAATCAACCAATCAGCGTCGAGTGGCGACAGGTCTAGCCAATGGGCAGCCAGCGCTCACCGCACGGGGACAGCTCAGCCAATCACGACGCGTCAGCGCTGTCACTAGATGGAAATTGCTGGTTGTTAAGGGTTGACAAATGGGAATTCACTTTTTAAAAATGTTTTGACGCCGAATGAAACTAGTACTGTAAAATCTCGTTTCCCTAACCTAGATTTTTTGTGAACTATAGGTACTTATTGTTTTACGCGATTAAGTCCTGTCGTTGTGTACAATAAACGTATTTGTTGCTGACGCTTTTTAACTATTTACAGCAAAGCCAAAAAAGGGGGAGGAATATAGTAAGTACTTATGTAAATGCTAATTTTTGAAATACGAGCGATAGACATTTTTGAAATAAGAGCAAAAAACCACTCGTTTTCAATTTTATTACTAGAATTTAAATGCCTAGTAGTGGAGATAGTATTGAAGGGAGCCTCAGCAGGAAATCGAACGCTCCCCCCATGGACGCGTGATGTTTGCCTTATTCATTATTTAATTAGTGTAAAAACGGTAAACCGCAACGGATTGAGGGTTAAATGAAATCAATTTATGTTGTAGGTAGTTAATTATGGTGGTTTGTATTAAACAACCTCCCGTGTGTAATCTCATCTAAAGCTAGATGCTCTATTTATTTATTAAGTAAAAGGTTTTCGAGAGATAGGGGAAAAAAAAAACTTATTATTTACTTTTCACAATGGCTCAAGTATCCATAACTTTTGAGAGCAGGACAAGTTTACTTTTCTGTAAAATACATTTTTCTCAGAAATACCCCTAATGTGAGCGCGAGAGCTTTGAGGGTTTGAGCCAGTTTCCTTAGCTAGTACATTTTTGGAGCTTGTAATACGGTTAGGTGACTAGAAACACGCGCTGCACACAGCCCTCCATGTAACTCAAGATTTACGCAAGTCGTAACAATATATCTCGAGATATCGCCAGGGTTGTCACCTTATTGCGACCATATAAACTAACGACGACTATTAAGCTGTCGTCAACTGTTAAATTGTAATGCGAGCCTGACATAGTGGATAAAGGTACAGCTGCGGCGGTATAGCATTTTTATCGCTTGTCACCATGTCTGTCACGTTCTAACAAGTATGTAAGTGCGAAAGTGACGGGTATAGTGACAGGCGATGAGAATATTGAAAATGGAACCATCTGCTGCGCCCGCTTTTAGGTAATGGCATTTATTTGTGTGTTTATCACCGATATTTGTTTCTGGACAATTTATAGATGTTTTCTATGTATTTAAATATTTATCTATACCTATACGTTGTCTAGTATCTCTATACACAAGCCTTATTGAGCTTACTGTGGGTCTAGGTCGATTCGTGTTAGATTGTCCCATAACATATATTTATTTAATTGAATTTAAGTTCCGTAGGAGAAGCTTGACCTAATTGTTTTGTAATTTGTATGACCCAGTAACATATTAATTACTAATCAATTTTCATTTCCAATTAAAGTCCTTAATTAAATTACGGGGTAATGTTTCAAGGGGAATCCTCGTGTTCGCACAAATTGTGTCACATATGGCAATTACCGGGGCCGTGGAGCACTTCCGCTATGGCGTGCTTACTCGTACTTCCGGTTACGACGTTCAACGTACGACTTAGTTATAGTTATCAGGGTCTTCGCTCACTAATAGTATCTAAGAATATTCTACTTTGGGATAATCTGCTGACGGGAAAGCGTGAGTATAACCGGTATAGCATACCTACCATAAAATAGATTTACGTACCAGTTTCATACTTGCATTTAGTGTCTGTGCGGGAAGAGGAGAGTCGTGGAATGTACTGGGCCCCATACATTTCACGACTCTTTCTTTCCGCACAGACTCTATGTCAAAGTTTCTCCACAGAGGGGCACAGCGCAAAATGATAAAAACCTGACCTACATACCTACTGCCCGAATGCAAATAGTAAATATTTCCTAGTATACGAGAAAGCGTGTATTCCTATTATCGGAACCGGTAATCATATCAAAAACTCACGGGATTTCTAGCCAGTCATGGCCACAAATAACCCTCAGAACAAGCTCATATTACCAGCATTTGGAGCGGATGGTACTGTTTCAGAGTCGGCATGATTATAAAATCGATACGAAAACTTATTCGGTACGAACAGGGGTAAAACAACCATTAGCCCTCGTGTTGCTCGGATTTCTTATGGCTTGGATTCTTATCGGATTACGCACCATTGGTCTCAATCTTGAGGATTTGGATTTTAAATACCTATACATGTCGTGTTATAGTATATATAGTCCTCCATGTCGTATCCGACAACGGCGACCCTTACACTTTTCTGCTTGGTCATTATATGTGTATGCGTAAGAGGGCTTAGGTCGAGACTTCCGTTGAATGCGTTTC
Source organism: Cydia amplana (assembly GCF_948474715.1). NCBI lineage: Eukaryota > Metazoa > Arthropoda > Insecta > Lepidoptera > Tortricidae > Cydia > Cydia amplana. The sequence continues at coordinate 22,092,932 of NC_086070.1, forward strand.
TGGTCCAGGTGTTTAAGTCGAGCTTCTTCGAAAGTAGCTACACCTTCTTTTACCTTATTGCGCCATTCTGACCTCTTACCCGCAAGCTCCACCCAACGCTCAGATGGGATGTCGCAAGCTTTGAGATGGCGCTTCAGAACGTCTTTATATCGCAGAAACTGTCCCCCGTGGCTACGTTTCCCATCCTTGAGTTCCGAATAGAAAACGAATTTAGGGAGTCGACAGTCATCCATGCGACAGACGTGGCCACTCCATCTTAGTTGGCTTTTCACTAGAAAGGCCTCCATACCGGACATATTGGCTCTACGTAATACGGCCGTGTTAGTCACACGATCTTGCCACTTAATTCTGAGAATGCTGCGTAAACAACGCATGTGGAAAGTGTCAAACTTTCTGATGTCTCCCTTGTAGCTGTACTTGATATGCAATTATAAAAAGAAGTGTATTTAACTGTACATAATTAGGCATTAAACATTCGTATTTTAATGCCTTGCATTATTTATCAATTATCAGTAACAGAAACTATATGAATGTAATATTAGATACATCGAAAACCTCATTAAAAATTAAATATTACCCAGTCATTGTGACTTCTAAATAAAATTGTATACAGGTAAAGTCGTTTTAACTAAAATGAGAAAGTTCCCCCAATTACTCGCTGGTTTATCTAAGGTTTCTTTAAACCGATTATTGGATGCTTACCTACTTCCCATCCCTGTATTTTACTAAGACGAGTTCTTTTCTACAAAAACATGTTCCTCTTTCTAACTTTTTGAGCGTATAAATCTAGTCTCAAGTCATTGTAAGGAAGTCTGGCTAATCCCAATTTGGCCTCTTTCCTCTCTGAGTTGAAAAGTCAAATGGATAATACGAGTGTGTTGCTTTAGTAAAATCCAATGACTATTTCCTCTCTTGGGATTATGTTGCCAAAAAGTGGTATCCGAGCGTCGTTTTCGTCTTTAAGACACAACCAACAAAGCGCTAATAGGTATAAGAAGGATGAGACGGACCTAATTGTTGCTGGTTTTGTGAAACTTACACCCGTCTCTTATTACGACTAAAAGTCCTAATGCTATCAGCCAATATTTTCGTATAAAATAGGTCACACCCCGCTCTTCCGCTTACAAAGCGGGCACGTCATGTATGTCCCATTTGTGGCCGTCTGTCGCTTCCGCATCGACCTCACGAGACCTGCCTTGCCTACAGCGACAAACGTGACAACAGCGACAACGACAATAACTTGTCCTATCACTTGTCCTACAAGAAAAGTGAAGTATTTGCGTACTAACTATGTGATCTTTCCTCACCTACATAAAAAGGCATTCAAACAATTTTGTAGAGTCTGTGCCCTAAGCCCTAAACTCGTTATGTGCTAAGCTGTAAAGCGTAGCGGCTATAATTATGTAGCGGTTATACAATGTAATGCCAATCCAATATGATTATATGAATAGAGTTTTTGTTATTGTTTTGTTTTTTGTTATTTGTTTTGTTTTTGTTTTGTTTTTGTTTTTGTTTTTGTTTTTGTTTTTGTTTTTGTTTTTGTTTTTGTTTTTGTTTTTGTTTTTGTTTTTGTTATTGTTATAATGTTTTTATTGTTGACTGATTGATTAAGTATTTATTTGATATTTTATTATTGTATTTGCATGGCTTTTGTCTATATTCGCAAATAAAGAACTGAATACTGAATACTGAATACTGAATATTAAATGCCTTCGCACACACCGCACATTCAACATTTTATTTTGATTGACACGTTGAGGATTACTTTTGATTCATAAACGAATCCCTTTTGCGAGAACATTTCATACCTAAATGTTCGTTTCAACCCCTAAACGTGTGCATTATTTTTCCCAGACTTTTCTAGATGAAATTCGCTCGACAAACTATGTTTTTAATAAAAGTTTAATGAAACTATGCTCTGTTGCAATCGCGAGAGTTCAGGGAACTTGCGGGTTCGAACTATAGCTGCTAGAGCCCTTTTGTATACGAAATAAAGGATAATATCAACAAAGCACCTACAAAGCGTTGAACTAATATCAAACAACGGTTAGGTAGTGAGAGACAACCAAATCAATTCGAATTTAATCATAATATTGTTTAGGTGCTCAGAGTATGAGAAAATTGTATCGTACGAGTAATCGCTAAGTACTATACATATTTATCTAACTTCACTTGTACTTAGTCGATTTCATGAAATCTTCTGCAAGAATAAAGGACTCGTCTCGTTGAATACGTTATCCCAGTCATTGTATCAATCCTATATTTTAGGCTGAAGAGTATTTGCTCTGTGAACTTTTTAAGTACTGTTTTATTTAGCCTGTGAAAAAGATTAAAGGCTCTAAGCCGTGTCATAAGACTAGGTACTCTTAAATATTTATATATGGCGTCATTTTACCGTTAACTTTTTATACCTACTATCGAAAAACAAGCCGCACAAAACTTTCGTATGTATTTTCCCGCACCTTACACGTGTCACCGCACTTACGTTAGAGATATGTGTCGATACCTAGCGATATATGTCAAGACAGATTGGCCCCGATACGCTCATATTGTTACGCTACTGCTAGGCATACAGTGTGTATTTGTAATAAAATCATAGATTTAATAAAAAAGACGTAGATAGGTGTCAGTGTTACGAATCGTTCTCAAAGAAATGTTTAAGTTACTTAATCTTGACATGGTATCTAAAAATTTCGAGCGGTAATGTATTGCGCACATTAGGGTGGTATTCCTGTCCAATTTCTTCTTCCAATGTCATTACGTCTCACTCTCTCATTAAGCAAAATGTGAGACGCAATACACATTTAACAAAGAATTTGGATAGGAGGAATACCACCCTTACATAGTCATCCCTTCAATAGTTGTGATATCGCACCAGTAAGTACGCCGTTTGGAACAAAGTGGATGTGATGTACTCGTAGTGACACAATGCATACCGAACTATTAAAAAAAAGATTGTGCATTTTTGACAAAAAATACGAAATTTTGTTCATAAGCTATAGGGCATACACGAACTACCTTCATAATATGTAGTCGTAGGTATCTGTATTATATTAATTCGGCTTCTTTTTACCACCCACGCTTTATTTGTAACCTTTACGGGATGCACTAACTCTAAAGTCTTTTAAAAATAAAGATCTACCCGGAACTTCCGCCGGGAACTAACATGGATCCAGTTTTTATCCGCTGGCTGTGAATTATGAGCCTTTCACTGCGCTCTGAAGTTTTATATCTTAGTTAAAGGAGGAGTAACGTGCTTTCTTTAATGCTTATTTTCAGTTAAACCCAAGGATTAACACACTGAAGGCAAATTGTCTTGATATAGTATTAGTCTATTACATATCTACCGTGTGTCTACCTACTTTTGATTTTGGGAAAACTGTAGTGATGTTACCGAGGAACTGTCAAATCGGGAAGGCTTTGACTTTTTCCTGTCTTAAGGGGCCCACTGATTACCAGTCCGCCGGACGATATCGGCCTGTCAGTTGTTCGGAGCTGTCAACTTTTTGTTCTAAGTGACAGTCCGATATCGTCCGGCGGAGTGTTAATCAGTGGGCCCGTTTAGAAAGAGATAAAACTCATCGATATTAACTAGATTGAGCATGGTACTCGTCATTACTCCACACAAAAACTTACATGAACCCATCGTCGACGATGACCATCATAAAAACATTTTTATAATCTTCTTCTTTTTTGTAATTTAAAGAAATAATTTAACAAAACTGAAATGAACAGCGTTTATAAATTCGCTTAATTAACTTGTTCTGAGTCTGAGAACGTCTATAATTTAATACACGTTACGATCCTAAAGTCTATTTTTTATTCGGTAGTATGAAATGACACATGATGTTCATACTATGAAATCTCATTTTAGTCTACCGAATAAAAAAATAGACTTTATTCATTCATGAAGTCGTCAGTAGTAACATTTTTATATTGTAGGATGTTTACCCTCATGGTTTTAAAACTCCCATCTCCCCGAGCGCCATCGCCATTAAAGTACACCAAGACACAGAGCTGTGTTTTTCCGCGCGCCTTTTCTTTTCTCTTCATGAAGGCACAGATGAAATGCCCCTCTTGTGGGAATGTTCACATGGCGTTGAATAAACTATGGAGGGAGTTATTGGAATTCTGATCCCTGAATTTATGTCTTCAGCAATATGGGGGATATGAAAGAATGACTGTAGGTATAAATATGTGCGGAGAATTTGTTTTTTATCAAAATTTGCGAGATGATGTAGTTGTAGGTAATGAAATTATTTTCAAGGACAATTTTACAAGACGCAGCAATTAACCGTGATACAATAAAGTAGGTAGGTAGGTAAAAGTGCATTGTAGTTTTATTATGTGACTTCCTTTAATAATAGGATCCGAGACTTCCGAGAGGCTTCTATAAGAATTATAATACATTATATTGACATGGTTCCGTGAATAGGTAAATAATAATAAGTAACTCTATATAGTAGCTTCATTAAAAAAGTCTTGACGATATCTTTAATCAGGTTAAAAGCAAATACTTATACTAAACTAAAGAAGTGCATTTTCTAGAAATCTTTTATGCGAGTAATTACTTTGAAATCCCTCGACTAGAGTTTTTAAAGAAAGCATAAAATACACGTTCTTCATCGTCTCCTTTTTTGTGAATGTACTTTAAAAACAACTAAGGTTTCTAAAATAGTTATTTATTTTACAAGGGGGCAAAGTGCTCGTGCTAATATTGATACCCGAGCAAGCGAAAGATTCCAAAATTGGACCACGAGCGTAGCGTGCATATCGTGCGTTTGTGCTCGTATGTAAGACTTTTATATATTCTATTATTTTTATTAATATAACAGTAAAACTTTATCGTATTGTATGAAGGTTTTTTTTTTAAGTTTCCGGAGGACTGTCCAGTAAGTATAATATTACTTCCTTAAGCTACTATCATTCTGATTTTACTATAAGTTCATAATGCACGTGCAAGATGCGTGCTTGAAGCTTAATATACACAAAAAGGTCAATATCGAATCAATATGAATATTTTTTTACATCTGAATAGGTAGGGGAGATGCGTGTATAATGATCCCTTAAAGTGAAATGATCCCCCCTCTTATCTGAGCAACTACTGATGGCATCTATCTAAATATGCATTAAACGTCTTCCCCGTGACCCCGCCAGTTACCTCTTAAAGTGTCATGGCGGTATGAGCACGTAGCGTGATTTTATTAGAAAATAATTAAGTAAAACATATTATACGTCTAATCTATGGTAGCCTATTTTCCGAATTCCATTACTTTTAGCATGTTGCGTTTTATTCAAATTATGTTTCACTGTCGGATCTTAATGATATTTATCTATACTTTACTTCATACTGAAGCAAGTTGAATTTGAAAGTTATATTTTTGTCGATATTTCAAATTTGGTGTTTGAGGTCAAATGATCCCTTTTCGTAGGCGTAAAATGATCCCTGGAATCATTTTACCCCCTAAGTAATTTACTATGACCATTTCCTGTACAGGCCATAACATATCATGTCGCGAATTTATGTGCGCAAAGCCACTTACTTCCGAAAAAATGACCTTAGGAAGAAATGCTAAGGGCTCTTAATGCGATTAAATTATGGATTGCCTTTTAAAATAGCAAGCAAAACCTGTGTCCCTGGCGGCGTTAAAAATAAGGCCAAAATAGAAAAAAAAATAGCACTCATCTTCTGAAAATAAAGAAACGCTGAAATCGACTGACTTAAATGATTAAGACTAAGAAATCTTGATATTACAAAATAATCATCTGTGATTATTTTAACTCTACCCTAGGGATCGTTTTATACATACCTATGTATAAAATGATCCTTTACTAAACCTTTAGAAAACAATCATAACATAATTATTTAAATATATAAAAAAACACGAGAAATAAGTATGCAGTTACTTAGTTAAGTAAATGGACTATTCATAAAGGCCTAAATCTTGTGTTTTTGTCTCCAACTGTGAACACAGTAAAGTTTCTCCCTTAAGGGGATCATTATACCCACATCTCCCCTACCTTATTACTCTTTATTACCGATCATTCGAAACTGTTGCTATGTGTAAATATAAACGTGCAGATTATAATTATGTTATTAATATTAGGTATGTATAATGTTTTACTTCTTTCGTCCAAATAAATGCTTATAAATTTTTCCTGAATGGGTGAAAAAGGGGTTGGAAAATTATGTGATTATTCAACGATTATGTTACCTACGCGAACGAATAATACAATCATTATTATGTCATTACGTGTCTCTATCTATTCTTTGTATTCCCACAGTGGTGGGCGTTCTATAATAGGTATATAAACGTAGGTAATCAGAAACATCAAAGCTGTAACATAATAGGATTACAATCATTACGTCATTATCTATCGAACGTCTACTACAATTGCGTAGTAATTTTGATAGTGAACAATTTGCCTTGCTCACCATAATATGTAGGTATTTATAAGAATATTTTGCGACTGATGCGCATGGTCACTAGGTATGGTCCCAAAGACACAGAAAAGAATCACACAACAGACTACCAATAATTTGGATGCGGAAAGTAGTTGAAACGCTCAAAGAATTAAGGATGACTCACGTTAGACCGGGCCGAGTTCGGGCCGGAGCTTCGTTTTCTATGGAAAGCACCACGTGATCACCTGTCATCTGTCATAGAAAAGTAAGCGCCGGAAGCTTCGGCCCGGACACGGCCCGGTCGGCCCGGTCTAACGTGAGTCATCCTTTACGCCAGCGGTCGGCAACCCGCGGCCCGCGGGCCGCATGCGGCCCGTGAAGCTGTCAATTGCGGCCCGCGAGCCTCCCTGGCTATTTTGTATGTATATTGACAAACGATAATGTCTAGTCTAATCATAAATATTAACAAAGTGCGGCCCGTGTCAACTTCGTTAACTACTATGTGGCCCTTGGCTGCTAAAAGGTTGCCGACCGCTGCTTTACGCAATTGCAATCAAATATGAACATAACAATCAAACCAGCAACTAGTAAAACTGAACCAAAGCCAAAAGCAATTAGATTCCAATTTAATCTCAAAAGCCAGTCGAATAAGGCCCCAGCTCAGTGGAGCCCAGGTTACCATGAAGCAATGAATAAATTTCAGGAATGGCCCGACGGAAGGCAAGCAAATACATCGGCTTTGTGGGCTGTAGGAACGTTTCGATACCATCCCATTTTTTTGAAAATAATACAGAGTGGCTCAAAAAACGTTGATGTAATTTTAGGTAGCCCACGTTGGGCGCCACTGGTAAATAGTAGGCATATTTTGTAATGAAAATACGCATTATATATTGAGGATGTAAGTACTTAATCGTTATATTTTAGGAAGTAGAAATCGCCGGCACTTTTGATTAATGGACGGCCCCTAAGCCATAATCAGGCAGAACAAGAACTCTAACTGGAATATTTTAAATTATACCGTATTATGTCATTTAATAAGTGTTTTCCTGTTTCCATTTTAATAATTTAGGAGAAAAACTTAAATAGGTACTTAGTAATATAGAAAGGGAGTAATTTTTTTTGTTCCCGAAAACTTGGAAGTGTAGGTAGAATACAGCTTTTATAAAAGCTTTAATCAAACGGGTTTGCCCTCTATTTCAATATTTCTATAGGTAAGATACTCGTACGTTCGATATTTTTGAGTGGGGTTTCGCTGGGACGTGAATGAATCCGAGATAAAAAATATGCTTAATATTTTTGTTACAGATTTTAAAGCACCAAATTTATTTTATCGATTAGATAAAATAAATTTGGTGCTTTAAAATCTGTACTTTTTAATACCTTTAAACGAGCAATAATTTTCCAACCCCTTTTTCACCTTAACTTAAATAGGTACTTAGTGATATAGAAAGGGAGTAATCTTTTTTGTTCACGAAAACTTGGAAGTGTAGGTAGAATACAGCTTTTATAAAAGCTTTAATCAAACGGGTTTGCCCTCTATTTCGATATTCCTATAGGTAGGATCGTTCAATATTTTTGAGTGGGGTTTCGCTGGGACGTGAATGAATCCGAGATAAAAAATGTGCTTAATATTTTTGTTACAGATTTTAAAGCACCAAATTTATTTTATCGATTAGATAAAATAAATTTGGTGCTTTAAAATCTGTAACTTTTAATACCTTTAGACGAGCAATTTTTCCATATTTATTTTTTTATATATTTATATGTATATATATTTCGGGGATCTCGGGAACGGCTCTAACGATTTCGATGAAATTTGCTATATGCCCCCATATCGGGGGCGAAAAATCGACCTAGCTAGGTTTTATCTCTGGGAAAACGCGCATTTTTAAGTGTTCATATGTCTTCCAGATATTTATATTTATACGTCACAAATACGTAACTACTCGCCTATACATTTTTGTCAAGTAAAATCCTACGAATAAAAAGTTGATTAATTTTTTACCCCCAAATCCTTCAAAACAGTACTCTATTAAATGAAGAAAAATAACATGTTTCTTTTATGTATGTTTTAATGGCAGCCGGTGACATGCCATCCTTAACCAACGCCATAAAACAGAATAACGGGTTCAGGCGGAGTATGTCACTTTCTTAGGACGTCACATTCTGAGTTTGTCACTTTCTGACTTTGTCACTTTCTGAGATCGTCACATTCTGAGTTCGTCACTTTCTGACTTTGTCACTTTCTGAGATCGTCACTTTCTGAGTACGACACTTTCTGAGGACGTCACTTTCTGAGTACGTCACTTTCTGAGAACGCCACTTTCTGAGGACGTCACTTTCTGAGTTCGTCACTTTCTGAGTTCGTCACTTTTTTAGCATATGTACGATTTAACAGTATAATATACCTGCACGAAAGATGTATACTGCCAGCAACCAGAGTAGCTGTTCGACATACGGTCGCTTTTATATCCTACATACCAATACCAATCTCTGTTTGCCTTACGCCTGACTGGTAGACAATTCCATTTGGCAAAAACGTCCTATGTGTCGTGCAATAAAGTGAAAATAGAGAAATAAATAATAATAAAAAACAATCTAATTATGTTTCAATCAGAGTATTTAATTCAGAATAAGTACTTAGAAACTACAAGCACCAAAACATTTAGCCACAGATTGGAGTTAGGCCGGCAACAGCTTCGATTCAATACACATAAATTTTTCGCACAGTAGGAACCATGATTTTATCATTCGCCGCTGTGATTAGCTCGTGAAGGTATCACGGCAAGCTCGCTGACACCAGTAGAAGATCATTCCAACATATTTACATTTAAACGGACTGCCGCTCCTTTCGTGACAACATATTCTTCAGCATACCGCGTCTTCTGTCATGTCTCCATAAACTCAAACGTCTTTTTTTCTGATGATAGTGTAAATTTTGGATACCTATCTGCGTATAAAATCAGCAGTGTCATCTGTGGAGAATAGGCGTCAATGGATTTTTTCTTCAAAGCGTTGCCGAATTTCAGAATATATGTTCAGCCATCAATCACTTCTGCGTATGGAGTGATCCATACTCTCATAGTTCTCATGTTCTTTATTTGTTTGTTTTCTTCCTATATAGGATACACGATGAATTTTTAAATTGTTATTACATTATACTTTTAGACTGACAGTAAAAATCTAGCATGTCGCCGATTTGACATCGCTGATTTTTTTCTATTTAAAATGCGAAACTACAAAAAGGTTATATATAAGTAGTTTGTCAAAGGACAGTCTCATTTCAAACATAGACAGAGATAATCATACTATCTTTGTCTTACTCTAGTACTAGCACCCAAAAGAAAAGGATGAGTATAGTTCCAACTATAATTAGATAATATGGTGCGCTAGCTTCGACCCGCGACTTCATCTGCGTGGAAATATGATGATGATAATAATTATGTCCTTCCCCGGGCCTCAAATGATATTCATGCCGAATTTGGCCTACCATTCGATAAGCATGCTATATACCTATACGATAAATTTAATCATATTTCTTAGAATGTCATACATATATTCGATTCCAAGGGACACTTTTTAGTAACGACGAGAATAAGTTAAAGAGTAATTAAACCAAATCAACACATCCCACGCCATTACATAGAATGAATGACATTTTATAAATGGACGTCTAGAGCATATATATATTATACTACTCTTTGGTCTAGAGCCAAACAAAAAAGTATGGCAGCAAAATACTTTTCCACGACGCTCCTGTTGATGGTAATAACGCTCACTTCTAAAAAAAACATTCAAACCACTAACAACATACTGTTTTAAACACTAAGTATCAAAATTGCAAAAAGAACTGCGATACAGTAAAAACTTTTTATTCCAATGACTTTAATTGTAATTGTAACATACCCAAATGACTTACGTCAAAAGTGAATAGCGAACGAATATGGAATGAATAGAGTCGCTATGGATTATGTTTCCATATTAATTATTAAGTACATATTTATTAGATGATATTGTATGAAATCTAGAAGAGCACCAATTTACAATTAGCTTACGTGATTGATCTAATAAAACAAAAGGTAAAACTACGCTCAATTACCAGGGAAAGTTTGTGTAAAAAATTAAGCGATAATTCACCACGAGCTATCCCTAAAAGTAATTGGTTTTTCAGGTGTAAAAAGTGGTGGTGCTGTGTCTACGGAAAATAAAGAACTAAAATATGACTATTAGTCCTGCCAAATTGTTCTTGTGTTCATAATAATAAAGCTATATTGTTTCTAGACATTTAATAAATGGCGTCGCAGAAGAGGACATCGAAGAATTTTGGGAGGAAGTGGTTGATTCAATAAATAAGTATTCGCAGTAAAGTGTCAATTATTATGTTTCTGTTTCTATCTATGCATAATTGAGACATTGCAGTAACTTTTAATATTTTTGGCCTGACGTTTCGAGTCTGCTTGTGACCTTGAACGTTACGTCACGTCATCGTCACGCCAAATATTATTTAAAAGTAAGTGCACTCGTTTAAGTCGATCGACCAAATACCGGTGTCGAAAGGTGTCATTCATAAGAGAATTTAAAAAAAATATCATTGTTTGAATAAAATATAGTTTTATTCACTTCTCTATTCCAAAACATACAGAACACCATTTTGCTTAGTTCTTTCATTACTTCTACGTACTTCACACAGTAGGTAGCATTTTTTACTAAAACTTTACTAATTCTCCAAGGCTAAAATTCTCATACATTTCACGACTCTTCTCTTTCCGTAGAGACTTTAGAGTTAGACCAAGATAAGTCTGATGGTAACCGTACTGTTCGGAAAGAGAAGAGTCGTGAATGTATTGGGCCCTATACAATATAGTCAATATACATTCCACGACTCTTCTCTTTCCGTACAGAGTCTATATAAGTTACGCTATGGTTTGAGCTGTATATTATACTACTCTTTGTGCTGTACTCTGGCGGCAGAACATTTCAGTAACTCACTATTTATATTTACATAAAATTATGTATGGATGCGATTTGAGGCCCGGGGAAGGACCTAATTATTGTTTATAAATCATCATCATCATCATTATATTTCCACGCAGATGAAGTCGCGGGTCGAAGCTAGCGCAACATATTATCTACAGTTCGTTAACTCTAATGACCTTCGGATTTTAGAAAGATACTTACATCGGGTATCGGCGGTAACACGCGAAGGTGATACTGCTGTTCTGCTTTCTTACTTACTCACAAAAAGTTTTAAACTTACCGCAAAAAGTTAGGGATACCTATTGTCTCGACGTAAAATAAGCCCTAATTTAAAGACTTTATGTTTAATATTTGAGTTTTTGTCATATTCTATATAAAATAGAATCAGAATTTGAAAGCAGAACGTCACACCGTCATTTACTACTTCTGGCTGAAATTATATAGAGTGGTAATAACAGTCACATTTTTTTTGTAGGTAAGTAAGTATATTTTATAGTTTGTGTTTTTTATTTTATCTCTAGTTTTAAATCAAATTTACTTTAAAATAAAAGAATAAATTAAAACAATAATTTTAAATTTAATTTGTAAATATAGTAAATACTTAAAAGTCACATATTTTAATATGAATTTAAATATTTACTTACCTACTAGTTATGGTGGTATTAACTACTCTATACAAGGTGGTACAAACCACGATGTCCTAAAAAGATTCAGTACACTTTTTCGCTAGGATCAATGTTTTAAAATATATTAAAGTGGGAAAGTCACGTATAATTTATTCTAAGGTTGTTATTTTTTAGTTATTCGCAAATAACTCGTAAACGGTAGCCCACAGCAAATAATTATCTTTTACGTAAATAATTTATTTAAGATTTCTTATAAAATAAATGCTACTTTTTTTCGCTAGGATCAACATTAAAAAATATATTTTCTATTACGCGATTACGTCCGATTTTACCCGAAAAACGAAGTTCATTCTGAGAGTTAACGGACTGTAAGTATAGTTGGTCAAACCAATTTGTCATTAAATAAGAACAATACAAAATATACTCATCCTTTTCTATTGGGTGCTAGTACTAGAGTAAGACAAAGATAGTATGATTATCTCTGTCTATGTTTGAAATGACAGACCTTTGACAGACTACTTATATATAACCTTTTTGTAGTTTCGCATTTTAAATAGAAAAAAAATCAGCGATGTCAAATCGGCGACATGCTAGATTTTTATTGTCAGGCTAAAAGTATAATGTAATAATAATTTAAAAATTCATCGTGTAACCTATATATGAAGAAAACAAACAAATAAAGAACATGAGAACTATGAGAGTATGGATCACTCCATACGCAGAAGTATTGATGGCTGAACATATATTCTGAAATTCAGCAACGCTTTGAAGAAAAAATCCGTTGACGCCTATTCTCCACAGATGACACGAGAAGAAATATTGTCTGAAACAAAACTGCAATGCTGATTTTATACGCAGATAGGTATCCAAAATTTACACTATCATCAGAAAAAAAGACGTTTGAGTTTATGGAGACATGACAGAAGATGCGGTATGCTGAAGAATATGTTGTCACGAAAGGAGCGGCAGTCCGTTTAAATGTAAATATGTTGGAATGATCTTCTACTGGTGTCAGCGAGCTTGCCGTGATACCTTCACGAGCTAATCACAGCGGCGAATGATAAAATCATGGTTCCTACTGTGCGAAAAATTTATGTGTATTGAATCGAAGCTGTTGCCGGCCTAACTCCAATCTGTGGCTAAATGTTTTGGTGCTTGTAGTTTCTAAGTACTTATTCTGAATTAAATACTCTGATTGAAACATAATTAGATTGTTTTTTATTATTATTTATTTCTCTATTTTCACTTTATTGCACGACACATAGGACGTTTTGCCAAATGGAATTGTCTACCAGTCAGGCGTAAGGCAAACAGAGATTGGTATTGGTATGTAGGATATAAAAGCGACCGTATGTCGAACAGCTACTCTGGTTGCTGGCAGTATACATCTTTCGTGCAGGTATATTATACTGTTAAATCGTACCTATGCTAAAAAAGTGACGAACTCAGAAAGTGACGAACTCAGAAAGTGACGTCCTCAGAAAGTGGCGTTCTCAGAAAGTGACGTACTCAGAAAGTGACGTCCTCAGAAAGTGTCGTACTCAGAAAGTGACGATCTCAGAAAGTGACAAAGTCAGAAAGTGACGAACTCAGAATGTGACGATCTCAGAAAGTGACAAAGTCAGAATGTGACAAACTCAGAATGTGACGTCCTAAGAAAGTGACATACTCCGCCTGAACCGAATAACGGGGTTAGTGGGAATTACGCCTGGGCCGAGAATCGTGACCTAACCGTTTTTAACTGCGATTAGTACGTTCAATGCCAGTGCCAGACATTATCTTGGCACACAATATTAGCATTAGTAACAGAATACAATGGTATTCTGTATGGTATTGTTGGTGGTATGGGCAAGCCTTAAAATAACAAGTTTAATATACAAAACTTAAAATAAGGTACGAAAATCAATTCATTAGCGTTACAAGTAAAGTTTAACCGTTGACCGAGCGTTAGGAAAGGTCTTCGTTGCAGCTTGGGCAAAAATGCTTTCGTATGTCCGGATGTTCTCCTCTGCAGGTAGCATTTGTCAACCGATTCTCGTGAAATTTTGTAAGGAGTCGTTTCGTTTTTTTGAAAACGCTTCAAAATGGCGGAAATGGTGTACAGGACTTAAGCGATAATATGGCACTTAAGACCATTATGATATTATCTGTGATAATGACTTAACGAAGTAATTTTATTTTTTTACATTTTTTAGGCTTATCGCGAGGTGTACAGCTCATAGAGCCACTATTATAGTACAAAAAAATCACGATGTCTTCGATTTAAATGCAATCTGTGGCACACATAGTAAGTACTAACCTACATTTCGACGTCTATAGCTTATAAAAAATCTAAAACCATGCCATATTATACCAAAACTCAAACATCTTACCTTTTACAAAATGTAGGTTTAAGTTACAAATAATGTCTCAAATATCACAGAGAATGGCTTTATTAAATTGAATAGCACCATCCGTTGCCCACCCGTCAATTAATAGAAGCCAAGAAAACGCCTTAAGTAAAATAAAAGACCCTTAATCAATAAATTAATAACTTTTGAGACGCCCACGCAAAAAACTTTTTTAAATCAATATTATCAATACATTTTCTTAGTATCAAACACTGTTAAAGGTAAGTACAATTGCATTTATTCGTAAATAATAAGAGGTTTTCTCTCATCTGAATCCATAAAGAGTATTTTTTCAAATTTTTCACCCAATAACATAGTGTTACTTACAGTTGGCTGCTAATGTCGTTCCCCCAAAAAACACCCGAAATTCCAAAATCAAAATGCACAGCACTAGTCAAACTGTCACCAAAACACTGGCACAATGTAGTCTATGGTGTCAATTATTTTTTCGGAAACGGTTCTGGCAAAGGAGTTTCGGAAACGCTCAGCGTCGCGGCGTCGATACGCGGACTGAGCGGCCATGACAGTTTGGCTGGGGTGGCGTACGCATGCGCCCTGGCCGCCACCTTAAGGTCATTCCCCATTGTTCCCTCTTTGATGAGGGTAGAAAATTGATGCCAGCTGAAATTGGAGGCGAAGAAAACCTTTTTAAGTTACCGTGAATGTGTAACGTTAATTTAAGTAACTGACGGTTTGATACGTCGCCAACGACGTTTAACGTTTACTCTCGTCAACGATAATAATGTCATTGTAGGTAATGCTTTTTATGAAATATGTATTATGGTATGTACAGTCATTGGTATAAATGTACATTAGTCGGTATTTAAGCCCTTCTATTTTTTTGCATATTAGTAATTTGACTACTAGACTAGTCTAGGTAAAAAATTCTGAATGACATTTTTGTCTTATTTGATAAGACTATAATACTTTATGAACGACACCTTATTAGATTTGCCTTACGCCTACACGGTCAACTCTATTTCGGGTATTTCAAGCTTTGAAGGGCAATGGCTTTACACTCATATTGAAAACCCTTCTAACGACAGTTAAATGATAATGATTACAAACTGTGTACTCATGTGGTGATGTCGTCGACGGCCATTATATTTCTAGAAAGTGGTATTTAAAAAAATATATACCTAGTTTGTTTTTTTGTTACAAAGGGGGCAGGTGCTAATATTGATACACGCAAGCAAAATATGCCACAACCGAATACAAAACCTTTTCCTTCTTGGAATTGAAGTCGGTTTAAAAATTAAATGACCTAATTCGTGAAACCTATGGTGGCCATTTTACAAACAGGTATATTGAATAGTTTATTTATCTGACAATAATTGGTAATAATAAAAAAACATTAAAACTAACTATGAATTAAAGATTTAAAAACTAAACTAAAATTAAAATAAACCTACTTCGAATTAAACTAATTCTTATAATATTATATTAAAACTAAAATATACTAATAAACTGTGAAACTGTCAAAATACAATGTGCAATTCCGTAAAAATACATTGCGGCCTTGAAATTTCCGAGAAGAACCGCAAACCTCAATTGCCGTAGAGTGCCAATAAATATTAAAGTCATGTAAAGCATGTGTGCGATTAGACCTCTATTTTACGACCTTTAAACCTTTGCTCCCATTAAAATTACACAAGGGACCCGCCTCCGGAAACTATGTAGGGTCATGTAGTGTAGGGTGAACAACCAAAGCGTCAGAATACGGAAACTCGATGAAAAAGATACATTTTTAACAAGCTTTTATTAGGTCGACCTGTATGTAACTATGTAAAGGAATCTAAGGTAACTAATTTAACCATCTTCCAAGGATCGTAGCGTCATGAAAATTGGCAGCTGTATGTAGTTCTGATGACAATACAATAATATGGTACTGTCGAACTGGTCTGATGATGGAGACAGTAGGGGGCCATAGGAACTCTGTGATGAAACAACGCAACCTAATTGTGTTAGGGGTTTTTAGAATTGTCTCGATGAGTATTAGTTGTCTGTCGTAATAAAGGTACAGTCAGCGATAAAAGCTTGTACCAAAAATTAAATTTTTGCCAAAAACTTATTTATTATTTAACTACTTGGTGATGTTTGGTCCCAGGTTTGATCCCATTAAGTGCAAGAGATCAAAGGCGTTGCTTTACCAAAATTATGCCATTCTTGTTTCTGATTTCTTAAGTAAAGTGGTAGTGACGGCTGCTTTCGACCACCACATCGCTCGCCGTCCGAAGTTTAAGCCATTTAACTACTACCTACTGCTGTAGGTATTTAAACTGAGATATTTAGCTGACCTCGTGGAATAAGCGACATTTGTAGCCACAATAAAAGAACCTCGGTCGGTTCAGAGCCTTGGCATTGGCTACTGTCCAACTTTTATTGTATTGGATTGGATTATTCTGTTATCTTGAAAATCATGAACTTTAGATTGATAACTTTTGTAATAAAATAACATAAGTTTAGAAATAATAAAACGTTGTGGACGTGTTTTGAACAGTTAAATTAGATGACGGTTTACAAAATCAAACTTGGTCTGAGAAACTGTCTTCTAAAATAATTGACTTAAATTCTAAATAGTCAACTATCATCTTGAATTGCTGCAATTGTAAAGTACCTAGGTGTAAGAGCGACTTAACTACTCTAAAATCCCCTGGCCAAAGGCTACACAACGCTTTACATTTAGTGCTAAGGGGTTGTGCACAAATCACGCGAGGTGTTTTCGGCTACTTTTCTACTTAGTTTCGTTCACTCATTCACTGTAGAAAAATACACGTGAGGTCCCCCAACGTGATCTGTCGTATTTTTTTCGTGACCCCCCCCCCCCCCCCCATTACATAGATATGCCTCTTCTTACATACATAAACTGTTAACATCCTTTCTGATTTACCGTATTCTAGTGAAAAACAGTAATTCTCATAACAAAGCTATTTTAAAATTCATAAAACATTTCCCATTATGAAAGTGGAAAGATGTCAGACAGCGAACATCTAAGTATTACCCAGAAGCCTCATTTTCAGAGCCTGAGCGTTGAGTTAGAGTCAAACCCGTAAAATAAGGATTTCATTAAGTACATAAGTAAAGCACGGAGCTATTTGGGACACAAGGTTTTAAAATATGACGCTTGTTTTGCTCAGTGGCCTAATTTAGTAAACGTTTTCTCCCGTGTAAAAGAAAGGTACTTAATTTCTTTTTTTAAGGCTACGCTACAGATTTGTATCAACTACACTTAATTAAAGGTCGGCCTTATGTCGGGACTGTGTATAGTGAAGTGTGTTTAACTATGTAAATAAAGCAAGAGTTTTTGTACTTATAACCTATCTACAGTATAGTAAAGTTATCTAAGTAATAGACAAAAAACGCAAGAGTTTTTGTATAACCTATCTATAGTAAAGTTATCCTCACACGCTTAGCTACATCTACTGCTGACTGTACCTACATAACAAATACAAACCATCGAGAAAAGTACTTAGGTGTAGATAAAATGTTCCCATTTCTAGAGCAGTAAAAAGAATAAGTTATACAATGTAAGGAACACCAGTGTAAACCTATTTTAAACGGTGTATTCAAGTGGAATGGAATATCCCCGACGTCCCGGGGTTTTACAAGGAACTGTCTAGAAAAGCCTTAAAAACAGAAAAGAAATACAGTTTTGTATGAACTTCATTCCGCTCTATTTATTCCTATAGAATTTGAAGCAACGTTAATACTCAGGGAAGAAGCGAATGTACGAAATGAAATACAGTTTTGTTTTGGGCACATATTTAGGATCAATCATTTTTGGTTCTATTATGTCCAATAAAACACTATTTAAATGGAAATAACTTTTAATATGCTAGGGAGCACATATTGACACGACTTACATAGGAATATAAGTGAAGTACCTTCAGTTACTTTTTATCATAGAAAGTAAAAGAGTCTACCCACATCTTTACATATATATGACATATCTCCCCCCTAAGTAAGTGTGTATGAATTTGACAAATTACAAAAATAGAAACTGGCCAAAGCAGACAATCAAACTCCACTATAGCAAAACTACATGAATCATTTAACTTGATTAGTTGTCACTCTTCCCTGGTCTATCGTAAGGAGCCTTAGAATGCTGTCTAGCTTTCCTATTGACTTTCCCTACAGATTGACTTGGTTCAATTGGAGGTATGCCCAGCATAGCAGCCCATTGATTAGAGCTAGGTATTTCAATAATTGTGTCGTCCTTATTATCAGCATCACTGGAACTCTCCATCTCTGTATACTTCTCATTATTATCTTCATCTGTTGTACCTTCTCCCCTAATCACCTCTTCTTCAGGCAACACTCTGTCTGTTACAGTTGAGTCCTCTGCTGTAGTTTTAATTAATTGATCAATGTGTCTGTTAACTAATGACCCATCTGTGGCTTCAACTTGGTAACTTGAAGGACCACCTTTACTAACTACAGTTCCTGGTAACCATTTAGCGCCTTTTCCATAATTTCTGTACATAACTTTTTGGCCAATGTTACTTTCTCTTCGTTTTACTTGTGCATTTCGATCGATTTGCTGTTCTACTCTTTTATGAGCTATATTATCGGGGTGAATGACGTCCAGCAAAGTGCGTAGCTTTCTATTCATCAGTAGTTCAGCAGGGCTTTTGTTTGTTGCCGAGCAAGGGGTCGACCTCAAACCTAAAAGCATGTTAGTAATTAACACCTCCCATGGCAAATTATTCATTTTTCTCAACTTATTTTTTACCGTTTGAACCATCCTCTCTGCTAAACCATTTGTGGCAGGATGATAAGGCGCAGTCTTAGCATGTTTTATTTTATTAGCCTGAAGAAATTGCTGCATTTCTATCGATGTAAATGCTGTGCCGTTGTCAGACACTATAGTTTCACATAAACCATGGGTAGCAAACAATCCACGCAAGTGTTTAATGACTGTAGCCGAGCTTGTATTAGGGACCATGAACACTTCAGGCCATCTAGAATAAGAGTCCACCACTATCAGAAAAATCTTTCCTTGAAAAGGGCCCGCAAAATCCACGTGTATTCTAGACCACGGCCTCGTGGGCGTAATCCACTCATGACTGGTCTTAGGTGGCATGTGCCGATGTTCCAGGCATATGGAACAGTTCCCAATAAGCTTTTCAATTTCTTCATTGAGTTGTGGCCACCAAACATAACTCCTTGCCAGAGCTTTTGTTTGTACAATGCCGTTGTGAGTACTATGAAGTACTTGTAGAGTTGCTTTACGCAACGCAGGGGGAATCACCACTCGACAGCCCAATAGTATACAGTCCTCCTGTAGAGATAAT
This sequence comes from Cydia amplana, assembly GCF_948474715.1. Lineage (NCBI taxonomy): Eukaryota > Metazoa > Arthropoda > Insecta > Lepidoptera > Tortricidae > Cydia > Cydia amplana. Next base: position 22,112,625 of record NC_086070.1, read on the forward strand.
TCCGTACGATGCAGCCAATACGGTCGTAACTCATTGTCGGTTATTTTAGCAGGCCAGCCACGGTATATGTGATTCATGACTGCCGCCATCGTAACATCTTTTTTTGTTTCTTTTGCTATCTGATCAGCATCAAAAGGGAAGTCTTGTGGTGTTTCCGCTATCAGTAAAATCTCGCCGAGATCTTGTTCCGGTTGATCAGGCACTGGCTGTGGCCATCTACTTAAACCATCGGCATGTCCGATCTGTGGTCCTGGCTTGTAGATTATTTCGTAGCTGTGTGCGGTCAAAGCAAGAGCTATTCTTGTTAGACGAGGTGATATCATGCCAGGCATTGGTTTCTTCGGATCAAAAATACCAAGCAGCGGCTTATGATCTGTCACAATTGTAAAGGAACGTCCGATTAAATAATTGTGAAATTTTTGAATGCCGAACATTATCGATGCCGCTTCTTTGTCGAGTTGAGAATAACGACGTTCATGAATATGTAGCGTCCGCGAGCTCATGGCTATAGGGCGCTCCTGGCCGTCGTCCATCACGTGCGCGAGCACCGCGCCCACGCCATATTCCGAGCTATCACATGTCAGTAATAAACGTTTATTCAGTTCATAATGAACTAAAGTCATATCAAATGACAGTAAGTGTTTAGCCTTTTCGAATGCCGTTTGTTCGATCTCTGTCCATTTCCACGCTTGAGTTTTGTCGAGCAGCCGATGAAGAGGTTCAAGCATCGTAGCTTTATGTGGAATGAACCTCTCATAGAAGTTATAAAGTCCGAGAAAAGCCTGTAGTTCGTGTACATTTTGCGGTTCTGGAGTGTTTATAATAGCTTCTACTTTACTTGGTGCCGGGTGGATACCTACGGCATCAATAACGTACCCGAGGAATTCAACCTTTTGTCTGGCTAGCTTACACTTGTTGCGGTTGAGCCGAAGGCCAGCTTTACCAATACGATTGAGTACCTCGTCCAGGCGATGCCACATTTCGGAAAGGGTGCGACCAGCTATGATGATGTCGTCGATGAGGACCGCCACCCCCTGAATTCCGGCTAACAATGCTGTCATCAAACGCTGAAAGATACCCGGACTCGCCTTGACTCCAAATGCTAGGCGATGAACCGAGTACAAACCTTTGCAAGTATTCAAAGTAAGTAATTTAGCCGTCGCGTCATCCACGGTCACCTGTGTGTATGCCCGGTTCAAATCTAGTGTTGAGAAATACTTGCCCCCTGCAATGGTAGCGAAAACTTCATTAGCGGTCGGCATCGGATAGGTATCCGATTCTGTAGCTTGATTTACCGTGCTGCGGTAATCCCCGCACAATCGAATGTCACCTGACTTTTTTATAATGGGTACGACTGGAGTTGCCCATTCAGAAAACGACACTGGGCGAAGTACCTCTTCTTGAACCAATCTGTCAATTTCACTTTCGACACGATCTTTAATAGCATATGGTACCGGTCGCGCTTTAATGTATTTAGGCGCAGCGCCTGGTTTCACATGAATGGTCACTGGTTGTCCTCGGTATGTACCTAATCCGTCTTTAAATACCTCACTATGTCTCGCAATAATCGTATCTGTATTATGATCGCTGTCTAAGTTCAATACACTGTCAACGTTCAGTGAGAAGTTAAGCGGCGCAAACCAATCGCGGCCTATAAGGTTAGGACCTTTACCCTTAGCGACAAAAACACTTAAATCACAAGTAATGTCCTTATACTGCACATGAAGAGTCGTCTGCCCGAGCAACTCGAGGGGCGCGCTCGTCCAGGTGTGTAGCGCGATCGGCGGCTGCTTCAGCGGCGGCCGCGCCAGCGCGCGCCACGTGCGCTCGTTCACGAGCGAGTAGGCTGCGCCCGTGTCGACTTGCATGCGCTGCGGCGCGCCGTTCAGCGCCACCTGCACGTCGAACGGCGGTACGCGGCTGTCCGCGCCCACGTTGTAGATACCGCCGATGTACTCATCTTGCTCTTCTTCAGTGTGTGTATAGTTAACGGTCCTGTTGCCACCTTTTTTCTTAGCGAGGCATATCTTTTCCAGATGTCCCTTCTTCTTACAATAACGGCAGATTGCGTTAGCAAAACGACATTCTCCTCCATGGTGATCTCCACATCTGTAGCACAACCTGGTGCTTGTGCCGCCGGGAGTGCGCTTGGAATGTACCGCGTTGACATCCATGGGCTCCGGCGCAGTGGACGCCGCCGCCGGCTCGGTACCGCCGGGCGTCGCGCTCGATGTGGACCCGTCGGAAACGGAACTACCTGTCACGATCATACGAACGTCTTTCTCCGCACTCTCGGACGAAAGTATCGCATCAACCACGTCTTTGTAACTGAGTGTATTCTTTTTTAACAGTTCATATTGCAATTTATGATCATTCATACCGCACACAAGACGGTCGCGTAGCATCCGTTCCAAGTCCTTGAAATTACAAAACGAACCAATTTTCCTCAAGGCCGTAATATATTCAGACGCTTTTTCGCCTTGTTTTTGGTCTCGTTTATAAAACTTATATGACATTGATATTTCATTGGGCTTAGGGCTGTAATGTCCCGTTAGAATAGTTACAATTTCACTGTATGTCACTTCACTTGATTTTTTTGGAGTAATTAATGCTAAACACGTCTCAAACACTTGAGAGCCACACACTGTAAATAAATTGGCCTTTTTTGCATCGTCCGTACTAACACCATTGGCTTCAAAACAATAGTTTAACCTATCCAGGTAATTTTCCCAACAGTCTGTTTTAGGGTTAAACTCATGAAATTTCACTGCTTGTTTTGACATCTTGATAAAAATATATCCACTTTACGTACGTCGCCACTATTATGTCCAATAAAACACTATTTAAATGGAAATAACTTTTAATATGCTAGGGAGCACATATTGACACGACTTACATAGGAATATAAGTGAAGTACCTTCAGTTACTTTTTATCATAGAAAGTAAAAGAGTCTACCCACATCTTTACATATATATGACAGGTTCTTTATTTGTTATTAGCAAATTAGCAATAAACATTTAGAATAAGCAATAATTAATTTTGTCCACATATTAGTATTTTATACAATCGTGATATAATGGAGAGCTTTTCAGTCGAGTAAGTACCGTGTTTAGGCAACGAAGGTTGCTGAGTTGCGTAAATAAGGTACGAGATTGAAATGAATATTATAGCTGACTAAACTGTATCGAAATTAATATTATAGTTGACTAAACTGTATCGAAATGAATATTATAGTTGAGTTGGGGCTCCATAGTGAAAAAAATATATGCGATTTCACTTTGGTATACGAAGTCTTAATTCAAGCATTGCAGTCGACGAGTAGAAAAAAATACTTATTTGCGTTAACTACAAGAACCTGGGTTAAGGTATTTGTATAGGTATTTGTCGTTATCTTATACCTTTAAACGAGCAATTATAAATTTTTTTCTACTCCAGCACTTAAATGTGTCAATTAAATGACTGACAGTGATATCTAAAGCAATGTCATTTGAATGATTTGTCTATAGGCTCATAAGATGACTGATAGCAGTCATCTTATGAGTATAATACAACTTTATTTTTTTTAAAGATACAACTTCCGATCATCTTGATTGAAAGAGGTGTTTTCATTTACAATAATAACTTTTTTTTTGGCTCTATGTTTTGCTGTGTGCATAATAATTCATACAAAGTAACCCATTTTCTTAGTCTCAACTGTTTTGTGTCGGGTGCAGCTGTCATAGAAAAAGTAATGTATGCAACAGCTCATAATTGGTTCTTATATCACTGTTGCATAAACTACTATTATATTTCGGGGTTCTCGGAAACGGCTCTAACGATTTCGATGAAATTTGCTATACATATGAGAGTTTTCGGGGGCGAAACATCGATCTACCTAGGTCTTATCCCTGGGAAAACGAGCATTTTTGAGTTTTTATATGTTTCCCGAGCAAATCTCGGTCTCCCAGTCTTATATTATAATTTATGGTAGGTAAGAATACAAATGAACAAAAACCGTCTGTCACGCGAAAACTAAGCATCGTATTTCACTCGAGAAATAAAAGTTTAGTTTATTAGTTTTAAAACACTCCGGACTCTGGTTCAATAAAAATTGCGGGAACTTAAATGAAAAATATACAACGCAGACCATGTTTCACTAATTCACTTGCTCATAGGTATTTGCGCATAAATCTCACGTAGGAAACTTTTTCATTATGAACAAAAAACTGAATTTATAGAACCACATGTGGTTTAAGCTAGAGACGGTGTGTTACAATATTAATGTGGTCTCGTCTGGCATCATATGGCATTTTAGCCTTAGTACCTACAGTAGCCATTATAACCATCAGTGTGCCCGCAACCGCGACCGCGAACGGATGCATGGCGGGTAGTTGAGTGCGCGAGCGCAGCTTAACGGTGTTAAAAATGGAATCGTCATCGTCTAAAACGGTGAAGTGTGCGAACTGTGACATTGTTATATGTGAATTATTGGCTTTTGTTCAAAATAAAACGGGATTAATGGACAATGAGAGTATGTTGCGAATTTTAGAAACCGCTTTTAGTGAGGCTGAAATCACGGACGCTAAATCTATATTATTCGACAGTTTGAAAGACAAAACTAGGAAAAAAATTACGAGAAGAAAGGATGGGAAAGTGAAGAGAGATTTGGAGGATATAGTGCTATTGTTCCGTGAGGTCGACGACGAGCTTCTGCCAACGTTCGTGGCGAGAGATTTAAATAAATTGCCGGCCGTTACGTTTGATTTCTTGGACGCTTCGGCTCTGCTAAAAGATCTAGTGAGGATTAAGTATGAAGTTAATGAAATAAAAAATAATTATGCCACGATTAAACAAGTGGAAGAATTAGAACAAAAGTGGCAGCAATGTGATAAAAATGCTTCATTTTTGAATGGTCGAGCAAATGTGAATACGAGAAGAGGTGCATGTTTGTTAAATGCTTTAAATAGCGGTCCCATGGGTTTAAATAGTGGTCCCATGGGTTTTCTATCGCCAGGTAGATATGGGTCAATGGCCCAGCAACGGGACGGTGACCATGACCGAGCGAAATCGACCTTGACGTCACAGGTGGAAGCGGGCGTGCAGATAGAATGGCCAGTGAGAGATTCGTCGTCCTTATCGCACGAGAATAAGGAGAAATCGTTATCCCCCTTACACGCGTCGCCCGAACGGAGTGTTACGGAACCGGTTCAAATTGAGAATGCGCTAAGCCCGAAGGTGTTGGATTGTGATAAGACCGTATGCAGTGCACCTAAAGTTGAAATTTGCAAGACGAAAGGGATTAATAGGAACTTCAACGGACAGCTGACGGTAAATAAACAAACAATACAGGACGAGAAGGTTAAACAATTATCTTTTGCTGAGCAAGTGCGAAAGGAAGGTGAGTGGAAACAACCTGAACAAGATGAGGATTGGAAATTGGTGCAACGGAGAAAATTACGTAATAAGTTTATTGGGTGTAAAGGAAACGCGGAACTCAGACCGAACGAAAAGTTTAAAGCGGCGACTGATAAGGTGCCTTTATTTATATACAACGTGGATAAGGATGTGTCGGTGAGTGACATTCAAGAATATATTCTCCATAAGACGGGTGAAAAGGTGTCACTGGTTAGAATTACGATGCGTAAACAAAAAGACTATCACTCATATAAATTGTTTGTTGCGGGTGATAAGCTGGATATTTTTATGGACGAGTCGTTGTGGCCGAGAGGTGTGTATTTCAGGCGCTTTGTCTCATTAAAAGATTGGCGTAATGAGTCACACATGCAACCCGTTGAGAGAGGAGCCCGAGTTAAGGAATCGCAAAATGAGTAGTCAACTATGCAGACTAATAAGTTTTAATTGCAAGTCGGTGAAAAGGTCGATGCAGGGTGTGCAGGCATTGTGTGAGACGGCGGATGTCCTGGCGTTGCAGGAACACTGGTTGTTAGGACATGACTTGCCGATACTGGGAGCAGTGCATAGAGACTTTGCGTACACGGGGGTATCTGCGGTGGACGCCGGGGCTGGTATCCTTACTGGCCGTCCGCACGGTGGCGTAGCAATTTTGTGGCGAAAATCAGCCTTTAGGCAGGTGTCGGTTATTAAGTGTGAAAGTGTGCGCTTGGCAGCTATTAAAATCGAAATGCAGAACAGGTCTATGTTAGTGTTCAGCGTCTATATGCCAGTAAATGCGCTTGATAACCTACCAGTGTTCACAGAGTGTTTGGCCGAAATTAGTGCAATTAGCGAGGAAAATAGTGACGTTGAAGCGATTTTTGTACTAGGAGACTTTAATGCTCACCCTAATGAGTTATTTTGCAATGAGCTTCTGCATTTCTGTGCGAATCAAGACTGGTTTTGCGTTGACCTCGAGATGTTGGGCACTGAGTCGGGTACACATACGTACACGAGTGAAGCCCATGGCTGTAGCAGGTGGTTGGACCACTGCATTGTAACAGAAGCAGCGAGGCAAACAGTCCGTAATGTAAAGATAAACTGTGAAATGTATTGGTCTGATCACCTGCCACTTATAGTTGAATGTGACATGAATATGGTCCAAATTAAATGTGATCCTGGCAGGCCGCGCCATGACGGTGTGGTGTGGGGGGAGAGACAAGCGGAGCAAACCGAACTATACCACTCGATCTGCCACGAGAAAATGAAGTTGCTTGACTTTCCGGCTGAATTAACGTCTTGTGTGGATAAGGTATGTAATGAGCCAAAACATAAACAAATCATTGACAGTATGTATAACTACATTATCAATACAATGACGGGGGCGGCTAGGAGGTCGAGTAGGAAGGGGAGAGGCAGACCGCGGGGGCATATAGCGGGGTGGAACAAATATGTCGCAGACGCTCACAGGGATGCTAGGATTAAGTTCTTAGCATGGGTAGGTGCTAATAAACCATCTGCGGGCTTCATTTACGAGGAAATGTGTGAAACCAGAAGGGTTTTTAAGTCACGGTTGAAATGGTGCCAGGATAGGCAGGATCAAATAAAAAGCGACATCCTGGCGTCAAATCAGACTAAAAAGGATTTCAAATCCTTCTGGAAAAACACAAATAAGTTTAGTGCTAGACCGAGTATCCCTGTGAGCGTCGGAGGTGAAAGCGATAAAAAACATATTGCCAATAATTTTAAGCGTGCGTTTGCAGTAAGTCCACTTATTAAGGACACGACCGGGGTGCTGGGTGCTGGGACTATCGGGCCCGCCCCCACTGTAACCTTTATGGCCAAAGACGTCAAAGCCATCATAAAAAACATGCAGAGGGGTAAGTCCCCGGGGCATGATGGTCTCAGTATTGAGCACCTCAGGTATGCCGGTGTACACGTGCCACGCGTGCTGGCAATGTTTTTCACGCTTTGTATAAGGCACGCGTATCTTCCCGAACAGCTCACACGCACCGTTGTTGTGCCGCTTGCGAAAAACAGAACGGGAGACCTCTCTGATTTTGGGAATTATCGACCCATCTCACTTGCTACTATAATGGCTAAAGTGCTTGACGGCTTGCTTGATGCACAACTACAGAGCCATATAAAGTTGCACGACGCGCAATTTGGTTTTAGGCCTAGGCTGTCAACTGAAGCGGCGGTATTGTGCCTTAAGCAAGCTGTCAGGTACTACAGGGACAGAAACACGCCTGTGTACGCGTGTTTCCTGGACCTGTCAAAGGCCTTTGACCTGGTTGTTTACCACATACTGTGGGATAAACTAGCCAAATCGGGAATACCTAATGAATGCATAGTTTTGTTAAAATATTGGTATAACAATCAGGTCAACCAAGTGAGATGGGACGGGGTGTATTCAGACGAATACAAACTACTGTGTGGGGTTAGGCAGGGAGGGCTAACATCTCCCACCTTGTTTAACCTTTATGTCAACGAGCTTATTGGGAGGCTCAGCAATGAGCATGTCGGATGCTATATTTGGGAAACTTGTTTTAACAATATAAGTTACGCGGACGACATGGCGTTGCTGAGCCCCTCAGTAAGTGCGTTGAAAAAGTTGATCGCCATATGTGAGGGTTACGCTGATCAGCATGGTCTTAGGTATAATTCAACCAAAAGTGAAATACTAATTTTTAAGGCTCCAAAGTATAACTCAGATCTAACTGTGCCTAAGATCGTGCTGGGAGGAGTACCCCTAAAAGTCGTGGGCAGCTTCAGATATCTAGGGCATATGCTCACCGGAGATCTGAAGGACGATATGGATCTTGAGCGTGAGAGGAGGGCCATGGCGGTAAGGGGCAATATGGTTGCCCGCAGATTTGCACGTTGTAATACACAAGTAAAGTTAACGCTCTTTAGGGCATATTGTCAAACTTTTTACACGTGCAGTCTGTGGGCAACATTTACACAGAGGGCGTATAACTCGCTGAGAGTTCAGTACAACAACGTCCTGAGGATGCTGTTGAAACTGCCAAAGCACTGTAGTGCCTCGGGCATGTTTGCAGAGGCGCGAGTGGATGACTTTTACGCAATTAGGCGTAAAAGAATAGCGTCTCTGCTGAAGCGCGTGCGTACCAGTGGCAACAGCCTCCTGAGGACGTTGTCCGAACGTCTGGACTGCCGCCTCACGAAATACTGGGTAGAGGTGGTGATAGGCAGGGCTAAATAACCCATTTTGCCCCGTGTTCCTCTCTGCACGCAGTAATATTAAGGTAGTAAATATTAGTATATGTGTATAGTTATAAGTGTTTTTATGTAAGTACTAACATAGGATGTAAGTTTCTCTGGTTAACTAACAAAAATATGGATCTCATGGTCTGAAATAAACAAATTTTATTTTTATTTTATTTTTTATTATTTTATAAAGGTACGGTCAGCTACATAAATATTTATGCAACTTACTACTCAATTGGTTGTAGATTTCTAATTGTTCGAAAAGTGGAATCGAAAGGGTTGCGAGGGTTTCAAGGAACGAGCGTTAAACAAACTTTAAGTATCGAGTGAAACACAAAATTTTTCAACACTCCAACTTATTACATAGGTATATACTTATTTATCATTCAAAATCATCATTTAAAGGTCAATTCTACCAGACAACATGAGAAATTAAATCAAATTTGCATCCAATTACTTTGCCATGTGGTGTGTGTGGACAAAATGCAACTAAGCTTTCTCATCAGTTTTTGAGGAATTAAAGAGAGGCTTTACAAACTGGTGTGATGAAAATAACTATTTACTATTCTATTGGCATATATATCGTATATCGACAAACGATTGTCATCTTGCCTACGGCTGGAAAGAGCTGGAATTAGTCGCTCAAGTCCGTGATATCCTTTAAAATCAAGACTTATCCATTTAAGTCTTCTACGAGCCCCATGTTCCTATGAATGATAACAGGGATAACAAGAACACGTCACAGAAAGTTTACTTAACAGACTCAACTCACAACACTAAATTTAAATTGCATTATACACGTAGAACAAGAGAACACAACAGAGGTCGGTTGGCGCGCCGCCAAAACACCCAATCCTGATATTTACTTGCTCAAATATTTTAATCCTGCACTACCTGTATCAAACCACCTACTCCGGTAGGTACTTTAGTACATTTAGTAAATTTTTGAAGTGAAAACTTCTTTAGCGGCGCTGTGCACTTTTTGAGGTGGGCAAAAATGTTAAACTCGAGACAGCGTAAGTCGATCACGTGACCGTAAGATTTAGATGGCCACTCATTTAGATGGCATTTAAATCAATAAAGAAAAACTCAATGACATTACATGAAAAACTGTTACATGTAATATATGTCACTGAGTTTTTCTTTATTGATTTAAATGCCATCTAGTGAGTTTCGCTCTAACTGGTATTAATATAACTCGAGTACTAACAGTGATGTGCTTAGGGGTTTCAAGTAATTAACGCTAACGCTAGATGGCGTTAACCTCAATTATACATACTAGTGCATTTTGCACTAGTCATTGAGTTTTCACTTCTGCCGGCACTCCCTGAGTCCAACCCGTTGTTTTTTTTAATTTCAGGTTTCAATGTTATTGCACCATCGCCTATATACTACTCTTTGACCATCGCCCACACTGTTAACTGACAGTTCGTAAACATTATTACCAAAGGCATAAGGACTGCCGATGGACAGTTAAGAGTGTTGCTGTGCACAGAGGTGGCGGCAGTTATAACATGTAGGTACAGTGAAAGTGCTGTTGTAGGTAGTGAATGCATTAATAATAATATGAAAAAGTCTGCGCTTTTAATAGTGCTAGAATTGGGTAGGGACATAAGTAAGTATTTACCTTACGCTTCGAATTTTACGAAATAAAAACGTGCACAATTTATTTACTAAAAATTTGCAACACATTATTTTACCACTCTTAAAATAAAATGCAACTTTTTCGTCAGTTTCTGAAGAATAAGGGCTTTTAGACGGCGTGCGAACTCGTATACGATATTAGTTACACTGCGGACCATTGAGGTGACATCAATTCAGCCGACCGATCAAATGACGCAATGTAATGAAACTCGCATGCGAGTTCTCGCACCGTCTAAATGAGCCCTAAAGAAAGCCTCTTTGAGTAATGGATGTAATGGAAACAATCTTAAGACATTGCAATACATGTATGTACAGTCGCCATCAGATATATCAGAACAGCTAAGGCGCTCACAAATATCTGAACACGCCTCTATTGTCAGGGCGTTAGAGTGCGTGTTCAGATATTGTGAACTCCTTGGCCGCTCCGATATATCTGATGGCGACTGTATGTAGGTATATAGCCACCTCTATCCTGGAAGCTCTTGGCTGACAATAGCCTGCAACCTGCGGGCTCAGCACGGTTCCATTTTTATCCACTATCACTAAGCCCGTCACTTTCGCACTTACATACTTGTTAGAACGTGACAGGCATGGTGATAAATGATAAAAATGCGACCGTGCTACTAGGGCTGATTAAGTTTGGAGCACTGTGGACAAAGGCTTTGCCCTTTGTGTTGAGCATAGTGCCCCTAACAGGTGTAGTGCTGATTACTATACTTATGCTACAGGTTCAATTATAATACTATCTCTGAGGAAATATTAGTATAAGTACCTAGGTATGAACATGTTTGCTTTGTTCTTAGGGAATTGATCTACACCTAAACAGGTTTCTAGGACGAATATTAGTTTTATTTAAGCTTTATTTTTACAATACGAGAAGAGTACCAATTGAAACCTGCATGTAATATGGAATTAACATAGATAGGTAATACTCGTAAAAAAGGTGCCATTTAATCGCCCTTAACCGCGCTGCATAGGTACCTATATATACTGCAATGATAACAAATCACTTTGATTGGAAATTTCCTTACCCCCTTACCTTACCTTACCTTACCTTATTTCCTTCCCGTTTTAATCGTTTTCACTGTATCTAATATGTATAGTTAATAAGAAATTAGTTTTTCACCTCAGCAGCTCGAACAAGGGTACTTTGCTACTTAAAAACAGTGAGCAAAATGCGATTTTGCTCACTGAGTGAGACAAAATGAGCAAAATGCGATTTTGCTCACTCAGTGAGCAAAATTCGATTTTGCTCACTGTTTTTAAGTAGCAAAGTACCCTTGTTCGAGCTGATGAGGTGAAAACTTAATTGTTGGTATATCTTAAGAAAACATGAGTGAATAGAGGTAAGTGGTGAAGAAGGAGTACATTTTTCGGGTTCTCTAATATGTTCTCACTGCTGAGGTGAAAAGTTTTGTGAACTACACGAGATCAAAGTTATTTACATCTCGTGCGCTTTTGAGTCCCTTACTACGCTCAAGATTCTAAATTAGATTCACTCGCTACGCTCGTGAATCTAGTATAGAATCTTTCGCTTGCACGGGACTCAAAATAAGCACTCGAAGAAATATCAAACTTTGATCTCTTGTTGTACAAATAACTATTTCATAGCTTTTAGTGTACCTATCTACATTAGCCTTCTATCACATATTTTATAGTAGTTATCTCTCTTTTATGCAAAGACTCCATCGATAACCATAAATAAACCAACTCCAAACCTCTATAGGTAGGTACCTATACCTAATAATATTGCGAGATTTGTATCAAACAAACAAATCCAACGGAAATCAAAGAGTTTCTCAAATATGTACAGCTTGTCAGCTTTATTGTTATAAATAATAAGTAAGACGTACTGTAATAAAATATGCTAAAAGTTAATGCTCTATTTTCTCAAATATTTTATTCTAAGTAGATAAGTTGCTAGGCAAACTGAGTACTTACTTACATTGGTCGGCAAAATGCCAGCTCGGCAAAGAGAATCTGTTATGTTCGTGAGTATTAAGTCAACACCTTTTACTTGAGTCTTACGAGTTTAAGTACTTAGGTAGACTAGGTAGGTACCTACTTGGGTAGTTATCTATAAATTCTATAAACGTTATAGAGGGTTATTCAGATTTTTTATACCTCGGCGAGAACTTTAAGAACTAGTTTTTAGACGTTAGAAAGGTACAATTCTTGATCTACGGCAGCAGAGCTATTTATTTTAACAGATACTTATAAAAAAAGCCGGTCAAGTGCGAGTCGGACTAGCGCACCGAAGGTCTCTTATGACACTGACAGAGCCAATAAATAACAAATATTCAAAGCCTGTTTTTACCTGGTTTTTACACTCTCAATACGCCTCCCAGTTTAGGTCCTAAAAAGTTTCTTTTCTTTAGGTGATCAATGTTCCATGCCCACATTTTTGAAAAACTAAATTTTGCAAATTTACCAACCTATATTACAATTAGGAATATGCCAAGTTCTTAAAACACGGCCAAGTGCGTGTCGGCCCACGCACAATGGATAGAGGTCCATATTTCCGTACCTTTGACCCGATAGGTAAGTAATACTTTCCTCAACTTCCTTTGTAATGGGCAGACCGATGGGGTCATTTTCTCTAACTTGGTTTGATTCCAATCTCTTACCAAGTACGAGCGATTCGAAGGATCAACTCATATACTAGATATATACCTACAGATTTGTCCATTATGTCTGTCAGCAGAATATAATCAGCCCGTGACGATAAATAACTAGACAGAAAAAACTACACAACCCCATCTCGGCTAGCTATTACAATGACAGTATACTTATGGCCGCCGTAATGAGCTCGAGCGTTTACAAATCGCGCGCCATGGAGGTGCGCCCATACGTTTCCCTGGAAACTGATTAGAACTTACAACTTGATCTCATTTTGACATCACTCGCCTCGCCTCGCGCGTCTTATTTATATGTATAATAGTACGGTGAGATCCGCTGAGAATCATTTTAAAAACAAATCAATAACAGATTTTAGGGGTCGAAAGCCACTCCAGGGATTTGTCTAAATATGTTGGTTATTCAACGAACTGCGACTTGAAATGAGGAAGATGAAAGTACGAGTAGGGTTAAGGAGGGAACAGTGGCTCGGTAGGAAAAGACCGGGTACAGTCAGCAGCAATAGTTTCTAAGCGGGTGAGATGGTCAAAATGATCTTGACGCGACTTTATTGTTAAGAGAATAATTAGCGCGTCAAGGTAATTTTGAACACCTCGCCCGCTTAGCAACTCCTGCTGCTGACTGTACCTACAGTGGCTCACTCAACCTAATTTCAACACGAGAGAGGCGATATTTGGGCGACTGAGCCACTGTAAGAGCTTAGCCACTATTTCCTCCTTGACCCTAAGCTATTTTAACCTGTAGTTACCTATACGTAGCTACAAAAGTCCATACTTTATGCAAAAAAACACTAAATACACACACCCACTTTTTCAGCTGGGAGTCTACCTACTGAAATGACGAGTTCCAAAAACAAGTATGTATATACTAATAAATCCGTAGTCGGGTTAAAGTTTTTCTTTTTCTTTTAAAAAGAAAAAAAAAAGAAAAAAAAGGTTAAAGGTAAAAGCTAATGAATGCTGATGTAATGACGTGTTGTTGAATGTGCAACCCCCAGTCACACGCCACGCCACACGCCATAATAGAATCCTATCCGTCAGAACATTCCGCCCTACCCCAACAATCTTCATCGCCACTAAGTAAATGAACCGAGTGATATCCTCATCACAGCCAAATGCGCCTATCACCACCCTTATTATAGTCTAAATAAGGTTGGTTTTAGCATAGCCATGTGCTGAGACGCATTAATATTGTCATTATGGCAGTGACTCCAGGGAAAAAGGAATACCTACTTACTTCAAAATCGCCGTTTTCAGGAAAAAATGCTAGCTCAGACAAAAATAAATCATAAGAAAAAACATGCATGTTAAGCACCTAGTTAATTGCCCGTGACGCCGCATTATTTTTGGTGTCCACTCGGCTCTCGGTAGTTTTCTTGGCCCACAAGTCGTTTGGCATACGGCAGACGTGTCCGGCCCAGTGCCATTTAAAGGATGACTCACGTTAAACTAGGCCGACCGGGCCGTGTCCGGGCCGGAGCTTCCGGCGCTTACTTTTCTATGACAGATGACCGAGATGTGTCACCTTCACGTGATGCTTTCCATAGAAAACGAAGCGCCGGAAGCTCCGGCCCGTACATGGCCCGGTCTAACGTGAGTCATCCTTAAGCTTTGCGGCTGTCAGGACACATTCGAATTATCTCCACTCCATTAAAAGCTAGTACCTAAAAACCTAGTTACCTATGAATTCGATGCAATAAAACGCATACCTTCCCTCGAATTGGACCCTATTTCCCTGGAGGGACTGAATTTATACCTACAATAGAAATGCTTTCAGGTTCATCCTTATTGTGTGGGGTATAGAGTTCAATATGTAAATGCCAGGGGTTGAGGGTGTAATAATCGCCGTAAATCTGTCGCCTGCGCACTCAGTGTAATGAGGGTCAGTGAACTCGCATAGTGTAGTGAAGAACTATGAAATGGAGAAAAAATCAGCAGGTTCAGCGAGATTTTTATTTTACCTGTATTTGTCCAGGACTTCCGGTGGTCTGTTCGAACTTTACAGATTTGTCTGAATTTCATCTAATTAGTCGCCGCCGTATAATCGAAGTTACGCTCTCACGCAAGTTGTACCTACATACAAAACTTCTACTAGCTCGATTTTCTGTGTATAAGAATATACATGATACGCAAAAGTTATGGTGTATCTATATGTAGGTACTACAATACGTTATGGTATTATCTCATAAGTCATTCATACAAATTCGTGGCCATATTCGTTTAGGTTAGGCTTTAATTAGCTGGCCTACTGCATTGTCTGCGTTGCTGCAAAGCTCGCGAACCCCATATCTCCAGACGTACAATTACGATAGATTGACAGTATCCATATCGATTATAGCCTCCCTTAACTTTATTTCCTTTTTTTATTAGTACTGTACTAGTTAATAGGTCTTTGTTCACTATGCGCTCGCTTGGTTAATATATTTGTTGTGTTTTGCTCACGTAATAACTCAGAGTAGGTACATACAGGGTGTATTCTGAGTACTGATTAGCCGTTGGAAAGTTTCCAAAATTGCAGAAATTTCCACATGGAACAATTTCGGCAAGTTCTCATAATTGAGTATAGGGACATTAGGGACAGGGACCGAAATTTTCCATTTCCAAAATGCAATTTTTCTTTATTTTCTGTGAATTTTTTCGGTTTTTTTCTAGATATTTTCAATTTTTTTGGAAATTATCCGCAACTTGCATATCTTGCAGAGCCTTTAGGTACTTAATCAGAGCTCCGGACAAAACTTTGTACACGGAGCACTTATGAGATCCCTTCGGTCTTGCAAATCGGTTAAGTAATAATGCGTTTTCCTCATAGACTGTTTCACGTAGATAGCTAAAGTTTGGAACAGTTATAGCAACCCCTACCATTAACACTGTAAAAAAACAAAACTT
The DNA here is from genome assembly GCF_948474715.1 of Cydia amplana. Taxonomy (NCBI): domain Eukaryota; kingdom Metazoa; phylum Arthropoda; class Insecta; order Lepidoptera; family Tortricidae; genus Cydia; species Cydia amplana. Next base: position 22,128,396 of record NC_086070.1, read on the forward strand.
ACATTTTTACCAATGTACTCCAAAAAACAATATCCCCACGCCAACGGCCGCCAAGCAACAGTTGGATCGATGACAGTTCCTAATTACTCAGTATATACTCGGGTGGATCGCTCTGTCGCCTCGCCAGTCAGCATTATGGCTGACATCACCAAGCAATCGGTTTATTTCGGGCATCCTTCTCGGTTTTGGAAGGTACGTGATTAATTGATCCTTTCGCTTGCTGACCTTACTAAATAATGTCTGAAAGTTTGTAATTGGAAAAAAAGATGGCACTTGCTTCGTGTAAGTACCTACGTACAATACACGGCGCATTGCATTTTCCTCTTTTGTTCGTGAAGTATTTATTGTCCAGGAAAAGTGCATATGTGACCTAGGGCATGTGCTAAGCTAAGGTATACATGCGGCGGCGACAGAGTTTACCTATTATAAGTACTTATGTACACTGACACAATACCTATTTTAATAAATACAACTATTTAAACCTATTTGTCGTCGTTGTTGTCGCTAATAATTCAGATAGGTCCAATCCTCTAGACTAAGCATAGTAACACTACCCCCTATGCCACTCATACGGTAGTTTTACTCCATCTTCAAGTCAATCCCGTGCCGTGATTGGTCCGTGTCTTTGAACGGACCAATCACGGCACGGGATTCGCTCACCTCGTCCCCCCGCACCCCCGTATTTTTGGCAGCATCGGTTTCATGAAATAATTGCTCTAAACTCAGTCTAGAGATCACAACGTTTTAAATTCGATATTTATGTACTTACTCGTACATAATTATTTTAAATTTGTCACATTTTTTAGCAAAGGCGAAGGCTCGAAGCAGAGCCCACAATCAACGTGGAGGAAATAAAGACACTGGGTGACATCGTCGACTATGATAAAGTTCATTTGCAAAAGTAAGTTCCAATTTGTTTTGCCCGACCTCAACAAAGCAGTTTGTGTATTTACAGGGGATACTGACCGGACACATTCACATTAGCATTCTCGTTACTGTTAAATTTACAGCCACAACATTTGTACCTAACTACCTATGTATAAGTATTACGCTACTCAACGCATCTTAGTACTCGTGCCCACCTAGTATTAAGGTAGGTACGAGTACTCAGTAGTAGTTCTAGTTTTCTATCAGCTATAATTCCGTTGTGCTCTGCCTATTCTCTACCAACTTCTACTGTTTCCAGAGCGATAGTAAACAGGACAAGCGAAAAAGTACAAGCTCTATTAGACACAGAAGAAATTAACCTCTGACACAGACAACACAAACTCAAGCATCTTCTAGAAAAAGAAGAAGAAACATTAAGAAGAGAACTGGAAGCAAAACAGGCGCAGCAAGAATGTGGTTATTGTAAGGAGAGGCTAAATAAACTGAAGAATTATGAGGAAGAGATTGAAAGAGAGAAGATAAGAGAATGCTTGAAGGCCTTGGAGAGGGAGAAAATGTAAGTTGATTCGTTATTTAACTCATTATCATCATCTGAGGCATTACAGCCACGGGTGGGCTTTAGCCTGGTCAAGCAAGTCTCTCCAGTCCGATCTATTTGTGGCCTTCCTTCTCCAACTTTTCACTCCTAAGGTCCTGATGTCCTGGTATGCGCCGTCCAACCATCTGAGTTTGGTCTTGCCTTTACCTCTGCGGCCCTCCGGTCGGCCTTCTAGAAGGCGTTATTTAACTGGTAGGTAATAAATGTTGTGCCAATAGATCTCAAGTTTTAAGAAGAGTCTAGTGGAGCCCATTGAAAAAAAAAGGTGGTTGTGTCGACGACCTCTTCTTAAGATATCTTAGCATGCCTTGCCCAACTTTTCACTGCTAAGGTCCTGATGTCCTGGTATACGCCGTCCAACCATCTGAGCTTGGGCTTGCCTTTACGTCTGCGGCCCTCCGGTCGGCCTTCTAGAAGGCGTTATTTAACTGGTAGGTAATACATGTTGTGCCAATAGATCTCTAGTTTTAAGAAGAGGCTAGTGGAGCCCATTGAAAAAAAAACAGGTGGTTGTGTCGACGACCTCTTCTTAATAACGGCTGATCGGTGATCACGTGGTGCTTTCCATAGAAAACGAAGCACCGGAAGCTCCGGCCCGGCCCAGGGTCCGATCTAGCTGAGTCATCCTTAATGTATTACGTATATAATTTTTAATATGTTAACCGTGTTTGAATTTAAACGTCTGTACGGCTTAGCCACGACATTGAGCGACTCGCGACGGCGGCAGCGATAACCATAGGTTGGAGGGAGACACAGCGATCGGACCTTTCGTTCCCACCTATGGTTGTCGCTGCCGCCGTCGCCAGTCGCGTAAAGTCGTGGCAGTCGTTTACCTCTAACTATTTACTTAACTACTACTGTTTCAGTGCCAAAGGAATGCAGTGCACGAAGGCCGACGAATATCATCTCAGAGCGCAACAGAAGGCGCAGATGGAGGAAAAAGTACACATGGAGATAGAACAAGCTGACATTGATAGGATGTGGCATCAGGTGTTATTAGATGACGTCAGAAGAAAGGTATTTATAACACTACGATGACTAGTGGTTCTGTGAGCTGTAAACGTCGTGATAAGCTTAAAATAAATAAAAAATACCTATGAACTTCGTCAAGACTATCATATCATAGCGCACAATCGTCTTAAATGCCGGCGTTTACTGGCGCTTAAGTCTTTTATGACAATTTCTGCCATAATCGAACTTAATCTGTGAGACATGCTAAAAACACGTGAGTTTATAAAACCGTAAAATTGTTTAAATTCTTTAATTTTGTGCTTTTTCCAAAAAATGAAATGTTTGAAAAATTCTATCTAACTACCTAACGGTCACAAAATTTCACGAGAATCAGCTCAGAAATGCGACATGCAGAGGAGAACTTCTGGACATACGAAAGCATTTTTGCCCAAGCTAAAACGAGGACCTTTGCTAACGCTCAGTCAAAAAGAGGGTTAACAACTCATCGGTTTATTTATACTTTTTTTGCGAAAATTGTCGATCGCAACTTGCTTTATCTTTTTTGATTAGGTAAGTAACTCAAAGTGATGTGTGCAGGGTGCACCAAAGAGTAAAGTGCCTATATGGGATACACTCAAGCCGCTCGCATACGTTTGCATTTGTTTAACATGAACACCGCATGCCTCAGTGCGTTTTTACATTGTCGGGTCCGATTTAGAATGTTGGCAACCACAAAGAAATAAACATTTAATTAAAAATCGGCTTTATTTATTTATTTATTCATTAAGTTTTGAATTATTCGCGGTACAATACAAAAGGTAATCACGGTTCATATCCCCGTCAATATAAGTCTATTTATTCATTGTTTTAAAATTTTTGATCAAAAGATAGACAACCAAAAAAGAAGGACTTGATGCCATACGGCACTCTCTAGCAGTCGCTTTTTTCCACGGATCATCCGACAACCGACCGAATCGGACAGTTTGAAAACGCTCTCACTCTGCTACACTGGCTGGCCTTACACTTACATACATAAGTAGTCAAAATTCGCAACGAAACTCAGAACCTGGATTCTGTTGCTTTGTCTCACACATGTCTTAAATAGCAATCCACGAAGTATTATTTCTTTAGGAACAGTATGAAAAGTACCAAGAGCACAGAAGGCAGCAAGAGATGCGCGAACGCCGGCTGGCCTACGACGAGCAGATCGCTAGCGCCAGCAGAAAGAGACGGGAGATGCTGAGCGAGGAGAGGGAGCGAGAGAACAGGAGGCTCGAACGAATGAGGAAGAAGATGGAACAGGACCATTACGAAGGTAAGTTCACTTTATGTATATCACTCCAGCTAGTAAGGCTGTTTTCACAGTGTGCATTGGATGCAGATCACCCACGCCGCTCCGGTGTGCGCGCAGGACAACTCTATGTACATGTGTAGGTACATAGCGCTGCCTCGCTCTCACATCGGAGCGGAGCGTGTGGCTTCGGATTATCACCCGAGTGGTAGTCGCCAGTGCAAACATTCGAACTTTGTGCAACATTGCGGCAACAAAAATTGAAGGCGATTGATATATTTTAAGTTTAACCTGGTTTAACTTAAACCTCTGGCCCTGACAACAATAGCTAATATAAAACGCCTCGCCTGGTATTCGAGATAGATGACTAATTTAGTAACTTTAACATCATATCAAACCTAGAAATCCATAAAGTGCACACACACCTTCAATAGTGAGTTTAGAACCCCTTTGCTGGCCTGCCATTCTGACCTCAACCGATAAACATAAGGTGCCCGGATCATTCAATCGTATGGGTTTTTACCTACGACGATGAGTATCGAGTATTTGTAACTGATGTATATTTTCAAAGAGAACCAAGAATGCCTCTAAAATAACCTTACGTAAGATAATCCACCTTTTAAAACTTCAAACGCGTTTCAGCTTTAAAACGCAAGAAAGAACAACAGATGAAAAATAGAATTAACTTCATAGAGGGCCATGAAATGAAGTTACTGGGGCTCGCTTCAGAGAAGTCGCGGGCGAGGCAAATGGACGATAATGCCATAAGGAGAGCCCTCCTGGAAACCGAGCGGGAGACAAGGAGAAAGAGGGATCAGATGGTATTATTATATATATCACGTTTCATTATAAAGTTTTTTCAGGGTTCAATAGTCATAAATTTATCTTAAGGCGCGGAGCAGGGTGAAGTTACGGGTACCGAAATAAGAAGCGGTAAAGTAAACATCGTACTTATTTATAGGTATGTACAAATATCTACGTAACTTCGATCAACGTACGTACCTACGTAGCATGCGTAAGTAGTTGTAATAATATACTATGACAAGCCAGCAAATATGTATGTAGAATAAGGCGGAAATTTGTAAAAATTTAATTTCCCATAGAAATTTTGAATTTCATGCCTTTTTCTACTGAAAAAGCTGGCTTCCCAGAATATATTTCGGGGAATATGTGAGTACTTTTTGTTTCTATAAAAAATAATCAAACTGCCTGGCGGTATTGAGTGTGATTGACCTCCTCGAGTCCTTACTGCAATATGGCATTTCAAAATGAAGCAACTCTTAGTTTAATATTTTTATATTATAGCAATTTTAATTTTATATGGACTTATTGTCTGAAATATAGCTGATCAACCAAATCTTGTCAGTAAATAATTTTTAAGAAAAAAAAACCGACTTCTATGCGGCCCGGTGAAAGATTATTGTAGATGGTGCGCTATGTAGAAAAGGAAGCATTTCGTTTCTGTAAGGCTCGCAGTTCTAAACTAACCTAACCCACTTTTGTTCGGTTCTGTGAGGATAGCAGTTCAAACCTAACCTAACCCACTTAACGGCGCATGCGGTGCGGTGTACGGGGGTTTGAGCGGGAGGGGTTTGGCCTCATCATACTTTATACCTACATTTTATGGTAATTATGGTAATCATAGTGGTTTATTTAGTTTAGGTATCATAGTGGTTTTCCGGGTCAAGGTCCGGGTCTGTGTCCGAGTCCGGGTCCGAGTCCGGGTCTAGTCCAGGTCCGAGTCCGAGTCCAGGTCCGGGTCCGGGTCCGAACCGGATCCGGGTACGAGTCCGGATCTGGATCCGAGTCCGGGTCCCAGTCCAAGTCAAAGTCGAAATTCGAAATCACCAAACATGTAACTATGCGTCGTTGAAGAGTTCTGTTCTGATCATCATCAGCAGTTCCAGTTCATCAAATGCGACAGTTTTTAATGTTAATGTATTATTTTATGATGAAAATACAGAAAATTCTATACGTGTGCCTTTAAGATTTGAGGAGTTCCCTCGATTTCTCATGGATCCCATGTTCAGAACTTGAGCTTGACATAAATATGGCTTAAAAACCTAACTTGCTTAACAAACATAACCAGTCCGGTGCGCGCACTCGTTAAGTTCGCACATGTGCAGCAACAATATTGCTTCTTAATTCTTACTCATAGTTTTCCAGTGATTCTCAAACTTGTAGTTACTCAAGTCTTTTCTGCCTAATTACACAATGCAGTGTGGTATTTGCAACAGCCAAATTAGCGAAGGTGCTCGATGTGCAACGTGTAAAAAAGACGTAGGGCTCTGCTGTGCTAAATTGGCAGAAACCAGTTTTAAAAAGATTAGATCTGAACGCAGATCCACCTGGAAGTGTGATTTATGTACAAGAGATGTTTCTCCGGGCCCCGCAAAGCCGGCGGATTTGGACACCGTAATGGCTACACTGCGAGATATCCAGAAGCAGCTTATTGGCCTGCCTACACTAATACGGGATGTTGCAGAGATGAAGACGGAATTGTCTGAAGTGAGTGAATCGTGTAGATTTAACAGTGCAAAGCTCGATGAATACTCCTCTCGTCTAACAGAAGTGGAGCGATTAGTTCCCGAATTGGATTCATTACAGGGGAAAGTACTCGCCCAGGCTAATGAAATAATGTTTCTTAAGGGTGAACTTGCCAGCAGTGACCAAAAGCAGCGGTTAAATAACATTGAAATCAAAGGAGTCCCAACTACGAAGAACGAAAACTTGTTTACAATACTGGAAAATGTCAGTAATGCAGTCGGATATCCAGTGGACGGGAATAAAATAAATCACATTGCTCGAGTTCCGATTCACAATTCTAAAGAGAAACTGATTATCGTGAGCTTCATTAACCGTTACGTAAAGGAAGACTTTGTAGCCTCAGCGCGATTGAAGAAATCACTATCCGCTGGAGAAATTGGTTTCCCGGGCAGCGAGCAGAGAGTGTTTATTAATGACCACCTGACTCCGGAAAATAAGAGACTTTTGACACTAACTAAAAGTACGCTCAAGCAAAAAGGTTACTTATATATTTGGGTGAAGCACTGCAAAATTCATGCCCGGAAAGATGATAATTCAAGAGTAATTGTAATAAACAATGAGCGTGATTTAAACAAATTGCATTAGTTTGGTACATATACAATAATTCGTGCTCAATTGTAATGTACTTTGTGCTTTTGTCAATATTGTCTAATATTTGCACTAAGCAACAAATCCAAGGTTTGAATATCGCTGGCCGGACCACCCAGGCAGCTGCCTTTTGTTTAGCGCCCGGGCTTATCGCTACCTATGCAACTAGTTGTCTTGTACTTTGTAAACACTTATTAACCCATATTTATCTCTTTTTTTCGCACTCGCTGATTGATGTCAGCTGTTACTTGCTCTTTCGCACTCATTATAATATTTCTATGCTTCGTTATGGATCATACTTATGTAGTTATTTGTCATGCGGCATTAAGTTATTGTTATTTTTACGCCTATTTACACTTGTTTGTATATTGGATGAAGTGAAATTGTATATGATTAAATTCTGCTCGGTTTTTGATATATTTTCTTATTATAACGGATTATAGTAGGAAGACTAATTATCCTAGTATTTATTACCAAAATGTACGGGGGCTGCGCTCTAAAACCCTGACATTCTATCGTAACCTTAGTCTAGCTACCTATGATATCATTTTGCTGACTGAGACGTGGTTGGTGGATGGCATTCAAGACTCGGAGTTATTTGATAACCGGTACGTCGTATGGCGTCGCGATCGCGATCTGTCTGTAACCGGACAAACCCGCGGGGGCGGCGTCATTATTGCTACTCGTAGGGAACTAACGGTAACCCCGCAACCATCCCATCACTCTACAGCTGAGGATCTATGGCTCGTTTTGGAACTCAAGGACGGTAACAGTAGACCGATTAAAGTTCACCTATGCGTATTATACTTATGTAAACAAGGTCAAGGGTATACTTTTTCTCAGCAGCTGGAAAATTTCTTAAATAAATTAAATTACATAGTTTTAAATAATCCTACAGATAAAATTTTAGTGGTTGGTGACTTTAATATGAGCAACATTATGTGGACAGCCCAAAGTGACATATTGATTCCATCTAATTACATAAGTAGTGACGAGTGTAACTTGGTCGACGAGTTATTCACGCACGGTCTCTGCCAATATAATGGAATTCTAAATATTTACGGTAAGTTATTGGATCTCGTGTTGTCAAACGACATTGTTTGTGTGAGTGAGTGTTTGAATGCATTGGTGCCTATCGATCCTTATCATAAAGCGCTAATTATACATATTAAGTACCTATCTATCGACTATATGAAGCCGTCACCTGTATTAAAGTATTTTTATAACCGGGGGGACTACGCAGCTATAAATAATGAACTATTAACTATTAATTGGGAAAAAGAATTTTCTAAGCGTACACTCGACGGTTCCCTCGACTTCTTCTACGAGACTTATAAAAATATAAGGAATAAATTTATACCTTGCCGTAAAATTTCTGCTGACACGTACCCAGCTTGGTTTTCGTTGCCACTAAAAAAAGCTATTAAAGAAAAACATAAATACTTTCGTAAATATAAAATCTATAAAAATATATCCGACTTAACTTCTTTTAACTTGTTAAAAAATAGGGTACGGCGTCTTGAGCAGGAATGCTTCGATTCGTACATTAACCGGATGGAAAACAACATAGCTAAAAATCCTAAGCAATTCTGGTCGTTTATTAAGTCGCGGACCGGCACTCATGGTATACCCAGTACTCTAAAATATGGCGATAAGTTGGTAAATACTGGTACTGACATATGTAATGCGTTTTCGGATTATTTTCTAGCCAGTTTCTCTGCATCGAGTGGTAGAAATCCAGATGCCATTTCCAGTCAATCTGACGATCCCTCTACCGGGTTGTTTAGCATCGAAGTAAAGCCGGATGAGCTAATTAACATTTTGTTAAAGCTTGATCCTTCTAAGTCTGCTGGTCCTGATGATTTACCTGCCCAGTTCCTAATCAATTGCGCTACTAGTTTGGTGATACCCATTACACTTCTATTTCGACGCTCCTTTTCGGAATGCACTGTACCATCACTATGGAAACGCGCCTATATTACTCCAGTCCACAAAAAGGGACCTAAAACAGAAATAATAAATTATCGGCCTATTTCAAAATTATGTATTTTGTCCAAAGTTATGGAAAAATTAGTTTTTAATCAAGTTTACAATGCTTTTAAGAACTCATTTAGCCCAAACCAGCATGGCTTCCTTCAACGCCGATCCACAGTATCCAATCTTATTATGTTAAATGATTATGTGACTCAGGCGATGGATAGCGGGTACCAGGTAGACGTAATTTATACGGATTATAGTAAGGCATTTGATAGAATCGATCACGCAATATTATTATCGAAGTTGAGTAGCATGGGTATCAGTGGGGACCTGCTCAGGTGGTTTAAATCCTATATAGACAATAGATCTCAGGCTGTTGTCGTGAACAACTACATATCTGGCTGGGTAACAGTGCCAAGTGGTGTCCCGCAGGGATCTTTACTGGGACCATTGTTATTTAACATATTTGTAAACGACATAGACAAATGTATCGTTCACTCTGACTTACTATGTTTTGCCGACGATATGAAAATCTTCCGAAGATTAAAGTCTGTTGAAGACTCTCGTCTGATCCAATCTGATCTCACGCGGCTGGATGAATATTGTCAAGTAAACAAGTTAGATCTGAATCCATCTAAATGTTATTCAATCACGTTCTCACGTCAACGTAAACTGATTTCTACCACTTATATGATTAAGGGCCAACTCTTGAATAAAATTAATTCTACTAGGGATTTGGGTGTTATACATGATACTAAACTTCTGTTTGATATACATATCGATAGCATTATAAGAAATGCCTTGAAAACCTTAGGGTTTATTCTTCGTAACTCTGTTTATTTTACTCAAGCAAAGACGCTTAAAATTCTGTACTGCTCATTAGTCAGGAGTAGACTTGAATACGCGTCTCAAATTTGGAATCCATGTTATGCCACTTATATTGATAGGATTGAAAGAATCCAGAAAAAATTCCTGAAACACCTAAGCTTTAAGCTGAAGCAGCCCTATGCCTCCTCTAATTACCTAAACATATGCAGGAAGCACCATCTTATTCCACTAAATAAACGGCGAGAGATTGCCGACATTGCCTATATCCTAAGCATCACCAGTGGGTGTATTGATTGCCCTGAACTGCTATTTAAACTTTCATTTAATACGCCCGCCCGATCTAAACGTTACGCTCCCCCCATTTCGCTCAAACGCACTTCATCCAATTACAGACAAAATAGTTTTTTGTGTCGTGCTAGTCGAAATTTAAATATTCTATCCAGAAATTTGGACATTGATGTATTTAATTGTTCCATTCCTTCGGTGAAGCGAAAATTAGCGAATCTATTTTTTAATCCACTTTGATCCCGATTGTTTTGTTTTCATAAGTAATAAGTTTGCGATTTGTCCGAGTGCTTAAGTATTTACGTGCCCTGTATTTTTACTGTCAGTATTGTTAACAGTTCTATATCCTTGATAATGATAAGTTCTGAGTTGCATACAATTATTATTGTTCTTTTGGAAAATATTGTTTTTTTCTTTTTTTTGAAATGTATAATACGTGATAGCATTGTGTGAAATTGCGCGCAAAGTTTGATATATTGTTTATTCCATTTCTATCTGTGAGTACCTGTAATTGGCTTTGTATTGTTACCTAAATCTGTATAATGTTTTTGTAGCTGTTGGTACTCCTGAAAAATAAAAATAAAAATAAATAAAAAATAACGAAAAGAAAAAATCGCCAAACGCGAGCTATGCGTCGTTAAAGAGTTTCGTTCTGGTCATCATCAGCAGTTACACTTCCTCAAATGTTACTTTTTAAATGTATATGCTTGATTTGTTGATTAAAACACAACAATCACTATACAGGGTGTCCCAGGAAGTAGTGATATACTGAAGCTGGGAGGTAGAGGACCTAGAGGGCTATCTGAATCACCCCCATGTATGTTCCGCGATTTTTCGTATTTTCGGAGTTATGATTTTTTTTAATTTTTCACCTATCGCCGAGTACGATGAGATTTTTATTTATGGTGACGTGAATTATTGCGGTAGATGCTTGATTTTTTTTGTGTGCTAAGCTGATAGATAGGCCAATTCAGTATGGTAATACTATCGTTAGATCTCTGAATGGACTTAAAAAAAAATTTAATGCCAAGAAAGATAAAATTACCCAGTATGTTTTATTTTTCTAAGCGCCCTTGAAGTTGTGAACATACTGGGTAATTTTATCTTTCTTGGCATTAATTTTTTTTAATTCCATTCAAAGATCTAACGATAGTAAATGTTACCATACTGAATTGGCCTATCTATCAGCGTAGCACACAAAAAAAAATCAAGCATCTACCGCAATAATTCACGTCACCATAAATAAAAATCTCATCGTACTCGGCGATAGGTGAAAAATTAAAAAAAATCATAACTCCGAAAATACGAAAAATCGCGGAACATACATGGGGGTGATTCAGATAGCCCTCTAGGTCCTCTACCTCCCAGCTTCAGTATATCACTACTTCTTGGGACACCCTGTATGTATGCCTTTAAGATTTGAGGAGTTCCCTCGATTCCTTATGGATCTCATCATCAGAACTCGAGCTTGACAGAAATGTGGCTTAAAAACTAAACTTGCTTAACAAACATAACGAAGAGGACAAATCGCCAAACGTGAACTATGGGTCGTTGAAGAGTTCTGTTCTGATATCATCAGCAGTTCCACTTCATCAAATGCGACAGTTTTTAATAAAAATGATTGATTTTCTGATGAAAATACAAAAATCTCTATACGCACACCTTTAAGATTTGAGGAGTTCCCTCGATTCCTCATGGATCCCATCATCAGAACTCGAGCTTGACAAAAATGTGACTTAAAAACTTAACTTGCTTAACAAACATAACGAAGAGGACAAATCGCCAAACGTGAACTATGCGTCGTTGAAGAGTTCTGTTCTGATCATCATCAGCAGTTCCACTTCATCAAATGTCACGTTTCTGAATGTATATGCTTGATTTGTTGATAAAAACACAAAAATCACTATATGTATACCTTTAAGATTTGAGGAGTTCCCTCGATTCCTCATGGATCCCATCATCAGAACTGGGTTTTGACAAAAACGGGATCAATCTGTATGCATATACATACAATCAAAAAAAGAATTTTCAAAATCGGTCCAGTAATGACGGAGATATGGAGTAACAAACATAAAAAAAAATAAAAAAAATAAAATAAAACATACAACCGAATTGATAACCTCCTCCTTTTAAATTTGGAAGTCGGTTAAAAAAGGCGCGAAATTCAAATTTTCTATGAAACACAGACACGTCATTGTCATTGCTTACGCATGAAACACAGACATGTCATTGTCATCGCTTCTATGCTATGAAACGATATCCCTTCGCGCCTACATTTTTCAAATTTGCCGCTTTTTTCTACTGTCAAGATCTGGTTGACCAAGTATAAAGTGTTTTTTTTTTTTAATTTAAAACTTCAATGGCTGGCAAATTAAGACCCCTTGTATCAAAGTCTTCTACTTATTTTATTTCTAGACGCAACTACAAATAGAAAAGCAACAGTTCATGGCCTACCACAACCGCGAGAGGAGGATGGCGCAGGCGTTAGAGCAGGACAGGGATAACGTCATCGACCAGTGGATGAGAGAGAAAGAGAATAACGCAGATGAGGGAATGAGACAAGCGGAAGAAGAAAAACGGACGCAGAAACAGGTAACTATACTTGGTCAAGCAGTGGCGTAACTAGGGGGGTGCTGGGGGGGGCACGTGCCCCGGGCGCCGTCCAAGGGGGGGCGCCAAAATGGGCAAAAGACCTCCCATAGAAAATGGACCAGCCAAAATGTAGGAAACAGTCAAATTTTTTTTTCGCGACTCATGGGTTGGTCTCATAGTAAAAATTGCTCAGCATAATCCCAAAACCTCCCTGGCAACGGAAATGCAGCTATTTTTTAGCCATCCTGTGGCCTGTATACAGGATGGTCCAAACCTTGACGTCCAAAAATTTTTTTTAGAATCCTCGTCGTTGGTTATCTGCAGAATATACCCCATGTATGTTAGCCGATTTTTCGTAGTTTTCGAGTTTAACTTTTAACTTTTGTTAAGAAATTCCGGGGTGAAGCTTTGCGTTGCTTTTATGCCTTCTAATAATTGTTCGTGGTACCTATTTGCACTGATAACATGAAATAGCGATGGGGAAGTGACCCCATAAAATAATAGTAGAAATAACAAGAGGATTTTTGTAATGAATTACTAATTTGGAAGCTTTCCACCTCAGTTCCTTTGACCGGCGACTCTGACAAATTATGACTATTAAGTATCACTTTTTGACCTTTTAAAAAAACGTAGGGTCTAGCAGTTTCTAAAATAACCAAAAGTCCTTGAAATCGCTTGTATTTTTTATTTATTTAGGTAAGGGCAACATCTAAGCTTGACATGCTTGAACGTAAAAGTTTGTCTTTTTTTCCCAACTCAGCCAAGTGAGGATGCTGATTTGTTTTATCAACTGCGCCGTTTGTGAAGGATTATGTTACAAAAAGAAATATTCAAAAAAGTTCAATAGTTTTTTTTAATAAATAATTGCTTCTCCCCGGAATTTCTCAACAAAAGTTAAAAGTAATAAAAATAAAAATCATAATTCGAAAACTACGAAAAGTCGGCTAACATACATATTCTGATAGCCCACAGCGTGAGGAATCTTAAAAAATTTTTTTGGACGGCATGGTTTGGACCAACCTGTATAACACATGCCGTGCCAACATCGCTCGTTCTGTGATACTAGAATGCCGTGAAAAACCTGTGTCAGGTATTGAGAGCATTCTATCCAGAGTTTCGGTGTGGGATCGGGAGAATTTAGTCCAATTCAATCCCACCAAGGCTCAATTTTACGTGTTTACCGCTAAGAAAACCTCATTTTTCAAGGCACAAGTGGCACAACCCTTCCCATGTCAGAGAGTATTGGGAGCCTCGGTGTTGACATCTCCATCAGTGACGTCCAATAATTTCGTAGCCACCTTGCTGGGTAGGCTGCGCTCGTATCCAAAAAACTCGGTGTGCTCAATAAAGGGAGGCGATACTTTACTCTGGGGCAGACAGATCCATAGGCGTACCCACGGTGGGGCAAGGTGGGGCAGTTGTCCCACCCTGGTATCTGACCATAAGCTAAGAATCTCTGTTTTAACCGTACCCTGTTACAACGTCCCAAGCCTCCCCTACTTCTGCCCCACCCGTTAAAAAATGCTGCGTATTTACGACCACGGACAGATCCCATATAATGAGTACCTTCGTCACCTTTGGGAAGGAGCACCTAGATGCCACCTTGGTCCCTTCAAATCAGTCCAAAGGCGCGCTATGAATAGTCTACGATCCCAAACTTACAAGCGATATTGAATCTTCAAGTCTAAGGAGATCTCCAAAAAAGAAGTGTATAAGTTTTAAAATGGTCGGCAACGCGCATGTAACGCCCCTGGAGTGTTGACGTCCATAGGATGCGGTGACCGCTTACCATCAGGTGAGTCGTAAGCTTGTTAGCCACCGATGGACTAAAAAAAACACATGTCTAAATCAAAAGTAAACTTATAATAAGTAAAAAGTAACCCTTTCGTTCATTTCGTTTGGGGGAGGGGGGGGGGGCGCAAATTTGGTGCCTGCCCCGGGCGCCGTATCCTCTAGCTACGCCACTGTGGTCAAGCAGATCTGGACAGTAGAAAAAGGGGGCAAATTTGAAAAATGTAGGCGCTAAGGGATATCGTCCCATAGAAAATTGGAATTTCGCGCCTTTTTTTACTGTCAAGATTTGATACTTGCCATACCGCGAAAAACGAAATTCGAAATGTTTTTATCTGCCTCTCTATTGATCAAATAGGTATGCTAGAGCAATAGAGAGGTAGGCAGTAGCGTAACTAGGGGGGGGGCTGGGGGGGGCACGTGCCCCGGGCGCCGTCCAAGGGGGGGGGGGGGGGGCGCCAAAATGGGCAAAAGACCTCCCATAGAAAATGGACCAGCCAAAATATAGGAAACAGTCAAATTTTTTTTTCGCGACAGGGGTTGGTCTCATAGTAAAAATTGCTCAGTATAATCCCAAAACCTCCCTGGCAACGGAAATGCAGTTATTTTTTAGCCACCCTGTATATAGGGTGGTCCAAACCTTGACGTCCTAAAATTTTTTTAGAATCCTAGTCGTTGGTTATCAGAATATACCCCATGTATGTTAGCCGATTTTTCGTAGTTTTCCAGTTTAACTTTTAACTTTTGTTAAGAAATTCCGGGGTGAAGCTTTGCGTTGCTTTTATGCCTTCTAATAATTGTTCGTGGTATTTGCACTGATGACATGAAATAGCGACGGGGAAGTGACCCCATAAAATAATAGTAGAAATAACAAAAGAGGATTTTAGTAATGAATTACTAATTTGGAAGCTTTCCACCTCAGTTCCTTTGACCGGCGACTCTAACAAATTATGACTATTAAGTATCACTTTTTTGACCTTTTAAAAAAACGTAGGGTCTAGCAGTTTCTAAAATAACCAAAAGTCCTTGAAATCGCTTGTATTTTTTTTATTTATTTAGGTAAGGGCAACATTTAGGCTTGACATGCTTGAACGTAAAAGTTTGTCTTTTTTTCCCAACTCAACCAAGTGAGGATGCTGATTTTTTTTAGCAACTGCGCCGTTTGTGAAGGATTATGTTACAAAAAGAAATATTCAAAAAAGTTCTATACTTTTTTTAATAAATAATTGCTTCACCCCGGAATTTCTCAACAAAAGTTAAAAGTAATAAAAATAAAAATCATAATTCGAAAAATACGAAAAGTCGGCTAACATACATATTCTGATAGCCCACAGCGTGAAGAATTTAAAAAAAAATTTTTGGACGGCAAGGTTTGGACCAACCTGTATAACACATGCCGTGCCAACATCGCTCGTTGTGATAGGTACTAGAATGCCGTGAAAAACCTGTGTCAGGTATTGAGAGCATACTATCCAGAGTTTCGGTGTGGGATCGGGAGAATTTAGTCCAATTCAATCCCATCAAGGCTCAATTTTGCGCGTTTACCACTAAGAAAACCTCATTTTCAAGGCACAAGTGGCACAACCCTTCCCATGTCAGGGAGTATTGGGAGCCTCGGTGTTGACATCTCCATCAGTGACGTCCAATAATTTCGTAGCCACCTTGCTGGGTAGGCTGCGCTCGTATCCAAGAAACTCGGTGTGCTCAATAAAGGGAGGCGATACTTTACTCTGGGGCAGACAGATCCATAGGCGTACCCACGGTGGAGCAAGGTGGGGCAGTTGTCCCACCCTGGTCTCTGACCATAAGCTAAGAATCTCTGTTTCAACCGTACCCTGTTACAACGTCCCCACTTCTGCCCCACCCCTTAAAAAATGCTGCGTACGACCATGGACAGATCCCATATAATGAGTTGTCACCTTTGGGCAGGAGCACCTAGATGCCACCTTGGTCCCTTCAAATCAGTCCAAAAGGCCGCTATGAATAGTCTACGATCTCAAACTTACAAGCGATATTGAATCGTCAAGTCTAAGGAGATCTCCAAAAAAGAAGTGTATAAGTTTTAAAATGGTCGGCAACGCGCATGTAACGCCCCTGGAGTGTAGACGTCCATAGGATTAGGTGACCGCTTACCATCAGGTGAGTCGTAAGCTTGTTAGCCACCGATGGACTAAAAAAACACTTATTTGTCTAAATCAAAAGTAAACTTTAATAAGTAAAAAGTAACCCTTTCGTTAGTTCATTTCGTTTCGGGGGGGGGGGGGCGCAAATTTGGTGCCTGCCCCGGGCGCCATATCATCTAGCTACGCCACTGGAGGTAGGTAACGTTTTTCGGTTTTTCTCACTCGCAGGATATACAGTCTTACTTACTTGAACCTGTGTCTATTTCCTAGAAACTAGGTGAAGAATACAGGGCACACATAGCTAAGAGATATCACGAGTTGGAAAGAGAACGATGCGAAAGGGACATCAAGATGCAAGCCGTGAGGAACGAGGCAGTGAGAGATCTACAGAACAAATTGGATAGTGCCAACCAGGTAAGTAGGGTCATTACCCTAGTTTTCGTCCACGCTATAGTTTTCGTCCACTTGACGGATTAGCAAATAATGTAAAGTGTCATTCAATAGAACTTGCTAACTATGTAAACAAAAGTTACTAGTAAATTGACATTTAGTGTCAATTTTAGTATGGCGGTTTGTTTACATAGTTAGCAAGTTCTATTGAATGACATTTTATTTCATTTTTAATTTGCTTCTTGCGAAATATCACTTTTATGTAGGTAGATAGATATATGTATTGTTTAGACATTAAGGATTACAATAAGTCCAAATTTGTGCAGCAATGTAGGTTCATATTCAAAGTTCGTCAAGTGGACGAAAACTAGAGCTGGACGAAAACTAGCGCATTCACCCTATAGTCTGACAAGACAGTTTTGACAGTAGAATTTTTCAAATTTGCCGCCTTTTTCTACTGTCAAGATCTGGTTGACCAAGTATAACAAAAATTCCGAGTTTTATTTTAGAGGACAAATGGCAAACTCGAACTTGAGCTTTCGATATACCGGTCCAGAGGGGCTACCGGGAAAACCAAAATTCGCAAATTGCGGGGATCCTTCTCTTTTACTCCAAAGAAGGCGTAATAAGAGTGACAGAGAAAAATGCCCGCAATTTGCGAACTTCGATTTTCGCGGTTATAGCCCAGGTGCTCTAAACTATAAAGTCCGTCAACCAAATCTTGTCAGTAGTAAAAGGCGGCAAATTTGAAAAATCGCGGGTTAGCAACACTGTGTTCGAATAATTCCAAAATGCGTGTCATCTGTGTTTTATCTGTGGAATGTGGATCGTGAACGACAGCCGTCACCTTATTTGTTTTCATTTGGTTTTCATTCTGAATCGTTTCTGTTTCAAGAGATATTTCTGCTGTCACCATTAAATACCAATACATTAAATAAGAATAAGCAAAGCTAAGGGACCTACAATGTACAATCATGCTCGTTGAAGGTAAACATTACTAAAAATTGAGGTTATGACAAGTACATACTGGAAGAACTCTTTCGAACTTTTAAGATTATGTTCAGTTTTTTGTTTTAGGGTTAAAAGGCATAAATAAAATTAAAACGTATGCCTAAATCTATCCAACAAGACCATAATATGTGTCCTGGAAACCGTCCATAGGCCCACATGTCTAATATTTTCAGCAATCAGTTGTGACTATTTGCAAAGATGCAATAGAATACTACAGAGTATTATGCTTGGTTGAAGTGACCCGGTAACATTGGTAACTTCATTATATTTTTTCAATTTATAACCTGAATTATAGTGTAAGCTAAAGTGACCCTTATCTTATTTAACTTTAAATTAAATAAACGCCCAAATATCAGTTGTTTTATTTTTAATATGTAATCCTATTGTACAATATATACCAATCAAAAAATTACACAGGTATGTCATATTCATCGAGAATAGTACACTAATTTACATTAACTAGTGGCATATTATATTGTAAATAACAAATATATGCACTATCTAAATGCATTTTGATATGATTTTATTTTAGTAAACTTAGAAGACATAGATAGGGAACAAAGAGAATATAAGCACTACGAAAGGGAGTTGTTTTTGATATCTTCAAATTTGTTCATCATTTTGATTAACATTGTTTTAACATCGCTTTTAAATTGTCCGTCCGTTTCAAATTTTTTCAATAAACCGCGAGTGACAATTTGAATTGACGTACGCAGGGCGCGCTCAGCGGAAAAAAAAATCTTTTGGTTCGATGTACATTGCTTCTTTTCTTAGCGCAATACTGCTCTTTGAGTGTTGCCCTACTTTAGTTTGCTTTACATTGCTACTGACAAGATTTGGTTGACGGACTATATAAAGGAAACCATAATGGCTCCTCTACACGATGGGCCAACGCCGGCCACTCCAAGGGACGCATTTATGCGTTAGAGGGAGGAAGTGATATTGCTATCTCATTCTACCGCATGGCTGCGTCCCTCGGAGTGGCCGGCGTTGGCCCATCGTGTAGAGAAGCCATAATACATAGGATAAACCCATTCGCAAAATGGCTCGACTTTTACACTAGGACTAGGAGTATTCTATCAAAGCTCGTTCAAATTCTGAATTTGCTATATTCGGGACTCTAGCTATTTTTATTTTATTTCTCATTTACAGGTGCTGAAACGGCAGCTAGAATATCGACAAAACCTAGCCACACAAATAAGGGATACACAGAAAGTTAAGGCACGTTGATATTGTTTTATTTAGTTGATTTTAGGTTACTTGCCACAAAGTAGGTAACTAATTATTTTGTGATACTAATTGCAGTTAACAGAGTGTATCCAAGAAGCAAGGAAGTTACAACCTTTTACTAAGAAGGCAGCTATGTTCAAGCAGGCGATGGAGCGCGTCGACACAGACCCAAAGCGACAGAGGTGAGACTACCCACAAACCCCACATTCCACAACCAAAGCTAGTGGCAAGAATCGCACAAAAAGATTTTCTTTTTAAATTACAATTTTGCTTTGTCTTGCAGCACGAATCCTGTTCACCCATTCAGAAGAATTATGAAGTCTGAAAAAATCAAGACCCTACCTTCAATATAAAATATATACTTGGTCAACCAGATCTTGACAGTAGAAAAAGGCGGCAAATATGAAAAATGTAGGCGCGAAGGGATATCGTCCCATAGAAAATTAGAATTTCGCGCCTTTTTTTACTGACAAGATTTGGTTGACCAGCTATACTTGGTCAACCAGACCTTGACAGTAGAAAAAGGCGGCAAATTTGAAAAAAGTAGGCGCGATGGGATATCGTCCCATAAAAAATTTGAATTTCGCGCCTTTTTTTACTGACAAGATTTGGTTGACCAGCATAAATGGAATAGGATATTATAGTGTGTCAAAGGTGTGTTTGATTTCAAACATAGACAGAGAGAATCATACTATCTTTGTCTTACACTAGTACTAGCACCCAAAAGAAAAGGATGAGTATAGTTTTTTTTGTTCCTATTTACTGACAAGATTTGGTTGACCCAGTATATCTACCAAGAATACGTTTTTGGCAAAAATTACATTTTTGGTACAAGCTTTTATCGCTGACTGTACTTTTCTTTCCACAGACAAATAATACTCATGAAAAACTGTCGGCTTCCGGTCAATTGCTCAATGTGTAGGCACCTTTATATGTAGCCTGTGATTATTAGTGCCCCAAGACACGAGCGCTTTTTCAACGCGCGTTTAAAAAGCGCTTGAATCTGTCTGCACGCTAAATTCAATTTAACGACCAATCCAATTTAAAAAGTGCCAACGCCATCGTGTGAATAAATACACATGTATCCATTTGTGTCATTCAAACGCTTTTTTAACGCGCGTTGGAAAAGCACACGTGCGTATGGTGCCTTAATATTTATATTGTGAAAAGTAAAATATAGAACTTATTGGAAAATAAAGTTTCGTTTTATTATTTCGTCGTGCTGAAATATCCTACATTCATATTTAAACATTTCCCATTCAAATATTTGAATGGTTTTACAATTTGCTCGAACAGTTCCGGCGTACCACTTGTCAAAAAAAAAGTTTACGAAACTTATTTTTCTTTGAGGGCCGAAGTTTAAAAAGTGATAATATGAAATGTTTTCACACATCGTAGGGTTATATCACAAAAGTTTGAATTACTTTTATTAAGTAGGGTATTTTACCGGTAAGTAAAGCACTATTACATCATCCTAGCTGAATGGTTACACGCACGTGCTTTGTGCCGGCAAGTTGCTGAGAAAACTCGCGAAACTTCTTCCAGGGGTTTGGGCTGATGATGGAGAATAAATCGCACTATTCTACGAGCCAGTTGGAACTTTGCTCGTACAGGCAGTTGCAGAAACTTGCTAAATCCATGAAACTGCCGTCCAACGTGAAAGTGAGTATTTTTATTATTTTCAATAACTGTGTGAAAAATGTTTCTTTTCATATATTTTTCTCTCTCGAGTAATGAAAAGTAACTGTAATAAATCAAAATCTAGTATGTTACTAACAGTTATAATATGATTGTGGCTATATAAATGTAACCAAAGACTTATAAAATGTATTCTTTTATTAAATTTCTGTTTGGCTGGCTGTTTTTAATTTGTATTTTAATATTATACAGCCGTATTTTATTTATTTTATGTTGTAGGAGTAGATTGGGTTATATCACATGTATGGATGATAATTACTATGACTGTTATTATTTGTCTGTAACTTTCAACAGATTTCACTATTGATATTACATGCACTCCTACTACCCACCTAAATTGCATAATATTACATAACTAAAAAATACTTGAAAATACATTCTCATGGCCATTATTCATAAGTCTGCCAAATCTAAGAATCTGTTGGTTTATTCAACATTTTTGTATTTGTATTTGCTAGAAAGAGACAAAGTTTTACAGCGGTTTACAAAATTTTATGGATAAGGTGCTTAGTAGGTATCTAGCACAAGTTATCTATATACCCATAAAGTATGCAAATAAATTAAAATTCATCCTATTTTTTCAATTTACTATATTCATTCTGAAAAATATAGTTTGTATATCTATTTACAGAAAGTGCATCTAGTGGAAATGATAAATGCTAAGAGGTGTTCCCCGGAGTCAGAGGTGCAGCGGATCATCCGCCGAGTGAAGAACGAGCGGAAATACCTCACAAAAGTCAAGAAGAGCAGCCGGCAGACTGTAATAACTGTAATATTGTTTCTTTAATTTTTTAGGCTGGCAACTCATTTGGTTGTTAAAACATGTTTTAAAAAAAAAGAACAATCAAATAAGTTGTCAGGGTTCCAGTTATTTGTAGATGTGCATTGAGACTTTTACATATTTTTCCATACTTGAAATTGACAAAATGTATGTATATAGTGAAACATAAAATAGAAATTAAATAAGAGCTTAGCTATAATGTCCCACTGCTGGGCAAAGGCCCCACTTATTCCACAAATGAAATCAAATAGAACAAAAAAAAAACCCATACTATAGGTGAACCAGGATCTATTGAGGGTGCGCCATGTTACGGAAATTTGTTGGTACTAATTTCTAGCAATGGCAACAATTTTAATAATAGACAACATCTACCCTCTATGAGAGTTGTCAATATTGACAATGTAAACATTGCTTTGTCTAGTTTCGTGTGAATTATTATTAGACTGCAATAATCATGCCGAAAGTTTTAGATTTTACAAAGAAAAAAGTTGAAAAAAGTGAATAAGTATAGTTATTTATTGGAAAAAAAAACGTGCGGGAGAGAAATTTCTTCCATTAGAAAACATAACGAAATTAGCATCTGAATTGACGGGTAAGTTTCAAACTTATAGACAAATGTCACTATAGTCAAGTCGTCACGATTTGGTTGATGTCTTAATGACTGAAGAATATTTAGATCCCGATTTTGAGTATAATGTTGAGAACGAGTCAAATTCCTTGATGACTGAAGAATATTTAGATCCCGATTTCAACCATGCTGAATAGAACATATTTGGTACGTTAAATAATTTTATTTGTAAAATTATCTATATAAATTCTTACTTATAACTCTTGAGTTACTTATTGACTTTACGCTATTCATTTTATCTAAATCGAGTCAGCCATTAAAGCGTAAAAACCGAAGAAATATCCAATCATCAAACTTCGCACTTATTAAAGTTGTCGGAATAAAACAAAAATCATCTGCCAATTTCCATTGTCCCCACTATACAAATTGTTGCTATATAAAATTCAAAACGAGCGCCCTCTTGACAATACTCCCAAAGTTCTGGTTTACCTATAAATTGTTGCCATGTTTAAGCATTTTACGTCAAAAATATGACAGTTAGGTAGAAAGTGGCGCCCTCAATAATTTCTACAATTTCTTGTCAGCCTGTAATTGATGCCCTTTTATTTACTGCCATATCTTGCCACTTTTGGTACCGCAGTAGGTACAGGTTTTGTCTTTAAACAATTTTTTCAAAATATTCGCTGTAAGGCAGGCCCACACAGAACGAGCCGCCTCGCGAGGACATTGCCGCCCGAAGCAGTTTCGACGGTCAATCAATCATGAATCTTAATATATACCTAATTAAAATAACAAATTGAAACACTTAAAAACAAATAAGTAGCCTGATATTTCTTAAAAAACATTTTATATTTTATTGATTGGTTCTCCTTTTTTTATTTAAACTAGATAAGATTTTTAGTTGCATGATTGTTGTTGACAGCGCCATCTATGGAAGTATCAGGCATAGAAACATTTGGTACAGATGTTGGTTGGCATAGGTTTAGTGGTAACTGGATTTTCCAATATTAGCATTTGACATTGCATGATGTTTTTGTTTAGGTACAATGCCAGACAGCCCCATCTTCTTCAGTTTTAAAATTTCAGGTTACAATGATAACATTTTTCTTTAGTTTATGTATTTTTAAATAGCATTGTCTATGAATATATTGCTTTTAACCACGGTATGTGGGAGCAGTAATAGAATTTGAAATATGATAGGCTGAGCTTACACTACTTGGGAGTCTTGGGACCATTGTTGTCTTAATTAAATAAATAAATTTACATATAGCTCTTGAATTCCAGATAGACTCATCAAGCAGCGAGTCATTATCTCCCGCAATAAGTGACACACCGAAACGCCCACCATGCATGCTGCGGTGCTCGGAGCTACGCCACCAGATGATGCGGTGTCAGAACAGCGTAGTCAGGTAAGTCCAGGTAGCAGGGAATCAGTGTCTCCCACCGTACGCGATGCGATACAATCGCCGGTCATGCTGCGGTGCTCGGAGCTACGCCACCAGACGATGCGGTCTCAGAACAGCATAGTCTTTACCGTTTAAACAACTTGCGGTACTATAGAACGAAGTAGGTACTTCAAGTACAGTTGCCATCAGATTTTTCGGAGCGGCCAAGGTGCTCACAATTTATTTAACACGCCTCTATTGTCAAGGCGTTAAGAGTGCGTGTACAGATTTTGTGTGCTTGCCCGCTCCGATATATTATGTACCAACTGATTCACCATAGCTATACTTACAGCACCTCACACCCCGCAAGCGACCGCGTCCTCCGCAGCTGCAACGTTAAACTCAAGCCCTTCATGAACAAGTTCGTTGAAGTGAACCAGCGCCACGCCGACATGGTCGACCAAGCCACGCAAATGAACGTGCGGGTCATTAACAAGTTCAAACCCAACATACTGTCCAATAAGGAGAGACAGATTGTGCCGGTTACACAGATTGTAAGTTTTTTTAATTAAAATTTTGGCATACAACAAAAAGGGAATGTCTTGTGACTAGGATTTGGTTTTGCACAGGGCATTTCAGGAGTGAAGTCAATCAATGACATAGACGTGGTCGACCGAGCCACGCAGATGAACCTACGCGTCATAAAGAAGTACAAACCCAACATACTGTCGAGTAAGGAGAGACAGATTGTGCCGGTTACACAGATAGTGTTTTCCTTTTTTATCATGAGAATAAGGGAATTTTAAGTTAAATGTCAACCAATGTAACATCATGCAAACGTAAATATAGATATGGCCGACCAAGCCACCCAAATGAACATTCGGGTCATTTAGAAATACAAGCCTAACTAACTAACTAACCTAACTGTCTTCAAATAAGGAGAGGCAGAATGGTATTTTTTTTTTTAATTTTTGCGTATAGTCTGTACGGAAAGAGAAGAGTCGTGGAATGTAAGGGAGCCCACACATTTCACGACTCTTCTCTTTCCGCACAGACTCTAGCATAGCCTTCTAAGGCCCGGCCATACAAACGAAATATCCAAAATTTGCCACTGAAATTTGAACCTGAATTGTAGGCAATAGAGTTGATTTTGCGTTGATTGAAAATTGAACGAAACAAAGCAAAAGCTACTGTTCCAATTGAACATGGTTTAAATTACATCAAACTGAATAGGTACTATAGGTAGCACCGTGGGCCTTAGGAGGATATCTAGATCTCGAGACTAGGATCAACTTCAATTTCATAAGTTATTTGTTCTCCAGGGCTCAACACAAATCCTCGTAAAGCGTCAGAGGCTGCTGAGCGGTATCTACCCCATCGCCAAGGAGCTGGTGCCCGTGGGGGGAGTGGGCGTCCGCAACAGCGAGGGCAAGATGTCCGCGCTCGCCGCCTTCATACACAAGCCGCAGAATGATAGCCGTGCCAGGTAACCACAGCGTAACCTTCAAACACAAGCCGCCGGTAGATAGCTATACCAGGTAAGGGAGCGTTCAAGTATTACGTAACGAATTTGGGGGTGGGGGGGGGGGGGTCTTGTAAAACGTTACGATGCGTTACAGGGGTGGGAGGGGGGGTTTGAACTACGCGTTTTATAACCCATCAGAACTTTTCGCCACTTTACGGTACTTTACACCACATAATTGTGGCTTTTAGGTAAAAAAATGGTCACTTGGTGGTTACGTAACGTTTTACTGGGGGGGGGGGGGGTACAGAAAAACGTTACCGCGCGTTACATGGGGGGAGGGGGGGTCAAAAATTTCCGAAAATTGCGTTACGTAATACTTGAACGCTTCCTAACTACAGCGTAACTGGGGAGAGTGGGCGTTGGCGGAGCGATGGCAAGATGTCCACGCCAACCACCTTCAGACACAAGCCGCCGGTAGATAGCTATACCAGGTAACTACAGCGTAACAGGGGAGAGTGGGCGTTGGCGGGGCGATGGCAAGATGTCCACACCAACCACCTTCAAACACAAGCCGCCGGTAGATAGCTATACCAGGTAAACACGGCATAACAGGGGAGAGTGGGCGTTGGCGGGGCGATGGCAAGATGTCCACACCAACCACCTTCAAACACAAGCCGCCGGTAGATAGCTATACCAGGTAAACACAGCATAACAGGGGAGAGTGGGCGTTGGCGGGGCGATGGCAAGATGTCCACACCAACCACCTTCAAACACAAGCCGCCGGTAGATAGCTATACCAGGTAAACACGGCATAACAGGGGAGAGTGGGCGTTGGCGGGGCGATGGCAAGATGTCCACACCAACCACCTTCAAACACAAGCCGCCGGTAGATAGCTATACCAGGTAACTACAGCGTAACAGGGGAGAGTGGGCGTTGGCGGAGCGATGGCAAGATGTCCACACCAACCACCTTCAAACACAAGCCGCCGGTAGATAGCTATACCAGGTAACTACAGCGTAACAGGGGAGTGTGGGCGTTGGTGGCACTATGGGCAAGATGGTCTTCATACACAAGCTATCTTCTCGGACACTACCGAGTAACCTCACGTCAGGTAGATTTTAGTCTACATACCTAAATTATAATTATCACCAGAAATTAGGAGTGTCTTTAACGTGCCTTAAGGCATTAAGTCCACCATTTGTTCTTATTTTTATATTGTGCAAAAAACCGGATAAGCGTGAGTCGGACTCGCCCACCTAGGGTTCCATACAAATTAACTTATTTTGTTTTTATTTTTGACAAATTTATAGTTTTCAGATTTTCCTTTTATTTGTAGTGTAAGACGATATTACTTGCCAATTTTTACAGTTCTAGGTCGGGACGGGACCCTATAAGTTTTGATTCTTTTGAGAATGTCGAAATTCAATTCAATTTTTTTTTAAAGACAACATTGGCCCATAATGGCCAATATACGTAAATATAGTAAATGTACGTTTTTTCGATTTAAACGACCCTATCTTTTTTTAAAGAAGTTTTATTTTTTCTCAGCTTCAAGGGACTCTAGACCTAAGTATATGGATTTAATTTCAACTCGAGCGTGGAGGTACGCCTTTCCCATATAAATGGTCTTGACAGACAGACGGACGGACGGACAACAAAATGATCCTATAAGGGTTCCGTTTTTTCCTTTTGAGGTACGGAACCCTAAAAATGGAAAAGTTTTAAATGTGGATTGTTGTATTGTGTTGTTCTAGCACGCGCAGTAACAGCATCCTGAAGCGCAACATCGAGCTGACGCTGCAGGACATCATCAACGGAGACGTAGAACAAGATACCAGCCTCAAATACCCTAACACCAGTGGTAACTTATCTTACCTTCCATTTTGTATAGAACCTAGAACACACTTCAGAGGCGTTTTTAGGGTTCCGTAGCCAAATACCCTAACACCAGTGGTAACTTATCTTACCTTCCATTTTGTATAGAACCTAGAACACACTTCAGAGGCGTTTTTAGGGTTCCGTAGCCAAATACCCTAACACC
Organism: Cydia amplana; assembly: GCF_948474715.1. Lineage (NCBI taxonomy): Eukaryota > Metazoa > Arthropoda > Insecta > Lepidoptera > Tortricidae > Cydia > Cydia amplana. Next base: position 22,155,425 of record NC_086070.1, read on the forward strand.
AGTGGTAACTTATCTTACCTTCCATTTTGTATAGAACCTAGAACACACTTCAGAGGCGTTTTTAGGGTTCCGTAGCCAAATGGCAAAAAACGGAACCCTTATAGATTCGTCATGTCTGTCTGTCTGTCCGTCTGTCCGTCTGTCTGTCCGTCCGTATGTCACAGCCACTTTTCTCCGAAACTATAAGAACTATACTGTTGAAACTTGGTAAGTAGATGTATTCTGTGAACCGCATTAAGAATTTCACACAAAAATAGAAAAAAAACAATAAATTTTTGGGGTTCCCCATACTTCGAACTGAAACTCAAAAAAATTTTTTTCATCAAACCCATAGGTGTGGGGTATATAGATAGGTAGGATAGGGCTATGGATAGGTCTTCAAAAATGATATTGAGGTTTCTAATATCATTTTTTTCTAAACTGAATAGTTTGTGCGAGAGACACTTCCAAAGTGGTAAAATGTGTGTCCCCCCCCTGTAACTTCTAAAATAAGAGAATGATAAAACTAAAAAAAATATATGATGTACATTACCATGTAAACTTCCACCGAAAATTGGTTTGAACGAGATCTAGTAAGTAGTTTTTTTTTATACGCCATAAATCGCCTAAATACGGAATCCTTCATGGGCGAGTCCGACTCGCACTTGGCCGCTTTTTTCGGACAGCTATATGGCTGATGCTACAGGACATCAATGGGAACGTAGAACAAGCTATCGGCCTCAAGTCCTCAACTAATGACTACCCTAACACCAATGGTAACTTATCTTACCTTCCATTTTGTCTAGAACCTAGAACAGCTAGAACACACTTCAGGGGCGCTTTTTCGAAAGGGTCTGAAGGAACGTACGCGTTGGTTGAACTGCCACTTTGTGGCTTGAATTGGAAACTTAAACTTGAAATATATATGTGTATACTTGGCACCAGGGATGTTACAGAGCTCCGTTTCCGTTAAGTCGGAACTTCCGTTTGGTATTACACATCCGTTTCTGTTCCGGTTCCGTTACTTTTGAAACGGAAGTTATATCGGATGTCAATGATTAGCGCGGCAGCGGGACATGAGCGGTGTACATCAAAAACAATAGTTATTTGTACAACAAGAGATCAAAGTTTGATATTTCTTCGAGTGCTTATTTTGAGTCCCGTGCAAGCGAAAGATTCTATAGTATTTAGAATCTTGAGCGTAGTAAGGGACTCAAAAGCGCACGAGATGTAAATAACTTTGATCTCGTGTAGTTCATAAAACTTTTCACCTCAGCAGTAAGAACATTTAGACAACCCGAAAAATGTAGGTAATCCTTCTTCATCACTTACCTATTTAGTCATGTTTCTTAAGATATACTAACAATTAAGTATAATTACCACAATCAAACACAAAAACAAACAAACAAACGTAGTAAATTTCAGTAAAATAGGTAATATATGAAAACAACGACCATCAATTGATTGACATTTGAATCGGCAACTTTTTTTTTTTGTAAAAAAAAAACATTGTAAGATACGGTCCGAATTACGGATACTTACTATTTGTAAACTATTGTAGAGATTCTTAAAAGTATAATTATTTATTTTACGTGATATACTGTGTATTTTTTGAGTTCATTATTTTAATCGTACAATAAATTACGTAAAATATAGTGTTTTTATCAGTTTTTATCAAATCTGAAACTTTATTTTCATTAATTACATATTAAGAATTCATACTTGTATGTGTTTTGGAACGATGCGTTCTGACGGTTTTCGGGGGTCTATTATAAACCGTCAATATACCGTTGAATGTCGTTTGAAATTTTTTTGTCTCTTTCTTTTTGCTAACGACGTGAAAGGGACAGAGATAATAAAATCCAAGTATTTCGAACTTGTATTAGACCCCGCATGTTGAAATGACATTTGAATATTAAGGTCGCTTGAATGTCATTTTGTCTCACTCAGTGAGCAAAATGCGATTTTGCTCACTGTTTTTAAGTAGCAAAGTACCCTTGTTCGAGCTGCTGAGGTGAAAACAGGTTTATACCAGTCATTCGCTCATAGCCCCGCTTGCCACGTGCTGCAGTAATTAGATGTTCGGGTATATCCGTGTTTTTGAATTTAAAGTACCTATTCGTATGTGTTGTGTTGTGTAATGTATACCTACTGATAGTACTGACTCAGGCTCCGGTTCTGGTTCCGGTTCCGTTTTCGGTTCCGATTCCGTTTCTGGTTCCGATAAACTAAATTTAAAACATCTGGTTCCGCTTTCGGTTCCGATAAAACCACATCCGTCACATCCCTGCTTTGCACCAATACACATGGAGGTTCCATGCTGCCCCATTTAGTTCACACACGCTCCCTTGCCCTCCTGCAAGTACCATAGAGAAAAAAATACATAGAGTGCTCACTTCATACATCAGTTTTAGTACCAAAAAGACTATTAGCATCTAGCATCGAGTAGCGGAACTATCAGTACTGCTACTTGACAATAGATGTCGCCACCGACCGGAAAGTCTTATGCTGTTGAGATAAGACTTTCCGGTCAGTGCTACATCTATTGTCAAGTAGCAGCACTGATAGTTCCGCTACTCGATGCTAGATGTAGACACTGAAATTAATAGTCTGAACTGATGTATGGAGTGAGCACTCTATGTATTTTTTTCTCTATGCTCGTACACACCCCTATATAGTTACTACTAAATAGTCTAATTATTTGCTACATTTATTTGTAGTAGTGGAAGATGTGCCGGACTTCACAGAAGTGACCCCGGACAGTACAAGCTCCGTGTACTACCACAAGAAAATTCGCGCAGAGCAAGTTAGAGAGCGGCGAAGCACTCTAAATACCAGGTTAGTATGCCCATGTACAGTCACGCTCCGTGATTGTTACGCCATTTAGGGTTCTAGCTAAATTGGACATTCCATAGCGTAAGTATGGAACAACCAATTTAGCTAGGACCCTAAATGGCGTAACAATCCCGTGTGGTGACTGTACAGTGAGCTGCGAAATTGCATGGAGAAATTTTGAATTAATTCATTGATAAAGTCGCCATGCAATTTTGCGGCTGATGGTACTTTCCCGGTTCTTCAGTTTCTCCATACCGTAATACACCGTAATACACCGTTTACACTTTACCTTACCCTGACGGGCAAGGTAGTGAGCAGGGATGTTGCGAATATCCGCATCCGCATCCGCAACCGCGGAACTTCCGCATTATTTTCAACATCCGCATCTGCAAAATCGATGCGGAGCTTATGCGGATGCGGATGTCGAACAAGTCGGTACAGGAACGTCTTAGCGGCGGCGTAAGTGCTAGGTAATTTCGTCATTACCTATAACGAAATCGTCTAGATCCAGAAAAGTCGACTAAGTTACTGTTTATCAAATATAACGCACCTATATTCTTGCTGAAATACTAAACGTTTCGTTTTTTTTTATTAAAAACATACTAAAAATGTAATATTTGACGTTTTCTAAGCACCTAATCTTGACATCCGCATCCGCATCCGCGGATGTGAGCCTTTAAATATCCGCATCCGCATCCGCGGATGTCAAAAAAATCTGCATCCGCAACATCTCTGGTAGTGAGTATGGCTGGGAATAGGAACATAATGTAAACTCCTGCTTATTCCGCGAGAATTTGCAGTCAAAAGTACAGTAACATCGAGAGAGATCATGCCATGAGTTCCAAGTCATATTGGAAATTCACCAGTAACGATGCGCTACCCCATACATAATTACATACTAAATGTGACGTTACGCGGGCAAAGGTACCTTATGGCGGTTGGCGCTTACGTCGCGTAGCGCCACATTAGCCTCCTAAGGCCCAAGTTCCTACCTATAGTACCTACCTATTCAGTTCGATGTAATTTAAACCATGTTCATTTGGAACAGAGTCGCTTTTGCTTTGTTTCGTTCAACGCGAAATCAACTCTATTTCCTACAATTTTGGTTCAAAATTCAGTGGCAAATTTTGGATGTTTCGTTTGTACGGCTGGGCCTTAGGAGGTTAGTATTGGAGCGTCGTTAATAACAGCGTAAGGCCCTTCTCTCACGAGGCTACTCTCAAGCGATTTGTGTTTTGTACGCGTATCCTACGCGTCGCTTGTGAGTACCCGCCATATTTATTTCCTACTTTTCGCACGACGACGAGGCGCGTCGACGACGCGTTTGATATCAGTCGCACGCTACTGTCTTGCTGGTCGCACGCGACTCGAGTCGTATACGCGTTGTATACTCAAGATGGCGGCGGAACAAGTTTTTAATATAAATTTCATTCAAGAGGTGGAAAATAACCATGTTTATATAATTATAAGCTGCCTGATTATGTAAGAAAAGTTGTGACAGAAAAGGCGTGGCTTGAGATTGGAAAAAAAATCAATTTGACAGGTCAGGAATTCTATTTTTATTTCAATTAAATGTATACACAATAATTGGACGAATAAAGAATTGAGAATAGAGAAGAAGATTGTCTTCATCGCTGGAGTCACTAGACATTGTCGTACGAATGTTGTTCCGCAAATGATACAAAATAGTCTCATTTGCGTAGCACCGTGTGCGGAAACGAGTAGCATACCAGTAGGCGATCATGGTTTGCATCTCAGTCGCGTAGCTTTTGAATAGTCTCGTGAGAGAAGGGCCTAAGCGTCGACCGCCATAAGGTACTTTACCCGTCACAAATATTTTATTTGTATAATTAATGTTTTTTTTTTTTTCACAGATGTGAACTGCCGCGCATCAACGAGGCATTCGGCCAGTTCCGAGGCAACCACATCCGGCATGACGTCACGCAGCCGCTGTACGTGCAGGTCAGCGAGGAGTCCGAGCGGAGTGAGTGCTTCTTGTTGAGTTGATACAAGTTACCTCGCGAGGCATTTGGCCAGTTCCGAGGCAACCGTATCCTGCATGACGTCACTCAGTCACTGTAGGTGCATGTCAGCGAAGAGTCCGAGCGGAGTGAGTGCTTCCTGTTGAGTTTATGTCAGTTGCCTCGCGAGGCATTCCGCCAACTGCGAGGCAACTACATCCGACACGACGTCACGCAGCCGCTGTACGTGCAGGTCAGCTTAGAACCGGAGCACAGTGAGTGCTTCTTGATGAAGATGTTTGTAACACAAATCAGAAAATAAAAGTAGTAACAATTGGCTTTTAAGCAATAAGTTAGACTGATGATTACTAGTGAAGTGATATGACTATACAAACTTTGAACTATATAACACTGGACACTGTGTGACATAGGCTCATCAGCTCAATAGCTGCTCGCCTATAATTATATAATAATATCGATGTGGTTCGTCCAATCTGAACAATTGCGTTGTTTCACACTATTCAGAGCACCATGTTTTCCAAAATGTTATGAAATGTACTTAAATACATATTTTATTATTTTCACAGTACTGAACTACCCCCAATTCACCAAACGCAACACAAATCTTCTGGAAACAGTGTACAACTTCAAGAGCCACTTGTTGACCAACCAGCCACTTCTACAACTAGCCACCACCACCAACACCAAATGCGTGTACTCCACACCCACAGTGGCCACCGCGTATGTATAGTCATTTACATTAAAACTAGTTTTAAAAACAGGGTTCGAATTTATCCAGATAATTATAGTCTTTGATAAGTATCCGATAAATATCGGATAATTATCCCAGATATGGATGGTGCTATATTTATTTTCTTTGAATTCTTTGATAGTAAAAATTAATTAATTGGGCGTTTTTTATATTTTAGGCTTTAAATTATAGGTTATTATCAAATCGATAATTATCAGGCATAAAAATCACGATAATTATCAAGATAACTCTCATTGATAATTATCCTTTCGAACCCTTATTAAAAACGGGGTAAATATATTTATTTGCTTTTGTGAGTTCCCAATATTTAGGCACATTTTGCACATGCCATCTTCTCGGAGTAACTGACATGCTACCACTTTGCTTAATCAGGGAGGAGTAAATTAATAGGGTTCACACGGATATAAACGCATGTGCAGTCACGACGCCTCTTGCGAGGCATGTCTGCACAGACAGCTGCTTTCCGCGGCATTTGCCTCGCGAGGCTTGTTCTCTTTATACAGTCAGCAGCAAGCTAAGCGGGCGAGGTGTTCAAAAAGATCTTGACGCGACGCACGTCAAGGTAATTTTGAACACCTCGCCCGCTTAGCAACTATTGCTGTTGACTATACCTGAACTACGTTGAAACTACATAGGTTACTGAACTGAATTACGCTGGTATTAATTTTCTTCTCCCTCTATCTAGCTTAGTTTCATCCTATTTGTTGTTATTTAATAATTTGTGTTACTACTGGATTTGCAGTTTGCACCAGATATATCAGATATATCGGAGCGGCCGAGGAGGTGTTCACAATATCTGAACACGCACTCTAACGCCTTGACAATAGATGCGTGTTCAGATATTTGTGAGTGCCTTGGTCGCTCCGATATATCTGATGGCGACTGTACATACATTTTTAAACTGCAATAGTTTTGCTGGCATTGCAAGGGCTCTTTTCTTGCTTACTAATTATAATTGCACTGAATGGTCACCACATGCTGAACTTCTAACATTTTGAACGCCTTCAACACTAAGTAAGCAGACGTTTCTAGAGTTAGGTCAAGATAACTCTGCAGCGATTTTGATGGCACAGACTGTGCAAGCGTTATTTTAACACATTAATTGCCACCCAGCCAAACAAGACCACCGCGCCAGGCCGCAAAAAATCTTCATATATAGCTGTAGTACCACGATCCCGACTATCGGGTCGTCCGGCCTGGGAACGAAATCATAAAATACTTACCCGATAGTTGGGTTTTCGGCACTGAATGTGTTAAACGTGTTAAACGCCAAACTTCTATGAAATTATGAAAAAAGAGTTAATTTAGCCTGACTACCTAGCAGTAGGTACTAGTAGCAAGTACAACAACTACTCGTACCCTTGAAACTGGCATGACACTTGCTTGTATGGCGTTCAAAAGGTTACGCAACTTTTCACCTTATTCCCTGTGTGCTATGGGTTGTGTTCGCTTGTGGTCTTGCATGTCGGCTTGCAGGGCACCTCAGAAGCCTGCCACAGCATACACGGACCCATACATGGCATGTAAGTAACGCTTATCTTGCACTGAGGGCCTACCACGAAAATCTAAATTTTGTTACATGCCATGATGCCATACCACAGACAAGACATCCTCTAGACTGAGCATAGTAACGCTACCCCCTCTGCCACGTATACGGTAGTTTTACTCCATCTTCGAGTCAAGCGAATCCCGTGCCGTGATTGGTCCGTGTCTTTGAACGGACCAATCACGGCACGGGATTCGCTCACCTCGTCCCCCCGCACCCCCGTATTTTTGGCAGCATCGGTTTCATGAAATAATTGCTCTAAACTCAGTCTAGAGGATTCCTAGTCTATGTGCCATACAGAGGCATACTTCCATATTCGTGCGCTAGAGAGGCATATAACGAAATTTAGGTTTATCGCGGTAGGCCCTCTGTTTAGTCTGTTTTATAATAAAATGGTGGACTGCTTGAGTTTTTATTTCTTACTGCTCTCTTTTTATTGTCACTATTCTCTTAAAAGGTAAAAGCGCCGTAGAAAGTAAGATAACGCAGAGTATAAGTTTGTAGCTTTCTAATAGACCCCGAAGGCTAATCCTATTGTCTATTGTTAAGAAAAACCGCTCGTGCCACGTGCCACAACCACCTGCATAAAAAATCGGTACTTCGGTTACTGAGTGCCGGCGAGTCGGACGCTACAGAACCAGTCTAAAATGTGTCATCGAGATGCGTAACAAAGGCGCGTTATCGGAGAGCGCACCTACACTGGTTTTTTGAGCGTTGGACTAGCCCGCGCTCAGGTGCCAAATAGAATAATTAGGACCCTTTTTTGCAGGTAAGTAGCATATGCGGTTTTACTGAACTATAGACAATAGGATAAGCCTTCGGGGTCTACTAGAAAGCTACAAACTATACGTCGCTATGTGATGCCATTTTAACACTTTAAACTCTCGCGTTTTGTACACATATTTAATTACACAAACGGGTCTACGGGTCTGGGTCTGGGTTGGCTGGTGCAACCCAGCTGAAACGTCGGAATTTAAGGCAAAAACAATGAAACTATTACGCGGTAAACCCGTTTGTGTAATTAAATATGATGCCATTTTATTTTTATTCTAAAAATATTTTATTTGACTATTTTAGGATAAACTCAACTAATACCCTCGTTTCGCCTAAACGACCGATTCCATTTCTAACCAATCATTCATGTATTCTTGTTTCATTTTGAATTTGTTTTTTGTTTTTGTGCCTGCTGTAATACCTAATTTTTCACTTAGCACTTAATTCCTAAGATTTTATTTCTAGTTACCTACATACAATAAGAATAATATTATGTAATAGATACTCTACATATTGTAGTACTCGACTGACATGTAATTTTATATTATTATTAATTATGATTATTAATACATTGTTTCTTGTTTGCTGTTTTCGTTAAATATTAGGTAAACTAACTTTTTAGGTTTCTAATGTTTCTATAAACGTACGGTACTTTAATACGGTCGGTCCTTACGGTCATACACTGACAATCCAACCTCTAGACTGAGCTTATGCTGCCATAAATACGGGGGTGCGGGGGGACGAGGTGAGCGAATCCCGTGCCGTGATTGGTCCGTTCAAAGACACGGACCAATCACGGCACGGGATTGACTCGAAGATGGAGTAACGCTACCGTATGTGTGGCAGAGGGGGTAGCGCGACTATGCTATGTCTAGAGGTTGGATTGTCTTAAGTTTTATTCTAATTTAAGTAAAATGTGTGTAGCGTACGAACGAGACCAGTACTACGGCAACATGGATAACTCGCGATTGAACGACTGCCTGAGGTTCGTCGAGCACGATTACGACTTCCGGTGCTACGAAGGTTAGTACTTATTATTTGTTCTTTTAGGTATCAGTAAACGTCCGGCCTGGGGGTCCCAGATACCGCTGGTGTAACCAAGCCCTAAAAGACCTGGCCGCCTTCGGAGTACCCACAGACAATCCAACCTCTAGACATAGCATAGTCGCGCTACCCCCTCTGCCACACATACGGTAGCGTTACTCCATCTTCGAGTCAATCCCGTGCCGTGATTGGTCCGTGTCTTTGAACGGACCAATCACGACACGGGATTCGCTCACCTCGTCCCCCCGCACCCCCGTATTTTTGGCAGCATCGGTTTCATGAAAGAATTGGCCTAAGCTCAGTCTAGAGGTTGGATTGTCAGTGGGAGTACCCAACCGGCGTGAAGTGGCGCAGAATAGGGCTCTTGGTATTATTTAAAACAATAAACAAGGTATTTTTTCTATTATTGTTTAATTTTTAAGTCGTTTTATTTTAATGTTAGTTAAGTTTTAATTTGTTTAGTTTATAGATAGTTTTAATGTTTTCCAAGTATAAATAAAAGTGAGATATGCAACTACAATTCACGAGGCTCTTATATAGGATAAAACATATTTCTTATCACAGATTCAGAAAACAGGTGCTCAGAATATAGGTACATTAAAAGGAAAATATAACTGAATTCCACCCACGATTCGCTCACGAATCATTTGACTGAGAAACCCACTTAGCTAGCCAGCTAAGGCCTGGGCACACCGGGTGCGTGCACGTTGACGTGCGTGTTGTGATATACAGAATCTGATGAGAGACGGCACACTGCTTGCGTGACGTGTGCGTGCGCGGCTCTTAACATTTTAGCGCTTGCGCACGTGCACGTCAACGCAAAGTTAGCCGGTCTCTGGCCTTTAAACGTACGAGTATGTGTATGTTAAATAAAGATAAGATAAGATAAAAGATAGTTTATTCAAGTAGGCATAATTACAATGCGCTTATGAACGTCAAATAAAGCTAGGTAGACCGGCTCCAACCCTACACCTCTGCCCCGAGAAGATTTAAATCCCCCCTCAATTGGAGGAGGGTATCCCAATATGGGACCGGCAACAAACTTGGCGGGACACATCTTTTAAAAAAAAATCTTATAATTAACATGCATTACGAGAAAATAAGGAAAAAGAAATACAATTTAAATTACTATAGAATTCATGCAATTATACACATAAGGTGTAATAGCAATTTGATTTAGAAAATATACATATGTACATGGAATCATACAAATTCGTAGCTCTTTCAGAAAACATATCAAATTCTTACAAAAGGAAAAGAAAATAAAGTTATTAAAAGAAATGTACTTTAAACGTACGAGTATATGTATGTTACATTTTCAACATCAACAGTGTTTTACAGACCCGAACAGATCGAGTTCGTCCATTGGAACAGTGCAGTCTCAGGATCTAGGCGCCAACGTCACCATTTCTGACATGGTCGAAGACGCCTTGGAACTCATCAGCCAAGATGGAGTGAGTACTATTTAAGGGGTCCATATTGGGTCGCATAATAATTGATTGTCCTAATGTAATGTTACGCATAAAACTCATTTCGCATAATTGTTATTGTGCTGAAACTATTAACTTTTCTGAAAAATTATAAAAGAAACCTAACCTAACCTACCCTGTTCTACACAACCTACGCAAAATATTTTCGAAAATACTTTCTGTTTCAGCTGGAGAAAAATTATGCGAAGAGTTTCATGCGTAACATTACATTATGACAATCAATTATTTTGCGACGAGATACGACCCCCTATTTAAGCGAGCCGACTTTTATGATAAACAACTTTTTATTTTTAATGATAAAGATTTTGTTATGACCAGGACTACATGGAGCGTATGGGTATGGACGTCAGAATGCAGTGCGTTCTGTGCAACTGGGCTGGACCCAAAATCATACTCGAATACCACATTAGAAAGGTAAGAATTATTAATGTGTATATTTCTGTCTCCTTCCTTGGTCCTTTCTCTTTACGTGGTCAATTTTGTATACATTACCTGAGCTGAAAGCACAGAATAGATAATAGTAAACAAATATCAGTTTTGTTAGACAGTGTGAATTCTGGCACGAATGGAATGAACGAAACTTTTTATGAGTGACGACTGTATCAGTATACAGTCAGTGCCATCATTTTATTGGTTAATGTGATACACACATAGACATTTCATTCACTCATTCATTCCATTCGTGCCAGCTCTTGTGAATCGACATGTAACCGATGACACGTTTAGTTTCCCGTTCGCTGGACTGTGCCTTTAACGGGTTATTCCTATCTGTCCTCGGCTCATATTTATTTTGGCGGTGGTCAAGTGGGACGAGGACAAGTGGGAATACGCCGGAAATACAGACTATAATTTAATTCTGTATCTTTTTCAGGAGCATTCCAATGACATAGACAAGCAAGAGAAGCGGGAGTGGAACATCACGTACTCGCTGGGCAGCGTGCACCAGCAGCTGTGGAAGTCTCGGGTTATAGAGCACGAGTCCGCGCTGTACGTGCTCAGCGTCAAGTGCGAGCCGCCGGGGTGCTTGCTGGCCACGTTGGCGGTGAGTTGTCTGTGATGGCACTCGTGCTATATGCAGGAGAAGCGGGAGTGGAACATCACGTACTCGCTGGGCAGCGTGCACCAGCAGCTGTGGAAGTCTCGGGTTATAGAGCACGAGTCCGCGCTGTACGTGCTCAGCGTCAAGTGCGAGCCGCCGGGGTGCTTGCTGGCCACGTTGGCGGTGAGTTGTCTGTGATGGCACTCGTGCTATATGCAGGAGAAGCGGGAGTGGAACATCACGTACTCGCTGGGCAGCGTGCACCAGCAGCTGTGGAAGTCTCGGGTTATAGAGCACGAGTCCGCGCTGTACGTGCTCAGCGTCAAGTGCGAGCCGCCGGGGTGCTTGCTGGCCACGTTGGCGGTGAGTTGTCTGTGATGGCACTCGTGCTATATGCAGGAGAAGCGGGAGTGGAACATCACGTACTCGCTGGGCAGCGTGCACCAGCAGCTGTGGAAGTCTCGGGTTATAGAGCACGAGTCCGCGCTGTACGTGCTCAGCGTCAAGTGCGAGCCGCCGGGGTGCTTGCTGGCCACGTTGGCGGTGAGTTGTCTGTGATGGCACTCGTGCTATATGCAGGAGAAGCGGGAGTGGAACATCACGTACTCGCTGGGCAGCGTGCACCAGCAGCTGTGGAAGTCTCGGGTTATAGAGCACGAGTCCGCGCTGTACGTGCTCAGCGTCAAGTGCGAGCCGCCGGGGTGCTTGCTGGCCACGTTGGCGGTGAGTTGTCTGTGATGGCACTCGTGCTATATGCAGGAGAAGCGGGAGTGGAACATCACGTACTCGCTGGGCAGCGTGCACCAGCAGCTGTGGAAGTCTCGGGTTATAGAGCACGAGTCCGCGCTGTACGTGCTCAGCGTCAAGTGCGAGCCGCCGGGGTGCTTGCTGGCCACGTTGGCGGTGAGTTGTCTGTGATGGCACTCGTGCTATATGCAGGAGAAGCGGGAGTGGAACATCACGTACTCGCTGGGCAGCGTGCACCAGCAGCTGTGGAAGTCTCGGGTTATAGAGCACGAGTCCGCGCTGTACGTGCTCAGCGTCAAGTGCGAGCCGCCGGGGTGCTTGCTGGCCACGTTGGCGGTGAGTTGTCTGTGATGGCACTCGTGCTATATGCAGGAGAAGCGGGAGTGGAACATCACGTACTCGCTGGGCAGCGTGCACCAGCAGCTGTGGAAGTCTCGGGTTATAGAGCACGAGTCCGCGCTGTACGTGCTCAGCGTCAAGTGCGAGCCGCCGGGGTGCTTGCTGGCCACGTTGGCGGTGAGTTGTCTGTGATGGCACTCGTGCTATATGCAGGAGAAGCGGGAGTGGAACATCACGTACTCGCTGGGCAGCGTGCACCAGCAGCTGTGGAAGTCTCGGGTTATAGAGCACGAGTCCGCGCTGTACGTGCTCAGCGTCAAGTGCGAGCCGCCGGGGTGCTTGCTGGCCACGTTGGCGGTGAGTTGTCTGTGATGGCACTCGTGCTATATGCAGGAGAAGCGGGAGTGGAACATCACGTACTCGCTGGGCAGCGTGCACCAGCAGCTGTGGAAGTCTCGGGTTATAGAGCACGAGTCCGCGCTGTACGTGCTCAGCGTCAAGTGCGAGCCGCCGGGGTGCTTGCTGGCCACGTTGGCGGTGAGTTGTCTGTATAGAAACACTAGCGCCTGCCTGCGACTTCGTCTGCGTTGAACTAGTATTTCCATAAACCACTTCCATAGATTTACTATACTGAAGATACATTTGTATCTTCATACCGAATGCATTAAATATATTTAACTGTTTAAGCGTACAGACGTAACAGACAAACAAATAGAACTAGAGACTGACAGCCAGACTGATAGACAAATAGATAGGACAGGCAGACAGGGAGACTTGACGTTTATAATGTTATTAACCCTTAAATGCGTGATTTTTTCTTTTTGCCCGAAATTAATATATGTGTTACGTAATTGTTTGCTGATTATGGGAAAAATGGTAAAAAAATTATAACATCGATTTTCACTGCGAAATCAGTGTTTGAAGTTGCATAGGCTAAATCATATTTATGTAAATATATAATTTTCAGTAAAAGATATATGATAAATCCTACTATCATCAGAAAGGTACACTATTTGTGATATACCTATGATAGAGTTTTTAAATATAAAATAATTACAAAACCCAAAAAAACATCCAATAATATCACATACTAAAAATCATCAAATTCTGGATTTTTTCAAATTTTCTGACATTTTGTCTTAAAACGAATGTAATTTTTATAAATTAAAATATTGCGTAAATTTATATAAAAAATCGGAAAGCGGATTAGTTTTTCTTATGATATCACTCTTAATATCATTATAAATAGTCCCAATTTTTAATAAATCTGTAATTCTTTGTAATGTACGCTGCATCGTACACCATGCATTTAAGGGTTAACAGACAGAGAGAGACTGACATTTATGTGTCAAACGACATCGACAGGCAAATCGAGTGTATAATTATGTCGCTCGGAATTATGACATCAGTCATGCGGTTTTACTTCTCTTAGCGTTTTACAACCTAAAAGACTTGAATGCATTTTGGCACCCTAGACCTGAGAAATAATTAAGTATATGTATGGTAGACGCGTCTCAATAAATTCCTTAATTTCGCATGTTTTTTACAGACCCTCACAACAGACCCAGAGCATACCACAGGCAGCATAACAGTCTTCAACACGGTAACTGGCGAGCCCCACACGTGGATCGGTGAAATACAAGAGCTGCCCCCCGGCTTGCCTTACGACAACCAACCTGGCTTACAGCTAGATTTAGCGAGCCTAGACTTGATGCCTAACAGTGCCAACTTGAAGTTGATGAATGGGGAATTGGTCCTGCAATCTCCGAGCAAGGTGGTGTTTGGACAGATAGAGTTGAATGATATACATATTATTCTTTTTGTTAAGATATCTTAACAAACATGTTAAACGATATGGTTCTTTATCGGTAGAATTTGAACCTAGTGTTGTAGAAATGCTTGGTTTTCTTTTGTTTTTAAAGTATATAAAGAAACTTTTGATTTATTTGATTTCGAATTTTGGGAAATATTCAACCTGGCTTACAAATAGATTTAGCGAGCCTTGACTTGATACCAAATAGTGCCAACTTGAAATTGATGAATGGGGAATTGGTCTTGCATTCTCGGACTAAAGTGCTATTTGGGCGGATAGAGTTGAACGATATACATATTATTATTTTTTTCAAGATATCTTGGTCCATAAACCTCGTTACGCTATGATATTAAATACTGCCATTTTTCAGTAGAATTTGAACCTATTTAGTTGTGAAAATATTTGGATTTGTTTTGTTTTAAATTATATAAAGGTTTTTTTTTGCTTTGAAGCCCGTTAGGATATACATAGTATATTATCCTAGTTACCTGGCTTACAACTAGATCTGGCAACTAGAACTTGCAATCTCCGACCAAGGTGGTATTTGGACAGATAAGAGTTGAATGAGATACATATGCATATAATACTGTGTTTGTTACGATATCGTAACATGAATGCTATTTTGTTACAAAATATGGCGTGTGATTAGCATGGTAGGTTTTATTTTGTGTTTAAGTTGTGTGATAAAACAATGTTGAATTTTGTTACGAAATTTCATGCGGTTTGGCGATAAATAGGTAGTTTATGCTGGAGGAAGATAAAATAACTTCGCATGTGCCTTAAATATGTTAAACCAAATTCTACAAAAATGTTCCTATGTTGAATGTATTTGCAGTGGTGCCATATTAGTAAAGGTTGTAAGGGTCAGAACACACTACGATTAATTTCTTGTGGTTTCAGTCTTGCGTGCGCTTATGAGTTATGACTTATGAAGCATGCCATATGTTACAATTTTTGCAAGAAATTGTCAAGAAATTAATCGCAGTTTGTTCTAAGCCTAAGACTTGTAAGCTTTTAGATAGGTACGTTTATCAGTATAATAAATAAAAGCATTTATATAGTACGCCTTAAAAAGGTTTAAACCTTGTACTCTTTTACAACTTATAGCTCTTTATTGTAAATCATGACAGTTTTGTGATACTTAGGGTAAAGTCACCTACTTATCGTTTTCATATAGGTTACTTTAAGTTTATTAATTATTAAGGTAAGGCAGATTATCAATCGTGTTGATTTTTATAGGTCTGTATATTTTGTTTGATTTGGAGTTTTTTTTTGTTGATTAGTTTTGTAACTGTGTGTGTTTTGATTTAAGTCAAGCCAAAAAACATGTCAAAACTTGCTTTTGATTTGCGTTAAGAATCAGTTACATATAACTGATTATTAGTAAACAAATTCAGATTAATACACCATAGTGTATTAATCTCATTTTGTTTACTAATATTTATTTTACAATGATAGCATAACATTAACTAATTTTAATATCATTCTTCTTGCGTACTTTAAGGGCCGATACAGACGGACTGCAATTTGTATGGGAACTGCAAGCCGACTGCACGCCAACTGCAACGTCGACGTGCAGTTCGAGTACAGGTTGCAGTCCGTCTGTATCGGCCCTAAGTGTTATAGGTATCGACTCCTATACAAATCTGTTCTAATTTATAGGTAGACTCCGGTATTACAGTTACAAAATAAGGAATGCCACTATGACTTAAATTTTGTAAATGATTTTGTCCTATACAGTTGCAACTATGACTAAGTTGTTCGAAGAGCTTGAACACAAAACATTTTCTATTCGCATGTTTCATTTCATAATTCAGTATTAAAAACTACACCCTTTACCGCATACGAAGCCATATATGGCGGATATGATATTGAACTCTATTGAGAGCTATTAGAGTTCAAATTTAAACAAATATTTTTTATTACATGCAGTAAAGGTTTAAATCATTTATAAATGTACTGCTGGCTTGGTTATATTGGGTTACCTTATAACATAACTAGTTGAGTTCGCGACTATGCCCGTGTGGGATCAGTTGTTTCCCTTCGCTCCTCCAGGAAAAGATTTCCATAAATAAATTAGGTAGATGTGGAGTCTAGATCCATCACAAAGACCTAACATTTCTACATGCCAGTTTCCACAAAAATAGTTCAGCCTGAGACGGTAAAAAACAGCAGAGGCCCTACCGTGAAAAACTAAATTAGAGTCTGGCTAATGAAAGTTGAGCCTGAGATGTGTTTAAAACTTTTTATATGGCAACTTTTTTTCCTATCAAATAAGCTGTCAGTTTCAAGCTGTCATTTAATTTCATAGTAATTTTATTGCCAGGTGCGGTTTTTATTGAAATTCCCGCGTTATCTCAGGCTCAACTTTGATTAGCCAGACTCTACAAACTCCTTTATCTGGATCTCGAATATGCAAGAGCGATAGAGAGGCAGATAAAGTTAGACCAAGCTAAGTTGGCAGCGATTTTGATAGCCCAGACGGTGCAAGTGTTATTTAAACGTCGTAATTTTATAGAATTTTGACATTTAAAATAACGCACAGCCTGGGCTATCAAAATCGCTACCATCTTAGCTTGGTCTAACGTTTTTCGATGTTGGCGGTAGGTAGGCCCTCTGATTTCCTTATTATAATAATTATTACTAAAGTTAGTAGTCGTCATGATCATTCGTAAACTTTATTATTGTAAACGGGGGAAATCTATTATGGTCACGTACAAGTGGTAATTTTGCAAGACAGTTCTAGTTCCTTAAGTTTTATGTTGATTTTTGTTTCTGATCTCAATTGTTATTTTATAAAAAGTTGATTAAAGAGATGAGGCTTTAAATAGTGTTTAATTTTGTTAATAATTATCAAATTATTAAACGTCTATCTTGCACGGCGCGCCATTGTGAACCTTGTCGGGATGCACGAAGGTTGATAATGCGCTGTAACCGCGCGCCTCAGTTGACGCGCCGCCAATGACGGTCAAAGGGTTAATTTTATGTATATTATAACCTACCCTTACCTATGTATACCAGATTAATCCATAGTTGCGTACAGCCCAAAGAGTATAAATGTACAGCCTGACCAGGAATATATGATCACGCGCCATGTTGCGGAATTTCACTGGAACAAAGTTTTTCATACTATGCTAAATAACAGCGCCCTCTTGACAATGATCACATATTACTGATCAGGCTTTATATACAGGATGCTTCCTGTAACAGGAGCAATAAATTAAACTGTAGGCTGTACTCCTCAAACTGACCAACATTTGTTCAGCAACTTTTGAAAATAACTCGTGTTTTGATTTTTATTACACTTTAAAGTTTATTCTAAGACGCAATGTATTGCAAATTTTGTTATGTTTAAAGCGTGACAAGCAACGTCAAACACACTAATGTCAGCGTACATTGAAGGCAATATTTATTTTGTATGAAAAAGAGGAAGTCTAAAGGATTTATAATTTTTAAGTTGCTGAACATATGTTGGTCAGTTTGAGGAGTACAGCCTTTAGTTTAATTTATTGCTCCTGTTACAGGAAGCACCCTGTATATAGCAAAACTGAAACGAATGAAGCAGCAGGAGGCCAACTTTAACAAAAAGGCCCACCATAAAAATTGGTTGTAACAAATACTGGCTATAATTGTCAAAATAAACGATAGTTGTCACATAAGTCATGTCATGATTCATGTCTTATGTCAATTTGTAGTGTATACACGAATCACAAGATAATAATTTACTATGGAATCACGGCGGGAAAAAGTCCCACTGGATGGGCCTGGGCCCCACGGCGCGCCTGAATGTTATTACGTAAGTTATATGGCTCCTATACACGATGGGCCATCAATGCCATCATACTGGCGCAATAACATGGGCTAGCGTGCAGAATGGGCAGTGGTGTCGGATGGCTTATGGCGATGGAATGGCCACGGTGTCGGTTTTTCATCCGCACATAGGTACGAGGCAGTGTTTGATCTCAAGACCTACCGTTTTCGAAACCTTTTAGGTACCTACCGCTCAGCTACCAGCACTTTTTATCTGGCCTAAAAACAACTATGTAAATAAATATCCTTGTTTAAGTTGTTTAGAGAAAACTCTTCGCATTGCTTTGCATAGAAATCACGCCTTCCTTTGTGAACGAGGTACCTAAATGTGCCTATTAACTTGAATTGAAACTGATTTTGAAATGATATACAGACGTCCCGCGTGCTAGACTCGACGTTCCGATATGCGAAGTTCGTGCGAAAGCTGAGGGCTCAGGAGGAAGAGGAACGCAAGGGCAGAGAGAACAAGCTTAAGGAGTTCAAAGACAAGCAGTACAGCGATTTCTTCATCAGCTGTGATCGCAAGCAAGTCTATTGGCGTTATTCTTTTCACATATTTGTTACGCATTTACGTATATTTGTTAGAAAAAGACAAAATTGAAGGTTCACTCTTAGCAACTGCATGGCTAGCGAATCGTGTCACTAGCAATTTTTTTTTTAAATCTTTAATTTGTCTTTAGAAAAAGGCAGCAGATTTGAAAAATGTAGGCGCCAAGGTTCGGTCTCCCAAAGCAGGTAGAGTCTGTGCGGAAAGATGGCGTCCAATATATTCCACGACTCTTCTCTTTCCGCACACTCTAAGTTGGAATTTCGTGTTTTTTTTCTTTAGATAAATTGTTTTAATGAAGGGAGTGTAACTTGAGGTGCCATTATAATTCGTAGGTACTAAATTCATTACCAATTTACCAGTTAGGGTTTTCTTAACCTCCACTTCGTGACACGACTCGATGGCCAAAATCTATTGTAGCTCCATCTACTTCAGCTGTTCAAATGGCGGCTAAAATATTTTGCATTACTTTAAGTGTATTATAAGTATTATGACCAATTTTAAATTAATATTTTAATTAGGTCTCTACTTAACAATGTGGTTCGCCGTGTTGAGTTATGCATGGAATCCTACGAGGCTGATCTGGCAAAGAAAAGACAAAGGTGACTAAACCTACCTACTCATTTTATAATCATTTTATTGTTTCGCTTCGCACGGGTTAACAAATTACACATAAACCTTCCTCTTGAATCTATTTAAAAAAAACCGCGTCAAAATCTGTTGCGTAGTTTTAAACATCTAAGCATAGATAGGGACAGACAGACAGCGGGAAGCGGCTTTGTTTTATACTATGTGATGTATCGAAGTATATTTCGAAACTGCATGTTAACGTTTTTATAGAACAATATTTTTTCTCAAGACTATATTACGAAAGGGAAATTGGGGACCGATCTTTCGGTCCGTAGCCAGTGGCGGATTAGCCCTAAGGCCCACTAGGCCCGGGCCTACGTAAGCCCTCCTCGAGTAGAGCGACCAGATATTAAATGGGGCATTATCTATTAAAAGGGACCTTATTGTAGATGGCGCTTACGCCGCACAACGTCGCGCGGCATTGTATTTATATCGGAGCATTGTTAATAATGGCGTAAGCGCCATCGACAATAAGGTCCCTGTTCATAGATAACGTCACAACGGCAGTCTAATAATGTCTATATGATGGGTGCTGGGAAAGGGGTGACTAGTAGGTACTAGGTACTAAAGACCCTGTCGCCTAATAGGGCTTGCTGCAACTAGCCTCATTAGCTGTTTATCTTCCATGACCACCATCAAGTCTAAAAGAGCTGTACGCCCGCGAAGAGGAAGAAAACATCCGCAAGTTCGTGGCGCAAGTGCAGGCGGGAAGAGAAGCAGCGTGGCAGGCGAAGAAAGAGCGATTAGCGTATCTCATCGAGAAGCGGAAGAAGGAACATCAGGAGAAGTTCAAGGACACGCCTTTGTAAGTCACCTTTAAATATATGTATAACTATATATAGCTTTTGCCCGCGACTTCGTATGCGTGGAATAGTTCCAGCAGGGAGCGTACGGTGAGCGCCTTGATAAAATCGAATAGCAATAATTTTGAGCTCAAATATATGCTTAATTGCTTACACCAAAATTAACAGGCAAATCGTTAATTTTCTCATATCCACCCTCTTTAGGGATCACTTCCGACATAAAAACTATCCTATGTCCTTTCCCGGGACTCAAACATCTCTATGCCAAATTTAAACTAAATCCGTTCAGCGGTTTAAGCGTGAAGACCGCTCCACCGCTTATATACTTGTACCTACTTAAGTAACTATAGCACCTCTGTACATACATATATATACATTCTCGTAATAAGTGTCTAAGCATTTCTGTACTACTCTGTTATTGCCCTACCTACCTACATTACATATCATCATCGATCTAAATTTTAGATGATGCAACAAGTCTCACATAACCTAAGTACTTAATTACTCTAAACTTTCCGTAGATCTAAATGTGCCCACGTGATGCATTGCATCGTAAAACTTAGAGCGATGGAAGCTCAGGACTTCCAGTTGTACCAGATGAAGGAAAATGCGGCGAAACGCGAGGCCGAGAAAGAACTTGACAAGATGTGGTACAACGTCGCTATGAAGGAGGCCGATGCTTTGGTACGCACTACCCTGTAACTTAACTTGACTCGTGATGCCTTGTGGGAGTACAGTCAGCAGCAGAAGTTGCTAAGCGGGCGAGGTGTTCAAAATGATCTTGACGCGACGTTATTGACGTTATTGTTAAGAGAATAAGAGCGTGTCAAGGTCATTTTGAACACCTCGCCCGCTTAGCAACTTCTGCTGCTGACTGTACCCTGTCCGTGCAATCAGCTAGGGAAGCCCAGGTCATCCGGCTGTACCAGATGACAGAGAAGGCAGCGCGGCGCGAGGCCGAGAAGGAGGCCGACGCTTTGGTTAGCTTAGCACCCGTGGTTAGCACATTCCCTGTGTTAACATTATTTTACAGTACAGTCACCACATGGGATTCTTACGCCATAGGATAGGGATAGGGTCCTAGCTAAATTGGTTGTTCCATACTTACGCTATGGAATGTCCAATGTACAGTGACTGTACAGTACAAGCCTAAGACGTTGGAAGAGCCTAATATAATTATCTGTTCGAGTGGATAACCTGCAGGCCAAAAAATAACACGCCCAGCAGAAGAGCGCGCAGGATCTCTGGAGATAAAACAATGTAAGTATGAAGGTTGATGGTCGATACTATTAGCATCAAAAAGTCCAACAGCTAAAGTAGATGGCGGTGTTACATACGTTGCTGTATACGTTTTGTGGTAAGATTATTAAGAAATTCTGCTTCACAACATGTAGTTATTTATTAATTTATCGTATGGCATTAAAGTTACTGGATTTAATTTAAATATTATCCTAGAGATTGATGTTTGCACTCTTCAGATACTCGATGGCCCTTTCAACATGTAGTTACCAGATAATTAACAGAGGGCCTACCGCAAAAATCTAAATTCGCAAATTCCGGGGATCTTTCTCTTTTACTCCAATGAAGTCGTAATTTAGAGTGACAGAGAAAGATGCCCGCAATTTGCGAACTTCTATTTTCGCGGTTATACCCCAGGGCTTACAGCGTCATCTCTTTCTGCGTACCTACTCTATTAGGTACTCTCTACACAACGGTTATCGCTTACCATTACCATCAGGCAATTCGTCCGCTCGTTTGCCTCATAACTTTCATAAAAGAAACATTAATGAATGGTTTACAGGCAGCTCGCATGGAATACGAAGCCATACAGCGCGCGCGCCGTGACATGGACTGCCACCGTTACTCCATGTTCCAGATAGAACAGAATAAAATCAAACAGGCACAGGAAAAGGAGAGGCTTAAGCAGGAGACCCTGTACTTCAGGGGGCTGTGGGACAAGGCTATTAAGGACGAGGAGGAAGGTACGACTGGGCGTTTTTTGTAGCTTACAACTTTCAACCCTGAGGGGAAACTAATAAAGCTGATTTTAAATAGGCTTTGTTAAGGGAGTGGACTTGACTGGACCTCTATATCAAGTTTTATTATGTCTGTCGGTCTACCATTTTTTTAGCGAAGGTGTCGTGCTATATAGGAATTATTCTCGATTTCAGCGGAACGCCGTCGCGCAGAAGCGCGTCATAAGACCGGCCACGACCGCGCAGTAGCCCTCGAAGAGCGAAAACTGACCCTGGAGAAACAAGCCCATGAACAGCAGATCATACAGGACGCGTGGGCGACCTTGGGAGAACAGGGAATGGCGCAAGAAAAAGCTAAAGCGGAGCTTAGGAAACGCAAGGAGGTAACAACAGAATATAGTGTGTCAAAGGTCTGTTCGATTTCAAACATAGACAGAGAGAATCATACTATCTTTGTCTAACACTAGTACTAGAACCTAAAAGAAAAGGATAAGTATAGTTTTTTTTGTTCCTATTTACTGACAAGATTTGGTTGACCCAGTATATATACCTACATTATCACCATTAAACTTCATGCTGTTGACGCAAAAATGTCTGAGCTACACAACTGAGCCTATCGACTTGTATGGGAGTCTATCAGCCTGACGATGCTGCATCTTCCAGTCCTAGTTGCTAGACAAAAACAAAGAATGAACTAAGCTACTTAATGGCAGAATATAAACTTAATCTTCAAGACAATACATTATATCTCTCTTCTACAGCGTGAACAAGTCGAATGCAACCGCAAGATGATCGAGCTCCGTGAAGACTTGCGCGCCTCCGAATCAGCCAACGAGGACTTCATACGCGACGTGGCGGCGCAGTACCAGAAGGTGACCGACGAGAGGCGCTGCCAGTACCTCAGCTGGTCGCAGAAGACCAACAGAGTGAGTTCATGATTACTCTAGGTACTATAGTATTCTAAGTAGCTCAACGAAAGCCTCTGCCTCCTGCTCTCGAGAAAGTTGAAGTAAGTATAGCAGTGACCAGTAAGTAAGTAGAGAGAGTTAGTCTTTAGGATAACGAATAAGTACCTAAGTACTTACATTAAATAATAACCGCAATATAAATTAGTCCGCCATCCTCCTCCTCCAAAACAGTCTGCCGATTTTTGATTTTTGTAACGTACAAAAGGTAAACGTACATATAGCGATGTCAGATTTGAGATAAACGTCAGCCCATACAAAAGTTGCACAATTGAGCAAAGTTTTCGGCAGAGGGGTAAGCTCTTAAAGCTGACTCCGGTTATCAAATGCTCTTAGGTGTGAATGTGTTCGACAAAATGCCCTAATAAGTATCGCCAATTTGTCCGACAGGAAGTGCGCAAAGCCATGATAGACCAGATCCACGACCGCAAGGAAGCTAAAGAAGAATTGAAGAAGAAACTCCTGGAACAAGACGAGTACCACCGCCAGCTGTTCAACCAGCTGTCGCAACTCGCGGCACACAAGGACCTCACTGACGCTCAGCAGAGGAAGAAGCATCAAGAAAATCTGTTGAAGCAGATCGAGTACAATAAACTTCTCAAGGTAAACCTCTATTTATGTGAACTTATCGAGCAAGAGAGGACCCGCAGAAGAAACTCCTGGAACAAGACGAGTACCACCGCCAGCTGTTCAACCAGCTGTCGCAACTCGCGGCGCACAAGGACCTCACTGACGCTCAGCAGAGGAAGAAGCATCAAGAAAATCTGTTGAAGCAGATCGAGTACAATAAACTTCTCAAGGTAAACCTCTATTTATGTGAACTTATCGAGCAAGAGAGGACCCGCAGAAGAAACTCCTGGAACAAGACGAGTACCACCGCCAGCTGTTCAACCAGCTGTCGCAACTCGCGGCGCACAAGGACCTCACTGACGCTCAGCAGAGGAAGAAGCATCAAGAAAATCTGTTGAAGCAGATCGAGTACAATAAACTTCTCAAGGTAAACCTCTATTTACGTGAACTTATAAGGCAAGAGAAGACCCGCAGAAGAAACTCCTGGAATAAGACGAGTACCACCGCCAGCTGTTCAACCAGCTGTCGCAACTCGCGGCACACAAGGACCTCACTGACGCTCAGCAGAGGAAGAAGCATCAAGAAAATTTGTTAAAGCAGATCGAGTACAATAAACTTCTCAAGGTAAACCTCTATTTACGTGAACTTATAAGGCAAGAGAGGACCCGCAGAAGAAACTCCTGGAACAAGACGAGTACCACCGCCAGCTGTTCAACCAGCTGTCGCAACTCGCGGCGCACAAGGACCTCACTGACGCTCAGCAGAGGAAGAAGCATCAAGAAAATCTGTTGAAGCAGATCGAGTACAATAAACTTCTCAAGGTAAACCTCTATTTACGTGAACTTATAAGGCAAGAGAAGACCCGCAGAAGAAACTCCTGGAATAAGACGAGTACCACCGCCAGCTGTTCAACCAGCTGTCGCAACTCGCGGCACACAAGGACCTCACTGACGCTCAGCAGAGGAAGAAGCATCAAGAAAATTTGTTAAAGCAGATCGAGTACAATAAACTTCTCAAGGTAAACCTCTATTTACGTGAACTTATAAGGCAAGAGAGGACCCGCAGAAGAAACTCCTGGAACAAGACGAGTACCACCGCCAGCTGTTCAACCAGCTGTCGCAACTCGCGGCACACAAGGACCTCACTGACGCTCAGCAGAGGAAGAAGCATCAAGAAAATTTGTTAAAGCAGATCGAGTACAATAAACTTCTCAAGGTAAACCTCTATTTACGTGAACTTATAAGGCAAGAGAGGACCCGCAGAAGAAACTCCTGGAACAAGACAAGTACCAACGTCAGCTGTTCAACCAGCTGTCGCAACTCGCGGCACACAAGGACCTCACTGACGCTCAGCAGAGGAAGAAGCATCAAGAAAATCTGTTGAAGCAGATCGAGTACAATAAACTTCTCAAGGTAAACCTCTATTTATGTGAACTTATCGAGCAAGAGAGGACCCGCAGAAGAAACTCCTGGAACAAGACGAGTACCACCGCCAGCTGTTCAACCAGCTGTCGCAACTCGCGGCGCACAAGGACCTCACTGACGCTCAGCAGAGGAAGAAGCATCAAGAAAATCTGTTGAAGCAGATCGAGTACAATAAACTTCTCAAGGTAAACCTCTATTTATGTGAACTTATCGAGCAAGAGAGGACCCGCAGAAGAAACTCCTGGAACAAGACGAGTACCACCGCCAGCTGTTCAACCAGCTGTCGCAACTCGCGGCGCACAAGGACCTCACTGACGCTCAGCAGAGGAAGAAGCATCAAGAAAATCTGTTGAAGCAGATCGAGTACAATAAACTTCTCAAGGTAAACCTCTATTTATGTGAACTTATAAGGCAAGAGAGGACCCGCAGGAGAAACTCCTGGAACAAGACAAGTACCAACGTCAGCTGTTCAACCAGCTGTCGCAACTCGCGGCACACAAGGACCTCACTGACGCTCAGCAGAGGAAGAAACATCAAGAAAATCTGTTGAAGCAGATCGAGTACAATAAACTTCTCAAGGTAAACCTCTATTTATGTGAACTTATAAGGCAAGAGAGGACCCGCAGAAGAAACTCCTGGAACAAGACGAGTACCACCGCCAGCTGTTCAACCAGCTGTCGCAACTCGCGGCACACAAGGACCTCACTGACGCTCAGCAGAGGAAGAAGCATCAAGAAAATTTGTTGAAGCAGATCGAGTACAATAAACTTCTCAAGGTAAACCTCTATTTACGTGAACTTATAAGGCAAGAGAGGACCCGCAGAAGAAACTCCTGGAACAAGACGAGTACCACCGCCAGCTGTTCAACCAGCTGTCGCAACTCGCGGCACACAAGGACCTCACTGACGCTCAGCAGAGGAAGAAACATCAAGAAAATCTGTTGAAGCAGATCGAGTACAATAAACTTCTCAAGGTAATGTCAAGAACCAGCTGTTGTTCAGTTGATAAAAATGGCAGTGCACAAGGGCTTTATGCTATGGGTCTCTTGTCTGGATGACGATGACGTATATCAGGGGCCTCGTTATCTACAAACGTTCACGCGGGCCACCATCGGTTTTATTTTTGCGCTGGAAAAATCTGTAAGATTAGGTGGGTGTGGGCTTCCGAGTTAGCTGTCCGCGGGCCGGATTGAAACGCCTCGCGGGCCGGGGTTTGGAGACCCCTGACGTATATGAATATGTATAGGTACTTAATTACCGCTTAGGCACAGCGTCACGTTATTAGCTAGGAAAACCGCAATTTGTTTTTGTAAAATGGTACGACACGACAACGTAACGCAAAGGCCGGGATATTATTTAACACTTAGGTAGAATAAGATAAGGTACTGTTGTACCTTACGTACGAGCATTTAACTGTTATTACGATTTCGGCGTTCCGGCGCGGCTTTCGCTGGTCGTGGTAGCAGAAAATTCATTACTACATGTTATAAAAAAAAGTTCCCCGCCGCGTCTGTCTGTTTGTATGTTCGCGATAAACTCGAAAACTACGGAATGAATTTTCCTGCAGTTTTCACTTATCAATAGAGTGATTCTTGAGGAAGGTTTAGCAATAAAATTTGTTAAGGTTGTTATGTTGTCGTTTTGATTCCGGGGATAGAACCTCGGCCCTTCAACTTACAAGTCGAGCCCGCGTGCCACTGGACCATCATGACACATGGCTTAACGGCCGTAAATAGGTGACCAGTTACAGCGCCTATGAACCATTGTACCTTATTGCTCAGACAGAAGGTCTATTGTTGATTAACATGATTAATCTTAAGCTGGCTTAACAACATAACAAGGTTTTGTGTAACCCGTGCGAAGACGGGGCGGGTCGCTAGTTTAGCGATAGATCCAGTAGTAAGATACCATTTTTAATAAATTGGCATATGCTTGTAAGTAGGTAGATATATTTAATTGTTAATAGTATAATACCAACTTTCAGGAGCGAGCTTTGCAAGAGGAGCAAGAACAGTTAAAGAAATGTCAGCGCGCGACCGAGGAGTACAATGAGGAAATTAGAAACATGCTGTGCCGGTCAGTGATTATCCGTCAACCTTATTGCGAAGACTGGCCGGAAACAGTGATGTCCTTATTGCGATTCTGTTTAGGACCTAAACTGAATTGCTAAAGGACGGAGCTATATAAGTCGCATAGCTCCGTCCTTAGCGATTCAGTTTAGGTCCTAAACAGAATCGCAATAAGGACATCATGGTAAGGCCCCTGGACCGACGGTTAGCGTTGACGTCGCTCGACTGTAGCTATATCAATGAAAATGTATGAGGATGTAGGTATAGTTTGTAGCTTTCTAGTAGATTGTTCAGTAAAACCGCACGTGCTACTTACGTGCAAAAAAGGGTCCTAATTATTCTATTTAGCACCTGAGCGCGGACTAGTCCAACGCTCAAAAAACCAGTGTAGGTGCGCTCTCCGATAACGCGCCTTTGATACGCATCTCGATGACACATTTTAGACTGGTTCTGTAGCGTTCGACTCGCCGGCACTCAGTAACCGAAGTACCGATTTTTTATGCAGGTGGTTGTGGCACGTGGCACGAGCGGTTTTTCTTAACAATAGACATTGATATAGTATAAAGAACTGGATACCCAATCAGCCGCCAAAAATGGCCCCACAAAAGTGATGTCAAAACAGATCATGCATTACTTTTTCGTTTAGTCTTGTTTGAAACGCTCAAATGTGAAGTTGTCAACAATTACGAAATGTGCCGTTAAAATATGTAAAAATAACAATGATAAAACAAGGAAAAAGGATGGAATGTATTTCTTTCGGTTAGTTCTTTGGATAGCATTACATAATTTATGTAATCTGGTGGTAATTTTATGGTTTTGAATAAATTAATTTGTTAGTACCAAAGAAGGGATGTTAAGGAACAAAAATCTAATGAGTCGATGTGAGGTCAATATTTTTTTATATTTTTATATGGAATTCATAAGAAATAATATTATGTTTAAATTCAAGATTTCCAAGAAAACCTATGCGACGTGCAAAGTGGACTGCTATTTAATTATAGCAAGAGATAGGGGTGATGCAGTTTTAAACAAGGCAAAACGGCACTTGTGTGTTCGGCCCATTTCCCTGTTTCCGACATATACACCACCAATAAGGGCTTATATCGACTAACTGTAAATGCCAAACCTGTCGGAACACAGTGACAACCACAGGATTTTTTTTATAAAGTATAGGTAGACTTTATAAAAAAAATCCAATCAGTATCTAAATGTCCCCGTGCACCCGCGCTATGAGTAAATGTAGATCTTAAATACACAGTTATTTAATAAGTAGAATTTATTTCAAGGAAATTAGTATTTAAAGACGTATACTTACGAATTAAAAATTTAATTTGTTTGAATTTGAACCACGAATTAATTTTATTTGAGCTCCCGATTAAATTAAATTTGTTTTATTTATTACTTCAATTGGTTTTCCTGTACAGTAATACATATTAAAGTGTACCAAAGTGACTCCATTCGTTCATTATTCTCGTTTGACGTAAATACGTTACGTTTAGTGCCATCGGACTAAAATTTTTAACAGTGTTGGTATTTATGTTTGCAAATTTGACACTTAATGCTTACGACATTAAGCTCTTTTCTGTACGAAACATTTATCTTGACTCAAAATTTACGTAAGCGTTTTTATCATCAATGCAAATGGTGCGAAACGTCATTGGGATCCACATTTCTTGACGTTTTTGTTCTGCTTTGTGTGTCTATTTCTTTTATATTAAGTCAGTGACAATAGACAATAGGATTAGCCTTCGGGGTCTATTAGAAAGCTACAAACTATACTTACAGTGCAGCGCTGACATACTGCTAAGCGCGTATGGCTACGTCGCACGTACGCCGGCCGTCGGTCGACCGACGCGCGTTTTGATTTAGGTATACATGCGTTCAGTGTGACGCTGATCGAAGCAATGGACCGATCCTATGATCGGTCCATCGCTTCGATCATCGCTCATCGATCATCGCTTGGTTCTATAACCAGCGTACGTAAGCGCGTACCGCGTGCAACGTACGGTACGCGCCGATCGTGGGTCGAGTATGACCACCGGTCGAGCACTGTTTCCTAGCCTTTATAGCGTTAGGTATTTTATCACAAACATCTGTCAAATTTACAAAACCTTTGATCACCGTTTGTCTCCAACATTTGAGTTTGTTAGTAAGAGACAACACTTAGCAAAGGTTTGATATGTAGGTGCCTACGCGTCCCGGATGTCTAAACACTAAAATTACCGTTCTATTGGCCAATCTACTACTCAATCTGCCCATTTAAGTGTCAAACCGTTGCTTACGTGACATTGTTTTCCAGGCCGTTCTTTAGCGATATGCAGCACCCGTTCCTGAGACAGATGGCGGGCGGGGGCGGGCTGAAGATGCGAGAAAAGTGCCCCTGCTCCAAACCGGACTATTGCGCTGTTCCGGATAAAAAGCCCAACTAACCCTTTGAACGCCATGTTTATCGTGCGCGGCGCGTCTTCCTGATAGTCGATTTAGACTCTCGCGCGAGCCACGAGACGAGCCGCGAGCCGAGCCACGAGACGCGAGTGTAAGCGGTGGGCTCGCGGCTCGTCTCGTGGCTCGCAAGCTCGTCGAGCTAATATAATTTAAACACTAACGGCACGGCATAAGGTTTATAACCGAATGACAAGCCGAACGCGAGATTTGGAACTAATCGTGCAGTCTAACGCAACTAGTTGCGTTCAATCGCGCGCGTGATGCGAACTCATCAACCAATGGCGTTGTAGCGGTGTCACACCGCTGTACTGGCCCCATTCATGCACCATTCTTATTGCCCGTGGCTAGTCCTGAGATATACGTAATGATTGTCGTGATGCACGATGATATTGGGCTGTAGCCGTGCGCGTCAGTTGACGTCTTTGGCGGTCAAAGGGTTAAGGAAGGCCTGAGATACACTTGTAAGTTTTACTTAAGGGACAAAGCTATTCGTCAGAAAGAAATAACGATATTCATCTCTCATTCTGTAGTATAGCTGTGTATACTTACGTAAGTAAAATTTACAAGTGTATCTTGCGCCGAAGAGTTGTGTGTGTCTATACAGGGTGGCCCATTTAGATCGGTCAGTATGGGAAAATCTGAAACTATAAGACATACGACGATCTCTTCTTAGGAACCATGTCATCGATTTTAATAACAAGAAAAACTGCATTCATACATTAAAAAAAAATGTGTACTCAGCTCGGGAATCGAACCCGGACGTTTTGAAAAAAAATATCTAAAATTATTTCTATTTAGATATCGATTGTGTAGGTCTTAAGCAGTAAATGTTACTATGAAACATGATGTCTGAAATGAATAAAATACATTGTATTCATATCCTTTAATTTATTTTAGTATGTTTTCGAAATGGCCACCATTTTTTTCAATACATTTTACATAAAAAAAAATTTAATGTATGAATGCAGTTTTTCTTGTTACTAAAATCGATGACATGGTTCCTAAGAAGAGATCGTCGTATGTCTTATAGTTTCAGATTTTCCCATACTGACCGATCTAAATGGGCCACCCTGTATAGACGCCACGATAAGACACATGATTGAATGGTCTGAATACTCTGAATGTCACTCGTGGCTCGTGGCTAACGACTAGTAAAAGTGAAAATCTGTCCAATATTTGATCAAATATGCATTGCGTCTCACCTTCATGTGAGACGCAAATATACAAATTTGGTCAAATATTGGACAGGTGGAATACCACCTTAAAGCCTCTTTTGTATGTTGTCATCCTACTAAAGTATGTTAATATGATTTATTTAAAGCGTTTTTGTCTACATGTATGCAAGAGGGGCTTTAGCTTAGTATTTGACTGTCCTTATTGTCTTTGATATGTGATTAATTTTTATAAAAAAATATTAGAAACAATATAATAATTTCTGCTCAATAGGTAAAAAATATAAATTAAATGCTCATTCGGAAAACATTATAATCAGTTTTTATTTAATGGACGGTTCAGCATAGAATATTAATTTTAAAATCGATATTTTTTCCGAAATCATTAATTAAGTCCGCCATTTGTACTTAATATATTTTTACTGTGCAATAAAGTTTAAATAGGTAGGACCTAATTATGTTTCACTGAACATACCTACAAGGGGATCAATTCGGTAGGTAGTCCCCTCTGTCATTGAATTTCGTTAGATTACTCCTACGATACTCCTTACTCCAAAATAAATTTAAACGCGCTTTACGCGCTAAGTATTTAAATGTGACGGTCCACGGATAAAGGTACTTACCTTATGGCGGATGGCGCAACTTACGTCGCATAGCACCGGAATAGTATTGGATCGTCGTTGATAATGGCGTAAGCGCCAACCGGCATAACGTAGCTTTACCCGTAGAAGTCGTAGAACATCACAAAAGTCTTTAACCTGACAAACCATTGTCATGGATTCATGGCCACAATACAACCTCACAAGTTGTCATACCGGATATAAAAAGCGAGTTTTCCTATCTAAATCTGGATCATTCGCTAATAAAAATAACACATTTCTATGAACGACTATCCTTAAAAGACAACAAAGTTACGCACCACCAAAAAGCGCTGTCTGCTATAAAAAATGTATGAAGATGATGTTAGTTCTTGATTTGACCACCGACATTCATAACTTGGTAAAATTGCAGCTTCCTTCCCGTGACACAAAATTACTTATGCGTGCCACAGTGTCGCTGTAATCGCGCATTATAATACAATCTGCTAAGTGGTTGCATTCGCTTTAGATTTCGCCACACGCACATATAAGTTTGTAAAGTTAGCTTCCTTAAATTGCTTCTGAGTTTGTCTCCGTCGTAATAACAGTGATGAATGAGATAAAAAATGGAAGTTCACGTGGATATTATCTAATTTGAATGCAAGTAACGTATTTAGATGTGTCACGTACACCACGTAGTAATATGATCAAAACGTGTACGTACAGTTGAATGGAAAAGCCATAACGCCAAGAGTTAGCCATAACCATATGTAGATAATTCGATAAATATGCAAAATTTATACAATTTCCAAATAAATGATCTCGGTCGGTATGTTATTACTAGGCGCTAGGCTGCGCTGGGTATTAGGTATCTTAGGTATTTCCCTTAAAGCGATAAGTTCGCCTTTGAACTTAGCTTTTCCTAATTGTAAGTTTCTTTTATTAAAACCAAGTCCTCGTTTGAGCAGATTACGTACTTCACCCGATAAATTGGGTCTGGACTGAACTACATACAATTATTTATAATGGAGTCAACGTCAAAAATACCAAGCATTTTCAACCATACTGACTGTGCCGACCTAAACAAAAACTTAGTAACTAGTTAATGCAAATTGGTAGGTATTTAAAAACAAAGTTCGGTTAGATCAGAGCAAGTACCTAAGTTCCTATGTGTTTTCCTCAAATTATATACCAGTTTCTGCGTAGCATACCTACTTTTAGTCATTGTAAATGAGACATAATTAAAAGGGATTTACGACAAAAATAATGTGATTCATTAATAATCATAATTATGACGACCGATGGAAAATCTAAAAAAAACACATTAAGTACCTACATACCTACAAAGAAATGGTCTGCGCGTCTTACCTATTCACTTTCAATTTAATTCCTTTTACCTACTAACGAATAGATAGGATTAAGAACAAGAATACTTGACTAGTCTAGGAAATGTTTACAACAGGTTCTTTACTGATTCACCCGTGAGACATGAACGCTCATTGTTACAACATGGTTAACAACTAATTAGAACATCTGTACTAGTTGTACTATCTACATAGCTATATTTAGAAGCCTACCACCTACCTGATAATATAGAAGCTAACACGCCATAGTATGGAAATCGTTTTAGTGTCTATTTGCGCACGACATGTCTGTAGTCTGTAGGTAAGGTAAAGACTTAGTAGATTTTGCCATTTGAAAACCGCCATAAATATCACACACACCCCAACATCCAATTTCATCCAATGATGTAGGTACATTGAGTACCATGTACAAATTGTACAAGCCAGCAAATTAACACTTTAAATTAAAAATTAAGTCAGGCATCTGCTTCTAATCTTCACTTTTACAGCGTGGGTAAATAAGTACGCGTTTATTGACTACAACTACCTCGTGTCTACTTTAAGCGTCTTGCCGTTCAAAAATTAACCTTGCATGATAGACGGACTTCGTTTTCGACTTTCAAAAATGTATGATTTTAACATACTGACGTTACAAACAGATACATACAGTATAGGTAGGTACATACAGTTCTACTAATACGTTTCCTGCGGAAAGTAAATATCCTGATGACTGTCTTTTCCGATACGTCGTTGTAGGATTCCCTAGGTATGAATTAATATTCCCCAGCTCAATTCAGTGGTCAAATTCCTATAGATTAAAAATTCCCTAACAAATACATGACTCAATCATAGTGCAACGGGATGCAATGAATAACAACAAATGAAAAAAGCATTATTCACACTTGTGTCACCGACTGTACGCGGGGTATTTTCCTGATGGAGCGTTATGACTAAGATGACCATCGTCACAGACAAAGAAACAAGTGATATCATGCCTCAAATTTTCCTTAAACGCTGTATAAAAGGCTCATGTAAAGTGGATCAGCGTCAGTTCATTCCCGACATCCAGAATGTATTCCAAAGTGTTCGCTGTGCTCGCAGTAGTGGCGTCGGCTAGCGCCAACGACCTACACGAAGGTTACAATGGCACCGCGAGCCACAAACCAATCTTCCAAGGTCACTACGCAGGTGACTGGAAGACTGCTGTAAGGCCTGGGATGGATATCTTCGTCAACACCAGCGGCCTTATAACTGGGATCAACGTCACTGATCTCCGGGAAGGCAAGGACGGCGTGGCGAACATTGCCAGCGGCGGAATCGGACACGAGAACGTCACTATTTCTCTCAAGAGCCCTAACATTCTCAGAGGATACGATTTCCTGGTTGAAGTTTTTGCTGACGAAGAGACGTCCAAGACAAATGAGAGGGGCAACCGTGACGTCCAAGAATCTGTGAATCCTGAACAGAAGCCGTCCCAAACTGTCTCTACTAGCACCACTGGCAAGCCTACAGACCAACAGCAACAGCAAGTAACTGGCAAGCCTACAAGTCAGCAGGAACACCAAGTATCTTTCTCTACAACTGGCAAGCCAAGTGATCAGCAACAGCAAGGAACTGTCCCTGCAGGCAAGCCTCCAGGCCAGCAGGAAGACCAAGTAACTGTCCCTACTACTGGCAGGCCCACAGGCCAGCAAAAACAGCATCAGCAAGGAACTGTCCCTACTACAGGCAAGCCTAGCCAGCAGCAACATCAAACTGGACACCCTATTACTACAGCAGTGCCTGAGGAGGTTGAAATTCCGGAGGAAGTTAAACAGCCGAAGATTGGCTTCCAAATTGAGGAACAAAATTAAAAATTTAGATATTTTGTGACTTATTGAAATATTTAAAATGTAATGTGATGATGCTCGAAACGGATCGAATATAATTCGATCTTAATTAAATTACGTAAGTGACCAGTTTTAAGTATTTCAATCTGTCTGATTTTAGTACCCTGTGATTAAATTAATTACGTTTGGTGCAGGCCAATGTTCTAGGGTTTCATTACACGGCCATGACATCCATCTTATATGACACGCCGCATAAATTATTACATATACATAGTAGGAATATTTTATTAACATAACCCATTTTGTTTGTCTTCTTTACGCCAGTTAGACGTTCAAAATTACCTTTATTTATTACAATTTTAGTTTATAGTTTAATTCGCTTAAAATGCTTGGAGTACCTAGTAGATTTTAGATCATTTCTAATAAACCAAGTGTGTACGTTTAAAGGAAAAATAATAATTTGCTTGCACTATTGATTGATCCAAGTATTGATTTATTTAGCATCAGTCAAACAATGTTTTCCATATTTTTGGATGTATTTTAATTATTCTACTGTGTTATTAGCTTTAATAGAATTATAATAAAACAATGACTTAAAACAATACAAATATTTTATTTAATAAATAGTCTTCCTTGTAGGTACATCATGTACCTACCTACTTAAATTATTATTTATTAGGTAGCAATAGGAATGATGAGATTTTTAAATCACAATTGAACCTATTATACTTAAAAAACGGACCGACATGCACAGAATGAAGCTGTAGCTGGTTCTGTACAATTGTACAAGATTTAAATTTAATTGTTAGTTGTATTTGTACTTAAAACTTTGCTTATTTTAAATAAGCATCCCTAACATGAGTACATTTTTTTTATCAAGACACGGCAGTGCGTCAGATCTGACCAAGTTCGAAACTGAAGTGTGTATATTTATCTACATAATACGAGTATTACTTATAATTAGTAAATCAAAAAACCCACATTATGGGGAAATCTTATCTCTATAAGTTACATATTTTAAAAATATTTTGAAATGTTTTTGTACTTTATTTAATGAGCCTAGTCAATTTAAACCCCATATGGAATAGTTGGGATGGTATACCTACATATTTGATTTACAATCATAACAACATCAGATGTACATATAATGTACATAATAAAAATCCTGATAGCTACACTTAAGCGTATCTAGCTGATCTTATTAACAGTTTAAATGCTCCCTTATTAAATGCTAATCATACTTGACCAAAGAATGCACAGGTATACCTTGAGGAATGTTTTTGCGACCATTTAGTGACACCAACTCCAGAACTGCCAAGCATCCGGAGACCTCGGCGCCTGTGGTCTTGAGGAGGCTCACGGCAGCAGACAGGGAGCCACCGGTAGCAATGAGGTCGTCTACAATGAGGCACTTAAGGCCGGAACGGATTGAGTCTTTCTGGATCTCCAAGATATCCTGTAATTCGAATTTTGTATTTAGGAACGGTGACATTTCTAATTTCTACTATTTAAATCTTCTTGAGGCAGAGGAGTAGGTTTAGAGCCGGGGGGCCATCCGAGGAAGTTTTCAAAAAGCGTCCGGGGCAAACCCTGACCCTTTTAAAATGAAAAATAAAGTGATTTTTTTTTAATAATATTATTTTTGAACACGTCCGTCGAAAAAAATGCGATTTACAAATGTCCGGGTTTTTAAGTGTTTGTGGGTTCTGCGAATTTAAACATGGCAGCCCTAACCTAGGCTGTGTGACTGTCTTCTAAATGTAATAAAAATGGATATCATTACAAGCCTACTAGTGCAGCATAAAATCAAATATCTATATCTCACCGATCCATACTCCAGATCATATTTATACGACACCACCTCCCCCGGCAGCTTGCCCTTCTTCCGCACAGGCAGACACCCCACCCCAAGCTCCGCAGCCAGCGAGAACGCGAACAAGAAGCCCCGGGACTCCAGCCCCACTACTGCCTCAACATCTGGAAACTTGCTGCGGACTGTTTCGGCTAGCAGGCCCTGGAGTAACCGGCATGTGGGGCCGTCGGATATGGCTGAGAATATGTCCCTGAAAACACAGTTTATTTTATTTTTTTAGGCCATAATGTCATCTTTTAAAGTATTGTTACAAAGTTCTATCAAACTTGAGTACTTGCAGTGTTATATCATTTATAAAGTATATTCAACCGTACCGTTTTAACCGTATGCTTAATACTTTAAAACTAAATAAGATCTTATACACACAAAAGTAATCAGTAACATGCTTTTGCATATTCCCTTTTAACTTCATGCAAAACTTACCAGAACAGGATACCCTTCTTAGGGAAGTCGGGATAGCTCTTGATCTTACTCTTGAGCTCTGCGATTCTTTTATCATAATCAGCATCCATTGTAAACGGGGTTTTAATTTAGCTTTAGTTCAAACTATTCGAAACACCTTAACATTTAGGTTAACTGATCTATCTACGCCTGCCAATGCGTTGATTAGTGAATGAACGAGTATATTACAAGATAAGCTATTATGTAATTTTAGACGTTAAGTGTTTAAAGATGTACAAGTTACAAATAATAAAATTATTTAATTGAAAATACCAGTTTAATGCGGCTAACCTATAATAATTTGTCAATGTCACTGTCACAATGGCATCTGTAGCTTTTTCAAGGTCGAATTGTTTCAAAAGATTTTAAAAACGCAGGCATTCACTTCTTTATTTAAAAAAAATTCCAAACTTCCTCAATTAAAATTAAAGTTGCGATAAAAAATTAAAAATCCCTTCTTGCGATAAAAGACGTGTTAAAATATACATCGTAAAATACGAACTAGGTTGGAACCATAAGAAAACGGAACCATGACGGACCCCTTTAGGCCAAATTTATAGCTGGTCAACCAAATCTTGTCAGTAAAAAAAAAGCGGCCAAGTGCGAGTCGGAGTCGCCCATGAAGGGTTCCGTATTTAGGCGATTTATGACGTAAAGTCCGTCAACCAAATCTTGTCAGTAGTAAAAGGCGGCAAATTTGAAAAATCGCGGGTTAGCAACACTGTGTTCGAATAATTCCAAAATGCGTGTCATCTGTGTTTTATCTGTGGAATGTGGATCGTGAACGACAGCCGTCACCTTATTTGTTTTCATTTGGTTTTCATTCTGAATCGTTTCTGTTTCAAGAGATATTTCTGCTGTCACCATTAAATACCAATACATTAAATAAGAATAAGCAAAGCTAAGGGGCCTACAATGTACAATCATGCTCGTTGATGGTAAACATTACTAAAAATTGAGGTTATGACAAGTACATACTGGAAGAACTCTTTCGAAGTTTTAAGATTATGTTCAGTTTTTTTGTTTTAGGGTTAAAAGGCATAAATAAAATTAAAACGTATGCCTAAATCTATCCAACAAGACCATAAATTGTGTCCTGGAAACCGTCCATAGGCCCACATGTCTAATATTTTCAGCAATCAGTTGTGACTATTTACAAAGGTAAACCTTTTAAACAGTATTAAGAGCCTTGATTATATCGCCGTTCTTTCGCAATATCTACCTAATCCATACATGTTTGTTGCAGGATTAAATCTTGCCCAATATAAGGCGTTCGTAGTAGAAAGTATCTCTTCAGACAATACTTACCTATGGCGGTTTATATACGTGTACAACGCAACCAAGTCGAAAAGTGCCCCTTATCTTATTTACCTTTAAATTAAATAAACACCCAAATATCAGTTGTTTTATTTTTAATATGTATATTGTACAATATATACCAATCAAAAAAATTACACAGGTATGTCATATTCATTCAGAACAGTACACTAATTTACATTAACAAGTGGCATATTATATTGTAAATAACAAATATATGCACTATCTAATTATCTGCATTTTGATATGATTTTATTTTAGTAAACTTAGAAGACATAGGGAACAAAGAGAATATAAGCACTACGATAGAGAGTTGTTTTTGATATCTTTAAATTTGTTCATCATTTTGATTAACATTGTTTTAACATCGCTTTTAAATTGTCCGTCCATGTTTCAATTTTTTTCAATAAACCGCGAGTGACAATTTGAATTGACGTACGCAGGGCGCGCTCAGCGGAAAAAAAATCTTATGGTTCGATGTACATTGCTGCTTTTCTTAGCGCAATACTGCTCTTTGAGTGTTGCCCTACTTTAGTTTGCTTTACATTGCTACTGACAAGATTTGGTTGACGGACTATATAAAAAAAACTACTTACTAGATCTCGTTCAAACCAATTTTCGGTGGAAGTTTACATAGTAATGTACATCATATATTTTTTTTAGTTTTATCATTCTCTTATTTTAGAAGTTACAGGGGGGGGGGGGGGACACACATTTTACCACTTTGGAAGTGTCTCTCGCGCAAACTATTCAGTTTAGAAAAAAATTATATTAGAAACCTCAATATCATTTTTGAAGACCTATCCATAGATACCCCACACGTATGGGTTTGATGAAAAAAAAATTTTTGAGTTTCAGTTCGAAGTATGGGGAACCCCAAAAATTTATTGTTTTTTTTTTCTATTTTTGTGTGAAAATCTTAATGCGGTTCACAGAATACATCTACTTACCAAGTTTCAACAGTATAGTTCTTATAGTTTTCGGAGAAAAGTGGCTGTGACATACGGACGGACAGACAGACGGACAGACGGACA
The DNA here is from genome assembly GCF_948474715.1 of Cydia amplana. NCBI lineage: Eukaryota > Metazoa > Arthropoda > Insecta > Lepidoptera > Tortricidae > Cydia > Cydia amplana. The sequence goes on from NC_086070.1 coordinate 22,194,589, forward strand.
GATAGACAGACATGACGAATCTATAAGGGTTCCGTTTTTTGCCATTTGGCTACGGAACCCTAAAAAAGGCGCGAAATTCAAATTTTCTAAGGGACGATATCCATTCGCGCCTACATTTTTCAAATTTGCCGCCTTTTTCTACTGTCAAGATCTGGTTGACCAAGTATAATTGGCACGAGCGCGTTTTCAACGCGCGTTAAAAAAGCGCTAGAATACATATTCTAGCGCTTTTTTAACGCGCACACCCTCCTCCTCCTCCACACCTCTTGCACACTAAATTCGATTTAATCACCAAGGTTTAGAGTCAAAAATCCAACAACGCTTGATAAAATGTGCCACCGCCATTGCCAAGCCCGCAGACTTACAATTTACTCTTTGGCCCGAAGCCGCGATTTGCGCACGAGTTTGTAGGGGGCTTTATAATAATTCTGCTGTCAAAACTGCATGAATCTAGTATTTTAACTGGATAGGGCATGAGTGGTGGGGATAACTGACAGAACGGGATAGTCTTATGTATCTTTCAGTAGGAGTAGCAGCGAAAGCGCTATTATTGTTTGTCCTTGTCACAGTCTCACATTTTTTTTATTCCGCACCGTAAATTAGTCATGAAGTTATATTTTTTAAACTGGAGCGAGTTGTCACTTTTTTTGCCATACTAATTTGAACCTTATCACCGAGACAGAAAGTTGTTCGTACCAGACTAGAGAAAACGGTCCACTTGAGAAAGAAAAACCCGAGCCCTGTGTCTCACTCGCACATGTTGCCAATGTTAAAAAGATACCATAGTGGTAGAAATTATATCAATAAACTACTGAATTTAATTACCTTCTTATACAATTTTAGTGCTTTATTCAGATTACAGTTCTGATATCTTTTAAGTAATTTGTAAATAATTATGATGCCAATATTATTAACTGATTAAACCAAGCGCATACACAGCAAAAAAAACCTAAATTTTAGTATGGTAGAATTTGTAGTAACTTTAAATATTAATTGGTATCCCCAACTTGATAACATTTCTTCAAAACACGTGAATGCGAAATTTCTTAAAAATTGTGAAGAAATGTTGTGTTAAAGGTTGTTGGAGTGAAATAATTGCTAATTGTGGAATATTGTTTCACAAGAAAGCCACAATTATTACATTTTACTATAAAAATACAAGACAACATTGTCAAACTCATTAGGGTGACTATGATGTCGGCACGTTGTGAATCGGTCTCACAGAATTCTTATTATTAACGTAGGTAATGTAAAAGTAAGTTTAACTTAATAGGTATTATGTCTTTATTTCGGCATGTTTAATTTAAGATTTGTTATAGAATAAATTGCCAAAATTTAAAACCAAAGTGCATAACTCCTTAAATATTACAGACTCTCATTTATACATAATATTTTGTTACGGAAAAGGTGTGTCAAATTGTTTATATAATTAATATAATATATGCAATCGATTCTTTATAGATAGGATACATTTCCGTCAATAGAAAAAAGGCACCAACTTTAAAAAAACGTCATATTTGCTAAACAGATCTTCAATGACGCTTACACTTAAAACAAGCAACAACGGTTGCACTCCGGGAGTGCCGATAGAAATGAAAACTCACCTCACTATGTTACCGACGCCCGGTAAAACGATACATACGTTTAGCGGAGGTATTCTATTTATTTATTATATATTATTATCATTCTCAAATAAGATCACACTTTTTCATTGACATGTTTATTTACATACTGCCATGACAACGTCAAATTATTTGAACATAGGTAAAGAGTCTTGAAAAGGAGTCCGCAACATAAATGTCAAATAACATTGAGTTTTTCTTTATTGATTTAAATGCAATTTAAATTATGAGTGGCCACCTTACGGGGCTTCCGGTCACGTGATCGCCTTACGCCCCTTACGGTCACGTGATCGCCGTACGCTGTCTCGAGTTTATCATTTTTTCCTCACCTCAAAAGGTGCCCAGTGCCGCTAAAGAAGTTTTCACTTCAAAAAGCTGAAGTGGACAAAAGGGAAGCCTACCTTTATGAACATACCATGAGTGAGTGCGAAAGAGGCCGACTACAAATGAAAAAAAACCCTGACTACTTAAAATTTCACTTTATTTACAAAATGACACACCCTACTGATATATTCCATGTTATGTTATCCTAATATCCCACATACAGATGTCTTATGGTCACCCTAATTAGAACGAGATGCAGGGCTCTAGTTTGACTTCTCATGTGGACACACTTTTTGGTCAATGTACTCGATCCAGTTTATTAACTCTAAATCCGTGAAATTAGTATGCATTATGGCGGGCAACAAATAAATTCGACCAATCATAGTGTCGCATTGCCTATGTTTTGTCCCTCACGGAGGCACGCGTATACCACTTCTATAGGATCCTACCTTCTATGCAAAACTGTGACTGTCAATGTCAACGATGTCAACATTTTTTAAACATTCCGTCTGTGTAACGACTTTATTGTTATCATCTAATTATTTATTTATATTTTGTAATGCTGAAGCTTAACATCATCTATCTGATTATATACATGAATAAATAGTGTGTGATCTTTATTGTTATTGGATAATACCCCACTTTTGCATGTGAAACTTGGGACTTTCGCGTTAAGCGACACAATGCTATCTACTTCGGATTTAGAAAGGCTAATTGCAGTGAAAAGGCGTGAGATAGAGACTGAAAAGACGCGACTGGGGCTGCCGACGCGACCAGACGTGAGTTAGACTCTACTTTATAAAGTTAGCGCGAAACGGTAACCACTAACCACCTGTTGTTTTTGTTTCGTCTAGCATATCGCACTATCGATTTTCCAGCCAGTAAGTGCCGGTGCCGCATCGACGTTGCTGCATTCGCCGGCTAATTTCTCGAATCACTGCAATTTACGTTAATTTAGTGTTTTTTATGTAAATTAGAGTGCCTGGTGGAACTTTTTGTAAACAAGTTAGCTTAGAAAGTGGTGGATATTTTATGGTGCTTTGATTGGTTAGCATAGTGTTTTAATTGTATTATAGTTGGTAAACTATTTGTATAAATTAGTCAGCTGCTGGTTTTCAACAGCAATTTCGCTATAATACTGGAAGGTTTTTAAAGGTAGGTCTATTTATGTGAGTGATATTATTAAAGCAACAAGGTGGGTATTTTTTTCATATCTCTTCAGGTCGCATGCATGATTTTAGAGTTGTAGGAATTTTACTTTTCTGTCAATTACATAAATTCATTTCAAATAGACATCCAGCTATGGATTATTTGGCCATTTTCAATGAAAATTGTTTTTTTTTTATTTCATTGAAACTAAAGATAGACAAATTTAATACAGTAATTGAGAAAAGCGCACATTGTTGGTTGAGACAGTCAATCCCCCAAAAGCATCTGAGGACCTCAAAATTTAGGTCCCTACCTAAACCAACTCTCATTCGGTTCTCTCTCTCTCTCTAACCCTTTTTTTACCCTTTGGGTGTAGGCCTCCTTCATTTTTTGCCATTCGTCATTCGGTTCAAGCATACATAAACATACCTACAGTATTTTTTATCAATAAAATATAATACCTGTGCATTTTATGCAATCACACTAAATCTGAAGTCTGAACTTACATCACTACATAGTATAAAACAAAGTTGCTTCCCTCTGTCTGTCCCTATGTATGCTTCGATCTTTAAAACCACGCAACGAAATTTGATGTTGTTTTTTTTAATACATAGATGGAGTGATTCACAAGGAAGGTTTATGTATAATTTGTTAACCCGTGCAAAGCCGGGGCTGGTCGCTAGTTATCAATAAAATCATTTCATTTATATGGGAAAATGAAAACTCAAAGTTCAACCAACTTGAAGACTGAAAGTTGAAAATTACTTAATACAAAGTCAACACACGATAAAGTGCAGGCAGGGGTCGGCAAACTGCGGATCGCCGTACGCAGCTCTTTCGAGGTGCAATAGCGGCTATTCTAGTTCTATGAAAATGTACCTACACTTGACCATCAGCTGTTCGACTGATAAGCGAGAAACTTGTGGGCATACGATTTCCATTTTCTTTCATTTTAGTCTCTTCTATCATACTCTTAGAAACACTTTCCGCCGGTAGTAAGAATCGTCAGCGATTACTTAATCTCTTTTATTTACACAGCATTTACTTTACTACATAACTACACAAACTCGCTTATTGCCTAAGCCATATACTTATAAGAAAGAAAATCGAAAACAGAAATTTCCTTATCTGCCTCTATCCCTCAATTATGCAACAGCGAAATTTTGATTTTCGTTTTTCGCGATAGGTGTGAGTTTCTTTTGACACCCTTCCTTGGAGGAGGATGTGAGGGGTCTCTTCCGCATCCCTACTGTGGAGACTGTGTCTATTCTCGCCCCACCGTGTGGGGCAGTTAAACGCCGTCATTTTGGGGACGGTTGTGCGTCAGGCTTCAGGTTTCGGACAACCCCCGTTTTAAAAGACGCGACTACTAGTACTACAACCCCTGGATTGAAAGTTGTGCGACTGAACCACTAGGATTCAATAATACGTGTAATTATCATAACTAATAAGTACAATGAAATTGCTCGGTTGAACAATGTTCATTTCCAACCCTCCTCACTGAAATATTGAGCAGGCACGGCTGAGTGGGCTGATGTGTTCGTTCCCTGTTTCTTAACCCCGTAAATGCCAAGACGTATCGATTAGACATTAATAGTTCGTTGGTCTTTTTTTGCTGTTGACATGCTCAGGTGATGGGTTATATTTTGATCGTAGGCGTAGGTAACTAACTGAATATATACCTAACCATTGACATAAAAGAACCAACTCCACAAAATACTGCTATATTTTTTATCAGCAGTGGCACTTCCGAGAGGAAATGCACGAGTTACCTTCTATATGCTAAAATTAGAAATGTTCTGTCGATTTCTGCAGGGCCCTATTATCCTCAGATCATGGGACCAAACACTGAAGAAAAAAAAAAGGAGTCTGGGCTAGTCCGGAGAACATACATAAAAATCCCGACGAATTGAAAACCTCTCTGAATCACCGAATATCCTTTTTTTTTAAACCCTTTTAAAAACTTTTTTACTGTCCACAGGAGAGCAACAATAAAGAAAATGCCGCACCAAAGTCATCGAGCGGGGAAGTGAGCGAAGAAAGAGTAGAGCAGAATGAGCAGGACAAGAAGGAGGGAGAGAGAGAGACTGAAGAGATTCCGCCCGACCTAGAGAGATATATATGGGTAAGTCAATTTGCATGGTCCTTCTGACCGATTTCAGGCCTCGACACAAGTCACGTACATCTCGACTCTCTAATCTTCCTGCTAAAGATAGGGTATTAGGTACGAGCGCATTTTGGGTATGTCAGCAAAGCACACCGTCTAAATAGTCGTAGAAAATGGATGTTGGTGGCCGAGCCAGCGAGCATTATAGCTATAGTACCTATACCTAGGGAGGCTAGGGAGGTGAATTCGTAAATGCTCCAGATCGCAGGTGTTTGGCCATAAATATGCGATCTGGGGCTTTACGAATTACCGCCCGTGGTTTGTCTAAAGTTTTACGTCTTGCCTTGGCCAGGAAGTGAGATTTTCTTCTCGCGTAGCGGGAACTTAAGGGTGACGTAAAATCTATTTTGCACTTGCCAAATAGATCTATGCAATTATTCTAATTGTTTATGTAAACATGATTGTATTGCAACGGACAAAACACCGCGATTACGCTTCCTGCGCTGCGCACGCGATCGCACCATTACATCGTCGACACAATTCACTAATCATAGATCGACCGTATCGCAAAGCGATAAGGTATATTATTGATTAGTGTATTGTTGGTACAATTTGTAGGGAAAGGAAAAATTCGCGCAGGCTGAGCAGTTAGATAGTGCATGATTGGTGTAGCATTTGAATTTGTAGATTAGTCTTAATTCGTGGAATCTAATATGAAAGTCGCCAAAATGTCAGATCCCGAAGATAGATTGTGTTGGGAGTAAGGGACAGGGACATTCGCAGATGTCCCAATGAGTCTGCACACTTACAGAGAAAGTAGCAGTATAGTATGCCTTTGATATTCAGTATACCCAGTTAATTTTTGACTAGAATCTATATCAGGGGTCGGGAATTAGTTTCTTCACGGGTCCGGTTTTTAAAATAAAATGACCATCGCGGTCTGGTCCGGTGCTTGAGTTTAATAATAAGTTAAAAATTATTTAGGTCTGCGGTCCGGATCCGGACCGCGGTCTGCCATTTAGTGACCCCTGATCTAGGTTCACGTTAGGACAGCTTCATATTCGAGGGAAATAACGTTCCGCCATGCCGTGCCTCTCTTTTAGTAATTATAGCATCCTGAACTTATATAAATTAACGTCTCTCTCTCTGTTACTTCATCAACCTCGACGCGTTTCTGGTTACCCGGTACCTATATTAATTGGGCAGGTTTAAGATAAGATAATTTATTCCATATCAATTTTACAATCATGTCGGAAATATAACTTACCTCCTGTAGGTAACCATTTGTTGTACCTATACTACAAAGTTTTAAATTAATGACAGTAATTAAGCAAAAGATACGAAGTTTTCGACAAAGTTGCTATACTTTAATTGCCCTTTACAACGAAACGTACAATTGTATACCCCGGGTGTGGCCCGTAAGTAATAAGAGCAAAAAATCAAACAGGTTTCTTGGAGTATCCAATGTTACCACCAAGTGGTCCCGATAACCACAATTCTACGCAATTATTACAATTGACTCGGAATAAATACCCCAATAGCATGTTGCGATCGCGATAGTACGCGATGAAAATTGAATACCTGAATGGGGTTTGATCTCGGAATAATAAACCAACAGGAACCGCCATTAACAGGCGTTCCCCTCTGCCAAAAGTCGGCGGCCACCGGTCAAGGAGGTTATATAAAACTAGTTGCCATACGTCATACGCCATTCAGCAAACGTCAGTCTAAGCGGAATGTTAGGAGCAGAAAATGCCGAATTGTAGCGTTTTCTCCTGTAAAAACCGATCGGACACATCTAGCGTACTTAAAGAACACGTTTCTTTTCATATGTAAGTACTATTACATGTAAATATTATCAAATAGTGCACTAATTTAGCAAAAAACTAAGAAACATTGTCAATCTGAAAGTGATACCACTTCATGGTACTAGATCTAATTTAGGGTAAAATTTAAAGAAGACTTTCTAAATATTCATTAGGTATACCTAACTTCCAATTTGCGTTGCTTATTGTTATATAATTTATATAACACATTATTTTTCTATAACACCTTATTTTTATATCAACATAATCCATTCAATGAAATAAATAGTATAAATCATAAATAACGTGATATTACCGATATAGGGTCATTGTACTAATTTCCGTCCATGCTCTAGTCTCTAGTTTTCGTCCACATGACAGATTAGCAAATAACATATTTGATATTTAATTTGCTACTTGCCAAATACATTTTTTATGTAGATAGATATATTGTCTCGACATTAAGGATTGCATTAAGTCCAAATTTGTGCAGCAATGTAGATTTATATTCAATTTCGTCAAGTGGACGAAAACAAGAGCTGGACGAAAACTAACGCACCTACCCTACTACTGTTTGAAAATTCATTTTTCTCTTAGTTTCTATCGTATATTTTTTATTTGACATGTCCAATGTTTGTATTGTAATTTATTTATTTTAAGGTATTTTACTGCCGTCATTTTCCATAAATAGGCACTTTTAATTTATTACTCTGGTATCACTCTACCATAGTTAGTGATGGGACACCATAAAAACCAATATCGATAAAATCTATATGAACATTATAAATATATTGTTATTTTGATTTATTTTTTTAGATTTCCAAAAGATGCAATAAATTTTAAACATAAGTAGTTTTCAGCTTATCAAGCCATCGAAAACCTAAAAATATTGCAATATCAGTCACGTTTTAAATATCTAAGAACTGCATAAGTAAGTTTGTAATTCCATATAAATATATGCTATTACAAAGTTACTGTTGCAGTTCTTATAAATAGTAGGTAAAGTAAAGGTACACTACGATGTATGTACGATGTGAGTATGAATAAAGATGTGTTTAGTTATGATATGTGTATACATAGTATGGGTGTGAGTACCCGAAAGAAGGACTGTCTACAAAAAGAGATGAGATCCCATCAAAAACATTACATGTAAAAAGGTGCAAGTCTCGCAACGCTTCTACTACAAAAAAGTTTTGAGATGTAATGCTAATGTGAAACCAAGTCGGTTATTTTAATCAGTGCCACCCCGGTGTTAAAACCGTATCAATAAGATATCTTTAATTTGTAATACATATAATGACTTGGCAATCGCAAATAATGCTTTACTCTTACCGTACTCGTAAATATATGTAATGCTCAAACTGCAATTAGCGCTAGCGTTATGTTCAATTAGAATTATTTTTAATAGGTGACGATGATCCTTATGTCATTATGCAGCCGTGCGATGGCCAAGTCATTATACGTAGGTTAAAGATATCTTATTGATACGATTTTAACACCCCCTGGCACTGATTAAAATAACCGACTTGGTTTCACATTAGCATTACATCTCAAAACTTTTTTGTAGTAGAAGCGTTGCGGGACTTGCACCTTTTTACATGTAATGTTTTTGATGGTTATAATTGACTAAAGCAGACAGTTAAAATTCAGTCAATAAAATATCGACAATATTATCGACAAGTCCCTCGCACTTCTACGTTTACTTAGAACTGACATCATCTCGTTCACGGACAGGGTTGTCTGTGTTTGTTCTTGTATTTGTGTGAATATAGTTTATGCTAGTGTTTGATAATTTTGTCGTGTGCGTGTGTAGCGACGCATGCAAAAAATGCATTAGTGTTTACATTATTTGTGTGCGTTCCTCGCCCCCCGCGCCGAAAACGGCAGAATTTTTCACATAGAAAATAGTGCGTGTCACCACTCCATATTGGATTATTACTCCGAGGCCCACGCTATTTTAGTCATCCGTCACATCTTGATCAGCACTTGGGAGAGCAGTACCCAAGATAGAGCTGATGCTGAACCCTGGCTGTACCTAGTGGAACTCAGGTTTGGTGCAACATAGGCCCACGCTACTTTGGTCATCCGTCACATCTTGATGAGCACTTGGGAGAGCAGTACCCAAGATAGAGCTGATGCTGAACCCTGGTTGTACCTAGTAGAACTCGGGTTTGGTGCCACATAGGCCCACGCTACTTTGGTCATCCGTCACATCTTGATGAGCACTTGGGAGAGCAGTACCCAAGTTAGAGCTGATGCTGAACCCTGGCTGTACCTAGTGGAACTCAGGTTTGGTGCAACATAGGCCCACGCTATTTTGGTCATCCGTCACATCTTAATGAGCACTTGGGAGAGCAGTACCCAAGATAAAGCTGATGCTGAACCCTGGCTCACCTAATGGAACTCAGGGTTGGTGCAACATAGGCCCACGCTATTTAGGTCATCCGTCACATCTAGAAAACCAAACCAAATTAACTTAATACTAAATTACACTAAAACTAAATGGAGAGCCTAACAAACTAGTATATTTTAGCCCAAAACCTAAAATAAATGAAGTACCTACCTATCACTAAAAAGTAAAAAATAAAATAAAATAAATAAAAAAAGAATTAAAAATTTAAAAATAAACAAAAATAAAACCAAAATATTATAACTTAATATAATATCTTTTTTTTTTAAAAGGGAACCGCCTTCAAAAAACCAACCCACTGAAAAGCACAAAATAATTTTTATATGGCACCCCTATACGTCTCCAGTCCCTATCCCGTCGTAAAGCAAATTTCTGCCAAAAAGTAATTAATACCTAATAATAAGAAAGTTAATAATCATCCGGGTAATTACTTAGTTTTTGAAGGCGGTGCCAAACCAACAAAAACATTCTTTACTACCATTCAGCAAAAAAATACGAGTAAGTAGTACCTACAAGAACTAAATTAATGAGTAAACTAAGTATGTCTTTATAATGCAAGTAAGTGCAGTTCTTCGTTGTCTAAAATATCGGTTCTCAAACATTTTGGTTTGGCACCGACTGCAAAAACTAAGTAATTACCCGGATGATTATTAATTTTCTTATTATTAGGTATTAATTACTTTTTGGCAGAAATTTGCTTTACGACGGGATAGGGACTGGAGACGTATAGGGGCTCGGAATAATAAACCAACAGGAACCGCCATTAACAGGCGTTCCCCTCTGCCAAAAGTCGGCGGCCGCCGGTCAAGGAGGTTATATAAAACTAGTTGCCATACGTCATACGCCATTCAGCAAACGTCAGTCTAAGCGGAATGTTAGGAGCAGAAAATGCCGAATTGTAGCGTTTTCTCCTGTAAAAACCGATCGGACACATCTAGCGTACTTAAAGAACACGTTTCTTTTCATATGTAAGTACTATTACATGTAAATATTATCAAATAGTGCACTAATTTAGCAAAAAACTAAAAAACATTGTCAGTCTGAAAGTGATACCACTTCATGGTACTAAATCTAATTTAGGGTAATATTTAAAGAAGACTTTCTAAATATTCATTAGGTATACCTAACTTCTAATTTGCGTTGCTTATTATTATATAATTTATATAACACATTATTTTTCTATAACACCTTATTTTTATATCAACATAATCCATTCAAAGAAATAAATAGTATAAATCATAAGTAACGTGATATTACCGATCTGGTCATTGTGCTAGTTTCCGTCCATGCTCTAGTCTCTAGTTTTCGTCCACATGACAAAATAAATAAAAAATAGCAAATTAAATATCAAATATGTTATTTGCTAATCAGCAAATAACATATTTGATATTTAATTTGCTACTTGCCAAATACATTTTTTATGTAGATAGATACTCGTATATTGTCTCTACATTAAGGATTGCTTTAAGTCCAAATTTTTGCAGCAATGTAGATTTATATTCAATTTCTTCAAGTGGACTAAAACTAACGCACCTACCCTACTACTGTTTGAAAATTCATTTTTCTCTTAGTTTCTATCGTATATTTTTTATTCTACATGTCCAATATTTGTATTGTATTTTATTTATTTTAAGGTATTTACTGCCGTCATTTTCCATAAATAGGCACTTTTAATTTATTACTCTGGTATCACTCTACCATAGTTAGCGATGGGACACCATAAAAACCAATATCGATAAAATCTATATGAACATTATAAATATATTGTTATTTTGATTTATTTTTTTAGATTTCCGAAAGATGCGATAAATTTTAAACATAAGTAGTTTTCAGCTTACCAAGCCATCGAAAACCTAAAAATATTGCAATATCAGTCACGTTTTAAAGTTCTAAGAACTGCATAAGTAAGTTTGTAATTCCATATAAATATATGCTATTACAAAGTTACTGTTGCAGTTCCTACAAATAGTACCTAGGTAAAGTAAAGGTACACTACGATGATAACCGACTTGGTTTCACATTAGCATTACATCTCAAAACTTTTTTGTAGTAGAAGCGTTGCGAGACTTGCACCTTTTTAGGGTTCCGTACCAAAAGGGTAAAAACGGGACCCTATTACTAAGACTCCGCTGTCCGTCCGTCCGTCCGTCCGTCTGTCACCAGGCTGTATCTCACGAACCGTGATAGCTAGACAGTTGAAATTTTCACAGATGATGTATTTCTGTTGCCGCTATAACAACAAATACTAAAAGCAGAATAAAATAAAGATTTAAGTGGGGCTCCCATACAACAAACGTGATTTTTGACCGAAGTTAAGCAACGTCGGGCGGGGTCAGTACTTGGATGGGTGACCGTTTTTTTGCTTGTTTTGCTCTATTTTTTGTTGATGGTGCGGAACCCTCCGTGCGCGAGTCCGACTCGCACTTGGCCGGTTTTCACATGTAATGTTTTTGATGGTTATAATTGACTAAAGCAGACAGTTAAAATTCAGTCAATAAAATATCGACAATATTATCGACAAGTCCCTCGCACTTTTACGTTTACTTAAAACTGACATCATCTCGTTCACGGACAGGGTTGTCTGTGTTTGTTCTTGTATTTGTGTGAATATAGTTTATGCTAGTGTTTGATAATTTTGTCGTGTGCGTGTGTAGCGACGCATGCAAAAAATGCATTAGTGTTTACATTATTTGTGTGCGTTCCTCGCCCCCCGCGCCGAAAACGGCAGAATTTTTCACATAGAAATTAGTGCGTGTCACCACTCCATATTGGATTATTCCTCCGAGGGTTTGATAGAATGATTGATTGACTGTAAAGTACTTTCGTAACGGCCTCTTTTCAAAGGAAAATATCATTGTTTTGACTATGAGTCTTTACAATACGCCAAGCGTTGTACAACTATAATACTTAAGTGTACTTTTTACCCGAAAGAATGGGCTAATATAGTTTGTTAAAGGACTGTCTCATTTCAAACATAGACAGAGATAATCATACACTAGCCTTTGTCTTACACTAGTACTATAGCACCTAAAAGAAAAGGATGAGTATAGTTTTTATGTTCTTATTTACTGACAATTTGGTTTGACCAACTATAGCGAGATATATTATGTCAGATCTGCCTGGATGTGTCTGGCAGACAAATCAGTCAATGTATGGCGGGAATTAGAGTCTATCTAAGCTAACTATGCACGACTTGAACATAACAATGTAAACGTCATATTCTCATAGAAAATCTCACGGATTTATGAATACTCTGTTCCAGTGGAGGATTTTCCTTAAGGCCCAGTAGGCTCGGGTCTAGGGTGGCAAGACAGGGGCGGCAGCAAGACGGTAGTCCATATGATGGGTGCTGAGAAAGGGGCGGCTAGCAGCTACCTAATAGCTACTACAAGGGCCCGGAGCCTAGCGGTGGTCAAGACTGCAAATCCGCCACTGCCTTGTTCGTTCCAATTACAGTCAGGATCCATAATAACGTATGAAACAACGCGCCAAAAGTACCTGTCACCATCATAGACTAGGAATCCTCTAGACTGAGTTTAGAGCAATTATTTCATGAAACCGATGCTGCCAAAAATACGGGGGTGCGGGGGGACGAGGTGAGCGAATCCCGTGCCGTGATTGGTCCGTTCAAAGACACGGACCAATCACGGCACGGGATTGACTCGAAGATGGAGTAAAACTACCGTATAAGTGGCAGAGGGGGTAGCGTTACTATGCTGTCTAGAGGATTCCTAGTCTATGGTCACCATGAATACTTTTCCAATTAGAGATTTGGACAGGTCCCGTTCAAAAGTACTATCTGCAATGGTTTAATTTGTTCTGTATAACATAGACATATCTCTTTTTGGTAAGCTATGAGAATATATATCTAGGTACCTACCCTAGATACTTTTCTCGCATAGTTTGATACGCTACTTTTGATGGTGTACGTACAAGTAGATACATAATAGTGTATATCTATAGGTACTACTTAAGTACTTACTTCTGTAGACGATACAAACTTGTGTATTATTAATCCGTTCAGTGATATCATTGGCAATGTCGAATCACTGAGCGATATAAATTAGGTATATCTCGTCGCCCACGCGCTTAGGTTTAAAATATAATAATAATGCCTACATGTTTGTTACTGGACTCACTGAGATTGGTCCCTCGCGTACAAGATAAGTATAGATCTCGTTTGTGTTTACTTAGGTGGTTATCATCATCCTCATCACAGCTTCCAAGGATAATATTTTAAATCTGATATGTACCCATCTAGGTCCATGTACATATGTACCTTGTCTTCGAAAAAGGGTATTGACGGACCGACAGACGGACAAAGAAAGAAAGGTGATTGCTAGTACAGTAACAGAATCACTTCTTTCTTCTTATAACTGTTCTTTTTTTACTTTTGTCGCACGGAACTCTAAAAATATTATTAGTTTTAAAAACTTATATAACTTGTACATAGGTACGACTATTGCTTTTACCCAAACTATGGCAGAAAAGCGCCATTAGCCAAGGTTCAACGCGTCATTTATCTTCCTAATAGCTTGGAGTCCTTGGGACCGGGCCCGAATTATCGGTTTGACATTGGAAACTTTGGATTGTTGCCAAAACGATGCGCCAATCTGCCAAGCCTGGAGGCTGCCTCATTGATCTGAACGATGCAGTTGCATTAAGAGCCAGCCCCGAAAAGGCCTACAGTAATGAGGACTATGAAACTCTTCGGGTTACTTTGCCATACAGCGACTGGCAGCTGTTTATCGGTGGAGGCCGTGGCTAAAAACTCTGCGTCTATCAGCTAGCCGAAGTGAAATGCAAGTCGCAGTATAGACATTAGTGTGCAAGTACCGTAATACAAAATTAACGTTAATTGTTAATTTAAGCGAAAAATAAATCTGGTCTACGATTTGTTCATACTCCTAAGGCAAAATTTTAATTTAATAAGTACAATATATTTTTAAGGGCAGAGTTTTACCCATCTTTTAAGTGATACGACACTTATTTAATCCAGCCCCTTTTATCAGCAGGTGCAGTACAAGTAAACAGTCTGCCATATCTAAAGCACATGAGCCTTTGTGCCAATATTATAGTAGTGGCGTCATACAAGTACAAGATGCTGTCACCCACACACATCAAAATTAACGTTCGCATTCGCACGGATGGATACCTACCCGGCGCGCATCAATGCGAAGTGACCTCCGCCACACACTGTACGCTGTACGCAACTTACAGCAGGTCTGATTTCCTGATTACAAGTAGAGCTTACGATTTTTTACAATCAAAAGTGACACCCTGTGGGGAAAATTGATGTCCACGGATTTCCATTTATAGTTAGAAGTTTAGAACGAAGATAAGCGATCTTGACGTGTCTTTTAATTGAAAAACGCTTTATAAAATCAGTAACTATTACTTATGAAAGCAAAGGAATGTAAATAATCGTATATGATTCATAATTGTTACATATTTTAAGTGTTTTTCAATAAAAATACACGTCAAGATTGTTTACATTTTTTCTATTGCTAAAAAAACGAACTATAAAGCGCGCGGTTGTTTTAGGTACCTATGCGATAAACGCAGCGTTAAACGCAATGCGTTTGCCCCACACCCATTTTACATCAGATAATCTAATGACACTACATGACTACATTGTTTTATGCGGTAAACGCAGCGGTAAGCGCATTGTCAAATCGCGCGCTTAAGGGTTAACATCATTTTGCATTTTGAATGCAATGATTTTATCTCAGCTAAACATAATCAGACTCAATTCATCAGAATACCTTATGCACATTGTAAATTGTTCTAAAGGGGGGCTAGTTGTTCTCGCGTACGGTTAGACTCGCATTCAGACATGAGAGCCTGCTAAAACTGGGAGTCATTAACTTAAACAAAAATAACGTCTGCGTAGTTCAGCAGACCTACTGTTAGTTTGTGGTTTCGCTGTGCACGAACAATACAGCCAGAAACAATGTAGCCGCCGCGTCAGGAGCTCGTTTTGGACCGAAACGGAGCTAACTGGCCGATCAGACATACCCAACTTACGTTTACCGCCCATCACGCTATATTAGACTCTAATGTTAACGAAATAAGTACGGTAATAAGTGATTGTTCAGTTTGACTGTTCAGTCAAACACTAACTTACTTTTACCTTTTAATTACATCATATTAGACTCTAATATCAACGCGATAAGGTGTTGTGTGCGACGGATAAGTTCGCGTGTGTTTTGAATTTGGAATCGAATCGGAAATTCAAAATGTTTGACACAAATGTTTTGTTTTTAATTTCCGTGAGTGGTTTAAATTGATGCTTAGGTATATGATTAAAGAGGTAAGTTTAAACTTAAACTTCATAGTTCTAAATTGTTATAAAAACAAATAACCCGACTGCTTAAAAATAATTGATACATATATTTTTGAAATGGTATGTTCACTAGCTTTCATTTGATACCCATATTGCTATGCTAATAATAATACAACCCCCCCCCCTTTATTTGTAGGCGCCAGTTTCAAATTTATTATACAGTGTGGAAAGATAAGTCGGGCCCTGGAGGGAAACTACCTTAAATCCTTAAGCTGGCTCATTTTACTTAAAGGAGACAAAGATGTTCTAAAACTCACTTGCCTCGCTCGGGACTCGAACCAACTAAAATTAAAAAAAAACAATCACTCCCTATTTTATTATACTAATCGATAGTATTATTATTCAGGATAAAATTTCTCTAACAAACATTTGGTCTTAAAAATAAAAATGATCGTTAAATATAACATTAACTTTATTTTAAACTTAATTAATTAATTAGATGGCCTGCAAGAAGTCCAGACCTGACGCCCATGGACTTCTTTTTATGGGGTCATGTAAAAAATGTTATTTATAAAACTTGCTATGAATCCGTTCAAGAGCTAAGGGTTGCGGTAGAAAATATTATTAGGGGCATACACCACAACACTTTTTTTTTTTTTTTTTTTTAATACCACATAGGTGGCAAACAAGCATACGGGCCGCCTGATGGTAAGCAGTCACCGTAGCCTATGGACGCCTGCAACTCCAGAGGTGTTACATGCGCGTTGCCGACCTTTTTTTAAAAACCTGTACACTCCTTTTTTGAAAAACCCCATATCGTAGACCCTCGGGAAAACCTCGGAAGGGAGCTCATTCCACAGCCGGAGCGTCCGCGGGAGGAAATTCCTCTTAAACCGCACAGTACGCGACCATTTAGGTTCTAGGGTGTGTGGATGAACACCCTGCCGATGGCGAGCGGTGCGGTGATAGAAAGCTGCCGTTGGCATCATGTCAAACAATTCTTCAGAGCACAGCCCATTGTACAAGCGGTAGAACACACATAAGGAGGCAAGGTCTCTCCTCAGACTTAAAGGTTCAATACCGCTTGTGAGTTTGGGATCATCGACGATTCGTACAGCGCGCCTTTGGATTGAATCGAAGGGTCCAAGCTGGCATCCAGGTGCTCCTGCCCAAAGGTTCACTTTGCTGAAGGCTACAAAAAATGAATTTCAACGGCGACTAATTTTGTGTAGCCGGAACGAGGGGGCTCATTTCGAACAATTTATCAGTTAAATAATTTAAGTGTAACAAATTGATAGTAAAATAAAGTTAAATGTTAGATTTAATGATCATTTTTATTTTTAAGACCAAATGTTTGTTAGAGAAATTTTATCCTGAATAATAATACTATCGATTAGTATTATAAAATAGGGAGTGTTTGTTTTTTTTTTTTAATTTTAGTTGGTTCGAGTCCCGGGCGAGGCAAGCGAGTTTTAGAAAATCTTTGAATGCAGTTTTGTTTCTTTTTAAAAATAAAGGAATGTCTCCTTTAAGTAAAATGAGCCAGCTTAAGGATTTAAGGTAGTTTCCCTCCAGGGCCCGACTTATCTTTCCACACTGTATATAGCCTATGTCACAACCACAATAGGGTATTTGACTTTGAGAAACGTAGACAACAGTTATTTTTAGACACAATTTCTATTTTAAAACCGGTATTAAACTATAAAAAGTAGGTACATAATATGATTGTGACGTCACATGCTAGTGTTTTATATAAATTCCATAGTAGCAATCGTTTTGATAGTTCGAAAAAAGAAATTGATTTGACTAGTAGTCAAATACCTACCCTATTCTGACGAATTCAAAGACACCTCAACTGTCAAAAACCGTTCAGGCGTTTGGGCTGGAGGTCGTGCCAAAGAAATGGACATACCTAACATGGGAACACCCAAATATTCCGAAATATGTTTTTCCGACTTTCATAACCTCGATTTTCATAATCCCGATTTTTTATATGTCCGAAATATCGAAATTACGACTTTGAAACCCACGAAAGAAGAAAATCACGACTGTGTTATTTCCGAATACTTAAAATCCGATTTTCATATGGACGAAAGCTTTAAGTTCCGATTTAGAAAAAATCCGAAAATATTTTTTCCGAATTTGTCTATTCCGAAAAATCATTGACCGATCGGAAATAAAGTAATTCGGTATTCAGAAATTCGATCTTTTGTAAACTCGGAATAATGAAATTCGTGATTTCAAAATAAGACTTAAACGCACTTTTTTAAGTCTAACTAACCAAAATCCGAATCGGAGCACTCCACTATCCACGTGGTCTTGTCTGTCCTACCCCTAGAGTGTATGTAAAAAGCCGGAGGCGCAGAGGGGAAGCAGCCCTCGCCCGCCGTAGCAAAGCGCAGAGCACAATGTGAGCCGAAGCGGCTGAGGCTGGTCGCCGAAGGCGAAGCTGCGGAGGCGAGCATTAGTGCCTGCGCTTTGCTACGCAAGGGCGAAGAGGCTGCTATGCCCGTAGCGCCGGAGCAGATGCTCCGTAGATGCCCGTACCGCCCAACAAAAAAACTGTTGCCAGAAAAGTGGGTTAGGTTAGGTTAGAACTGCAACCCCACGAAAACAAACTGTTGCCAGAAAAGTGGGTTAGGTTAGAACTGCGACCCCACGAAAACAAACTGTTGCCTGAAAGGTGGGTTAGGTTAGGTTAGAACTGCGACCCCCAAGAAAACGAACTGTTGCCAGAAAAGTGGGTTAGGTTAGGTTAGAACTGCGACCTCACGAAAACAAACTGTTGCCAGAAAAGTGGGTTAGGTTAAGTTAAAACTGCGTCCCCCAAGAAAACGAACTGTTGTCTGAAAAGTGGGTTAGGTTAGAACTGCAACCCCCAAGAAAACGAACTGTTGCCAGAAAAGTGGGTTAGGTTAGGTTAGAACTGCGACCCCACGAAAACAAACTGTTGCCTGAAAGGTGGGTTAGGTTAGGTTAGAACTGCGACCCCCAAGAAAACGAACTTTTGCCAGAAAAGTGGGTTAGGTTAGGTTAGAACTGCGACCCCTCGAAAACAAACTGTTGGTCGCCGAAGGCAACCAGCAAGCCGAAGCTGCGGAGGCGAGCATTTATTGTGCCTGCGCTTTGATACGCAAGGGCGAAGGGGCTGCTTTGCCCGTAGCGCCGGAGCAGATGCGGAGCACGAATCGATAAATTCGGAATTTAAAAAATGGGGATATTTAAAATAGGAGTCACGTGGAATCGGAATTCAAATTTTCGGAATAATGGCATTTCGGAATTCGTGATTTCAAAAATCGTAAATGTTAAATTCGGTGTTTATCACTATCGGAATTTTTATATTCGGAATTATGTAGTTCGGAATTTAAAAAAATCGTCTTTCTTGCTATTCGGAAATATACACTTTCGTGATTTTCGTCGTTCGTAATTACGACAGTCGGAATTTTGATGGGTCGAGCATTTAAAAAACGGAATAATAAAATTCGATATTCTAAAATTCGGCATAAAATATTTCGGAATTATGTAGTGTACCCACCTAACATGGGAACACCCAAATATTCCGAAATATGTTTTTCCGACTTTCATAACCTCGATTTTCATAATCCCGATTTTTTATATGTCCGAAATATCGAAATTACGACTTTGAAAACCACGAAAGAAGAAAATCACGACTGTGTTATTTCCGAATACTTAAAATCCGATTTTCATATGGACGAAAGCTTAAAGTTCCAATTTAGAAAAAATCCGAAAATATTTTTTCCGAATTTGTCTATTCCGAAAAATCATTGACCGATCGGAAATAAAGTAATTCGGTATTCAGAAATTCGATCTTTTGTAGACTCAGAATAATGAAATTCGTGGTTTTCAAAATAAGACTTAAACGCAATTTTTTAAGTCTAACTAACCAAAATCCGAATCGGAGCACCCCACTATCCACGTGGTCTTGTCTATCCTACCCCTAGAATGTATGTAAAAAGCCGGAGGCGCGGAGGGGAAGCAGCCCTCGCCTGCCGTACGGCACTAATGCTCTGCGCTTTGCTACGCAAGGGCGAAGAGGCTGCTATGCCCGTAGCGCCGGAGCAGATGCTCTGTAGATGCCCGTAGCGCCCAACAAAAAAACTGTTGCCAGAAAAGTGGCTAAGGTTAGGTTAGAACTGCAACCCCACGAAAACAAACTGTTGCCAGAAAAGTGGGTTAGGTTAGGTTAGAACTGCGACCCCACGAAAACAAACTGTTGCCTGAAAGGTGGGTTAGGTTAGGTTAGAAGTGCGACCCCCAAGAAAACGAACTGTTGTCAGAAAAGTGGGTTAGGTTAGGTTAAAACTGCGTCCCCCAAGAAAACGAACTGTTGTCTGAAAAGTGGGTTAGGTTAGGTTAGAACTGCGACCCCACGAAAACAAACTGTTGCCTGAAAGGTGGGTTAGGTTAGGTTAGAACTGCGACCCCCAAGAAAACGAACTGTTGCCAGAAAAGTGGGTTAGGTTAGGTTAGAACTGCGACCCCCCGAAAACAAACTGGCGACCAGCAAGCCGAAGCTGCGGAGGCGAGCATTTATTGTGCCTGCGCTTTGATACGCAAGGGCGAAGGGGCTGCTTTGCCCGTAGCGCCGGAGCAGATGCGGAGCACGAATCGATAAATTCGGCATTTAAAAAATGGGGTTATTTAAAATAGGAGTCACGTGGAATCGGAATTCAAATTTTCGGAATAATGGCATTTCGGAATTCGTGATTTCAAAAATAGTAAATGTTAAATTCGGTGTTTATCACTATCGGAATTTTTATATTCGGAATTATGTGGTTCGGAATTTTAAAAAATCGTCTTTTTTGCTATTCGGAAATATACACTTTCGTGATTTTCATCGTTCGTAATTACGACAGTCGGAATTTTGATGGGTATAGCATTTAAAAAACGGAATAATAAAATTCGATATTCTAAAATTCGGCATAAAATATTTCGGAATTATGTAGTGTACCCTATAACATACATATACGCCCGACAAAACAGACGCAGTCAGGTAATAAATTCGCGATATACCTACGATAAAATTAGGTTTTATATTTTATATGTGTCCAAAGCGCGAAAGTTTTAAATATAACTTTTTCCGGCCATGAACAAGTAGCATGTTATTCTGAAACCGTTTTCTCACAAAATTTTCAGTCCATAAAATGACATTTAGATAAAATTATCCTAAAAGCCTAGTTTTGCAGCCAAATAAAAATAATGGGCAAGTTCTGCTAAATATTTCAAAGCGTTTATTATTTCCTTATTATTTAGGACTTCTTGATTAAATAATGGTTTGTGACTTATTATAGTAATTATGGGAAAAAATGTTAGCTGCTAAACTACAGTAAACGTCGCCCAGCTATAACTTTTCTGCTGTACTATATTGTCTATATTACTTATAGCCATAGATAAGGGAATTAATTTGTCTAATGTTCTGTTATCGCCGCGCCCGCCCGGCCTCGCCCGCCATTGTTTTCAGCTGTTTTCAGGGTGTTAATTCGCTTCACTTACCGAGCTATTATAGGTAATAGGTATACCTACCTATACGCACAGGCAGACCTTTGTGAGGCATTTTATAAAGCTACCAAATTATCACAGCTACTGACATAAATCTATAGTTAGAAACTGAGATCTTAAAAACCGGAGTAAAGTACGACTCGGACGCGCCCACCGAGGGTTCCGTACTTTTTAGTATTTGTTGTTATAGCGGCAACAGAAATACATCATCTGTGAAAATTTCAACTATCGAGCTACCACGGTTCATGAGTTACAGCCTGGTGACAGTGGTGACAGACAGACGGACGGACAGACGGACAGCGAGCGGAGTCTTAGTAATAGGGTCCCGTTTATACCCTTTCCGTACCCAAAGGTAACCGTAACCCTAATAAAAACGAACTAGTTTCATCTCACTCAGAACGGAAGCTGTCCTTTCACTATATGATATGTTTCTCTACATAATTGCGAGTGTGCCTCTTTCTAACAGATAGTTGCATCCCTATCGCTCAGGATAATTTGAGTAGGTTTTCGTCTAATAGACATCATAACTTACAAACTGGATGGCTACAGCGCTCGGTTTGTACGGTACCTAAGCAAATGGAATAACTCAATGTCATGATAGGTGCGGCCGAGGTTTGGCAAAAATATACATTAATATACACGCCACGTCTGTATTCACATGATATATTTGTGTCACAAGCTGTAGGTAGGTAGTAGGTACTGGCAGCAACACACCTAAAACTCTGTTTGCTTAAAAAAAATAGATCTACAAGTCTCTATCATTAGACGCTATTGAAAAGGGTTGTTATTCTTGAGCTTGTAAAATGCCTATCCTTTTGTTCAACAAATGGAAATAACTTCACAAATTCACATAATCGTTGTCTTCGTTGTTTTAGAATAACAAATACTAACTAGTACATGTACATACCTACTATTTGTCCAGTCTGCATTCGGAGTCAACTGGGTGTAGGGTTATATTGGGTCACCATAGCATAACCATTGTTGTACATACCAATTACCTTATGGGCCATTTTTCACCCCGGAAATTATAAAACTTCACCACATAACCTCTTACGCTAATAGCAGTATTAAGTGGTTCCTTTCAGGAAATTTCCCCATTACGGCCATAAGTCATGCGTGTTTATAACCTATATGAAATATGGCAGGTACGTCCTTGACCGAAATGAATCGACTGAATAAATTACTGCGTAACCATCCCTTTCTCCACCCTAAACGAATAGTATAGGAGCTTACCTGATATATTGTCTGTAGTTATACGAGATATGAGAATTGCGTGGGGTAGGTACCCGATGCGAGCGCACGTCGGTCGCCTAACAAAAATAAATGCGTAAATGTTTGTAATGGGTATGGGAAAAAAGGTAATGTTTGTTTACCGACAATCAACCAAATCAGCCCTTTTAAAGATTTATATGCACTTCTCCATTTTATTTTACTTCTGAAATGCATAATAATATTAATAATCTGATGAAATATCATCTTGTCTTACGTGTCAGACCAAGTTAAAACACGAACTATTGTTCACTTCTTCTGACTCTATTATACTTTTTCTGGTTCTGATTTTGTATGGCGATAACCAGGAATTTCCAGTTACTGATGTTTTTGTATTTATAATTATAATAATACAATAACAATATCGGTAATGGGAGTATAGCATACCCTGGGTAGTTTTGTACCAACTACAACCAATTACCACCAAAAGCTTAAAGACCAAAGGAATTACATATTCAGTCCTTAAAAAACACGAATCCCGTCCTAATTTCGACACTAACTCTTAGCCCTACCCCGTTGCAAACTCATGGTGGCGTGCAGAGCTCACTTACAGTTTGGTGTACAGATGGCCTGATACCAACTGAAAACCTTGGAACTTGTTGTAATCACTGACAACCGTGCGAAGGAAATAGCAAATAGCTCGCGTTTTGAGAATCTAAGCTCGACGATAAGTTTGGTAATTAAAGGTGTACCTAATCATTTCAACTGGCGTATTATGGATGGAGTTATTTACATACATATTTTTAACACTGCGCGATGGAAAGTGGTGCATTAATATCTGTTCTGTACAGTTCGAATATCCTAATTCCTGGATTATTTTAAAAGTTGCTGCGTATGTTACGGTTCTCACATAATTATTAATAACTAGGTACTGATGCAACGAATAATACGAATGCCAGAAGCACTTTTTTAATTTTACGAGTATTTGAAAAAACAGCGAGACGTTGAAGAATGTGCTGTTAAGTATAAGTACGTTTTAATAAGCGCATAAAATTATCTACGTTATGTCTGCACGCCAAAAACGACAGTGAAAGAAATGTTTGTACATATAACAAATACTGGTATAGTTTGTAGCTTTCTAATAGAGCCCGAAGGCTAATCCTGTTGTCTATTGTTCAGTAAAACCGCTCGTGCCACGTGCCACAACCACCTGCATAAAAAATCGGTACTTCGGTTACTGAGTGCCGGCGAGTCGAACGCTACAGAACCAGTCTAAAATGTGTCATCGAGATGCGTAACAAAGGCGCGTTATCGGAGAGCGCACCTACACTGGTTTTTTGAGCGTTAGACTAGCCCGCGCTCAGGTGCCAAATAGAATAATTAGGACCCTTTTTTGCAGGTAAGTAGCACGTGCGGTTTTACTGAACAATAGACAATAGGATAAGCCTTCGGGTTCTACTAGAAAGCTACAAACTATACTTACCTTTGTATTTTGTCAAAATGTATTGAAATTAAATTTAATAAAAATTTTAGGATCCAAATTTATTTCTTTTTTGAATTGCTCAATGATTTTGGGGTAATTATTTTTTTCAGTGCACGTCAAGTATGGCCTTACATTATCACTGTCAAGTCAATGCAAACTTAGAGCAGACGGACTAACCCTTTTGCGAAATAGGGCGTAGCGTGCAATGGTCGCGGTGGCAATCGGCGATGACAGGCCATCCGAGCCGAGCCGAGAATGGGGTCAGGGCTAAGTCAGGGAGGTTCAGAGGAGGAGGATGAAAGAAATGATGATTTAGCAGAAAATCTATATTAAAATTTCCCTGCATTTATGATTCTCTTCTAATTAGTCGTGCACTTTTGACAGAGTGGTCGTGGTCATATCACAGTCTTATTCTGCGCCACCGCAGCTCTTGTGATCCGTCACCATGTGGCTCTGTTTTTGGTGGAGTGGGAGCAATCGTTGACTGTATTTCCTGTGATGGACTTAGGGCCAGTTGCACCAACCACATTTGACAGACTGATCAACGTCAGCCGGCGCGCCCCGGCGCCTTGCTATGAAACTTTCCATACATAAAAATTTAGCGAACTCTTTAACGATACGAACAGTTTGGTGCAACCGACCCCTCTCCATCGTGTTGGGGAGCGGCCACGAGATCTATTGCCCTTTTCCTTGCACCACCAAGCGTTCCATGGAGTCCTCGTTTATGATTAGATATGCATATTTGTTATATAAACCTACATATTAGGTAAAGCGTGTGAATGTAAACTGTCCGTCAATATTCGCAGCACGCTACGTACGGCTAATTGATCAATTACGAAGTCGCGCGCGATTTCACACGCGCTTGTGTCGGCGATCACCTGAAGGGTTCTGATTCAAGCAAACATCTTTAAAATTGCGATTGTAATTATTTAAGGATGACTCACGCCACATCTACAACCCGGGCCCCGACACTTCATTTTCTATAGAAAGCATCACATGATCACCGATCATTTGTCATAGAAAAAGTAGTGTCGGAAGTCTTTATGTAGTACTAGCGACCCGCCCCGGCTTCGCACGTGTTAACAAATTATACATAAACCTTCCTCTGGACTCACTCTATCTATTAAAAAAAAACTGCATCAAAATCCGTTGCGTAGTTTTAAAGATATACAGACAGACAGTGGGAAGCGACTGCATAAACTTTTGAGGCAGTGTGCCCGATCGAGGGTTGACAATTCTCCACCACCAATCGTTAAACCCTAAGTGTGTTGGTCTCTAATTATGAATGAGCGGTAACGAGCGACACCTAATAGAGCCGTCAGTCTCGCTGCGGCTCGCTGCTTCAGGAATTTCATTAGCAATTACTGCTCAAACACGAGCCATCGCGCACGAGTAACCAGTGGGTTATGCAGATCACTGTTAAACCGCAACGCAACGTGGACGAATAAGTCAGTCCGGAATGAAGTACCTACTTAGTTTGTCAACGGACCGTTTGAAGCTCTCGTATGCTCTTGGCAGAGTAGTGCTATGGTAATCATGGGCATCCTTCATCATCCTTGCACCGGCCCTTGGACTGTCTCCGGCCATCTCTCTCTTTTCTCATCACATGATCAAATTAATTGTTACAGGAACACGCTAATAAAAATTGGTTTTTTCCTTTTTGATTGGGTCCTTAATAAGGAACTCTAGCAACACCTAACATGATCGGTTGAACAATTTGATTGCAATCAATGCTTAGAAATAAAGGAGAAGTGGAAAAACTCAGTGCCTCAATCGAGACAATATGAAATAATATTGTGGTTTTTCCTGTTTCATGTTTCTTTTTTGTACAATAAAGTTCCTTACTACAATGTGGGATTGGAAGCTTTGTTTCCACTTTCCCTTCATTTCTAAATATTGTTGCATCTTTTGCAGACTGCTTAATACTTAAGATTTTCTTTGCATTTTTTAATAACCTGCTGTCATAGAAGTAACAAAAATCGTATCTTGTTACAGCGCTACCTAGGCCTCCCCGTAATGCTAAAAGCGGGTGAATACTCCCCCAACAACCCCCTCATACGGGCTGAGAGGCCGGCCGGCGACGCGTTACTCGGACTCGGGGAGTATGAACGAAGAAGGAACACCCTCAGGAAGCTGCGCCAGCAGCAGTACAGGGAATACCTCGACCAGGTGAGCCTCCTGTAATACTCCCCCAACAACCCCCTCATACGGGCCGAGAGGCCGGCCGGCGACGCGTTACTCGGACTCGGGGAGTATGAACGAAGAAGGAACACCCTCAGGAAGCTGCGCCAGCAGCAGTACAGGGAATACCTCGACCAGGTGAGCCTCCTGTAATACTCCCCCAACAACCCCCTCATACGGGGCGAGAGGCCGGCCGGCGACGCGTTACTCGGACTCGGGGAGTATGAACGAAGAAGGAACACCCTCAGGAAGCTGCGCCAGCAGCAGTAGAGGGAATATCTCGACCAGGTGAGATGGCTCATGATGAGATGTCACTTATAGCAGAGAGGTCGATAAACCGCGGCTCGCGAGTCACATGCGGCTTTTTGAACATGCAATGGCGGCTTTTCGACAAAGTCAAACAATTAACACTTACAGATGATTCTATTGCAATGTTCTGCCGCCAGAGTGCAGCACTATTAGCACCTATCGTAAACCATAGAGTAACTTGACAAGTTTTCACAGATAATAAATATATATTGATACATCAAGGCGGTTTGTTTACAAAGGGCCTACCGGGAAACGTGAAAATCGAAATTCGTCTGCATTCTTTATCACTCGAATATGCAAGACTGATAGAAAGAGGGGTTAGATACCGAAATTTAAATTTTCGTGTTTCGCGGTAGACCCATAGAATGTGATGGATTGTGGTAGTGGCTCCCCCGACGCAGAGTTTCACGTAATATTCTTTTAATTTCCAGCAAGCGAAAAAGAAGCAAGAAGAGAAGGAACAAGCGGAGCGAGAGAGAAGAGAGCGCGAGCAACGTGAGCGGGAGCGAGAAGAACGCGAACGAGAGAGGGAGATAGAGCGACTAGAGCGGGACAGAGTCAATCCGGAGCGGCCGCGAGCGTTCGTCAACACTGTGTTCAGTGCTACGCAGACTTTTACTAGGTGAGTTTTAGCCGAATATGCCGTTAAAATATAATATCGTAATGTTTGTCTGTTCTTATGTCACTTTACTCGAAAACTAGGTATAAACTTATATTTTATTGTATATTAAAAGGCCGTGGCAGGATAAGGGACCATCTTGTGCCTTAACAGCTATTCGGCCTGATTTTTTTTCTGATGATGGGTCACGCCATTATTAAGTGTTATACTAAATTTCAGCATTCGCCTCGTCTTATTTTTGAACAAAAAAATAAATAAATAAGATAAAATATTTTTCATGAATTTCCGTTTAAATGCAACGAATTACTTCGTGCTTTGCACATGTAGTACACTTAGTTAATACCCGCAAACCGGATGTCCCTATAAACCGGATAACACTCCATATAAAAAAAAAACAAAAATTTATGCGTCATCAATCATCATTTTTCAATTTTTTTTTCTAACTTGTGAAACAGAGACTCCTCCAATTTTTTTACTTATAATAGGCTTTTTAATGAGTTATAACATATATTTAATTCAAGCTCCTAACAATGGGGCATCACAATGAAAGCGCATCGCGTCCGCAAGCGTCTATTCAGTCTAGTGTTACATAGTTCCCTGCTGAGTTGCGTTAAACCTTTTTGACGTGTTATATTACATTTTCAGCAAAGTAGACACCGGTGTGCAGACAACTGCGGCGGGCAGACCTCTGTCGGTGGCCGTACAGACGGACGACGCTGAATTCTACAGGGTAAGCTTATAGGTTCTGCAAAGCGATTATTATTTGACAAATTGTCTTGATTGGGAACACAAGTGCCAAAGACGTCATATCACGTCAATACGAGTTATCTTGACATCAGCAGTATTCGGGCAAACTCGGCTTAGGATTGCTCCGAGCAATAGGGTTGACACAACTTGACGTCCCTTTGCGTGCACGACCACAGATAAGATAATGACTTGAATTTTGACAACCCTAAAAAGACGAAAGGGATAGCCATAAGTTAGAAAGCGATATCATGGTTCGACCTTGAATCGCTGTCAAACTTTTTTTTATAGGAAGTGTCCTCTCTATACGGTAGTACTATTACTTATTCTGTGACATAATAAGTCGCGCATAGATGGTAGGATCCTAATAGATGTGGTATACGCGTGCGTTCGTGAGGGACAAAACATACGCAATGCAACACTATGATTGGTCGAATCTATTTGTTGCCCACCATAATCCATACTAATTTATGGTGGGGAATAAAAAAAATGTGAGACTGTGACAAGGACAAACAATAATAGCGCTTTCGCTGCTACTCCTACTGAAAGATACATAAGACTATCCCGTTCGGTCATTTCCCCCCTGCATGAGGGGTATGCAGTTAAAATACTAGATTCATGAAGTCGCACGACTTCATACATCAAGCGCAACATGACGTAAGGAGTCACTAGGTATGTTAGAATAGTATCGGTATTAGTTTTTTTCTACTCCCGTACCTTTATTTGTCATTTAAAAGGTCGTACACACACCTTTAAACTACTATGTTATAGTTGTCAAGACAAGTCTTTAGTCTATTCCCCAAAAAAGTATTTGTGCATACACGCAGTATCTTTTTGTTACTTTTACGATACTTCGTGTAATCACCATTTAAAAAATATTGTATGAAATACATTGTTGCCAACCTAATTTTAATTGTCATCTCTGACAGATGAGTACTAAGTGCATTGCTGCCAATTTACAAAATATTCATTAGGTTCTATAGTAGAAACAATAAAATTGCTTCAGAAGTCAAAAACGCGCATGTGACACCCGTGATATAGCAAGATCCATAGACTACGAACACCGCTTAGCGTTGCTTGTTAGTCTCCATAGGCTACTGTGGCCAAAATCGAGAAAAAAAACTATCCAAAATTGTAATTTAACTAAGAGCAAGTACCAGGGCCTCATGAGTTACAAGAAGGTGTCGCTGACCAACCGGCCGTGGGGCGCGGGGCGCGGTGGCCGGGTTTGGTTTGTTTACCTACATATATGTCCTATATGATTCCACTTGTTTAAAGTATTATTTTTGTTGAATGAAAAATATTTGTTTTACAATTTTTTTTTTCAAAGTAAGTGCTTGGTCGTAGAAAAAGTATTGTATACAACGTTGTTTAACTGAGTCAAAAAATACTCGTGGCGTCTTTATTAACACTCACGCCACTCGCCTTTTTTGACCCCTCTTAAACAACGGTTGCAAAAAATACTATTACCTATTTTTTGGCTAGTGTAAAACAAGTTTAATTATAATTGCAGTTATCGTCTCCGCCGTTATGTCCGCTGACGCAGGCCGAGCGCGAGCTGTCGCCGCGCACGGTGGCGCCCGAGCGCCGCAGCCTGCCCGACCTCGAGCGTGAGTTGTTACCCACAGCGCCACTCGCACCATTCCACTAACCCGAGGTTAACTGGTTAAACCTGGAGTTATCAGTACAAAGACTGAGTTAACGGTTTAACCGCTTAGCGCCACTTGCTCCCACTAACTCGGGGTTAAGCGGTAAACCGTTAACCCAGTGTCAAATTGTACTGGTAACCATGGTAACTCCAGGTTTAACCGGTTATCCCCGGGTTAGGGGAATGGTGCAAGTGACGCTTACAAAACTTTTTACTTTTAATCAGAGTTGTGTATATTCGGTTTTTGAAGAGAGTCTCAATTAGTCAAGATCGTTGGATTTTATTTGGTTTGGCCGATTTGGGAAATTCTTTTGTTACCTGAAATGAAAACCATTAATTTCCACTGACATGGGGACAAATCGGTAGGTTCGTTGGCCTCCGTTTGATCCGTACTAAACGCTACCCTGTTCGTATGTCGTTTATTCTAAAAGGACCTTTGATGCGTTCCATCGCGCGTAGAGTACAACGTTAACTGGAGACCTCGGACTTATAAATGAGATAAAGTATAACCGTTAGGTGTCCCTTATATTGCGATTTTTAGGGTTCCGTAGCCAAATGGCAAAAAACGGAACCCTTATAGATTCGTCATGTCTGTCTGTCTGTCTGTCTGTCCGTCTGTCTGTCCGTCCGTATGTCACAGCCACTTTTCTCCGAAACTATAAGAACTATACTGTTGAAACTTGGTAAGTAGATGTATTCTGTGAACCGCATTAAGATTTTCACACAAAAATTGAAAAAAAAAAACAATAAATTTTTGGGGTTCCCCATACTTCGAACTGAAACTCAAAAATTTTTTTTTCATCAAACCCATACGTGTGGGGTATCTATGGATAGGTCTTCAAAAATTATATTGAGGTTTCTAATATCATTTTTTTCTAAACTGAATAGTTTGCGCGAGAGACACTTCCAAAGTGGTAAAATGTGTGTCCCCCCCCCCCTGTAACTTCTAAAATAAGAGAATGATAAAACTAAAAAAAATATATGATGTACATTACCATGTAAACTTCCACCGAAAATTGGTTTGAACGAGATCTAGTAAGTAGTTTTTTTTTATACGTCATAAATCGCCTAAATACGGAACCCTTCATGGGCGAGTCCGACTCGCACTTGGCCGCTTTTTAAAGTTAACAACGCATATCCCCTGAATATAACAATACTACTCCAACACACCCTGATTTTTTTTTCAGGATATTCCAGTAACAAGAACCCGTGCCGACTTACAACTGAAATTTCCATACAAATTACTATAGATAAATTTGACCTGACACTAATTTGATAATTTTTCATTGGTTTTGTGTTCGCATCGAGATTTTTTTGTTAAATAAAGTTTATAAATATGGCAATATTATACAAAACCGACATGAAAAAAAAAGAAAAAAAAAACATTTTCATACATAAAAAATAGTTTATTCAGAGACCATACTTTTATATCCGCAACGCAGGCTTCGTCAGGTAAACACAAACTTACAATCAGCTACAGGCATCGTCACAAAAAACTACAGCGATAAAATCCGCAACAGGCTTCGTCAACTCACTCTAAAAATACACATTAATAACAAAAAAAAAAAAAAGAAAAAAAAAAAAAAACCTACAAATAAAATACACCCTCCAACTCACCGCCAGCAGGCAGTGTACCCAGCAGGCTGGCCGCATTTCCCCGTTGAATAGCTATACTAATTCTCTGGGCAAAATACTGGCCTGCCCTCTGGTCACCCGAGGCATCGACCAAACGCGACGCCAAATCCTTAAATAAGCGCCGGGCGCTGGGCCCCCACGACCCTAACGTTTCGACCCCAAAAGGCTCAAATATGTAGCCACTGCCGAGAGTGCTGTACTTGCGCCGTTTGTTATCCTCGGCCGTCGTGGCCGCATGACCAGCACCAGAGCTAGTGTCCGGTAAGTGGGACACGGCAAAAGTGTCTACACACGTTGCATCCCAAACCAGAGGCCTCCCCATACTCCAGGGCACCAGCGTCATACCGTCGGGGGGTTTCATACATTGTATGGGAAAATCTCATGAAAGTCGGCACGGGTTACAGTTACAGGAATGACCTGAAATATTTGTACAGTGTTTTGGGATAAAAGAAACTGATTTAGGGGGTATGCGTTATTTATTTCTGAAATTGTAAAATAAGGGCCACCCTAATAACGGTGTATATGTCATGGTGTTACAGAGCCGGTATGCCGTGCAGCGCGCGCGGGCGGGCCGCGCTACAAGCCGTCCTTCTTCGACGCTGACGCTGTGCAGCAGCGGAACGACATGGCCGAGAAGGTACGTAATTTCGTAAAGTGGACGAAAACTAGCGCAATGACCCTTTAACGCAGGAAGTCGAAGCAGGGCGACTTCCTGCGTTATAGGGTCATTGCGCTAGTTTTCGTCCACTTTACAAAATTTGAATCTAAACCTACATTGCTGCACAAATTTGCACTTATTGCAATCCTTAATGTCTATTCTATCTACATAATAACAATATTTCGCAAGTAGCAAATTATACATAAAATATATTATGTGCTAAAATGACACTGTCTTTCCGTGAAATGGACGAAAAATAGAGCATGGACGGAAACTAGCGCAATGACCCTATATCCCTTGCGTTGCGTACTACGGTACTACGAATACTATATACTACGAGATTAGTGCTGCATCACATTGAAGTTGACGCATGATATTGACGCTTGGCCTTAACCTTTTCGACGCCGTGTCAAACATAAAAGCTGTCACTCAGACGCCACTTCACCGAAGTGTCAAAACTAAAATTGAACTTTATGCATATGCATGTAGGTCTATGTTGCTCTGTGGTCTGTGACGGATTAATCCGTCGTTGGCGTCGGACCTGCGGTTCGGATATATCCGTCGTTAGCGTCTAAAAGGTTCAATCCTTGATCTCCAACATAGAGAAAAAAATACATAGAGTGCTCACTCCATACATCAGTTTTAGTACCAAAAAGACTATTAGCATCTAGCATCGAGTAGCGGAACTATCAGTACTGCTACTTGACAATAGATGTAGCACCGACCGGAAAGTCTTATCTCAACAGCATAAGACTTTCCGGTCGGTGCTACATCTATTGTCAAGTAGCAGTACTGATAGTTCCGCTACTCGATGCTAGATGTTGACACTGAAATTAATAGTCTGAACTGATGTATGGAGTGAGCACTCTTGTCTTACTATATTTCTCTATGTCTCCAATATATCATACATAATTATGAATTTCGCCCCACCACACGTAACAGTGTCATTAGGAAACGAATTTGAAGAAATTTCCATAGATCTTACATATTTCTACTATGAATGACTCTGACATTGTGGTGCCATTTAACTGTTGGTTTACAAAGTTTACATTGCTTACTGTTGTTTGTTTCAGGAAGCTGCGGCTAAGCGTCAGTATTACCAGCAAGAGCTCAAGAACCAGATACTTGAGCAGCAGCGTATTCGGGAGGAGAGGAAGGCGAGAGAAAAGTAAGTTTTCATTGTGAAAAGTGTCCCTCCCTAGCCTCAGCTGGCGACGCCCTTGCCAGTACTATCAGCCTGTCAGTAGGGTTGTTGAATTTATAACTAAATCTAGTTAAATAGATATTAAATGAGCAATTTATCACAGTACATTGAAAACTTAAAAATGTATATGGGAATAATAAAAAAATACAAATCATTAAAATTAAAAAAAAATTAACTTCCAAATAGGAAAAACAGAATGGTGCCATTCGATTCCTTACATTTTATTTAAAAAATATTGTATAGCAACAATATACATAAACGCAATATTTCACATACAATATCGCAATTTTCTTATTTTCCATACATCGAAACGGCTTCTAACGTTACATGGTGACGTCACGATGTATTGCCATTTTCTTAGAAGCGTTTCGTCAGTAAAGTGCGGGTTCCAAACTTTAACCGACATTTTATGGGTCCCATAAAGACATTTGATCCTCAAAACAAACATGATCGACTGATACCATTAATAAAAAAGATGTCATATAAGCTGTTGTTCGGAACTGTCAGCTTTTGCGTTTAACTGTCAGGCCGATATCGTCCGGCGGCCTGGTAATCAGTGGGCCCCTGAACGGAGGTTAACTTGTGAACTGTGTCGCAGGCTGTTGGAGGCGGCGGAGATGCGGCGGCTGGAGGCGCAGCTCCGCATGCTGCGCGGCGCTCAGGAGCTAGAGCTCAACAAGCACAACGCACAACAACACCAGGTAATTCATTTAATTTAAATAAGGTCCCAGATACCGCTGGAGCAAAGAGAATTTGAAATAGAGGCGGATTGTCAAAGTAAATTATGTAGCCACAGTAAATTCACTGCCATCTTTTGACAAAAGATTAAAACTGTTAGATCGCCATTTGACTTTGACCCTTATTCTTTCACTGATATGTGGTAATTTGTTAAATATTGAAATTAACGCCATCTACCCGAGCGTAGGCCAAAGGTATGGTGCAATATTTTCGAGCGATGGCGCCATAACCTTTGGCCTACACTACACTCTATCCTAAATGCGTCACAATTGTCACAAAACTGTCAATTTTTTTCGGACACTTTTTTTTCTTTTTAATACGATAATCCTGATTCTGAGTAGAAATAACCCAAAACTAAATGGCATTTCGCTAAAAAGTAAATGATACACTTTTCTCTGAAAATGCTCATACATAGGTAATACAAAGGAACACTTAGGTCCGGTTGAGGTTGGAATCATCGGATTGATTAACCTAACAGCTGAGAACTTTAAGCATAAATTAATCTAATTATATACATTGTATCCATTTATTAATTCGTGCCAGCTTTGCGCAATCAATCTGTATGATAAAACATGCTATTCTATCTTTCAGATGAAAGAAAACGCAACAGACTACGAAAAGAAGCGAACGGCGCTACAAAAAGAGATAGATTTAGAGCAACAGACGCTATTACGCGCGCGCGCACACACGCACACCTCGCACAGCGACGGCCTGCCTTCCAAACCCTCCAAGATACCCTTTTACTACCCCTCGGTTCACAAGTCCAAGGAGAAAAAACACTTCTCAACCAATATCCCTGACAATTCAATTTTTTCACCGAACTACGATGTCGACAGCTATCTGCGAAAAAACCTTAATCCTTCCAAAGAAATGCTCAGCCCTCGCCTAGACACCGCTAGCTCAGAATGCCTCGCTTCCAAATACCTCGGCCGGTACGACAGGGAATCTAGGTTAACAGACAAAAACAGTGAAGAGGCTAGGTTAAGTAAAGGTAAGATAGTAGTGGAAGCGCTAGTCCACGACCGTCCGAAATACGAGCGTAAAGAAAACGATAATCCCATACCAGTGTTAAGGCATTCGCCGGTCAATGTGAATACTGTGCAGAAAAACACAGATTTAAGTAAAGCGATGCAAGTAGTAGACGATAAGTGGAAAGTGCCTGTGGTTCAGAAGAACATTCTGAAGAGTTTGCCAAATGAGGAAGGTAAGAGTGTGAGTATACTCACGCAGTTGGGGTCCATTAGGAGGCAACTGCAACTAGAACAGTTGAAATTGGATAAAATGCTGACGAAAGACAGCGCTTGAGGTGCTAAATTATGTTTACCAAGTGCAGATTTTACTAAACTGCCGTCCTCAGAAAATATGCTTGCGTCTAAATACTGGGAGATTTTGGGGTCGTGATCCTGAATATGTCAAAAATATTTTAAGATGGTTATACTAAACGAATTTCCGCATGGGACTATAGCCACCAAATTAAGGAAATAAATATATGTTGAGGGCCGAAGTAGACGAAACGTATGGGCCCAGGTGTATATTTATATTCACAATTTTCATATCGGCCCCTTGGGAAGCCTTGTTCAGAATTACCATCTTAATACATTTTTGACAGGGTACACGACCCCAAAATAACCCAGTATCAAGCAGATTATTTGAAGCAAACCACAGACTGAGGTTGCAAATTAGATACCTAATGTTACCCGCATGTCTAACATGCTTTACTAAAAATAGCTGCTGGTGCATATAATGGCCTATAACCTAATTATAAAAGAATCCATAATGGTGTACCTATATTAGTCGCATTAATGTCTCAACAATATGTGTTTATTGTATATTTTTGCATTTAAATAGTTCTCCCAGGCTATGTTCTACAAGATCTCAATTATTATGAGACACGTATCTAATCTATCTAATACCTTTAAACGAGCAATTCTTGTTTATTTATTTATTTATATATATATATTTCGGGGATCTCGGAAACGGCTCTAACGATTTCGATGAAATTTGCTATACGGGGGTTTTCGGGGGCGAAAAATCGATCTAGCTAGGTCTTATCTTTGGGAAAACGCGCATTTTCGAGTTTTTATATGTTTTCCGAGCGAAGCTCGGTCACCCAGATATTACTACGTTTATGTACCATCAAATATTTCTCCAACCAAACTATGAGAGATAATATTTTGTGGAATCCTAACACACATTAGATATAAAATATAATTTAAATTATTTGTATTAATTGAAAATAATAATACGTGTCCGTAGATTAATAATGTGTATTAAGTTCAAATGGTTAATTTTATAAGTTTACTAGAACAATGAATACAGATTTAAATATTAATTAAATAATGCCAAAGTTAATCTGCATGTCAATTATTTTTTTATATTAAGTTTTAGCATGTCTAATTCCAGTTAAATGTTAAGTTTTAACTATTAGTCAATAAGCAAGTTTTAAATACGAATATATTTGTCATTTTAAATTTTAATCATTTTAAGCTTGTATTTATTTAATTATTTTATCTTGGTTTACATATTTCCAAGTAAGGTGGCGATTCAAACTATTTTAGACCAGAAATCGACTATTTGTTATCGGCACCTTGCACTCATTATTTCATTTTTTTAATTAAATATATTTAAATTGATGTTTTCATTGCTAATCTAGCAGTGCCAAAAACAACTATTTCTTCCTAGTTAATGGGGTACTAATTATTAAAACAATGCACCAAGTTTCTTCTATTATCTTGTATCTACTTACATAAAAACAAAAATTGAGTTTTGACTTATTGTTAGTCTCTTGTTATTATTGACCGATATTTAACACATTCACTGCCAGCGCGAGCTACGCACAATGAGCGTAGGGAAAAACGGTATGTAGCGAAAATCGTCTACGAACTGAGAACCCGCCTAGCGGGTCGCTGGCAGTGAATGTGTTAATTCTACGCCCCAAAACGCTATCTAACGTAGAGACAATTTTCTTAAACCTAGTTCATACCTAAACTACATAAGTCGCAATTGTATGTATACGTAAGGCACATCAAATATTGGTGATTTTAGTCCTATGCCTTTAGGAGCGGTATGTAGATAATTTATAGGGTTACACTGAAAATAGGCTGTGAAATTGCCTATAATACGTATTATCGAAAGTTTCACGAAAGCTGGCGCGGATTTTACGTATTTTGATAGTTCATTATTGTGTTCATGTCTGTCAGACGTGACATGAACACATATCCTAAGCGATTCAAGCTTTGACTATAGCAGGTAATGACAGAGCTTGTATGATACGGTAGGAGGTAAAAGCTACGTAAAATCATTATTTTTGTATTTTGCTACTAGAAGATATAGGTATTGA
Source organism: Cydia amplana (assembly GCF_948474715.1). Classification (NCBI taxonomy): domain Eukaryota; kingdom Metazoa; phylum Arthropoda; class Insecta; order Lepidoptera; family Tortricidae; genus Cydia; species Cydia amplana. The sequence continues at coordinate 22,231,580 of NC_086070.1, forward strand.
AATAGTTTCGCTTAATATTACAGGAAGTCAGTGTAATGTAATGTTGTTATGTTATTGCCAAAAACATTGATTAAATTAAAAGGTAAATAAAGTTATCAAAATGTACTAATCACCTTGTTCACATTCAATATTGCACTTGTAACAGCTTTATAATGTACCTACAGTCCCCATCAGATATATCGGAGCGCCCACGGTGCTCACAAATATCTGAACACGCCTCTATTACCAATGTGTTAGAGAACATCAGATACTTTTGACCACCTTGGTCGCTCAGAGGTCTGATATCGACTTTGCAGCATTTATTGTTTTATTCACTCAGACATATCCATTGCAATGTTAGTGCAATAGTTGTGTAGAAAATTATAATAATTTTATTCAAATAAAAATTTTGGAAACATCTGGAGTTTTCTTGGTATATGCTTTTTAGTTTACAAATAAATTAAACAAAGTTCATATATATTTAAAGGATTTAAATAAGATAAAGTTATTAGTTTTTAAAATGTTTAATAAATGAAATTGGCTTTGACGACAAATTTGACAACTCCCAAATTATATTTTCCTGCCACTAATTTATATATTTTTAATTTTATAAACTGAACAAAAAAAACGAAAAATAATATACTTAATCTCAAATAGGTAATTAATTAATTAAATCGTATGGCAAGATTCGAGTCGCTTAAAGTATTATTTATTACTTTCTAATAGGTAATTATTTCAGTTATACAGTAATGCACTGTATAATTTAACAGAGAAGTCCTAGAAAATTCGAAAGCTGCCGATAAACCACATTAGAATACAACTTCTACTATGTATACCTTCCTTATGGGCAAAAACGTAACATACGTAAACGTAACGTAGTATACGTAAACTGCTGCGCTCGACAAAACCTTAACATTTCCAAAGTTAGTTCAAATGGATACCTTATTGCTTTAGGATAAAGTATACAATTGACGAGTTTTAGATAAGCACGGCAGTGTACTTATTTTTTATATGGATTACGATAAGGCGGATTTGATAAATTACATGCTAATTTTACACAAGAGTTTTTCATACACATATGTGACGTTATCATGAAAAGGGACCTTATTGTCGATGGCGCTTACGCCATTATTAACGATGCTCCGAAATAAATACAATGCTGAGCGACGCTGTGCGGCGTAAGCGCCATCGACAATAAGGTCCCTTTTCATAGATAATGCCCCATATACTAACTTGTACTTTATCAGCAGCTCCGAAGACGTAAGTACACCCAGATTTGCCATACATCCTACCAGTCCTACTACTATCAGTATAAAAGATTATCTAAGTCTAAGACCTTAGATGGCTGGCTATATACACGGGAATAATTTATCTGTACCATAGAGAAATATAGTAAGACAAGAGTGCTCACTCCATACATCAGTTTTGGTACCAAAAATACTATTAATTTCAGTGTCTACATCTATGTATTTTTTCTCTATGTCTGTACAGAAAAATTTCTCGTTTATATCTTCACTCATCAACTTACATTATTGGATACAAATATAAAATCATATGGTAACCTTAGGTACCTACACAATTTTAGTATAGGCTATATTTAGTAATAATGTTCGGTTTATGACGAATAAATCTTTTGCCTGGTATTTTATAGACAAGAGACTTCAGGCCTTTAACTTTTTACGCTTTAGCACTGGCCAGTGGCAGTGAATACTAAATCTTATGTCATTACCATAAAGTTTATAATATTCCAACAATGATCAGTGCTAAAACACAAAAAGTAGCGTATAAGCCTCGGATAAACTATGTCTTGTTTTATTCATAGGACACATATATGACCGTTTAACTGTAGGATTTTTTTCTGGGATTCTGTGGATTCTGTGTGTTTGGTTTAACCCCTCGAGTGCCAGGTATTGGCAAAGTAAAAACCTCCCAAGCCCGAGGGGCTTTTGACTTTTCATACAATTGTATTTGTATGAAATCGCGGTACTAACGGGTATATTTTGGACGTCGAGGGGTTGAACTCTAAAATTTTAAAATCGATATAAAACATCATTGGCCATTCAACATTGCATAATTAAGATACTTATGAAAAAAAAAAGAATTATAGATCTATACGATACGTTTTAAAATAACACCTTTTTTATCCTGGGGTTCCATTTATAAAAATATATAGTTTTAAGATTTGAGGGCTCTCTCTAATGTTAGAGTTACATACAGCTATTTTTAATATTGAGCAAGACACGATAATTTCTTCACCAGATCTTTCAATATTTTATGTATTGTCTTTTTTTATCCTTGATACTAAAACGACAGATCAGTTAGATTGGGGCAATCCAACTTTCATTTAGGATATAAAAACAACGTTTATATGACTTATAGTATATGAGGTTTTTGGTTTTGTACGTAGCTTCGTTTCCATTTCGCCGCCGCCGCTATACTTACTCAACCTCGTATCTGCAACACTCATTTGATGACAAAAACACCCGTATTCCGAATGAAAGAAAAGCGACATTTCCATCAAATGATTGTTGCAGATATGAGGTTGAGTAAGTATAGCGACGATCTGTCCCCACGTCGTTCATAAGGAAGCATAGAGAAAAAATACATAGAGTGCTCACTCCATACATCAGTTTTAGTACCAAAAAGACTATTAACATCTAGCATCGAGTAGCGGAACTATTAGTACTGCTACTTGACAATAGATGTAGCCACCGACCGGAAAGTCTTATGCTGTTGAGATAAGACTTTCCGGTCGGTGCTACATCTATTGTCAAGTAGCAGTACTGATAGTTCCGCTACTCGATGCTAGATGTAGACACTGAAATTAATAGTCTGAACTGATGTATGAAGTGAGCACTCTATGTATTTTTTTCTCTATGGCGGAAGGGAATATGCAGTTACCATATTGATGCCAATCCGGACGCCGCTCCGGGTTGCGAGTGAGACAGAGCTCTATTTATAGCGAGCTGCAAAAGTGCATGGACACAATGTCAATGAATTCATTTAGTGTCCATGCAATTTTCCAGTCGGGTGCACAGTCGGCATGAAATAGCGGTCAAAGTGGTCAAACATATCGGAACACCTTATTTCTATGTTAACAAAAGTGTGGTACAATGTATTTGGCCACTTTAGCCGCTATTTGATGCCGACTGTGCGTAGGTTTATACCTAGTGATGTCTCACTCGGATAATATTTCGTTCCTATTTCAGGGTTCGAAATTATCCAGATAATTATAGTCTTTGATAATTATTCGATAGATATCGGATAATTATCCCAGGTATAGATGGTGCTGTATTTATTTTCTTTGAATTCTTCGATAGTAAAAAATGATTGGGGCGTTTTTTATATTTTAGGTTTAAAATTTTAGGATATTATCAAATTGATAATTATCAGGCATAAAAATCACGATAGTTATCAAGATAACTATCATTGATAATTATCATTTCGAACTCTGATCTATTTAATAATACGTATACAGGGTGCCCGGTAATTAGTGGATAACCTTCTAACCACCGACAGAGCACCTTAGGCTGGTCCAGAAAATGCACTTATAGGTCTAGTAAAAGTTTCGTGGTTTTCGAGATAATCAAACTTTTCTGTCTTTTTTAATTGGAGCTAGCCATTAAAAACCACGAAACTTTTACTAGACCTATAAGTGCATTTTCTGGACCAGCCTAAGGTGCTCTGTCGGTGGTTAGAAGGTTATCCACTAATTACCGGGCATCCTGTATAGCGACCCGCTGACACCTGAGCGGCGGACGCCGCATCCAATATTCAGACCGCCATGAAAACGAAGCTATCGGCGAGTATTAGCTACCTAGCCGTCGTGTCTCAGGAACTGTTCGAGGGTAGGTCCGTTTCTGCCGAGCGGGTCCCTGGGGAACATGATCATGTCCTGGACCCAGGTGAAAGGCAGCAGCCGGCGCTCGATGGTGGCGCGCCAGCGCGGGTGCTCGAGCGCCACGTCCCGGTAGTTGTCGCCCGACACGATCACGCCGTCGACCGCCGACGCGTACTGCACTATGTACCTGCGGGCCATGAATCTAGTACACAGACAATCCAACCTCTAGACATAGCATACTCGCGCTACCCCCTCTGCCACACATACGGTAGCGTTACTCCATCTTCGAGTCAATCCCGTGCCGTGATTGGTCCGTGTTTTTGAACGGACCAATCACGACACGGGATTCGCTCACCTCGTCCCCCCGCACCCCCGTATTTTTATTTTATTTATTTATTTAAACTTTATTGCACAAAAGAAAAACTTATCGTACAAAAGGCGGACTTAATGCCAAAAGCATTCTCTACCAGTCAACCTTATTTTTGGCAGCATCGGTTTCATGAAAGAATTGGCCTAAGCTCAGTCTAGAGGTTGGATTGTCAGTGATCTAGTATAACTGGATTGGGCATGAGTGGTGGGGATAACTGACAGAACGGGATAGCCTTATGTATCTTTCAGTAGGAGTAGCAGCGAACGTGCTATTATTGTTTGTCCTTGTCACAGTCTCACATCTTGTTTTATTCCCCACCGTAAATTGACCACAGTGATTGGTCGAATTCATTTGTTGCCCACCATAATGCGACGCTGTGATTGGTCGAATTTATATGTTTTGTCCCTCACGGAGGCACGCGTAGACCACTTCTATAGGATGCTACCTTCTATGCTGCGGGCATATCGTATTGACATAGACTAAGAATCCTCTAGACGAAGTTTAGAGCAATAGGCTACATGACTAATTTTCATTTATGGTATCAATCGATCGGGTTTGTTTTTGGGATCAAATGTCTATATGGAACCCATTGCATTAAAGTAACACAAAAGTCAGAAATTGTAGTCAAAAGCCGACAGTCGCACTTCACTCGCGAAACGCCCTATACAAAACGGCCAGGGGCCGTGACGTCATCGCCCATCTTGTAGTATGGACAAAACAAGAAAATTGCGTTTTTGTCGGTGAAATATTGCGTTTATGTATATAGTTGCTATACAATATTTTTTTGGATGAAATGTAAGGAATCGAATGGTACCCTTACTTTTATCGTTTTTGGAAGTTAAAAAAAAACTTAAATTTTGTAACTTTCAGGTCCTGTATTTTTGTAATTTTTCAATATTTTATTTTAATATCCACATTATTGTGATAAATTGCTCGTTTGGTATCTATTTTACTAGATTTTGTTATAAAATTCAACATGTCATCATCCCTATTATTTCATGAAACCGATGCTGCCAAAAATACGGGGGTGCGGGGGGACGAGGTGAGCGAATCCCGTGCCGTGATTGGTCCGTTCAAAGACACTGTGCGTATTGAGGTACTAAATCAATTCGAAACGAAACATATGACTGATAACCTCTAGCGGCTCTAACTTCACGGTCCCATAGAGAAATATAGTAAGACAAGAGTGCTCACTCCATACATCAGTTTTGGTAACAAAATGACTATTATTTTCACAGTCGACATCTAGCATCGAGTAGCGGAATTATCAGTACTGCTACTTGACAATAGATGTAGCACCAACCGGAAAGTCTTAAGTTGTTGAGCATTAGACTTTCCGGTCGGTGCTACATCTATTGTCAAGTAGCAGTACTGATAATTCCGCTACTCGATGCTAGATGTCGACTGTGAAAATAATAGTCATTTTGTTACCAAAACTGATGTACGGAGTGAGAAATTTATGTATTTTTTTCTCTATGACGGTCCTATTAAGGAGTATTACTGCAATGTTTTGCCGCCAGAGTGCAGCACTAGCGCCTTTTGTAAACCATAGAGTAACTTATACATATTGTGCCTTATCCTGTTTTTTGACAAGTTTTCCAAGACAATAAAATATGACATTGATACATCAAGGTGGTTTGTCTACCGGGATCCGCCAAATCGAAACTCAGCTATCTGCGCCTTTATCGCTCGAATATGCAAGAGTGATAGAGAGGTTAGATAACAAAATTTCGACTCTCTCGTTTGCGGCAGACCCTTAGATTGTGACTGATTTTTGTCAAAGTGACTTACACCCTAACTCAGTGGCTTTGGTCGCTTTCTGCATTGATAAAAATCAATCAATTGTCAGTCGGTAGTAGGATTTTATTGTCAGTTGCGACTACTGAAAACTTTCCTAAAATTTGTTCTTAACATGAAATAAAATTAATACATTCACCACCAGACAAAAAACGGCGCACTACCCCAGAAACCGGTCGTATACAGGGTGGATTTTCTTTTTGGGTCAGTGAGGGCAGCTACCAGATCCCGTGCTGCTACGAGAAAACGGTATAAGAAGACCTTCCCTCGATTTCAAATTAATGAAGATTGGCTTTTACAGATTTTGGAAAAAACATACAGGGTGCGAGAAAAAGGTCATTTTTGACAAACTTTTTTTTTGATGCCAATCGATCCCATTCCTATTAAGGATCAAAAGCTTGTATGGAACCAAAAAAAAATTTCCGGCTAGAAAAGCCACTAATCGAGGAAAACTTTTCCCATACAATTTGTATGAAAATGAAAACTTTTATTTTTCACATGCTGTTTTTGTATGCCAATCGATTCCATTCCTATCCAGTATCAATAGTTTCCTAGGGGTCAACTTACGGTAATGTACTAAAAAGCCACAAATTAATAAAAACTTTTTCCATACATTTACTATGGGGAAAATGTGAAATGTTATTCTCAATTTTCTATCTCGCCCATCAGTCCTACAGCAATGTCTTCATACAGTATTATGGTCCTTAAATGTAACAGGACTGATTGGCCAGATAGAAAAATGTGAATTAAATTTCACATGTTCTCCATAGTAAATGTATGGAAAAAGTTTTCTTTAATCTGTGGCTTTTTAGTACATTACCGTAAGTTGACCCCAAAGAAACTATTGATACTGGATAGGAATGGAATCGATTGGCATACAAAAATAGCATGTGAAAAATAAAAGTTTTCATTTTCATACAAATTGTATGGGAAAAGTTTTCCTCGATTTGTGGCTTTTCTAGCCGGAAATTTTTTTTTGGTTCCATACAAGCTTTTGATCCTTAATAGGAATGGGATCGATTGGCATCAAAAAAAAAGTTTGTCAAAAATGACCTTTTTCTCGCACCCTGTATGTTTTTTCCAAAATCTGTAAAAGCCAATCTTCATTAATTTGAAATCGAGGGAAGGTCTTCTTAGACCGTTTTCTCGTAGCAGCACGGGATCTGGTAGCTGCCCTCACTGACCCAAAAAGAAAATCCACCTGTATAGCTGCGTATAAAACAACCCGCGGCACCTGAGCAAAGTTCACGAGCGCCCACCAGGTGGGTTCCTGGCAGTGAATGTGTTAAAAAACCGGCCAAGTGCGAGTCGGACTCGCGCACGGAGGGTTCCGCACCATCAACAAAAAATAAGAGCAAAACAAGCAAAAAAACGGTCACCCATCCAAGTACTGACCCCGCCCGACGTTGCTTAACTTCGGTCAAAAATCACGTTTGTTGTATGGGAGCCCCACTTAAATCTTTATTTTATTCTGTTTTTAGTATTTGTTGTTATAGCGGCAACAGAAATACATCATCTGTGAAAATTTCAACTGTCTAGCTATCGCTAGCGGTTCGTGAGATACAGCCTGGTGACAGACGGACGGACGGACGGACGGACGGACGGACGGACGGACGGACAGCGAAGTCGTAGTAATAGGGTCCCGTTTTTTACCCTTTGGGTACGGAACCCTAAAAATGTACTGTATTGTTACCTATCGTCGTAGGATGCGATCATCTTGCCCTGCACCTCCCTCGACGGCGTGTACACGACCAGCCCGCTCCGCTCCATCGCGTCCAACAGCCGAGGGTCCGTACTCTTGCCAAACTTACACCTGTCAATACAACAATATTTTTCTCAAAAATGGACGGCAAAGTCGACGTTGCCGGTTAAAAAACAGGTAGCGAAGTGCGTAGTTTATGGTCATTCAAAAAATTAAAAAGTTAAAAACATTGCAGTCTCGATTTCGGGACTGCAATGTTGCATACAAATTCCATTATTTAACGAGTTCCAAACTTTTTAAAACTTTAAATGGCCATATCAAATGAAGGCATAGGTCCATTAAACAGCCAAACAGATGATCAGCACTTATTATTATAATGTTGGTACCGCGATTATTTAGGTGTCTCAAATACGTTGGCGTATTTTCAGCAGAAAAATACACTTCTTTTTTTTTAAAGGCGGCAAGCAAATCTTTTTAATGGTTTTACTTTTTTCTGTGAAAATTAGAACGTTGCTTGTGTAAAATATTTCTATTTCTTGCACCATTTTTGAGAAAAGCACTATATATGACTCGGCTGGAAGGCTACTTGCTGGCTTCGGATTCAATTAAACGGACTCCCAAGGTCGTCCGTTTAAAACGAATCCTCAGCCTGCAAGTAGCTACTTCCGAACCTCGACAATAATGTACTATTATTTACTAGCGAACCGCCCCGGCTTCGCGCGGGCACAGAAGTAATAGTATTATCGTACAGAACGGCCACGCACCGCCCCGCCCCGACTCGGATTACCTCGCCGGCGACTGGCCGCGACATGAATCTGACGGACTTCTGGCATGCTCTCAGTAGAGCGACTTACGCACACATATAAACGCAAATCATTTTTGATGTATCCGCCCATTGGCGTGTCCGCCCTGTGGCGCGGGTTAACAAATTATACAGAAACCTTCCTCTTGAATCACTACTCTATCTATTAAAAAAACCGCATCTAAATCCGTTGCGTAGTTTTAAAGATCTAAGCATACATAGAGACAGACAGCGGGAAGCGACTTTGATTTGAACTATGTAGTGATAAGGTTGGTATTCCACCTGTCCAATGTCTTGGTCCAATGTGCATTGCTTCTCACTTTCTCATTAAGCAGAATGTGAGACGCAAATAATACGCATTGGACCAAGAAATTGGACAGGTGGCATACCACCCTAATCGTGACGTCAAATAATTTATTCTACTTGTTAACTTGAATGCTTGAATTAGGCCTTCATAGACCCATTATAATAGCAACGACAAGTCAACTGTAATGAATTCATTATATAATACTTTAATAAACTATAATGAATTCACCAATCACGTGTCGATGCAACGAAAGAAAACGAGATTTTCAACCGATTGAATTATAGAAAAAGTATTGTATAGTATACTAAAGTAACATTAGCTATAATTTTTCTGCTTGGGTGCCTAGCCAACAACGTTGGCATGCCATGCCAACGAACCGCTATCTCTCTCTCTCTATCGCACTAATAAGAGTGATAGACAGAGTTTCGTTGACGTAGAGCAAACGACTGGCATCTTGGCTAGGTCCCATGGTCAGCCTATACAATATAATGTAGTATAAAGATGTGCTTACCTAAACCTCGGCACGAACGCCCTGACCTCGTGACCCCTGTTCACGAAATAATCCATACAGATCTTTAACCCTCTAACAGAAAATTCTCTGCCTCTGCCATGCCTGTAAAATACACGACTAATATTAGACTACATTTTAATAAAATATTCCACCACTGAGTTACACTATTAAATTATGTCATGAAACATACAATGCAAAAATTTTGCGCAAATCTCAGCTTTTAATATATTAAATAAGGGGTCCTATTGTACCTTTTTGGTACGGAACGGGAACCCTAAAAAGAATAGTCATCGATAGCGACGCACTGCTGCCACTAACGAGTGGCTCTGTGAGCTGTAGACCTTGTAAATACCATGGCTTCGCCATTATGAAAAATTTCCAAAAACTGAATCAACAAAAAATTATATATAATTATAGAACTAGCTCACCAACTGTCACGAGAATCGGTTGAAAAATGCGACCTGTAGACGAGAACATTCGGACATACAAAGAAATTCGATTTCTTTGATGACATATTTAAAAACTTTATTTTTCCTATTTGTTTGCTCTGAGAATGTTTGCGGTTACGTCTAATTAACGCATCCTTTGCATGTACCTATTGTATCTATAGTTAGTTAAGACTTTGACCACCAAAGTTGGCCACAGACATGCACGGCGACAGGTTGATTCTGTATAATGGGCGTAACATTCACAGGGTAAAATAAGTTTTTTGCAAAAATTTCATTTTTGGTACAAGCTTTTATCGCTGACTGTACTTTTCTTACGACAGACAACTAATACTCATCGAGACAATTCTAAAAACCCCTAACACAATTAGGTTGCGTCGTTTCATCAGTGTTCCTATGGCCACCTCCTGTCTCCATCATCAGATCAGTTCGACAGTACCATATTATTGTATTGTCATCACTACATACAGCCAGGGTTGGGCAGTATTTCAATTACATGTATTTGAAATACGTATTTGAAATACAAATTAGTATTTTGTATTTGTATTTCAAATACTACCTCAAAAGTATTTTGTATTTGGTATTTCAAATACTGCACTCACATGTATTTAGTATTTTGTATTTCAAATACTTCAAGCTTCAAAATACATTTCTATAAATACATTTTATTAAATTCTATAATCCTAAAATGTCTAATCTCTCGCACAAGCTGTGAGCCGACCGCGAACCTCCGATCCAGCCGAGATACAATTTTCATTGGCTGGATACTGGATCTATATTAGGTCAACTTCTGCGTGGAACTTTTCGTTTAAATCTAGGGGATAGGGTCATTGCAGTAGTTTCCGTCCATGCACTAGTTTTCGACGACTTGACGGATTATCAAATATATATTTCATTTTTAATTTACTACTTTTTGCGAAATCTTCATCTTCCTCGCGTTGTCCCGGCATTTTGCCACGGCTCATGGGAGCCTGGGGTCCGCTTGGAAACTAATCCCAGTAATTGGCGTTGGCACTAGTTTTTACGATAGCGACTGCCATCTGACCTTCCAACCCAGAGGGTAAACTAGGGCCGTAATTGGAATTAGTCCGGTTTCCTCACGATGTTTTCCTTCACCGAAAAGCGACTGGTAAATATCAAATGATATTTCGTACATAGTTCCGAAAAACTCATTGGTTCGAGCCGGGGTTCGAACTCGCGACCTCCGGATTGCAAGTCGCACGCTCTTACCACTAGGCCACCAGCGCTTCCTTTTTGCGAAATATCATTGTTATATGTAGACAGATATATTGCTTAGACGCCTTAGACATAAGGATTGAAATCAGTCCAAATTTGTGCAGGAATGTAGGTATATATTCAAATTTCGTCAAGTGGACGTAAACTAGAGCTGGACGAAAACTAGCGCAATGACCCTATAAGTTTATATGAAACGATATTCGTTAACGTTAAAACTAAATGCTAAACAAAAAAAAAATAAAGGTATATTTTGTAATTGAAATACATTATTTTAAACACTGTAATTTGTATTTTGTATTTCAAATACCCGTCACCAAAGTAGTTTGTATTTTGTATTTCAAATACTTTTAAAAATGTATTTTGTAATTTGTATTTCAAATACGTGGAAGCCAGTATTTTGCCCAACCCTGCATACAGCTGCCAATTTTCATGACGCTACGATCCTTGGAAGATGGTTAAATTAGTTACCTTAGATTCCATTACATAGTTACATACAGGTCGACCTAATAAAAGCTTTTTAAAAATAAACATCTCAATAAATACTTACTCCATTGCAACATTACTGCCATCTATGACTATGGTCCTAGGCCCGGTCCTCTTCACATGTTTATCCGGGTTATAAATGTTGCTGCCAACACTGCTGTTAGAGGGCCGGTCACCCTTGAACATTTCTTTGATGTATACATCTTCGGGCGTCTCGGCTATGCGGGGTACCTGGAGCACATTGTGGCAAATATAAGCCTTTTAGATTTTTATTTTGAATGCTTTGAACAAAGAAATTCTTACACCAAATACGTTACTAGTTCATACTATGGCAGCAATCCTGTTAAAAATAAAAATTGTATTTATTCTAGTTAGGTCCTATAATATATATTTATTTATTTACTCCTATAGTGACATTCTTGCAGCAGAAGCAAGGTTTAGATATATGTAAGTAATTTTAGTGCTACCATAAATAAAATACGGGTAATATAAAGGTGAACCAGCACTGCTCTGAAGAATGAACTTTCCAATGAATAATATCAAGATATTTAGTAGAGCCCAATCATTCGACTGCTTTTGACATAATATACATATTTGTTATATCCTATTTACATATTTATAACGAACATGCAGGCCAGGCTAGATGTTTTTCTTACTTTTAGTGCCAAGAAAAGACTTTTTAGTGGTAATACATCCTTTTGAAACAGCTGCACAAAAAAAAATTGGTTTGTTTCTGTAGTTTTACTTGTATTACTAATTATTTTTAAAATCTTATCCTTTTGAAATGGATTGGCTACCTAATCTCAAGTTTTGTTGGCATAATGAGTTCATTTTACCTTACATTAATTAGAGTCATTCATAAATAACAACAGAATAGTTTTACAAGGTAAAATAATATCAGCTTACAACATGAGCAAGTTACAAAATAATTGGTTCTTAACTGTTACTGTTTAAGATACAAATAATTACATATTATATAAATTATGAAATGCAACAATAATATAAAATACTCATATGTTATAGATTACAAAAGAAAGGTATAAAAAAACTATGTCATTTAATTTTGTGGTTTAGTTTCATATATCATACATACACATAATAATAATATAATATAATAGATACTCAGATAAAATATATAGGTACATAAAATACATAAATTTAATAAATAATTCTAGGCATACTTGAAGCATATATTTCCATTGAGAAAATATACTTTTTTCACTTACCCTATCATTATCAAGGTTATTTTTCAAACCCATAGCTACATTACAGCCGCTGAAAATGTTCTGCGTAATCATCTTTAGGAGTTTGCCCTGGGACGAAGTGTCCAGGTTGGCTATCAAGCCGTTCAAACCTTTAGCGACCCTACGAATTGTTCGCTCCTCAGATACTGTACTTTTGGGTCTCTCTATTACTGTTAGTTGTGAGTCCCTACTCGAGCTCACGGATGTATTTGATGATACTAATATGCAGTCACTATCTGTGACATTGATAATATCTATAAAAGGAGAAAAAAAGGCATATTTCCAATTAAGATTTTTAACTACAAGATATACATAATATTCTTCTACAAAACTAAGAGTAAGACACACTTCTGGTGGTCAGAGAAAGTTAAAATTATCTCATTTATGTAGACCAAAAAACAATGCAGTATTGAATTACAAAATGATAAAATTTTTACATTAAATGAAACTGTAGTTCTAGTTCTAGTTGATGCGAAATCATCGCATATTATGGAATATGTTCAATCCTTGTACATCTGATCAAACATAGTAAATATTTGAGGGATATAGAGTCCTAATCTCCATTCAGATCTTAAAATAATGTAAATAAAAAAGCCAGCACCCCAAGCACATTATTTGCGCGACAGTATCTCGTGGCGAGATAGACTACCCGTCTTTTTCTAACTATGTTAATAAAAGAGGGACGGGTAGTCTATCTCGCCGCGACATACTGTCGCGCCAATCATGTGCTAGCCCGGCAGGTCATGTAGTTATGCAGCCAATGGACAATTTTTTATATTTATAAAGTATATCATTGGTTGAAAAGCAGTCTTGTGGTTTTTTCGTTAACATTCTTTCACAATTAAGTAAAATGTGTATTTCTAAATACTCAAATCTCTCACATTGTGTCGTAGTGAAATTGACATACAGTATTAAAATTGCACTTTTTTTATTTATTTTTTGTATCTCCTTTTGGCTTTCTCGGGCCTAATCCCGGTCTTTTGATATGCTTGCATGGGGATATAGATCCAACACGTAGAGGCCACTTGGAGAGCTTTTGTCGTGTAGAACACCTATTTTATTATTAAAATTGCACATACCTAACTTGTTGGTGGCACTCGGAATATTCTTCACTTAAGGTTAATATTATTTAAGATTTTATATTGAATGGTGCAGAAAGCAAAAAATGAGACACATTTCTTAGAACTATATGTTTAACCTTTGGAAATATGTATGTCTGCTTACCTTTACTAGTACCCTGCACCTCTCCTGTGAGGTCTACTGTTATGTATTGTTTGTTGACAGGGATCCCACTTTTTATATCTGATGTTAAATTTGATACTTCACGGTTAAAGTTATCTAATAAATCATTGTTGTTTGTCACATTCTTTATTGCGGACACATTTAAATCTATAAAATTTGTGCTCTGTCTCCCGCCAAGAGGCGTAGAGCAATGAAGTGGACTTCGTTTTTTCTGTGGAGTTGCATTGGGCAAATGATCATTGTCTTGTATGACAATCACACTCGAGTTGTGATCCACTTTTTTGACCTTTGCCTTGACAGTTTCACTCAAGTCAACTGAAGATGATTTCCGCTTCCTGCTTTCAGTGTTATTAGACTCGTCTAGATCTATAACGGAGTGGCTCTCGCGAAGCTGTTCAAACAGCAGCTTTATTTTTTTATTTTTCCTAGACCATTTTCTTTTGGCCACGTTGACTTGTTTTCTAGAACTCATTCTAGTAGAAGAGCATGCGCGTAAACTTAAATTTGAAGGTTTCGACGACGTCGTCGAGGTCTGCAATGCACAAATATCTTCACATTACTATACAAAGGACACACTTTATACACAGAACACTTACAACATGAAACAACCATTTGCAGTGCAATAGGTATACAAGTAAAGCCAAAACAAAGAACTCTATTGGCACCAGATGTTATGCAACTATTTATTTAAGTATTGTTAAAGACCCAAAAGCAGGACGCATGTGAGAAAGACGACAAAAAACAAGACCCTCTTATAAACCGCAGGTAACAAGCCACAGATGACACGTTGTTTGCAAACACCAAACCTGTATACATGTTAAATAAAATGTTGTGTTAGTTGAATAGGAATGTTTAGATGATCCTTGCCCGAAGCGACACACCATGCTTAAACGTAAATTTTACCTACATTACCAAAACTAAAGTTGTGAAATGTTACACCAAGAAAAACGTTAACTAACACATTTGCGCGCAGGTTCGGGCTTCCCCATTTTCGCATATGTTACTATATGCTCTTTACCACTATCTTGAAAGATTGAAGAAACTGAAATGAAGAACTGAAAATAGTGAAAATGCAATGCGAATGTATAAAATAAATGTTTTCCTATAAAATCTAAGATGGCGGCCTCACTTTTTTTTTCAAGGGATTTACACATATAACAACTTGCTTCGATGCTTCGATTTGTCGTTGCGATCAGGGCTCTATAGACCGTTAAGGTTAAGTGGCTCAACAAAGTGCAAGTTAGAATGAGACACCTATGCTGATGCATTGCTGATGCTATCGGAAATTTGTGCGCGTTGCTTGAAGGGCGTTAAGCCTAGTTCGGACTACGTAATTAGTCGAGTGGCGAGTATTTTAGTTATAGATGGTCAAGCAGATCTTGTCAGTAGAAAAAGGCGACAAAGTTGAAAAATCTAGGCGCGAAGGGGTATCGTCCTATAGAAAATTTGAATTTCGCGCCTTTTTCTACTGTCAAGATTTGCTTGACCATATATACTAAAATTCGCGGGTTACTTAAATTCGCTTCGCGCCGCGATTCGCGCACGAGTGTGGAGGTGGCTTAAGGTCAAACTTGGCGACGCTTTGGACCAACCAAAGAGTACTTAAAGTATGGGACCAACTTTGGACAGTTTTGGACATATACTTGGTCAACCAGCGGGCTCAGCACGGTTCCATTTTTATCGACTATCACTATGCCCGTCACTTTCGCACTTACATACTTGTTAGAACGTGACAGGCATGGTGATAAACGATAAAAATGCTACCGTGCTACTAGGGCTGATCTTGACAGTAGAAAAAGGCGGCAAATTTGAAAAATGTAGGCGCGAATGGATATCGACCCATAGAAAATTTGAATTTCGCGCCTTTTTTTACTGACAAGATTTGGTTGACCAGTTATAATTTAAACATTTGTTCTACGAACATTAGCATCCCGGTTTTTGTTGGTAATTAAGAAATATATTTTTTACCATTTTACAAATTATTTTCTAAAAGAATTTCTATATTATGGTTTGCAAATATATAAAAATAATATTTTATTTTGAGTAACTACCAAAATATTGCAATCGGTTAAAATCGCGTGAAATGAAACGTCGAAATCGAGTGCATCTTTCTCTGTCACTCTAATTATGCCTTAATTGGAGTAAAAGAGCAAGATTCCCGCAATAGGGTTGATTCCATTGAGCTATAGCCTATAGGTACCCCGTGAGGGACAGGGGATCCTGGCTCCTGCCGATCCTGGGGTACTCTTGAGTTCAGAAAATAAATATGATTTGTATGTGTTTTTATATTCTACTTTTATATCCATATTGTAAACACACTTAACCTAAGATGAGAAATAAATAAAGATAATATATTTACTATTTACTTTGGGGTAAAAATAAAGATTCAGTCATAAGTATAAACTCAGCAAGGGATTGTAAACTTTTATTAGGTAATAGATTATTTATTAAATCAGCTACTAGGTAGGTAAGTAGGTACAGTCATACTACGATTTTTTAACACGTGTCTATAAACAGTTATCTACTAGTTTTTCAAGGGGTAATGGCTCGTCTACAGTCTACACGATGGGCCAACGTGCAACGCCGGCCACTCCAAGGGACGCAGCCATGCGGTAGAATGAGATAGCAATATCACTTGCTCCCTCTAACGCATAAATGCGTCCCTTGGAGTGGCCGGCGTTGGCTCATCGTGTAGAGGAGCCATAAAACAGTTATATTGAACCCCTCGTGCTAATATTGCAACCCAAGCAAGCGTAAGATCCCAAAAAAGTGCTGTAAAATAGTAGATTGTGTCACAAGGGAGTAAAATAACATATTTACGGTGAGAGCGTACATTTAATCCTGAGCGAAACGAAGGTTCTAGAATTGAATCCTGAGCGTAGCGAGGGATTCTAAGATATAATCCTGAGCATAGTGAGGGATTCAAATGTTAACGCCCAAGATGGAAATAATTTTGCAACCATGTGACACTATTGCCTTTCACATCACCTATGTATGACTCCTATGAGAAAATTATTGTGATACAAAATATTATTTAACGTAAAAAAATAGTACCTATACAAAAAAGAAAAAAAAAGTCTTCTAGAAGAGAAAAGTTTCCCTTTGATCCCTCCTAGCGGGGAAGAAAAAGCCCTTTTTCGAGTAGGTGATGTGAAAACAAATTTTGCTGCTGAATGAAACACAATATTGTTCACCACACTATGCGAGGAAAGCTATAAAACATTAATTATGTAATCCAAATTAATAGTATTCAATATTTATTATATTTCGTCACTTCATTTTTCAGATATAATTATATATTAACCATGTAGTTTCCCTATTGTACAGGTAGCATCGCACACATTTAAGAGTAACTGTTTTGATTAAAACTGTCAAAACAACTTCCGCCCACATCCGGTTACCGCTCACAGGCGTGCAGCGGCCGGCGCTCTTCATTCTTTATTTGTGCGTGGTAGCTGGTAGCGTCCACACGTCGGTCTAGTTGCCGAAATATTCGGCACAAGACCACATTGCTTTTTTAATAACGATCTTCGTTTTGTACTATGGTGTTAGCTGTGAGATTACATTTTATTCGTTGTGCAATATAAAAAATAACTATTTGTTATTAAAATCAATGGGCAATTCTTCAACTTGAAGGACATACATAAATCCTGGGAGTTAGTCGAGAACTAACACGAAGGAATAAATCATCCTGGGGGTTGGTCGTGAACCAACACGAAGGAAAGTCTGTTCGTATTTCGAACACAAATTTCGTCTGGGGGTTGGTCGTGAACCAACACGAAGGAAAGTCTGTTCGTATTTCGAACACAAATTTCGCCTGGGGGTTGGTCGTGAACCAACACGAAGGCATAAGATCGCACAACGAAACAGAGGGTCTAGATATTCATATTGCCACATTTTTCTTAGTAGGTACCCAGGGTACCATGGTTGCAATAAAGAATTACGAATTATATTATGTGTAAAATGTTTTGTTATAGAGCCGAGGGAGGCTTTCTTTTTACTTGGGTTTAGATGGCCCAACATATAAAAATATACTTGAATTTCAAATATCCAATTATGTTTGACATAATAAATTTTACTCACACCTAACCCATAGAACGGTATTTAAAAAATAGTATAAACCCTCAAAGTATAATAAACAGAAAACCTAATGCGCCCAGAGATCTAATGTGAATCAACAATAGAGACTATCTCACATATTCTATAATTAACAGAATAGTACATTGCTTTTATACTACCCACATAAATAATATTAATACAGGGGTAGTTATAACTTGTCTCTAAAAGTGGGAATTGCTAGGTGTACCTACATCACGTCACATTATTACTTTAAAGTTTTTTTTTCTGACATACAATTTGCAATTAAACAAATGAAAAAAAATAATAAACGAAGTGGTGCCCTGACAGTGGTGCATACATTTTGGTGACGATGAAACTTTAACAACTTCGGTTTACTCTTATATTAAACTTCATAAAAAAGAGTCAACCAAATGAGTACTTACATAAATATATATTTATAATATCAAGATCGCTTATTAGGCGAAGTCAGTAAATAAGTATTACTTATTGTCTGATTGAGATATTGTTTTAGAGTGAAAGAAAATGATTTATTCATTTGATTCATCCAACTATAAGGAGTACACCTAATTCAATTGAATTAGAGGAACATGAGTTTATTCATCATAATTTATCTAATAAACCCACTTAAACAATTTGTGAGTACTGAATACAAAACATTTTTTACGCCTTTTTCATCATTGATACATCAGTTCATGTCGAAGCTGACAAAGTGTCAAGCATCATTTGGAGTACCATCCATCTGAGAATAATAATAAAAGCGGTTTTCTGTACATTCTGGCGAGTTGCACTTATGAAGATATTTCTTCACATATGTCACAGACATTTATTGTTTTAAATAATGGGCTACTAGGTAAATACCTATTCATATATATATTCAATTTTATCAAAACATCAAAACGATTATCTTTTAAAGGATTACCCTCAGATTATGCCCTTAAAATTATAATAGAAACCGTAAAACATAAATAAATGAATGTATGGTATGGTTCAAGTTACATGTGTCGGTCGCGGTACCCCTTCAGCCATTGTCAATACCATGTTGACAATACGATGGTACCTACTATGCAATACGCTATTGCCAAGTTTAAAATGTATGTAGGTACCTACCTACATATCATAAATGTATTATCCGTAGTTGGTGGGATCCATACACCACTTATACTTCTTTTGCTATCTAACCATACCACTATATGTTATTAATACAGCATATGTCATGACATCAAGATGAAATCACTAAACATAATATTTGTTTTCTAAACTCACAATACAACCACAGTAGCAATAAAGCAAATACAATATTTTTAAAGCCAAGAATATTTTATTTTATAAAAAAGAAAAAACATTACGTCTAACAGTAACAGTGAGGTTCCCGACAGAGCGAATATTTGGATAAAAATAGAAAGCATAAGTTTGAGTTTTGTCGCTTAGAATTTCAGGTAAATTCTGACGGATTGCTATCGTGGTTGATTGCTGTAAATAGGTGTTTAGTTCGCGCTGCGGGAATAGAAGCTGCAACACCGATATCTATGCAAAGATGGCCATTCATTCCTTGTTGTCAATAATATTATAACATGATAAACAGAGGTTCATCCCCTTTATCCTATATCTTTATTCAAATGTAAAGACTCGTCACATGGAGTTATGTACAAATGTACAGTAAGCTAATTACAAATGGTGTTTGTTGTACGCTGACTTTACCTACTCGGGTTTTAACTGGTTATTAGGTACTATGCACAATTGCACATTCAGTAGCTCGAATAGTATACATTAGGTTTATAAAATTGAATCAGAAATATACTTATTCTGGTGCCATTAATGGACCTTGGCCCTTGGATCATCTTTTATATGTAGGTATGTAATATGAGTGCAATAATAACCATTCGAGTTTGAGCAAATTATTTAGAAGATTACTACGAAAGTTGAGTAGCAGTAGTCTTATAAATGATTTTTGTTTAATATACTTTTGGTAATGCTACACATGTTATAGCGCATGATTGAACCGAAAGCATAATTATGCACGTTCATATAGGTATTTGTTATAGTTCGCGAACATGATGGATATTGAAATTTTGTTAAAATCAAAATATAATATCTTCTTGGATAGATCCAGAGGACCTAACGATATTAGACACGTTATATACGCAAAAAAAAAAAAAAAGACTTAATAGTTGAAGTTGAGTCTTGAAACGCGCTACGCCGCGTGAGTCATTAGGATGTCCGTTGTGTCACAATTTTGTTCAGCAGGAGCTGCTATAAGACATCACACGGTCGACGCGGGGAACGATATCACAGCCACAGCGTATCCCGCCCTGTATGGGATGAGGTAACGCTGGGTTGTATCGTTAGCCTAAATTACGTTATGACTCTTAGACGAGCCTGTATTTTCATATCAAGTAGTACCGCTCGGAGCCTCTAATTCCACATCGCGGACAAGGACCGCTAGTGAACTTTAAAACCTTTTTTCACAAAAGGACATTTTAAGAGTTTATAACACTTTTTCAAATAAAATAAAATTAAATGTAAAGTTGACCACAAATTGTATAAGTAGAATTCTTATCAATTACCTACTTATGTTTTATCAACTAATTGAAACGGGATTATTAAGATTTGTGCTAACATCGTAATGTGTTAAAAAAAAAAAAAAAAAACCTAGCTATACCTAATATGGACCTTTGTTGAACTTGCATCACTAAACTTCCTTTGTGCTTTTTAACAACGCTTTATGACTCAATTTGCACAGTAAACTTGTGTATAATGTACACATATTATGTCCTGAGCTTGGTGTGCAATACACAGCGTTCGATATTATAGTAATAGATAAATATTTAGATAATAACTTGGGTACTTGATTGCCTAAAAAGTTAAGAACACAACCCGTTAACACAGTTGTTTGCTAAAGCATTGATTTAATTTTGGTTTAGTTTAGTTTCTCAGGCTTCTGGATTCCTTCAGGATAGCAGTAAATAAATCAGAAAAAGTAGTATCATGGGTTTTCAAAAAAAAGGATCATCAGATCGTATTATTTTAACTTAAAGTTAAACGACTACTAAAATAAGTACGGTTTTAAATCATATAACTTACTTGGTGGCATATGTGGTATAGTATTTGGGACACTATGTTAAAAACATAACATCCAAAAGATACAACAATATATATAAAAAAAAAAGTCATTGTTCTACACGCACGGCGAATAATTTACAAACGAATGTTTTGAAATATAATAGGTATAAATTATCTCATACCAATGACACTATTTATGAGTAGCAGCCTAATATATTGCGTACACTTGGGCCAAATAAGAATTGGCGTTCCGGTTTAGCACCACGGTTAACAAATAAATTCCACCTGAATGACTCGTTATAATAAATAATAATATAAATAATAAATAAATAAATAACCTCTGTTATTAATAAAATAAACCTAGGACCTGTTTCACTATACTTTTAATAATATATTTCTAATGCCAGTGCGTTAATACGTACAGTATTTAAAAATACTGCGTTCAGTGGAATATAAACTGAAGAAAAAACAAATTCATTCGGGACGCCCCGGCGCCCAGGAGTCAGGAGGAATCTCCTAACTTAGAAAATAAAAAAAGATAAAAGGAAAGACAAACAACACTTTTATCTTTTTTCAACCAAAACTTATATCTCTAAACATCTACATGGTTAATATATAATTATATCTGAAAAATGAAGTGACGAAATATAATTGATGATCAAACGAACTTCTTGAAGTGAAGTTCGATCGAAATTATATGAGTCACTTCATTTGAAGATATAAGGTCCCTCCCGCCCTAGAACCCTGATATAAGTTTTGGTTTCTGCCTTCTCTAAAAATAATGAAGAGCGCCGGCCGCTGCACGCCTGTGAGCGGTAACCGGATGTGGGCGGAAGTTGTTTTGACAGTTTTAATCAAAACAGTTACTCTTAAATGTGTGCGATGCTACCTGTACAATAGGGAAACTACATGGTTAATATATAATTATATCTTCAAATGAAGTGACTCATATAATTTCGATCGAACTTCACTTCAAGAAGTTCGTTTGATCATCAATTATTTATCATCCGCAATAATCAGTCAAAACGCCATTCCACAGCAAAACGTAAAGAAATATGTCAAAATATGCACAGAATATTTTTTAAAGAATAAAGAGAGCTTTTTCGAGCAAGTATGATGAAAATATCATGAATTGTTATATAAATTGACAAAGTTTTACTTAAATTACAATAAGACCACTTATTTCTAGATCACTTTGAGTTTAAATCTTGGTTAACTTAAAACATAAGCGGTTCATATACAAAAATGAAAAATGTTTTTACAGTAGGCCTCTCATGCCTTGAAACTTTCGCAGCCGCTCAAGGTTCTACTTTTTGACGGCCGATGAACCGATAATGCAGGCGGTCAATGCCTCTGTGCGAGCGGGACAGAATTAATTTAATTATGCGCGCGCAATAGAGATAGGAAATGTCTGGTCAAAGTATGAAATTCTTAGAGCTTAGAGTCCTTACTTTACCACCCGCCACGCTCGGGGTTCAATTTTATCAATTTATTATGCACATTGATGTACACCAACCTGAACATATTCTTATTCCTTATTCTATTCTTGAAACCCTTACAACTAATACTGAGCCTCGTTATTTTAAATTATTTACAGATCCATACTTTCACTTCCAATCTGAGATTGTCATACGAGTTTCAATTCAACAGTGGTTACTCAAATGAGTACCGTCTGAATGTCTTGTCACTTGAAGAAGTAAAATACTAAAATCTACGCTACGGATACCTAATAGCTGGCTATAGGTACCAAAATACACGGTAGGAGTAACGCGAGTCACCATTTTAATAAATGTAAAAGTGTTAATTTACTCTACTTGGATAAGAGATACTTTTTACCCTGGGTCATAAAATATTTCATATCATATTTATTTATTGTATACAGGGTTTGCGTAGAACATGTTGCCTCTGACTCTCTAGAGGTGTCACAAATGACACACTACATATATGGATTAATTACAAATTACCTAAAATATGAAATAGTGACTTGCGTTGCTTTTTCGTGGAATCACCCAATCCTATTTTGACTTCGAGAATTTACAATTATTTTATTATTATAGGTAAGTACTACATATTTCGAAAAGTATCTACGAATAAATTACTATCTTACGTATTTACACTAACACAAATAGCTTTCAAGCATCAACATTTTCATATGGTTCATGTAAGTAGGTAGTGAGCATTATAATTTATAAACAAATTAAATATACTGTACAGTTGGGTCAAAAACTTTTTTAGTATGAGTACCTACCTTAAGGTTTTATGCGAGTTTCCTGTGGATATCATAAAAAAAAGGTGCTCAAAGCCTAATTTTCGCTCTTTATCGTTTTCGACCTGTTAAAACCTTGTAACTATAGGACTTATGAAGAAAGTCTTAGCTTAGAAAAATGTCTCCAAATCGTTAACTTTTGTTTTGTAAAGATGGGTAGGAAAGTAAATTCTCTGATCGTACCTATTTCTAGCTAATTTTAATTCTACAGAAAAGAAAGTTTACCCGAACGTATTTGACCCAGTTACTACTTTCTACTTGCAGCTGTAGTTCCAGAATAAGATGTTGATATTGACGACTACTTTCTTACGCTAAAATCACGCGTCACGGCGTCACTAACTATGCGAGAGAGAATGTCTGTAGGTAGTATGCTAGCCTAGAATGTCTATAGGTACCTACTCATTGTAACCTATTTACAGGTGTACCCTTCCACCGTCCATAGACTCAGCAGGTGTTAGACTCGACTTTGCAGCACTAATGAAACTTGCAGTGGCGTCGCTCCTTGACCGTGAGTTTTAGGTGTTGTACGACCACAGCATAATTATGGACAGTTGTCCATGCTACGTAACTCACATCGCTATTGCTTACGCAACTGAGTCCATTTTTACATATCCTACTTGGAGGTGTGTACTTCGACGGTTCTAATACAGGTCTTGCACTCGACTCTTTAGCATTAATTATGTTTCTTGGTGTTTTAATCTCATTAACAGTAGGTACTTATAACTGTAGTTTCCCATGCCATGAAGCTCGCATCACTCAATGCTTACTCAAGTAAATTTGTATACATCCAACCTGCAGGTGTAGACCTTGACGGCCCTAACTAACACAGGTGTTACAATCGATGCTGCAGCACCAATGAACCTTGCAGTGGCATATATCGCTCTTTGACCGTGAATTTCTTGTCGCCTCACCCATAGCACATAAAGCTGAAGGCACCCTTGCCACGGAACTTTCAACACTGTTGTTCACGCAACTGAGTCTATTTCGGCATGTCCTACTTGCAAGTATAGATCTCGACGGTCCTAATACAGGTGTTGCACTCGACTTTGCAGCACCAATGGAACTTGCAGTGGCATCGCTCCTTCACCGTCAGTTTCTTGGTGTTGTAGCCTCGTCCGCAACACATGAGAGCGCAGCCGTCCATGCCTGCTGATGTGCGGTTGCATTCGCGTCCTGATGTGCCGAGGGAACCCTGGAAATATTACATATTTTGTAGGAGTATATTAAGAGGTATATCATAGGATATTTTGGCAGTATCAGTGCCGATCGTAGAGAGAACAGGAGTAGAATATAATTATGATGCTCTGCGTGGTAGGTAATATTTAAAGTAACTCCGCGCTGTAGAGTATGAATACGAGTATGCCTTGAGACTTGCGATATTCTTATGCTATTTTAATTGGAAACTCTTGACCAGGCCATGTTTTCTAAGATTTAACCTAGAGACTAATCAAGCGAAATATTCGATATGGGGATAAAAACGGCTGCAAGTGACAAATAGGCCAATGCCGGGTCGACATTGCATTTAGGTATGTCGGACATTCTAGGGATTCTAGTTATTTATTTATTTTATTTTATTTATTTAGAAATTTAAATCAGTTATGGCTCAAGCGAGGTAATCTAAGGAACTAGGAAGAGACTCTAAAGGATGACTCACTTTCGATCGCGCCGACCGGGCCGTGTCCGGGCCGGAGCAGGTGATCACGTGATGCTTTCCATACAAAACGAAACGCCGGAAGCTCCGGCCCGGACACGACCCGGTCTAACATGAGTCATCCTTTAGGCTTCTAGCCAGTGTAGTATACTGACATAATGGGGTCATCTACTAACCAGAGAGTCGTTCTTCACGCAGTAGTCAGGCGACGGCTCGAGGTACACCAAGTCTTGGGCCGTAGGGAGCCTGTACCGAGGGTCGCTCAGCCGAAGTTTGCCTCGCCTGGACACTGTCACTTCCGTGGCACCTTCGTACTTATCGCGGAGGTAGTCGCCTGCGAATTTAAACCATTTTACATGTACAGTCAACTACAGTACATTTTTTTGGCCCTTATCGAACTTACGGAGTATAAAAAGCAATAAAAGAGTTAAATTCGGAGGTTTTGTCATGGCACTCAACTCAATACATGGTAATTGGTAAACAATTACTTATATTAGGTATAATTTTAGTGTAGAATTAGGTATGTATAATATCATTGATGGTAAATGGAAAACCAACTCAAGAATAACCGTGCACCGTGGCATTTCTAAAATTTAAAAAATATTATTATTACAAAATTTAATATCCATATAAATAATTTAAGACACACAAATACACATGGAACATTAAATACCTAAGCTTAAAAATAATAATACCTACAAACTATCTATACATAAACTTAAAATAAACAAAACACGGCCTCCAAGTCACTCCATAATCACGTGATCGTCGTTGGAATCAATGCTAGTATAAAATGGTAATTTATCATCTGAAAGGCGTCATTAAAATAATGAAGTGCTTAAAATATAATGACAGGCTTACCCCAATATATCACTTCAGAAGTAATAAGGTGTGTGTATAAATTTACTTTAATTATACATTTAGGCTCTATTAGCGTCCCAAACCAATAAATAAATTTTGAGAGAACTTGGTTCGATCGATACAAAGACATCTAAAACGTCAATTGTTTTTGTAGAGCTTTACGTTATTGAACTAGGTTTATTGGTGATTTTTATTATGTGCTGTTGTTGGTATAAAACATCATTTGTGACGTTATCTATGAAAAGGGACCGGTTACGCCATTATTAACGATGCTCGCGACGCTGTGCGGCGTAAGCGCCATCGACAATAAGGTCTCTTTTCATAGATAATGCCCCATATTAAAATATCCGTGTAAACGAAGCTTTAGTCGCAACTCGTAGTTCGTAGGCGTTTGATTTACGCGCCCACCCAGAAGATGGCGTGTTGTATCCGAACCAGTAATTATAGGGCATCATTTAATCCCCAGCGATATGTTAATCCTATATAATTTGTCTTAATTTGAATACTTTTGATATTATTCTCAATTCTCTAAGTTATATTATTATTTCACCGATTGTATATTTGACGTGTAATGTATGTGTAGGTATACTTGGTCAACCAGATCTTGTCAGTAGAAAAAGGCGGCAAATTTGAAAAATGTAGGCGCGAAGGGATATCGTCCCATAGAAAATTTGAATTTCGCGCCTTTTTTTACTGACAAGATTTGGTTGACCAGCTATACATTATTAATAATAAATATGAATATGAATATTTAAGATGGAATGACCGACTTTGCAGGTAGAATATAGACAGGAATATATCGAAATTTAAATTTTCGATTTTCTCGGTAAGCCAGTGGCTAGGTAGGTACCTATATAACAAAGAGATCGATCTCAGAACTTGTCCCGTGGAGCGCCTTAACAAGACACGTGTGCCAGTAACTAGCATAGGAGTTCCATACTATGGTAATTTTGGGGCGCTCCACGGGTTAAATGGTATAAAAAAGTTAGGTTAGGTTAGTATAGAGGTGAACAGTTACAGTGTAACCAGTAAAGTCATAAAATAGAAAATTAGATTAATTTAAATGCACGTTTAACCTAATTAGAAGTTTTAAGTTGTTTTTATTAAGCTAAGCTGTAAGTATTAAGGCAATGTCGCAACGGCACTTGGAACATGCCGCCATAGCTTCATAAAATTGGGCGACTTTTTAAATTCTAGAATTAAGCCGACCATTCACGGTTCAAACGGCTTACTGCGAACCACGTTTGACGTGGTTGCCTCTCTGTCGCACTTGTAAATTCGTACGTAAATGTGACAGGGAGGCAACATGCCGAACGTGGTTCATTCACGGTAGGCCCTCTGCTTTGTGCTGCGTGAGAAAATCGTGTAAGTTATTTCAAGTATTTAACTCATAATTTTAAACGTAATTTTATAATAACGTTGATAAAATTAATAACGTTGATGTAATAAAATACATAAATGTAAGATCTACGAAATACCTCTAGACAACTCTAAGATGTTAATATACTTATGTAGATAAGTAGTTAGATATATTTAAGTAAGCTGCTTTGGTCGAATCTATATTACGTATATAGAGACATAACTAGCTTATAGTCACCATTGCATACTTACTCTTTAGACTAAAATATCTACAATAGCCAGTGAATGGAGTTCTTTAAAAGAAGCCAACGATCATTAAAGAAAGCTTAAAAAGCTTGATTAAGTCGCGTTCTCGAATAAGTTAATATATTTATGGCTCTATAAAAAAATAAACAATTCCGGAAACTTTACGGCCTGCCAACGCCTGCCTTATTTAACGTTTTCTTATAAGTCTTCATTTTATAGTTCCAATGAAAGTATAGTTTTGTTTTTTGGGTGGTCTTTGTATGTTCCACAGTTGACAGTTTAGGGAAAAAGTAAAACGTTGCAAATGTACGTGTTTGTTTTAGAATAAATATTGTACCTAACCATACCTAACCTACCTATCTGATGCTATCTGCGAAGTTAAACTTTGACTTTCTTTTTACCATATGAAATATCTGCCCCCCCACTTTATTTTGTTACACGTGTGTGTGTGTGTGTGTACTTGTGTAGGTACATTTAACAAAAACGTACGTATGTACTTATGACAATTAAATTTTTAATTAAATGTTTAAGTAATTAAACTTCTTAAAGTGTAGGTACAAACAAACACTTCACTACTACCCATAACAAGGGATTTTCTGTTAATAATAAGGTAAGTACCTACCTAGCCTGTTTGAACGATAAAAACAAAAGGAATAAAAAAGTGTCCCAAGTAAAGGGTTGATGGGTCAATTAGGTAAAATATATATATGTGTGCCACAACAAAAGACCGGATAGGGGTGGTAATAGTATGTCATTATGTTAATGAGGACATTCTCTACACTCTACAGGGTGTTTTATTACGGTGAACTGTGTATTAACAGCCTAATTTAAATCTGGGTTTTAAACCACTTCAAGGCGCACTTTATTAGATCATTTTAAATGAATTTAAGGGTAAAAGTATCTTGGCAAAAGTTCTAAAGGTTCCAGATGGTAATAGTTTAGATAGTTTAATTTATTTTCTCTAGTTACTTTGAACTTACCGAATTTAATCTTAATCGATTTAGATTTAGCGGTCCAAAGATGAAGAGGTAACAGAGAGAATTAGGGCTGGCGTCCACTAGATTCGCCTCGGCGAGTCTAGTGGACGCCAGCCTTTACCTTCACGTGTATAATGTTATGTACTCATTCAATACTCGGACGCGTCGGTTCAAAATCATCTTTATTTAGTTGTTTCATGTAGCTATTCCGTCAGTTTCATTTAAGAGGTGATAACCTATATTATTATTAATCAAGTAGGTTATCGCTGCTCATTGGTACTTTGTATGTATTAAATGAAAACAACCACAAATCGCACTAAGTATCTAATACAAACTAATGTAGGTACACGTAATTACAATGACTAAGATCTTGAAAACAACCACAAATCGCACTAAGTATCTAATACAAACTAATGTACACGTAATTACAATGACTAAGATCTAAACGAGGCATTATACCTCCGTATAGCCAGAAATAATTTCAGAAAACTCTTACTGTGTAGCCAGTGTAGCCTGCTTAATCTAAAAACAACTCTAATATAAAGACATTTAGGTTGTGTTTTGTTTAGCAACCAGACATGAATTTTCCAAAGTTATCCCCGTGATATGCGAATGCTAACGATGCATAATAATATCCTAGATGTCTTTCTAGCACCCTGGTAGATTAATTTCAAGTTATTAAGTGGATAGTTTCAATTGTTTGCGGGGTTTGTTTTAAATGGCAACCATTTTGTACTGTCAGCAAAGCTGACAAGCTTTCTAAATTGACATGGTTTTTGTAGATGGTATGGAGATGGACCATGTAGGGAGCAGGGATGTTGCGAATATCCGCATCCGCATCCGCAACCGCGGAACTTCCGCATTATTTTTAACATCCGCATCCGCATCCGCATAAAATCGATGCGGATTTAATGCGGATGCGGATGTGGAACAGTTCGGTACAGGAACGTCTTAGCATCGGCGTAAGTGCTAGACTGCTAGGTAATTTAGTCATTAGCCAAAAAAACTATTAGAAATTAGCAGTCAAGCGTGAGTGGAACTTAATGTACGGAACCCTTGGAACGCGAGTCCGACTCGCACTTGGCCGGTTTTTTTAAATAGAAATTACTAAAATGTAATATTTGACGTTTTTTATGTACCTATCTTGACATCCGCATCCGCATCCGCGGATGTCAAAAAATCGGCATCCGCAACATCCCTGGTAGGGAGTCACGTTCGAGCTTTAAGTATCTCTTTAAGGGCTAATTTAGACGGGGCGAGAACTCGCATGCGAGTTTCATTACATTGCGTCATTTGATCGGTCGGCTGAATTGATGCAACCTCAATGTTCCGCAATGTAACTAAAATCGTATACGAGTTCGTGCGCCGTGTAAGAGGGCCCTTACGGACCTCATTATAAAATCTCTACATCAACCACATTGCCTAATCAACCTAAATATTCTGCAATACAAAAAGGGGATGACTGTGATGTTGTGTTGTGTGATGTGATGATAGGCACAGAATAAGTGATGGGTAATAATTAGCTTATTGCATATTGATTGTGCCATAATAAAGGGTTATACATCTTTCTTGATTTGACTATTCTTCATTTTACTAGTTATATTATACTGGCCGATCTCGCGGAAGGAGGCCAGTTGTTGCCAGCGTGTGACCAGGCTGCAGGAACCGGACACGCCGTGGCATTTGAACATTACTTACTCGCCGCACTGTACTAGTTACTGATGACCCATCTCGCGAAAGGAGGTCAGTTGTTGCCAGCATGTGACCAGACTGCAGGAACCGGACACGCCGTGGCATTTGACATTACTCGCCGCATTGTACTAGTTACTGACCGATCTCGCGGAAGGAGGCCAGCTGTTGCCAGCATGTGACCAGGCTGCAGGAACCGGACACGCCGTGGCATTTGCAGGTGACGCGGGATTTCTTGATCACTGCCTGTGGAATACATTGTATTTGTGATGCATTTGAATATACCTATAGGTATATGTCGCAGGCATTTTGTAAGAATGCGCGGTTTGTGAAATGCCGAAGGCAAATTATAAAAAGTCCGCATTTTGTAAAATGCCTTATGACAGTAACAGCGCCGTTTGTATTTTGCCGCGGCATTTTGGTCGAATTAGTTCTTTAATTTACTACGCGTGGCGCTGCACATCAAAACTATGGAAAACGCTGGGGTGAGTGGGGTGTCCATCAAATCTGGAGTTCTTGGATGGTCCCACCGCACTGTTTCTTTTCAAAAAACATTTCCTTTTCAACTTAACTAGACGGAGCACCTCTTCGCGGGGCTCCTATTTCTGGGCGGTTTGCCTTTCGGGCATCTGAAGCTACCTAACGAACCTAACCTACCTTACCTACCGATTGATTTAGTCATCATAGTATAGTTAAGTCAATTAAATTACGAATATGCAAAGTTCTGATACAACTCTCTAGACTTGAAACTCCTTAAAGCTAACGGGATAATTTTACTTGTAACGGCGTTAAAGCTTACTGTTATGAGTGGTTGGCTTGGCACATACATAAGTACCTAATCCGTACAATAAGTATGAAGAGAAAAGTAGAAATTATTGTAAGCCCGGTGTAGACTAGTCAGATCGATATAATCTGAAGTAATAGGGGCACAGAGGTCATTTTGTGGCCACAAAACATGACATTAGGTATTATTACTTACTAAAACGGGACTTAACCGCGTATAGTCTATCTATCTATCTAATACCTTTAAACGAGCAATTCTTGCATATTTATTTATTTATTTATATATATATATATTTCGGGGATCTCGGAAACGGCTCTAACGATTTCGATGAAATTTGGTATATGGGGGTTTTCGGGGGCGAAAAATCGATGTAGCTAGGTCTTATCTCTGGGAAAACGCTATTTTTTGAGATTCTATATGTTTTCCGAGCAAAGCTCGGTCTCCCAAATATTTAAGTTTTAAAATGATCTCAGACGTAGATTCTAATAGATCGGTATTATTCTTGTGGTCTCGGAGAAATAACAATGTGTAAAACTCGACGGTTTAAATTAGTGTTATGAAACATGACTTACATAAGTATGAAAATTTTCAGCTCAATCGGAAATCGGGAAGTGGGTCAAAAGCTACCAAGATTCACATTCATACTAACAGCGGGCGCAGCATGGTTCCATTTTTATCGCCTGTCAAGTGTCACTATGCCCGTCACTTCCGCACCTACATACTTGTTAGAACGTGACAGGCATGGTGACAAGCGATAAAAATGCGACCGTGTTGCCGCCGCAGGGCAAGTTAAATAAAACCTTGTAAAAATGGACAAGGTGATACTACCTATCTAAAGATGAAATATTAGAATCTAGTTTCGTGGCCACAAAGTGTTTAGTAAGTAGGAGAGCATTAGCGGAGCTGATCCGACCTAATCCTAATAAGTTTAGTTGTGGCAAGTACTTGTAGTTCACACAGCCACAGACAGACGGAGCCACCTTTTTATTGGCTTGTCCTCTTTCTTGGGATATCGTGTTTTGTGGATACCTATGAATGTCTTATATTTATCTGTATAATGCACGTTTGCAAGTAAAATAAATACATAGATTACATATTGTATACTCTTATTCTTCTGTACTTATGTGTAAGTATATAAAGTCTCATTTTCATTACAAAATTACAGTACAAACTCGATACATAGGTAATGTGAAAGTAATGGAAGATGACCAAAAGAAATACGTTTCTAATGCCAGCCGTTTACAAGTCAAGAGATTTGTTATTTCAAGTTATGAAAATGAAAAAATGAAAAATGAAAATGAAAATATTTATTTACATTAATAAATGTTACATAGCAAGGTAACAGGTTGGGACTCCCTATTAAGTATATTATACCTGTATCAGGAAGCCCCGCTCCTCCGTAGCAACAAGTTGTAGATTTAAGAAATATTTAACTAGCATACAGAAAGAAAACTTAAGCTAATAGTACAATTTATTCTAACTTGTGTGTGTGTGTGTGTGTGTGTGTGTGTGTGTGTTGTGTGTGTACGTGTGTGTGTGTCTAGGTATATGACTGTGTGTGAGATCGTGTGAGTGCAAGTGAATATGTTGAACTTTTCGGAACTTCTTATACAATAGGTACTGTAAAGCATAATATCGTATTTTAAAAACTGGTAAGTACTTAAGAATTTAAGTTAATTAAATAATACCAACTTAGTATATCAGAGCCTCTGTTTCGTCATAGTTAAGTATTTTAAGCCATTCAGTTAGTGTTTTTTTACATTTGTACAGTTGAAGATTATATATATTGAATACTTTGTTTATTTTATTGTACACATATGCAGATTGCGCCCCGAATTGTTTCTTAGCAAATACAGATTTTGTAGTTGAAAGGGGAGCAACATTATGTTTTCTTCTACGATTTTGCAGCTCCGGGTTAAATGGTAATGTTTTATGTAGTCTCGTTGTTAGACTCAATACATACAGCTTCCTCATTGATAGTAAGTCACTTAGGTGGTAGAGGTCTTTCGTTGGGAATCTGTATGGCTTAGAGTACATAACCTTAAGTAGACAACGTTGTCCCCTTTCAACCTCCAGAAACTTGGTTTTTGCTGAACCACCCCACACCGATATGCAGTAAGACATTACTGATTGAGCTAAAGTTATATATAACTGATTTAGTAGATTTTTTGTAGTAATATGTCTTAACTTTTTGAATAGCCATATCAATTTGCGTATTCTCATATTAACGTATTCAGTATCAGTATACCATGACATGCGCTGGTCCAGCCAGTTATGTACCTATACTTGGTCAAGCAGATCTTGTCAGTAGAAAAAGGCGGCAAATTTGAAAATTAATGTAGGCACGGCAGGATATCGTCCCATAGAAAATTTGAATTTTGCGCCTTTTTTACTGACAAGATTTGCTTGACTAGCTATATCTATAAAACGTAACTTTCAAAAACTTGTAATTAAAAAAAAAGTTATTTTCTCAAACATGCAATGAAATGTCGTCGCTCCGGGCGTTATATCAGGCTTCGAAGTATCACGTTTAGGGCGGAGCAACTCCAAAGAACTGTAAAGGAAATTCATACGAAATTGAAGGCCTAGGCCGGGAAGTATTTTTTTTTAAATTCTAATGTAAACATGGGGTATGTGTCCATGAACAGACTAAACAGCCGAATTATATATTTTTTTTATATTTTTGGAGAATGGTTATCGGACCAAAATATCCGTGTTAACGCCTGTTATACACGAACGTACTGATATTAAGAATACGAATCTGTATGATTCAATGTGTTGATGAATAAATTTAAAATTTTGTCTATACGTAAGTCACCAGAGACCATAGACAATATTTAAAATCCTCTGCATTTATTTTATTTATAGAAATTGAGATTCTTATTATCAGATTGTGTATAATGGCCATAGTAAGGTCTATTCGAACACTACACACGCGAAATACGGACGACTTCCGTAAAAAAAACAATTATGGCGGGATTAGAAGGAAAATTAAAAAACTTTTGTTGTGAAGTTGGATTTTTATTATAAAGATTATAAATTTGTTTTTTTGAGTGGTGTATTTTTTTATTTCATTGCATGTTTGAGAAAAGCACCATACATGCCTAGCCGTGAAAAGGTCTTGCCGGCTTCGTATCACTATCCGGCCTCCCTACGGTCGGCCGGCTATACCTACTCACCCGGCAAGCCCTTCTTTCCCGGCGTCTGCAGTAATGTACTATTTTCTTTATGACGAACTATCACAAAGCGAATTACTAATCCCACTTTGAAAAGTTACTGACGAACAATCTTCATATTAAATAACCAGGTTTATGACTGACTGCCCTGGTCGAGAGTCGAGACTACGATTCATCCTCTGGATTACCCGTCGCCCTGCCTCGTTGTTATGCTTGTTCATCAGCTGTCTGCCCTGCTCTCACCTAGTCACCTGTGTTTCACCATCTGTATCTAAAATGATGAAAATAGATGATAATATGTGATTAGTTGGTTACCCGTCGTCCAGCTTCGTTGTTATGCCTATTCATCAGCTGCCTGCCCTGCTCTCGGCTGCGTTTCACCATCTGTATCCAAAATGGTGAAAATAGATGATAATGTGTTATTACCCGTCGCCCTGCCTCGTTGTTATGCCTGTTTATCAGCTGCCTGCCCTGCTCTCGGCTGCGTTTCACCATCTGTATCTAAAATGATGAAAATATATGATAATGTGTTATTACCCGTCGTCCAGCTTCGTTGTTATGCCGGTTCATCAGCTGCCTGCCCTGCTCTCGCCTGCGTTTCACCATCTGTATCTAAAATGATGAAAATAGATGATAATATGTTATCATCCGTCGTCCAGCTTCGTTGTTATGCCTTTTCATCAGCTGCCTGCCCTGCTCTCGCCTGCGTTACACCATCTGTATCTAAAATGATGAAAATAGATGATAATATGTTATCATCCGTCGTCCAGCTTCGTTGTTATGCCTTTTCATCAGCTGCCTGCCCTGCTCTCGCCTGCGTTACACCATCTGTATCTAAAATGATGAAAAGTGATGATAATTTGTGATTACCCGTCGCCCTGCCTCGTTGTTATGCCTGTTCATCAGTTGCCTGCCCTGCTCTCGACTGCCCCGTTTGACCTTGCGTTCGCTCTCCCGAATGTCCACGAAGTCTTCTGTGAATCTGTACAGAAAAATATAAATTGGTTGATTTAGTACCTTTAGAAAGTACTTACTGATGTTATTCTACTTATTTATTTATTTATTATTTGTTGCTTAAAAGATACCTTAACTTACAAAAGGCGAATTTAAATACAAAAAATCAAGACGAATCCCAACTCCGCATACGCTTGTGTAAACATTTTGGTTATTCCTATCCCAACTTCCAAGGCCACAACAAAAAAAAGTTTCTGAAACAAAAATATTTGTGAAACGCAGGTGGAACGTCAACTATTTGTTTACATTACAAAAGAACCTCTAACAACACACCAACAAACTTTGGGGTGAAGTTTTATAAATGCGTGTAGGCGGGAAAGAGACAGATATGTTACAGTTAATTCGTAGCAGCTACGCCCCTTGCTACGAGCTACGCGTCGTATCGATCTGTAGACCCACTCGTGCAGTCGAAGTGCCACAACCTAAAAACGACTTCAATGTAATGGCGTAATGTATAAATTTGCTTGTTTTTATAAGAAAATTGAGGGAAAATACGGTTTTGCTTCTTGGTTATCCATTCTGCTCCTAGTACCGATGCTTTAGTTATTAAGTTAAATTAAAGGGGTTTTCTTTTTTGGAAAACGACGCTTAAAAAAGAGTTCCTAATTTTCACATTCAGTTTTGTGAGTATTTTAGGGCCAAATTTTGACTTCGCGTAGGTTTTTCCTCTGCATATTTTCGGCCTAGCTACATTGCATCGAAATCCGGATTATCGGCCCCCTCAATCGTATGTGGTCCTGGTACTCGATAACGGATTTAAGCATGCTTAACGCGCTAAACCCGGGTAAGCTTATCCTTTACCCGGGCTTGGACCGGACGTCTTGCCAGGTTATGCTGCTTTAGTATTTTGTACCTACTTAACTTGAATAATTTGCCTAATTCTTGAGACCCACACAAAATTTTACTTATTCATTGTTTTTTTTTGAAATAGTGAAAGTGAAGCAAAATAATAGTTAAGTTACATATAATTAGCTTTTTACACAGACCTATGTATCTTCTTTGTTGCTTCAAATTACGTAGGTAAGCTAAAATTTGAACCACTTTCCGGTATCTGATTCAGTTGAAATTTGAAGTACTATCGTAATTCCGGTGACAATACAATAATATGCTAACATGGAGATCTGATGATGCAGTCGATAGCTAGCCAAAGGAACTCTTCGATGGAAAAACACAAACACATCGAGCTTAGGCTCATTAGAAAGGTCTCTAGAAGCACTCGCAGCATGTCTATCATGCAAATAAGAAGTGGTACAGTCAGCAATAAAAGTGTGTTGTTGACAGTTACTTGTTTATTTTTAGAAGCTTGCTATTTCACTTGCCCTGTAACTCGTAGTATGTAAGCTTGTGTTCTCAAACATGCAATGAAATATTTATATGATATTATATGTGTTCTTCATATTAGGCTAGGAAGTAACACGTCTCGGGCGCGGCTAGACGAAAGGCCTAGGCCGGGAAGTGGCTCTTTTTTAATTTCCATTTCACTTGTAGGTATTTGTGACACAGCATGATGTCATTCAGCCATTTAAAAAAATATAAAAAACTACCTACCCTTTTTTTTCTTTTTCGTGTTTTTTTATCATTGAATAGGGATATTAAAGCGGAACGAAAATTTGCGCTACGAGGCACGGTTAATAGGAGACAGAGTCCTATATAAATATTTCTGCATGACTAAATAACTTTAAAAAAAAAACGATACCATGCTATTGATAATCGCAAACAAGGCGAAATTCCCAAAAACTGAAATTCCTTTACAATAAAGCCGAATTCAGAGGTCTCGGTTATATGGAACATTCCACACAACGCAAGGAATTCGGCCAATCTTCGCGCACCCATGCGGCCCTGGTGTGAAAAATACTCGACTGCGGGAAAATCTTCTCTATGAAGTCCAATCTATTGAGAAAAGGCACATTTTCCCTTTGCCGGATTCTCGGCTCGCATTCTCGACCGCATGCCGATCATTCCCGGACTGCTCGCAATCATGGTATCCCAGTGGAGAAAATTCAAAGAGACAAATCAGAAAAGCTTTTTTAAAACCTGCCCCGCAAAAAAACTTAAAAAGCTCCCAGTGTCGAAGCTCCTCCCATTTTCCGTGTAGAGGTTACACACTAATACATAATGTTTTTTACGTTTTTGTTATCCATAGGGCTCCTTGTGTTTATTAGGCCCTAGTATTCAAGGTTTGCATTTTTACAAAGCTCCACCTTGAGGCGTGGAGTTTCTTCTTGGCTCATGCTGCTTGTCCTACGCCCTCTCTATTCTAATTTTTCTACTCCAGCACTCAAATGTGTCAATTAAATGACTGACAGTGATATCTAAAGCAATGTCATTTGAATGCTTTGTCTATAGGCTCATAAGATGACTGCTAGCAGTCATCTTATGAGTATAATACAACTGCTTTATTTTTTTTAAAGATACAAGTTCCGATCATCTTGATTGAAAGAGGTATGTTTTCATTTACAATAATAACTCTTTTTTTTTTTAAATAATAACTCTTTTTTTTTTAAATAATAACTCAATTTTTTTTAAATAACAACTCTTTTTTTTAATAATAACTTTTTTTTTTAATAATCTCTTTTTGATTTAATAATAACTTTTTTTTTTTTTTTTTTTTTTTTTTGCTGCAGCTGTCATAGAAAAAGTAATGTATGCAACAGCTCATAATTGGTTCTTAAAATTCTCGGGTCTTTTTTTACAAAACTCGACTACGTCTCGTTTTGTAACTTCGACCCTTGAATTTTAAGAACCCTTATTATATCACTGTTGCATAAACTACTATTAAATTTAAATTAAGATTTTCTGGGGGGTGTTTTCGTGTCGGTCGCTTAGCAACGTTGAGACAAGACAATATCACAACTCCCTAAGAATTTTGATCTCCTAGTGCGCCAGCCTCGAAGCGATGACGTGTCGTTGAAAAACGCCATGTTGCCGTAGCGACAGATAAAAATCCCACCCGATACTTTTGTGCCGTAGCTCTCTTTTAGTATTTTGATGTCCTGGTAACGTTGCCTCAAAATATGCAGAAAATCCCGTGTTTTTGTGAAAACGCCGTAAAAAAAATATAAAAAAAATATGTTCATTGTTTTGCTTTATTGGAAGAGGTTTTGCACACAGAAG
Organism: Cydia amplana; assembly: GCF_948474715.1. Taxonomy (NCBI): domain Eukaryota; kingdom Metazoa; phylum Arthropoda; class Insecta; order Lepidoptera; family Tortricidae; genus Cydia; species Cydia amplana. The sequence continues at coordinate 22,269,817 of NC_086070.1, forward strand.
AAATTCTGTACTGGCATAAGTTCATAATTCCCTGGTATCGTGGAAATCTAACTTGAAAGAAAGTATCGAAAGAACCCCACGAAGGAAATTTCTCAAAGAAGTTTCATGGTAGAAGCTAGCGACTTTATAGTAGAAGTTACATATTTCTCAATTAGTACAAAATATTTTGATTAGTAAATTAATGTAGAATCCGTTATAATTTGTATTATAACAGATTATAACGGATTATATGTTGCATGGTATTTAAAATTTAATTAATCAATTCAGTGGTGTTGTAACTAAGGAAACGGTACAGTTATTGACGTTATTATATTTATGGTTAAATGAAAACCACGTTTTCAGGCGTTTATCGTCGGTCTAACCCTTTCAGTGCGTGAAAACGGACCAGGGCAGCAGAACGAGCAGGGGGTGGCTTACGGTCTCCACGTAGTTTCAGTACTACTCGGTCGTACGTAACGTAGGCTCACGTAAGAGTCACGCAAACTTGCCACCAATAAGCCGCTACGAGTTACGCTCTCATTTTAAAACGACATGCTTTTTAAATTACCTGAAACTTGTCATTTATAAACATTACATACGTAATAACATGTACCTGTATCTGGGGGCACGGCAGTGCCCCCGCCAAGTCGAGCAAAACAAAGAGGCACGGCCGTACCATCCTTTTCTCGAAGCGATTCAGGCCATTTTTGACGTCCTGTAATTTTGTGCTGGCTGAAGCTAGAACCCTGAATTTTCAGTAATATATAGGGCTTAACATGCTTAAGATATATTCTCAAAAACATTCAATTTGATCTAGTAGTTTAAGAATTATTGTACGTCAAAGTTCCTTATTTTTGACACTGACACACTCACTCACTCACTCACTCACTCACCTACGATCATCACAATTCTAAGGTACTTCTAGTATACTCACAAGCTTCAAATTTTAAACATAAGTAGTTTTCAACTTATCAAGCCATAGAAAACCTAAAAATATTGCAATATCAGTCACGTTTTAAAGATCTCAGAACTGCATAAGTAAGTTTGTTATCCCATATAAATATATGCTATTACAAAGTTACTGTTGCAGTTCCTACAAATAGGTAAAGTAAAGGTACACTACGAAGTACGATGTGAGTATGAATGAAGATGTGTTTCTTTATGATATGTGTATACGTAGTATGGGTATGAGTACCCGAAAAGAAGGACTGCCTACAAAAAGAGATGAGATCCCATTAAAAACATTACATGTAAAAAGGTGCAAGTCTCGCAACGCTTCTACTACAAAAAAGTTTTGAGATGTAATGTGAAACCAAGTCGGTTATTTTAATCAGTGCCAGGGGGTGTTAAAACTGTATCAAATATATATCTTTAATTTGTAATACATATAATGACTACATACATGTAATACATACATGAAAACTAGTATCAGACATATGGTATATGTATGTATATTAAACTGTTTTTAAAGTTAATACCTATCAAGCTTGAATTGTATCATAAATAAGTATTCTACATGGCATTTGCAATAAAAATATAACGTTAATGATACTCTCTCATTTGTTCTGTTCACGCAGGTCCAAATACTTATACAGTGGAATCCGTTTATTAATGACTCCGCTTATACGTACTGACCAACCGCTTACTATGACGTAATTACTGTGCGAAGTTTGGTTTTCATATACAATTCTTAGTGACAAAGTCGGATAAGATGACTTCGCTTATAGTGACAAACCGCTTACTATGACCTATAAAGCCTATTTTCATGAAATTATGTCCGGTTATACTGACACGTTCGCTGGTTTTCGTGGCCATCCCCACGTCTTTCCCTTATAGTATTATAGTTTTCCCTTAGTTTCCACGTATAGTGCGTGCGTGGCATGTACCTAAGTTGTTTTAGTTTTGATTCTCAGGGACAAGTTGATAATTCGTACCAGGTTATTAAAACTGATTTCTTACAAGTTACAAAGGAATTCGGGATTAATTTGGAAAAATTACCAAAAATAAGAAGTTAATCCACTATGCTTTATATGACATCCGCTTAGTATGACGTGTTTGTCACTTCCCTTCGATGTCATTATAAGCGGATTCTACTGTACCTGTAATTACTAGACGGACTCTATTTACTCGTATTTAGGCGGACTACCGAAATTCAACGATTTCCTTCATCCCTACCAGTTTACTCTCCATTTCGTGTGCCGCGTCACCCGTCGCTGTCTTGCCAACACCCCCGCCTTCCCTTAACGCCCTGGTACCCGACCTGTCTGCAGCCATGGTTTGACACCCGTGAGGCGCTTTTGACAGTTGATTAACGACAATTTTATTGTTTTGACAGCTCCCCGACAACCGCTAAAGGAGTTTTGTTGTTTTAAATAATTTTAAGTAGTCTTCAGGTATTTTGTTTGTTCGGCCTTCAACTATTCTGAATTATTTTTCGTAGATATACGTAGATTGATATTCAGATAAATAATTAGCAATAGGTAACTTTTAATAATTACGTGGCTAATTATATAGAACTTTATCATTGAACTATTTATAAAATCTTACCAACCTTATTTTGCAGTGATAGTTCTTAAGGGTAGTAAAAATACAGTATAGGAATCGTTAAAATATTGATTGGTTACTGTAATTCTAAAGTGAAGCCGATTAATTCAATCTAGAAGGATTTTTCAGGTAAGGAAAACACCTGAAGAGCGAAGGTAAAATTTTTCACCTGTCTTACCTTCCACCTGAATACTAGGGGATAAGGACGTTAAAGGAGAAAACTTTACCTTTTCACGTGGATACGGAAATTTCAGGTGCACCCACACAAACGAAGCTCACCTTTTTGAATGCGTCTCACGTTCGTTTTACGCAAACGACACGGCCCAATCAGGTCGCTATATTTTGAGGCATATACTGCTCTCCCGCTCTCGCTCTCCATTTTAAAAGGGGAAAATTTGTTCCTTTCCTTGTGTGCATCGGGCGCTAACTTTCCCTATTTGTCCCTAAATGACACACACACTTCCACTTTTCATGTTCAGTTTGATTGTGTGCGAGCGACAGGTAAAATTTACTTCACCTGGTTCTTGTTTTCCTGGTATCCAGGTGCGAGGTGAAACAGGTGAGCTTACCTGAAACTTTCAGCGGATTTCAGGTGTGCACACCGAGGTGCACACTGACGAAAAGTTGCCTCGCAGGAGAGTTTGTAACGGTGTACCGTAGAATTTTCAGACAGGTGTATAAATGAAGAGTTATATCAATTGCTTTCAATTTTCTATTTCATGATCGTGTACTGAAAAAATTGATAAATGCAGGGGATATGTAGGTATTGTGTAGGCAGGTAATACGAAGAATTGACATCTACTCTGACATTCACGAATTAGTTAAATTAGTTTGTGTGAAAAAATAAACAAAATGAGGTAGGTACCATTAATTATTATTCCATTTTGGAAGTAGGGAGAATTAGTTACATTCTGCGGGGAAATTTTTCAACATAGTGGGGGAAAAATACTAGGCTTTCATAAAATCGTGGAGCGCAGAGAGAAACTCGGCTCACGGGAGCAGCGGTATTTAAATAAAATAATAATCTCCCGCTAGGACATCAGGGGATGAAAGAGGTCGAATTATAGAATTCTAGAATACTTCAAGAGAAATCCTTGTATGTTTGTAGTTGAACATAGTAGTAGGTACCCGGCGCGCATAGGTATACGAGGTTATATCGTAGAAGTTATCCTTTATATTGAAATTGAAATATATATATTTTAACTTTGAGCTAGGTCCTGAATGTAATATCGTGTCTACTTGAGAATATTGAGAGGCTGTAACTGTAGCCGTTATTTTATATGATATTTTCAGTAGACGCCGTGTTGTCGCCATTTTGACGTTTTACTGTTTGTGTAGAGAGCGAACGAGTTAAACACACTACGCTTAATATGCGATTGTTTCCATTCCAATTGAATAGTTCAGATATTAGACAACGTGTCATTAAACTTATCTGATAGCAATCCGGTGCCATTTTGTTATGTATTCTTCAGTATATTGGAAATGGATGTCCATTCCTTTAAACAAGGACAGGAGTTCCTTATCTTTCTCTATCGATCTTTCGCTATTGGCATGCTATTGGTTATATACCTACTTTCCTTGAGCAGATGTATTGAATGGTGGCTGTGACTGTACCAAATCGAAAATGTACAACTTAAATAAATGTCGGAAAAGTAGTACTCACTTATACCCGTAATCCAGATTGTCGCCACACCCACACCACACCCAGTCCGAATGCAGAGACCTCGGTCTCGCGGCTCGACTGCACCCGCAACTCGCCAGTCGTCCGTCGCGACAAGCCCGCGACACGGACAGCGACACGCCAGCCGCCGTGATAGCGTGCGTGAAGGCTGTCTCTCGAGACGCTGTGGATAAATGACATGATTGTTAATGAGAAAACAGCGAACTCGTTCTCGCAGTGCGACTGCACTCGCAAGTCTTGCAACTCGCGACTCGTCCATCGCGACAAGCCCGCCAAAAGTACGCGACCGGAACACTGAGGACAAAACGACACGACTCTTAATAATATGCGGCGACACGGCGACATACTAGCGGTCGTGAACCATTAAATTTTCGGATCTTTTTGGACTGTGAAAATTTTCCCTACTAAATTTCAAGTATTTGACAATGATCTGGTTCATGTGGTTGGCTTACAAGACCAGAAACTTGGATTTAATAAGAGCATTTTGTCACTATTAACCCATGTAAACCCATCTGACACATATTTTATAATGCAAGGCACCACATCTTATAAAGAACGCTTTCAATAGGCTAATGTACATAAGATCTAACATTTTCGCAAAATCCCTATCTTAGAACAATAACAGCCGAGATAAAAATACAGAAATTACCATACATATCCCACTGACAGCGCCAATAAAAATATCATAAACTCTTTCTATTAGATCAGACGGAAAAAGGGTCTACTTTAGCTTTTCTATATTTTCTTTGAGAATATATGCTTCGCTTATAATGGATAGGGCTTTAGCATAACATGAATACCAATTGTGAAAATCAAAATATAGAGAACTCATATAAATACCGAATATAATAAAAGAGTGAGATATCAACCTAAGTACTTATATACTCAGCTTTAAATGCTCAAACCCTACAACTACTGAAGACTGCATTATTTTAACTTTGACACCTAATCACAATTCACGAAATTAGGTAAATAACACCCATTAGGATATTTTTTAAGATGTCAAAGCAAAGCGGATTCTTTATATGTAGTTACGACAAGACCGTGTATCCTTTTTAACCGACTTCCAAATCTAAAAGGAGGAGGTTATCAATTCGGTTGTATGTTTTTTTTATTTTTATTTTTTTATTTTTTTTTTATGTTTGTTACTCCATATCTCCGTCATTGCTGGACCGATTTTGAAAATTTTTTTTTGATTGTAAGTATATGCATACAGATTGGTCCCGTTTTTGTCAAAACCCAGTTCTGATGATGGGATCCATGAGGAATCGAGGGAACTCCTCAAATCTTAAAGGCATACATATAGTGATTTTTGTGTTTTTATCAACAAATCAAGCATATACATTCAGAAACGTGACATTTGATGGAGTGGAACTGCTGATGATGATCAGAACAGAACTCTTCAACGACGCATAGTTCATGTTTGGCGATTTGTCCTCTTCGTTATGTTTGTTAAGCAAGTTAAGTTTTTAAGCCACATTTTTGTCAAGCTCGAGTTCTGATCATGGGATCCATGAGGAATCGAGGGAACTCCTCAAATCTTAAAGGTGTGCGTATAGAGATTTTTGTATTTTCATCAGAAAATCAAGCATTTTTATTAAAAACTGTCGCATTTGATGAAGTGGAACTGCTGATGATGATCAGAACAGAACTCTTCAACGACCCATAGTTCACGTTTGGCGATTTGTCCTCTTCGTTATGTTTGTTAAGCAAGTTTAGTTTTTAAGCCACATTTCTGTCAAGCTCGAGTTCTGATGATGAGATCCATAAGGAATCGAGGGAACTCCTCAAATCTTAAAGGCATACATATAGTGATTGTTGTGTTTTAATCAACAAATCAAGCATATACATTTAAAAAGTAACATTTGAGGAAGTGTACTGCTGATGATGACCAGAACGAAACTCTTTAACGACGCATACCTCGCGTTTGGCGATTTTTTCTTTTCGTTATGTTTGTTAAGCAAGTTAGGTTTTTAAGCCATATTTATGTCAAGCTCAAGTTCTGAACATGGGATCCATGAGAAATCGAGGGAACTCCTCAAATCTTAAAGGCACATGTGAGATACGTAGTATAAAAACAAAGATCACTTACATTTTTACGAAATAGTCCACTTTTGCTAAGCTAATACGTATATCGAAATAATAAGTTAGAACTGCTGTTTAATTACACAACTACCCTCCATGTATATTTCTTGACCATAACTGTCAGAACATTAGTAACGTAAATAAAGTATCCTATAATAATAAGCCATGATATTAAATTCGTATTAATTTGCTATTAATTATTCTATAATAAATTAAATTAAAATGTAGCCAATACATTTGTTAAATTGAATTATTATGATAACCGGATGTGCAGGAAACATCTTACTTGTTATTCCTACCAAGAAGTGGTGGAAGGGGTGAAGTCTGATCGAATATAAGCGGGTCTCTGACAGTTGTGGCTCTCTTCTCAGTTGGCGAGCTAACGACGACAAACGAAGTTAAGTGTCCATTTTATTTTATTGTGTTTTTATGACTTGTATGTTTTCTTTGTGTTATAGTCTGATGGTATTGTACGTTACAACCTTTAATCTATATATATAAATGCAAGTGTCCTGACTGACTGACTGATTCATCAACGCAGAGCCGAAACTACAAAAGCTAGAAAGTTGAAATTTGCACACTAGGTTGAATTTATAAAGTGTACGAGAGATAAGAAGCGATTTTGAAAAATTCAACCCCTAAGGGGGTTAAAAAGGGGATGAAAGGTTGTATGGGGTGCAAGTTTTATTTCAAGCGAGGAATTTGAAACTTTGTAAAAATGTACTATATTAAAAAACAAGAAAATTAATTTCTGCGTTTTCGAAAATTCATCCCCCAAGGTGGTGAAAAAGGGGTTGAAAGTTTGTATGGAGATCAAATATTTTTGTGAGTGTTGGACTTGAAACTTTGTATATGGGGATATTATTATAAGACGGGAAAAGTAATTTCAGCGTTTTTGAAAATTCATCCCCTAACAGGGTTAAAAAGGGGTTGAAAGTTTGAATCCATTACAAATGCTTTGAAACTTCTTAGAAAGGCATAATAGCCGATGACAAAAAAATAAGTAATTGCGACGTTTTAGGTAATTCAACCTCTAAGGGGGTAAAAAAGGGGATGAAACTTTGTCCTGGGGTGCAAATTTTATTTTAAGCTAGGACCTTGAAACTTCGTAAAAATGTACTATATTAAAAAACAAGAAAATTAATTTCTGCGTTTTCGAAAATTCATCCCCCAAGGTGGTGAAAAAGGGGTTGAAAGTTTGTATGGAGATCAAATATTTTTGTGAGTGTTGGACTTGAAACTTTGTATATGGGGATATTATTATAAGACGGGAAAAGTAATTTCAGCGTTTTTGAAAATTCATCCCCTAACAGGGTTAAAAAGGGGTTAACTTCTTAGAAAGGCATAATAGCCGATAACAAAAAAAGTAATTGCAACGTTTTTGGAAATTCAACCCCTAAGGGGGTTAAAAAGGGGTTGAAAGTTCGTCTTATGGTGCAAATTTTATTTTAAGCTAGGAACTTGAAACTTTGCAAAAAGGTATTGAATTAAGATACAAGAAAACAAATTTCAGCGTTTTTAAAAATTCATTCCCCAAGGTGGTAAAACATGGGGTTGAAAATTTGTACGGATATCAAATATTTTTGAGAGTGCGGGACTTGAATCTTTGTATTTAGGGATATTATTAGAAGACAGGGAAAGTTATTTCAGCGTTTTGTAAAATTCATCCCCTAACAGGGTAAAAAGGGGTTGAAAGTTTGTATGGAGTTCAAATTTTATTTTAAGCTACGAACTTGAAACTTCAAAAAAATATATGTTATTAAAATACAAGAAAACTCATTTCAGCGTTTTTGAATATTCATGCCCTAAAGTGGTGAAAAAGGGGTTGAAAGTTTGTATGGATATCAAACATTTTTTCGAACGCGGGACTTGAATCTTTGTATTTCGGGATATTATTAAAATACAGGAAAAGTAATTTCAGCGTTTTGTAAAATTCATCCCCTAACAGGGTTAAACAGGGGTTGAAAGTTTGAATCCATTACAAATGCTTTGAAACTTCTTAGAAAGGCATAATAGCCGATTACAAAAAAAAGTAATTGCAACGTGTTTGGAAATTCAACCCCTAAGGGGGTTAAAAAGGGGATGAAAGTTCGTCTTAGGGTGCAAATTATATTTTAAGCTAGGTACTTGAAACTTTGCAAAAAGGTATTGAATTAAGATACAAGAAAACAAATTTCAGCGTTTTTAAAAATTCATCCCCCAAGGTGATAAAACATGGGGTTGAAAATTTGTACGGATATCAAATATTTTTGAGAGTGCGGGACTTGAATCTTTGTATTTGGGAATATTATTAGAAGAAAGGAAAAGTTATTTCAGCGTCTGGTAAAATTCATCCCCTAACAGGGTTAAAAAGGGGTTGAAAATTTGTATGGCGTTCAAATTTTATTTTAAGCTAGGAACTTGAAACTTCAAAAAAATATATGTTATTAAAATACAAGAAAACTCATTTCAGCGTTTTTGAATATTCATCCCCTAAAGTGGTGAAAAAGGGGTTGAAAGTTTGTATGGATATCAAACATTTTTTCGAACGCGGGACTTGAATCTTTGTATTTCGGGATATTATTAAAATACAGGAAAAGTAATTTCAGCGTTTTGTAAAATTCATCCCCTAACAGGGTTAAACAGGGGTTGAAAGTTTGAATCCATTACAAATGCTTTGAAACTTCTTAGAAAGGCATAATAGCCGATTACAAAAAAAAGTAATTGCAACGTGTTTGGAAATTCAACCCCTAAGGGGTTAAAAAGGGGATGAAAGTTCGTCTTACGGTGCAAATTTTATTTTAAGCTAGGGACTTGAAACTTTGCAAAAAGGTATTGAATTAAGATACAAGAAAACAAATTTCAGCGTTTTTAAAAATTCATCCCCTAAGGTGGTAAAACATGGGGTTGAAAATTTGTACGGATATCAAATATTTTTGAGAGTGTGGGACTTGAATCTTTGTATTTTGGGATATTATTAGAAGACAGGGAAAGTTATTTCAGCGTTTTGTAAAATTCATCCCCTAACAGGGTTAAAAAGGGGTTGAAAGTTTGTATGGAGTTCAAATTTTATTTTAAGCTAGGAACTTGAAACTTCGTAAAAATATATGTTATTAAAATACAAGAAAAGTAATTTCAGCGTTTTTGAATATTCATCCCCTAAAGTGGTGAAAAAGGGGTTGAAAGTTTGTATGGATATCAAACATTTTTTCGAACGCGGGACTTGAATCTTTGTATTTCGGGATATTATTGAAATACAGGAAAAGTAATTTCAGCGTTTTGTATAATTCATCCCCTAACAGGGTTAAACAGGGGTTGAAAGTTTGAATCCATTACAAATCCTTTGAAACTTCTTAGAAAGGCATAATAGCCGATTACAAAAAAAAGTAATTGCAACGCTTTTGGAAATTCAACCCCTAAGGGGGTTAAAAAGGCGATGAAAGTTCGTTTTAAGGTACAAATTTTATTTTAAGTTAGGAACTTGAAACTTTGCAAAAAGGTATTGAATTAAGATACAAGAAAACAAATTTCAGCGTTTTTAAAAATTCATCCCCCAAGGTGGTAAAACATGGGGTTGAAAATTTGTACGGATATCAAATATTTTTGAGAGTGCGGGACTTGAATTTTTGTATTTGGGGATATTATTAGAAGACAGGAAAAGTTATTTCAGCGTTTTGTAAAATTCATCCCCTAACAGGGTTAAAAAGGGGTTAACTTCTTAGAAAGGCATAATAGCCGATAACAAAAAAAGTAATTGCAACGTTTTTGGAAATTCAACCCCTAAGGGGGTTAAAAAGGGGTTGAAAGTTCGTCTTATGGTGCAAATTTTATTTTAAGCTAGGAACTTGAAACTTTGCAAAAAGGTATTGAATTAAGATACAAGAAAACAAATTTCAGCGTTTTTAAAAATTCATTCCCCAAGGTGGTAAAACATGGGGTTGAAAATTTGTACGGATATCAAATATTTTTGAGAGTGCGGGACTTGAATCTTTGTATTTAGGGATATTATTAGAAGACAGGGAAAGTTATTTCAGCGTTTTGTAAAATTCATCCCCTAACAGGGTTAAAAAGGGGTTGAAATTTTGTATGGAGTTCAAATTTTATTTTAAGCTAGGAACTTGAAACTTCGTAAATATATATGTTATTAAAATACAAGAAAACTAATTTCAGCGTTATTGAATATTCATCCCCTAAAGTGGTGAAAAAGGGGTTGAAAGTTTGTATGGATATCAAACATTTTTTCGAACGCGGGACTTGAATCTTTGTATTTCGGGATATTACTAAAATACAGGAAAGTAATTTCAGCGTTTTGTATAATTCATCCCCTAACAGGGTTAAACAGGCGTTGAATGTTTGAATCCATTACAAATGCTTTGAAACTTCTTAGAAAGGCATAATAGCCGATTACAAAAAAAGTAATTGCAACGTTTTTGGAAATTCAACCCCTAAGGGGGTTAAAAAGGGGATGAAAGTTCGTCTTAGGGTGCAAATTGTATTTAAAGCTAGGAACTTGAAACTTCGTAAATAGGTAGTTAGGTAGTAGGTTTTATTAAATAGAGGACATGAAAATCTTCTAAGGGGGTTTAGAGGGATTATATCGAGGACAATTTTATTCAGTTAGGGGCTTGAAACTTAGTAGGTTGTGAAAGACAAGTCTCATGCATTGTATAATATTAATAATTAAGAAATGATTAACCGTCCTACCGCAATCTCTTGCTGCATAATGTTCTAAGCTAATGTAGAATATATAACCACCAATATACAAATCCACGCGTACGAAGTCGCGGGCAACAGCTAGTGTGAATATAACCCTTTGATGACCTTTTAACAATTGCTTTGTAACGTATATTCCAACTGATTACGGTGTAATACATCATGTAGCTTATTGCTAGATCTTTATTACTGTTTTAAATTATGTCAAGTGTGTACGTTAAGGTAGCCAGTACTAACTATAAGCCACCAATATCTATTACGCAGCGTACCTACTTGACTAATTTAGCAATACAATATTAAGATTTTTGTGAATTATGTGGTAATAAAGCCGATTAATTGTTCAGTAAATCTACAATATACTTTTACTTACAATCTGCTTATATCAATATATTACTTAAATAATGTTTACCATTTTTATATTCTAAACCTTGTAGTTGTCCCTATAATAAATACATTACTTTGAGCAATAAATAACTGGTCTTAATTAAATACTGCATTGCATCCTTATTTTATATTTTATTAATGATTATATTAAAGTACATCTGACACACACGTATAGAATTTTCTGTATTTTCATCATAAAATAAAGCATTAACATTAAAAACTATCGCATTTGATGAACTGGAACTGCTGATGATGATCAGAACAGAACTCTTCAACGACGCATAGTACATGTTTGGTGATTTCGAATTTCGACTTTGACTTGGACTGGGACCCGGACTCAGATCCAGATCCGGACTCGTACCCAGATCCGGTTCGGACCCGGACCCGGACCTGGACTCGGATTCGGACTCGGACCCAGGTCCGAGTAGTCCAGACTAGACCCGGACTCGGACCCGGACTCGGACACAGACCCGGACCTTGACCAAGAAAACCACTATGATACCTAAACTAAATAAACCACTATGATTACTACCATAAAATGTAGGTATAAAGTATGATGAGGCCAAACCCCTCCCGCTCAAATCCCCGTACACCGCACCGCATGCGCCGTTAAGTGGGTTAGGTTAGGTTTGAACTGCTATCCTCACAGAACCGAACAAAAGTGGGTTAGGTTAGGTTAGAACTGCGAGCCTTACAGACACGAAATGCTTCCTTTTCTACATAGCGCACCATCTACAATAATCTTTCACCAGGCCGCATAGAAGTCGGTTTTTTTTTCTTAAAAATTATAATTTACATTTTCAAACTCTATAAAAACACACGAAAAGTTTCTATAAATTTAAGAAGAAATCATCTATAAAATCTGCAGACACCGTAATAGTAATGTGTTGACAACTGAACGAGATTATAATACTTAAGTACCTAAGTAAGTCTTTCGTCACACTTTTGGACAAAGAACCCGTCTTAATGGGTGTCAGTTCTTGAAGCGTTCTCATTTTTCATTTTCATTTTCGAAATGCACAGGCGTTTATCAATTTCAAACTCGCACGATCCAGGAATCCGGGCTGAGTCGCTACTTGCTGTAAACTCCACAGAGCTCTAAATCTTGTCGGGTGCGGACACTAACTGATTTACTGTGGTGCACAGACCACCTCGACCTCGACTACTAGACGGAGCGGACATACGCGCGAAATACCTACGAACGATCGAACATGTTCTTATTATTATTGGGGTGGTATTGGACCTTTGAGTGCCGCATCGACCAAGCGTTGATCTATTGTGACATTTGTGACGGACCTTTACTAATTACCGTTGCATCCAGAAAATTAGAGATTCTTTGAGTCGTAATGTTCTGTACCTCATAGGGTTGCAATACGTGCCGCCCTAAGTATGTACTTCTTTTTGACATTAGTGGTCCACAGGAACAGAGAATGTGCATTGCAGTCTCCTCTGACACCTGGCAGAACCTTCATGTCGCGTAATGTTTCTTACCAATTTGAAACATGTTCTTACGGGAATAATGTATAAACACTGTTATTGCCACTAGCCCTAAACGACAAGCTAGGGCTCATGCCCTAGCTGCTCATGCAGGAGCACGAAGAAGAAAACCACCTCTGACGATAAGTTAGGGCATGAGCAGGAGAAAACACGTAAAGAGGATTGCGTTTTCAGTCCCTGCTCATCGCCCTGCTTACTGCCCTGCCGTCAACGGCCTACTGTAAATATGGATTAAGACAATCGAAGTCAACACATACGTACAAGCGCTTCCTGCAAATTTTGTACGGGAGCACGACAGATTATTTCAGTTGCGCCCACAATGACTAATTTAAGGGTGTACCTGGGCTATTTTATGTAGAATCAAATTCAGTTGTGCTCCTCGAATCGCATTATGTTGTACAATTAAAATTGCACCTAAACCTATCGTAAGTCTGTAAGACCTGTAAACGGGTCATAATGCGGTGTCTGTGTATTATGCGCTGTGGCTGTGACGCCACTATTCCGCTCTTTTACTACTAGAAATGGAGAAATAAAACAGAGTTGTTGTTAGTCTCGGAGTTTTATGACGTTGATTAGATGTGATTTATGGGGCTGTGTAGATATCGTCCAAAATAAGAGCAGACAATGCCTTAATTGGGGGTAAATAAATACCTATACATATGTAAGTAAGACGAACTCAAAAACACGATGGTCCCGCCAAACTTGTATTCAGTTATTTTGCTGAGATGGCAGTTTTTGGAATTTCAATTTGTAAAGTTAATAATTAATATTAGTTAGTATCAAATATGGTTAGGTATGTGGGTATTTTATGGACGGCTATAGACGATCTTCTACTGTCCTACGGGTATCAGTAGGTAATAGAAGTGCAGACCCCCGGTAATAGAAGTGGATGCCCGAAGGCCCGAATCATCATAACGACTATCACGAGGCCTTGCTGTAAAAACTCGAAGCTCGTTCGCTGCTGGAACTGACTGATGATGACACCCCTGGATAAAAACCTGCACCTGTGCAGTTGTGTACCTACTTACCTATGAGAGTGAGAGGTCCGAAAACCGTCTCATCCTTCATAATAGTGCAGTTCCATCTCCTCTGCTGGAACTGATCCTGGCACTCCCTGATGCCCTGCTTCACGCCGTCTCCGACCACAGTCATGTGGTCCCAGTATCGTCGGCATACGCGCCGTTGCCTCAGTGTCATGTGGTGTGGTGGTGTATCTACTTACCTATGAGAGTGAGAGGTCCGAACACCGTCTCATCCTTCATAATAGTGCAGTTCCATCTCCTCTGCTGGAACTGATACTGGCACTCCCTGATGCCCTGCTTCACGCCGTCTCCGACCACGGTCATATGGTCCCGGTGTCGTCGGCATACGCGCCGTTGCCCCGGTGTCAGGCCACGGAGCTTGCCGCACAGGCGGGACTTCTCGGAGAACAGGTCCTGGTTCGACCACTTCTCGAATTCGAGAAGGCCCATGTTGCTGGAACAAAGGAAAATAACAATAACAATAACAATATTTTTATTCATAATTAAAGTTTAGCAGGAACGTTACGGTGAACCCCGCACTAGGCAAGGCCTGTAACGCGGGGGTCATGATCAACACGAGTTACCAAAAATAAAATTTATAATTATACTAAACATAAGAATAGGAATTATTTAGGAAAGAGAGAGGAGTGTGTACTTGTATATGTGTAAGGTTGTTGTGAGGAGGTAGTGAAAAGTGTGTGAATGAAATCTAAGAATGTGTGAGTGTAAAAGTTTGTTAGATTTAAGTGTGTAAAATGAAATAATTCTACTGGTCGTGACTTATTTGAGGTCATAATGGGGAAGGCAAATGTCGATTTTATTGTCTGTGATATCTTTAGTCATAAGAACTAAAATGACAGCTCGTGTGTACTACCCAATCTGTCCAACGCAACTGTGATTTAAATAGTAATAGTAGGAGTTATTTCTAATGTTAAAAACATTAATCTTAGGTAGTATAACATACGATGATGGATTATCTATGATATATCACATAGAATTTTTCATCGCAACCGAAAATTCCAATTTCGTTTTTTGACGAAGCAAATCGAAGTCGGTATCGTATCTTACACCGGAGGACCTCGCTTATTTCGTAATGAATTCTATAGTTCTGTACATATTTTTATCCAAAAGTAAATACTCGTAGATGACTACACTTGTGGTTGACTGATTTGTTTGCCCCGTCGTAAAGTATGCTCTTCCACGATAAGGCCGGCTGGCGGACAGTTTCGCAATGCAAATAAGTCGACGGAAAGTTTACTTGGGGTTTCCAAACGAAAAGAAAAAAATTACCGCGATGCTACGAAAATTCACGAGACTATTTCCATACTTTGACGTTTTTTTATCAATGATTGTCATCTTAAATAGGCTCCCTGTTATGACATGCATGACCTAGGAAACCTAATACATCATGGAATTATGTGTGGAACATCTTGTTACATAAGTTACCTCTCTCTAATGACGTTATCTTATGCGTATGAGTTTCCATTCAATCATGTTCTAGATACATATTATAACAAGAGTTAGTTCGTGACATTGTTATACATAATAGGTATTAAGTATGTATTATGTAGGTACCTAAAACTTATGGTTGTTCAAAGACTTGCAGTAAGTATGGATACTATATAGAGTATAGATATTTACCAGCATTTCTGTACGTTTGTTATGTTTTCGTTAAAGCGTAAAATCTAAAATTTATTGTTAATGTTAGTGTTAGATGTTCATAATTTTAACTGATATGAGGCATAATCGCGTGCGATGACTTTTATTATTTGGTCTGACAGACTTTAAGTCCCGTTTCAGTAAAATTACCTATACCTATTTAAGTGAAAATCGTGTTTATTAGTTTGAATCATAAGTATATTAAGTTGACAATTTTCTTACTATTTGTGTGGAACATATTTAGTAATTAAAAGGAGCGGCGAGCGTGATAGGCTCCTTTGCATCTGGAGGGGCGCGGGGCGAAATTTGTGAATAGTTTTTGTGTTTGTTAATAGTTGTTAACTTGTTAGTTTAGGTTAAGAATTTTGTGATTTTGTAATTTTAAGTTAGTTATAAATTTAGTTGGGTTTTATTATGTATTGTATCATTGTTCTGCATTTAATAAAGAATTACTTACCTAAGAAGTTTATTAAAAGAAAAATAATCAGTTTATTAATCAAATTTAGTTGATCCCTTCACAGAGGGGCGACGAAGGTGAAGAAAAATCATAGGTACTTGGGCGTTTTTTTTTTGTTGTCCCAAACACTTTTTTTTTCAAATTTGGGATTTTTTATGTTATTTCTACTCAGAATCACGAGCTTTTTCTATCCTAATAGGAGAAAAAAAGTGTCCTAAGGTTTTTTTTTCCATTCCGTCACCATTTTTCATAGACTTTGTATGGCGGTCGCGTAATGGAAAGATCGAAAAATGTATGGAAATTTTGGGACATTTTTTTTCTCCTATTAGGATAGAAAGAGCTCGTGATTCTGAGTAGAAATAACATATAAAATCCGAAATTTGAAAAAAAAAGTGTTTGGGACAGCAAAAAAAAAAAACGCCCACTTACCAAATCAATGGAATATTTCGGTAGAAACGTTAAATATGTCGCAACTGTCGCCATTCATTTTCCTTATAGTATTTACTAAACATGTCTGGGGCTCAGATGTCATACATAGGTTAATTAGTTAGGTAGGTACCTATGCAACACTTTTTAGTCAACAACTTGAACAATGAAGGAAATCTAACATTTCTTTCAGTTACATTACGATTACAAACTGAAATTTCAGCAGTAGGCATTTTCTTAAATCCTTTAAAAAATGAATTACGGAAATATATTATAGAGGTTAAAAACTATATAATGACATTAGTTAAGTACAGGCCCATTTTTTATAGGAAAGTCACTTAGTACTACTAGCCACATAGTAAAATAAGAATCAAAGGGCGAATTGAAAGAAAACTGGAGCCCGGTTCAGATTTAACAACTTGTTACGGTTTTGATTTTATTTTGATACGACCTTGAAGATCGCTCACGCTGATTGGTGCATACGAAATGAAGTAAAAGTCATGCGTGAGATGCGCGCTAATCACCGAGACGATCGTCAAGGTCGCACCCAAACCAGTTCAAAACTATAACAAAACGTTAATTTAAAACTGATCTCCTGATGTCAATATAGTTCGAACATTAGAGGGTAATTACAATAAAACAAAAAATAGGTTATCATTTACAAGATAAATAATTCAATGGCACTTTAATACTGACAAGCAAAAAATAAAATATTTACAAAATGCATGCACCAGGCGCACATAAGTTAAAAGAAATAAATCAATATCGTCCGTAGATGGTCACCGTGAAGTTCAACCCGCAGCCTCGCTGGGACTTCAACTTGATCTTCACAAACCGCTGTCCAATGCCGCCAGCAGAAATCGTAGGGTATCCTCCTGAGCCATCGCGATCGTTGTCTTTAATGTGGATAGCTCTGATGTAGGCAAAGTTATGCAATCCTGGTTCCGGGTATTCAATAATGCTGGTCCTCACGAAGAGAGGGAAGCCATATTTGACTTCGGTGACCTTGTATAAGGCGACGTCTCCGTACGTGGTCTGCCCGAGGACCAGGTCGTGGCTCTGGCAGGTGGAAGCCGCGAAAAGGCACAGAAACGACAGTAAGACGGTTAGCGCGCGCATTTTGTTCGTCCGTTTGAGGTGATAATGAGACGCCATTCTTTTATATAGTGGGATGATGTTATGTAAGAAAAAACCATCATGCACGTATGTTATCTTAATTTGTCTTTATTTTTGTAGAGGGCACAAATAGGTACGCATTTTCCAAATCAAACATGATGTAACTTAGGTAGCGGACACATTCCTATTTGCCGGCATGTATTACACAAAATAGTGTACCTACCAAGTATTACCGTAGTTGGTGAAGTAACCTAAGCGTTTGATTTTACATAAAACGGGTTACTTTGCATGAACAATTATATAATATTTAAATAATGTTATTACTTAATACAAACCGACCTGTTTTTATTGTTCTTGTCTTAAATATAGTTACGTTTTAATGTTTAAGTTGTTTAACAAAACAATTATTTATTTAGAACCCTAGTTTTTCAAGAATATTTATGTACCTAATCTATACAATATAGGACGATATGTTATGTTCGTTTATATTATATCTAGGTAATGTAGGTATCTCAAATAATCTTAAAAATCAAACAAATCTAAGATAGCGTAGTGATTAATTTTAATTAGTACAAGCAAAATAATTAATGAAACTAGATAATGAAAATTTACATGGCTCTTTGCTGCATAACGCCAACCCCTGAAGACAACAAGTCCATCCATCAGCTATCTGACGCGGGTAATGTCACGAACACACACAGTCATAGCTTGTGATCCGTACTTCCTCGCTTATTCATACTTTCCTGTCTTGGGTGTCTGTTGCGTAACTAATTAACACTTTTCTCACATTTTTACGCTATAAATAATTATAATGGAATTAAAAAGTGATATTGCGGTTATAGCAAATCGCTATACCTACCTACATACTTTTTCCTGATTAATAATTACTATTGAATAGTACAATCATAATTTAATAGGTATCTAATTTTGATTTGGAGTTGACAAAAAAAAATCCTACTTTCTTTCTTTGTTTCTAAAAAAACTTTTAATATAATTTATTGACTACCTTAATTTCTCATTTCACATTCCAAGCTAACCAACTTATTTAACTAATCATTTTTATTTGGGCTATTATTCATAATATTTCAACCAATCGATCAATCGTTTATTGCACCATGGTAAGATTAAAAACAAAGTTGTTACAGCATTTATACAAGTATCTTATGGGCCCTAAAACGACCGTATTATTCAAAATATTCGTTTGGTATCGAATAGGTTAGATTTGTACGTAAATAAATATTGGTGAATAACAATATACATCATCATACCTATGCGAAATGTTGATATGTCATTTGATTATACGCCTAAATTAAATTATGGTAAAAATCGTTTGGGAAATGAGTAATAGGGGAAATTAATTCCGCTATGAACAATCACGATCAGTCCATTACCTTATACCTTTAAACGAGCAATTCTTGTTTATTTATTTATTTATTTATATGTATATATATTTCGGGGATCTCGGAAACGGCTCTAACGATTTTGATGAAATTTGCTATATGGGGTTTTTGGGGGGCTAAAAATCGATCTAGCTAGGTCTTATCTCTGGGAAAACGCGCATTTTTAAGTTTTTATATGTTTTCCGAGCAAAGCTCGGTCGCCCAGATATTACATATTAATAGTAGGTAGATATAGTTTATACCTAACTGATGGTGGTGGGTTAGTAACAGTAAAGAACCTATTAAAAGTCATAACATTTAGTGAACAGTCATAACAGAATAAACAGAATGACACCACTTTCCGCATCTTGTTGATACTCGTAGAGTGCGCAGCATTACATTACTACGGTTAGCTAGTTTCAACACGAAATACCATGAAAAAACAACGGGTTGCACTCCGGGAGTGCCGACAGAAGTGAAAACTCAATGACTAGTACAAAATGTCTGCAGCACTATGTATAATTGACCCATCCTCCTTTCTATTGAAAAACTTTAGTTCCGAAATTGCTGGCCAGTGAGCTTAAATTTGTAGCGTTAATTGTTTAAAATTCGAATAGAAATTTTAAAGTTACCTTGCAGACCTCGCATGTAAATATATTTGGTCATGATACCTTGAGTTTTATTCACCAGTACTAGAGTTCACTTTTATTAGCGATTTCATCAAGATGTAGCTTTATTGAATTATATTTGAGTGATATAAAGTTAGAATGTAACTGTGAGATCCTCGTATTTCAACCCGTACAAGATTAGAACCTTTTTCATGTAATGTCATTGAGTTTTTCTTTATTGATTTCAATTCAATTCAATTCTTTATTGATAAAAATAGAATTTTATATGTGAGGTACAATGCTTAATGCTAGGTCTTATGATTAATTAATAATAAGATTTACATAGTAGGACAGGCAAGGCTGAGCAAGCGAACTACCAGTTGTTTATTTGTTGTTATTTAAATGCCATCTAAATGAGTGACCATCTAAACCTTACGGTCACGTGATCGCCTTACGCTGTCCCGAGTTTATCATTTTTTCCCCACCTCAAAAAGTGCCCAGCGCCGCTAAAGAAGTTTTCACTTCAAAAAAATATTACTCAAGTTTAGCAACTCTGTGCAAGGAAACCCCGAGCTTGTAGTAAGCCTTCTTATGGGACCCATAATGAGCAACCAATTACTATCACTACAACTCTATAAGTATTTTTTATTACCAATAGCATCCACTGGTTGGTGGCTTCATCTTGGTGTCACTCATAACTAAAAGATAATTGTCTTTTGCGTGCGTGTTTTATTAAATAGTATATGAATGTGGTAAACATGCCAATTCTTGAGATTAGTTGCCAAATGGACTCTAGGCTCTCGTGAGGGGCAAACAGCCGGGATAACGCAAGGAAAATGATGCGTGATGACAATGGTAAACAAGCGTGTTTTGCTTTGTTAAGCATGTTAACCAGCCACCTTAGCCTGTTGGCGTTTGCAACTCTAGTGCATTAGTGCAACGCTACGCTAATGCAGATTTAAATCAGAATTAATAAAATAAATATAACAACCTTTTAACTATATCATACGAGGAGAAATATTAGTCATGCAAGCCTGTAATTCAAATTATCAATAAACTGTAAGTATGAGTACTGAAGAAACAATTGACATATGTTTTGTAATTTAAGAAATAAGGAAGCGGTCATCGAAATTAAACAATGTTCTTTAAAAGTTTATTATTTATTCAACAAACACCACACTGACGCGCATTATGCACAAGGATGTATTCAATATCGTCCATAAATGGTCACCGTAAAATTGAATCCATAATCCCTTTGACTCCTCAATTCGATTTTGACGGATTTCTGTCCAACACCGCCTCCGATGATCCTCGGGTAGCCTCCCCCAAAACGGTCATTGTCTTTCACGAGAATAGCCCTTATATAGGCGAAGCTTGGCTTCCCTGGTACAGGGTATTCAACAATAGAGGTTCGGACGCTGTATTTAATGCCATATTTGACTTCCTGGGATTCGTAAATGATGACGTCACGCCCGGTCGGTTTTCCAAGAACCAAATCGTAGGTTTGACAGGAATATATTCCGAAAAGGCAGGAAAATAAGAGTATAGTTATCGCACGCATTTTATCGGAAGTGTGTATAGGTACAAAATTTGAAGCTGTATCTTATACATTCTATTATAAAGTGTTATGCAATAATGAACAATTACTTATCAAATAACTGAAAACATGGTCACGACAACTAGAACTTTAAGTAGGTATAATTTGACTATAGGTAAGTACTTAGTTTTTTTAGCATTCAGAAAAAGGGTAAACAATCTAATGTGGTGTTTTATTGCAAAACGCTATTAAAAAAATAGGTACTATTACTTATAAAACCAAAGTATAATGTAAAACCAAAGTACTGTAAATGATCATACCCGGTCATAGCACACCCGGTATATGCTATATAATTGTTACATACTAGCTGCAACTTATTTTTCAAATGTGTTGTTCAATACGTATTAAAAGACACTTCAAGATCGCTTACCTTCTTTCTAATGCTAAAAAAAAGTAGGCGACTTTGATAAATATACATTCAATATGCGAAAGCAATGAAGGAGGAATGATAAACTTAAACTTAAAATAATTATGAAGGCCTGCCAAATCTTGAAGATTCAATTGAAAATATTGAAATATACAGATGCTTTGCATTAGCGCGTGACAATACACATAGGTACTAACAGTGTATACCTACCTAGTTAAATATTACCATTATTGAATAATGTCGTCCACAAATATCTCGAGTAAACAGTCTGTCTAATGACTCTCAACGCTAGAAGACATAATAATCCTAGACAAAATTTTAATCCAATGTCCCGTTTTTATATAAATATTTTGTACACGATAAAATTTTACTAGTTTAGACATAATGTAAATAACACTTGATGATCTTACTTACCTCACTGGCCACGTGGTCCCACTGCCTTTCTCCTACATTACTTTTTTGTGGTGTCCATTTTAGAGACAGGTAATAAACAAATTAATGTAGATTATAGTTAGGTACATCATTCCTCAAATAAAACAAATACCGTAAAACTATAAGCGGAAATTACGTCCATAATATTGATTAATTTTATGTGATATAAATGTTAAACTTATTAAGAAATTGGTATTATTTCCAATTAAATACTTTACTACTCTAGTAATAATTTACGTTAAATGTTTACAACATTAAAAACTCATTAAGTATTGACATACTTACATGTACATGACAGAGCTATGACAAATCAACCCTTATCAAACTGTATATTTGATAATTAGGACAAACACAAACATTGCTCACAAACAAAATATATATGTCACCGTAAAATTGTAAACACTCGTCATATTATAATCTCGCTAGTTACATTATAAACTGACGGTAGGGAGATTATAATGTAACCTAACCTACTTTAGATTATAAACTAACGGGTTCACAATCTTACGGTGTCATATACATATTGCTGTAAATCTACGTCAAAAGTAACCAAGTAGAATTCTGCTCCATCTCTCAACACAGAACTAGTAGTATGTAAATAAAGACTCGTAAATAAGCTTCGCAATCAAAATTCCGATTACATCAAACCCATAAATGTTTATACCCATAGGTATAAAACCTTAAAAACACAGTACGACGTAGCACATGAATCACCAAATTTGACGTCAGGATCGCATGATCGTAAGCATAATTAGGTATGCATTACCCAAAACTCGAGATAAAATTAAGATAACAGCTATTTGCATCTCGGATAATCCCATCCATCTTATATTAAAAACGAGCGCGATCATTGCGATCAATTATCACATCAAAACGAACGAACAAAATGCGCGCGGTAGCCGTCTTATCGCTCCTCTGCCTTGTCGCGGCCTCCTCCTGCCAGAGCCACGACCTGTACGGTTACCATCAGTTTGTCACTGACATAAACGCCGTCGAAAACGTAATTTACTTTCTATACATCTCGCTCGCACTCGCATATTAGTGCAAACGGGATGTATAGAAAGTAAATTACGTTCTCGACGGCGTTTATGTCAGTGACAAACTGATGGTAACCGTACTGGTCCTCGGGCAGACCACGTACGGAGACGTCGTCTTATACAAGGTCAACGCATATAAATATGGCTTCCCTTTCTTCGTGAGGACCAGCATCATTAAATACCCGGAGCGTGGGAAGTATAACTTCGCCTACATAAGAGCTATCCACATTAAAGACAACGATTATGATGGCTCAGGAGGATACCCGTCGATTTCCGCTGGAGGCATTGGACAGCGGTTTGTGAAGGTCAAGTTGAAGTCCCAGCGAGGCGGCGGGTTGAACTTCACGGTGACCATCTACGGACGATATTTATTTCCTTTTTAATGATGTGCGCCTGGTGCATTTTGTAAAAGATACTTAGATAGATAGATAGATAAAGCATTTATTGCCACAACAAGTCAGTATTAGTGCCACTGAGTTTCCTGTTTTATAGTTGGTCAAACCAATTTGTCAGTAAATAAGAACCAAAAAAACTATACGCACCCTTTTCTTTTGGGTGCTAGTATTAGTGTAAGACAAAGATAGTATGATTATCTCTGTCTATGTTTGAAATGAGACAGTCCTTTGACAAACTATAGTTTAGTTGTGATTGTGAAGAGCACAGCACAATAATTAAATGTGTTGTGTACCTAGTCTTAGTTTAAGGTGGACCTTTAATTGTTTGCACCATAGAATGGAGGTAGTAGGTCTGTAGAATAAACTTTTATTACTAATAAAAAGTTACCTAAAGACAGACAATGCTACTTCCTTGTGACATTTGTGACATAACACTTATAAAACATATCAATGTTCGGTTTAAAGATTATTAAATTTATTCTCAATGTTTAGGAACAATTTCCATTTTTTCCAGTAAGTACTTACCTACTTTCATGCATGTAGTATAAGCACGTATAAGCCCGACTTACTGTGAATAGTTAAATTGGTACTTTACTGCCATACCTTATCGTGCCTAGCTGTAGAAGACCTATTAGGCTAATAGTATTAGCTACGTCTTTGTCACCGAGAATAAATAGGTACCTACCCTGATATAAGATGTTGTTCGGAACTGTCAACTTTTTGTTCTAACTGACAGGCTGATTTGGCTGATATCGTCCGGCGGACTGGTAATCAGTGGGCCCCTTTAGGGATATTAATACCTTCCAAGGTATGTAAGGTAAAATCCCGTAATTACGTAACTAAACGATTTATAATATATGTACCTATATATTACTGAATCGCGATTAGAAAGGGATTGAGATAGCTGTTAATCCATATTGATTTTGACGTAAGTGTATGGAAATCTGTTATTTCTAATCCCTTTCTGATCGCGGCATGATAATACTTACCGTCGACGTCAAAGATGTAAATATTTACAAAGGAGTATAGTAGAATAATACAAACATGTCTATGACGTCGACTGTTCATATCTTCTTGCGTCTTCAAATAACACCAATTTATAATCGGTAGTAACAACAAAATGTTCGTCTCTGTTATGAGTATGAGTTTACTTTGAATGCGGTCGCTCGAACAGATCCTTAAGGATGCCTCACGCTAGACCGGGCCGTGCCCGGGCCGGAGCTTTCGGAGCTTCGTTTTCTATAGAAAGCACCACGTGATCACCGATCAACCATCATAGAAAATTATACACGTCGGAGGCCTCGGCCCGGGCACGGGCCGGTCTAGCGCGAGTCATCCTTTATGCTCAAGCGAATATATTGTGACACTCTGAAATCGAAGAATATTTTGAAATATGCAGTAAAATAAACAATGTAAAAACAAATAAACTCACTATCATTTTCTGTTGAAGTGGAACATCCTAAGTAATTAAACAAAAAAGCGGCCAAGTGCGAGTCGGACTCGCCCATGAAGGGTTCCGTATTTAGGGGATTTATGACGTATTAAAAAAAACTACTTACTAGATCTCGTTCAAACCAATTTTCGGTGGAAGATTGCAAGATAATGTACATCATATATTTTTTTTGGTTTTATCATTCTCTTATTTTAGAAGTTACAGGGGGGGGGGCACACATTTTACCACTTTGATATTAGAAACCTCAATATCATTTTTGAAGACCTATCTATAGACAGGGTTGGGCAGTATTTCAATTACATGTATTTGAAATACGTATTTGAAATACAAATTAGTATTTTGTATTTGTATTTCAAATACTACCTCAAAAGTATTTTGTATTTGGTATTTCAAATACTGCACTCACATGTATTTAGTATTTTGTATTTCAAATACTTCAAGCTTCAAAATACATTTCTATAAATACATTTTATTAAATTCTATAATCCTAAAATGTCTAATCTCTCGCACAAGCTGTGAGCCGACCGCGAACCTCCGATCCAGCCGAGATACAATTTTCATTGGCTGGATACTGGATCTATATTAGGTCAACTTCTGCGTGGAACTTTTCGTTTAAATCTAGGGGATAGGGTCATTGCAGTAGTTTCCGTCCATGCACTAGTTTTCGACGACTTGACGGATTATCAAATATATATTTCATTTTTAATTTACTACTTTTTGCGAAATCATCATCTTCCTCGCGTTGTCCCGGCATTTTGCCACGGCTCATGGGAGCCTGGGGTCCGCTTGGAAACTAATCCCAGTAATTGGCGTTGGCACTAGTTTTTACGATAGCGACTGCCATCTGACCTTCCAACCCAGAGGGTAAACTAGGGCCGTAATTGGAATTAGTCCGGTTTCCTCACGATGTTTTCCTTCACCGAAAAGCGGCTGGTAAATATCAAATGATATTTCGTACATAGTTCCGAAAAACTCATTGGTTCGAGCCGGGGTTCGAACTCGCGACCTCCGGATTGCAAGTCGCACGCTCTTACCGCTAGGCCACCAGCGCTTCCTTTTTGCGAAATATCATTGTTATATGTAGACAGATATATTGCTTAGACGCCTTAGACATAAGGATTGAAATCAGTCCAAATTTGTGCAGGAATGTAGGTATATATATTCAAATTTCGTCAAGTGGACGTAAACTAGAGCTGGACGAAAACTAGCGCAATGACCCTATAAGTTTATATGAAAGGATATTCGTTAACGTTAAAACTAAATGCTAAACAAAAAAATAAATAAAGGTATATTTTGTAATTGAAATACATTATTTTAAACACTGTAATTTGTATTTTGTATTTCAAATACCCGTCACCAAAGTAGTTTGTATTTTGTATTTCAAATACTTTTAAAAATGTATTTTGTAATTTGTATTTCAAATACGTGGAAGCCAGTATTTTGCCCAACCCTGTCTATAGATACCCCACACGTATGGGTTTGATGAAAAAAAAATTTTTGAGTTTCAGTTCTAAGTATGGGGAACCCCCAAAATTTATTGTTTTTTTGTTATTTTTGTGTGAAAATCTTAATGCGGTTCACAGAATACATCTACTTACCAAGTTTCAACAGTATAGTTCTTATAGTTTCGGAAAAAAGTGGCTGTGACATACGGACGGACAGACGGACGGACAGACAGACAGACATGACGAATGTATAAGGGTTCCGTTTTTTGCCATTTGGCTACGGAACCCTAAAAACAAGGACACTGTGGCAGTAAAAAATAACACATAAAAATAAATAATTTTAATAACGTACAAAAACAAGTTTATATAAATAAAATCAATACTTTCGCGCAAACTGTCCATTGTCCTGATACTGATCATAACTGCGGCCGCCTTTGTTGTAATACCGAGCATTTAAATTTGGGTCAGCAGCGAACACTTCAATCTCGAATCTGTATCCCCTCAAAATAGTGGGGCTGGAGAGGCCGATGGTCACCGTCTTCCCGCCGATCCCGCCGCTCACGATACTCGCTTCACCATCCTTGTCCGGTCTCAGATCCGTGACCAGGATTTCTGTGATCACGTTGTTCCCCGCTGCACTGATTACGATTTGGTCAGTCCTGGTCCATAATGCCGGATTGGCTTCCTTTATTTCATTGTAGATTCGTGTAGAACGGCTATCAGCATAGCCTAGACGAATATCATTGGCATTAGCCAATGAGAAGACTAAACAACACAACACGACGATCTTCATATTGTCTTAAAAACTGAATGGAAAAACGAGTCGTGTGTCCGTATTTATATGGCCCAGAACGTATTAGTGAGATCATATATCGTTAATGGTTAACAATAAACTGCTAACTTGGAGTTATTTTCGATACTCGTTAGGTATTGGAGTTACGAGGAAATTGCGTCATTGTCACATGTCGCCGAGATGACGAGATGTCGCCATTTGTAAACAACTTAATCGAGTATTCAGTTGGGTATTATACCTACCGTTTGACTCATCTTCAGTACCATTCAGTTTAATACTACTGGTAGGTACTATACCTGAATGTTCAATTCTTCATAGCACGTTTGTAGTAGATGATTAATATTTTAATTTAGTCATATTCTTATTATATCTCATCTTATACGGATGAAAGGTATACGTTACCAACTCTCGTAAATCCCTAGGTTACCTCTAAATAAAATAGTGTTATTGTTAAGTAAAAGTCAAAGTTTTGGCTTTAGTTACTAAAAAAATGAGAAAGATCTAGATATTTATCTAACAGCCTCTAGATTTATCAGCTCACAAACATATATTAATACACAATAGATCATAATTTTCTCGACATGACAAATCGAGCCATATCATCGGTAAATGTCCATTCACAGAAACGACGAAATCACATACATACGCTAATTAATTTTACATACAGGCGCAAAGGAAACATGTTCTAGCTACACATTTATTTGGACTTCCTTAGAAAACAGTCGTATCACCAAAACTTATATTGCCCTCAAAATGTCTGCTCTTATCCGAATTTTATTGATCACATTATTTGTTCTCCAAGTTTCGTCTCACGACTTACTCCTTGGTTATCCTGATGTGAATTCAAAGCTGATCTACAGCAAAGTTCATCAAGAGAATCCTGCCATTTGGGTACGATGGGAGGATGTGACAGTCAACTGTTCGAGAAACGAAGTCATCAACGCCATTAAAGTCCTGGATCTAAGACAGGATAAGTGGGGAGAAGCATACATCAAGAAAGGGGGGATAGGGGAGAAAAGTGTGACGATCGAGCTGGACAGCCCTACGGTCTTCAGAGGATACAACTTTTGGGTGGAAGTGTACGCCATTGAAACGAATGAGTTCCTGTTCAACCATGGGAAGAAGTGACTAGTCAGTAATGTGTTTGTTGGTTTGTGTTTAATAAAGTTGTTATAGTTTTGTGATGAGTATTTCATTTTAGCAATTGGTCTCAGGTGAAATTAGATTTATTAGCTGCTGTAGGTAGTAGGGGACTTGTTTCTGCCCTCCACTGAGGTCCACGGTCCTCCCCTATTTACTTCAACTATTCGGAGTTTGAAAGTAGGTACTATTCGGTCTTTTACTTATCTTTTAACTAGAAACGAACCTTATCTCAAGCATGACCTCTACCAGGGAAATAACAATGATTTATTATGTAGATATTTAAGCAGGTATTAGTAATATAGCCACAAGCGCCATTGATATAAATAACTGCCAGGACATAACGACCATGTTTTTATGTATTGTAGGTATAATAAGAAAGGTTGACTGGCAGAGAATACCTTATGACATTAAGTTCCACTTTTGTAGGATGTGTTTTGTTTTGTGCAATAAAGATTTATGGTGTTATTCATTTTACTCAGCTTAGTTAATCGTTTGACTTAAAGACTTATTTTGCTGATCTAGTAAATTTGGCCATTTTAGGCAATGTTTTAAGAGCTCTGGCGCTTAATCAAGCAAAAATATCAAAAACAGCAAAACAGTCGGGGTTCGACACAAATATTGATCTGCGACTTTAATCTGTGTTGAAAAGTCATTGTTCTAGCTAGAGTCAAAAGCGGCCAAGTGCGAGTCGGACTCGCCCATGAAGGGTTCCGTATTTAGGGGATTTATGACGTATTAAAAAAAAAACTACTTACTAGATCTCGTTCAAACCAATTTTCGGTGGAAGTTTGCATGGTAATGTACATCATATATTTTTTTTAGTTTTATCATTCTCTTATTTTAGAAGTTACAGACAAGTTAGACACACATTTTACCACTTTGGAAGTGTCTCTCGCGCAAACTATTCAGTTTAGAAAAAAATGATATTAGAAACCTCAATATCATTTTTGAAGACCTATTCATAGATACCCCACACGTTTATTGAAAAAAAATTTTTTTGAGTTTTAGTTGTAAGTTGTAAGCAGGGATGTTGCGAACATCCGCATCCGCATCCGCAACCGCGGAACTTCCGCATTATTTTAGACATCCGCATCTGCATCCGCATCCGCATAAAATCGATGCGGAGCTTATGCGGATGCGGATGTCGAACAAGTTGGTACAGGAACGTCTTAGCGGCGGCGTAAGTGCTGGGTAATTTCGTCATTACCTATAACGAAATCGTCTAGATCCAGAAAAGTCGGCCAAGTTACTGTTTATTAAATATAACGCACCTATATTCTTGCTCAAATACTAAACGTTTCGTTTTTTTTTAAATAAAAGAATACTAAAAATTTAATATTTGACGTTTTCTAAGTACCTAATCTTGACATCCGCATCCGCATCCGCATCCGCGGATGTCAAAAAATCTACATCCGCAACATGCCTGGTTGTAAGTATGGGGAACCCCCAAAATTTATTGTTTTTTTTTTCTATTTTGTGTGTAATCTTAATGCGGTTAACAGAATACATCTACTTACCAAGTTACAACAGTATAGTTCTTATAGTTTCGGAAAAAAGTGGCTGTGACATACGGACGGACAGACGGACGGACAGACAGACAGACATAACGAATCCATAAGGGTTCCGTTTTTTGCCATTTGGCTACGGAACCCTAAAAACCACGGAGGAAAGAGTTCAAAGTTCAAATTTTTATTTGCTAAAATGCAGGAGAAATGACCACTGCACTTGCCTCTTAACTCTTTTAATGATGAGGTTACTCATTATGTTTACCTCTAAATTCTATACTAATTCTTTCACTTTCCAATCTGTTCGACTATGGAATTCTCTGCCTGCAGACGTAAGGTGCGCCCAGTCTCCTAATTCTTTCAAGAGACTCGTTAAACTTCACTTTTTATCTGCTCCGTAATACTTTTACCTGTTTCCTTTTCCCTATAGCTGGCATATTTACACATATATTTATATATATATGTATGTATTTGTGTATGTATATGTGTATGTATATGTGTATGTATATGTATCTTATTTTATTTTATTTTTATTTGTGTTATACTGTTTTTGTATTGTGTTTTTCTGTGCTAAAATTCTTATATTGAATATGAAACACCTACTGACATGACATAAATTTATTAATTTCCGCTACCTAAAGGTTGTCTGGAAGAGATCGCTTTTTAGCGATAAGACCGCCTGTTGTTTAACCTCTTCTTCCTGTATTATCCGTATTGTTTTCTGTAATGAGGTGTGCAATAAAGAGTATTTGTATTGTATTGTATTGTACCTCGCACCCAATAGTTATGAGTAATCTCGCGTTATGCACCGAGGTTCTATTAAATCGAAATCATGTTATTTTATTGTATACCTACCTATGTACAATCGGCTGCAGATACTCCTACGGTTGGTCTGGTGCACGTAAATTTGTATAGGTACCTATACAGTACCTATGCAGGAGGGGTCAGCTACCTCTGCACTGACCATAGAATAATAAGAACTAAGTAGTTTGTCTTCTGAGTCGTTATTTTTTCAATGCTTTGTAATCAGAAGATATGGATCTCGTTTCAATTGTTCTGGGTTGTGTGCTCTTGATCGCAACGTGTCATTGAAAACAAAAAGATCTAAATCGAATAGGAGTTTCACCAAATGCAACTTTATTGCTATGATTTAAGATCTACATTTGAACT
Organism: Cydia amplana; assembly: GCF_948474715.1. Lineage (NCBI taxonomy): Eukaryota > Metazoa > Arthropoda > Insecta > Lepidoptera > Tortricidae > Cydia > Cydia amplana. Next base: position 22,300,683 of record NC_086070.1, read on the forward strand.
AGGTACTTATCGTTTGATGTAATTTCTATAGTTAGGGAATTCGTCATTGTTTGAAACCATAGCATTACCTAGGTAGGTACCCGTAACTTACCCGACTACATTAGGTAGGTACCTATCGATTTGCACGTTTATCATAATAGCATGTAAGTTTAGATCAAAACACAAGGAACGAATAACAATATAAATCACTATCTTGCTGTGACATCGTTCTAAGTGTCCTATAAATCTAGTTGGCTGTTCGTGGCGTTCGTGCTATACCGTGCGATGAGGTAACTTCGGATGATTTAGAAAATTCTAAATAAATATCTACTAAAGTGTCATTCAATAAGAAGCGCTGGTGGCCTAGCGGTAAGAGCGTGCGACTTGCAATCCGGAGGTCGCGGGTTCGAACCCCGGCTCGTACCAATGAGTTTTTCGGAACTTATGTACGAAATATCATTTGATATTTACCAGTCGCTTTTCGGTGAAGGAAAACATCGTGAGGAAACCGGACTAATCCCAATACGGGCCTAGTTACCCTCTGGGTTGGAAGGTCAGATGGCAGTCGCTTTCGTAAAACTAGTGCCCACGCCAATTACTGGGATTAGTTGCCAAGCGGACCCCAGGCTCCATGGCAAAAATGCCGGGACAACGCGAGGAAGATGATGTCATTCAATAGAACTTGCTAACTATGTAAACAAAAGTTACTAGTAAACTGACATTCAGTGAATTTCAGTGACAATTTCAGTATGGCGGTTTGTTTAGATACCTAGTTAGCAAGTTCTAGATAGATTTTTATTGGTATTAATTATACACTGTCAGTTACATACATATCTATTGAATGACACTTTAAAATAGAAGCAATTTCTACTATAGCGACAGGGCTATACCACGAAAATCGAAGCTCGTCAATTGCGGGCATAATTACGTCTTAATGAGAGTAAAACTGTAAAAGAGAAAGATCCCCGCAATTTGCGATTTTCGGTTTTCGCGGTAGAAAGCAAAATGCGTAAGTTTTGCCAAAGTGTTAAATTGCTTCTGGTTTAGTTTATATTAGCGATTATTAAAATTATCCCGCGTTGGAAGTTACCCCAATGCACCTCCTACATATATGGCATGGGCATGTAACTTAAACTTGTTCTGGTTTCCAGTTATGAATAACTAAGTTTTCCTAACGACAAATGACTTCATATGATCATATTCATCACTACCTACATAGTATAAAACAAAGTCACTTCCCGCTATGTATGCTTAGATCTTTAAAACTACGCAACAGATTTTGATGCGGTTTTTTTAATAGATAGAGGAGATTCAAGAGGAAGGTTTATGTATCATTTGTTCGCGGCGAGTCGCTAGTCACACAATAAAAACATCCTCTGAACTTAAAACTTTTAATATGTTTACAATTACAAAACACAACTGCAACATCTCCTGCAAAATTAATCTGGAAATTTGCAGGCCCTTCACATTGCGGTTGTGGCCGGTTCTTTTGATTATTTTTTACACTCTGCACACTTCTTCGGCCAGTTAAACACGACAAAATTAAGCGAAAACCTCAATCAAGTATTTATATCCGGATCCTCGCTCACTCCTCACTTTGATGGTCACATAGTTGAATCCGAGACCTCCACTCCTTATAGCCGGTTGCGAGTTCCCATTTTCCAAATCCTTAATAGCGATCCCTTTTATTTTCATGTCTAATGTTGGATACTCGAATTTTACTTCCTCTTCTCTAACGAAAAGAGGTATGGCGCTGGCTTCAAGAGTCTTGTCGTACACTTTTCTCACTCCACCTTGCTCGTATATTTGACCCACGATGACAGTTTTTGAGTGCACCGCAGCGATTGCAGCACAAAGTATAAGGCACTTGGCGAACATTTTTAGGTTAGGTGACCGCGTTGTATGAAGTGAAGTGGACAACTGACGCGTGAGTTGAGGTCAAATGTATTGAGATCTAGTTTGGACCTTAAGGCGGGTTTATATGTGATGGCAATGGATTACTGATGCTATTTTCCTGTTATCAAGGTTGTATATTTGCGATTTTGTTTTTATAATGAGTTTTTAACTACCCAAGGAAGACGTCCATAGATATTGTCGTCAAGACGACAGCCTGTTTTGGTGTGGATATGTCGCAGGGAAATGATCAAAACAGAGATTTGAACAAATCTCTAAGGGATATGATCAAATCACGCAGGATGTTAAAATGGCGAATCCATATCATCATTTCCCTAGAAAAATTCAGTCATTTGACCAAATCACTGACTCTGTTTAGTGAAAAGACAAAATCGGCCAATAAACGCGAAACGCTTTTTCACTTCACTAGATTTGTTTAGGAATTTGACAAAATCCCTAACCACGACAGTAAGTTGACGAAACGAACTTAAAAAGTCAACTAGTTTTATCATTTCGCTAAACAAGTTTAGTGAAATGATAAAGTCTCAACTGGAAGATAGTACCTATATGGTGATTTGATTAAATCTCTGAACAGTTTAGTGAAATGACGAAAGCAAGACAGAATACAACAGTTTACTCTACAGTTAAGCGATTTGATCAAATCTCTGACTAGATTAAGTGAACATTTTTGAAAATATCGGCTGAAAAAATGAAAGAGACTTCTCTGCACAAAGAGTTGCTAATCAAATCAAGCGTGTTGGTGGACGTCCCTAAGGTAGACAGAGGTCCATTAGATGGAAGTAATGTACCGGGGATTATTTTAAATAGGTATTAAAAATTATCTGTACCAAATCGGTACATCTGTCGGCATCATAATTTCAAAAAATTTCACTTAATCTAGTCAGAGATTTGATCAAATCGCTTAACTGTAGAGTAAACTGTTGTATTCTGTACTTGCTTTCGTCATTTCACTAAACCTTTCAGAGATTTAATCAAATCACCATATAGGTACTATCTTCCAGTTGAGACTTTATCATTTCACTAAACTTGTTTAGCGAAATGATAAAACTAGTTGACTTTTTAAGTTCGTTTCGTCAACTTACTGTCGTGGTTAGGGATTTTGTCAAATTCCTAAACAAATCTAGTGAAATGAAAAAGCGTTTCGCGTTTATTGGCCGATTTTGTCTTTTCACTAAACAGAGTCAGTGATTTGGTCAAATGACTGAATTTTTCTAGGGAAATGATGATATGGATTCGCCATTTTAACATCCTGCGTGATTTGATCATATCCCTTAGAGATTTGTTCAAATCTCTGTTTTGATCATTTCCCTGCGACAGATACACATTTAGTAACTAACTCAATCTTACAGGGTTCTAAGGATATGTATAGTACTCTTTACCGAAGCGTTAGCGAAAGTCTCCGTTTTGACTTGGGTAAAATGCTTTCGTATGTCCAAATACTCCGGATGCAATTCTCAACCGATTCTCGTGAAATTTTATGAGCAAGTTCGGTAGGCAGTTAGTTAGATTTTTCTGTCGTTTTGTTTTATGAAATTGGCATAAAGGACTTAAGCGCCAGTAAGGTGAGTTCGACTAAGATCGGACATCGGGTAAGATCGTATGATTCAAATTTCCGCCTATTGTGGGGATATTTATGAATGCTGGCAAGGTGATGCGATGCGCCATTTTGTTCCGCACCCCTCTTCAGTCCGCACTTGTTGCTGTGACAGATCAGACGCGTGCATTGTGCCGTTAAGTAAAAAAGTACAAAAAATGTGTTTTTATTTCGCATCCGGATATACCCTCCGCTAGTTTTTTTGGAATAATTGGTAAGTTTGAGCATTATTTGTTTCTTTTATAAATTGTATGTTATTTTTATTAAATTTGTGACAAATCTGTATATTTGGAATTTTGATACGACGCCTGTAGGCCGAGATCCGGTCTTACTCGAAGTGGTCAAAGATCGGATGCAATTCATCCGATCTTATTTTTTTCTCAGGGATACTCAAACTTTAATACGTGTCACCACGAGGCTTGATTAAATTTCTCTAACAGACGTATATATAATGGTGTTTTTTTTTACATAACCGCAAATTTAAATGAGAAGTAGGTTTAAGTGCTATGAAACGAATTTTAAACATAGTTAATTAATTATACAACTGCCTAAAAATTTGAGTGTATTGATTTCAACGTTCAGGGTTGCATGTATGTATGAGAGTTTCTTTATTTTAAATTTTCTTAATCTATCTTAATAATAGCAGACTGATTAAAATTTGGTTGATTAAGATTTGGTCGTATTAATTCCTCCATTTTCATATTATTTTATCCATATGTCCTCTTTCATCACCTTCTTTCAACCTACCGCGCTTATGGTGTCAATGAACCCACGTGGTTCATTGACCCCACATGGGTTCATTGACCCCACATCTAAAAGTTTGACAACCATAATTTCTTGAATATTGAGCGCATGGTGTAAGATCAGACGGAAAAAATGCAAAAAAATAAAAATCGGGTCGGATATGATAGCCCGAGTTACTGCTAGGCCAATTCTTCTATGTATTAGTCAGCGGATAAAACCGGTTATTTTGCAGTAGTAAACTCTATGGTACGGGCAATAGGGCCGAAGTTATATGCCCGTCCGTTCTTACACCACCAGGCAAAATAATAATGCTGTCAATTTATTTTGTATCCTATATTTAAACAGTCATTAAACGCTTACTATGACGTCTATAAAGATAATAAAATTCAATCATATAGAGAATTTTATTATTATCAATTCTGTACTTGAATCATCCCCTACCCTATCCACAAGCTGAGAAAAAAAAAATCCAACATTATCTCAACCCACCTAAAAACGTCCGAAACTTACCCGAACTCACCTTACCCTATGGCACTTAAGACCATTGTAAGTTCGCTGTGATAATTATCAACGAAGTAAGTAGGTATTTTGATGTCTACCGCTCATAGTTAATTAATTTTTGTATAGATAAAGGCAAGTGCAATTCTGCAGTTATTTTGTCTGACTCATGACATTCCTTAAATTGGCAATTGTGGGCCGACCGACTGGTAAATTATTTCGGTCATCATAACTTTTCATTTTAGGTGAAGTGCTTGTCGGTAAGGGTGAAGCCAGAGGAGCGTAATTTTTTGAGTTGTGACTTGTGAGTCGCTTAATCAACAGAATCAACAGAAACAGGAGTTTTGTATGAATAATCGATATATCAAATAGAACATTTCATGAAATACAGCTACTTCTACTAATAGTTTGTGTAATAAGGAAAGAGATGGAAAAATAAATAGTTATTTGTTTCACTCATACCCGAGCAAGCGAAAGATTCCAAAATTGGTTAAATGGAATCTTGAGCGTTGCAAGGGTTTCAAAGTACGAGGGTTAAACAAAGTTTGCCCCCGAGTGAAACAACAATTTTCACTACACCAACCCGAGGAAAATATTAACTGTAAGATATCAAACAAAATCAAACCAAATCAAATCCAATGAATGTTATTAAATATTTATCATTCAAAATCATATTTAAAAAGTCAATTCTACCAGCAATCATAAGAAAACGACTAAAAATTTGCATTTGATTACTTTAATTTGCCTCACATGTGAATAAAATGCAACGTTGCTATCAGTTTTTGAACACTCTTCTTCTGCTGCCATGCCCTAGCGGGCGTCGGTGGCCACCTTTGCAAAGTCGTTTCTATTCTTGGCCAGTCTTGTTAGCGTGGCCGCGACTTTGATGTTTGTCCATTTTTTGATGTTGTCGAGCCAGTTCATCCTCCTTCTTCCCCTTCCCCGTTTTCCCTCTATTTTTCCTTCTATTATAACTTTCAGCAGATTATACTTTTCATTTCTATGTAGATGTCCAAAATATGCAATCTTTCTCCGCTTAACTGTGGCTAGTACTTCCTTTTTAGGGTTCCGTAGCCAAATGGCAAAAAACGGAACCCTTATAGATTCGTCATGTCTGTCTGTCTGTCTGTCTGTCCGTCTGTCTGTCCGTCTGTCTGTCCGTCCGTATGTCACAGCCACTTTTCTCCGAAACTATAAGAACTATACTGTTGAAACTTGGTAAGTAGATGTATTCTGTGAACCGCATTAAGATTTTCACACAAAAATAGAAAAAAACAATTAATTTTTGGGGTTCCCCATACTTCGAACTGAAACTCAAAATTTTTTTTTTTCATCAAACCCATACGTGTGGGGTATCTATGGATAGGTCTTCAAAAATGATATTGAGGTTCCTAATATCATTTTTTTCTAAACTGAATAGTTTGCGCGAGAGACACTTCCAAAGTGGTAAAATGTGTGTCCCCCCCCCCCTAACTTCTAAAATAAGAGAATGATAAAACTAAAAAAAATATATGATGTACATTACCATGTAAACTTCCACCGAAAATTGGTTTGAACGAGATCTAGCAAGTAGTTTTTTTTTAATACGTCATAAATCGCCTAAATACGGAACCCTTCATGGGCGAGTCCGACTCGCACTTGGCCGCTTTTTTCTTCTTCATTCTTTTATTATATTCGTTATTCTTGCGGTCCATGATACTCTCAGCATACGCCTGTACAGCCACATTTCGAAGGCCTCTAATATTTTCTTTTCAATCTTTTTATTCAAGGTCCATGTTTCAACACCATAATAAAGTATGGATAATACATAGCATTTTATTAGTCTCCATCTTAAATTTAGCAATGTCTTTATTGGTATACAATTTTTAATGAAAGCACTACGGGCTATTTCTATTCTCACCCTGATTTCCTGTTCTGGATCCCAGTTTTCACTCAGCCAGCAGGTAGGTACCTATATTTAGCAACTCTTCCTATTTGTTTACCATCAATCAGAAGCCTGCCTGTTGAAAATGTTGTTTTGCTTATTACCATCACTTTGGTCTTATTAACGTTCATTTTAAGGTTGTAGTGTTTTACCTTGGTATTTAAGCGGTCCAATAGCTGTTGTAATTCTTCTAAACTGTTAGCTAGTATTACAGTGTCTTGATTTGAACACTCAAGAGATGCTTTACCAATTGGTGTGGTGAAAAATATTAACGTTGATAGGGTGAAGTGTGTTGATGAGTTACATTCCCTAGTATACAATAAAATTTATCTCAGATGGTTTTCAAAACAGCCCGAAAATCCGACGTACCTCCAAAGTCTTATACATATAAGTGGCCCTAAAATAGACGCATGTAAACTATACTCAAGTACACAATCTCATCCAGCAAACTTTAGAATCAAAGGTCACTAAAGTTATCAAAGCAAATCGCTGACAATCAAGAACCAATCATAACACTACCAGCTAAGGTCTAATATTGATTAGAAGCCACAGTTAATTACTGTGATGGGCATCAGAGTATCCATATCCAATATTTGAAGGACTGTCTGCCGTGTCTGGTCTGATGTATTAGCAAATCATGTCATTTCGGCGGTGAGGAGCTACTATAACTAGACCCTGACGGCTCGGCTAACAATAGGTTGGAGCGAGACACAGCGATCGGACCTTTCGTTGTCGCTGCCGCCGTCGCAAGTCGCTCAATGTCGTGGCCGAGCCGTGACGCGGTTATCGCACTGATGCGGATGTGTGTGAGCGAGACAGCGATGTGCGCCTAAACAGCGATGTCTCCGCTCGTACATTCATCATCATCTTCCTCGCGTTGTCCCGGCATTTTACCACGGCTCATGGGAGCTTGGGGTCCGCTTGGCAACTAATCCCAAGAATTGGCGTAGGCACTAGTTTTTACGAAAGCAACTGCCATCTGACCTTCCAACCCAGAAGGTAAACTAGGCCTTATTGATATCCCGCTCGTACTATTAAGGCCAATATGAAGATCGCCTGAGATTTGTGTCAAAGTTAACATTTACTGGGGGCCGATTTTTGAATTTCGATCGCTCGATTTCGTCACTCGAAAATTGGTGGAAAACGGCGAAATGCTAATTTTTGAAATACGAGCGATAGACATTAGGAATCTAGTGGTATTGACCACTCGTTTTCAATTCTATTATTAGTAGAATTTAAATGCCTAATATTAGTGGAGATATTACTGAAAGAAATACACGAAATCGGGCAGTCGAATTTCAAAAATCGGTCCCCTGGTCGTAGGTATGTTTCACGAATGTTATGAATAACCTGCTTGATGGCTATGTTTGTCAATCTACATTTGTATATAAGTGGATGAGAAATTGGAAGCAAAGCAAGGGCAACCAACCTTCAAAGGCTGATAGCTTCTTCAGAGGCTTGTAGTTGCTAGATTTAAGTGCCAGTGGTAAAAGGACAAGTGCCCTTCACAACAAGCCTAAATAAAAAAAACAACGGGTTGCACTCCGGGAGTGCCGGCAGAAGTGAAAACTCAATGACTAGTGCAAAATGTCTGCAGCACTATGTATAATTGAGGTTAACGCCTTCTAGCGTTATTTCGTCGCATTACTTGAAACCCCTAAGCACATCACTGTTAGTACTCGAGTTATATTAGTTTAGTACCAGTTAGAGGGAAACTCACTAGATGGCATTTAAATCAATATAGAAAAACTCAATGACATTGTAACAGTTTTTCGATCAGGTCACGTGTCCGTCTTACGTCTTACGATTCTTACCTCTCGCGAGTTTAACATTTTTTCCCCATCACAAAAAGTGCACAGCGCCGCTAAAGAAGTTTTCACTTCAAAAATCCCTGCGATCTGAGATCGGACCAAGGGGCCTACTAAGGTGACAATCGTACATCGACATACGATACGCCGATCGGAAATTGGTAAGTACTACTTAAAAGTAACATTTGTCTAAAATCGTATGCTATTTGTTGCGAGTTCTGTAGAAAGAAGCCTTTATGAGAACCTTCTCATTTTTAGGGTTCCGTACCTCAAAAGGAAAAATAACGGAACCCTTATAGGATCACTCGTGCGTCTGTCTGTCTGTCTGTCCGACCATTCCCCCTCTCCCCCTTTACCTCCGAAACTACTGGGTCTAAAATTTTGTAAAAAAATACACAAAATAGTTCTTTACCTATGACAGGAAAATTCACAGTGTTCGATTTCCCTCAAAAAATTTCCCTATGCTGTTTATTGCATAAATCAATCAAGGAATGCATTAGAAATGCAAGATGGGTGTTCTACCCAGAAGTCTATTTCAAATACTTTTTTTTATAAAAAATAAATTATAGGTATTTCATGAGCTTGACATCGAAAAATTACTAAATAAATTCTACAAAAGTATCTGATGAAGAAGTCGCTTTTTAATCAATGTAGTTTGATAAAGAAGCCTTTGGCGCATATTTTCTAGTTCTTAGTTTTGGAATTTACTCTCTGCTTACCGAGTTATTCATATAAATACAGATTTTTTATTTCATTTTTTTTCTCCTGAAAAACTCAAAAGTGCGACTTGTAACTAGCACTGAAAGATGGCTCTTAACTAGGTCTACCACTGGTAAAAAAATCACTTTCCACTATAGCGGCGTTTGGGAGTTACGTATAAAGGTCAAATTATACTTTTTAGGGTTGTTACTTAAAGGTCAAACAAATATGAAAGGTCGGAGTAATTAAAAAATCTGATTAAATTAAATTAAGGAACAACATAAGAAACTTTATTTATATTTATTTATTTAACCTTTATTGCACAATACAAGAAATTACAAATGGCAGACTTGCCAAAAGGCATTCTCTACCAGTCAACCATTGGGCCACGCAGAAACTTTTAAGTGCAGTGCACTTTGTTAAACAATAAAGTCATTAAATTCAGAAAAGAAAGAAAGAAATTCAGAAGTCAAGTTATAGTTTCTTTTCGCAAGTTGGTCTCAGATTTTATGTATTTTGTGGCTCATACAAATCATTTTCATTTTCGAGAACTAACGTGCAGTCGTCAACATGGGATGGATTTTCATCACCGTCTATTAACGAAGATCCATCATTAGCTAGATCTTCATCATCGACTTCAGCCTCTTGTAAGTTTTCTTCATGAATCGGCTTCAGAAGTTCACGAACTGCTTCTGGTAGACTAATCCTACTGGACGATTTTTGGCGTTGTCTGTAGTGTGCCATAGACACGAACGGATCTGATGATTCTAGTGCACGGTGAAAGAGATCTATCATAGTTTTTCTCCTGTTAATTTTCCGGCAATGGTGTTCCCTATCTGACCGCCAAAATTTATTGCGCGATTCGGCCGCTTGCTCTGAGAGCATACCAACAGGAAGAGAACATGAATCTATGATCTCTTCGCCGTGTACTAGAATTTTGTGTACCGTTACAGTCATCGGATGCCATTCATATGACGACTTCTTCACATACCTTTCCGCGAGCGTACGGCAAAAAGTACTGAACTTTTTTGCATCGATAGGATACTCGCAAGATATGGCGACAAGTATAATATGTAATCCGTCGATTAACCACGCATCAAGACCTAATATCTCAGTAAATATGGCACGATATTTATCGGATAGTGCTGTCCGGGCTGAATTGCCATCATTAGTTGTACCTGAATTAGGTTTTACTACGTCCACCAATAATACTATCTTTTTTCTTATTAAAAATTAAAGGTCAAGTTGAGGGTCAACCCTAACACTGTATTTTTAAATTCGATAACTCCCAAACGCCGCGATAGTGGAACGTGATTTTTTTACCAGTGGTTGACCTAGTTAAGAGCAATCTGTCAGTGCTAGTCACAAGCATAAGTCGCACTTTTGAGTTATTTAGGAGATAAAAATGAAATAAAAAATCTTTATTTATATGAATTACTCTGTAACCAGAGGGTAAATTCCAAAACTAAGAACTAGAAAATATGCGCCAAAGGCTTCTTTATCGAACTAAGTACATTGATTAAAAAGCGACTTCTTCATCAGATACTTTTGTAGAATTTATTTAGTAATTTTTCGATGTCAGGTCATGAAATATAATTTATTTTTTATAAAAAAAAGTATTTGAAATAGACTTCTGGGTGTTCTAGTCTTGCATTTCAAATGTATTCCTTGATTGATTTATGCAATAAACAGCATAGGGAAATTTTTTGAGGGAAATCGAACACTGTGCGAAAACCTATTAGAAATGTGCAGTCAAGCGTGAGTTGGACTTAATTACGTCGTTTTTGATCCGAAACCTACGGGTTTTTAGGGTTCCGTAGCCAAATGGCAAAAAACGGAACCCTTATGGATTCGTCATGTCGTCTGTCTGTCTGTCTGTCCGTCCGTATGTCACAGCCACTTTTTTCCGAAACTATAAGAAATACTGTTGAAACTTGGTAAGTAGATGTATTCTGTGAACCGCATTAAGATTTTCACACAAAAATAGAAAAAAAAACAATAAATTGTGGGGGTTCCCCATACTTAGAACTGAAACTCAAATTTTTTTTTCATCAAACCCATACGGGGTATGGGTAGGTCTTCAAAAATGATATTGAGGTTTCTAATATCATTTTTTTCTGAACTGAATAGTTTGCGCGAGAGACACTTCCAAAGTGGTAAAATGTGTGTCCCCCTCCCTGTATCTTCTAAAATAAGAGAATGATAAAACTAAAAAAAATATATGATGTACATTATCATGCAAACTTCCACCGAAAATTGTTTTGAATGAACGAGATCTAGTAAGTACCTAGTTTTTTTTTAATACCTACGTCATAAATTACGGAACCCTTCATGGGCGAGTCCGACTCGCACTTGGCCGCTTTTTTAAAGACATTTCATTCACGTTCCAGATAAAAAACAACTTTGTTAAAAATTGGGTAGGTAAGTAATGTAAAGTGTCATTCTATGGAACTTGCTAACTTTGTTAACAAAAGCCACTAGTAAATTCATATTTTTTGACACTTTCAATATGGCGGTATGTTTACATAGTTAGCAAGTTCTATAGAATTACACTTTACGTAACACTTGGAACACGAGTCCGACTCGCACTTGACCGGATTTTTCTTGGTGGACTGAAACTTAGTTTGCGCAGTACCTAGATGATGTAAATAGCAATCTCTTCCCATAACATTCTTATTAGCCTGTCATATAAAATCTTTATTAAATCTAATTACATAATACAATTTACAACTCCATCTGACATTATTAAATAAAAATATCTTTCTCAATAAATAACGTTTCTCTTCTGCGTTTAAATAACAATAAATTACCTTTATTTGGACCAGGAGGCAATAAAAGGCAGGAGATATTTCTAATATCGTCAAATAAATAGTAGATACGTCGACTTGATTTGTGAGATCGAAGGAGCTCGAACTACAAGATATATTTGGTATAAAGGTGTTATTACATTTTCCATTCGAAATATTACAAACATAGCTTCTTTGTAGAGATATGTAAGTACCTATGTTTTATTTTATCCATAGTATTTTATCTATATTCGCTTAAAGCGAACGTTTCTCTCAGTTTAGTAAGTCAGTTCTGCAGAACCACTCAACAAGTTAAAGTAAATTTAACAAATACATTATAATACTTACTTTCAAAGTTCATCTTACAACTATAAAATAATGTCTAATTCTTTTTTTTTTGGCCGGGATAGCCTTTAAGCCAGATCTCATAGAAAAAACTAGAGACTGGTAAAACCTATACTTGCGCGATCTATAAAACCCTTCGACAGTTGCCAACCCCATTGAGCTATCATTTTAGAATCTGGGATATAAAAGCAAGTCTTACGAAAGTTTTAAGTAGATGCATTAACATCTCTACACATATAGGTAAACACAACCGTCATGTCTTTGAGTCAGTATAATGGCCTGTAATAGTATTTAAGTAGTCCTAATGAGGGATTTTACGTCAAAAGAGTGTCGGTTTCCGATCCCGTCCGGTTTCAATTCAATACCTTTAATACCCGCAACCTTTCACTTTGATCTTTATTCAAATGGAAGAAAGTTCAAAATGCCTTGTTTGTGAAGGTGGGGATGCTAGATTGTTGTCGTAAAAAATACGATCAATGGTATTCTGATAATGAATGGGTCAAAGATAAGATGAGTAATTAACTGCTTAATGGTTATGCGATCCTGGTGTACGGCTTGTGTTGTTACTCACTTCATTCATCACTCGTAGGCATTTTAAAATAGGTATCAAAGGGTATCAAAATATAGGTGTGAAAAACCTATACAATAAGAAAATACATAATTTCTTGCAGGTGTTTCATATGATCAACAAGAAGTGGCGTAATAGCGTGGCCTGTGGTGTTCACACAGTCGCAAATGGCAGTGGCTTGGCATTGCCCATCGTTAGCCAAATTCTGGGATTCACTCGCCGACTCCGCGTATTAAAAAAAAACCCCTAAGAATTGGTGAAGACACTGGGAGTCCGATTCAGATTTAACAACTTGTTATGGTTTTGATACGAGCTTGTGATTGGCGCGTATCTCACGCAAGATCTTTACTTCATTTCGCACGCACCAATAAGAGTAACCAGATGTGATATCCGAATCGAGCTGTAGATTATACAAAAGCGACTTCCTCTCTTTTCAGCTCAGTGAGCAAACTATGTTTTATTGAGTTCAATCTAGTTTCCTCACGTTTTTGGCAGTTCATATCAAATGTTACATTAATTAATTACCTAATTATTTATAATTCTATTAATTCATGGATAACAAATTTGACGAACCAAAATACTCATCGTTCAGCTGAAAACATTTTAGTGTTACTTCTGATAGTCCAGATAATAGGTGATAAATTTAACACGTAATTCAATCTCAATCAATAATTAATTATCAAAATACAAGGACGTTGCTGTTATCAGACACTGTTAATCATTTTAATCACCTTTTCACGTATTTCTTTAGAGTAACCTTAAATTTTAAACAAATGTTAAAAACTTATCTAAAAGAGTATGCAAGGCGCGGGTTTTTTACTTTTAATTTTGTCTGTGGTCAAGAATAGTGCCGTGCCTATCGCGTCTGATTTAAAAAGTGAAGATGTGTTCAGAATTATGCCGGATTTTATTAATAACAATGGCAACCAGGCTTCCTTGAGTGGCATTCTTTTTCAAACTGTTATGAGATACCACTGCTTGACTCCTGTTCTTAATGAAAGTAAGTTGTAATATATTTTTAAATTAAATTATTGATTTTTTTCCGAGTTAACTGAATGTGGCTGAATCAACTATGCTTTTAACTTTTTTGTTCGGCAAAATGCCTACTTAACAAATGTAGACAGATTTGCTTTGTTGTTTTTTCAAGACTTTGCGATTCAAAATCTATGGAATTTATTTTTGTAATGTTTTATGGTTGCTTGATTTATTAATTATACAATATCTGGAGACCGAGAAAACCTCGGAAAATATATAAAAACTCGAAAATGCGCGTTTTCCTAGAGATAAGACCAAGCTAGATAAATTTTTCGCCCCCGAAAACCCCCATATGGGGCCTATATAGCAAATTTCATCAAAATCGTTAGAGCCGTTTCCGAGATCCCCGAAATATATATGTATACATATAAATAAATATATACAAGAATTGCTCGTTTAAAAGTAAGTACCTATATCTAAGATAAATATCTGGGAGACCGAGCTTTGCTCGGAAAACATATAAAAACTCAACAATGAGCGTTTTCCCAGAGATAAGACCTAGCTAGATCGATTTTTCGCCCCCGTAAACCCCCATACACCAAATTTCATCGAAATCGTTAGAGCCGTTTCCGAGATCCCGAGAAAGAGACGAGAAATAAATAAATAAATAAATAAATATTATGGGACAATCTTACACAAATCGACCTAGTCCCACGGTAAGCTCATAAGGCTTGTGTTGTGGGTACTAGACGACGATATATATAATAATATAGATACATATAAGTACTTAAATACATAGAAAACATCCATAACTAGGGAACAAATATTTGTGATGAACACACAAATAAATGCCCTTACCGGGATTCGAACCCGGGACCTCCAGCTTCGTAGGCAGGGTCACTACCGACTAGGCTACGGAGGCCGATAAATAAACAAGAGTTGCTCGTTTAAAGACTTTAAAGGTATAAGATGTATGGCTGACACTTCCAAACGCGGGTGATGAATTGATAGACGTTCGCTCAGGCTCTAGTAAAAATAAATAAACAAAATGATACCTATCTTTATTCTTATCGACGCTATAATAATATAGCACCTTGGTTATTTGGTAGGATTCCACAACTGCGTGAAGTTCTTTTTTACGAGCTTCGAGTTTTTTTTTTCACCTGTGCCGTTGTCTGTCAGTCTGTAATCAAATCTTGCAAGTTAAATTTGATCCACTTCCCGATTTCCGATTGAGCTGAAATTTTGCATACACATGTAAGTCGGGTGACAATGCAGTATTATGGTACCATTCGAGCTGATCTGACGATGGAGACAGGAGGTGGCCATAGGAACTCTGAGATGAAACAACGCAACCTAATTGTGTTAGGGGTTTTTAGAATTGTCTCGATGAGTATTAGTTGTCTGTCGTAAGAAAAGTACAGTCAGCGATAAAAGCTTGTACCAAAAATGAAATTTTTGCCAAAAACTTATTTAATTTGTCTTCAGGCTCCTCTATCATTTTGTATGGGTCCAACGGATGGACGTTTCCAGAACAGGACGTCAATTTCACGTTATCCTACCCCACTTCGGATGTAAGTACATATTGTTCACATAAAAATCATCACGGAGGGTTCTTGTCGACCGCCATCTTGGTCACATCGGGTCCTGATTAATTTCTTTGTTTTTGCCCATTAATGTTGTTTAAAGTGTAATATACTGATAGCTTATTATATAGTAAACTAATATGGAAGTGTGCGGATAATGAAGAATTAATCTTGATACGAGTTTAATCACCATTATGGCGTCAACGCCAAGTAGCCCCCCACGTGGCCCTTGTAAAGTCCAGCTATCGCCTTACAAGAGCTCATAATACAACCGAACAACGTCGTGCTCTACGAGTATTTGGTATTTCTACCTCTAACCGTGGCTGGCTAGAGCCCTAGAAGCCATAATTTTATAGTTTTATATACCGTACACTGGCTGAAGTTTATTTATTACAAATATAATTATTAATTCGATCCCACGTGGGATCCA
Source organism: Cydia amplana (assembly GCF_948474715.1). NCBI lineage: Eukaryota > Metazoa > Arthropoda > Insecta > Lepidoptera > Tortricidae > Cydia > Cydia amplana. The sequence goes on from NC_086070.1 coordinate 22,316,533, forward strand.
CTTCGACGTTGGCGAAATCATCGACAGTATCGATGGAGCCATATTACCCAAAGATTGAATTGAAAATCATCACTACATAGTATAAAACAAAGTCGCTTCCCGCTGTCCGTCTGTCCCTGTGTATGCTTAGATCTTTAAAACTATGGAACGGATTCTGATGCGGTTTTTTTTTCATAGATAGAGGAAGGTTTATGTATAATTTGTTAACCCGTGCCAAGCCGGGGCGGGTCGCTAGTAGAATAATATAATATACTATATCAAGGTAGTCTGTAATGTAATTTTCAGGTTGAAATACGGCGAAACGTCGATAACTATCTGATAACTGGCTACGAGGTGCTCTTGTTCTCGGACGGCAAACACTGCACGGGCTCCATAGCATCGGGCGGGTTAATGCGGGTACAGTCCTCATATTCATATCCTCAGTCACGTCCTCTTATTTGTAAATTGAACTAACTAAAACTGAACACAGCGACGGTCATATATTATAGATGGAGCTATTTGTACAATTTTGACTTCGGCAAACGGTCCAAGTTACTGACACTTATCTTACACATGTCACTGAAAGTTATAAGCACGTATAACCTTCTCCAAGGTGCTCCATATTCTCCATAATATACGACCAAATAACTCACGACCGTAAAGGTCTTAATTCGACACAATAAGTGCACGTAAAGTGCATTATTACCTATGTCGATTTAAGGGTTCATCATCACCATCATCATATCAGCCCTTTATGGTGGGCATTGGCCTCTCTTCTAGTACGCCACTTGTTCCGGTCCTGAGCTAATCTCACCCAGAACAAAATCACATCGAATTAAGGGTTAAGAACCACGAAGTAAAAGACGACTGATGAATTGTTTTTTTTTTCAGAACCACATAACCCTCAACTTCGCCATGAGTGGTATAACGATGTTATCCTACGAGTTATGGCTGTATGGCGTTCCCGGACTGGCGGGGGTTGGGGATGGGAAGGTGCACCAGAATTATAACCTAATGTGTTGACGTTTATAAATTACATTTTAAAAGTAAAAGTATTTTTTTATTTAGCGCTTAAACACTTTCCATGTTCATACAAAAGGTAACATTAGAGACCTATATCTGAAAGTTAGACCAAGATAAGTCTGCAATTATTTTGATAGCACAAGAGTTATTTTAAACGTCAAACGTTTATTAAATTAAGTACGACGTATAAATAACACTTGCACTGCGCTGCGTATGCTATCAAAATCGTTGCAGACTTATCTTGGTCTCTAGAGATAATTTTGGCACGTACAGTTTCATCCGCTATTACTGATATTGACTATGGGCCTGCAATTTAATTCTCTCACTATCATTTATTACACCCGAAAATTATCACACCATTTTATCCAAATGCAATCAATCCTATCTCTCCACTGATTTGAGCAACACACCAATGTTTTTTATGATTAATAAATATTATGCGAGCTAAGTGTTTTATGTTTCTATTGTGTTATTTAAGTGATACGAGTGCGGTGATATATAAAAATAAATTAGACAGGGAATATAAAGAGATAACGCCGCTCGAAGAAGCAAATTATTCGGATCCGATACAAGTGAATGGCGTGATATATAGAACTTTTAAGAAATATCATTGTGAAGTGTTCAAGGATTTTGAAAGTAAGTAAATTTGCCTGTTTAACTTGTTTGTTTGCATGTAAATTTTGGTATTGTAGGTTTTTACAAGTTCTAAAAATTTCGATCGATTCGTCCATCTAATAGGAGGAAAACAATAAAATCGTTTTGGGGTTTATCGGGTATTGTGGACCCCCAGAGGGTCGGAGGGGGTTGAAATGTTGTGCAGAGTATTATCTTCTTAAAAGGCATCGTATGGTTATAGTTTTGAACCAAAAGCTCTGGGGGCAATTTTTCAAAGGTTATCCTGCTACACCCTTTGAATTTTGAACTATAGAAATACAAGAAAATTCAAAATTCTAAAGTGCAATAATTGCCCTGGTCTCAAAGGTTAAATTATGATTATGAATATTATGATAAAGTTGTGACGTCATAAACGCGGGAGCAAAGCCTGGAAGTTTCCTCGGCAAGACGTAAACCTCACACTGGCGTACCCTTCCGCCGAACACGCCGATGTAAGTCAATATCTATAGATATAAATCAGGCTCAAGGCAAAACCCCTCCAGTACCATCGGTCCACTTTCCCAATCTGTCTACTTTACCAAAGGGTCCATTTTCGCGATCTGTGTACTTTACCGAACGGTCCACTTTCGCGATGTGTCCACTTTACCATCGGTCCACTTTCCCGGTCTGTCTACTTTGCCAAACGGTCCACTTTCCCGATTTGTCTACTTGAGCACGTTGTCTACTTTCGCCATTGGTTCACTCGTTTCGTAGCATAGTACCAACTTCGCGAACTTTCATTTGGCGATTCGCGAAATGTATTTTTTATACACGCAAACCACCAGTTTCTCTGAATACTAAAAACGCTTAGTGCCAGCATAATGCCAAGTCAATATGTGTCAACCTCAGAGGACCGACATATCAGTATTGTAACAGGTGCGAGTGAGACACCGTCATTGTTCTGACAGTATTTAATCAAATATAACTGATTGCGTTGCAGCAAATTACCGTTTTGTGACTACAACGAACAAAATGTCTGGGATCATTTCAGTAAACAATATCCCATGAAAAACATTTCATATAAAATGTTGCCAAGACGAAACCACAAGGCTCGGACTGTCAAAAAGTTATCAGATATCTTGTAGAGCCAAGCTTCTAACTCTGCAAGCCCTCACATGACAAACTCTACATCTTAGTCAACATATGTGGCTTGGCCGTTTCGCTACCGTCACATGGGCGTGATGGGCGGAAGGTGAAATCTATTCATAATTTTTTATTATACAATTGTTTTTGTACTAACAAAACGGCCAAGCCACGTATTTTGACTAAGGTGTAGAGTTTGTGATGTTAGGGCTTGTAGAGTTAGAAGCTTGGCTCTACAAGATATCTGATAACTTTTTGACAGTCCGAGCCTTGTGGTTTCGTCTTGGCAACATTTTACATGAAATGTTTTTCATGGGATCGGAAAAGCGGACCATTTGGTCAAGTAGACCAATGAAGAAAGTGGACCGATCGGCAATTAGACGGATCGGGAAAGTGGACCGATAGGTAATTAGACGGATTGAGAAAAGCAATTAGGCAGATCGGGAAAGTAGACCGTTTGGTAAAGTAGACAGATTGGGAAAATGGACCGATGGTACTGGAGGGGGCAAAACAATTATACAAGATTGATTCAATTAAAGTTGGTTTCCTACTCCCTACATTTTCATATTAAGAGAAACTGCCCTCCTCCTTGTTCAATTACTTTTTTGTGTAGAATATTTAGAATAAACTTTAATATTACTCTGAACCATATTTTAATAGAATGCGTAGATTTAGAGTAGGTACCGAAAAGGCGAATTTCTAAAGGATACAAAAACAACAATGTGGCGGAATCGGAAGTCCCTCCGCGGTCCCCAAACGTCAGGATGTTCTGGACATAAAAACAGCACCTACCAAATTTCCGGACTGTTTTAGAGATTTCAACTATGTCCTATTTCGGTTGAGCTATTATGTAGGTATTGTGCATTGTATGTATTGTATATGCTTTAGTTTACATATAAGTACATAATATGTATATGTGCCTCTTCTTCAGAGATGTGACTTATTTGAAATACTTGTATTTAAAATGCAAATACAAAATGCAAAATACCTATTTTGTATTTTGTATTTAAATACCTTTTGAAAAAAACTATTTTGTATTTTATTTGAAATAGTTTTTGGGACCTATTTTCTATTTTCAAAATACAAAATACTTTTATCACGATGACGTTTTTATCACACTAACGAGAGGAATTATACTAGCTGTAAAACATTACAAATCTAAATTAATGCTTTTAAAATTTGTCAGTTATAAACCATCATCCTTCCGGTTAATATGAGCAAACAACTAGAAATTTGCACTTTAGATAGAGGACTGATTGACACACAGTTTTCAAAGAATAAAGAGTCTTTTCAATTCGGATATTCTGAGTAATACTTTTTAATTCAGACTAGGTATTCACTATTCAGAGTACCTTTTATCCCAAAGTATTTGTATTTTTAAAAAGTATTTTGAAAATACCTATTTCGTATTTTGTATTTTAAATACAAATTCAAAAACTATTTTGTATTTTGCATTTGAAATAGTATATCAAGGAAGTATTTGTATTTTGTATTTAAATACTTTTTATAAAGTATTTTTCACATCTCTGTTCTTCTTTAAAAGCCTTGGTGTTGCTCGTACCTGAACTGATACTAGCTAATCATCACTAACCGGACTTTTCTAGTTTCTAGCCCCATCAGAGATATTTACAGAGATATTCAGAGGATAGCCCTGGTCGTATGCCACTTTACTTGTGAAATAAAAAATAGACCCCTTTCCTGTTATTAATTAAGTGATTTTGTTTTTAGCTACAAATAATAATAGAGAAAGACTACGTTATAACAGGATACCTAGTGATATTGTATACGGACGGCTTGCGAGGCACCGCTTTCATACAATCTGGAGGGATACTGGAGATACTACTAATAACTAAAGCTAACTGTTTAACCCTTTGAACGCTTTACGTCAAAATCAAAAACGTCGTTTACACGCCAACGTCACGGGCGCAAGCAAGCGAATGTATTACGTTTCTTGAAAGTGTAAAGGTTTAGTGAAAGTGTAAAGTACTTTAACAGCGTACGCCGCTACACTTATAGTTGTCCATGTCCAGAGCTACTTGTTACGACCTTACGACGCCTTTAGGTGACCTTCGCGTTCAAAAGGTTAAACGCCAAGGGACCTTGGTCTCTGGTTGGCACACTGTACCTACAGGCTAAAGTTTTATATAGAAATTAATGCCTTCCCATATTTGCACCATCTTTACATCTGACCTGGCGCGAATGGCCATTCGTATTCTCGCACGTCCATTGTTATGAATAAATATTATAGGACAATTTAACACAGATTGACCTACATAGTCCCACAGTAAAGCCTGTGTTGTGTAAGCTCATAAGGCCATATTTTTTCGAACATATACACGGATCAAGTCGGTAGCTTTTAAGCTCCTCTCACTCCTCTGTCATTGGCCTACGTTTGATCCGCACTAAAAACGCGACATCCTGTGTTTATTATACTCACCGCAATACCAATTGGTGACTGAGATCATAATGCTGTCTCCTTTACCCTTGTGAAGACCAACTAATAGTAAAAGAGATGGCATTATGACCCCGGTCGCCAGTTGGTATTGCGGCTACTATAGCAAATGTATATTTCAGGATACCATAAGCCTGACTTTCATCAGTGAGGGCATAACGACCCTCTCGTACCAGTTCTGGCTGTATGGAGTCCAGCGGAGCAGCATTCCAGTAGAAGAATACAACTACGTCATGTGTTAGACGGGAAGCCATTAGGCTGCCTTTCTACTGAGGCGGAGATGAGGGGAAACGTGCGCGAAACAACAAATAGCTTTGGTTGTTTTAGTGGAGCGGATAAGGGAAGTGATATGGCAGCCTTATAGTACTGCCAAGTCAGTTCAAATTTACGTGGTTATCACACCAAATCTGATCCACACGCCGCTCCGGAGTGTGAGCTAGACGGCGCTACGTATATAAGGCTGTCTCGCTCACCGCAACGTACGATGACCAAGGGTTCCAGAGGTTAAAGGGTTGTAAATATTTAATATTATTTTTTAGATAGGTAATTGATTACATTGTGATAGTAAAAAAATAAAATATTATTGAGATGTGATGTTACAACCTTGGTTAAACTTGGTGATTTGTCTGAATCGTCATTTAATATATTAATTCTTTAAATGATTAGGTATACAGAGATACACCATTATATGCAGGATAATATAATATAGGTATTCATTTTTCATCTCCTTTAAAAAAATTAGTAAAAGAAAATGTGGCTCGTGTTTCTAAAAATTTAATCTAGGGCCTGAATAATATTTAGCGTATCTCGGCTGTATAGAGCAGAAAAAATCGATGTCGAAAAATATGCAAAAAGTCGACTAATAATTCGGTCAGGAATGTCACAGGATTCTCATCATAGTCATCGTACACAAGAGCTTAAGATTCCTTATTAAAAAATACTAAGCAAAATCAATGTCCTGCGTATATCGACCGTTACTTTACGCTAACCGTCTAGACGTCACAGGTGTTTTTACGGCGATCAATTCCGCCCATAACCAGCCAGGTTATTGAATTTTATATGAAACTTGCAGAAATAAATAATAGGACAACAAAGCTGCGCCTCAAGCTTTGTCGCAACTGAAGAAACAGTTGCGAATAGGGTAGCCATACGTCAAGATTTCCCGTGACATGGCAGGATTTTCACCCTTTGTTAGAATTGCGGAGCGACTTGGCTTTATAAACTTGGACTAATCACTAGAAGCTATCAGAATCTAAAATTCAACCTTACGGAGGCTCTCCTTTTGTTTAAGTACGTCCTATTCCATTGCAGCGCCATTAAAGTGTTATTTTATGAAATAACCGTAATATTTATATACCAACTTTGAAAAATGTAGGCGCGACCGGATATCGTCCCATAGAAAATTTTAATTTCACGCCTTTTTTTACTGACAAGATTTGCTTGACCAAGTACTTATAAATCAAGTATAAATACTCACAACCAGCTCCCATTGGTCCACGGCTCCCTCCGCGCCTGCGCCAGCGCCAGCAACGCCAGCAGCGCCGCCATCTTGACAGCCGCCGCCATCTTGCTCACAAGATGGCCGTCACATCGCACGGAATGGCTGACTACATCACACTTTTAGCTTATGTCGCACTGTTTCACATTATCACATTGGTTTTAATTGGTCACATTGGTTTTCTGTGTCATTCACGTTTTAAACATAGTCAGATTTGATAGTTAAGTGATTAATAATGTAGATTTAATAATCTATAAATTTGTAAGTAGGTACAGAGTCGGACCAAGCTAACTTTACACAGACTTCGAAGAGACAGTGAAAATATGGTTGGTTATTGGCACAAAGGAAGGCCTTTGTCATGTCAAAGTCGGTGCAGAGTTAGCTAAGACGGACTCTATTCCTTTACCTACTTACTTGTAAAGATGTAGGTATACTTAACCAGGTACTAAATTACTAATCTTGATTCATGTAACCATATCATGTGATCTATGATCAATGATGTTGGTCATTTGACTATAATTACAGCTCAACTTTTAGTAAGAAATTATGAAATTGACCATGCTAAATAATAACATGCACCTGCCGAAATTTAAGAGCAATAATCCCAATAAGTTTAAAAAAGCGGCCAAGTGCGAGTCGGACTCGCCCATGAAGGGTTCCGTATTTAGGCGATTTATGACGTATAAAAAAAAACTACTTACTAGATCTCGTTCAAACCAATTTTCGGTGGAAGTTTGCATGGTAATTTACATCATATATTTTTTTTAGTTTTATCATTCTCTTATTTTAGAAGTTACAGGGGGGGGGGGGGGACACACATTTTACCACTTTGGAAGTGTCTCTCGCGCAAACTATTCAGTTTAGAAAAAAATGATATTAGAAACCTCAATATCATTTTTGAAGACCTATCCATAGATACTCCACACGTATGGGTTTGATGAAAAAAAAATTTTTGAGTTTCAGTTCGAAGTATGGGGAACCCCAAAACTTATTGTTTTTTTTTTCTATTTTTGTGTGAAAATCTTAATGCGGTTCACAGAATACATCTACTTACCAAGTTTCAACAGTATAGTTCTTATAGTTTCGGAGAAAAGTGGTTGTGACATACGGACGGACAGACAGACGGACAGACGGACAGACAGACAGACAGACAGACATGACGAATCTATAAGGGTTCCGTTTTTTGCCATTTGGCTACGGAACCCTAAAAACGAACTGAACTATTCACACGAACAATAAATTCGTGGGTGTTCACAAAAATAATTAATATAATAAAAAGGGCAACTCATTTCTTTAAAAAGTTAAAAACTTGATTCGACTCGAAACAACAATAAGGATTAAAGTCGAATCCAACTTTACACGGGGGAAACAACAATCGGCCCTCAATAAGTTTCAAAAATTCTTTTATTATCATAATAATAGAGAATAAGTCGCTATTATTATTAAAATGGGGTTTACACGCGACGATTGCGGTACGACATCGATACGATCTACCGTTGTTAATATAAATACAAACGGTGCAAAATAAGATGGTGGTGTTTATCTTTCCAATTCATTAAGGAGGGGATTTAATAAAAAAAAAAAAAAAAGGTTTAAAAAAGGTTTTACATACTTTTTACAAGCTTTTCTGATCATTCACTAAGACGAAACAAAATGCCTAAGCCCGATTCAGATTTTTACAATTTGTTACAGTTTTGATCTTATTTTGATACGACCTTGAAGATCGCTCGCGCTGATTGGTGAATGCGAAATTAAGTGAAAGTCGTACATGAGATGCACGGCTCACCTAGCCTATCGTCAAGGTTGTATCAAAACCAGTCCAAAACCATAACAATTTGTTAAATTAGAATCGACCTTCCTTCCGACTTCTCTTATTTTCTAAAACTTTCGAATGTCTCGATACTTTTCTTTTGATATAGGTAGGTACTAAAATAAAGACGGATTGTAGAGCTCAATCCAGTGATTTGCTTCTAACCGCAGACTTGTTTACCTAACGGTGTTAGTCTACTGCAAGTTAATGAAAGTGTGTGTAAATCACCCATGTCCCAAAGTCTTGTCGTTAAAATAATTACTTGCCGAATGTATGGGCACGGCAAGAGGCACGAGAGTTGAAGTCACGTACACAATGACAGCGAAATTATGAAATTACCTACCTACATATAGTTCTTTTTTCGTACCTACCTATAGCAAGTTGAACCGCCAACTGGAAGATGGACCAAAAAGTTACTTCACTCGTTCATTCATTCAATACTGTTTTTGCGATTAGTATTATGTGTAGCTGTGTTTGTAATCAATGATTAATCATTCACCTCAACTCTACCGATCGTGTCGAAGTCGTCTCGCGTCGACTAAAAGTCCCCAGCCTGCTCCCATATAGAAATTAGTTACGCCTTTATGACTATTCCATTGTAGTCGGATCCCAATTATACGGGGCCATGACGGACTTGGGAACCCGAGTTGTTTCCACAGGATATGGACCCGAGCGATACCTGCTTTATTTGGTACTATTGAGATTGGAATCGTATTGGTGCGTACCTGTTTATCCTTAACGAGCAGTATTATTGTAATTGAATTATTACTTCCTAAATACAAACTAAATATAAAATAACTACCCACTAAAACCCGTCCCGAGCTGCCCCCGACGCAAAGGTGCCCATCACGCTCGCTGTGTTGCCGCGTTGGATTGCGATGGACAGCCTTTGCATCAGGAAAAACCTTCCTAAAGTTTATATAGGTAATCCAAAGGTCACGACTTCTAATCGAGCTAACTAAAGACTTCACGTATTATATCGCTAGGTCGGTAAATAATGACACACCATACGACCAGTGTCAGCGTAGTGAAAGCCTGATGTGGTCTCGTAAGATAAGATGCAGACAATGTGAACCATAAGTCCACATATCGAGCCATCTATCTTTAAAACTCTTCTAAACTATATCTTATCTTATCTATATTTCTTTACCGATATCGATATCAATCTGTAAATTTGTTGTTGTGTTCTCATTTTCTCCAGAAGCATCCTGCCTCGCACTGCTAAACTGTGGAATGAACTGCCCGCGGTATTTCTGAACCGATACGATCTATAAACCTTCAAGAGCGTATTCCCATCTTAAATTCCGGCAACGCATTTGAAACCTCTCTGGTATTGCAGGTGTCCATGGGCGACGGTAATTAAGTTATAATTTCAGGTGTAACAGTCACCAGAGGGGCTACCTCGAAAACCTAATTTCGCAAATTGCGGGCATTTTTCTCTGTCTTTCTAATTACGCCTTCATTTGAGTAAAAGAGAAAGATCCCCGTAATTTGCAATTCTCGGTTTTCGCGGTAGGCCCCCAGTAGGTATATTCGTTTAGTTTAGGCGCTAGTCGTTGCGGAAACCTGGCCGTACCTAGTTAAAATACAATAAATACGTACATAGCCTACGTAATATTTATGTATATGTAATATATGTATATTAGGTTAGAGATTTATAGTTGTTCATAATACCACGTAAAAATTAGTTTTAAGTACCATTTTGTTTTACAATTACTGATGCGCTATTAAAAAAATCCGTTATGCTTCAAAAACCTAGGTAGTCATACCTGGATCCCTCCAGGTTATTAATCAATTTTGAAGAACCAATTAGCTTCACTTTAAATGCTCCCGGCAATTTTCGAACTCCATAATTTGAATAAACTATAGTTATCTTAATTAACAATCTCTTCCTTTTGTAGACTACGCCTCTATATCAAATATCAAAGCATCTCTTAACTCCTTTCGGGCTATTAAGCGAATTGGTAAATGATAATTTATCTCGATTGCATAAGGTTGGAATTCGAACGATGACGTCGAGTAAAATACGAGCTTGGGAAAATAATTATGTAGTGAAGAGTTTTAACACTTAAGGTAAGGTGGCAAATTTATTGTTATTAACTTCACACTGTACAAAATTAGAAATACCTATTTGGATCTAATTTGAAAAGAACGCATATAAAAACTTCACATCTGGCCTACGGTACCGGACACAGACATCAATTAAGTACATATCAAAGTTCTATAAATAATAAAATCATTAAACAAAACTTTATTTAATGATACCTAAAAATAAACAATAAAAAATAGGCAATATTTTTCTTTTAATAGTTTCGTTACGTTAGCTTTTATTTAGGAAGGAGTCAAAAATATAGTCGGTAAAAATTTTCATTTTAGGTGCATACCTATAGGTAGCAAGTTGTTGCTTGATTTCTTAATGTAGAATTTATCTTGATAGTTAATGACATGTAAAACGTTAGTGTTAAATAAATCGAGAGTTTCTAGTTAACACTCCAATTTACAGCTTTACGTGGGCAAACCACATTAAATCTGTATTAAATCGCAATAACAATAATCACTTTATCGTTTACGATAACATGTACCTAGTCAATTCTAGTTTAACAATTTTATTTGCGGTTGGCTCAAAACCGCAAAATCAAAGACAATAAACAATTGGCTCGCATACCGCAACCGAACATAAACAAACAACGAAACAAGAAACTTCTTATTCCCGCCAAAAAAAAGTCTGAAACACAGTTTTTTTTTTCAACACTTAAGCGTTTTTCCACGCGAAATAAGTTTCGAGCATCCCGATATATTTTGGGGAAGGTACAGACGTGCGGTCCGGGTCGCGGAGAGGACAAGACTGGTTTGGTCCGAATTATAGTACGTATAACTTAGTCTGAACTTGATTGTAAGCTATCTTGGTTGTTTTTTAAGCTCTTTACTTGGCATGCCTGCGTGAGTAAGTCTGATTTGATCTGATTTTGAACCTACTTTTTATTTAGCAAATTATGAGTGATGATCTGGTTTATTCCGGCCGTCACGGTCTTAAATTGTTAAACCATTCATGATAGGTACCTATCTTTGTTATTCAATCATCATCTTTATGATTTTTCTCGCTTATTTGAGCCTGGCGGTCTGCTTGGCAACAGGGTTTGCTCCCAGTATTGAGTTTGTATGGCGAGAACCGGGAATTCCCGGGAATTCCCGGTTCTCGCCATACAAACTCAGTACCGGGAGCAAACCCTATTGGCAACTAATCCCAAGAATTGGCGAAGGCACTAGTTTTTACGAAAGCGACTGCCATCTGACCTTCCAACCCAGAGGGTAAACTAGGCCTTATTGGAATAAATCCGGGTTCCTCACGATGTTTTCCTTCACCGAAAAGCGACTGGTAAATATCAAATGATATTTCGTACATAAGTTCCGAAAAAACTCATTGGTACGAGCCGGGGTTTGAACTTTGAACCTGCGACCTCCGGATTGCAAGTCGAACGCTCTTAAGGCTTCGTCACACAGGCGCGTTTTCCGGGCGCGGCGAGAGCGGGGCGCGCCGCTTTTACATACAAAACGCTCACGCCCCGCTCACGCCCCGCCCGGAAAACGCACCTGTGTGCCGAAGCCTTTACCGATAACATCGGATCGGTGGCAATCGTGAGTCAGCCTATTGACGCTTGCATTTCTAGTAGAGTTTACACAGGCGATTCACTGCGTTGACAGGTTTTGCATGTAAAACTTCTACTACTGTCTATCCAATATCTAACCAATACAATTATGCTTGTACAACTTTATTGAAAATTTACGCGACATGTCCTAGTTTGTTTCTAGCCAACGGGAAAGCTAAATCAGAGCTTAATGGGCGCGCCACACGCACCTTACTATGCTAATTCGACCACTTGTCAGTCTGTCTGTCTGTCCGCTAACTAGCTGACTTGATTGGATGTAGACGTGGACCTAACAAAGTCCAGTCAACAACGAAATTGCACAACAGCGTCATCAGAGTTCGGTTTAGCTGTAGGTAACTTAAAAGGTTGGTAATTTTCATAAAACTGGCAATAAGCCTTAATCGCACAGCTGGTGGTTAACTCCAGAGATGTACAAAATGGTTTTAAAAAAGCATTTAAATACAAAATGCAAAATACTTTTCAGATTTACTATTTCAAATGCAAAATACCAAATAGTTTTGCGTTTTGTATTTCAAATGCTAAATGCAAAATAGGTATTTTCAAAATACTTTTTCAAAATAAAATACCTTTTTAGCAAATCTCAGATATTTTTATTTATTTTAGGTATTTATCATGAGAAATAGAGACACAATGCCGAGCCGAACAAAAACGTCTAATATCATGGCATGGCACCTTATGCATGACATTTTGGTCATATTTATCAGTACGCGTATCAATACATTCTGTTATGGTATTAATAATAGTCCGTCGGTTCCTCTCTCTGCGGCCCTGACCACCGGCAGCTTGGGCCCTGCCCCGCTGCTGGCGGCACCCTAGGTTAGGTTTTTTATAATGTGTTTATAATATTTTTTTATATTATTTTTGTAAGTGTTTTTATATTTTAATTTTATATACATATTGTAAAAAACCAACCTAAGAAGAGAAATAAATAAAGGAAATAATACTCACTTAAAATAATGTAAAAAACTAGACTAACGAAAAGAGAGCCATGGCTCCATTTTGTGACTTGTGTGGCCATTTATTTCGGTTGATTGTGCATCTAGTTCTTATTTTATTATTATTACACTTTTCTTTTATTAATAACAACTGGACTGGTATTGTTAAAAAGTGAAAAAAACATCAGTTTTTATTTATTACGCTGTTTAACAATACCAGGGGGCCGATTTTTGAATTTCGATCGCTCGATTTCGTCACTCGAAAATCGGTGGAAAACGGCGAGATGCTGATTTTTCAAATACGAGCGATATAAATTGTGAATTTAGTGGTATTGACCACTAGTTTTTGATTCTATTAGTAGAATTTACATGCCTAGTAGTGGAGATATTACTGAACGAAATACACGAAATCGAGCGGTCGAATTTCAAAAATCGGCCTCCTGGCGCTGGCGCCAGGCGCTAGCAGGCGCCTCTATCGGTCAAATTCGGCAATACAAGCGTCATTCGTTCATTTCATTTTGTTTGACTGGTAATGTTGGCTAAACTTAATCACAAAGTATTTTGCATTTTGAAATGAATATTAAAAATGCAAAATACGTCTCGAAAAGTATTTCAAATAAAATACAAAATGGTTTTTACTAAAAGGCATTTAAATGCAAAATACAAAATAGGTATTTTGCATTTTGTATTTGCATTTTAAATAGAAGTATTTCAAATAAATCGCATCTCTGGTTAACTCTACTACTTACCTCAACTACGCCCGAATGTCTATCGCCCTTAACTCGCCAAGGTCTTAAATACTGGACATAGGTAAATATAACCATTATATTTAACATTATTATTTAACATTATAGGTATATTACTAACCTATGAGCCATTCGATTCGATTGTTATAGTTCGTTTTTTTTAGCATTAGAAAGAACTTGAAAGAAGATAAGCGATTTTGACATGTCTTTTAATTGAAAAACACTTTTTTAAAAATCAATAACTATTAATAATGAAAGCAGAAGACTATAAAAGATCGTATTAGATTCATAATTGTTACATATTTACCGTAACTTATTTTTAAAATGTGTTTTTCAATTAAAAGACACATCAAGATTGTTTACCTTATTTCTAATGCTAAAAAACGAAGTATAGGTACTAAATTTTTTACGAGATAAACTACCAGATTTAATACATCCAAATGCACAGAATAGTGGAATGCATTGATTAATATATTGAATACGTATAGACTTTTCTTTAAAGCAACACATGGCAAGAGTAGTTGAAATATAGTTGACGGAATCACAGACCGAAAATTGGCCTCATTGATTAGAGTACATGTCCAGGATTATGCATTATACTAGCGCGTTCGATGTTGATGGATCCTTCTAGGCCTCTATTTGACACGTGCCAAAGGCTCTATTGCTTCTAATGAAGATCTTTTTCAATTTATCTCCAAAGTATTTTTTTATTAACTTTCCTTGAAAATGTATAATATTTTTATATCTTAGGTAACGTCGGAGAAAGCGCAGTCATACTACCGTATTCGAACTTCAAGATATTCACAAGAGACGACACGTACTAGATCCATTCTACAGTTACTTACTTACAGTTTAGATTTCAACTAAGTAGTTCTCTTTTGCAGCTCAATTCGGGCAACCAATGTCACTTTTACGTTAAAATATCGTATATGAACGAACGATTTCCATTAGATATCTATTACATGTGACTTGGATGAGTATCTCCAGAATCGCGTAAATGTCAAATTTGACAGGCTAGATCTTAAAAATATCGTTGTCGTATCTTGGTGATATCTAATAGATGTCTAGTTCAAAATCCGAATCAGGACCTATCAACATTTTTCTAATACAATTTTATGTATATTATTTATCTATAAACGACCTTTAAATGAGCAATTCTTGTTTATTTATTTATTTATATATATATATATATATATATTTCGGGGATCTCGGAAACGGCTCTAACGATTTCGATGAAATTTGCTATACGGGGGTTTTCGGGGGCGAAAAATCGATCTAGCTAGGTCTTATCTCTGGGAAAACGCGCATTTTCGAGTTTTTATATGTTTTCCGAGCGAAGCTCGGTCACCCAGATATTGTAAATTATGTTCTCTTTCAATTTATCACTTCAACTAAAACTTGTTTTTTTTTGTTATAAGTTTGCATGAAAAATTTGGATACTTAAGGCTTAGCCAAACACAGAGCGCGACGCAGCGCCGCGTCCGCGCCGCGCGACCGCGGCACATGTTAACAGGTTACCGACGTCAAAGAGACTGCGTCCCGCCGGTATCACGCCCCGCTTCTGTCGCGCCCCGCGCCGCGCGGCCCCTTGCGTCCGCGCAGCGCTGCGCCGCGTTCGCGCGCGCGATGAGGGCGTGTTGAGAGCGCGGTCCGCGCGCGCCCTGTTTGAACAGTCATCGCGTCGGCATCACGCGGCGCTGCGTCGCGCTCTGTGTTTGGCCAAGCCTTTAGGTATTTATATATCTTAGGTAACGTCGGAGAAAACGCAGTCCTATGACAGTATGACCCTATGGGTCAATTTCTGAACACGATTTTTTTTCTGTCCGTGATGAAAATCGCGGGTTAGCATCAGATAATACTTACCATTTTTTTTTACATAAAGAAGTCACACTTTCACACCGAGTTCCATATGAATTCACTGATTAATTGGTTTTTAGAGTACACTTAAAAATACCTAAAGGCTCAAATTACTGCTCCCGTGCCCTGTCCGGAATCTACTTTTGAGCATAATGAAAAATCCTACGAAAAATTCTACATTAGTATCACTAATTTAGTGTCAAATACTTAAACTAGATGATATTTACTATCACTGAGCACATACACTATTAACTTCATTGTGGTAAATAACTCGTGATCGATGTTTAAATTTTGTCCGAGCGCGCGAGTACAATTTCGTCGGCAAAACTCACAGGGCTCTGACAGCCGACGTCTGTATTTGAACCGCCTCGTGTCCCGCCTCACCTGTACTGGCAGTATTCGGCTGTCTTTCAAAGCAAACGGATGTACGTCAAGCCGTGGCGTGTTTGAGCAAATCGCGTAAGTATTTCGGAATCCGGGTGGGCGACAATTTTTTTCTAATTTCGATGCCCCTTATAAATTTTATTTTCCACATAGCTTTTCAATAACAATTGTCATATTTAGGAGCCCTTTATGTATCTTTATGTAAGCGATAACATAACAGTTTGGTCAAACACGATTTAAATTTTTGGCGAATTTTTTTATTACGAATTCTAATTTCCGTGCCCTAATTCCCATAGCAAATTTACCTAAAACAGCTGATTAAGTGGCACGGGAATTAGAAAGTATTACATTTATTGTCAACAAATCTTTTATCGGGGGCACTTTAAGTTAATTGGCAATGTTTACGTCATATTATTATTACATTTATGTATATTGGCCTTGAATATATATTATATGTAATAATAATATGACGTATATCTTTCTATTTTGCATTTAAGGAAATCTTAAAGAATGCACAAAAATTTGTGAACGGTTTTTTAGTATAAGTACTTTAGTACATACAGGGTGGACCCGAATAACCCGGGCAATTTTAATACGTAAGGTAAGGTGGGGTAAGACGACACCGGGGTAAGACTATCACTTGTATGGAATCCTTGTACTGTTAGTCTTGCCCCACCTTACCTTATTCATTGATCATATTATAAAATTAAAATATTATATAAACATAAAACTATTTCTGGAATTATTACATATTATAATACCTGTACCTAAGGTTACATGAAACAAAATGAATCAAATTTGCAATGTTTTTTTTTTTTGTAAATTTGACAGCTGACAGCGTATACCGTATAAAGTTTAAATATCTGGGAGACCGAGCTTTGCTTGGAAAACATATACCTACCTAAAAACTCAAAAATGCGCGTTTTCCCAGAGATAACACCTAGCTAGATCGATTTTTCACCCCAAAAAACCCTCATATATGATCAAATTTCATTCGAAATCGTTAGAGCCGTTTCCGAGATCCCCGAAATATATACAAGAATTGCTTGTTTAATAGATTAGTTGTTATAAATTAGCTTTTCTAATTCAAGAAAAAATAAATATATATCCTATTCTTACTATATTATAAATGCGAAAGTATCTCTGTCTGTCTGTCTGTTATCTCGTCACGCTTAAACCGCTGAACCAATATCATCTTGATGATATTTCGCATAGAGATAGTTTGAGGCCCGGGGAAGGACAAAGGATCTGGGGGCACGGCAGTGCCGCCGCCAAGTCGAGCAAAACAAAGTGGCACGGCCGTACCATCAAATCTCAATAACATTCTATCAAAATAACATTTAATGCACTTTACAATCCCTTAGTTTTGTCACTGACACAATCACTCACGATCATCATTATTTTAAGGTACTTCTAGCATACCCAAATTTGAAAGGTAATTTGGTTTTAGCTTTTTAAGCCAATAAAAATCTAATAATACTGCAATATTAGTCACGTTCTAAAGATCTAATAACTGCATAAATAAGTTTGTAATCCCATAGAAATATATGCGATAACAACGTTACCTTTTAGTTCTTACAATTAGTAGGGAAAGTAAAGGTACACTACGACGTACGATGTGAGTATGAATAAAGATGTGTATACATAGTATCAGTATGGTATGGGTATGATTACCTGAAAAGAAGGACAGCCTACAAAAAGAGATGGGATCCTATCAAAAACATTACATGTAAAAAGATGCAAGTCTCGCAACGCAGTTCTTCTACTACAAAAAAGTTTTGAGATGTAATGGGAAACCAAGTCGGTTATTTTAGTCAGTGCCAGGGGGTATTAAAATCGTAATACTATTAGATACCTTATTAGGGTTCCGTAGCCAAATGGCAAAAAACGGAACCCTTATGGTTTCGTCATGTCTGTCTGTCTGTGATAGTCTTACCCCACCTTACCTCATATGTGGTCAAACAATTTTTTGTGTTATGAATTTATGAAGGCAGCATATTCGATTTCTTCAGATTAACTTACACAATAACTTCTTCTCACTGTGCCCCTATTTACTTATTTCTTAGTATCATTTCCTATACGGCCATATACCAGATCATACACCTTGTACCTATCTACATGCAGATACATCATGACACTTTTTAATTTAATGAATAGTTTTGTATGTATGTATGTATGTAAGTAGGTATTGTTTTGAAATATGTACATTTTACTAAGAAAGAGAGATTAGTTGCCATTAAAATCAAGGAAACGATTAGTCAAATACGTAGTTTTTAGTGTATCATACTTTCGTAGATTTGTCGTCCGAAACTAAAATTAAAGAAGGTAAATATGTTCGATGCCGCTTCAGTATGGTTAAAGTACATTATTGTAGATTAAAATATACATAAATAATAGTTTTAACTACCAAAATAAGTTAAGAAAACAATTCCTGTGCCATGTTCTAATTTCCGTGCTAGTAAAATCTAATTCCCATGGACACACTAATTCCCGTGTCCTGACCAAAATTTTAAATTGAAATAACTTTTATAGTTTTATGAATATTTTTACCCCATAAGAAAATTAATGTTTATTATATTTTTTATCAAATTATCAGCATAATTTTTTTTGTGTAATGTTAGTATTTCAAAATTCCATGGGAATTAGACAAAAATGCTCGTTTGGTGAAATTGACCCCTATTGGTCATACTCTAACTAGCTCTAACTCTAAAAATTTCATATACAATTTTTAGGGTTCCGTACCCAAAGGGTAAAAACGGGACCCTATTACTAAGACTTCGCTGTCCGTCCGTCCGTCCGTCCGTCCGTCCGTCTGTCACCAGGCTGTATCTCACGAACCGTGATAGCTAGACAGTTGAAATTTTCACAGATGATGTATTTCTGTTGCCGCTATAACAACAAATACTAAAAACAGAATAAAATAAAGATTTAAGTGGGGCTCCCATACAAAAAACGCGATTTTTGACCGAAGTTAAGCAACGTCGGGCGGGGTCAGTACTTGGATGGGTGACCGTTTTTTTGCTTGTTTTGCTCTATTTTTTGTTGATGGTGCGGAACCCTCCGTGCGCGAGTCCGACTCGCACTTGGCCGGTTGTTTTTTTTTTTCTATCGAGACAATTTTAACCTTTAAAGGTTTTTGTGACGACTGGTCTGGCCTAGTGGGTAGTGACCCTGCCTGTGAAGCCGCGGTCCTGGGTTCGAATCCCGGTAAGGGTAACATTCCATTTCTGACCGCAGCTGCACTACTGGTACCTGGTACTGAACGCGTCGCTATTACTGTCAATTTCCATAGTAAAATTGTGCAGTGTCGTTGAAAATGGACTGTTACCTTAAGGGCATCTATTTGTGTGATGAGCACAGATGTGGCACAGATATTTGGTCCTGGGAAAAACTTAAGTGCGCCTGGGTAGTTTATATACCTACAGGCAATTATGGGTCAGCGAATATTCACGCATTCCATGTAGATATGGGTATTTTTAGAAAAATTACTGTCAATATCCATAGTAAAATTGTGCAGTGTCGTTGGAAATGGACTGTTACCTTAAGGGCATCTATTTGTGTGATGAGCACAGATGTGGCACAGATATTTGGTCCTGGGTGTTTTCTATGTATTTATATATCGTTGCCTGAGTACCCACAATACAAGCCTTCTTGAGCTTACTATGGGACTTAGTCAATCTAAGAATGTCCTATAATATTTATTTATTTATTACATCTACTTACTGACGGAAATGGCTTGATATACTATAGGTAGTACCTATTAGTACCTATAAGGCCCACATGCACCATTCCACTATCCCGGGGTTAAGCGGTTAAACATGGCGTCACCATGGTTACCAGTACAATTTGACACTAGGTTAACGGTTTAACTGCTTAACCCGGGGTTAGTGAGATAGTGCAAGTGGGCCTTAATAGGTACCTAAAGCCATACATTGATATATTATATGGCTTTACAGCCATACTTATATTAGGCTATAAGGCCGTATAATATATCAACTCTACTCGTTTTGTACCGGTCCGGTCCGGCTTTAACAATGTGGGAGACTCGACGTTTCAACTTAGTCAAATAATTTAAATAAGCTTTAAACAGGTTTAACCTTTTGACCGTATTGTGTCAACACAAACCTCTTTTTTGCAAGAAAGTGGAAGGTTTTAAGCTGCTGTAGCTATGTGTTGGTAAGTTGGTATGGCCTGGTGGTTCTGTCGACTTCTGTCTTTAATACGAAGGGGACGACCGCCCCGAAACCGCCTTTCCATGCTAACGTAGGTAGTCCCCATTTTCCTCTCTGGATATTAACATTATTGAAAATATAAATGTAATTTTTTTAACATCACACTCAGGGGCGTTTTTTTTTAGATTTTACACCTCTTGAAATAAAATATCTTTATCTTATATATTATAAATATTATAATCAATCAGTTTTTAGCTATACATTAGTAATCTAGAGAGGGTTGAAACCGCAGGAACATAATTTTGCGAATAGCGCCTCTATACCATAGTCTTAAAACTACTTGCCACAGACAGTACCTTGGACTTTCTTAGTTACATATTCTTGCTACTCAGCAACAGATGGCGTTATCATGTGTAGCTAGCTTGCGAATGCTATTCGCCACTAGATGTCGCTAGCATTTGACATTTCATTGCTTTACCAAATTTAAAAGTTTGTGACATTTTATTCTTCGAACTTTAAACGATTGCAAATGTTCAGACTTTTGATACAAATGATTCCTGGAATTAATCTATTTACTTCCAGAAGAAATATCAACTAATTCTTTTAGACCGTAGCACTATGTCGCACCAATTTAAATGAGTCATTCGTTTGATTTATGCAACTGGTTGGTGACTGCTCAAGTTCTGATGTCATGTCAGCTAGGTACTTGTGACTTTGGCCAGTTTTACTTGGCTATATTTTTACTCTAAGTACTAGGTATATTATGCACTAGGACATAAATTGTTGGTAAATTAGGTACGACTGTTGAGTCGCATAAAGTAATAAGTAGATAAGTACAGACAGAGACTACAGAGCGAGATTCATTAGTTATTAATATAAGTAGGTACATATATCAAATCTGGAATATCTGGATATTTTTAATTTAATTTTTGAAATACTAGTACCTAATTAATTTATATAATATTAATGCATGTGGAGAATAGGTTACATATTTAGCAAATTTAAATTACTAGGTACTCTAGTAGTCTCACCAAACTCTACCTTTCAAAATGCGACTCCCGCGCGCGGAAAGCTATGAAAACACAAAATCCTACATCATATTAATATGATCACGGGAAAATAGCAGATTTGCCAAAATTAGACATTATTCTTTCAGCGATAGAGTTCACACAACCACCGTCTGTATAATTTGTAGGAAAACGAAAAGAGCGAATCAGCCTTGGATGTCTAAGGTTCTTATGCTTTTTTGCTTCTAGCTTAGTCTAACTCTAAGGGTTGTGTTCCAATAGTTTACTAGTTACCATCAACTCTTCGACTAGCGTATATGTGATCTCTAGTTGCCTAATAGTTTCTCAGGGCTGTAGGTCAACTTATACTAGTTAGAATAAGTAGATCGTTCTGCTGGTGTTGGGAAAACAGAAGGACCAGGTAGAACAAAAAAGAGTCCCCTGTCAAAATCGTACCGATGTAAAAACGCCGAAGGCAGTGGTTTATATTTTGGTTTCTATTTCGGGTAATAACAGGAATTTGGCAGGAATTAAAATTGTATTGCCAACAAAGGAGTGTGGTTTGACTGGTTTGCCCCTACCTTATAGGTTTCTTTCTAGTTTTCTCTACTTACACCTGACCGTATAGCTGAAAAACTTAAGTGCGCCTGGGTAGTTTATATACCTACAGGCAATTATGGGTCAGCGAATATTCACGCATTCCATGTAGATATGGGTATTTTTAGAAAAAAGTCCTTACACTATTTTACCTATTTACTCTTCGAAATACTAACAATTTTTGGGTTACTACTTCAATTCAGAATCCCGAGGACAATTCTCTTCTAAACTCTTTTTACCCTTTATAGGGCATCGGTCTCAAAAAAGACCATACTATAACATCATCTTTATGTACTTAATTTTTTTCTCGTTTAAAAGTTTTAGGAATATATTGGCGTTGCCGATGAGGCTTGAATTGAGGTTTTTTTTCAGTCTTACCCGTTAAAGGGCAATCCATACCTAGTCCTCGTGATTCTGCATAGCAATAGCCCAAAAGTAGTTTATAGAAAAATAGTTAGAAAGTCAGGTCTGCAATGATAATGTTACACAACGACAGGCCGTAAAAATCTCTGACACAATCTTATTTGTGGAGCCTTTTTTAAGGCCTTCGAAGAGTAGGTAGGTAACATATTATTGCAGGTGACTGTACAGTGTAATTTTTTTCTGAAATTAAACCCCTATTCGTATAAATTAAGCTGCTAACTTATAATTTTAGCTATATGTACCTATCTGCCCAAGGTACACAAATGTGTATTGTAGTACAAAATAACACAATTTTATTATTAAAGGTACTTAATTTACCAAATAGTGCCCGTTTAAAGTTATATAACAGATATTAATAATACCGGTATTATAAATATCTGTTATTTAACTTTGACATAGATGAATCGCAACGGGTTGCCTATAGGTACCTATCTAAATCCGGGTCAGAGGGGGAAGGGTCGCGAAATACCAATCCTGAAATACTTACTCCCGCCATGGTTGCCTAACTTTTAGGAAAAGTTTGAAAACAAAACAAACCAAAACAATACTTTTTATGTACCTAATCATTTTTATTTTTGGCATGAGTTAAAAATAATATCGGGAAAAATGAAATTATATTACACGTTACATTACATTACGTCACATTTTTTACGCAACCATAAAGTTAGGTATGTTTTGTTGTACCTACTGGTTATTTAATCGCTCGATTTAATCGTCATAAAATTTGTCTCTCTGCGTGGTATTTATTACATTTTTAAAATTAGAATTTCCTTAAGTATATAAAAAAAAACAAAACCACTCAAGTGGAACGGTGCCTCTACTAGCCAAGTCGCTTGACATTCCACGCACACTAGCACAACATCAGACCTCCATGCAGTTATCAAACCAAACTCAACACTAACTTGAACCTTAATGCATTCATTATAGGGTTGTCATTATGTATTTGAAACGCAAGTATAAAATTGTTTTTATACAATCTTCTATGAAGAAGCTCATGACATAAACGAGCAAAATTAGACTTTATGTTTATTGCAAAAAGATTCGTAATTTTTTTTTGAAGTACAAACGTAAAGTGGTATTCAACACATAGATTCTATCGTATAGAGGACGTGCGTATGAATTTTTACCTGTTTCTTTGTTGGTGTGCGTGAGGTCTGGACTTGCATTATAAAATGTTCTGATTTTGTGCCGTGATTTTATATTTAATACAAAGTAGGTATTGGAAAGTTTTTGTGGAGTGGTTAATAATTTTAGAAGTTTCATTATTTAATTCTATAAAATGTCAACTTTAAGAGCCAAATAGGTATGGTACTTAATCTAATCTAAGGGAATTTTACAACTAGGTATTTACATAATAATATGTAGCTACATACCGATAATTCGTGGTCATGATATGATCAAGCTGTAGGTACCTACTGGACCGAGCTACTCTAAAGCGACAGTTGGTAGACTGGTTTAGGGTTGCCAGATGTCAGGATTTCATCTGACATGTCAGGATTTCACTTAACATGTCAGGATTTTTGGTCCTTTGTCAGGATTGCAGGGGACTTGGCGAGTGTCAGGCTTTTTCTAGAAATCTCAGCTAACCACTAGAAACTAGCTAAAAGTTTGGAGTTGGGCAGAAGAAAGGGAAGGTTATTGTGGTTAGTTAAGGCCGTTAAGGGGCTAGTGACCCACTAAAGGTTTTGGAATAAGTTATTTAAGCGGTTGTAGGTAGACTTTGGAGAAATGACCGTCCAGGAAATGTCAGAATTTTTAGAGTGATGTCCAGAATTTTGTCAGGATATTCCATTTTTCCATAAGGCAACCCTAGGCTTCGGGTGATGAACCTACCGAACCACTTGAAACCTACTTACATTGTAATTATAGGCCTGCATGTCGTCATCATACCTAAAACCACAGACTACATATATACAGACGCTGCTATCCCATACATTCAAATGTGACCGCCTAAAAGCGCACCATTACCAGATGGCGTCACTGAAAAAGCACTGTTGCCTATCATGGATACAAGATGGCGCTGTGTCACATCCAAATCATAGAATTCCTAACGACATCTATACGACTTCATTGAAAGTTAGTAGACATAAGTCGTTGCCAACGATTAGAAGTAATCAACAGATGTCGCTTTATAGCGTATTGAATAAATCATGAATCTAGTTTAAAACTGGATCAAGCATGAGGGGTGGAAGGAAATGACCGAACAGGATAGTCTTATGTATCTTTCAGTATGAGTAAAGAGAGTTCGGGCACTTAAGGAGTACAGGGAGGGAAGGGAGAGGCAGGGTACAGAGAAATAGCGTAGCCAAACGGTATAACCATAAAGTAATTTCGGAAAACGATACTGTGGTGATGATAATATTTATATATTATAAGAATGCTACATAAGTCTTGCCGAAACTATTTAAACCGGCTGAAAATAAATACCTGTCATAATAATTTTGCGCATGCTACCATTGGTGCATGGCAAAAGGATTAGACATTACTACTGGCGTAAGTCCGTCTATATGCCACCATGCCACTGGTACTTGAGCGTTTCTTTATATTTTTTTAATCCAATTGCTCAAAAAGTTTAGTTTTTGTAGCTGCAAATCGTGCGTAAAGTTTGATTTTTTTACACTAGTGCTAAAAAGTAATCTGATTGATACATTTTAAATAAATGAGTATTATGCGAGACCCGCTTATAAATGACCCACCTGAACAACGCGCGATTGGGCATAAAGGAGTATTATTCGAGACCCAATAGTATTACTTGAACAACGCGCGACAGAATGAAGCTGACGTTCGTACAATACACTTTATACACTTAATATAAATGTAATTAATTAGATATATATCAATATAATGAAATAACAAAAGATTCATGTTTTTTTACATATAGCTGGTCAACCAAATCTTGTCAGTAAAATAAAGGCGCGAAATTCAAATTTTCTATGGGACGATATCCTTTCGCGCCTACATTTTTCAAATTTGCCGCCTTTTTCTACTGTCAAGATCTGGTTGACCATGTATAATTATATGTTCTGAAAATTAATTTTATTAATTTTAATAATACAATTTCTCTTCAATTGGCATAATGCTGACAACAGTGACAACAGAATCCACATTGAAAAAAATGGCAATTAAAAGTAAAACTTTTTTTATTCCCTTCCCGCCTTTTTTATTCAACATTTAAAGTGATTTATGTTTGTAAGTAATTGCCAAGAAAGCATAAGTTATTAAATAAAAATGAGTGATTCAGACGATTTTGGAGTTAATTTAACGCCACCAGATATCAAAGCAAAGGCATCCGTTGTAAGTGACAGGGCTATAACCGCGAAAATCGAATTTTGCAAATTGCGGGCATTTTTCTCTGTCACTCTAATTACGCCTGCATTGGAGTAAAAGAGAAAGATCCCCGCAATTTGCGAATTTCGGTTTTGGCGGTAGCCCCTCAGTATATTTCCGGAAAAATCGAAAGCTCGGTACTCGTGCAAAATGACATACTTCTCGCACTTATATCGAAAACTACTATTTTTTGCCATTTTTTATATTGTGATCTTTTTTGCCACTTTTGTGTTATTTGTACTCAAATTCACGAGCTCTTTCGATCCTAATGAGATAAAATACCTCAATTCATGCTCAATTCACTATTATCGTGCCTTCTAAAAATTTACGATACAAGTTGCATTGCAATAACTATAAAAAAGTAACTGATTTGACTAGTACGAAAATACCCTATTGTAACAATACGATGCGACGTTGTCGAGTTAAACTGGACTCGCTTCGCAGTAACTCATAGCAGTTTGGCAACGTCGCGTCGTGCTTTTATTTTTAAGCAACAGATTTGTACATGATTTGTACCATCTTAGTACCTATACATACAAAGATATGTTTTCATAACGTTCCTTTTCAACTTCTCCCATGGCAAAACCCGTACCTATCAAACCTGAAATTATTATACAAAAGCATTTAATGTTTGTTTTAATAAACTTTTTCTGTTATAATTAGAATAAATATATCTAATTTTGCGTATATTGACCAGGCAGGTGTTTGTATCACTAATTATGTGACCTATAAGTATAGACAGACAACAGCGTGCACAGAAACGTCAAAAACGGCATCAAGTAATGATTATTGCTATTTTAAAATTAGTCCCCTACTTCAGGGTAATGTTATACGCCTGTTCCTTAAAAAAGCTGAGGGCCTACCGCGAACCACGTTCGACGTGTTGCCTCCCTGTCACACTTACGTACGAATTTACAAGTGCGACAGAGAGGCAACACGTCGAACGTGGTTCGCGGTAGGCCCTCAGAAATGGACACTGAGGCATAATTATCATTATTTTGGAATTTAAGTACTATATAATATTATTTGTAGTCTTTTGGAATATCATATTTTATTTGAACTAATAATATTGTATAATAATAAATCATAAAAGCTCTATTTAGGGACAAGAAAGAACTTTCAACGGCAACACTAAAAATAAACTGTCAAATAGTCAAGTCGCCACAAAGCGGCACCGCGTTTGTTGGTTGCCTTTGCTTTGTTTCTGTTTATACAAACTTATTAATTTCATATTATAGCTTCATTTGAACTATAGTACAAGTACGTGAATAGAATACCTAGACGTGTCTTGCTTGGTGCAGTTGCGTAGGTATGCTAAAAGGAAAGTTGGAAGACCGATGTGGCGCTTTAAAGACTGTGCTAAGCGTGACATGTGCCCAAAATGTGGGAGGTCGTGCCGCTCACGCATCGGCCTCCACAATCACCAAACCCGTTGTCTAAACAGCAATGCATAAATCGTCTGCAATAGACGAAAAGACCTGTGATGATGACGTGAATTGCCGATGTAGTAACGGAACACTACTAATGGTAAAACCTACATATTAATCTGACAGTGTCTACTGTTTGCCAATAAATGATAAAATTGATAAAAAATTAACACTTCAGGTAAGTTTGTTTTGAATACAAAGGTTAATTAAATAATTTATCACCACACCAACTGGTAAAGGCCCCCTTGATTGTTCAAATACTAATGAGAAAATTGCATTTATGATTTATCCCACATGTGGGGCAAAGTAATCAGATCTAAATTTTGAGTTTCCTTATGTTAGCTGGTAGAATTTACTTTTAAATGATGATTTTGAATTATAAATTCTTTATAATGTTCATGTGGATTTGATTTTTTTGGTATTTTATAGTTGGTATTTTCCCTGCATTGGCATGGTGATAAATTCTGTGTTTCATTAGGTGGCAATGTTTGTTTAACCCTCGTGCCTTGAATTCTCACAACGCTCAAGATTCCACTTCTCGAACCACTCGCTACGCTCATAGTTGAAATCTTCTGCTTGCCCTGGAATCAACATTAGCATGAGCGGTTAAACAACTGCTTTGCCCCCTTGCCCACTAATAACTATTGTCAAGTTTTATTTTAACCCCCCATGCTAATATTGATACCCGAGCAAGCAAAAGATTCCAAAGTATTTAGAGTTAGAGCAAGAAAGAAGAAAGGTACGTCATAATTTCAAAGATGTTTGACATTTAAAATAACACATGTACTGCGCAGGCGATCAATATCGCTGCATACTTTTCTTGGTCTAAATCTATACAATGGTTAGTGTTTGCAAACAGACTCCAATGTGAAGGCAATGTGTATTAAACTTTATTGTGATATTATTACATTTTATATATAAAAAATATGTTTCTGATTTCAGGACCCAGCCTCTAGCCACTAGAAGTTACAATGTATGCAACAAGAGAGTGAAGATGAAATAGTCAATGCATCTCTGTACAGTCGCCATCAGATATATCGGAACGGCCAAGGTGTTCACAATATCTGAACACGCACTCTAACGCCCTGACAATAGAGGCGTGTTCAGATATTTGTGAGCGCCTTGGCCGCTCCGATATATCTGATGGCGACTGTACCACAAGTAAAATATTTTGAGTGGAAGATGGTTGAGATTGATTCCTGTTTCAACGGACAGACACATGCTATGAAGATTCTCTTAAAAATAATAAAATACAATTAATAAATTCAATGTTTAACATGATAGTGACTTTATTTTGTCTACCCACTAACAACCAATTTGTTCAATGCTGGCGGGCAATGGCGGTAAACTTAAATATTTGATGTGGTATGAAGCTAAATGTTTTGAACATAATGGCAAGCCACTAAAAAGTTTTAATCCTAGATTAGCCATTAAACTGTGGCTGCCAGTCTGATTTGTTAATTGTTATATAAGTACAGTCAGCGTCATATAGTAGGTAGCATCCAAAGTATTCAAATAGTTCGGTACACCATATTATTTGTATGGCGTACTGAACTATTTGAATACTTTGGATGCGACCTACTATACGACGCTGACTGTACTTAATTTAAATATATATAAATTGTATATTATTTCTACGGCCTCCTAGCTAGTCAGTAGTGACAGTGACCCTGCTCTGCTATGTGCTATGAAGTAGGAGGTCCTGGGTTCAAATCCTCATAGGACATTTATTTGTTTTTTAATTGTGTGTGTATATATTAATGGTCTATATCTATTCCCATCTGTCCACACCTCTTGTATGGCGGCGGGGACAAATGGGCCACCACCATGGGACACCATATTAATACACTTTTAGGGGGATCCGAACCTAGGACTTCCAGCTTTGATATGATCATAAAATATAAGATATGTATGTATTTACATTTACACATTGTATTATTGCTCTCATACATATAGGGATATTTTTTTAAATGTCGGATGTCTCTTCTCTTTTGAGCATGAATAGAAGCAGGGGATAACTGACAGAACGGGATAGTCTTATGTATCTTTCAGTAGGAGTAGCAGCGAAAGCGCTATTATTGTTTGTCCTTGTCACAGTCTCACATCTTGTTTTATTCCCCACCGTAAATTGACCACCGTGATTGGTCGAATTCATTTGTTGCCCACCATAACAAATAAATTCGACCAATCATAGCGGCGCAATGCGACGCTATGATTGGTCGAATTTACATGTTTTGTCCCTCACGGAGGCACGCGTACACCACTTCTATAGGATGCTACCTTCTATGCTTTTGAGCAAGTTTTTGTCACCTGCCCTGCTATTCAAACTACTCAAGAATTTACAATGTTTTGTTACCAAGTAGGTCGATTAGTGTAAGACTGTCCTAAAATATATGTATAGCTATATGAGGACAATTTTGTAATGCGTAAGGTTAAGTAAATTAATATACAAACAGCAACACTCCTAACTGTACATCGGTACAGTTAACACTTAACAGTGTGGCTGATGATACCATGTAGGTTTAATATATTTTAATTATTATCACGTTTCTAAGAACAATAGTACATTATTGTCGAGGTTCGGAAGTAGCTACTTGCAAGCTGAGGATTCGTTTTAAACGGACGACCTTGGGAGTCCGTTTAATTGAATCCGAAGCCAGCAAGTAGCCTTCCAGCCGAGTCATATATAGTGCTTTTCTCAAAAATGGTGCAAGAGATATTTTACAGAAGCAACGTTCTAATTTTCACAGAGAAAAGTAAAACCATTAAAAAGATTTGCTTGCCGCCTTTAAAAAAATAGAAGTGTATTTTTCTGCTGAAAATACGCCAACGTATTTGAGACACCTAAATAGTCGCGGTACCAACATTATATTAATAATAAGTGCTGATCATCTGTTCGGCTGTTTAATGGACCTATGCCTTCATTTGATATGGCCATTTAAAGTTTTAAAAAGTTTGGAACTCGTTTAATAATGGAATTTGTATGCAACATTGCAGTCCCGAAATCGAGACAGCAATGTTTTTAACTTTTTAATTTTTAGAATGACCATAAACTACACACTTCGCGACCTATTTTTTAACCGGCAACGTCGACTTTGCCGTCCATTTTTGAGAAAAATTATATTATTTATTACTTAATAATGTTGATATGTTGTCTGTGATATGATCATAAAGTATGAGGATTTACTACAGTGACATCTATTGATAGTCTTTCTCAAACAATCGAGCTATTTAGTGTGTTACAACGGCAAGAAACTAACTGTCTAGTAATGCGATAGATGGCGCTTAGAATAGTTCATGCCATTATTTATTTATTTTTTTCTGCGTCGATTTACTATGTGTAAATGGATGTTTTAAAAGGTTTTTGTTGTAATATGCTAAATAAATTAGAACTATACATGTTAATTTAAAAATTGGCAAGATTTGAAATAACACAAATATATATTTAGGCCCAATGGTGCTCTGAGTGACATCTCTTGGATTTTTGTGGAACTAAGCGAGGCTTGTATGGGCCGATTACTCTATACTATACTTACTTTATGCTAAAACATAGGTAGAGTCTGTGCGGAAAGAGAAGAGTCGTGGGATTTGAGGGCGCGCCAGTGCTATTTTATGATTTTTGCTATGCTGACAACACTGGTCACGTGATTATAGTACGACACTAAAGGCCATGATACTTGAATCCCTTTTGTGGTGTCGGCTCGTCAACTCAATCCTCTGATTTAGCGCAGGCACTAGTTTTCTTTTTAAAACACACTTTTCTTTTATGTCTCAGATACTAAAAAGTGACAGTGCGATTGACAAAACTGCTAAAACTAGTTCATAATCTGCCCAATACAACTGTCATTTTAGTACCAAACAAGATAGAGTCTCATTTATGTACTGCCTAATCATTGCAGTCCAACAGTTATTTTAATACAATACCGGGTAGATCGGGCAGAAATTGGGCAATAGAACTGTAATTTTACTATCTGGGATATATAAATAGTGCATAAGTAGGTAGGCCTTATTGGGATATGTCCGGTTCTCTCATCTCACGATATTTTACTTCGCCGAAAAGCCACTGCTAAATATGAAATATAATTTCGTAACTAACAGAACCTAGTAAACGAACTGACAAATAAAGAAATATTTTATTAGAAAAAGTTTTATTCAGAACCTAGTACCTAAACGAACTTACAAATAAAGAAATATTTCATTAGAAAAAGTTTTATTCTTTGTAATCAAAGTCTGAATTAAAATATTCAATGTCACTTATGTTTGAGCTAGCTTCAGCACAACCAGGGACACTCATAGAACTATCTTCATCTGAACTGGATGTGCTTGAATCCGGCACGTAGATTACGAATTCTTGCATATCACCTACTTACCTGTCTTTTATTCGAGATACCGTAGGTACTTTTACACAATCCTGAATAAAAAAATACATATAAATATGCATAAAATGGCAAGTATCAAGACTATTTTTCAGTTATTTTAAAGATCATGAATGACCTGCTTATTTATGAAAATGAATATAATATTTTGAATGAATATACTTACCGATTATGTACCGGAGACAAGTTACTTAGGGGGCTTATTAAATAGGTAATTATTTAATATTAAATACAACATCAATACCCGTGAATGGCGGAAACACGTTCCGCGACTTTTTGTAAGTTGATAGTCGGCTTTTAGCCGTTTTCTTCCCGCTGACAAACCCGAACAATGTTAAATATAATTTTCCTTGTGGTTTTATGCACGGTTTTATCGTGTTTTGAAAATATTTTATACATAGAACTTGCGGTTTTTGTGAATAAAAATATACAATGACCAGGGATCGGATATTCGGATCGATATTTACCTAAACTTGGCAAAATTCCGGAAATTGTTGGGAAAATATGGAGTCGGCTTCTTTTTTATTATAAGTTTAATAAATATGCTCCGGGACTCCGGGATCGCACGAAATGACATAAGATGGTACAAATTTACCTACATGTTTAGTTTATGGCTATTTTTGACAATTTTTGTAAGGAAATATGTTGTTATATAGATCTAACAAGAACAGTGTATGTAGTGTAGCCGCAGCGTGAATTGGCAAAATAATGTAAGCATTTCTCTATACATATCTTACATAACTATTTACTACTTATTATAGTAGATTCAAGGGTTCTGTAATATAAGAGAATAATAAAACATTTTTTTTGTATAACACATATATGTGACGTTTTCAAGCAAAAGGTACAATTTTGTCAGTTGTACATAAGGTTCACGTCTAGTTAAATCTTGATGGTATTCGTGACACTATGATTTACTCTCAACACCCCACTTAATCTCTAAGATAAAGCCCACGTACATACCTAAAGTACACGTGGTGACGAATTTTCTTTGTATTGCCCGTCTTTTTTTACCTGCTATGCGTAAGACAATGGCGGTAGCAGAGATAGCGGAAGGGAAAAAATTTGAGACCACGGGCATAATGTCGTCCTTGAAACGTCGAAGGAAAACAATTTCTAAAGTACTCGTAGTTTTAAAAGTACTAGTACTCACGACAAGTTCCGTTAAACTAAGTTATGATAATGATATTTCGCTAGTTGAATAAATCTCAGGTACATTGAATCATGGTCTAATAAAACATGGTCTTCTCTTCCCAGAGTGTCACTTGCCTACGTCACAATAACATTGCCACTTTATTTCAACATAACATGTTACATGGGTACATTATATCTATGGTTAATAAGTTAATTTATTTCTTTATAATTTAATAATTTTCATTTATATGTATTTTATCTTAAATTTTACAATAACACGTCATTTTTAATTATTCGTTAGCAATATCTTCCGATTCACGAAAGAAATTTCAGACGTTCGGGTAATTCTGTTTACACTACTGGCAACACAGGATAGCGCTGTCACATTTGACAATCCGCCATTTTGTCCCTGACCGACCGTCCTTGTCGAACGCGTGTTAATTGTTATTTCCTTCTCGCTCAGTGTCAGCAGTCGCAGTGTTTTCCAAACTTTTCACGTTGTAAGCTTCGTAATTAATGTTTTGTTACGAAAATGGTTGGCTGCTCTATTCGGAACTGTAAGAGTAGGAGTGAAAAGTGCAGTATAGATTTGTTTTATTTTACTATGTTTCTACATGAATAACTTAAAATTAATGCCGTTAAAATAATTTTCACTGTTGGTTAAAATTCTCCCACATTTTAAAGTTTGAGAACCTGTAAACAGCATGATGACGTAGGCAAGTGCCAGTTAGGTCATTCGCGAATCTCGGAAGAGAGTACCAGGCGGAGTATATTATTATACCATGCATTGAATTTAATATTTCTCCATAGTAAATTACATTAAATACATAATAAATAAGCGTATTAAAATGTTCAAATATGAGTTTAGATTGCCTTGTTACATAGTTAACAAATCCCGGGAAATCCCGGGAAATTTATTACGAAAATAAAGTTGAGTCCGTCTCCATACCGTTCACGCCGCCAAAGTTTAGGTAAATATCAATCCGAATATCCGATCCCTGACAATGACAGAAGTTTGTTTACTTTTTACAAGACAGGTGTCAAAGGTTTGATTGCCATATAAAATTTAAAATGTTAGTTCCCGTTTCTGCCACGACTCTTCTCTTTCCGCACAGACTCTACTAAAACTAAGAATATATAGGCTGTAGCCTAGCTGTGTTTCAAATGCAGTCATGTAGTAAATGTATAGGTATGTACCTACGTGTTGAGTCAAGTTCGTCGAACCTTAGAGCTTATCTATTACATCAATACTTGAAAAGAAAACAGAAACACTGTAATTTGAGTCGTCTGTTATGGGGGCAATTAGTTTCAATGACACATAAATTGACGTTTGAACTGCATTGTTTCAAACATTAGACAGACTGCTTTTCAAATTTCGAACGCAGACATAACGCAGACCATTGACAGTTTCTTTCCTTCATAAACTTTTTAAATTCGCCACAGGCTGATCATTTTTAAACGGCCAGTCCCACTTCATTCTGGAACGCGTTTGAAATTCAAACGCGTTGAATTCAAAATCATATTTGGAACGCCAACCGGTCGCCCTTGTAATAGTTGGCTAGTGTTATCAAACGGCAATTTTAAAGAGACCCGTGTCATAGCAGTGGGAGTATCTATAATATCATGTTCTATAGGCCAGACGGGAAGCAGCGGGGGTCTATTTAAAATGGCCGTGTTTCGTCGACAAGTGCTGGGCGAACGAAAATACGGCGCGCGAGTTGTTTTGCCGCCTTATCACTAGGTTCAAAGATTAGATATGGAGTCAAAGTGCATTGGTGCTCCGTTTGATATGTAGTGTCGAATCTAAAAAGTATTAACTCGTTAGTCGACGGCACTCTAAAAACGATTTTGTTACGAACTATTAAAATAAGTATTTGTATTGTTCATTTATCTTTTAACTTCATTCGCTTTTCATTGAAAGAGGGATTTGTATAGATAATAGATATAACTTGTCAAATTGGCAGAAGATATGTAATTGCGAGTTGCGTATAAGGAAAAATTAAGACGTCGCACAGATAATGTTTCTTCGAACTTTTCGATTGGATTTTTTTCCACTAGGTATTTATAACAGGAAACCTGTAAGTTCTTAGCAGTAAGATCACTGTTGTTGGTAGGTATCAAATTATATTATCATTTCCACGAATTACTTTTAGGGTTCCGTTCCTGAAAAGTAAATTGTTTTTAGCTCCTTTGCACACCCGGGTAATAGTGCACTGCCTTATGGGAATATAGTTCAGATCCGGAAACCGCTACCAACTTTTAGTATGTTGTTGGGCATGGCATTGGGTCTCCAAAACTGCCGGGAGACAGCGGCGTCGGCCATCTACTTCAGCGGAATGACGTCATCAAAATCACTCCCGCCTCATTGCGAATATTGCATATTGCACCCAAAATATGCATTGCACATACACGTGTGGGGTATTCAATGAAACCCAATTAAATATATGATATCTAATCTAATACCTTTAAAGGAGCAATTCTTGTTTATTTATTTATTTATTTATTTATATATATATATATATATATTTCGGGGATCTCGGAAACGGCTCTAACGATTTCGATGAAATTTGGTATATGGGGGTTTTCGGGGGCGAAAAATCGTTCTAGCTAGGTCTTATCTCTGGGAAAACTCGCATTTTCGAGTTTGTCACCCAGATATTTTAATTTATACACTGTGTACCAAAATATACAACAGTTTAAGAGCAATTCACAAAGAAATCAAAATGATGTAAAAAAAGATATTCTATTATGTATTTGGGTTTCACAACCAAACCAAAAGTCGGACGTTAAAGCAATGTACTATAACATTAAATATGACGTCTCAAGCGTTATATATATATCAAACATTTTAAAATCTGATCAAAATTGTGGAAATTATGCATCAAAATGTAGGTATTCGCCAGAACAATTGCCTTAAAGTTTAAAAAATCAAAATTGGTCATTTTCAGGACAATCCGCATAAGGTCCTAGTATGTTATTAGCAATATAAATAGGATCATAAAACTGCTGGGAGACAATCTCTATAGTGCCTGAGTAATAAATAATGGCGTCATACATGTGACCACTGCCGAAATTTGCAAAATCTAAATTATAACTATATCATGAGTCATACATACATGTGTGCTACATCAAACGAAAGATTATTAAATATACTATGATTCGTTAATACATTATTTATAAAAACAATGTATATTTTAGGAGCTATAACCAAATAAAATCCACTTTTTTTGAAAAAAGTTCGTGTTTACATGATTTAGAGCTCAACGAAAAACGTTATAAAAATTTTGCGTATAATATTAAAGAAACCAGTTATTCGACTATACGTCACAGCTTAAATTTTAAATTTCCGATAAAAACTGTGGAAGTTGTACAAAAAGAACTAGAGCGCGCGAACAATTCTACCTTAATGCGCTCATATTATGCAAAGAGTAGTCCTAATTATTAGAGATGCCACGAATATTCGGCAACTATTCGGTATTCGGCCTATTCGGCCACTTTGCCGAATATTCGGTATTCGGCCGAATGTTGCCTACTATTCCACCTACCTGAATACCTGTTGCACCTACTTAAAAATAAAAATTGCACAACAAAAATAACCAAAAACTATGTAGGTATATTTAGAATGTGTTCTTGGAAAGTTGTTAAATACGAAGACCATTTTTTGAGCATTTGTTGGTTAAAAAACATTTTATTTTTGTCATGAGTCTGATTTGTTTGACTCTATTCATTAATTCTGTTCAACAAAGATATATCTTAGCTAACGCCATCTAACGTTGAGCTTTGTTGGCGACTCAAAATGTTCGCATGTCATGCCGAATATTCGGTATTCGGCCGAGAGAGGGGCCGAATATTCGGTATTCGACCAAAACCACTATTCGGGGCATCTCTACTGATTATCCGGTATTAAATGGAAGGACATTACATAAAATACATGAAAATTTCATTTTTGACTGGAATCATAATTAATAAAATGAATTTGCTTGATAAATAACCAAACAACGATTTATTTTCCTTCATAATCTCCTCCTTTGAAAGTAACCCAGGTAGTCCTTGCGATCTGTAGGAAAGCATATAACTTATAACTGTAAACATAGAATAAAATAAAATACATCTCTATCTGCGGTTCCGGTGGTGCAGGTACAAAATGGGTTGCCGTCTGCGTGGTGTTTACTCTAGGACGGTGGGGGGCGCGGGACGAGGGGCGGGGCGGGCGCTCGGCCCGCCAACTTAAAAATGCCGCCGCAGAGCCTTCGAATCGATACGGCGCGCGTCACGTGCCGCCGAGCGCGACCAATAGCCGCGCGAGGGCGCTGCGGGGCGCGGGGAAGGCCGCGGGGGACGCGCCGCTCCCTCGCCAGTGCACGAGGAGCAAACGCGCGCGACGGACGTCAGTTCCGTTCATCTCTCGTGTAGTCAAACACGAGTTTCTCCGAAAACCGGTCCGATGCGATGTCGTTATAGTGCTGTGTCGCCGCGATGAGTGCGTGGACGGAGGAAATGCTGTCCTGGCGAGACGAGCGGCTCGGCCTAACGGAGCTGCCGAGCACGACGAGGAGAAAACATAGGAGCGCGCCGTACAGACTGCATCGGCCGCACTTGCCCGTGCCTTACGTGCCGGAGCCCGTCCCTGAGCCGCAGGGGACGCACATTTCGAGGTTATACCCGGAGCTCCTGGCGCTTATATTCGAGAGGCTTCCCGTGCGGGACCGAGGCCGCGCCGCTCAGGTGTGCCGCGCATGGAGGGACGCGGCTGACCGCCGGTCCGTGTGGCGCGGCGTTGAGGCCGCTCTACATCTTCGCAGACCTGCCCCTGTACTCTTCGCTTCCCTAGCCAGAAGAGGAGTCCGAAAACTACAAGTCCTGTCCCTTAGAAGAGGGCTGAGGGACGCCGTCGCGTCGCTTCCAGGCCTCGAATCCCTTTCCCTAAGCGGTTGCTATAGTGTCACAGACGCCGCTTTAGCTAGCGCGTTCGCAGCGGAACTTCCAGCTTTAAGAAGATTAGACTTATCCCTATGTAAACAAGTAACAGACTCTTCCCTCGGGAGGATAGCACAATCGCTCAAAAATTTGGAGGAGCTAGAACTAGGCGGATGTTCGAACGTTACGGACACGGGCCTGCTTTTAATAGCGTGGGGATTAAGAAAGCTGCGGCGTTTGAACCTCAGATCTTGTTGGCACGTGAACGACGCGGGTATAGCGCACCTGTGCGGCGGAGGAGAGGCGAGAGGCACACCGGAGCTGGAGCATTTAGGACTACAAGACTGCCAGAGGCTGACCGACGAAGCTCTGAAACACACGGCCACCGGGCTTCCAAAACTACAATCGATCAACCTCTCCTTCTGCGTCGCCGTCACCGATGCGGGACTCAGGCATTTAGCGAGGCTTCCACTGTTAGAAGACGTGAATTTAAGGGCATGTGACGGTGTTTCCGATGTCGGTGTGTCGTATTTGGCCGAGAGCGGACGCTTGATCGCACTGGATGTGTCGTTTTGTGATAAAGTCGGTGACGAGGCGCTGTCCCACGCGACGCTGGGGCTGTCGGGGCTGCGCTCGTTATCGCTCAGCGCCTGTCGGCTGACGGACGAGGGGCTCGAGCGGGTCGCGAGGCTATCACAGCTCGAGACGCTGAATATAGGCCAATGCACTCGAGTGACGGACCGAGGGCTGCACGCGCTGAGCGACGGCCTGCGCAACCTGAAGGCGATAGATCTCTACGGCTGTACGTGTATCACGCCGCAAGGCTTGAAAGACATCATGAAGTTGCCTCGGCTTAGTGTACTTAACCTCGGTCTCTGGCATGTGCGGTGACCACACACACACAGTGTCTGAACGTTCGTTAGTGTGAGTGCGGCGCCATGTTGAAGTGAAGGAGCCGCCAAGGTTGTGCGCCGGACAGTGAATGAAATTAACCAACTTTAAGTTTAACGAATTATTTAGGAAGTGGGGCAGTTTTCGTTGTTGCTGACGTTGTTTGTTTTGGTGCAGGAAGACGCCCCAACGCCTAGTCGACTCGGACCTTTTTGAACGTAACGTTTCGTATTTACTATGTAAATTTAGTCCGCTTATGCAATATAGTTTCGGAATCCAGTTTTTGTTGACTTTCTCTTTAAAAAGGTCTGATTCTTAATGTAAGTAATTGCTCCATTAGCTAGATAGATATTTAGGCATTCTTCAAATTAATTGTTTCGGATCGATCTCACGGGTAGTGATTGTTGCATTTTCTCATTTTGCGGTTTTGGGGGTCGTCAGCGTATGACTCATTAATTGACGTTATTTCTTACTTGTTGTTATACTTAGTTGATTTGTTTGCCCTTGAACAAGCTTGAAACCTAATTATGTAGGTACAAATTATTTAGTTGAGAACAAAGTAAGCTAGTTGTCTTCAAGGAAAACTTGAAACCATTGGGGATTCTACCGATTACTAATTTAATTTAACAATCGGTTGCATCTGTTGCAAATAATATTTACCTTGCATAAACGTTATTATCATGCTATAACTTATCTTTAAAGTAGGTACATAGGTATCTTTACAATACAAAGATGTTAGTTTATCTTCCTTTGTGCACCCTGCATATCAAAATGTAGGTATAGGTACCAATAACTTTGAATGCATGACATCCTACATTGTTAAATTAACAATTATAAAGTAATTAACAAAGACTCTCAGACATTGCGAGTACCTAATATTCAAAATAATGACACGGGACACTTGCATGTAAATGAAAATTGGATCATATGTTCAAAAGTTGAGGTTACCTACGACATAAAGAGAGGCATTTCTAAGTTTTTCACCGAGACATATTGAAGACATGGATCTTAAATATTTTAAACGTATGAAACGTCTTCCTGATAAGTTTGCATAAGTTACAAACATAAAATTCCTAACAACTGGCGCCCATTTCAAAAAGTCGCAAGCCGTAAGTTATTTTCGTTTTTACAGCTACTTTGCGCGGTTGCCATGGCAACACGGCTTGTGGCTTTTACGACAGCGATCGGATTATTTGGGTACCGTTCACTAGTTCTATAGGACTGACACTTTTTGTCTTATGAACACCATTTCTTAAGGATTTTACAGTTCTGTAGAGCAAATGGAAAGTACCGGTTTGTTCAATTTATTGTAACTTAGGCAGGTAACTACAAAAAAGTTTCATATGTATTTGAAAATCACTACATACCTAATACCTATGTAGACCAGTATCTTATAACGTTAACTTTTGTTCATAAATACTTACCTATACGTACGGTAATGTTGTTTGAAATCTATGTCTTCTATTGACGATTAAATTCTGACCGTGTGGTCATTTGCTTAATAGTATAAAATTAACTAATAACACTAATAAAGCGAACTTTCGATAAATATGATAGTTAAGTACCTACCTGATATGACCAATGTAAGAAATGTCGAAACTATTTACAAACTCACTAACCGTATTTTTCCTTTGTGTGATAATAACAGTTTTTGTATGATTTTCTACGTTTAATCATTTAAATTATTTAATTGATGCGTATTCACAATCACAATTAGTTTTAATTTAATATAAATAATTTGGACGACACTAGGAATCTTTGTTTTATATCTACTAGTGCCTATTTTTGCTATAGTTTGGCAAGAGTCGTTTGCTATTGAAGCATACGCAGAGAGAATCTTACTCTCTTTTTGTTGTGCTAGTAAATACTATAATAAGGGAGGAAGACAGTTTTTGTACTGACAAAACTTATTTGCCAGACTTTACATTGAATATACCTAATTGTATGTTCCTGAGCGTTTCTCATAAGAAACAAAAAATAAAACAACCGAATTTAGAACCTCCTGCTTTTGGAGTTTTGAAGTCGGTTAAAATAACTTTTTAACCGACTTTTTTTTGGGATAAAATGATGTGGTAAAGTAAACACTTCTTCATTTTATCCCTGAGTTAACTTTATAGCTCCACTGATCCTTCATTGAACAACTGACTATCAAAAAAATTGTTATTTTTTTAAGAATCGCTCATTATTAATTTGTTCTGTTTGCTTATCACACGGTACAGATAATGTATCACAACTGGCGTACTATCTTACACTTTTCTGATAATATGTATAAAATAAATCTTATTACCAAAATATAAGATCCACCTCTGGTCAGCTATATATTGTTTCTGTTGCCCAGAGGCCTATAAAAATGTCTCTCGTTCCATTGAATTTTTGAATCTTTAATTTGCCAAATCAAAATTGCATTTGCCTTGGCAAGTTTTGATTCGTAGGTGGCTAGAGGGTTAGTTTCCTTAAATTATGCTATTGATCAAGTCAGATAAGTATTTCGAAAGATATGCCATTTCTTCTATTTCTTATATCTGTACCGTGTTTTGTTTTTCAGCAATGTTGTTTATCGGTGATGTGATAAAAAGATCAAATGCACCCCCATAACCATTTTTATACGTAATTTTTACACATGATATTAGTTAATACTTTGATATTAGTTATGTTTTGTACTTGTGTTTTTGTACTAGTTTTGTACTGTTCGTGAGATCGATTCGTGATACATACGTTGTATACTTCGTACTGTTGTACAAACGAATGTAACATAGAAAATGTATTAAAAGTCATCGTTTAAGTTACAAATTGAACTTGCCAGTTTTATTTGGGTTACCTACGCCATTTCGAAAGATGTTTTGCCGATAGTTGTTTCGTCGAAGACCTTTTATCGAATCTACTTTTAGACGAAAGCTTGATCAATCGAAGGTACCATTCATCGAAATATCATTTCACCGACAATGCGTTTTGTCGAAAGCTTAAAACATCGAATATTCATTTTATCGAAACTTTTTTACACATGATATTTCATCGACATTTGAAGTACTTTACCTACTTATGCAATGTTTTATTTTATCGAAAAATGGAATCTTGACCGTTGCGAGGGTTTCAAGCAAAAATTCTTATAAAACTGGAAAACCGTTTATAGGTTTTCCTTTCCTCAAAATTTGCAATAAAAAATATAATATAACTAGCTGTTGCCCGCGACTTCGTACGCGTGGATTTGTACATTAGCTTAGATCATTATGCAGCAAAAGATAGCAGTAGGGACGGTTAATCATTTGTTAAGTATTATACAACTTAATTATTAGATTTGTCTTTCACAACCTGGCTACGAAGTTTCAAGCCCCAAACTGAATAAAATTGTTCTCGATATAATTCCTCTCAACCCCCAGGAGATTTTCAAGTCCACTATTTAATAAAACCTACTACGTAACTACCTATTTACGAAGCTAGAAATTCCTAGCTTTAAATAAAATTTGAACCCTCTACCAACCTTACAAACCCTTTTTTAAACCTTTTAGGGGATGATTTTTTAAAAACGCTAAAATCACTTTTCTTGTATTCTAATAATATGCCTTTATACAACGATTCAAGTCCCGCACTCAAATAAATGTTTGACCTATCAAATTTGAACCCTATACAAACTTTCATCCCCTTTTGGACCCTTTTAGGGGATTCGTTTTTAAAAACGCTGAAAACACTTTTCTCGTATTCTAAAAATATGTCATTATACAAAGATTCAAGTCCCGC
This sequence comes from Cydia amplana, assembly GCF_948474715.1. Classification (NCBI taxonomy): domain Eukaryota; kingdom Metazoa; phylum Arthropoda; class Insecta; order Lepidoptera; family Tortricidae; genus Cydia; species Cydia amplana. Next base: position 22,358,628 of record NC_086070.1, read on the forward strand.
ACTTAAAAAAATATTTGACCTCCATACAAATTTTCAACCCCTTTTTCACCACCGTAAAGGATGAATTTTGAAAAACGCTGAAATTAGTTTTCTTCTCTTTTAATGAAATAACTTTTTGCGAAGTTACAAATTCGTAGCTTAAAATAAAATTTGAACCCTTTACAATCTTTCAAACCCTTTTTAATCCTTTTAAGGGACGGATTTTAAAAAACGCTGAAATTACTTTTCTTGCGTTCTAATAATATGGCTTTATACAAAGATTCAAGTCCCGCACTCTCAAAAATATTTGATCTCCATACAAACTTTCAACCCCTTTTTCACCACCTTGTGGGATGAATTTTTAAAAACGCTGAAATTATTTTTCTTGAGTTCTAATAATATGGCTTCATACAAAGATTCAAGTCCCGCACTCTCAAAAATATTTGATCTCCATACAAACTTTCAACCCCTTTTTCACCACCTTGGGGGATGAATTTTTAAAAACGCTGAAATTATTTTTCTTGAGTTCTAATAATACGGCTTTATACAAAGATTCAAGTCCCGCACTCTCAAAAATATTTGATCTCCACACAAACTTTCAACTCCTTTTTCACCACCTTAGGGGGCGAATTTTTAAAAATGCTGAAATGAGTTTTCTTGTTTTATAATTTAATACCTTTTCACAAAGTTTCAAGGTCCTAGCTTAAAATAAAATGTGCACCCCAAGACAAACTTTCATCCCCTTTTTAACCCCCTTAGGGGTTGAAATTTTAATGACGTTCAAATAATGTTATTTTGCTATCTTATATTATGCCTTTATAAGAAGTTTCAAAGAATTTGTAATGGATTCCATCTTTCAACCCCTTTTTAACCCTGTTAGGGGATGAATTTTTAAAAACGCTAAAATTACTTTTCTTATTTTCTAATAATATGGCTTTGTACAAAGATTAAAGTCCCGCGCTCAAAAAAATGTTTGATATCCATAAAAACTTTCAACCCCTTTTTCATCACCTTAGGGGATGAATTTTCAAACACGCTGAAATTAGTTTTCGTGTATTTTAATAATATATCTTTTTACGAAGTTTCAATTTCCTAGCTCAAAATAAAACTTGAACCCCATACAAACTTTCATCCCCTTTTTAACCCCCTTAGGGGTTGAATTTCTCAAAATCGCTTCTTAGCTCTTATACATTTTATAAATGCAACCTAGTGTCCAAATTTCAACTATCTAGCGTTTGTAGTTTCGGCTCTGCGTTGATGAGTCAGTCACTCAGTCAATCAGTCAATCAGTCAGCGGGCTCAGCACGGTTCCATTTTTATCGACTATCACTATGCCCGTCACTTTCGCACTTACATACTTGTTAGAACGTGACGGGCATGGTGATAAACGATAAAAATGCGACCGTGCTACTAGGGCAGGACACGTGCATTTATATATATAGATAAAATATGTATTTTTTTTTTAAAGCGAAACCTATAAACCTAGAATATATTATGCTGAAGTGATCGACATCAAAATCAGAGTGGTTTGTTAAGATTAGTTAGTGGAAACCGTTTTCTCCCGAAATGGAAATTGTATCAAACATGTACCTATTATTGTCAGTAGCTATTCATCCCTCTTAATATGTACCTACTTTAGGAAGAACCTTGAGCCTTTGGGCCGATACAGACGGAATGCAACCCGACTGCAATTTGTATGGAAACTGCAAGTCGACTCGACTGCGCGCCAACTGCAATGTCGGCGTGCAGTTCCCATATGTACAAGTTGCAGTCCGTCTGTATCGGCCCCTAGGCGGGTTATATGCATGCTATTATATTGCACACTACGCGGTTAGTGTAGCCGTAGGTGATTATATGTATTGTGAAGCGTATTTACCTACTTCGTATTTGTTTCCACTAACTGAAAAATGAAAATGAAAAAATGAAAATATATTTATTTAAGATAAGTAGGTACAATACACTTAAGTAATCTATATTTACAGACTTATTCGCTAATTTATTATGTAAGGAACTTATCTTAACGTGCGATGCAAATTCGGTATCGGTGGTCCCCGCACTAGGCAAGCCTGTGTCGCGGAGGCCAGGCCGCGTAGCCAAGATGCCAATCGCTTACGCTCCGTAGCGATCGAAACGCAACTGTCACTGTCGCACTAATATGGAAGAGTGATAGAGAGACATGAAGCTTTTCGTTGTCGAAGCGATAGCGATTGTAACCTTGGCTAGGCCGGCAGTACTCGGTGTGGTACAGATAAGGTAAGGTCGGTTGACACAACAGTCAAGTGAAAAAAACTAGTATTTTGGAAAATATGTACAGGAAAAACAAAAATTATAATACAGATAAAAATAATAAAATGTGAGCTGCGAAATAACCTACTGCAGAATACTGAATCTGTTACTATTATTAATTAACTACAAACAAAAGATTAAAGAAGCATACGGGGAAAATAAAATTAAAGTAGACAATTATTAATTTAAGTGAACGCGTGATAACTCCAATTTAGTGAACTCACTTAAGTAACTCCTCCGTTTCATCGTACGACATACTAATCTTAACAAACCACTCTGATTTTGATGTCGATCGCTTCAGCATAATATATTCTAGGTTTATAGGTATCACTTTTAAAAAAATACATATTTTATTATATTGTATTTTTTATTGCAAATTTTGAGGAAAGGAAAACCTATAAACGGTTTTCCAGTTTTATAAGAATTTTTGCTTGAAACCCTCGCAACGGTCAAGATTCCATTTTTCGATAAAATAAAACATTGCATAAGTAGGTAAGTACTTCAAATGTCGATGAAATATCATGTGTAAAAAAGTTTCGATAAAATGAATATTCGATGTTTTAAGCTTTCGACAAAACGCATTGTCGGTGAAATGATATTTCGATGAATGGTACCTTCGATTGATCAAGCTTTCGTCTAAAAGTAGATTCGATAAAAGGTCTTCGACGAAACAACTATCGGCAAAACATCTTTCGAAATGGCGTAGGTAACCCGTTTTATTTACTTCCTATTGAGTAAGTACAAGTACCGTAAATCCACCCAAATGTAGTCCAAAGTCTCGCAACTATGGTCCAAAACTTTTAGTTTTAGGTAGGGTTACCAGATGACAGGAATTTTCCTGACATGTCAGGAATGGGGACGGAACACGAAAAAGTCAGGATTTTTTAGAATTGATAGACTTTATTATAAAGTACCTTTTTATTTACTTAAATTAATCAAAAACATTGTAAAAAAATAATAAATGAGATCCACTCAACTTATCAATAACTTCATAATTATTAATTAACAAATCTTTAATCAAGCATACATATACATACATGGCGCGGCTCGGCTCAATCGGATGACCATCGCTAACGGCTAGAGACCCCCCCCCCCCCCCGTCGTCGTCGTGAAAAATAGGAATGTCAGGAAAAATATTCGGAAATCAGGAATTTTGTCAGGAAAATCTAAAATTGTATCTGGTAACCCTAGTTTTAGGTGACTTTTATTTGGATGACGTAATAGTTCTGAGGCAAAACATTTTCATAAATGGGAGAAAAACCCAGATAAAACCAAAAGACTCATAGTAATTGTGGACCATAGTTGTAGATTATAGTCTGTGCGGAAAGAGAAGAGTCGTGAAATGTATCAAAAATCCTCCCTTTAAATCCCATTCTTAAATTTCTAAAACCTTTCGTGGGCCATTAGCCACTCACTTAACTCGCCACAATACACTCGCTAATACATAGTAGCATCACCTTCCCTTTTCTCTGCTTAACTCCAAACTTTTAGCTAACTTCTAGTCACTAGTGGTTAATTGAGATTTCTAAGAAACGCTGATACCAAAGCTGATACTCACCAGGTCCCCCCGCAATCCTGACAAAGGACCAAAAACCCTGACATGTTAGGGGAAACGGGGATTTTATTATGTTGACTGCACACACCTTGTGATACCTACTGACATCAGGATCACATCACAGGGGCTACCGCGAAAACCGAAATATATTCGCAAATTGCGGGGATCTTTCTCTTTTACTCCAATGAAGGCGTAATTAGAGTGACAGAGAAAACTGACCGCAATTTGCGAATTTCGATTTTTGCGGTAGGCTCCCAATGCAGATTAAATAATAAATATGTCCGTGTCCCACGGATTTATCGATACTAAAATGATATTATTAAATTATAATTTTTTGTTTTTTTTCTTTTTTAATTTCATAATTCATTTATTTACAAACAAGATATATACAGTGTATTACCAAAGAGAATGTATTACTAAAAGAAATTAAAAACTAGCTTAAATCTAAAATAGGCCCTTGAGGCATTGTACCAAGGATGCTGGCGACATTTCCTCGCTGTATCGCAATGCTGATACGTTGTGCGAGGTAGCTCTTCTTAGAGCCAGCTCTTCGGTCACCAGTTACGTCAACCAGACGCTTCGCGATTTCTGCGAACAACTTATGCGCGCTGGGACCCCATGGACCTAGAGTTTCAACTCCAATTTTTTTTTACATTAATTCTACAGTCAAAGCAAAGTGTTAAAGCAGGCAGATGTCAACCGCGCACATCTGTCAAGCCACATTCTTAGCCGCAATCTGCTTGGCCTCTTGCAATAGTCATTTGCCATTCAAATTTGAACTCAAATGTTACAGTACGTAAAGTCGATTTTTGCACGTATTTGTTTGACAGATTGCTGGCTGCCGCTGCAGTCAGGTTTGCCTCTTCTATAATTACTTGGCTATTTAATTTTGAACTTACTCAAGAGTAATAAAAAGCTCATTTTTGCGCGTATCCGTTTCACAGAGTTGGACCTTTGAAACAAAATCGGCTTTACTATTGAATACCAGACATAACGGAAAACAGATGTCCTGTGCGTGCAGAATTTGGTACTTTCCTATATACCTACTTAAAGGCTTTGTCACACAGGCGCGTTTTGCTGGCGTGGCGTGAGCGGGGAGAGCGTTTTATACCCTCCGCCTGGAAAACGCGCCTGTGACGAAGCCTTAAAATAAATTATTTCACACCGTGCAAATAAAGCACCAGATAATTATTAGAAAAACAGCAGTTATTTTTAAACACAATTTCTATTTAATAAATCGGATGGAAGTATAAAAAGTAGGTGAGTTGACTATGACGTCACTACACACGTTTTTATATAAATTCCATATTAGCAATTCGTTTTGACAGTTCTAAAAAAGAAGCTGATTTGACTAGTAGGAAAGTGAGTCAATTGCTTTTAGAAGGAGAATAATAGGTTTTAAAATATTAATTGTTTTATTACCATATTTGTTATTAGAAAGAAAGGCAAACAATAAACATTTCAATTGTAGCTGTAAAGCTATAACCCACGTATCACTGTTAAAATAATATGAAAATGTAATTTCGTAGTTACTCGTGGATTTTTAGTGACATAATATTTCCGTGACTTCATTATAGTTTACACGTGTCGGTTCCACTTCCACCTGTTACAAAATATGGGTAAATGACATACGTGTAGGTATTATACATAGTTGCATTCGAGACACCTGGTTTTGTAGACAAGTTTATAGGCACCTATTTAATTGTAACTGGACATATGAAGCTGGTCAACCAAATCTTGTCAGTAAAAAAGCGGCCAAGTGCGAGTCGGACTCGCCCATGAAGGGTTCCGTATTTAGGCGATTTATGACGTATAAAAAAAACTACTTACTAGATCTCGTTCAAACCAATTTTCGGTGGAAGTTTACATGGTAATGTACATCATATATTTTTTTTAGTTTTATCATTCTCTTATTTTAGAAGTTACAGGATCTGCTTGACCATCATTATGTAATTTATGACGTATACTTGGTCAACCAGATCTTGACAGTAGAAAAAGGCGGCAAATTTGAAAAATGTAGGCGCAAAGGGATATCGTCCCATAGAAAATTTGAATTTCGCGCCTTATTTTACTGACAAGATTTGGTTGACCAGCTATAAGTACCTAATGTATAGATTTCGCGCCTTTTTCTACTGACAAGATTTGGTTGACCATCTATACTTCATAGGTAGGTAGGTGATACATTTAAAAAAAAAGTTTTTTTTTTCCAATGATCAGACATCCGATATCGAATCGGACAATGTGAAAACGTTGTTTTTTTGTTGAATCTTTTTTTTTAAAACGGAATAAAACGTAGTCTACGACACCATAAAAATGCTACGGTGAGAATTTAAGTAGGTAGGTATACGACACAAATTTAACAGACTGTTCGTACAGTCTGTAATGTAATGTCTGTAGGTATACCTACATTGTATTCATTTCCATATTTTTAAAAGAAAATGGAAAATATGGATGCTCATTGCTCACATTTCCATGGCTAACCCGACTTCAAGAAAAAAATTCTTTGTTCAACAATTCTCACAAACAGCTTTCTACAACGGTCGCGTTGGCTATAGAAAACGGTAAAGTAATATACCTAACCCTCCATGCAACACACATTATACCGTGTTTACGTAAAAAGGCGGGAAACATTTTTACCTTATTATTATCTACAATTTACAATGTCTACATCTAGGTAAGTACATACATTCTAAATGGTATAATTTTATATGGGGTTATGTATAGTTTGGCAAGAGCTTGTCGTGAGACTCGTAAGCTTGTCAGTGGAGCATATGCAGAGTATAATCAATCAATTTTCTTAAAGCGAGGTTTTATAATCATTAATTGTCTTCTTCTTTAAACCGAGGAGACTAGCAAGAACTTGCATTCGATTTTCATTACATTGCGGTATCTGATCAAACATTTGAATGCAGTCTACCTTAGTAGTCGGCAATGTACGTAAATTGCATGCAATTTCTTATTAGTGTAGAGAAGAGTCACTCCTATACAATGGAAATTACAGCTTGGTAAAAAAGAGTAGAAATTAAAAAGTGGCAACACTGTAGTGTCGTCCCGTTTTCTTACTTTTTAATTTTTACTCTTTTTTGCCAAGCTGTACGCTCTGATTTTAAAAACATTTATAAAACGGTCTCACGTCGTTCCACTCCATTTTGATTAATCAAAATTGCAATGATCATGGCTAGTATAGTATTGATATGGATGGCTAGAGGTTAAATTACAAAAAACTTGGCTTAGGCCTACTGTCCACGTCCACGAGGCGTAGCTGCATAGACGCTGCACGCATCGCCGTGCAGCATTCATGCAGCTCGGCGTACTGACGTTGTCCACGAAGCGTAGCGTAAGCGTATCGTAGCCTGCATTTTCTTTCATTCGTGATGATGTATATAGTCCAGTGATGAAGACGTTATTTTGGCCTATTATTATCTTCGAAGTCGGCGACGACGCCGTTTATATTGGATACATCCATATATAGAAAGAAACATACATTGTAAACTGTTCGTAGCTGCAAGAGAACTATCAGCAGATGACAACGTATTTCATTACGCTTCCGTGGACTACTGGCCTTAAACATTTTGAAAAAGAAAATGGAGCGTTTAGAAGTTCCGTACGTAAAACTTCTCCAGCTTTAATTTCTTAGTATTACAATTTCTAGCAACGAAAAATAGTGCCTAACCAGACATAGATTGTTCATGTCAATTTTCATGTTGTTTCGTGACATTCTGAAATAACAAAATCTGGAAGACCGAGTTTTGCTCGGAAAACATATAAAAAGTCAAAAAAGAACGTCTTCCCAGAGATAAGACCTAGCTAGATCGATTTTTCGCCCCCGAAAACCCTCATATATCAAATTTCATCGAAATCGTTAGAGCCGTTTCCGAAATATATATATAAAAAATAAATAAACAAGAATTGCTCGTTTAACGGGTCTGTGACGGTACTGACGGTATAAGATAAAATTTTAAAATGAGAGCGTATAATGCCAATCCTAATTTTTGATGAACTGCAAACCCGTTATCAATGTTGTTGGGTTTGGTAACCTACCAACAAAATTATACAGGAAATTACCCTATTCAATAGGACCTATTGTATTATTTACATTACTGTATAAGGATGGAATACAAAATGTCGGTATATATTTGTTCCACAAAGACAAGGTTTAAGTGAGAGCACCAATTCTAAAGTTATTGCCTAACGGGAAAGTAAAACATTACCATTAAAATAAAACTAAAACGGCACTGCAATAAAATAATTAGCTTTAGCATCGTCGGCGAAATCAAACGGTTTGGAGCAAAATCGTAAACTCACGAACAAAAGATGCAATAAGGGAGTTTACAATTTAATTTGTAAACAAGCTGTAAAGTAAACCTAATGGTTATTTGTTGTATACAACTATTTTTACTTTCGTTTAACTTCAAAGACTGATATTAATTGTGTACAAAGAAACACAAGGAAATAAACAATGTTGCCTCAATGGCACTGAGACAATGAGTTTTTAGGGTTCCATATCCAAAGGATAAAAACGGGACCCTATTACTAAACTCCGCTGTCCGTCTGTCTGTCACCAGGCTGTAAGTGCTGTAACTCATAAACCGTGATAGCTAGACAGTTGAAATTTTCACAAATGATGTATTTCTGTTCCCGCTATAACAACAAATACCTACTAAAAACAAAATAAAATAAATATTTAAGTAATTGGGGCTCCCATACAACAAACGTGTTATCTTTCCGGTTTTTGCGTAATGGTACCTACGGAACCCTTCGTGCGCGAGTCCGACTCGCACTTGGCCGGTTTTTTTCTGAAATAAGTTAGATAAGAATAAGGAAGTTAGAGATCAAGGACAAGACCGGGTCGTCTTTCCGTCAGCCCAGATATAAGTGATTCTTCCTTTTAATTTAACATCAATAACATCATCATTTTATCCGCCGATTTATATGGAATAATGTTTTAGTATCGCTTTCTCACTCGATTATTGTAATGCCGTAAAGTTCAAAAGTTCCCAACTATGGTTCAAAATGAATCTTTGTTAGAACAAAGATTCATTTTGAACCATTCATTTTTTCACGCTAGAGCGTGACTAAATATTACATCCATATTTGAATTTAGCAGTTCTGATCTGACGCAAAATATTTTTATGAAAGGAATAAAAAATCATACAAAATCAAAAATTAACTTTGGTTTTGATACGTGTTGAACTTGTGTACCACAGTTATAGTACAGGATAGTACATTACATACTATAATTGGGTGGTTTTACGGTAGCGTTAGATATGGAGATCGTAATTTTTAAGAGGTTCATTTTTTTAACAGGTCGTTTTTATGGCACTTGGTTTCTATGCTTAAAATACCTAGTCTAAGCTAGTCATAATAGGACATCGATAAAATAATAAAGAGATTTACCTAAATTGCCTCATAGAAATGCTATGCGTTAAAAAAATAAGTTTATACTGTAAGCGTATTTCCATGGTTATCAGTAAGCCCGTAACCCATGAAATTTTGAACCTAACACCCGCCAGGGGTGGAATCGGGTTTAGGGGAACGTTCGGAACTCGGTCCGAAGCTCTAAAACCTTCAGCCCTACGGCAATAGTCGGTTCTCTTTACAAGCACCATCTTATTTATATGTATACAACTCGTACCTAAACCTTTGTTTTGTGTGGTGGGGAAGTTATACATATTTAGGCTGTTTAGGCATAGTGACAAAAGCTGTCATATAATGCGTCACTTTCGCACTTGTTAGGACATGACAGGCATGGTGACAAATGATAAATAGCCGGCCATCTTACCCTTCTGCAGTGTTTACTCGTATATCTGTACTGTTAGGTAGGGCAAAAACGTGGTTAAGTATTTTCGAGTTTTAGGGATCCCAATAAGGATAGGATGGTCGTAGTTTTATCGATTTTCGTGTCATCCTCTCACTTAATAAATAGGTACATGTCCTATCATGATGTGGCGGACGCTAAAAACGCAGCCATCATAGACATGGGTCTATGGATATTATGTAGGTACCTAGACTTAGTATAATGTCACTCCTTTTAATATATGTAGCCTGACTTTAAGTACCTAAGTGTTAATCTAAATAATCAATAAAATAAGTTTTTGGCAAAAAATAAATTTTTGGTACACGCTTTTATCGCTGACTGTACTTTTCTTACGACAGACAACTAATACTCATCGAGACAATTCTAAAAACCCCTAACACAATTAGGTTCCGTTGTTTCATCACAGAGTTCCTATAGCCACCTCCTGTCTCCATCATCAGATCAACTCGATGGTACCATAATATTGCATTGTCACCCGACTTACATGTGTATGCAAAATTTCAGCTCAATCGGAAACCGGGAAGTGGATCAAATTTAACTTGCAAGATTCCATTACATAGTTACATACAGGTCGACCTAATAAAAGCGTGTTAATAAAATAGTGTATGTCGCTGCTGGTATCTGGTACATGTTACAGGAAAGCCATGATTCCACTAAAATATGTAAATAACCAGAGGAGTGGACGACAAAGATGACTCGCCAATGACTAAAGGCTTCGTCACACAGGCGCGTTTTCCAGGCGCGACGCTTTTACATAGAAAACGCTCACGCCCCGCCCGGAAAACGCGCCTGTGTGCCGAAGCCTTAACGCTTGTTTAGTTAGGTACCTACGATTACGAATAATTTATCCAGGGTCTGGTAACTGGGATTACACTTTATAACAACTTTATTCTACTGCCATAAGGTGTCCAGTAGAACATATATTACATTACTTTAATTTACCTTAAAAATAGTACATATAAGGATATTGTGTCACGCCGTCACGTTTAATAGGAAAATATAGAATGACTCACAAGAACTCGTAAATAAGTATGTATATGTACCTATATTGTGCTTCTATTAACGCATGAAAATGGTTTAGCGCGCAAGTATTTAGGGTACCTACATCGTTGACAAATAAATCGTTTCCCCTGTTTGCTCAAGTACCTACTAAAAATAAATAAGTACCTAGTTAACTAATTCTCAGTGGAAAAATTAAAACCTTCTGAAAAAAAAATAACAATTAAGTTTAAAAGACACCCTTTTTCACCAAACTATCTGTCAATTCAACCGTTGGCCGTTGCATTTCTGCATACTCTACTCCATGCACCGTCACTTGTTTCCCCGAACCTGTCAAATAGTCACACATGGGCCCAGCTGGGCGTCGCTTTATTACTCGTACACGTGTGTGTGTGTGAGTGTGCGTGGTGGCGTATGGGCGATGGGCCAACCCCCGCGGCGCGCGCTAGGGTTGCCGGGGCTGATTAATATTTCAGTTGGATTTATGTTTTGTTTGGGTCTGAAAGTTGCTAGAAAAAACGGTTTGCAGTGTTTAGGTGCTATTGTTGGTCAAACCAATTTGTCAGTCAGTAAGAACCAGGGAAACTAATATTCGTCGTTTTTTTTAGGGTGCTGATATCAGTACCATATGGTACTAGTGTAAAACAAAGATAGTGTGATTATCTCTGTCTATGTTTGAAATGAGACAGTCCTTTGACAAACTATATATGACATCCAGAGGATAGTAAAATGCGGCCCGTAAACCTGTCTGTCACTTGCGGCCCGCGAGCCTCCCTGGCTATTTTGTAGGTAATATTGACAAACGACAATGTCTGATAAAGTCATAAATATTCAACAAAGTACGGCCTGCGTCAACTTCGTTAAGTACTATGACGTGGCTCTTAGCTGCTAAAAGGTTGCCGACCGCTGCTCTAAAGCTTTGGTTTCCTCCGAAAGCGGTGCCGTCATATAGCGGCGTCTCCACACAAATACTACCTACGACATCCATATTTAGCCGTATTATTTAGTATGGAGACGGCTCATATAGCAGCCGTCTACTGCACCGCTAAACCGCTATACTAGGAAAACCGATCTTAATCGATATACACAAAAACATTTAAAATTAACTAATATTGCACTTTTGCCGTACCCCTAATACATTTTCGCTTGGCACACCCCTAGTAATTTAGCTCACACCCTTGGCATCTACTTCTAAAGCCCACTAGGGTTCGTCAAGACCCACACACACATACACACACACACACAACCATACCACACACGCTCCAAAAATTCACAACCGATAAATTTAAAAACCTGTTCCACGGGGTAGTTCTTTGACACTACACCATAAGCTATAATTATTTGAGTCACACGAGAATGTACCTTATGCTTTTGTACTAACGGCTTGAAATGCATTTGGAAACTTTGTATACGTAATACTTTTGACTATGGTAAGTAGTTTTTATGATATAGGAGGCAAACGAGTAGACGAATCTCCTGATGGTAAGCGATTACCGTCGCCCATGGACACCTGTAACGACACAGGGTATAACTGTTTCTGTGTTTCAGAACCCGTTGAAGGGTAAAAACGTGACCCTATTACTAGGACCGCTGTCCGTCTGTCCGTCCGTCTGCCTGTCACCAGGCTGCATGTAACTCATGAACCGTGATAACTAGCCTTTTTTTCCTCTTCGTCCTTCTAGACTAGACAAAAGTAGATTAAAGTAGATTGCGAAGTTACATAAGTTGTAATACTACTACTTGTAGCCAACGAGCATAAACTAATTTACACATGCGTAAAAAGGATAACTCACGCTAGACCGGGCCGTGCCAGGGCCGAGGCGTCATTTTTCTATGACAGCTGATCGGTGATCACGTGGTGCTTTCCATAGAAAACAAAGTGCCGGAAGCTCCGGCCCGGCCACGGACCGGTCTAGCGTGCATCATCCTTAAATTGACAGCCTACATAAGGTAAGATATTACCACAAAAACACCAACCTTAACTATGCAACCCCATTTCAAGCTTCTGCTTTTCATTAACTCTAACTAGCCCAATTTTTTGCGACTAAAAAAACTAATCCAATTTTTTTTAGGGCGTTTTCGAACGAAAACGTAATTCGAGCCACGAACACTTTTTTCAACAAATACTTACGTAATAAAAAGAGTTCGTGTATCGTGCAATACAGATTTCTCGACGAAAAAACTGTAAAAAAAAGTAAAAAGAAAAAATAAGACAAGGCACTCGAGGCCCCGCCTGCCTTATGTCAAGCGACGAGCTACACATGAGGTTCGGTTTAGCTAATACTGATCTGAAGATATCGTATAGGTATTACATTTTATACAAGGTATTTTTTGATGTCAGTTATCATTGCCACCGATTGATATCGTTCTCTAGTCAATAATCATGTCACAATATGAAGGGGCAAACTTTTTTCAGGTATTTTCTAATTTTCAGTAGGTAGGGACAGTCAGGTGTAAAAATATGGGTGCATACAACTTACTCAAAAATATATCTCATAGATCTTAATTCGCTGACGTAAGAGCTATGGGATATATTTTTGAGTTGACTGTACTAACAGAGACGGGTCAACAACCCAATAACATATCCATTACGATACAAGTGCGAAAAGTAGGAAATTCCCAAGGAGTGGCGATTCGCAACAGTTTAAAATATGTCTCACGAAAGTTTAATATCGATGAGTGGCGATAAATTGAAACACGACCGAAGGGAGTGTTTTAAATCGATACGAGTTGCGAATTACCTTTTCGCACGTGTATAGTACAACGTTTTACAATACAGTCTTTGGGGTGGTTAAGAGCAACACACGGATTGCGGAGCTTGTGGCCGTTGCGGGTTCAAGATCTGCCAGAAACGTAACTTTTTTCCATTTTTTCCTTCAATATACAATTTGGAGTATCGCTCTGCTTGTTAAACATTTTATTGTAGGTATACTTACTTATACCTACAGAGGGTTCGACGTGCACATGTGTCTCCTTACCTTTAGTAGGTTAAATACCTCTTACGTAGAACTACAAAAGTATTATTCAATACTTGCATGCTTTATTAATTACTTAATGCAAAATAACCCTGTTATAGTAGCGGCACCAGTCATGGGACATTTAAGAGGAAATTTGGAGTATTAGTGATATTTCCCTAATACATGTAAAAGTTCTACCGCTTATAGCTTGTTAAAAGATGAATATCCTATCCTTCTTTCATGTTTCAGGCGTGTTATATCAAAGATACTGCAATTAGTTTCCACATAATTAATAAATTAAAAGTATGTGTTTTTTCTCCAGTCATGGACACCAAAGCTCCAGTAATGGTACCCCGGTAATGGACGTGGATCCAGTAATGGGCCTCCTATAATGGACATACCCTATCAGTATAAGATATTGGAATTGGGAATAAGTTTTTGGCAAAAAACTAGATATAGTCATTTTTGGTATAAGCTTTTATGTAAAATGTATTTTTCTTTCGACAGCCAACTAATCGAGACAATTCTAACAAATCCAAACACAATTAGGTTGCGTTTATCACAGAGTTCCTATGGCCACCTCCTGTCTCCATCATGAGATCAGGTCCATGTTATCATAATATTGCATTGTCATCCGATTTGCATACGTATCCAAAATTTCGGAAATCCGAAAGTGGCTCAAATTCCATTTCCAAGATTTGAACCACACTAACTAACATACAAACTAATAGGGCAAGTTAAATAAAATTTTGTAAAAACGATATTAAATTATCCGAAGCCCGAGGAGACCTTCTGACATAGTTCGTAACTACATTATACTTCTGTATTGTTTAAACATGAAATTACGCCATGGCAAGCATCATTATGTAAATTGTCCCATCATAGGAGGTATGCAGTTTTACAGCTCCTATAATGGGATTGGGCAAAATACCACTATTTTTTATACATTTCTAGAGTCACAACATAGTGTGTTGTATACCTTATCTCATGGTAAATGCACTTAACAAAACACATTCTAGTTTACACCAAGTACGAATTAATTACAATTTAATATATGAACTCACCTCTCTTAGCGAAGTTGTTAAGAATTCTTACTGGTTACTTTTCCAGTGACACGACAACTTTTGGATTGGCCCCAATTTCTTAAAAAGTAACCGAAATTAATAAAAAGTCAAACTTAAACAGCTCTATGACTCTTATTTATGGTAAAATTTCCAGTGTATATAAACTACTTTTACATACTTATTTTAGAGGATTTGTGGTTTTATGTCCCATTACCGGTTCCACGTCCATTATAGGGTCCATTACACAGCCAGAAGTCACGAACAAAATAATAACATAAATTATTATATTTTTATTTTAGAATACTTATCTCACGTGTATCAGTCGATCTCGGTATCGTTGCATTCCGCCGCACACGGGTTCTCGCTGTCGTGTCCCCAGACCACTCACCTCTTACCTCCACATCAAGCCCAAAACACTTTTATTCTCATGGCATAAGATCTTATCGACCGCATGAATATCTCGGTAATATAACAAGTGGCTACTTAGACGATTAATATTCGAAAATGGAAGTTGCCTCGTTGATATAAAGTCGAGCATCGTAGCATTACGATCGTTGTCAAATATAAACCATCTAATTATCGATCTTAGCTTTAAACAAGGTACAAATAAGGTTGTTTTGGAACGCAAACGTAACTTTGTGAATTGACAATGTTGCGTACAGTCGGGGTAAAGAGTTTGAGTTTTATTTGGTTGTGGTAAGGGTGGTAACGGGTGTATGTTACAATTACAAGGCCCTTGGAAACCCGAGGGCGTACCGCGATCACCGTAGTTTGTAAATTGCGGGCATCTTTCTCTATCACTCTAATGCGGTTTTAGTGGGAGTAATAGAGAAAGATGCCCTTAATTTGTGAACTTCGGTGTTCGCGGTAGACCCCCTGAACGGATAGTTTTTCTCGGGCATTGTTTGAGTTGGTCGCACGGAGACCACTGGTTCGAATGAAGACGATATCAACGGAAGTGATGATTACGACTATTACGAGTATAAACTGGATCCGAGATTCGCTGCAACCGCTAGAACTTAGATTATTTTGTACCTACAGGTACTTACAACATTAAAGAATGTGTAGATTTCATCAAGACGGTAATTAATATACAATCCATGCCACAGTACAGTACAGTCGCCTGCAATAATATGTTACACAACGAAGGCCGCAAAAATATCTGACACGGTCTTATTTGTAGAGCCATAAGAGCGTGTCACATATTCTTGCGCCCTTCTAAGAGTAACATATTGCAAAATACAGGTGACTGTACCATACGGTTATTCCCACTACATATTAGTTACCACCAAGTTGTTACCAGTTCGCGAAAAAGAATTGATACTACTGGGTGCGTAGCCAACATGCCAATCGTTTACGCTCCGTAGCGAACTGTCACTGTCGCACTAATAAGAAAGAGTGAGACAGGCACAAAGCGTTCCGCTGTCGTAGCGCAAGTGATTGTCACCTTAGCTTTTATTTCTCAGTTGTCCCCACCCCCAGTGGTAAACGGTGAGAAAATAAGTTTTTGGCAAAAATTTAAGTTTTGGTAAGTACAAGCTTTTATCGCTGACTGTACATTTTTTACAACAGACAACCAATACTCGTCAAGACAATTCTAAAAACCCCTAACACAATTAGGTTGCGTTGTTTCATCACAGAGTTCCTATGGCCACCTCCTGTCTCCATCATCAAATCAGTTCGACAGTGCCATATTATTGTATTGTCAACAGAACTACATACAGCTGCCAATTTTCATGACGCTACGATCCTTGGAAGATGGTTAAATTAGTTACCTTAGATTCCATTAGGTACATGTTAGTTACATACAGGTCGAGAGTTCCTATGGCCACCTCCTGTCTCCATCATCAGATCAGTTCGACAGTACCATATTATTGTATTGTCATCAGAACTACATACAGCTGCCAATTTTCATGACGCTACGATCCTTGGAAGATGGTTAAATTAGTTACCTTAGATTCCATTACATAGTTAGTTACATACAGGTCGACCTAATAAAAGCTTGTTAAAAATCCCAGCAGTTACCAGTGGTAACAACTTGGTGGTAACAGATGGGAATAGACCGTGCCATATGAAGCCCGAATACCTAATACCAGCTATGTGAGTAGGTATTTATAGAAGCCGAGAAAGGAGAGCGGCAGGTGCGAACCGTCGGACTGACCCAAATGTACTAGTATTAGTCAATTTGGATACTAAATTCTAGTATTTATAGGCACTAAGTGCAATAACAAGGGCTTTTCTGAAAGTCTAACTGCTTTTCGTACACAGTGGCCAGCAAGTATACGATCTACTAATTACGCAACATATGACTGCAGTAAAAATTGTACATTAAATGCCTAACAATTTATAAAAACTTACTATAATACTGTGATGGTCATAAATAAATTAAAATATTAATAACAAGATTAATTCAGATGAATTAATTGTAATACCGTTTAATCACATGGACATTGATGATTTTTTATAATTAATTATACCTACATAATAATTATAATATAATTCATAAAAGAATTGGTGGATTGTCTTTTACGATTTCTAAATAAGTGACAACTAATGTCTATGAAGTTAGAACCATGGTTGAACTAGAAATGACTGAATTCTTTTTATATCACTGAATAGGTTTCAGTCATTGTTTACTTGTAAACAGTCTTCAGAAGAGCGAAGAGAGACCACGATCGACTGAGTATCTGAAATTAAACAATAAAATAATGTATTACCTACCTATCATTAAGTTGTGTAACTTACGGGGGCCAGGGAGGGGCGGGGCGGTTTTGAAAAAATGCGTCCCGCCGAGTTTGTTGCCGGTCCCATATTGAGATACCCTCCTCCAATTGAGGGGGGTTTTTAATCTTCTCGGGGCAGAGGTGTGGGGTTAGAGCAGGTGTAGCTTTATTTGACGTTCATAAGCCTAGGTACATGATTAAAAAACTATCTTTATCAGACAAATAATTTTGCCTAGACTGTAAAATATCAGAGAAAATTTCAATAATAACTCTACTTATATCTTTCGCAGGCGTATTGTGTCATAGTCGCTCTTATTGCAGATGACAAATGACATAGCATTTATCTCTTATGTCTCTTACTAACGTGCGGTGTCATGACGTATGCTGTGTCACGGCATGTGTGATGATAAGCGTGACCAGGTTATACGGCAGGTGACTCAGAAATCTCCGAATTGAAATTGCCTGTCCACAAAATATCTGGATGGGGAGTTCCGTATAGGTAAAGGTAAACGCTTAATTTCTTGCGTTCGTGTTCATTCGGTTAATCCTCGTTTTTAGACACATTTTTACCCCGACCAATCTGTCATTTTACAAATTGGTACAAAGGCAACAAAAGCAAGACGATTGTATAGTAAATTGGCTAATCGATCTGGGATATAAAAAAAAACAAAGCTTAGTTCAGAAATCGGCAGTTTTAGTATAAAAATTCTGCGATGTGCAGACCATTGCTAGTTACATCTGGGGCCTTATTCGACATGCCACTTTTGACGTCGCATGTTGAAGTTCATTTGAATCTGAACAATCATGGGTTGTCGAATAGGTAAAGTGTGTCACCTGTCAGTGAATCTCATGTAAACAAATCATTTCATCGCTAGACTTGGTTGTCTATTGGTATGGCCGCCATGTTTGGATTTATGACATTTAAAAGGGGATTCTATGGCATAGAGTAAAGTACATTTCTATTTTCTATAGTTTTTTGATTCCCCTACTCGACGCAAGATGGAGTTAACAGTCAAATTTCGATCTTGGCGTTATAAAAATAAACCGCAAGAACATGACATGCAGTTGCGTTGGTGTAGATCTATCATGAAAAGGAATATATGACAATTGTCCAGAATTAAAAAAAACTTGACAATAAACATACAGCAATACATATACCACTAAATGTCAAAAAGAAAACAGATTTAGTATAATTACTAGGTAACAAATTATATATAAAGTTTAAATTTTAAACCAATCGTCGTGGGTCCTAACCCCGGCTCTTAGCAATGAACTTCTTGTAACTTGTGTGAAAAATATCATTTGATATTACACCAATTACTTTATGGTGAAGTAAAATATCATGAGTCATGAGGAAGACGGAGTAGCCAGTAGCCACAATAAGCTATTTTTTTGTCCTCTGGGTTAGATGGCAGTGAAATAGGGAGAGATAGTGAAGAATGCGGCAAAATAAGCATTTATTGTGTTGTTAGTAGTTAGTAGACTAGTTTTTTTTTCTAAAAATGAAAATTGACGCAACAGCAAGCTCATAGCCCCCTATGAGCCAGTCTGTTAGGTGCAGGCTTAAGGGCTAATCCCGGGGGAAGCGGAGCGTCGGCGACTAGCTGGTGCATCTGCTTATTAACCTCTTCTCACTTTTACCTCAGGTCCTTTGATTAATAAATTAAGGTAAAATTCGTAAGAACTAGTGCCTGTGTCATATTCTAAATTGGACGCTATGCCTAATTAGTTGTTATAAATTAAATACAATAATTATTTATTTAATTAAATTTATAACAACGCAACGTGGGGTTATTCATGATGAATTTTAATGGCTTATATAAGACAGCGGTCGTATATTGCCTCAGAAATTTGGATTTTGTCAGTTTGAATGAACAGCAAACTGGAGACATTGAGATTAATTTTAAACTTATTATTTTAGGTGTTCATAAGAAATAAGGTATTGACAGACATTGACGGAAAATCGCGAAAACCCGGCCAGGTGCGTCGGACCACGCAAAACGGAGGAAGATTCCATACTTACTTCTTCTACCATGTATCCATATGCCAAAATAGCAACAAAAAAGCCGAACAAAAATACCGTTTCTTCGCAGCACTAGATTTCAGTCCTTTTTTTAGAAAAGTAATATGTTTAGGTACATAATATATATATATATATGTAAGTAATTTTGTTATGTGAAACTTATATGTTGTGTTACGAGACTTACGAGTAGGTAACTTTAAACTTTAACAGCCTAACAGATCCCAATAAGGCCTAGTTTACCCTCTGGGTTGGAAGGTTAGATGGCAGTTGCTTTCGGAAAAACTAGTGCCTACGCTATTCCTTGGGATTAATTGTCAAGCGAACAATAGGTTCTCATGATCCGTGGCAAAATCGAGATAACGCGAGGAAGAATAACTTTGTCACAAGAATATTTGGCCAAATATAAATCCTTACTCTCGCGTATTTGACCTACCTACTCGTATTGAGTCGTATTTTGCCACCTAGTAGCCTCGAATTGGTTGTTATATGTGGCTTTCCATAAATTAAGGGTCCTTATGCTTCAATAAGGACGTTTTCATGGGGTCCCGTTGTTTCCCATAAAGTTTTAAGTCATAATGTATTGTTTGTCATATTATCATTACTCATAAAACTGAAACCGTTAACATTTCAAGATTTTAGTTAGGTTATCCTATAGATAGGTTAGGTTAGGTTAGATTTGTTTTATGGCAATCCTGAAAAGTGACGCGTTTCTGAACCAAATGAATTATGACTAACGAAAATTCGAGCAAACAATACATTATAAAACTATTTGGGAAACAATAGAGACCCCGTTTTCATCTGAAGTTGCAATAGAAATTGAAAAAGCCACATTTTTTCAAGCTTTTACTTAGTTTCATCTGTCCCGTTGGTTGTCTGTCTGTTCCAATGTGGTTCCAATCAAATCATGCAAATTAAATCCCAACAAAAACATAAATGTGAAATGAGAGCCAAGTTCAATATTGAGAATACGTGTCGTTGTTGACTCGCCGACACAAGAATTGAGATCTATATGGGTGCCATGTTCTGTGCTGTGTAGAAAATCCTGAAATTATAAAGGATTTGTCTTGGCTAGTTTTTAACAACAAACCAAGTTTTTGAAAAACTAACAGAAAAATATATATTACCTATATGCCTATACGTAAAAACTAGCCAAGACAAATCCTTTATAATTTCAGGATTTTCTACACAGCACAGAACTTGGCACCCATATAGATCTCAATTCTTTTGTCGGCGAGTTAACAACGACACATATTCTCAATATTGAACTTGGCTCTCATTTCACATTTATGTTTTTGTTGGGATATCATTACTTTTTGTACAGAAATTACTATAGTATTCATCATGAAAGCAGTTTGCCTAAGCTGAAAAGGAGACCCTCGCTAACGCGCGGTTAATTGTCAAAAAGTTTCAGTTTCACATTTTTTCTTTTGTATACGCCTTATAGTCTACTTTCATTCCAAATATCAAGTTTCTAAGTAATCTACGAGGGGTGTTCAATATATTCTCGGTATGAGAATGAAAACAAACAAGTACGAAAAGTTTGATATTTTTATTTTTCAATATACTCCCCCCCTATGTTCATACACTTAAAAGATCGATCAATTATTTTTTTTAATCCTGCATAAAAATATTTTTTATCTTTGGTGTAAAAATGCTCCTCCACTGCCGCCTTCAATGCTTCATCATCGGAAAATTTATTTCCACGCAGATCCTTTTTAAGATTGGGGAACAAAAAGAAGTCGCTGGGGGCTAAGTCCGGACTATACGGTGGGTGAGTAACAGTTTCAAACCCACATTCAACAATAGCTGCCTTGGCAATATGAGCAGTATGGACGGGGGCGTTGTCATGCAGAAGCATAACACCTTTGGTTAACTTTCCTCGCCTCTTTTCTTTGATTGCATCCTTTAATTGACGTAGAATGTTAGCGTAGTACTGTCCTGTGATATTTACACCTTTTTCTTTATAATCGATCAGTAATACTCCTTCACAATCCCCAAATTTCGTGGCCATGACCTTGCCAGCTGAAGGAATGACCTTGAACTTCTTGGGATGAGCTGAACCCTTAATGTGCCACTGCATGGACTCTTGTTTACTCTCTGGGTCATAATGATGAACCCAGGTTTCATCTCCAGTAACTATTCTTTGCAGCACCTCATCAGGATTTTCACCGCACAGGTCAATAAAATCGGAACAACAAGCTACACGCATGTCTTTTTGAAGCCGAGTCAGCATTCGCGGAACCCATCTTGCACTTACTTTTGACATATTAAGATGGTCATGGATAATATCATGTACGGTACCAATAGAGAGATTGGTTACTTGTGCTATAGATTTTACCTTCACTCGACCATCTTCCAATATAAGTTTTTCCACTTTATCAATATTTTCTTGTGAAGTAGCTACTACAGGCCGGCCAGGTCTAGGGTCGTCTTCAACACTCTCCCTTCCACGTTTAAACTCGCTTGACCACTTTTGAATGGTAGATAAAGAAGGAGCAGACTCACGGTAAACACAATCCATTTCCTCTTTTATGGTTTTTTGATTTTTACCCTGTTTTGTCAAGAATTTTATCACGCATCGATGTTCTAATTTAGTTAACATTGTCAATTCCCACATGATGTTCATGTTTGTTCAGCAATTGCAGAAAAACAAAAGAACATCTCGGTTCGAATTATACTTTTTTTTAATGTCAATGAATAAACCTTAGCGGCCAGTAACGAAAGAAATTTTAGAAGAGGTTGTAAGATATCAATACCGAGAATATTTTGAACGCCCCTCGTAGAAGTGGGTTAGGTTTTTGGTCTATAAGTATTTTTTTTTCCATCGATATATCAATAATTTCCAGTTTTCAGATTTTTCCCTCTATATGCACCTAATAGTCTACCTTGATGCCAAATATCAAGTTTCTAAGTCATCTAGAAGTGGGTTAGGTTTTTGGTCTATAAGTATTAATTATTTTTTTTCCATCGAAATATCAATAATTTCCAGTTTTCACATTTTTCCTTCTATATGCACCTAATAGTCGACTTTGATGCCAAATATCAAGTTTCTAAGTGATCTAGAAGTGGGTTAGGTTTTTGGTCTATAAGTATTAATTATTTTTTTTTCCATCAAAATATCAATCATTTCCAATTTTCACATTTTTCCTTCTATATACACCTAATAGTCTACCTTGATGCCAAATTTCAAGTTTATAGGTCACCTGGAAGTGGGTTAGGTTTTTGATCTATATGTCAGTCAGTCACAAAAATGCCGGTTTTTAAAGGTTAATTTATCAATAACTGTTTGAGCTATGTTTATGAAATAGTGTATTTTGAACAAGCTAAGGGACTTGAATACATGTGCCAAATTTCATGTGTGTAGGTTAAGTAGGTTTCAAGTTGTGAAGGGGTCAAAAGTAGCTCGAAATGGTTCGTGTAATATTACACACGGTTGCTGCGTCGCCAGTTCCTTTTTCTTTGAACTTGGCTGGACACGCTACCGCGTGTCTAGATTTGACCCACTTCTCGGGTGTTCAATGAAGCTGAAAATTTACATAAGTACATAATATGTAATATGGGTGACAATACAATATTTTTATGGTTACCATCGAGCTGATCTGATGGTGATGATACAGACAGTGGTCTTTTAAGTCTTTTTAACTTTGTGATAAAACAACGCAACTTAATTATATTTGAAAATATTTAAAGAAAAATACAGTCATAAATTAGAAATTTTGTTATC
Source organism: Cydia amplana (assembly GCF_948474715.1). Classification (NCBI taxonomy): domain Eukaryota; kingdom Metazoa; phylum Arthropoda; class Insecta; order Lepidoptera; family Tortricidae; genus Cydia; species Cydia amplana. Next base: position 22,381,756 of record NC_086070.1, read on the forward strand.
TAACCTCTCTATCACTCTTGCATATTAGAGCGATAAAGAGGCAAATAGCTGAGTTTCGATTTTCGCACTTCCCGATAGGCCCCTTTGTAAACAAACCGCCTTGATGTGTCTATGTCAAATTTTTAATTGTCTGTGAAAACTTGTTAAAAAAAAGTTTAAAACAAAGGCGTAGGCAAAGAGTAGTATAATATGTATATAGCTGGTCAACCAAATCTTGTCAGTAAAAAAAGGCACGAAATTCAAATCTTCCATGGGACGATATCCCTTCGCGCCTACATTTTTCAAAATTGCCGCCTTTTTCTACTGTCAAGATCTGGTTGACCAAGTATACCTATATAGCGCTGGCGGTACACCGAGAAATTCAGTAAAATGCTGCAAATGATGTTAAAGGTATGAAAATCGGTACGATTGATCTGTAGAACATTTGAAACAATTTGACCCGAAGCACCAACAAATAAAAAGAAAACGAGAGGAGTTATGACGTCATCTTTTTTTGTAAGGAATAAAAAAATATTGTTTAAAAACCTATCGTGTTTGGTATTAAACGAAAGGGCTTTCTGAGCCGATTCCAAACATATATCACATCATTACATTTCAGTATTTTTTTTTATTATAATATAAATAATTTTCAAAACATACCAATTAAGTTTGGGTTTCTCCAGATACAATACGGCAAATTTTTTTTTGTAAAATATACCTCTAATCTTATACCTAATATCCTCATATCTAACCCTAATAAAGCAATTTTGAAATTATATACATTTAGGTTTTTTTTTTTTTTTTTCAATTTTACATAGTGTGATCTATGAATCTCTCAATTAAATATTTAAAAAGAAAGCATAAAATTAATATATAACGGTTTTTTTCAGAAAGTCGCTTATATCTCGGAATCTATAAGTCGTAGTAAAAATTGTCTATGTAATAATTAAGAAAGAATTAACCGAAAAAACTCACCTTTAACGTCCCCCCTTTCCCGAGTTCTCCGCCCCCCACTCATCAGAACTTTTTCTTACTTAAAGCTTAGATATTACCAAAGGAACATGTAATAGTATTTTATGCAACTGTTGTTTAAGAGAGGTCAAAAAAGGCGAGTGGCGTGAGTAACAATAACAACAAACAACAACCGAAAATTGTTAATAAAGACGCCACTAGTATTTTTTGACTCAGTTAAACAACGTTGCATACAATACTTTTTCTACGACCAAGCACTTACTTTGAAATGCAATGAAATAATAATAAAAATGGATGATGATGATTGTTTCATGTCCTAATGTGATAGGTTGTTCAGTGCGTGGGATTCTTAAGGGGAACGAAAATTTTATTATTTTTGCGCTACGACGCACGGTTTAGGAGATACAGCCCTATAAATATTTTTCTTCCTCTTTTTCTTTTTTTTTCTTTCTTTTTCTTTTTTTGTGTTTTTTAAATCTTACTTAGGGGTCTCTTAAAGGGGAACGAAAATTTGATTATTTTTGCGCTACGACGCACGGTTTAGGAGATACAGCATTATAAAGTTTTTTTTTTGTCTTTTTTAATCTCTTTTTTGTGTTTTTTTTAAATATTAATTAGGGTTTCTTACAGAGGAATGAACATTTTAATATTTTTGCGCTACGACGCACGGTTTAGAAGATACAACCCTATAAAAAAAATCTTTATTTTTTTGTTTTTTGTGTTTTCTAAATATTACTTAGGAGTTTCAAAGGGGAACGTAAATTTGATTATTTTTGTGCTACGACGCACGGTTTAGGAGATACAGCCCTATAAAGATGAAAATAATCGTACCATTAACCAAAACATGTATATGGTTTACTCATCTGTCAGAAATGACAATTAAAATTAGATTGGAAACAATGTATTCCATACAATATTTTTTAAGTGGTGATTACACGAAGTATCGTAAAAGTGCCAAAAAGATACTGCGTGTATGCACAAATATTTTTTTTGGGGAATAGACTAAAGACTTGTGTTGATAACTATAAGTTAGGGGTTTAAAGGTGTGTGCACGACCCTTTAAATGACAAATAAAAGTACGGGAGTAGAAAAAGCAAGTTTCAATACTCTTATTTTACCCGAATGACATTATTACTCGTATTGAGTAATTCGGCAGGGCTATTATTACACTTTGTAAAATTGAAAAATTAAAAAAAAAAACCTAAATGTAAATAATTTCAAAATTGCTTTATTAGGGTTAGATATGAGGATATTAGGGATAATTAAAGGTATATTTTACAAAAAAAAAATTATGGTATTGTATCTGGAGAAGCCCAAACTTGGTATGTTTTGAAAACTATTTTTATTATAATTTAAACAAAATGACTGAAATGTAACTATGTGATATATTTTTAGCATTGGCTCAGAAAGCCCTTTCGTTTAATACCATACACGATAGGTTTCTAAACATTTTTTTTTATTTCATACAAAAAAACATGACGTCATAACTCCTCTCGTTTTTTTTATTTGTTGGCGCTTCGGGTCAAATTGTTTCAAATGTCCTAAAGATCAATCGTACCGATTTTCAGACCTTTAACACCATTTGCAGCATTTTACTGATTTTCGCGGTGTACCGCCAGCGCTAGAAGTGGGCAGCAAAGAGTAGTATAATATATAGAACAGTCGGCAGTCAACGTTTGTTCCTAATAAATATAACATTGATGAATCAAGGCGGTTTATTTAAAGAGGGCCTGCCGCGATACCAATTTCGTTATCTGCCACCATTAAATTTCGCTCGTATATGCAAGAGTGATAGAGAGGCAGATAACGAAATTTCCCCCCACCCCCCTTTGGATGGTTCTTGTTAGAGTTATAATGTCACTGTATTGAGGACTCAACCTTTCCATTTTTAAAGTGTTTTTATATCGACATGACACTGGCTACTGTAGTAAATGCCAGAAAAGAAAAAAAAAAACGCTGTCATAGTAATCGTCAATCGAAATAAACAACGTACAAATATCCAAGAAAAATTTGCAAAATAGTATATGATAAATATGTAAAACATCATTAATTATCGAATTAAGATTACATACAACTTTGTGTAAAAAAAATTAAGGCAATTATACAGCCCGATTATACGGGTTACATCTTGAAAAAGATGATTATCTTGGAAAGAAGAGTAAATATACATAGGTGAACATAATGGTGAACAAAGGTATAGTCAAATAGGTAGGGACATAATTCAGGGTTTGCTTGTCTGGTCCACGCATGCTGTACCTATCACGACCACGGCACGGCCGTCTCCTGCTAACTTTTCGCTATAATAGTAAAATCATAGGTCTAATACCTATGATTTTAATATTATAGCGAACAATATTTCATGTTCATGATCTCGAATTTAAGACTTTAGCTTAGATTTATGGCGTGCGGCCTAGCGCGCGTTGCCTCTATGAGGAGCTGTCAAAGCGCTTTATATCTGTATGCTTTTGATGATGCGGATCAGCATTCTTATCCAGCGGGGCAAGCGGGCAGCCTGCAGAAGGGCACCCTACCGCACTTGGTAGGTCACTACACTCACTACCAGGATTTAGGGCTAATAATTTATTTATAAGTTTTTAATACCTTTAAACGAGCAATTCTTGTAAATTTATTTATTTATTTATATGTATATACATTTCGGGGATCTCGGGAACGGCTCTAAACGGATTTAGATGGAATTTGCTGTATGGAGGTTTACGGGGGCGCAAAATCGATCTAGCTAGGTTTTATCTCTGGGAAAACGCGCATTTTTGGGTTATTATATGTTTCCCGAGCAAAACTCGGTCTCCCAGACATTAAGTTTTTAATTTAAGTGTTTTTATCATGTTTCATATTTAAACTTACAGATGTGAATCACCAGCAGAGTTTTTGGAGAGGTGTGGTTTTCTTATTTCCTGTTACCAACCTGAAACACCATACCTACTTAAATATCAGAAAATAATAAAGTGAAGAAAATTAAATAAAGTTGAATGCTTAAAAACTTTAATGTTTTATTAAAATTAAACGAAAAAAAATGTGTAAACTGAAATAGATCTAATTTTTTTATTTGTAGTTGAATAACATATATGTATTTAATCTCCTTTAATTAAAAATCATCTTTGAGTAGATACATATTAAACAATAGGTACTTTTAGGTCTTGGTAGTAATGTTAGGTCTTATGACCTACTGTATTTGACTATATTACTTACCAAGACCGAAGCCTGACCTGTCAGTCACCAACTATTTTGATGCTCTTTGTAGGTAGCATCAAAATAGTTGGTGACTGACAAAGTTACCAAGTTACTAAGGTAGTAGGTACCTATATAGTAGGTAGCAGTAGCGCAATATTTAGTCAAAATATTTTGACTAATTTAGATTACTTTTATGCCAAAAAAGTAATACAAGCTATTCATGTTCCACTTAGTAATAAAATACGGACTTTTCTGAATATGTGGTTTACGAAATGTGTTAAGAGCCAACAGGAGTGGTCATTTCTCCATACAAACGTACTCGACTGTTTCCTCCGTGGGTTTTGAAGCTAGAGCAATGATTTTTTTAACACAGATTAATATTGTCAATATCTGTGTCGGACCGTTTTGCTTTTTTTGATATTTTTGTTTTTTAAGGCGCTAGAGCCCTTCAAAAATGGCCAAAATGGCCTAATTGACTATGCCGCAATGAGAGGCGTGGTATTCAAAACTGATATCAATTAGCCAAAAAAGCAAAACGGTCCGACACAGATAATTTCATAATCATTTAGATTTCCAAATTTGGTTACGATTGGTTAAGTTTTGGAGGAGGAAACAGTTAAAAGTAAACAGGAAACAGGAGGTTTCGTACTCGACCTCGATATTTGAGATTTTTACGCAGGATTTTTCACCTTGTCCTTATCGCATTAGTTTTAGGTGCCGCTTCCGTTAGCGAGACGGGTATATTTACCTAAAATATTTAAATCTCAGCTCCAACAGGAGGCTTGTGGTTTATTAACGTGGTTTAGAAATAGGCAGCTTGAGTTGAGAGAGGTGATGAGTAAATTGTTTCATTTTTTTAACAATTTTGAGCGTTTATAGGAGAATGTGTGGAGCAAGCATTATTTGACGTGTAGGTGTGGGTTCAACAAAAAGATCGCTTGTCAATAAGGCATTCTTGCTGTTAAAATTCAATTATTAATAGCCTTTATCGACCATCAGCAATGTAGTCCCTTTTTGATTGATGGAAATTGTCACGTAAGTTCCACTACTCGCCGCCGCATCGCCTACAGCGCATTCGTTGGTCTATCGCTCACAAGATGTCATTAATTCATGTAAACTTACGTACTGAAAAAAAAAAGTTTTACTCTTTGCTATAAATTACCCTTTCGCACGTCAAAAACTCCAAGATGGTGCCGAAGGTCATAGAGAACCAAGTCTACCTTTGGAATCATTACTTGTCAAAATTTGACATTAGCAATCCACAGTTAGGTGACAACCAAACCAAACCATTATAAACCTTAAAGTAATAATAAAACAAAGTTGTTTTTTGTTAAATTATTGTTTGTACCAAATGAACTTCAGCACTTGATGAACTTCAAATGAACTTCAACAGTTGAATTTCAAATGACGCGAAATTTGACAGTTGCACATGTCGAATAGGGGCCCTGATCTAGTGTTTAGACATTATAAGATTGAAGTAAGTCTAAACTTGTGCAGGAAGGTAGGTTTGTATTCAAATTTTAAGCAATTGTTTGTAACAACTTGTTCAAATGGACGAAATCCAGAGCTGCGGGCTCAGCACGGTTCCATTTTTTATCCACTATCACTAAGCCCGTCACTTTCGCACTTACATACTTGTTAGAACGTGACAGGCATGGTGATAAATGATAAAAATGCGACCGTGCTACTAGAGCTGGACGGCGAACGAGCGCAATGACCCTATCATGTGCAGTGCGTTGCAACTGTTGCAAGACTTACCGTAGTGAATGCTGTCAAATTGACATCCGCGAACCGGGCAGCTGTCAGTTTACATGGTCTACGTGATCTGGGAATCATAATTATGGAACAACATAATAACCCTTCGTGTGTGGTTTGTCAAAAAATCACTATTTTTTGCAAGGGTGAAGAACGCAGGTGACGGATACGGGCCTCTCGACATACGAACAAATAAAGTTTAGTTAGATAATCATACATTTTTTAAATGTTATAGGTATCCGAACTATTAGTTAGTAATTTTTCCACAATATGTATCTACGAAATGAGCTTGCAAGCCCATACTTCCAAGTTTTACCAGCGTACAAACTTTCTCGATCCGCACCGTACAAGTTTTCTTTTAGTGGAAAAGAAAATTTGTACGTTCGAGTCTATTACATATACCTAGTAGAAAGTAATCTAAGAAAAGTATATAATCGAGGGCTGAGAGGTCAAACCCGATATAGTAGTTTGTGTCAAAATGATATATTTCCGTCAAGGGCGTATACATTGAATCCTGAGCGTAATGAGGGATTCCAGTGTTAACGCCCAAGACGAAATAATTTTGATACCGTGTGACACATACTGCTTTTAACATCAACTATGAAGAAAATAAAAAAATCTTAGTGTTGACACAATCTGATGCTTAAACAGATTATTTAAGCTAAAAAAATTATGTGCAAAAAAATGTAAAAAGAGTGTGCTAGAACAGGAAAGTGCCACTTTGATCCCTCTTAGCAGGGAGTAATTAGTGCCACTTTGATCCCTCCTAGCAGGGAAGAATAAGCTCTTTTCCGAATAGGTGGTGTGAATAATATTTTTTCATTCAAATTTGAACTCTACTTATATGTCACAATATTCCAAGTATTCCAATGTCATATATGTAGGTATTCCAATGTCAAAAACCCTTTTGCTCGATTTATCGGGTTTGACCGCCCAGCCGTCTATATATTGTATTCCTACTTGGTCAAAACAAGCAGCACGTTCCTCTTCATACGATCTGCTTGATACCACTCGCTGTTGTAGATGGCGTCGCTTATTTCCATGCTCTGAAACCAGACCACAGCCTTTTTTGACCTTAACAAATAGCATATGAACATAAATATATTAGGATAGGGTAAACTGTCAATTTTTCATGCAACATTTTGTTTTGTTGGAAAATCTCAAAAAGGGTAGATTGTCAGTTATTGGAAGAGGACCGGCGTTAGTATAGTGCTCTATCTATATGAAGTTCATTTTATACCGACTTTATCAAGTAGCCCAGAAATCAAGTCCTCGAAGTTGCCCAGAAGGTAGATCTGCGTGAGGCTCATAAACAGGAACGCCATGAACCAGATCACCAATTGACCACGCCCATGTCCTCGGCTGATCGGAACATGATGATGTACCCAGCCGACGACATGGGCGTGGTGATCTGGTTCATGGCTTTCCTGACAGTTCCTGATGATGATCATCACCCGATTTCTTACCGACTTCATCAGCATGTCTCCGAAGTAGCACAGGAGGAAGATCTGCGTGAGACTCATCGACAGGAATGCCATAAATGATATCACCACGCCCATATCTTCCACCGACTGCGAACATCAATTAAACATCATTATCGTCATCACCCGAGCAGAGACCCTCTACCGCGAAAAATTTAAATTTCTTTATCTGCTTCTGTATCACTCGAATATGCAATAGTGATAGAGAGGTAAATCTGACTTTCGTGTTTCGTGGTAGGCCATCAGATTAAAAAATACTTTTTCGAATTTTGTGCCAAAGCCAAAGTCGCAAAATGTCAAGGACGTATGTGCTAAAAGATAGTGCGATTGTCAAAGTCGTTAGCTTTTTTACATAATTTGGTAGGACCTAATATAGACATTAGGTAAAAGTAACGATAAAAAAAATAACGTTGGTTCCACTAAATAAATACTAGTGTGTCAAGGCACGACTTTGACACAATAAAACAACCAAATCAACGTTAAGTAGCAAACTTTACCGTAACGTTAAACGCGCTGAGACAAATGAGAACGGAACTGGTGACGATGTTGAAGAGGGTAGATTTGGAGTACAGGACTTCCACTTGGTCCGCTAAGCTGAAACATAGAAAAAAGATAATTTACCTTAAAATGTATTCAATAAAAAACATAGCGAAGAAACTGAACTAATCCCAAGGCCTGCCTGGTTAGGTTGGACTGGCATTTCGTATAAAACTAGATGGCCATCAAGCGGACTCTGGGCAGGAAATCTCAGTGACCAGCAATGTGACCATGTCGGAGCCACGTTATTTATCTGACGGTAGCATCTTATGCATACATAAGCATACAATTTTATGATGTAGGTAAGTCAATGTGGAGATTATAAAATTGAATGCAGTGAAGATCGTATTTCATAAGAATCATAAGATAAGAACTCTGGTATTTGTAATACCTAGACGTACTACGCGCGTTGCTCAGACACAGTCAGAAAGGAAGAGCTTGGCTCCATCTGCTCTGCCGACTTTCTGTAAGTAGTATGTGTAGGTACAAACGCAAAGCCACGATCTTGTAGACGGCCTTTCCTTATAGCCGGTCTTTTCCGCATTGACATAAATCAAATTTGTTGGCTGCTTAGAGACCTCTAAAAGTAGAGGGTTGAGTTGAGTCGAGATCATATAACACATAATTTACTAACTGTATCAAATCCTGGTGCCTTTTAACGACCTCAACAAACTGTCTCCCCTCTTTCTCGCACACTGCGTCCTGGAACCTGCGCTGCAGGATCCGGAAGTGCATCCTCATGTACACGCAGAATGCGAAGAAGAACGTGTCCGTGCCAAAAGTGTTGAAGAATGCTATGAAAGCTGGAACGGTTGAAGCATTTCAAAGTAAGAGAATGTAATTCTAGAATTACGTGGTATCGTCTTGCTTGGGTCGTCCCATTCGTTTTTCGTCAAGTTCTTAAATTAGTCCTATTCTGCTTTCGTCACCCATTCTACATTCGTCAGTGGCTTTCAATGTAGAATGAGTGACGAAAGCAGAATAGGACTAATTTATGAACTTGACGAAAAACGAATGGGACGACCCAAAACGATACCAATTACGTTAACACTTTTGATTAAGTAATCTAATGAAATCAAAATCAAACCATACACCTGTTCGGGTTTGAAGGTAATTAAAATACGGGAATCAAAAGAGTTGAAATAAGAATTAAGAAGGCAATTTGGAATGTAGGTATGAGTAAAGTTTCCTTCCATTAAACAGACGGACAAAGTCGCACCATAAGGGTTCGTTTTGTACCTTTTTGGTACGGAACCCTAAATTAAGAGGGCTCTGCTTCTTTATTTTAGTCAATCGTAAAATGTCAAAATCGAAATGCATCAAAATTCCTACTAAGTTCGACTTAATTACACCTTTAAAAACAAAGATTTATTGATATACTTAATATGTATTTATTGTGTTCAGACAGTTTGATGTGTTTCAATATTTTGTAATGAATACCTATAATAAAATACTGACTTGACCAAACTAGATGGAAATAGACGAAAGGCCACACAGCCTTACTGTAGGGATCGAAGAAATACTTGACATTAAAAGGAAACGTGACTTTATATGTTCCTGTTTTCCAATACTCATATCCCATCGCTGAAATAGGTTGCAAACAAAATGCGACTACCACCCCCAAACATATCGCTAAGTCCAATTTTATCAAACTTTTTAGGAAAGTAGTCGATTCATTAACATTTCTTCTAACGACATCGTTTAGTTCTTCATTTTCAATTGTATTTTCGTCAGTAACTTTGTTATCATCAACATCTGGATGTATACTTTTAAGTTTTTGAACAACATCAATCAGAACGTCTTGGTTAACGTAGAAAAATGTGGCCTTTACTGAGGAGAGTAGGCAGATGGTCGTACAAGGTGCTATGTAGGAGAGTTCTAAGAAACTTTTTCCCATCTGTATTCCTTCCACCAGCCAGAACAGTTCGCCCAGGGTGTCTGAATGGAGCCAGAGGAAGTTCACTTGAAACAATATTTTTAACAGAGGATCCCACTTTCCATGCTCCAATGTAATTCCAGAGATGAGTAGAGTGAGTTTGGTAATTTTCAGGGCTTCTTCAACCTCTTTTGCGGACATTTTTAATGGTTTACAGTTTATTTGAAACCCAAATTAAAATTGTTAAAGAAAATTTACTGGTAGACTTGCTTTTATCACGAAAACTATCACAATTATGATTAATTTCTTCCTAAAAATATACTTACATTTAAAGTTTTTTTTTATTGACACTGGAAATTAATCGAAAGTAAACTTATTCTTTTTCATGTCAAATTACATGTTATTGTTATTCCGTTTGATATCGCATGCCCTATAAATTAGAGACTCTTTGAAATTAAAAGGTTGTTTTAATTAAAGAACAACAAATCCTTAGGATATCTAAATAGTAGTTTATGCAACAGTGATATAATAAGGGTTCTTAAAATTCAAGGGTCGAAGTTACAAAACGAGACGTAGTCGAGTTTTGTAAAAAAAGACCCGAGAATTTTAAGAACCAATTATGAGCTGTTGCATACATTACTTTTTCTATGACAGCTGCAGCAAAAAAAAAAAAAAAAAAAGTCGAGTTTTGTAAAAAAAGACCCGAGAATTTTAAGAACCAATTATGAGCTGTTGCATACATTACTTTTTCTATGACAGCTGCAGCAAAAAAAAAAAAAAAAAAAAAAAAAAAAAAAAAAAAAAAAAAAGAGTTATTATTAAAAACAAGAGTTATTATTAAAAAAAAAGAGTTATTATTAAAAAAAAGAGTTATTATTAAAAAAAAAGAGTTATTATTTAAAAAAAAATGAGTTATTATTTAAAAAAAAAAAGAGTTATTATTGTAAATGAAAACATACCTCTTTCAATCAAGATGATCGGAACTTGTATCTTTAAAAAAAATAAAGCAGTTGTATTATACTCATAAGATGACTGCTAGCAGTCATCTTATGAGCCTATAGACAAAGCATTCAAATGACATTGCTTTAGATATCACTGTCAGTCATTTAATTGACACATTTAAGTGCTGGAGTAGAAAAACGTAATTATATAGAAATTGACTAAATTAAAGGTAGGACAAAAAATAAACAAATGACACCTACTACCTACTTAAGCATTTAAATAACTATGTAATAGTGTAATATGTAACATATATGTTATAATTTATACCTAACTATATAATTTGTAAAAGATACAAAGGTATTGTATGTGCCTGACAATTAGGATATTCGCAAAATTGTAGACCATACATTTTCTGCGTGGTCCCTTTCCAATAATTTCTTCTTGGCTCTATTTTTAGAGAAAATGAAAAGCACACCGACAACCAATATAGGCTATAATGACCTGCCAAAGGAATCCATAAAAATACCGTTCTAGTTTCTAAGCGGCCAGACTCAAACGCGGAACGGGGCACAGACATTTTTTCCATAGTTCTGTTAAACCTTTTATCGGCAACCATCGACAACGCTCCGAACCTTTTGAAATTTCCGCCTTCAAATTTCGAATCCTGATTCTTTTTAAACGCCGCCGGCCAGTATTTGACAGTTTTACCAGGATTAGAAAAAATCGACAAAGGATTTGGCTTGGGAGAGGGACGCGTGGTTATTACTTTTGAAACGTTGTAGGTATTTATTATTTATATTTTTATCACAAATTGTACCTTGTGTTATTATTAGTAAGTTACAAATTGGAATAAAGCGTCTATCTGGGATTTCGAAAGATATTATATCCTTTGGTCAGCGTGGTGAGTACTGTTACGAACAAAAGCGTATTATAGTACTTGGTGTTATTTTAGGTACCTAACAACTGTGATGTTAGGGAAGGGAATAGGGAGGGACACTTAATCTCTTGGCAATATTTTTGCTAAAATTCTAGTATGAACATGAACCGTGAGAATTCCATATGGGATTAAAATTCTATTTGATGATATAAGATTGTATGCGTGTTTTTGAACGTTATAGTGATCGTTAGACGTGTGGTACCTAATAAGTAGTAGTCTGTAAGAGCGTGAGATTACCTAAGTTCGTGGTTCATAATTCGTAAACGAATGACTCTTAACGTAATAGCGTCATTGGGTTCTTACTTACTTACTTGGCTGATGTCCCAAAATGAGGCCTCCAACACAAGAGCACGCCACTTTGCTCGGTCCAGAGCCATCGGTATCACGCCAGCTTTCGCCGACGCTGAGCTCACGAACATCTGCCTAACTACTACAATTTAGGGCTATCCCAAACTAGAGCGTCTTTTGATCATCGACGTCAAGTCAGCGCTATGAAAAAAATAGCGTCGCTGCGCAATTGCGCCAACGCCGCGTCGAGCAGACGCAGACGCTCGGGACTCTCGGGAGATGCTAGTGTGGGGAGGCCCTTAGCGAACCGAAATGAAATGGAAATGTTATTTATTTTAGAAGTATGTATGTACTTACCTACACAATCGAATTGTTCGTTTTCTTTAAGATGACCAAATTTAGGAGAGTGGGAATGGGAAGAAACAGTAAGTAAGTAATACATATGTACATATACTTAATGTAAAAGGAACCTTGTGTCTGTCTGTAAGTACTACTCATTTATTTTGCGACATCACCGAGATAAGATCGCTAGTAGGCGAAACCACGGCATGCAGCGGCCTGAACTACCGCGAACACCCAAGTTAGCAAATTGCGGGCATCTTTCTCTTTTACTCCAATTAAGGCGTAATTGGAGTGACAGAGAAAGATGCTCGTAATTTGCGAAATTCGGTATTCGCGGTAGACTCGCTGTAGACAGGCGGCCATATTAAAAACAAGCCGTATTCCCTCTAAATAAGACCTGACTTAACTGCACAAGGTTTGCCGATGGGAGGGCAGGCGACCGCGATAAAAATCAATATCAGCCATTATTAACCCTATTCTATAAAACATAAAGTCTTAAACCACTGCACGGTTATCGCGGTTCTCAGCTAGTTTGCCTAGTTTAGCAAACGTGTGTGGATCCTTCCTTACACCAATTTCTCCTTCCATTATGGTAAACGAATTTAAACTCTAAAACTTTCGTATTAAGAAGTACTAACGTGGCATAATCAAGTTTCCTTGGGCAATTTTACAAAATAATAAAAGACAAACGAAAAGAAACTGTAATTTGTATGGAATAAGGGTTAGGTCGTGTGCATAATTAGTTGTGTGCTCTTGGGAACGAAGAAAATTATTTAATTAGAAACATTGAGAAGAATGTAGGCATGGGATGGTTTGATTTCAGCCTGCAATCTTGGATCAATTGATTTCATCGTGCTTACGGAAATACGCAAGACATTTTTTTCGTCTATATTGTGATATGAATAATGAATTGGCGGGGGCACTGCCGTGCCCCCAGATATACTAGTGATATTATTCATGTCATATTCCTGAAACTTGTGACATGTATGAATATGGAATATCGCGCCTTGACCTACTGGCAAAGATGGCTTGCCAGACTTGCCAGAGTATAAAAACTGACAGAGCTAGGTACATAAATATCATAATTATTATAGGTATGTTTATGTTACACCATGACTACCATGAGACCTTATTGTTTATAGGATAACAATACATAGTTTTTATAGCGGCATGTTGCCTACGGCTGTATTATGTTTGCGATCGAGACCCAATGAAATGAATGATAGATGTTGGAGGATCCGAAAGAATGCCGAAGTCATTGACTTATATCTCAGGATTCTCAGGACTGGCCTTAGGTGCACTAAAAACGGTACTAGTTCAACGGTGTCACTCATGAATTCGAGCCAATCGTACAGTCTAACGCAACTAGTTGCGACCAATCGCGCGCGTAATGCGAACTCATCAACCAATCGCGTTGTAGCGGTGTCACACCGGTGTACTGACCCCATTCATGCCCCATTCTTATTGCCCGTAAGGCCAGTCCTGAGATATATATATGTCACCGTAAAATTGTAAACACTCGTCATAGGTATTATAATCTCGCTAGTTACATTATAAACTGACGGTAGGGAGATTATAATCTAACCTAACCTAACCTACGTTAGATTATAAACTAACGGGTTCACAATCTTACGGTGTCATATACGTCAATCACATATGTAACATATATACGCCAGCAAATAAGAAACGTGTCCGGCAGTTTAGCACTGTTCGCTCTTCGCCGGCGCCGTTTTTGACCATTTTAACGCTGTTTCTACACTATAATTGAAAATAATTAGTTTTACACGTAATAAGCAAAATGGTTGTGGCTTCTAAAGTTATTTGGAGTTTTAATTATATAGGTACTTATTCGGTTCATGGCGTATTCAAATTTCAAATAATTACATAATTCACTTCATGCTTGGTTTTCTAACGTTTTTAACCGACTTCCAAATCTAAAAGGAGGATAGGAGGAGGAGGAGGTTATCAATTCGGTTGTATGTTTTTTTTTTTTAATTTTTTTTATTTTTTTTTTATGTTTGTTACTCCATATCTCCGTCATTGCTGGACCGATTTTGAATTTTTTTTTTTTTATTGTAAGTATATGCATACAGATTGGTCCCGTTTTTGTCAAAACCCAGTTCTGATGATGGGATCCATGAGGAATCGAGGGAACTCCTCAAATCTTAAAGGCATACATATAGTGATTTTTGTGTTTTTATCAACAAATCAAGCATATACATTCAGAAACGTGACATTTGATGAAGTGGAACTGCTGATGATGATCAGAACAGAACTCTTCAACGACGCATAGTTCATGTTTGGCGATTTGTCCTCTTCGTTATGTTTGTTAAGCAAGTTAAGTTTTTAAGCCACATTTTTGTCAAGCTCGAGTTCTGATGATGGGATCCATGAGGAATCGAGGGAACTCCTCAAATCTTAAAAGTGTGCGTATAGATAGAGATTTTTGTATTTTCATCAGAAAATCAAGCATTTTTATTAAAAACTGTCGCATTTGATGAAGTGGAACTGCTGATGATGATCAGAACAGAACTCTTCAACGACCCATAGTTCACGTTTGGCGATTCGTCCTCTTCGTTATGTTTGTTAAGCAAGTTTAGTTTTTAAGCCACATTTCTGTCAAGCTCGAGTTCTGATGATGAGATCCATAAGGAATCGAGGGAACTCCTCAAATCTTAAAGGCATACATATAGTGATTGTTGTGTTTTAATCAACAAATCAAGCATATACATTTAAAAAGTAACATTTGAGGAAGTGTACTGCTGATGATGACCAGAACGAAACTCTTTAACGACGCATAGCTCGCGTTTGGCGATTTTTTCTTTTCGTTATGTTTGTTAAGCAAGTTAGGTTTTTAAGCCATATTTATGTCAAGCTCAAGTTCTGAACATGGGATCCATGAGAAATCGAGGGAACTCCTCAAATCTTAAAGGATCACGTATATAATTTTCTGTATTTTCATCATAAAATAAAGCATTAACATTAAAAACTGTCGCATTTGATGAACTGGAACTGCTGATGATGATCAGAACAGAACTCTTCAACGACGCATAGTACATGTTTGGTGATTTCGAATTTCGATTTTGACTTGGACTGGGACCCGGACTCGGATCCAGATCCGGACTCGTACCCGGAACCGGTTCGGACCCGGACCCGGACCTGGACTCGGATTCGGACTCGGACCTGGACTAGACCCGGACTCGGACCCGGACTCGGACACAGACCCGGACCTTGACCAGGAAAACCACTATGATACCTAAACTAAATAAACCACTATAAACCTACCATAAAATGTAGGTGTAAAGTATGATGAGGCCAAACCCCTCCCGCTCAAATCCCCGTACACCGCACCGCATGCGCCGTTAAGTGGGTTAGGTTAGGTTTGAACTGCTATCCTCACAGAACCGAACAAAAGTGGGTTAGGTTAGGTTAGAACTGCGAGCCTTACAGACACGAAATGCTTCCTTTTCTACATAGCGCACCATCTACAATAATCTTTCACCGGGCCGCATAGAAGTCGGTTTTTTTTTCTTAAAAATTATTTTAATTCAATTCAATGCCGTGATCGGATTATACAGTCTATAGCTTCTTCCCGTGACTTCGTCTGCGTGAAAGGATGATAATGATGACTGATAAGAACTGTCACTACGACGGAAAAATGGTGTTCCGTTCCGGGCATTTTGGAGGCGTGCGCGGAGCCGAAGCCAACACGTAGAGGGTCTTATCCTGAGGGTCCTGGCATTCCATTACGTCACGTTTTATTATGAAAATTTTTTTTTCATACAAATTTTTGGGACATTTTATTTTATCATCAGAATTGAATATGCTAGTGATTCTGAGTTGAAAGAACCCAAAAACACCAGGATCTGTGAGAATCAGGTTTTCGATACATATTTATTTTAAAAAACGCCCATTTAACTAATTGTAAGTACATACATAGTAGATTATTTTTATGATATACATATACATGAACAGAAACTGAATATTTTGATCACTGAGTAAAATATAATTCACTACATAGTATAAAACTTATGTCGCTTCCCGCTGTCTGTTCCTATAGGTATGCTTAGATCTTTAAAACTACGCAACGGATTTTGATTTTTTTAATAGATGATTCAAGAGGAAGCTAGGTTCATGTATAATTTGTTAACCCGTGCGAAACCGGGGCGGGTCGCTAGTAAATAATATTTAAGTGTGTGCTGTACCTACCTACACCAAAATATTTTCACATAGGTAGGTACACGTGAATTTCCTTATACGTTAGTCCCGAACACGAATGTGCGCCCAGTTTTCCAGTTTTGTACCGAATAAACTCGTATCGAGTTGCACGAAACATTTTTACAGCTTTCTTTGTTTACTCTGTGGAAAGCATTTCCATCGGGCGAGCCGTCGGTATAACTGCAACAATAAGTCCCGTTGCGCAACAAGTGAGGGGTGCGAGGGACGCTCAACTGCGTCATCTCAGGTTTGTAGTTGGCTGGATTAGGGCTTCCAATACCGGGATCCCGGGATCCCGAAATACCGGGATCCCGTCTTTTTAAACGCATTTTTCAATACCGGTATTTTTAAAGGCAATACCGGGATCCCGGTATTTTATAAAACGAGGGAAATGCGCAGTATAAACCATTTAAATCCATTATTCGGCTGTATCAAAAAGCTTACTAAACGTCAGACGCATCTAGAGTTGGACCGGGAAGGGTCTGCAGCGATTTTGATGGCACGCGCAGTGCAAGTGTTATTTTCAAACTTCTATGAAATAATGACGAACAAATAACACTTGCACTGCGTACTGCGTATGCCGTCAAAATCGTTGCAGACTTTTCTTGGTCTAACTCTAAGTGGTCTCTAGCCCTCATTTTATTATTGAAACAAGATCGTTGCCTATGCGTCAGATAAATATTTGGAGGTTGGTGGTGGATGAATCCTGAAGTTATGTGAGTGATGAATTATGATGATAGTGACATTAACATTAACATAAGTGATTAGTTCTCATAATTTTATCAAAAAAAAAAAACGAAAGATCAAGGATAACTGTACTGTGATAATGGCAAACCAATTTTGACGGAAATTTGAAAAAAATGTTGTTTGGTTGGTTCAGTTGGACTACAAATGTGACTGGTGGTGAGGTGAAGTCAACAAATTGGATAAAATTATTGCCAACCTGGAGTGTGAAATAAATTTATTGCAGATGGCGGTATTGATTGTTTATTGTAGTAATAGCTTTTAGGACATATCTGGTACTCCAGTGAGCCTTTCTAATTCCCCTTTTTAATAAAACTATATATTTTTAAGCGATTCATATCCAATACCGGGATACCGGGATCCCGGTATTGATGAAGACAGTTTCGGTATTAATACCGGTATTGTGAGAAGTCCGGTATTTGGAAGCCCTAGGCTGGATAGAATGTTTTGTGGTTTTTACATGCTGTTTCAATACTTACTATTTTTTTTACAACCTACAATTAGGCAAAATCCAAACTCGTTACGTTTTGTGTTTTTAGAGGACATAATTTTTTTTGTCTACATAAGTAGGTATATAAACATACTTAGGACCTTAGGTATGTGGACTAAAAGATCATGTGTCTCAAAATCTCAAGCAAAAAAGATTTAGTAATATTAATTTACCTTAAATCTGCTTGATTTGCTTTTGTTTTCGTTAACGTTTCCAGGCCATTGGTTCTATTGGAAACCATCAGTACGAAATCGACACTGTTTTTCGTGTCAAGTTCATTTTGTGATATGCCTGACGGGCTAACGTCACGGTATGATAGTCTGTCATTTGTTTAGTTTTTAATGTTTGCGCAGTTCAGCTGGTATTGCGCGGCTAAAAAACAAATAGCTTGCTCACCTGGTATGACGATGAATGCCATTACATTACATTAGTATTAATTTAATTGATTAATGTGAATGTACACGTACAGTTGTTATGTAGTAATACAAAGTGTGTTTGTTTTTCAAGCCATTAAGTGGCATACAATGAATCAGCGTAGTAATTTTCCCAAACATTTTTGCATATTATTTTGCTGCCGATTTTCCTGGTCTGTTTCTTCAACATGCATAATAAGTACTTAAGTGGTGTAAAGTGTAGCCAGGCTTGATTTTATTTAAATAAAAAAACAATACAAATATAACACATTTTAACAACAGTGACAAGTACTTACGATATGATGACGACCACCGAGGATGAGACGAGAGTTTATTTATCGAATAAACTCTCGATTTTCTTACGATTTTAGTTACCTTACGTCAATATGAGGGCATATGCTATTTTAGGCATTACAAAAAGCTCGCATTGTTTATCTTTAATTGTTTATATTGCATCAATTTTAAATAAACAATTTAATAAGACAGATTGTACCTTTCGAAAATCGACATTAAAAGCGGCCATGAAAACCACAATTCCACCAATAAACCTCACTTGAAAACAAACTGAACAGTAGACCATTTTTTGAATAATTCCAAATTACACTTACATATAGCTGGTCAAGCAAATCTTATCAGTAGAAAAAGGCGCGAAATTCAATTTTTTTATGGGACGATATCCGTTCGCGCCTACATTTTTCTACTGACAAGATCTGCTTGACCAACAAATTTACCTATATATATTATTTAAATAAATAACTATAATAGCCCATATTACCAATCACCTTTCCGCTAAGTACACAAAAAATAAGCATTTATGTTTCCGGGAGGTCTTTACCGCCATCAAAAACCTCGCCACACCAAATTGAGCACCCCCAACAAGATACATGACAATCCTGCAAAACTCGCACTTTGTGCACGTTTTGGCGCCAACGTAAGCCACAACTCTGCGCCACAAATCCGAGAGAATGAAAAATGATCCGTTTATTGAGTATCTGTGGTAAATGGTAATAAAGTCTGTGGCTTCGTGTTTTTTTTTTATTGTTGAGGAGTTCAAATGCTGGTTCAAATTGAAATTTGTCATAACATAACTGTCATGGGCTATTACCGCGAAAATCGAAGTTCGCAAATTGCGGGCATTTTTCTCTGTCACTCTAATTACAACTTCATTTGAGTAAAAGAGAAAGATCCCCGCAATTTGCGAATTTTGTTTTTCGCGGTAGCCCCTCTGTATCGCGCTCTCTTGCATAAGAAAAAACTAACCACTCGGAAATATACAAAACCGAGTCAGATTACTCAGTTTAGACATCATTTAGTATTTTGTACTTAAATACACACTTAGATAAATGCTGTTTAGAACTTAATAAGTACAGTTAGAGTTAGACCAAGCTAAGTTGGCACCGATTTTGATAGCACAGACTGTGCGAGTGTTACTTTTTAAAGGTAACACTTGCACAGTCTGTGCTATCAAAATCGGTGCCAACTTAGCTTGACCTAACTCTAGTACAAAATGTAGTAAATAAGCTTTACATGTCCGCCATATTTCCATATCAGTAAATCACGATCGAGAATCGGTTGAGAAATGTGATCTGAGGGCCTACCGCGAACACCGAAGTTTGAAAATTGCATCTCTAACTACGCCTTGATTGAAATAAAAGAGAAAAGAGAACTCTAGTAGAGAATATAATAGCATTTTTGGCAAAGCTGAAAACGGAGATCTTCTCTCTCGGTCGGGCAATAACGTAATGGCTCCTCTACACCACAGAACATATTAAAGAGGTTAGAACGGCTATCGCGCGCAGTTAGTATCGGAACCGGTGTACGGTGTCGCCGCTCGTTCCTCTACACATTTACTAACACTCGCGCAACGGTAGTAAAAACTTGTGTGCCTGGTGAATGGATACGCCTCCTTTAGACAGATTTGATGTCTGGCTTCTTAATCTGAACGTTATTGTGGCGCAAACGGCATGTTTACGTTTTTCGGTCAACGCGGGCGAGTATTAGCATGCGAGCGTTTGCTCATAACTGGCGGCGACACGTACCCTGCTCGCATCGCCATTCTAACTTGTTCTGTGCTCTACACGATGGGCCAACGCCGGACACTCCAAGGGAGACGCATTTATGGGAGCAAGTGATATTGCTATCTCATTCTACCGCATGGCTGCGTCCCTTGCAGTGGCCGGCGTTGGCCCATCGTGTAGAGGAGCCATAAAATCATGATTTTTATTTAAATTAAATGATTACATTGATATTCTTGATCCTCATTGGACAAAAAAATGCCGTTAAATGTAGTAGGTACCTACCAATAATTGAGTAGGTACCTTTAGTACTACCTGGCTACAACAATACCACTTATCTAAACAATAATAATATAATCGTTATTGTTATTGCTTTTATTCTAACAAAAACTTAACAGTTGTTAATTTTGTTGCTCCTAACCTACAATCAGTATCGAAAACAATCAATTTCGCAATTAAATCCATAGAAAATTTCACGCAAAGTTTAAAAAAGTTAAAAACTGTTTATACATATGATTAATCCAACCTGCACAAAACCTGGCTCGGGGGTATGTTTAAAATTGAACGCAACCTAACATTAAGTAAAATTGCGCTCAGGTATAAACTAAGAAATTCACATAGAAAAGAACAAGCTTAACTTTACCAGTGACGAAATCTGTAACTAACGCGATCGCATACTGTTTTGAAGGAATGTTTAGGAGTTAGCGCTGTTTTTAACTGCACGGTTGAGTTTGTGCGTCCATAGACAGCGGGTGTAAAAAGGACCGCTTTTCTAAGAATTTTGCCTTTGCTAGCCATTATGAAAGCTCTTTTTTATCTGTGGAGCGTTTTTCGTTTGTTTTTACTTGTTACTCTATTGTAGACCGTAAGTGGACCACGATAAGGCTTTATTTAGCCTACCCTAACTTATTATTTCTTTCCTAGGTAAGGCAGCTTTAAAATCTTGAATGAAGAAATATTATATTTATTTTTATTCTTATCTCTTTTGCTAATAAAGGTAATGTATAACATGCATTTGGGTTTAGAAAAATAGCGTTTGACAGGGTAACACGTACACACTACCGACACTACGCTATTATTTTTTTAAACCTCTACATAATATCTTCATCCTACTTAGAGTAGTACTTTAACTGCCCAAGCATTTTTTTGGAATTTTAGGATTTTGCTCGATGCTCCTCAGTTACAGACACTTTTAATCCGGTTTTGGAATTCCTTGGCAGAAACCACGTCAATATTTGGTTGTAACATAGAGTCGTAGTCTGTCTAACTAATCTAACTGCACTGACTTATCAAACGACAGAGTATGCTGGAACTACTGGTTAAGACTCCAGTCCTTTGAGTCCTCTGTTTAAAGACTCGACTCAGTTATGCAGACTCTAATAATTAAGTCAAAACTTGAGTTTTATTCAACTTGTTATCCACCTGAGTCTTTTGTAGAGACTCGAGTCCTGTTCATAGTACTCGAAAAAAGACTCGACTCGGCACTCAAAAATAAGACTCGAAATTTTTTTAAGCACAGATTCTGCTAAAAACGAATGTAGTTCTTCAATCGAGTTCCTATCAACAATGTGGAACGTTACATTAAATTTAAATGGCATAAATAAACAGATAGAGCCACCCATAAAAATCTACGATGTCACTGAAATTAGTCCGTAGACTTCCTAACCATAGATTATTAAAAAGTTGCTCTAATATTATGCAGCTTTACCTTACCTTAGTTAGGGCATAATGATTAAATTGCCACGGCCTAGTATATAATTTTGCATGCAAAAGACGCCATAGTATTAATGCAAGTTCCATTTTACCGTGTATCAATAAATAGTGCATGAATATTATATTTTTATAATGAACAAATTAACTAGGCGCATGTCCACATTTAAATATGAAACTAGCAGTCATGCGAAGTTAATTTCAGTCTGAACTTTCCGCCCATGGAACACCTATAAGCAAAGCATATGTAAGTACCGACCTACATCTAACCCTATAAGTTCGTTTTTTTAGCATTAGAAAGAACTTGAAAGAAGGTAAGCGATTTTGACATGTCTTTTAATTGAAAAACACTTTTTAAAAATCAATAACTATTACTTATGAAAGCAGAAGACTATAGAAGATTGTATTAGATTCATAATTGTTACATATTTACCGTAACTTATTTTTAAAATGTGTTTTTCAATTAAAAGACACATCAAGATTGTTTACCTTATTTCTAATGCTAAAAAAAACGAACTATAAGAGGGCTAGGGGTAAGGTACCTACCTAGTAGAGTTAAACAAAAGCAAAAATTTGGTTATTAAATGTCAGTTTTTATGTAGCTGAGTTTACATAATGGAAAAACAAGTTTGTACAGTCAAGTGTAAAAATATGGGTGAAACATGGGTGAAACGATTTTGTTGAATTTTTGTGAATGTACGTCAGACAACGCCATCTATATTCCACTAGCAAAATTAAATTCCGTCGGTAAAGCAGCGCTCAATTGGCAAGTGGCGCTTGCTCTGTTTTACCGACCGAGCAATGACGAGCTGTCATGGCGAACCGTGGTGTACGTTTTCGTGCAAGATAAAACAAAAATAATGATTCCTATTAGGAATATCTTAAATAAGTGCTTGAAGAACTGCTGTGGTTACTCTAAAGTATCATGATTAACGTGTGCTAGTTATAATTAGACTTAAGTTAGTGAAAATGGACAAGAAAAATGCGATTCGGAGAGCCAAAAGGCCTTCTAAGGTTCTTGAAGAAAACTATTGGGATTGCAGCGTTTGCACGTACAGGAACAATGCAGAAGCCTTCAAGTGCTCGATGTGTGACGTCAGGAAAGGTAACTATGATAGAAAGATAGCACTGATAGCAGTGTTATTTGCCCTTTGTCCTTAAAGTCCTTTTGTGAGTTAACGACCTGTAGGTTCAACATTTCTGTGCATTATCGAGCCACGTATGAGAATTTTTGCGGTTTTTGCGTCAACCGCAAAGCAGATTCGTCTCTGATGCTATGATATATCGAAATTCTTTGATGTGAAGTTAACCTGAATGTTGTACCTACTTGGAATTGGAATATCGATTAAAGTTTTGTCTGAGGTGTCTAATGTCTATCTAGTCCTAAGAAGTTCGTACAATGGAACACACAGCATCTATGTGTACGTAGATGTACTAAGGCCTATTCTAATTCCTAAGGCTAGGTACCTGCAAAAAAAAGACATGTATGAATTTGTACCGAACTCATTTTGTTTTAAACTCACACATTTATACGTACAAACAAAAATCTATTTTATTTCACAAAAGTTTACTTTTCCTCCTAATTTCAACTTGCACTTAAATTTTATGTCGCATAAAATGCACCGATATCGGTAATGTAAACAAATTCCCTCGTAAATTTAGTTCTGAAATCGGCCGGCATATCGAGTGGCGCCAACATCGCGTATAACCCGACTAAATTAAAATGCTGTTAGTTGTATTGGCGGATCTGTATGAACACGTGTTTTTAATTTGGTCGGGTGCGTAATGCATTCATTGACCCCGGGTGACGTTTCGCAGGTAATGTAGGACACAAGTTCACGTATGCACTTGTTAGTTTTATTTGATCAGTACGGTTACCATCAGTTTGTCACTGACATAAACGCCGTCGAGAACGTAATTTACTCTCTATACATCTCGTTTGCACTAATATGCGAGTGCGAGCGAGATGTATAGAAAGTAAATTACGTTCTCGACGGCGTTTATGTCAGTGAAAAACTGATGGTAACCGTACAGACTTCGGAGCGAGTCAAGTCAAGGTAGCGTTAGTATTATTATTTCTATCTATGTATTTGACTAAACAGATATTTTTTTATCTGACCTGGAAACCTTTTTAAGCCACTTTTTTTCTAAGAAAAATTGATTGGGACGGCTCGGCTGTAATTTTATTTACCTATAACATTTATAACAAATTTTAATGTCTTTTTTACGATTGTTACATGCAGAATGTATAATATGCAGACGTTTTTACTACCTTTTAGACTTCTTCTTCTTCCTCGCGTTGTCCCGGCATTTTGGCCACGGCTCATGGGAGTCTGGGGTCCGCTTGGCAACTAATCCCAGTAATTGGCGTGGGCACTAGTTTTTACGAAAGCGACTGCCATCTGACCTTCCAACCCAGAGGGTAAACTAGGCCCGTATTGGGATTAGTCAGGTTTCCTCACGATGTTTTCCTTCACCGAAAAGCGACTGGTAAATATCAAATGATATTTCGTACATAAGTTCCGAAAAACTCATTGGTACGAGCCGGGGTTCGAACCCGCGACCTCCGGATTGCAAGTCGCATGCTCTTACCGCTAGGCCACCAGCGCTACCTTTTAGACCTGTTTAGGTAAGTAGTAAGGTATAGGTACCTAGGGGCTATTCATAAATTACGTCATTTCAAATTAGGGGGGGGGGGGTCTTGACATTGGATGATGTCATTCTAAACATGATTTTTGGATGATTTTAGGGGGGGGGGGGGTCGAAAATCGTCAAAAATAGATGACGTAATTTATGGACTGCCCCCTAACTCTGGTCTCATCATTTTATTGATTCTAGCCAGCTTCGTATAGCGAGAGCAGATAAATCTGTGCTGAGATCTTAAATTTCGGTTCAGTTTTACTATAGTTTCGGCGGAAACCAAACCTTCGGCCGAAACATGATTTTCTAGGTATGTACATAATCATATGCCCAATACTGCTGAAACCGAAACTTCGATCAGACACTAGGTATCTTAAATTACCTAGTATTTTTTTCAACCGGTGTCCTATACAAAGTACTTAAACATTAAGATCGAGGTAAAGCGCAACTATGAATAGGTATACCTAATTCACTGTGCTGTAGGTACAGAACAAACCTACCTACCTTATTAGAATGATCGCGTGCTAACAGTAATAATCAGATACAATAGTACTTCTCTACCCGTGACCTATATAAAGAACTAAAACACCGGGATGGCGGTATTGCGCTTTTATGTACGATACCTAATTCACTGCTCAGAAGGTTTGAGTAGAACTTCCCACAAAAGTACTCGGGAAAAATGTTAGATAAACTTGACGTGGTATGTTCAGGCACGTCAACCCGAAAGCCGCGCATCAACCCGGCGCTGGTGGCGGCGCAGGCGGCCGGCACCGCCCCCACCAGCTCGCAGAAGAGACCTCGCTCCGCCAACTCGCTCAAAAAGAAGCGGCGACCCCCTCGCCTCAGCAACGTCGACCGCAGCTCCGCGCAGACCAGAGAGGTACATACTGGCTATACTTGCCCGTAGTCAGGCGGCACCGCTCCCACCAACTCACAGAAGAGACCTCGCTCCGCCAACTCGTTTAAAAAAGAAGCGGCGACTAGGGAGTCGCCGCTTCTTTTCGTGCGGTCGACGTTGCTGAGGCGAGGGCGCCTCAGCAACGTCGACCGCAGCTTCGCGCAGACCAGAGAGGTACATACTGTCTATACTTGCCCGTAGTCAGGCAGCACCGCCCCACCAGCTCGCAGAAGAGACCTCGCTCCGCCAACTCGCTCAAAAAGAAGCGGCGATCCCCTCGGCTCTGCAACGTCGACCGCAGCTCCGCGCAGACCAGAGAGGTACATCTGTCTATACTTGCCCGTAGTCAGGCGGCAACGCCCACACCCGCTCACAGAAAAGACCTCGCTCCGCCAACTCGCTCAAAAAGAAGCGGCGACCCCCTCGCCTCAGCAACGTCGACCGCAGCTCCGCGCAGACCAGAGATATACATTGCATACTGGCTATACTTGCCCGTAGTCAGGCGGCACCGCCCCCAAGTTCAAAGAAGAGATCTCGCTCCGCCAACTCGCTCAAAAAGAAGCGGCGACCCCCTCGCCTCAGCAACGTCGACCGCAGCTCCGCGCAGACCAGAGAGGTACATACTGTCTATACTTGCCCGTAGTCAGGCGGCACCGCCCCCACCAGCTCGCAGAAGCGACCTCGCTCTGCCAACTCGCTCAAAAAGAAGCGGCGACCCCCTCGCCTCAGCAACGTCGACCGCAGCTCCGCGCAGACCAGAGAGGTACATACTGTCTATACGCCCTCATATATACGCCCTATACGCCATACGGCATACCGTCCTCAAACTCACAAAAAGAAGCCGTGACCCTCCCGCCTTAGCAACATTTACCGCATGCTCCGCTCAGACCCGAACAGTGGATTCGTTGTTATGGGCTCTGGTTTCCCCAAACTTAAATATCACTATCAGGCCATGGTGTGTGGTAACTAAGGCCAATACGATACCTGTTTTTAAATAATTTTATTTTTTTAAATCCATATAAAAACCACTGTACAGATATTACCAATAAGGAAATCCACACGTCTGAACTATCAAGATATCCTACGAAAACGAGTGTTACAATATATTCTCTCCCACCAGGTAACAGTAAGCGGCGTAACTGTGGTCATTACAGAATACAAGCCCAAGAAATCAGTGTCCAGTAGCTCCAGTGACGTGGAATCCTCCAACGACGCGCGTCCGTGATATCCAGGTCACTTCCAAAAGGTTTGGCTGCTGTTGGTACTATTATTTTTTGTGCTTAAATAGTTGTCAGTGGAAAATATCTGATACCATACCCGAAAGCTGTATGTACTACGTGTAGTACAAATTCGTAGCTCTCATGAAATAAATTGTACCTACTTCTGTTCAGGCAAGTTCGAATTACAAATATGAAACGAGAAAATATGCCTATTGTACTTGCGTGGATTACATTTTCGTTTTTTGTGTTGAATTTTTAAAATCAACTTTGGTTTTCCGAGACTCCGAGTTTATGAATTTTGAATGACAATTATTTTCTGTTAGTATCTCCGATTACTATTCATTAATGAGCAGTAGGTGCACATATGTGACATATGACATAACATGTAAGTATGTCATACATTTTTATGAGCAAATTTAAAGAATCGTAACGGAAAAGCATCACGATCTCAGAAAAAGAAGCATAGTAGCATACTTACATGTAAATGAAAAATTGTGTACACTAGTTCCTTACATTTCTCTTGTAAACCTCCAAGGCCCTATGAGTCATGATTCAACACGCTGAACGAGGAATCCCATACACATAGACTATGTCTAAGTATCCCCAGACGTATTTCCAGTTCGCTGTTCCGTAGGAAATATTGCAAAAGTGTCTACTACTCGTACTTTCTTAGCTTTTATATCCGGCGTCGGTGTTATTTATAAAATACAAAATAGAGCTTTTATAGTCAACTACGTCTAATAATAGGTAGGATCTTTTATCGTGAATATGAAATTTGCGAAGATGTAAATTTATGTATTGACGATTTTTAGTTTTCCATAATATGTACTTTATAAAGTACATTTGGTTTGGTCGAACAAATTGAAAATTGGCACAAAGTTGCGGAGGCTTTGAAATTCTCTTTACGTAGATGTATAACTGTAAGTTATATTTATAAAGCTAAACATAAATGTTATTTTTCTAGTAAGTTGAATTTTCATAGTGTTTCACCTAAAAGTGGCGAATCAGCGTTTTTAAAATGTTTGTACATAATTTAGTAACTCAAACGCCGTTCACTTTCTTAATGTTACTATTTTAATGACACTATGTGGATATCACAAATGTTTTTTTTTTGTTGTGAAAAAAATCTCAATTGTTTTTTTATTCATTAAAACTTGGTAACAAAATAGGAAAGATAACGGCGGCGGCGGCGGTTAGCTATACTAAATGTGTGCAAACTATTGTAGGAATGCTCAAATGAATTTATAGAATGTAATTAAGAATCGCGACGTGGGAAGTGTAAATATTGGAAAGACCAGCATGGTCACTGCCACAATGTAATATAATCGATTTGGACTATTTGTAGTCACTGGTGAAAAGTGAGGCTGTCAGTATCGACCCATCTGTCAAATTGACAGTTGATGAATAATTTTATTTTACAATCCTACGTAAACGGAATTGTTCTTCATAAGGGACAAAAAGGCAAAACCATTGAGCGATCATAAACATGCTTTAAATAATCGAGGATCGGCAAATACCTGTGCGTGTGCATATTTCTTTTTGCATTGGCAATTGAATGCAGCCTCTCCTTTATTCAAAACCCCCAACCATAACAGGGTCGATCGTTCAGAAAATATAATTGAGAAAGTAGTTGTTTGTATAATGTGTATGTAATCACTCAATTGATCTGACAGTTTTGACCGATCATTTTGGAAGAAATACATGAAGCAAATTGACGGTCGATGTTGATAAGAATAGTTATACATATTTTCTTTGGTATTTTCCATGAAATCTACGTATTTAATGCTGATCTCTTTTTTTATTACGGGAGGGTTTTTGTCTAAGACAAGATAATTATTTGGATAAACTCTACATTTGTCACATGATTTCTAACATGATGTATCGTTTTTTTAATTTTTTGTTCATTCATGTTACTCGTGTATTCATGTACAATCACATTGTACCAACGCAACGTTTATTTTCACGAGGAGATGAGACGTGTACTTGGAAGTTGGAATATGTATAGGCTTATTAAAAATGAATTGCCATATCAGCAATTATTTTAAATGAATGTCATTAAAATACGCACAATTGAATTAAACTGTTGATACATGTTATCACAAAATTAATTAATTGATATTAAATTAATAAAAATGTAATTTATATTTTTTAAACATATAATGCATCACTCGACAATTTGTACATTATTTATGTAATATTTTTTATTGGCATGTGTATAATTGGTCTTTAAAAATAATAAATTTATCACTTAGTAGGCAGAGCAGCATTGCTAATATGTACTATTTTTATTTACTAGACCGTCGATGTCGCAGAGGACATTAATGTATTTTTTTTATATAATGAATAACATTTATATTTTGCTGTCATATTGTAACCTTTTTAAAGACCAATAAACAGTACCAAGACGTTTTAGATTTATATAAGTTTTGCTGTTGTTCTGATGCCTTGATTTATTAATAAAAACAGAACTGAATGTGTTTTAAGCATATGACAATTAAAAAATCTAGGCAAATAGATTCTATAATACCACACATTGTATAGCAATTAGATGCAGTTTCGTGTGTAATAGATCATTTGTTTTGTGATTTAAATTATTAAGGTCTTTAGGGATCTAGGATTCTTCTGGGTATTATTTCCGAACTACATTTTCTGCAGTTTTCCTTTATCCCATTATTATTTTTAATGCCTAGCTAAAATAAGTTACCAAAAATCTGTTTTCTGTATTCCTTGCGTTTTTTTAAGTATTTATTTTAGCTATAAGTCGTATAATTTTCCTTAGTTTTAGAGTATTCGTTATGTATTTTATGAAATTGTAGTAACTACTATAGGTAGGTACCCAATAACGCAAAAACGTATTTTCTAACTATCCATTTTAGTACATGGAATTTAATATCATTAATTTGCGAAATTTTTTTTACTCTAAGATTCACACAAATTCTTAACGACCGCAGATTTTATTTCCCGATTGCCAATGGATTGACCGTACGTAAGTAAAATTTGTAAATAGATTTGTTTCCTTTGCGCTCACACCCACATCCAATAAAGGGAGGTAAAGAATTTTATTACAATTATTTGTTTCATTTTCAATCTTTTATGCCCTGGAGTCGATACAAGTGTTTCAAGGCTTAAATCGGCAAACTGTAATTTGCAATACCAATTGTTGTCTTATGGTTTAACTTCAGGAGAACAAAAAAACCTACGTGTTTCGTTCATTCTCAGAGATATGTTATAGTAATTAATCATAGTAGTAATTTTGGTACCAATTAATTTATTATCATTTTATTTAACCACATGACCACATAACCACAGTTTCTAAAATAACATTTACTTTATATTCATGTTCTTCTAGTAGGACAATACAAAAATCAGAAAAACCAGAAATACATATAAATAAATTTATAAATTTATAAATTTTGTGTTAAACTGAAAAATATACATGCACAATATTTTTTCACCATCATCAATATCATCCAGCAAAATACGTCGCATGCAAGGTTAGTCTGTAACTCTGCTCATGGCCGCTCTAATCTGCTAGGGATTTGTTAAGAATTATTTTGTTTCTTGTCTATACAGGACAGGGCATGATTTAGAGGTTATTTCGAGAAGGTCAACTAAAAACTACTTTTACAGTTACCATCAGATCGGTCGGCAAGGTGCCCACAAATATCTTAACACGCATATATTGTGAAAAGTTGTGAAGGCGCTAGAGTGCGTGTTCAGAAAGTTCAGATATTATTGAGCACCTCGGCCGCCCCGATATTTCTGTTGACTATACATCAGCTTGACTTAATGACCATTTTGTATTGTTTTATATGTGTCTAATGTGTCCAAATTGTCAAATCCATCGCTGAGTGGTGTTCTCAATCGTCCTTTCTGTTCCTGAAAGTAAGATTTGGGCGGTCTAAGTAAGCCACAAAGAAAAAAGTTCTTATTGCCTGTGTATGACCCATTGGTATTGGAAAATTAGCTTTGTCTATGGTTTGTATTCGCTACAGATAACTTATTTTTGTACGAATAGCGTAGTGGCTCCGGTTTCGATACATCAGTTAACCTATTTGTATGTAGAGTAATGTTAATTATTTCTAAGTATGTATCGATGTACGGTCCTGTATATAAAGATGTGGAATTTATTGTGAATTGTTTTATTTTTCACAATCAACAAAATTGCCCGTTGAATTTGAAATCAATTGAATTTCTTTTGTTTTGAACTCGAACGAAACAAAAGAAATTTAACTCTGTTCCATGAAGTAATTAGTACCTACTACGGGGAGAACACTGGGCCTTACAAGGAAAAAACCGGCCAAGTGCGAGTCGGACTCGCGCACGGAGGGTTCCGCACCATCAACAAAAAATAGAGCAAAACAAGCAAAAAAACGGTCACCCATCCAAGTACTGACCCCGCCCGACGTTGCTTAACTTCGGTCAAAAATCACGTTTGTTGTATGGGAGCCCCACTTAAATCTTTATTTTATTCTGTTTTTAGTATTTGTTGTTATAGCGGCAACAGAAACACATCATCTGTGAAAATTTCAACTGTCTAGCTATCACGGTTCGTGAGATACAGCCTGGTGACAGACGGACGGACGGACAGCGGAGTCTTAGTAATAGGGTCCCGTTTTTACCCTTTGGGTACGGAACCCTAAAAATCGACGAAACTAGTTTTTTAGGGTTCCGTACCCAAAGGGTAAAAACCCTATTACTAAGACTCCTCTGTCCGTCTGTCTGTCACCAGGCTGTATCTCATGAACCGTGACAGCTAGACAGTTAAAATTTTCACAGATGATGTATTTCTGTTGCCGCTATAACAACAACAAAATAAATATACAAGTGGGGCTCCCAAGTCCCATACAACAAACGTGATTTTAGGATTTTTTGCCGTTTTTTGGGTAGGTACGGAACCTTCGTGCGCAAGTCCGACTCGCGCTTGGCGCTTTTTCTAGGTACCTCATTTGACCTGCATTCACCGATATAGGTTACCAACATGCTTACCTCCCTAAAACTTCCTTAGAATAAACACCTAAGTACCTACTCTGCACCACTAGTTTGGCACTAACATATTCGCTAGCGTGTGCGTAACTTTCTTTCTATGCAATATGCATACTTACCGCTTTTCTACCAACTATGTTTACGTAGGTATATCTAGTATAGGTACCTATATATTATAACATATCAAATATTATATATGTATAATTATGTGACATTAACTTATCCGTTTTCGTTGCCTCCCAAAGTTTTTACCACGTTGCAAATAAGCTCTACCATAGCCAGGCCTATGGAACTCTCCGCGCGAGCTCGGTTTTATACCTACGAATCTGTTCCCGTTCACGGTAGAAAAGCAAGCCAGTTGGTTGCCACACGCGCTCACGCACGCACGTCGCGTCGCCGCGCGCTCGAATATGGCAAATGTCTTCTTTACGAACAAATAACACAGCTTGTAGTGTCGATGGATGCAGAAACAACAAAATTAATAAAAAAGCCGTTATTGCTCTTCCGATAGATAGGAAAAGTATAGTATAGACATTCTCAATATAAGTACCTAGTTTATATACCTACAACGGCGTAAACACTGCGGTTGCTGCAGCTTTTAAAATGTTTCGCAGTCACTTGTCGGAATAAAACGCATAAACGGAATATTATAATAACTAATTGCAACTTATCTTACTCATGTATAGTTATTGTACGCTATGATTTTATATGGCAAGTTCTAATGCAAGTTGGACAACTAACACTTATATTTTAGGTAGGTATCTTCTATAGAATAGTTTAAGTAGGTACCTACTTATTTGTAAAATCATTTCTAAGCGTCGGCAACCCTAGCGTTGTGCTGGCGCGCGCGGCGCGTTGAAGGTCACTCCATTGTATTTTTGTGTAGGTATCAAAACGGTAGGTATTTGCGTTTTCTTTGAGAGATAAGTATCTGTTCGTAAGAACTATTATATAATCTGTGCCATAGCTTATTCTTATTTCATACCTCGCTTATGTTTCTCAGTGACATACGTTGCTGATATCGAAACTCAACTTTATCATACTTCGATAGAGCTTATCATTGCTTGTCGAAACGTCAGGTAAGTTTGTGTTACTGCACAACGCAAAATGAACCTTACTCTATTAAGATAGATTGTATTTTTGGCCTACATAGCTCTCAGGTAGGTTGGTGGTCCTACGAGTGACAACCCTGCAGGCCAGACTGACGCGGCACCGCTTTGAGCGCGGCGGCGTTTTTGTAGTGAAGGCTACGGCGCGCCGAGGTAGGGTTGACAGATTGAGATTATACCCCGTTCGACATGACAGTGCGTTTAATTCGTAGCTGTAATATTTAGTTTGCATCAAAGAGTAGTATAATATATATATGAGATTGCATGCTTCACTAAGCCTGGTCAGGCTTACAGTCCGGCGTCCTATAGGCGGGTTGTACACGAAAACGTTACGTTACGGCGGAAGGGGAGGCCAAAAACTTCGAAAATTGCGCTACGTAATATTTGAACGCCCCCCAACTTAAGTATCTATCTAAATAACTACCTAGGTATAAATATAATTTTTAACCCCCTACGCTTAATGCCAACAAAATGCAGTTTACGTCAAGAATACCTTAAATCCTTTTGGAAAAGAGCTGATACTCTTCAAACTGAAACACCGCAAGAAAACTCGCTTTCACGTAAAAAACGCATCGAAATCGGCCCATTCGTTGGAGAGCTACAATGCCACAGACATTGGCGTCAAACATAACTACACACTTTTTGCATCCGGATCAGGGATTTTGCGTATGCCGATTTTTTGACATCCGCGGACGCGGATGCGGATGTCAAGATAGGTACATGAAAAACGTCAAAAATTACATTTTAGTAATTTTTATTTCAAAAAACCGGCCAAGTGCGAGTCGGACTCGCGTTCCAAGGGTTCGGTACATTAAGTCCCACTCACGCTTGACTGCTCATTTCTAATAGGTTTTTTTGGCTAATGACTAAATTACCTAGCAGTCTAGCACTTACGCCGATGCCAAGACGTTCCTGTACCGACCTGTTCCACATCCGCATCCGCATTAAACTCCGCGTCAATTTTATGCGTATGCGGATGTTCCGCGGTTGCGGATGCGGATATTCGCAACATCCTTGATCCGGATTCCGGGGTTAAAAAGACGCACTGTGATCGAGCGAATGGCTATCAAAAGTTTCCGACTGGAGCCGCTCTTAACTTTTTGCCCGGGACGGAGGCACGCGGGCACTTTCAGGCATTTAAGGCGTCCTGGGAACTAGGAAGGAAGCTGGCAATGGAATAAACTGTGCCTATTTAAGGTTCGAGTCAGATTAAGTTCCTAAACTGTTGCTAAAAATAATTAAAGTTGCCCACAGTGGAGTAGAATTGATAGAAGAAGTCATGGAGAAATGTCTTCAGACGGTTTTAGGCATTTAAGGCGTCCCGCCCTGGAAAGGCTGGGAACTAAGAAAAGCTGGTAATGAAAAAAAAACAGTGCCCATTTAAGGTTCTAGGCAGATTAGGTTCCTAAACTGCTGCATTGCCCAGTTCAGCGTAGACCTAAAATTGAGTAACACACAGAAAATACTAAAACTAACATTAGAATTGTACTATTGGACTACTACAGTTGGGTGATTTTACGGTAGGTAAGATCAGTGTGGCTAATTCCGTCATAGGGCCTATTCCGTCCACGAGCGTATACATATTTCTTTGATTTTCAATCGTAGGAAAAAACCCATTAGCTTTTAATTGCTGAAACTAAAAGCAATCGCTGCTTTGTCGATGAATTTATCAATTTTGTTCGTTGTTCGAGAAAAACGCTAGTAGACGGAAGTGAGACGGAATTAGCCACATTGACCTTACTTAATCATTGTATCACCGATTAAGTACTCATGGTTGCTACGGATTCCAAGGTGGAGTGGAGGGCCTGTCAAGCTTTAAGGCCTCTGGTATCCGGTCTTATAAACTCATGGCAGTTGGACTAATTCCTCTAATCTAATCTCGACTAAGTAGTCATTTTGCCGAGCGCAGCGGAGTATACACGACAGCAAAAAATAATTAAGGGACCATCTTACACAAAAAGGCTGTGAATTTGAAGGTCTACTTATACTGGGAAAGAGCATATTCGATATAAAATGTTTCACGAACAAGAAGGCAAGTTTATTAGCCTTAGCCCGTTAATGCGTCGCGATAAAACACCTTACCTGCGACATTATTTTTTATAACTAACTGTAAAAAATCGCGATTAATATAAAATTGTGGAATTTCATTGCAAAGACAGGTTGGAGCCATAACTGCGGGCTGACACGCGAATGTGCGTCGTCAAAAGCGTTTATATACTTAAATAAATAAAATATTTGGCACCGTGTTTTGGTGTTTTGCTTCCGAAGTTTCCTATCACGCATTGTTGGGAAATCTACCAGGGATACTGAAGACTAATGTTGGCTTGGCCAGCGGGTGGAGTCTAACAAGATGAGGGCAGTGCATGCGTACTTGCGTAGGCCGTTAAGAAAAAACATTCTGCAATCTATTAGGATATTATTACAGACAGACAACGCAGAACCTGAAGGCTTCGGCACACAGGCGCGTTTTCCGGGCGCGGCGTGAGCGGAGCGCGCCGCTTTTACATACAAAACGCTCACGCCCCGCCCGTAAAACGCGCCTGTGTGACGAAGCCTTCATTTGAAACATAGAGGCCAATTCGACAAACGAAAAGAAAAAATCGGGATGAATGCGAATAGTCACGTGACTATTTGCATACATTATTTAAGTTTCGATTGTCGTTTTCTACCAACGATTGTCATCTTGGCTAGACCCCCAGAGCGGAGGTTCCTTTAGGCTGCAATTGCAAATACGATAAGATGATGAGAAAAGGGAAAATTTGCACGAAACAATATGAATGAGCAGAATTATTAATTCCATCAACACGATCATATCGTAACACAGGCTTCAAACGTTTGCCAAACGTTGGCGCCAACCAGCCGTAACTGCATCGTAAACGGCGCATAAAAAATACTTTTCACTTTAAGACCGCCGTAAAGGTAAGTCCGTAAACAGTTTTATGAGGTCTGCATGGTATGGTATGGTGTCGGTACGGGGTGAAATGGATTCGATTTGACCCGTCCAGCGTCAGCTTTGGCGTGAGACTTTGAAAGGTCATTGCGATTGGATTGGGATCATACGACTTACGAGTACATTTTTAGTTACAGGTAAGTAACAACAGCGGGCTCTTTCGATACATCAAGGTCACTTAGGACCAAGAGAACACTGCACATATACTGCTGCTGCTTTCCATTGTACAATTTGACCTTTTTGTGTTACACGCGGTAAACAGAGAACACATAAGCACATAACCATATTGGAAGCATTTTTTAACTCATTCCTTGGTAGAATGTTTATGGTTATGGCAATGTCGGCAATGGTGTTCACATTAGGGTTGCCAATTGCTCATCTTTTTTCCATTGAAAGGAGCTTTGGTGATGATGATGAGCGATGCTATTTGTATTTACAGGTATTCTCTACCATAGTAACATTGTTTACTATCAATTCAATGTTCTGTGAGTGCTTTTTTGCTTAAGGTCTATAAAGATTTAGTTTATTGATTATATCTCCTAATAGAATTCTTATTTCGAGAGAAAAACTCTCATTTGCATGTAAATTACATCTAGCTTCACAGATCAGATGCCATATATGTATGTATATCCTATACATATAGGTTGTACGTAGACTAATAAGTATAGGTACCCCTAGGTACCCACAATAGTTCCAGCTCCCTATATTAACACTACAGTGGATGTAATCAGGCCGGGATGAAAAATGCCGCGGCGCGGGTACTGATTGCAAAACAACATTTAACTTTAAGATATTTTATATTTTCATTCTTAGATCCTCCGTATGAATTTACAATCCACACCTGAGTTAGATAGTCTATCTAATCGCACATTTTTCAAAAAGCTTGTGGGTACGATAACAGATATGTCATTTTAATAGAATTTTGCGAGATTTTGCGTTTTGGTTACCTAATGTATATTTTATGGTGAGTGGAGATGATGTATGATGAATAAGATAAATTGCACAAAGCGATGGGACACGTTACCTGAGAGTTCTCTCAGGAGAACTTTTGGGTCATTTCTACTCAGTTTCATGGGGCCTTGGCGATTAGGTATCTAAATTAGGTAGCCTTTTGTTTTTATTTCTATTGTATAGACTGCATGATCTCTTGATCTATCAAAATGCAAAGTTTTAGCTTGTATTATTTTTCATTATGCTAGGCCGCATGTACCTAAACTTTAAAGTGTGAAATGTCCAGTTTTGCACCAGACATAGTTTTCCCTTCGCTTGCCAACGCTACAGGGGTGGATCGCAAAGGGTTGCCGTAATGAGCAGAATGAAAAATGGCCGCGCTGTGCGGGAATTTATTAAAAACTACCGCTCCCCGGCCGTGGTACTGCGGGGTCCGTTGGAAAATGTAGCAAGATGGGTTTGGTCTAGTCTACACGTAATACTTATAGTGGGTTTTCTCAGAATGTTTACCTACAGTTAGTATGCATAGTAGCGGAAAAATCAACTCGCCACTGGGGCACACCCTTTAATATTTTTATAGAGATATCTCTACCATTTGCTTTCAAAAGTTAACATATAAGTAGACATATATCTCTATTTGTAAAGCTATTAGATATTAGTAGATACTTTTAACGTGTAGTCACATCCGATACTATTGACTGTACCTACATATATGCCTAAAATCGAATGGCTACTGCTATACGATACTGCCTAGCCCGAGACTTGGAGTTACGGGCAAGAAGATAAGAATGTTATTAAATGTCTGAAAGAGTTGTGCAATCAATAAGGTCTGCAATCAGGCTCGCGTACTTAACTGTTATGACGAAAATATAAATAATCTGTAGGTAAGTTCTTTGTTGTTAGTTTTAAGGAATCCATAAAATTTCAAACGTAAATATATAGTGGTTAAATTCTATTTGGTAGCCATTTAGCAGACATTTTTCGGAGAAAGGTCAATTAGAGATGCGGTATGTTAATGTAGGTAGAATATATATTATATCTATCAGTAGCGGCACGTAGCGGGGTGTCATACTCGTACAGTTCGAAAACAATAGTCAGACATAGTTTGCAATTTTATTAAGTAAACAAACTTAGAAATAAGCTTGTAAAAATACAAACTCATCAAATAATCTGCAATAATAACAAGGTAGTTTCAAGAAAGACGTTTCCACAAAGGTTTCACCTATTTCAAATCTCTATACGTTCACCTTTATATAATTTATCTACACTTTATATAATTCTGCTATTAGTACTACCGCCATTGATGTATTTACAACCCGTTAACTTTCATATAATATTTATAGCCGACTAGATATAAATTATGCAAGCACCACGTAATATCCCCGGCGACGGCGGCGACATATAAACATGCTTTTTGACATAGTTATGGTTTTTTGTAGTTTATTTATTTCTATTCGAGCGAGTCCTTTGTCGTGTTCTTTTGAATTTATTATGTCCATTTTATAATTTATTAGATTTCGACTCATGTTTTCGTCGCGTTGACGTTATTAATAATCCTATGCAAATTTCACTCGTCTTTCACCTGCATTTTACACCGTTTGTAACTGATTTGCAAGACCGATGTGATCCCATAAGTGGACCGCGAACAAAGTTTGTGCGGTACACTAATTAGGTGAATTTCCTGTACTACCCTCAAGAGACAAAATTAAATAACTATGTGCAACTGTCGTCTGCGTTTAATTGGGTATCTCATCGGTCCTTTTTGAAATAGGTATGTCATCATCATCATCATTGGCCACAACATCTTAGGCATTACGTTTTGTCATTGTCAGTAGCCGTACCACGAATTGGCACTTGACGTTTACAGCCCATTTCGCTCGCACTGTTGTATTGGTGCGATAGAGAGGGAATGCGATCGAGTTCACGCAGTCGCTATCGTATCGTAAATGTCGAATGCCAACTCGTGGTAACCGTGCACCGGTCTCTATATGTGTAAGTGATATCATCCAAATAGGCTACTTACTACAGGAACCCCAGTTACTACCTTTATAGTAGCCATAGTAGCTACTTGTAATACGAGTATGTTTAATTAAATAATGAATGCCTGCGTGCCTGGTGGCGGTTGAAAACTTGCAAGTGGGACGAGGCCGAGGGAAATTCAACGAATCTGCATCACAATCAGCTCATTTCCATTGGATATAATTACAGTCGTAAAATCCCATCCGTTCGCATTCCGTCACCCGCGGATATTGACTAAAAATGTGCACTGAAAATTCTGAAATGGACCTACCTATTTAATAAGAATTTTAGAGTATGTGCGGAAAGAGAAGAGTCGTGAAATATATTGGGCCCCATACATTCCACGACTCTTCTCTTTCCACACATACTCTAAAAGCTTCCAAAAGTAATAGGTGTAGGTATCTACCTAAGTTTACAATTGTTTTCCCTTCAAACTCTTATAATACCTAAGCAATATCATCACTACATAGTAATAAAACAAAGTCGCTTCCCGCTGTCTGTCTGTCTGTCTGTGTCTAGTATGGTTAGATCTTTTAAACTACGCAACGGATTTTGATGCGGTTTTTAGGGTTCCGTAGCCAAATGGCAAAAAACGGAACCCTTATAGATTCGTCATGTCTGTCTGTCTGTCTGTCTGTCTGTCTGTCCGTCTGTCCGTCTGTCCGTCTGTCCGTCTGTCTGTCCGTCCGTATGTCACAGCCACTTTTCTCCGAAACTATAAGAACTATACTGTTGAAACTTGGTAAGTAGATGTATTCTGTGAACCGCATTAAGATTTTCACACAAAAATAGAAAAAAAACAATAAATTTTTGGGGTTCCCCATACTTCGAACTGAAACTCAAAATTTTTTTTTTCATCAAACCCATACGTGTGGGGTATCTATGGATAGGTCTTCAAAAATGATATTGAGGTTTCTAATATCATTTTTTTCTAAACTGAATAGTTTGCGCGAGAGACACTTCCAAAGTGGTAAAATGTGTGTGTCCCCCCCCTGTAACTTCTAAAATAAGAGAATGATAAAACTAAAAAAAATATATGATGTACATTACCATGTAAACTTCCACCGAAAATTGGTTTGAACGAGATCTAGTAAGTAGTTTTTTTTTATACGTCTTAAATCGCCTAAATACGGAACCCTTCATGGGCGAGTCCGACTCGCACTTGGCCGCTTTTTTAATAGATAGAGTGGAGGAAGAGGAAGGTTTATGTATAATTTGTAACCCGTGCGAAGCCGAGCCGGGGCGGGTCGCTAGTAATGCTAGTATATAATAAAAGTAAGTGTACAATGTGCGTGCCGCTAAAACTCAGAAATGACGAGTCCCGATACGATCAAGGAAGATTATATGGTGTGGTAGCCCTCTATCTCCTGTCCATGAAGAAGTTTCCCGTTTTTACCTGAAGCGTGTGCTTTTGAAGATATAAGGGCTGAAAGTTTCGCCCAGACCCAGACCCAAAAGCAGTCGTTTTGTTTTTGAATTTTGAACCTTAACTTAATAGACGAAAGTAATATAGGTACGCACAAAAATTTGTATCTGGTGTGGTGTCTCGGAGGCTATACATTTCTAGAACAGTCCACAACATTCGAGAGTATTCGAAAGCATTCCACAGCATCTCAGAACATTCTGAAGGTTTTCAAATACAAATACAAATAATTTATTGAGAAAAGTATAGTACAGTGGTTGCTCTTAAAGACTAATAATTTATAAAGACAAGTGATTTACAAATGCCTGAACTATTCCCTGTGTTTCAGGCAGGCAGCAAAGGACAATATTAATTATTTATTACTGTTCGGGAACATCCTAGATCGTCGTGGAACATTCCAGAACACTTTCGAATGTTCTGGAATATTCTGGACCATTCGAAGCCTTTTTGTGTACTGTCGGAGCGGAGCTACCATTGGTAGGCGTATATAAAGCAAGATCCGTCGTGAAGTTCGAATGTTCGAGAACGACCCAGAATATTCTGGAATGTTGTCGAATATTCGGATATAGCCACAACATCCCAGATCATTACGGAATATTCTAGGAACACTCGAATGTTGTGGAATACCTATGCTGGAATATTGGGGGCCATTTGATTTTTTTACAACTACCACACAATCAAATGTCAACTCTCTGAGCGAAGCCGGGTACCTCAGCTAGTTATCGAATAAATGGGCAAAGGTTAGGTTAGTATACAATTTTCAACAAATCTAATTTTAACCCTTAATTTAAATTACAGTCGTTATTTCCACATTGTTTTTGAACAGCTCGTGCCTGCGATTATATATACTCGTATTATTGATACTTAGAATGATAAAAATTCAGTTTCGCGTCTATGGTTTCGCGTGTCGAAAATGACCAACCGTCACGTCACCGATCACGATCAATGGAAAATGTCGTGTCCATGTCGAAATTTAAATTCAAAATTCGAACCCTTCCAGGAATAATTACGACAATTCCTATTTATCGTTAAAAATCGGTATTATTAAGTCCGTTGCAACAAAGACCAAATCTACTTGATCTGTGTTACTTGCGTTTTTAGACTAGTCTCGTTAAGTAAGGGAGCTCAAGTTATGTTGGATAGAATTATAGCGTGTAGAGATCGCGCGATAGGGACATATTATAAATTGGCCTGTCTGTCTGTCTGTCTGTCACTCCGCACGCGAGGCAAAAAGTTTGTAAGTGGCGGAAAAACCTGATGCGAGTGGGTTGGGGTAGAAAAAATGTTTCTAGATTTTTTTAGGTCTTGTTGAATAATTAATGATTATGTAAACATCTGTGGGTGAGCGTAGGTGTTTTGGACTTGGAATAAAAAATCGACAATGTACCTAATAATAACCTTCTTAGTAAATAACCTAGGTAACCTTACTAATAATCAAATAAGTCATATTATTATACTTTATTTCTTAAATAATTTTATTTTTACATACTCTACTACTACCTAAAGTACCTACATCCGGCTGAGATGAGATGGCTTACAATTATAGTTGGTCAAACCAAATTGTCAGTAAATATGAACAAAAAAAACTATACTCATTATTTTCTTTTGGGTGCTAGTACCCAAGTTTAGTAGTTTCTTTTGGGTAGTAGTAGTAAGACAAAGATAGTATGATTCTCTCTGTCTATGTTTGAAATGAGACAGTCCTTTGGTTGGTATGGTCATTTTTTGCCTATTTTCTTGAAAACGTAACTGCTAAACTATTTATCTTAAAATTATAAAAAATATATATAGGTACAATACAATACAAATCCTCTTTATTGCACAACCTCGGAATAAATGTACATAGAAACACAAATAATACATGAAGACAGAGGTAAACAACAGGCGGTCTTACCTCTAAAGAGCGATCTCTTTCAGACAACCTTTAGGTAGTGAAGAAATGAAAAATGATATAATTAGGAGGTGCAAAAAAAATAAATTTAAACTAGAAAGAATACCTTTAAATTTTAATATATTTGAGATTCTTACAATGAGCTCTCCAGTAGTTTCGGAGAAAATAGGCTGTGACAGACGGACGGACGGACAGACGCACGAGTGATCCTATTAGGGTTCCGTTTTTTCCTTTTGAGGTGCGGAACCCTAAAAGTACAATGATATACCTACTTAACTAAATAAATAATCGCACAGTCACGATGCAAACACGCAATTTCTCCCTTTCTGCCGATTTCCGAAACCTGGTACCCCTCGATTTCTATATCCGGCATCTGGTGGGAAAAGGGTTAAAAATAAGTAAATAAGTTTTTTCGTCAATAATATTATGTTCAGTTTTGCTCTACTTTCGACCAAAACCGAAACTTCGGCCGTACACAGTAGTGTAGTGTGTTCAGTAGAAACATAAAGTTTCGGCGTGGTTTAGGCCGAAAGGTTTAGGCAGTTTATTGGCTGAAACCGAACCTTCCACTGATACACGATGTGCCGAAAGTGAGCCGAAACCGGCCACTAATAATAACAACCGGACACAAAAGTATACAATTTACGCCTTCGAATTAGTTGGCCACTACATATTACAATATCTGGGTGACCGAGCTTCGCTTGGAAAACATATAATAACTCGGAAATGCGCGTTTTCCCAGAGATAAGACCTAGCTAGATCGATTTTTCGCCCCCGAAAACCCCTATATACCAAATTTCATCGAAATCGTTAGAGCCGTTTCCGAGATCCCCGAAATATATATATATATACTAGCTGTTGCCCGCGACTTCGTACGCGTGGATTTGTATATTGGTGGTTATAAATTCTACATTAGCTTAGAACATTATGCAGCAAAAGATAGCAGTAGGGACGGTTAATCATTTGTTAATTATTATACAACGCATGAGATTTGTCTTTCACAACCTGGCTACGAAGTTTCAAGCCCCTAACTGAATAAAATTGTTCTCGATAATCTCGATATAATCTCTCTCAACCCCCAGAAGATTTTCAAGTCCACTATTTAATAAAACCTACTACCTAACTACCTATTTACGAAGTTTGAAGTTCTTAGCTTTAAATAAAATTTGAACCCTCTACCAACTCTCAACCCCTGTTTAAACTTTTAGGGGATGAATTTTTAAAAACGCTGAAATTACTTTTCTTGTATTGTAATAATATGCCTTTATACAACGATTCAAGTCCCGCACTCCGATAAATATTTGGGTTCCATACAAATTTTCGACCCCTTCACCACCTTGGGGGATGAATTTTTAAAAACGCTGAAATTAGTTTTCTTGTTTTTTAATTTAATACCTTTTTGCAAAGTTTCAAGGTCCTAGCTTAAAATAAAATTTGCACCCCAAGACAAAGTTTCATCCCCTTTTTTACCCCCTTAGGGGTTGAATTTCCTAAAACGTCGCAATTACTTTTTTTTGTAATCGGCTATTATGCCTTTCTAAAAAGTTTCAAAGCATTTGTAATGGATTCAAACTTTCAACCCCTTTTTAACCCTGTTAGGGGATGAATTTTCAAAAACGCTGAAATTACTTTTCCTGTCTTATAATAATATACCCATATACAAAGTTTAAAGTCACACACTCACAAAAATATTTGATCTCCATACAAACTTTCAACCCCTTTTTCACCACCT
This sequence comes from Cydia amplana, assembly GCF_948474715.1. Taxonomy (NCBI): domain Eukaryota; kingdom Metazoa; phylum Arthropoda; class Insecta; order Lepidoptera; family Tortricidae; genus Cydia; species Cydia amplana. The sequence continues at coordinate 22,425,463 of NC_086070.1, forward strand.
TGGGGGATGAATTTTCGAAAACGCTGAAATTAGTTTTCTTATTTTTTAATATAATACATTTTTACAAAGTTTCAAATTCCTAGCTTAAAATAAATCTTGAACCCCATACAACCTTTCATCCCCTTTTTAACCCTTTTAAGGGATGAATTTTTAAAAACGCTGAAATTACTTTTCTTGGGTTTTAATAATATGGCTTTATACAAAGACTCAAGTCCCGCACTCTCAATAATATTTGATCTCCGTACAAACTTTCAACCCCTTCTTCACCACCTCGGGGGGTGAATTTTTAAAAACGCTGAAATTAGTTTTCTTGTTTTTTAATTTAATACCTTTTTGCAAAGTTTCAAGGTCCTAGCTTAAAATAAAATTTGCACCCCAAGACAAAGTTTCACCCCCTTTTGTACCCCCTTAGGGGTTGAATTTCCTAAAACGTCGCAATTCCTTTTTTTTTGTAATCGGCTATTATGCCTTTCTAAGAAGTTTCAAAGCATTTGTAATGGATTCAAACTTTCAACCCCTTTTTAACCCTGTTAGGGGATGAATTTTCAAAAACGCTGAAATTACTTTTCCTGTCTTATAATAATATACCCATATACAAAGTTTAAAGTCACACACTCACAAAAATATTTGATCTCCATACAAACTTTCAACCCCTTTTTCACCACCTTAGGGGATGAATTTTCGAAAACACTGAAATTAGTTTTCTTATTTTTTAATATAATACATTTTTACAAAGTTTCAAATTCCTAGCTTAAAATAAATCTTGAACCCCATACAACCTTTCATCCCCTTTTTAACCCTTTTAAGGGATGAATTTTTAAAAACGCTGAAATTACTTTTCTTGAGTTTTAATAATATGGCTTTATACAAAGACTCAAGTCCCGCACTCTCAATAATATTTGATCTCCGTACAAACTTTCAACCCCTTCTTCACCACCTCGGGGGATGAATTTTTAAAAACGCTGAAATTAGTTTTCTTGTTTTTTAATTTAATACCTTTTTGCAAAGTTTCAAGGTCCTAGCTTAAAATATAATTTGCACCCCAAGACAAAGTTTCATCCCCTTTTTTACCCCCTTAGGAGTTGAATTTCCTAAAACGTCGCAATTACTTTTTTTTGTAATCGGCTATTATGCCTTTCTAAGAAGTTTCAAAGCATTTGTAATGGATTCAAACTTTCAACCCCTTTTTAACCCTGTTAGGGGATGAATTTTCAAAAACGCTGAAATTACTTTTCCTGTCTTATAATAATATACCCATATACAAAGTTTAAAGTCACACACTCACAAAAATATTTGATCTCCATACAAACTTTCAACCCCTTTTTCACCACCTTGGGGGATGAATTTTCGAAAACGCTGAAATTAGTTTTCTTGTTTTTTAATATAATACATTTTCACAAAGTTTCAAATTTCTAGCTTAAACTAAAACTTGAACCCCATACAACCTTTCATCCCCTTTTTAACCCCCTTAGGGGTTGAATTTTTCAAAATCGCTTCTTATCTCTTGTACACTTTACAAATCCAACCTAGTGTGCAAATTTCAACTTTCTAGCTTTTGTAGTTTCGGCTCTGCGTTGATGAATCAGTCAGTCAGTCAGTCAGTCAGGACACTTGCATTTATATATATAGATAAATAAATAAACAAGAATTGCTCATTTAAAGGTATTAGATAGATAATAGTAATTGGCCAGTCTTAACAATAAGACTTATTTTTGCTTGTTTCTTACTTATTTCTTAGGAGTGGCCCATTACTACATACCTATGTCGTGGCCAATAACTATAACAGTCAACCTAATATGTACCTACGGACCCATTTCTCGAACGGTATTAGACTAATATTATTAGTCCACGAACTGTCAAATCGTATGGGTTGCCCTGACAACACACTAATAATATTAGACTAATATCGCTCGAGAAACGGGCCCCTGTAATAGGGTATTTGACTACTAGTTAAATCAGTTTTTTTCCAACTGTCAAAACGATTTTGCTTCTATGGAATTTATATGAAACACTAGCATGTGATGTCACAATCAAATAACCTACTCTTTATAGTTTTAAACGGGTATTCAAATATAAATTGTGTCTAAAAATAATTCATGTCTACGTTTCTCTATGAATCTTCTGGTGCTTTATTTCATGCATGGTGTAGAATAATTTATTTTAAATAAGTACAGTCAAATACCCTTCGGTAGCCTTCAGGGGGCCGATTTTTGAATTTCGACCGCTCGATTTCGTGTATTTCTTTCAATAATATCTCCACTACTAGCTTCGATCAACACGGAAGGGATGCGGCATTCGCACTATTTCCCCTCTGCCTAGGTACAAGATCAACTGATCTAGCGCGGGTAATAAAACTAGTTGCGCTCGGTTTTTTAACTAGACCGAGTCCAGAGACCAGACGCGCGAGTGAACACAGCAGCAGAAAAAATGCCTAATTGCTCGGTTTTTTGTTGTAAAAAGAGGTCGGGGATCGGGGACATCAAATTTACAAAAAGAAGGTGTTACATTTCACACGTAATATTTTTTTTACATGTCATACGTTTAATTATATTTAAACACAATTATTATATTTTAGTCTCATGTAATTGCTGGATTTATCGATTTTTCTCGCCCAGTACAAATTGCGGATCGGTCGAGCAACAAATCCGACTTCTCATCTCTTGACGAAAATGTGTTAGTGTGCGTGTTGTGACACTTGTGACTCGTCCGTATACAAAAACAGATCGAGGTGTGCAAGATTTGTCTGTGTAGGGTGTCATTTTCTATGTATTTGTGTCGTCATTACAGATTGGATTTTGTATGCAAGTGTGTGAGAAGTGCGACTGTGTGCACGTTCCCCCCCGCAAAAAATGGCAGAATGATTTGAATGTCAAGATATCGCTTGGGCCTATCCCTTCCGACCTGTCGGAAGCCCGTGTTGATCGAAGACTACTAGGCATTTAAATTCTACTAATACAATTGAAATCGGGTTTTCAATACCACTAGATTCCAAATTTCTATCGCTCGTATTTCAAAAATTAGCATTCCGCCGTTATCCACCGATTTTCGAGTGACGAAATCGAGCAATCGAAATTCAAAAATCGACTCCCTGGTGTCCCTGGGCACTACCGACCGGGCGAAGTACGACTTAGGCCAATTTTTTTATTAGGTATGCGTTCCAATTTTGTTAGACTTTTGTTATTGTAAGATCCCCTTTGACCCCTTTGTCTGGCAAACTCCCGCATCGGAAAAGTCTATTCGCAATTTATTTAATTGATAGAAAGTTAAAATTCCATCAAATTTAAAACTATGAATGTTGAATGCCACGTGAAGGCAAACCTACGTTAGAATAGTAAAGCTGTAGTATAGGTTTACATTAGTACCCTTTGTACCTATTCGTGTGTAATGCAAATACCCCGAGGCCAGGGTGAATACTTAACCAACCCCCGTGTATATATTATACCTGCATGTACCTATACCTACATTGTATTACATTACATACCTATATGTACAATACCTACATTGTATTACTATATGTACAAACAAAGTGACCTCAGCCTCTGGATGGTTTGATTGAAATACCTTGCTAGAACAGTCCGGGTCCGAGCCGAGGCGTCTGACACGTCGTTTTCTATAGGAGGCATCACGTGATCACCGGTTAGGTTTATTCAAGTAGGCATTATTACAATGCGCTTATGAACGTCAAATAAAGCTAGGTAGACCAGCTCCAACACCTCTGCCCCGAGAAGATTTAAGTCCTCCCTCAATTGGAGGAGGGTATCCCAATATGGGACCGGCAACAAACTCGGCGGGACATATCTTTAAAAAAAAAATTACATGACTCACGTTAGACCGGTCCGGGCCCGGGCCGGAGCTTTCGGCACTTCGTTTTCAATAGAAAGCATCACTTGGTCCTCGATCTCGTCATAGAAAACGAAGTGTCGGTCGCCTCTCGGTCCGTAGTCCGCCGGAACCACCGGCCTAGCCAAGCTGACTATCGCTATCGCATCGACAACGAAACGCTTTGTATCTCTCTATCACTCTTTCATATTAGTGCGACGGTGACAGTTGCGTTTCGATCGCTACGGAGCGAAAGTGATTGGCACGTTAGCTATACGCGGTCCAGACCTCACTGTTTTAGCGTGACAGCCATATTCGAACTTTAAGATACGTCAAATACTAGAGATTGAAACAACATGGATTGGATATGTCAGTGTCAAAAGTGACGCGTTTGTTTGAAGAAACGTCACTTTTGACACTTGTTTGACACTGACATATCCATTCCAAATCGTTTCAATCTCTAGTATTTGACGTATCTTAAAGTTCGAATATGGCCGTTAGTCACCGTAATGGTCTGAAAGAACTGATAGAGTTACTTCTCAGGAATGTGTAAATATCCACTCGTGTTGCTATACACACACAAAAGGCTATTGAGACAATAAGTACAGTCAGCAGCAGAAGTTGCTAAGCGGGCGAGGTGTTCAAAATCATCTTGACGCTTTTATTGTTAAGAGAATAAGAGCGTGTCAAGGTAATTTTGAACACCTCGCCCGCTTAGCAACTTCTGCTGCTGACTAAGTTTTAAATTACCTACATGTCAAGTTGCGCAGTAACGGTGTCAAGTGTCAAGTCAGGATTCGCGGCGTCAGGGTAATAATAGGGTTGGCCGGTCGAAGTATTTTACAGATGGCGCCAGCATAGGTTGCCCTGTCAATCCCTAGAATTGTGTCAAATTCTTGTTTTTTTGGAATTTTATTTTATGCCCCTTTAAGGCAAATCTCATAGAAAAAGACTAGAGAAAGGGGCCAGCTATGCAAATTAACCTTTGACAGTTGCCAAGCCCATTGTAGATTATAAGATTTAGTTCGCCTAGCGTTTCTCAGCTGGGCCTACGTTACGTCCACGTCATCTCAGTTGTCCTAGAATTCCTAGATAATCAGTCTGACACTTGACTTGCAATAATAGACGTTCAATGTTCAGTATTTGTGGTGTTTTTATTTATATTTTATTTCCACACATACAATTATTATTACAGTTACCTTGGGTTGCCCCCGAGAGGGCCTAAAACTTCTTTAATAGGTATGAGTTAATTTTATGCGTCTTTCCTGTGGCCATCACGAAATAAAACTTTAAAGCCTACTCCTATTCCTAAGCCTATTAACGAATAGGCAACAACGGTTTATCCTTATAAATATTAAAACCTACCTACTTCATAAAATTTGTATGATGAATTTCTTAGAAAAAGGTATCCAAATCGTTGTTAGATCGTAAATTTCTGAGAAAAATGTATCCAGAAGGAGGTATTCCCGAAAGTTTTTGACCCTGGAGCTGACCCTGCGCTCCTTTAGAACGTAGGTAACTAGAATAGCTAAGACAACTCGGCGGTCGAAATGGCGAAAGCGCGAAAACGTTTAAAAAAAAACAAAAACAATAACGGCCAGCACGGCGATATGCAAAAATTTAACGCGGAATAAAAAATAAAAACGGGGAATAAATAAAATAATAAAAAAATATAAATCCAGTCTTTTTGTTTCCTCCTCGGATGGGCTCTTGATGTAAAAAAGCGCCCGCTTCTAGACGGCGCGGGTCTCGCGGAGAAGGACGGATTTTACATTTATGAGACATTTTTTTTACTTGGCTGTAGCTGTAGTAGCTGACCCAGATTTAGAGACCTAGAGCCCTTAGAAATTAGGGGGAGCCTTCTCTATCTCAAAACCGTTGCCATGTTGCCTGAGCCCCTAGGCCCGGCCTAGCCTAGGCCTAGGCAAGGCCCGGGCCTTGTGGGCCTAGGCGGAAATAAGGCCCGGTGTAGCAGTAGTTGATTAATCAAATGATTGATTGCAAAAGGCAAATGAAGATTAAAGAGATATTCTCTGGCTAGCGCTTAAGCAAAATCAAAATAAATGCGTCACGCTAAAAAAGGACGCTAAGCCAGCAGTCTAAGCACGAAGAATTTCGTATATAGACCCGCCATTTCCTATCTCTATGGCACGCGCATAGTTATATTGCTATTTCGCTCGCAAAGTCGCAAAAAACACTGGCATCATGTCATAGGCGGGACAGCAATATAACTATGCGGGTCCGATAGAGATAGGAATAGGCGGGTCGATGTACGAAATTATTCGTGCTTAGTGTCCCTACTTTAATTCTTACCGTACTGTAAAGGGATACGACCTAGGAGGGAGGATGTGGAAGATATTCAAACTTATATTAATAGCAGTCTTGTATATTATTCTGGTCGAACTAATATTAGGGCGCCTGCACACGGTCGCCGCCGCACCTCCGCGCTATGTATACGAGACGCGTAAAGCGCGGCGGCGCAGCGGCGGCGCGGCGGCGGTGCGGTGTCAGCGCGGAGGCGGTACCGTGTACACTAGCCCGTGCGGCGGCGGTGCGGTATCGGCGCGGAGGCGGCACCGTTTACACGCGCTCTTACGCTCGCTCCTCATTAACAAAAAGTAAATCAATTTAAACGCCACTTATTCCGCGTCCAAGTCTCCACCAGAGTATCAGCGTCATATTTTTAGGCATATGACAAACAACATAAATAAATACATTAGATTACGCAAGTTCGGCCTTCTGCGGACGGGGCGCCATATTTCAAAGTGGGCAAAAGTACATTCGCGCTATAGCTAGGTAGGCGCGGCGGGACGACGCGGGCTTAAGGCTCGAGCATACTGCACGCGATATACAGTTAAAAGTTATAAGAGCAGAAAAGTCGCTGATTAAGCTCTTATGCAGCTTTTATATTCAGCTTCAAGCGTATTCGTATTCCATAATTCGGCTGCTATACCACTCTATCTGTGCTACTTGGGAGAACTATAACCGGGAGAAACGAAGTTCGCAAATTGCGGGCATCTTTCTCTGTCACTCTACTTACATCTTCGTTGGAGTAAAAGAGGAAGATCCACCCAATTTGTGAATTTCGATTTTCGCGGTAGGCCCCCTGGATGATTTTGTTATGTCCGACCATTATACTGTGAGGTCTGTGAGGGGTGAATATGTAGGTCATACTGAACAACTTTGACTATGGGGCCAATGCCGAAAACGCAAAGATAATCTGCTTTGTCATACATTTCGGCGTTGTGATTCAGTGTTCTCTGTGGAACAGCAGATATTACACAACAACAAGAATACTAAACTTGTCTACAAGGGTGTAGACAAGTTTAGTTTAGTATTCTGTGTATATTTCAAGTTTATAGGTATATTGTGTTCTGATTAGGAAAAAGTAAAAGAAAAACATTTTGGACGGGTAAAAGGGTTGGCCGACTTGGACGACCTCGTCCATTCTGTAGATATAGATAGACCTTGCAACAAAATGCATGTGATTTTAGATAATTGCTGGCTAAAGTCTGAGTAACGAGTTCAATCGATCGACCAAATGCCGCAATGTATAGCAAATCGTTTTTAGAGAGCAGTCTAGCAAGTTGTGAATGGGACTGACGCCCTCTGGGAGCATTCCTTCTTTCTTGAAGTCGGTTTGTACCTAGTAGGTTGATTTTAAAACTTATAGTTGAGTAACTTCTCATCCTACAGGTCTTATCATAAAATAAAATATCCTCCAACTCCCACTGGAACACAATCCTTCCATCGTAGAGGAGCGCAGCCAACCGTCGCGCAAGACAAGGACGGCGAATAAGACGAAGGGTTGCTGCGAGACCAGCCAAGTATCGCATTTATAGCCCGCCCTCTCCCACCGACCGAACTCGCTACTTCATGGGCGCGCGCAACCATAAAGCAGCGCATTTAAAATACACGCCAGAGAGATAAGGAATTTCTTTAAGAGGAACTGTTTTAACTATAAAAATTAAACTTTCTAATGATATTTTAGTATCAAAAAATGCGTAATTTTTTTCTCAGTTTATACATGATTGTTTTATATCTGTAAGTTGAATAGTTTTGGAGTTATTTAGCTTCAAAGTTTTCACTAGAGATAGAATTATTGGTCGCCTCTAATTCCATACTTTATGGGAACTTCGTAACAATAGCAGCAAGGGGGGAGCGGCGCGCGCATCAAGAACTGGATTCAGCTGTACTGGGAGTTAGAGATAATAATCGTGGTACTTTATAGACGCGTTGCCTAGAGAGGATATGCCAAGATAACAGTAACTTTCGTACGGCCCTGTATATGCGTTATACAGTAGGTATTCTTTTTCCGACGGCCCTAGGCATCTAAGACGAATTTAAAAAAATGTTAAAAAGCATAGAACGCGGCTAATTTTGAAAATGGAACGGTGAGTAAAGAGGTAATTCTGGATTCGTCTGCTTAATGTTTACAATGTTTTTCAGTTTTCTTATGTGTTGTATTGTATTGTATGGCCTCCTTTTTCTTTGGGGTAAACGGCCTTGGCTTGTAATAAAAGTAAATATTTTAAAAGAACGCTGTTTTAGAAAATGGCATGGTAAAAATATTTTTTTTTTTCAAATGCTTTAGTTCTGTTGTGTTTTAGCGTTTTAATCTACTATCCAGTACAACAGCATAAGGGCATAGCTATAAGCAAGTAAAGTACATATTCACAATGTTCTAACCACGTAGGTAATTAATAGCTAGGGTATTATCTGGTCAGATAGATAATATCTATAGTCCTATAGGTACCTAATTTAAATAGGTAATAAAACAGCTAGAAAATCATCAAACTAGTAAAGTGGAAATTTTTAATTCTATGAAAAGACACAAGACATCACAAAGACTCAACATTTTTGGTGTTAACTATAGATTCCTAAGCGCCACTTGCACTATCCCACTAACCCGGGGTTAACCGGTTGAACCTGGAGTTATCATTGTTACCAGTACAATTTGACACTGCGTTAACGGTTTAACCATCCCACTATGGTGCAAGTGGCCTTAAGTAGGTAGTTTAATGAGTACCTGTTAACCTATCTAAAAAAAGTCAAGTTAAGACATGTAAAAATATTGAAAATAACTTATAGGACTAAAGTTGTTGTTTTGTGGTGGTCATAATTATTATTTATATATTTTATATTTGTATTTAGTTGAAACGTCTCTTTTACCACCTACATTTCTCGGTACTGCCCCATCTGTCATCACTTTTACCTATTCGACGAGAAATTTCACTTGCGTCTCTATTAACGGCGTGCAATTCTTAGAAAAAACCTTATGCCTGCGATATTGCGCCATTCAATTTTAAACTTTGTTTCCTGTATACAAGGTCGCTTTTAAGCTTTATTGGACAAAAATATTCTTGAACGAAGTATACCTGCGTCGTAACAGTTGCTACCTTCTTCAACTTGATCGATGAATCGAATACAAAACAAAACAGTAAATTTACCAGTTTTTTTTTTCAATCATTTAGGTACTTAGTTTTGTACCTTATTTCAACCAACATACAGTGTTATTTTCAAGCACTTAAGTTTTAGATTTAGACGTATCTTTTAAAAAATAAACCGTATTTTTTGGGTCTTACGATATAAATTCAAATGAAATAACGTTTTTCCGAAAAAATGTGTTTATGGCGAAGGACATCAATACTATGTACCTATACGCAGTAATTGTTTAATTCGCCGAATCTATTATAAGTAAGTATTACTTACAACCTAAACTTTTGAATTCCCTCACTCATTCACTCATCATTATTCATTGAACTCATTTACTCATCAATATTTGACATCAATGATAGATTGAAATTATATTACTCAATGAATCTTTGTAGTATGATTGACTGGGATTGTTGTATAAATATACAGGTAGAGATATTACCTACAGTCAGACTATGTGGCAAAATGATCTACTAAGTTAACTAAGTTAACAAAATATAGAGATATGTCTCTATATGTAGATAGCAGGTGGAATATGAAAGATATTATTCAACGCGAACTGAAGAGATATACCTAGGTATATGTATCTCTTCTAGAAAAGTATTCCAGGTGTCAGATACTTTTGGCTTTTGATGTTAACTGTACTGCCCTTGGAATGGAACATGAGAATAACGCTGTACATATTTAATTTATACTGTCATCTCTCACACAGTTCTATCTTTGCTATATGTATTAATTAACCAGGCGATAGTAAATATAGTAAGCTTTCATTATATTAAAATAGAGATATAATTTACATGTCTATCAACCCTATGTGAGGAGCATATATGCTGTTAGTGTGTGTATGTATGTAAAGTATATGTGTGTCGCGCGTGCGTGGCGCTCCGGACCGTTACTTAATGAAACGATCTTGATACTTGTACTTTAAATTATTAATGTTTTTAGAGATGGAAGGGTGACGTTTTCATGTGGTCAGACTAAGTTTTCTTTGGGGATATTAGTCACGTATGATATGATGAACTTATCCACGTGATAAAATATACATCACTTACTTACTTACTTGATATTGAAAGAGACGGACAATATTATTGGCACGGTGTCACGTAGACAGAGACATTTTGAGGGAACCTTAGTTGCCGGTTTCCTCAAAATGTCTATACTAATAACTATAAAAAAAAACAAGCTTTGTGAGTGTGAAGTCACCTTAATTCGTGTCAGTATTGATATGTGATTGATACCTATATCTTGTGGGCAGTAATAGGGTGGACGATGGATTAAGTTAACTTCCGTATTTCGTACGCTAAGTTCAGTTATGCTACGTAGTTTCTACTATCAGAATCCTTAGAAATTCGGGTGTAACCAATAAGCTGATGAAAATAATAACAAATATTCTAACTCAAATAAAAACTTAATTTAAACAGAAAGTTTAAGCTGTGTACAACATAATATGTTTCGGAGAGTCGAGCAAAAAATCGATAACAGAAAGTTTGTACGACTCGGTGTTTGTTTGTGCGGCCGTCCGTTTGCTCTAAAAGTAGAGCAAATGTTATGTGATTTTATGTGAGCTTTTTCGATTCTTTAATCGGCAGTAAGTTTTGGGCCGATTAATGCTGATTGAGTTGAAATTAGGTACACATATTTTTTAATAGCAAGTATCAAGATAACTATAGTAGGTCCCGGTCAACTCTTCACCATTTTACTAGCCTGCACACGTAGCTATGCCACATAGTATACATACAACGCTATATCAGATGCATTTGCGTACCTACTTACCCATATGAGTGATGCAATGCGCCGTAGAGGTGGGAGTTGGTTGGTTTTGGAGGTTGGTGGGGGTTGGTTGGTTGGTTGGTTGGTTGGTCGAAGGAGCACGCTAACTTTGCACAAACTTGGCAGTAAAAATGCATACATATCCTTATAAGCTCCATACTAGACGTGGTAGCCTGGTGCCGCTCCTAATGTCTGGTTGGCCGCCCTAAGGCAGGGGTCCGAAACTCCTCGCTTCGGGCAAACTCGGCTCCGTTCGGCTCAGCATTGCTCCGAGCAATTATTAGGGTTGGCACAACTTGACGTTCCTTTGCGTGCACGACCACAGATAAGATAATTACTTGAATTTTGACAACCCTATTAGCCGAAAGGGATAGTGCCATAATATATTAGAAAGAGACATCATGATTCGACCCTGAACCGCTGTCAAAATTCAGTTTTGTAGGAAGTTTCCTTTCTGTACGGTAGTACTTACTATTATTTATTCTGTGCCCTATATAGGCCCGGGCCTACTGGGCCTTAGGACAAATCCGTCACTGACCAGTCACTAAGGTTTTTCAACTACGATGTCTTCTTGGACATGTACATACAGCCTGATATGCCCGATATTGTTCCCAAATGTCCAACTTTAACCCTACATGGTCCTTATTCTACTTTTATATGGGACTTTAGCAACGTCACAGCTATAGTTTGTCAAAGGACTGTCTCATTTCAAACATAGACAGAGAGAATCTATCTTTGTCTTACACTAGTACTAACACCCAAAAGAAAAGGATGAGTATAGTTTTTTTTGTTCTTATTTACTGACAAATTTGGTTTGACCAACTATACATTTACAACCCTGTTTTTATTGTTTTTTTTTACATTTACAACCCAGAAAGTAGAGTTCTACGCTTAAAGGATAACACACGTTAGACCGGGCCGTGTCCGGGCCGGAGCTTCCGGCGCTTAATTTTCTATGACAATGACAGGTGATCACGTGATGATTTCCATAGAAAACGAAGCACCAGAAGCTCCGGCCCGGACACGGCCCGGTCTAACGTGAGTCATCCTGTACCTACTGCAAGTACGTATTGTCTCGCTCACACACCGTATTATAAACGTGTAAGATGAATCTAGTTTATTTGTTGTTGGAAAAACCCGTGCGGCTATTTCCAACCAAACTAGATTACTTTTCCTATTATATTTACTAATGATACGCAAATGTGGAAATACTGACCGCGAGATAATTTCTGAGAAGTCTTAATGATATGTAAATTAGCAGCATTCGCACTTAAGGGGCCCACAGATTACCAGTTCGCCGGACGATATCAGCCTGTCAGTTGTTCGGAACTGTCACCTATAAACTGACAGGCTAAATGGGCGTTTTCTAAAATAAATATTGAAAACCCGATTCTCACGGATCCTGGTGTTTTTGGGTTCTTTCAACTCAGAATCACTAGCATAATCCTGATGATAAAAAAAATGTCCCAAAAATTTGTATGAAAATTGTACATTCCACTACGTCAAAATAAAACGTGACATAAAATTTTGTCATAATAAAACGTGACGTAATGGAATGGACATTTTGGGACATCTTTTTTTAATGGAAGGATGGAGAGTGCTGTCGATTCTGACTAGAATGAGCCCAAGAATGTCCAGATTTGAAAGAATCAGGTTTTCGATATTTATTTTAGAAAAAGCCCAAATATCGTCCGGCGAGCTGGTAATCTGTGGAAGTTCTACCGTGAACGTCATTTTCCTATGAAAATGTGACGTTGCTAATGACACTGCTTTACTTTGTTCTATTCAAGTCCGTGTAATAAGTATTAGCTTAGACGGAGCCTGGGGAGTTGGGGACCATAGGTAATTCGACACGTGTAGGTATCTATATTTATACTGTACAGTCGACGTAAAAGATACTTATCTTACCACTCTTGCACCTTACTTCTTTGTAATACGGTGAAAAATGAAAACGTCTTTGATGTCGACTAGATTTTTCAAATTCGACTGCCATTCTTTAGAATCTTATTAGGTATACCTAAGTATAAACTAGTTAATTTGGTCAATCAAGTTGAAAGTTCATACCTAATTATGTAAAACACTTCTAACCACTTTCACCATCCCACTAACCCGGGGTTAAACGGTTAAACCGTTAACCCAGTGTATAATTGTACTGGCAACCAAGGTAACTCCAGGTTTAACCGGCTAACCCCGGGTTAGGGAATGGTGCAACGCAGTTTATAAGGAAATAACAAAGATATTTGGAGACTACTGTCCAGTATTATGTACCAGGCGCCCCGAATCGTAAAGGAGCGCGCAATGCCGGACGCACTTGACTCGATGCCGTAGTATAATCGTATCGTATAGTTTGATAGTAGAGGGCAGTGACACGACTAGGGGGCGGAATGCTGCACCATAATAGAGCTCCGAGTAATATCAGTGGGCCTAGCCAAGTACCAACTTTTTTTACCCGCAGAGTTAGCCATGTTTTTAGATAAGTACTTACTTATGTAAATAAATAAAACTCAGAACGAATGTTTAAATGCGAAATTTGAGGGCTATATTGCCTATCCTATCCTATCCTATGCCTCCACGCGTCGGTCCATCTACAGATTCTACATCGTCCCAGGCCGCGTAGCTAAGATGCCAATCGCTTACGCTTCGTAGCGATCGAAACGCAACTGTGTCTGTCGCACTAATATGGAAGTGTGATAGAGAACAAAGCATTTCGTTGTCGAAGCGATAGCGATTGTAACCTTGGCTAGGCCGGCTGTACGTCACCCCGCCGTTAAAATTAACACAATGCATCTCGCTCGATATAAAATGTGTAATATAGCGATCATGAGACCTGTCGCTATAGCGGTCATGAGACCTGTCGCTTCTACTCGTCCGTCCATCTACAGATTCTACATCGGCCCTGTACTTACGTCACCCCACCGATAAATTAACACAATGCATCTCGCTCGATATAAAATGTGGAATATAGCGGTCATGAGACCAGTCGCTTCTACTCGTCCGTCCATGTACAGATTCTACATCGGCCCTGTACGTCACCCCGCCGATAAAATTAACACAATGCATCTGGCTCGATATAAAATGTGGAATATAGCGGTCATGAGGCCTGTCGTGCGTGTCGCTTCTACTCGTCCGTCCATCTACAGATTCTACATCGTCCGTACGTCACCCCGCCGATAAAATTAACACAATGCATCTCGCTCGATATAAAATGATTAAAATGCGCTATGTGGACGGTGACCTAAATTGGCAAACTATTTTTAGTGTTCCGTACAAAACTTTGTTCACGAAATACTTACCTCTGCAGGGATCGGAAGATCGGAACCGGTTCAAATCCATGTTTTTGATTTTGCAAAAAAAGACTAGTCGTGTCGATATAAAACACTCCCTTCGGTCGTGTTTTAATTTATCGCCACTCGTTTCGAATTTCGTCTTTCCGCACTTGCATCCTAAATAACTATTGCACCGCTTCGCTGTAGGCTGTAGGTGTAGGTAGGTAGTTAGGCTTTTGACACCTGGCCATAGAGAAAAAAATACATAGAGTGCTCACTTCATACATCAGTTCAGACTATTAATTTCAGTGTCTACATCTAGCATCGAGTAGCGGAACTATCAGCACTGCTACTTGACAATAGATGTAGCACCGACCGGAAAGTCTTATCTCAACAGCATAACACTTTCCGGTCGGTGGCTACATCTATTGTCAAGTAGCAGTACTAATAGTTCCGCTACTCGATGCTAGATGCTAATAGTCTTTTTGGTACTAAAACTGATGTATGGAGTGAGCACTCTATGTATTTTTTCTCTATGCACCTGGCGGTCTAGCATATAAGTTGCGTTCTCGCGCGCAAGTCCATACTTTGAAGTAGCGCAAGATGTATGGAGTCGCGCGCGAGAACGCAAGTCATGCTAGACCGCCAGATTACAAATTATAGGTTTCTCATCAACTGACCTATCCGTCCATCAGTATGATAACCGCCTTAATCAGCTTTAACACGTAAGAGCAGAATTAGACGGCGCGCGAACTCGCATGCGATTTTAGTTACATTGCGGACTGTTGTTTACGTCCAATTCAACCGACCGATCAAAACCCGCAATGTAAAAAACTCGCATGCGAGTTCTCGCATCGTCTAAATGAGCCCTGCTTGACTGGCTACCCTGGGCTGCGCCTGCGCGGTACCGGTCGCTCGTCCGGTCCGACGCCGGCGCAGCGGAAGCGGAAGCAGGTGCGCGCATGCGCGAACGGTATACCATCGGCTCTCTATGCTCTCCTATTTTAAACCTTGTTGCAATGATTTAAGGTCGAACATTGACCATGTGTGCGTAAGCTCGAACGCGGCTGTTACCATCGAATCTGGCGGCCTAGCCAAGGTAACGATCGCTAGCGCTTCGCCATCGAATCGCTTTGTGTCTCTCTATCACTCTTCCATATTAGTGCGACAGTGTCCGTTGCGTTTCGATCGCTACGTAGCGTTAGCGTTAGGCACGTTGGCTACGCGGCCTACTTCTTTATTTAATACCTGTTTCAAATCTTATCCCCTTAATATAAGATCGAGTATTGTCAATTCTGCATCATCGAATCACTTTACCTTATTCTATACCTTACTGCTTTTAGGAACGGTTGAATTTAGTTCAATTAATAATACATCTATGATTTTCAAGACACTATCACGCTGACGAAAACTCGCTTATCTATCAGCTATTAAATTGTAGCATAGAGAAATATAGTAATATAGTATTTTTTTCTCTTCTATGATTGTAGTAACCATGATACCTTGATGGGTCACTCATATTGCCTTTGAAATACCATAGGAAATACTTATGTCCGACCGAAACCTGATTTTGGCCGAAACCGAAACCACAGCCGGAACTGAAGGTTCCGTTTTCCTCTAGTTTCGGCCGAAACCGAACCTTCGGCCGAAATATGAGTTTTATGCCGAAACCTAAAATCTGTTATGTGTTTTTCATCATTAAACTAATGCATTAAGTAATGAAAATTTAAAATATTATTTGGTGTAAGACAGCATAAAGTGATTCAATATATGTAATCGATATTAAACTTTCGAGAGACATATTTTAAACTGTTTAAAGGCGACAACGGTTTCACTCAAGTGAAGTGAGTGAAACCGTTGTCGTCTAAACCATATATAGTTCACAAAAACTGTAAAATAAAGTTTAAATTTTATTGGTAGTGCTGCCATCTAGTATCGAGTAGAACACTGAATACAGAGTACTGCTGCCTACTTAATGCCATTGCATGTTAATAGTTCCGCTACTGCTCAATAGATGGCGCTTTTAACAATGTTTAAAGAAATGTTTTTGTACGACTAATTCAAAAATGATTTTTTAGATAAGAAATAAATATAGAAATCAGATAAGCAAAGAAATATAATAAAAAATATGGACTAGATCTAGACCATCGCAAGATCGTGCTGTAAAATAGGCTAGCTAGAATAAAAGAGCCCGGCATGATACTAAACTTACAACCAACCAACCAGTTATACTTAGTACAGTATGTCCAATACTCATCTTAGAGCTTCCTCAGTTACATTCAGAGGAACCTGTATCTGTAGCGTGGCGGATTATATATAGGCAGGGGTTTATTTACCAAACTCGACTGCTATCTGACCTTCCTATTCTTATTCCTCGCGTAGGTTCTGTCCCTCATGGGAGCATGGGACGCGACGCATTAGGTAGTTATGTATTTGATTTGGGAAAATGTAATTATAGGTAGTTTGTAGTCGCTGGTACTTCCTAAGCACGTACTTCGCACATAGCGAAACAACTCCAACATTGAATGGGAAGGAAATAGAAAGAAAACAAACAGTACCGTTCCGTATATGAAGATATTATATTTTCAAAGAACATGTATTTAATATTTTTCCCAGCAAATGTTCGGTCAATACAACGTGTGAAACAATACCATTATTTATACCATTATATTCATGTAACAAGTAACTAATATAATTTAATTATTCTGACTCCTCAGAGTCCAAACTACACACTTGAGTGATATAAAATATTAGATCGCTCAAGCTGCAAAATTGCGTAGAATTTTAAAAATAGAATCTTAAAATAACAATAACATTATGTCTTAAAATTAACTTGCCGGAATTGCGACTAGTTTATATTAAGACACATTATTGAGTATTGTCTTAAAACATTTGAAACATTTTTCAACGAAATTTTGCAGCCACTATACTTACATCCCACCTACCATACGATACGCACTACTCAGCGACTGTGTATAAAAAGCCAATATGTTGCAACACTATAATAGATCTGTGATTTTTAAATTAACAAGATAGTGTACATTTAGGTTTAAGGAAGAATACGACAGCCTAGTCTTGAAACAGTCTTGGACCCAGTAAATTAAAATGGTTACTATCGGAAAAATACTGTTTTTTTTTGTCATAAGGCATTTTTTAATACGAGCAACTTTGTAACAAGATTAGTGGGCAAAATAATTTAAAGTCAGCTTATAATGGAACTTAATTTTTACATTCATGTTAACAATGGGTTCAACAATAATTTTGTTTGTCAAATTTATCACCTCACGCACCCAATAAACTTTTGCACTCTTAAAATATCATGAATGAATTAAGTTTCACCCGATACCATACCTATTATCAGTGATTACAATAATTAGAGAAAAAGAGCTGCCATTTAAAATTAACCGTAAAAGTTTTATTGGGGCGCAAATAGGGATTGCTCCCGGTACTGAGTTTGCTGGGAGCAATCCCTAGGCGCAAATAGGTACCTACCTATATTTTATCGACCTTTCAGGGGTTTTTTTTTCAGTGTAAATTTTGAGGTCCAATTATGACAAACACTTTATTAAAGTAACAAGGGTATAAACGGCAATTCTTTTATTTTATTTAAAGGCGTGTTGCGTGTGATGTAAATTGACATAATTAAGTAGTTAGGTTAAGAGTACTATTTTTAATTTGATGCTTAAAGCTTCGATGTTCCAGCTGGTTTCCGATATTCCAATTTATGAGGTCATAAAAACAATTTCTTAAAACAGCAATAAGCTCAATATAGCAACATTTTAGCTGCAAAGTTATTTAATGCAGATGGTTCAAAGTGGAACATCACTTAAAAATCATTTTTTGTTCTTTGACCACCTGCAAAAACAACTTTGCCACGCGTCATCAATTGATATAGGTACTCGTAAGTAGGTAATAATTAAACATTAATAAAAACAATTCGCAAATTGGTTATCGTGTTCTTGTTTTTATATCACAAATACAATACTGTAAAGATATTATAAAAGCTCATAATAATTAATATTATAGGTAATTTAGGGTCCTTGGTGCGGTTTCGACGGGGGAGCCAGAAAGTGCATTTTTCCAAGTAGGTAGTTGAAGTGGTGAGAAAAGCTGACTTGTTCCCCTATACATGTAATTTGCAGGATATTTAACCCGTCAACTCCCACGTGTGTGACGTCACCATAAGCGTTCTGGCTCAAATTTGAGCCCTTGGGAACTGTGCTTTTTCTTCAACGACACAAGTTCATTAACTCCTAATACCTGCATAATTGCATATTATGTAATAGATAGACGTGTTAGGCCAAATTTTACACGTGTTACGCATTGTTTTGCTGGTGAACTACGCGTATTTTCTCGATTGGCAGAAACGGCATAGTCTCACACACTTTGTGACCGCCACAAAGGACCATATTTCACCAAGTTGACTTATGATTAAACTGTATTTAGTTCATTAGCTGTCGTAAATATTTCCTGCAATATGATATGAGCTCGAGAGTGCTCTCAAATCTATGACAATTAAACAATGTAAATGTCACGCCAGCAATCATGATTCTTGGCTTCCCAGGAGGTTATTTCATGAAATGTTACATTTCAGGCAGATTCATATTAGCATTTAACACCTTGATGGGGCACCCACAAATTATCCATAGTTTTTTTTACCATAAAAAAGTAAATACGCTAAGTTCCTCGAGAATTGAACATTCATTGTTGGCCGTTATTAAGTTTTGTAGCAGCAAGTCTCCTTTTCTAGCAGCGTCGGTGCAATTTATGTGGACGTTTGCTTCAAACCACTATCGTGTTTTTTTTGAAGGGGTTTTCAAAATTTACAACCATTTTTCCAAAACGTGTACATGAAAGTGAATGTGAGTAAATAATGATATACTCTTGTTACTCTTATATACTGACCAAACTCGTATTTTAGGCGATTCATAGGCCAAACTTAGTAGAGTAAGGACGATAAGCACGAAGAACTTTGTACATTGACCCCCCTATCTCTATCTCACGTATAATTATATTGATCTCCCACCGATTATGCCGGCAATCAATGCCACTATGCCATCGAAACGATGCGATGCGATAGAGAAAGGAAATGGCGGGTCGATGTAGGGCATCGTGTTCAGCGTCCTTACTTTTACGTGCGTGAAGTAAAAGGAAGGAACCTGAAATATCCACACCATACTTGCGTCTTGCTCACTCTCGTTGCGAATGAAATTGGCATGAACAGGGCAGTGTCGTTTATTGCTTAACTCGCTTAACGAAAAACATTTTTATACTTAGAATAAGGCAGTGCTTTGATTGACTTATAAGCGTGTGGCGATAGCATGCTAGTCGTCTCTCTTGCAATAGTTACAATCATATGTGGGTGAGAGAGATAGCCAGCTAGCGTGCTACCGTCTCTGATTTCACAAAAATAGTTTCAACATTCTCCCTAAGAGATTACATAATAATAAGAAGCTACGATCCTTGGTTGACGCAAATGTCAAAGATAACAATTTACGGTTGCAGCCAATGATGTCACCAAAACATTCTTGACGTCTATTACAGTTGCATTTACCCATTAAGTTAAGGCGAGGTATCTTGCCCGAAGCATTAAGATGCTTCGGGCAAGATACCTCGCCTTAACTTAATGGGTGAAATCACATCTGTCAGCATCGAGCCGCATTTTATATATGAGAAATCGCTCGTTAGTATGAAGATGCGTACGCATCGGAAAGCTGAAAGCATGCGTATTGCGTACGCATCTTCATACTAACGAGCAATTTCTCATACATAAAATGCGCCTCGATGCTGACAGATGTGATTCCACCCTTATGTTATGATAGACCACTGAGCAATCCAGTCATCTCTTTCTTACACTAGCAACATCACTACGAAGAAAGAGAATGAATATATGTTTTTGAGTAGGTTTGCTACTGACACCGTTGGCAGACACACAGATTTTCTAAAAAATTTGGGGTATTTTCCGTCGATAAATTTTTTGACATTTCCGAAAACTTTTTGGATAGTCTAATTTTTGTATATTTTATGATATGCAGACTGTCAGCATTTTGTCTTCAATTTGTGCATGATATGTTTTTTATTTGTAAACCATATTATTAAACCAACTCGTTGTTTAATTGTATTGCATTACTTAATAACATAAATATTTCGGCAATGTCGCACTGTCGTTAATAATAGGTAATACATAATTTCGCTATAATTAAATAAAACCAGTTATTAACTACCCTAAGTTTTGAAAGTTTTCGATTCGCCTACTTTATGCATTTAAATAGGTAAATAATTTTAACTATTATATTTGGAAACAATCGTGTAAGTA
Organism: Cydia amplana; assembly: GCF_948474715.1. Classification (NCBI taxonomy): domain Eukaryota; kingdom Metazoa; phylum Arthropoda; class Insecta; order Lepidoptera; family Tortricidae; genus Cydia; species Cydia amplana. Next base: position 22,446,070 of record NC_086070.1, read on the forward strand.
CCTAATAAATACTATGGAGGCAGTAAAAACGGTAATATATTTTACTAATAGGATAAAAATAGACACCGAGTGTGAAAATTTTACTAGAATAGGTACTGGTAAGATTTAAAAATTATTGCTCTAAAGGTATACAATCGTTAACAAGTGCATTAGGTAATTAATTATATAATTATAAAATGATTTGGTTCGATTTATTAAAAAAATATCGTATATTTACTATGAGACCTTGTGAAAGAAACCACGTCAGATAATAAAAAAAAACAAACATTAAAAACTTATTTATTTACAGAAAAAAAAAACAGTTGGTCAGTTCGAAATTTAAATTTCGGAACGCGTTCGGAGCAAGCGTTTTTTGGGGCGTTTTTCAGGTTGAAGTGAAAAGCATGGTAAGGTAGCGGATGAGATGGGTGCGTGTGACTACGTTTGAAAACGTCTGTGAAAACTTAGCTTTGTGGCGTCACAGCACGGTCGCCGGGATGTCGTCCTCCTGAAACACACCGAGTCAATTAACGGAATCAAACAATTATTGATTGTGATAGGGAGGTATAGCTGGTCAACCAAATCTTGTCAGTAAAAAAAGGCGCGAAATTCAAATTTTGGACCATATCCCTTCGCGCCTACATTTTTCAAATTTGCCGCCTTTTTCTACTGTCAAGATCTGGTTGACCAAGTATATGTATATCAGCCGAATCCGACGGCACTAAATTGTCAAACGTCATCTTTTGACAACTTTTAAAACTATTTAAAAATACAACACACAGTCGGTCGTAATGACTAATGACTAATGAGAGTAATGAGTAGGTATTGCGGTAGATAAAGCGTTATTAAATACATTGTAAACTTTCTTTGGCGTTTAGTATTATTATGATGATGATGAACCTAACGATGATAACTCCAATTAATGTGCCGTCGGTAAGTTTACAAAATTACGGCAAATTTCTCATATTTTTGTATAAGGAATTAAGGATTAATATTATCCATTTCCAAAATAAAAGTTATGAAGTGAAATTTTTGAAATTAAGTTTTGAAAACTTTCCTCAACTTGCACATTTGTAACTCCAACACACGCACAAACACGCAAACTTATTAGTCAGAAAAAATCAAGTAACACTGCAACTTGTCGTCTTATTGTAGCACTTACCTTCGTAACGTCATTTATTAGGAAACGTTGGACGGACAGACAAAAAGATCTATAAATATAAATTACTGTCTGACGTTTTCCTGAGCTTTTCTGCCTGCCACTCCTATACAAGTGCGAAAAATTACATGGCATTTCTTCCCAAATGGTTTGAATCCTTTCAATATTTATAGATAGGGGAGGATTTTTGTGGGTTGGGTGGGGCTCTTTCTGCAGCAGTAAGGAAGGCTGATTGACAAATATAACCTCTTAAATAGTCAAACCCACCCGGCAAGCTCAAACCGTGCTCTTTGTCGTTGATTCGTGGAGCTAGTGCCCAAAGTATTACATTGTCCATTGCGATAAGTTCGTCGGCAAGTGCTAGCTTGCTGTGATAAGTACAAGCTAGTCAACCCACTCGGCAAGCTCTCACCGTTCTCTATGTCGTGGGGCTAGTACCTTGTGTAGTATTACATTGTCCAATGCGATGAGCTCGTAGGCGAGTGCTAGGTCATATACTTATCGGCATTAAAGTCAATACAACGGATAAATAAACGCTGTGCACAGCGATCCTACAAGATTGACAGAAGATGGATGGAAGGAAGGTTGTCAATGTTCCGCAGTGGAAATGGAACGCTTAAGCTAGTGAAATTCACTCGGCAAGCCAAACCGTTCTCTATACCGTGGAGTTAGTACCCAAAGTATTACATTGTCCACGGCGATGAGCTCGTCGGCGAGCGCAAGGTCCGGCAGCGCGCTCTCTTCGGCGGCCATGGGCGCCTGGTACAACGTGCGCTGCACCTCCACTATGTGTTCGTTCTGAAATTTAATATGAGACATAACCCTTCGTTAGACTTTCTATTTCTGACATCTTGATAAAGGGTTATGAAGAAATCAGCAGGTTTACATTATATAAACTTCATTACCTCTATCTTCAGCCTTTCTAGCAGCCTGTCTCGCTCGACCTTTAGTGCGTCGCATCTCTCCGTCTCGACCTCGCTCAGTACCCCTTTCACCTCCAGCTCGGCGATTTGGGAGTCTTTCTCGCTTATTGCTCCTTTCAAGATGTCTTGACTAAAGAAAAAAAACGTTAAGTACATTACATTTAATTATAACTGTGATTCTTTAATAATGATTAACCTGTTAAATTAAATTCAACAAATAGTTTACTTACATGATATGCGCTAATTCGCCGACCGCCGCGTCCCGTCTTCTCTCACAGTGTCCCAGGGAGTCCTCCAATTGTTTTAACCTCCTCAGGACAGAGGAGCACGTGCCACAGTTCATGACTGATGCGTTCTGGAGGGAGCGGATACGCTGTTCCATTTTCCTCATCTGGAATGATAGAAATATTGGGTCATTTGAGAGGAGGTTTCCGAAAAATAAGATAGTGGCCGCTATCTAGCAAAATTCACTTTGAGAAATTCCTTCGGGTGTGCTGTGTGGTAAGTTTAATGGTACGACCATCAAATAGATATCTCAGTAAAAACATGCAATAACTAAATTTGATCCTCTAGCTCAAATGTGCTTAATTCAGCCTCCGTGCTTGGTATTAAAACAATCATAAGGATAAAATACTAAATCATGAAAATACAATATTTTAATTTTTTGTCATTCATAATTATATAATTACCTTGTGTAAAGTTGCTATTCTCCTTTGTTCTTCCTCGTAGAAAACATTCTCTCTTTCCGCTGCTATCGTAAAAGATTCCTTCAAAGCGTCTTCTAACTCCAGTATTCTCTTATCTTTGAAATCAGTTGTCATTGTTCCCGACTTCTTACTTATAATCTTTTCTAGCTCAGTTATTCTTTCATCTTTGCTTCTCACTACGGCGAGTAGCTGTTCGAATTCAGCTATATTATTATTTTCACGGAGTGCTTCTTCTAGTATAGATATGCAACGTTGCTGTTCAATAATCTTCGAATTCTTTATAGCGATCTCTTTCGACAGGCTGCTGATCTTCCTGGCCAGCTTTGGCATACTCGGTTCCTCGCTATTCTCGTCGTGAAGTATGTTCAAATCATTAAAACTCCTACTATATCTGCCCTTGTCAAGCCTATCCACTACCTTACCACTTTTCTGGAGCTCGAAAAAGCTTTTGCTCTTTTTTATTTGTGTTAGCTCCTGGCTATCTGATATTTTGAGTACCTCGGACAGAATAAGCGACGACTCGTTAAGCTCGATCTCTAGGTCGATTATTTTCATTTTACCCTCTTCTAGCTTAGAGCGCAGCTCGTCGGTGTGAGCGAGCGCGTGCGCGAGCTCGCTCATGGCCGCCAGCTCGCTCTGCTTCGACCGGCTCAGTTCCTAACGTGTTTGGGGAAACGACAGATGAAAAAAACAAAAAGAAATCAATAAACAGCCCGTTTTTACTTCAACAACAAAATTCAACAATATAAACTCAAAAATAACTCGAGAAAAGTCAACATAGTTTTTTTTTATTTAAAGTTATTGATATTCCGCATAACAAGATTGAAAGCTGGGTAACATCGACTAGTGGACAACTTACTCGATCTATCTAAATACATGATTACTTAACAGTTTTACAATTGTTTTTTTATCAATACTTAAAAAATAATTCCCGCTGAACACGATTATTAGATTTTCTTTAAACATCACTTAAAAATTATCGCTAAACTAATAATTATCTTATTTGTGTGCTGTTACAAGCCGCGTCGAGGATACGGACTCGACGTCGACCACGAGAGAGGAATATTATTATCTGAACACTTCATTATATACTCAATACCGATATCGATAACATTACTTAACACGAAATTGTGAGTGTAAAGCTTACTTGTGTTACTCGTTACCGAAAGACGTGGGTCGCTAACGGAATCGTCGGCGTCAAACAAATGTAAACGAAAGAGCAAATAAATGAATGACAGTCTTGGTGCGAAGGACTAACTTAGAAAAAGCTTTTGAGGAAGCCAGCGGGTCCAGCCTGCATGAAACAAAGTTAGTCGGGTTAGTGGTTAGACTGGTTAGCACAAAGTTTGAGGTTGAGGCGGCATTCGATCTTGATATGATGCACTGCGAACTGCGAGTAATAACTGGCAGAGCATCACGCTAGCACCAATATAAATGAGTTCGAATTCCGCTCCTTGTATAGAGTCCTTTCACATTGATACCATAATTATTATTTGCAATATCGATATTAATATTCAGGTGGTAATGAACAATGCCATTCTTTGTGTTGTTGGTTCTGACTTCTGATACCGACTATCGGATAGGACAATGTGAAAGGGCTTTCTTTACAAGAGTTTCTAAAGTTTAACATTGTGTAAAGTTAGCACTGATGTTATGTATGGTTACTTATTACATTTTTATTTGCAAACAAGTTAGGTACTTCGTTGAATGAACACATACTCTTATAAAATTAGACCTATGAAAAGTATAAACAGTACATCTGTTGATTTGCAAGAGTAAAAATTAAAACAAGACCTACCTCTTCTCTTTGTGCTTGCGCTTGCTGCTGACTTTTCAGTTTGGCTTGGAGGTTCCTTATAGACCTGGAATTTGATTTCAATGTCCGTCAATAAATCGAAATATTTTCAGCGATATGAAAATTGTCGGCAATAAATAGCTATATTATACTCGTATTGTAGGTATTATGAATAGAGTGACGAATGCATAAAGAATTTCAAATTTTACAAGGCTTAGGTACGTAAGTCCTGGTCCATCATTGTTCAACCTTATGAATTGAATCTTATGTACTTATGTATTTAGCTACATGATTTCCTATCACATCTCCATCATTTTCAATTTTAAGTTATTGAGTTAGCATTTCCTTTTTTTAGTTATTTTTTTCACAAATCGACAGGATTTATTGGTGCATTTTAGTCATCTACTAATATACTACGTATTCTTTTAAACGATATGATATAACCTCTAGATGCCCAGATGCCTAATGAGAAGCCTTTCATTTCACTATGTATATTTTGAATAATTTTTCAGACAAGCCAAACTTTACTTTGTCTTGATAGTGGTTTTGTCGTTGCATCTTCGTTATCTACTTCGTATTTTACACTTACCTACAGTATATTTTTGCATCTACAAGACTTACTGTTGCATCTCTATCATCTGCTTCTCCTTCTGCACTCCTTTCTGCCTGCGACATCTGCACGAGCTGCAGCAGGCGCTCCGTCTCCTTGCTTTGTTCGAGCTGCTACCTCATCGTCTCAGCTTCCTTCTGTGTGTCAGTCATGTACGATAAGACTTACTATTGCATCTCCATCATCTGCGTCTCCTTCTGCGCCTGCTTCTCGTGCGATATCTGCACGAGCTGCAGCAGGCGCTCCGTCTCGGCGGAGAGACGGGCCACCTCTTTGCTCTGTTCGAGCTGCTACTTCATCGTCTCAGCTTCCTTCTGTGTGTCAGTCATGTACTATAAGACTTACTGTTGCATCTCCATCATCTGCTTCTCCTTCTGCGCCTGCTCCTCCTGCGACATCTGCACGAGCTGCAGCAGGCGCTCCGTCTCGGTGGAGAGACGGGCCGCCTCCTCCTTGCTCTGTTCGAGCTGCTACTTCATCGTCTCAGCTTCCTTCTGTGTGTCAGTCATGTACGATAAGACTTACTGTTGCATCTCCATCATCTGCTTCTCCTTTTGCGCCTGCTCCTCCTGCGACATCTGCACGAGCTGCAGCAGGCGCTCCGTCTCGGTGGAGAGACGGGCCGCCTCCTCCTTGCTCTGTTCGAGCTGCTACTTCATCGTCTCAGCTTCCTTCTCTGTGTCAGTCATGTACGATAAGACTTACTGTTGCATCTCCATCATCTGCTTCTCCTTCTGCGCCTGCTCCGTCTGCGACATCTGCACGAGCTGCAGCAGGCGCTCCGTCTCGGTGGAGAGACGGGCCGCCTCCTCCTTGCTCTGTTCGAGCTGCTACTTCATCGTCTCAGCTTCCTTCTGTGTGTCAGTCATGTACGATAAGACTTACTGTTGCATCTCCATCATCTGCTTCTCCTTCTGCGCCTGCTCCTCCTGCGACATCTGCACGAGCTGCAGCAGGCGCTCCGTCTCGGTGGAGAGACGGGCCGCCTCCTCCTTGCTCTGTTCGAGCTGCTGTTTCATCGTCTCCGCTTCCTTCTGCGTGTCTGTCAGCTTGCGGTTCATGTCTGTTACCGCTGCCGTGCTTCCACCAGCCTGAAATAATGTGTTAAAATTTTACATTTAAAGTCTATTATAATTTTTTACAGAAACAGGTTAAAAGGGTAGAAAAACCGACTTTAAAAAGGATGAAATAAAATATTATCCTTTTTGAAGTCTATGCGTTACCAACTGATATGTTTGAAGTCGGTGCCAAGTAACAATACCAGTCAAAAATGGGATTTATAGCCATAAAGCTGATTATTTTTGACTGGTATTGTTACTACTTGGCTTGGCACCGACTTCAAACATATCAGTTGGTAACGAATAGACTTCAAAAAGGATAATATTTTATTTCATCCTTTTTGAAGTCGGTTCTATTTTTTTTTTGTAAAAAGTTTTTATTTTTCCATTTTTAGCTTTAACGCATTGTTAAGAGCGCGACACATGTATGAAAAAAATCGGACTACTCTGTAAAAAGTTATGCGTGGTCATACGTTACAATCGCTGAGTGAAAAATCAATCATCCCCTATTTTCCTACCCTTAAGGTTGGATTTTTTTTTCCTAATTTACTTTATGGAACCAACTTCGAGATATACCCTTTCCAATAAAAAAATAATTATCCAAATCGAACTAATCTGTAAAAAGTTATGCGTGATCATACATAAAAAAAAATACGCCTCGACTAGGGCTTGCAAATATTCGAAACTTTCAGATATTCTAATATTCGACTTTTTCTGACGACGTATTCGAATATTCGAATAATTATTCGAATATTATAAAAAATAAGAAAAGGAACGAGAAATCGGTTTATTATCGTTTTATTCAAAAGCTTTTTTCACATATTGCTAAAACTAAGGATATTTGGCAGAAATCCACTTATTTGACTAGATTTTATCATCCTACTATTTATAAGATGCCCACATTTATAAAAACAAGTAAAACGCCAAAATTAAACGTATTTAATATTTCTAGATAAAACTTATTATAAATGCGTCGTTGCGTGAAATAATATAACTTTAACCATCCAAACACCTAGGTATGTAAGATATTTTTTTTAGTAGGTAATTATTTTCCGATTTAAATTAACTTGTAATCACTCAGAGGCCTGTAAAAAGGCCTTTAATTTCATTGTATTTTGAATCTTTATTGACTTTATTTGTTTTGGCAAGTTATTATTCCTAATGGTCGGTTAATTATATAATATTGGAATATTTAAGGGAAAAAGTTAGTTGAGTACTGGGTGGATTATTCGTCAGCTAAAGGTGCATGGTTAGATTACCAAGTTGGGCAGGTTTGGTATGATTAATTTTGAGAATTGCGATAAATGGCAAGGTTTAGACTTCAAAAATTCGCTTAATGTACGCTTGTACTGAATAAACAGAATGACCCTTTAACTTAAAACTTACGCACCGTAAAAATAACATACTTTTTGATTTCGTTTTCTTTTAAATTGAGTTAGGTTTCACTGTATTCACGAAGTCTATCAAGAGGAATACAGTAAAAATATTATATCCTTCGTATTTGGGTACCTACCGTTCCTCATTCACTGTAAATACCCGTAAAACACACAGAAACTGTAACTACAGCGGATGACATAGATTTTTTTTTATTAATAAAAAATATTCGAATATTCGAAACCTGAGCGGCCGAATATTCGAATATCAAAACAGGTCGAATATTCGACAAATTCGAATATTCGAATATTCGAATTGCAAGCCCTAGCCTCGACTTGAGAACCTCCTCCGTTTTCTTCGTCGGTTAAAAACCCGACAATGACAAACAAAAACAATACCTATCAAATCAAGTGCGGAAAGTTCGAAAAATTGGCGCAGTTACAAGATGTTAACAATTTTACCAGTCTTTCCAAGTGACGTGGCTACGCGAACTAAATATGCCAAAATATTAGTAAATGTTTGTGTAATTATTTACAGCAATACTTATAGCTTACCTTCCTCAAAGATGCTTCCATTTGGTCCATTTGCTCTTTCCTCTTCTTCAACTGCCGATCCAGTTCCGCCAGCGACTTTTCTTTCTCTTCCACATCTTTCCTCTTTGCTTCGACCGCTTTCCTGTGTTCTTCAAACTGTCTTCTCGCGTCTTCCAGCTTCTTGAATTCTTCTTGGAGTTGCCTCTTAGCTTGGGCTGAATCTTCCCCAGCTTTGGCGTTCTGTGCGCCAGCCGCCTGTAGCTTCTTGTTGGCTTCGTGGAGATCGAGCTGGAAATCGGAATTTGAGTTGGTTTTATGATTAACATTAAGCGCAAACTAAATGAGTTTTTGAACGTTAACAGCTTTGAACACCTAATAATTACATTAATAGCTGCGTAGGATGTTGTTTATGTAAAACTATACTCATTTAGTTCGTCTAATAAAAGGATTAACATTACAACACGAATGGCTTTTACCACTGATACAATACATTTGATACTGCGTAGCAATTTCGTCACTTACAAAAAGCTGTAGGTAAGAAATGTCGAAAAATACAATTGTAAATTTTAAGCCACACCTACAAGCAGAACTTTTTACAAATAATTGCAAAATATAAATTGTTCGCAGCAACAAAGTCAATGATAGAAATTAAATTTGTAAATATATATTTAATTTGCAACGATGAACAATGATCGCATTTACACAAGACAGTAGCGAATGCTGAAAAAGAGAAAGATAACAATTTAGTTGTACACAAAGCTTTTGCGAATTGTTTGCACCCAACATAACACGATTTTGAAGTAGGTATAAAATTTATACTATAAAGTATAAACCATGGAACTCAAACTTAATATTCAACATAATGTTGAGTTGAGAGAATATTTACACATGTTTGTTATAATCTATCATTCTAAATGTCTAATTATTTACTTATAATGATGATCCTAAAACACTCAAATAGATTTAGTTGAGTGTTTTGAACCATGAGAGTAGTGTTGAATGAATATTCTATTTCATTGCAAAGGTTTGTGCAAAAATACAAGACAAAATGTAAGGTGCAACAATTTGCAAAACATTCACGATGTATCACCAACACTGCATGATATATCTAATAAAACATAAGTATGAGGAACATATAATGAGGAATGTTGGAGGATCCCAGCGGGCTGGGGCATGCTACTATTCATACACATGACCGGCGATGATGATTTTAAAACAAAAATATGAAATCTACTCGAAATCCGGTGCAATGAAGCGAAAACGCGACGCGAAAGGGTTCAATCGAGTTTCTACCCATCTGAAGTACAGTAAAATACGCAGTCCATGAAATGCTACAAGATATCCTTCGGTTAGTTATACGTAGATTAAACGTGGATTAAACGTGCAAATATTGGTAGTATATTTTTAAGAAGGTATATAAAGAGGAAATTAAGAAAAAAACACGTGAAGAAAATACTCAAATTAGAAGAAGAAAGAACCTAGTTTTCAATTTCATAAATCTCATTAATTCGATTGCAGTGAGTGCTACATCAGCTAAATACTGATTTTGTAATGATCAATGTTATTACCAAGTGGATAACTGTACAATATGTGTATATATGTTTATCTTTCTAAAATCTGACTAATGCTTGTATTTAAACATTTCACGGACTATGTATTGTAATACCGTCATAACTAGACTCTACATTTACAAAGTCAAATAAGTTCTTCTGACGCCTTCGAAACTCGATTCAACCAGATGCCGCAACAGCCGCTCGTCGCCAGGCGATCCTCCAACTGACCTGTGTCTTCTCGAGCTCTTGGACCAGCATTTCAAGCTGCGCCTGACAGCGCTCGCGCTCCACGGCCACGGCGCGCGCCTCCGCCTGCGACGCCTCCAGCTGCGCGCGCACGTCGCCGCCGCCGGCGCGCTGCAGCTGCGCGAGTTGCTGCTGCTGCGCCTGGAACTGTTTCTCTATCGACTGTAAACGCTGTTGACATTCCGCTAAAGCCTTTTCCGCCGCGATAGCCTTGGTCTTCTCCTGCTCGACGGCAGCTCTCCACTTATCGACTTCTCCGGCTTTCTGAGCTTGCTTCTCGGCCGCTTCGGCTCGCTGTCTGATCGTATCCCTCTCTTTACTAACATTCTGGACCTGCTGCTGTAGTTTAACGATCTCACGTTCTCTGCCCTCTAGGACGGATTTGGTACCACGCTCTTGGTCCTGCGCCATCTTTCTCTGCTCCTCCTTTAGTCTGCGGACTTCTTCGCGCTGCTTTTGTAGCTCAGCTTCCGAAGCGTTCAGCTCGCGTTGGAAGTTCACGAGCATGTCTTGAGACTTTTCTAATTGGGCTACAAGTTGGTCGCGCTCGATGGTCAACTGCTTCGTGTCCGCTTCTAACTTGACTATCTGCTTTTCAATAGCATCCGCCTGCTTATCTCTCTGCTCTAATATAGAGGCCATCTTTTCTCTGTCCCGGACAGACTGCGCCAATTCTTGCTGGAGTTTGACTAGAGTTTCTTGCGTTCGGTGATCCAGGGTTCGCTGTTGCTGTTCAATGTTTCGCCTCGTGTTCTGGATCTCGGCTCGCAGCGCATCCCTCTCTTGTTCAATCTGCCTCATCTCCAAGATCGTTCGTTCGAGGCGTTCATGCATGCGTCCTAACTCATTTGTCATCCTCTCGTATTCAACTCGCGTAGACTCATTCGTTTCCTGATATTTCGCGAGATGTATCTGCGACTTTTCTAGTTCCTTCGCTAGGCGGCCGGCCTCCATTTCTGTAGAATCTCTTGCCTGGATGGCTTTTTCAAGTTTGTCTCGAAGTCGTTCGATCTCCAGTCTGTCCTCAGTTCTAGCCTTGTCTCCAGCTACGGCCTGGAGCTTCATCCTTTCGATCTGCTGCAGTTCACCTTTGAGTCGCTCGTTGTCTTTGTCGAGCTGATCCGATCGTAGCTTAAGCTTCTCACATCTATCCCGGAACTTTTCACACTCAATATGAGCGCGTTCAAGTTCTGCCCTTTGCTTCTCCAACGCTGCACTTAGCTTCGTCACTTCGGTCTTGGATAGCTCTAGTTGTATATTCGACTCGTGCAACTTAGTCTCTGCTTGCTCCTTTTCGGCTTGTAGACGCTGGATTTCAAGTTGCGCCGCGTCGAAGCGTTCGCGTTGCTTGTCCAACTCAGCTTGCACTCGCGTTAACTCGTTGGTCCACTTGTCCTGTTCGAATTGGTATTTACCTCGCATGCCTTCGGTGCGTTCGAGCTCCGAGCGCAGCCGGGTGACTTCCTCCTCGGCCTTGCGGGCGCGCTCCAGGTCTAGCGTGGTCTTCTCTAACCGCACGCGAAGTCGCTCCAGCTCCATCTTAGTTCTCTCATGTTCTTCCTTCGTGTCATGGTATTTCCCGTATCGTGCCGCGTACCGCTCGGCCTCTTCTTTCGCGCCCGACGCGTCCTGTTTGACTTTGTCTAGTTCAGCCTGTACTCTTCTAAGTTCCGCGGACACTTTGTCGTGCTTGTCGTACATCTTTTCGAGCTCTATTTGCACTCTTGCCATTTCTTCCTGCGTTTTTTCGTTGGAAGCCTGCGCCTTGCCGCACTGAGTCATCGCGCGGTCGTATTCGAATTGCAAACGTTCACTATCACCGACAAGCTTTTCTTTTTCCGCTTGGAGCCTACGGAGTTCTATTTGCGATTTCTCGTACCGCTCTCGTACCATTTCTATATCGACACATAGTCTGTCCATGTCTTCCTTTGCCTTTTCTTCCTGTTCTTTGGTTCTGCCCAGTTGCAAAGACGCTCGGTCATACATTTCCTGCAATCTCGACAGTTCGTCTTGCAGCTTTCTCTGATCATCCCTCGATTTGGTGGACATGTGTAAGTGTTTCTCCAGTTCTAGTTCCAATCGGTCTTTGTCCGCTTCGAGAATGTCTATCTTATTCTGGAGTCTGTAGATTTCATTCTGTGATCTGAAATAGAATTGTTGACATTATAACCTGGTAGTTGAGGTGTGTTTTGTTAGCACGATCACAGTACAGACATCGCCACCAACACAAGACGACATTGAACAGATAGTACCTATCATACTTTTCTAGCATTTTCTCGTACTCCTTGTGTGCGGTCTCCTTCTCCTCGACGGTCTTCTGCGTGGAGTAGAGCGCCTTGTCGAGCTTCTCCTTGAGGATCTCCGTCTCCGTGAGGGCGTCGTCGCGCTCCATCTGGAACCGACCAACTCCATATTGTAAACTAATCATAACACAAATGCAAATACAAAAAATACTAAAATACAAAATTTCTTTATTAACCAAGTAGAGCTAGCAAGATTGACAAAAGTAGGTAATTATACATGTATAATACACACGTTACATTACAAGATTAACAGTAGCCCTCACACTAGGTCAAGCCTGTGTCGTGAGGACTGTGGTGAGACAGTAATAGCAAAACGAATTAACAACTACCATGCGTGCACATGTTACAGCTAAATCATGTAAAATAATTGTATACAGGTGTATATCCAAATAAAATAGTATAAGCATAGCAAACTAAATATGACGTGATTACCATGTTTTATCAAAAACTTTTAATGTTAGGATAAAACATTGATTTCACGCCATAAGTTTTTCAGATAGCTGTTGCATTATTTTCTTCCATTTATAAACACGACGTGCCCTTAGCTCTCGTGCCCGTATTTTTTTTTTACCTCTTTATTATCTCCTACACTTTTGATTATGTTAACTATGTCTCCTCCTAGCACCCCATGTATGTTCCCCATGTCGTCAAGGTCAAAAGTCATTCCTCACCGTAAGTTTCTGGTGCTGCTGATGCGCCTTCTCCCATCTCTCTCTAAGCACATCCAGCTCGGTGGCCGCGCTGTCTCTGTCTCGCGCGGCCCGATTGGCTGCGGCCGCGGCTGCCTCGGCGCGCTCTCGGCAGCTCGCCGCTTCTGCTAGCGCGGCGTCTCGCTCTTTCTGGATGCGGGCTACTAGGGCCTGAAAGAGATGAAAGTATGTTGAAAATAATGCAGGAAAAAATGTATAGTATACTTGGTCAACCAGATCTTGACAGTAGAAAAAGGCGGCAAATTTGAAAAATGTAGGCGCGAAGGGATATCGTCCCATAGAAAATTTGAATTTCGCGCCTTTTTTTACTGACAAGATTTGGTTGACCAGCTTTATTTAGAGTAGATCTAAATACTCTAAATTATCGAACCTTGGTAAGTATAGGTATGCCAGATATTACTTTTATTGTGAAGCGTACTTATAAGAGTACCTACATTGTTGTCTCTTTGGTTAATTTATATTTACATAGTTGATATAGTAAATTTCGACAAAATACTACAACGATTGAGAGGAAAGGGTCAAAACGATGATTACTGTCTCACTCTAACAATAAACATCACGTAGTGAGGACGTTAACATCTTAATTTTCTTAAGCTGGTTAAGATACGATAGTTACGATACACATGACATTGTATAATATAGGTACATACCAGTACTCGTACAATACAAAACGGCTACTTAAATAAAAGCTTACAATATGTACGAGGGCAATATGCTCGTGGCAATTACAAAAAAAAAAATATAAAAAAGTCGTAGGAAATTTAATCAAAGAAAACTAAGGCCTCAGCATGGCGTTTGGCAGCATGCCATGGTATTTGAGCGAAATCAATGAAATCCTCGTATTTATTGTCCAATGCCCAACTATTTGGTTGCCGGGACATATTACACGACTGACCCTAAAATATAATTAGAACTAGAACTTGTAGCTACAACTTTACTGGGGACCTAGAACTTTAGCTAGAACTCTAAAAGTAGGGCATAGGCTCCTCCTTCTCATTGTACTTGGCAGAGAACTTACTATATTTAGAGTTAGACCAAGAAAAGTCTGCCACGATTGTGATAGCACACGCAGTGCAAGTGTTATTTTAAACGTTAAACTTCTATGAAATTATATAGAAATAGAAATTGTTTATGGTATATTTGGCGTCAAATCTTAACCTAATATATCTTATTCTAATACAAGACACCAAAATGGATGCCGCTCAGCATCTGCCGATGACTATTGTTCTTAGCCATGGCGCTGGTTTTCATTATGTCGTATAAATAACACTTGCACAGCGTGTGCTATCCTTTGGTGCTATCAAATCGTTGCAGAGTCAGAATTATCTTGGTCTAACTACTCTACAATCGCTGGTACTGGTCTATACCAAAATGAGAAGTTATTCGCGGTTCACCCGTCTCCATTTCCTTTGCTGATGTAATTAAGTAAAATAAACATTAGGTAAACTAATTTTTAGTCACTCGCTGTCACTATGTCACTGTTAAGCTGTTAGTGCTTGAAAATGGAGACCTACAGGAGACCTAGGCTCTCCGAAACATGTCGCGTGAGTGAAATTCGAAGTAAAATAATGTAGAGCATTAGGTATTTCCCGCCGCTTGAGATCAATTTTGAGATCTGCTAGTTGACATTGACGTTTCATTCTGTAAAGATTATATTCTCTCTTATTCTCTTTGCAACGTAGTGTCTTATTCAGAATTAATTTGGTCTTAACATGTTTGTAACGCAAATGAAATACCTAATGGCAATATATTGGTACATCCATTGTTTATAATGTCTTATACGCAGTTTTAAGATACGGTAGGTATAATTGCGTTCGTGTATACATTTTACATATGTCATACTAAAACATACAAACTTTTTATAGTGGCTGGTCACGTACTAGACGTTCACTTAAAAAATAAAATACATTTAAAAGAAAGCTGTCATTTGCATGTTTATAGTTCTTTAAATAGGTTTGTATAATATTTTTGTGTACAAATTAGATTTTAAAAAATCTCAGCGCTCAGCGAAGCAGCGCGCAAGTAGTACTTAGGTACTAGTCGCTAAATATACCACTGAATTTTATTATTTTCAGCAAATTAAAGTGTGATAATGTCAGAAAGACCGAAACGGCCTTTGTCAGCATATTTCCTTTGGCTGAACAGTGTCAGACCGCAGATAAAAGCCGAGAACCCGGGAGCCAGAGTCACGGAGATCGCCAAGATCGCTGGGAAGATGTGGAAAAAATTGGCCGACAAGAGCGTATGGCAAGAGGAGGCAGCAAAAGTTGGTATTTGTTGTATATACTTGTACTAACCTAGCAGTTTAGCATGTCTATAAGTTCTTAGTGTAAGGCCTGAGTGGACGCTCGAAGCGGAGCGTTCGGCGGGGCGTACAGCGTGGCGTCGAGCTCCCAAGTGATTTGAGCAACGTGCACTAAGAGGCTGCTACTATACGCTTGCATTTGTTTAACATGCACGCCGCACGCCCCGCCCCGCTGCACGCCAGACTCGAGCGTCCACTCAGGCCTTACACTTAATCACTTTGAGCAGTCATAATAAGTAGATAAGTATCAAACTTTATTGAGTTATGGCTTTGTCCATGACATGCTACCACACTGCAAACTTATGGTTGACAGTAGGTACTAGACACGACGTCGGAGTAGAAGGATACCAGTGATACCACTCATTTTGTACATTTAACGCCACTTGCACCATTCCACTAACCCTGGGTTAACCGGTTAAACCTGGAGTTGCCATGGTTACCAATTGACACTGGCTTAACGGTTAAACCCCGGCTTAGTGGGTTGGTGCAAGTAGCACTTAGTGTATTTTGATGTTTCTTTTATAGTTGAAAGAGAAGTACTTGAAAGATTTAGCGGAATACAACGCAAAGAAAGGCAGCGGCGAGGACGTGAAACGTTCTCGAAGATTCTCTTCATCATCGTCTGATGACCAGGAGACCGAATGAGCAAGTAAGGCGTTTTACGTTGCTCGCAAAATTATCCGTCCGTAACGTAATTTTAATTTAATAGTAATTATTATTAATTTAAAATATATAATTCGATTTTTCTGAGTTCGTGTTTAATTGTTTGTGTGAGAATGCGAGGCGCTTATCATTAATAATTAATAATATATTGAGATTATAATATATTAGCTTAGCAGAAGCATTAAAATGAGGTCAAGTTGATAAAATAATATCGCGTTAGACCCGTTAGCAGGAGCAATGTTTTTTAAAGGAACCTATTACCTATTAAAATATAAATTAAAAAAAAAAATAGAAAATGTGCAATAGTTTATACTCAAATTGAGAATCAAAACAAAAATATAACTGCTAATTTGCGAAATAACGTGCTAGTCAATCAGTACTCGTTATATATACATCAATTATAATGTTAGCACCCTCCCACAGCGAAAATATTTATTTATTTCTTTTAATTTCATTTGTTTTTTATTTATAAATATTTTTAACACTGGATTACTACTGAGGCTTGGGAAAGCTAAAACGAATATCATTCGTGTCAATAATCTAGCACAGCGGTTCTCAAACTTTTTTGGTGACGGAACACGGAAGCACGGAACCCCTTTAAAAAATAAAATATTTAACGCAGCCCAAATAAAATATTTTCGTTCGTCACCATTGAACTGTCGACCAGCCATATAGAAGAGCTCGATATTGTTTTTTTTTTTTAAGTTTTTCCTCGCAGAACCCCTACCAAGACATTGCGGAGCACAATTTGAAAATGGCTATCTAGCAGAAGGAAGGTTTCTGAACCAGAAACGTAACTATATCTGGCTACAAATCAAAAATAGCCGGGGCTATTCGGGCTCGTTCAATATTAACGTAGAGCAATGACCTAGATCGGTCTAACTTCGGTCTAGACCGCGCTGCTCTGAATTTTACATCATCTGATTTGTAGTTCCGATATTATCTTTTTATCTTTAGAAATACGAAATTCTTGGCAGATTTGCTGAAGGTTGGTTCATTATTGTAGGTACATCACTACATAGTATAAAACAAAGTCGCTTCCCGCTGTCTGTCTGTCCCTATGTATGCTTAGATCTTTAAAACTACGCAAGGGATTTTGATGCGGTTTTTTAATAAATAGAGTGATTCAAGAGGAAGGTTTATGTATAATTTGTTAACCCGTGCGAAGCCGGGGCGGGTCGCTAGTAGATAATAAACGTACTGTTTCTTTTTAGCCAAGATTATACCTACAGAGTAACTGTCTTATTTTAACGTGAGGACCTATTAATTTTCTGTGATATACTGATAAAAATTGTTAAGGTAGGTAACCTAACCTAAGTAAGATGTCCGATTTTTTTATCGATTCAGTTTTTTTAGAGCTCTAGACCGCACAGAGCCACTAGCCTTAACAGGTTTAGGTTATATACAGCATCTCTCTAACAAAACAATAGCAATAACACAGATCCATCTCATACCAATAACTCAAATACTAGTCTAGCCGCAGCGCAGTCAGCAGACACCAGACAGCAAGGCGCCGGCCGTTTCAACAAAACGGCCATTGTCTGTCGTTATAATACGGCCTTTTGGCTTTAGAGGCTGAGTTTATGTCTAAACTAAATACACCGAAATAAGTCTCGACTTTGGCAGAGGCAACGACGTTGTTAATGTGCAAAAAGAATTTTTATCATGGAGTAGAGTGTGTTTGCGGCTTATTTGGTTTTTTTTTATAAAGATTACATTTTGTGTAACGTAAGGGAGTATTTCAGATTCCCATTCCCATGTTATAATTTTTTTGCCCTTATTTCTTTAGTAAAAACTAGCGACCCGCCTCGGCTTCGCACGGGTTAACAAATTATACATAAACCTTCCTCTTGAATCACTCTATCTATTAAAAAAAACCGCATCATAATCCGTTGCGTAGTTTTAAAGATCTAAGCATAGGTACATAGGGCCAGACAGACAGTGGGAAACGACTTTGTTTTATACTATGTAATGCTAATGATAATACCTAAAGGAAGCGGTTATAGTAAAAAACCACGAGATCCTCAACTTGCTTCAAACCTAACAGATTTCTTAGTTATAACTCGTGTGAGTGTGACACATTGCTGGCGAGTCCATTCTAGCTTTTATTCCGTTATAAAGGCAGACGCCTTTATGCTTTTAGTGCTTTTAGCGACGTGGTTATGAGGTTATGACTGTGACACCGATTCGCGTGAAATTAATTTAAAGTGCCCCGCTGGTCCAAATTGTTACCTAACTAGGTTCTACTTTAGTTAAAATGGAGTATCTAAAAGTTGAAAACATGTAGCGTAGGGAGATGGGAAAAGTTCGCACATACAGTTACCTACATTGTTCCTAGCAAGAAAGCGTTCACAGGTGATAATATTATCTAGTCACGAAACTAAAATACCCCCCGCGATTCGCACTTCGCGTTCGAAAACTGAATTTGGAATCGGAAATCTGCCGTGCAACTAACTGGGAAACCCGTAGCTGAAAGACAGAGACAGAACTGCTTAGGTACTTATGCCTTGTCGTTCTTGTCCCTGTAGCGGTCGCAGTCTAGTTGTGCGGTGTCTCTTTCCTTCTGCAGTCGCGAGGCCTGTCCCAGCGCCTTGTCGAGCTGGGACTGTAGGGATTCGAAGTCGTACGATTGCTTCTCTCTCTCTACTTAAAGCTGTTAGATAGAGACAGAAGACTTACTTGTGCTTTATCGTTCTTGTCCCTGTAGCGGTTGCAGTCTAGTTGTGCGGCGTCTCGTTCCTTCTGCAGCCGCCCGGTCTGGCCTAGCGCCTTGTCGAGCTGGGATTGTAGGGATTCGAAGTCGTACGATTACTTCTCTCTCTACTTAAAGCTGTTAGATAGAAACAGAACACTTACTTGTGCCTTGTCGTTCTTGTCCGGTTGTCCGGTGTCTCTTTCCTTCTGCAGCCGCCCGGCCTGTCCCAGCGCCTTTCGAGCTGGGATTGTGGGGATTCGAAGTCGTACGATTGCTTCTCTCTACTTAGAGCTATTAGATAGAGACAGAAGACTTACTTGTGCTTTATCGTTCTTGTCTCTGTAGCGGTCGCAGTCTAGTAGTGCAGTGTCTCTTTCCTTCTGCAGCCGCCCGGCCTGGCCTAGCGCCTTGTCCAACTGGGACTGTAGGGATTCGAAGTCGTACGATTGCTTCTCTCTGTCCACTTGTAGCTGCAAGAGAAGGATAGATTTAGATTTTTGTAAAGTTACTGTCTGTGACAAAAGATAAGTCATAATCGTCAAATCAATTGTAAGTACTTATTTACAAGGGCCTTTCTTTATGCTATTCAATTTAATGAAATTTATTTTTAACTTCCGAAGCATAAAGAGGGATGTTATATCATATATGTTTGACGCCAATCTAGCTGTCTGTGGTATCGTACTATCATAGCTCTCAAATGGATGGACCGCTTTCGAAATGGTGAAAATTTTTGACGAGAAAGCGTGCTTCTTAGCTAGGTATGTTTCATAATAATCAATCCAGCCTAGCAGTTTGAAGAGTATCAGCTCTTTTCCAAAAGGATGTAAGGCATTTTTGGCATAATTTTTTTTTGGCGTACCTATAGCGCAGGGGGTTTAATAGTTATATACCTTTCTGACTTCGGCAGCAGCCTTGTCCAGCTTCTCCTGCAGCTTGTCGATCTCCGAGTGCGCGTTGTCCAGCGCGGCCTGCAGCTTGTCCTGCTGAAGCTGCGCCTTGCCGAGCGTCGCCTGCGTCCGCTCCAGCTCCTCCCGCGCCTTGTCCAGCTCCGCGGTGGCCTTGTCTCGCTCGGAGTGGAGGCGGCTGATGCTGGATTGGACGCTGGATGACACAGGACGGGTTAGGAGGCGAGTTGGTACATTTTTAACTTAAATTAGAATTTTTATTTTTTATTTTTTTTATGATTATTTTAAGCCACTCTTGGTGATTTATGGACTTTACTTGGGACAGGAGGGATGAAAGGCATGTGATGAGAAAGGTATGAATGAATGAGGGAGGTGCAAGGAAAAGGTGGAAAGACTGTGAGAGATGATATAAAACGAACGCAAGTGAATGATGAGATGACGGGCGACAGAGAGGTACTTATGGAAGAAAAAGACATGCTGCGCCGACCCCAAGTGAATGGGACAAGGGCAAGCGAATGATGACTTGGGACAGTTCAAGTTGCCGCGGATCATTTTGGAGGTTTACAGCAACAATCTTAACTTATCAGTTGTCATAGTTCTGCCGATTACCAAGAGTGATTTAAATGGTGTGCTTAACAGAACCGTTGTGTTTTAAAGCAAAAATTAACTACTTATAAAAAGGAAATGGTTTTATACTCTATTTCGTTACATATTTACATACTGGTCAGCTAAACGTGGTAGAAAGGCTCTTTGATTCTACCGTCGTTAACAAAAATTTCAAAATTAAGTCCAAGCACAGTCATTTGATAATTTTGAAATAATATCCTTCACAACTCATTTTTTGAGCTTTATGAGCGAATCATATTTTTCGCACTTCGATGTTCGTTTTATAACAAGATAATATTTTAGATGACATATACTTCCAGTTAAACATTAAACTCATATATTATCGTTAATTATTGCTTATTTTAGCTAACCAGACTATACCACTATTATATTATACTGAATACCTACAGATGGTTTTACACTATTTTCGCATGACGTGTTAAAGCTGACGTTACACGATGTAGTCATGGTATAATAATATACTCCGCCTGGTACTCTCTTCCGAGATTCGCGAATGACCTAACTGGCACTTGCCTACGTCATCATGCTGTTTACAGGTTCTCAAACTTTAAAATGTGGGAGAATTTTAACCAACAGTGAAAATTTTTTTAACGGCATTAATTTTAAGTTATTCATGTAGAAATATAGTAAAATAAAACAAATCTATACTGCACTTTTCACTCCTACTCTTACAGTTCCGAATAGAGCAGCCAACCATTTTCGTAACAAAACATTAATTACGAAGCTTACGACGTGAAAAGTTTGGAAAACACTGCGACTGCTGACACTGAGCGAGAAGGAAATAACAATTAACACCCGTTCGACAAGGACGGTCGGTCAGGGACAAAATGGCGGATTGTCAAATGTGACAGCGCTATTCTGTGTTGCCAGTAGTGTAAACAGAATTACCCGAACGTCTGAAATTTCTTTCGTGAATCGGAAGATATTGCTAACGAATAATTAAAAATGACGTGTTATTGTAAAATTTAAGATAAAATACATATAAATGAAAATTATTAAATTATAAAGAAATAAATTAACTTATTAACCATAGATATAATGTACCCATGTAACATGTTATGTTGAAATAAAGTGGCAATGTTATTGTGACGTAGGCAAGTGACACTCTGGGAAGAGAAGACCATGTTTTATTAGACCATGGATGTAGTGAATGAGAAGTGTTTATTTCTCTGCCTACTGTGTTAAAAGCAATAGGTACATACTAAATCCAATTCTCATGAGATTGGATAAAAAAAAACACTACCAAATATGAATTGTTTGTGTTACGAACTATCTATTACGATACGACGACGAGTTGTCTGCGCGTCAGTCGTTTTCTCAATAAACGTGATTTTATTTTAATATAGTATTTTTTATTTTTGCTGAATACGTTCGTGAATACTTCAATAAATACGTATCTGGTGTGAATTGGTCTTAATCAAACAAACCTTCTATCTTTTAAGTCTCGTGCCCACCTGTGGCCTTATTCGACATGCCACTTTTGACGTCGCATGTTGAACTTCATTTGAATTTGAATCATTAATTGTCAAGATTTGACATTAGCAATCCACAGTTAGGTGACAACCAAACCAAACCATTATAAACCTTAAAGTAATAATAAAACAAAGTTGTTCTTTGTTAAATTATTGGTTGTACCAAATGAACTATCCGCACTTGATGAACTTCATATGAACTTCAACAGTTGAATTGAAAATGACGCGAAATCTGACAGTTGTCATGTCGAATAGGGGCCCAGGCCACGAACGATTATGTTATCAATTTAACCTTTGTTTTTATGTAAGGTTTACATTGGCTTTACTATCTTTAAATGTGGGAGTGACGTTTTATAAGTCACGTATGACGATCAAAGGCTTATAATCTAGGTACTTACTAACAGCTGATAATATACGATATATTATATAATATATATAATATAGCATATTATGCTAAACGGTAAACGCGTAGACATACTCGTAGTATTAATACTCACGAATACTAACTTTAAAAACAATAATTGTTTCCGCTTTTGTATTCAAAGTTTCAAAAATCATTAATGAGCTACCGAGAAATATTATTATCTAGTTAGCTATGGCCATATACATATAATAACATTAATAACACTTTGGTTACATAAACGGAACATGAACGATTTTGTGTATGTAGGGATCGGACTTTTATAAGAGGGTATAGCGAAATGTAGTCTCCATTATAATTATGCAAATCATAATCATAACCATAGTTTATATATGAATACTCTGTTTTTTTTATGTTGACGTCACATTTTACTAACGTCATAATAGGCTCCTCCTGTTTGACAGAAAGTAATCAGTACGACATCAGAGGGGCTACCGCGAACACCTAAATTCAAAAATGCTGAGATCTTTCTCTTTTAAGGGGCCCACTGATTAACAGTCCGCCGGACGGTATCGGCCTGTCAGTTGTTCGGAACTGTCAAAATTTTGTTCTAACTGACAAGCCGATACCGTCTGGCGGACTGTTAATCAGTGGGCCCCTTTACTCCAATGCACTCGTAATTTGCGAAATTCGATTTTCGCGGTTATAACCCTCCTGCGCACCTCCGCGCCAATTGGGTGGAAATACTGCGTTCTGCACCATTTTCGCACCCAAAAGTCAGGACCTTACGGTGCTATGAAAAATCCGAACCCATGCATACGAGTAAGCATAAAATAAATAAGGCTTTGGCGGAGACAAAGGCCTTACTAGTATTCGCTGTTGAGTGCTGGCTTAAACGGAGTGGTCCCACTACGATCAAATGCCTTGTTAGAACATTGAGTCTAACCCTCTAGAGAGTTATTTATGAACTAGAACCTGGGTGCTACGAATCTAGTTAACCCTTTGAACGCCAAGGACCCTATGGTGCCCATAGCGCTAAAAACGCTTAATAATATTTATGGCGTACATTGTCAAAATAGTGTTCATGCTTTGTATGACCTCATGTAAGTGTGCGTGAAATTTTTGAACAGGGTGCATGGCGATCAAAGGGTGTAAATTGTAGTTAAATTAGCGAATATATTAGTGTTTTCACACGTTGTTGTAGGTATGTAGCAAAAAATATGTATCATCGCTATGTATATGTAACATCGCTCATTTATTTATTTTGATTAGTAATGTGGTCAACTAACTTTCCCTAATAACCTATTAAATTTGTTAGCTAACATAGGGAGAAATAGCGAAAAAAGCAGTTAATATTTGTATAATTTATCGAAAAAATAAATTAGGTCAAGATATCGTAGCAATTTTATCCACTACCTGCTACTCAGTATCGTTTACTACTATGTAATTGTACTCCGAAAACTCTTTAAGACGTCGTTAGTTGTCGTGCCTATAAGGCCAGTAACGCATAATATACAGGATGCTTCCTGTAACAGGAGCAATAAATTAAATTGTCGGCTGTACTCCTCAAACTGACCAACATTTGTTCAGCAACTTTTGAAAATAACTCATGTTTTGATTTTTATTACGCTTTAAAGTTTATTCTAAGACGCAATGTATTGAAAATTTTGTTTTGTTTAAAGCGTGGCAAGCAACGTCAGACACACTGATGTCAGCATACATTGAAGGCCATATTTATTTTGTATGAAAAAGAGTAAGTCTAAAGGATTCATAATTTTTAAAAGTCGCTGAGCAAATGTTGCTCAGTTTGAGGAATACAGCCTTTAGTTTAATTTATTGCTCCTGTTACAGGAAGCACCCGGTATATGTGTTACAGAGTGAGTATGAACTTAATTAACCTCATTATTGGATTAACAAAAAGCAGTCAATAGGTTAAAAATCTTTCTCGTATACGTGTATAACGTGTATTTTAAACGTTCGATAATAGGACTAATGGAACTAGCAATAAAATTCCTATTTTCCATATATTTCTGATACATATTATACTTACATACTGCTATTACCAACATTATTATAGTTTAAATAGTGTGAAAGTTATGAAAGTCTAAATATAACAAAAATCACACATTTGTGAGCGAACCATTGACGTATGTATTTTTAAAAACAATTGTGAACCCGAAATGAAATAAAAGTTTCCAATAAAGGTAAAAGCTTGAGGGGGGCGCAGTTTGCAGTCCATTACTCGTGCTGTAGTGTAGGCGACATGAATTCCGGTTTTCCCACGGGGGAAAACCGGCTATTAATCACGAAAGTCTACACCCCTACACGCTACTATTTGACGATTTATTTGAAAATAGGTTGCGTTTAGGTAAACAACGGTCGGTAAACAAAGTGTTGAAAAAACACTGCAAACGATGTCTCGTTTGATTCGTGCATACCTTCCAATGAAGTTGAAAGATCCACTACTGTGTTTGAAAAAGCGACTTACTAGTTTTTTCTACCAGAAAAAAATAAACAAAATTACATATGCCCGAACTTCTGACGCTTAAGTCTCATGCGTCTTATCTTAAACTTCCATAATGTCGTAATTACAGCCCATCTTTCTTGACAATAGTAATGCTAGTCTTATATTTAGAAAATGAACACATTTGCTGAAATGAGCTCCCGCAAAACCGTCCATTTTCTCTACATATACGAGCTAAATATTTATGCTGATCTACGCATAAAACAAGATGTGAAACGCTTAACGTAATAGGCTATTACAAAACGGCACGCAAAATTAAAACACAAATAGAACTTACCGATCATATTCCTCTTTCAGGCTGTCCTGTTCCGTTTGTGCATTTTCCAGCTTGGCTTTAAGGCGGTACACCTCACCCTGACTCTTCTCGAGCTTGTCCTGCAGCCCGGAGGCCTCGGAATGCGCTCTTTCAGCGTCTGCTTGAGTCACCCTCAGCTCTGCAAGAGTCCGCCTCAACTCTGCGGCGTTCTTATCCGCCTTCTCTTGCACTCTGTCCAGCTCCTGGGACGTGGTTAATGTGCTTCTGCCGAATGTGGTCTGCGAGCGTTCGAGTTCGTGTTTAAGTCGTTCGTTTTCAAGTTCAAGTCTGGCTAGGCGTTGTTTCGCTGCTTCCCAGTCAGCCCCAGACCTTCCCACCTCACTGGCCGCTTTGTCAAGCTCCGCTTTAGACTTTCCTAGTTCCGACTGAGAGCTCTCTAATTTGGCTTCGAGTCTGTCCTTCTCGGCTTGGGCTCTCTCGAGTCTTGCTCCTAATTTTTCGACCTCACTTTCAAGAGCGTGGAGTTTCATCTTGTAATCTGCTATCTCTCTCTCGTGGAGCTCTCGCTCCTCGTTCTTCTCGTGTTCCGCCCTGTCTCGTTGTTCGCGTAGCTGTTGGATTTGTTTCTCTTTGTCTCCTATGACTTCTTCGAGCGACGAAAGGGCGCCTTCAGAGGAGCAGTGATGAGCTTGCATGGCGTTGAGCCTAGCTCTAGCCATGTCTACTTGATTATCTTTTTCTTTCAGCAGGTCTTCAAGGTTTTCGATCTGAAAACATGTGGTATATGAAACAGGTGTCAACGTTTGATGTTCAACGTAAATAGCCAGTGAGTATAAGCACTTGTTCGGCCTTTGATGTGCCTCTTATTGAAGATGTCTTAATCCTATATTAATAACGATGTACTGATTTTCATTGGAAAACATAATGCTACAGAAATAAAATAAAATAACATACCTTTAAATAAAAACAAGCACAGGACTTCACAGGATACAAAACTAAAAAGCCAACGTAAAAAGGAATTCTAGAATAAAATAAAAATAAAAATTTGCTTAGTAAAGGGAATATCTTTAGAGAGATAAGCTTTGATAAAACTTTAAAAAGAACCGTTGAATTGGATGAAGTACTTTTGTAATTTGTAGGATTACAACTGGTAAAAGACTCCTCGAGATTGGTATTGTTTTATCGAAATAAAGGATCTTTGTCTAGGTATATTGATTTTAAGGAAAAAAAAATTGTATAAAATAGCTTGAATACTTATAAGATCCAGCGAAAATGTTCCAATTACTATTTAAAAATATTTGCACAATATTTTCAATTTTTACTTTTATGCGTGTTTTGGATTCTGTCTTACAGAATCAGGTTTTCACAAATATTATTTTTTTCTTCTTTAGGTATCTTGGTCCAAAAAGTGCGCTATAAATTGGTCCTAAATTGCTAAGCATTTACTCATGTTTTTCGTCTTTGTCTTCTATAATGTCTTTTACATTAATGATATAGCGTAAAAATACGTTTGGAATAAACTCGACAATACAGTTTTATCGAAATTTGACTTGAGACATGTTGTGTATTGCTAATGAGGCAGTGTTATATCGCGCGGGTAAACACCGTGAAAGTTGGCGTGTAAGTCCTCAGGGCTCGTGATGTATCGATAACGCATTGCGGCACTGAGACGCTACATCATAGGGCTCTGCGGTCCTATTGTGGCTGTGTTTATCGGTTGTCGCTGTGGATAAGAAGATATGATACTCGAGTATTTTCAAAATTGTAATAATGTAATGTTAGATGCAGCGTAAACGTAATTTTGTAGTTAACATGTATCTGTCTATGTGATATCTATCTAATCTAATACCTTTAAACGAGCAATTCTTGTTTATTTATATATATATGTCGGAGCGAGACACCAGAAGGACGTATTGCAGTGTTACAGTTCATAGCTTTAAACGCCTGTATAAAGTCGATTAGCAATGTTTGGCTACGTATTATTTGCTTGTAACGGAACAATAAAGTTGCGTAGTGAATAACGCCACCATCTACTGGCGTATTGTTGAACTAAAATGACAGGTTTTGGAACGTCAAGAGGTGTATCTTGACTCTTGAGTGAACGTAGGCACGAGTGGGCATTTTTGTCGTTATGTAGACTGGTCAGGCAGGTTTACCAACTTGATTTGGAGGCGGGAGCAGTTGGCTCCGCCGCTGGGACTGGCTTTCTTCTTCTTGATCGGACCGTGCTAGAGATCGGACGTTAGCCAAGTTCGTGCCTAATTCGCTATGTTCCTGAAGGATTATTCTGAAAGCTTATAGATTCTCACGTTCTTTGACCGTTTAGCTAAGTGTTTTACTCCAAGTGTTATTTTGATTTCTTATGTGCCATTAGAAGCTTACTTTTGTAAAATAAAGATTTTTAACGATTTCATGTGATCTTTTTATTTTAAATCAAATCATTTTGGAACCAGATATTGATTGGTCGTTTTGATTATTTAGTACTGAAATATAGTAGGCCATGCGTTGGTAGCATACCTACTATTTTGGCTGTGAAGCAATACATCGAGGTACCATGCCCACCACCCGCTATCAATAGCCCCACACAGTTTAGCCCTCTCCCTCTTCGACATACATATATATATATATATATATATATTTCGGGGATCTCGGAAACGGCTAACGATTTCGATGAAATTTGCTATATGGGGGTTTTTGGGGGCGAAAAATCGATCTAGCTAGGTCTTATCTCTGGGAAAACGCGCATTTTCGAGTTTTTTTATGTTTTCCGAGCGAAGCTCGGTCACCCAGATATTTCTTTATTAATACATTGAATATACATTGGATATAAATAATACATTGGATCTTCTCCACTATGGAATATAGTTCAAGGCTTAAAATAGATAATAGTGATAGGTAATTGAGTACGTAATATTGAAAATCAACACGATGATTATTAGAGCATTTTCTAAAAAGTTTCAGTAATAAACGGCGGGTTGCTGGGCAGCCGATGCGAAGCGCTTCACACGCGACTTAGGACGTCGACTCAGACAGAAAGGGGAAGGCCCCCGCTCCGAGTCGTTCCTCGTGCAAAGGCTGCCCGTGGTGATCCAGCGTGGCAATGCTGCGAGCATCATGGGCACCTTTGCGCCAGGAACGACTTGAAGCGTTGTCTTTTTTTAATTTATAATTTTAATTTGTAATTTTAGATATTAATAAAAATAAAGTTTAAAATTTGGTAAAAAACTATCTAACTTTTTTAGTATAGGTATATTAAGTACTGATATATTATATTGTATGGATTATTAAAACGTCTATTAAATAATTTCAATTGAAATAGATACAACTTCGTTTGTGAGCGCTCTCATCCCGTGACCCCTTAGAGGGAAACTGCCCTAATGAAACATATTAATCAAGGTCCGCTGACTGCGGCCGTACATTTCATAAGCATAATGCATATCGATATACTGCAACATCGTTTGATGTCACCCACTCGACACGGAGCATAATTATGCATATGGCGTCAGACAGGCGGCGGCCAGCGATTAGCGATAATCGTTTTTTTTATCGCTGGTGAGTTTTTTTAATGTATGTGAATGGTCAGTGTTAAATATTAATTTTACTATACCAACTTAGATACATCACTTTTAGTCACATGGGGTCTAGATATACACGTAAGTTTCTTGCGTGAAAGTTATGATGTATCATCTAGCTAGAACGTATCCATATGTTCAAATAAATCAAATTCGTTTATCTTTATCCTATTTAACCTTTTGGACGCAAATGACCGATATATCTGCACCGTAGGTTCAACGCCAAAGACCGATTAATCGGTCACAGTCCACAGAGCAACATCGACCTACGTGCATAATACGTACATAAAGTTCAACTTCAGTTTTGACACTTCAATGATGTGGCGTCTGAGTGACAGCTTTTGTGTTTGACACGGCGTGGAAAAGGTTAAAGTTCTATTTTTACAATGTTTTTTTTGTCGTGGTTTATACCTACCGAAATAACACTAACATACAAAACCTTGGAGGATACAACTAAACGGAGTAGCCATTAACAGGCTTTCCCCTCTGTCGAAAATAGGCGGCCAACGGTCATACACAATGTATGGACTGACGTTTATCTGACATGGCTATTTTTACGTTACGCATACATTTGACGTTCCCCTCCCCCGCAAAAATCGGCAGACTGTTTTGTATAGAAAATTACAGACATGGCGTCTCCGTTTGATTATATCCTCTAAGTACAAAACAGGTGCTTAAAATAATGTTTATTCAACGTGTTCAAGCACTATTAAAGCCAAAATAAATTAAATTGTTTTACAACCGAAATAATATAGGATAGCTAGGGTAAAAAATAACAAATAATTGTAAACAATTAACAAAAATACATTATGACCTTTTTTTCATTCATGATCATGATTTCATGATATTCAACCCAACTAATGGCTCCTCTACACGATGGGCCAGCGCCGGCCACTCCAAGGGACGCAGCCATACGGCAGAATGAGATAGCAATATCACTTGCTCCCTCTAACGTATAAATGCGTCCCTTGGAGTGGCCGGCGCTGGCCCATCGTGTAGAGGAGCCATAACACAAACCAAACACCAGCCACCATCCTTCCAAACACCAGCCACCATCCTTCCAAACACCAATCACTTCAGTTACTACAGTCATATTGGCATTGCTCGCTAGGTTTTGATGTTATGTGTTAGGTATGCATAATGACTGGCAGGCTCACATCGCATGAAAAAATCTAGGACATGATTGGCAATAAAATCCCCCAGGACCTGTTTACTATGTTGCGCAAATGCATATTGCACGATATAATTAGCTCACTCTTATCAAAGTTCTTTTATACATATTCAGTCAATCACAAGACTCAAAACTTCGCATTGCACAATCAGACTTCATACTAATCAGAATCACTTTACTATAATTTTGAGATCCTTCATCACATTAGTTCACCACACCATCATCTTTTCCATTTGAACGCTTATTACCACAGCAGCAAAGTACCTTTCGCTGCAGCACGTTGATCTTCCTGTCCTTGATCTCGGAGTGGTCTCGTAATTCTGCCAACTCGTGCGCAGCGGACAAAGCTGCCGCGGTCTTCTTTTCCACCAGGCGGCTCTTCTCGTCTAGGCGCGCCTTTAGCTCCTCTACCTGAGAACACATTAGTGGTTAGCTAAACATTAGAGATGAAAGAAGTATCACTATCAGGGAGATCTCACACTAGCGGCTCATGAGCGAGGTGCACCTGTGCAGCGCTGACTAGACGCAGACGCTCAAAAGACGCTCTTAAAGATCCCCATGCCAAAGGTAAGGCACTAAATATGAACGCATTGAATCTATCCTTTCAATAATAAAACACTTATTCGTAGTACTTCATTTGAAACTAGCAGTTTTGAAAGGATGTTTGTATTTTGCCATACTTTCGGCCTAGGTTGTTTTTAGAGGACAGGACGGAACGCGTGGTGATCTGACGCTATGGGAACCCTTGTGTCTGTATGCAAGGGTGAGTACCTATAGCTTACGTGGCGCCTGACTATTAATATGGAGAGTAATTTTGATTGATCTAAATCCATAGTCATCAAGGAACATTCACGTTCCTTATTAATTTTTTATCAAAAAGCCTAGGCAAAGCAAATGACATCAGACTACGATAATTCTTCTAATCATGTTAGGAAATTTGATCTTTTTTGTCGATCGGTCACCCATGTGGCAGATAAGTGCACAAGTGGATGGACGGATTGCACAAGGAATTTTCAAGGCTATATGACCGATATCACATGAGTTCATTATGTTTACAATGTTCATGTAAACTTTACATGGACTACAAAGTCCGTCCAATATAGTTTTAAATACAACAAACATCAAGCCTTGGCTATATTACATTTCTCCAAATTTTCAACGCCTCGCCACTATTCTGTAAGGCGTGACCTAACCTAACTTGACCTAAACTTTATAAAATTAAATTCTTGTAGGGACTTCATTACTTAAAACTACAAAACTAATACTATTTGAGCGAAATACTTCATTCATGCAAATATATGACCTCTCCTTTGCGACAGATTATTACTTTAAAGTTTCAAAATATTTAATGTTCTTAATCTTATCTATTGACACTGCAACACGTAAGTTGCTTAGGAACAATTTGCGGTGCGGGTCAACTTTTGCCTTTTACCACATTACAACTTGGAAGAAGCTTTAGAGGAAAAAGCTTGGAAAAAGAGTTTCAGACCCGTTTGAATTAAAGTTTCTCGCTCATGTCTTACGACTTGGCCTCGGCACATTTTTTGGTAAACATTTGCAGTGCTTACTAACTAGGAGAAGAACTAGAAAAGCTGACTGTAAACTCGTTTCGACACGCTAAAGGTAACTTTTTCGCTTCATATTGTTAAAAGCAGAAATGTTATAATAAAGTGTGGTAATAAATAAATAAATAAATAAATAAATAAATATTAGGGGACATCTTACACAGATCAACCTAGCCCCAACCCAAACTAAGCAAAGCTTGTACTATGGGTGCTAGGCGGCGATATACATACTTATATAGATAAATACATACTTATATACATAGAAAACATCCATGACTCGGGAACAAATATTTGTGTTCATCACACAAATAAATGCCCTTACCGGGATTCGAACCCGGGACCATCGGCTTCACAGGCAGGGTCACTACCCACTAGGCCAGACCGGTCGTCGACGTAATATTTATTTCTAAGCGTAGATTGATGATGTTAGTTGTGTTAACCCTTCTTAATTGAATCAATTTTGAATAGCTGTTGTGTCGTGTCTCCAATCCAAAAGTAAAGTGGTAGTAGTGCAGGCCTCGCCGTAAGCTAAAGTTCAACATTCTCACGTCAGTCTGCAACATGCTGTAGTGCTCCTCCTTGGCGCACAGCGACTCCTTGAGCACGGCGATGTGGCGCTGGTAGTCCTGGTGCTGCTCCTCCAGCGCCTTCATCTTCGCCGCCATCGCCAGGATCTCCTGGTCCCGCCGCTGGATCTCCAGCCGGAACTCATCCAACTAGTTGATCATCCACCCCAAATTCGTCATAGAATCCGTCAACAACATTAGTACAAACGACAAAGAATAAAAAGTTCTATCTACTGAGGCAAAAGTGATGGCAGAAATGATACTGATGTTTAATCTACTAATACTGATTCAGAAACGGTTAGTGATGTTAGATCGATGGTAAGCGGCGCAAGCTTCACGCGCGCGTGGAAGACTCGGATTAATATTAAGTACCTCATACGCTCGTATCGACATGCATTACACTTTAACTCTAAGACTGTAAATTTAAAATCGCACCGGTCACTCGATTAGGAAGTGGGACGGCTGGAAAACTTTCTATTCTAAAGTACAAATGGAATCGCATGACGGTAGAAAGCTTTCCAAGGTCCGCAGGCTCAGGCCTGGAGGTAGATGCTCGGGCGTCTACGTTGTGATACATTTATCTACCGTGAGACACGATGACATGATCTACATGAGATGTCGGGTCGTGAGAGGTTCTATGCTATGAGAGGTGGCTGGGACCAAGCGACGATGAGGCTCCAACACCGAAAGCACAACATGATCAAATGATAATCTCAGGGATCGCACAGAACATTTACTCGAAGGTCTCATTCGATGCATTCGACCACAACAGTCTTTATTATTAATAACAGTCTTTCACTAAATTGCCAAATTTGGTGTCAACGTAATCGATCTCACATTTCGCCTAACCATATATTACGTACATCTATAATATCAATATCGCATCTAAGGCCCTACTCTTAACAAAAATAATTTTAATCGATTAGATTTTATTCAAGAATATAATTCGTCTTATTTTAATAAAAATATCTTTAACAACGAACAAGTCTTTACATAAAAATATAACGGTTCAACACAGTCGTCGGCGGCGACTCGGCTAAGTTCGTTAAAGCGAGAAATTGACACGTTTCGATCGCAGTCACAGCGTAGTGGCGCTATAGTAGGGCGAACGGCGCGCGAACGCCGTCGCCGAGGAGACGGCGCTGCCGAGGCGCGCGCCCAGGCTGCCCAGCGCCGGCGTCGGCGCCAGGCGCAGGCGCGACGCCGGCACGGGCGCGGGCGGCGCGCTCGTGCGCCCGTCCTTCATCACGCGCACGTCGTTCAGCAGAAAACTTACTTGGCGCTTGAACGGAGGCTCGACTTTATCGTACAGCGAGGCGTGCGAGGGCGCGAGCGAGGGCGGCGGCGGCGAGCCGAGCGCGGCCAGCTCGCTCTCGAGCAGCGCGACCTGCCGCTCGAGCGTGGCGATGCGCGCCTCTTTGGTCTCGAGCACGGCGGTGAGCGTGGCGCCGGCGCTGCCGCCGGGCAGCCCGGCCGCCGCCAGCGCGCGCTCCAGCTGCACCTGCAGCGCCCGCAGCGTGTCCGCCGTCGCCTTGAGCTCCTGCCGGCAGCCGTAGACGGTCAGCCGCCGCCGCCGCGCTGCAAGGCTCCGCGGCCCGGTGGGGCTGCGCCGACACGCCCGCGCGATCCTCGACGCAGCCCCAACGGTAGGCGGCTCGGACACATTTTATCGCTTCTAATAATGATTGCTCAAACTGAATGCCCAATCAAAATTACACGAGACGGTCTTCTAAGGTTCATGTGGCGGGAACAATGAGCTGCTAAACATGCAATGTCGTGGTTCAGTTGTGTTCGTGTCGCTTTCTTTTGTGTTATGGCCGAATTCATAGGTAATTTTTCTGATTTTGAAAACTGTTTTTGTATCGTCGAGGTGTCTGGACGGGGTCGTGTGCACAGGGACAAGCTGGACAGTGTCACAGAAAGGCTTTGAAACGTGGAGAGTGAAGAGAAAGCAAAGATTGAATGAAGCCACGGATTGGACGAACTGAAAGGCGTCGCGACACATTGGCGAGTCAAAATGAATGAAATGAAACTATCAAGAGCAATTCTAACAGAAACTGTGACGTTGATAAAGGTATCACAAAATAAAACGCCCATGTGATTCAAAATACTAACGTACACAAATAAGAAAGCAGAGTGACGTGCATAATAAACTTGGTAACTGACATACGGTATAGATTCTTAAAGTTAAAGAGCAAGCTTCCCAAGGTACTGAATAATATGGAAGAGGAACGATTTAAGGATCTGTATTCACGGCATCCATCCAATGATTGAAAAAGACTGTGATTTAAAATTGTGATTTATTACTTATCATTATTTTGTTTTCTTTTTCGATCTTTGGAGCACGCATCCTTACCGCTCGGCCAGGACTTATAGCGAGAAGGCGGCAGCAACAGCGGTTACGCCTTAATTTCCTATCGACGCTGTTATAAACCTTTACGCGCTATAGAAATGTTGCTATATTGTCATACTATGGGGTATTTATCGTATATGGGAAAACGACTATTTTTACTTATCAACCCATGCGTCCCTCGTTAAAGCATCGTCACTGACGCCATCTTGCGTAGTCCATGCCGAGCGGTACTCCTAGCATGAGATTTCCCGGACATTGGCATTGGAAAGCTTACGAAGGCATGCTACATTCAGAAGCCTCTGATAATTACCTGCTTCTGTGCCATGGCCTGCATCTGTTGGAACATCTGCCGCTCTTCCTCTTTACCTGAAAGTTGGAAGCGGGTTATATTCAGCTCTGGAAAGCAGACTAGGGCGAAAAGCAAGAAACGATATAGATAACTGCGTTATTTTAAGTCATTTGGCTGCCTAATTAATTACTTAGTACTTTACATCAAAATGTAAGTGAAAGCTAAATAGGTAGGTAAGGTCAGGGTGGCCAAATCCGTAAGAGGGCCAAATCCGTCCAACAACATTTGTGGCTATTCTAACAACAGTATGCACTTGCTGACTCGATCGATAAAGCAGAGAGCATATTTAATACCAGTAGTCAAAAACAGATAGCGCTTAGTCGCCAGTAAATGAAAAAAAAAACGCTATTAAAAGTTCAGGTGCGCTCCGAACTCGATATCGAGCTGAGTATGCTGCTCTGTTTTGTGAAGTTGGGATGAGACGTTGTAAGTTAGGTCTTAATGAGTATGTTTATTATATTGTTCGATATGCATATTTATCGGTATCTTTATCCATTTTACGTTATAATCAATTGGTGAGAAACTATGGGTGGTTAAAATTTGTGTTTACAAAATTAGCGAGTGGACAAATCCGTCAATTACGAAAAGGGAAAAATCGTCATGTGCCGGAATTTCCCTATTTCATATATTGCCAACCTTTTTTGATTTGACTCACTTAAGTGTAACTCATATTCATGAGAGGTGATGCGATATTCTTACTGAATTGTAAAATTTATCATATAAATTCGTCGTAGCTTTCGTAGATCAACCTATGCTGTATTATTTAAAATTAAAAAGTAGATATTATTTTTAAACTTTTTAAAAATGTTCATTATCCCTGAATTTTAAAATAGGACGGAATTGCCCCAAAAAAATATATTTGGCAATAAAATCTAAAATGAACTTTAAATTGAGTTCGCTAAGGTTTAGTTTCGATTAAGAGTATAAATAAATAATAATAATAAATAAATATTATAGGACATTATTACACAAATTGACTAAGCCCCACGGTAAGCTCAAGAAAGCTTGTGTTGTGAGTACTCAGACAACGATATATATAATATACAAATACTTAAATACATAGAAAACAACCATGACTCAGGAACAAATATCTGTGCTCATCACACAAATAAATGCCCTTACTGGGATTCGAACCCAGGACCGCGGCTTCACAGGCAGGGTCACTACCCACTAGGCCAGACCGGTCGTCAGTATAGTGACGTATATGTTTGTAATACGTCACGATCCAAGAAAAATCGTTGGTTGACGGAAATGCCCCAAACCCTAGGGAAAATCCGTCAACTGACATGTCTTAAAAAAAATCATATTTAAATAACCAGCAGTACTAGCAATTTAATATGAGTACCTTTATATAGCTAAATAAATGCTTAATCTATTACAGTCATCAGGTTTATTAAAAATTAAATATCATCGTAGTTATGACCAGCCAAAGTGAACTTATAAAAAAGTATGACGGAAATGCCCTCATTGACCTTACAATAATACACTATGCTTGTGCTTAAGAATAGTTACAGACTTTACTTGGCCCTCAATCTCACTAAAACCCACTTCCTCCACTTCCATGTGGGAGGCCGGACACCGAGGCCATTAAGGGTCCAGGCTGGTGGTGTAGTCGTGGAGCAAGTGGCAGTCACCACTTTCTTGGGTTTCGCGATTGACTAAAAACTAACATGGGCCAGTCATATTGACATGTTGTGCGGTAAGTTAGGTGGAGCATGCTTTGCACTGAGCCGGCTCGCGCGTGTCGTACCACGGCATGTCGTGAGAGCCAGCTACTTCGCGACGGTTCATTCGCTGCTGCAGTACGGTGCGGAATTATGGGGGCGCGAGGCGGACTGGCAGCGAGCATTTAGGCTACAAAAAAGAGCAGTGCGTTCGGTAACGCAGGTGGCCCCAGATACCTCGGCGAAGCCTTACTTTAAAGACTTAGGTATTCTAACTTTACCCTCAATACTAATATACCAGATAGCAATCTACGTACACATGAACCAATCTGGATATAAAACACGCGCGGACTCCGGTCGCCCTTTACGGAACCCAAGCAGACTGCTTCCGGTACAAAGAAGACTCGCACGGTCGAACAAGGTAACACACATAATGGGTCCAACTATTTACAATAGGCTACCTGAGACAGTCACCTCAATTCCTTCATTAATTAGTTTTAAGTCAAGACTAAAAAGTTGGCTTCTTGAGCACACGTTTTATAGTTACGACGAATTTATAAATGTTTAGTTAATTATTTTATTTTATTAACCCATTTACAGTTAATAAATAAATTGTATCATGATTTGTCCTGTTATATTGGAAATATAATAAATAATATGACTATGACTATGACTATGACTACTACAGTATTGAAAGACACATCTACTAGAGCTTTGTTTGCGATTCCGTATGTAATATTTGCATACCATAATATTCACCCCCGCCTCCTTAGCATTATTGGAACAAGTCCAACGATTTTTTAACCTTCCATGCCAACAATTACATTATATTACTTATTTTGTTTTCTGGGGGTTGTTCATTCGGGGAATCTTGACTATTGGTTGGGGCTGTGTATAAAATGACTAGTTACATACTAGTGTGTGTAAATGCTACATCAAGCAAGTGTGTGATCTGTGTATTATGTGCGTGGACCAATCCAGTGACATCAAAGAAAAACTGCTGGGGAACAGGCTCGCCAAACAATGAGCTAGGGAACTATTGTGGTCGTTTCTCTACAGGTGTACGAAGGTACGGGTACGCGTACAATGTCAGGTTGGCCGTGTAGAAGATTTAAATACTAAGCAATTTATCTATTCGATTTTATTGTGAATTTGTTAAACAAAGTTTACAATGATGTGATATTTAGAAACGAAAATGCATGTGAATTAAATTAGCTTGCACTTTAAGGAAGAAATGTGTAAATTATCTTATCTTGATCATGGTGTGGTGCAGGGATGTTGCGAACATCCGCATCCGCATCCGCAACCGCGGAACTTCCGCATTATTTTCAACATCCGCATCCGCATAAAATCGATGCGGAGCTTATGCGGATGCGGATATCGAACAAGTCGGTACAGGAACGTCTTAGCGGCGGCGTAAGTGCTAGGTAATTTCGTCATTACCTATAACGAAATCGTCTAGATCCAGAAAAGTCGGCGAAGTTATTGTTTATTAAATATAACGCACCTATATTCTTGCTCAAATACTGAGTTTCGTTTTTTTTTATAAAAAAATACTAAAAATGTAATATTTGACGTTTTCTAAGTACCTAATCTTGACATCCGCATCCGCATCCGCATCCGCGGATGTGAGCCTTCAAATATCCGCATCCGCATCCGCATCCGCGGATGTCAAAAAATCTGCATCCGCAACATCCCTGGTGTGGTGTCCCTCAAAATAATTATTTCACCCGTGTATGGTGCTTAGGTTACTAGGACCTTCCTTTTAAATTCATGATACATTTATGTATAAACCCAAAAATTAAGTAATAGCATCTACACATAAATATCTAAGGCCCATAAATGTTTACAAATAAATACCTACTATTTCAGGACTTCGTGCGTTTTTGTAAGGGTTTAATTCTAAAGTCCAAATTTTCACGGGAGTTCTAAAATTATGCGACGCCATTAAGGCACGTGCAACACTCAAGCACAGACTGACAGATTAAAAACTTCATACAACAGTCCGAGATTCCCTCACTATTATGCACGTGGCATTTGCATGGCAACCCTGCCACGTATTAGAGTAATTTTATTTAGAGTTGTACACGACACTTTTTTGCTCAAATATGTTTTTTATTTTATTTTACTAATCAGAATCACGGGCTCTTTCAATCCTATTATGAGAAAAAAATGTGGCAAAATTTTCATACCTACATTTTTCGGTCTATCCATTCCGTTACCAACCTACAAATGCTATCAAAGATGGCAACGGAATTGAAATAAAAATCATGATACAATTTTTTTCTCGTATTAAGGATCGAAAGACCTCGTGATTCTGAGTAGAAAAAACATAAAAATCCCATATCAGAAAAAAGTAAAGTGTAAATTTGACGAAATATAAAGTAAGCCGTGTCACCACCTCGGCCCGGGCCCGGCCGGGTGAGTCATCCTTTACCATCGCACGTACCGTAGTTGTTAGATTCTCAGGAGTTTTATGAAGCTATTTTTCTCTATTCAGTCCTGTGACACAAGGCTCTACAGCCCGTGCTATGTGCTACTCAGTACTCATTCTTTAGTAAACAAGGTCGTGTACCGTGTAAGAACGTACCCATCCCCTTGTTCTGC
Organism: Cydia amplana; assembly: GCF_948474715.1. Lineage (NCBI taxonomy): Eukaryota > Metazoa > Arthropoda > Insecta > Lepidoptera > Tortricidae > Cydia > Cydia amplana. Next base: position 22,484,675 of record NC_086070.1, read on the forward strand.
AGCATTTCTAGAAGCTTCTTGATGCTTTCGTCTCGCGCTTGCAACGTCTGCTTCTGCGTTTCGATCCTCAGCTCGAGTTCCTGTTGAAGAGTACATTTCAAATTATTGTCGTTTTCTTTTGCCTGCGTTTGAAAAAAAATGGACAAAAAAGAATTGGAATATGTAGTTCAGATGATCCACTAACCCTTTGAAGGCCACGCCAGTATGCGCGGCGAGTCATTCTGAACCTTGTCGGAATGCACGAAGGTTCATATTGGCTACGGTGCGCGTCATTTGAGGTCTTTGGCGGTCAATAGGATAAGTTATTTTTAAGTTAAATTTACAGATAAACGCCTCGATGGCTTCCAAACTAATGGAATTACATTTGTCTCAGATAATATCAGAGACATACAATCCAAAGCATATATTCGTCTCGCTCACCTTAATGGTAACCCTCAATATCACTATCTCCCTCTGCAGGTGCTCGTTCTCAGAAAACAGGGCTTCCAGCTGTTGCTAGAGTTCTGTTGGATGCGTAGCCGCAGTTGCTAAAACAGTAGTCGTCTCGCTCACCTTAATGGTATCCCTCAATATCGCTATCTCCCTCTGCTAGTGCTCGTTCTCAGCAAACAGGGCTTCCAGCTGTTGTTAGAGTTCTGATGGATGCGTAGTCGAAGTTGCTAAAACAGTAGTCGTCTCGCTCACCTTAATGGTATCCCTCAATATCGCTATCTCCCTCTGCAGGTGCTCGCTCTCAGCGAACAGCGCTTCCAGCTGTTGTTGTACTTCGGGCGCGGGCTGTTGCATGCGTAGCCAAAGCTATAAAACACTAGTTGTATCGCTCACCTTAATGGTATCCCTCAATATAGCTATCTCCCTCTGCAGGTGCTCGTTCTCAGCGAACAGCGCTTCCAGCTGTTGTTGTAGTTCGGGCGCGGGCTGTTGCATGCGTAGTCAAAGCTATAAAACACTAGTTGTCTCGCTCACCTTAATGGTATCCCTCAATATAGCTATCTCCCTCTGCAGGTGCTCGTTCTCAGCGAACAGCGCTTCCAGCTGTTGTTGTAGTTCGGGCGCGGGCTGACGCATGCGTAGTCAAAGCTATAAAACACTAGTTGTCTCGCTCACCTTAATGGTATCCCTCAATATAGCTATCTCCCTCTGCAGGTGCTCGTTCTCAGCGAACAGCGCTTCCAGCTGTTGTTGTAGTTCGGGCGCGGGCTGTTGCATGCGTAGTCAAAGCTATAAAACACTAGTTGTCTCGCTCACCTTAATGGTATCCCTCAATATAGCTATCTCCCTCTGCAGGTGCTCGTTCTCAGCGAACAGCGCTTCCAATTGTTGTTGTAGTTCGGGCGCGGGCTGACGCATGCGTAGTCGGAGTTCCTCCTCTAGTTGGCGGACTAGCATGGCTTGTTTCTGAAAGAAAAATCACAGTTCAGTATATGGAAATAAATAAAATAAAATTACGAGTTACACTAATTGCCGCAGCGAAAGTGTTAAATAAAATAACAATACGAGTAGAAGAAGCCCACAGATTACCAGTTTGCCGGACGATATCGGCCTGTCAGTTGTTCGGAACTGTCACCTTTTGCGTTTAACTGACAGGCTGATATCGTCTGGCGAACTGGTAATCTGTGTCCCCAGTGATTTGAATTTTCTGTCAAAACAACTAGTCGTATTTTACTAGGGTTCAAAATTGATTCCTAAGCGGCGCGGTGGGAAATACTAGAATATTGAATTATAGGTGGCCAAAACTAGATCTGGTGATGCTTTTCTGCAAATTGAATATAACTACCAATACCGATATAAACCGCTGAAACTATTTTAGTACGGTTTTTTAGTATTGTATATATTTCTCATAAATCCTTGTAGGTAATAACGCAAAACACTAAAATCAGAAAACAGTAATTCATAAATAAGGTCACGTGGGATAAGGGAAACTGTATGAGAAAAGTCCTTCTACGTAAATATTTTTAAGTTAATTTTATTCATGAATTATGTAGCTTTATTTTTAGTATTTTAAGTTAATTTAATTTTTAATATATTTCAGTATCCCTAACTGTTTATTTTCCCTACAAGTGTCCACCTTCCCCCATAGTTCCTCTTATCCCACCTGACCTTAACCATTTGAAAGGTGAAACGTACAGACACTACAGATATACAATACATACAATACACACTAAAATCTCTATTTTTGTAACCGTATCGTATACCAGTATTAAAAACTTATTTAAAAAACTTCGAACCTGGAAATGTCTTCCAATTCTGCATAAAATATAACACCGACTTTTTCTTTAGGAAACCTAATATTCTGAGACAACATCGATAGGGCAAAGATTGATGTCCACCATTAGCCAGAAGAGGCATTCGAACTTTCAAAAATATGAACTTGATTTGATATTGATGTTCACATTACTCTCAGTGCATCGAGAACATATCACACTATGTAGAACTATGAACAGAATTTTCACTGCTTAGCCTAGCAGAAACAATGTTAGACAAAGAAATAATACAAATCATGTTGTCTTAAAACATGGCACGGATGATGCGTTTTCTCTTTCTTGCTTACTACTCTTAGGCCCGCTTGCACTATCCCACTAACCCGGGGTTAAGCGACTAAACCATTAACCCAGTGTCAAATTGTACCGGTAACCATGGTAACTCCAGGTTAACCCCGGGTTAGTGGAATGGTGCAAGTGGCGCTTACTAGACTTTGCATTTAATGCGTGACTGCTCGGAGCAGTCATGGGCCGGGCGTGTAAACAATTGAAATAAAATACCACTAATAATATCAAATCAAGTTGCATTTTTGAATGTTCTAATGCCGCTGAAGGGATAGTGCCATTTGTATCGCATTAGGCCCGCGAAGCAATACACCTATTGGCAGAACAAAATATACTTTTCACCTCAGCAGCTCGAACAAGGGTACTTTGCTACTTTAAAACAGTGAGCAAAATCGCATTTTGCTCACTGAGTGAAACAAAATGAGCAAAATGCGATTTTGCTCACTCAGTGAGCAAAATGCAATTTTGCTCACTGTTTTTAAGTAGCAAAGTACCCTTGTTCGAGCTGCTGAGGTGAAAATTTAATTGTTGGTATATCTTAAGAAAACATGAGTGAATAGAGGTAAGTGATGAAGAAGGAATACATTTTTCGGGTTCTCTAATATGTTCTCACTGCTGAGGTGAAAAATGTTGTGTACTACACGAGATCAAAGTTATTTACATCTCGTGCGCTTTTGAGTCCCTTACTACGCTCAAGATTCTAAATTAGATTCACTCGCTACGCTCGTGAATCTATTATAGAATCTTTCGCTTGCACGGGACTCAAAATAAGCACTCGAAGAAATATCAAACTTTGATCTCTTGTTGTACAAATAACTATTTCACCTCAGCAGCTCGAACAAGGGTACTTTGATTCTTAAAAACAGTGAGCAAAATGCGATTTTGCTCACTGAGTGAGACAAAATGACATTCAAGTGACCTTTATAGTCAAATGTCATTTCAACATGCGGGGTCTAATAAAAGTTCGAAATACTTGGGTTCTATTATCTCTGTCCCTTTTACACTGTTAGCAAAAAGAAACAGACAAAAAAAAGTTAAAACGACATTCAACAGTATATTCACGGTTTATAATAGACCCCCGAAAAACTTCAGACCGCATCGTTCCAAACCACGTACGAGTATGAATTCTTAATAATTAATAAATAAAAATAAAGTTTAAGATTTAATAAAAACTGATAAATTACTATATTTTAGGTATTTTATTGTACAATTAAAATATCGAACTCAAAAAATACACAGATCATCACGCAAAATTAATTATTTTACTTTTAAGAATTACTACCATAGTTGACAAATAGTACGTATCCGCAATTCGGACCGTATCTTACAAAGATTTTTTTTTTTCAAAAATGTTGTCGATTGAAGTGTCAGTTAATGTTTGTTATTTCTATATTATTTTAATGGAATTTATTATTACGTTTTGTTTTTGTGTTCCATTGCGGTAATTAAACTTAATTGTTTGTATATCTTAAGAAAACATGAGTGCAGGTATTAAGTGATGAACAAGGATTACATTTTTCAAGTTGTCTAATAGGTATGTTCTCACTGCGCTGAGGTGAAAAATGTTGTGTACTACACGAGATCAAAGTTATTAACATCTCGTGCGCTTTTAAGTCCCTTACTACGCTCAAGATTCTAAATTAGATTCACTCGCTGCGCTCGTGAATCTATTATAGAATCTTTCGCTTGCACGGGACTCAAAATAAGCACTCGAAGAAATATCAAACTTTGATCACTTGTTGTACAAATAACTATTTAAATGTCCTCAATATTTGGATTTTTTGTTAGTGTATAGGAGTACTATAACCAGTATGCAAGCAGTAGGGCTTAAAAAAGTGTAGTGTGCTACATGGATAATATGTCATTTCACAAGATAATATAATTATGTTTTAAGATATTTGAGGTACCCTATGCATACTAAATTAGATACCTATTTAAAATGTACTCGCCTTAACAAATAGGCTTTTCCACGATCAACTTTATAAAAGAAAATAAATTTCATTATTTGCTCGCACATTTCTATTTTGCTCTGAAACCATCCAAACAACATTAAAAGATAATCGTCTAATCCGAAACCAAGTCTATTGTTCCAACCTGAGCCCAAAACCCATTGCTCCACCTTTTGTTCCAAGAATGCTTCAAAAACACAAAAAAGAGGGCATTACAAAAGATTGCTCAGTTCCATATTCCTATACCCCATTATTAGGACATATTTGCCACAATGATTTTCAACTCTAATCCGAAGTGATAGAGTTCAATTTTGCGTAATTTTTGACACATTTATGTCCGTTTAAGGGTAAAAGCCACCATAAGTTGAACCTTGGAAGACGTAATAACTATTGGTGATCAGAGTTCAGACTTAGAATGGAAAGGTAGTGTTTGGTAGTCGGAATAAGGGTGCAGAACTTTTAAAGGTGGAGGTGACTTGTATTGTACTTGGCGTTGACTGTTGGAAAAGGAAACTTTTCTAAAAGATTGTTTTGATTTGATTGGCGGGATTCTATTAAAGATCACTATTGTAGCAAACTATAAAAAAATATAAATCTTGCGTATTACTATGTACTTACTACTCTTTCCGCACAGACTCTACCTAAAGTAAATAAATTTTTCAAAACACTTCGCCAAGTACATACATAGGTATATGCGTTCAACGAGTCCATATAGATACATAAATATACATTTCTAACCGTTTAACGAAGCTGTTACCTTTGTTTTAAAGAAAAAGCACCACACACCAAGAATTCTTATTTGGAATCTTTTATTAGTTTCTCACTGGTTTCCATTTATAATTTTAAATTACTGGTAGATTTGATATTTTTCACTAATCAAAGCCATTTCATAGTCTATAGGGATACCAGCGGTCGGCAACCTTTTAGCAGCCAAGGGCCACATAGTAGTTAACGAAGATGACGCGGGCCACACTTTGTTAATATGTATTTATGACTTTATCAGACATTGTCGTTTGTCAATATTACATACAAAATAGCCAGGGAGGCTCGCGGGCCGCAAGTGACAGGTTCACGGGCCGCATGCGGCCGCGGGCCGTGGGTTGCAGACCGCTGCTCTATACCTTCGTACCTACGAAATTACCGTGCCTATAATAATTAATCACTATGTTAGTAAGTATGTAGTAACCACTGTCATCTCCTGATAGTCCTGGTTATAACAACCTCAAGAAGTTGACTGGCCCGTCAACAAGTACAGCTTGTACCTAATACATTGTTTTAGTTAGACGAAAGTAATGCGATCTCTTAGACAGGCGTTAAATGAGACCTTGAACTAAAAGAAAATAAATACCTTGCATTCTGACATCACCGGGATAGTACAGACGAGCGAAAAAGTGTTCAATAAAAACTTTTATTGGGTTTGCGCTGTTTCATCTGTACAAGAAAATAAATCGTAAAAAATGTACCTATAGTTCCTAATAGGTTCCTACACTAAATTCTGGGCTTAAGAGTCGCACAAGCCGCCGTCATACAATCAAAGTTACGCTCTCATTTTATTTTAAAATTAGATTCTGAAATATGTAACATGAAATTTGACATGAATATTCAAATAACATATATTATATCTATGTCCGGTACTATTTTTCGTTGCTAGAAATTTTACCTAATACAAAGAAATTAGAGCGGGTTTCATGTGGTTGACGCTTTCCTTCCATACCTTCCAAACACGAACGAAACAACAGTTGAGTTTGTGCGGAAAGTGAAGAGTCGTAGAATGTATAGGTATAGCCTGACCAGTAATATATGATAATTGTCAAGAGGGCGCTGTTATTCTCATGTATAGAGTGACAATTCAGTGTAGTATGAAAAAATTAGTTCCAGTGAAATTCCGCAACATGGCGCACCCTCAATAGATCCTGGTTCACCTATATATTGGTATACATTTCACGACTCTTCTCTTTCCGCACAGACTCTGTATGAGATGAAATAAGAATATTTCACGTTGCCCGATGGCTCAGTTTTGAGATAATAATATAGTTGGTCAAACCAATTTGTCAGTAAATAGGAACAAAAAAAAAATACTCATCCTTTTCTTTTGGGTGCTAGTACTAGTGTAAGACAAAGATAGTATGATTCTCTCTGTCTATGTTTGAAATGAGACAGTCCTTTGACACACTATATCATTTAAATTCTTTTTGGGTCAAACGTGTCATTTTTACGCAAAATGTGTTAATATTTACATGTCTAAAAATAGTCTAAAAGCGGCATGCAACAATGAATATGTGGTGGAATATATGGACTAGACGTATTCATTCCTTTTACACTTCACTCTCTTCTCATCTCTTTCTTCTTCATTACTTGTCTTTTATTTTTGTAATTTTAAATGACTTTTGTTCGCAACTGTACATTCACGCACGGCCACAATCTGCAGATGAGGTCATGCAAATAAACATCTCAATGCTGACCTTACTGTTTGACCTGTCGTGAACCTTATTCCAACTGAATAAGGTCTACAATAGTTTAAATGTGTTGTAGCTGGTACAAGTATGTGATATCAATTACGTTATCGCTTACAAGTGGTTGTTTAATGCCGATACGGTTTCATTGTAAAAGCGAAGTGGGCTGAGGCAAATATTATTTATTAGGTACTTATGAAAATTAAACGATTCTATTTTCTCACTATGCAGTTAAAAAGACGTATTTTTTTAAGAAAGGGATAAAAGCTGAATTGAAACTTGTAAAGCTTTATGTATAAAGGGCTTCGCTAGACCGGGCCCGGCCCGGGCCGAGTCATCCGACATGTCATTTTATGTGACGGTTGATCGGTGATCACGTGGTGCTTTCCATAGAAAACGAAGCGCTGGAAGCTCCGGCCCGGCCCTGGCCCGGTCTAGCGTGAGTCATCTTAAGGGGATTAATGTATTGCCTCTTTAATATTGTACTATTTAAGACAGAAACACTCAACCTTCTGAAAACCCCTTTAATTATACCTAACAATATGTTAAATAGTAACCGCTAACAATCCGCGACCCCATTGTTGGACTAATGCTATAATCCGTCATGTCACTCGCTTTGCTTATCGGGTACCCGGGCCGGGTAGTACAGTCAGCAGCACAAGTTGCTAAGCGGGCGAGGTGTTCAAAATTACCTTGACACGCTCTTATTCTCTTAACAATAAAGTCGTGTCAAGTTCATTTTGAACACATCGCCCGCTTAGCAACTATTGCTGCTGACTGTACCCTTTATGACGCTTTCGGTTTAGCCAGTTTAGCGTGCCAGATGAATCCCAGTCATAATAAAGCTATATGTAATGTACATATTATTGCAGTTGCACATTAATGCAACCCTGACACATCGCTCCACAACGAAAAATGGAAAACAATATAGAAAAAAAACTTTGTATGGAGACTACGGAGGGTACAATTTTTTAAAGTGCGGTAGCGACCCGTAAAATCTACTTATTTAATAATTCTGAAAAAAAAATACATTCGTTTTATTGTAGAAAAATATAACTTCGAGGCTGACGAAATAAGGACCTTGGCGTTTCACTTTTCTCTGTAGCTGACTGTACACTGACACCAGAATCCTATTTGAATCATGTTATTTAGTTATCATGCATTTCGCTCGTACTTGTTCGTACATGTATTGGCGCGAGCAAGACGCACTATCACTACTATTCACTACATAGTATAAAACAAAGTCGCTTCCCGCAGTCTGTCTGTTTGTATGTATACTTAGATCTTTAAAAGTACAAAACGGATTTTGATGCGGTTTTTTTAAATAGATAGAGTGATTCAAGAGGAAGGTTTATGTATACATATTTTGTTAACCCGTGCGAAGCCGGGGCGGGTCGCTATAGTAACTAAATAAGTTAATTCAGATTTCAGATGTCAGTGCACGTTTGAACCAGGGATGTTGCGAACATCCGCATCCGCATCCGCAACCGCGGAACTTCCGCATTATTTTCAACATCCTTATCCGCATCAGCATCCGCATAAAATCGATGCGGAGCTTATGCGGATGCGGATGTCGAACAAGTCGGTACAGGAACGTCTTAGCGGCGGCGTAAGTGTTAGGTAATTTCGCCATTACCTATAACGAAATCGTCTAGATCCAGAAAAGTCGGCGAAGTTACTGTTTATTAAATATAACGCACCTATTATATATTCTTGCTCAAATACTAAACGTTTCGTTTTTTTTTATAATAAAAATTATATAAAAATATACTAAAAATGTAATTTTTGACGTTTTCTAAGTACCTAATCTTGACATCCGCATCCGCATCCGCATCCGCGGATGTGAGCCTTTAAATATCCGCATCCGCATCCGCATCCGCGGATGTCAAAAAATCTGCATCCGCAACATCCCTGGTTTGAACTGGACTGTAACAGCGAAAATCGGAGTTCGCAAAGTGCGGGCATTTTTCTCTGTCACTCTTATTACGCCTTCATTTGCGAATTTCGGTTTTCGCGGTAGCCCCTCTGGCCCGTGGATCGGTATTAGGCAGGTCGTAGTTCAAAGCGAGTTATTAGCCCTTATGAATAGACTACACGTATGATGCGTGTAACCTAAATATATAGTACCTATTAATTGTCTATGTACTAAATTTAGAACATCCTTTACTCCGCGAACTAGAAAGGTCGAGGACGTGAATTCCCGGAGTGAACAGGCCGCAGGAATTCCTACAAGCGGAGCTCTCGCTTTATTACACGGGAAAGAATGAGACACACGTATTATTTTATGGGTAGTATATTGGTAAGTATAACACAAAATATATCCCGTAATATACACTAGGTACATCAGATATGTAGTGCTCAAAATTTGAGCATTTCGGCCGCACCGATATATATAATGGCGACTGTACACCACACCGAAGGTATAGGTATCGCCAGGAGAGTTGAGGTGAATGATTACAATAATTAAATAAAATAAATAAATATCAGGGGACATCTTACACAGATCAACCTAGGGGGTCATCCATTAATTACGTCACACGAATTTCTAGGTTTTTTGACCCCTCCCCCCCCTCCTTGTCACACTTGGTCACATTTGGCAAACCCCTCCCCCCTAGTGTGACGTCACATTTTTTCTACGAAATCGCCAAATCGAATTAAGTAAGTACCTAGGTACCTAAGTATTATTAATATTTTATCAAAATATTTTTGACGATATAAATATTAGTAATTTTATAACCCAAAACTGCTTAGGAAAGAAAATTAAACGAATAAAAACGATTATCGTTTTAAAAACTTGTTATTTAAATGTACAGCGAATAAAATAATTTAAATAAATTTTCGGTTACTGATGAAGTTAAAGCGACGTCACAAAGTTTGTGTCTCCCCCCTCCCCCATGTCACAATATGTCACATTTTCTTGGCCCCCTCCCTCCCCCTAAACGTGTGATGTAATTAATGGATGACCCCTAGCCCCAAACTAAGCAATGCTTGTTCTATGGGTGCTAGGCGACGATATTCATACTTATATAGATAAATACATACTTATATACATAGAAAACACCCATGACTCAGGAACAAATAAACACACAAATAAACGCCCTTACCGGGATTCGAACCCAGGACCATCGGCTTCACAGGCAGGTTCACTACCCACTTGGTCAGACCGGTCGTCAATACAACAGTACATCATTACAAATTCTTTGAAAACTACCCCTTAAATTATGGGTAGTTTATTATAAACCAGTAAATTGCTTCCTCGTAGCAGGTGCTACGGCACGCCTACGGCCTATAGCCGCGTAGCGCGTTATCGAACGTCGAGCCAAAACATGCACACAAAAGTTCACAAAAACATTCATTAGCGCTACGGTATTATTTTGTTGTCTAATAAAAAGAGACAGCGAACAAATATGTACTACCATAATTATCAGGCCAATTCTAGTTTTAGTTATTAGATCTATTTCAAATGGTGTGTCTCGTGTGTGTGTGAGTTGTTTCGTTTTTCTAATATCTACAACTAGAATTGGCCTGTATTATACTGTAGGTGTAGACTCAACAATTTATTACGAAGGCGGAACAGGATAGTCATTAACTCAATACGTATTTTATTTATTTACCTAAAGTAGCTTGTTATCCATTGTTTTGGCTGCATTGCGTGTTTTTGTCTCCTACGATGATAATTAATAAAGTTCAGTTACCTACTAACACACCCAAAATCAATAAACCAGGTGACTTTAAGATTAATGTTTTGTATACAAAGTGACCCAATTTAATTGTGACCTTTGTGTAAAAACGTCCTTCACAAATAACCAATTACAATGCCTACATTATTTAAAAATCACAATCCAATTTTCTTTTACATGGACTCGCTCATGCCACATGCAATTAAATAATCGATGCGAGCGCGATCAAGCCGCGCGTTTATGGAATTTATTATGCATTACAAATTAGTCTGTGTAATGACTTGAGTAGTTGAGGTAATCTCGAAAATATGGTGTAAAGGGGCCCACTGATTAACAGTCCGCCAGACGATATCGGCCTGTCAGTTAGAACAAAAAGTTGACAGTTCCGAACAACTGACAGGCCGATATCGTTTGGCGGACTGTTAATCAGTGGGCCCCTTATGAGATATTTAAAAGTCAGACAGACCTCATACGCTAAGTACAGTGTATATGTCGCAGTAAGATAGATAAAACCGTTATATAGTTATAACCCTAGGGATATAAATATATGTCGTACGATAGTTATACGAAAGCGAGTCATTACTATCTTACTAGGAATATAACTATAATACGTCTTTAGTTTAGTGATATAGTTATATTACTAGATTCAGTTTAGTGAAATAATTGTAGGTAGGAGTGCGGCGGTGCGGCGGAGGTATAGTTATATCCCTAGGGATATAGTTATATGCCGTATAATACGTATTATAATCATATTCCTAGTAAGATAGTAATATCTTACTAGGAATATGATTATAATACGGTATTTGACTAAAATAATGTGGTTAAATGGTTATAAATCTGACGCGGAATCATGATATCTAGAATTACATAGTACTGAATGCTTCTTGCAGGCGCATATTTTAGTAGAACACTGTGTATTTCATTTTTTACAGGAACATTTAAAATAATCTTGGCCACCAAATGACGAAAATTTTTGGCATATTTCTCTCAGCGACAACTCTTCATTTGGTATAGGATCATTCAAAGTAATGTTTGTTAGCTGTATTGCATTTCTGGGTAAGCAATCTAAGGGCCGTCACAATAGATCAATACTTGGTCGACGTGACACTCAAAGGCCCGATACCACCCCAATAATAAAATAATAAAAGCAATCTTTCAGAATACCAACTGAAGTTCCAATTTTATGACTTTCATTTCGCTTTTCTAAAACTTTTCCCAATATATTTTTTTGATCCAATGCTCCACCTTTGGTATCTCTATCAAAACTGAAGATCCAATTAGTTATTACTATCTCACTAGGAATATGATTATAATACGTACTATACGGCATATAACTATATCCCTAGGGATATAACTAGACCTCCGCCGCACTCCTACCTACAATTACTATCTTACTAGGAATATGATTATAATACGTACTTTACGGTATATAACTATATCCCTAGGGATATAACTATACCTCCGCCGCACCGCCGCACTGCTACGTACAATTATTTCACTAAACTGAATCCAGTAATATAACTATATCACTAAACTAAAGACGTATTATAGTTATATTCCTAGTAAGATAGTAATGAATCGCTTTCGTATAACGTATACGACATATAATTATATCCCTAGGGTTATAACTATATAACGGCTTTATCTATCTTACTGCGACATATATATTTTTCAAACTCGATGGGTAACAGGTGTCATTTCAATACAATTTCATGAGATTAATCAAATCAAACAATCAACAACTTGATATATAAACATATCAAAAACGAACATAAATTATAACATTAATAAAAGTTTTTAACTAAATTTATCACTGTACTTTAAACTTTATCACTTATATGCACGCTTAAAAGAGCTTAGTACAAACTTTCGAAACTAATTCGATACTTTCGAACGGATTTTTAAATTCTTTCACAGGATCTTTAAAAGCAATATCCAAGGACAAAATCTATACTTAGAAGAAAAAGTTGAGGAAGATTTTCGCATTTTTTCACGTTTGAGTTTTTAGCGACCGTAAAATGGGGCGATTTTAAGAAAAAACGGTGTTAGTTTCCACAAAATAAGTATTATTCTTCGAAATGTTTGTGCAACTAGTTAGATACAACCAAACATCTCGAATAAAAAAATATTATGGCTTAAATCGGAAAATTTAAAGTCACCCCTGCATTTACTTACTTATAATATTAGAAGTATTGTCGGGAGTTTTGTATTTAATATTTTATAAGTATATACGTAGTTACGTATTTATGACGTAGTTACGACGAGAGCAGCCGAGTTTCGAATTATAAATGCAGGCTATTTCAGTCTGTTCCGGCCCATCCGAAACTCCCGGGCGGTTTAAGTTACCTACTAAAACGTTCAGCCATACAAAATTTAAATTCAGAACGTTCTACGGCAAGTACCTACACACATTATTGTGCTAACCGAGGGCCTACCGCGAACCTCGCTTGACGTATTCCCTGTTACACTTACGTACGAATTTACAAGTGCGACAGAGAGGCAAAAGTGAGGCAACACGTCGAACGTGTTCGCAGTAGGCCCTCTGAGCGGACGTACGGGCAGGGCGAGTAGAAAACGATTGCAGATGTAGTGCATAATTATTTTCCATCGTATTTTCACGGAAACGTACGAACGTGTCTTGCCATTTCAGTCAGTGTCGGTACAAAAAGTACTGAGGTTGACGGAAGTAGCATGACAAATTACGATGGAAAACAATTATGCATATCTGTACACGCATAATGACACATGACATACCTATCTCCTCAAATTGAGCCAATTGACACATACGCGAAATGCCACATACGCGATACTGATATGTCATATAGGTAGCCGAAATTCTACATTGGGTAACTACTAATACTGCTATTAATTATTAGCCACTCCATAGCAATTGGCCACTCTTAACTAAGACTTCTATTGCATTTGTCCGAAACATGATTCTTATGCCGAAATCTGCCGAAAAAAAAACCGAAACTCCGACACTACTTACAGCATGATGCCAACTCTTGCTTTAAGTAAAACCTAAAACCCACCCCCTAATTTCAACCACTACCTGAGATTAAACCTCATACACTGTAATTCCTAAATACAAACCCTAACATATCGCAGCCTTATCCGACCTAACGTAATTGTAAGCACTAAAGTGACAGCTGATTACTCTCCCCCTCCCAACCCCTTCTAGTAGCCGAGATAGTATCGATTTTACTAGCTCTCGTACAACACAGCCGACAAACCAAAATTAACCCTATCGACTCAAAAACAGAGTCGAAATTCAAAGTTCACGGTACTCCGAGATAAAATTGCTAGACTGAGTAATGGAATTGATACCGTCGGTAAGTGGATTAAGGTCGATATTTGATTGGGGGTGGCTTAGGGTTTAAATTTAGTGACCAGGTTAACTGATCTGTGATATTTTATTTTCATGGCGGCGTAAATAAGGGAGATTGAGTTGGGTTAGGTTTAAGCGCGGATTCTAGGTTTATTTTCATACGACTGACGGTAAGGAAGCCTAATGTTTTTTGAGTGAAGGGTAGAAACAAATGACAATCAGCCATATTCGAACTTTAAGATACGTCAAATACTAGAGATTGAAACAATATGGATTGGATATGTCAGTGTCAAACAAGTGTCAAAAGTGACGCGTTTGTTTGAAGAACCGTTTGTTCCATATCGTTTCAATCTCTAGTATTTGACGTATCTTAAAGTTCGAATATAGCCGAATGACGATTGTTTTAGATACATCTTTTCCACATATCTATAATGACTCTTAAAGATAGTTGAAGTGTGCAAAAGGGATGCCATCATGTACCTATATGAACATTTCATGAGTGCGAAAGACACAGCCAACAAATTCATAAAAGTGGCCACTTTCGAGACTTCATGGCAGCCGCTAAACGGATTGGATTAATCTGTTATAAAAGCAAATAAACTACGCAATCACATTAATTCTGAATCCAACGCTTCCAATCACATTTCCGATTTTGGTCGCACTTTGGGTATTTGACAGACAATAATATTGTACTTTCTGAATCTGTGCTTTTCACACATCGAAATACAAGTCGACATACGTAACATACATTTATTATTAACTAGCGGCCCGCCCCGGCTTCGCATGGGTTAACAAATTATACATAAACCTTCCTCGAGTCACTCTATCTATTAAAAAAAACCGCGTCAAAATCCGTTGCGTAGTTTTAAAGATCTAAGCATACAGACAGACAGCGGGAAGCGACTTTGTTTTATAGTATGTAGTGATGATAGGTATAAATCCATAATCGCGTGCGTGCCGTTCTGTCTTCAACCTGTTGTATCGTAGTATCACTAAGTATCGCTTGATTCATTAATGCCAAATCTGACAAACGGCGCGATTCGGGAAATGATTTAGAGTTTCACTAGATATGAAATAGTAAAGATATGTGACGTTCCACGGCAAAAGGTACCATTGCCGGCAAAAGGTACCATTGCCCCAGCTGAATATTGGAGCGGCGTTAATAGCGTAAACGCCAGCAGCCATAAGGTACCTTTTTCCGTGGAACGTCACATATCTTTACTATTTCATATCTAGTGAATCTCTAATCTAATTCATTTGCCGAATCGCGCCGAAAGTGACGTGGACTTTACCCGCGAATCTTTATTCGTTTATTCTTCTATTCGCTCGAATGAGATAGAAATAGAGAGGCAAATAGACGATTTTCGCGTTCCCTCTATGCTATCACCACGCATTGCGTCGCTCCGTTAGGACAAGGACTAACCTCAATGTTTGACCCATTTTGCCGAGACATCGTTGTTTTTTTTTTAAGTTTGACTTCGAGCAATTTGGCCGGGTGCCGGGGCGAGAATGAACTGAGATTGTACAATTGAACTAACTAAAGTCTGTTGTTCTAGAGTGTAAATACAATTAAGTTTTTGTGTTGACCTACTTCGTTGTTTGTTGTTAGATTAGTGGTTTAATCTAACCGCACTCAATCTTACCGAGGAAAAACCAAGAGCTCTTCGGTATTTTTTTGTATTAATCTTTTATCACTTGTCTTAGAAATTTTTTAACTTCGGTTGGTGCTGCATGACCCACCCATATAGGGAGCATATAGGTATTTTCTTCGTAGATAAAACTTAGCAAACCTCTGTTCAATTTTGTCCCTTTCTAACCTACTAAAGTTTTATATGGCTCTTTAATTTTGGATAAAAAATCTTATTTATTAATGTAACGTACCTACTTATACGCCTCGGTTTATTTTCATACAGTTAATAACATTGTGAGTTAACAAAAATTCTCCGCCTATCGCTATTACTAAAACGAATTTGTAAGGTTACAACGTCCCTTTTATCTTCACAAATTATCTCGCCTCTTCATCTTTTGAAATACTAAGGTATTTTATCTTATCTTTCGAAAAGACCATTTAAGAAGGAAGATATTTTTTTGTAAATTAGTTCAAGTTCCCTATTTGTTTTTGTTAGATAAAACCGGGAAAGTTTAACGTATACCTACGTGTAATTTATTCGCGAGTCTGTGCGGAAAGAGAAGAGTCGTGGAATGTATGGGGCCCAATACATTCCACGACTCTTCTCTTTCCGAACAGACTCTGGCAGCATTTAATCAATGTCATTTCCGGGCGTTATCATTTACATACCTACATTTTAAAACGCTATGAAGCCGAATTTTGTATTGACACTAATTAGGCGCCGTCGGAAAATTTACAAAACTGCGATATTTCTACATTTAACCTTTTAGGACATTTCTCATATTTTTGCATGGGGACCGAAGTTTTCCGTTTACAAAATTTCCGAACTTTCCGAGAACTTTTCCAACTTTTTTGAAACTACAAATTGCACATCTATCCTTAACATCCTAAGGCCCAGCCATACAAACGAAACATCCAAAATTTGCCACTGAAATCTGAACCTAAGATGTAGGAAATAGAGTTGATTTTGCGTTGTTTGAAAATTGGACGAAACAAAGAAAAAGTGACTCTGTTCCAATTGAGCATGGTTTAAATTACATCGAACTGAATAGGTACTATAGGTAGAGGACATTGGAGGTTAATTGACACTGGTACATTGTACATTTTAAGCCTGCACGCGACGTCAGACCAAAAATTCTCTTCCCAGCATTTTAAGAAGCATTAAAATAGCAATCATGCGTAAGCATTAAATTCTCCGATATACATATGATAGATAACACCCTCGGCGTTTTTTCTTTAGTACATAATACCCACACCCACGTTCCAGACACGAGCAAGGAACGGCATACATCGCAACCCGTAAAAGGTCGGCAGAACCGATGCGATCCATCCTAAACTAAACAACCGTATCAAACTATACTTTTCTACCAAGATATGGCCTTTTGATGTCGGATGGTACCTATATTTCGACATTCCTACACGAGTTATCTAATAAAATAGAGAGCGTTTTCCGAGAATTTGTTTTACACGCCCTTAGAAATTATGTATTTGTAATGCTTGTTTTTGGTGGTTGAGGTAGTTCACGCAGGCAATTAAAAGCGTCTTTTTGCGTTTTCGGATTATAGTTTAAAGTAATGTTTTACGAGAGCATTTCTCAAAAAGTTTGTACATTTCGATCACATCTTAGATTTCTTTTCTTAGACAAACTTTTTGAGAAATGCTCAAGAACGGATTTTGATCCCCAGAATGAGAGAGCTAAGAAATATATTTTTGTATTTTTTGCTGTTACACTAATATTTTTAGTCAGTCCGGTTCCCGGGCGAGACAAGCGAATTAAAAAAAAAAAAAACTTTGAATATGCCGTTTGGTTTAATTTAAAAAAATACTGTTTTATTTAAGTAAAATGAGCTAACATAAGGTATTAAGCTTAGATCATAGGTATTAAGGCACTTTCCCCAAGGGCCGATTAATTTCTTCCATACTGTATACCTAAGGGTCAATTAATAAAGTACTGTCAAATATGTAGTCAATGTAGTCTTAGAAAAATCCACTATACTTTTACTTGGGTATTAAAGATACAAAAATAAAATTGCCTAAGAAATCTTTTACTTATAACCATTCAAATGTTTCATCTCAAGTCCAAATAGGTGCTCTCTATAAAACTTTATATCTCAAGGAACAGCGGCTATTAAACTGGGCCCACCATTTTGAATCTTTGACAGTTTGATCCTATTTGAGTGTTCGGGGCACATTAAAACTTTGAGAACGACTGCTCCGTTTGCAAAAGGATGATTATTAGAATTTTTATTCTATAGCACTTGAGCAAAATGGACGGACATTTGTACTAAAGAAAAGATGAAACTTACGAGCAATTCCGTACTTTGACCTGTCTATTCCTATCTCTATTGCACACGCATAATTATATTGCTGTCCCGCTCGCATAGTGTCAATGACTGTCGGCATCGTAGGCGGCAGCTATAGTTGGTCAAACCAATTTGTCAGTAAATAAGAACAAAAAAAACTATACTCATCCAATGATTTATAACTCAAGATAGGTTATAGGCGTTCCAAAATTGAAGCGCTTACCTTGTGACAAATTTGACAAGTTGCCTTTAGTCGCGGCTGGACAAGCGAGAAATGTGCACGTGCTAACGAGCTCCCGCACACCGAAAGAGAAAGAGACGACCTTATGTTTAACAACGAGTGTGACAAAAATGGATGGAATGAGAAAATTAATCAAAAATAACAGATTTCTTCGTAGGCACAGAAATAAACATGGAAGTATTTTTTTCACCTCAGCAGCTCGAACAAGGGTACTTTGCTACTTAAAATCAGTGAGCAAAATCGCATTTTGCTCACTGTTTTTAAGTAGCAAAGTACCCTTGTTCGAGCTGCTGAGGTGAAAACTAAATTGTTGGTATATCTTAAGAAAACATGAGTGAATAGGTAAGTGATGAAGATGGAATACATTTTTCGGGTTCTCTAATATGTTCTCATTGCTGAGGTGAAAAGTTTTGTGAACTACACGAGATCAAAGTTATTTACATCTCGTGCGCTTTTGAGTCCCTTACTACGCTCAAGATTCTAAATTAGATTCACTCGCTACGCTCGTGAATCTAGTATTGAATCTTTCGCTTGCACGGGACTCAAAATAAGCACTCGAAGAAATATCAAACTTTGATCTCTTGTTGTACAAATAACTATTGTGCGCCTCAAGTATGAGAATAACCTATCTATTGTACTCATCCTTTTCTATTGGGCGCTAGTACTAGTGTAAGATAAAGATACGATTATCTCTCTCTATGTTTGAAATGAGACAGTCCTTTGACAAACTATAATATATGTTAAATTCCTCGTTCTAAGCGTCCTTTCTTTACACTCATTTAAATGAGTGTAAGAATAGGGCAATAATTTTATTTAAGCTTTTTAAAATACCACCACTGTTGTATATATAGAGCTGGCAACTCAGCAGCAGTCTCCCGCCATTATGGACAGCATCTGTCAATGTCAATTGTCATGTTCTGTTCTTGTGTTCTAAATACATATAAAGCGTTGCATATCGAATATTATCTGGTCGTATTAATTAATTACACGAAGTTAATTAGCGATACAACAACCACCAAAACCTACTACCTACTAGTCCTTTAAAATGACTCAGATTAGAAGCATGCCAGTAAGATTGTTTTCAAATCGTCCTTTTTGTCGTTATCTCGCGAAAAATGCTAAAATTCCTAGCGTTTAAGTTATTGGACAATTTGCTTCCAATCGCAGAGCCGGTCGAAGTCATTTCATTAAAAGTTCAAACATTACAATTCTGCGTGAACTTTCTTCGGGTTAACTAGCGTTAGCTGGCAATGCTGGCATTACTTTTTTCTATCGTCCACCAAATTATAATATAGAAAAAACTATTTGTAACTTTTCAAAATATTCAACAAGTACTTGAAAAAAAAAAAACTTTTCCGGAAGAAGTTTTCCAGTTTGTGTGTTGTTAAATATAGGTAAGTATATGTTGTGTAACTTAACTAAATTTAGTACTTGAATATATTTTTAAATCCATCCACAATAGTCCACAGTCACAGAATAAATGATAGTACGTACTAGGTACAGAAGACTCTCTCTAACAAAACCCGTCTGTTACGATCAGCACAGATATGGCCGCTAGATGGCGACAGCGCCACGCGCCGCTTATGGCTAGCCACCAATTGGTGTGGAACGGATGTACTTTTAGCTAACTGTAGCAAAGCGGCGAAATCGCGGAGTGAGCCACGCCTGCCACAGTCCAATGCTCGTATTTGTCGCTGAATCAGGACAAGGGTTGTTTGGTTCATCTACCCGCCGCAGGATGGCGTTAGGGGTCCCTCATTGATCCGCTCCGCCGAAAATAACGCGAGCGTAATAACTTGTTACGCAACGAATCGATGTTTATAACTTGATGTTTTGTGGACTGTTTTGGCTTTATAGTATCCGAGTTGATTACAATTATTACTTAACTTGTCTGAAACTGAAAACCTGAAAAGGTGGTTTCTCGACATTTTCAGCAGTAGGTATTAGAAGAATGACATTTCGTAAGCGACATTCACGAAGTTTTGTATGTAAAACTTCTATTCGTTTTAATTTCTTTGTACCTATTACAATGAGGTATAGGGTCATTGCGCTAGTTTCCGTCCATGCTCTTCTTTTCGTCCACTTGACGGATTAGCAAATAATATATTTCGTTTTTAATTTGCTTCTTGCGAAATATATGTTTTAGGTAGGTACCTAGATATATTGTTTACACATTAAGGATTGCAATAAGTCCAAATTTGTGCAGCAATGTAGGTTTATAAACAAATTTCGTCAAGTGGACGAAAACTAGAGCTGGGGACCGATTTTTGAAATTCGACCGCTCGTTTTCCTGTATTTCGTTCAGTAATATCTCCACTAGGTACTAGGCATGTAAATTCTACTAATAGAATTGAAAACGAGTGGTCAATACCACTAGATTCCCAATTTCTGTCGCTCGTATTTCAAAAATTACCTTTTCGCCGTTATCCACCGATTTTGGAGTGATGAAATGGACCGATCGAAATTAAAAAATCGGCTCGCTGGACGAAAACTAATGCACCTACTAATGGCTGTTCGTTTTATGACACTTATGACAAATAAAATTGCGCTATTTATGGAACACACTCGAGTCGAATAACTGATCGGGCGTTAAATAAAATGGTTTTGTGGTATCGATCGGGACTAAAAAGTAATTGTCATTGTTCCGTAATCAATTTAACTGCGTTCGTGTCGGTTTGAATACCGTTATTGACTGTTTCCTTTAATTGTTTAATAGGTGACCTAATTCTATAGACATACGCAGTTGCAATTTGTGATAATAATTATTGCCCATTAAATAATAAAACTTCTATGCCACTATAAATAATTGGCCGCCAATGTCTTTATATGTACTTTTAAAGCATTGGTATGTTATACATTTTATATTAGTATCTATGCTATGCCATATGCTTAGAGTCTGTGCGGAAAAAGAAGAGTCGTGGAATGTATTGGGCCTCATACATTCCACGACTCTTCTCTTTCCGCACAGACTCTGACTGTTTCGCGTCTTTCCTGTAGACATCGTGAAGTTAAAAGAATATATAGCAAATTTTTACACTGCACCCTTACAGGTGGGATATATTTTCTCAGTACTTAAGTACTTAAGACTCAATTAATAAACACGGGATATATTTATATGTTAGATTTATTATGTACCTACCTTTACCAGAGTTGTTAAATTTTGTTGTATTCTCCACAGAAGTGACCTTTTTCTAAAGGTGTATGACCCCTATCGGGTTCATTGATCACATTTTCTTGCCTCAAGTTCACTTTGCTCATTATTTTCATCAAGTATATCCATATGCGTTCCGGCTGTTACCCCGACATTCGTATCAATTGATACAATGCGTCTGTTCTCGCTTCAGTAGCTGATCTTGAGTTACCTTACTTACTCAGACGGAACGTGTTATAATATAACACTTACCTACTTATTGGAAGTTGAGAGTGGAGAATACAGAGCCCGTACCATGTTAGGTACTGACAGTGTCCAACATGTACCTACTGTATACGCTATCGAGAACGTAATTTACTTTCCATACATCTCACTCGCACTAATATGTGAGTACGAGCGAGATGCAAAGAAAGTAAATTACGTTCTCGATAGCGTTTATGTCAGTACCAAACTGGTGGTAGCCTCACAGGTAGGGTCACCAACGCCATGGAGAAATATAGTAAGACAAGAGTGCTCACTCCATACATCAGTTTTGGTCCAAAAATACTATTAATTTCAGTGTCTACATCTAGCATCGAGTAGCGGAACTATCAGTACTGCTACTTGACAATAGATGTAGCACCGACCGGAAAGTCTTATGCTCAACAACATAAGGCTTTCCGGTCGGTGCTATTGTACATCTATTAAATATTGTCAAACGCCAACGCCAAGCAACAAATCGCACGTAAACAAAAACCTGACCAAAACCTGGACTTGATATGAAGGCATATCGCCGATCGCTGATTATTCAGAAGCATCAAAATTATTTACACCGATTTGTATTCTTAAGTATTATATATTTCCGTCGTTTTATTATGACGCCTGCCGCTCTAAAGATAAATGCGGGCCATTTCTGGAAGCCGAAATTAATTTGAGCACGTCGCTTCGCGGGTGAAATATTTGAAATAGCTCGAATTTCTAACAGGTCGTGATACTTTATCCGTTCAAATCACGATACGACACGGTATTTATATAAACTATTTGAAGCAATTGGCTACTTTCCTACTAGTCAAATCAGCTTCTTTTTAGAACTGTCAAAACGATTTGCTAATCTGGAATTTACATGAAAACATGTATAGTGACGTCACGGTCAACTCACTTTTTATATTTTAATCCGATTTATTATTAAATAGAAATTGTGTTTAAAAATGACTGCTATCTATGTTTTTCTAATAAATATTTGGTGCTTTATTTCGTGCGCAGTGTGAAATAATTTGTTTTAAGTATAGGAAAGTACTTAATTTTTAACCGACTTCCAAATCTAAAAGGAGGAGGTTATCAATTCGGTTGTATGTTTTTTTTTTATTTTTTTTTATGTTTGTTACTCCATATCTCCGTCATTGCTGGACCGATTTTGAAATTTTTTTTTTGATTGTAAGTATATGCATACAGATTGGTCCTGTTTTTGTCAAAACCCAGTTCTGATGATGGGATCCATGAGGAATCGAGGGAACTCCTCAAATCTTAAAGGCATACATATAGTGATTTTTGTGTTTTTATCAACAAATCAAGCATATACATTCAGAAACATGACATTTGATGAAGTGGAACTGCTGATGATGATCAGAACAGAACTCTTCAACGACGCATAGTTCATGTTTGGCGATTTGTCCTCTTCGTTATGTTTGTTAAGCAAGTTAAGTTTTTAAGCCACATTTTTGTCAAGCTCGAGTTCTGATGATGGGATCCATGAGGAATCGAGGGAACTCCTCAAATCTTAAAGGTGTGCGTATAGAGATTTTTGTATTTTCATCAGAAAATCAAGCATTTTTATTAAAAACTGTCGCATTTGATGAAGTGGAACTGCTGATGATGATCAGAACAGAAGTCTTCAACGACCCATAGTTCACGTTTGGCGATTTGTCCTCTTCGTTATGTTTGTTAAGCAAGTTTAGTTTTTAAGCCACATTTCTGTCAAGCTCGAGTTCTGATGATGAGATCCATAAGGAATCGAGGGAACTCCTCAAATCTTAAAGGCATACATATAGTGATGGTTGTGTTTTAATCAACAAATCAAGCATATACATTTAAAAAGTAACATTTGAGGAAGTGTACTGCTGATGATGACCAGAACGAAACTCTTTAACGACGCATAGCTCGCGTTTGGCGATTTTTTCTTTTCGTTATGTTTGTTAAGCAAGTTAGGTTTTTAAGCCATATTTATGTCAAGCTCAAGTTCTGAACATGGGATCCATGAGAAATCGAGGGAACTCCTCAAATCTTAAAGGCACACGTATAGAATTTTCTGTATTTTCATCATAAAATAAAGCATTAACATTAAAAACTGTCGCATTTGATGAACTGGAACTGCTGATGATGATCAGAACAGAACTCTTCAACGACGCATAGTACATGTTTGGTGATTTCGAATTTCGACTTTGACTTGGACTGGGACCCGGACTCGGATCCAGATCCGGACTCGTACCCGGATCCGGTTCGGACCCGGACCCGGTCTGGACTCGGATTCGGACTCGGACCTGGACTAGACCCGGACTCGGACCCGGACTCGGACACAGACCCGGACCTTGACCAGGAAAACCATTATAATACCTAAACTAAATAAACCACTATGATTACCTACCATAAAATGTAGGTATAAAGTATGATGAGGCCAAACCCCTCCCGCTCAAATCCCCGTACACCGCACCGCATGCGCCGTTAAGTGGGTTAGGTTAGGTTTGAACTGCTATCCTCACAGAACCGAACAAAAGTGGGTTAGGTTAGGTTAGAACTGCGAGCCTTACAGACACGAAATGCTTCCTTTTCTACATAGCGCACCATCTACAATAATCTTTCACCGGGCCGCATAGAAGTCGGTTTTTTTTTCTTAAAAATTATACTATCAACGTCTGAGTTTCAAACAGTCCGAGATGGCTATTAAGTACTTTGAGTTGTACAGTCAAGGACGTCAATCATCAGGAACGTGTCCCGAAGACGAAGGATTTATTATTTTATACAGATACAGACACAGATATACAGATCTAACTAAACTGAACTGATAAACTGTAGTATCAAAGATAAATAGATTTAATCAATGTAATCTTGCTAAACATTGACCACCGCCAAACTTTGCCTTACAAAGACAAGATTTTTTGTTACGACACAAACTAAAATGACTGGGGTCTGGACAAAAAGCTAACAGAATTTGATTAATGACAGGATGGAAAAAACGTGAAGTTGTCTACCAAATGTAGAAGAATTCGACGTAATTTCATAGAAGTTAAACGTTTAAAATATATCAGAATCGTTGTAGACTAATCAATCTTAATCTTGGTCTTACTTTATCAAGGTAAGTAAATTTCCAATTTCGATTGTTACCTATCGCGATCTCGCAACATATGTCATATTTTCATTTGACGGAACGCGTTTTTTTTATTCAGAAACCGTCTGATTTTCAGAAGGGTCACAAATCTAACCTAACAAAATGGCATCTACGGGGTGACATTTTAAGTGTCATTCAATTTCGGTGAAATGAAAATTTGGCAAATGAAACACATAGACAAATGTTCTCCGAGTCTGCGATTTGCGGTAGGATTCAAATTTTTTGATTGCATGGTTTGTGTCCTGTGCAAAATACCTAAACTTCGTTACACAACAATGTAAGTTGCCAGTAAAATTCATTGCGCCCGTGAACCGGCCCATAAAACGTAGATAGCCCGTAAAATAATAAAACTTTTACGGTATCTCATTATTCACTGCTTTAAAGCCCACTTGGCCAAACATTTGAAATAGAAATAAAGGGTAATGAAAATGGGTCACAAGTTACATAAAAAAAAACATACGCAATGACCCGTTTGGCTACGTTTTTTAAAAACCAGATAAAACGAAAGCTTGTAAACGCTTAAAAAAATTATAAATCATAAATAGCAGCTGAATCGACCATCATAACCCGCATCCCATACCACTATATCTGTCACCGCCCTTTGTAGTTCTGCCGTGCGCGTATATGCGTCCAGGTTTCATCACAACAGGTGGCCACATCCGCTACTATAAACTACTATTACTACCAGTTATAAATTTACGGCACGTATTTTTGATTCCAATTTTTTTCAACATTGAATAAGGCGTTGTTCCAACCCGTTAAAAAAAATAGGTAGCCTAACACCCTATCGTACCCTGCCCGCATGATAGCCATACGTAGGCTCGCTAAGAAAAATACTGTAATAATAAATACGCCGAATTCCTCGTGTTTACGAGGGACACGCACACATTCAAAACTCGAGGTGCTCGTTAAATGCCTCTAGCCCGATAAATGAGTAGGTATATGTGCGTTGTCACAATTTTGTATAAACGACCTGATCTTTGGGATCTGTCTATCTGTCAACTCTGTGGTTTAAATCATCTTTATCATTAAAATTTAACCAAATCGCTCCGAGTGCGAAGTCCAGCAGTGGCCGCTGCGAATCGCGGCTTCAATTAAGCGAAGTGACAGTCGGAGTGGACACTCCAACGCGAACATTTTAATTGTGACTTTTTACACGCCGACTGCCAGAAGAGTCGCTGATAGAGTCTGTGCGGAAAGAGAAGAGTCGTGAAATGTATGGGGCCCAATACATTCTACGACTCTTCTCTTTCCGCACAGACTCTCTAATCTATATAATATAAGTCGCAAAATGCCGCACATTAATACATCATTTTCGTCGGACATGATGCGCGGTTACGTCATTTCATTACATATTAATCACATAACTGACATCACAGAAATAGTCTACGACCCGAGCAAATCTCATTTCTAGATTCCATTGGCATTTTAATCAAGCTTTAGGCGATTCACTCATTGGCTACGCGATACGCGCAGTAACGAAACGACTAATTTAATGATTAGGTACCTATATGTCAGTTTGTTTATAAATGTTAGTCTGTCATATGCCACTCTGCTTATCTACATCGGCATATCATTGAGATCTCAGTCTGTGGATCACCTTAGTTCTCATAACGTAAGGTACCAAAGAAAAAAAAACATGCTTAATATTTTCTAGGCATTCTTACTTTTAAAGTTAACTAACTCAATGCAAGTTACCTTTAGAAGGAACTTAGTGATCGGTAACAATGGTTTAATTTCATGGCAGCGAGGTCGAGTTAAAGTAAAGGAAAGTAACGATTCTGAAGGAGACGGTTAATTAAAGTTCATATGAAGGTTATAAAATAACCTTATCACTACATAGTATGAAACAAAGCCGCTTCCCGCTGTCTGTCTGTCCCTATGTATTATGCTTAGATCTTTAAAAATACGCAACGGATTTTGATGCGGTTTTTTTAAATAGATAGAGTGATTCAAGATGAAGTTTTATGTAGGTATAATTTGGCTGTGCGAAGCCGCGTCGCTAGTAATTTCAGCTGAATTTTACTTTACAGATTCCTTTAACGCTGTCATGAAATTAAAGCATTGTTACCGATCACTACTCATACTACATTAAATACCTCTAAATCGGACGGACTGGACCCGAAATGGAACATTGCAAAACAATGTTCCTAAGTTTAGTAACATTCATAGGCTTCCGTATAACAAAACTAAGTGAACTGAAAGAGCTTTTCGTAATATCTTATCTCCTAGTATCCACTCCCGCTAATATTAGATCTCTATGAATATCTCGAACGTGCTGGTATAAAATGGGATTTGGCCCCGTTTTGAAATTTATTTTCCGTATGCGGCTTTTAGAACAGAAGCTTTCGTTCCAAATTATCTGCAATGCATTGTCGAATTAAAAATAGATGATATTATGTATAAGGTAAACAGTCTATGGGTATGATATGAATATTATAACAACGTCTTTGCTTGCTTGTGCATGTATTATATTAATTAAGCTAAGCCATCTCATCTGCCATATTGATTACCGCACTATATTTAACTTCTTTTCTGACAACTTTTACCTAACAATCGACCTCACCACGGCGTTACAATTTCACTATTACATTACATTTCCCTTCGTAGTCATTGTTTTTTAAACTTCAATGTACTCGATACGTAGGTATCGAGTAGATTTGGCTAATATCGTGTAGTGTAGGTATACGGCTTCGATGTTGAGCGTGCAGGGGCCCGTTTCTCAAAAGCTTGTAACTTGTAATACAAGTGGAAGTCTAACAAAAGCTGTTAAAAAGTGGCATCCGCTTGTATTACAAGTTACAAGCTTTTGAGAAATGGGCCCCAGAGTGCACAGAGTGCTGAGTAGCGTCAAACATCCGAGGGATTTAGCAGCGTGCACTGAGGCCGCTCACATACGCTTACTTACGTTTGTTTAACATGGACGCCGCGCCTCACGCTCCGTTCGAGCGTTCTCTCGGTTTACTGTCTTGCCCGTCTTTCTTCTCAAAACAACTATAACTTACAACACAAACACTAGAATGCGAACTAATCCGCTACCCGGATAAAAACTGGTCACGTTTGCTTTAATCTTGTGTTTCCCCGTAATTGCCTGTAGTGTCACCGGTTTCAATTTCACTATGGGCCCCATTTTATTGAATTACACGTACATTTTGTTAGACGGGTCCGCCCGCCCGGGAGATCCCGACCTTTTCTAACGTCACATTTTTTCGGCAATGTTGGCAGTTCGCTATCCTTGGGTGGTAGTCCAGTCAATTACAGAGTTGTATGCTCGAAAAATCCAGCATAATAAAGACTTTTCAAAATATAGTTTTTTAAATAATATATATTGTTTTTCGTGTGTGTGTGGGCGGCGGGCTAAATTAAACATGTCTTGAGGTAGATACGCGCCTTAATATATGTAAGTATGTATTCTTGTAAACACTCAACTAAATAGGTACATACTTAGCTTAAAGAGGGAGCTGAAAGCAGAGAACTTTCTGTTCTCGGTAAGCAAAGAGAATATGTGTCTGGACGCCAATACAATTTCTTGTATTACCTATTATAAACTTCGCTCCGGAACGTGGACAAGGGAGCAAATGGACCCCCAGATGGACCCCCATTTCCGAATTTGCTTCATGTCATGGGTATGACTTGTTTTGGCAGTGTACTATTGAAATTAAATTTATATTTATAATTGAGATAGTTACCTATAACACACTGATTATGAATTATGAGCATTGAAACTTGAAATATAAGTGTGATGAATTAAAGTCCTTGGTACAATCATTTACTTTTAATTTACTCCGACTACTTACTTCTACGTACACTCTTAAACAATCTTAAGTTCACAAGCAGTAACCTTCGTGCTAAATTTAGTGTTACTCGTTCCAGCGCCGAGCGAGAATGAATCTTCCACTCCATGGTACATTATATTTATACTCTTTTATCATTACAATCTGCGGGTAGGAGAGAAGGGTCATTTTCGCGACGACCGACAGATTAATTAACAAATATTCGGGTATACACAGATCATAATTTTAATCACTACCTACTGAATACCATTATTTTAACCTAACTCGCACTAAATAATTATAATTTATTCTCGAAATCTTATGAAATATCACATAACCCTTAAATATTTTTTTACTTTTAAGTCCACACTTTAATTTATTGCTCTTGATTGTAAAAGACCGCTCAAGAGCAATCGAACTAAGAGCAAACTAAACGAGATCATTTAACTCAGCCGATTCTCATCAATATCAATTGATTCGATCTCAAGTACTAGAGTCTGTGCGGAAAGAGAAGAGTCGTGAAATGTATGGGGCCCAATACATTCCACGACTCTTCTCTTTCCGCACAGACTATAACAGCAACACATTTAGGTAACTAATACCCATAGTACCTACCCATTGATATATCTTATTCCGTCGCAATAAGGTTTACGAAAGGATAGTTAATGTCGACGATAGTACACCATTACGTCCATTACATTAGTATTACCTGTATCTGCTCGTAAACACCATGTCGACAAAATAGGAAGATGATGATCAAGTCCAGCACACAGATTACCTATTAGATGCAGCATAGAGCACATATTACAACAATTAAATACAAGCGTTGGTGCGCTCTCCCATGATATTTTGAGTCCGCGGCCAGGTAGTGAGCAGTCGCGTTGGCGGGCCATTTTATTTAAAGTTGTTCCCTAACACTTTTTTTTTCAAAATTGGGATTTTTTATGTTATTTCTACTCAGAATGATGAGCTCTTTTGATCCTAATAGGAGAAAAAAAGTATCCCAAGATTTCTATACATTTTTCGATCTTTCCATTCCGAAACCGCCATACAAAGTCTATGAAAAAATGGTAACGGAATGGGAAAAAAACCTTGGGACACATTTTTTCTCCTATTAGGATAGAACTTTTCTATCCTAATAGGAGAAAAATGTGTCTCGTGATTCTGAGTAGAAATAACATATAAATTCTCAATTTTTTTTAAAGTGTGTAAGTAGGGGACAACTTTAAATAAAATGGCCCAGGCACGTTTATGACTTTTACTCATGTGTACATTACAAATTTCAGCAAAACAAACAAGTGTTGGTCTATGAAACGAACGAAGTGAGTAATATCACGTGTGTTTTAATGGCAAATTATGTACAGTTACACACACTATAATATTTTACCTACACACATATTATAAGCTCTCTGTGATATCATGTTCGCGGTAATAGCTTTAAATACAATAATACATTCCCGCAACATCAGTTTACACTATCTAATTCTGGATACTCTATGATTCCAGCAGTCTAAAAATAGCGTAGAATAAGTGGACGCATAATTAGGACGGGCAGAGACAAGACGGTATATTAGTCTCATGGCGTAATGTTTACAATTCGGACAGATGGGACACGACAACCTAGCTCCTCTACACGATGGGCCATCAGATGGGCCAGCGTATAGAGAGGGTAGTGGTGTCGGATGACTTGTTCCCAACCGTCGCATGGCCATCTCGTTGGTCCAGCGCTGGGCCATCGTGTAAAGGAGCCACAACTGACGTTTGGTGACAAACTACAGGGTTTATTGTGGCGATTTCCGGTTGAACGAAGAGAATCGAAGAAGTCAGCAGCGTTCATGACGGCGGTGTATATGTCGGCGGCAGATCGTAAAATCGGGCATATCGAGATATTCCTAGGCATATCATAAAACGCCGCCATTTCATGATCTGACTAAGATTAACCCAGGCGTATCACGATCTGCCTTATAAAAGAGGCGGCAGATCGGTCAGACCAATGTATTCGTTGATATTCCTAGCTTCATACCGGGCGCATCGTAAAATAATTGATGAGATATTCCTAGGCATATCATGAAACGCCGCCATTTCATGATCTGACTAAAATTAACTCAGGCATATCACGATCTGTCTTATAAAAGATTCGGCAGATCGATGGGAGCAATGTATTCGTCGAATTCCTAGCTTCATTCATACCGATCGCATCGTAAAATAATTGCATTTTTTGCCACTGGTGGCGCTGCGTCCGAGTCCAGTGTTGTCAGATCGTACCGTTTAATACAAGTTTACGTTCCTTTTGAGCCTTGAGGTTTGCTCGATATGGCTGGTGGTCGCTAGGCAGATCATGAAATGCCGGCGTTTCATGATCTGCCTAGGAATATCACCCATTGAGGTTTGCACGATATGGCTGATGGTCGCGCTAGGCAGATCATGAAATGCCGGCGTTTCATGATCTGCCTAGGAATATCACCCATTGAGGTTTCCACGATATGGCTGGTGGTCGCGCTAGGCATATCATGAAATGCCGGCGTTTCATGATCTGCCTAGGAATATCACCCCTTGAGGTTTGCACGATGTGGCTGGTCGTCGCTAGGCAGATCATGAAATGCCGGCGTTTCATGATCTGCCTAGGAATATCACCCCTTGAGGTTTGCCAGATATGGCTGGTCGTCGCTAGGCAGATCATTAAATGCCGGCGTTTCATGATCTGCCTAGGAATATCACTCATTGAGGTTTACACGATATGGCTGGTGGTCGCGCTAGGCAGATCACGAAATGCCGGCGTTTCATGATCTGCCTAGGAATACCACCCCTTCAGGTTTGCACGATATGGCTGGTCGTCGCTAGGCAGATCATGAAACGCCGGCATTTCATGATCTGCCTAGGAATATCACCCATTGAGGTTTGCACGATATGGCTGATGGTCGCGCTAGGCAGATCATGAAATGCCGGCGTTTCATGATCTGCCTAGAAATATCACCCCTTGAGGTTTGCACGATATGGCTGGTGGTCGCTAGGCAGATCATGAAATGCCGGCGTTTCATGATCTGCCTAGGAATATCACCCCTTGAGGTTTGCACGATATGGCTGGTCGTCGCTAGGCAGATCATGAAATGCCGGCGTTTCATGATCTGCCTAGGAATATCACCCCTTGAGTTTGCACGATATGGCTGATGGTCGCGCTAGGCAGATCATGAAATGCCGGCGTTTCATGATATGCCTAGGAATATCACACCCTACTTATTTGATATGCCTAAACGTCGCTAGGCAAATCGTCAAACGTTGATGTTTGAACGATATGGCTGGTAGTCGCTAGTCAGATCATGAAATGGCGGCGTTTCATGGTATGCCTAGGAATATCTCGATATGGCCGATTTTACGATCTGCCTTCGACATATACACCGCCGCGCGATACACCGCCGTTGTGAACGCTGCTCGCACTGTTAGTGCTTGAGAAAGGAGACCTAGGCTCTCCGAAACATGTCGCGCGAGTGACTTAAAACAAGTGAGTCTAAACCGTAAAATTATGCAATGATAATAATATATAATAAATAAATAGAATACCTCCGCTAAAAGTATGTATCGTGTTACCGGGCGTCGGTAACATAGTGAGGTGAGTTTTCACTTCTATCGGCACTCCCGGAGTGCAACCGTTGTTGCTTGTTTTTTTTGCTCATTAATGTTGTTTAAAGTGTAATATTTATAGCTTATTATTCAGTGAACTAACGTGGAAGAGTGCACGCGTTTCATTATTCTTTGGTTAACACCCGGCAATCTATTGTGGCTATTTGTATATATGTCGAAGGCAGATCGTAAAATCGGCCATATCGAGATATTCCTAGGCATACCATGAAACGCCGCCATTTCATGATCTGACTAGCGACTACCAGCCATATCGTTCAAACATCAACGTTTGACGATTTGCCTAGCGACGTTTAGGCATATCAAATAAGTAGGGTGTGATATTCCTAGGCATATCATGAAACGCCGGCATTTCATGATCTGCCTAGCGCGACCATCAGCCATATCGTGCAAACTCAAGGGGTGATATTCCTAGGCAGATCATGAAACGCCGGCATTTCATGATCTGCCTAGCGACGACCAGCCATATCGTGCAAACCTCAAGGGGTGATATTCCTAGGCAGATCATGAAACGCCGGCATTTCATGATCTGCCTAGCGACCACCAGCCATATCGTGCAAACCTCAAGGGGTGATATTTCTAGGCAGATCATGAAACGCCGGCATTTCATGATCTGCCTAGCGCGACCATCAGCCATATCGTGCAAACCTCAATGGGTGATATTCCTAGGCAGATCATGAAATGCCGGCGTTTCATGATCTGCCTAGCGACGACCAGCCATATCGTGCAAACCTGAAGGGGTGGTATTCCTAGGCAGATCATGAAACGCCGGCATTTCGTGATCTGCCTAGCGCGACCACCAGCCATATCGTGTAAACCTCAATGAGTGATATTCCTAGGCAGATCATGAAACGCCGGCATTTAATGATCTGCCTAGCGACGACCAGCCATATCTGGCAAAC
This sequence comes from Cydia amplana, assembly GCF_948474715.1. Taxonomy (NCBI): domain Eukaryota; kingdom Metazoa; phylum Arthropoda; class Insecta; order Lepidoptera; family Tortricidae; genus Cydia; species Cydia amplana. The sequence goes on from NC_086070.1 coordinate 22,517,628, forward strand.
CTCAAGGGGTGATATTCCTAGGCAGATCATGAAACGCCGGCATTTCATGATCTGCCTAGCGACGACCAGCCACATCGTGCAAACCTCAAGGGGTGATATTCCTAGGCAGATCATGAAACGCCGGCATTTCATGATATGCCTAGCGCGACCACCAGCCATATCGTGGAAACCTCAATGGGTGATATTCCTAGGCAGATCATGAAACGCCGGCATTTCATGATCTGCCTAGCGCGACCATCAGCCATATCGTGCAAACCTCAATGGGTGATATTCCTAGGCAGATCATGAAACGCCGGCATTTCATGATCTGCCTAGCGACCACCAGCCATATCGAGCAAACCTCAAGGCTCAAAAGGAACGTAAACTTGTATTAAACGGTACGATCTGACAACACTGGACTCGGACGCAGCGCCACCAGTGGCAAAAAATGCAATTATTTTACGATGCGATCGGTATGAATGAAGCTAGGAATTCGACGAATACATTGCTCCCATCGATCTGCCGAATCTTTTATAAGACAGATCGTGATATGCCTGAGTTAATTTTAGTCAGATCATGAAATGGCGGCGTTTCATGATATGCCTAGGAATATCTCATCAATTATTTTACGATGCGCCCGGTATGAAGCTAGGAATATCAACGAATACATTGGTCTGACCGATCTGCCGCCTCTTTTATAAGGCAGATCGTGATACGCCTGGGTTAATCTTAGTCAGATCATGAAATGGCGGCGTTTTATGATATGCCTAGGAATATCTCGATATGCCCGATTTTACGATCTGCCGCCGACATATAGTCCAGCTATCACTTTACTAAAAGCAATAACCTACTGAACAACGTCACCGCTAATTAGGTACACTCTTATTCATAAATCATCATCATAAATTCGATGGAAGCCATGTTTTTAAAGAAGAAATATGCAGGCTAATACGTTTTACACTACACGGCCAAGAATATTTTCCTACCAAATATTTTCGAAATATGACGTTTGTGTTCTATATTTTGTACTATACGGAACCTTATAAATGTGAGAATGGCTCTCACCTGCTCTAATTGAGCGGGAGTTGGCATCGTGAGCCCCGCCGGAGCCGGAACCATTACGGACCGGCGCTCAATTGTGCTCAATTAAAACCAAGATGTTGGCCCGGGCTTTATTTAAAATACGATAGTGTTGCACTATGTCAAGTTTGCCGGGCGTTATTAAAAATATGATAGAGTTGCACTAGGATTTTGAAGCTTGCATTGTGAACACTAAGCCCCCATTCCCACGGGCGCTTTTACAACGCGCGTTAAAAAAGCGTTTGAATGACACAAATGGATACATGTGTATTTATTCACACGACAGCGGTGGCGCTTTTTATCAAGCGTTGTTGGATTTTCGACTTTAAGCTTTGGTCGTTAAATCGAATTTAGAGTGCGGACTGATTCAAGCGCTTTTTTTAACGCGCGTTGAAAAAGCTCTCGTGCGATTGGGGGCTAACGCATTTATTTAATGCGGGTGGAAATATTCTACCGCGGCTGTGTCGGAAAATCTCGGTTACCTAACACATGCCTAACACACTTAGAAAAATCATAACTAGCATCTAAGTATAATATTCCAGCACTCGCTTATGAACACTACTATTAAGATCTTTCTGATAATAACAGTGTAAACAGTGTTAATCATTTAAGTGAAGGCATTGAATTTATCACTCCCTACCATGAGACCAGAAAAAACAGCATTTCATTAGTACTTAGGTACTATCATGGTACCTACTATTAAATTAGCAGCGTTCGTAAACGACAAACTGTATGAGGGAAATGCATGCGCGAGTGATAACAAAATAATATCGTTCTAATATCAAAATGTACGTTCAAATTGGTCTCGAATTGGAACTTACACATTGTTGTCAAATTTTGACATCATTCACTCGCGCGACTTGCGTGCGAGTGAGGGTGCTGCAAGCTACGAGTAATAAAACATTAATTACTAAATTGTATAGTTCAAATACCATCCCGGTCGCTGTTTTATTTCACCTGTCAAAACCAGAGGCCAAGTCCGCCAAGTGCCAATCTCCACTGCCTGCCACAGAGTAATCACTAATCACCTTACGGTCGCGTTAGATTGGCAGCCGTGGCCGTAGCTGTCAGATTTGGCGCCAAGCCAGTGACATGAACCTGTTGATAGCTGCACTTTGGTATGCTATGCTTTTGCATGCATTGATTAGAGGCTTTTAACCCGAGTGCTGTCAAGGTTTATTTCGTGTGGCCTTGAAAATCTAATTTGAATAATGTTAAGTTCAGGGACCACCCTATTCAAGACCGAGAAATAAGTACTTGAGAGTATACGCCGGAGAGGCCTGCCTGCCGTAAATTTTTCGTCGAATTACGAATACTCTGCCGATAGTTGCCTGCTGATTGGGAACCAGAAAGAAGCAAATAAACTCAAAGCTCGCACGGATGGAGATATGTCAGAAACAAAAGTTATGCAGGAAATTAGGAAACATTACGCACATAACACTAGAAAACTTTCGAAGTGCTCCATACTTCTCAAGAACCAATACAGTTGACCCCATCTCCCAAGTGGCAATCGACAGATTACCGAGGAAAAATGCTCTTAGCGTTATTTTTTATCACGTCATCCATGCGACCTAGTTCATTATTATCTTCATGCGTGCACGTAATACATATTCATGAGGGTTGAAAGCCAAGAAATGCTCTACTTGCACGATTTTTACGTCCCACTGCTGATCCTGTGCCAACGTTGTTTGGCGGCGATTAAGCTATGATTCATATTAATTTAAGCATTGTATAAAACCTAAGCCTTGGTATAAGTATTGTGAAGATTTATTTAAACAACATAGGTATTGGCCTGTAGTTAAACCCTCAGCAAAAAATACTAACCTCCTAATTTAAAAACTTATTTCACAATGAAACAGCGTTCTGCTGTGCAAATCAGAATTTTTGAAGGACGTATTTTTTTGAGGGTCAATTAAAAATATCTGTGATTATATCCGTGTAAGATATCCGCAGCGCAGGTTTCGTTAGGGGGCTACAAATCAGCAACATACTTCTTGAAATTCTTCAACGTAAAAAATATTTCTATTGATTATCAGACAGAGGATACTGTTCAGGAATAATGCGTCAGACCATTCATTTTGCAGTAAAATATCAACCTAAAAAATTTACGCTTAAAGATGACATCTTATTGCAAAATTAATGTGGGTTGACACATTTTTATTAAACAGCATAGTTAGGTTATATTGTGATACAATAAATATTCAGAATTATGTGTTATGTTGTGTGATCATTAAAACAACCGTAACTTTTTAACGATTCAAAGCTTTCTACGGTCACGCATGGTCGGATCAATAAATTGCTCATTTGTTTTGTTCAACCATTTCTAAAGGAACTATAGACGTATGTATATCAAACACACACACACATACATACAAAACACAATACATGCAAATGCAAAATTATCATCTATTTCCTATGCAATAGTGACGTTTTCCGCCTACGTGGGTAAAACGATCGGGCCACACAAACAAACGCCCTTTGACCCAGTTTGAACAATTATTGGCTCCTTAAACAACGTCTATGTTTGGGAAAGGGGAACGTGGCATAAGTAACTAGTGGGTATATAGTAGTGATTGAAATAAATGATATCTTTGTGGAGGACCTACTGTCAGATCAGTATAGCCAAGATGCCAATCGTTTGCGCTGCGAAACGACAATGACAGTTGCGTTTCGTTTGCTACGGAGAGTATACGATTGGAATGTTGGCTAAGCATCCAGAGGACCTAACTCACACTAAGCAATATAGGGAAAGAATCCAAAATTAATATAGGTACTTGCGCAGTAGTTAATTGGTTAACGTACAGCCGGCATGTTGGCAAGTCCAACAAAACTTTTTACTTTCGTTACCATAGAAACCATAGTAACATTGCCTTCACATTTTTACACCTATACGAATAGTACGTGTTAATTTTCTGTTTTTATATAAAATATAAGTATTTGTGGCTACAAGACGGAGTTTCTGTTCTTCTACCTCTACGAACCAGCTACAACCACCGCACCGCTGAACATTGGTCCTTCGAGCCAAGGTGGCAATAGCTATCGCTACGACAACGAATCGCTTTGTCTCTCTATCACTCTTCCATTAGTGCGACAGTGACAGTTGCGTTTCGATCCATACGGAGCGTAAGCGATTGACATGCTGGCTACGCACTCTGTTTACGGTTTATTCAATGTCTTACTTAACCTCGTCCTGCCCAATGTAGGTACACTTTATTGGTACATATAAGTATTATGTAGTTCCAGGTCAGAAATTGTAAAATAGTAATTAAAGTCTCCTTAATAGAGGCGATAGGGCAGAATTCTAGTTCCTTAAAATTGGTTGGGATGGGAAAGACGATTGACGAATTTTTCATTGCTTAAAATTCGAACGTTTCTTAAAATTCACCTTATTTATGATTACTTACCTACTTACTTGTTTAACTTTTCAACAAAAAAATTCTACAAGAAGGATTTCTGAATAAATTGGGCTTAGGAAATGTGTTACTTTTTAAGATAAACTTTTCCTAAATCTCGGCAGCCCTCATTTGAATATTTTATGTAAACAACAGCATTCATGAACCATTTTGTATAAAGTATAAGAAATGCGCGGGCTCTGATCTGAACAAATAAAAAGCAAGACGGGAGTCGGGACTGAATACCTACTCGCTTTACTTAGTTAATCTATTTTCAATTACGAGTTAAATCTTTAGCAATAAATAACCCCTACGCTTTATACTTAAGTATAATAAATACTTGTTTTTCAACTTTCAAGCATAGTAAAATGAATACATAGGTCATACTAAACAACTTACTGTTTACTATTAAACTAACACCGAAATCGTGAAAACAAATTGGCTGAAATGTACGTATGAAAAATTATTGTATACATTTAGGGCCTTTTGCACCATCCCACTAACCCGAGGTTAAGCAGTTAAACCGTTAACCCAGTGTCAAATTGTACTGGTAGCCATGGTAACTCCAGGGTTTAACCGGTTAAACCCGGGTTAGTAAATGGTGCAAGTGGCACTTAGTCATCTTCAGACTACTAGTTAAGTAGTTACCTACTTCTTATAATAAAGGCTGAAGATGACGCATTCTGCAATGTGCGAGTGACGTATGGCAAATGGGATTATAGGCTGGTTCAGGTGTCTGGTTCGATAATGTATCCCTGTTTTTTCAATACCTACTCACCGCCTGTCAAAGTTCTGAGACATAGTTATAATTGACTATGACTGGATAACTCCAGTGTACTACATATCACTTAAAAAAGCGGCCAAGTGCGAGTCGGACTCGCCCATGAAGGGTTATTTAGGTGATTTATGACGTATTAAAAAAAACTACTTACTAGATCTCGTTCAAACCAATTTTCCGTGGAAGTTTACATGGTAATGTACATCATAATATATTTTTTTTTAGTTTTATCATTCTCTTATTTTAGAAGTTACAGGGGGGGGGGACACATTTTAGCACCTTGGAAGTGTCTCTCGCGCAAACTATTCAGTTTAGAAAAAATGATATTAGAAACCTCAATATCATTTTTGAAGACCTATCCATAGATACCCCACACGTATGGGTTTGATAAAAAAAAAATTTGAGTTTCAGTTCTAAGTATGGGGAACCCCCAAAATTTATTGTTTTTAGGGTTCCGTACCCAAAGGGTAAAAACGGGACCCTATTACTAAGACTCCGCTGTCCGTCCGTCCGTCCGTACGTCCGTCCGTCCGTCTGTCACCAGGCTGTATCTCACGAACCGTGATAGCTAGACAGTTGAAATTTTCACAGATGATGTATTTCTGTTGCCGCTATAACAACAAATACTAATAAAAGCGGCCAAGTGCGAGTCGGACTCGCCCATGAAGGGTTCCGTATTTAGGTGATTTATGACGTATTAAAAAAAACTACTTACTAGATCTCGTACAAAACAATTTTCGGTGGAAGTTTACATGGTAATGAAGATCGTATATTTTTTTTTGTTTTATCATTCTCTTATTTTAGAAGTTACAGGGGGGGGGGGGGGACACATTTTACCACTTTGGAAGTGTCTCTCGCGCAAACTATTCAGTTTAGAAAAAAATGATATTAGAAACCTCAATATCATTTTTGAAGACCTATCCATAGATACCCCACACGTATGGGTTTGATGAAAAAAAAAATTTTTGAGTTTCAGTTCAAAGTATGGGGAACCCCCAAAAATTATTGTTTTTTTTCTATTTTTGTGTGAAAATCTTAATGCGGTTCACTGAATACATCTACTTACCAAGTTTCAACAGTATAGTTCTTATAGTTTCGGAGAAAAGTGGCTGTGACATACGGACGGACAGACAGACGGACAGACGGACAGACAGACAGACAGACAGACAGACAGACAGACAGACATGACGAATCTATAAGGGTTCCGTTTTTTGCCATTTGGCTACGGAACCCTAAAAACAGAATAAAATAAAGATTTAAGTGGGGCTCCCATACAACAAACGTGATTTTTGACCGAAGTTAAGCAACGTCGGGCGGGGTCAGTACTTGGATGGGTGACCGTTTTTTTGCTTGTTTTGCTCTATTTTTTGTTGATGGTGCGGAACCCTCCGTGCGCGAATCCGACTCGCACTTGGCCGGTTTTTTTTCTTTTTTTGTGTGAAAATCTTATTGCGGTTCACAAAATACATCTACTAACCAAGTTTGAACAGTATAGTTCTTATAGTTTCGGAAAAAAGTGGCTGTGACATACGGACGGACAGAGAGACGGACAGACAGACAGACAAACATGACGAATCCATAAGGGTTCCGTATTTTGCCATTTGGCTACGGAACCTTAAAAAGGTGGATGTCTTTAATCTTTGTATGGTTGAATGTATTTTAACATTTTAGTGTTCCGATAGATAAAATTACCAAAACGGAACCCTTACGAGTATAGTTCCGTCTGTATGTATGTATATTGTATATTGGTGTGTTTATTTACTCGTATTTGGTTGCTTCTGAACTATAAACAATTGCATAATTGGATCACTATTTGAGAGAAAAATGTTTTCTTCCTAAATACAAAATTTAAGAAACAATTTTTTTTTGTCTACGCTACGACATAGAGGGATACCGAATTTAAGATATTTTGGTGTGTTATCGCGGTATATTTGCCAAGTTTCATTTTGATTCCCCATGCTCTTTCAAACAAAACGTCTATAACAGTATGTTTTCCAAAATTCGCGAGTAGCAAAAGGAACCTCAGTTCTATTTGATTAAAGCATAATTTCCCAAAGCATAATACGTGGTAAAGTTACATTGATGTTTCATTTGGGAATTTCGGTCCCTCCGAGAGACGTTGACAAACTTTTAGTAGGTATTAAATCTGGTTAGAAGGGAGGTTCGACCCTTCATGAAAACCTCTATTTCTGTAGAAAGTCGTACTTTTGCAGGTAAAACGAGCATTTACGTCTTTTTGTGTACGAAGTATGTATAACGTGCCTCATTTTATGGACGATCCCAATGGTAAATGAACTTTACTGTTAAGATCAATCGGGCAGTTTTAGAGGTAGCTACTACCTACTTTACGATTAAGGATTTGTTAAAATTGACTCTTACCCTCTTACTTACTATCTTCGATGATGTAATTGACTGTGATAAGACAGCATATTATAATCGTATTTTCTGACATTATTAAAAATGGTCATCTTTAGATGGTTTTTCAGTATGGTGGTTAAGAAGTATTACGCAGTACGCGCTCTTATTGCGCTACAGATAAGATCGTGTCCATGGACCTAGAATATTACGGACGGACTGTCACCTAAGACAAACTGTGACACTGCAATGGCGGACGGTTTGAATGTGTGCGTGTAGACGAGTGTTACCATGTAACACAAATTCTCCCCTAATGGTGAAACAATTATTTTTAATATCGTCCTTGTTTTCAAATAAAAAAATTGGGACAGTTTTACGTTAGACAATAAAAAAGCGGCCAAGTGCGAGTCGGACTCGCCCATGAAGGGTTCCGTATTTAGGCGATTTATGACGTATAAAAAAAACTACTTACTAGATCTTTTTGAAGACCTATCCATAGATACCCCACACGTATCAATACGTATGGGTTTGATGAAAAAAAAATTTTTGAGTTTCAGTTCGAAGTATGGGGAACCCCAAAAATTTATTGATTTTTTTCTATTTTTGTGTGAAAATCTTAATGCGGTTCACAGAATACATCTACTTACCAAGTTTCAACAGTATAGTTCTTATAGTTTCGGAGAAAAGTGGCTGTGACATACGGACGGACAGACAGACGGACAGACAGACAGACATACAGACATGACGAATCTATAAGGGTTCCGTTTTTTGCCATTTGGCTACGGAACCCTAAAAAGGTGTGTACGTATCTGATTTTATAGGTCTTGAAATTCGCAATATTGCACAATTACTTTGTGCAAACATTATATTCAATACCTAATGATATTTAGCATCGTAATGAAATCAGTTCGTCAGGTTTTTTTAATTTATACATTTAACTTGAAACATATCTGGTTTTCAACAAAATAATTATAATACATAACAAACAAACGTTAACTATCAAACATCCATGTAAGCGTCTAATCTCCTTAGTATCGGGAAATTACCATACCGACCTAGTTTGAAATGCACAATCAATAATTTAACCATCTACCTAAATGATCTCTTAATACATAATGATTTAATAAGAAGGGTATCAATTACCCTACTTTCGGGAAATTACCCTATTCATGTTACTGGTCACACTCCCGTTTTGCAGTTTGATAATTTATAAACAACAAATTATCGTGATTTTACGTACTAATTGATAAACTTAAGTATGAAAAGTTATTCCGTGACTTTTTTTCTTTCGATCGGTACAATTCTAGCAGGATTTAACTACGCATGCCGGCATATTTTATATTTTTCTTCGACATGTTTACTTCAATGACGTTTCGATTCGTCTGACGGCAAACTGGTGGATGTGGGCTGTCAATGTGTGTGTGTCACTCGTAAATACTATGAAACTGGTGGATGTTGGAATCACAGTTGTGTTGTAAGCGAAATTCTGTCCGTAATATTATAGGTCCATGATCGTGTCAGATATTTTTGCGGCCTTCGTTGTGTAACATATTAATGCTGGTGACTGTACCTACAAAATTAACAGTAGATATACTTCAGCGTGTATTCAAATAACATAGTTTTGCGTTATAAAATACCGAACCGACGCGAATGTATTTTCCTTCCATTCCGGTATTTCCGGTTTAGACAGGAAGCGTGAAAGAGGTCCCATCTAGGGGTTAAGGGGTTGGAGGGTGCTCGTCTCGTCTCGGAGGGTTGCAAAGATGGAGAAATGGATAGTGTTACTATCAACATGCCCAGTTACAATGTTATGAAAACTTAAATGTGTGTTAGGAAGAATGTGTGTTTTATAAGGAAACCGGAATGTCATTTAGTGGATTTTGTTTGAGGGATCTGTTTTCTATCTGTTTGACAATGAATCTTTTAAATTAGGAATTAGTACAACGCCCTCGATAAGTTTTTTAAGTTTAAACAATTAGTGAAAACTAGTTTTAACCAAAGGACTTTGCAAAAGCTACTCGAAGTTTTTACTATTTAGTTAAAACGCGTTTTCACTGATGCGATACGGAAAACTAGTTTTAACTAAGTAGAACGCATTTTCACTAAAAACGGGTTTTTACGGTAACATACACTTCCACCATTTAAAAAACCACTATGCCATCTTTCTGTTCTCTCAAATTACCTCCTTATAAATAAAGTCTACAGACATGAGTACGGTATGGCATGTATTAATATTGTTTGTCAGAAAATAGGACATTATAAAGGGCCTTATACAAACATTCCCGAAGGATTCCCCCTGAATCGATGTCAAGCCTAGCATGCAAATGAGTCGCTTACTGGGGCGTTCCGCAAGGATGGATGCTCGGACGCTTACTTTTCCTTCGCCGTTCGATGTCCTTGGAATTCATCCTTGGAATGGTATTTTTTTAATGCATGTTAATAATAAGATGTAATTTTTTTTAAAGATGTGTCCCGCCGAGTTTGTTGCCGGTCCCATATTGGGATACCCTCCTCCAATTGAGGGCGGATTTAAATCTTCTCGGGGCAGAGGTGTAGGGTTGGAGCCGGTTAGCTTTATTTGACGTTCATAAGCGCATTGTAATTATGCCTACTTGAATAAACTATCTTTTTATCTTTATCTTTATCATCCTTTAGTTCTTATTAATAGGTGGAATACTTATTTTTTAATGGCTGACGTCATTTAATACGTGCTCTATTTAATGGAAGAACATTTTAAAAGAGCTTTGACTATAGGTGTTAGGCTTGTACGTATTTGTAGATCTTTAAATATATCTAGAGGGTATACAACGGTGGTGGTAAAAAAAATTGCTTCTTTTCACCCTTCAACATGAGAAATCGATGGAGAAGAGAGAAATATTATTAAATTCTAAAATAAATTTCACTGTAGGTACATGATAGAGAGATTTTGACGACCGGTCTGGCCTAGTGAGTAGTGACCCTGCCTGTGAAGCCGCGGTCCTGGGTTCGAATCCCAGTAAGGGCATTTATTTGTGTGATGAGCACAGATATTTGTTCCTGAGTCATGGTTGTTTTCTATGTATTTAAGTATTTGTATATTATATATATCGTTGTCTGAGTAGGTACCCACAACACAAGCTTTCTTGAGCTTACCGTGGGGCTTAGTCAATTTGTGTAATAATGTCCTATAATATTAATTAATTAATTTATTATCTAGGTCTAGGCTAAAGAACTGGTTATAATTAACCATCAAATTTAATATTTATTTTTATTGCTCTCCGTTTCTAATAAATTTGTCGATAATGAAGCTCTTAGATGATGAAGTAACCAAATTTTGATGGATAAAGCGTCTCAAAGATGTTCTAATTAACGATGAAAAAGTGATCAAGTTGTCTAAAAGACGCCAACAAGAATTACTTAACGTCATGAACGTAATAAATTAAGAGATCTCGACACCAGCGCTTAATTAATAGACGCTGACACACCGCGCGCCGTAAGACACGTCACATCGTTGCGTGTACGCTGCGTCAAGTTCCGGTCTATGCGGTCTACCTAGCAATGTGAAAGTTGCAGAACATTCTCAAAAAATTCAAATATTTCTGGAAACTTTCATGGTAGAATTATCGTACAAGTTTCCACTTGGAACTTAGAAAGTTCCCGTTCAGATTACGGATTATTTATTACTCAATGTTCTTAAATGGGGCATTATCTATGAAAAGGGACCTTATTGTCGATGGCGCTTACGCCGCACAGCGTCGCGCGGCATTGTATTTATATCGGAGCATCGTTAATAATGCCGTAAGCGCCATCGACAATAAGGTCCCTTATCATAGATAACGTCACAAATGTTGACGACTTATATAATATTTACCTCACTCATTGGCGTCTTTGGCAATAAACGTGCAAAACAAAATTCCGCGTAGGTACATATTTTTTGGCACAATTGCAATTTTTGAAAATTCTCTTTGGCACTAGTGTCCGACCGAAGGTTCGGTTTCGGTTTCGGTTTCGGCCAGTTTCGGCCAAAAAATCATGTTTCGGCCGTAGTTTCGGTTTCGGCCAAAAAACGGCCGAACCTTTCGGCCGGGCTGAAACATACGCAAAGGTACTTCGTTCTATGAAACTAAACTATGTGACAAAGACCAAAAGTTTTGGCACAAGTAGGACAACAATATTAATACATATATGTACTGATTTAAGTATACAGAAATTAATCGGTTTATTATTAAACACAATTCCACTAACGATGGGGCCACTGAACGGTCGACGCAGTCTTAAGAGGCTGTCAATACCTAAAACGCGCACACTGTCTAATTGTATCGTAGTAAATGAGATAGCATTGTCGCATGTTACTGGGCCTGGGCAAGGGAATAATAAGAAAACTCATTATCTTCCTCGCGTTATCCGCATGCGGTTATACGCGTTATGGAGCATGGGGTCCACTTGACAACTAATCCCAAGAATTGGCGTCGGCACTAGTTTTTACGAAAGCGACTGCCATCAGACTGACCTTCCAATCCAGAGGGTAAACTAGGCTTTATCGGGCTAGTCCGGCTTCCTCAATGGTAAATATCATATGATATTTCGTACATAAGTTCCAAAAGTACCTGCGGCCTTTGGAATCTTTGGATTGAAAGTCGCACGCTCTTACTTCTTACTCACCGCTAGGCCACTAGCGCTCAAGGGAATAATAAGAAAACTATTGAAATAAAAATAAATGTGGATTATTTGTGTAATATTAGGTACTCGTTAGCGGTTTAGGTATAAGTAAATGTTTTGACAAATTGATTTTAATTTCAGACACATAAGTCAAGAAATAAAGACATTAGAACCGTTTAACGGTGATTTTAAGACCAATCTTTGCAATTATTTTCTATCGAGCCGATGTCGTTCAATCATGTATCGAGTGCGGCCACGGTCTTAAAATATAATAAATATTAACATATATAGGTATAAATATATTTTTTGCTTTACTAAATCATATACTTTTTCTTAAAACGGGCTACCTGCGGTTTTCATCGATTTTTGACAAGTTTTGAATCGTATCTCCTACTTTTGCACTACAGATAGATTTTTATAAGACAAACGGCTATCGGTTCTTCAATCTTTATCTCCATTATTGTCTACCGGATTTTGAAAGAAATTGATACTATTTTATGATTTTTTTAAACATTGTCTAAAAGAACACTTTTTTCGTATCCAGATTGCTGTGAAGGATATTACTTAAACGAAATCTACATATTTGGGTTCGTCTTTGACGTGTCGTAAAACGTGTCTAGGGTTTTAATTTTAAACGAATGAACACAAAAGTTATGGCCAGAAAACCAGTTTTTTGGCCTTAAATTGTTCAACTTTGATGCCAAATATCTCGAAGACAACGAACTTTGAAGTAAATATGGAATACTATATTGCTTAAAGCCGTTGCTGTTAATATGATAAGCTACAAAAAACATAAGAAAACTAAGGGATTCAGATCGAAGGTCATTGGCGTGGCGGAGCCCCTTAAGTAACATAAATTTCAAGGACATTGGGTGTTGACAGCCCCTTAACATGAGTTTAAAAGCGGTTTTATGACATTTTTTCAACGATTTTAACAAGTCTTCAAAAGTTTCGGTTTCGGTTTCGGTTTCGGCCGAAACTAGAGCCAAAGCCGAACATTCGGTTTCGGTTTCGGTTTCGGCAAAAAAATATGTTTCGGTCGGACACTATTTGGCACATTGGTAGGTAGGTCTACCGTTTAACTGAGGCGGTTAGTAAGACGTTATTGTGGTCAGCTACGGACTGGTGCTTAAGCATATATTTATACAGGGTGCTTCCTGTAACAGGAGCAATAAATTAAACTTTAGGCTGTACTCCTCAAACTGACCAACATTTGTTCAGCAACTTTTGAAAATAACTCGTATTTATTAAAACAAAAAAAAAAACTTTTGTTTATAAAAATTATTTTATTACACTTTAAAGTTTATTCTAAGACGCAATGTATTGCAAATTTTGTTATGTTTAAAGCGTGACAAGCAACATCAAACACACTGATGTCAGCGTACATTGAAGGCAATATTTATTTTGTATGAAAAAGAGGTAGTCTAAAGGATTCATAATTTTTAAAAGTTGCTGAACAAATGCTGGTCAGTTTAAGGAGTACAGCCTAAAGTTTAATTTATTGCTCCTGTTACAGGAAGCACCCTGTATAGGTATCTTACGTAAATGTTAATGCCTAGTATCATGTAATTTAAACATGTCGTTTTAAAATGAGAGCGTAACTTCAAATGGGAGCGGCTTTTTGGTTTCCCGTGTCTCATACGTAAATCTAATCTATTTAATATTGCAAGCGATGAATGACTTCGAACCCCTGCCGAAAATTGAGTTGTGATATAAATTACCCCTTTACCTGATTTTATTTATCTTTCAGTGTACGTGGCGCATAATAATTCCTTCCGAGTGGAGAGAAGTGGCCATAAAATGCGAATAAAAGTACTTATCTTGTGTCACTGTGTGTAACGTATATGGCTACCTAAGCAACCAGACTTAGTGCATAGATAGTAAAAGTTTCTAAGCGAAGCTATGTAGGATAAGGATATGTCGCTGTAAAGGTACCTAATGAAATTTGGTTTCTGATAATTTAACCATTTGTCGCAGGTTTCATTTATCAAAAATTTTATCATTAACTCAATAAGCTAAAGTCTATTTTTTTATTCCGTAGACTAAAATGACATTTCATAGTATGAAATGACACATGATGTTCATACTATGAAATGTCAGTTTAGTCTACCATGTAGAGTTACAAAGCGGGCTAAATGCCACGGGCCCCTACCCGAGAAGAGGCCCCTACAGGCCGTTAACACAGACCCTTAATGCCTCAATTCAATGAATTTGCCACTGGCCACATTGGTACAGTTAAGGTACGCCACTAATCATCAAAAGTTAGGCGTTGAGAGTGAAGATGCACAGAGTACCCCAGAACGAGTCTGTTGCAAGAGGCAAATGTGGACACTGATGGACATTGCGGGCTCCAGACAGCTTCAGGCCTTTGCACTCCGGCTGATCAAATGTTGGTCGACCTGGATTGTAAAACTACATAGCGGTGCGTCTAAGACATCAGTTGGGCAAGCTGGTGCTTAAATATTTGGCATGCCCTGTCTCCGAGATTAGTATTAGAATACATAGTGCCGAGTAGTCCCGACATAGGAATACCGATGGGAACCGAGTAGCATGGACGTGCTTCCACTGACACATACCGAACCGTGTTATTTAATGGAACATGGTTTGAAGGCTTTTATCTATGCTTACCTACGTTAAATAGCGTTCTTATTCTTATCGAAAATAATTACACCTAGTTCATTCGCTTATAATTTACAAATTTCTACGTACTTTCAGCGAAAAGTGGGTTTAGTTCTAGTTTTAGCCACCAGGATAGTTAAAAATATCGCTTTACTTGAAATACGTGACTCATATACCGAGTTTTGATGTTTCTGAGGTACCTATCTGTACAAGAAAGCCAACACTGCCAAAGCGTTAGGTAGGTAACTAGGTGTAGTACCTATACATTATCTGCTGTCCTTTCATCCCGAGAAAGCTTGTCTAAAGACTTATTTCAGTATATAAGAACCTAAAACCATGTACTGCCTTCGAGAGCTACTAGGATTACAGAAATTTGAAAGGGACTGACCTGGTTTTCTTGATTGAGCAGTTTCAGTTGGTCGTTGATAAGGCTGTACTTCGCGCTCTCCTCCTTGCGCAGCGCCCGCTCCTTCTTCAGCTCGGGACTCCAGAAAGTCTTTATGCTGTGCATGCTGGACCCGAGCTTCTGATTGGTCAATTCCAGCTCCTTCTTGAGGTTCCCCAGCTCCCGTTGGAGATCGGAATTCTGAGATTGCAGCTCTCCAAGGAAGAGGGGGGGAGGTTCGCGCCGGTAGTAGTCATCCTCGGGGGGCGGCGGCGGCGCGTAGGAGCGGTCGTAGTCGCGCTCCAGGGACTGGTAGCGGAGCGGGCGCGGGCGCGCGCGGTGGTGGGCGCCGGCGGAGGCCGAGCGTCCGCGCTCGTCCGGCGCGGGCGAGGGCTCATCGTCCCGGGCGAGGTAGGGGCTGCGCCGCGAGGGTGAGCGGTCTACTTGCGGCAGGCGGCCGCGCGCGCCGCCGGTCCACTCCGACCGGCGCCACTCCTCCCGGCACGGCGGCCGCTCGTCCTCGGCGTATTCCCGAAGATACAGCTTGTCTTTTCACTGGGTCATCTGGACTGCGCGGCGGCGGCGCGGCCACTGACGCCCGGTCGCTGCGCCGGCCCATCGATCGGCGTAGCGCGCGTGCGCGGTGCTCCCACAACTCAGCGACTAGCGATTGATTCACAAGCGGTCTTATCTCGGGTATAGGAAGCGGTTCGTTAATTACTTATGATACAATACGCAGACCGTGCGTAACAGCGGTTGCGGTTACGAGGTGTAAGAAAAGTGGCGTACATCTTGCGACCTTGTGTGAATCGACATCAAATCCTGTCATAACCTTTGTTACCTACCCGCAATTATTGACTTGACCTGTTTAAAATGATGCTTAATGGGTCATGCTCATAATGTAAATTAAAGGGCAGGTCCCCAAAGAAATGAATCATCATTAACTTACTTGCGTTGTCCCGGCATTTTGTCACGGCTCATGGGAGCCTGGGGTCCGCTTGGCAACTAATCCCAAGAATTGGCGTAGGTACTAGTTTTTACGAAAGCGACTGCCGTCTGACCTTCCAACCCAGAGGGTATTAAACTAGGGTCTTATTGGGATTAGTCCGGTTTCCTCGCGATGTTTTCCTTCACCGAAAAGCGACTGGTAAATATCAAATGATATTTTGTACATAAGTTCCGAAAAACTCATTGGTACGACCCGGGGTTTGAACCCGCGACCTCCGGATTGAAAGTCGCACGCTCTACTGCTATAGTTATTGACCAGTATTATAGTAGGTAATTGGCCACTTTTAACAATAAGGTTTCAATTGGCTTGTTTCTATATATGGGTCGTTCTCGCATTTCGTGCAAATCGGTGTTTTCGGAAATTTACCAAAAATGTGGTGGCGTTTTCAAATATCTGTTAATGCAAGGTTGTAACATAGGGCCTAAAGTATATGTCTCTCCAATGAACAATTCTAAAAAGATATGTATTTTCTTTATATGTACAATTAACACCCAATTTTTTCATTCATCTCTACATGTAACGCGTGAATATATAACTTTGACCTACATTTTAACCTTAAGATACTACAAATAGAAAATTCGTTGTTTGTTCAATAAATGACTTATTTAGTTATGTTTTAAATCGTATAATATTAGAAGCTAGAAATAAATAATAAAAACTATACAGCCTTATAAGTGTATGGTTCAAGTAATTTCTTCATTACCGACGCGAGAAATAGATTAGCTATATTTTGCTATATAGCGAGGGTATATAGCGCCTACCGCCGATGCAACACATTGTTCGTCAGTCAGTTGGCCGCGTGATCTCGTAGCGGACGCCCGTGTGCCGCTGTTAGCGAAAATATATACGATCTCTCGGGTCGGGAAGGAGTGTGGTTCTCGTTAGTCTTCATCGCCATCGCGTGATTTATACAGTAAGTAGCAAGTGTACATTATTATAATTATACGTAATGAAGTGTTTTAGTGTCCCCTTTCAGATGGTTTATTCTGCAAAATTAAGGTCTGATGCCAACTGATGTAGGCGACAAAAACTTCCAAAACTTCATTCATATCGGTTTCATTCACTTCTTTTCCTTCTAATTTTACTGGGAAAGGTAATGAATGACTTAAGAAGGTAATGATAATATATTCGAGGCAGTGCATTTAATGGAAAGAGGCTTAGTTATTATAAATATTACGTTGTTATAAACATTTAAAACTGTATATGATAATAGGGGAGCCCAACCGGGGAGCCTTTGTAGTCTAAGATGGTCGACCTTCACCGATATGTCTGACGGATGAAACTTACATATTATGAAAGAAAATATATTCCTGAACATAAATAAATAGGGTTGCTTAAAGAAATATGGTCAAAACTATGTTTAATTATTTTTTGAAAAAAAAATTTTTTTCTTTAAATTTCACCGATCTGTCTGACAAACGAAATAAGTTCCAATGGAAAGTATACAACTTGTACAATATAAATCAACTAGGTTGCCTATCTTTTTCCGGTCACTATTATGTGGTTATAGGGTTGCTTGCGAAAATCCGGTCACAAATAAAGTTTGCCACGCTTTTAAATAAAATAAGAAGGGAAGACTTTTAGCGATAACTCATAAACGGCTTAACTTATCAAGTTCGCTTTAATTTTGTTTGAATGAGTTTATTAAGCACTATTTTTATGATTTTTTTCCATATTTTTTGGATCGATTTTTCAAAAGTTAGAAGGAATAACCGTTTTTTATTCTTTCTAAATTATTATTTCCGAATTGATTGACTTTATCAAAAAATGTTGTTTGCAAACTCCTATTTATTTTTAAAGACCTATCCGACGACACCCCACACTATAGGGTTAAAACGATAAAAAAAAATTACATAGGTACAAAACGCGAATGATTTAAATATATTTTGTCTATGCTAATTTTTGAAAATTTGAAAACTATGTTTTATGTGATATGGTGCGCAGATGATCAAACCGACTTAACAAACACTTGGGGTTAACAATCTCGACTTATAATGATGATAAGTAAATGGTGAATGTACCATCTAGCTTGAACATTATAAGTTGAGATTGTCAACTCCAAGTGTATGTCAAGTCGGTTTGATCATCTCCGCAGTGCTTAAGACACATGTTTTTAATATTGTTGATTTTAATTGGTGTTAATTTTCTTGAAATACAGTTTTTTATATAAATAATAAATAAATAAATAAATATTGGGGGACATCTTACACAGATCAACCTAGCCCCAAACTAAGCAAAGCTTGTACTATGGGTGTTAGGCGACGATATACATACGTATATAGATAAATACATACTTATATACATAGAATATGTTCGATTTCATAAGTTTGTTTCATTACCGTCCACTGATAAAATTACCATCTCGGCCGAATTCATTACCAGCGCGTAGTTCATTACCAGTAGCCTTATTAAATGAAAAGTAATAACGTTACAAAGGTGCCTTTAGCAGAAAAATGTTAATAAATGAATCCACAAATTGACGAAACTCAAAAGTTTACCATTTAAAACAAAAATTACAAATCGAGAGAATCTCACCGATTTGCACGAAATGAGAGAATGACCCATATCTGATTTGTTAGGACAGGCCAAGGCGAGTTGTCCTCGTAAGGCCCAATGTGCATTATAATGTACACTCCGTCTAAAATTAGAACCTTTCAAAAACCAAAGAAAGTAGCATTTTCTTTTACGGTAGGTACATAATTTTCGACATTAAGCACAATACCTACGTGTTTATGTCGAAAATTTAAAGAGCCATGAACCTATGTATGTACCTACTGTAAAACTTAAACTAATAATAACGCATAGACAGATAGTCCCCATACGGCTAATAACCTGTCAAAAGCCGAAACACGATCGATGTGTGCGTGCGAGGCTCGTGTTTTACGCTCAGCAACACACTCATATATACAAAAACGTGTTGCCAGTATATAGATATTTCCCTCAAAGTGGGGGATTTTAACCACATCCTTAACACTTGCTTGACGTGACGTCACACTTGAAATGGCTTTACTTGGTATGTACGAACACTCGATCTATGCCTTATAAATCTATACTGTAAAACGTTGTAGGTACAATAGGTACACGTGCAAAAAGGTAATCGCAACTCTTGACGATTTAAAACACTCCCTTCGGTCGTATTTTAATACATATAAATGAAAATTATAAAGAAATATTTTACCATAGATATAATGTACCCATGTAACATGTTATGTTGAAATAAAGTGGCAATGTTATTGTGACGTAGGCAAGTGACACTCTGGGAAGAGAAGACCATGTTTTATTAGACCATGGTCTTATCTCTGGGATAAATCGCATTTTTGAGTTTTTAAAATAGTATCGAAAAATGACATTTCTTCATAGAAGGTAGGATCCTATAGAAGTGGTCTACGCGTGCCTCCGTGAGGTACAAAACATACGCAATGCGACACTATGATTGGTCGAATTTATTTGTTGCCCACCATAATCCATACTAAATTTACGGTGGGGAATAAAAAAAAATGTGAGACTGTGACAAGGACAAACAATAATAGGGCTTTCTCTGCTACTCCTAGTGAAAGATACATAAGAATATCCCGTTTTGTCAGTTATCCCCACCACTCATGCCCTATCCAGTTAAAGTACTAGATTCATGATCCAAAAACGTCATTGTTGACACTGACAGTAACAGGTCATATCCATAAAGCCCTATCCAGACGAGTTGGGCAAATCGACCGATTAGATCAGGAAAATAGTTGGCGCCAATTTCACCTAGCGTCCACACGTTCACAATTTAATCACCAATTTGCATTCCATAAATACTAACTTCGAAAATTGGCATTTTTGTGTCCGCATCTGCTGATTTGATCGGGGAATCAAATTGGTATTTGCGTACGCACGGCCTGATTCGATCGGACAATTTCATCAGATTGGCGAAAAATTGTCTCGTCTGGACTCCACTTAACACATCCAGATCAAATTCATAACCTGTTATTACACAATTAGAATAACCATCCCTGTTACAAACCATACTTCCTCATACCTTACCTTACCTACTTCTATTATTAGACATTCCCATTGAATATTAACGTCTTTTCCCGATAACAATTCAATGCAGTTCAATTTCCCGAAAAGCCTTCTGAAATCCTTTTTCAGGCTTTCATAGTCCCGCACTCATTCACCTACATCTATTTATAGCCTATACTTTAACACTTTCAGCGCTTCACCGCTTTTCGGCAGCCTAAGACGGTAGACCCGTGACCCAATTCGGATTCCTTCCTTGTCTGACTGCAGGGGTTAGGGTATGTGCGTCCCTGTCTGTAGTAAGGTCGACGTATGTCGGTCAGCTTGTAGCGATTGGGAAGTTTTAGGGATGTGGTTACGTGTGTCGATAAGATTTGGGAAGAGAAAATGTTTATAAGGATTATGATCGAAGGAAAAGTTTTGATTATATAAATCATGGACATCATTTTGATTTTTGAACACGACTAGTGGTGTTATTCATAAATGCGCTATTAGTAGCGACAATTAGCTAGTAACAGGTACTCTTATGGTCGGTTGCACCAAACCGTCTACCACCATTAAATTTATTTATTTATTTTTTAGTTCTTAAGGTGTTAAGTATGGATTCAACTGACCGGAGGACCCTGATATAGGTATTAGGTAGGTACTTTTGTCGTAGGTATACCTACTTTTTTAATTATTGCGGTTAACGTATGAAACGGTTCTGAATTGAATTTGGCCACATTTGCTAAAATCCATTTTAGGGTGACTATTGATGACGCGCATCACGCGCTCTATGTACCTAAATAAGTAATTAAGTACCTATAAGCAAAAATCAAAAGAAAACTAGAACAACTTGCTGAATTGCAGATGCCATTAAAATAGTAGCCTATAATGTCTGAGGAAAATTTAAACGTCACTAAACCTGCGTGTGATTCGGTTAAGTTCATAATTCATAATTTATTCATTTCTTTTATGGGTTTTACAAGATTTTAAAGTATTTACATGTTCCAGCATAAACCCCGTTGGGGCACAGCAATATAAGTTGTGTTCTAAATGTTCTAATGTATGGGGAAGACAAACAAATTGTAGCCAGCCTTTTATGAATGTAGTATGATACCTTTGGGTATGGTGCTTTACGCACACTAGCGTCCCAATCCTTCCCCCTGCCGCAACCCCCCCTTTTACTATGAAATATGTCCCGGTTGACGGTTTTTTTTATTTTTTGATAAAAGTATTAGAGTTCAGAAAAAAGTGTGAAGGTATGAAATAATCCTTAATAAATTTTAAACAAAAAAGGTTATATTTTTTTTTTTGATATAATGTACTATACTCATGTTATAGGTAGATGAACTTCAACAAAATTCTACCGTTGAACAAGCTGGTTCTTCCCATACGATTTCTGTCAGTACCTACTATCACGTACTATGTTACATTGAACTTCAACAAGTTAATACATGAATATGGTGAGTCTTACCAAAAAGTGGCATATAACCTTTTTTGTTTAAAATTTATTAAGGATTATTTCTTACCTACACACTTTTTTCTTAACTCTAATACTTTTCTCAAAATTTAAAAAAAAAAACCGTCAAGGGGAACATATTTCATACTATACGGGGGGGGGGGTTGCGGCAGGGGGAGGGGTTGGGACGCTAGTGTGCATAAAGCACCATAACCAAAGGTATCACCACCAGTAGCAGAGTTATTAGGTAAGTTTTATTTACATGTAAATAAACCAAACCCATGCAAAAATATACCACACCAGATTTTCTAATTATAAGAAACTAACTGTAAGTAGTTATAGATTATAATTTAATACTTAGGCACAGTTGTGGACCCAGTGATATAACCAGCTTAGAAATAATCATTGTCATACTTATGAATTTCTCAGAATCTTACTGTAACTAATAGCCTCATATGTATTTACTACCAGTATTATGGATTTAGTAATGATCTTTACAAAGAGGAAATCGCTCACACAAAAATAACTAGTTGATTTTGTTTTACGTCATTAGCAAAGCCTATGCTTAATTATACAGGTTTGTCCGACTTCTTCCCGATCCACCCACGCTCCTACATGACTGCATACTTTTCTCAAAAATTAAAAAAAAACCGTCAAGGGGAACATATTTCATACTATACGGGGGGGTTGCGGCAGGGGGAGGGGTTGGGACGCTAGTGTGCATAAAGCACCATAACCAAATGTATCATACTACATTAATAAAAGGCTGGCTATAATTATTTTCCAAAAAACACAATTTAACCGAATCAGTGGTTTATCGATATACTACGTTTATCCATAGAACATGTCCCATTCAATGCCGCGCATAGCAATTGACAATGATGCGCCACCAAATTTGCGCACTTCATCGACAAGCCTCTCGCTTTTATCGATAATTTGTGTCCCATCCCTATTCATCCTGCGGGTCCAATGAATGAAAGCGCTGCCCACGACACTACACCGGCGGGCGCCACTGCCGCGCGTAACAATTGACAATGAAACGTCACAAAACTGCGCGATCGATCCATCGTCGAGAGATGTAGAGTTTATCGATAATATGAGCAACCGAGCATGCTCAGAACGGGACCTATGTAATAGTACATTACGATACGAGTGCGAAAAGTAGAAAATTCGCAACGAGTTGCGAATGACCTTTTCGCACATGTATTGTACAACGTTTTACAGTACCTATTCGACATAGTATTGTATTGTGCTAATTACCGCACTAGGGCACGTGCCTAAGTCGAAAATTTAAAGAGCCATATGTATTATGTACTGTAAAACATTGTACAATACACGTGCCAAAAGGTAATTCGCAACTCGTTTTTTCTATTGTTCGCACTTCTATCATACCTATTTCAGACCAGCTATCATGGTCGTATTTTTATCACCTGTCATGCTATGCGTCACTTTCGCACTTACACATTTGTTAGAACGTGACAGCCATGGTGACAAATGATAAAGAGCCGGCCATCATAGCCCTACAGGTCATACAAAAATTTAGGTTCTCAGAATTTGTACCTAGTAGGTGCCTTTCTAAAAGCTAATGATACCGCCCAGCACGGCTAGCACATGATGGGCGCGACAGTCGACAGGCGAGAAAATGCCGCGACATAGAGCTCTCTCGCGAATCGGTAGCATAAGAGCCGCGCGACAACCCGCTGTCTCGCGGACAAATGTCAAAGCGACATAATTTTGTCGTTTGACAGTTCCACGCGGGATACTCTCGAAAATCGTAGCACGAGTGTACTATGGGAGACAAAATGTCCCGCGTTTGAACGTCAAAATGAGAGAAATTGTCTTCGAGGCTAGAGGGTCGCGACAAGCGCATTTGGTCGAAGTTTTGTTGACTTTTGTTCTAAAAGAAAGATAATTTTCCATATTTTATATTTATTTCATACTACAACACTTTTTTGTTTAAGTATAATTTGAATCTTGAGTTTCATGATCATGCCATTAATATCGAAAATGATTATATTTTTTCACAATGACTTGTTTGTTCTCTTAAGTTAAACGAAAATCCGATAGAAAAAAATCTAAGCCTAAGATTGTACGATCACGACCTCATCAACAAAGCAAACCGTTGGTGTCGAATTGACTGGGGGATAATTAATAGAAACATAAATAATTGATACAAAAATATTACATTGCTAATCCGCGAAACAATTATGTGCTATCAATCAGTGCTAACTCGTTATATTTACTTACACGCGTATTTTTACATGCAATTATTGTTGACAACCTATATTATGTCGCTCCTTAGGTGTTTCCATTCATTGTGGGATATAAACAACACAATCCCGACCTGAATATTGCATCAACCTTACTTATAATAAGTAAATGAAAAAGTGAATCTGTACCTATGTACAGTCAGCAGCAATAGTTGCTAAGCGGGCGAGGTGTTCAAAATGATCTTGACGCGACTTTATTGTTAAGAGAATAAGAGCGCGTCAAGGTAATTTTGAACACCTCGCCCGCTTAGCAACTATTGCTGCTGACTATATGTTACCTCTTGACGCTTAATCCGCCGAACCGATTTAGACGAAATTTTGTGAAACATCATTCCACAAAGAATGCAAATAATGAATCTGGCAGCTCAACTCAACCTCCACCTCACAGAAGACCACAGCCGTAATACTTACTTTGTAGTGTACGAGTTGGTACTAGCCTAATCCTTAAGTTACGATTCCCACCGACCGGCTGGAGTTGGGCCGCGCCGGAGTGCTTTTTCAGTGTACCTATTTACATAATGTGTGGCAGAAGCGATAGAATCCGTCCGGAGCCATCCGATCCGCAAGCAGCCGACCGGCTTTGGGCATACAAATGTGAAATGCGCTCCGACTCCGACGAATCGTACTTAAATCTGAGTACCTATCTCAAAAAGGTCAAAGTAAATAAAATCATTTAAAGTTTTTGGTAGTATTTATTTAAAAGTCACATTATTTGAGAAGTGTTATCAACACTCGACTGTCCTTGCACGGAGTAGGTTCCCAACTTGAGCCCTTCTATGTCTTCCGTGATGGCAGGAGGGCTGCGGTTAGCAGCAGCATGCTTAGGTGTAGAGAATACCTCCGTGTTTGATGACAGGCTTGTGCATGATTGTCATTCAATCTATCTTCGAAGCCAGCAATGCAGTGGCTAGCCAGCCATAACGGAGATATGTCGGGGATTAGCATAAGATATTTAGTCTGTAAATAAGATTTAAAAGGAATGTAATTTTTTTGCAAAAGACAACGGAAAAGAGCTTTATGAAGATTGAATTGTGTACTACTTACAACTTGACTTCTTCGTAAAGATGGTATTTTGTTAGCCAAAACTTTTAACAAAACGCCAATTATTCGTAAGGAGTTGTATTTTAATGAATAGGTAGGTAATCTTTAGATAATTATAATAATATATTCCAACTTGTAACGACAAAGCGAATCAAATTTTGATTGACATTATTGACACTGACATTTTCGCCTTAAAAATAATATTTGCTATTTCTTACTCTTCATACTGCGAGAAAGAGACAAAGTTATCGTGACTAGGGACGCTCCGTTTCTAAGGCTGACTATTCATTATTTATCCGATTATTATTTTACCGATTCAGTGTTGCCACGAATGAAAAGTTTGTTCCATGTATAAATGGCCACATTGGCTAAGTCGCGCGCGGGATGGCTCTCTCTCGTGGAACTCTTTTCTCGATGTGCGAACTCATGCTGCCAAAATCGAGGAATTGACAGATAGAGATAGAAATTTGTGACGGGCGACTGCCGTCTCTCGCGGCGCGAGCTATCCCGCGGATAATCATGTGCTAGCCGTGCAGTACTATGTCGGGAACAGTTTTAATAGCCATAACACACTACCGCACCGTTCAAGGACACGGTGCGCCGCACCCAGAAGTGAGAGCGAGATATCTGTTTCTCAAAGAGTAACCTACTAACATTTACCCCGGTTTAGTACTATGCCCACATACTGAAAACACACCCAACTTGTCAGTAGGAAAAGGCGCGAAATTAAAATTTTCTATGGGAAGCCGACGTGTCGAAAGCCCGTGTTGATCGAAGATGGGAAGTGTGAAAGTCAACTCTTCGGGCCTACATTTTTTAAATTTGCCG
This sequence comes from Cydia amplana, assembly GCF_948474715.1. Lineage (NCBI taxonomy): Eukaryota > Metazoa > Arthropoda > Insecta > Lepidoptera > Tortricidae > Cydia > Cydia amplana. The sequence continues at coordinate 22,543,442 of NC_086070.1, forward strand.
CCTTTATTTACTGACAAGGTCGCTGAAAGCTGTGCCAGAAATTTATTAATTGACCAGTTTTTACATGTCCAGCCAGAATAGCGTATTATGTTATAACCAGTTTAGACTCTCGGCTCGCGGCGCGTCTCGTGGCTCGCCTCGAGCGCGTAAGCCCGTCGAGCTACTGCCAGCCTAGCCAAGGTTACAATCGCTATCGCTTCGACAACGAAAAGCTTCATCTCTCTCTATCACTCTTCCATATTAGTGCGACAGTGACAGTTGCGTTTCGATCGCTACGGAGCGTAAGCGATTGGCATCTTGGCTACGCGGCCTGATTACACTCTCGCCTCGTGGCTCGGCTCGCGGCTCGTCTCGTGGCTAGCAAGCTCGTCGAGCTAATATATTTTAAACACTAACAGCACGGCATAAGGTTTATAACCGAATGACAAGCCGAACGCGAGTGTGAACGCAAGCGCAAGTCCCGCGCGAGCCCCTTTGGCTCGTGCCCAAAAAACCGCTCCTCCACGCGAGCCAGGCGAGCGCGAGCCGAGCCACGAGCCCAGCGTTTACACTCTCGTCTCGTGGCTCGGCTCGCGGCTCGTCTCGTGGCTCGGCTAATAACCGTTTTCCAAATCTGTGCTCTATACGAACCACATAAGATGTATATTTCAATGATAATTTTGCAATTAGGTTTATGATAATTATGATCAAATTTGTATCTACTGGAACACATTATGTCTACTCCATGTCTACTCGCTGTCATTGTCAAAATTTGAGGTTATAAATTGCTTTACGTAAAAATATATTTGAAATTGTATTTAAAATGCCGCTGCCACCAGCCAGTGGAACTGGTCGGTACTTTGCCAAAGCAGCCAAATCCATACGTTTGGTCCGACATGGTTGTACGAACAGGCCATTCTTTCATATATCCGTAACTCATGTAAGTGTACTTACATTATTAGTTTCTTAATATCACTTGGAATGATATCCCCATCACTACCCTATACATTTTACAGTTATTTTAAGGGATTTTTACGAACCCTTAAATATAAATCGACGCAGCAGTAACTTATAGTAATTATTTTGTTTTAGCGCAAAAGAACGACTACTCAACCAGTTATTGAACAATTAGGATCCTTTGACCCAATGCCAAATGTGTCCAATGAGAAATTAGTAGCCCTGAATCTGGAAAGACTGAAGTACTGGCTTGGTAAGGGGGCTCATGTTACACCACCAGTAGCAGAGTTATTGGGTAAGTTTTATTTACATGTAAATAAACCAAACCCATGCAAAAATATACCACACCAGATTTTATAATTATAAGAAACTAACTGTAAGTAGTTATAGATTATAATTTAATACTTAGGCACAGTTGTGGACCCAGTGATATAACCAGCTTAGAAATAATCATTGTCATGCTTATGAATTTCTCAGAATGTTACTGTAACTAATAGCCTCATATTTACTAGCAGTATTATGGATTTAGTAATGATCTTTACAAAGAGATGGCTCACACAAAAATAACTAGTTGATTTTGTTTTACGTCATTAGCAAAGCCTATGCTTAATTACAGGTTTGTCCGGCTTCTTCCCGATCCACCCACGCTCCTACATGACAGCATGGCGGAACCGGCAGGCGGAGGAACTGGCTCAACAACAGGAGGCTGAGAAGGCAGCCAGCGCTCCCGCCACCTCTTAGATTATTTTATTTAATTAGTTTAATAAATAGTGTAAATGTATCTATTTGTTTTTATACTTGCCTAATTTAATTTGCGTTTTGTAAGCATCAGGTTCACTCACAACTCGTGAAACTCAAGTGCGATAAGCAATACTGCTGCTGAGGATTATTCCCACTAGTTACCACCAAGTTGTTACCAGTGGTAACTACTGGGAATTTTTTCCCACCTTTTACCACTGGTAACTACTGGGAAAAATAATTCCCAGTAGTTCTAGTTACCACCAAAATTTTGTTACACTAATAAATACAATATAAATAGTATACCTAGTATAAATATAGTTATTTTGAATTACCTAATAAAGTCACTTGAAAAATAATCTAAATGGATTACTAAATTTAATTTATCCTTACATACAGTGTGTAAATCCAATACGGGCGAATATTTAAACGGTGGTTAGCATAGGACCTAAAAAGTATATTGAGATAGATTTTACTTAGAAATGCATTGAAAATTATAACCATACAAAATAATTCGGCCCGCAATGTAATACACCACACACGTTACGGGATACGAGCTTTTTAAAGTAACTGTCAGCGCTTGTTGGCAGTTACTATCAAAAGCTCGTATCTCGTAATGTCATTATCATTTTGTTTCTTAATGTTTACAGTACATTGCTGCTCGGTACATGTGGAAAAAATTAATCACGGGGTCATAATTAAGTGCAACTTAAAAAAACATCTTAATTAATGATAAGACGGGTAAATTCTATATCTGGTTTAATTTATTGCCCGTATTTGACTTACACACTGTATATTATAGTTTTTGTACTAGAACCAGTTAAACTGTTTCAATATTTTTGGTCACTTTTAAGGCCGTTAGTTTATTAAAACACTAATCGACTTATAATTATTTATTAAATCACTCTATATTTATGCTATACTATTTTTATACCGCTTTTATTAGTATTTAACAAAATTTTGGTGGTAACTACTGGGAATAAAAATTCCCAGTAGGTACCACCAAACCGAGTTGGTGGTTAACTAGTGGGATTTTTTTATTCCCAGTAGTTACCACAGATAACAACTTGGTGGTAACTAGTGGGAATAACCCGCTGCTGAAAGTTGATCATCAGAAGTTTCTGTAGTCCTTACAAGCTTAAATGGTATTTTGTAGCAGTAGCTAGGAATCATCTTCATTATAAATGTTACCCTTTTTTGCAAGCATGAAGGTTATAAAACTTACACCTCCCCACGGCCAAGATAAAAAGCTCTGGCGTAAACTGAAACTGGTGTTGCGACAGTTTTTACACACATAATATACCTAGTGGTAAGTTTTGATAGGCATTCCGGTCAGTGCTATAATTGTGAGAACTCACCGCCTAGCCTTAAGTTCTTGACGTTCACAGGATGAGGAAAAAATAAAACATCAAATTGTAAATGAACTCGTTTTTATTACGTGAAAAATGACAGGACTAAAACTCCTCCCTTTAAGTGCATACAATAAAATTACATTTTGACAGCCAAATCATTAAAGGCATACTACCTTGGTGTTTGATCACAAGGGAATGTGGAAAACTGTTAAATTATATAACATCGATGGCAAAATATAACTCCTAAGCTATAACTTCGAACTAGTATAACAATATAATGTAAATGCTTGCTATAAATTTTTATACAAAATGTAGAAAAATCTTTTGTATAGTTTGCCTGTCAAATGTGGAAATTTGCGTAACCTAAAAACACATTTTTTGTAACGAAAGAGATTTGTTCTCTACTAACATTCCTTGAGCAAAAATTTAATGTGTACACAACAGGGAAAACTTAAATCAATTCCTTTATGAGATCTAGAAACGATAAAAAATATGCCCTCGATTAACATTAACGGTTCTATCAAGATCTTACAGGCAAAAAGAAAAGATTCAACTAAAGATTTAATTAGGTACCTACTAAATAAAAGTTACAAATAGAAGAAAATTACGATCGTAAAAAAATCCTTAACTAGTTTACATTACACGGTTTCCTTAAAATGGAAAATAAACGAATTACCATTGTCAAATCGGATAACAGATGTTACAATACTGTTAGGTTAAAACTAAGGTATTTTCCTTTTTTTTTAAGCCGTGATCGTCAACTATCTAATGAATTGACTGTTATTTGATAGCAGCAACATATTTGCCGTGTTAGTAAAAAAGCACCTATACAGGAATATATTTTAAGAATACTCTTGCACAGCTGACACGGCCCTTGTCAATAGGTAAGCAATAATTAATTTGACAGACTGTGCGACACATGTATTTTCATATTAAAATGGCGTGATTGTGCTGCAAGCTCGGCATGAAGCGGGTGCATTATATTTGTACTTTTTGCTCCCGATATTGTTTTTGGTCATCGGTTAGTTGGTCTTCCCGATGGTATCCTTGACGGCGCGGCTGGCTGTAAATATAAATATATCATGAATATAATTGTTTTTAATAAAATGCGGACATTGCGGACTAATCCCCAATAAGGCCTAGTTTGCCCTCTGGGTTGGAAGGTCAGATGGCAGTCCTACGCTAATTCTTGGGAAGTTCCCAGGCTACCATGAGCCGTGGCAAAGTGCCGGGACAACGCGAGGAAGATGATGATGCCAATGGAAATGTTAGAGTTAGACAATGTGTTGTACATTAAACCAAAATATTTGTTCCCTTTGAACCTTGGGGGAATGCACGAAGGTTGATATTCGGCTATAACCTTTGGCAGTCAAAAGGTTACTGTGTGAAATGTGTCCCCAAGTGTGAAATGATATCGTTTGTGTCCTAATGCCTATGTGATGTGTCGGTAGTTGCCTCAATGAGGTGAAAATGTGAATAAATATTATAAATATAAATACATATTTTGAGGACAATCTTACACAAATCATGAATATAAACTTTCATAGGTCCTATTAAAATCTATCATCTATAAAATAAGTAATGTTCCCATAGCCGCTAGGAAAGCGCCACTATCACGCGCACAGCTAATTTATTATTAATTCAATAAAGGTACATAATAGGTTACCGTTTACGTTAGTGAGGCCAGAAAATAGTAGGTACATACCTAAATTAGAAATAGGGCTACGCGAGGAGAAAATCTCACTTCCTGGCCAAGGCAAGACGTAAAACTTTAGACAAACCACGGGCGGTAATTCGTAAAGCCCCAGATCGCATATTTATTGTCCTCACCTTCGTTTTGGGCCACAAACACCTGCGATCTGGGGCATTCACGAATTCACCTCCCTAGGTATGTAATGTACTATTATCTCACCATCATTATAAACATGTGTAGAAAACGAGATGCTACTAAGAAAATACGATATTTTTCTCTTTAGCTTTGGTACAGCTAGAGTTCTGGCAGAAAATAATTATTTCAGGTGTCAGTCCAAGAGTTAGTGCAAGACATTAGCAACGCAGTTAATATTATAATATTGTTATATTCTACAAAATGTACTAATGACATTAGAGTCTACAGTACAGTACATTAGAGTCCACAGATGTTATGATACACAATTATAATGAATTATACATTATTACTATGTTAGTCTGCTACGTAACTTAGTACCTATGTTATACCTATTGTAAATATAGTTTCTAGTGCATAATTTGAATAGATAATACAGTGTTATCATTATTTACTAGTATTTTTAAGTCCTGGACGTTGTTAGTTATTATTATTTCCGACCAGATAGTTTTTAAGCTAATCTAAAAAACAACTTTATTCCAATCAATTCACTTACCATTGAATTTTGTATGAACTTTACTGCTTTAATCCATTTTACCTAAAACCAGTTATCAGGTTAATATGGGGCATTGGTTACGTTCAAGTTTATAGGGATTTTGCAAAATAAGTATGAGTAAACAAACAAATTATCTAATTTGCTAATAGAATAATTCATTTCTAATATAAAAAGGTGAAAAAATAGAACAGACTATGTTCTATAACAGATACCTAACTGAATTAATAGAACTGCAGTGTCGGGCAAAAATTCGTATTAATATCATAAAGGTTTTTAAAATACTTTAGATCATCAGGGACCATAATAAATAATTATTATTATGGAAACAAAAAGTACCATAGATGGGTGCAAAATTGTAAAAAAAACAGTTATAAAGTAGATGGTGGTAGTCTTTTGTTTCAATTGCATTTTTTGGCATCGTTATCATCTAATTCTAATCTGTACATACCTATAGGAAGTCATGGTCACAAAACGAAATCTTGCTCAACTAAAGCAAATCTATTAGTTCATTTCACTAAAATATTAGTATAAATATAAACTGGGTATCGTCTATGGTACAACTACGTCTACGGCGACCAAACAAAACAAAAAAAACATACACGTAACCGCAAACTAAGTCTTGGGGGTTACATAAGTTTTCTCTTCAGATTATCCAATTTGATTTTAGTGTCATGCACCAACTTTTGGACTTCCGTTTCATAATCGTCCTGATCGTCCGTTTTCGATACGGATACTTTTTTCGCTGCATCTGGTCTGAATCCGGTTAGTTTTCTCGCTTTTATAAATTTATCTGGACAATTGATGTAAATATATATTTTTCCAAAGGATAACACATGTGACAAGTGATCATGAGGTTCAATGGTGTAAAACTGTAAAGGAGTGACTGCCTGTACATTATGTAAACCTTTTGCTTGTGGGATGGGTTTTTATATTTTATAGGTACTTACTCAAAGCAGTGGGGACAGGGTTTGTGGTGGACATATTGTTTTAGTTATAATACTACCTATTACTTTTGCCCTTTTCATTATTAAGACAAATAATTCTGAATGCAGCGTAATTGGTTATAAATCTCTATGGGAAGCGGAGTTTAACTCGCTCGTAAGGATCGTGACAAAAAAATTCTGAACTGGTTCACCGCGAATGTCCCCGATTGTACTTATCTTTTTTATTGCCTCAAATGAAAGGTAAGTAAGTAAGGAGTTGTAAGGATTTTGACTCATATGTACCTAATTATAAAATATGGCTACATAAGACAAGAAGAAAATGTATTTGCAAAATAAGACATAGAAGACCATAGACAAAACCCTCGTTGGAAGCAGAACCGAAAAGTTGCTATACCTTGTGCTTAGTCGGAATGCAGGTTTTGCATTTTTTTGTTGAACGCGTCGAAAGTTTTGTCCATGTTTTTGTTTAAGTTCCTTACAATGTCCTGAAGTTCTGAAAAACAGTTATGTATTTATTACGAATTTATTTTAACGGTAAAAAAATTCGTAAGGTAGGTGCCACTAGCTATGGAAATGATGAGTACATTCAAATATGCTTTTACCTACTGGTTTTGTAAAATTTAATCCACTTATACCATTATTCCTAGATGTCTAAACAATTCTTGACCTTATCTGTCCTAGCATAACTAATAGATGTGTTAAAATATGTCTGATTCTTTAGTTTTCTATTGATGTCTATAAAGAAAAATGTTGACTGTTGTGAGATTTATTTAATCGTGCGTTGTAGGTGTTGTGTTATACCAACTTTAGGTAGGTATACCAAGATTATAATTAATCGCATTTACGTAAAAATTATGTGTACCAATGTCTTCACTATTATGTCTGTGTGGGTTGTGAGGTGACTATATTTTCTATGGAATACAAACAATGAGACATGACCGTCACAAGAACCACCACCACCGTGCACCAAGTACCTTTGACATTAGTCATTATGCAGGTCGTCAATTTTTTTGGTAATGGCCGCAAACGCTTTATCTACATTTTTATTTACGGCTTTTGCAACTGAAAATTAAATTTATGATTTAGCGTCTATTGTGTGACAATTTAAATTCATCTGCGTTTTTTTAGTATTAGAAAGAACTTCGCAGACAGCTTGATTCGCTCTGCGGAACGACGCTGAACTTGTGGTTGAACATGAAAATTTTGTTTTTCAACGATAACTTTTTATTGACCAAACTAAATGTTATGAAATTTTGTAAGGATGTTGGGAATCTGTTCAGGACTATCCTGTCCCAATTTTATGTCAACATCATAAAAAGTTATCATCGAAAAACAAAAAAATCCCATAACCAATCAGAACTAAGGCGTCATTCCACAGGTCTATTCAGCCACCAAAAGCGGTTGGGTGTACACCATAAATCGTCTGCTATTATAGACAAAGGTTAATGATGGTTAATGTAAGATAGCTATGTTTACCTGCGCTGGCAGCGGCGTCGATCTGCGAGTGGTGCTTCTGGTAGTAGGGGCGGATGATGCGGTGGTAGAGGACGAGCGAGCCGTTCAGCTCTCCGGGCAGGTAGCACCATATGATGAAGATGCACTGTGGATTGAAAACAAGGGTTGTGAGACTAGAGTTAAAACGCCGCGACCCGGCCACAAAACACACGCTCCACTCATGTACAGTCGCCATCAGATATATCGGTGCGGCTAAGGCGCTCACAAATATCTGAACACGCCTCTATTGTTAGGGCGTTAGAGTGCGTGTTCAGATATTGTGAACACCTTGGCCGCTCCGATATATCTGATGGCGGCTGTACCGACGCCAACCGCCATACATAGACTAAAATAAACATATGGCGATCGGCGTCAGCGTTCTGGACGTTACCAATACGAATAGATGCCGTTTTTATGTAGGTACATATATATTTTCACCGCTTTATTGCCCATTGCAGGGAGTAACTCTGCGCGTTAGTAGTAGTTAGTGTAAATGAGCAAGACTAAGCTTTATTTATGTATTAATACATTCGGAAAAACGGCAAGATGTAATATAGAAAGATGTGTCTATCATAGTGAATTAATTCAAGAATGCAGCACCATAGTGCAGATTAGATATCTGGCCAATAAAATAAAGTGGCTCCGATTTGAGAGACCTTGGCAGCATCCGATACATTATTAGGTACAGTAAATTGAGCATGCAACGGATGATCCTGTCTAATGCAAATTTTGATTAAGTTCTTTGGAGGTGATTCAGGTGATTTTTAAACATTTCACAACCTAATTATGAAACTATTCTGTCCGATATCGAAATGGAACCCTGTTTATCGACTTCCTTCTCAATGAATAGTCCATCAACTATTTCTTGTCGTTATTCTATCTCGTCAATCAGGATCAGGAGACAACACTTGTACCTTATAGTTAGAAAAATGTTGTAACATGTTTGCAGACATGTTTAGTCGGGCTTATCGATTTAATATAGATTCTATAAAATATAATGTGGTAGGCAGCGAATTTGTTAAACAAAGTTGAGTATAAGTACAGTAGGTACCCAGAGTCTCGCTAATCAGGTAATCGCTGTAATCCGGACGGTTTAGACGCGGGCGCACTGCCCCAAGAGATTTGATAGTGTCGAACGAAATTTTGTTTCTACCCGGACAAATACTGCCTTCGAAATGAATTGCGAAAATGTCAAGCAGAAAAGTATACCTATACTACTACCACCAGTTTGGCACTGACATAAACGTCATCGAGAACGTAATTTACTTTCTATGCATCTCGCTCGTAATACTCGCATATTAGTGCAAGCGAGATGTGTAGAAAGTAAATTACGTTCTCGAAAGCGTTTATGTCAGTTTTGACACTGTCAATGACTCATGATATGGGCTCTACTCAAATGTTTTTGACTGTTAAGTAATTTAAGTGAATTGTCAAATTCTTAATGAGAATAAAGAATCTTAAACCTAAAATTCCTTAATTCTAATATTAAGTATTAAGCATGGTATAATAATATACTCCGCCTGGTACTCTCTTCCGAGATTCGCGAATGACCTAACTGTCACTTGCCTACGTCATCATGCTGTTTACAGGTTCTCAAACTTTAAAATGTGGGAGAATTTTAACTAACGGTGAACATTATTTTAACGGCATTAATTTTAAGTTATTCATGTAGAAACATAGTAAAATAAAACAAATCTATACTGCCCTTTTCACCCCTACTCTTACAGTTCCGAATAGAACAGCCAACCATTTTCGTAACAAAACATTAATTACCAAGCTTACGACGTGAAAAGTTTGGAAAACACTGCGACTGCTGACACTGAGCGAGAAGGAAATAACAATTAACACGCGTTCGACAAAGATGACGGTCAGGGACAAAATGGCGGATTGTCAAATGTGACAGCGCTATCCTGTGTTGCCAGTAGTGTAAACAGAATTACCCGAACGTCTGAAATTTCTTTCGTGAATCGGAAGATATTGCTAACGAATAATTAAAAGTGACGTGTTATTGTAAAATTTAAGATAAAATACAAATAAATGAAAATTATAAAATTATAAAGAAATATTTTAACTTATTAACCATAGATATAATGTACCCATGTAACATGGTATGTTGAAATAAAGTGGCAATGTTATTGTGACGTAGGCAAGTGACACTCTGGGAAGAGAAGACCATGTTTTATTAGACCATGGTATTAAGGTTGTTAATTAATTTTAGAAGATTAAAAAATTACTCCTGTAATCCGTCAATGGCCGGTTTTTTGCTCATTCGGATTAGGATTCTACGGTAGATATGCGGTATCAAAGTTCATACTGACTCGGATCACTCGTTTTCAATCATAAGAGTGAATTCATGATGAGCTACGGCCTCGCGCCGGATACGTCACACACGTGCGAACAAAGACTCGCGGTGGCGTGTGAAGTATTCGTCACTACCTGACATTACCTCATCAATAACAAGTGCGAGTTGTAATAGTACACTGTAGGTAGTTATGATTATGAGTAGACCGTATCATATAGTCTGATAAGTATTGAATCAATATATTAATAGATATCGCTTTTTGTTGAATATCGATAACTTCGATGTAGGTATGCACTTACTTGCCGCTTATATACCTATTCACTGAATTAAAGCGGACTAACATAAGTACAGTCAGCAGCAGAAGTAGCTAAGCGGGCCAGGTGTACAAAATGATCTTGGTGCGATTTTATTGTTAAGAAAATAAGAGCGTGTCAAAGTAATTTTGAACACCACGTCCGCTTAGCAACTTCTGCTGCTGACTGTACTTATGTTAGTCCGCTTTAATTCAGTGAATAGGTATATAAGCGGCAAGTAAGTGCATACCTACATCGAAGTTATCGATATTCAACAAAAAGCGATATCTATTAATATATTGATTCAATACTTATCAGACTATATGATACGGTCTACTCATAATCATAACAACTATTGTTTCAAATGCAAAATGGTTATTTAATTTACTAATGGCCAAACTAACAAACGTAACGTACATACTTGTTAAGATAATTAAATAATTTACGACTTAAATATAAACAGATAAAGAATATATTTCAGTGTCAAAACTGAATTCTTTATCTTATGTGAGTAAGACAGATATTGTCTGGAAATGATAAGGGTTGGCCAAGCATTTAGAATAGAATCTGAATAGAGGATGAACTTTGGTGGCAAACAAGCGTAGGGCCCATTTGATAGTACGCGGACATTGTAATCTAGGGGCGCATGAATCTAGAAGTGTTGCTGATCCTTTAATTATAAGGATTGACTGTAATCACTACATAGTATAAAACAAAGTCACTTCCCGCTGTCTGTCTGTCTGTCTGTCTGTATGTATGCTTAGATCTTTAAAACTACGCAACGGATTCTGATGCGGTTTATTTTAATAGATAGTGATTCAAGAGGAAGGTTTATGTATAATTTGTTAACCTGTGCGAAGCCAGAGCGGGTCGCTAGTTATCAATAAAGTGAAATGCAATCATTGAAATTTGAAGTTTCTTTGTTTCATATTAAAGCCGATTGTATTCCAATTCAATAATTAAAAGTATAAATAAAGACGGTAGGCATTATAGGTAGTTTATGATGCAATAATGATCTTGACCAATAATTGACCTTTACTCTTGAAACCAATGACGCCATCCACAGGTGGACAATGTTATGTGTAAAATAACAATATTAACTACCTACTACAAATAATACAAAGGAATAGTCTGTGCGGAAAGAGTCGGGAAATGTATGGGATCTAGTACATTCTACGACTCTTCTCTTTCCATACAGACTCTATCTACTCATCATCGTTCAGCCTATTATCAGCCAGTATTATAGATTTCTCTTTCGAGAGATTATATAATATCTTGTGCTCTCGGTTAGAGAAATAAAGACATTTCTCTATGGCTATGTAAAAATTGTGTAAATACCAGCCGCCCCTTTCTGATTTTTTTGTTGATTGGCCACCTTTGTTGATTGGCCTGGGCCTACTGGGCCTTAGGCCAAATCTGCAACAGGGTCAACTACTAAGCATGTTAGGTTAGATGCATGATACAATATTGTCAACATTTCTACTAACCAACTGAAGAACGGAACAGAATAACAACACGCAAAAGTTGATCCGTCTTCGTTTTTTTGACTTATCTGAATGAAAACTATTAGTTAATTAATATAATTTCAAATTACTTAAATCAACTGGTGGTTTGCTACCTGCCACTTAAATAAATTATTAGGAAGTCTGTTATGGTCTAATGTTCTTATACCTATTATTATATCACCACATAGATTGGTTTTATATTCACTCCAGGCATGTTTAGTTTATTTTTTTATTAACTTACATTACATTTACAGTTAAACAAAGCATACAAGTAATGGGTTACAGACATACTTAAAACTAATTAGAATATGCTTATCACAAAATTTAATTACTTAATATTAATGGTGGTGGACATAAGTATTGACTCTAGGTAGCAAGCTGCTGTGGCTACGAATTATGGTTCTGTGTTGTTCGGTGTTTAGTGGTACCTTTACTTCATTAAATATAAAACTATATGATTTAGTGTCTTAAATGCAGTAGTTATATGACAAAGTTATATGTTGTGTGGCAATTAATGTCAATTTCTATAAAAATATGAAGTTTATCAGTATAAATTAAAGTCATTACTCTCCCTCACTTTTTTCCATAACTCAAGTTTGTGATCCAAAAAGGTTATACATAGGCCTACATTATTGTATTACCAACAATAAGTTCTTTTGACTGTACAGGAAAATCTAATGCATTATTAATGTACTGATTAATTGATTAACAGGGTAAACTGGGCATGATACTATTGAAATTTTGTAGACATGTGTACATTGCACAATCTTTAAAAGAATAAATTTAGCATCAAAGTGATGAGTAATGTAATTAGTGACATATGGAAATGTACTGACCTTTATTAACCAATAGAGCGGGAACCATCCCACGATGAAGTCGGAAAAGTATTCCACGACTGAAAAGCACGCGTACACCACCCAGTATGTCAGCCACTTCGTGTCGTCATCCTTCGAAGGGGACTCCAGAGCCCTCATGGACATATAGGCAGGGTACACGAAACCAATCGTGTTGCATATCAGCTCAGCGCCGAATCCAAACACTAAATATAAACCGGTGAACACCACCAAACCTGCCAACACGAAAGAACGTCAAAACCCGCTAAGGATATAAATAAACTCTAAAGAAAAAAAGGCTCACCGACGAAAAGGTACAGTCTGTTCACGCCGGTTTTCGATTCCAATTGATCGAAAGTCGTGGTCCATGGCTTGCTTTTGTCCCTCAACTGGCGTTCTATGGATTCCCTGTACTCTAGCAATTTGGCACTCATGGTTGGAATATATGGTTTGAAGCGTTGATGAGTTAAAACCGGCAGACAGTCCACGGCCACGACTCGTTGACAAGTAATGGCTGACGCTACGTCGCTAACTTTTTTTATAATGTTGCCATGGGATAATAATATCACGGCTTGGTAGTTTAATTTAGTGATTGATATTGTGTTTAAATAGTATAGCTGGTCAACCAAATCTTGTCAGTAAAAAAAAGGCGCAAAATTCAAATTTTCTATGGAACGATATCCCTTCGCGCCTACATTTTTTAAATTTGCCGCCTTTTTCTACTGACAAGATCTGCTTGACCAGCTCTATAATATAATATAGTATAGTATAATATTTAATAGATGATCACTTACTTTAAAAAAATTGCTATAACCGAAATATATTATATAGAAAACTAAGAATTTCTTGACCTGGATTAAAATTTTAGCCCATTATTTCTTTGGCAACATTACGCTGTCGTTTTTTGACAGCTGAGGTGGTAGAAAATGAAAATCGCCATCGCCATTATCGCATCGCCCGAACGCGCCGCGATTAGCGATAGTTACATGCAAAAATCAACGTACTGCAGAATTATCGCGCTAGTTTTACTAAAATGGGAGATAAAGTACTAGTTGAACAAATAATCGAAACAATAAAGCAGCATCCAGTTCTTTACGACCATAAGGTTCCATGCAGAAAAGATCTAAGTGAGACGTTATGGGAAGAAATAGCTGATACATTCGACCTTGATGGTGAGTGTTTTTTAAATTAGGGGTTGGTCAGGGTTGGTTAACTTCTTTGTTCAACGCCTTTGAGATTAATATTGTACATGTATTGTACTAACAGCAATATTCTTATCTGAACATCGGTAGACCTTATGTTCTCGCAATAAGGTGTAAGTACGAATTATCAGTTAATAATATTGCGGGCATCTTTCTCTTTTACCAGGCGTGGCTCACTCCGCGATTTCGTCGCTTTGCTACAGGTAGCTAAAAGTACATCCGTTCCGCCCCAATTTTGGGGAAAGCCATAAGCCGCGCGTGGCGCTGTCGCCACCTAGCGGCCATATCTGTGCTGATCGTAACAGACGCGTTTTGTTAGAGAGTGAGTCTTCTGTACTTAGTATGTACTATTATTTATTCTGTGCTTTTACTCCAATTAACATTTTCGACGCCGTGTCAAATAAAACATAAAAGCTGTCAGTCGGACGCCACGTCACCGAAGTGTCAAAACTGAAATTGAACTTTATGCATGTGCACGTAGGTCTATGTTGCTCTGTGTTATGTGACTGATTAATCCGTCTTTGGCGTTGGACCTGCGGAGCTGATATATCCGTCATTGGCGTCCAAAAGGTTAAGGCGTAATTAGAGTGACAGAGAAAGACGACTTTAATTTGCGAATTTTGGTGTTTGCGAGGCCCTCAGGGCTATAACCGCGAAAATCGACGGGCATTTTTCTCTGTCACTCTAATTATGTATTAATGAGAGTAAAAGAGAATGAAAAGATCCCCGCAATTTGCGAAATTCGGTTTTCGCGGTAGGCCCCCAGGTACCTGTGATTAGTTTTTTGACAAAGGAGTTTAGCCGGTCGAAGTATTTTACATATGGCGCCAGCTTAGGTACCTACCTATTTTACAGATGGCGCCAGCGTAGGTTTTACCTGTCAGTCCTGTTAATAGTGCCAAATTCTTGTTTTATTTTGGAATTGTGTGGCCTGGATGTTAGCCAAATCCAAATTTCATAGAACAAAACTAGTGATTGGTAAAACCTATGCTGGTGCCATCTATGAAAATATTTGTTTGATAGTTGCCAACCTCATTGGTTTTTGACAGTTATAAACTGGCCCTTCATACGTAGGTATGAATAGTTAAATTAAACGGTAGGTCTTAGACTCTTAGCTTCATGTATAGTTGGTCAACCAATTTGTCAGTAAATAAGAACCAAAAAAAACTATAGGTACGCATCCTTTTCTTTTGGGCGCTAGTACTAGTGTAAGACAAAGAAAGTATGATATCTCTATCTATGTTTGAAATGAGACAGTCCTTTGACAAACTATATAGGATCAAATCGTCAGGTGAGGTGACAAGCAAAAGTCACTATAATTACTACAAAATATTTAAACAAAAATCAACCTTCTTTTCGTACTAATATGGTTCACTATGGCTATGAACTTGTAGTGATACCACAGAATAAGTAACAGTATTATCATACAGAACGGACACGCACCGCCCCGCCCCGACTCGGATTACCTCGCCTCTCGACATCAGTTAGCAGAGTTTTAGCCGCGCGCTCAGTTCGGTTAGCGACGCGATGACGGACGGAACGTTCAAATTTCAAAATGCCGGTCTATTGCGCTATGTACGAGTACCGAGTGTACCCTGTGTGTGTGTGTGTTATTTTAGAAATAAGTAATCAAGTTTTTCAATTTAAAATACACGAAATGTGTATAAGGCTAAACTTTTGTATAATAATAGGTAATAATATCGAACGTCACATACATACACGCCTACCGATTTTTTGTTCGTTGAATTTAGGAACATTGTTAAGTTAACATTTTAATGTAAATACCTACACAGATATTACTTGTAAATGTTTTATTTTTAGTTTACACTCTTTTCACAAAAAAGAATTTATGCTCGGAATATTCGCGTTTTTATTGATTTATTTATTTATATTATGGAGATCCAACTTAGGGTTAATTTAGGGCTCATTTAGGGTTAGATTTTTGATTTATTTTGTTATTCAATCTCTGTTATTAATACATACCTATTGAATTTTTCCTGGAGGTATCAATAGGTATCAACAATAACGTAAGTAAATATAATAATGGCGTAACAAAACAATTGGAGCGTAATTAAACTTAAACATTAGTTAACATATTTCGGTTGAATTATCCAATGCAGCGGGCGGCTCGTCGTGTCACTTCGGCCGGCCTCCCCGCGCGCCGCACGAGATTCAGCCCTAAGATTCAGAAATACTACCAGGGGGGTGTCACTCCGCAGTTTAGGTACATTTGGCCGGCGCGCCCAATAGACAGGCGTATGGCAGTGGGCTGCCGCTCGACGTGCACGATAGTCGTGTCACGTGGCGCTCGCGCAAAATTGAAAATACACAATGGCTTCGAAACTTACTTCCGTGAGAATCAGACATACTATCTCCGGATAAAAAATGTATGTTTACATAATCAACGTTTGTAATTCCTACATATTTATCTTAAAAATAATAAATCAGTGGGTATAGGTATAAAAACTTGTCAAGTGATAACCACGTGCCGACACTCACAGCTCGGTCATAAACTGCGGCGCGCAAAGGAGATTCACGGTTCGTGCGCGGTTATAAGTTTCAATTTTGCTTCCAGGCGGCGATATAGGTATAATTTTATACCTAAATCTGACTGTTGTGAAGGAGTGAATTTTCTGTACGGTAGTACTATTAGTTATTCTGTGATACTACCATATATGGCCCTAAGCGACTTACTCACACAATGACGCGTGTACAGACGTGCCGTTCACACATATAAACGCCAATGATTTTCGATGTATGGCGTGTCCGCCCTGTGGTGGTACTTAGTGACTTGTGCTTGTCACCTCACGAAATTATAACTATCAAGAATCAATTATTGGTACTCCGACTGTAGTGTTAGACCAAGATAAGTCTGCAGCGGTTTTGGTAACCCAGACTGCAAGTTTTATTTTAAACGTCAATCGTCAAAGCGGCGCCGCACCGCTGACATGTGGCCGGGCCCTATGAAATTATAACGTATAAATATAAATAACACTTGCACATAGTGTCCTGTCAAAATCGTTGCAGTCTTTGTCTAACTCTAAATATGTTTTTTTTGCAGTGCCGCCTAAGTAGGTGCCTACTTCTACCTTCGAAAAATTTGCGCCTTCTCCGTAATCGTTAACAAGTAATACCGTTTCTCCTTTTGACAAAAACCTTGATGGCTACCCTTGGTACCTACTTATTGATATGCTGTTTCAAAGGATTTCTAGCTATAGTTGGTCAAACCAATTTGTCAGTTAAATAACAACAAAAAAACTATACTCATCCTTTTCTTTTGGATGCTAGTACTAGTGTCAGACAAAGATAGTATGGTCACGTATGATTCTCTATGTCTATGTTTGAAATGAGACAGTCCTTTGACAAACTAATAGTTTCTGACTCTGGTCAGGGGGGTGTCACTCCGCAGTTTAGGTACATTTGGCCGGCGCGCCCAATAGACAGGCGTATGGCAGTGGGCTGCCGCTCGACGTGCACGATAGTCGTGTCACGTGGCGCTCGCGCAAAATTGAAAATACACAATAGCTTCGAAACTTACTTCCGTGAGAATCAGACATACTATCTCCGGATAAAAAATGTATGTTTACATAATCAACGTTTGTAATTCCTACATATTTATCTTAAAAATAATAAATCAGTGGGTATAGGTATAAAAACTTGTCAAGTGATAATCACGTGCCGACACTCACAGCTCGGTCATAAACTGCGGCGCGCAAAGGAGATTCACGGTTCGTGCGCGGTTATAAGTTTCAATTTTGCTTGCAGGCGGCGATATGGGTATAATTTTATACCTAAATCTGACTGTTGTGAAGGAGTGAATTTTCTGTACGGTAGTACTATTAGTTATTCTGTGCTCTGGTGGCAAAATTAATTTGCGGACATTTATCACGCAAGTAGTGGGTATGCTTGTATGTTCAAATGTACCATGAATGTGATGTTAAATAAAGTTTTTCTATGTCTATGTTTATGTATATGTTTTTCCACTTTATTTTCCACTTTATTTTATTTTATTATTTTTCATCCACACTCTCTCTCAGTTCAAATTTTACATTAAGTACTTAATTATTCTTCTTATCATTTTGTTCCAGTACACGTTCTGAAGGTAAAGTGGAAAAACCTAAGAGATTGTTACAAGAAACATATAAGGGCGCAGACCGATGACTCGAAATCAGTTTCATCTTACAAATATTGGCAATGGTCTAAGTATTTGGAATTCCTACGGCCGCACATTCGTTCAAATACAGAAGTTGATCACAATACGAAAGAATATTCTGAAAATATACTTAATATTAAGCTGGAGGAAGCGGATCACACGAACTTTGGGTCAGACTTTGAAACTACTGAATATAATAGCAAACAACCTACAAAAAATAAGAGAAAAGACGCAAACAATTTTGGATCTGATTCAGATAATTTAGAATGTGTGATAGAACAACCTAATTGGAAAAAGAAACGTATACATTCCGACCCAAATGTAAATCTGAAAAGTCAAAATAACCGAGATGTGCATGAATTCGATGACATAGAGCTGATATTTTTAGGGTATGCAAAGACTGTTAAGAGGATGCCTTTGAAGAGGCAGATAAGCGTAAAAATGAAGATTGCGAAGATAATGATGGAAGAAGAACTAAAATGCTTAGAATGATGAGAAAAACTCTTTTCAAATCGATTAAATAATAAACGTAAATTAAATAACAAACTGATAGTATGTCACAGGGAATATATTTTTAGTACAGGTATCTACATAAATAAAAGTAAAGAACTACCTGTAAGTGATATGACCCAAATGATTACGTAACTTAGATATTAATATAATTCAACTATGTTATTTGTGGTATTATACCTACAATTTAATGAAAGAATGGAACCTTAGATTGTATATTACGATTATGTTTGTATGTTGTTAGCTACCATGACGCTGATTGGCATAGGGCATAAACCACCTAAATATACTTACCAAGATTGCAAATTGGTTAACAGGTCCTCATAAGTAGGAGGCCTTACTTATATATTTACAATGAGGTACCAGTTAACCGTTTCTACGATGGTATTTTATGACAAAAGTTTGGTTCACGAAGGATCTGTTATAATCATTTTTTGGCTGTTTTTCTTTTCACGGCAATTTTAAAATTACCTACCTTACCGAGGCTAAGCGGTCAAATTAGATAACACGAGATAATTTTATTTACACTACACACACACTCCACGCACATAATTTAGCAACAGTACGTCATAATTGGACGCAGTTTAGGGAAAAGGATCCAATCCACAAAAATCTCTTAGTACAATTTGAACTTTCTTTCATAAGGTAAAGTCATTCATTTAAATGACAAATTTTAAAGGATGGATCCTTTTCGCTAAACTGCGTCCATTATTAAAAAAACCCATTTGCTTGACTTATCAGGTTTGACTGCTCACCTCTCGTTACATTCTAAGAATTCTGAGGATGGTGTGAGAGGATATTTTATAAGTTTTATAACTTAAAACAGTTATAATAACACAAATGAAACACGCGTTATTTTTAACACAAATCATATTCTGTTCGATTTAAAAAAACTTATATATTATATATCACATCGTTTTTATGCAGCTGTTTTACACAGTAAATAATGTAACGCTGAAACAGTGCTTTAAGTGCTAACTTAGTACATTTTATAAAATAGTGCTCTAGCCGTGCTCTCACAAAAATAATGTTCTTATCATACATAGTAGCAGGAACTTATTTTTTAAGCAATTGACTAGAACTGGTAGAAAGCTGTAAAAGCTATTAGAAAACGGAATACCTACGAAACTAAATCAAGAAAATAAAATAACTTATCATAAAAGCAAATTATTTTAATAAAAGTCGATAATATTTTGTCTCTTGTCAGTTTCTGAGGGCTTACCGTTAAAACCCAAAATTGCGTTATCTGCCTCTCTATCACTCTTGCATATTCGAGCGATAGAGAGGCCATTAACGCAATTTCGATTTTCGCGGTAGATCCTCTTAGGGGTACCGCGCCGCAAAAATAGAAGTTCGCAAATTGCGGGCATCTTTCTCTGTCACTAATTACGCCATAATTGGAGTAAAAGAGAAAGATGCCCGCTATTTGCGAACTTCGATTTTCGCGGTTATAGCCCTGACATCTTCGATTTGTAGTGCTAATTTTAATCGGAGGGTGCATATAATAATATTTTTAAATAATAATAATGAAGCGCATCATTTCCAATAAAATAATTATACATCGAAATTTGTTTTAGAGATAATTAGCTCAAGGTTATGAGATTCGCATATAAATACTATAAATTGAAGAAAGAGGGGAAATAGCAGGTACCAAATTGTACTATAATATTAATAAGACATTCAGCTAGTTATAGATAGAAAATTACAAATTTGTGTCTAGATAGATTTCAAAGATATGACAATATTAAAGATCTGTGCTAATGTACTTAGAAGTTAAAATTTCACGTAGCGTCGACTAAGTTACACAGTTTTAAGCAAAATACAATGTAAAAGAATGAAATGTAGTACCTATATTAAATATTAGACGATTTTATTTATTTTACCCCGGTCCTTCAAATGCGTAAGTCTTACATTAAATTTGTTGTTCTTTCTTTTCTTTAATTTTATCTTTTAATACGTTATAAATGTTATAAATTATAATAATGCCTTATAAGTTTGAGGTTCAGTCTTCAAACACACAAACACGCTTATGAAAAACCGGGGTTAGATGAGATGAAGTACTTAGCGCCACTTGCACCATCCCACTAACCCGGGGTTAACTGGTTAAACCGTTAACCCAGTGTCAAATTGTACTGGTAACCATGGTAACTCCAGGTTTAACCGGTTAACCCCGGGTTAGTGAATGGTGCAAGTGGCCCTTAGATGCTTATGTTTAATGATTGCACAGCCCTAAGCATTTGGAAGTATATTCCGACAAGAAATTGTAGAAATTAATAAGTGGCAATATTGTAGTGTCGTCTCGTTTTTCTTAGATTGATTTGAAAGGTACTTACTACAATGTTGCCACTTTTTTATTTCTACAATTTCTTGTCGGACTGTAACAACGTCGAAATAACCGCAATAATGACATTAATTAGTGACATAGTGACATAACAGGCCATAAAACATTGTGTTAAGTACCTAAATATTGTTAATATTTTTTACATTAATACAAGCTGTGGTCTAGACATATCGTTGTTAGGTACAAAAAATGGCGGTAAAAGAAGGTTGGGACGTCAGATTGATCACCCATACAAATTATAAATGACCTAGTACCTAGTATTTTTCCGAAACGTGTATCGTGCCCTGTCTCAATTTATTAAATCATTAAATAATTTAAATTTAAATACTTGCAAAAAAACTAAATGAGATTACCTATGTACAAATCACAAAAAAACAATTTTACAAACAAATATGTACCTACCTACATACCTGAGAGTGACAGAAAAATTATCAATCCATGTTTCTGAACAAGTGTCAAGTTTTCTCAGTCATAAAGGTTTAACAGGTAGTATTTATTTTTATTGTGTTTGTTAAGTACTATCTCTAGCAAACATTGAGACGGGAAAAGATTATTAGACAAACTATATTTTAAGGTACCTATGTGATAGCATAATTGGCCGATTTAACAGTATTTTCGCTTCGACGTAACCTACCTTCTTATGTTTATTAAATGATTCCATATTTATTTAATAGTTTGATGCTCTGATAACATTTTTTAAAAATCTTGTATAAATATTTTAAAGAAATCTAGGTACTGTTAATAATTTATATACCTATACATACAATACATCTAAGTATAAATTATGTATTACCTAGGTACTTACTTTTGGGTTGACAACTATTTGTTTAAATTTTCAACAGTAACTTAACAAAATGTCTAATACATATAACTTGATATAACATTTGATACAAAATTTGTGTAATTTTTATTAAAATCCCTATCTAATTATATAATATTTGATCTTATTCTATCGCTTTTATACATTTTAGTTTAAATGCAATCTCACTAAATTATTACGATAGCGTATAAGAAAATGTTATAACTTTAACGATACTTAAAATAGGTACAAAAATCAATCTTAAAATTAATTAATTTCGTATCTAAATGGAAAACTTTGGAAGAAACGGGGTTTTGCCACTGGCTATGTGCATGCAATGGTTAAAGGACAAGACGGTTTTGCCCAAGCAGTGTCCAGACCAGACAATTTTTCGCAAAATCTAATTAAATTGTCAATTTAGTGTGGCGTGCTTTTCTACCAATCTTAAATTTCTTTGACTGCCGGTGTGGCCATGTAGCATGTTATGATAAAGCTACCATTGGTAGTAAATTAAATTTAAGTCTGGCTAGCTGTGCTATTAGAAAGAAACAAGAAAAAGACGCTAAATTAGAATATCAAAATCTTGGTGCGACGCGAGATCGTATTTTTTCAATGTCGTTAAGTATTGGAAATATTGTTGTTATTTGTAACTCAATAATATAAAAACATTCTACTAGGTACTAAAGACCACCGCAGAAAATTTAGGTTGCCTACAGATTAAAATATAGGTTGACAATTTCTAAGATACTTAACACTTTATCATTTTAAAGGATTTGGATTTAAATCCAAGTTTTACTGTGAGTAAGTTACCTTTTTTGTTTCTAAATGGTGCATTTTATTTAACCCTTTGAGGTTAAAAATCAGCCATCACATTCTTCGTACCCGTCAGCAAAGTGTTGTAGTTGTAGTAACTTATAATACAGTATAGCCAGATTGGTACGCGATATTGAACCATAAACGCTTTTGACCTTTTCATAAAGTTTAATTTAGCGTTTGGTACATGAACGGCGTCGCGTCAAAAAAAAAAGTTTTGCAGCGTTTAAAGTTAAACATTTATATGCGATTAAGGTGATAAATAGGTATGACAAGAGATGATTTGATTACCTATCTATGTGGACGACTTTCGGGTAAATTGATACAAATCTATGCACCTATTTATTTATATAGTTAGGTAAATACAAATTGGTTTACAAATCACATACAAATATTTATATTGCGTGGAATATATTCGAGGTCATGAGACTCTTGGAATACTTATTGAAATGTTTAACAAAAATTGTTTACAAGTAAAAGTAAAACTAGGAGCTATAAATGGATGTACTGTTTAAATGTTACATGAGATTTTTGTGCTAGTTTAAACTACCCCATTGATTTATTTGATTTACACACGGATCAATGACTTCTGATTCGAGTTGGCATGTGTATGATAGTTCAAATTATTGTACTGTGGAAACACTTAAAAGGGATATTGAACGCATTATTTATACCATATTAATGGGGTACATAATTTGGCAAGGTAATTCTTCAAGGTGTGTTACTCGGTGTTGTCTATGTTAACCTTTTGAACGCCAAATACGCCGTATCACGTCAACTGAAAATGCTCCATACGCCATAACGCCGCTGGAAGTATAATAAATATTCAAAATTACCTTGGCACGCTCTTATACTCTTAACAATAAAGTCGCTTCAAGATCATTTTGAACACCTGGCCCGCTTAGCAACTTCTGCTGCTGACTGTACCTGGGTAACATTTTAACTCGTCATTGGTGGACCGTATGTCAATTGCAATAAAGCATTGCTAGCATCAATCTATGCGTCCAAAGTCCAAAGTTAAAACGGCCGTTTTTGTTTTGAGTTCATAGATTGACGAATCCAGCAATATAGAAACTAGTTTGATGTATGTATTCAAAAAATTCAAAAGGTACTATACAAGATACAGTACGTAGCGGCCCCCTTTAAAAAAAATATATTTCGTTAAATTTAAATAATCACGAGCAGTGGCGCTAAAGTGTCCACGTTGATGGGCTCTTAACAGCTTAGAAGACAGTATTATATGAGGCGTTAAGGGATCAGGATATCCGTTTGACGCTTGATGCTCAAAGAGTTAACTTAGAATAAGAATACTGAGACGCACAAAGTAGTGCAGCCTTACGTTCTTAACACTTTCAGTGCCAAGCACCCCATCCAATACAAAATAAACAGAACAAGTGTGTTATTGGCAGTGAATGTGTTAAGCTATAGTTTGTCAAATTTTAGAACTTGACAATCTTTTTGCATTATATTTCACCACTTTGTTAGTGCCCCATAACACGAGCGCCTTTTCAACGCGCGTTAAAAAAGCGCTTGAATATGTCTGCACGCTAAATTCAATTTAATGACCAAGGCTTAAAGTCGAAAATCCAACACCGCTTGGTAAAAAGCGCCAACGCCATCGTGTGAATAAATACACATGTATCCATTTGTGTCATTCAAACCCTTTTTTAACGCGCGTTGTAAAAGCGCTCGTGCGAATGGGGCCTTAGTCGTAATATTCTTTAATACATATGCAAAAGCCGTGGCAATTAACCTAGAGCCTAACCCTCAACTTGGCGACATAGTCTGCGAGCCGACGACGCAAGTTGCCGCGTTATGACGCCTTGTGCTTCTTGCGCGCGTCGCGGCGGTGCTCGGTTGAAGAGTGGGGTTTCAGCTCGCGGCAGTCCAACTGGAAGTAATAAGTAATAGCTATGTAGTAAGTGGAAGGTTGTATTATTTGATATTTACCAGTCGCTTTTCGGTGAAGGAAAACATCGTGAGAAAAACAGAAATCAGAAATTATTTATTTGCATTGATACAGTATGGGGATGTTACAATATATAGTGTATCATGTACCTAGCTTGCATGCAAGCGTGCAAATTCATCATTATAATCATAAAAGTTTAAATAAATATAAAATGTCAAATTTAAATAATTGATTTTTTTTTACATAAACCGGACTAGTCCCAGTAAGGCCTAGTTGACCCTCTGGGTTTAAAGGTCAGATGGCAATCGCTTTCGTAAAAACTAGTGCCTACGCCAATTCATAGGATTAGTTGCCAAGCGGTGGCCCCCATGAGCCGTGGCAAAATGCCGGGACAACGCGAGGAAGATGATGATGATGCCTCGGCCACGTAACGCACGTCCCAAGAATGCAATTTGCACGTGTTGAATCTTTCTATGAAGAGGAAACTTTGGATAATAGCGGTAAACTTACCAAAATCTCATCGTCCGGGACCCTCGATAGCAGATCCAAAACCTCGTTGTTCGGTATCGTGTGTGGCCGGAGAATTTTGCGCGTGAATTTATTTATGCCTGTCGAAAGTGAAATATTTGTGATTACAGCTCGCTAATCCGACACTCACTCATCCGGAATCAGGATGAATTCGTTATCAACAATACAAAAAGCTATCATCGAAGAAAACAAGTAAGGCATCGTTCCATATTGTGGGATAAGGCAGGTACTTCGTCTTCGTAGCCCGCACTACACACTACCCGCATATATATTAGAATTCTGCGAACACCTGGATATTACGCCAAACATCTGTTTTATGCCTGTCCAGAGTATAGGCAAGCAAGGAGACTGATATTTACAATAAGATTAAGGGTCGATTGCACCAAACTGTTCGTATCGTTAAAAAGTTCGCAAAATGTGTATGTATGGAAAGTTTCATAGTAAAGCGGGGCGCGGCGGCTGACGTTGATCAGTCTGTCAAATTGTGGTTGGTGCCACTGGCCTTAAGCCTTTGAATGCCACGCCGTTTACCTATAGGTAGGTATACTTGGTCAACCAGATCTTGACAGTTGAAAAAGGCGGCAAATTTGAAAAATGTAGGCGCGAAGGTATATCGTTCCATAGAAAATTTGAATATCGCGCCTTTTTTTACTGACAAGATTTGGTTGACCAGCTATATATATTAGCTACCTACAACGCGCCGTAAACCTTATCACGCGACGGATTATATTATAGTAACCGCGGGGTCTGTAGCCGTTTTTAGCGTTAAACGGTACAAAACCGAATAAAACAGACGAACTTACCCCACGCCATGAGCAAGTATCGCAGCGGAATCACATAGAGGACCACCATCGCTCCAAACAGCATGATGATGGCAATGTAACTAAGATATGGCACCGTGAAGTTCGCTAAACTGAAAAGAATATTGAAAGGTGCAGTTCAAAGTATACCTTCATGCATTAAGATAAAGTTTACAATGACTCAATTAGTAAGTAAGCAAAGAGAGTGTCGCTTACGTAACGCTATTTTTCCAATACTTCTGAAAATGCTGAGAAAGCGATATTGGGTCTGGTAATGTTTCACGACTTGGTTAACAAATTGGCAGTATTTCTTGAACTTAACGGATTTGTTTGAGGCAGCCCTGCCATAAAAGGCAAAATCGTTACGTAAGCGACACTCTCGTGGAACGCCCCAACACCAACACCGCTTACTTTTTGACAGCTTCTCCTAATGAGGCGACGTAGCCGATCGCATTCTGCACAGTTTGCGTCACCTCCTGTATCGCTTGCAGTCTCTCTTTTAGAGATTTCTTCTCCTCCTGCAGGAAACATCACAAGATTAATCCCTTGTGCTGACCATGAGCTCAGCAGTGTATGAACACTAAAAGAAGTAGGTAAAGTAATAAATAAAGTAGAGTTAGAACCACAGAACAAGTAGAATGGCGTTGCGAGCAGGGTACGTGTCGCCGCCGGTTATGAGCAAACGCTCGCATGCTAGTACTCGCCTGCGCTGACCGAAAAACGTAAACATGCCTTTTGCGCCACAATAACGTTCAGATTAAGAAGCCAGACATCAGTCATCAAATCTGTCTAAAGGAGGCGTATCCATTCACCAGGCACACAAGTTTTTACTACTACCGTTGCGCGAGAAATGTGGAAATGTGGAGAGGAACGAGCGGCGACACCGGTTCCGATACTAACTGCGCGCGATAGCCGTTCTAACCTCTTTAATATGTTCTATGGTTAGAACTGAGGATATCAGCAGATCGCTATAGGAATAGGAATTCTAGTCTATACTTTTGATAAGTACTGGTGATTCCGTTAATACTTATCCAGTCTCATTTATAGATCCAACAAAAGAGCAAAGTTTTTTGCTGCGAGTGCTGATTTTGTCCGAGTGCTTTGGAATCTTGAGCGTAGCGAGGGTGTCTAAAGCACGAGTTGCAAAAGCAGTTCTACTGACAAACGTATAAATGATGGGAAGAATACCTTATCCACCTCCTCTTCGTCATCTTCCTCGGCGAGCAGGTCTTCATCGTCCACTGGCTGTAACAGTGGATTTCCCCCTGGTTTGGAAAAAAGTTTCAGTTGACTATAATTACCTTTGGTATCATTTAAAAAGCAAAATTTTATTTGTGGCGTTCCACGACAAAAGAAACCTTATGGCGGTTAATGCTTAAGTACGCTCTTATTAACGTCGCTCCAATACTAATGCTACTCGTAGTAAGCGCTAACCGCCATAAGGTGCCTTTACTCGTGCAACTCGTTACATTTTGTTAAAGCACCCTTGTTTATTTCGTTGGATTAATTTGGTCAGTAGGTAGTATTAATTTTGTTATTGGCAACCTTTGCTAATTTAACCCCGTTAAAATGTTTAAATTAAGTTTTGTATAGGATTAGTAGTTTTGGATAGGTATTAGGAAAGCACCGCAAATACGCCTGTAACCCTTTGAACGCAACGCCTACAATGAATGACGGCCACAACCTTATGAATTAAGGTTAACATAAAACCGTAACCGTAACCGTGTGCGTTTTTGGACGTATTTGGCGATCAAAGGGTTAAGATCGATTTTACCCTAAAACAGATAATTCAAAAATGCCCCGCAGGTTAATTTATAAACCTTGATAGAGGACTTACTTATTCTTGGCAAATACGGCTTAAACGCTTGGAATATTCGGGTTTCTTCGTATTCAACTAAAAATAACAATAAAACAAACTAAAATAATTGAAAAAAAATATGCACACAAAAATATAAATTATCTAACGGCCTCTCCGAACGTTACCGATAATCGCATGCGATTTGCAATAAATTGCGGCATTTAGTTGACCTATTGAATTCGTTCCTCCTACTCTATAATAATCGCATGCCATTTGTCGCAACGTCTGTAGAAGCCTAAAGCACACTCGTGCGAATCGCAGCGCGTAGCCGCGAACGCAGTGTGGAATCGATTTTCGCAAACACCGAAATCGACTCTCGACTCCACACTCGCGTTCGCGGCTTCGCGCCGCGATTCACTCACTCTAGTCTAGTCTGGAGGGGGCTTTAAGTGAAAGAAAAGGACCAATTAATAATACCTATAACTACCTATCGTAAAAAATAAAATCAAAATTATTATGGAGGTAGCCTAATAATTTGTTAGGTCATTCCAATGTTAAGTTAATGTTATATCCCACACTATTAAAATGATCGTTTGATAATAAATTAGTTAGAATTTAAAGTTAAACAAGCACAGCGTCAGATGCCTGATATCGCCGCGAGTGCCACGCCGATCCTCCGTCATAATAAATGAAAATAATAGCACGAATCTTACCCGTGAGCCTGTAAATGAGCCAGTTCCTGGTCAAGAAGACAAGGATGAGGAATGGCAGCATCCACATCTCGTAGTAGTAGCAGAAGGCGAGCCACACCAGCAGCCCGAAGAACGAGCGCACGCGGGACTCCCATTCAAAACAGTCTCTAAAATCAACAAGGATAAGAAATAAAATATACTGGCACATTTGACATAAAGTAGGTACATAAAATAACTTTTTTACACTGCTCGGAAATGTGACAATAGATGGTCTAAATCTTGACTAGAATGTAGCGTCTCCTGACTGCTCGGCCCTCAAACTTGTTCCTTTCTCAAACTCTATTGGTCACTTTCTATCGTCTTCAACAAAGTACTATTAACATAGAAAAAACAGACATGACAAAACATCGTGGCATTCACAT
Organism: Cydia amplana; assembly: GCF_948474715.1. Lineage (NCBI taxonomy): Eukaryota > Metazoa > Arthropoda > Insecta > Lepidoptera > Tortricidae > Cydia > Cydia amplana. Next base: position 22,572,187 of record NC_086070.1, read on the forward strand.
CTTCATCAGCACATCAGCAGTTCCATACATATATATCTCGAATCATGAGGTTACTTCGTGATCTTGAAGTTGGTTAAAAATGAGGACATGCAGACATGACAATAAATAGAAGATCTCAATGCCTTGTAATAAGGCTTAAAACAGGTACTCACTGTAAAATCTTCCCAATCTCTATAAACCACATGATGATGGCCTTCAGTCTCATGACGTTCCGGATGAACAGTTGCCGCTTGAACTTGGCCTCCTGGTGCATGTACTTCGGTTCTTTTGGGTTTACCACTCTAATCGCGGCTTTCAACTGAAAGAAAACAACATAACTAACTAGGTAGGTAGGTAGGTATAACTAGGGGTCAGATTTTTGTAGGTTGTTTTTGACAGTATTCATGTAAGAATTAAGAGACCACCGCTTTTTATTGATGCTATCGAAACCACAGAACAAGTATCGAAACCACAGAACAAGTAATATTGAAACATTAACTTTGAAGTTAATATTGTGTGTCAGTTGACTGACACACAATATCTAAGTTGCATGTTAAGCCTTTACTTCGCTCTTGGGACAAGTGCAGTTGGCTGCAGTGATAGTGACCCCCCTGCATAAGTTTGTTTCTAGAGAGTGCACTTATCTCTGCAGCTGACTGTATGTAATCCTCTTAACGTTATACGAACTGCGACTTTCCACATGACACTTCTACTCATTCCCACCTGGTTCCATATCACAGTCATCTCCAGCAGTATCTGCGGATAGTTCCCCTTCGCTCTCATCCTCATCTTCTTATCCTTCAGGGCATACCACCGCTTTTCCCCGTTCCTGATGCTGAGCAGCGGCACCGCCAGCTTTCCCAGGAACTCCACCTTGTGGTCGTGGTCTTCGTCGTATACTGTTAGCTCGAGGATTGAGCTTATGTCCTTCACTGTGCTGGAAAGGAATTGTGGACTTAATTTTGAGGTTGGAGTAAATTTCGTTCAGGTTAAGTTTTTGCCAACTTTTTGCCAACAATCTGCACTCGTTGCATGGCGCAGCGCAGTCACTGAAAACTTTTCTCAATACCTAAGGCAATTATATTCCGTATAGGTCGGCAGCTGGGAGTTCTCCACCTCCATGACAAAGGGAGTCGGACTTATCCTGAGCAGCGATAAGATTCCTCAGCAGCGAAGAGAAAGAGTAAGGTTTAATAACAAACAACTCACAAAGTAAAGATCTTCATCCAGTTAGGCGCGAGCGTCTTGTACTCCGTATGAGTCTGTAGCCGAGAGTTACCCAGCTCCAGCACACAGAAGGGGTCGGATTTGCCCCCCAAGTCGGCCGCTGCCAGGCCTTTCGCACCGTACACCTTAACGCAGAGCCAGCCGACGCCGCTCGACTGCTCGTTCAGGTAGTACCATGTCTAGAAATGAGGTTATTTGTAAGAAACCTAGGTACAGTAGGCACATGCGTATTGTGGTTGCGTTTTGCGTGATTATTAGTCTGTCAAGCCAAGTGGGCTGCATACATCCCCATACGAAATGTTTTAATTTCCTCCAAGCAAAATACTTCAATCAGACGCCCATGCTGCGTGCATGCTGCTGTCTGTTTGAAGACTAAAATTCAAGATTAAAAAATATTGAAAATATCTCTTTATTATGTTTGTGTGTAACCCATATGTGGGGCACGGACTTGTTGAATTTACGAGTATGTTGTCCTGCATTATTGTAGGCGCATTATCTGACTCATATTTCTATTCTGAATCAACCTAGACCTTTTTCAAATACAAATACAAATACAAATACAAATGCTTTATTCGTCGATCATAGGTGTACACAACATGATATTGCATATGATGGTAAAAAATAAAAATTGTTCCACTATGTCGTACCCTAGGGCATACGAAATTACGTTTGATTGCTAATAGCAATTAGCATGCACCATGCACTAAATTAAGATTTACAGGCAGTGTGTATGTCAAACAATAAATTAAGTAAAATGTCCAATAATATCAATTAAGAATAGTAGAAAAATATTATCATTATACATATCACATTTTCAATTTAATAATAATTATATTATAATCAGTAAAGGTTGTCCATGAGAAATTCATTACAGGAGTAGAAAGCCTTCCTAACCAAAAATTCTTTTACAGATTTTTTAAATATATTTATGTCACACACTTTCCTTATATCTTCAGGTAATTTGTTATAAACTCTAGGAGCCATACCAAGAACGCTTTTTGACAAGAGAGCAGTTTTCGATGGATGTGCACAGACCATGTGTTGCAGACGTTGACTATTAAGACATCGAAATATATCTGGATGTTTCTTCACAAAAATTACTAGTTCATAGATGTACATACAAGGAAAAGTTAATATTTTTAAATTTATGAAATATGGCTTACATGATACTGTGGTCAGTAGATGATGAGTCGCTCTAAGGCATTTTTTCTGAGCTTTGAAAGCCAAGTACCAATCAGTCGAATTCCCCCAGAAAATGATGCCATATCGGAGACTAGAAGATACATATGCATGATAAGCGGTTAACACAACAGATTGGCTAGCTACTTTATTTAGCATATATAGTGCATAGGAGTAACGACTTAACTTTTTACATACATTATCAATCTGACCTTTCCAATTCATGTTGCTGTCTAAAACTAGTCCTAAAAATGTTGTGTTATAGACTTCTACAAGTTGTTGCCCCTTATATTTGACATCTAAATCTTCCAGTTCGTTCTTCCTTTGTCTAAAATTCATTATTTTCGTTTTTTCAATATTTATTTTTAGATTATTTTCATTAAGCCACTTTACAATACATTCCAAAGCATTACTCATTTCGAAATTTATATCAATGTCACAATTATTCAAACTTGTACCAGTGAAAATAGCGGTGCTATCATCCGCAAAGAGAACCATTGGATAGTTAGTAATTTTGGGAAGGTCATTTATATAGATAATAAAGAGCAGGGGCCCTAAAATGCTTCCTTGCGGCACCCCATAAAAAGATTCTCTCATATCCGACGAATATGTGACTTCTGTTTTTGTTTCATAACATAGCTTCGTTATTACTGTATACTGCTTCCTATCACTAATATAAGACTCAATTAGGTTTAGTACGTTGCCTCTAATACCATATGTTCTTAGCTTATTTATTAAGATCTTGGGATGCACGCAGTCAAACGCTTTCGTTAAGTCCATATACATTGCTGTTACGGGTATTCGTTTGTCCATGCTAACTACAACTTTTGACACCAGTTCATATATCGCTTCGTCAATGGACCGATTTTTACGAAAGCCTTTTTGTTCTGAAGCAAGTAATCCTTTTGTTTCAAAATAGTTGTAAATATTTGAATAAATCACCTTCTCAAAAATTTTAGATATAATTGATAGCAAGGCTATTGGTCTATAATTGCCCAAATCATTTTTGTCACCTTTTTTGTATAGTGGGACTACTTTAGTTATTTTTAATTTATCAGGAAAAACTCCATTTACTATGCATAGATTCATTAAATGACTGATAACTGGTGCCACTATATGACCAACGCTTTTCAGAATTTTAGTATCAATGTCATCGTAGCCAGTGCTTCTCGTATTTTTTAATGAATTGATTATTCTAAGGATGTCAATTGAAATCACCGGCGGCATAAATAATGAATTTGATAAGTTATTAGAAATTAAATTATTTGAATTGATATGTGAATTACTATTATTAGCTATATCATTAATTGAATCTATACAAAAATTATTAAAGGCATTTGCTATTTCTCTTGGATGATTCAAAACTTTTCCTTTGTCATTTATACTTGTAATACATTCTGCCGGAAATATTGCTTTATTGTTATTTATTACATCCCATGTTGCTTTAACCTTATTCTGTGAATTATTTACAAAATTATCATTTTGAGATTTTTGCGTAAGTTTAATAATATTCTTTAATCTATTTGAATATGTCTTAAATGCTATTTTATCTTCATCTTTCAAAGTCAATCTATATGTCCAAAGCATTTCTCTTCGGCGCTTACAACATTTGCGTATACCTTTGCTGATCCATTTCGGTTTCTTTGTTTTTGTAATTTTAATTCTTTTCAAGGGAAAACACAGATCGTAAAACAATTTAAAATCATCCATAAAGTTATCAAAGGCATTGTTTACATCGTCCGAATTGAATACTTCACTAAAAGTAAGGTTTCGTATACAGTCAATGAATTTTTGTATATTTTCGCTACTATAATCTCTGCGATAGACATACCAATATTGAAGGAGGCAGGTTTTTTTTATTGGGCAGTTTGCCAACTGTGCAGTATGGTCAGACATACCAAGATCAAGCACTTCATAAGTACTACCACGGATGTTGTGTATTACATTGTCTATACAGGTATTACTACTTAATCTTGTTGGTTTGCTAATTCCAAATTTAAGATTATAGCTCGCAATAAGATTTTTAAATTCTAAAGAAGCTGTTGTATCTTTCAGCAGATCTATATTAAAGTCTCCACAAAGTATGATTTTGTTGTTCTTAAAACATATATCATTCAAAATATAGCTCAATTTATCAAAGAACAAATTAATAGATGACATATTTGTCTTTGGAACTCTGTAAATGCAAATTACAATTATTTTTAGGTCTACCATTTGGATTGCCGATATTTCGATAGAATTCTGAATGCTTTGTTCCATAATCTCATTAATTATCTTAAACTTATAAATATCACGTATCAGTATGCATGATCCCCCATTTCTATTAGTCCTTGAATAATGAGCCGCTAGCACATAGTTTGGTATCTTTAAATGTACTTCATCTCCAGTCTTCATGTTATGTTCAGTAATGCACACAATGTCGATTAGTTTTTCAAAATCAATAACATCTTGCAAATGAAGATATAGCATATCAGCCTTGTTGAGCAGTCCATTTATATTCTGATGCATTACCGTTATGTTAGTACAGAAAGTCGTCAATGGAGCTTGATCGATTTTATTATAACTTTGTTTAGGGACGAAAAAAAACATCTTTTATTGGATCTCCTTCCATTGTGGTATTTGTGGTGTTATCAATAATTTTCTTGATATTGCCAAAAATATTCCGTATTCCGGAGTTTTTTATTTTTCCTGTATAGGAAGAGAACATATCCAGAGACAGCTTCAGATTAGAATCAAAATAAAGAGCGTAATTGTGGGTCTGCAGATCTAAGTTGAGTAGGGTATTGAAAAGTTCTACTCTGCAATTGTATACCTGAGCTCCACAGATGTAGGTCGGTACACATAAAATTACGTTTGTATGCTTGATTTCTTCAAGAGTTGCCTTAATGTATTGCACAAGACTTATATAATCATTTGTTCTTTTAAAATCACTTTCACCTATAAGGATGATGCAATAGTCATCAAATGTGAAATCTTGTAACTGATTATTTATATTCCCTAAGAGCTGACGTATTCCTCCGCCAGGCACCAAATAATGGCATATGGCCGACTTCTCATAGCAGTCTTCTACGATTTGAAGAATTTTGTTGTCTTTATTCGAGCTAATTATGGCGATCTTGTTTCGTTTAATTATTGGTGTTTGATCTGGTTTGATGCTTATTTCGTTTTTATTTTGTACTAATGTTTTTCCTGCTTGTGTCTCGTTGTTATGTGTTGATTCCTTGATCTGATCAAATTTACTATTCATTTTGATATGATCTATTTCGGCTGGTTTAAGTTGCTTTGGAGTTGCTTCTGAAATTGCCGGTGAAACACTCTGGGGAGTGTCATCATCACTATCAAGAAAGTTTATTGATTTTGTTCTATTCATAATTGTCTTAATAGGGGTGAGTTTTCTTATTGGTCCATTTTGTGTCAGTAACTTTTTGTATATTTCAACCTTCTTTTGCTGCTCCATGAGTTTTTTCTGTAAGGTACCTATTTCGCAGTTGAGGCGATCAATCTCTTCATGGGCACTTTCCAGTTGAGATGAAAGATTGGTAATTTCAGCGTTTAATTCAGGGTCCTCGTCATCGCCTACAATATTTGGCAAACTATGTGACGTATCATTTAACAAAGTGTCCGTCTCAAGAAATTCAGTTTCAGAGTCAGTATCTAGGATGGTTTCTTCTGACGTATGATCGAATTGGCCAGGGTGTTCTCCTCTAATTGTGATATTATCTCTTTCAAGGGCATCTAGGATGGGCTTAAAACTTTCAACAGAAGGGTTTGAAGAAGATGATGATGGATATATTATTGAAGAACTTTTGCTTTGGGTGTTTTTCGTAGTGGGTGATAGCTTTACAGTCTCAGAGCTACGTAGCTTAGATTGTGCATTATTATCTTTGCACTTATAACAAGTCCATACATTTTTATCATCCTTGGTCATACTCTGGAATTTTTTAAATGTAGTTTTTCCACAAATAAGATCATAAGTTTTACTGCATGCGTGACACTTTAAATACTCTTTAGTTTTTAATTCATTTTGGCAGTTAGTGCATTTTAGTTTTGGAGTCATTTTTGTTTTTAGTATAGAATTTGCTTTAAAGCAACGTCTGTAATGTTGTAGTTACTGACAGCTAGCTCCGTAAACTCTTATTGATTTCCGAACGCACCCTTCAAGGCAAGTGTCAAAGTACTCAATGTCAGGTGTCAGTGTCAAATGACTACAGCTGATGATATGCAAATTACCTCTTATTTTGGGATGTTTTTTCCTAAATTTAGACTGTTAATTCAAAATATTCATGTGTGAGTGTATTTACAAATGAACAGTTATTCTTCGTAGATAGTTTTGAAGTCGATATTGTGAATTTTCGGCTCACCTAAGCGTGTTTGAAATGTTTTCTTCTAAATACGGCGATTCTGCAGTTGGTTTTTGTAAACTTTGTCCACTTCCAGTAAGTTTTTACATCTTAAATTCATTATTTATAAGCAGCTTATCGATACCGTTGTGTTACTTCGGCACACGCACACACACACACCTTGACAAGGTAATATTGACACCGCTACCGAAATAGCCTCTTTGGCATCATCTGATAAAAAGAAAACGTGATGAATAGCCGTTTATTTCGCCATCAATGAAAATAAAACATAGATCATTGACCATTAATCTTTTTAATGGGTTTGTCAATCGTTTTAACGGTTGATTGATAGTGATTGTGTTTCAAAGAAACTGATAGATAGTTATTGACACACCTACCTGTTACTGAAATATTATACGTAGGTAGTTTTATAAGGTAGTCGAACTAGGATCCCCAATAGCTCATCATGTTAGTTTGTCTATGTACCTGATATGTATATCTGTCTGTTTACTGGTACGAACATTAAACATACAGTAAGTAAAAATAAACTTAAAAAAAAGTTGTGTGTGTGTGACACTAGCTAACACAGACAATTTTCAGATTAATATTTGGCCTGGGTGTCCCGGGACCCAGGGTCAGAAACATTAATAGTATTGAATTCAATGTACCTATATATTGAACTATGAACTGCGGGCTCAGCACGGATCCATTTTTATCCACTATCACTAAGCCCGTCACTTTCGCACTTACATACTTGTTAGAACGTGACAGGCATGGTGATAAATGATAAAAATGCGACCGTGCTACTAGGGCTGAATAGCCATTTCTAGTTAGGTACCTATTTACAAATGTTTACTAATAACAAAATGGCTTCGTCCTCTGGAAAGTAGGGGTAGTAGTAAGACTTACGTATCTCTTCTCAATAATCTCAATATCTCTCGGGTTCTCCTTGTAACTAGTTAGGTCTGTGATGGTCTCACTCTGCGTGGTCCCACTGATAGTAAGCAGCAAGAAGATCTGTCCGTTCCCGTCTTCTAGGTCTTGCCACATACTGTGTGTCTTCTCGCGTTCCAGGCGGGACAGGTCTATTGAACACCTAAAAAAAAATGTAATTTACTTAAGGTAATGTAACATACCAATGTAAGTAGTTATTAACAGCCTAAATTTCAAATTAATGACGTCAAAATGTCAATGATAATAAACTACATAAATAAAACTTTTGTCTCAAATATGCACGGCCCTGTAAGTCCGTTCCTTAAAACACGACTCTAACCAAAGCATCATTCAGCACGGCGAGTAGGGCTGTCTGTATTTGAATTTTGTAAAACATTACAGTAGGAGGCCCATACATACTATACTGTTTAGGGGGCTTAAACCACGTTAAAGACAAAAGAGGTATTCTGACGGCGAGAATTAATTCATCCTTGTCTTCCCATTACAATACGAAATTTATCTTTCTTTCAACTTGCGGGGAACGACGTATCATTTAGGTACCAAAAGAGGGATAAAATAAAATATCTCACGGTTACGTTGTTTGTTTATTGTATTACGCACAACGTATGCCGCCCGAGGGGATAGCCAAACAATGCACTATTGTTGTCCTAATCTGCATGATTTCCAGAATTAATTAACTATGACCTACCTACCTATTTAGGTATTTTATCACATGGAAAGGCTCTCGATACATGATTGGAATTGTGATTATAATAACTTAATAACAAAACTTCCGTGAGACATAGCTATGATAGACATAAGACATAATATTCAATATATTAAAACGCGGACTGCGTCGCTCTCGCTCCGCCTACTCGTGCTCCCGTTGAAGCTACTCTATATGGAGCAAACATGTCGATCAATCTTCGATTTACAATATGTGAATGACTCGTTTTAATATACCTATTTAATATGAAACTGGTATTTGTTGGTTTTCCTCAAAATGATTCCTCGAAAAAATTACTGATAAATATCCCCATATTAACTTACCAGAAACTCATAGCATACTCGATGGGATCTAAACTGTATTCCCCGTGTTGATTGCCACGACGTCTTTTTCAAACTGTATTAATCAGAAAGGGACGTATATAGTTTATCTCCTTGCGAGATACTGTCGCGGCACTCCTAGCTTAGCCAATTGGACGTTTTGGGTTGAATAGGTATATGATGATAACCTACCTTCCTAGGAAGTCGTCCTTGGTCTGTTTGTCCTTGTCCCACACGGTGACTTCTAGTATCTGCTCCTGATCGTCGTAGAGATGCAGGTCGAACTGCTCCAACCACGACGGATGTAAGGACTTCCATACAACCTTGCTTTTGTATTTCTCGTTACCTAACCTGCAACCATAAAAATATACAGATGTAGTGCATAATTATTTTCCACCGTATATTTACAGAAACGCAGTCTCGGTACAAAAATTACTGAAGTTGACTGAAATTGCATGACAAATACGTACGTTTCCGATAAAATACGATAGAAAACAATTATGCACTACCTACATCTGTTAGTATGTTCATATTCAAATAAGGAGGTATTGGCTTCTACTAGTATGGTGACCCACTTATACGGATTTGAGCCTTCTTAAGCCTTTCATTCACTTCGCTGTTCTGTTTTTAACTTTTTATTAATGCTTTACATAAATTTACAACGAGAGTCGCTAGACCGCGTGTCCATGTGCATGACCGGGGACGTTTTTGGCTTCCACAAGCATGATGCCCACTGAGCTCCAGATCCGTGCTTTAAGCCTCCTGTTCACATCGTCATTGTTTCCTTTCGTAATGCTTGACCTAAATTTACAATAAGGGTCACTAGACCGCGTGTCCATGTCCATGGCCGGGAGGTTCTTGGCTTCCACCAGCACGATGGTGACCACCGAGCTCCAGATCTCAGCCTTAAGCCTTTTGTTCACATCGTTCTTGTGTCCTTTAGTAATGCTTAGGTACCTAAATTTACAATAAAAGTCGCTAGACCTCGTGTCCATGTCCATGGCCGGGAAGTGCTTGGCTTCCACCAGCACGATGGTGACCACCGAGCTCCAGATCTCAGCCTTAAGCCTTTTGTTCACATCGTTCTTGTGTCCTTTAGTAATGCTTAGGTACCTAAATTTACAATAAAAGTCGCTAGACCTCGTGTCCATGTCCATGGCCGTGAGGTTCTTGGCTTCCACCAGCACGATGGTGACCACCGAGCTCCAGATCTCAGTCTTAAGCCTTTTGTTCACCTCGTTCTTGTTTCCTTTAGTAATGCTTACCTAAATTTACAATAAGGGTCACTAGACCGCGTGTCCATGTCCATGGCCGGGAGATTCTTGGCTTCCACCAGCACGATGGTGACCACCGAGCTCCAGATCTGAGCCTTAAGCCTTTTGTTCACGTCGCTCAGTCGCGTGTTCTTTAATAGATACTGGAAACAAAAAAAAAACATATCAATCTTAAATCTTAATCAGGTCAATGAAATGTTTTAGCAGTTGCTGGTTGGACTCTTTTGTTAATGTTGTTGCGTTTTTAATTTAGACCGAATAAGTTCCGGGGAAAATACACTCAATACGAATGAAAACGTGTCCTTGTTGGGATATTTCAGTATTAAATAATGAGCCGTTTCCATTATCCTTGTGTTTAACATAAAACTAATATTAAAATAATTCGGTAGCGTTAGCCAAGTAGTTACAGGAAGTTACGTTATGTCGGATTAGTAAAACCACAAAAACAGGATAAAATTAAAAATGTCAATAAGTCATCATTTACAACAGTAAAAATTACACAAGTTAATTGTTGTTAGTAACCTATATTTATTTACATATAACATATATTTTACTACTAAACTTTGTCATATTATTAAAACCATAAAATTAACACTTTTTACCTCGTATTAGTACCAATGCAGTGTAAAAAAAAAGCAAAAAAATTAAGGATAACTACATGCCATGAACATCCCTTAATTCGAATGTCAATTTTAGCATCTCAAAACTTTACCGATTTTGTGACTGATTTGAGCAATATATGACTCATCGTTGTTATCATCAACACAATGTATCAACCAAACCAACTTAAATACATGACATGGGCCATACGTTCAGTTACTTCTAGTCGCTCATACGACCTTTAAACTTTTATGTTGTCGTTGCCCCACCCCGTCATTTTATTACTGCCTAAGTAAAGCAATAACATATGGCATAAAACAGAGAGAGATTTACCGTAAAGACATAATTACCCTTGCCAGGAAAAGCTGTATAAGTATGGTAAACTACCCAATGATTGGCCTTTTGAAGTTCTGTAATTGACTCCAAATTCGCCGGAGAGTCACCACTTTTGCCTTTGTACTTACCTATAAGGTTTAATGGACCAATCATGAGATAGCGGCCGACATTATAGTCTGTTTTTTTGCTCGTCTCGTAGGATTACAATTATTTCTACCTGTCTGACCCACAACGGCCATATTTTTAACCCTTAACTGTATACAACCGCATCCATAAGTGATTAGTGATTACGTCAAATTAGCAGTGTGGAATGGTTGCTTAAAACATATTTATTCATGCATAATGTTAGTACTGTACATATATTGCACGAACCATGCGTGTTAGTAGGTACCTACAGTCAGCAGCGGAAGTTGCTAAGCGAGCAAAGTGTTCAAAATGATTTTGACATGACTTTATTGTTAAGAGAATAAGGGCGATTGTGCACTACAATGAATTTTACTGTGCTATGTGTGTATGATTGACTTGTGCACTTGTCCGTCTTTTTACTCGCAGGTGCGGCGCAGTGGCATGAAAAAAACGGATGATTGGCTTGTGCACTTGTCCGTCTTTTTACTAAAAGAGAGGTAGCCCGCTCCCGCCCGGCCAAGTCATGAATAATACTAATTCCAGACGCAGTGCACAAGCATAAACACGTTTTTCATAGCTGTCATCTCAGACCGGAAAAAGTAAAATGTCGGACGGTAAAATTACGTCTACATAGTGCACAAGCTAATATATACATTTAATGGCGTGCCATATCGGACCGTAAAAACTCGGACTACCGGACAGTAAAATTTATTGTAGTGCACAATCGCCCTAAGAGCGCGTCAAGGTAATTTTCAACAGTGGAACACCACGCCCGCTTAGCAACTTCTGCTGCTGACTGTACTACCATCAAACCTCGCTGCACTGTCAATCATCCTTGCTTTCACCGAAAACCGCTAACTCCTTACCTAGCCTCAAAATTTATTTTAAATTAAAAACTCTAGCATGATAAGGCGGAAAAGGCACCTAAATCATCTCTCCATGAAAAAGGTTGCTGGGAGCTCTCGCTATTTCCGCAACCTCACGGGAACCCCAAGCAGACGTCCAGGTCCGCAGTTTACTCAGAGATGACCCAGAATATTCCAGGCGGCCTAGCCAAGGTGACAATCGCTTGCGATTCGCCATCGAATCGCTTTGGGTATCTCTATCACTCTTCCATATTAGTGTGTCAGTTGTTACGGAGCGTTAGCGATTGGCATGTTGTCTACGGGGCCAGGTCTTTTAGGATTATCCACAATATCCATGCATGTTAATACCACCCACTCCCACAGTCCGCAGTACCCTATGCAGCCTGTCGCCCTTCTCCTTCAGCCGAGGGAACCGGTTGCCGAGCCTCTCGATCAGCTCCGTGCAGGTGCTGAAGGCAGGTGGAAGTTCCAGGCGGTTCTGCAGCTCTAGAGATGCGCCGGGTAGGCTCCCGGAGCGCGGGCGGGGTCCTGGTCTGAGAATAAGATTCATTATTCAACATTAATGTGTAAATAGGACACAGAATACTTATTAACTTCGTGTACAAATGCAACGGCAAGATTCGGAAACTGCAGTACTTTGGTCATGTATTACGAAATGACAAATACCACCTCCTCCAGCTGATATACAGAGGAAAATCTAAGGCAAACGAAAACGTGGAAGAAGACGTTCCTCGTGGGCCTCGTGGCTCAAAAACCTCAGGTTAGTTCAAGATGTGCCAGATCGCTGTTTCAAGCTGCAGCGTCAAAAGTGAAAATAGCCCTAATGATAGCCAACCTCCGGCAGGTGACGGCACCATAAGAAGAAGAAAAAGTACAAGTGCTGAGGAAGCAAAATGATCCCCCGCTTGCCTCAAATCATCTCACGTCAGGTGTCAGGCCGCAGAGCCTGCCCTCCAGCTTCCTCAGCCCCCAAATCCACTGTTTTCGTGCGTAAACTGCACCAACTATGCATGCAAAATTATGGTTACCTACCAGAAAACAAAACATGATGTGTTCTGTTAGGGTAGTAGGTAACCTAAGCACTTTTAGATGAAACAGATAATTGCAAACTTTGTCCCCACATTTTTCATTTCATCTTTAATGAAACACTTGCTAATAGCAGTTTTAACTGTTTTAGAACATAAATATTAACATATGTATTTACAATATTTAAAAACATATGATTTAGTGTCATTGCCATCTTTAAACAAACATTTGTAATTGTTAACCGATGCACCAAATAAAGCTAACGAGTTTTTTAACGATGCATGATGCAATTTTCTGCGCGCGTCCATACGGCTCAATATAAACAGAGAATACAAAGATGACTGACGCGGGCCAATCCCAGACCGGTTCCGCAAATTATAACTTGTTACTTAAATAAAATGAATTGAACTCCTGTTTTGCTAATATTTTGGCGGACGTCTCAGTTTTCTGGCATTTCTGGTCAATACGTACTCGCACCGCACATGACGTCGTGTAGCGTGAGGTACGAGGTACTCTTTATATTCCTCAAACCGTAATAATTTTGTCTCCCATTGAACGTGAATAAAGTAGATTAATATATATTCTTACCTGGCATCTTCAAAAAGGTCGCTGGAAGCACAGGAGTCACTAGATTGTTCACATTCATCACTGTCAAACGCTAAATTAGTCGCCGATATGCTCCTCCTCGTAAACAGAACATTATTCTTTTCCATCTTTATAAAACCCTCACACGCCTTGATTGGCTCCATTTCTGTTGCCTCAACACATTCATTAGCTTGATCGACTACGAAACGTGGTATCGATCTTTCCCTCTCATTGGAACTTATCGATAATTTATCGATGGAATTAGCATCATCTTCTCTTGAACTTTGATCTCCATCGAGTGAGTTCTTTTCACTCGATATATGGGAAACGAATCGTGATAGTTTCGATTGTTCTAGTTTATTCTGTACTCGATCCTGGATATCTTCTACTTTGTCTTGTATCTTCTCTTGGATTCTAATGAGACGATTCCTCAGGCGATCCATTTGGTTCTCTTTCTCCATTTTTAAAATTTAGGTACAGTTTTTGAATATTCAATGAATTAGACAGAATATTCAGCTGGTTGTACAGCGTGCATTGTTTTAATTATTTTTCATTGTAAATATTTAGATTCTTTCTCATTGTTTTAATCCTGAAAGGTCATTATCTGGTCGGCATTGAATTGAGTGCTATGTAAATAAGCAGCTATAATTTTATATAACCGAAGACCAACAAGCGTAGAGTATACAACAAAATACGCTGATGTTTCCTAATTACATACTTACATGTACCATTTTAGTTTAGGGAGATGTGGTCCTTTGAAATTCCTGTATAACTGATATTTTTCTTATGAATTAATTGCAATTGAGTCTCTTCCTTAAAGATGGCTAGGAGTGGTGGGTGAGTGTAATCATATGGCTGTTTAATACGAACGCGTATTTCTGGATTGTTTAGAGAACTATAACAATTCATCAATCGATAGCACCTAGTTTCGGAATTCCACGTAAATATTCTTACACCTGAATTAATCAATTGTGAACCGTAATGTTAGAAAATAAGGTGTGTAATTGAACGACATTTAAAATGTATTTACTGCATTTAAACTATGCTACAGTATTCATCCTTCGGAATAACTGTTACCACTTTGCTTTTTTTACGATTTTCGCGAAAATAAAACAATCTGTCAATTTTACGCTTTTGAAAAACTAGTCTGAGAACTACAGCTGGAAACATTATTCTTAGGATCTATTATTTTATTATTATTTGTTTTAAATACTAGCATCAGAAAAAGCACTGAAAGATTTAACACTAACTTTAGACTTCAAACTTCTATGATGTTGAAAATGTTGTTGTAGTAGTGGATCTACTTTTGTTACAAATTGACAAAGCCTGTTGGGAGGATTTTTCAATTAATAAGCAGGTATGTAACTATGGTAATATTTTTTGTTTAACTGTCACTCTGTAGTTTAAATTTAGATGCGACGAGTAGATTAAATTTTACCCCTATATTTTAGCCTAGAAATAGGTTCAAACATACACTTCGTAGGGAACTGATTAAGATAATCTTTATCAATAATCTTCAAAGATCACATTTACATAACTTTTATAAACTATGACATCTTTTGTTAATACCGAGTAACATCGTGACGTCACTGTCTAGTGTCCATCATCTTACGTCAGCTAAGTATTACCTAAAACTGAGTTAATCCGGGTTCACACGTGACATACGTAAATCGTACAACCGTACCAAACATGAGCTGATGTTTAAATTTAATTGTTTAGTATCCTACCTATGTCAGACACAATAGTTGTCAATCATACATCACACGCCATAACATCGTTTTGACAAACTAGTACGAATTTGAAGAATGACTAGCGACTAAAAATTAAGGCGGACTATCCTAGTTTTACAAGCTGTTATTTAACTTGCAATGTTCGTAACTATGTAAGTTGTCTTTAAATTTTGCAAACCATTTTCGACCACCTTATTGGTAAGTATGTACCTATATACCCGATTGAGCTGAAATTTGGCACGCTTGTGAAAAACCGGTGATAATCTGATAATGGTATTTTTTCACAATTTTTTTTATTTAGCTTCCAATGTTTGTAAATATGTAATTCGGGTCAAATTTTGCAAGCTAAATTAGACCTACTTCGCATTATTCGATTTAGCTGACTTCACATGCTTGCGTAAGTTGGGTGACAATGCAATATTATGGTACCATCGAACTGATCTGATGATGGACACCGGATTTGGGATACGAGTATAAACATAAAGATGAATGTCAAAGTCTAGCACGTGCTTACATACAAATATTACAAATAGGTATGGTACCTGATCCAAAGCACTTTAGATCTAATGTTAGTCACTGTAAATAAAACTACATAATAACCATACATTATCTATATAACGGGATGTTTGTTCACTGAAGCGTAGTTTAACTATGTAGTACCACGTAGTACTTCACTTAACTGAAGGTACTTAAAGAGATAACCCTTTACAGACGCTTCTAATTAACTAGTACGGGTAACCTACCTAAACTTTACAGGGTACCTGTGTAAAGGTGTTTTTATAGTTACTACGTACATTTTGCTACATATGCTCGTGGTTTTCAGACATTCGAGGACAACCTTACCACCTAGTGTTTTGCCCCATGATAGTCTACTTTAAATGGTACCTAATTAAACTTTAAAACTAGATTCTCAACTAGGTTGGCTACGGAGCAAAGTACAAGAAACCTTCAAGCTTATTCGAAGTGACAAAGTTTTATTAGGTATCCGGCAGACTTAATTTAGGCATTTTCTGGATAAAATGGCAATTAGGTTGTGACCCAATAACCAACTCAAAGTTAAGAGTTACAGTCGGCATCAGATATATAGTCAGCAATACTATTAGCTTAGCACCCCTGCATACAAATATGTAGTCGCCATCAGATATATCGGGGCGACCAAGGCGCTCACAAATATCTGGACACGCTTCTATTATCAAGGCGTTAGAGTGCGTGTTCAGATATTGTGAACACCTTGGCCGCCCCGATATAACTGATGGCGACTGTACATATTTGTATGCAGGGGTGCTAAGCTAATAGTATTGCTGACTATACACATCTAAACTAACATCGACATATTTAACTAACTAGGTACTTACATACATATTGCAATGCATCAATTTAATTGAATGAACAGTTTTGTTAATTATGCAATTAATGCAATACATTTGCTACATCGAATGACGTAGATAATTTAGAGAATTTGCCTTTACTTACCTGATTTCCTACTTTCCTAACTACCTGCAATAGCTCACATGTTGGTAATAAGTAGGTATGTATTATGAGCGTGACCTAGGTACGCTAATTGCTTAGGGCATTACACTTAGTCACGTTACTCTATTACCTTACCTATACTTAATAGATTGTTTTTTAATAAATCAATGTCATAATTATGGTAAATTAGTTACCTACTTTAATTACTCAAAAATACATGTTATTAGAACAAAACAGTACATCAGCTGCTGTTCGTGTGCCAATTCCATTAGCAACTCATTTCGTGGTCGCTAATGGTTGGAGAGTTACCATAAACGTGTGTTTCGGCAGTTTCCTTAAACGCGTGTCGTAAGTGATACATTCTTAGCAGTGTCTGATGTTGCAGGTGTCCATGGGCGACGGTAATCGCTTATTATCATCAGGCAAATCTTCTGCTCATGTAAAAATAACTACTATTATACTATTTCTGGAGTAGATATAAGATCTATTTAATATAATTACCTATGTTAATAACATATTAACCATGTAAAATACGATGGACTGGGATGTACCCGTCCGTCTAGGGATATCTGGGATTTGGGAAGGTACCTTACGTCTCTTTTGTAGACAACCATACCTGCGAATCGCGTAAAAAATAAACAAAACAAAACCACAGATTTTGTTGATGCCCGGCCAAACGGGCCAAACTAGTGTGCTCATAAATTCACTCCTTTACGGGAAAAATAACAAGATAGGTAAATATTTT
This sequence comes from Cydia amplana, assembly GCF_948474715.1. Taxonomy (NCBI): domain Eukaryota; kingdom Metazoa; phylum Arthropoda; class Insecta; order Lepidoptera; family Tortricidae; genus Cydia; species Cydia amplana. The sequence continues at coordinate 22,589,650 of NC_086070.1, forward strand.
TGTTATATATTGTGGTATTTATTTATGTTTGTAACTTAATACATACAACTTAATACGTACGTATGATAAAACATATGTTAAATTGCATCGTAGAAATATCTCTTATATTAGGTAGTTTTATTTTATTATACATACAGCGATCACAAGCGATCAAAGTCTTTATGCAGTAAAGTACAATAAATATATGCAAAGGGAGACAGGTCAAACTAGAAAATATTAGCCCGTGCTTAATATGTCCCAACCTACCACACATTGAGTAATTGAGATTTTATCTCAACCGTTGCACAAACACGAGATAGTTACTAAATGCACTATCTGACACGCTTGTTGGTCTTCTTAATTATAACTGCAGCATATTTTATATAATAATACCTTTGAAATACCAACGCACTACACAACCACAAATCCACAAAACACCATAGCTACTCGCAAAAACTTTTTATCAATAACCTTATTTCCTGTCTTTAGAAAATAATAATATAACAATGTAAAAAAGACGCACTGGCATGTCTGGCATGTAAGAAAACCGTTAACACAAATGTTCCAAATCCAAACACGTTTTTTATCACTCGCGTTGTTTATTTACTTTTCGAACAAGGTTTTGTTTAACTTTTTAATTCCACAGACGCGTGCGCCGGTCTTACCGCGCGTTGAAGACTGGCATCGTATGTATACAGGCAAATTAACCACCAAGCCAATAGGATGACTAACTGGTATAGTCTGTGGCAGCGTTGCACGCAATTGGCACATAACAAAAGTTTATTACACAATTGAAGGCCGTATTGTCAGTTTTTATGGTTTAACCGTAAATAGATTAGATAACAGAAAAGTTGGAAGAGTCGGCCCTCGGAAGTGACTTGGGCTTTGTACATTGTACAGCCACTATCAGATATCAGAGCGCCCAAGGTGCTTAAAAATATCTGAACAAGCACTTTAACGTCTTGATCATAGAGGCTTTGTGAAGACCGTGGCCGCTCCGTTAGATGTGATGGCGACTGTAACATGTTTTAGTAGATTGATCTCTAAGCTCAGAGCAGACCCAGCCAAATCATCACTATCAGCTTAAAACTACGTCACAGTTGGTCAATCATTCAGGTCGTTGTTTAACAGGATGGTAGCGTATACTTAATTCGCAATCAAAATCAATTTTATGAGCTTACATCCTCTTACTTTTTGGGGTCCCTCAGACACAGCACCAGGCCTATCCGTGCAGTCCAGGTGGCACCTTACCTGGTCTTTGTCCTCTTGACTCTTCGGCCAGAGAGTGACGTTGAGCACGATCTCCCCCATGTCATGCTGGGGCTTGTTGGGGTCCCGCAGACACAGCACCAGGTCCTGGGTGCGGCCGAGCTCCAGCGCAGTGAGGTCTAGGTGGCAGGATCCCATGAAGTCGTCCTGCAGGCCCCAGTCGTAGTCGAACACCTGGGGTTATGCGTTTGTATTAAGTGGCTGGAGACTAGTTTGTCATACATGAATCCCAGTGAGGTAGGTACCTATGTACAGTCGCCATCACATATATCGGAGCGACCAAGGTGCTCACAAATATCTGAGCACGCCTCTATTTGCAAGGCGTTAGAGTGCTTGTTCAGATATTGTGAACACCTTGGTCGCTCCGATAGGTATATCTGATGGCGACTGTACTACCGGATCATTAATTTAACGATTTATTATTTGTTATCTATATTATAAAATTTGCGAATCTACCTACACCAATGACAAACTAACTGGAAATTTATTTGTATTTCTACCGGCTTTGTAAAATTTTGACCACATCCAGAGATTTCAAGATCGGGTAACGGGATAGGATCACTAATACTGATACTATAACAATTGGATAACTAATTTAATTAAACTTTGTGCTAAAGTAACAAGACGGATGAAGAAAAAAATCTTCACTATTTCAGAGAGGGGCGTTAGAATTCGAAAGTGACTCAAATATATTATTGCAAACTCCATAAATATCTAACAGAAATATCCATCCTCCGATAATATTATTTGAAATAAATTATGTATTCCTATTTCCTTATTCCAAAGGAAACAGGAACTATTATAAATAATTTGATAATAAATTGTTAATAAATGGGTACCAAACATAATGCCACTTCAAACACACAAATTGGATTTATCGTCAGCTCATTTAAGGACAGCAAACTATGTAATATCTATTTAATTTAATTTATTTATTTATACCTTTGGGAAACAAACAAGCAATTAACAACGCACATACCCGGTAAATGAGAATCATATTATTAAAAAAAAGACTTATTTTTAAGAGTCACACTCTTTTTAGCAGCTGCCATAAATAAAATAAATAAAAATCAAAGTTACGCTCTCGCTTCAAATTTCAAAACGACATTCTGAAGTAACATGACATTTTACACGGACATTCAAATAGGTACCTAACATTATATGTCTGGTATATTAGGTACTATATTTAAGGAAATTAGAGCTAGTACGAGTAGGTACAAGTAGGAATAGGTATTTAATGTAGAGCGATTTTAATTTGCTGGACGTCTGGCAGACCATCGTCCTTATCTAATCTTGATGATTTTATACATCTGCTCTAGCTTTAACCTTGATTTCTTTGATCCCGTTTGGGATTATCCAATCTAGACCATATATAATATGGACACTAAATCAGTCAGCTTAAGATCTACATTAGCATACCCAGACATCTTGAGGGACGTATCTAAATTTATCACAATAAGTATGTAAATTTTGCATGATTGGATGTGCAGATGACTATGTTATAGTAGGTAGGTATTGTATTATTATCTATATGCTATTAGACACTCAAGGGGTCAAGACGGAAGAAGGGCTACTAGTTTTTGTGGGGACTAATACACTCAATAACAATGAAAATGTGTCACTTTATAAATGGAATTTCTACATTGTCCTATAGAGTGTTACGATCTTTATCTGTCAATACAGCAAATACCTAAACAAACCACAGCAAAGAGTGAACACAAGCATAGAATCGACGTGAAACTGATAATGCTGACGGGCGAATCTGTTTGTTACGCCATAAAAATGGGTCTCTCTAATAATTCACCTGTCATGAAGGTACGTAATAACTTCTTTAAAATAAAAATACTTTGAATGCGCCTTTTCCTATCGGGTTTGGAGATAATCTTAGCCAAAGCCGCATTTTACTCACAGATAGACGTTTATTGCTACTTTCTGATAGGATAAATACGATAGCTAAGCATCAGCTTGCGTATTACATTGAACTTGTACCTACTACAGCGAAGGTTCAATATCTTTGGTGCCTTCTCATATCGTAATGGTATTTTATGATTAAACTATCACTATAAAACTACACTAGAGTAGGTACCTACTGTCCCGACGGCAATTGCTATGAGTGGTACAAGTAAGACGAGACCTATAAAATTGATTGGCTTTAATAAACGGTCGTTCGGGTGGAGGGGAACTCATAGGAAAGTAATTGCGCGAGGTCTGGTGTTGAACTTCCTTTGGAACTTATTATTGGTTACTTTTCCTACTTTAAATTAACGCCTAGATGGAATTGGCATGCGTATTGCCAACTTTTATAAGTTCTGTTTACTTGTTTAATGAAAACCTTCATAGTTAAGTCCTTAGGAAATTTTTCTGCAACATTACCGTGCGTTTTCAGAAAATTTTCGAAGCCTTATTAATTATTTTGTCTATGTTTACTTTTAATTGAACATGATGGGTAACGAACAAAAAAAAGTACGGACTTGTTGCCAAGATGGTTCCTGGCTTGGTTCTTGGGACTTGTTGCCAAGAACCATCACCATGTACAGTCACGCTCCGTGATTGTTACGCCATTTAGGGTTCTAGCTAAATTGGGCATTCCATAGCGTAAGTATGGTACAACCAATTTAGCTAGGACCCTAAATGGCGGATCAATCCGGCGTGGTGATTGTACCAGTCAAATTATACTCACTTTAATCTGCACCGGCTGAAAAGGATCCTCAATAGGCACAGTGAAGCACTCATCCCACACTGGGTTCAGGTCCCGATACACGATCTTGGACTTGTGCAGCATGCGCCCGCCCACCTTGAACTTGACGTACGGGTCGCTGGTGCCTGCCAACAAGCCTGGGGTTGGGCGTAGCCAAGAGTTAGAAGAAGCGAAATTAAATAATAAGGCCGCTAACGTCTACGGGTTCTAGCTAAACTTTGAGTAGATTTCTGTTCTGTTACAGTTGAAAAGTTTTTTAATAAAAGGTCTATGATGCTAGTTTTGCTAGATCTAAATTTGGCAGTTAGTAATGTTTGTTGGTTTTTAAACTTTGCCAAGTCACTACTTTGGTATAAATAGTAGGTAATTGTATTATTATTTATGATATTATGGAATTAATTGATGGCATAAGGATATAATAAAATAATACAATATGTAAGGAATATTTCAATTATTATTGTAATGTACCTACTTGGTACCTACATTACATACGTATTACGTATGCCTGATATCAGTATAAACATTAGATAATTATAATAATATAATATGTTACGATTTTTTAAATATATAAGCTACTCAGTTCAATTGTGGATATTTAAATCATTAAGGAGTACCTACTTGTCAATTAATCCAAATTATTATTTATAAAGATATAATATAATTTAAATCTGGCCAATTCTAGTTTTCCATATTGAATAGCAAGAGTATTCATTTGACACATAAATGTATGACTGCATATGTAGGTATTTAGAATCCTTTTGATTTACATTTCCACAAATAACTATATATACTTACTTATTAAAAACTATAGGAATGAACGTTACTAAGATTACCTACCTACAGCTAAGCTATAATAATTGCAATAAAAAATTAAAACATGCAAATGATAAAAAAATTAAAATGATACTTAAAAAAATAGAATGTGAAGTGTTAATGATTTTATGAAAATAATGTGTATTCTTATTTGCAGCTAAAATTGTTCTACCTATCTATTGTGATTAAAGTATTAATAAAATTAATATTCTTACATTATATATTTCTCTCTGGTTCGGTTGCAGTGCTCAAATTTTTATATGGTTATAAAAATGCATGATGGATTCACTTTTCGTCTACTTTATAAATAAGAAAGTAAAATCATAAAATGTATTACACCTTAGATTACGAGTATAAATTAATATTTAGTATACAAGTGGCAAAAATATATGAGAAAAAATAAATATATATAGATTAAAACATACTTATTTTATATTGTATTTTCGAAAGTAGTGCTTGAATAGCGAAAAGGCGCGAGTGTTCGTAGCAAAGTCGTGTGATTGCATTGAATAAGTTCGTAGGCGTTTATAAAATTCCGATTAATTTCTGAATTGTTACATTTGTTCAAAAATATTTAAGTTACTATGATATTCCAGTTAACCATTTATGATTATATTTTTTTACTTAGTATTATATTTTCCATAATAAGTATGTCATTTACGATTCTACAATTATTTATTTTGCTTACTATTTTTCGAACTTTAAGTACAATAAAATTGTTCTATAAGTAGAGTAACCGCCGATTAAAGTTAAACCGCCTTACGAGTGCGAAGGAATGCGGTGTGTGTCGGCCTTTATACGCGCCCTAGCGTTAGTGAGCCTGCGTGCCGTATTCAGTGATCTAGTGAGAAGTGTGTAGTGTAACAGAAGACACCCACCGTTCTTGTCCATGGCCACGAGGTTCTGCCCCCGCTTCAGATGCACCCTGAGCTGGAAGAACGAGTATTGCCGCAGTAGCTGCTCCCTGTGTCTTTGGGATTCGTCGGGTTCCTGACAAAAATAGGAGGTTTATCCGACCTTTTTTTTTTTAGTTATTTATTACACAAAAGTTACAACTTTTTTGTTAAGGACAAAGCTCCACAACACTACATGTGTTTGACTGTGGAGTCTCACTATACCTACTCACTCACCTGTAGAGATGGGCGGCGGGTAAATACCCGGGGTAGATATCGGGTATTTATCGGGTATTTACCCAATCTACCCGGTATTTACCTTTTCTACCCAAATGAGTGGGTATAAATAAAAGTTGGAAACGGAGTAATAAATTGAATTGAGATAATGTAAATAACAGTTTTTTTGATACTCATGTAGTTCTATAAAATGTATAATATTTGTATTGACTAAGGAATTTGTCAAATGTTTAATATCTTAATACATACATTCTACAATACGTGTGTTTGTCACTCTACTCCTCTTAAACGGCTGGAACGATTGGGATGAAATTTTGTGTGTATATTTCAATGGGCTCCTGAAGGGTTGGGAAAACAAATGAACCCGGTAGGTGGCGCTGCTATCGGTATATAGCCAAATTCGATTTACTGAAACCGATTTGGGTGAAATTTTGTGTATATGTATATTTCAACGGATACCTGGATTGTTTAAAAAACTATTGGACCCGGTAGGTGGCGCTGCTGTCGGTATATCACCTAATTTTATTTAATGAAACCGATTTGGATGAAATTTTGTGCATATATTTCAACCGGTACCTGGATTGTTTGAAAACACTATTGGCTATAGATATGAGCGCCGCGCCGGCGCGCCGCCGCCGCCGACAAAATTTTGTCGGCGGCGGCGGCGCCGTCAGTCATTTACATTTATCGCGAATTTAACCATTGCAAGCATGGTTAAACGTCTTTAAAAGGTATAAAATGGGGTTAGTTTTGAGATATTAAGCGTTTCCACGTCCAAATGTCCGGCCGTTGGCTTCGCATGGAAGAGCGTCGGAATCGGGTCTCAATTAAACTTGGCCACTGTTCAAATTTCAAGCTTTGCTCTCTCGCAGCTCAATCTTTGGCCTTGCATCGCTCGCATGGAATTAAGCCGCTATCTGAACCTGCAAGTTTTTGGCCCTGTTTGGAGCTCAACTTTCGGCCTGTTTTAAAACGCTTGAGCATTGGTCCTTATCCGATCTTAGCTCCATTGCAGCTCGGCCTTTGGCGTCGCACGAATGCGCCCGCAGGAAAGCTCCAGATCTTTAACACTATGGCTTCAGTCTTTATCGGCCTGCGCCCTCGCTCTGCTCTCTTGCAGCTCGGCCTCGCACAGAAGCGCGCCGCAATCGGCGCTCCAGGCGTTCGGCCGTCAACCAAGCTTACACTTGACGTTCGATTCTTAGCTCATCCTCTGGCCTCGCATTGGGAGGCGTCGAAATCAAGTCTTCGGTTTTACATGGAGCTCGGCGTTGGGTCTCACTTTTTGACATAAATCGGTTTTGTTGAATCGATATTGGTTAATGACGGATCTCGATTTTCTTTGGACTGTCGACAAGACGTTTCCCTGATACAGTCAATCCGCAATTTTTAACTTAGCACAAAAGATAAGGGCCTCGCTAAGATCTTCCGGATAGCCTCGCCAAGATTAAAACCGCCTCTGATGCCGCGCGATACCGCTTATCCACAGTTTATACGTTATCAATTTTTTTCGTACCATTATTCAATAAATTATCCTTGAAAATAAAAAATGCATTTATTTCATGACTTTCTTACAGCAAAAAACATGTTTATTCGGTAAAATTTTGGTTTGAATTCTTTTTTCATTAATCGAAGGTGTTTCAAGGCCACGCCGCCGTTTCGCCGCCGCCGCCGACCAATTTTGACCGGCGCGCCGCCGCCGGCTAAATGCCTATCGGCGCTCATATCTAATTGTCTATATACCTATAGCAGTGCCACCTACTGGATCATATTGTGTTTTCAAAAAATCTAGATACAGACAAAATTTCATCCATACCGGTTTCAGTAAATCAAATTTGGCCATATACCTAACGATAAAATTACTGTATTAAACAATAAATAAAATGTAGAAATATCAAATCCAAATTATGAAAATAATTTAAAAATAGTAGGTAAAATAAAAATAAATGAAAAAAAAGGAAAAATATAAATATATAAAATAATAATAGGTACACAAATTAACAAAGAAATGTAAATAATACGGTATACAATAGCTTAATTAAATTAATATTCCTACAACACAAATTACACAAATCAGTGAACAAAATGCACTCGTCGAAAAAAATTTACATTAATTGTGTACAAAAAAGTTGTGTGATTGTGATTTGTGTACTTTATTTTAACTTATTTTCATATTTATACGATAATAATGTTGATATATCTTATTTATTTAATGAATTTCTTCAATTATACGAACAAAATTTAAATACCCAACAATTTGGGTAGATACGGGTAAATATCGGGTAGATTGGGTAGTTTTGGGTATTTTCCCGGTATTTACCCGCCGGCGCCCATCTCTACTCACCTGCTAGCATGAATTGCGTTCTCGCGCGCGACTCCATAATACATCTGAGAACGCAACTCATGCTAGACGATCAGCAAAACGAAGTGACAGCAACTTATCGAATCGGCTATCGAGGTTTAGATAGATAGATAGATAGATAAGTAGATGATTTATTTCATGAAAGACAATTACATAATAAGTTTGCATTGATATAAGAATTTCTATCATGATCGTCAAAATAAAAATGAAAATAATAACAATACTAATGAAATAAAATTATAGCTCCAATAAGGATTGTCAACACAATTAGAATAAGAGTAAGTAGGTAAATACTTACAAATCCAAAATATAAATTTACAATGTCAGAACTTACGAGAATACACAAGAACAGAAAAAATAAAAACAATGAATAAAAGTCAATTAATTTCCAATTGGAACAGTCGTTAATAAGAGTAGGTATAAAATACCAAAGTATACAAAAGTATAAAATAGCAAATTTTCTTTGCTTGCAACGAAACGTTTTGACAGAGAATAGGCACCCATTAATTTTAAACTGTCTTTTGTTTAAATGTAAACGCCCCAGTGCTTAACATGCATGCCTAATTAGTGGAGTCAATATAAAGTTAAAGTTACATTAATTGCACAGTCAAATGTTTCTACACGGGTGAATTATATATCATATTGAATACCCGGCTGCGAATTAACAACTTGATATCTGTTCCCGTTTTTGAGAAATAACATTTTTTTTATTTTATATTTTATACTACCTAAACAGTAATTTCACACTAGAGATTTTTTGAAGAATGGGCTATGAAGCTTACACGACTACACGGTCAGAATTTCTCCCGACAATAATATTAATTATAGATTTAATGAAAAAAACAATAACTTTGTAAGTTTTTCATGACCGAGAATATCCCACACTGAGAGAAAAGTTTACTATTGTGGTTAATAGTATTTGTTTCGATCATGTTTAATTTATCTGCCTGAGGAACTGCTATATTCGCAGAATAGCAGCATGATATTGGAAACAAACAGCAAATAATGTTCTACACAATTAATGGACACTTCTAGTTTTTTGACAGTAACTGTATAAGTTATTGAAGAATAACATACTTATTTTTCTCGCAATTATTAAATCAATTTCCAGCATAAAAAGTCAATGAAGTATGCTGTATTTCCAGGCTTCCACAGAGGCCAAGTCAAACTTTGTTTAAGATGTCAAAAAGATATCATTTTGTTATCATTCGCCCAACCGTCTCGCTCGCACCAATACATATTTCATCTAGTACGAGTGAAATGCACGCGCGAATGATATAAAATGACATCTTTTATAACAAAGTTCGAATTAGCATCAAGGTATATTAGGAAAATATACCTTATGACTTATGGCATTGCGTTAAGGTTTAATAATTCAATGCATAAAGTGTCTGTGTTTATGTGAAAAATGATAGGTGTCAATTTTTATATCTATTCACAAAACGTTTAGAATACAGGATGCACAGTCAGATATAAATAGACCCTTGAAGTCTTACAACTATCTATGATACTGGATCTCAAGCTTATTTGGTTAGTAAGTACCGTCCACCAAGTTATACTTCGAATAGCCACCCGGACAAATTCCAAAGCTAATTTCGAATTTTAATATTTGACAATTCACGAGAAGAGTAACGTAACGTCAAAGGATATGTTTGTCCCTTTTCAACGATCCTGTCATCCGATGCTTGAGTAGAGTGAAACTAAAAGAAGCAAATGTCAGCAATTCGTAACGCTTAGTTTTTGTTACCGTTAGCGCATCGCGACATGAGAACTAGTATGAGCCTGGCCCTCGATTACGTATAATTGCAAGGAAACTTGGGATCAAGTTATCTTAGTCAATTTAGAGCAGTTGGAATTCAACTCATTGTGAAATTTTTGAACGTTTTCAAATAATTTGTTGGATTAAGTAGTAAAAGTGTTACAGTGTGTTATATATTTGTGATCTACTCACAAGGCCCTTTCATTTGGTACCCCACATGGTATGTTTAAAAGAAAAATGGTAAAAACTTTGCGTCATAGCAACTACCCTCACCACTTTCGCGCTTGTCATCTCATATATTTGTGTTCAGGATATTATACTGAATGCACTGATACCAAATATACTCATATCCGAGACGACATGAGCGTAAATTTTTCTAGAAGACTTTTCGAGAAAAGGCCAGGCTACAATATCTTTACAGGTTGATTGATACTGAGTGTATTAACACCATGTTCACCCATATCCAAGACGATATGAACGAAAAGTAACCTAAAGCCACCCTACCAACATTTTCGTAACAATGAGAGATTATTTCTTGGAAATAATGTTGTAATATAAACTCCTTGTAGAGCACCTACCTGCGAAGAGATCGTGCTGTCAAAGTTGTTAATGATTTAATATAATATTGTTAATTAACTAAAGTTTTATTAATGCATCATTTCATTTTATACACCGCGGGATTTAATAACCCGAAAGATTTAAATCACGTATTTTTGACGACAGTACGAGTAAATAATGTTATATCAACATGGGTCCAATTATATATTTTAATTAAACTACTATTTCAGTACAAATTAAATCATATTAATTTACCGCTTCTTTGTGAACAAACCTTTATTCAGAGAGTGAGCGAGTTTAATTAATCTCAAGTAGAGAAACAGAGAGCGAGCATGACATTTCATGAATCACTCCGATATCATACGATGCACGGCGAATGCAGTGACATGTGTTCCATGACAAGAAGTGTCAAGTTATGTCTAGGATCATGTTTACGTTGAAATTATTTCAATTGATTGGCACCTCAAAATACCACAAATTGTATCAAAACTTTATTAATTACTACAACAGTAGGTATAGTGCAGTTATTATTGTTGAAACTTTGCGATAAAATCTTTTCCTTTGAGTGAGGTAACCAAAGCCATTAACCATGATTATATCCGAAAGAAATCATGCCTCTTATTGTTTTAACTCATACTACAGCTGGAAAGGGATGATTACTTGAATGACCTTTTGTTAAAATATCGATCATGCTTATCAGTACGTATTTTAAATTCTCGATGTGTTGATTTATACTGAGTAAAGTAAAATAAACAACTATGTTAAACAATTACGCTTTTTTATTAATTTAATGAATTAGGTTTTCGAAGTGTGTACCACCGTTTTCAGCACAAAGATTTAATTTTAAACGGATTTCATTATTTAGGTTTACAAAAGTGTTCTTTATTTCTTCGGAAGCCGTTCGAATTTTTATTAATAATTCTTCTCCAGAGTTCACTGGTGTTGAGTATTCCTTCCTTATCTTTCAGAGTTCCCTATAGAAAAAAACCAATGGCGTTAAGTCGGGTGACCGGGCGGGCCAGGTTAGGACGTTGCTTCCACGGCCAATCCACCTCTCAGGGTATTGTTCGTCTAGCCAATTTACGAACTTCTAGGCTGAAGTGGATCCGTCGTGCCGGAAGCACATAGTTCTTCGGGTTTCCAAATCCGTACACAAAGTGAATATCCGCTAAATGAATTTTATTTATTACAGTCAATCAAATTTAAAGATGTTATCTTGCGCATATCTTGTGTGACATATGAAATATGTCATTTTATTGACATCAATTTCGTCATTTTCGTCAAACTATCAGCCAGTTATCGTAAAGGTAAATAGTTTGTACTCTCGTGATTGAGAACAGAACAAAATTTTGGTAGTGAAACCTTTTTGTAGGATATCAAACTTAATTAAGTGAAACTGGCTAATAACCATGTAGTTAGTGCGTCTGCGTGTAAAATTAGTTGGTGGCTACGTCACGCATAAGGGTGTGTTAGAATTGAGATTTTTTTACTTGTGATTTGTTTTAAATAATTAATATCTCTTAAATTAAGGGTTTTTGGACTATGTGTTATATAACTTTATATACTCTAATTAGGCTCTAAAATCGTTGGTTTAAATCTTTCGGGTTATTAAATCCCGCGGTGTATATAACCCTATTACCCTTTGAATGACCTTTTTCACGTTTTCTACAGCAATGCAGTCGACTGCAGCAATTTTGAAGCGCGACATTGCTACCGACTGCATTACTGTGGTAAATGTCAAAATCGAAGTTCCTGTCTGGATTTTGGCGTCAATTAAAAATAAATAATCAAAGGAGGTCATCGATCAAATGGGCCGGAGGACAAGCCATCGTTAACTGGTAGAGAATGCCTTATGGCATTAAGTCCGCCTCTTGTACTATAAGGTTTTTCTTTTGTGCAATAAAGATTAACCACTTTATTCATAAACTTTACGGGCCTGATTTAGTTCAATTATGTTTATCCCTTACTTACAAATACATAAGTTAAAGTGACAGATAAGGACAAACGATTATTACTATGATTAGCTAATTGAGGTTTGTAGCGCGTTTATGAATAACGGGGGTTAAAGAAATAAAATAAATACAGATGATGACAGTAATTATATACACATTTTATTACGGAAAAAGATTTAATATTGGGTGTAAATGAAACGGGAATTGGAAATATAAAATAAAATGATATTATATTATTCATTTCCGTAAGTCAAACCATCATCTTTATTAGCATTGACATAACGCTCAACTTCGCACAAACCGTATGGTTTTTCACTAAGGAGTGATATATTCTCTTTACGCTAAACTTTATGGTGGGTAGACAAGTCTGTATACTTGTTTGGAACTAACTGCCACAGTCTGTCATAGCCATGTCATAGCCTCATAGCTGACATATGTGACGTATAGGAGATACCGCAATGCATGCATGCATTGCGCGTTTTATAGGAGCTTGGCCTGAGGTGTGTTAAGTAAGCGCGCAACGCATACCGATGAAACTGGGTAAGATAGTCATGGGAGAATTAACGGTCGACCGGATCGCGAACTCTCGGCTGTTGAAGCGGAACAATCGTCTGCCGCGAACATTGAAGTGAGACGGAGATATGGAAGTCGATAAAACGTTCTCTACAGTGAATCAGTACCCGCCATTTAGGGTAATTTAAATAGCTTGGATGATTTAATAATGGTTTTATTCCATACAATATTACATATACGTGGGAGATTTTTTGTTGTTACACTAACATGAGAAAGAGATTTGAGAAAGTGAAAAACAAACCCACTGTCCATTTTCTCGAAGCAACGAAAACATTTTCAAAACAAAAATGGTTAATAGTAATTAAATGGATTAATTTACGTGAGAGATTTTTTTGTAGGATATAGTAAATATACAGAGCTTAATTAACATGTAATTGTTATGTACACATAGTTGTTATTTTTATATAAAAAAATATTTTTAATAAAGAAAATTATTGGGAGCTGGTTTTGGTGTCAAGCTGGGAGAAAATATAAATACATAATGAGTATATGTTTGAGAACTGCATATTAAAAAATCTCGAGTGTCGGATTCATGTTTTGATATATTTTTTCTATTTTAATAATAGTTTGGATTTATTAAAACCATGTGACATATTTTGTGGAGATTTTTTTTTTAATATAGTATTTGCAACATAGGTTATCACATCTCAAAAAATCTCTAGTGTGAGAATTCATGTAGAGCTCTCATACATTATGAACTGTGCTGACCCGCCTAAATATTATAGATGCTCCCCCTGACCTGATGCTGTCACTGTGACCTCCATTGCTAGTGACGTAAGTTAAGACGAAACAGGAGCTGAGATTTAAATATTTTAGGTAAATATACCCGTCTCGCTAACGGCAGCGGCTCCTAAAACTAGTGTGATAAGGACAAGGCGAAAAATTCTGCGTAAAAATCTCAAAAATCGCGGTTTCGTACTCGACTGTTTCCTCCTCCAAAACTTAACCAATCGTAACCAAATTTGGAAATCTAAATGACTATGAAATTATCTGTGTCGGACCGTTTTGCTTTTTTGGCTAATTAATATCAGTTTCGAATACCACGCATCTCATTGCGGCATAGTCAATTCGGCCATTTTGGCCTTTTTTGATGGACTCTAGCGCCTTAAAAAACAAAAACGGTCCAACACAGATATTTACGATATTAATCTGTGTTGAAAAAATCATTGCTCTAGCTTCAAAACCCACGGAGGAAACAGTCGAGTACGTTTGTATGGAGAAATGACCACTCCTGTTGGCTCTTAACCACACATGTAGGTACACGTAGTGATTGATTATATTCTCCAAAACCAGTTCTTAATAAGAACATTTAACAAAGAGTTTATTATGTAGGTAGTTATCTACAATCAAAATATTGTAAGGTGTTTTTATCATAACTGGACAAACCCACGTCAAAATTTGATAGTCAAGAAAAACATACCTAGTAGGTATTTAATAGTTCTTACTAATTTTAAGGTCTATATGGCTAATTCCGTCATAAGGCCTATTGCGTCTACTAGTGTTTTTCTCGAACAACGAACAAAATTGATAATTTCATCCAAAAAGCAGCGATTGCTTTTAGTGTCAGCAATCAAAAGCTGATTAGATTGTTTTTTTCCTACGTTTGAAAATCAAAGAAATATACGCTCGTGGACGGAATAGTCCCTATAACGGAATTAGCCACATTGACCTTAATCGGAACTCCGTCACCTAGGCAAGGAGAAGTTACCAATTGCAAAAGTTCCGTTGGCGGTTGTCTCGGATTGTTAGGTTCCAACATCGCGTTCATAGTTAATTTTAGTTTTATGGTTTTATCTTTATATCAAATTGTAAGTAAATGTGAACGCGCCTTATTAGTGGGAGGCCTTTTAAAAAAAACTAAAGCGCGATGCGCGGGAAAATGTGACAGCTGTCAGAACTAAAAAGGTTATTAAAAAAAAAAAGGACAGAGGACAACTAGGTAGACGACGCGGTGATCATGGTGTGATAATCTAAAGAGTTTTATGATTTATCTCATGTGAATTAGCTATAAACTACATGGATGGATATTGTGTGAAGCGGAAATGAAAATGTAAAACCAATAAATCAAGGAACCCTAAGAGAGTATTTAATTTGAACCCGAGCTGTCCCAATAGTTCAGCAAGTGGGAGCGTAAGGCTACATGGAGCTACTCTCATGTGAATCGCCTTAAATCACGTCCACATCCCGGAGAACAGCAGGTAAACAGTCTTTATTTTGGAATACATACTTTGTAATGGAGTGAAACGATTCAACATGATAAAGATTCTCGGATATTGTTAAAAATAAACTGGAAAGGAAAGTGATTATAAGATAAACTATTGATTGTTTTGAGTGCTTTTATCAATATAACAGATTGAAGTACAGGCTTATACTAGTGAATAATTGCAAGAAACAGTTTTTTTTCCTTACTGCACTTTCTTACATTCCAATTATGCATTAACTTGTACCTGTCATTGGGACTGGAAAGATTTGTAGGTAACTAAAATTTACTTGTTATTTAATTCATTTTGTAGAACTAATAGGATTCATTTCATGTCAACAATTTCTACACATGACATGCCTGCATGCTTAACATTGCCTTATAAAGATGAGGACATAAGATAGTTTCTTTTGGGAGCAAGAGTCTTGTTGTCCAACTTGATCAGTTATTGCAAAAGCAGTTTTGCAGTTTTGGCCCCACATTTCAATCAAAGGTAAACAAATCACAAGGTACTTTGAGTTGGTTACTTATTTTTTTACCCATATGTATTATCTTACAAAATTAGCCTCTCATATTTGGCAATAAAAGAAAATGATATGATGATCTACTACTTCATGATTGACACTATAACTATGTTGTTATTGTTTAGTTAAAACATGCAATGAGTCAAGTACAAGTTACCCACCCATGTTACAATTTATTAAAGGTACCTAGTCGAATTGATTAAATTTCATATTTGACATTCTCACCGTCCAGGTGTCCAACATCCTGGTTCACACAGTTGAGATTCTTCAGTTTCATAAAAGGATACAGAAACATGATGGCATTATGAGATGATATTATTATAGTGTGTACCATGTATGTGTGTGTGTGAGTGTGTTACAGATTATTTTTGTAATAGTACAATGTTACTACAAATGTATTTATTGTTCTAACACTTCTAACATTGCCAGTTTAACATCAGTCATCTGGTGTTGGATTGAGTCTTAAGTTACCATATTTACTTAGATTTTGATAATGCTGCACTGGCAACATGTAATTGAAAATGAATTAAACAAAGGTACAGGCACAGCCAAGGAAATGGATTTGTATTTTAAAAATACACAAATATTAAGTGACATCCCCTGACTGAAGAAGTGGTCTTTGTATGTATGTGTTCATGTGAACACTAGTGACTATTATATTTGATTCTTAATTTTTATCTGTCAAAAATAATTACCTAGTCTTTGTTTGAGTAATATATGTAGATATATAATTTTTGTATAATATACTTATGTAGAAAGAGTAAGAGACTGGAAAGTGTGAAAAAAAATACTAGAGGTTGACATATGCTTGGAAGTTTCAGGATGGATGACGGAACTGACCAAGGAGGAGTGTCAGTATGTCAAGGAATGGATACTGGCGGAACTGACCAAGGAGGAGGGTCAGTACGTCAGGGACTGGATATTGGTGGACTTAGTCGAGGGGAAGGGCTAAGACATCAGGAAGGCCAAGGCCATGAACATGTGCATTGGGTTCAAGGATGGAGAACCCGGCACTAATGGATATGGATAAGGATGGATTAATTGAGGGGAAGGAGGGGAGGGAGGCCAAGGACTAGGCCGTGAATCTTATTTTCAGATAATGTGGAGGGCAATGGGTTCAAGGATGGAGAACCCAGTACTAATGGATATGGATGAGGATTCAAGGATGAGTCAGTCGCTGCAGTGCTGTCAGAGCAACAACAACAACGACAAGGCTGAGGGATTATTCAACATCTTCATCGGGATCATCACTACCTTGATTGAGGAACAAGTAAACAATCAGAGACTAATGCTATATTAGATTAGTTTATAAGTATTTGTTACAAGGTCAGGGTTTTGGATAAATATAAGTTACCCTATAATACCAATGTGATAGACAAAAGTACAGACCGGGCTAGATTGGCTAAGGAAAGCGGAATGTGCCGAAACATATGGCCGGGCTGAAAAATATATATATAATGATAAATAAGGCAACAATCCACTATGCGTTACCCAAACTATGCGGGGTAGCTAATACTTGGTACCAGGGGTTACCTAGTCTTTTATTCTATTTGTTAAATCGGTCTAAGTATAAAGATAAGGAAGATATCTTAGGAATTGAGGATAAAGCAATTAAAGTAGGTGCACAGTGGTGCACAGGTAGCACAGAGCGCAAGTGTTCAAGTATTTCAGTACTGACAATATGGCGAATGTTCGTAGCATTATTATAAATAATAGGTTACCTCAAATGACATACGTCTGTGGTAAAATGCATGCTTTGTGATTGGTCAAGACGTTTGACGGCAGAATGTTTTTGGAAATAAAAATACTAACATCATATGAATGACATTCACATAGCCAGTAAAGTCAATCACGTTAAGTTTACGTAGTGACTATTAACAATAGCGACCCAAAAAGAAAAAAAACTTATGAATGACAAAATTAATTTAACACATGTCTCATCGATCTGGAAAGTGAGTGCTCCTTCATTAGAGTTACTACAACAAAAGTTCTAGGGATCCTAATTCATTATCTTGATAATTTGCCTTTGTAGAGGGGTGTAGAAAAGAGTTTGACGCTTATAGGCATCTCTATTGTAAAGCTGAAGTCCAGGGAACACAGGAAACACATTGAAGTATAAATTGTAGATGATTACGTTTCAGCTCTCCAACTTTATTAGTGCACTCCTTTACTGAAAAACCGGATGTTATTATTGCTATAATACCGGATTAACTTACACAAGACCGCTTATATGTTGGCTGGTAAGGCTGGTAACAGATACGTCAGAATACGATACGTCACGGAAAAACAAAACTAGGGAAGCGACTTGAGTCTGAGTCTGGGTTAGGTGCAATGATTTAATATTACAGGTCTATGGTTAGGTACTATAAGAACCGGTGTCGCCAAAACTTGGCCCATACTATCTTATTACAAAAGAAATTAGAAGCCATCGCCCGCCATGATAATTGAACTTTATAAACAAAGAAACATTGTGGAAATTGCACTACACACTTTTGGTTTGAAAATAGCGACATCTAGCATCAAATAGTTGATCTATACACACGCTGCAGTTCCACTACTCCACAAAAGATGTCACAACCAGCGTCTATGCTTCATCTCTTTTACACTTGGAGTTTTTGGTACTTTTCTCGCACGTTTGAGTAGCGAGCAGTAATGGTTAAGATAAATCGATTGAATATTATTCAAGAACTATCGACGGTTTAAAGCTAAATAGATATCGACCTTATCGTATACACATAAAATTAAATTTTGTATTGGGTAATAAAATAAAAAAAGTCAGATGCAGAAAACTGATTACGAAAAAAATATATTTAAAAAAAAGTTAAAGAAATAAGACTGATCGATGGCATGCAACGCCTTCATGGGTGATATTTGTGTTATTAAGCTAGCTTTTCCCCTCGTGAACAGAGCACAACTTCATTTTTTATATTTTAAAATGGATTAGTTACACGCATAAACTTTCGTAGTGAACTGACAATTATTTTCTGTGATCCGATTACGAAGCTAATCTTACTCATGCCACTCGTTTCAAGCGTAAGTTACATTTCTATAGTTGTTTGCTTTCTGTGGTATACGTGAACGGCCCGCTGCGGGATGAAGATAATCTATTTTAGGTACATTGTACCAGTAGTACCTACCTGGTATATATGTATGAGACAAGAAACGAAGTGACGCTCTCTTAGTTTGTAACTACCAAATATGACTACCAAAAAAAGGGAACCTTATTAATCGCCGACATTAATGCATAACTGCATTGTAACCAGGAATTGCCTGAGATTAGTGTTCAAAACTGAAACAGGTACTCGTATACATCATAAGAATGGCTTTTCTGTTTGGCCTGAAGACCTAGGATTCACTGACAGTGCCGAGATGGTAATCGATCTAGAAGACTCCTAACCAGTTGTATACGGGTATATTGTCAAGAGATTTGATTCAGGAAAATGGTCGTCAGTGGTATTGTCAGAGAATTCTCGTCTTATGCTAACCTTAGTAGTAGCTAGTATTGTATTAGACTACAAAAAAATATTACCCCGAATTGATGTTAACTTCGCTGGACCTTGAATGGATCTATTCACAAGATACTCCGAGACGCTCAGGTAAAATATGCAAAAGTTTATATAGACATTTTTAGTTCACGTGGATGACATGCGAGTCCAGAGTACCTACTTTACCGAAGGTAATCAGAGATTGGAGGAGAGGTGCTGCAATTTGAAGAAAGGTGGTCTCATTCTAAATTGAGTACATAAATGTTATTTGTTCCTCACTGAATTCCTAGATTTAGGGTAAGTACTCGGGGAATCTGGCTTGTTAGTAGGAAGACAGATTGTAGTCTCTGAGTTTCCCCAACCGACTAACCAACCTGAAAAACGCCAGTTTCTCTAAGTACCTGGGTATTTCAGGCATTTCATTAGGGGATATGCTGTTAGAACTGCACCTAAGACGGATCTCCAGAAGAAAGCTAATAGTTATATATTTGCTATAGTTTGTCGACGGATCCACTAAATTTGTGAGTATAAGAGCTGTGTGGGACACCAAGCCTGGGATGACCGTTCGAGTAATGAGAGCGCATAAGCTGCTTCGGTGTTCCAGTTTGTCTCACATCACCGATGTACTGGTGCGTATATACGACCAAACATAAGACTGCACCAAAGAGTCCCGTGGAACGGCTAAGAGGGTTTGCTTCATATCACTAGAAGAAACTCCCCACCAGGAATACCAGTACCAGGGTCCCTGGGTCACTACCGTATTCGAAGGAACGGTAGAAAGTATGAGGCTATTGACAAAATACAACCATGTATGGGACCTTAACGACTTGTGTATTAATTAGTAGTAGTAACACATCCTATTCATAAAATCATTTTGCACTCTTATCTAAAGTATGGTGTTTTCTCGTGATTTAGAATCGGATGCATCCGATCATAGCGCTACTGAAAGTGAGTAAGCATGTTTGCACATGAAGATGGGGTATTAACAAAAATATATTTTGCATTGTAATATCTACCTACTAATAATATATGTTTGTAACATTTGCAAGATTTCATAAACTGTTTCATATATGTTAATGTCTATTGTACTTACCAGTTATACAGGTTGGAACATTTCTATACACTGAGTTGAAAGGATAGTGATCTAAGTGTTCTACAATTGAGTTGTTTTAATCGTAAAGCTGGATTAAAGAGTAAAACAAAATAATTAAAATGAAATATTGTATATCAGTGACAATCCTTCCACTACAAAGTTATTTACATTTTAAATTGACACATTAATTTGACTACATTCGATACTTGTAGATCCAAGTTGCTAGGGTTGAAACATGCAGATTTTTGCACTAATGTTTAACAAAGTGTATGTCACAAACGGCTAGAAATATTAACGTGATTAGTGAGTGAAAAATAACGTACATACCCTAAAGCTAAACAATGCCCTGTTTGCATAAAAGTCCTTCGTTCTGTTCCACCCGATATAATCGTCGTTATGATTATCGTCTGAAATAGACATCGAATGTTGTTTTCATTTGTTAAATGTATGTTGATGTGTATGTAGACGCAAAGTTTAAGTGCTGAATTTGTTATCGTTGATTTCTGAGCATAGTATGTATTATACTTGGGTAGTTTTCTTTGTGAAAGTATTCTAAGCGAAGGGACTCGCTTAAAGAGGATGGCCGATGTAGTTATTATACTACCTGTTGTATGTACCTCAGCGAATGCTTATCGTCTGAAACAGACGTCATTTTTGTTGATTGTTGATAATTTTTATTTTTATTTCATTTGTTTTAGGTAACGTATAAATTGTATGTTGATGTTATGTTGTCATTCGAAGCAAAGTTCAATCATTATACCTATGTTGAACGTGTCGTCGTTGATCTCTAAAAATAGTATTATATAAAGCTAGATAGTTTTGCGTTGTGACAGCAATCTAAGCGAAGGGACTCGCTTAAAGAGGATGGCCGAAGCTGTTAGGTTCCAACATCGCGTTCATAGTTAATTTTAGTTTTATGGTTTTATCTTTATATCAAATTGTAAGTAAATGTGAACGCGCCTTATTAGTGGGAGGCCTTTTAAAAAAAACTAAAGCGCGATGCGCGGGAAAATGTGACAGCTGTCAGAACTAAAAAGGTTATTAAAAAAAAAAAGGACAGAGGACAACTAGGTAGACGACGCGGTGATCATGGTGTGATAATCTAAAGAGTTTTATGATTTATCTCATGTGAATTAGCTATAAACTACATGGATGGATATTGTGTGAAGCGGAAATGAAAATGTAAAACCAATAAATCAAGGAACCCTAAGAGAGTATTTAATTTGAACCCGAGCTGTCCCAATAGGATAGTGCGCGGGAGTGCCCGATGTGGACGGCGCCGGGTCCGTCGACACCTGTCGGTTCATCGATAGATCTGTCGACAAAGAAATATAAAGTCAGCAAATGTTAGCAATAGATGAATTGCAGATAGTTTTAATAAGAGGGGATTTCAGTTTTTTTATAATACCTAGTTCTCTATAGGAAATTTCTCAAAATTGTCTTATTTGATAAATTTTTGAGATTGAACCATGTGCAAAGTTTCACGATTTTAGAAAAAGGACGGATTATTCTCATTGGTCTAAGCTCCTTCCTATTAAAGCATGTAAGGTCATGTGGACAAGATCGTTTATTAACCTTTTAATCGCCATAGAATTTGTCATCGAGCGTGCTCGTGTCGCCGGACACGAAGTTTTGTGTTATTTGAGCGAAATGAGCCCCATTTTGTATGTCTTATATAATGAGTTAACGGCGGTAAAAAGGTTAATAAGTAGCAAACAAACCTACCTTCCAAATCTAACTTTACCTACAGCTGTATTCCGGTCTATTAGCAGTGGCGTAGCGTGAACTAATCTAGCCGTGGGCGAAGTCGCATCTGCGAGGCCCTTTTCTTTCACTGTGCCCGAAGGGGCCTCGCGCGAGGCCTCCCTTGGGGCGCGAGGCCGTGGGCGACGGCCCACTCCGCCCACGCCTAGCTACGCCACTGTCTATTAGTGAGTCTAGGTACAATGTTTGTACTAAAATAATTCCTATTAAAGTTATACCATCCCTTCATTCACAAGAAATTACAGTTTGTAAGAATAACAACACCCTGGAAGATGTCTATCCATTTATTTTCTTGTCTTGTTCCATTCACAATAATCTCGTCTTATATTAACCACCGTTCGCTAGCACGGCTCAACAACCAAAGAGACCCGTCCGCCAAGTGTTATGTAATAAAAATTCCTTCTTACATAACAACAATATATTTCTTGATCACAATATTTCGTTACAGTTTAATCTCCAATCCTCACTTCACAATCGTCCTCCCGTCACCTCTGCCCATAACCGAATGCCCGTTAACCGCCATGCCAGTTCTTTTATTCTTTCTTCAAACTACCTACTCTTTACAAAGGTCAACTATCAATAACGTTACTTTTAAACTTACTAAATTATAGATTGCCAATGATTAATCAACTCTTTATTTCATTAAATATGCTTCAAATAATTAGTAATTTTAATGAATCTTACAAGTTATTAATTCCCTTTGACGATATATCATTTCTTCATCCAAGATGATTGGAGTAGATACCTACTTATATCTTATAACATATTTGATCAAAGAACCCGATCGGCAGAAATGGAATTTAATCCAAACATAATCTTGTACAACGTGATTTTTTATAGTAACATCATTCGTGGAGATTGGTGGAGGAGAGAAGTACTTAATTGAAAAACCTGCCCTTGAGCGGACGGAGAATAAAGTAAATTAAAAAACTCTGACGTAGTAAAAGCGTTAGTATTCTTCTTGCATATTAATTAATACATTTAAATTCTTAAATAAAAAGGGATTTGCTAAAGGAAAAATATTTATAATGATTGCAAATTTGACGGTGAAAATTTTCTCCAGTTCCACTTAACGCTTAATTGAAGTGGTTTGAAAATATATTATAATATTTATGATTAATAAATAAAACTTCAGATACAGGAGAAGCTACGCAAATTTCTGAAAAAAGTTTTTCCTTACTGTAATTTTGATTACTCGCATATTTTAAAATATTATTTAAATCTACGGTTACGAAATATATTATTATTTATATTATTATTTCATTACATTTATGATTCGTGTAACTGTAAACTATAAAACTTGGAAAAAAAAGTGACCATATGGAGCGTGCCGTGCATAACCTGTAGGGCTAATACAATGTATTGATAATTTATATTTTGGAGCTTTTTTGGAGGGTTTGTGTTGGAGCGTGAATAAAAAGTTTTCGATTTACGTTCAAACTGTTCAAAGGTAGACCCTTCAACTAGATACGCGTATAGTCCCTCCGCCGTACGTGCACATCTGTCTCCCATCGTACTCACCCTCCTTCTTCTGGAAGAGGCGCATCCTCCGCCACCTCCTGACGGTGAGCTTAAGTCTCTTCATCAGCACTCAGTCGAGCAGCGCGCTGATGATCCTCCGCCGTACTGAGCACATGTCTCCCATCCCTACTCACCCTCCTTCTTCCGGAAGAGGCGCATCCTCCGCCACCTCCTGACGGCGAGCTTAAGTCTCTTCATCAGCACACAGTCGAGCAGCGCGCTGATGATCCTCCGTCGTACTGAGCACATGTCTCCCATCCCTACTCACCCTCCTTCTTCCGGAAGAGGCGCATCCTCCGCCACCTCCTGACGGCGAGCTTAAGTCTCTTCATCAGCACACAGTCGAGCAGCGCGCTGATGATCCTCCGCCGTACTGAGCACATGTCTCCCATCCCTACTCACCCTCCTTCTTCCGGAAGAGGCGCATCCTCCGCCACCTCCTGACGGCGAGCTTAAGTCTCTTCATCAGCACACAGTCGAGCAGCGCGCTGATGATCCTCCGCCGCCATACTGTGCACATCTACTGTCTCTCATCCACTATACATGTCATGTCGCCATTAACGGTTTGAGACGCATTGTAATGTAAACTTGATGAAATATCGAATCATTATTTTCATTGAGATGATAGTAAAGTGCTACAACCAGACACAGACATAAGTACCAAAAGATTAATAAGGATTATAAACAGACAATCAATTTTACTTTTTTATCGAGAGGGCGCACAAAAGTCAGCGCAAAGGCAAAATATCGTAGCAAAACGTGTAAAATACGTAAGTAGTTTCATTATTTTGCTCGTTTCTTTTTTGTCTTTCTTTAAACTCTTCAAGAACTCAGCAAAGTTCCGCTTTAAGTTTAACAAGCTTAACTTTGTAAACTACGTGCGTGTGCTTTTTGGTTTCTAATCTTACATAGAAGATACTTAGGTAGAATATAGTTTTGGAAAGATACTAAATTATTGAAAAAGTTATAGCAAAAAGTGGTGCATTGAGATGCAAGGTTTATAAGATTTATGTAATTATGTACCTATACAATAGGGGATCGTATGTGAGTTTTAGTGATGCACTGATGCATGTAAAATAATTTAGAGTCGGACCATGCTAACTCTGCATGGCATTTGCTATAAAAACTAGCTGATGATCCTCCGCCGTACTGAGCACATGTCTCCCATCCCTACTCACCCTCCTTCTTCCGGAAGAGGCGCATCCTCCGCCACCTTCTGACGGCGAGCTTAAGTCTCTTCATCAGCACACAGTCGAGCAGCGCGCTGATGATCCTCCGTCGTACTGAGCACATGTCTCCCATCCCTACTCACCCTCCTTCTTCCGGAAGAGGCGCATCCTCCGCCACCTCCTGACGGCGAGCTTAAGTCTCTTCATCAGCACACAGTCGAGCAGCGCGCTGATGATCCTCCGCCGTACTGAGCACATGTCTCCCATCCCTACTCACCCTCCTTCTTCCGGAAGAGGCGCATCCTCCGCCACCTCCTGACGGCGAGCTTAAGTCTCTTCATCAGCACACAGTCGAGCAGCGCGCTGATGATCCTCCGTCGTACTGAGCACATGTCTCCCATCCCTACTCACCCTCCTTCTTCCGGAAGAGGCGCATCCTCCGCCACCTCCTGACGGCGAGCTTAAGTCTCTTCATCAGCACACAGTCGAGCAGCGCGCTGATGATCCTCCGTCGTACTGAGCACATGTCTCCCATCCCTACTCACCCTCCTTCTTCCGGAAGAGGCGCATCCTCCGCCACCTCCTGACGGCGAGCTTAAGTCTCTTCATCAGCACACAGTCGAGCAGCGCGCTGACGACCCTCCGCCATACTGTGCACATCTGTCTCCCATCCCTACTCACCCTCCTTCTTCCGGAAGTGGCGCATCCTCCGCCACCTCCTGACGGCGAGTTTAAGTCTCTTCATCAGCACACAGTCGAGCAGTGCGCTGAAGACCCTCCGCCGCCATACTGTGCACATCTACTGTCTCTCATCCACTATACATGTCATGTCGCCATTAACGGTTTGAGACGCATTGTAATGTAAACTTGATGAAATATCGAATCATTATTTTCATTGAGATGATAGTAAAGTGCTACAACCAGACACAGACATAAGTACCAAAAGATTAATAAGGATTATAAACAGACAATCAATTTTACTTTTTTATCGAGAGGGCGCACAAAAGTCAGCGCAAAGGCAAAATATCGTAGCAAAACGTGTAAAATACGTAAGTAGTTTCATTATTTTGCTCGTTTCTTTTTTGTCTTTCTTTAAACTCTTCAAGAACTCAGCAAAGTTCCGCTTTAAGTTTAACAAGCTTAACTTTGTAAACTACGTGCGTGTGCTTTTTGGTTTCTAATCTTACATAGAAGATACTTAGGTAGAATATAGTTTTGCAAAGATACTAAATTATTGAAAAAGTTATAGCAAAAAGTGGTGCATTGAGATGCAAGGTTTATAAGATTTATGTAATTATGTACCTATACAATAGGGGATCGTATGTGAGTTTTAGTGATGCACTGATGCATGTAAAATAATTTAGAGTCGGACCATGCTAACTCTGCATGGCATTTGCTATAAAAACTATAGCAAACAAGTTTATACTTGCAATTTTGTTTATAGAATGAGTTTTCCAATAGCTCTCTTCCATACAAATAACCTGCGGCGCGATTCTGGAAATGAATTAGTGATTCACTAGATATAAAATAGTAAAGATATGTGACGTTCCACGGCAAAAGGTACCTTATGGCGGCTGGGGCTTACGCTATTATTAACGCCGCTCCAATATTCAGCCGGGGCCATTATTCATTTTCCGAATCGCGCCGCTGGTGTGGAAAATTAGTCACCAATAACATAACTAATACTTTACCTAATACGTACAAACAACCATTATTATATTACAATTAAAATTAACGTTATTGCGCGAAACGGTGCAAACACAACCCACTCTGCAAACAATTGGCATTAAAGCTATTTGCATTACAGAAAGCCTCTGCGAACGGTGGGCAAACACCATTAACTTGGCATGAGTATAAAATGACACACGGTATTGTGGTCAGTACGTTGATCCTATCGTATAAAACACACAGAAAACAAATAAAGTTACCATTTTATTTTAACGAAACCAACACGAAACGGTATGGACACCCTTTCCCCGACAACTAAATTAATGGAAGTTATGTCACGCGATGAAGTTTTTATTAAATAATAAAATCGTGAAAATTACTGTGTATTTGCATAGATAATCCAATCAATTAATCAATTGTTTATCTTTAATAGTCGAGTATGCTCAGGGCATAAAAAGGTAAACTACGGCTTTGAGTGAAGAAGAGATTTCCTTTGGCAGGATTGGTCCTTAGGATACCAAGGATGGATTTAAGAAGTGGAGCCACCGAGATACCGAGATTTTTGATGTTGACCAATTCTGCCAAAGGACGCACGCTCTTGTTCACGCAACGCCGTGCACGAACGACACGAACACCTTCTTATCTGATTTTTAATTAATAATCCATTATTCCGTTGAGCCACACACCCCCATATATCCTGATATTAATATTAACCCTAATTAAAGACAAGACAATCACTTCTTACGCCTTATAATTCTTATAAAATACAGTCCCCCGCCGCATCTGTCTGTCTGTAGGAATATTCGCGATTAACTCAAAAACTACTGAACGAGGAAGGTTTAGATGTAAGTACCTATAATTTGTTAAGGTTCTACCCGTGCGGCTGGTCGCCAGTGTACCTACCCCTTATTGCAAAAGAGATAAGGTCTACCCTACTACCTAATGGTCAGATGATATTGCTTTTCGTATGTAACATACTGATTGTGATAGCATCACAGTTTTAACCGTCTGTGTCCACAACAAAAGAGCATCGCGTGCGGCCTGTCATAATATAAAATTCACGAACCGGACCGTTGCCTCATCAAGTAAATGTGTGTAGATAATTTGAAAAACTTTTACTTAACGTACTATTAAAGAATTAAGAAAGGCTGTTTTCTTACACATATTATTTACAAAACAATTACCTATTGTAAGTACCTACTAACAGTTTTAACTTGTTGCTGATCATATGCACAATTTTAATGCTCACATTGGGGGTATCTACGGTATGTTATCTATTATTCAGCCTACGTTATCTTCGGATAACATCGATGTAAAGCTCGAATTGGGTCATGATAGGCGGATTTAAATGTCGGACCGTTCTATATTTAAATATACATACTAGCAATAAGCATTAAAGGTCAGTCAATATTTATACATCATTTTCCGTTCGTTTACGCTAAGTATGAACCGATTTGGCAGTAATGGCGGCCGGGCCATATTTGACAGACTTTTGTGTGTTTTTTTAAATTACTAAATTAAGGTAAATTCATAAATTAGAAGAAGAAGAAGAAGAAGAAATACATTTATTTAGCATCAGGTACAAGTAACACACAATACAAGTAACACAAACAACTTAGATGCTAAACAGGATCCCCACTCAGCATAATGCCACGGCAAGCCATGACGCTGATTTTCAGTGGGTACCTGACTTAAAACTAATCTACATCTAAACTAAGACTAAACGAGTGGCAACACACAATTCAGACACAGATTACAAAATACATACAATTAGGTACAATTAGGTAAAACGTCTTTTTTAACTTTCTTAACCACATATCTAACCTGTCTTATGTCTCTCTGTCGCACTTATATGGAAGACTTATATGAAAGAGTATAAACACATTACCGTTTCTTTAGCTACGGCGCAAAATATTGGCATCATGGCTAGGCCCTCAAGGCAGAAAATAAATGAATACCTAGTTGATCCACTGATCCACCCACAAGTTACATAAGCTTTCATTCTCCACAGCGATAGCGCTATCTGCCGAGTGATCATTTGAAAAAAGCACTCGGGAGCTTATTTAGTTCCAGCTTGGCGTGGCAAGTCACGTTTCGATACTTCAGTCAAGAGCTTAGACATTCCTCGGCTTGTGTTGTCATTGACAATGGCATTCTGTCTCCAAAACGTTCCGCTTGGGGCGCTGTTCAATATCCCATACAAAATTAAATGAGACTCAAGGCAAACGCGCACGTCTTGCTATCGAATGTACCTAATTTACCCTATAATTCTGAAACATGAAATTTGTTTTCACCACACCAGCTCGAAAAGGCTTACTTTGCACTTCAAAAACTGATAGCAAAGTTGCATTTTATTCACATGTGAGGCAAAGTAATCAAATGCAAATTTTGAGTTGTTTTCTTATGTTTGCTGGTAGAATTGACTTTTAAATTATGCTGGTTTGGGATGATAAATATTTAATAACATTCATTTGGATTTGATTTGGTTTGATTTTGTTTGATATTTTACATTTAATATTTGCTTCGGGTTAGTGTGGTGAAAAATTTTGTGTTTCACTCGGGGGCAAATTTTGTTTAACCCTCGTGCTTTGAAACCCTCGCAACGCTTAAGACTCTATTTTTCGAACCACTCGCTACGCTCGTGGTTCAATTTTGGAATATTTCGCTTGCTCGGGTATCAATATTAGCACGGGCGGTTAAACAACAACTTTGCCCCCTTGTAAAACAAATAACTAATATTGTATTGTATTGTTTTGTATTTGTGCGTTGTGTGTTTTGTGTGTTTGTATTTTGAAATTTTACCGTAGGTAACATTATGTGAGTTCCTAGTTTATTTAAAGACGATGGCCTACGGCGCTTTTGCAATAGGGAACATTTGCATTTCGCAAATTTGAATGCAAAGTGGTTAGTAACTCAGATTAAACGATAATAGTTATTCGTACCTTTCATAAACGCTTTACTGCTGGGCTTAAACACACAGTTTAAAAACACACTTGGACTTAGTCGCTAGATATTGTAATAACAATCACTACATAGTATAAAACAAAGTCGCTTCCCGCTGTCTGTATGTCTGCTTAGATCTTTAAAACTACGTAACGGATTTGGATGCGGTTTTTTTTTAATAGATAGAGTGATTCAAGAGGAAGGTTTATGTATAATTTGTTGACCCAAGCGAAGCCGAGGCGGGTCGCTAGTTAAAATATACTGCATATTTCCCTGACCTTTAAGATGAGGACTTCTAAACATGGCCAAAAAATTTACGTACTTACATACTTATCTCATTTTTTTCTTAAATTATAGGTAGTGCAACTATCTAATATATTTAAGAATAAATTTTAGTTGAAGTCACTGTCGGGATGGCAGAATGTAAAACGCCAATTGTAAAATATATTTTTAGAAGTAAAGTTGAAAAAGAAAGAAGCATCAAGGGAAAAATACTTCAGTCAGATATCGATTTATTCCTCACATAACCCGCTTTTCATAATCGACATTTTCAGCTTTCAATATAAGTTGGTCAGTTTGTTGATGGCACAGTGTGTCCTATCTTTATATCAAGGCTCATGGGAGTTCAATCTAAAGAATAGAAAAACGCATTAGTTTTCACGAAAGAGAATGGCATCTCATCTACCAATCCAATGGTGGGAAACTTAGGCCTTATTAATATTAGACTATTTTTCTTCACCGAAAAGATTGCGAAATATCAAATTATTCATACAAAAGATAAGAAAACTCATTGGACCGAGCCGACCTCCGGATTGAAAGTGTCATGCCTAACCAGTAGGCTAGGTACAGTCACGCTCCGTGATTGTTAAGCTATTTAGGGTTCTAGCTAAATTGGACATTCCATAGCGTAAGTATGGAACAACCAATTTAGCTAGGACCCTAAATGGCGTAATAATCCCGTGTGGTGACTGTACCAACGCTTATTCCTTTGGGAGCACCATGTGTACCACTTGCCATGATAATAACTTAGCGCGAAAAGATAAAAGATAGTTTATTCAAGTAGGCATAATTACAATGCGCTTATGAACGTCAAATAAAGCTAGGTAGACCGGCTCCAACCCTACACCTCTGCCCCGAGAAGATTTAAGTCCCTTCCTCAATTGGAGGAGGGTATCCCAATATGGGACCGGCAACAAACTCGGCGGGACACACGTTTTAAAAAAAAAATTACATCTTATAATTAACATGCATTACGAGAAAAAAAATACAATTTAAATTACTATATAATTCATGCAATTATACACATAAGGTGTAATAGAAATTTGATTAAAAAAATTACATATGTACATGGAATCATCCAAATACGTAGCTCTTTCAGAAAACATATCAAATTCTTACAAAAGGAAAAGAAAATAAAGTTATTGAAATAAATGGGAAAAGATCTTTACGATGGTTAAAGTTTTGAGCTGTATTCTCTAAAGTTTTCTTTAAAGTTTGTGTTAAAACGGTTCCCGGACATAAATCGCAGGACCCTTTGTTAAGCTGTCCGCAATGTCCGCATGTCCTGAATGCTCGGAACTTATTGAACCCCTGCCAACGTTGCCAAGGCCGGGCCACGCGTGCGTTTTATTGCAATTGATAGTTTATGAACCAGTATTAGTGTTGCACATGCATTTGATGATGCAGATGCGTAAAAATGTGGGCTATTATTCCATTTCATGTATTATTAGCGCTTCGAGGAATTGTTAGGCTTGATCCCTGCCGCTTCTTTCCCTCATCGCTCACACATTACGCGACAACATT
Organism: Cydia amplana; assembly: GCF_948474715.1. Lineage (NCBI taxonomy): Eukaryota > Metazoa > Arthropoda > Insecta > Lepidoptera > Tortricidae > Cydia > Cydia amplana. Next base: position 22,620,913 of record NC_086070.1, read on the forward strand.
TCCATCTAACTCCCCTCTATAGTGTTACAGGTGTCCATGGACGACGTACGTGCTTAGGTACATCAGTCGATACGTCTGCTCGTTTTTCTCCTATATTATAAAAAAATAAGAACCATACGAAACCAAAATAAGAATTCTTCTAAATAAATACTACTAAATACAGTAGTATAAGACACATAAGATAAAAACCGGCCAAGTGCGAGTCGGACTCGCGCACGGAGGGTTCCGCACCATCAACAAAAAATAGAGCAAAACAAGCAAAAAAACGGTCACCCATCCAAGTACTGACCCCGCCCGACGTTGCTTAACTTCGGTCAAAAATCACGTTTATTGTATGGGAGCCCCACTTAAATATTTATTTTATTCTGTTTTTAGTATTTGTTGTTATAGCGGCAACAGAAATACATCATCTGTGAAAATTTCAACTGTCTAGCTATCACGGTTCGTGAGATACAGCCTGGTGACAGACGGACGGACGGACGGACGGACGGACGGACGGACAGCGGAGTCTTAGTAATAGGGTCCTGTTTTTACCCTTTGGGTACGGAACCCTAAAAATGAAATTATTTAATTTACGAACATAACTATTTACATATACCTAATTATTAGATACAATTTGGTGTTACCTAGGTCAAAAAAATCTTTTTACATTTTTGTCGATTATTAATGAGGTCTTCGTTTTCGTTATATTTATAATACTCATTATTGTAGCACAGAACCTTAATTCATCTGTCACATTATCAACATATAACAAATAAGTCTTACAAATTATGTAGGTTCCAAGTTTGTTAGCAATTAAACCAGATGCCGCTGTGTATAAACTTTCATTTACTGCTCCTTGTTGTAGGCAGGAAGGGCTAGAATTTCCCAGTTGGGCTCAGTGAAGCCTAAGGCGGACTGAAGACGCAATAATGCAAATTGTTGAGATACTCGTACAAAGGCTTTGGCTGTGGCTTTTGCAAAAACGACTTGTATATTTATTGTACCTACCTATGTTCTATCCATGAAACGAAAATCGACATTACGTATAAGTACATGATAACTACTATTTAATAATGGGATATTTAACATATTGTGTATTTGTTTATGTGAACTGTGAACAATTCCACCCATACAACTGGTTTTGTCTGCGGAAGAAATGGTCTACATAGATAACCAGTTATCAAACTTGGTTAACTGGGTGGAACAAAAGGATATTAGGTAGTATTTTACAAAATGAATACTTAACTCTAACTAATATCTAATTCCCAAGAGCATCTCAATTGAGATGTTCAGCCCAGATTCCGCAGAAGTGGAATTAATATTTCATACTACGATAGAGGCGCAATTCGATCGAATTGGAAATTGGGTCACTATCAGAGATGTGACTTATTTGAAATACTTGTATTTAAAATGCAAATACAAAATGCAAAATACCTATTTTGTATTTTGTATTTAAATACCTTTTGAAGAAAACTATTTTGTATTTTATTTGAAATAGTTTTGGGACCTATTTTCTATTTTCAAAATACAAAATACTTTATAGTAGGTAGGTAATGTAGGTAGGAGTTACAATCTCTTCTGATGTTACAATCCTGGCAACTCTCTCATTCTTTTAACATGGAACTGTTGAATCTGTTTAGTAACGTCGCACATAAAGTGTAATCTTGAGTGTTGGGAGGGTTTCAAGGCACGAGAGGAGAACAAACTTTTCTGCCCTGGTGAAACACAATCGAGACGTTTTCATCACACTAACGAGAGGCATTATACTAGCTGTGAAACATTACAAAGTAATGCTTTTAAAAGTTGGCCGATATAAAACAATTCATACCTACATCCTACCGGTTAATATGAGCAACTAGAAATTTGCACTTTAGATATGGGATTGACTTCAAAGAATAAAGAGAGTCTTTTCAACTCGGAAATTCCGAGTAATACTTCTTAATTCAGACTAGGTATTCACTACTCAGAATACCTTTTATTGAAAAGTATTTGTATTTTAAAAAAGTATTTTGAAAATACCTATTTCGTATTTTGTATTTAAATACAAATTCAAAAACTATTTTGTATTTTGCATTTGAAATAGTATTATCAAGGAAGTATTTGTATTTTGTATTTAAATACTTTTTATAAAGTATTTTTCGCATCTCTGGTCACTATCATAAACAAAGAGAATATAATCACTAATCATAAATATGATAGACAATAATGTGACATATCCACTAACTGATATGACCTCAAGAAAGGCCGTAACTGTTCATAAAACGTATGATATTCGTTTGTAATAAGTTTTTTGACAACATTTTTATTTTTGATGCAAGTTTTTATCTCTGGCTGTACTTTTCTCTCAACAAGCCACTTACTCAAACTTATCAAGACTATAAATTACAGGTATTTATTCTAACAAACCCAAACACAATTGGGTTTAGCGTAATTTGCGCTGTTTTATCACAGGATGGCTATCTCCTGTCACAGGATCTCATCACAAAATCATGGTCTAAGAACTCCAAGAAGAAACAAAATAAGTACCTACGGCATAAGATTCAGTAACCGGAGATCATAACAATTATACTGGGATTCTTGTGGCGACGGCGATATAAGTAAATAAATAGCAGCTGGGTTGACGCTGAACAATGATTTATGCTCCAATCGCTGGTGACAAGTCTATTGATTGATAGTCGGTAGGCTTGTATTTGACTTGTACGAAAAACATGCAAGGGTCAACAGCAGTAATATTCACATTATTACTGCATAGCAGTAACAGCCCTTGAAAAACCAGTTCAATTTTGGAATTTGCTTCACGAGACTACGATATATAATTCAATGAGTTTTTCTGTGACTGTTACGGCGGCTACTCGTGATGGAGCTGGATTATGCTAAAAAGTGGACATATTTACCTGCATTATATTGTGATTTATGGTTTGAAATCAAGCCACTACCTACGATCTACGAGTCACTACGGGATTGGCACACAATGAAAGCACGCTACCTACATCGCAGCAGAGTATCTTGTCGGCTCTCCGTATACGGATACATTTTGGCAGAGTAGTTTCCATACAAATACGAGTCGCAGTGCTACTACAGGCTTTAGTGCTGACAAATAAAGGCCTTTTTATAGGCTCCCCCTCCCTGCGCTCAGCGACAAATTGCTCGGAAATGTCGGCGGCAGTCGTTTCAAACGACGTAGTAAAGTTAAGGAAATGAGAGTAATTTTCAACTAAGGCTGATTTGAAATCATTAATGATGCACTGGTGTGTGTTGACCCATTCAGTGCTAATAGAGACACATTGTCGCTTTGCCTCAAAGAAGCATTTTTGTGTATCATAACAGGAAACCCATGTAATTGGCTACGACAGTGCAGCAGTGAAGATGTTAGGTACTTTGACCAACGTGCGTTATGTCCTATTTGTACCGACGTTTCGACACAGGTTTCACTGGTCATGGTCGCGGCTAACTGATGTCCCAGCAAAATGTCAAAACAGAGATTTGTGCAACTACCCGACGAAAAGTGTATGAAAGTGTATGAAAGTGTGTGTGTGTGTGTGTGTGTGTGTACCAGTGAAACCTGTGTCGAAACGTCGGTAGGTACATAAAGGTAATTGAATAGATTTCGCGTTAGACCCGTCTATAAATGTGAGTTAATATGTGTTCAAATCGCGAAGGTTTTAAATATTATATCTGGATAAGGAAAATTCCACTGGAGTGTAATTTTGTCTTAAGAATGCATGAAATCATTGTTCTGGTTATACAGTGCAAACATTTCAAATTAGTGCTAAAGTCAAGTCAAGTCATTGAATACCATCAGCCAAAATTGGTTTCCTAGAATTTTTTGAAGTTTAACAAGTAGCGGTCGTAAAAAGTTCCATAAAATTAAGTCCAAGATAACGAGACAACCTAGACACCTTCTGTAACAACTGGCCGGAAGAAGTATGAAATCGGGAGTCGTGGAAATAAAGGCGCCTTTGCCCCCAGCAGTAGGACACTAGAATTGCCTAGATTTTTTTAGGGTTCCGTACCCAAAGGGTAAAAACGGGACCCTATTACTAAGACTCCGCTGTCCGTCCGTCCGTCCGTCCGTCCGTCTGTCACCAGGCTGTATCTCACGAACCGTGATAGCTAGACAGTTGAAATTTTCACAGATGATGTATTTTTGTTGCCGCTACAACAACAAATATTAAAAACAGAATAAAATAAAGATTTAAGTGGGGCTCCCATACAACAAACGTGATTTTTGACCGAAGTTAAAGCAACGTCGGGCGCGGTCAGTACTTGGATGGGTGACCGTTTTTTTGCTGGTTTTTTTGCTTGTTTTGCTCTATTTTTTGTTGATGGTGCGGAACCCTCCATGCGCGAGTCCGACTCGCACTTGGCCGGTTTTTTGTATCTATCTACAGATTAAACGGGCAAGATTTCAAAATTATATACCTACCTTTATTGAAGGGAGTAAAAGCGATTACCTTAAGCCAGATTTCTTGCAGATTATTTTAAACACGTCCCGAGCTTAGCAACTTATGTTGTTGACTGTAATACAGAATATTTGGCTCGTTACAAGGGCACGTACGCAATGTTGTTATCTGTACCATCCCGCCCACGCATAATGATATTATCCTGCGTTGCCCTGAATTATGTTCACAATTTTATTAAATAATTAATAATGATATAAAGTAAACTATAGCTGTTTGATCTAGGCAGACGTAGTGTTTAATTTATAGTCTCTGATATTTGTTAGATGATTTATAATTTTATACGGTTAATAGGCTGTTTGACAAAGCAACAGTTTCACCCTGGAAGCTAAAGCCAGATGTGTGCACTAGATTATTATGTTATTTTATATGTTCCAAAGTGATTGACTGATTATAGCTTTAATCCCCGCCCACCTGGGGGAGCATACCCGGTGATACACCTGCCGCGTGTGCGGACGCGGGATCCTCTCTCGCAAGACTAAAGAAAAACTTTCAAATTGTTCCATGAAAAACATAATGGCTCAACAGGGTTGCGATAGTGGATTGCCGCCTTTAGTCACAAGTGCTGGCAATATTAGTATGTAAAGTGAAAATAATGTTGACTAGAGAATATACGGCGACACGGTTCTCAACTTCGCATTTGGACTAAAATATCTCGGCTATAAGATAGACTAGAATTCCAGAGTCCAAACCACTGTTTTGTAGATCTACATCTGTGACTTTATTGTAAACTACGAGTATGTGAGGTATGCAATAAAGAGTATTATATTGTATTGTATCCTTCCTGTCTGACGCCAAAAATTGTGCATTGCTCATTTCTCGTCAGCACATTTTATTCGTGTCTAGGCATAAAATATCGCTCAGTTACCTGTCTTTACAGAGTCATCGGAAACACTTGGCAGCCTCCCCGTGGCATTTTTAATGCTGCATAAAGCACCCGTAAAGTTTTGTGGCTTATTACTATGATGATGATAATGATGAGGTTCACATCACAATGCTAAGGTTAAAATTGTTTGTTCAGCACAATTTTAAAATTCTTCGCTAGCAGCTACAAATATTTTAACCTTCAATAACAAATAAAGAACTAAATATGTACTTAAATTAGATAGATACTTAGTGGTCGATCATTCGTCGTGTCCTTGGCATAAAACTGACAAAATGGAAGACGCCGGCAATGACCTTGTGGCATAGACTAGGAATCCTCTAGACGGAGTTTAGAGCAATTATTTCATGAAACCGATGCTGCCAAAAATACGGGGGTGCGGGGGGACGAGGTGAGCGAATCCCGTGCCGTGATTGATCTGTTCAAAGACACGGAGCAATCACGGCACGGGATTCTGACACTTTGACTCGAAGATGGAGTAAAACTACCGTATATGGTGGCAGAGGGGGTAGCGTTACTATGCTCAGTCTAGAGGATGTCTTGTCTGTCCCTTGTGGATACCGTAACCGTCTACGCGTAACGCGTAGGAATGATCTCATTGTTACTTCACAACAACAAATGAAACCTTAAAGTAAAAGTCATAAACTAAAATTAAAAACTATATATAACAACTAAAATTATAAATAAACAAATTGAATGCAGATTTATTGAAGCATATGCACTTGAATTGAAATGAACAACGAAATTCTGTATGTATAAATTGTATAATGTTCATGAACACAAAATATACCTACATGTACCATTGTACCTAGTATGCAACTGCATGATAATCGTTTACGAACCTAAACTAACATTTATATAAGTATCTGAATATTATCAAAACCTCATAATTAAATTAATTATGAGCATTTTGTATGACTAGCACACTGTCGTTTTTAGTTTTTAAATGTTTAATATGTTAAGCAATACTTAGATACTATACTTACGTTATTTTAAGTAAAATGTAATCTATGGATAACTGTTATTGGCCATCTGTTATGTAAGCATTCATATGTAAAACTTTTATTTACGGCTGTTGTTGTCTAAATATCAATAAATAAAAAATTAAATAAATAGATATCGCGCGTCTCGCCCGCGCTAAAAGTTACATATATGGACAAGTGCGAACCAAATACAGGATAACTAATAACATAATTCAAATATAATTCAGATGTCAGTGAACGTTCGAATTGACCTGTATATCTCGATTCTGGCTTTAGATGAGATCAGCTATAGCTTCGTTGTATAGAGTAGGGAATTCCATTCGGGAGCTTAGGTGGATCCCCGAAATGAACCAATTGTATATATGCCCGGACCAACTATGGATTAAACTTCAACCAAGACCTATTTGACGGACAGTTTAAATATTGATACAGTTTGTATTTCTTTATGGCTTATTATTTATTGTGTTATTTATATTTTTAGTTTTGTGATAAAATAAATAAGCAGCAACGCTAGCGAGATTAATTAAAGGATACGAGTAAATGTTTAATATTATAGGTAGGTACCGGATTTCCAAAAGTATTTCAAATCTCGCTCGTCGAAGCGCAGAATTTCTTCATTTTCCCTTCTAAAAGCATATTTATTCTACGCGGAAACCTACGCTAAAGTAGAATAAAAGTGACATTTGTGAAAATAAATTTGATAAAAGCTTGTAGAAATTCGTCTGCAGTTGTGGGAGTACGGAAATACAGACCATTGTCACCCATTGTTGACCTTGTTTTGCAGACGAGCCCATATTAGATACTAATGAAAGTTCGATAACTAGTATAATATTTGCTTTGTTTGAATTCAAGCGTTAATCGGACCTTTCTATCAGAAAGATGGAAAGCCACATTTAACGGCTTTCGGCGATCTTGACCACATCGTCCGTCCACTTTGTCAGGGTTTTCTCTTTGTATCACAGGCAATATGTTTATCGATTTGATAGAATCTTTTACTGGTAGAATACAAAAGGATTATTCGCCCGAAAGGCCCAATGAGGAAAAGTCTCTATTTTTACTCAAGCCTGTTTGCGGTTGACTGTTGACGATCCAATTTGGGCAGGCAAAGGCTGTAACCTCCCACTACCTACTTACTTACTTACTTAACTAACCATAATATAAACACCCCCTTTAGATTTACCCCTGAAATTTGGCCATGTGATTCAGTCGTGATCGTCTAGTCTAGCGTTAGGACCCCTCGAAATGAACCGCAGTACCCTAAGTTCTTTAATGAATATCAGCTATATTTTGGACTCTGATTTTATTTACAATTACCTGGACATTAGGATAAATATATTATGAAATTGGAAGCACGTTTATTATGATGTTAACGAATAACTTACTAGAAAAATTTATTGAATTACAGAAATTAGTACCTAAAGTCAATAGAATTTATTAGTGTAATGCAAATGGCGTTATATTTTACTTCAAATAATATTATTTAGGTAAATGCAGCATACATGATAATACCAATATAAAAGAAATATATTTGATAAAATGAGTTTAAAAATGGGGTTGGTAAAAGCCTGCTACAATCTATTAAGCCTCCGGGATAACATATGAGTAGCACTCCTGGGGTAAGCCCATTTACACCTAGCATTTCAAGTTAATATTATTAACTATCAGCTTCTATACGAAATATGCTACCCATACGCTCGATGCAGGTTTGGGGGCTCCTAGTCCAATCAGCAAGGTCAATTGGAACTCCTACCCTACCTTTTTAGCCAGACGGGCTATGACCAACACTTCGGAACCTATGCGTGCCTAGATGACTATGAAGAGAAGTGTCAAAGTATCCATCAGTCATCAAAATTATTTATCTTTTTTATTTCAAAAGCTAGGGATGCGAATCCCATTTCCATTCCCCAGAACTAAAATATAAACTGTATTTCTAGTCTTTTAGAAGTATAAACGAAGTACTAAGTTTATTTGTTAAAAATATACTATATTTTATGAGATTGGAATATCAAGATGAGACCGGTGTGAAGTTAGCAGCCCAAAGTTAGCTGACCATGATAACCCGACCAAATTAAATCGTCTTGATAAAAATTGAAAATAATTAACGAAAACGATGTTTCTTAACAAAAATAAGTACTACATAAGTAACACAAATAATAAATCTATCAAATCTGACCCAACAGAGACCAAATAAACTTAAAATTTAAAGAAATGTATTTAGGCTGCTAACTTCACAAATGAATTATTAGTGTGAAATTATCGAGATCACACTAACATACTAAAATTATTAGAAGCGGCATCAGATGTGCTATCGTCTTGCCAACTAACGTTAAAATTGAAAGAACCAGGCTACCTCAAATCTGGGTCGGAAAGATATCTGCCTAAGCCCATACTAGGTTTTGCTCAGATTTATACCAGAAGTTGTAGAGATCACACATTCTTACTAGTATTTTTAGAAGCGGCATTAGATGTGCTATCATCTTGCCAACTAACGTTGAAATTGAAAGAACCAGGCTACCTCAAATCTGGGTCGGAAAGATATCTGCCTAAGCCCATACTAGGTTTTGCTCAGATTTATACCAGAAGTTATAGAGATCACACATTCTTACTAGTATTTTTAGAAGCGGCATTAGATGTGATAACATCTTGCCAACTAACGTTGAAATTGAAAGAACCAGGCTACCTCAAATCTGGGTCGGAAAGATATCTGCCTAAGCCCATACTAGGTTTTGCTCAGATTTATAACAGAAGTTGTAGAGATCACACATTCTTACTAGTATTTTTAGAAGCGGCATTAGATGTGCTATCATCTTGCCAACTAACGTTGAAATTGAAAGAACCAGGCTACCTCAAATCTGGGTCGGAAAGATATCTGCCTAAGCCCATACTAGGTTTTGCTCAGATTTATACCAGAAGTTGTAGAGATCACACATTCTTACTAGTATTTTTAGAAGCGGCATTAGATGTGCTATTATCTTGCCAACTAACGTTGAAATTGAAAGAACCAGGCTACCTCAAATCTAGGTTCCAAAGATATCAGCCTAAGACAATACTAGGTTTTTTCAGATTTATACCAGAAGTTGTAGAGATCACACATTCTTACTAGTATTTTTAGAAGAGGCATTAGATGTGCTATTATCTTGCCAACTAACGTTGAAATTGAAAGAACCAGGCTACCTCAAATCTGGGTCTGAAAGAAATCTGCCTAAGCCCATACTAGGTTTTGCTCAGATTTATACCAGAATTTGTAGAGATCACACATTCTTACTAGTATTTTTAGAAGCGGCATTAGATGTGCTATCATCTTGCCAACTAACGTTGAAATTGAAAGAACCAGGCTACCTCAAATCTGGGTCGGAAAGATATCTGCCTAAGCCCATACTAGGTTTTGCTCAGATTTATACCAGAAGTTATAGAGATCACACATTCTTACTAGTATTTTTAGAAGCGGCATTAGATGTGCTATCATCTTGCCAACTAACGTTGAAATTGAAAGAACCAGGCTACCTCAAATCTGGGTCGGAAAGATATCTGCCTAAGCCCATACTAGGTTTTGCTCAGATTTATAACAGAAGTTGTAGAGATCACACATTCTTACTAGTATTTTTAGAAGCGGCATTAGATGTGCTATCATCTTGCCAACTAACGTTGAAATTGAAAGAACCAGGCTACCTCAAATCTGGGTCGGAAAAATATCTGCCTAAGCCCATACTAGGTTTTGCTCAGATTTATAACAGAAGTTGTAGAGATCACACATTCTTACTAGTATTTTTAGAAGCGGCATTAGATGTGCTATCATCTTGCCAACTAACGTTGAAATTGAAAGAACCAGGCTACCTCAAATCTGGGTCGGAAAGATATCTGCCTAAGCCCATACTAGGTTTTGCTAAGATTTATACCAGAAGTTGTAGAGATCACACATTCTTACTAGTATTTTTAGAAGCGGCATTATATGTGCTATTATCTTGCCAACTAACGTTGAAATTGAAAAAACCAGGCTACCTCAAATCTAGGTTCCAAAGATATCAGCCTAAGACAATACTAGGATTTTTCAGATTTATACCAGAAGTTGTAGAGATCACACATTCTTACTAGTATGTTTAGAAGCTGCGGCATTAGATGTGCTATCAAATATGATGTGCTTGCAAAATAACGTTGAAATTGAAAGAACCAGGCTACCTCAAATCTGGGTCCGAAAGATATCTGCCTAAGCCCATACTAGATTTTGCTCAGATTTATACCAGAAGTTGTAGAAGATCACACATTCTTACTAGTATTTTTAGAAGCGGCATTAGATGTGCTATCATCTTGCCAACTAATGTTGAAATTGAAAGAACCAGGCTACCTCAAATCTGGGTCGGAAAGATATCTGCCTAAGCCCATACTAGGTTTTGCTCAGATTTATCATTTGCTAAAATTATTAGAAGCGGCATCAGATGTGCTATCGTCTTGCCACCTAACGTTGAAATTGAAAGAACCAGGCTACCTCAAATCTAGGTTCAAAAGAAATCAGCCTAAGCTAATACTAGGTTTCTTCAGATTTATACCAGAAGTTGTAGAGATCACACATTCTTACTAGAATTTTTAGAAGCGGCATTAGATGTGCTATCATCTTGCTGAATAACGTTGAAATTGAAAGAACCAGGCTACCTCAAATCTAGATTCCAAAGATATCAGCCTAAGCCCATACTAGGTTTTGCTCAGTTTTATACCAGAAGTTGTAGAGATCACACATTCTTACTAGTATTTTTAGAAGCGGCATTAGATGTGCTATTATCTTGCCAACTAACGTTGAAATTGAAAGAACCAGGCTACCTCAAATCTAGGTTCCAAAGATATCAGCCTAAGACAATACTAGGTTTTTTCAGATTTATACCAGAAGTTGTAGAGATCACACATTCTTACTAGTATTTTTAGAAGAGGCATTAGATGTGCTATTATCATGCCAACTAACGTTGAAATTGAAAGAACCAGGCTACCTCAAATCTGGGTCTGAAAGAAATCTGCCTAAGCCGATACTAGGTTTTGCTCAGATATATACCAGAAGTTGTAGAGATCACACATTCTTACTAGTATTTTTAGAAGCGCCATAAGACATGATATCATCTTGCCAACTAATGTTGAAATTGAAAGAACCAGGCTACCTCAAATCTGGGTCTGAAAGATATCTGCCTAAGCCCATACTAGGTTTTGCTCAGATTTATACCAGAACTTGTAGAGATCACACATTCTTACTAGTATCTTTAGAAGCGGCATTAGATGTGCTATTATCTTGCCAACTAACGTTGAAATTGAAAGAACCAGGCTACCTCAAATCTGGGTCGGAAAGATATCTGCCTAAGCCCATACTAGGTTTTGCTCAGATTTATACCAGAAGTTGTAGAGATCACACCTTCTTACTAGTATTTTTAGAAGCGGCATTAGATTTGCTATCATCTTACCAAATAACGTTGAAATTAAAAGAACCAGGCTACCTCAAATCTAGGTTCCAAAGATATCAGCCTAAGCCCATACTAGGTTTTGCTCAGTTTTATACCAGAAGTTGTAGAGATCACACATTCTTACAAGTATTTTTAGAAGCGGCATTAGATGTGCTATCATCTTGCAAAATAACGTTGAAATTGAAAGAACCAGGCTACCTCAAATCTGGGTCTGAAAGATATCTGCCTAAGCCCATACTAGATTTTGCTCAGATTTATACAAGAAGTTGTAGAGATCACACATTCTTACTAGTATTTTTAGAAGCGGCATTAGATTTGCTATCATCTTGCCAACTAACGTCGAAATTGAAAGAACCAGGCTACCTCAAATCTGGGTCTGAAAGAAATCTGCCTAAGCCCATACTAGGTTTTGCTCAGATTTATACCAGAATTTGTAGAGATCACACATTCTTACTAGTATTTTTAGAAGCGGCATTAGATGTGCTATCATCTTGGCAACTAACGTTGAAATTGAAAGAACCAGGCTACCTCAAATCTGGGTCGGAAAGATATCTGCCTAAGCCCATACTAGGTTTTGCTCAGATTTATACCAGAAGTTATAGAGATCACACATTCTTACTAGTATTTTTAGAAGCGGCATTAGATGTGCTATCATCTTGCCAACTAACGTTGAAATTGAAAGAACCAGGCTACCTCAAATCTGGGTCGGAAAGATATCTGCCTAAGCCCATACTAGGTTTTGCTCAGATTTATAACAGAAGTTGTAGAGATCACACATTCTTACTAGTATTTTTAGAAGCGGCATTAGATGTGCTATCATCTTGCCAACTAACGTTGAAATTGAAAGAACCAGGCTACCTCAAATCTGGGTCGGAAAAATATCTGCCTAAGCCCATACTAGGTTTTGCTCAGATTTATAACAGAAGTTGTAGAGATCACACATTCTTACTAGTATTTTTAGAAGCGGCATTAGATGTGCTATCATCTTGCCAACTAACGTTGAAATTGAAAGAACCAGGCTACCTCAAATCTGGGTCGGAAAGATATCTGCCTAAGCCCATACTAGGTTTTGCTAAGATTTATACCAGAAGTTGTAGAGATCACACATTCTTACTAGTATTTTTAGAAGCGGCATTATATGTGCTATTATCTTGCCAACTAACGTTGAAATTGAAAGAACCAGGCTACCTCAAATCTAGGTTCCAAAGATATCAGCCTAAGACAATACTAGGATTTTTCAGATTTATACCAGAAGTTGTAGAGATCACACATTCTTACTAGTATGTTTAGAAGCTGCGGCATTAGATGTGCTATCAAATATGATGTGCTTGCAAAATAACGTTGAAATTGAAAGAACCAGGCTACCTCAAATCTGGGTCCGAAAGATATCTGCCTAAGCCCATACTAGATTTTGCTCAGATTTATACCAGAAGTTGTAGAGATCACACATTCTTACTAGTATTTTTAGAAGCGGCATTAGATGTGCTATCATCTTGCCAACTAATGTTGAAATTGAAAGAACCAGGCTACCTCAAATCTGGGTCGGAAAGATATCTGCCTAAGCCCATACTAGGTTTTGCTCAGATTTATCATTTGCTAAAATTATTAGAAGCGGCATCAGATGTGCTATCGTCTTGCCACCTAACGTTGAAATTGAAAGAACCAGGCTACCTCAAATCTAGGTTCAAAAGAAATCAGCCTAAGCTAATACTAGGTTTCTTCAGATTTATACCAGAAGTTGTAGAGATCACACATTCTTACTAGAATTTTTAGAAGCGGCATTAGATGTGCTATCATCTTGCTGAATAACGTTGAAATTGAAAGTACCAGGCTACCTCAAATCTAGATTCCAAAGATATCAGCCTAAGCCCATACTAGGTTTTGCTCAGTTTTATACCAGAAGTTGTAGAGATCACACATTCTTACTAGTATTTTTAGAAGCGGCATTAGATGTGCTATTATCTTGCCAACTAACGTTGAAATTGAAAGAACCAGGCTACCTCAAATCTAGGTTCCAAAGATATCAGCCTAAGACAATACTAGGTTTTTTCAGATTTATACCAGAAGTTGTAGAGATCACACATTCTTACTAGTATTTTTAGAAGAGGCATTAGATGTGCTATTATCATGCCAACTAACGTTGAAATTGAAAGAACCAGGCTACCTCAAATCTGGGTCTGAAAGAAATCTGCCTAAGCCGATACTAGGTTTTGCTCAGATATATACCAGAAGTTGTAGAGATCACACATTCTTACTAGTATTTTTAGAAGCGCCATAAGACATGATATCATCTTGCCAACTAATGTTGAAATTGAAAGAACCAGGCTACCTCAAATCTGGGTCTGAAAGATATCTGCCTAAGCCCATACTAGGTTTTGCTCAGATTTATACCAGAAGTTGTAGAGATCACACATTCTTACTAGTATCTTTAGAAGCGGCATTAGATGTGCTATTATCTTGCCAACTAACATTGAAATTGAAAGAACCAGGCTACCTCAAATCTGGGTCGGAAAGATATCTGCCTAAGCCCATACTAGGTTTTGCTCAGATTTATACCAGAAGTTGTAGAGATCACACCTTCTTACTAGTATTTTTAGAAGCGGCATTAGATTTGCTATCATCTTACCAAATAACGTTGAAATTAAAAGAACCAGGCTACCTCAAATCTAGGTTCCAAAGATATCAGCCTAAGCCCATACTAGGTTTTGCTCAGTTTTATACCAGAAGTTGTAGAGATCACACATTCTTACAAGTATTTTTAGAAGCGGCATTAGATGTGCTATCATCTTGCAAAATAACGTTGAAATTGAAAGAACCAGGCTACCTCAAATCTGGGTCTGAACGATATCTGCCTAAGCCCATACTAGATTTTGCTCAGATTTATACAAGAAGTTGTAGAGATCACACATTCTTACTAGTATTTTTAGAAGCGGCATTAGATTTGCTATCATCTTGCCAACTAACGTCGAAATTGAAAGAACCAGGCTACCTCAAATCTGGGTCTGAAAGATATCTGCCTAAGTCCATACTAGGTTTTGCTCAGATTTATACCAGAAGTTGTAGAGATCACACATTCTTACTAGTATTTTTAGAAGAGGCATTAAATGTGATATTATCATGCCAACTAACGTTGAAATTGAAAGAACCAGGCTACCTCAAATCTGGGTCTGAAAGAAATCTGCCTAAGCCGATACTAGGTTTTGCTCAGATATATACCAGAAGTTGTAGAGATCGCACATTCTTACTAGTATTTTTAGAAGCGCCATAAGACATGATATCATCTTGCCAACTAATGTTGAAATTGAAAGAACCAGGCTACCTCAAATCTGGGTCTGAAAGATATCTGCCTAAGCCCATACTAGGTTTTGCTCAGATTTATACCAGAAGTTGTAGAGATCACACATTCTTACTAGTATCTTTAGAAGCGGCATTAGATGTGCTATTATCTTGCCAACTAACGTTGAAATTGAAAGAACCAGGCTACCTCAAATCTGGGTCGGAAAGATATCTGCCTAAGCCCATACTAGGTTTTGCTCAGATTTATACCAGAAGTTGTAGAGATCACACCTTCTTACTAGTATTTTTAGAAGCGGCATTAGATTTGCTATCATCTTACCAAATAACGTTGAAATTAAAAGAACCAGGCTACCTCAAATCTAGGTTCCAAAGATATCAGCCTAAGCCCATACTAGGTTTTGCTCAGTTTTATACCAGAAGTTGTAAAGATCACACATTCTTACAAGTATTTTTAGAAGCGGCATTAGATGTGCTATCATCTTGCAAAATAACGTTGAAATTGAAAGAACCAGGCTACCTCAAATCTGGGTCTGAAAGATATCTGCCTAAGCCCATACTAGATTTTGCTCAGATTTATACAAGAAGTTGTAGAGATCACACATTCTTACTAGTATTTTTAGAAGCGGCATTAGATTTGCTATCATCTTGCCAACTAACGTCGAAATTGAAAGAACCAGGCTACCTCAAATCTGGGTCTGAAAGAAATCTGCCTAAGCCCATACTAGGTTTTGCTCAGATTTATACCAGAATTTGTAGAGATCACACATTCTTACTAGTATTTTTAGAAGCGGCATTAGATGTGCTATCATCTTGCCAACTAACGTTGAAATTGAAAGAACCAGGCTACCTCAAATCTGGGTCGGAAAGATATCTGCCTAAGCCCATACTAGGTTTTGCTCAGATTTATACCAGAAGTTATAGAGATCACACATTCTTACTAGTATTTTTAGAAGCGGCATTAGATGTGCTATCATCTTGCCAACTAACGTTGAAATTGAAAGAACCAGGCTACCTCAAATCTGGGTCGGAAAGATATCTGCCTAAGCCCATACTAGGTTTTGCTCAGATTTATAACAGAAGTTGTAGAGATCACACATTCTTACTAGTATTTTTAGAAGCGGCATTAGATGTGCTATCATCTTGCCAACTAACGTTGAAATTGAAAGAACCAGGCTACCTCAAATCTGGGTCGGAAAAATATCTGCCTAAGCCCATACTAGGTTTTGCTCAGATTTATAACAGAAGTTGTAGAGATCACACATTCTTACTAGTATTTTTAGAAGCGGCATTAGATGTGCTATCATCTTGCCAACTAACGTTGAAATTGAAAGAACCAGGCTACCTCAAATCTGGGTCGGAAAGATATCTGCCTAAGCCCATACTAGGTTTTGCTAAGATTTATACCAGAAGTTGTAGAGATCACACATTCTTACTAGTATTTTTAGAAGCGGCATTATATGTGCTATTATCTTGCCAACTAACGTTGAAATTGAAAGAACCAGGCTACCTCAAATCTAGGTTCCAAAGATATCAGCCTAAGACAATACTAGGATTTTTCAGATTTATACCAGAAGTTGTAGAGATCACACATTCTTACTAGTATTTTTAGAAGCGGCATTAGATGTGCTATTATCTTGCCAACTAACGTTGAAATTGAAAGAACCAGGCTACCTCAAATCTAGGTTCCAAAGATATCAGCCTAAGACAATACTAGGTTTTTTCAGATTTATACCAGAAGTTGTAGAGATCACACATTCTTACTAGTATTTTTAGAAGAGGCATTAGATGTGCTATTATCATGCCAACTAACGTTGAAATTGAAAGAACCAGGCTACCTCAAATCTGGGTCTGAAAGAAATCTGCCTAAGCCGATACTAGGTTTTGCTCAGATTTATACCAGAAGTTGTAGAGATCACACATTCTTACTAGTATCTTTAGAAGCGGCATTAGATGTGCTATTATCTTGCCAACTAACGTTGAAATTGAAAGAACCAGGCTACCTCAAATCTGGGTCGGAAAGATATCTGCCTAAGCCCATACTAGGTTTTGCTCAGATTTATCATTTGCTAAAATTATTAGAAGCGGCATCAGATGTGCTATCGTCTTGCCACCTAACGTTGAAATTGAAAGAACCAGGCTACCTCAAATCTAGGTTCAAAAGAAATCAGCCTAAGCTAATACTAGGTTTCTTCAGATTTATACCAGAAGTTGTAGAGATCACACATTCTTACTAGAATTTTTAGAAGCGGCATTAGATGTGCTATCATCTTGCTGAATAACGTTGAAATTGAAAGTACCAGGCTACCTCAAATCTAGATTCCAAAGATATCAGCCTAAGCCCATACTAGGTTTTGCTCAGTTTTATACCAGAAGTTGTAGAGATCACACATTCTTACTAGTATTTTTAGAAGCGGCATTAGATGTGCTATTATCTTGCCAACTAACGTTGAAATTGAAAGAACCAGGCTACCTCAAATCTAGGTTCCAAAGATATCAGCCTAAGACAATACTAGGTTTTTTCAGATTTATACCAGAAGTTGTAGAGATCACACATTCTTACTAGTATTTTTAGAAGAGGCATTAGATGTGCTATTATCATGCCAACTAACGTTGAAATTGAAAGAACCAGGCTACCTCAAATCTGGGTCTGAAAGAAATCTGCCTAAGCCGATACTAGGTTTTGCTCAGATATATACCAGAAGTTGTAGAGATCACACATTCTTACTAGTATTTTTAGAAGCGCCATAAGACATGATATCATCTTGCCAACTAATGTTGAAATTGAAAGAACCAGGCTACCTCAAATCTGGGTCTGAAAGATATCTGCCTAAGCCCATACTAGGTTTTGCTCAGATTTATACCAGAAGTTGTAGAGATCACACATTCTTACTAGTATCTTTAGAAGCGGCATTAGATGTGCTATTATCTTGCCAACTAACATTGAAATTGAAAGAACCAGGCTACCTCAAATCTGGGTCGGAAAGATATCTGCCTAAGCCCATACTAGGTTTTGCTCAGATTTATACCAGAAGTTGTAGAGATCACACCTTCTTACTAGTATTTTTAGAAGCGGCATTAGATTTGCTATCATCTTACCAAATAACGTTGAAATTAAAAGAACCAGGCTACCTCAAATCTAGGTTCCAAAGATATCAGCCTAAGCCCATACTAGGTTTTGCTCAGTTTTATACCAGAAGTTGTAGAGATCACACATTCTTACAAGTATTTTTAGAAGCGGCATTAGATGTGCTATCATCTTGCAAAATAACGTTGAAATTGAAAGAACCAGGCTACCTCAAATCTGGGTCTGAACGATATCTGCCTAAGCCCATACTAGATTTTGCTCAGATTTATACAAGAAGTTGTAGAGATCACACATTCTTACTAGTATTTTTAGAAGCGGCATTAGATTTGCTATCATCTTGCCAACTAACGTCGAAATTGAAAGAACCAGGCTACCTCAAATCTGGGTCTGAAAGATATCTGCCTAAGTCCATACTAGGTTTTGCTCAGATTTATACCAGAAGTTGTAGAGATCACACATTCTTACTAGTATTTTTAGAAGAGGCATTAAATGTGATATTATCATGCCAACTAACGTTGAAATTGAAAGAACCAGGCTACCTCAAATCTGGGTCTGAAAGAAATCTGCCTAAGCCGATACTAGGTTTTGCTCAGATATATACCAGAAGTTGTAGAGATCGCACATTCTTACTAGTATTTTTAGAAGCGCCATAAGACATGATATGATCTTGCCAACTAATGTTGAAATTGAAAGAACCAGGCTACCTCAAATCTGGGTCTGAAAGAAATCTGCCTAAGCCGATACTAGGTTTTGCTCAGATATATACCAGAAGTTGTAGAGATCACACATTCTTACTAGTATTTTTAGAAGCGCCATAAGACATGATATCATCTTGCCAACTAACGTTGAAATTGAAAGAACCAGGCTACCTCAAATCTGGGTCTGAAAGATATCTGCCTAAGCCCATACTAGGTTTTGCTCAGATTTATACCAGAAGTTGTAGAGATCACACATTCTTACTAGTATCTTTAGAAGCGGCATTAGATGTGCTATTATCTTGCCAACTAACGTTGAAATTGAAAGAACCAGGCTACCTCAAATCTGGGTTGGAAAGATATCTGCCTAAGCCCATACTAGGTTTTGCTCAGATTTATACCAGAAGTTGTAGAGATCACACATTCTTACTAGTATTTTTAGAAGCGGCATTAGATTTGCTATCATCTTGCGAAATAACGTTGAAATTGAAAGAACCAGGCTACCTCAAATCTAGGTTCCAAAGATATCAGCCTAAGCCCATACTAGGTTTTGCTCAGTTTTATACCAGAAGTTGTAGAGATCACACATTCTTACAAGTAGTTTTAGAAGCGGCATTAGATGTGCTATCATCTTGCAAAATAACGTTGAAATTGAAAGAACCAGGCTACCTCAAATTTGGGTCTGAAAGATATCTGCCTAAGCCCATACTAGATTTTGCTCAGATTTATACAAGAAGTTGTAGAGATCACACATTCTTACTAGAATTTTTAGAAGCGGCATTAGATTTGCTATCATCTTGCCAACTAACGTCGAAATTGAAAGAACCAGGCTACCTCAAATCTGGGTCTGAAAGATATCTGCCTAAGTCCATACTAGGTTTTGCTCAGATTTATACCAGAAGTTGTAGAGATCACACATTCTTTCTAGTATTTTTAAAAGCGGCATTAGATGTGCTATCATCTTACCAACGGTGCCCTATTGATATTCCGAGAAAAATTACGCCGATTTTTGTTTCGCCGACAACGATTCGCCGACGGGTTGTTTGGCAGAGTAACGATTGGCCGAATCTCATTACGCATAATAGTCGTTTGCGAGAGTAGTCAATAAGCCGAACATTGATACGCATATTTACTATTCGTAGAATAATCATTTAGTAACTGTCATAATTACCCGAGAAATCATTGGTCGAAACACAATAGGTCGAATGTTCATTTGGCATATTATTGACAAGCAGAACTTAGAATATTCTTACCCCCGGAGTTACACACAATGTTTTTCATCACACTTGCGAAGAAAGAACTAAATTTTAATCGAAATAATTATAAACTAAGGTGAGAGTTCAAATATTTTGATGAAGTGTACCTGATGATGATGATTGTTTTGATGATAATGATGATGATTTACTTTAAGTAATATGTTCAGCGATTACTCCGGCACCCATGGTCCGATTTGAGTAAGTTACCTTCGAGGTATTCCCATAATAATTTTCTTCTTTAATCTTTATTCTGAGGAATTGACGGAACTTATAAATTTTTAAAGGCATTTGTATCATGATTTGGATATTTTCTAAAGTAACTCAAGCATTTCCTCCCGAAATCCACCAATTTGATGTAGTGCAATTGTAGCCTCACTACATATTCACTAATTTCTTCGTAACTTACTTTATATACATATGTATACCTACTTAACGCATTTAATTAAAAAATGATATCTTTTGTTGCGAAAATAAAATTATATGTATAATGTGAAACGTTATTCGACTAAACATTGCTTAAACGAAACAGTTACTCTGCCAAATGGAAATCGTCCGATAATAGTTCAGCTAATTTACACAGAAGCGAACTGAACTGTATGTGAACCAAGAGTTTGCGTAACGTTAGTCGACCAAAAGTTACATTTACAAATAAATGACTCTGAGAAACGATGTTCGGCGAATCGTTGTCGGCGAATCGATAATCTGCTAAAAGTTTCTCGGAGAATCATTAGGTACCCCTTACCAACTAACGTTGAAATTGAAAGAACCAGGCTACCTCAAATCTGGGTCTGAAAGATATCTGCCTAAGCCCATACTAGGTTTTGCTCAGATTTATACCAGAAGTTGTAGAGATCACACATTCTTACTAGTATTTTTAGAAGCACCATAAAACATGCTATCATCATTCCAAGTAACGTTGAAATTGAAAGAACCAGGCTACCTCAAATCTAGGTCTGAAAGATATCAGCCTAAGCCCATACTAAGTTTTGCTCAGATTTATACCAGAAGTTGTAGAGATCACACATTCTTACTAGTAGATTTAGAAGAGGCATTAGATGTGCTATTATCTTGCCAACTAACGTTGAAATTGAAAGAACCAGGCTACCTCAAATCTGGGTCTGAAAGAAATCTGCCTAAGTCCATACTAGGTTTTGCTCAGATTTATACCAGAAGTTGTAGAGATCACACATTCTTTCTAGTATTTTTAAAAGCGGCATTAGATGTGCTATCATCTTACCAACTAACGTTGAAATTGAAAGAACCAGGCTACCTCAAATCTGGGTCTGAAAGATATCTGCCTAAGCCCATACTAGGTTTTGCTCAGTTTTATACCAGAAGTTGTAGAGATCACACATTCTTACTAGTATTTTTAGAAGTGGCATTAGATGTGCTATCATCTTGCTAAATAACGTGTAAATTGAAAGAACCGGGCTACCTCAAATCTGGGTCTGAAAGATATCTGCCTAAGCCCATACTAGGTTTTGCTCAGATTTATACCAGAAGTTGTAGAGATCACACATTCTTACTAGTATCTTTAGAAGCGGCATTAGATGTGCTATTATCTTGCCAACTAACGTTGAAATTGAAAGAACCAGGCTACCTCAAATCTGGGTCTGAAAGATATCTGCCTAAGCCCATACTAGGTTTTGCTCAGATTTATACCAGAAGTTGTAGAGATCACACATTCTTACTAGTATTTTTAGAAGCGGCATTAGATGTGCTATCATCTTGCTAAATAACGTTAAAATTGAAAGAACCGGGCTACATCAAATCTGGGTCTGAAAGATATCTGCCTAAGCCCATACTAGGTTTTGCTCAGATTTATACCAGAAGTTGTAGATATCACACATTCTTACTAGTATTTTTAGAAGCGGCATTAGATTTGCTATCATCTTGCCAAATAACGTTGAAATTGAAAGAACCAGGTTACCTCAAATCTAGATTCCAAAGATATCAGCCTAAGCCCATACTAGGTTTTGCTCAGTTTTATACCAGAAGTTGTAGAGATCACACATTCTTACTAGTATTTTTAGAAGTGGCATTAGATGTGCTATGTGGGTCTGAAAGATATCTGCCTAAGCCCATACTAGGTTTTGCTCAGATTTATACCAGAAGTTGTAGAGATCACACATTCTTACTAGTATCTTTAGAAGCGGCATTAGATGTGCTATTATCTTGCCAACTAACGTTGAAATTGAAAGAACCAGGCTACCTGAAATCTGGGTCGGAAAGATATCTGCCTAAGCCCATACTAGGTTTTGCTCAGATTTATACCAGAAGTTGTAGAGATCACACATTCTTACTAGTATTTTTAGAAGCGGCATTAGATTTGCTATCATCTTGCCAAATAACGTTGAAATTGAAAGAACCAGGCTACCTCAAATCTAGGTTCCAAATATATCAGCCTAAGCCCATACTAGGTTTTGCTCAGTTTTATACCAGAAGTTGTAGAGATCACACATTCTTACAAGTATTTTTAGAAGCGGCATTAGATGTGCTATCATCTTGCAAAATAACGTTGAAAATTGAAAGAACCAGGCTACCTCAAATCTGGGTCTGAAAGATATCTGCCTAAGCCCATACTAGATTTTGCTCAGATTTATACAAGAAGTTGTAGAGATCACACATTCTTACTAGTATTTTTAGAAGCGGCATTAGATTTGCTATCATCTTGCCAACTAACGTCGAAATTGAAAGAACCAGGCTACCTCAAATCTGGGTCTGAAAGATATCTGCCTAAGTCCATACTAGGTTTTGCTCAGATTTATACCAGAAGTTGTAGAGATCACACATTCTTTCTAGTATTTTTAAAAGCGGCATTAGATGTGCTATCATCTTACTAACTAACGTTGAAATTGAAAGAACCAGGCTACCTCAAATCTGGGTCTGAAAGATATCTGCCTAAGCCCATACTAGGTTTTGCTCAGATTTATACCAGAAGTTGTAGAGATCACACATTCTTACTAGTATTTTTAGAAGCACCATAAAACATGCTATCATCATGCCAAGTAATGTTGAAATTGAAAGAACCGGGCTACCTTAAATCTAGGTCTGAAAGTTATCAGCCTAAGCCCATACTAGGTTTTGCTCAGATTTATACCAGAAGTTGTAGAGATGACACATTCTTGTTAGTATTTTTAGAAGCGGCATTAGATGTGTAATGTTGTGTAAACGTATTTTTATAAATAAAAATGTGCTATTATCTTGCCAACTAACGTTGAAATTGAAAGAACCAGGCTACCTCAAATCTGGGTCTGAATGATATCAAGCCCAAACTAGATTTTGCTCAGATTTATACCAGAAGTTGTAGAGATCACACATTCTTACTAGTATTTTTAGAAGCGGCATTAGATGTGCTATTATCTTGCCAACTAACGTTGGAATTGAAAGAACCAGGCTACCTCAAATCTGGGTCTGAAAGATATCTGCCTAAGCCCATACTAGGTTTTGCTCAGTTTTATACCAGAAGTTGTAGAGATCACACATTCTTACTAGTATTTTTAGAAGTGACATTAGATGTGCTATCATCTTGCTAAATAACGTGTAAATTGAAAGAACCGGGCTACCTCAAATCTGGGTCTGAAAGATATCTGCCTAAGCCCATACTAGGTTTTGCTCAGATTTATACCAGAAGTTGTAGAGATCACACATTCTTACTAGTATCTTTAGAAGCGGCATTAGATGTGCTATTATCTTGCCAACTAACGTTGAAATTGAAAGAACCAGGCTACCTAAAATCTGGGTCGGAAAGATATCTGCCTAAGCCCATACTAGGTTTTGCTCAGATTTATACCAGAAGTTGTAGAGATCACACATTCTTACTAGTATTTTTAGAAGCGGCATTAGATTTGCTATCATCTTGCCAAATAACGTTGAAATTGAAAGAACCAGGCTACCTCAAATCTAGGTTCCAAATATATCAGCCTAAGCCCATACTAGGTTTTGCTCAGTTTTATACCAGAAGTTGTAGAGATCACACATTCTTACAAGTATTTTTAGAAGAGGCATTAGATGTGCTATCATCTTGCAAAATAACGTTGAAAATTGAAAGAACCAGGCTACCTCAAATCTGGGTCTGAAAGATATCTGCCTAAGCCCATACTAGATTTTGCTCAGATTTATACAAGAAGTTGTAGAGATCACACATTCTTACTAGTATTTTTAGAAGCGGCATTTGATTTGCTATCATCTTGCCAACTAACGTCGAAATTGAAAGAACCAGGCTACCTCAAATCTGGGTCTGAAAGATATCTGCCTAAGTCCATACTAGGTTTTGCTCAGATTTATACCAGAAGTTGTAGAGATCACACATTCTTTCTAGTATTTTTAAAAGCGGCATTAGATGTGCTATCATCTTACTAACTAACGTTGAAATTGAAAGAACCAGGCTACCTCAAATCTGGGTCTGAAAGATATCTGCCTAAGCCCATACTAGGTTTTGCTCAGATTTATACCAGAAGTTGTAGAGATCACACATTCTTACTAGTATTTTTAGAAGCACCATAAAACATGCTATCATCATGCCTAGTAATGTTGAAATTGAAAGAACCGGGCTACCTTAAATCTAGGTCTGAAAGTTATCAGCCTAAGCCCATACTAGGTTTTGCTCAGATTTATACCAGAAGTTGTAGAGATCACACATTCTTGTTAGTATTTTTAGAAGCGGCATTAGATGTGTAATGTTGTGTAAACGTATTTATAAATAAAAATGTGCTATTATCTTGCCAACTAACGTTGAAATTGAAAGAACCAGGCTACCTCAAATCTGGGTCTGAAAGATATCTGCCTAAGCCCAAACTAGATTTTGCTCAGATTTATACCAGAAGTTGTAGAGATCACACATTCTTACTAGTATTTTTAGAAGCGGCATTAGATGTGCTATTATCTTGCCAACTAACGTTGGAATTGAAAGAACCAGGCTACCTCAAATCTGGGTCTGAAAGATATCTGCCTAAGCCCATACTAGGTTTTGCTCAGTTTTATACCAGAAGTTGTAGAGATCACACATTCTTACTAGTATCTTTAGAAGCGGCATTAGATGTGCTATTATCTTGCCAACTAACGTTGAAATTGAAAGAACCAGGCTACCTCAAATCTGGGTCTGAAAGATATCTGCCTAAGCCCATACTAGGTTTTGCTCAGATTTATACCAGAAGTTGTAGAGATCACACATTCTTACTAGTATCTTTAGAAGCGGCATTAGATGTGCTATTATCTTGCCAACTAACGTTGAAATTGAAAGAACCAGGCTACCTCAAATCTGGGTCTGAAAGATATCTGCCTAAGCCCATACTAGGTTTTGCTCAGATTTATACCAGAAGTTGTAGAGATCACACATTCTTACTAGTATTTTTAGAAGCGGCATTAGATGTGCTATCATCTTGCTAAATAACGTTAAAATTGAAAGAACTGGGCTACATCAAATCTGGGTCTGAAAGATATCTGCCTAAGCCCATACTAGGTTTTGCTCAGATTTATACCAGAAGTTGTAGAGATCACACATTCTTACTAGTACTTTTAGAAGCGGCATTAGATTTGCTATCATCTTGCCAAATAACGTTGAAATTGAAAGAACCAGGTTACCTCAAATCTAGATTCCAAAGATATCAGCCTAAGCCCATACTAGGTTTTGCTCAGTTTTATACCAGAAGTTGTAGAGATCACACATTCTTACTAGTATTTTTAGAAGTGGCATTAGATGTGCTATTTTCTTGCCAACTGACGTTGAAATTGAAAGAACCAGGCTACCTCAAATCTAGGTTCCAAAGATATCAGCCTAAGACAATACTAGGTTTTTTCAGATTTATACCAGAAGTTGTAGAGATCACACATTCTTTCTAGTATTTTTAGAAGAGGCATTAGATGTGCTATTATCTTGCCAACTAACGTTGAAATTGAAAGAACCAGGCTACCTCAAATCTGGGTCTGAAAGAAATCTGCCTAAGCCGATACTAGGTTTTGCTCAGATATATACCAGAAGTTGTAGAGATCACACATTCTTACTAGTATTTTTAGAAGCGCCATAAGACATGATATCATCTTGCCAACTAACGTTGAAATTGAAAGAACCAGGCTACCTCAAATCTGGGTCTGAAAGATATCTGCCTAAGCCCATACTAGGTTTTGCTCAGATTTATACCAGAAGTTGTAGAGATCACACATTCTTACTAGTATCTTTAGAAGCGGCATTAGATGTGCTATTATCTTGCCAACTAACGTTGAAATTGAAAGAACCAGGCTACCTGAAATCTGGGTCGGAAAGATATCTGCCTAAGCCCATACTAGGTTTTGCTCAGATTTATACCAGAAGTTGTAGAGATCACACATTCTTACTAGTATTTTTAGAAGCGGCATTAGATTTGCTATCATCTTGCCAAATAACGTTGAAATTGAAAGAACCAGGCTACCTCAAATCTAGGTTCCAAATATATCAGCCTAAGCCCATACTAGGTTTTGCTCAGTTTTATACCAGAAGTTGTAGAGATCACACATTCTTACAAGTATTTTTAGAAGCGGCATTAGATGTGCTATCATCTTGCAAAATAACGTTGAAAATTGAAAGAACCAGGCTACCTCAAATCTGGGTCTGAAAGATATCTGCCTAAGCCCATACTAGATTTTGCTCAGATTTATACAAGAAGTTGTAGAGATCACACATTCTTACTAGTACTTTTAGAAGCGGCATTAGATTTGCTATCATCTAGCCAAATAACGTTGAAATTGAAAGAACCAGGTTACCTCAAATCTAGATTCCAAAGATATCAGCCTAAGCCCATACTAGGTTTTGCTCAGTTTTATACCAGAAGTTGTAGAGATCACACATTCTTACTAGTATTTTTAGAAGTGGCATTAGATGTGCTATTTTCTTGCCAACTGACGTTGAAATTGAAAGAACCAGGCTACCTCAAATCTAGGTTCCAAAGATATCAGCCTAAGACAATACTAGGTTTTTTCAGATTTATACCAGAAGTTGTAGAGATCACACATTCTTTCTAGTATTTTTAGAAGAGGCATTAGATGTGCTATTATCTTGCCAACTAACGTTGAAATTGAAAGAACCAGGCTACCTCAAATCTGGGTCTGAAAGAAATCTGCCTAAGCCGATACTAGGTTTTGCTCAGATATATACCAGAAGTTGTAGAGATCACACATTCTTACTAGTATTTTTAGAAGCGCCATAAGACATGATATCATCTTGCCAACTAACGTTGAAATTGAAAGAACCAGGCTACCTCAAATCTGGGTCTGAAAGATATCTGCCTAAGCCCATACTAGGTTTTGCTCAGATTTATACCAGAAGTTGTAGAGATCACACATTCTTACTAGTATCTTTAGAAGCGGCATTAGATGTGCTATTATCTTGCCAACTAACGTTGAAATTGAAAGAACCAGGCTACCTGAAATCTGGGTCGGAAAGATATCTGCCTAAGCCCATACTAGGTTTTGCTCAGATTTATACCAGAAGTTGTAGAGATCACACATTCTTACTAGTATTTTTAGAAGCGGCATTAGATTTGCTATCATCTTGCCAAATAACGTTGAAATTGAAAGAACCAGGCTACCTCAAATCTAGGTTCCAAATATATCAGCCTAAGCCCATACTAGGTTTTGCTCAGTTTTATACCAGAAGTTGTAGAGATCACACATTCTTACAAGTATTTTTAGAAGCGGCATTAGATGTGCTATCATCTTGCAAAATAACGTTGAAAATTGAAAGAACCAGGCTACCTCAAATCTGGGTCTGAAAGATATCTGCCTAAGCCCATACTAGATTTTGCTCAGATTTATACAAGAAGTTGTAGAGATCACACATTCTTACTAGTATTTTTAGAAGCGGCATTAGATTTGCTATCATCTTGCCAACTAACGTCGGAATTGAAAGAACCAGGCTACCTCAAATCTGGGTCTGAAAGATATCTGCCTAAGTCCATACTAGGTTTTGCTCAGATTTATACCAGAAGTTGAAGAGATCACACATTCTTTCTAGTATTTTTAAAAGCGGCATTAGATATGCTATCATCTTACTAACTAACGTTGAAATTGAAAGAACCAGGCTACCTCAAATCTGGGTCTGAAAGATATCTGCCTAAGCCCATACTAGGTTTTGCTCAGATTTATACCAGAAGTTGTAGAGATCACACATTCTTACTAGTATTTTTAGAAGCACCATAAAACATGCTATCATCATTCCAAGTAACGTTGAAATTGAAAGAACCAGGCTACCTCAAATCTAGGTCTGAAAGATATCAGCCTAAGCCCATACTAAGTTTTGCTCAGATTTATACCAGAAGTTGTAGAGATCACACATTCTTACTAGTAGTTTTAGAAGAGGCATTAGATGTGCTATTATCTTGCCAACTAACGTTGAAATTGAAAGAACCAGGCTACCTCAAATCTGGGTCTGAAAGATATCTGCCTAAGCCCATACTAGGTTTTGCTCAGATTTATACCAGAAGTTGTAGAGATCACACATTCTTACTAGTATCTTTAGAAGCGGCATTAGATGTGCTATTATCTTGCCAACTAACGTTGAAATTGAAAGAACCAGGCTACCTCAAATCTGGGTCTGAAAGATGTCTGCCTAAGCCCATACTAGGTTTTGCTCAGATTTATACCAGAAGTTGTAGAGATCACACATTCTTACTAGTATTTTTAGAAGCGGCATTAGATGTGCTATCATGTTGCTAAATAACGTTGAAATTGAAAGAACCGGGCTACATCAAATCTAGGTTCCAAAGATATCAGCCTAAGACAATACTAGGTTTTTTCAGATTTATACCAGAAGTTGTAGAGATCACACATTCTTACTAGTATTTTTAGAAGAGGCATTAGATGTGCTATTATCTTGCCAACTAACGTTGAAATTGAAAGAACCAGGCTACCTCAAATCTGGGTCTGAAAGAAATCTGCCTAAGCCCATACTAGGTTTTGCTCAGATTTATACCAGAAGTTGTAGAGATCACACATTCTTACTAGTATTTTTAGAAGCGCCATAAGACATGATATCATCTTGCCAACTAACGTTGAAATTGAAAGAACCAGGCTACCTCAAATCTGGGTCTGAAAGATATCTGCCTAAGCCCATACTAGGTTTTGCTCAGATTTATACCAGAAGTTGTAGAGATCACACATTCTTACTAGTATCTTTAGAAGCGGCATTAGATGTGCTATTATCTTGCCAACTAACGTTGAAATTGAAAGAACCAGGCTACCTCAAATCTGGGTCTGAAAGATGTCTGCCTAAGCCCATACTAGGTTTTGCTCAGATTTATACCAGAAGTTGTAGAGATCACACATTCTTACTAGTATCTTTAGAAGCGGCATTAGATGTGCTATTATCTTGCCAACTAACGTTGAAATTGAAAGAACCAGGCTACCTCAAATCTGGGTCTGAAAGATGTCTGCCTAAGCCCATACTAGGTTTTGCTCAGATTTATACCAGAAGTTGTAGAGATCACACATTCTTACTAGTATTTTTAGAAGCGGCATTAGATGTGCTATCATGTTGCTAAATAACGTTGAAATTGAAAGAACCGGGCTACATCAAATCTAGGTTCCAAAGATATCAGCCTAAGACAATACTAGGTTTTTTCAGATTTATACCAGAAGTTGTAGAGATCACACATTCTTACTAGTATTTTTAGAAGAGGCATTAGATGTGCTATTATCTTGCCAACTAACGTTGAAATTGAAAGAACCAGGCTACCTCAAATCTGGGTCTGAAAGAAATCTGCCTAAGCCCATACTAGGTTTTGCTCAGATTTATACCAGAAGTTGTAGAGATCACACATTCTTACTAGTATGTTTAGAAGCTGCGGCGTTAGATGTGCTATCAAATATGATGTGCTTGCAAAATAACGTTAAAATTAAAAGAACCAGGCTACCTCAAATCTGGGTCTGAAAGATATCTGCCTAAGCCCATACTAGATTTTGCTCAGATTTATTCCAGAAGTTGTAGAGATCACACATTCTTACTAGTATTTTTAGAAGCGGCATTAGATGTGCTATCATCTTGCCAACTAATGTTGAAATTGAAAGAACCAGGCTACCTCAAATCTGGGTCGGAAAGATATCTGTCTAAGCCCATAATAGGTTTTGCTCAGATTTATCATTTGCTAAAATTATTAGAAGCGGCATCAGATGTGCTATCGTCTTGCCACCTAACGTTGAAATTGAAAGAACCAGGCTACCTCAAATCTAGGTTCAAAAGAAATCAGCCTAAGCCAATACTAGGTTTTTTCAGATTTATACCAGAAGTTGTAGAGATCACACATTCTTACTAGAATTTTTAGAAGCGGCATTAGATGTGCTATCATCTTGCTTAATAACGTTGAAATTGAAAGAACCAGGCTACCTCAAATCTAGATTCCAAAGATATCAGCCTAAGCCCATACTAGGTTTTGCTCAGTTTTATACCAGAAGTTGTAGAGATCACACATTTTTACTAGTATTTTTAGAAGCGGCATTAGATGTGCTATTATCTTGCCAACTAACGTTGAAATTGAAAGAACCAGGCTACCTCAAATCTAGGTTCCAAAGATATCAGCCTAAGACAATACTAGGTTTTTTCAGATTTATACCAGAAGTTGTAGAGATCACACATTCTTACTAGTATTTTTAGAAGAGGCATTAGATGTGCTATTATCATGCCAACTAACGTTGAAATTGAAAGAACCAGGCTACCTCAAATCTGGGTCTGAAAGAAATCTGCCTAAGCCGATACTAGGTTTTGCTCAGATATATACCAGAAGTTGTAGAGATCACACATTTTTACTAGTATTTTTAGAAGCGGCATTAGATGTGCTATTATCTTGCCAACTAACGTTGAAATTGAAAGAACCAGGCTACCTCAAATCTAGGTTCCAAAGATATCAGCCTAAGACAATACTAGGTTTTTTCAGATTTATACCAGAAGTTGTAGAGATCACACATTCTTACTAGTATTTTTAGAAGAGGCATTAGATGTGCTATTATCATGCCAACTAACGTTGAAATTGAAAGAACCAGGCTACCTCAAATCTGGGTCTGAAAGAAATCTGCCTAAGCCGATACTAGGTTTTGCTCAGATATATACCAGAAGTTGTAGAGATCACACATTCTTTCTAGTATTTTTTCGAAGCGGCATTAGATGTGCCTTGCCAACTAACGTTGAAATTGAAAGAACCAGGCTACCTCAAATCTGGGTCTGAAATATATCAGCTAGACGTGTGCGCCGATTAAAAAATGATCGGCGGCGGCGTTTGCCAAAAAATCAGCGGCGGCGGCGTGTTTTCGGCGTGAAATCGGCGTGGCCTTGACTTTCAGGTTTCTTAAGAAAAATCATTAATTTGTTGTTTTTCTTGAAAATTTTATCAATCCAGGTTGCTGGTCAATGAACTACGTATTGTTTTGAATAGACTGTGAGTAAATTAGGGTTTGTAAATGAATATAGCATAGCTATAATAACTTAAATTTCTCTAGTAACTGGCTTGCATGAAGGGGTTACCTGGTCCCAATGACCTTCGATCCGATTTAATACGATAAAAATGACGTAGGTACTTAAATAAAACAGAACTCCAAATATCCTTGAAGTTTGCTAGACATAGTGGACTGCATTGGCTTTTATTTATTGGTTTTCTTGTCGTACAAGCAGGAAGCACCAGGTTCACTGAGATGTATCTTCTTTCTCGATTTCACATTGCTGAGAATTACGACCACATTTACTTTGTCTCAATTTCGCGAGGTCAGACTGCCGCAAGCCGACCTCGTCATAGCGTTCTCTACCATCTCACAATGCTCCAACTTGAGCACGTTTGCCATTCATTCCTAAATTGTCCTTCACACTTTTTGAGGCTCCACGTTTCGGCACCATACTGGAATATTGAAAAGACGAGAGCTCGTATCAAGCGCACTTTAGTTGCAGGTCGAATACCTCTGTTCTTCCAGATCTTGTCGGGGTTAGCCTTAGCCATAACACTCATAGCCATGCCAGCTTTGCGGCGTATCTCGGCGGTGCAACCACCGTTACTGGTTATCAACCCAAGATATTAGCTCGCTTTTTCGTAATCGCCTTACTTTGGTTTTGGAATTGTTAATCTTAAGACCTCTCTAGAACTCTCATCTTCAAATTTCTTCAGAAGAGTCGCCATTTCAATGTATTTCTTTTTGTTAATGATTTGTTAGACAATTTTCACAAAAGCATATTTTCATAGTAGCAAATTTTCACATCGCATTTTATCACGATCGCAAATTTCATTATTCGTCTTTTACCAGGCGACAATAGTAGCACAGTTTGTTACAAGAAATAGCATCGAGTGACATGATAATGTTGCTTTACCCATTTACAACTTGCACATTTCCGCTGGGCAAGCATTTGCGCTGTTCGCCAGATTGACAGTGAATCTACAGTGTTGTCACTCTGTCGCTCTCTTCTCGACATTTTTGGCACACGACTTTTTTTTCCCTGCCCTGTTTTCGTTGCCTAGTTAATTGTAAGTCTTTTTATGATGGAGCATTCTGCCTTCGTATTACGAAGGCAGAATGCTCCATCATAAAAAGGGAATTCATAATGTGAGGCAATGTGAATTCCCAATTAACAGGAACAAATCATACTTTATAATTATTGCCCCCTCATCTTTTTTAAATACTTAGGATTACTCAGTTATTTTACTTGGTGTGTCAAATAGTTTATGCATCTTGGCTATTCTGTTTCATTTAATTAATAATTGATGTATATTTGACAACTGTAACTGTATATTATACAAAAATCCATATTGTAATCCAAATACCAACTCGGAAAAGCTAATTAACAACATTCAAGGTCACGCCGATTTTACGCCGATCATTTATCGGCGACGGCGGCGTGGCAAAAAAGGCCGGCGGCGGCGGCGCGCCGGCGCGGCGCACACGTCTAATATCAGCCTAAGCCCATACTAGTTTTTGCTCAGATTTATACCAAGATTCAATCAAGTAAGTGTAAGATTTTGCAAGTTTTTTTTCTCGCTTAGTCCATTTCTTGAAAAAGACAGCAACGCGTTCGCGTGGTGAATTTCACGAAAAAGCTTTCTATTGGTTCCCATAAATTTTATGTTCCGATTTTATCAGTCCATAACGATTTTCATCATAATTTTTATTTTTAATATTGTCAATAGTCATAAAATTTAACAATAAAAATTGGAGTTCCGATTTTTGCAGGTCATCTTTATTGTTATTCATAAAATTTGTTACTCATAATATTCAAAGTCCAGATGGTATACCATTACATAATGTTGAAAGCAATAAACTTGATTATAATAATTGTTGTAAGGTCTTTTATCGCTGGTTATAATGATAACTAGGAGGTCTCTGTTGCTTTCCATAAATATTATGTTCCGATTTTTTTTAGTCCATAACGTTTTCCATCATAAATATTATTAATCATATTATCATAGTTATCAAATTAAACGTTATAAATTGCATTTCCGATTTTTGTAGGTCATCTTTATTGCTAGCCATAAAATTTCTTACTCATTATATTCAAAGTCCATATGTTACCATATCATTACATAATAATGAAGGCATATGAACTTGCTTATAATAATTATTAATAGCGACCCGCCCCGGCTTCGCACAGGTTAACAAATTATACATAAACCTTCCTCTTGAATCGCTCTATCTATTGAAAAAAACCGCATCAAAATCCATTGCGTAGTTTTAAAGATCTAAGCATACATACAAACAGATAGACAGCGGGAAGCGACTTTGTTTGTTCTGTTTGCTGTGCGGGGCTCCTATTTTCGCTCTGAGGGACACAAGGTAACTAACGAACCTACCTGAGGAAACAGGTTTTTTTTGTCCGGCTTACTGATTTCCCGCCATTTCTTATTTTTCATGTAGCTTATTAAGCCATTTCGTCCCGCCAACGGGTTGACGAAGCCCCGCTGCGCGGGGCGCTTACTTCCGCTCTGGGGGCCCAAAGGTAACTAACGAACCTACCCGAGGAAACAAGTCTTTTTTGTTCGGCTTACTGGTTTCCCGCCATTTCTTATTTTTCATGTAGCTTATTAAGCCATTGCGTCCCGCCAACGAGTCGACAGAGCCCCGCTGCGCGGGGCTCCTATTTCCGCTCTGAGGGACAGGAGGTTACTAACGAACCTACCTGAGGAAACAGGTTTTTTTGTTGGGCTTACTGATTTCCCGCCATTTCTTATTTTTCATGTAGCTTATTAAGCCATTTCGTCCCGCCAACGGGTCGACGGAGTCCCGCTGCGTGGGGCTCCTATTTCTGCTCTGAGGGAGACAAAGGTAATTAACGAAGCTACCTGAGGAAACAGGTTTTTTTTGTTGGGTTTACTGATTTCCCGCCATTTCTTATTTTTCATGTAGCTTTTTCGTCCCTCCAACGAATCGACGGAGCCCCGCTGCACGGGGCTCCTATTTCCGCTCCGAGGGACACAAGGTAACTAACGAACCAACCCGAGAAAATAAGTTTCTTTTGTTCTAGTTCGTTTCTATAATGGTCGCTTGATACATAATTTACGAAGGATAAAATGGGGAGTCTTTTATCATTTTATAACGTTTTTCATCATAACTTTAATAAGACATAATAATAATATTATTATCGACAGTCATAATGAAATTAACTTTCAAATACCTTTAAGTTAAATTTTTCAGAGTAATAATGACATAATTTTATATTATGAAGGATGTTATTGATTTGGTTCCTTAGACGTAATTTTTTTTATTTTTTTTTTTTTATTAAAAATGGGCTTACTCATGGCCACAGACTAGCCGGGGCGAAGACGTGGCCTACGATGGAGCGAGTCTGCCCAGAAGGTGCCTGTTCACCCTTGATTTGAAGGTTGCCGGGTTATATGAGCTCGGAAATATAGACGCCAGCAAGGAATTCCATTCCTTGGCAGTGCGCATAAGGAAAGAGGAAGCAAAGCGCTTCGTGCGGATTCGTGGAATATCTACCAAGTAAGGATGGAAACCGGCCGTGCGTCTAAAAGTCCGATGGTAGAATGGGGACGGTGGAATAAGCTCGTGTAGCACTTTAGTGATTAAAACGATATGATTAACGACCAATTAGTCCATTAAAACATATGCCTCAAAGTATTTCTGAAGGGGTCCCGTTGTTTCCTATAAAGTTTTAAGTCATAATGTATTGTTTGTCAATTTATCATTAGATATAAAACTGAAACCGTTAAGATTTCAGGATTTTCGTTAGGTTATCCTATAGATAGGTTAGGTTAGGTTAGGTTTTGTCTCTTTAATATTTTTTATATTATAAATATTAAACATTATACTCGACAAAAATTATGACTATTGATGTTTATGTCCATAAACTAAATCATATGGATATCATATCATATCATATATGTATATTTTCTGACAATCGAAATTTGAAACAGTAAGTTTATGGGAAACAAAGGGATGACATTAAAAGGATATGATTAACGACCATTAGTGCGATGAAATATATGCCTTAAAACATTTCTGAATAATTATTGATACATCTTTGAATGTTATATTAATCAATTTTATAACTTTTGTGATTATAGTGCTTAATATTATAGATCTTTAATATTAGAACTATGAAACGTTATACTTAACAAAAATTATGACTATTGATGATTATGTCCATAAATCATATGGATATCAATTTCTGACTATCGAAATTCGAAGCAATAAATATATGGGAAACAAAGGGATCCCAGAAAAGACATCAACGGGCTCTTAACATGTTCGTGGCGCTCAGTCACACCAGTTGGACACCTAAATTCGTGTTATTATGACCCACGAGTCCCACAACAGTTTAAATTCGTTTATTATTATTTGTTTATTCACATCACTCCATTATTTTAATATAGTATTTTAATTCCTTTTGTTATTATTAGTATAAGTAGTCATTTATATTGAATACTTACGGCGCGATTCGGGAAATGATTTAGAGATTCATTAGATATAAAATAGTAAAGATATGTGACGTTCCACGGCAAAAGCTACCATGGTCCCCGCTGAATATTGGAGCGGTGTTAATAATAGCATAAACGCCAGCCGCCATAAGGTACCTGTTGCCGTGGAACATCACATATTTTTACTATGTCATATCTAGTGAATCTCTAATTCATTTCCCGATTCGCACCGTTATCGTTACTATCTACTGTGATTGCTGTATCTTACTGCTGTATGCCTCTCATTATAATAGCAGTAATCAACAAAATATGGACATGTAACAACTTGAGGTTAATTTCATTTAAAGCACTATAAAGTATAAACTACGTTCAACGTTAGTAGGCAAGATGATAGCACATCTAATGCCGCTTCTAAAAATACTAGTAAGAATGTGTGTTCTCTACAACTTCTGGTATAAATCTGAGCAAAACCTAGTATGGGTTTAGGCTGATATCATTCAGACCTAGATTTGAGATAGCCTGGTTCTTTCAATGTCAACGTTAGTTTGCAAGATGATAGCATGTCTTATGGCGCTTCTAAAAATACTAGTAAGAATGTGTGATCTCTACAACTTCTGGTATAAATCTGAAAAAACCTAGTATTGGCTTAGGCTGATAACGTTTGAACCTAGATTTGAGGTAGCCTGGTTCTTTCCATTTCAACGTTAGTTGGCAAGATAATAGCACATCTAATGCCGCTTCTAAGAATACTAGTAAGAATGTGTGATCTCTACAACTTCTGGTATAAAACTGAGCAAAACCTAGTATGGGCTTGACATCATTCAGACCCAGATTTGAGGTAGCCTGGTTCTTTCAATTTCAACGTTAGTTGGCAAGATGATATCATGTATTATAGCGCTTCTAAGAATACTAGTAAGAATGTGTGATCTCTACAACTTCTGGTATAAGACTGAGCAAAACCTAGTATGGGCTTGACATCATTCAGACCCAGATTTGAGGTAGCCTGGTTCTTTCAATTTCAACGTTAGTTGGCAAGATGATATCACGTATTATAGCGCTTCTAAAAATACCAGTAAGAATGTGTGATCTCTACAACTTCTGGTATAAATCTGAAAAAACCTAGTATTGGCTTAGGCTGATAACTTTGGAACCTAGATTTGAGGTAGCCTGGTTCTTTCAATTTCAACATTACTTGGCAAGATCATAGCACATATAATGCCGCTTCTAAAAATACTAGTAAGAATGTGTGATCTCTACAATTTCTGGTATAAAACTGAGCAAAATCTAGTATGGGCTTAGGCTGATATCTTTCAGACCTAGATTTGAGGTAGCCTGGTTCTTTCAATCTCAACGTTAGTAGGCAAGAAGATAGCATGTCTTATGGCGCTTCTAAAACTACTAGTAAGAATGTGCGATCTCTACAACTTCTGGTATAAATCTGAGCAAAACCTAGTATGGGCTTAGGCAGATATCTTTCAGACCTAGATTTGAGGTAGCCCGGTTCTTTCAATTTCAAAGTTATTTAGCAAGAAGATAGCACATCTAATGCCGCTTCTAAAAATACTAGTAAGAATGTGTGATCACTACAACTTCTGGTATAAAACTGAGCAAAACCTAGTATGGGCTTAGGCTGATATCTTTGGAATCTAGATTTGAGGTAGCCTGATTCTTTCAATTTCAACGTTATTTGGCAAGATGATAGCATTTCTTATGCTGCTTCTAAAAATACTAGTAAGAATGTGTGATCTCTACAACTTCTGGTATAAATCTGAGCAAAATCTAGTATGGGCTTAGGCAGATATCTTTCCGACCCAGATTTGAGGTAGCCTGGTTCTTTCAATTTCAACATTAGTTGGCAAGATGATAGCACATCTAATGCCGCTTTTAAAAATACTAGTAAGAATGTGTGATCTCTACAACTTCTGGTATAAATCTGAGCAAAACCTAGTATGGGCTTAGGCTGATATCTTTGGAACCTAGATTTGAGGTAGCCTGGTTCTTTCAATTTCAACGTTAGTTGGCATGATAACAGCACATCTAATGCCGCTTCTAAAAATACTAGTAAGAATGTGTGATCTCTACAACTTCTCGTATAAAACTGAGCAAAACCTACTATGGGCTTAGGCAGATATCTTTCAGACCCAGATTTGAGGTAGCCTGGTTCTTTCACTTTCACCGTTATTTTTCAAGATGATAGCAAATCTAATGCCGCTTCTAAAAATACTTGTAAGAATGTGTGATCTCTACAAGTTCTGGTATAAAACTGAGCAAAACCTAGTATGGGCTTAGGCAGATATCTTTCCGACCCAGATTTGAGGTAGCCTGGTTCTTTCAATTTCAACGTTAGTTGGCAAGATAATAGCACATCTAATGCCGCTTCTAAAACTACTAGTAAGAATGTGTGATCTCTACAACTTCTGGTATAAATCTGAGCAAAACTTAGTATGGGCTTAGGCTGATATCTTTCAGATCTAGATTTGAGGTAGCCCGGTTCTTTCAATTTCAACGTTATTTTGCAAGATGATAGCACATCTAATGCCGCTTCTAAAAATACTTGTATGAATGTGTGATCTCTACAACTTCTGGTATAAATCTGAGCAAAACCTAGTATGGGCTTAGGCAGATATTTTTCAAGATTTGAGGTAGCATAGTTTTTTCAATTTCAACGTTAGTTGGTAAGATGATAGCACATCTTATGCCGCTTTTAAAAATACTAGTACGAATGTGTGATCTCTACAACTTCTGGTATAAATCTGAGCAAAACCTAGTATGGACTTAGGCAGATATCTTTCAGACCCAGATTTGAGGTAGCCTAGTTCTTTCAATTTCAACGTTATTTTGCAAGATGATAGCACATCTAATGCCGCTTCTAAAAATACTTGTAAGAATGTGTGAACTCTACAACTTCTGGTATAAAACTGAGCAAAACCTATTATGGGCTTAGGCTGATATCTTTGGAACCTAGATTTGAGGTAGCCTGGTTCTTTCAATTTCAACGTTGGTTGGTAAGATGATATCATGTCTTATGTCGCTTCTAAAAATACTAGTAAGAATGTGTGATCTCTACAACTTCTGGTATAAATCTGAGCAAAACCTAGTATGAGCTTAGGCAGATATATTTCAGACCCAGATTTGAGGTAGCCCGGTTCTTTCAATTTCAACGTTATTTAGGAAGATGATAGCACATCTAATGCCGCTTCTAAAAATACTAGTAAGAATGTGTGATCTCTACAACTTCTGGTATAAAACTGAGCAAAACCTAGTATGGGCTTAGGCAGATATATTTCAGACCCAGATTTGAGGTAGCCTGGTTCTTTCAATTCCAACGTTAGTTGGCAAGATAATAGCACATCTAATGCCGCTTCTAAAAGTACTAGTAAGAATGTATGATCTCTACAACTTCTGGTATAAATCTGAGCAAAACCTAGTATGGGCATAGGCAGATATCTTTCAGACCCAGATTTGAGGTAGCCTGGTTCTTTCAATTTCAACGTTAGTTGGCAAGATAATATCATGTCTTATGACGCTTCTAAAAATACTAGTAAGAATGTGTGATCTCTACAACTTCTGGTATAAATCTGAGCAAAACCTAGTATGGGCTTGGGCAGATATCTTTCAGACCCAGATTTGAGGTAGCCTGGTTCTTTCAATTTCAACGTTAGTTGGCAAGATGATATCATGTCTTATGGCGCTTCTAAAAATACTTGTAAGAATGTGTGATCTCTACAACTTCTGGTATAAATCTGAGCAAAACCTAGTATGGGCTTAGGCAGATATCTCTCAGACCTAGATTTGAGGTAGCCCGGTTCTTTCAATTTCAACGTTATTTAGCAAGATGATAGCACATCTAATGCCGCTTCTAAAAATACTAGTAAGAATGTGTGATCTCTACAACTTCTGGTATAAAACTGAGCAAAACCTAGTATGGGCTTAGGCAGATATATTTCAGACCCAGATTTGAGGTAGCCTGGTTCTTTCAATTCCAACGTTAGTTGGCAAGATAATAGCACATCTAATGCCGCTTCTAAAAGTACTAGTAAGAATGTGTGATCTCTACAACTTCTGGTATAAATCTGAGCAAAACCTAGTATGGGCTTAGGCAGATATCTTTCAGACCCAGATTTGAGGTAGCCTGGTTCTTTCAATTTCAACGTTAGTTGGCAAGATGATATCATGTCTTATGGCGCTTCTAAAAATACTAGTAAGAATGTGTGATCTCTACAACTTCTGGTATAAATCTGAGCAAAACCTAGTATGGGCTTAGGCAGATATCTTTCAGACCTAGATTTGAGGTAGCCCGGTTCTTTCAATTTCAACGTTATTTAGCAAGATGATAGCACATCTAATGATGCTTCTAAAAATACTAGTAAGAATGTGTGATCTCTACAATTTCTGGTATAAATCTGAGCAAAATCTAGTATGGGCTTAGGCAGATATCTTTCCGACCCAGATTTGAGGTAGCCTGGTTCTTTCAATATCAACGTTAGTTGGCAAGATGATAGCACATCTAATGCCGCTTCTAAAAATACTAGTAAGAATGTGTGATCTCTACAACTTCTGGTATAAATCTGAGCAAAATCTAGTATGGGCTTAGGCAGATATCTTTCAGACCCAGATTTGAGGTAGCCTGGTTCTTTCAATTTCAACGTTATTTTGCAAGATGATAGCACATCTAATGCCGCTTCTAAAAATACTTGTAAGAATGTGTGATCTCTACAACTTTTGGTATAAAACTGAGCAAAACCTAGTATGGGCTTAGGCTGATATCTTTGGAACCTAGATTTGAGGTAGCCTGGTTCTTTCAATTTCAACGTTATTTGGCAAGGTGATAGCATTTCTTATGGCGCTTCTAAAAATACTAGTAAGAATGTGTGATCTCTACAACTTCTGGTATAAATCTGAGCAAAACCTAGTATGGGCTTAGGCAGATATCTTTCAGACCCAGATTTGAGGTAGCCCGGTTCTTTTAATTTCAACGTTATTTAGCAAGATGATAGCACATCTAATGCCGCTTCTAAAAATACTAGTAAGAATGTGTGATCTCTACAACTTCTGGTATAAAACTGAGCAAAACCTAGTATGGGCTTAGGCAGATATCTTTCAGACCCAGATTTGAGGTAGCCTGGTTCTTTCAATTTCAACGTTAGTTGGCAAGATAATAGCACATCTAATGCCGCTTCTAAAACTACTAGTAAGAATGTGTGATCTCTACAACTTCTGGTATAAATCTGAGCAAAACTTAGTATGGGCTTAGGCTGATATCTTTCAGATCTAGATTTGAGGTAGCCCGGTTCTTTCAATTTCAAGGTTATTTAGCAAGATGATAGCACATCTAATGCCGCTTCTAAAAATACTAGTAAGAATGTGTGATCTCTACAATTTCTGGTATAAATCTGAGCAAAATCTAGTATGGGCTTAGGCAGATTTCCGACCCAGATTTGAGGTAGCCTGGTTCTTTCAATTTCAACGTTAGTTGGCAAGATGATAGCACATCTAATGCCGCTTCTAAAAATACTAGTAAGAATGTGTGATCTCTACAACTTCTGGTATAAATCTGAGCAAAATCTAGTATGGGCTTGGGCAGATATCTTTCAGACCCAGATTTGAGGTAGCCTGGTTCTTTCAATTTCAACGTTAGTTGGCAAGATGATACTCGTATCATGTCTTATGGCGCTTCTAAAAATACTAGTAAGAATGTGTGATCTCTACAACTTCTGGTATAAATCTGAGCAAAACCTAGTATGGGCTTAGGCAGATATCTTTCAGACCTAGATTTGAGGTAGCCCGGTTCTTTCAATTTCAACGTTATTTAGCAAGATGATAGCACATCTAATGCCGCTTCTAAAAATACTAGTAAGAATGTGTGATCTTTACAATTTCTGGTATAAATCTGAGCAAAATCTAGTATGGGCTTAGGCAGATATCTTTCCGACCCAGATTTGAGGTAGCCTGGTTCTTTCAATTTCAACTTTAGTTGGCAAGATGATAGCACATCTAATGCCGCTTCTAAAAATACTAGTAAGAATGTGCGATCTCTACAACTTCTGGTATAAATCTGAGCAAAATCTAGTATGGGCTTAGGCAGATATCTTTCAGACCCAGATTTGAGGTAGCCTGGTTCTTTCAATTTCAACGTTATTTTACAAGATGATAGCACATCTAATGCCGCTTCTAAAAATACTTGTAAGAATGTGTGATCTCTACAAATTTTGGTATAAAACTGAGCAAAACCTAGTATGGGCTTAGGCTGATATCTTTGGAACCTAGATTTGAGGTAGCCTGGTTCTTTCAATTTCAACGTTATTTGGCAAGATGATAGCATTTCTTATGGCGCTTCTAAAATTACTAGTAAGAATGTGTGATCTCTACAACTTCTGGTATAAATCTGAGCAAAACCTAGTATGGGCTTAGGCAGATATCTTTCAGACCCAGATTTGAGGTAGCCCGGTTCTTTCCATTTCAACGTTATTTAGCACGATGATAGCACATCTAATGCCGCTTCTAAAAATACTAGTAAGAATGTGTGATCTCTACAACTTCTGGTATAAAACTGAGCAAAACCTAGTATGGGCTTAGGCAGATATATTTCAGACCCAGATTTGAGGTAGCCTGGTTCTTTCAATTCCAACGTTTGTTGGCAAGATAATATCATGTCTTATGGCGCTTCTAAATATACTAGTAAGAATGTGTGATCTCTACAACTTCTGGTATAAATCTGAGCAAAACCTGGTATGGGCTTGGGCAGATATCTTTCAGACCCAGATTTGAGGTAGCCTGGTTCTTTCAATTTCAACGTTATTTAGCAAGATGATAGCACATCTAATGCCGCTTCTAAAAATACTAGTAAGAATGTGTGATCTCTACAACTTCTGGAATAAAACTGAGCAAAACCTAGTATGGGCTTAGGCAGATATATTTCAGACCCAGATTTGAGGTAGCCTGGTTCTTTCAATTCCAATGTTAGTTGGCAAGATAATAGCACATCTAATGCCGCTTCTAAAAATACTAGTAAGAATGTGTGATCTCTACAACTTCTGGTATAAAACTGAGCAAAACCTAGTATGGGCTTAGGCAGATATCTTTCAGACCCAGATTTGAGGTAGCCTGGTTCTTTCAATTTCAACGTTAGTTGGCAAGATAATAGCACATCTAATGCCGCTTCTAAAACTACTAGTAAGAATGTGTGATCTCTACAACTTCTGGTATAAATCTGAGCAAAACTTAGTATGGGCTTAGGCTGATATCTTTCAGATCTAGATTTGAGGTAGCCCGGTTCTTTCAATTTCAAGGTTATTTAGCAAGATGATAGCACATCTAATGCCGCTTCTAAAAATACTAGTAAGAATGTGTGATCTCTACAATTTCTGGTATAAATCTGAGCAAAATCTAGTATGGGCTTAGGCAGATTTCCGACCCAGATTTGAGGTAGCCTGGTTCTTTCAATTTCAACGTTAGTTGGCAAGATGATAGCACATCTAATGCCGCTTCTAAAAATACTAGTAAGAATGTGTGATCTCTACAACTTCTGGTATAAATCTGAGCAAAATCTAGTATGGGCTTGGGCAGATATCTTTCAGACCCAGATTTGAGGTAGCCTGGTTCTTTCAATTTCAACGTTAGTTGGCAAGATGATACTCGTATCATGTCTTATGGCGCTTCTAAAAATACTAGTAAGAATGTGTGATCTCTACAACTTCTGGTATAAATCTGAGCAAAACCTAGTATGGGCTTAGGCAGATATCTTTCAGACCTAGATTTGAGGTAGCCCGGTTCTTTCAATTTCAACGTTATTTAGCAAGATGATAGCACATCTAATGCCGCTTCTAAAAATACTAGTAAGAATGTGTGATCTTTACAATTTCTGGTATAAATCTGAGCAAAATCTAGTATGGGCTTAGGCAGATATCTTTC
Organism: Cydia amplana; assembly: GCF_948474715.1. Lineage (NCBI taxonomy): Eukaryota > Metazoa > Arthropoda > Insecta > Lepidoptera > Tortricidae > Cydia > Cydia amplana. The sequence continues at coordinate 22,664,778 of NC_086070.1, forward strand.
CGACCCAGATTTGAGGTAGCCTGGTTCTTTCAATTTCAACTTTAGTTGGCAAGATGATAGCACATCTAATGCCGCTTCTAAAAATACTAGTAAGAATGTGCGATCTCTACAACTTCTGGTATAAATCTGAGCAAAATCTAGTATGGGCTTAGGCAGATATCTTTCAGACCCAGATTTGAGGTAGCCTGGTTCTTTCAATTTCAACGTTATTTTACAAGATGATAGCACATCTAATGCCGCTTCTAAAAATACTTGTAAGAATGTGTGATCTCTACAAATTTTGGTATAAAACTGAGCAAAACCTAGTATGGGCTTAGGCTGATATCTTTGGAACCTAGATTTGAGGTAGCCTGGTTCTTTCAATTTCAACGTTATTTGGCAAGATGATAGCATTTCTTATGGCGCTTCTAAAATTACTAGTAAGAATGTGTGATCTCTACAACTTCTGGTATAAATCTGAGCAAAACCTAGTATGGGCTTAGGCAGATATCTTTCAGACCCAGATTTGAGGTAGCCCGGTTCTTTCCATTTCAACGTTATTTAGCACGATGATAGCACATCTAATGCCGCTTCTAAAAATACTAGTAAGAATGTGTGATCTCTACAACTTCTGGTATAAAACTGAGCAAAACCTAGTATGGGCTTAGGCAGATATATTTCAGACCCAGATTTGAGGTAGCCTGGTTCTTTCAATTCCAACGTTTGTTGGCAAGATAATATCATGTCTTATGGCGCTTCTAAATATACTAGTAAGAATGTGTGATCTCTACAACTTCTGGTATAAATCTGAGCAAAACCTGGTATGGGCTTGGGCAGATATCTTTCAGACCCAGATTTGAGGTAGCCTGGTTCTTTCAATTTCAACGTTAGTTGGCAAGATGATATCATGTCTTATGGCGCTTCTAAAAATACTAGTAAGAATGTATGATCTCTACAACTTCTGGTATAAATCTGAGCAAAACCTAGTATGGGCTTAGGCAGATATCTTTCAGACCTAGATTTGAGGTAGCCCGGTTCTTTCAATTTCAACGTTGGTTGGCAAGATGATATCATGTCTTATGGCGCTTCTAAAAATACTAGTAAGAATGTGTGATCTCTACAACTTCTGGTATAAATCTGAGCAAAACCTAGTATGGGCTTAGGCAGATATCTTTCAGACCCAGATTTGAGGTAGCCCGGTACTTTCAATTTCAACGTTATTTAGCAAGATGATAGCACATCTAATGCCGCTTCTAAAAATACTAGTAAGAATGTGTGATCTCTACAACTTCTGGAATAAAACTGAGCAAAACCTAGTATGGGCTTAGGCAGATATATTTCAGACCCAGATTTGAGGTAGCCTGGTTCTTTCAATTCCAATGTTAGTTGGCAAGATAATAGCACATCTAATGCCGCTTCTAAAAGTACTAGTAAGAATGTGTGATCTCTACAACTTCTGGTATAAATCTGAGCAAAACCTAGTATGGGCTTAGGCAGATATCTTTCAGACCCAGATTTGAGGTAGCCTGGTTCTTTCAATTTCAACGTTAGTTGGCAAGATAATATCATGTCTTATGGCGCTTCTAAAAATACTAGTAAGAATGTGTGATCTCTACAACTTCTGGTATAAATCTGAGCAAAACCTAGTATGGGCTTGGGCAGATATCATTCAGACCCAGATTTGAGGTAGCCTGGTTCTTTCAATTTCAACGTTAGTTGGCAAGATGATATCATGTCTTATGGCGCTTCTAAAAATACTAGTAAGAATGTGTGATCTCTACAACTTCTGGTATAAATCTGAGCAAAACCTAGTATGGGCTAAGGCAGATATCTTTCAGACCTAGATTTGAGGTAGCCCGGTTCTTTCAATTTCAACGTTATTTAGCAAGATGATAGCACATCTAATGCCGCTTCTAAAAATACTAGTAAGAATGTGTGATCTCTACAACTTCTGGTATAAAACTGAGCAAAACCTAGTATGGGCTTAGGCAGATATATTTCAGACCCAGATTTGAGGTAGCCTGGTTCTTTCAATTCCAACGTTAGTTGGCAAGATAATAGCACATCTAATGCCGCTTCTAAAAATACTAGTAAGAATGTGTGATCTCTACAATTTCTGGTATAAAACTGAGCAAAACCTAGTATGGGCTTAGGCAGATATCTTTCCGACCCAGATTTGAGGTAGCCTGGTTCTTTCAATTTCAACGTTAGTTGGCAAGATAATAGCACATCTAATGCCGCTTCTAAAACTACTAGTAAGAATGTGTGATCTCTACAACTTCTGGTATAAATCTGAGCAAAACCTAGTATGGGCTTAGGCAGATATATTTCAGACCCAGATTTGAGGTAGCCCGGTTCTTTCAATTTCAACGTTATTTAGCAAGATGATAGCACATCTAATGCCGCTTCTAAAAATACTAGTAAGAATGTGTGATCTCTACAACTTCTGGTATAAAACTGAGCAAAACCTAGTATGGGCTTAGGCAGATATCTTTCCGACCCAGATTGAGGTAGCCTGGTTCTTTCAATTTCAACGTTAGTTGGCAAGATAATAGCACATCTAATGCCGCTTCTAAAACTACTAGTAAGAATGTGTGATCTCTACAACTTCTGGTATAAATCTGAGCAAAACTTAGTATGGGCTTAGGCTGGTATCTTTCAGATCTAGATTTGAGGTAGCCCGGTTCTTTCAATTTCAAGGTTATTTAGCAAGATGATAGCACATCTAATGCCGCTTCTAAAAATACTAGTAAGAATGTGTGATCTCTACAACTTCTGGTATAAATCTGAGCAAAACCTAGTATGGGCTTAGGCAGATATCTTTCAGACCCAGATTTTAGGTAGCCCGGTTCTTTCAATTTCAACGTTATTTAGCAAGATGATAGCACATCTAATGCCGCTTCTAAAAATACTAGTAAGAATGTGTGATCTCTACAACTTCTGGTATAAAACTGAGCAAAACCTAGTATGGGCTTAGGCAGATATATTTCAGACCCAGATTTGAGGTAGCCTGGTTCTTTCAATTCCAACGTTAGTTGGCAAGATAATAGCACATCTAATGCCGCTTCTAAAAGTACTAGTAAGAATGTGTGATCTCTACAACTTCTGGTATAAATCTGAGCAAAACCTAGTATGGGCTTAGGCAGATATCTTTCAGACCCAGATTTGAGGTAGCCTGGTTCTTTCAATTTCAACGTTAGTTGGCAAGATAATATCATGTCTTATGGCGCTTCTAAAAATACTAGTAAGAATGTGTGATCTCTACAACTTCTGGTATAAATCTGAGCAAAACCTAGTATGGGCTTGGGCAGATATATTTCAGACCCAGATTTGAGGTAGCCTGGTTCTTTCAATTTCAACGTTAGTTGGCAAGACTATATCATGTCTTATGGCGCTTCTAAAAATACTAGTAAGAATGTGTGATCTCTACAACTTCTGGTATAAATCTGAGCAAAACCTAGTATGGGCTAAGGCAGATATCTTTCAGACCTAGATTTGAGGTAGCCCGGTTCTTTCAATTTCAACGTTATTTAGCAAGATGATAGCACATCTAATGCCGCTTCTAAAAATACTAGTAAGAATGTGTGATCTCTACAACTTCTGGTATAAAACTGAGCAAAACCTAGTATGGGCTTAGGCAGATATATTTCAGACCCAGATTTGAGGTAGCCTGGTTCTTTCAATTCCAACGTTAGTTGGCAAGATAATAGCACATCTAATGCCGCTTCTAAAAATACTAGTAAGAATGTGTGATCTCTACAATTTCTGGTATAAATCTGAGCAAAATCTAGTATGGGCTTAGGCAGATATCTTTCAGACCCAGATTTGAGGTAGCTAGGTTCTTTCAATTTCAACGTTATTTTGCAAGATGATAGCACATCTAATGCCGCTTCTAAAAATACTTGTAAGAATGTGTGATCTCTACAACTTTTGGTATAAAACTGAGCAAAACCTAGTATGGGCTTAGGCTGATATCTTTGGAACCTAGATTTGAGGTAGCCTGGTTCTTTCAATTTCAACGTTATTTGGCAAGATGATAGCATTTCTTATGGCGCTTCTAAAAATACTAGTAAGAATGTGTGATCTCTACAACTTCTGGTATAAATCTGAGCAAAACCTAGTATGGGCTTAGGCAGATATCTTTCAGACCCAGATTTGAGGTAGCCCGGTTCTTTCAATTTCAACGTTATTTAGCAAGATGATAGCACATCTAATGCCGCTTCTAAAAATACTAGTAAGAATGTGTGATCTCTACAACTTCTGGTATAAAACTGAGCAAAACCTAGTATGGGCTTAGGCAGATATCTTTCAGACCCAGATTTGAGGTAGCCTGGTTCTTTCAATTTCAACGTTAGTTGGCAAGATAATAGCACATCTAATGCCGCTTCTAAAACTACTAGTAAGAATGTGTGATCTCTACAACTTCTGGTATAAATCTGAGCAAAACTTAGTATGGGCTTAGGCTGATATCTTTCAGATCTAGATTTGAGGTAGCCCGGTTCTTTCAATTTCAAGGTTATTTAGCAAGATGATAGCACATCTAATGCCGCTTCTAAAAATACTAGTAAGAATGTGTGATCTCTACAATTTCTGGTATAAATCTGAGCAAAATCTAGTATGGGCTTAGGCAGATTTCCGACCCAGATTTGAGGTAGCCTGGTTCTTTCAATTTCAACGTTAGTTGGCAAGATGATAGCACATCTAATGCCGCTTCTAAAAATACTAGTAAGAATGTGTGATCTCTACAACTTCTGGTATAAATCTGAGCAAAATCTAGTATGGGCTTGGGCAGATATCTTTCAGACCCAGATTTGAGGTAGCCTGGTTCTTTCAATTTCAACGTTAGTTGGCAAGATGATACTCGTATCATGTCTTATGGCGCTTCTAAAAATACTAGTAAGAATGTGTGATCTCTACAACTTCTGGTATAAATCTGAGCAAAACCTAGTATGGGCTTAGGCAGATATCTTTCAGACCTAGATTTGAGGTAGCCCGGTTCTTTCAATTTCAACGTTATTTAGCAAGATGATAGCACATCTAATGCCGCTTCTAAAAATACTAGTAAGAATGTGTGATCTTTACAATTTCTGGTATAAATCTGAGCAAAATCTAGTATGGGCTTAGGCAGATATCTTTCCGACCCAGATTTGAGGTAGCCTGGTTCTTTCAATTTCAACGTTAGTTGGCAAGATGATAGCACATCTAATGCCGCTTCTAAAAATACTAGTAAGAATGTGCGATCTCTACAACTTCTGGTATAAATCTGAGCAAAATCTAGTATGGGCTTAGGCAGATATCTTTCAGACCCAGATTTGAGGTAGCCTGGTTCTTTCAATTTCAACGTTATTTTACAAGATGATAGCACATCTAATGCCGCTTCTAAAAATACTTGTAAGAATGTGTGATCTCTACAACTTTTGGTATAAAACTGAGCAAAACCTAGTATGGGCTTAGGCTGATATCTTTGGAACCTAGATTTGAGGTAGCCTGGTTCTTTCAATTTCAACGTTATTTGGCAAGATGATAGCATTTCTTATGGCGCTTCTAAAATTACTAGTAAGAATGTGTGATCTCTACAACTTCTGGTATAAATCTGAGCAAAACCTAGTATGGGCTTAGGCAGATATCTTTCAGACCCAGATTTGAGGTAGCCCGGTTCTTTCCATTTCAACGTTATTTAGCACGATGATAGCACATCTAATGCCGCTTCTAAAAATACTAGTAAGAATGTGTGATCTCTACAACTTCTGGTATAAAACTGAGCAAAACCTAGTATGGGCTTAGGCAGATATATTTCAGACCCAGATTTGAGGTAGCCTGGTTCTTTCAATTCCAACGTTTGTTGGCAAGATAATATCATGTCTTATGGCGCTTCTAAATATACTAGTAAGAATGTGTGATCTCTACAACTTCTGGTATAAATCTGAGCAAAACCTGGTATGGGCTTGGGCAGATATCTTTCAGACCCAGATTTGAGGTAGCCTGGTTCTTTCAATTTCAACGTTAGTTGGCAAGATGATATCATGTCTTATGGCGCTTCTAAAAATACTAGTAAGAATGTGTGATCTCTACAACTTCTGGTATAAATCTGAGCAAAACCTAGTATGGGCTTAGGCAGATATCTTTCAGACCTAGATTTGAGGTAGCCCGGTTCTTTCAATTTCAACGTTGGTTGGCAAGATGATATCATGTCTTATGGCGCTTCTAAAAATACTAGTAAGAATGTGTGATCTCTACAACTTCTGGTATAAATCTGAGCAAAACCTAGTATGGGCTTAGGCAGATATCTTTCAGACCCAGATTTGAGGTAGCCCGGTACTTTCAATTTCAACGTTATTTAGCAAGATGATAGCACATCTAATGCCGCTTCTAAAAATACTAGTAAGAATGTGTGATCTCTACAACTTCTGGAATAAAACTGAGCAAAACCTAGTATGGGCTTAGGCAGATATATTTCAGACCCAGATTTGAGGTAGCCTGGTTCTTTCAATTCCAACGTTAGTTGGCAAGATAATAGCACATCTAATGCCGCTTCTAAAAGTACTAGTAAGAATGTGTGATCTCTACAACTTCTGGTATAAATCTGAGCAAAACCTAGTATGGGCTTAGGCAGATATCTTTCAGACCCAGATTTGAGGTAGCCTGGTTCTTTCAATTTCAACTTTAGTTGGCAAGATAATATCATGTCTTATGGCGCTTCTAAAAATACTAGTAAGAATGTGTGATCTCTACAACTTCTGGTATAAATCTGAGCAAAACCTAGTATGGGCTTGGGCAGATATCATTCAGACCCAGATTTGAGGTAGCCTGGTTCTTTCAATTTCAACGTTAGTTGGCAAGATGATATCATGTCTTATGGCGCTTCTAAAAATACTAGTAAGAATGTGTGATCTCTACAACTTCTGGTATAAATCTGAGCAAAACCTAGTATGGGCTAAGGCAGATATCTTTCAGACCTAGATTTGAGGTAGCCCGGTTCTTTCAATTTCAACGTTATTTAGCAAGATGATAGCACATCTAATGCCGCTTCTAAAAATACTAGTAAGAATGTGTGATCTCTACAACTTCTGGTATAAAACTGAGCAAAACCTAGTATGGGCTTAGGCAGATATATTTCAGACCCAGATTTGAGGTAGCCTGGTTCTTTCAATTCCAACGTTAGTTGGCAAGATAATAGCACATCTAATGCCGCTTCTAAAAATACTAGTAAGAATGTGTGATCTCTACAATTTCTGGTATAAAACTGAGCAAAACCTAGTATGGGCTTAGGCAGATATCTTTCCGACCCAGATTTGAGGTAGCCTAGTTCTTTCAATTTCAACGTTAGTTGGCAAGATAATAGCACATCTAATGCCGCTTCTAAAACTACTAGTAAGAATGTGTGATCTCTACAACTTCTGGTATAAATCTGAGCAAAACCTAGTATGGGCTTAGGCAGATATATTTCAGACCCAGATTTGAGGTAGCCCGGTTCTTTCAATTTCAACGTTATTTAGCAAGATGATAGCACATCTAATGCCGCTTCTAAAAATACTAGTAAGAATGTGTGATCTCTACAACTTCTGGTATAAAACTGAGCAAAACCTATTATGGGCTTAGGCAGATATCTTTCCGACCCAGATTTGAGGTAGCCTGGTTCTTTCAATTTCAACGTTAGTTGGCAAGATAATAGCACATCTAATGCCGCTTCTAAAACTACTAGTAAGAATGTGTGATCTCTACAACTTCTGGTATAAATCTGAGCAAAACTTAGTATGGGCTTAGGCTGGTATCTTCAGATCTAGATTTGAGGTAGCCCGGTTCTTTCAATTTCAAGATTATTTAGCAAGATGATAGCACATCTAATGCCGCTTCTAAAAATACTAGTAAGAATGTGTGATCTCTACAACTTCTGGTATAAATCTGAGCAAAACCTAGTATGGGCTTAGGCAGATATCTTTCAGACCCAGATTTTAGGTAGCCCGGTTCTTTCAATTTCAACGTTATTTAGCAAGATGATAGCACATCTAATGCCGCTTCTAAAAATACTAGTAAGAATGTGTGATCTCTACAACTTCTGGTATAAAACTGAGCAAAACCTAGTATGGGCTTAGGCAGATATATTTCAGACCCAGATTTGAGGTAGCCTGGTTCTTTCAATTCCAACGTTAGTTGGCAAGATAATAGCACATCTAATGCCGCTTCTAAAAGTACTAGTAAGAATGTGTGATCTCTACAACTTCTGGTATAAATCTGAGCAAAACCTAGTATGGGCTTAGGCAGATATCTTTCAGACCCAGATTTGAGGTAGCCTGGTTCTTTCAATTTCAACGTTAGTTGGCAAGATAATATCATGTCTTATGGCGCTTCTAAAAATACTAGTAAGAATGTGTGATCTCTACAACTTCTGGTATAAATCTGAGCAAAACCTAGTATGGGCTTGGGCAGATATATTTCAGACCCAGATTTGAGGTAGCCTGGTTCTTTCAATTTCAACGTTAGTTGGCAAGACTATATCATGTCTTATGGCGCTTCTAAAAATACTAGTAAGAATGTGTGATCTCTACAACTTCTGGTATAAATCTGAGCAAAACCTAGTATGGGCTAAGGCAGATATCTTTCAGACCTAGATTTGAGGTAGCCCGGTTCTTTCAATTTCAACGTTATTTAGCAAGATGATAGCACATCTAATGCCGCTTCTAAAAATACTAGTAAGAATGTGTGATCTCTACAACTTCTGGTATAAAACTGAGCAAAACCTAGTATGGGCTTAGGCAGATATATTTCAGACCCAGATTTGAGGTAGCCTGGTTCTTTCAATTCCAACGTTAGTTGGCAAGATAATAGCACATCTAATGCCGCTTCTAAAAATACTAGTAAGAATGTGTGATCTCTACAATTTCTGGTATAAATCTGAGCAAAATCTAGTATGGGCTTAGGCAGATATCTTTCAGACCCAGATTTGAGGTAGCCTGGTTCTTTCAATTTCAACGTTATTTTGCAAGATGATAGCACATCTAATGCCGCTTCTAAAAATACTTGTAAGAATGTGTGATCTCTACAACTTTTGGTATAAAACTGAGCAAAACCTAGTATGGGCTTAGGCTGATATCTTTGGAACCTAGATTTGAGGTAGCCTGGTTCTTTCAATTTCAACGTTATTTGGCAAGATGATAGCATTTCTTATGGCGCTTCTAAAAATACTAGTAAGAATGTGTGATCTCTACAACTTCTGGTATAAATCTGAGCAAAACCTAGTATGGGCTTAGGCAGATATCTTTCAGACCCAGATTTGAGGTAGCCCGGTTCTTTCAATTTCAACGTTATTTAGCAAGATGATAGCACATCTAATGCCGCTTCTAAAAATACTAGTAAGAATGTGTGATCTCTACAACTTCTGGTATAAAACTGAGCAAAACCTAGTATGGGCTTAGGCAGATATCTTTCAGACCCAGATTTGAGGTAGCCTGGTTCTTTCAATTTCAACGTTAGTTGGCAAGATAATAGCACATCTAATGCCGCTTCTAAAACTACTAGTAAGAATGTGTGATCTCTACAACTTCTGGTATAAATCTGAGCAAAACTTAGTATGGGCTTAGGCTGATATCTTTCAGATCTAGATTTGAGGTAGCCCGGTTCTTTCAATTTCAAGGTTATTTAGCAAGATGATAGCACATCTAATGCCGCTTCTAAAAATACTAGTAAGAATGTGTGATCTCTACAATTTCTGGTATAAATCTGAGCAAAATCTAGTATGGGCTTAGGCAGATTTCCGACCCAGATTTGAGGTAGCCTGGTTCTTTCAATTTCAACGTTAGTTGGCAAGATGATAGCACATCTAATGCCGCTTCTAAAAATACTAGTAAGAATGTGTGATCTCTACAACTTCTGGTATAAATCTGAGCAAAATCTAGTATGGGCTTGGGCAGATATCTTTCAGACCCAGATTTGAGGTAGCCTGGTTCTTTCAATTTCAACGTTAGTTGGCAAGATGATACTCGTATCATGTCTTATGGCGCTTCTAAAAATACTAGTAAGAATGTGTGATCTCTACAACTTCTGGTATAAATCTGAGCAAAACCTAGTATGGGCTTAGGCAGATATCTTTCAGACCTAGATTTGAGGTAGCCCGGTTCTTTCAATTTCAACGTTATTTAGCAAGATGATAGCACATCTAATGCCGCTTCTAAAAATACTAGTAAGAATGTGTGATCTTTACAATTTCTGGTATAAATCTGAGCAAAATCTAGTATGGGCTTAGGCAGATATCTTTCCGACCCAGATTTGAGGTAGCCTGGTTCTTTCAATTTCAACGTTAGTTGGCAAGATGATAGCACATCTAATGCCGCTTCTAAAAATACTAGTAAGAATGTGCGATCTCTACAACTTCTGGTATAAATCTGAGCAAAATCTAGTATGGGCTTAGGCAGATATCTTTCAGACCCAGATTTGAGGTAGCCTGGTTCTTTCAATTTCAACGTTATTTTACAAGATGATAGCACATCTAATGCCGCTTCTAAAAATACTTGTAAGAATGTGTGATCTCTACAACTTTTGGTATAAAACTGAGCAAAACCTAGTATGGGCTTAGGCTGATATCTTTGGAACCTAGATTTGAGGTAGCCTGGTTCTTTCAATTTCAACGTTATTTGGCAAGATGATAGCATTTCTTATGGCGCTTCTAAAATTACTAGTAAGAATGTGTGATCTCTACAACTTCTGGTATAAATCTGAGCAAAACCTAGTATGGGCTTAGGCAGATATCTTTCAGACCCAGATTTGAGGTAGCCCGGTTCTTTCCATTTCAACGTTATTTAGCACGATGATAGCACATCTAATGCCGCTTCTAAAAATACTAGTAAGAATGTGTGATCTCTACAACTTCTGGTATAAAACTGAGCAAAACCTAGTATGGGCTTAGGCAGATATATTTCAGACCCATATTTGAGGTAGCCTGGTTCTTTCAATTCCAACGTTTGTTGGCAAGATAATATCATGTCTTATGGCGCTTCTAAATATACTAGTAAGAATGTGTGATCTCTACAACTTCTGGTATAAATCTGAGCAAAACCTGGTATGGGCTTGGGCAGATATCTTTCAGACCCAGATTTGAGGTAGCCTGGTTCTTTCAATTTCAACGTTAGTTGGCAAGATGATATCATGTCTTATGGCGCTTCTAAAAATACTAGTAAGAATGTGTGATCTCTACAACTTCTGGTATAAATCTGAGCAAAACCTAGTATGGGCTTAGGCAGATATCTTTCAGACCCAGATTTGAGGTAGCCCGGTACTTTCAATTTCAACGTTATTTAGCAAGATGATAGCACATCTAATGCCGCTTCTAAAAATACTAGTAAGAATGTGTGATCTCTACAACTTCTGGAATAAAACTGAGCAAAACCTAGTATGGGCTTAGGCAGATATATTTCAGACCCAGATTTGAGGTAGCCTGGTTCTTTCAATTCCAACGTTAGTTGGCAAGATAATAGCACATCTAATGCCGCTTCTAAAAGTACTAGTAAGAATGTGTGATCTCTACAACTTCTGGTATAAATCTGAGCAAAACCTAGTATGGGCTTAGGCAGATATCTTTCAGACCCAGATTTGAGGTAGCCTGGTTCTTTCAATTTCAACGTTAGTTGGCAAGATAATATCATGTCTTATGGCGCTTCTAAAAATACTAGTAAGAATGTGTGATCTCTACAACTTCTGGTATAAATCTGAGCAAAACCTAGTATGGGCTTGGGCAGATATCATTCAGACCCAGATTTGAGGTAGCCTGGTTCTTTCAATTTCAACGTTAGTTGGCAAGATGATATCATGTCTTATGGCGCTTCTAAAAATACTAGTAAGAATGTGTGATCTCTACAACTTCTGGTATAAATCTGAGCAAAACCTAGTATGGGCTAAGGCAGATATCTTTCAGACCTAGATTTGAGGTAGCCCGGTTCTTTCAATTTCAACGTTATTTAGCAAGATGATAGCACATCTAATGCCGCTTCTAAAAATACTAGTAAGAATGTGTGATCTCTACAACTTCTGGTATAAAACTGAGCAAAACCTAGTATGGGCTTAGGCAGATATATTTCAGACCCAGATTTGAGGTAGCCTGGTTCTTTCAATTCCAACGTTAGTTGGCAAGATAATAGCACATCTAATGCCGCTTCTAAAAATACTAGTAAGAATGTGTGATCTCTACAATTTCTGGTATAAAACTGAGCAAAACCTAGTATGGGCTTAGGCAGATATCTTTCCGACCCAGATTTGAGGTAGCCTGGTTCTTTCAATTTCAACGTTAGTTGGCAAGATAATAGCACATCTAATGCCGCTTCTAAAACTACTAGTAAGAATGTGTGATCTCTACAACTTCTGGTATAAATCTGAGCAAAACCTAGTATGGGCTTAGGCAGATATATTTCAGACCCAGATTTGAGGTAGCCCGGTTCTTTCAATTTCAACGTTATTTAGCAAGATGATAGCACATCTAATGCCGCTTCTAAAAATACTAGTAAGAATGTGTGATCTCTACAACTTCTGGTATAAAACTGAGCAAAACCTATTATGGGCTTAGGCAGATATCTTTCCGACCCAGATTTGAGGTAGCCTGGTTCTTTCAATTTCAACGTTAGTTGGCAAGATAATAGCACATCTAATGCCGCTTCTAAAACTACTAGTAAGAATGTGTGATCTCTACAACTTCTGGTATAAATCTGAGCAAAACTTAGTATGGGCTTAGGCTGGTATCTTTCAGATCTAGATTTGAGGTAGCCCGGTTCTTTCAATTTCAAGGTTATTTAGCAAGATGATAGCACATCTAATGCCGCTTCTAAAAATACTAGTAAGAATGTGTGATCTCTACAACTTCTGGTATAAATCTGAGCAAAACCTAGTATGGGCTTAGGCAGATATCTTTCAGACCCAGATTTTAGGTAGCCCGGTTCTTTCAATTTCAACGTTATTTAGCAAGATGATAGCACATCTAATGCCGCTTCTAAAAATACTAGTAAGAATGTGTGATCTCTACAACTTCTGGTATAAAACTGAGCAAAACCTAGTATGGGCTTAGGCAGATATATTTCAGACCCAGATTTGAGGTAGCCTGGTTCTTTCAATTCCAACGTTAGTTGACAAGATAATAGCACATCTAATGCCGCTTCTAAAAGTACTAGTAAGAATGTGTGATCTCTACAACTTCTGGTATAAATCTGAGCAAAACCTAGTATGGGCTTAGGCAGATATCTTTCAGACCCAGATTTGAGGTAGCCTGGTTCTTTCAATTTCAACGTTAGTTGGCAAGATAATATCATGTCTTATGGCGCTTCTAAAAATACTAGTAAGAATGTGTGATCTCTACAACTTCTGGTATAAATCTGAGCAAAACCTAGTATGGGCTTGGGCAGATATATTTCAGACCCAGATTTGAGGTAGCCTGGTTCTTTCAATTTCAACGTTAGTTGGCAAGACTATATCATGTCTTATGGCGCTTCTAAAAATACTAGTAAGAATGTGTGATCTCTACAACTTCTGGTATAAATCTGAGCAAAACCTAGTATGGGCTAAGGCAGATATCTTTCAGACCTAGATTTGAGGTAGCCCGGTTCTTTCAATTTCAACGTTATTTAGCAAGATGATAGCACATCTAATGCCGCTTCTAAAAATACTAGTAAGAATGTGTGATCTCTACAACTTCTGGTATAAAACTGAGCAAAACCTAGTATGGGCTTAGGCAGATATATTTCAGACCCAGATTTGAGGTAGCCTGGTTCTTTCAATTCCAACGTTAGTTGGCAAGATAATAGCACATCTAATGCCGCTTCTAAAAATACTAGTAAGAATGTGTGATCTCTACAATTTCTGGTATAAATCTGAGCAAAATCTAGTATGGGCTTAGGCAGATATCTTTCCGACCCAGATTTGAGGTAGCCTGGTTCTTTCAATTTCAACGTTAGTTGGCAAGATGATAGCACATCTAATGCCGCTTCTAAAAATACTAGTAAGAATGTGTGATCTCTACAACTCCTAGTAATAAATCTGAGCAAAATCTAGTATGGGCTTAGGCAGATATCTTTCAGACCCAGATTTGAGGTAGCCTGGTTCTTTCAATTTCAACGTTATTTAGCAAGATGATAGCCCATCTAATGCGGCTTCTAAAAATACTTGTAAGAATGTGTGATCTCTACAACTTTTGGTATAAAACTGAGCAAAACCTAGTATGGGCTTAGGCTGATATCTTTGGAACCTAGATTTGAGGTAGCCTGGTTCTTTCAATTTCAACGTTATTTGGCAAGATGATAGCATTTCTTATGCCGCTTCTAAAAATACTAGTAAGAATGTGTGATCTCTACAACTTCTGGTATAAATCTGAGCAAAACCTAGTATGGGCTTAGGCAGATATCTTTCAGACCCAGATTTGAGGTAGCCTGGTTCTTTCAATTTCAACGTTAGTTGGCAAGATGATATCATGTCTTATGGCGCTTCTAAAAATATTAGTAAGAATGTGTGATCTCTACAACTTCTGGTATAAATCTGAAAAAACCTAGTATTGTCTTAGGCTGATATCTTTGGAACCTAGATTTGAGGTAGCCTGGTTCTTTCAATTTCAACGTTAGTTGGCAAGATAATAGCACATCTATTGCCGCTTCTAAAAATACTAGTAAGAATGTGTGATCTCTACAACTTCTGGTATAAAACTGAGCAAAACCTAGTATGGGCTTAGGCTGATATCTTTGGAATCTAGATTTGAGGTAGCCTGGTTCTTTCAATTTCAACGTTATTTAGCAAGATGATAGCACATCTAATGCCGCTTCTAAAAATTCTAGTAAGAATGTGTGATCTCTACAACTTCTGGTATAAATCTGAAAAAACCTAGTATTGGCTTAGGCTGATTTCTTTTGAACCTAGATTTGAGGTAGCCTGGTTCTTTCAATTTCAACGTTAGGTGGCAAGACGATAGCACATCTGATGCCGCTTCTAATAATTTTAGCAAATGATAAATCTGAGCAAAACCTAGTATGGGCTTAGGCAGATATCTTTCCGACCCAGATTTGAGGTAGCCTGGTTCTTTCAATTTCAACATTAGTTGGCAAGATGATAGCACATCTAATGCCGCTTCTAAAAGTACTAGTAAGAATGTGTGATCTCTGCAACTTCTGGTATAAATCTGAGCAAAATCTAGTATGGGCTTAGGCAGATATCTTTCAGACCCAGATTTGAGGTAGCCTGGTTCTTTCAATTTCAACGTTATTTTGCAAGATGATAGCACATCTAATGCCGCTTCTAAACATACTAGTAAGAATGTGTGATCTCTACAACTTCTGGTATAAATCTGAGCAAAACCTAGTATGGGCTTAGGCAGATTTCTTTCAGACCCAGATTTGAGGTAGCCTGGTTCTTTCAATTTCAACGTTAGTTGGCAAGATAATAGCACATCTAATACCTCTTCTAAAAATACTAGTAAGAATGTGTGATCTCTACAACTTCTGGTATAAATCTGAAAAAACCTAGTATTATTTATTTATTTATTTATTTTAAACTTTATTGCACAATATAACAAATAAAGTACAAATGGCGGACTTAATGCCTAAAGGCATTCTCTACCAGTCAACCACCAGGCTAAACAGAAACAGTAGGTGCAGGCATTAAACAAAAAAAAAACGCAGAATAGGTAACTTAAGACAAAAAAAATATAGCGATATATAATACATACTAACGAAAATAAACTTACATATACATACTATAATAAAATAAACTTACATATATATTAATTTATGTACCCAGTGCAAAGAATACTATGCCTACGATGGACAATTAACCAGTGAGTTTGTCGAAAAAATGCTTGCGTAACATGCGCTTAAACGAAAGCTTGGTTTGAGCCTGTCTGATGTTGAGTGGGAGATCATTCCAAAGCCGGATCGCCTGAACGGTGAAGGAGTTAGAGATAAAACCGGTACGATGAGAAGGAAAAGAAAGCTTGAGACTACGGGACTCACGAAGGGTGCAACCTGCTCGGGCGGTAATAAAATGAAATTTGGATCTAAGATAGTCTGGCGCATTTGGATCAAATAAGAGAGTGTATAGTGTGCACAGAATACGTAAGGACCTCCGTTCACGAATAGGAAGCCAGTTAAGTCGACGGCGATATGCAGATATGTGGTCATATTTACGGAGTCCGAAAATAAATCTGATGCTGTTGTTAAGAAGGCGATCTAGTTTGCTCAGAGAGACTTCTGTGATATTCGCGTAACACACATCAGCATAGTCTACAATAGGTAACACAAGAGCCTGAACAAGGAGAACCTTGATGCCAGTCGGAAGGAAATTTTTAAGCCGGTATAGGGCTCTAAGAGTGTTAGTGACCCGACGACATACGTCAGACACCTGCGGTTCCCAAGTCAGGCCGCTGTCAAGAATCAACCCCAGGTTTCTCACTTGCGATAACAGCGGCACAGGTATGTCTTCGTACACGATAGGAGACAAGTGAGTGAGGTCAGCTACGGCGAGTAAACGGGGGCTACCCAGTACAATCGCCTGGCATTTGGACGGATTTACAGAAATGCCGAAACAACGGGACCAAACAGAGATGCGATTCAAATCGTCGTTGATTTTTGCTATGGCACAATTCAGATCGTTAATGCTACTGTGGGTGTACAATTGCAGGTCATCGGCGTAAAGATGGTAAGAGCATGCGATATGAGATGCGATCAAGTTAATAAAAACGGAAAAAAGAAGAGGAGAGAGTATGCCGCCCTGCGGAACACCGGACGTGAGGTCACACCAGTCGGAAAAAGAGGAACTGTCCACGCGAACCATCTGACGTCGATCTCGAAGATATGAGGCGAACCATTTAGCCGTTGATGACGTGATATTTAAGTGGTTCAATGCGGCTAACAAGAGGTCATGGTTGACTGCATTGAATGCGTTTGAAAAGTCAATCAGTACCAAAACCGTCAGCTGCGTAGATTCCATAGCTAGCCCCACATCTTCAACTATCTTAAGCAATGCCGTGGTAGTGCTGTGGCCTGGACGAAAACCTGATTGAAATGGAGTGAGAACAAGGTTGGAGTAGATATGAGCTGATAATTGTTTGTGTACAATAGCTTCCAAGACTTTCGACAAAAAAGGGAGAATAGAGATGGGACGGAAATCTTTTAATGAACTGGGATTAGAAACTTTTGGTAAAGGAATGACATGTGCTTTACGCCACAACGACGGAAAAACCCCAGTTGAAAGTGAGAAGTTTATAACGTGGGTTATAATTGGGAGAATACATTCCAAGATACATGTTAACATAAGTCTACTAACCTCGTCGTGTAACCTCGTAGTATTGTCTTAGGCTGATATCTTTGGAACCTAGATTTGAGGTAGCCTGGTTCTTTCAATTTCAACGTTAGTTGGCAAAATAATAGCATATCTAATGCCGCTTCTAAAAATACTAGTAAGAATGTGTGATACAACTTCTGGTATAAATCTGAGCAAAACCTGGTATGGGCTTGGGCAGATATCTTTCAGACCCAGATTTGAGGTAGCCTGGTTCTTTCAATTTCAACGTTAGTTGGCAAGATGATATCATGTCTTATGGCGCTTCTAAAAATACTAGTAAGAATGTGTGATCTCTACAACTTCTGGTATAAATCTGAGCAAAACCTAGTATGGGCTTAGGCAGATATCTTTCAGACCTAGATTTGAGGTAGCCCGGTTCTTTCAATTTCAACGTTGGTTGGCAAGATGATATCATGTCTTATGGCGCTTCTAAAAATACTAGTAAGAATGTGTGATCTCTACAACTTCTGGTATAAATCTGAGCAAAACCTAGTATGGGCTTAGGCAGATATCTTTCCGACCCAGATTTGAGGTAGCCTGGTTCTTTCAATTTCAACGTTAGTTGGCAAGACGATAGCACATCTGATGCCGCTTCTAATAATTTTAGTATGTTAGTGTGATCTCGATAATTTCACACTAATAATTCATTTGTGAAGTTAGCAGCCTAAATACATTTCTTTAAATTTTAAGTTTATTTGGTCTCTGTTGGGTCAGATTTGATAGATTTATTATTTGTGTTACTTATGTAGTACTTATTTTTGTTAAGAAACATCGTTTTCGTTAATTATTTTCAATTTTTATCAAGACGATTTAATTTGGTCGGGTTATCATGGTCAGCTAACTTTGGGCTGCTAACTTCACACCGGTCAAGATGAGCATTATTTCACTCAAAATATCCTTTGGATTACTCTTGCCTGCCAAAGGTTCCCTAAAACAGCTAGTCGTCGATTTTCTATCTCCGAATAGACTGTGTTCCTAATCCCAACTTGATATTTATGATTTTATTGTGTAAATACCTTAGAAACATGATTTTAATACTCAGTACCTCGTCTTTACACCAGAAAACCAGAATCTCATAAATAAAAATAGAGATAAGATTTCACGTTAATTATTTTCCCCAAATAATTAAAATACTGGAAGATTTAAGCAATTTAAACCCTATACCTATTTACGCACAATTTTAGTATAGCGAGACCGTAGTTGAAGTCCATTAAAAGAAGAAATATATCAATTTTACAGACCAAGACTAAAACGAACCCTAAATTCCGAATAATTAGTGTGTGAATTTACCCTAAACCTACCCTTGTCCCTACTCTAGTATAACCAAAGCACAGTTCGTACTTACCATCGACCTGGTACTTTGGAATATACGCAAGTGTATCCCTACTAAGAAGCTGTAAGAGTTCGGCGAGCGATTCCGAGAATGCAACCTAACAGCTCGTGGACTTGTCTCCCCCCATGGCGGGTTGCACAAAGGCAGGGTGGCAACATGGGTAAGACAGGGCCCTATTATGTATATAAGTGGTATAAATAAATATATTTAATATACGAAGCCTCCAAATACTGTAGATTTCAAATGGGCCCAGATTACTCCGGATGATGCGCACGTGACATCCCCATTATTCATCTAACAGCTGGACATTGGAGAGCTAAGGAGGAAGACGTTTTTCACCTTCTATGTTGGTAAAGAGAAGGTGCCAAGATAACCCTCATCTTGGAACAAAAAGACTCCTAGACAGCTCACATTTAACACCGCAAGGGGTGAGCGGTCCAGCCGGACAAACAGTCAGTCCAAACAATGATCTGGTTTTAAACTATATAGCAAAAGACCCCATAGTAAAACACTAAAATAACTAGGTTCAATTTTACGAACCAAACTACTCACAAAATCAAACTAACTAAACACAGAAGTGAAATTCCCTTAAACACCGTTATCTAAGTTCAGTTTCATGACGATATTGTCCCCATAAAACCAAACACAGACACGCTCTCCAAGCCCCTGTTATGCAACGATATTGTCCCTGCATAACGTGACGGCACTTAGAAAACACAGTGTAGAAAACTTCACTATAACTACACACAGTAGCAAAGAATCCCCACAATAGCCTAAGTTCAGCTTTACGACGATATTGTCCCCGTAAAACCAAACACAGACACGCTTTCCAAGCCCCTGTTATGCAACGATATTGTCCCTGCATAACGTGACGGCACTTAGAAAACACAGTGTAGAAAACTTCACTATAACTACACACAGTAGCAAAGAATCCCCGCAATAGCCTGAGCTCAGTTTTACGACGATATTGTCCCCGTAAAACCAAACACAGACACGCCTTCCAAGCCCCTGATATGCAACGATATTGTCCCTGCATAACGTGGCGGCACTTAGAAAACACTGCGTAGGAAACTTCACTATATTTAAATCCCGTACACGGTAACAAAGAATCTCCACAAAAGTCTAAGATCAGCTTTACGACGATATTGTCCCCGTAAAACCAAACACAGACACCATTTCCACGTTTAAATTCACCAGGATAATTCCAAGCGAAAACAAACATAGTAACAGTAGTAGAGGAACTTTGCTCACCGAATATTAAACGCCCGAGAACCAGAGTCACTGCTAGTCCGATGGTTGAAGAATGAATGCCTTGCCGACGGCGCGCACCGGCCTTTTATACCCTCTACTGGAGACCTAATGGATACTGGAGACCTAATGAGGACATATTGGAGACAAGAGACTTATTGGAGACATATTGGATACATAATAGATACTGGAGACATAATGGATACTGGAGACATAATGGATACTGGAGACCTAATGAGGACATATTGGAGACAAGAGACTTATTGGAGACATATTGGATACATAATGGATACTGGAGACATAATGGATACTAGAGACATAATGGATACTGGAGACCTAATGGGGACTTATTGGAGACAAGAGACTTATTGGAGACATATTGGATACATAATGGATACTAGAGACATAATGGATACTGGAGACCTAATGGGGACTTATTGGAGACAAGAGACTTATTGGAGACATATTGGATACATAATGGAGACAAGGGACCTAATGGATACTGGAGACATAATGGATACTGGAGACCTAATGGGGACATATTGGAGACAAGAGACTTATTGGAGACATATTGGATACATAATGGAGACAAGGGACCTAATGGATACTGGAGACATAATGGATACTGGAGACCTAATGGGGACATATTGGAGACAAGAGACTTATTGGAGACATATTGGATACATAATGGAGACAAGGGACCTAATGGGGACATATTGGATACAAGAGACATATTGGGGACATATTGGATACTGGAGACATAATGGAGACATATTGGAGACAAGAGACCTACTGGAGACATATTGGATACATAATGGAGACAAGGGACCTAATGGGGACATATTGGATACAAGAGACATATTGGGGACATATTGGATACTGGAGACATAATGGAGACATATTGGAGACAAGAGACCTACTGGAGACATATTGGATACATAATGGAGACAAGGGACCTAATGGATACTGGAGACATAATGGATACTGGAGACCTAATGGGGACATATTGGAGACAAGAGACTTACTGGAGACATATTGGATACATAATGGAGACAAGGGACCTAATGGGGACATATTGGAGACAAGAGACTTATTGGAGACATATTGGATACATAATGGAGACAAGGGACCTAATGGGGACATATTGGATACAAGAGACATATTGGGGACATATTGGATACATAGTGGATACTGGATACCTAGTGGATACATAGTGGATACATAGTGGATACTGGATACCTAGTGGATACATAGTGGATACTGGATACATAGTGGATACATAGTAGCGACTGGGGACGAGAAACAAGCGATTTATGCTAACCAAAAGTACCAGGATACCAGAACTGAGGAAGAGGTCATTTGCCCCGTACCTATTAGCGTTATGCAACCTACGACCGGTGACTTATTAAGACAAATGTTTACCAAAAGTACCAGGCTACCATAACCGAGGAAGAGGTCATTTGCCTTGTGGCGGGTGACGACGCTTGATTCAAGAAGAAAGATCCTAAGTCCTATTTTGTTTACTAAGCCATACGACCGTAACATTAAGGTTCACATTCGTGAGTTCGACGCTACCAAGATCTATCCCTTTCACGCTAGTGTCTTAGAGAAAGACGGAGATATTCTCAATGACGTCTACGCACACATTCACAGGAAATAGTCGGGTAGTCAGTTTGAGTAGACTAAATTATAATAAAAGGGAACGCTTTATGGCCCCTCTACACGCTCGAACCTGCAAGCATTATTTTACTTTGAGATACTTTTAGTCTCTTTCCGAAAAACACTCCTGTGTGGAAGTATTTTACGTTTATTAGTAGCAAACATACTCAAAACATAGGGGGAAGTTTAAAATCTTAGGAGTTTTGGACTGTTTGTATTAACTCTGTACTAGGAGTTCAGACTCCAATATGACCGAACGTCACGCTGTCAATGTCACTGTCATTCTCAATGCCAAAACTTGAGATGATTATTTTACGCAATTTATTGATTTAAATAGCGAAAATTTTATAGTGTGTTATATATTTAACGAGACCACAAGTAGCAAAATATGAAAAAGTGTGCTTCAAGTTGTAATTGTTACACTATCCATTGGAATCACGTATGAAATACGCGACTGAAGGGGATCTTAGTATTCAAGGTATTGCTTTCTAGTTTGCGTGTTTTGTAATGAATAATTTAGGTTAAGGCTCTTCTTGTTTGAAAAAGGTTTAAAGATTGATTGATCGTACCTACTGTTTTGATCGAATCGCGTATTATGCTTATCCTTTTGGGCCTGTTTCGAAAATAAATTGAATTACCCTCGTCACAGTTGAAGATAGGACATTGAAATTTATATATTTTTTTTATTCACTTCAACTCTCTTGCCAATACATTTAGTAGTATATTGATTATACTATTCTTAGTGTTATCTATCTTGTACTATCTACTGCGAATCTGTGAGTTAATAGCATTTACTTGCTGAATTCGGTGAGCTTAATTCACTCTAATGATACCTAATGGAAGGCTACATGCTGAGCTAATACAATCACTCAGGGAATACGTTGTATACCTACTTACCTTCCTATTTTATAATATGTCTGCGTTATTGTTGATTAGAAATTATGAATTAATCTCTGATGATATGATGAGGAACCCCTTTCTATAATATTATTTAAAAAAACCGGACCGAATTTTTTGTCATTTTTTGTAAATTTTTCTGCTCTTTCCAGCACAACCCAGATGCACCCAAGATTGTTAACCACCATACATATGAAAGGTTAATTATAATTATTAATTTAGTGTATTTTGTTTTAGTAGTCTATTGAGATAACAACGGAGTGGGTGCCCCACAAGTCAAACCGCGGATCCAGCAGACCTCGTCGGCGATGGCGGGATAACTTAGATTCCTTTTTGAGAGACTGGCCAGACATAGCTCAAAACCGGGATGAATGGAAGAAGAGGAGAAGGCCTTTGCCCAGCAGTGGGACACTATAGGCTCACAAAAAAAAGTGTATTGAGAGGAGACTTCCAGTGACTTTCCACTTTAAAAAAATGTAAGTATGAATAGTAAAATATGGTCTGAGATATAAGTGTGTATTAAATATAGCCAAGAGGATTATGTAGGTATTTTCTTTTTCTTTACATTATGGACTCTCTTCATTCACCTACATCTGTCTCGTACATAACATTTGACCTTTTCCAACTAAATTAATTCACCTCGTGAGAAAGGACGAAGTTAACATTAAAACTTTAAACTGACGAAAACAAAAGCACATTTTGTTTTCAAGCACTTTAACCTTTTGTCTTTTTAAAGTGCTAAGCGAGATTTTTATGAAGAACAGCAATTGTGTTGTGTTTTCTAGACAGCAATTTATATGCCGCAAAAAATACGAAGAGAGTATAAAAGCACAATTTTAAAGAATTTTTTTTGAAGGATTTTTTTTTCTATGGTGAGCTCTCATCATAGTCCTAAACGGTCAGCTTAAAAAAATACCTATACCTATATTTATTATGTTTATAAACACCTACTCAGACCTACTGTAAATAGATCCGATAATTTTTTTTTGAAAAATCAGACGTTTTCAGAGAAAAGGTACATAACATTGTCAACTATCGATAAAGTGGATTTCTGATTCAATTTGGCATTTAGCGTCTCAGTGACATTCGGATGACAACGGCAGCTACATTACTGTTGCAACATTACTGCAGTGGTGTTGATGCCGCCACTGTCCTTTTTAGGGTTCCGTACCCAAAGAGTAAAAACGGGACCCTATTACTAAGACTCCGCTGTCCGTCCGTCCGTCCGTCCGTCTGTCCGTCTGTCCGTCCGTCCGTCCGTCCGTCCGTCCGTCCGTCTGTCACCAGGCTGTATCTCACGAACCGTGATAGCTAGACAGTTGAAATTTTCACAGAGGATGTATTTCTGTTGCCGCTATAACAACAAATACTAAAAACAGAATAAAATAAAGATTTAAGTGGGGCTCCCATACAACAAACGTCATTTTTTACCGAAGTTAAGCAACGTCGGGCAAGGTCAGTACTTGGATGGGTGACCGTTTTTTTGCTTGTTTTGCTCTATTTTTTGTTGATGGTGCGGAACCCTCCGTGCACGAGTCCGACTCGCACTTGGCCGGTTTTTTTTTGATATTTACCTTGATAAAATGGGTGACGTTCGCCGCCGCATTACTGACACATATATGAAGTTCAATCGTCACTCATTTTATCAAGAAAATTGACAGATACAGCGGCGGCATAACGTCACAACAGTAGTGCTGCAGTTGACATCCAAATGTCACCTTTGTGTATAAACGATAATATCTGGGAGACCGAGATTTGCTCGGAAAACATATAAAAACTCGAAAATGCGCGTTTTCCAGAGATAAAACCTAGCTAGATCGATTTTTCGCCCCCAAAAACCGTTCCCAAGAGCCGTTCCCGAGATCCTCAAAATATATATACATATAAATAAATAAATATATAAATAAATAAGTAAATATACAAGAATTTATCGTTTAAAGGTATTAGATTTAGTCCCTACCTACCTGAAAAATGACACATAAATATCTACTCGTATATTATGCCACTTTGACATTGAACGATAAAAAGTTAAATATGTACCTACCTACTTGACCTTTCAGTTGTTTCGAATAACCTAATAATTGCAGAGGCCGTGAGTTCAAGTCTCACCCAAGACAGTAATTTTTCCACTTTTATTCTAAGCTTATTAGCATCGATCGCAGACGTTTCTGCTTGTTTAAAAATTAAAAAAATCCTAATAATTAGGCTACCAAACTTTATCAAACCTAATTTTACCTTCACGTGTTTTAGCTTTTAGTAAAGTTGTAAATAGAACCTTGTCACACAGATACTATTGTTCCTAATATCCCTATTACGAAACATACACAATTAAAATAATATGTATCACTATAAAACAACCCTTTCGTACATGTAATTTGTGTGTAGCCCATCCTATATTTAATAATCCTATCCTATTTATGAAGCAATTTTAGTTAAGTAGACACTTGGGATTTTCAAAACTGTCCCGTTCTCGAAGTTACCCTAATGTAGCAATACCCCTTAGTTTTGTTTTATATTGTCGGTAAGTATTTCAGTTCAATATAGACATACTCGTAGCACAACATTTGCAATGTCAAAGCCTGTTAAATAATAAAGTTGAATAGCGTTTCTGGTTCTCCGTAATTCTGTATTACAGAAATAATGGTAATCCTAATATGAAATGTTGCATTATTCAACAATAATAACAGAACACAGACAAATGAGATGTGAATTTTCGTGCCTTCTGTCTGTATATCAGCGTGCAATACCTATAAAATTTTAGTCTGTAGCTTATTGTTTATTCATAGATTGCCATCATATCATTACCTATTTCATAAGATCGTATCATTCGGGCAACCTAGTTTTCTTCAGAAAATTCGAGATCTGAAATCATCGAGAATCAACGAATTTTCCGCGAAAAAAACAAACTAGATTGGTTTTTCAGTATTGTAAGTCATCATAATACCTATATTCGTTTTAAACTTCTAGATTAACCTAACGATATTATGAATACCTACCTACTGTCTACGTGTTTTCACAGAAAATATACCTCAAACAATTAATAAAAAAGACAAATTACAGGTATTAACCCTACGAGTTCAGATTAAAGGAAGATAATCAAAAATTATGTTTCCGCAAACCCTACTAAAAGTACTAAATCGCCCATAAATTTAAATGAATGTGGGATGTAGCACTTTATTATCACGTCACGTTCAAAATTTCCCAAACCAGCACAAACCCCCAGGCACTGCATCCAACATTTTCAATTTGCACTTAAACTAGCCTGTTGTGCACTTCAATAAAGGGCCACAACGGGAAGAACTTTATTATCTATGCCGACCCGTTCACAGCACTTTTAAAAATAAAACAGGAGAGGTTATGGGCGGGAAAATAATTCAAATGTCAAACGGTTTGAAAATGGAACGCGACCTTTTCCCGCGGAGGCGTCGGGCGGACTGCTGGCGCCGAGTGTTGCTAGAGGAAGCTTTCATAAAAAAACTTTATAATCATCATTGTTGGACTTTCAAAAGTATATAATTTAAAATGGTTGATTTTTGAAAGGATCAGTAAATTCCGCTTAAAGAGATAATAACAGTAACACACTTGACTGAAAATAGGTTGACCTTATCACTTTGAAATAAGGCACCATTCGCACCAATAAGACACTACTTCTGTTTGCATTACGTCAGCACCAATCACCGCGAGCCGTTAAAATCAGCGTTAGTGAGTGGTGCTCACGATCAAGGTCGTATTAAAATAAGATGAAAATAATATCATATCCAATTCTCAAATCAGAATCGGCCTGCGGAAATACGTTTCCTTTCGGAATAAACAACAATCTTATTACTCTTTCAGGTACTACAGGACTAAATTTATAGTCTGACATTAGAGTCTGGCTAATGAAAGTTGAGCCTGAGATAACGCGGGAATTTCAATAAAAACCGCACCTGGTAATAAAATTACTATGAAATTAAATGACAGCTTGAAACTGACAGCTTATTTGATAGGAAAAAAAGTTGCCATATAAAAAGTTTTAAATAAATCTTAGGCTCAACTTTCATTAGCCAGACTCTACCTCGGGAGTTAGGTTTTTACCTGTGAGGGATTCTATTCCACCGGAGATATATTATTGGGATAAAATACGGACTATGAAAACGGCCACATTATAGTAGGTAGGTACTCTGTACGGATATGATGGTCGTTCTTGTCTACGTGACAGCGTGATAAAACGGTGTCCGTCACTTTCTTTCCCACGGTGTTAAACAGTGACAGTTATTTTATCACGTGGATAAAGATGGATAAAGCTATCCATAATAGGCTGGCTGGATACACAACATAACGCCGTGTGCCTGCTATACGGCCACAATTCAAAATTTTTAATTTTCTGGATTATTGCAGATTCCTATTCAAAATTGTTCAATTTACGACCTTATTTCGAGAGCCATAGCAAAAAAGGTCTTTAAGAGCCTTTTTCTCACAAGTGGCCTTATGGATTTGACCATAAATTGTCAGACGATTCCCTGCAATACAGCCACTTGCCAGTCTGCCGTCTGGCGACGCACGTGAACTGACGGCCCTTTTGAGTTGTGGCTATATAGCACACGTTTTAAATGAAGCTTTTGAGTTGCGTCCTAGAAAATAATAATTAGTTGAGTGATAATTACGATGAATCACTATAAATATAAAAGAAACAAACGGCAATTGGTTGTGTCACAGCAGTAAGTATTACACTTATTATTACAAAATTACCAGCTCGCCACCGAAACTACCACAACGCAACAAAATTATTAAGCAAATCTCAACTTTGTTTTCTTATAAGTGCGGTTCAATATGGCTCATCAGTGAGGGTCGTGAGCCTAATACACATTTTTACCCGTCTGAAGAAAGATAAGTATTGAGCATGTTTTCGAAGAGTGTGTATGTATTTAACTAACATTTTATTGTATATAATATTGTGTGTCTAATTCTATAGCACGCTTTACTGCCAATAATATGCAACGGATTTTATTGTGTGAGGTAAATTACTAACTGTGTTCGGGATGGTTGTATTCGGGATGGTGTCATAATATTGGAATTTTGTTAAATATTATAATAACTGCTTTTATTTTGGGGACTTTGGCGCCAAAAATTAAATCACGTGGAAAGTCGTTACTTTGATATATTTATATTTACTTATTTGATAATGGTAAAGGCATTTTCGTGGTAATGATTGTGTTTAATGTTTTTTTCGGTGTGTGTCCTAGCTATTCAATTTATTTCCATTAAAATGCTTTTATGAATACTTAGTGAATACATTATAATAAATAAATTGCCTGCAATGTTCTTAAAGATGTTGATTTCACAAATTAGCAAGGAACAGTATTGTGTTTTGATTTCTTATTTTATAATATAGTAGGTATTCTAAATACTTTTTATTAAAGTTTCAAAGTTTTATTTGTTCAAATTTTATAAAGAACCTTTTAAACAATTAATATTATTTGGTAATGACATGGTATAATGTTGCTGATTATTTATTTATTTATTTATTTATTATAAGCTAGTTACACATATTATCGCGTACAGTGATCTTGTTCCTATCAAAGTTGATAAAATAAAGGGATTTTAACTATTTTGGTGTTTTTATTTATATTTGCATGGTAATCTTTATCCAATAATTTTGTGTTTAAATTTGGCCGCATCTCAAAATCTTTAAAAAACGTTTCTGCAATACGGCCACAACTCTAAATACCTGTCTTTCGGGCCTCGTGTCTTAAAAAATATACATTTCTTTTAAAAAGTGGCGTGGTCATAAGGAGGGTTATATCATTCCGAGTAAATAAAGCTAAATTTTAAATTCATAGACCTAAAAGTAAAGGAGTAAGATCCTATTAAACACCCTGAACTATACTCTCACAACTTTGAGACGCGATTTCTCGAAAAAACGGTTTTTTGAGATGTGGCAGTGTAGCAGGCACACGGCGATAAATTGACAATGTCAAGCACGTCTGCCATAACCAATAGACCTCTATAAATTGTTTGAAACTGACGCTAAAAGCTGAAAGAACGATAACCACAGAAAACCAATATACTTAAAGCTGAAATATTATCTAAATAATTATGCGTAACGAGCTATGAGCCTAAAAGTAATTCATACCGAGGGTAAAAGTAAACGACTGGCCTCTAGAGAGTAGTCCATTATGTTACCAAAGAGAATTGATTGTAATAGAGAGGTAAGCTCTAAGAAAAAACGGGCCCCTTAGTTTGACATCCAAAACAGGTGGCGCTGTAAGTACAGTCGACGTCAAAGATATGTTTATACTTTCGCAGCTTACTCCTTTGTAATAAGGCGAAAAATGTAAGCATATCTTTGACGTCGACTGTACTGCGCCATATGTTTTGCGGCCACTAAATTGTCAAACGTCAACTTTTGACAATCAGAGTTACCGCAAAATATAAGCATGGAGCTGTAAAGCGCCAACTCGTTTACCTGTCAAATTTTAAGCACGAAATTGTCTTAGATTTTACGCATCTTACTCAACCAATGTATCTTTGATATTACCTAACGAATCGAGGGTAAATGATGAGAAAACCTTTGAACATGTATAATGTATTACCTCCTGAATGATGTATAATATTCCGATGTTTTATGGCCCACGTATTTCTGCCTGAAATTATGCATGAACGAAAACATTTCGGATTGTGTAATTTTTTTCCTTATAATTTCATGGTTGGTTAGGTAGTGGTGGATTTCAGAAAGTAAAATATAAATATTCAGGTAGCATCCATGTATGTATATGGATGCCAATACGACCAGTTGCAAATATTTCTTTCGCGCCTCGAATGGAAAATTTCCCTCAGTACAACTTTCACAAACACATTATGATATGTTAGCGAATGCTAAATAACGAAACTTCGGAGCCCTGTTAACTTTTTGCTTTTTGTATTTGTATATTTTTAAGAAAATATGATGTTTATCGGCACTTACACACTTTGTCACGTCAACGTCGGTGCAGAGTTAGATTCGACGGGCTCTATCAGTCACACAGGCAAAATAAATTGAAAACTGATTTGCCGTAAATAATGGTGACATAATTACGGACCGCTGTAAGTATAATTTGACCGGAGGACCTATAAATTGGACTTGACCCACATATTGACCTCGTGAACGATACATAGGGACCATTAAGTTGGAACGACCGTGAACGGTACACTCCCGCCAATTACGGGGTTAGAAAAGCATTCAACTATTACGGTGATAATAATCAAAGTACCTATTTCGTTTTCGAAATAAGTATTCCACGGGCCGTGCAAATGCATTTTATTTCGTGTATTACAATATTTTTCAGTAATTTAATGTAAGCATGCCGTTTTAACCTTCTAA
The DNA here is from genome assembly GCF_948474715.1 of Cydia amplana. Classification (NCBI taxonomy): domain Eukaryota; kingdom Metazoa; phylum Arthropoda; class Insecta; order Lepidoptera; family Tortricidae; genus Cydia; species Cydia amplana. The sequence continues at coordinate 22,694,531 of NC_086070.1, forward strand.
GGCCCAAGGTCCTACCTATAGAATCTATTCAGTTCGATGTAATTTAAACCATGTTCAATTGGAACGCTTTCTGCTTTTTTTCGTTCAATTTTCAAACAATGCAAAATCAACTCCATAACCTACAGTTTAGGTTCAAATTTCAGGGCAAATTTTGGATGTTTCGTTCGTATGGTTGGGCCTTAGGAGGGTATGAGAGCACAACTTTGATTGTATGACGACAGCTTTTGGAGACGGGTTCATGAACTCTTCAAGCCACAACTTAACAATTCTGAATGTGCTTAAAATGTGTGGAAACAAGGATTCTTAACTTTTTGAGGGCTCAAAAACGTTTACGAATGATACAAAGGTAAATAAATAGTATAGAATTTAAGGAATTTTCTTAATTTCTTACCGGGGTACGGGATAACTTCTTGCCTAAAATAATGAAGAACATTTTACAAATAGGGGATTTACCCTACGTGCTTTATGTAAGTACCATATTTTCAGGGAGACGTCAATATGTGTGACCTAGATTTAGAAGTCAGCGCACAACCTAGGCGGAAGTTTCTCAACAGGCCCTCGTTTTGGTATTGTTAGGAGTACCTACTCATGGCCCCCGTGATAAATTGGAATTGGAATTGTCATTCTACCCTAAAATAGTGTTCGGGTCAAAATCACGCTAACGTCTACGTAATTTACTTTCTATAGTTTCTATACATCTCGCTCGCACTAATATGCGAGTACGAGCGAGATGCATAGAAAGTAAGTTACGTTGTCGATAGCGTTTATGTCAGTGCCAAACAGACGTCAAACTCGGGAGTACGATTTTTTTTATTTTACACATCTTATACTTCCGTGGCGCCAGATAATATAATCAATCCGCTAAGTGACAGTAGACAGACCGAAAGTAGGGCAGCTTAATGCATCAGACTGTTTGCTATTCCGAACTCAGTAGCTTTATCTTATTCTCCTTTGGTATTCCTAGTGACATCTCCGGAACCAACTTATTCTTTGGTTTTACTTTTCCGTGAAAATATTAAATTTTAAACATTGTGGAAGTTTAAAGTTTTGTAGTTTTTGTCTGCTTATCAAATCCGATCTTTGAATTCCAAATGGTACACGTAAAGTTAATAATAAACGCTTTTACCTACTACCTAACACCATACTCTACACTACATAGTATAAAACAAAGTCGCTTCCCGCTGTCTGTCTGTCTGTCTGTATGCTTAGATCTTTAAAATTACGCAACTGATTTTGATGCGGTTTTTTTTAATAGATAAAGTGATTCAAGAGGAAGGTTTATGTATAATCCGTGCGAAGCCGGGGCGGGTCGCTAGTTTATAAATAAATCCTGATATGATGATTGATACGTTTCATTATAAAAGCTAGACTAGCTTCATGTTTTCGGTTGACCGTGTCGCGTGTGCTGCCAACAAGTCTAGTGCCTAAACATGCCCGCGCATGCAAATATACACACGCTAACGCCAACAACACAAAGTGTCATTCTATGGAACTTGCTAACTATGTAAACAAAAGTCACTAGTAAATTCATATTTTTTGACAGTTTCAATATGGCGGCTTATTTACATAGTTAGCAAGTTCCATATAGAATGACACTTAAGTTAAATAATTCCATATTTATGTCGTATTACGCTTAACAGGCACTATAATATATTTTTAACACTATAATCGCCTTAATATATTACCTGTTATTTCATTCATGACGACTTTAAAAAAATCCATCGAATATTCTTGTTAACTGAGTGTTCTTGGCACGACGAAATGTCACACCCACATCCTACCAATCACAACTATAATTAAATATAGACTAATAAAATAATAACCAAAACACTTGTGGGTAATTATTGTCAATCGAAAATATCATCAACCAAGGTGAATAGGGATGGCGGGGTAAATTAATACAGATAAAACCGGGAATAGGTAATATTATCGTGATAATTTATTAAAACTACGCGCACAAATTGAACTATGAAAGACGAGTATTATTTTCAATCGCATGATGCAATTTGTGTGGGAAGTTTATAAGAAAATATCAGACAGTCAGGCTAATCTAACTCTGCATCGTGCTTGAAAATAATACAGATTGGAAGTATTATCATAAACATCAAAATTATGTGAAATTATGACGTTTAAAATAACACTTGCACATTCTGTGCTATCAAAAACAGTGCAGAGTAAGCTTAGCCTGACTAAACGTCATTCTTGGTTTCTATCCATATCAACCCTCTAACCCTATTCACCCCGGTATTATTCTATAGTTAAATACAAACAATACATATGTAACTACCTAATATATTCTATTTAACGTGCTTTTCGCTCACGCGAGACTAAATCACTGAAATGAGCTCACGGCAGGCTCGTACCTAATTGACACTGCGCGAATCGTGTTAAGGTGACAACGTTACACATCATTATTCCTAAAAGTTTACAAGCCTCAACTGAATTAGGTATTTATGTTTTTCCCTTTAGTAGCGACCCGCCCCGGCTTCGCACGGGTTACACAAAACCTTAACAAATACATTCTAAACCTTCTTTAAGAATCACTCTATTGATAGGTGAAAGCGGCATGAAAATCTGTTCAGTAGTTTTTGGGTTTATCGTGAACATACAGACAGTCGCAGCGGGCTGATTACAAACATAGGTCAAAATGACAGATCAAGACAATCGATTAATAGCTAGGTACTTCAGGATTGTAGTGCGTTTATGAATAACACCATTAGTGAAATGTTGTGCCGAACACACAAACCTACGGCCTGATTCTAACTTTAAGTTGATGTCGAAGATTTGCTAAAGATACGATTTGTATCGGATATGTCAATGTCAAAAGTGACGTTTTTGTTTAGGTTTTTTTATAGTTCGAATCAGACCGGCACTGAAGTTCCGACATGATCGTGTTCAAGAATTCTTTTGTAAACGGAATAGTGAATAAAGAGTACGCAACGCGAATGTTTCATCTAATTAAACCTAATCAAGAGATCGAGACGCCAATTTCGGCACCTCATCTCAATAGGAGGTGTATATGGATTGGATATGATCTACCAATGTATCATTGTCGAATGTGTGGCGAAGAGGACGAGACAGTAAATGTGTGAATGTCACGCTCTCGCCAGACAAAGAATTTAGGACTTCGGAGCAGGCTATCTGGAACCAAAGGAATCAAAAACGCTACCCATGAGCTCCATCATCCTGCAAATGGAAATGGTGGAATAAACTCTTGAGTAGGTAGTTAAAAAATGTATTCTTAAGGGGGAAATTGCACAAAAGATCCCTGTGGGTCGTAGTGTATCCGCAAGGGCTCCCGAAACGATAAGACCAGTGTACGTGTCAAAAGTGTTATTTTATCAAGGAAATCATAATTATAATTATTCTATGCAAAGTCGCGGACAGAAGCACATTAATAAGTGCATTATAAATTAGTATATTAACTGGTACACCAATTGAACTAATCCAACTTCGTTATGATCTGTCTCATGTTAAAAATATTATACTACCTACACACATACAGTAAATGGAAACGGGGCTTTAATTTAATAGTAAGTTGACGGATCCTTTAAGTTCTTAATTGTCAGACCCATCAGAATGCTAGAAACTTGGTATCGGAAATTATCCAATCACAAAGTTTGATGGTTCGATTTAAACGTTCTGAAAATCGTTATCCTTGCATATAAATGAGAAAATAAATCTGCCGGTATGGCTGTTAAACGGATTACTGAAAACCAGGAATTTCTGGACTGTTAATATTGTCCCTGGTTATGGAAGACTGAATTCCAATTCCAAGACCAAGGATAATTCTTACGTAACTAATTAAGTAGTTCTCGTAAGCAATAATAATTAGCATACTAACTGATGAATAAAGATGGGGGGAGCATAATTTAGGTACCCTGCTGGTGGTAACATAGGTATATTGGTAAGAAAGCAATCTCGATAAAAATATAAAAATAATAATGTCACTGTCTGGTCGCGTGAAACGTTTGGCAAAACGTTACAATAAATTGTCGTATAACGTTAAATAAAGTAACGATTCAGTAACGTTATATTTTTCGTGAGAGCTCGATTTGGCCGGAGACCGTTTGGCATTGAGCAGAGCTGTGAATTTTATTGGTCATTATGAGCGATGTTTGGCGAGTCCGCATCCACTGGCGATGTTTATTCTGTTTTGTTAGCAATAAAAGTCACCTCTATCAACACAATTTATTGGGATTCATGTGTTTCTGTCGCAAAACCGTAACGTTTTGTACATTACAATTTAATGGGAATCGGCATAAAATTTACCATAACGTTTGTTCAACAATCATGTTCGACAACACTAACTTAATGCATACCTACCTAAGTGTGGAAATTCGCAATTATTTTGAAACATTTCTGTAATGCTCTGTGACGTCACAGAGCATGTGCTATTTTGTAAGGTCCGTTTTAACTCGCAATACACGTACTAGTACCTAATAGGTACCTGAGTTATTTTCGCATTTTGCATGCTTCTGGGATTCTCTAAATAGCAGTGGCCGCGCGTCAAACATATCCATAGGCAAACCGGGGCTAATTTGGCTTACATATTTCCTTTACAACTCTGCTCAACGTTCAAAAACAGGCAAGCCGGTGGGAATCGGCTTTTAAGGACGCGCCGCCATTGCTAAATAGGTAGGTAAGTTTATTAGAGACACGTGAGCGTGAATCCAAAAAGATCATGCATATTGGGTAGGCAAAAACTTAGTTGTACAATTTTTTTCTTGCCGAAAAATTGTCAGTATAATTTGACATGTCTGAAGAAGGCAAGCCTAGTGATGTTGATGTGTCGTGGGAATTTACCCAGAACAAGGAATAGAAGGCAAGTAGCAAGTGCAATATTACGTTTCGGTGTTATAAATAACAGTATCGGGATTATTTTCTTGCGCACCAAACTAAAATGCAATCATAAGCATACCTCATTAGGTACAACAAAGATGTAAGTCCTCTCTGAATAAACCATAGAGCGACTCATTTATCGAAAACGGAAAAACCAGGAACTACCCAAACAATTCTTAAACAAGCGTTCTGCGTAGTTCTAAGTGTAACTCCTAGATGGCGCCACTTACAACAAATGGTACTAAGTGGAAGAGTGGAACTAAATAGAGCCTTTCAGTTACAGAAAGCAAATGTGTAGAACATACGAGTAGACTACAAAAAGATGGCACCACTGTGCACTGTCTTCACAAAGTATACTGTAAGTACAACACTAGTCCAAACGTCAATGATAAGAATATTGCCTAGCAATAAGCAAACTTTATTATTTTCGGGAGGTTATTCTCTATATTTGGTAGTAGTAGATTTTAGCAGATTGATTTTAACCTCTCAGATCCCAGTGGCTCATGAGTCGGAATTATAAGGCGTTGAGAGGTCCTGGGAAACGAGGGGTTAAGACCATTTCAGTATGTTTTTGTGATTTTTTTATGTTCATCAATAAGTAGAAGTGACGTTTGAATTTATGTGAGTATGGAAGTACATTCATCATCATCATGCAACCGAAACGTGTTGGCATAATTTAAAATTGATTTAACAATTAAGACATATTTTTCTAGATTACTTAATTATATGCCTACGCCGAATTGAACTCAAAAACGATTCTTCTCAATACATCATGCACGAAAATTTATTCATTATTTTCGTGGTAACAAAATGATACTAAATTGATATAGGTACCGATCTGTACCGATAGGTGCCGATAGGTGAGTACTTAATGTTGTTATTAAAATATTGTTTTATAATAAGGTTAATAAGCGACCCAACTCTAATGGATAGTACCTAAATTAAAAACAACATTTAACATAAAAGACCGCATAAAAGATCGCACTAACGTTTCTATATTGCGAGAACTCAAAATCTCGTCGTGACTGTCATCCGAATTCTACGCAGAGTCCTTGAATGCTTCGGTCATATTGCAAGGAAAGACGGTGGCAACCGCGAAAGTTTTTGTGAACGGCAAATTGGATGGGAATAAGCCTGGACTTGGACGCAGTCCAATACGTTGGTCTGGCCAGATCCGCACCGCTCTTGACTCCACAGTTCACATGGCTCTCCACACCGCCAAAGACAGAAACAGATGGAGAGAGATCGTAAGAGAGAAAGTGATACAAAAGGGTCACGACCCCCAACATTGAGGAATACGACGAAGTAGGAGGAAGATGAAAGCGGAATTTATCACATTATGTTCAAAGGAATCTCAGCGGAGCTTAAATGTTTTGTGTGTTTTCTGTCTCGGCAACAAAGTCGTTGAGGCCGCTTTATTTATTTACATTTACAAGGATTCGTCTTTCAATACCTTGAGGCTATGACAGTTAATACAACGAGGAGTTCATTACGTTCCTTTATTGAATCGATTTTTTGTTTAAGTTACTTTTATGACAGTTTGGGTTGCTATAAGCATTAATTACCTAGCTCGTAACTCACATATACTGCTTTAGCGGCACTTGCATCATCCCACTAACTCGTCGTTAACCGGTTAAATTAACCTGAAGTTACCATGGTTATCAGAACAATTTGACACTGGGTTAACGGTTTAACCGGTTAACCCCGGGTCAGTGGGATGGTTCAAGTGGCGCTAATAGGTATAGGTAATCAATTTAATCTGGCCCAAAGTAATTTTTGAAGCTTTGAAATTGGAACCTTTTATTTCATCACTTAGTTCAAAATTCGATTTGTTAAAATAACATCCGAGACACGGACTTAGTGAACCTGAAATAATTTCCCAGTCCCGGTCTCCATTTTCCACATCACTTCTTCTAGACACGATTAAAAGTGAATGTACTTTGACGTCTAAACTTTTTAATACGGTCTAAAAGACAGATGATCAAATTTACGCCGGCTGACATCGCCGGTATTTCGTAATTCGTACGTTCGTACCTATTTCTGAATAAAGGAATTTATTCCGTAGGGATTACATAAAGTAATTACATAATAAATTGTAACTATACTTGGTCAAGCTAATCTTGTCAGTAGAAAAAGGCGGCAAATTTGAAAAATCGCGGGTTAGAAACACTACGTTTGAATTGTTCGAATAAACTTTTTGGTCCGAAGCCGGACGCCGAACCGCCATCTCCGTATTCAAAGTGGGATCTTACTGCTTGCTAGTGGAATCTTACGCCCTAAAAAAACAAATTCTGAATTGTATCCGTTAACAAATTACGTTTATAATAAAAATTACTAACCTGCGACTGCGAAGTTACAACTCTTAATTGATTTTAAATAAGTAATTAGTCTGAAATGTCTGAAACTGGGTTAAAGTTAGGTCGCTCTTCAGCAATAACTGTATCTGAACGCGAGGTTTTCAATCCTTTTGGTATGGTTTTTAATATACACGCCATTGCAAAAGGAACCTTGTATATTACGAAATAGATTCCCTATTTCCCATAAAAACCATGCAGAAATATTATATTCAGAAAGTTAAAACACGATTCCCACTGCATACTTTTTCAATTCATAATGTCTTATTTGACATAAAATCCGGTTTTGCAAAAGCAAGTTTATGCCATTAGCAATAGAGGTTTTAAATAAAATTAATCAATATGGGGATCATGTAAAAAAAATGTTGTACGGTAATTTATGGGAGTCAAATTAAAATTGCAAAATGGAGGTTGTTTTTAGAGCGCAGCGAGCCAAGTGTGTTTGTGTTTATGCTCGTTATACGGTACTCCAGAGCGATGATTATAACTTAATACTCAATTTTTCTTTAAAATATATACTTACAGAACAGATGTAGTGCATAATTGTTTTCTATTGTATTTTCTCGGAAACGTTCGTATTTGTCATGCTAGTTCAGTCAATGTCCGTAGGTACTTTTTGTACCGAGACTTACTGAAATTTTGTTCGTAAGTTTCCGTGAAAATACGACAGAAAATAATTATGCACTACATCTGTACATCTGTAATATATTGTGCCCTAGTAAGTGCCCTTTTTCTTGTGCTCTAACATTGGTTAGTCTCTTGAAAGCTGTTGATCCCTCACTCTAACCTACGGCACCAGTCTTGCGTCTCCTGGTGGGGTTGGCCGGCGTGCTGTGTTCCGAACTGCCATCGCCAGCGTACTCGGTGCCGCTGCTGTCCTGGCCGGGCGCCAGCGAGAACGCCGTGCCGGCCGGACACCGCTCTCTCCTACTGTCTCACTCTAACCTACACTGACCAGTCTTGCGTCTCCTGGGGGAGTTGGCTGGCGTGCTGTGTTCCGAACTGCCGTCGCCAGCGTACTCGGTGCCGCTGCTGTCCTGACCGGGCGCCAGCGAGAACGCCGTGCCGGCCGGACACCGCTCTCTCCTACTGTCTCACTCTAACCTACACTGACCAGTCTTGCGTCTCCTGGGGGAGTTGGCTGGCGTGCTGTGTTCCGAACTGCCGTCGCCAGCGTACTCGGTGCCGCTGCTGTCCTGGCCGGGCGCCAGCGAGAACGCCGTGCCGGCCGGACACCGCTCTCTCCTACTGTCTCACTCTAACCTACACTGACCAGTCTTGCGTCTCCTGGGGGAGTTGGCCGGCGTGCTGTGTTCCGAACTGCCGTCGCCAGCGTACTCGGTGCCGCTGCTGTCCTGGCCGGGGCCAGCGAGAACGCCGTGCCGGCCGGACACCGCTCTCTCCTACTGTCTCACTCTAACCTACACTGACCAGTCTTGCGTCTCCTGGGGGAGTTGGCCGGCGTGATATGTTCCGAACTGCCATCGCCAGCGTACTCGGTGCCGCTGCTGTCCTGGCCGGGGCCAGCGAGAACGCCGTGCCGACCGGACACCGCTCTCTCCTACTGTCTCACTCTAACCTACACTGACCAGTCTTGCGTCTCCTGGTGGAGTTGGCTGGCGTGCTGTGTTCCGAACTGCCGTCGCCAGCGTACTCGGTGCCGCTGCTGTCCAGGCCGGGCGCCAGCGAGAACGCCGTGCCGGCCGGACACCGCTCTCTCCTACTGTCTCACTCTAACCTACACTGACCAGTCTTGCGTCTCCTGGGGGAGTTGGCCGGCGTGCTGTGCTCCGAACTGCCGTCGCCAGCGTACTCGGTGCCGCTGCCATCCTGGCCGGGCGCCAGCGAGAACGCCGTGCCGGCCGGACACCGCTCTCTCCTACTGTCTCACTCTAACCTACACTGACCAGTCTTGCGTCTCCTGCACGGCTAGCACATGATGGGCGCGACAGTCGACAGGCGAGAAAATGCCGCGACATAGAGCTCTCTCGCGAATCGGTAGCATAAGAACCGCGCGACAACCCGCTGTCTCGCGGACAAATGTCAAAGCGACATAATTTTGTCGTTTGACAGTTCCACGCGGGATACTCTCAAAAATCGTAGCACGAGTGTACTATGGGAGACAAAATGTCCCGCGTTTGAACGTCAAAATGAGAGAAATTGTCTTCGAGGCTAGAGGGTCGCGACAAGCGCATTTGGTCGAATTTTTGTTGACTTTTGTTCTAAAAGAAAGATAATTTTCCATATTTTATATTTATTTCATACTACAACACTTTTTTGTTTAAGTATAATTTGAATCTTGAGTTTCATGATCATGCCATTAATATCAAAATGATTATATTTTTTCACAATGACTTGTTTGTTCTCTTAAGTTAAACGAAAATCCGACAGAAAAAAATCTAAGCCTAAGATTGTACGACCACGACCTCATCAACAAAGCAAACCTTTGGTGGCGAATTGACTGGGGGATAATTAATAGAAACATAAATAATTGATACAAAAATAGTACATTGCTAATCCGCGAAACAATTACGTGCTATCAATCAGTGCTAACCCGTTATATTTACTTACACGCGTATTTTTACATGCAATTATTGTTGACAACCTATATTATGTCGCTCCTTAGGTGTTTCCATTCATTGCGGGATATAAACAACACAATCCCGACCTGAATATTGCGATCAACCTTACTTATAATAAGTAAATGCAAAAGTAAATATGTACCTATGTACAGTCAGCAGCAATAGTTGCTAAGCGGGCGAGGTGTTCAAAATGATCTTGACGCGACTTTATTGTTAAGAGAATAAGAGCGCGTCAAGGTAATTTTGAACACCTCGCCCGCTTAGCAACTATTGCTGCTGACTATATGCTACCTCTTGACGTTTAATCCGCCGAACCGATTTAGACGAAATTTTGTGAAACATCATTCCACAAAGAATGCAAATAATGAATCTGGCAGCTCAACTCAACCTCCACCTCACAGAAGACCACAGCCGTAATACTTACTTTGTAGTGTACGAGTTGGTACTAGCCTAATCCTTAAGTTACGATTCCCACCGACCGGCTAGAGTTGGGCCGCGCCGGAGTGCTTTTTCAGTGTACCTATTACATAATGTGTGGCAGAAGCGATAGAATCCGTCCGGAGCCATCCGAGCGGCTTTGGGCATACAAATGTGAAATGCGCTCCGACTCCGACGAATCGTACTTAAATCTGAGTACCTATCTCAAAAAGGTCAAAGTAAATAAAATCATTTAAAGTTTTTGGTAGTATTTATTTAAAAGTCACATTATTTGAGAAGTGTTATCAACACTCGACTGTCCTTGCACGGAGTAGGTTCCCAACTTGAGCCCTTCTATGTCCTCCGTGATGGCAGGAGGGCTGCGGTTAGCAGCAGCATGCTTAGGTGTAGAGAATACCTCCGTGTTTGATGACAGGCTTGTGCATGATTATCATTCAATCTATCTTCGAAGCCATAAGGGAGATATGTCGGGGATTAGCATAAGATATTTAGTCTGTAAATAAGATTTAAAAGGAATGTAATTTTTTTGCAAAAGCTACGGAAAAGAGCTTTATGAAGATTGAATTGTGTACGTACTTACAACTTGACTTCTTCGTAAAGATGGTATTTTGTTAGCCAAAACTTTTAACAAAACGCCAATTATTCGTAAGGAGTTGTATTTTAATGATTAGGTAGGTAATCTTTAGATAATTATAATAATATATCCCAACTTGTAACGACAAAGCGAATCAAATTTTGATTGACAGTATTGACACTGACATTTTCGACTTAAAAATAATATTTGCTATTTCTTATTCTTCATACTGCGAGAAAGAGACAAAGTTATCGTGACTAGGGACGCTCCGTTTCTAAGGCTGACTATTCATTACTTATCCGATTATTATTTTACCGATTCAGTGTTGCCACGAATGAAAAGTTTGTTCCATGTATAAATGGCCACATTGGCTAAGTCGCGCGCGGGATGGCTCTCTCTCGTGGAACTCTTTTCTCGATGTGCGAACTCATGCTGCCAAAATCGAGGAATTGACAGATAGAGATAGAAATTTGTGACGGGCGACTGCCGTCTCTCGCGGCGCGAGCTATCCCGCGGGTAATCATGTGCTAGCCGTGCTGGGGGAGTTGGCCGGCGTGATATGTTCCGAACTGCCATCGCCAGCGTACTCGGTGCCGCTGCTGTCCGGGCCGGGCGCCAGCGAGGACGCCGTGCCGGCCGGACACCGCTCTCTCCTACTGTCTCACTCTAACCTACACTGACCAGTCTTGCGTCCCCTGGGGGAGTTGGCTAGCGTGCTGTGTTCCGAACTGCCGTCGCCAGCGTACTCGGTGCCGCTGCTGTCCGGGCCGGGCGCCAGCGAGAACGCCGTGCCGGCCGGACACCGCTCTCTCCTACTGTCTCACTCTAACCTACACTGACCAGTCTTGCGTCCCCTGGGGGAGTTGGCTAGCGTGCTGTGTTCCGAACTGCCGTCGCCAGCGTACTCGGTGCCGCTGCTGTCCTGGCCGGGCGCCAGCGAGAACGCCGTGCCGGCCGGACACCGCTCTCTCCTACTGTCTCACTCTAACCTACACTGACCAGTCTTGCGTCCCCTGGGGGAGTTGGCTAGCGTGCTGTGTTCCGAACTGCCGTCGCCAGCGTACTCGGTGCCGCTGCTGTCCTGGCCGGGCGCCAGCGAGAACGCCGTGCCGGCCGGACACCGCTCTCTCCTATTGTCTCACTCTAACCTACACTGACCAGTCTTGCGTCTCCTGGGGGAGTTGGCAGGCGTGCTGTGTTCCGAACTGCCATCGCCAGCGTACTCGGTGCCACTGCTGTCCTGGCCGGGCGCCAGCGAGAACGCCGTGCCGGCTGGACACCGCTCTCTGCTTCTGCTGCGCTGCCATCGGCTCTGGAATTAAAGAAATCCTTGAGATAAAGGGTCTATGATCTACCTTTGAGCCCATGAGTCTTAATGTGACAATCGGATAAATGCAGCTGTACTATACCAGCATTTAGTGCTGCGGATTTCACGTGTACGTTGCAGTTTCCATCCGAATATCACTTTAAAGCGATTTTTAGTTATTGACAATTACTATTGACGGTTTAGGTCCAATTTACAATACACTTAAAATGAAGGCGATTGACATAAAATTTGACAATTCAGATTTTAAGAATAGAATTGTAATAGACTATTTTTATTCTATTATTTAATAGAATAAAAATAGTCAAAGCGTTTTCACCACAATTAATAGGGATGATGATGTCGCAGGGTAATGATCAAAACAGAGATTTGAACAAATAAAGGTTGAACACGCCAAAACTGGGGCATGTACAATCGACTATTGCTATGCAAATAATAGAGATATACAAACTTTTATGGCACCTACTTGGTCACAAGACACTGGCCTATAATGTTATCAAGTTTTTTTAAATTATGTTTATTCGTTGTCAAAATGTCGAGCAAACAACATCAACAACGCGAGCGAATTTTGCACGAATACGTAGAAAATTCATTACTGAGCTACAGAGATATCGCGAAACGACTGAAATGTCCTCAATCTACGGTTTGTCGCGTATTAAAAAAGTTCCGTGCGCACCTAACAATAGATCGGAAGCCAGGAAGTGGAGGCGTGCAGGGTGTCAAGAATAAAAAAAAGGACGAGAAGGTGGTGAACATGTTTGCCTCAAATCCTAAGATTTCGTCTCGCGATGTTGCTAAAAAAGTTAAAATGTCTCAGTCCTATGTTCAAAAAGTGAAACGTAGGGCTGGCCTAAGGAGTTATAAGGCCCAGGCAGCACCAGATCGAGACTCGAAACAGAACTCATCCGCGAAGAAACGGTCTCGAAAACTTTATGAGAATTTCATAACCAAATTTGCATGCGTCGTCATGGACGACGAAACATACATAAAAGGTGACTTTAAACAAATTCCTGGGCAAGAGTTCTATACCAGCCTAAGTAGAGTAGACGCCCCTGAAGAGTGTAAATTAAAAAAACGTTCGAAATTTCCAAAAAAGTACCTGCTTTGGCAAGCAATATGTAGCTGTGGGAAAAGAAGTCGGCCGTTTATTACTACCGGGACAATAAACGGCGATATTTATAGAAAAGAGTGTTTGCAGAAACGTTTGCTACCTTTCATAAGAAAGCATGACTCACCACCTTTGTTTTGGCCAGATTTAGCCAGTTGCCACTACTCAAAACCAGTGATGGAATGGTATGCTGCAAATGGGATCGTGGTGGTACCAAAAGTGTGCAACCCCCCAAATAGTCCGGAACTGCGGCCCGTTGAAGAGTACTGGAGTATTATGAAGGGAATTTTAAAAAAGAAAGGCGGCGGAGTAAAATCGGTCCCTGAACTACAAAAGATGTGGACATGGGCGTCAAGACAGTGTTCTATTAACATGGTGCAAAGTCTTATGAGCCGTGTACGTAGGAAAGTTAGAAAAATGGCTTACTGTGTAGACCAAATCTAAAATATGGAATGTTATTTTAAACAGCGTTAAATATGCTATTAAATGTGTAAAACATAATATACTTTTTCACTTTTATTATAATTTTGTACTACATTTTGTGTGCCCCAGTTTTGGCGTGTTCAACCTTTATCTAAGGGATATGATCAAATCACGCAGGATGTTAAAATGGCGAATCCATATCATCATTTCCCTAGAAAAGTTCAGTCATTTGACCAAATCACTGACTCTGTTTAGTGAAAAGGCAAAATCGGCCAATAAACGCGAAACGCTTTTTCATTTCACTAGATTTGTTTAGGGATTTGACAAAATTCCTAACCACGACAGTAAGTTGACGAAACGAACTTAAAAAGTCAACTAGTTTTATCATTTCGCTAAACAGGTTTAGTGAAATGATAAAGTCTCAACTGGAAGATGGTACCTATATGGTGATTTGATTAAATCTCTGAACGGTTTAGTGAAATGACGAAAGCAAGTACCTACAGAATACAACAGTTTACTCTCTACAGTTAAGCGATTATTAAGTGATTTTTTTGAAAATATCGGCTGAAAAAATGAAAAAGAGACTTCTCTGCACAAATTCAAAGAGTTGCTAATGAAATCAAGCGTGTTGGTGGACGTCCCTAGGTAGACAGAGGTCCATTAGATGGAAGTAATGCACCGGGGATTGTTTTAAATATTAAAAATAATCTGTACCAAATCGGTAAATCTGTTGGCATCATAAAAGACCTAGAAACGCACTTCAGCCAACCACAACGTCATTCACTGCAGCAGTTCCTTCTACGAACTATAGTGTACGTGAAATTGAAGCTAAGTTATCTGTATTTAGAGATCAGGGGTTCAAGAAGTGTTCCTGTAAAAAGTCCAAAGTACAATGCAAAACAAATCGTCGGGTGACAAGTAAAAGTCACTAACTAACATCATTGAAATTATTGGACAATAAACCGTGTTACAACTGTTACAAGTGTAATACTCGTAAAGTGCATTGTTACTTTAATTTTTTGATAGTACTTAGTGACTTTTACTTGTCACCCGACGAAGATTAGATTATATTTGCCTGTAAAAAAAATGACATGTGTGTCACCAAGATGCCACAAATCTACACATGTTTTAACAAATAATTGGCTACTTTCATACTAGTCAAATCAGCTACATTTTTAGAACTGTCAAAACGAGAGATTTGATCAAATCACTTAACTGTAGAGAGTAAACTGTTGTATTCTGTACTTGCTTTCGTCATTTCACTAAACCGTTCAGAGATTTAATCAAATCACCATAATTATACCATCTTCCAGTTGAGACTTCATCATTTCACTAAACCTGTTTAGCGAAATGATAAAACTAGTTGACTTTTTGAGTTCGTTTCGTCAACTTACTGTCGTGGTTAGGGATTTTGTCAAATCCCTAAACAAATCTAGTGAAATGAAAAAGCGTTTCGCGTTTATTGGCCGATTTTGTCTTTTCACTAAACAGAGTCAGTGATTTGGTCAAATGACTGAATTTTTCTAGGGAAATGATGATATGGATTCGCCATTTTAACATCCTGCGTGATTTGATCATATCCCTTAGATATTTGTTCAAATCTCTGTTTTGATCATTTCCCTGCGACAATGACACATGTTGAATTTTATAACAAAATCTAATAAAATAGATAGCAAACGAGCAATTTATCACAATATAATGTGGATATTAAAATAAAATATTGAAAAATTACAAAATTACAGGACCTGAAAGTTTCAAAATTTAAGTTTTTTTTAACTTCCAAAAACAATAAAAGTAAGGGTACCATTCGATTCCTTACATTTCATCCAAAAAAATATTGTATAGCAACTATAAACATAAACGTAATATTTCACCGACAAAAACGCAATTTTCTTGTTTTGTCCATACTACAAGATGGGCGATGACGTCACGGCCTCTGGCCGTTTTGTATAGGGCGTTTCGCGAGTGAAGTGCGACTGTCGGACTTTGACTACAATTTCTGACTTTTGCGTGTTACTTTAATGCAATGGGTCCCATATAGACATTTGATCCTAAAAACAAACCCGATCGATTGATACCATAAAAAAAATTAGTCATGTAGCCTATTGAACTGAAAAAGTAGATCATAAAACCAAGAACATTGCCAAATATTTACTTATATTGAAAGGGTATAGCCGGGTAAGCATGGCCAAACTGCCCTTAGCGAAAAAAACAATTTCCTTTTACTGGATTATTAACCTATGTATATGTAGTGCATTCACCAAATATTAAGCCTCAAATGCTTCAGATTTAAAAAAAAAATGCAAAAAAAGAAAAATCATTTTTATTTTATTACAGCCAAAGTACTAATCCGATTTCTTTGTAATTTGGGTATGTTGTATATACAATTAAGGTCGCTTTCTGAAAAAAATAATATAGAATTATCTCTTAAAATAATAGTAAAAAATTTAGATGAAAATTTTCAGAAAAATAAAAAAAATACATGCGAGATAGCGACAGTTATCAAATTTACATATTTCATGTAGAATTTAATAATGTTTAACATATATTTTTTTCAAAAATTAAAATCGGGATTAACAGTGTTAAAAACTCGAATTTGTAACATCCCATAATACCTTCTCTTCATACAAAATAACTTGTACGTTATACTAGAAAGTTATATTCCCAACGCAATTTGAATTTAGAACGCGACTTATTTCGCTGAGCGCGGACCTTAAACTCCGTGGCTGTATGCGGCTAGGGCGAACGGCATTCAGAGATTTAAAAAGCGGCCAAGTGCGAGTCGGACTCGCCCATGAAGGGTTCCGTATTTAGGCGATTTATGACGTATAAAAAAAAAACTACTTACAAGATCTCGTTCAAACCAATTTTCGGTGGAATATGGTTACATGGTAATGTACATCATATATTTTTTTTAGTTTTATCATTTTCTTATTTTAGAAGTTACAGGGGGGGGGGGACACACACATTTTACCACTTTGGAAGTGTCTCTCGCGCAAACTATTCAGTTTAGAAAAAAATGATATTAGAAACCTCAATATCATTTTTGAAGACCTATCCATAGATACCCCACACGTATGGGTTTGATGAAAAAAAAATTTTTGAGTTTCAGTTCGAAGTATGGGGAACCCCAAAAATTTATTGTTTTTTTTTTCTATTTTTGTGTGAAAATCTTAATGCGGTTCACAGAATACATCTACTTACCAAGTTTCAACAGTATAGTTCTTATAGTTTCGGAGAAAAGTGGCTGTGACATACGGACGGACAGACAGACGGACAGACAGACAGACATGACGAATCTATAAGGGTTCCGTTTTTTGCCATTTGGCTACGGAACCCTAAAAAAAGCGCGGGAACAGGAAAATAGGCACGAATTTTATACAGAGCGTTAACGATTGAAAAATGTCTGTTCCTTTGATGAATAAAATACGTCACATTCTAAATTCAAATTCGTAAAGACTGCGTTCACAATATACTTCATTCGTTTATGACTACTTAGCTTTGCTTGTATGAAGAGAGAGTATTATGGGATGTTACAAATTCGAGTTTTTCACACTGTTAATCCCGATTTTAATTTTTGAAAAAAATATATGTTAAACATTATTAAATTCTACATAAAATATGTAAATTTGGTAACTGTCGCTATCTCGCACGTATTTTTTTTATTTTTCTGAAATTTTTCATCTCAATTTTTTACTATTATTTTAAGAGATAATTCAATATTATTTTTTTCAGAAAGCGACCTTAATTGTGTATACAACATATCCAAATTACAAAGAAATCGGATTATTACTTTGGCTGTAATAAAATAAAAATGATTTTTCTTTTTTTGCATTTTTTTTTAAATCTGAAGCATTTGAGGCTTAATATTTGGTGAAAGCACTACATATACATAGGTTAATAATCCAGTAAAAGGATATTGTTTTTTTCGCTAAGGGCAGTTTGGCCATGCTTACCCGGCTATACCCTTTGCGTCAATGACCAGTGTGCTACATATTTAACTTGCAAACGCTATCTATGCCTATTTAAGTACCTACTTTGCTGAGAATGCCATCAGCAAAGATATTTTTGACAGTAAAAAGGTAAAATAAAGCGAATACATGGCAATAATGTTTGAAGGCGTTATCTGTATAATTTTAGCAGCACTCACAAGTACTTTGTTATAGGTATAATGAAACAATACTTTGTTCATTATTTATTTATTTATGATTTACTAAATTCCTTAATAAATCAACAAAGGGCATCAAGTACACAAAGCAATGAAGTGGAATTAAGCCTCTTTAAAACAAAACTCGACGAGAGCTCCAACATCTTCATTAAAAGCAAGATGCAAAATATTCTGACAGAGAGCTCCGTTTACGCTATAACCAAGTATAGCTAGCTGATAAAGTGAATTATTTTATTTATATCTTACTTAATTTCAAAACACTAAAATAAAGATCCAGTTTTAGCGTTCTATTTTATATGTTAACTAGCGACCCACCCCAGCTTCGCACGGGTTAACAAATTATACACCTAAACCTTCCTCAATAGAATCACTCTATTGATAGGTGAAACCGCGTGAAAATCAGTTCAGTAGTTTTTGAGTTTATCGCGAACATACAAACAGACAGACGCGGCGGGGACTTTGTTTTATAAAGCGTAGTTAGCTAGTTCTATAAAATGTTAAATGATTTAACTTTAGACTGTGGAACCTACCTTACCTACCTATCATCATTTGTATTGTGGAGGAAATAAAGTAGGTAACAACATAACATATACTACATTTAAGATCATCCGCATTTCGTACGTAGCCTATGAAATATTGCGAATGTTATACGTATGTACCTACCTACTAGGCGAAACAATTTGCTTCGATTCACTGTAAAAACTGCTATTCCGGCCACACATGTGGTTCTATTATATTATATTACCCCAATTGGTTCTACGAGCGAACAATATCCATGAAGGTTACTTACAATTAGCTACTACAAAACGACATACATTATCTTCAAAATTGCTGTATTTATAATGGTAATAGTCCCTATAAGTAGCTTCACTTCCAACTACAAGCATCAGTGACAAGCATGGCGTTTCGAGACAAGGTTGTTCTAGTGACCGGCGGGAGCTCGGGTATCGGCAAAGCCATTGCGATACATTTCTCTAAAGAAAAAGCTAAAATAGTCATCATTGGTCGTACTAAAGCGACTATAGATGAAGTCAAGGATATCTGTACGGCCAACAGTGGGAATGAAGCTATGGGGATACAAGCAGATGTCAGTAAAGATACGGATGTTGAAATGATTGTCAATAAAGTCACTGCAACGTACGGACGGCTGGATGTACTAGTGAACAATGCCGGGGTATTTATTTCTGATGATATCTTTACGGCTACAATGGATAATTTCGACGCGCATATAAATACGAATCTGAGAGGGACTTTTAACCTGACGAGGCTGTTCGTGCCACTTCTTATCAAGTCACAAGGTAAGTCTGTCATATTAGTCAGACATCTAATGCTATTGTAATTGTGGTATTATAATGTATCAAAAACTATCTTTTGTGTGAACACAGCGCGGTCACTCGTACCTCCATTTTCTTAGTGCCCTAGTGGCAGGGACAGAACGGAAAATGTATCTAGGTACCTAGAGTAGAGACGGCAAATTTTAATAATTGAAATTAACAAAATGGGTGCCATCCATTTGGCATAGTTTTTTATGTCCGAAACGTATTATGCATACCAAGTTTCGCATAATTTATTCATGACGAATGTTTATCTTGCCGAAAATGTATTGAGCATAATTAGTAATTAGCCGAATGCTTGCTTACCCGAAAATGCTGTTAGCATAATATCGGCATGGCCGAATTTTAACATGCATACTGTTGTGTAGCATATCTCTAATTTAGCAGATTTTTGAAACGCCGAAATCATGTCCGAATGTATGTCCGAAACAACAATATACGTATTAAATAACAATAAACATCTGTAACACCATGGATTGCGACAAATAAATGATTATATGATTATTATTTTTGATTATTGCAATAATCAATGGTAAGGCACTCTATGTTAGGTTTTTTTTATGCAAAAAAGGGTCTAGAACGCAAAATGACCAATTTTTGTATATTACTAAGTAGATTAGGTTCGTTAGTTACCTTTAGATGGCCGAAGGCCAAACAGTACAGAATAGGGGCCCCGCGGCAGCGGGGCTCCGGCGACATCGCTAACGTAAAGATACAGCGAAAAAAATAATGTTGGCATTTTGCGTTGTACACCGTTCGCGATGTAGACTAAAAGAGACAACAACACTTATGTGAGAGGGGAAGGGGTGAGGAGGTGCGGGGGGCTCAGCCCCCCGCATTGAAAAGCAGGTGCACATTCTACAACAGTATAGGTACCTAGTACAATAAAAGAGACCGGAATTGGATATTCATGCTTTATTTATTATTAAATGGATTTTGTTACATCATGACAATTTCATGTAAAATGCTACACTAATTTTAAATTAGCCGCAATTGCCTTTAAAAATCCAACTTTTGTGTAATCAGACTTATGTTGTATAATTTGATTTATACGGTAGGTTCTGTCTAGAACGCGTTTCTTTTTTGATGGTGGTGGGGCACCTATATTCAGCTTTTGAATTTCTATCATTGAATATTTTAGCTCCTTTATTAAATTGTTTGAAAGGTTGTAAAAACCGGTGTGTTTTTTGCCCACTATTGAATTTATTCTGTGGTGCCAAGATTCCGCGTTATTTTGTGTTCGTGGTATATTATTATCAATTAATTCTGTAGTGCTCCAGTGACGTGGTTCACATTGAGGTGGGTGTGAATTAGTTCCCCAGACGTAGTTGTCATGAAACCATTGAGCAATAATTTTAGCTTCTGGGGATATATTAGCACGCCATTCATCGAAATGTACTGGAATTTCTTCTGGGGATAAATAGGATAGTGCAAACAAGCATTTAATTTCTTGGGCAAATTTCACATCATTTCCGTATAATGTTTGAAAGCCGCTTTCTTGTATTTTTCTATATATAATTTGGCCCAGGTGGAAATTGCAACCTTTTATAATGATATCGTCGAAATATTTTCGTAAACTATTTTGTGGGGCTTTTTCGAAGTCCATAATAATATAATGAGGCGACAAAGAAACACCAGCTGATTCACTGCACTCTAATAACATTTCAAGTAGCATATCGTAGCTTACTTTGTCCTTATTAGTCAGCAATGCCATCACCATTGGGAATGTATTATTATGGTGCACTGACCCATGTATAGTGTATAATTGATGGAAAATTATGGGTACTATCTTAAATGTACCGTCTAAAATCCAAAACTTTGATGAGCTTAAATGATGTAATAGTCGTTTGGTAGTATATATTATGACTCGTTTTCCATTTCTTAAGTTATCCCGTACAATTAATTCCTCCTCTTCAAAATTCACACAAAGCAATGATGTCATATCCAGTTTGAAATCATTTTTTTCCGGTTCCACTAAAGGTTGTTGGGTTTTCTTTTTAATTGCATATATCATTTGTTTCAAATTTTTGTCAGTTGGCAAATGGGCAGATGTTGTTTCAGACGCTGTTGATATGCAGTCATTTATGATTTGACTTGGTTTTTTGTTTACGTGAATTAATGAATCCTGCTTCATGGTATTTATAATTTCTGCTACTTTGGACCTC
Source organism: Cydia amplana (assembly GCF_948474715.1). Classification (NCBI taxonomy): domain Eukaryota; kingdom Metazoa; phylum Arthropoda; class Insecta; order Lepidoptera; family Tortricidae; genus Cydia; species Cydia amplana. The sequence goes on from NC_086070.1 coordinate 22,715,843, forward strand.
ACCGCATCGGGATCGTGATTGTGTTCTAAAACATTGTTGTTTACTAGTGTATGCGAAGAATTGTCCTCGTTGCACAACGTAATTACTCTAGTGTTACACTTATATTTCTTATTTCGCCGCAGTTCACACACCCAGTAATATTTATTGTTTTTAGATTTGTTTTTTTCGTAAACAAATCCATCGATCTCTAATTTTATTCCACCACGTACTGTTTTAAACACTTTTATTTGGTTTTCGCTTGCTTTTTCCATTTTAATCACGCTTAAATACTGCAAGCGATAATAAAGAAGACAATAAGATGCACCGGCACTTCAGTTTATAATTATACACTTACCCTCTAACATGATTATAAATAATATGAAATAGTTAAAGTGCCTTTCAATAACCCCTGAGCAATGTTGTTGAAAATCAATGTTATCATTGTAATATCATCCCAACTAGCAAAAATAAGGCATATAAATGTTGTACAAACGTTTTTCATAAAGCTTGATGGTAGCAATTTAAGGCATACCTACAAACGTTTATATGACGCGATTTTGGCGCAGTTTATATGGCTAAATAGTCGTAGAGTGGTCACTCTATCGTCATAAGCAAGCATATTTAGTCCCACAGCTGTCATAAAAAAATATATTAAACGACGTTTTAGTCGGAAAAGTATCGTAAGTTCTCGATTTGTAAGTGCGATTGCTTGTAGAGTGATCATAATCCAGACGTTTGTACGACTAATGAGTCTGTGAAATGCAATAGCGAAGCAGTTTCAATAATAAGTTAATAACAGGTCAAACAATTCGTGAAAAACAATAACTGTTATACTTTTTACCATTTTAAGTACCTAACTAACATGGGTAAGTACTCGTATAACAAATCAGATATGCATGCGAACATAATATTTTCGACGAATGTTACTAGGTTTTGTAAGAAATTTTTAATGCCCCCTTTAAATATTGTTTATTTATTATATTTAATTTAATAAATTAATTGAATTTTAATTTCTGAGTAGTTATATGACTCATTTATAATTAAAAGCACTAGCTTACAACTTAAAACTCCTAAGCCCGACACAATACGGCCGCCATCACCCTGATGTTATTACCAATTTGTTAGTTGAGATAGGTTACATAGTTTATTAATTCTGCGATTTTATGTTATGCGATGGTAAGTTTCTGTTTAATGAATTTATGCGTAAATAATATTCTGTCTCAGCACAATTAGGTCTTTCCAAATTATGCGTACCAACCATTCGGCTTAGTTTAGATATGCGTAATAGCATTCTGGGACATATATTTATGCGACATCAGTTTCTGCGTATCTACTATTATGGCAATACTGCGTATGCAATTTTGAATTATTCCAAAATAAATTATGCGTATACAAGGGGAACCTTGCTAACTATGTAAACAAAAGTTACTAGTAAATTGACATTCAGCGTCAATTTTCGTATGGCGGTTTGTTTACATAGTTAGCAAGTTCTATTGAATGACACTTTAGTTTTCAGTATGATTAACATTATCTATTGCCACAATTCTACCCGTACCTATTTGTTACGAACATACTTATACCGGTGATATAAAATTAGTATAACATAGTATTATCTGATAATAACCGTGTTTCCTCTGATTTTTTATTTATATGAGATTATAGGGTTAAGCACGGTTATTATCAATTTATTTCCGTTATGACATAATATATTTACCTAATTATGTATTCGTGCTTAGGTAAACTTACAAGGACAAAACTAACAACTAAGTGTATTTTAATGTATTATAATGTATGTAAATAACAATTTTATTTTAAGAAGTGATGCAATTAACTTACGATTCGCTTGATTTTTAGCGTTAAAAATATTTTTAGGTAATACAAAAATATATCAATATGAATTAAAGGTACCTAATATAATTTAAGTAATTTAAATTGATACTAATATTAATCAGGCAGTGCAATTTCACTAAGAGCTAGCATCATTTAAGTAATACGATTCCCAATTTCCCACCGAACGGGCGGAGTCGGGGCGCATTTTCACAGTCATTTGTATGGCCGCAAGCCAGCAAGGTCGGCTGCACGTGGACGCGGACGACGGCTCCGGACGGATTCCATCGTTTCTGCCGTAGGTACATTGAAAATGCGCTCCGGTGCGGCCCGCCTCCAAGCTGTCGGTGGGAATCCGATTTGTGAAAAAGGTGCGACTTTTTCTACGGCGAATTTATGAGCATTGTAACGAGGGAACTTCAAGGGGCTGATTGGGATCAGGGCTGGTGCCCTTACCCCAACCAGCCTGGCAACATTGAGTTTCTTAAAGCTAGGGAACATCAATATAAGGATTAAAAGACAAATGCGGTCTAACGGTTATGCATACAACAGTGTTCTAAAGACCGTATTTTTATTCCATTCCATTGTTCGGGAAACGTGTTTCCAACTCCAAATTTTTCGATTTTCATAACTTGAATGACATGCTCGAATACTGCACTGTCATATAAATCGATTTCTGTTGTAAATGATTTATAAATATTTACGGCTTCCATTACAAATAGTAGCAGTTTGTTGCCTATGTCACATTCGCGTTGTTGGCATTTTAAAGCTATGAGAATTTACTGCTTTAACGGCGAGTTGACTAAAGGTTACATTCGGATCGAGACTGCACAAGTCTCACTGCTGCAGCATTACTACTATAGCACTGCTGCCAAGATGTCATTTATTCAAGCATCACAAGACATTTACCTACGTGAAAAAGGTAATTTTATCAAGACATTGATATGAAATTTGATGTTTCCTGTAGCAATGCAGTTGCATTATTGCCGTCGACCGTCGAGTGATTTGCTGCATTATACAGCATGAGCTAAGAAGTCGGAGTAATAATAAAATCATTAGAAGCTAGTGTAGCTACCTAGATATGCTATCACAGTTACGGCCAACATCATACACTATTTTTGCCTATGCAAGTACCTATGTACTATTGTTATCTTCAGAGATCGGATTTTTGACGGCATCTTATCTTATTAGGGTTTTAGAAACTCACGCGTAATGTACACGAAGACGACTTATCAAAACAGACTAGTACCAAATCTGCAGATATTATAATCAATTTGCTACGATAATAGAAATATTATCGTTGCTATAAAGTAGCATTGCTACTAATACACGCTACATTTGTTACTATGGCGTTCAGAGATAAAGTCATTCTAGTCACTGATGGTGGGATTTCGGGTATCGGCAAAGCCATAGCCGTACATTTCTCTATAGACAAAGCTAAAGTAGTCATCATTGGTCGTACTAATGCGACTATAGATGAAGTGAAGGATATTTGTACGGCGAATAGTGGGAATGAAGCTAATATGGGGATACAAGCAGATGTCAGTAAGGATACGGATGTTGAAATGATTGTAAATAAAGTCACTGTAACATACGGACGGCTGGATGTGCTAGTGAACAATGCCGGGGTTTTTATCTCTGATGATATCTTTACGGCTACTATGGATAATTTCGACGCGCATATAAATACAAATCTGAGAGGAAATTTTAACCTGACGAGGCTGTTTGTGCCACTTCTTATCAAGTCACAGGATGAGTCTGACTCATTTCAGCAAGAAAGTTGATGTAACAGTGGGTCTAAAAGCATCTGAGCATCTGCTACGGCAACATACATGCTCAATGCTGCTAGTTCGACTGCCTGCCTAGTACCCGTACCTATAATTCTAGTTTTGCCATTTTCGAAAACGTTCTCCGTTTATCATGGGAAATATTCTCGAGAGAGAACGTTTTTCATAAAGTTAATTGTTTTAACGTTAAGAACAGTCTCTTAAAATGCGGTAACTAATTTGTCAGCACCAACACATAGGTACCTATGTTTTTTTATACAGTATAAAAACCTGTATTCTACGTGCGTTAAGAAAACACGGATATTATTTCAATTAAATCTGATTACTGATGAGTCATTCTCGAACATATTTGGCCTTGCGTTACTTATCTTATTAGTCAATTCAAATTTTTACAAGGTCATATGATAATAGTTTAATAGATACAATAACTGTATTTTTCCAGACTAGTCATTAGATTATTATAATAATTATTGTACGTTTGCGTGCAGGTAATGTCATCAACATATCCGGCGTGGAAGCGGTCAAGTACTGGGAAGGGCTGTTGACTGACAGTCTGTCAAAGGTGGCGATACAGCATTTGACAAAGTATGTCGCTTACGAACTGGGGCCGAAGAAAGTTCGCTCTAATTCCGTAGCTCTGGGCTATGTCACGGGCACGAAGATTATAGAGAGAGCAAATATAGGTAAGCCTTTATATTGCTCATGGCATTAAGTCCACCTTTTGTACAGTAAGGTTTTCTTTTTATGTGAACTTTAAAAGGATAAATAAATTGTTGATTAAAATCTGACTCATTTTAATGAGATAATATAACATGAAATGTTCATCACAGAGGGTTTCTACTGACAGTCGAGGTGTTGCGAGTTCTATTGCCGTCATAGAAAAAAGAAAACTACCTACTACTACAGTTTATTATTTTCTGCGATTGTCCTAAATTTCGTCTAACACTGTCTCTATCGCTTGAATGTTGCAAGATGGAGATGAAAATATTTAAAAATTTCATTACTGATTTTCGAAACTAAAAGACTGCCAAACATCTTCTTTAAGGAATTAACACAATCTGCCAGCTGTACTTCCTACGCCGTTTCTATTGCTTTTATATGATTTACAAGGTATTTTGAGGAACATTTTCGTCTTTAATTTGACAGATCCCGAGGAGTTCGGTCGAGGGTTTCTCCCAAGCGTACCACTTGGAGAATTCATCAAACCAGAAGACGTGGCCAAGACCGTGGCCTTCATAGCCAGCGATGACGCCCGACATATCACTGGACAGAACATAGTTATGGACGGAGGGTTCAGTTGCTATTAGTGCGAAGTACTCAATCTAACATTTTGCAATACGCAAGATACACAACAAAAAGGTTTTAAGCATAACAGGAGAGAAGATAAGTTTGTTGAGGACCATAGAAAACAGAAGAGGAAAGATGCTTGGACACCTGCTAAAGTGTCATTCTATAGGACTTGCTAACTATGTAAACAAACCGCCATAATGAAATCATCCATCAGTCTGAATTATGAATTTAATTTACTAGTGACTTTTGTTTACATAGTTAGCAAGTTACATAGAATGACACTCTAGAATAGAATAGAATAGAAAGGTGTTTATTTCTCTAGTTTATATGTTACATTATGTCCATCAGGTCGGTGGTGTATTCGGCCTGTGGGTGTGTCAGCTACTTACAATCTACCTATGTTTGTCTGAAAGATCTGTATAAGTGTCATGTTGTTTGTGCTGTGTGCTTGTTAGTGTGTGCGTACAGAATAAATTTATATAAATTTAAAAGTTGTTTCATTTTGTCCTGTCTTACAACTATTCTTACAACTAATTTCTAATAATCTATGGGGACGTGGAGCGGTCGCTCGCTTGCTGAGCTGCCGACTCCTGTCTTTTTAGGGTTCCGTAGCCAAATGGCAAAAAACGGAACCCTTATAGATTCGTCATGTCTGTCTGTCTGTCCGTCCGTCTGTCCGTCTGTCTGTCCGTCCGTATGTCACAGCCACTTTTTTCCGAAACTATAAGAACTATACTGTTGAAACTTGGTAAGTAGATGTATTCTGTGAACCGCATTAATATTTTCACACAAAAATAGAAAAGAAAAACAATATATTTTGGGGGTTCCCCATACTGTGAACTGAAACTCAAAAAATTTTTTTCATTATACCCATACGTGTGGGGTATCTATGGATAGCTCTTCAAAAATGATATTGAGGTTTCTAATATGATTTTTTTCTAAACTGAATAGTTTGCGCGAGAGACACTTCCAAAGTGGTAAAATGTGTGTCCCCCCCCCCCCTGTAACTTCTAAAATAAGAGAATGATAAAACTAAAAAAAATATATGATGTACATTGCCATGCAAACTTCCACCGAAAATTTGTTTGAACGAGATCTAGTAAGTAGTTTTTTTTTAATACGTCATAAATCCCCTGAATACGGAACCCTTCATGGGCGAGTCCGGCTCGCACTTGGCCGCTTTTTTTTGGTACATAGTTAATTTCTCTTACGACCAGAGTTTACTCTTAAATATCACTTACAAATATCTGAATACGACTCTTTTGCCTGAAAGAATATGGCGACCACAGTGGACATTATTGCCAGCGATACTGCGACATATTACTGGTTACAACATAGTCATCTGACTTTATAAACAGAACCCCTAGTGCCCTAGTGTAAGTTTCATTCGATTGGGTGACGTAACGTACTCATTTGCATTAAGTCTCATTTTGTAGGGGATTTTGAACATCGTGCCAAGCGGGACGTTTGGGAAACTCAAAATCCCATATAAAATGACAACGCAAACGAGTAGTACCTATGTTACGTCACGCAATCGAATGAAAGTTACACTAATTTACGAATATATATTATATGTCTAATTATTGATATAGTAAACACTAAACTATCGTTTGTTTTATTTTCCATCACTATTTATTTATCGACATAACTAAGATATGTGCGTTACGGGGTTTGCTAAGCCCCGTAAGTTTTCAATTTTAGTGCGATACGGGGTGAAAATAACCCCGTGCTTTCATTTCTATACATTTTCATGCGTTTTTATCGTGTCTACGTGCAAAGAGAACATGACGTAGGTAATTTCATAATCTTTAAAGTTGTCAGAAAAAAAATTATACAATAGGACTTTATAGCAGTTTTAACACGTGTACGAGGCACTTTTACACCGTAACGCACCACGGTGTGTCCGCCGGACGATATCGGCCTGTCAGTTAGAACAAAAAGTTAACAGTTCCGAACAACTGACAGGCCGATATCGTCCGGCGGACTGGTAATCAGTGGGCCCCTTCTGGGCTATGTCACGCGGACCACGAAGATTTTAGAGGAGGGAATATGTATAGGTAAGGACTTTAATTTATTAGATTGTAATGCAATCTGCAATTTAAAATGAGGTAAAGTTGTGAATTCTATTGCCCTCATTGAGAAAAGAAAAGCAGGTATCTACTACTATTTTTAAACCCCGCAAAAAGAGGGTGCGTGCCTACGCAAAAAGAGGGGTGCTATTTGTTTGACGCCAATATCTATATGTCTTCGTGGCATCGTAGCTCCTCTACGCCTATCACACCCTCGATTGCTTAAATGTTGCAAGAAATAAAAATAAACACTTAAAATATCATTATGAAAATTTCATTAAGTATCGATTTTCTAAAGTTCACGTTCGAAAAAGTAAAAACGCCGAACATCTCCTTTATAAGATTAACACAATCTGTCAGTTCTACTAGGTTACTTCTTACACCATTTCTAATTGCTTTTCTATTTTTGATTAAGAAGGTCTTGTGAAGAACATTTTCGTCTTTAATTTGACAGATCCCGAGGAGTTCGAGCGAGGGTTTCTCCCAAGCGTACCACTTGGAGAGTTCATTCAACTAGAGGACGTGGCCAAGACCGTGGCCTTCCTTGCCAGCCATACTGCCCGACATATTACTGGACAGAACATAGTTATGGACGGAGGATTTTTCTGCTGTTAATGTATGTAATGTAAATGAGATGTACATTTATGAATAAATCATCTGAAATCTGAATGATAAGGACAGTGATGCACCGTCTGATAATCTTATGACCGCCAAAGACGTCAGCTGACACGCCCGTCTACAGACCAATAACATCCTTCGTGCATTCCGATAAAGTTCACAATGACGCCGCACACGTTATACCTACACCGGCCACACACTCGACGAATGGTATGGAACAACTGGGTCTTGACAAAAATGAAACCAAGACCAAGGTATACTGCATAGGTATATACAAATTGTACATTTATCAAAAAAAATAAAAGGTTTTTTAAATCGGTCGAAAGGTACATACAACCGAATTGAGAACCTCCTCCTTTTGAAATCTTGAAGTTGGTTAAAAATACAAGTGGAAACATTATGCCATGTTGTGGTTTCCCTCCCTTCCCCTCCCTTCTCTTATAATTAACTATTTGAGTTTTTATTAAAGTTGAAGAATCAGAATCAGATATTGGTATCCTCTGGCACAGGGATGTTGCGAACATCCGCATCCGCATCCGCAACCGCGGAACTTCCGCATTATTTTCAACATCCGCATCCGCATCCGTATCCGCATAAAATCGATGCGGAGCTTATGCGGATGCGGATGTCGAACAAGTCGGTACAGGAACGTCTTAGCGGCGGCGTAAGTGTTAGGTAATTTCGTCATTACCTATAACGAAATCGTCTAGATCCAGAAAAGTCGGCGAAGTTACTGTTTATTAAATATAACGCACCTATATTCTTGCTCAAATACTAAACGTTTCGTTTTTTTTAAATAAAAATATTCTAAAAATGTAATATTTGACGTTTTCTAAGTACCTAATCTTGACATCCGCATCCGCATCCGCATCCGCGGATGTGAGCCTTTAAATATCCGCATCCGCATCCGCGGATGTCAAAAAATCTGCATCCGCAACATCCCTGCTCTGGCACACCTAGTTTGTCAGTAGAAAAAGGCGGCAAATTATAAAAATAAAGACGCGAAGGGTTGTCGTATAGAAAATTTGAATTTCGCGCCTTTTTCTACTGACAAACTGGGTGTACCAGAATATGTATTTGCCAAAACATGGTACAACAGGTCATGCCATGTACATTTGAAAATAGAACTACATGTTTGGTCACAAGCGAAGTCACCTTATCCGAATTTATCACAAAGAGGTTTATACACCTAAATAATAATAAAACCAAACTTCGCCCTGTAATTATGCCGTAATAACACTAATAGCCGGTTGGTCAATATGAGCAGTCATAATAAACCTGTACTTACGATTATGAAATAAAGTCCCGGTCGCAAATCGGAGCGGGGTCCAATGTGAAGACCGCCTAGGATTATTACTATTATTAGCGACAAACGTAGTGTGCATGAAGGTGATGAAGGTGACTTTATCACAACCGGCTAACAAATCCGCAGATTATTGTCCAAATTTGCTATGATAATATAAATAAACATGTCTATAAAAAGCATCGCTGCTGATGCACGATGCATTCGTTACTATGGCGTTCAGAGACAAGGTTGTTCTAGTGACCGGCGGGAGCTCGGGTATCGGCAAAGCCATAGCCGTACATTTCTCTAAAGAAAAAGCTAAAATAGTCATCATTGGTCGTACTAAAGCGACTATAGATGAAGTGAAAGATATTTGTACAGCGAACAGTGAGACTGAAGCTATGGGGATACAAGCAGATGTCAGCAAGGATGCTGATATTGAAATGATTGTCAATAAAGTCACTGCAACATACGGACGGCTGGATGTGCTAGTGAACAATGCCGGGGTGTTCATATCTGATGATATCTTGACGGCTACTATGGAAAATTTTGACGCGCATATAAATACGAATCTCAGGGGGACTTTTAACCTGACGAGACAATTTGTGCCACTTCTTATCAAGTCAAAGGGTAAGTCTCTCCAACATTTTAGCAACAAAGTAGTTGTAATTTAAAGACTTATAATTAATCAACCTAATTAGTTTCTTTCTTTTGGTTATTTGTTTTATTTATTGTTTTTGGTTGAATATGAAATGTTCATTCTAATTTTAAACTGTTTTTTCATCCTGTGACCTACCTTGTCCGATATCGTCTCACGATAGCTTGCGGGGGAATGTGAAATGCGGACTGATGGTGATGAGTCATGCTCGTACATATTTGACTTTGCGATGCTTATCTTATTTGTTAAATGTTCATTAAACAATTGACAAGGTGATATCATCATCATTTTCCTCGCGTTGTCCCGGAATTTTGCCACGGCTCATGGAAGCCTGGGGTCCGCTTGGCAATGAATTCCAAGAATTGGCGTAGGCAACAATTTTACGAAAGCGACTGCCGTCTGACCTTCCAACCTAGAGGGTAAACTAGGCCTTATGGGATTAGTCCGGTTTCTTCAAGATGTTTTCCTTCATCGAAAAGCGACTGGTAAATATCAAATGATATTTCGTACATAAGTTTCAAAAAAACTCATTGGTACGAGCCGAGGTTTGAACCCGCGACCTACGGATTGCAATTAGTCGCACGCTCTTACCGCTAGGCCACCAGTGCTTTTTTTTGACAAGGACATATGATAATAGTTAATATCTATCTTCGTCAATAGTCATTAGATTATAATAATAATTGTACGTTTGCGTGCAGGTAATGTCGTCAATATATCTGGCGTGGAAGCGGTGAAGTACGTGGAAGGGCTGCTGACTGAGAGTCTGTCAAAGGTGGCGATACAGCATTTGACAAAGTATATCGCTTACGAACTGGGGCCGAAGAAAGTTCGCTCTAACTCTGTAGCTCTGGGCTATGTTACGGGCACGAAGATTATAGAGAGAGCGAATATAGGTAAGGACTAGAGTTTATTTCTGATTGTAACCCAATCTGATGACTCATTTTCAATGAGGTAAAACCCGCAATGCTCAAAAGAGGCTTAGTGTAAGGCCTGAGTGGACGCTCGAGTTGGGCGTGCAGCGGGGCGGGGCGTGCGGCGTGCATGTTAAACAAATGCGGCCTTAGTGCACGCTGCACGCTGTTCAAATCACTTGTGAGCCCGACGCCACGCTGCACGCCCCGCTGAACGCTCCGCTTCGAGCGTCCACTAAGGCCTTACACTTAGAAACGTTCAAATTTAACAGTTTTTTAGCTAGTTTTTGGCTACCTAGTGTAAATCATTACCGCAAACAATAATCCGGGGTATGGACTTATTAAGAATTGTCTCTATGAGTAGAGCCTATTAGTTGCATGTGGAAAGAAAAGTATAGTCAGCGTTAAAAGCTTTTACAAAAAATTAAAATTATTTACTTTTGATTAATGATTAACATCTCAACCAGGTCTCATCATCTCGATCAGGTCTTGTGAAGAACATTTTTGGCTTTAATTTGACAGATCCCGAGGAGTTCGGTCGAGAGATTCTCCCGCGCGTGCCCCTTGGAGAGTTCATCAAACCCGAGGACGTGGCGAAGACAGTGGCTTTCATTGCTAGCGATGCTGCCAGGCATATCACTGGACAGAACATAGTTGTGGATGGAGGCTTTTGCTGCCATTAGTGACAAAGATGACACTGTTTGATAATCTTACCTAATCAGCGGTAATCACGACACTGTCGTTTTGCCTCTAGATCGGATATGTCAGTGTCAAACAAGTGTCAAAAGTGACGTGTTTGTTTGAAGAACAAAGCTAGCTTAGCTATTTATCGGGAAATTCCGTGTTATCGGCTACGACGTAGAGCTACGACCGTAGCTCAGCGGTGAATATATTATTAACCATAAATTAAGAGTGTCGTATATTTTTGCGCGCTTCGTTTAGCAAAACATTATTGTTTGCGACTGTACGAAAATGTGTAGTTATACTTTTCATAACAATGAGATTTTTATGTATTGTATGTGAAATAAAAAAGGAAATAAATATTTTATAGTTTGATTTATGGTTGGGCAAAATGTGGTTTGCGAAAAATATTGACGCATCGAAATATGATTTACATTTGTCACTGTTTGATTTATCCTAGTTTACCTAACCTTAGTGACAAAGATGACACTGTTTGATAATCTTACCTAATCAGCGGTAATCACGACACTGTCGTCTTGCCTCTAGATCGGATATGTCAGTGTCAAACAAGTGTCAAAAGTGACGTGTTTGTTTGAAGAACAAAGCTAGCTTAGCTATTTATCGGGAAATTCCGTGTTATCGGCTACGACGTAGAGCTACGACCGTAGCTCAGCGGTGAATATATTATTAACCATAAATTAAGAGTGTCGTATATTTTTGCGCGCTTCGTTTAGCAAAACATTATTGTTTGCGACTGTACGAAAATGTGTAGTTATACTTTTCATAACAATGAGATTTTTATGTATTGTATGTGAAATAAAAAAGGAAAAAATATTTTATAGTTTGATTTATGGTTGGGCAAAATGTGGTTTGCGAAAAATATTGACGCATCGAAATATGATTTACACTTGTCACTGTTTGATTTATCCTAGTTTATTACGGTAGGTATAACTGACGTAAAAAGCCGGATAAAATTAAAACCCATGTAAATAATGTAAAAAATATATATGCATCTGGTCGCGTTCAATGCCTCAAAAACGCAGGCGTGTCTGTTTTCCGCAAAACGGAGTCCATTCGAACTGACTCCTTCTTTCCGAGGTGCATCTGTACCTATTACTGACAGCCTGGAACTCCTCGGCGTGGAGTTGAGTTCAGTCCTCAACTTCGGCACCTTCATTGAATCTAAAGCACAGACTGCGGCCAGAAAGCTGGGCGTCCTAAATAAGGTGAAGCGATACTTCACACCTGGACAGCTTCTAACATTTTATAAAGCTCAAGTCCGATCGTGTATGGAGTATTGCAGCCACCTATGGGACGGCTCAGCTAAATACCAACTCGCTGCTTTAGACTCAGTGGAGCGCAGAGCCAGGAGGATGATTGGTGACAAGAAGCTAACGGGTAAGCTTCAGTCTTTGGCCCATCGGCGGAAAGTCGCCAGTCTGTCGGTGTTCTACATATTGCACTTCGGGGAGTGTGCTCAAGAGCTACACGAGCTTATTCCACCGTCCCCATTCTACCATCGGACTTTTAGACGCACGGGCGGTTTCCATCCTTACTTGGTAGATATTCCACGAATCCGCACGAAGCGCTTTGCTTCCTCTTTCCTTATGCGCACTGCCAAGGAATGGAATTCCTTGCCGGCGTCTATATTTCCGAGCTCATATAACCCGGCAACCTTCAAATCAAGGGTGAACAGGCACCTTCTGGGCAGACTCGCTCCATCGTAGGCCACGTCTTCGCCTCGGCTAGTCTGTGGCCATGAGTAAGCCAATTTTTAATAAAAAAAAATGCATATACATAGTTAGATAATAATTTAATAAGTAGTTATTTCATACGCCAAAAGGCACATCATGGCTGTTCCTTAGAATATTAATTTATCACCTATTTATGTTGTACATAATATGTACCTACATCCCGTAATAAACTAGGATAAATCAATCACAGGTGTGATGAACGAATAAAGAATTGATTGATTGAAAAATCAGTACATTCATTCCAAAGGGTTGGAAATGGAATAGCCAAATGAAATCATCCATGAAGTTTCGCAATGAAACTCGTTGCAATATTATACCTATAATACCTACGATGTTTCCTTGAAACAAGTTGAAAAGTTTTTGTGTTCTTTTTGTCGATCAAGGAAATATAAATAGGCTTTTAAACCTAATGCACTGGAACCTCGATAGCACGAACGATGGCGCGTGGTTGACATGAAAGGTTGCCAGTAGAACTTATGTCACTATCACATAACATAACCCGAATACATCAAACCGCCAACTTTAATGATTATACGTTGACACACCGTTAGCGCGATCTAAGATTTAAATCGACCGCACAGCGCCATCTAGTAACTCACCTTCAGGTTAGTAAAGAAGTGCTGCGTGCGGTGCACGACTGACAGCGGCGCGTGGTGGTGCGCGGAGCGCGCGCGCGGCGGCGGCGTCCGCGGCGCCGGCGACGCGCATGACAGCTCGGACGCAGACTTTGACAGCCGCCCGCTCAGCGCCTCGGACCGCTCTGATGACAACATTTACATCTTTTGAATAAAAATCTTCTACCTTCTGAGAAAAAATTTGAACGTGACATTGTATGCAACTTACTGCCGTATTCGAACTTCAAGATATTCACAAGAGACGACACGTACTAGATCCATTCTAGATACGTTATGGTTTAGATTTCAACTAGTTCTCTTTTGCAGCGCAATTCAAGCAACCAAGGTCACTTTTACGTTAGATAGAGTTAGATATCTATTAGATGTGAATTGGATCTCTAAGCCATATCTTGTGGAAATCGTTCAAGAGTATCTCCAGAATCGCGCAGATGTCAAATTTGATAGGTTAGATCTTAAACATATCGTTATCGTATCTTGGCGATATCTAAAAGATATTTATTTATTTATTTAAACTTTATTGCACAAAATATATACAGCAATGTACAAATGGCGGACTTAATGCCAAATGGCATTATCTACCAGTCAACCATAGGGCCAAACAGAGATACCTTCAATTGGTGCAGAGAGAGAAAATATATTGAGTGAATTAAAAAAAGCAAACTATACGTATAAATTACATAAATAAATAAAATATATATAAACTACCACATATTTATAAAATACATACTATAAATATAATAATGAGGGATATTATTCGAACTCTTGCTTTAGCAAATGCTTACGTAACATTCGATATCTAACAGATGTCTATTTCACATCTCTAGATCATCCTAGAAAGGTTGGTGCTGTGCTGATACAGCTGAGCATTTACTTGTAATGAGCATTCTAGCGAATGTTTGAATTGCAGGTAGTGCAGGGCAGGTAAGCAAATGTAAAAGCAGTTCGACATTTTTTTTAAATCTATTTTTTTAAGAATGGGGTTTCGTCACGTTGTGGCGGACGATGTCACCGACGTTACAAGTGTGTTAGCACGTTTTTATGTCCCGGACACACACATAATACTTATAGGTATACGAATAATTCTGGTAATATTTTAACCTAGGTAATATTGTGAATTGACAGGTAACCCTAAAATAATAAAGTTAGCAAACATCCACGACCGGCCTACGCGATAATGTATTTCCAATTCCCTAACTAAGTATTTGGTAACATTTGACGTCCCTAATTTGTTGCTATCTAGTTTTATGCCCTAAAGGCTGTCAATAATGTCCTTTTTCCTATAACTTTTCTATATTGGTGTAAATGTCGCTGTTTCTACTCTATTAATATACAGATATGGTTCATTTTGCTATGGAGGTTGTTAGTAATTTGTATCCAGGGATTCGTGTCGTAAACGTCAGCCTGTCACATCGCAACTCTTGCTCAGGCTTATTGTAATAAAGTAATAATATATCTGAACCCTAATATAGGCGCCGATAACGGCGATAACAGATCAGATCAAATAGTTCATATCATTATTTTCTGTTTTCAGTGGGCTCAGCATGGTTCCATTTTTATCCACTATCACTATGCCCGTCACTTTCGCACTTACGTATTTGTTAGAACGTGACAGGCACGTGACAGGCATGGTGATAAACGATAAAAATGCGACCGTGCTACTAGGGCTGGGTTGCAATGTTAGGTTGTACAAAAACAATAAGTGCACAAATATATTTTAACCAGGTAATTTATGTGGTTTACCGGTACGAATGCAATGATATTATATATCTGTATTAGTAGTACATAAGGAGCACAAAAATACTTCTGTATTTATTGTATTTCAACACTTAGCAAACCTGCGGGCCAGCATGTTCGCTCACAATGCTCTTCGCTCTCTCTCTCTCTCTTTCTCTCTCTCTTTCTCTCTCTCTTTCTCTCTCTCTTTCTCCATATCAGCAACGGCATACAATTACATTTACACAATTGGGGCCAATGCTTTAGCAAAAAAATTACCTATAGTTAAAGTCGTGTGTTATAACTTTTGTAGTCAGACAAGCCCCGCCGGTTCGTTCACCTTTGACTTTAATCAAATTGAAGTGCTACAGTAATTAAATATTAAATGGCCGTCTGCGAATTTCAGAGTCCGAAACGTACACAATAAAATATTGCAATAATAACTATTTTAATTTCGTACATACATTAACAAAATTGTTCGGGGAAATGAATAATTAAATTAAAATGGCGTATTGGACTGTTGAATAATTTGTATATGTATAACATTTTTACTCGTAATACCAGGAAAATGTTGATTATAGCAGCCACTGCCAGTAAGTATTTATCGTATCGTAACACATGTTTGTTATATTATAATTATTATACTTTCGATATATTGGCTACTTTGGCCGTCACTGTCTATTTGATGCTGACTGTACCCATCCAGTATGGTAATAAAAAATCAGCCTTTATACGTATAAGACCTATCCCACTGCTGGGCACCCTCCTCCCTGCCTCCCCTGCCCCTGCCCTGGATGGGAAGCCTCCTTCATTCACGAGAGGGATGCGATGCGGCTCACGCAGGCCCAAAGCGGGTTGGATACTTCACATACACTTTTGTACATCTGTATAATAATATCATAATATATATAGTTATCCCTATACTATCTATACTATACTATACAATACTAATATGTATTATCTATAGGTACCTACTTTATAAAATGTATAAACTGTAAAGTTCTTAACTCTGTCTGTCTTAGCGCCACTTGCACCATCCCATTAACCCGGGGTTAACTTAACCCGTTAAACATGGAGTTACCATGGTTACCAGTACATATTGACACTGGGTTAACGGTTTAACGGGTTAACCCCGGGTTAGTGGGATGGTGCAAGTGGCGTTTAGTAAAATATTGATTAGTTCCCTATTTATGGAAAAATAAAGTAAAAAAGACTGGTGTAAATTCTCTAATCGCGAATCGAATAAAAAAATCAGAACCAGAACATGCGATGTGTCGTGACCATGTCGTGACACTTTTATAATGTCACTCGGTTTAATTCGGATATGGCGCTCGGACTAACATTTGATTAACAATTTTAATTTAAACGTGACAAGTGAGTTTGTTCAAACTTCCTAGATAATTGAATGAAGTTATTACTTGACTTAATAATTACTTAAACTGTAACGGCTTTTTAACATCAACGAATACCATCGCCCACATTATTAACTGACAGTTGGTAAATCTTAAATTACCTACAAAATAAGATGGACATTGGACAGTTAAGAGTGTTGCTGTTTGTAATAAGGTTAATGTCGGTAATTCCGTCATAGGGACTATTCCGTCCACATTCTTTGATTTTCAATCGTAGGAAAAAAAAACTGCTTTTGATTGCTGAAACTAAAAGCAATCGATGGTTTGTCGATGAAAATATAAATTTTGTTCTTTGTTCGAGAAAAACGCTAGTAGACGGAATTAGCAACATTGACTTTATTATAAATAAACGTTATTATTGTGTTAGTGAGGCACATACCTATGTTTTGGGACGAACTGTAATTTTATCTGCATTTGACGTTGTGCCTTGCAGAACCATCTTTGCTACTACTAGTTAAAGCTCCTATGATACAACCAAAAGTTAGATCTGTTACCTTATGATTTCCTAAAAGACATCGCTCTTTAGCATACCTACCTAATATAATTGCATTAAACGATTTATGACTTGTATTCCTACTACCTACATATTTTTCTTTATTATGAAGTGTTTTATCAAGTTATAAGTTACTAAAATTAACCAAAAAATCGTGTGTTTATTTACCTACAAATATCTACGCCAGCATCGTAAAAACCTATAAATAGAGGTGCCATTAACCCGTCTTATATAATAAATTATCTACTCTCTGGGGTCAGTCGTTAGGGTCAGAGATGCGATTTATTTGAAATACTTCTATTTAAAATGCAAATACAAAATGCAAAATACCTATTTTGTATTTTGCATTTAAATGCCTTTTAGTAAAAAACATTTTGTATTTTATTTGAAATACTTTTCGAGATGTATTTTGCATTTTTAATATTCATTTCAAAATGCAAAATACTTTGTGATTAAGTTCAGCCAACATTACCAGTCAAACAAAATGAAATGAACGAATGACGCTTGTATTGCCGAATTTGACCGATAGAGGCGCCTGCTAGCCTGGTATTGTTAAAATGCGTAATAAATAAAAACTGATGTTTATTTTTTTGCACTTTTTAACAATACCAGTCCAGTCGTTATTAATAAAAGAAAAGTGTAATAATAATAAAATAAGAACTAGATGCACAATCAACCGAAATAAATGGCCACACAAGTCACAAAATGGAGCCATGGACAAATGGCTCTCTTTTCGTTAGTCTAGTTTTTTACATTATTTTTTAAGTGAGTATTATTTCCTTTATTTATTTCTCTTCTTAGGTTGGTTTTTTACAATATGTATATAAAATTAAAATATAAAAAAACCCACAAAAACAATATTAAAAATATTATAAACACATTATAAAAAACCTAACCTAGGGTGCCGCCAGCAGCGGGGCAAGGCCCAAGCTGCCGGTGGTCAGGGCCGCAGAGAGAGGAACCGATGGACTATTATTAATAACATACCTAACAGAATTTATTGATACGCGTACTGATAAATATAACCAAAATGTCATGCATAAGGTGCCATGTTATTAGACGTTTTTGTTCGGCTCGGCATTGTGTCTCTATTTCTTATGATAAATACCTAAAATAAATTAAATTATCTGAGATTTAGTCAAAAGGTATTTTATTTTGAAAAAGTATTTTGAATATACCTATTTTGCATTTAGCATTTGAAATACAAAACGCAAAACTATTTGGTATTTTGCATTTGAAATAGTAAATCTGAAAAGTATTTTGCATTTTGTATTTAAATGCTTTTTTAAAACCATTTTGTACATCTCTGGTTAGGGTAAAGTAGGCAAGTACTTGTTATTTAACTCATACCCACATGAACTGTAGTCGACACAAGTTACTGTCCAGTTAAAAGCCTTATTAAAACGAGATAAGGTACATATTGCTTAGAATTTTGTTTTTTGTAAATAAAGTAGGCTCCAGCAGCCAGAAGGGATATGATGGCCGTCTCTTTATCATTTGTCACCATGCCTGTCACGTTCTAACAACTATGTACCTAAGTCCGAAAGTGACGCATGACATGATAAGTGATAAAAACACGACCATGATACCGCTGCTGGTAATCCGGCTCCCGCCAATCCGACTTAGGTCGTCCTCGGCAGATTACACACCTGAACGCCGGATTACAGGGCGAAAAGTTTATATTTCCCGTACTAATCTAATAATCCGGCATTTCAGAGAATTTTCAATTTCAATATATGTATGCACTTTTCTTTATCGTGCTGTCAGTACTATCACATTCAAAAGGGTAACCATCATAACCGTAGGTACATAATGATGATGATCTCGGGTATTTTTTTTCACATGAACAATGATTACAATTTTTAATACAAAAAAACGAGGAAAAATTACTCATGGAACCAGGAAAGTAGTTAATAATTTCCATTTAACCAAAAATTTAACTCTCCCTAATTTGTGGCATATCAAAATTAGGGAAAATTAAGTATCCTGCGTCAAATGGTATTAGCTACATTGTATTATAATATAAATATCATTGTATTATATATAATAATATTGCCATCCAGCGCGGTAATGCCGCTAGTATCTTTGGCACTTTTGGGCTGGGTGGGGGTCGGAATGGGGATGATAAGTAGGTTTGTTTATTAATAGTGTGCTTTTTTTAAGGTAGTTTTAGTGTCTTTGTTTGTATTTTTTTTATGTCTAATATGTGCATTCGTTTTGGTTTAGATTGTAAGGTTGGACATAATACTATTACTTATTCTGTGGTTTGACATTGGGAAGTGCAATGTTTAATTTGTTTTTGTGTATGTAGTAATTAACTTGATAATTTTATTTTAATTTTATTTTTGAATATTTTGTATTTTAGTTTGACATGTAAATGTGATTGTATATTTATTAAGATAATTAAATTATTTATATTACAAGGATCAACTTACAAATATACATATAATTATATTACATATAAATAAATATGTTGTTTCGGACATAACATTGGTGTCATTGCTAAATAAAAGTTCGCTTGACACATAATCGTTCGTCACAAATTGGCCTGGGTGCTTAGCCAACATGCCAATAGTTAACGCTCCGTAGCGTAGCGTGTAGTCCTCTTTCTCTCTATCACTATTCCATAGTGCGACAGCAATAGTTGCGATTCGTTGCTACGGAGGGTAAACGATTAGCATGTTGTAATAGACATATAAGTAAGAAAAATATTTCTAAAAATTATTTGGCAAATTATATTTGGTCCAACTTGTACGTGAACCATGGTATAAAGGTAAACATAGAGGAAAAGGAAAAAAAGTAAAACAGACCAAAGCCAGTAAAATTTAAAATGTAAGCGAGAGAATGCATAAATAAGACTTTACCGGAGAATTTGTAACGCTTAAGTTATTTTTATTACAGCATAAAACATAAAACTTCTTAATTACTGGCACACGAGGGAAGCCTGTATAATTTACGTCAAACGTAAGTAATCCCTGTGGAAGGGTTACGGTGATTAAGCCGCTTAGCATATTCATAAATACGTACTACCTGTACCTGTACTGTACGCTAAATACCTGTGTGTCTATGTATACCGCTTAACTCAGACTTTTCACATGAGAACCGAGAGTTAAGGTTGACTAAGACATTATTAGCCACGCGCTACGAGCGTATTCGCTATTAGCGGCAGCCGTACGACCCCAATTTCATAGATATACTGCAAATCGATGTACAGGTTAGCCGTTTGGCACACGCATACTAGAGGTCAAAACAAAATTTTTGACCCGCAGTTCCTAAAAAATTTCCCTGCGGATGGGAGTGCCAAAACATTTTCGTTTTTGTATGGAAAACAAAATTTTTTTTTTTCAGAAACCTATCCTGTGTGGTATTATATGAAAGGACTTTTTGAGGCGATTCTAAAAATATACCACATCATTACATTTCTGCCATTTTTTTTATTTAAAACAAAAATAATTTTCAAAACATACTAAGTTTGGGCTTCTCCAGATACGATATGGCTGATTTTTTTTGTACAATATACCACAAATAATACGTGATATCCTCATATCTAACCCCAAAAAAGCAATTTTGAAAATAATTGCATTTAGATTTTTTTTTTATTTTTCAATATTACAAAGTGATACAGTTCTACTTCACTACCTATTTTACGAGACTTATGGAACTGTACTGCAGATACGGTGCATATTAATCATAAAATGATACGTAATATCCATATATCCAACGGGGAATATCTTTTTAACCCTTTTTCTGCGCCTTTTCATCAGTTGGTATAGTTTGTTTAGTTTTTCACACAAAATATCAAAAGCCCAAACTAGGTAGAAGTATGTTATGTACGGTATACCAAACAGATTTTTTTTTACAATATACCAAAAATGATACGTAATATCTTGATATCTAACCCCAAGAAAGCAATTTTGAAAATAATATCATATCGTTTTTTTTTAAATATTTGTTATGTGTATAATTTTTCAATATTACAAATTGATACAATTCTAATGGAACTGTATTGAACTGTGCTGTTTTGTTTATTATGGGTGTTATCTAAGTGGTAATAACGATCACAAATGATAATCTCGCTGTCCCCCCCGGTGGCGTGCATTAGAAAGTCACGTAGCAACCCGACCATCTCCAGAGCAGTGGGGATGGAAGAGAAGACCAGACCTTTCATTAGAGCCTAATTGGAGTGAATTAGACGATATATGGCATGGAGTTAAGGAGCTGGATAGGTGTGGATGCAAAATTGGATGCGAAACCAACCGATGCTCATGCAAAAAAAATAACCTTCCTTGCACCCCAGCCTGCAAAATTTGCCACGGTGATTGCTATAACACGAGGTGCGCTATTATTTTTTCAATTTACGGCTTTTATGTACATAATTGGATTAATTTATATCTACCTACCACTTTTTTATTTGCAGCATAAAGTATATAGAAGACAGAGAGGAAGAAATATGAAGCAAGAAGAAATATATATTTTAAAAGTAAGTATGTAAAAAGCATAATCCATAGTAAATATTAAATAAAAACTAAAGGAATAAACATCTTTCTTTCAACTTTCAGTCACTTTTTTAAGTCAGTATCTTCCAGAAAAACTAAACAACCTATACCAGGTGATGAAAAGGCGCAGTAAAAGGGTTAAAGGGTATTCCCCGTTGGATATATGGATATTACGTATCATTTTATGATTAATATGCACCGTATGTGCAGTACAGTTCCATAAGTCTCGTAAAATAGGTACTGAAGTAGAACTGTATCACTTTGTAATATTGAAAAAATGAAAAAAAAATCTAAATGAAATTATTTTCAAAATTGCTTCCTTGGGGTTAGATATGAGGATGTCACATATTATTTGTGGCCTATTGTACAAAAAAAAAATCAGCCATATCGTCTCTGGAAGAGCCCAAACTTGGTATGTTTTGAAAATTATTTTTGTTATAATTTAAAAAAAATGGCTGAAATGTAATGATGTGGTATATTTTTAGAATCGCCTCAAAAAGCCCTTTCATATTACCGAGATACTTATATTACACAAGATAGGTTTCTGAAAAAAAAAAATCCATACAAAAACAAAAATGTTTTGGCACTGGCACTCCCCTCTGCAGGGAATTTTTTTTAGGAACTGCGGGTCAAAAAATTTGTTTTGACATCTAGTATGCGTGTGCCAAACGGCTAACCTGTACATCGATTTGCAGTATCTTAAAGTGAACAGGCTAGACTACATGTGCACGACTGGTGCTGCCCTAATCTTGTCGGACTTTCTACGTTAAATCTTATGGAGTAAAATTAGTTCAAGCGGCTGCCGCTAGTACTAATGTCGGACGTTCCATAAGATTACCTGTGTTTGTGACGATCAGCGCCACTTCCCCCTCCACCGACTTCGCACCTTCCCAATAGGCGATAGCATAAACACGGTAAGTTACCGCTTAGCATGCAGATCGCTTGTCTTGTTGTCTTTACGGACTTTAATGTCACGCTCATCAGACGACGGGTATGCAGATTTCTTAGAATTGTTGAATTTAAAGGCCACCCCACACTAGCGTCTCCCGAGCGTCGGCGTCTGCCGTCTAGTAAACTCTATGGCTGCTGCTCGACGCAACGTTAGCGCAACTGCGTAGCGACGCTATTTTCCATAGCTCTGACTAGACACTGACGCTCAAAAAACGCTAGTGTAGGATGGTTTTAAGAGTCAGACATAGCCATCATGCAACCGAAATTACGATCTCATTTTAAAACGACATTCTGAAATAACATTCATGTAAAATTATAATATCTAACTGTCTTTATCGTATACAGGCTCATGTATACAGTGTATCCCTAAGGGCCGGTGAAGGCCACACGCTACGTATCCGCAAACGAAATGTTTACGATTCTAAAGGTGTGAATTCTTTTATGAGGGCGCTCACAATTGCTCTGTATTATTTGGGCAGGTGGGAGCGGAATTTAAAGGGTCGTTATCCTACGAACAGCTTCAAAAAACGAATGAACGAGTCCTAGTAAATGGGTTCTGCGTGTCATGCAATGACATGAAATGAAATAAATCAATAATAGTAGGCGAATTTTGAATTTAAATTTATGAATGTTGGCTAACACGATATTAGACTAAGGGCCGATACAGATGGACTGCAACCCGACTGCAATTTGTATGGGAACTGCACGCCAACTGCAACCTCAGAAATAGATATGTAAGTATTCGGTACCTATACAATTTTCAGAGCAAATGAAACTTATCATGTTACTTTGCTAGCATCCGGTTTATTAGAGCCAGGCGCCTGGCAGCTTTTCATCAAGTTAATTTTAATTGCCTTTACTAACCAATAATCTTAAAAGGTTTTGTATAAGTAAAAGAGTCGAACCGATTAACTTTAAAGCTTCACGATTGAATAATACATGAGCCATTAGAGGCTCTTGTTTTTCATAAATTGATTTAATTTTGCCGTCTTTTTACTGCCGAATAATTATCTTTTTCCAGGGCAGATTATAAGTACATGTGTTTGGTAATTGACACGATACGATTTCTGCTTAAATAGCAAAATCTCACATAAAACAAGATTGACTACAACACTAGAGGCATATACAATATTGTAAAATCAAAGCGTTTCGTTTGTCTCATTTTACTAGTCTAATTTAATCAGCAATTTGATAAATTGTCTGGGTGGTAGTGATTGAGACCATAAAAATCTACAGGTGAGTTACGAGGCAAACATTGCGCATCATCATCCTTAGCGAAATTTAAATATATGTGCCACAACTCACAAGGTCTGTGTACTAGATCAAATCATGTCCCTATTACTTATTCAGGAGCATACTTAGCCTGAATCGAATGGGCTGTTTTTAGGGTTCCGTACCCAAAGGGTAAAAACACGACCCTATTAGTAAGACTCCACTGTCCATCTATCTTTCTGTCACCAGGCTGTATCTCATGAACCGTGATAGTTATAGACAGTTGAAATTTTCACAGATGATGTATTTCTGTTGCCACTATAACAACAAATACTAAACAGTACGTAACCCTAGGTGGGCGAGTCCGACGCGCACTTGTCCTGTTTTTTTTATATAAATCTTCTGAAAATGCAAGCCGGTGATAAATCGGGTTCAATGGACGCCTAGCCAGGTTACAGATTTCCTGCCTTTAGCAGCTTATCTTGAGCAGCAGGGCTGCTATTCCGATCCAATCAAACGTAGGTCTTTGACAAGCCAATATAAGTTTATCCTGGAGATAAATGACTAGCAAATTTAATCGGATAACATACGACACGAATAATAAGAGTATGAATATCTGTATAAGTACTCTATTAAGAGAGGTACGAGTAGGTGTAGTTCGTTTTTTTTAGCATTAGAAAAAAAGCGGCCAAGTGCGAGTCGGACTCGCCCATGAAGGGTTCCGTATTTAGGCGATTTATGACGTATTAAAAAAAACTACTTGCTAGATCTCGTTCAAACCAATTTTTGGTGGAAGTTTACATGGTAATGTACATCATATATTTTTTTTAGTTTTATCATTCTCTTATTTTAGAAGTTAGGGGGGGGGGACACACATTTTACCACTTTGGAAGTGTCTCTCGCGCAAACTATTCAGTTTAGAAAAAAATGATATTAGGAACCTCAATATCATTTTTGAAGACCTATCCATAGATACCCCACACGTATGGGTTTGATGAAAAAAAAAATTTTGAGTTTCAGTTCAAAGTATGGGGAACCCCAAAAATTAATTATTTTTTTTCTATTTTTGTGTGAAAATCTTAATGCGGTTCACAGAATACATCTACTTACCAAGTTTCAACAGTATAGTTCTTATAGTTTCGGAGAAAAGTGGCTGTGACATACGGACGGACAGACAGACGGACAGACAGACGGACAGACAGACATGACGAATCTATAAGGGTTCCGTTTTTTGCCATTTGGCTACGGAACCCTAAAAAGGTAAACAATCTTGACCTGTCTTTTTATTAGGACATCTTACACAGATCAACCTAGCCCCAAATTAAGCAAAGCTTGTAATGGGTGCTAGGCGACGATATAATCTATATATATAAATGCAAGTGTCCTGACTGACTGACTGACTGACTGACTGACTGACTGACTGACTGACTGACTGACTGATTCATCAACGCAGAGCCGAAACTACAAAAGCTAGAAAGTTGAAATTTGCACACTAGGTTTCATTTATAAAGTGTACAAGAGATAAGAAGCGATTTTGAAAAATTCAACCCCTAAGGGGGTTAAAAAGGGGATGAAAGGTTGTATGGGGTACAAGTTTTATTTTAAGCTAGGAATTTGAAACTTTGTAAAAATGTATTATATTAAAAAACAAGAAAACTAATTTCAGCGTTTTTGAAAATTCATCCCCCAAGGTGGTGAAAAAGGGGTTGAAAGTTTGTATGGAGATCAAATATTTTTGTGAGTGTTGGACTTGAAACTTTGTATATGGAGATATTATTATAAGACAGAAAAAGTAATTTCAGCGTTTTTGAAAATTCATCCCCTAACACGGTTAAAAAGGGGTAGAAAGTTTGAATCCATTACAAATGCTTTGAAACTTCTTAGAAAGGCATAATAGCCGATTACAAAAAAAAAGTAATTGCAACGTTTTTGGAAATGTCCACCCCTAAGGGGGTTAAAAAGGGGATGAAAGTTCGTCTTTGAGTGCAAATTTTATTTTAATCTAGGAACTTGAAACTTTGCAAAAAGGTATTAAATTAAAATACAAGAAAACTGATTTCAGCGTTTTTGAAAATTCATCCCCCAAGGTGGTGAAAAAGGGGTTGAAAGTTTGTATGGATATCAAATATTTTTGTGAGTGTGGGACTTGAAACTTTGTATATAGGGATATTATTATAAGACAGAAAAAGTAATTTCAGCGTTTTTGAAAATTCATCCCCTAACAGGGTTAAAAAGGGGTAGAAAGTTTGAATCCATTACAAATACTTTGAAACTTCTTAGAAAGGCATAATAGCCGATTACAAAAAAAAGTAATTGCAACGTTTTTGGAAATTCAATCCCTAAGGGGGTTAAAAAGGGGAAGAAAGTTCGTCTTGGGGTGCAAATTTTATTTTAATCTAGGAACTTGAAACTTTGCAAAAAGGTATTAAATTAAAATACAAGAAAACAATCTTTTTTGCGTTTTTGAAAATTCATCCCCTAAGGTGGTGAAAAAGGGGTTGAAAGTTTGTATGGATATCAAACATTTTTTTCGAGCGCGGGACTTGAATCTTTGTATTTGGGGATATTATTAGAAGACAGGAAAAGTAATTTCAGCGTTTTGTAAAATTCATCCCCTAACAGGGTTAAAAAGGGGTTGAAAGTTCGTATAGGGCTCAAATTTTATTTTAAGCTAGGAACTTGACACTTTGCAAAAATATATTAAATTAAAATACAAGAAAAGTATTTCAGCGTTTTTAAAAATTCATCCCCTAACAGGTTTAAAAAGGGGTTGAAAGATGGAATCCATTACAAATTCTTTGAAACTTCTTATAAACGCGTAACATAAAATAAAAAATGACATTAATTAAACATTATTAAAAATTCAACCCCTAAGGGGGTTAAAAAGGGGATGAAAGTTTGTCTTGGGGTTCAAATTTTATTATAAGCTAGAAACTTGAAACTTCGTAAAAAGGTATTATAATAAAAGAAAAGAAAACTTATTTCAGCGTTTTTGAAAATTCATCCCCCAAGGTGGTGAAAAAGGGGTTGAAAGTCTGTATGCACATCAAATATTTTTTTGAGTGCGGGACTTGAATCTTTGTATAAGGGCATATTATAAGAATACAAGAAAAGTAATTTCAGCGTTTTTAAAAATTCATCCCTTAAAAGGGTTAAATAGGGGTTGAAAATTTGTATGGAGACCAAAACATTTTTTGAGTGCGGGACTTGAATCTTTGCATAAAGGCATATTATTGGAATACAAGAAAAGTAATTTCAGCGTTTTTGAAAATTCATCCCCCAAGGTGGTGAAGAAGGAGTTGAAAGTTTGTACGCACATCAAATATTTTCTTGAGTGCGGGGCTCGAATCTGTGTATAAGGGCATATTATAAGAATACAAGAAAAGTGATTTCAGCGTTTTTAAAAATTCAACCCTTAAAAGGGTTAAATAGGGGTTGAAAGTTTGTATGGATATCAAACATATTTTTGTGTGCGGGACTTGAATCTTTGTATAAAGGCATATTATACAAGAAAAGTAATTTCGGCATTTTTGAAAATTCATCCCTCAAGTTGGTAAAATAGGAGTTGAAAATTTGTATGGAGGTCAAACATTTATTTGAGAGCGGGACTTGAATCGTTGTATAAAGGCATATTATTAGAATACATGAAAAGTAATTTCAGATTTTTTTTAATTCATCCCCTAAAAGGTTTAAAAAGGGGTTGAAAGTTGGTAGAGAGTTCAAATTTTATTAAAAGCTAGGAACTTCAAACTTCGTAAATAGGTTGTTAGGTAGTAGGTTTTACTAAATAGTGGACATGAAAATATGCTGGGGGTTGAGAGGGATTATATCGAGAACAATTTTATTCAGTTAGGGGCTTGAAACTTCGTAGCCAGGTTGTGTATTTATAATAATTAACAAATGATTAACAGCCCCTACTGCTATCTTTTGCTGCATAATGTTCTAAGCTAATGTAGAATATATAACCACCAATATACATATCCACGCGTACGAAGTCGCGGGCTACAGCTAGTATACATACATATGTAGAAAAAACTCTCAGGAACAAATATTTGTGTTCATCACAGAATTAAATGCTCTTACCGGGATTCGACTTACCATCGGCTTCTCAGGCAGGGTCACTCAGGCCAGACCGGTCGTAAATCTCTGTATTCGTTTCGTTTATTGAATTGGGCAATAAAAAGTATTTGTATTATACTTTATATGGGTCTCGACTGAGCCTTCGACTAGCCTTGACGCGCTAAGCAATGACAATACGTGGCCCGGAAACTGTCGACTATGCAAGCCGACACTTAGGATACCGCCTGAATGCCCTGGAATCTAGAGCATCTAAAATCTAGATTCTACCGGAGAGGCTTTATACAGATCGTAATGGATTCTATTTAGCACACGCAAAGTCTATTAACTGTGACATTGCTCTCTGAGTGCTTGGTCTAACGTTATTGAATTAGGGCCTGTTTAGGTATTGATTAGTGTTAAGTTAAACTAGACAGTTGAAATTTTCATAGATGATGTATTTATTTTGCCACTATAACAACAAATACCTACTAATAACAAAATAAAATAAATATTTAAGTGGGGTTCCCACACAGCAAACGTAATTTTTTTGCCGTTTTTTGCGTACCTAATGCTAATGGTACGGAACACTTCGTGCGCGAGTCCGACTCGCACTTGGCCGGTTTTTAACAAAGCCATGTTATGTAAATCAAGGGACAATAGCACAATTGCCATAACGACATACGATGTCCTTAGTCGTTTATTTTATTTGACTTGCTATATTTCAGACGGAGCACGGGATACCTATTTGAAGTTTTAAAATCTTCTCTTGATATAATATTGAGATTTTAAATTTCGCAGTTCATCTCACGCTCACCTCTTGAGTCGGACCACGCTAAGTTTGCATACCAAGTGCTACGTCAAATAATGCGCCCTTATTGGTACGGTACTATATGGTACGGGGATAAATGCAACTGTGGGATTACCAACGGAGCTAGCAAAACCGTAGCAAATGACAGTTTTGTGTCAGGGTTGGCGATTATGATGAACCATTTTGCTTTAACTTTATTGTATGTAAGATTAATAAAATTGATCGAGAACCCTGTTGACCCTCTTTCGATATAACTCGGTTTAATTTACTGTCAAATAATATAAATTAACAAATCAATGTCAATATTAGATGCGTTTCAATGTAGGTATCTGTTATTTTGTTTATAAAATCACGTTTTTTTCGCATTTCTTTCAAATATTAACATGGAATTTTCATTGCTTGAAAATATTGGTGTGTTTGAAAACAAAGAAAAAATATTTTTTGTAAGTACTTTAGTTTATGCGTAGTAGTGATAACCCTGACGTACAACTGCTACAGATTTGCTAGCTCGGTTGCGAGGTATGGGGATTAGATATTGCGTGTATATTGGGTACTTTCCTCTACACAAAATAAATTATTTCACACCGTGCACGAAATAAAGCACCAGATAATTATTAGAAAAACATAGATATCAGTTATTTTTAAATACTATATATTTCTATTTTATCTAAATCTCTGGAAAAGATAGATGGATAGGTTGTCTGGAAGAGATCGCATTTTAGCGATAAGACCGCTTGTTGTTACCTGGTTCTATTTTTCTGTTAAAATGTCTTTGTAGTTTTACATGTATGTAAAACGTATAATTATTGGTGCAATGAAGAATATTTACTTACTTATTATTTAATAAATTGGATTGAAATATAAAATGCAGGTGAGTTGACCGTGACGTCACTATACACGTTTTCATATACATTCCATGTTAGAAAATCGTTTTGAAAGTTGTAAAAAAGAAGCTGATTTGATTTGACTAGTAGGAAAGTAGCCAATTGGCCGGAACGCCCCGTATGCGTTGTATTCTCCAAGTAGCTCAGGATTCATCACTAGATGACGGGATGTAATACACGTTACCTATTTAAAAATCACTTAAATAGACGAAATAACTCAATATTTAGTTGCATTTTTTTACCCCGATCGGCCTTATGCATTGTCATTGTCACTGCCAAGTCAGTGCAAATGCAAACTTAGCGTAGTCGGAGTCTACAAGCACGATCCACTGCAAATAATATCTTAATATCAAACCAAGATAGAATTATTAAAGTTCGAATGGGCCTCCGGCTCGTGAATATGTGGTCTCGGAACAAAATCCAGTCATATTTCATTCGAGAAGCTAACGGCAGCGCCTAAACAACGCGCAAGAAAAAGCCTCTCCTGACTTCCCGCGCAGTACACAGAATATTGTGTGAAATATTAATATTGTGGTTTTTCCTCAGTCATCCGTTAACCGTGAACGCTGTAAACGGTTCGAAACGTCGGGATATATTTATAGTCATTTACGATACAAGTGCGGAAAAGAGGAAATTCGAAACGAGTGGCGATAAATTAAAACACGACCGAAGGGAGTGTTTTAAATCGACACGAGTTGCGAATTACCTATTCGCACGTGTATCGTACGTTTCACAGTACATATGGCCCTTTAAACTTTTGACATACAGACGAAAAGTGCTATTTTACGCACTAGTGCGGAAAAATAGGGCCATGTGTACTGTAATAGTTATTTGTTTTACAAGGGGGCAAAGTTGTTGTTTAACCGCTCGTGCTAATAATGATACCCGAGCAAGCGAAAAATTCCAAAATTGAACCACGAGCGTAGCGAATGGTTCGAAAAATGGAATCTTGAGCGTTGCGAGGGTTTCAAAGCACGAGAGTTAAACAAAAATTGCCCCCGAGTGAAACACAAATTTTTTCACCACACCAACTCGAAGCAAATATTAAATGTAGAATATGAAACAAAATCAAATCCAAATGAGTGTTATTAAATATTTATCATCCACAATCATCATTTAAAAGTCAATTCTACCAGCAAACATAAGAAAACAACTCAAAATTTGCATTTGATTACTTTTCCTCACATGTGAATAAAATGCAACTTTGCTATCAGTTTTTGAAGTGCAAAGTAAGCCTTTCCGAGCTGGTGTGGTGAAAAACTCATTACCTAATGGGATATAATCCGTTTAACATTGACATGCCATACGTCATATTATAAGGCAAATAGCTCACTCAAAAGGTCGGCAACTTTGTTAGGTACCTAGTTTCATCCGTACTTGTGACGAAAAAAAAATTGATTCTCGTCAATCACCAAAATTGGCTCAGTAGTTTTGATTCTACGGTACAAAACATGGCCTTTTTATTTAAATACATAGGTAACTAAAATTATAACCGTCACAGTCGGAAAAAATAAAGCCTATAACTGTTAAGACTACTGTTGTAAAACTGTAGATACAATGCGGCCTGAAGGTGCGATAACGGATACAAAGTGCTCCTGAATGATCGCATCACCGTTCGGGATCCTTTTTATACGCAAATGCCAGCCATTGTCCCTTAACTCTTATACTTGTACTTTTTTTCCTTTTTTCTAATGGTTCAGATATAAGTCTTGCTTTATCATTATTCCTTCTTTTTCGGTGAAAAGTTTGTGAGGAAACCGGGTAATAACTTATTCTCCAAACCGCATTGACACGAGGTTTAGACTAAACTATTCCAAGGGCCCTATTTATCGGATAAAGCCGGTGTAAATTAGGGCTTCCAATACCGGGATCCCGGTATTTCGGAATCCCGGGATCCCGTCTTTTTAAACGCATTTTTCAATACCGGTATTTTTAACCTTTTCAACGCTTTTCGTCCCATGCTAAAATGTGGCTTATACGCCAAATGGTTGCAATATGAAGAGCGAAAATAAACCTTATCTGTCAGCAGGAAAATTGCTTTGACAGCGTCCGTCATAGCCTTTTTAGTGGCTGTTGGCGTCATGGGCACAACAGCACTCGACCACTTTAGTGGCTCTTGGCGTTGAAAAGGTTAAAGGCAATACCGGGATCCCGGTATTTTAAAAAATGAGGGAAATGCGCAGTATAAACCCTTTAAATCCATTATATTCGGCTGTATCAAAAAGCTTACTAAACGTCAGACGCATCTAGAGTTAGACCAAGAAAAGTCTGCAACGATTTTGATAGCACGCGCAGTGCAAGTGTTATATTAAACGTCAAACTTCTATAAAATTATGACGTACAAATAACACTTGCACGCTATCTCATAAAGCGTATGCTTTCAATATCGTTGCAGACTTTACTTGGTCTAACTCTAACTGGTCTCTAGCCCGCAATTTATTATTGAAACAAGTAGCCTCGTTGCCTATGCGTCAGATAAATATTTGGTGGTTGGTGGTGGATGAATCCTGAAGTTATGTGAGTGATGAATATGATGATAGTGACATTAACATTAACATAATTAGTTCTTATAATTTAATCAAAAAATAAAACAAAAGAGCAAGGATAACTGTAATAATGGCAAACCAAATTAGACGGAAATTTGAAAAAATGTTGTCTGGTTGGTTAAGTTGGACTACAAATGTGACTGGTGAGGTGAAGTCAACAAATTGAATAAAATTATTGCCAACCTGGAGTGTGAAATAAAATTATTGCAAATGGCGGCATTGATTGTTTATTGTTGTAATAGCTTTTAGGACATAATCTGGTATTCCAGTGGGCCTTTCTAATTCCTCTTTTTAATTAAACTATATATTATATATATCTGTACAAATAAGTTATGTTAAGTATATAGTTCTTTGTGTTATTATTAGTATTATATTATACAGTATTATAGTATGTGTGTATATAGTATTATCTTACTTCAAAATTTGCCTCTAATTATCAGATCTGTATGTACGCATCTTGTTTGGTAAATCTTATGCTTAATGCCCCACAGTCCTCACGATGCACAGGCTCGACCTAGTGTGAGGGCTATTTTTTGTTCTAAGAAGCTGTTGTACATATTCTGTAGTTAATTTTAATTTAATTACTAAGGTTTCATGTCATGTCAATTTGGAAAATAAAGATATTTGTATTTGTTTGTTGTATTTTTAAGCGATTCATATCCAATGGGATCCCGGTATTGATGAAGACAGTTTCGGTATTAATACCGGTATTGTGAGAAGTCCGGTATTTGGAAGCCCTAGTGTAAATAGACTTACAGGCCAATTCGAACGTAGCTGCGTAGGTACGAGTACACTGATGTCAGAATAACATCTAACTGATGTCATTCAGCGCACATTTAGCCCGTACTTGTTTGTACGTGTATTGGCGCCGGCGAGATGAGTATCAGCTCTTTCCTAAAATGATGCAAGGCATTTTTGGCATAAAGCTTAGGTTTTTTTTTTTTAATTAATAGTTATATTTGCAAAACTTGAGCAATTTGTTAAAAAAATACGATAATGTATTTAGGTCCAGAATTATCGAGTACCAGTGGCAAGAACATAATTACGGCTACCAACTTAATAACGGGAAATATCCTGTAAGTTGGTACTACCGACAGGACCTACATTACTTTTATGTAGCTCCAACACGAGACTTGGCGTGTTGGAAATAATTAAGTCTTACATTGGCGAGGGCTAGCTTGGAAACTGTTTCATAATGGAATAGTATTAGGATTTTATAATCTGTTAGACTGTTACTGCGCAAATTTGAACTTCGACTTTTTAACCCTTTGACCGCCAAAAAAGTCAACCGACGCGCGCGGCATCAGCCCATATCGAGAAGAATAAATTGAGATACCTAAAATAAAATAGGCGCCCCTTTTAACAGGCTGTTAGGCGTTTAGAGAAAGAATACTATGCGTGCAGTGGCGAACTAATGGACACCAAGACAAGACAAGACATAACGTCAACTAATTGAATATATGAAGAATTTTAAAATGATAGAAACTACACATACTTAGGAATATAGCTCTAGCCATTATGGAGCGGCCACTGTATAGATAGAGTCTGTGCGGAAAGAGTCGTAGAATGTATTGGATCCCGTACATTTCACGACTCTTTTCTCTTTCCGCACAGACTACCTATCAACTGTTTATTTTTGTCAATTGTTTGTGTCAATTTTTAGATTTATCGTCTCATCAGTATTTTATTTACCAAGTGTCTATAATTCCCCCGCCGCTCTTTAAATAGCGAGCCTTATAAGAAATAAGAATCCTAGAGTCCGTCTAAGATAACTTTGCACCGACTTGAAAGGAACAAAATGATAGACTCATTATAAACCTCATACTTTCATAGAAACTTGCCACTAATTTAATTATGACAATAAAACACTTTGTGAATGCAACCTTGGTCCGACTGTAAATCATACAGAACACAACAATAATGCAAACAAATAACAACAAAGCTATTTTGTATCTACCGACATTATAGTATCGAATTACAGCTGTCAAATTATAACAAATGACGGTGGTTCAACTTCCTCGTCTTATCAATTATTCATTCTGGTCTTTAATGCACGGTGAATATATTTACTAAGGCACGTTATTTACAGTCACCACACGGGATTGTTACGCCATTTAGGGTCCTAGCTAAATTTTTTGTTCCATATCTACGCTATGGAATGTCCAATTTAGCTAGAACTCTAAATGACGTAACAATCACGGAGCGTGATTATACCTGGGGCCCGTTTCTTAAAAGCTTAAAAGTTATCTCGCTTGTATTACAAGTAAGTACAAGCTTTTAAGAAACGGGGCCCGTTTCTTGTTCTGTTTCTCTGCTGAAGCCCTTAAATTAACTTCTAGACTTTTGGCTAAGTATATATTGCAGACGTTGCAGTGTATCTACTCGTACGCCTCGAAGAACACAAAAACCTTAGGTCCTACTTTACCCGCCGTAAACGCATAGGTACAGGTTGCATAAATAAATGTGTTACTCAATAGTCCCCTGCCATAGTCAAGATTGGATAGTTAATGTCTTGTTAGGGGTGATATTTGAAAATATCGTCGCGTAAAAAGTTATATTATTAGATTTAACACCAGCTTACACTACGCCCGATAAATGAACTGATAAACGTATCACCCATAAATAAATAAATTACAAGCTTTCATAAACAAATATAATGACGCTGACAGATAGTTTATGGTGTATCCGGCCCTAAGTGTTTATAAAATCCTGCTATAGCAATGCCTTATCTAAATATGCCTCAAACGTAAAAAAAAAAGAATACGTGCCCCAGATAGTCCCGGACCTACCCAATTAATTACCCATATGTGTAAAGTTCCAGTGCCCCATTGCGGATGTCACCCAATACAAATTACACGCCGTATTGTCTACAACTGCCACGTACTTAATTGTTTACGTTTCCTGCCAGTGCTGTAAACTGAAAGGGCTTATGAACTTTAGGGAAACAGGTAATGAGGGTACTCAAAATAAATTGTCATTTTATGGAACTTGCTAACTATGTAAACAAAAGTCACATAACTATTAAATTCATCATTCAAGACAATTTCAATTTGGCGGTTTGTTTACATAGTTAGCAAGTTCCATAGAATGACACATTAGGGACTCAATATGACTCGAAAAAGAAAATGACATGGTTGCCACTTTTCATCGGTACGGTACGGCACGGTACGGAGGTACCGTAAAACGGGGTGACTTTAGGAAATTTTGGGGATACTTTGATAGTTTTAAAACTGCCACTAAATTATCATTATTCATTATTTTCTCGAACTGTTCGTGTAACAAGTTAGATTATTATACATACTTGTTTACCTATTACTAAAAAATCCGAATAAAAATATGTAACGGCTGAAAAACTGAAATATCGAAGTCGCCCCTGCATTTGAAAGTCACCCCGGTTTACCTAAAAGTACTTTTTGATACACATTTATAAGTTCAATAAAATAGTGTGTTCATCCACATGGGTCAAAAATATATTATTTTTCACCAATGTTTTTTTAACGTTTTTAGGAAAACAGAAATACATAATTATAGAGCCTAAAAATGACAAGATATTAATGCAACGAAAAGTCATGTCATAATTTCGATTGGCCCTTAGTTATGCCATTGTTGTTACATTTCTCGAAATACCTAAATACGTAGGCGTCAAATTACCAAGCTCAGACAACTCGTGAATAATCTGCGGGGACCCGAATAGGGTTTAACACGATTTGATTTGATTAAGTGGCGTCAGACCGCAAGACACCTTCAGGGCGCTGTTTGTGTTAATAAGACTGTTATAGCAGAATGGTACTAGAAGGAAATATAATTGTAATTTGCATTGTCCTATTATTATATAGGTATAAATGTATAATATCTGGGAGACTGATCTTTGCTCGGAAAACATATAAAAACTCAAAAATGCGCGTTTTCCTAGAGATAGGACCTAGCTAGATCGATTTTTTGGCTCCGAAAACCGCCATATCGCAAATTTCATCGAAATCGTTAGAGCCGTTTCCGAGATCCCCGAAATATATACTTATCTAAATAAATAATATATATATATATATATATACATATATATTTCGGGGATCTCGGAAACGGCTCTAACGATTTCTATGAAATTTACTAGGGGGTTTTCGGGGGCGAGAAATCGATCTAGCTAGGTCTTATCTCTGGGAAAACTCGCATTTTCGAGTTTTTATATGTTTTCACCCAGATATTATTTATTTATATATATATATATATATATATATATATATATAAATAAATAAATATATAAATAAACAAGAATTGCTCGTTTAAAGGTATTAGATTAGATAAATATTACGCTCGCACCAATAACTAATATATCGGTGGTTTTCAACCGAGGCAATATTTGAGACAAATATTAAACCAGTGTATAGCGAGTGTCGAATCGAATCCAAGAGGTTCTATTTTAGTGAACTCAATTAATTATTCATGGAGGCCCTGGCTTCTCAGGTTGCCTAGCCAAGATGTCAATCGTTTGCACTACGACAACGAAATGCTTACATAATAAATAAATAAAATAAATAAAAAAGCCTTTTATTTCTGGTTTTTCATAACATGGATAAAGTATTAGTAACATAACCTATGCTTAAATCTAAATTTCACCAGAACCCTCTTTGGAGGTATAGGCCTCTTCCAGCTTTTTCCATTTTGTGCGGTCTTGGGCCTCCCATATCCAATTGACCCCCGCTACTTTAATAATGTCGTCAGCCCAGCGTGCCAATGGCCGTCTTCTTTTTCTCTTGCCGTCTGGGCCTTTCCAGGCTGTCGCTTGTAAGGTCCACCTCTCGTCCTGAAGTCTGGCAACGTGGCCAGCCCATCTCCATTTTTGTTTCTGGGCGTGGCTTAGTGCATCTATAATCTTTGTTTTGCTAACATATTAGTGCGATAGAGAGAACAGATAGCGTTTCGTTGTCGCTACGACTATGATTGGCATCTTGGCTAGGCACCCAAGTTTCTAGCGAATGTTTTCGCCAATGGGAATACGATGTTCTATTGGTATTATAAATGAATCTAACAGCCTACCTAGCTATAATAACTAGATTCATTACGATTGGATTTGAATGACTTGAACCGACAAATGTTTTAACACAGTAAAGGGGCCCACTGATTAACAGTCCACCGGACAATATCGGCCTGTCAGTGAGAACAAAAAGTTGACAGTTACGAACAACTGGCAGGCCGATACCGTCTGGCGCAGCGGACTGGTAATCAGTGGGCCCCTTTATACATAAATATACTTTATTCCAGATAGGAATAGAGAATATTTATGTACTCCACTTACTTTACTTCAGCGTTTACCTACTTTAGATATTCCAGAATAAGGGACGCTGGGCACTGACTGGTCTAAGATGTGCCATATAGCCCATATAAGGGACATTCAGCACCTGGTATTACTTAATGTGAAACGATGCTTTTAATTCCGTGGACCGCATTTCGAACCAACGCGTTTAACCTTAGCCTTAGAGAGTTCAACGTGAAAGCTCGCTTCCAGGATCTCGACTCTCCACCACCTTGCTTGAGAAGGATGCTGGAGTTTTTCGGTCACATTGTCGGGACCAAGAGGTCGCAGTCCAACCAGCGCCACCTTATTCCACCGTCCCCATTCTACCATCGGACTTTTAGACGCACGGGCGGTTTCCATCCTTACTTGGTAGATATTCCACGAATCCGCACGAAGCGCTTTGCTTCCTCTTTCCTTATGCGCACTGCCAAGGAATGGAATTCCTTGCCGGCGTCTATATTTCCGAGCTCATATAACCCGGCAACCTTTAAATCAAGGGTGAACAGGCACCTTCTGGGCAGGCTCGCTCCATCGTAGGCCACGTCTTCGCCTCGGCTATCTGTGGCCATGAGTAAGCCATGGCCATGAGTATTTTTAATAATAATAAAAAACTCCAAGAACAGACACAGATCATGGCGCGTCAGGATTGATCTCTCGTTGGGAAAATCATGACCCTCAACAATACGGCATATGGCACGAGGAGGAGGAATGTGAAATAAAAAGAACACTGGGCACTCACTGGTTTGCGGCGAGTGCTTCTTGGTGGACATGACTTCGCGCAGCTCCTGTCAGCTGTCGCAGCGCACGCACGTGATCATGGC
Organism: Cydia amplana; assembly: GCF_948474715.1. Taxonomy (NCBI): domain Eukaryota; kingdom Metazoa; phylum Arthropoda; class Insecta; order Lepidoptera; family Tortricidae; genus Cydia; species Cydia amplana. The sequence continues at coordinate 22,754,022 of NC_086070.1, forward strand.
GCGTGCGCACTCACTCTAGCGCCCGTCTGAAAAAGGAGAAATTTATTTGAAAAACATGTATGTATCCCTAACTTGATCGATAAGGACATACACAAAAGTATAGTTTCATATTTTTATATTCTCCTTGTTTTCTAAGTTAAACTTTAAATAGTTTGAATTTTATAATTGTATAGTTGATAATAATATGCATATTCGTACACATCTATAGTGTTTTGGATATTCGAACGAGCGAGCGAAGCGAAGCGAAGTTCTTACATTCGACTTTGAACACGCGGCTGGCTAGCGGCACGTCTCGGCATTTCGATGTTTTTAAGCTGAACTGTCAGAAGATAGTTTGATACTCAATAACTTAAGTAAATTTGTTCTAATTTAAATGAAATTGGGTAAACGTGTAGTCGAGGGCATTATATTTTAGTCATTAAATTATGAGCAGGCCCGATCAAGAGGTTATTGAGCTAGAAGAGCTTAGAAGGCCAAAAAGCTGTTTGTGAGGGGTCTTGCTATTCTGGTCAATTTTTTGCAAGAAACATGGTCGAGTTTAGTATCAAATGAAAGTGCTCGACTTACACTTTTATAATATCGTTTTTAAATTTACCATTTTGAAATAATTAGCAAGATAAAAATAAAATAGAATAAACATAATATATGTATGTGACATTTGACAATAAATATTTCGGCTTAGCACAGATACAGTTTATTTTAATCTCTATGGTAGTGACTTAAAGCCAGGGGAGGGACAGCCATATACGAAGCCCTTTATTCGAAAAAATAGCGCCATCTATATTACTTAACGCTAAACTTGTAAATGGCGCTTCAAAATTGATGCAAAAAAGCAAATCTTGTCAGTAGAAAAAGGTGCGAAACTCAAATTTTCTATGAGACCATATGCCTTCGCGCCTACATTTTTTCTACTGACAAGATCTGCTTGTCCAACTATATATACATATTAATTTTTGCTTAAATCAATCAGTTAAAGGCTCCACAGACCTTGCAATAAATCCACGCGATCTTTGATCCATTGCCGCCTATAGAGCGACATAAAATAGTAGAAATTAAATAAAATGGAACTCAAAAATGTCCATACTAAATTGTTGTCATGTGTAAGCATTTTACGTCAAAAATGTGACAGGTACGTAGAAAGTGGCGCCCTCATTTATTTTCTATTATTTTATGTCGCACTATACGAGTACCTAAGTAGGTGCAACAAAGTCAATCGCTATATAATTTTTGGTTAACCGCGAGTTCTCAGTTCGGGGCGAACTACTAGTTATACTATAGAGTTTATGTAAGTTGGTATGTATTTTTATAAATAATACATTACATACATACATAGGTACATTGTTTTTCTTCAGAAACTTAGAAAATTAGGTGAAGGCAGCTTAATACAACCCATGCAGAAATCCGCCTGGTTGGTCTTTGGGGTTTTGTGGGCCTTTGAGTGTCGCTTCGACCAAGCTATGATCTGGTTGGTCTTACCTTACATAACAACATTCCTGATTTCTAAAGAAAAACACCTTCAAAATAATTACTATTCATCACAACCACCAGTTGTTTCAATTCAAAAGGCTCTTGTTAGTTCCTTTTGCTTTTAGTCGGAAGGCTTTACAAACTTTTGTAAAAGCCTTCAAAAGAGCCGGGGTTAATGCACTCAAGAGTCCACAAACATTGTTAAGTAATGCATGGCCTGGAGGCCTGGAGGCCGACTCTGCTATTACAAATTGATATGGTCTTGAGCTTTTGATACGACCTTCGGTCGTCAGCACCGATCAGCGTTAGCGGCGGTCTCATCATACATCTCGCTCATTTATCTCTGAAGATTGATATCTCTTTGTGTACTTCTTCATTTGAGTTAGAACAGGCCTTCTTATTTTTATAGAGGGTTCTCTAAAATCCTGAAAGTTAAAATCAGTGAATAATACAGCAATTGGTTAATTGCTGTATTATTCACTGATTTTAGCTTTCAGGATTTTTACACATTATTAAATCGTACAACGGAACTTAATCGCGTATTTAAGTTTTAAGAGTTACCTCCGACGTTTCGAGGACGGCGTTGTCCCGTTGGTCTCGGAGAAGACTGGCTAAAGTTGACATCAACATCTTCTAGCCGCGCGAGTTTTTCGAACTACCCGCACTTGGTCTTGTGCGTGGGAAGTAAATCTTAAAACTTAAATACGCGATTAAGTCCCGTTGTACAATTTAACAATTGTATTATTACTACCTTATATTACGTTGACTGTCTAAAAAATCAATAGACTGCGCTTATCACCATATTTTAACTACTCTGACTACTATGTTATTTGTCACTGAATTTAACATATGACCCAAACGTCCAAGTAAGTGTGTAATTAGTTAATTACACGTCTGAATGCCAACCGCGCTTATTACGCGTTTAACCTTTTAACCGGATTAGCTCGCACCACAGATCATTTACCTACAGACGGGTTTTCAAACCTCTCCTGCCGCCCAAAGACCTATTAAAAGACTTCCGACTGAGTAGTAGAATAGAGAAATAAGTAAGCAAATAGACGCCCAATATCCTTTTAAAAGGTCTCCAACTTACCTGCAAAAGAATTCAAATTTACCGGGTATTGAAATCAGATGGTTTCTGTTCGAATACGACAGTTTTGACGTTTTCAATAGTTGTCAATTTGTGGAACATTGTCTGTTAGTGTTGGCATCACCACCAAAACAATGACACGGTGTCAAAGACGTGGTAAATATGTACGATACTACAAATTTTATATTACAGGAAAAAAAGAAAAAAGGAGGATGGCAGCGTACATTTTTCAATTTTTTGAGATCTATATTGCTGGTGGTAAAGTACAAATACTCGTATCCCTCCAGTAAATTCATTCTGTGAGCTGGTTCGTTTATACTGCGATATTAGATAGTTTGCCAATATTTCACAGTACCTACGTAGTCTACTCTGTCTCTGTTCTATGGCTCGCGCTAACGATTAAACTCGTAATTCTTGGCAACGTGCCAGGCTTACTACAAAACCTTATTCAAGCCCATTCTAGCCCTGTCACTGTCACTCAATTTACATATTAAGCCCTGAGTTTGAAGAGATCAGAAGAACTATATTCCCATTAATGCATTTTGAAGTGGTTTTAGTATTCTGTATTGAAATTATGAAATTTATAAACAGAATATCTACGATAACGATGTCTGTCTGTGGGGAACCTGTTTTTTTTTTCAGTATTTAATTTATTTTTATGTTCTAATTACGTTTATGACTTTTATGAGTATCATAATACTTTCAAAATTGACGTCACCGCTACTACTACGTGTACTAGTTACCCAGTAGTCGTGGGTTCAAGTCCCACCCAAGACAGTGAACTTTTCCACTTTTAATTTAATTTATTTGAATTCAGTATCTTTCATGAAAGTCAGGTAGGGGCCCGTTTCTCAAAAGCTTGTAACTTGTAAAACAAGCGGATGTCACTTTTTGGCAGCTTTTGTTAGAAAGGGAATTCCACTTGTATTATATTACAGGTTACAAGCTTTTGAGAAACGGGCCCCTGGCCTTTATAGGGTTCCGTACCCAAAGGGTAAAAACGGGACCCTATTACTAAGACTCCGCTGTCCGTCCGTCCGTCCGTCTGTCACCTGGCTGTATCTGCCGTGATAGCTAGACAGTTGAAATTTTCACAGATGATGTATTTCTGTTGCCGCTATAACAACAAATACTAAAAACAGAATAAAATAAAGATTTAAGTGGGGCTCCCATACAACAAACGTGATTTTTGACCGAAGTTAAGCAACGTCGGGCGGGATCAGTACTTGGATGGGTGACCGTTTTATTGCTTGTTTTTTTTGCTTGTTTTGCTCTATTTTTTGTTGATGGTGCGGAACCCTCCGTGCGCGAGTCCGACTCGCACTTGGCCGGTTTTTTTATATTTTATATCTGACTTTATTGTTTGCAAATATGTACGTCTCCTAATACAATCCAATTTCGGCCTTTTCCCAGAAAGAAATTATATTAGATGAGCAGTCCACATTTTTCCTTTCAGAGGAATACTTTTTGCTGTCTGTGTCTGTGTATTATCACAGATGTCAAGGCGAGTCTTTGTTACTTTGCTATTTATTCGGTCAGTAACAGAATATTTTAAAACAAAAAAAACCGGCCAAGTGCGAGTCGGTCTCGCGTTCCAAGGGTTCCGAACATTAAGTCCGACTCACGCTTGACTGCACATTTCTAATAGGTTTTCCTGTCATCTATAGGTAAAGAACAATTTTTTGAATTTTTTTCAAAATTTTAGACCCAGTAGTTTTGGAGATCTTTCATTTGATATGTAACACGATATAGCTTGAAAAACTTAATTTTTTAATTTTCTCATTTACCCCCCAAAAATGGCCTCCATATTTAAAATTCATTTATTTACGTTACATGTCCATCTTTGAGTCACAAACTTACATATGTGTGCCAAATTTCAACTTAATTGGTCTAGTAGTTTCGGAGAAAATAGGCTGTGACAGACAGACAGAAACACGAGTGATCCTATAAGGGTTCCGTTTTTTCCTTTTGAGGTACGGAACCCTAAAAAGTTACGAAAAGTGTGACTTTTTAACTGACCTAAATTCGTCCTAGTCATTGATCCAGGAATAGAGGCTTCAAATATAAAAATTATATTATATAGTGATTTGGATATTTTTACCAGAATTCGTGAATTTGCTCTCAGAAATCACCTACCTTTTAAATTTCCTTTTAACTATACTCATGTTATTTATAAAAGCAGGTCAACTGAAATGCCACCCGACGTGAACCTTGATGAATAAATCACGATGATAGTTTCGTTCGTTCGTTCGTTCGTTTTACATAAGCACAATGCATTTCGAAATTGTTTGTAAAAAAATCGAGAGTTCTCTCAAAAGGACTCAACTCTGTACGTAAGAGAGTGATCTCTAACAACTTGAATAAAACTCGAGTTTAGACTTAACTAGGTATAAGAGTCAGAAAAACTGAGTCGAGTCTTGTAGTAGAGGACTCAACCCACACGGAGCGGGTGGGTGGATTAACGAAAACTAGTATTATGTTCGTTACTAATAGGTGTGGGTTTCAAAGGGTTACGGACAATTCGTAAACTTTATTGTCAAGGTTATTAGATCCACTTATGGCCAGGTAAAGAGGGTGGCTGTTAGTATAGGTACCTATATATTATACTGATACCCCCGAGTGAGCCTTCAACTCGCCCGTACTCGGTAGATTGGAATATTCCCTGCTCCAATGGCTCAAATTGATACGTTAATCTTTTAATTGGAGCCTCGTAAGGCCGAGTCAGAGCATTGTATTCGGAATTAATTAAATTTTTACCTTTTCGTTTTTTTGGCCCGTCCTTCAGCCCACTCTTTGTCTTATTAGAGAGCTTTAATACACAAACGGTGGTACGAGTTATGTTTGTAGTGTGAGACCTGCATTTATTCTGTCCTTTATACCTAGTCTGTGTTCCCACTAAAGACAAAATGAGCAGAGATGAGAGGAGACGTGCGGGAATCGACCAATAGCATTTTGATTGAAATCCAGTGGAACGGAGATGAGATGTGGATTACAAACAATGCTATTAATTAATCCTCGAACGTCTTTTCTCATCTCCACCTCAGTGGAAATACAGCCTAAACCTCTCTTCTTCTTACGATTTTCTCTTCGTCATCGTGATGGTATTTATGAAAGAAACCAATGGCTCACCTAAAAATTAAATGTATAAAATATTAATTATTGTAGAAACTTAGAGCGTAATAAAAATTAATGAACAAGAATCCATTGTTTATTTGTATCTTAGGTACTAAATTCGCTAACGTAAAAATTTAAGTTTCATCTTATACCTCAAACGAGCAATTCTTGTATATTTCGGGGATCTCGGAAACGGCCCTAACGATTTCGATGAAATTTGCTTATATGGGGTATGGGGGTTTTCGGGGGCGAAAAATCGATCTAGGAGGTCTTATCTCTGGGTAAACGCGCATTTCTGAATTTTTATATGTTTTGCTAACATTTTTATATTTATCATTAATCTTGATACAAAATTTGAGCGGATTTGGTGTTGCCTCCTCAGAACTTTTCATTGTCCAAAATAGCCCCAAACGATGTCACTACACATACACATTGTAGGTACGTACCTACTCAAAACGTCTCCCTAGGGGCGCGGAGTCTGAAACTTTGATTGTTTGCCAACTTTTCTCGAATTCTCGATGTCATCCGAATTCCATTTGCCTTTGTAATGCTATATTATCCAACTAAATGTAATGTTGTATAATACCCTGTTTAATATTATCCTCTGGTATTAAGGTCGGGTGAGCAAATGTAGATGCCGAAAGAAAAGTTATGAAATAGGGTTTTTCATCGGTCCATGCCAGATTTGCTGATTCAGGTTATACCTACAACACGTGCGGAGGTCTGTCCTTAGGATATTAAGATACCATTTAGCTAAAGTATACGTGTAACTGCAGAATGAACTGTCACCCGGTAAGATACGACTTTCAAACCTTCAAGAAAAGAGCGTACTCCCATTTTAAAGGCCAATGACAACGCACTTGTAACCCCTCTGGTGTTGTAGGTGTCCATGGGCGACGGCAATTGCTTCCCGTCATGCGATTCGTCTGCTCGTTTGCCTCCTATACATAAAAGGGAGGGGGGTGGTCATTTTTTGCCTATTTTCTTGAATAACTGCCAAACTTATATTTATCTTAAAATTATAAAAAATATATATTTGAGATTCTTACAATTAACTCTTTCATTTGATATGTAACACGATATAGTTTGCAAAACTTTACTGTTTAATTTTTTCATTTACCCCTAAAAAAAATGGCCTTATTTAAAATTCATTTATTTACGTTATACGTCCGTCTTTGGGTCACAAACTTACATATGTGTGCCGAATTTCTACTTAATTGGTCCAGTCGTTTCGGAGAAAATAGGCTGTGACAGACGGACAGACAGACGCACGAGTAATCTTATAAGGGTTCCGTTTATTCCTTTTGATGTACGGAACCCTAAAAAAGTACCTACCTACACGTTTCCCGTTATAAATAAACATTCATTAGTTAAAAACATCTAAGTTCATAAAAATATACCTAAGTGTAGGACTGTAGGTACAGATAAAAATCGTATAATGATAGGTTTATTCTTCGAAGCTAGGAAAGAAACATGCACTTTACCCTCCGACATTGATTTAGAACCGCGGGCGGTGAAGTCACAGCATGGCAATCCAATCTCGCACTTTGTATTCCAGACGTACACACGCGTGCAATAAAACGGCACGCTGGGAATATCTAACAACTCCCACTAACGAGTAGTAGGGGAAGTTCGGGCATAGTGAACACCTTTACCTTTGACTTGACATAACAGAAAAATTTAACGATGAAGAAATGAAAAAAGTATCCATAATAAGTCTTTATTTAATAATCTTTTAATTTAAAACAACACTAGCCTCTCCAATGTTTAAGAGTTGCTGCAATTTTGAACAAAACGTAAAAAAATATATTTTATTCGCTTTGCCCAGGGTGCCGGGCAAAGTGAAACTGGCCCCCGGGCAAAGCAAATATTACTCATAAAATCTTAGTGAACTTAATAACTATGTGAAAATTAATCAACATAAGATCATTTCAATAATATTAATTAGAAAAAACTGTCACAAGTAACTTTTGATATATTTTCACTGATTTCATAAGCATAAGTCTTCACGGCATTTCTGAAGACATTTTAACACAGCGAATCCACGTTCTGATAGCCATTTCCATGACGTCTGTTAGCCAGGATCCATTATCGATCTTTTTTTGATATTTATATACCATCTGTAACAAAATATTATCATAAAAAAATTACCTAATAAATTCAAAGTGAACACGCTATCCGCTTTGCCCGATCCACTTTGCCCATTCAGTCAGTTAAAGAAATTAGGAATTAAATAAAAATAATCGTTGGATTGTTTTAAAAGAAATGCGTTGTAAAAGGAAGATACTTTAATAAGCAATAGAAGCATCTTGAATTAAAATTCGAGATAATTACTGTGACAGAATAACATACAATGTACTTACCTTCGAAAATCAAATATTTTGCACTAAAAACACATTTTGACTCATCACCGACGACGCTCACAGCGACCGCTCCCTGTGACGCTTGCCGCTCATAGAGCGAAGGATCCTGAACATCATATAGGCGTGGTGCGACAAAGTCGAATAGTTTAGGATTGGGAGCCCGAATTCGCTTTGCCTGGGGTGTTCACTTTACCCGGACTTCCCCTAAATAGTTATTACATATTAGTTAGAACAAATTAAATTATTGTTTTTATTTCAAGTAGAACTAGAAACACTACTATGTGATACCATTTCAGTAAATAGTTATATGTTTTACTCAATACCCGAGCAAGCAAATTATTCCTAAATAGATTCGAAAAATGGAATCTTGAGCGTTGCGAGCGTTTCAATGCAGGAGGGTTAAACAAACTTTGCTAGCGCATTTTTTTTAGGAAACCAACGAGAGAAAATTACTAAGTATAAAACATTTAATATCAAATCCAAATGAACGCTTTCAAATATTTATCATTAAAAATTATTACTTTAATCAATTATACCGGTTAACATGAGGAAACAACTCTAAATCACTCTTGTGGATAAAATAAAACTTTCTTCTGAATGGTAGAGATTTTTTAAAGATATTTTATACTTCTTCTATTCTTAAGCTTGCTCATAATTTCCTTCTACGCTTTCCTGACTTGAAAAAAAAAATGGGTAGTAGCGTGCAATGAAACTCACAAGAAGCCGGAAAAATTTGCAAGATATTTCAATCACGTACAACTTGCTTGTTTTCTAGACGTGCACAGTACACAAGCGTGCAAATAAAACGGGGAGGTGGAAGGACGATTGTAATTTAACTATTTGTTAGGGTCTTGAACTTGTTTTGATATGACCTTGATGATCGTCTTTGTGATTGGCGTGCATCTCACGGACGAGACTTTCACTTCATTTCGCATGCACCAATCTGCGTGAGCGATCTTCTCGGTCGTATCAAAACTAGTTCAAAAACAAAACAAATTGTTGCATCTGAATCGAGCTCGACGACTATCAGCAACAATCACGTACCTACATACTTGCTTGTATTCGAGACGAATACTTGGTTGCAATAAAATAGATCGCCGGCAAAATCTGCAACTTTTGGTTAATTAAGGTTGCATTAGAAGCACAAAGATAAATTTATTCATAATTTTTGTACGAGTATTATAGATTAATTTATATTTACAAATTTTACGAATTACGAAGGCTTAGATTTTAATTAATAACTCACATAACAAACAAAAATAATCAATCTTTTTCACGCATGCGAGGAGGATTAATTTAACTTTAATTTAACTAACGATTGTCATCTTGACTAGCCGCTCTGATCACAGAGCCTGTTACTTGACATGCAACGATTTCGCATTCCCTATGTGTGTGGATCATGATACATTCGCATTAGAATCAGACGAACCAACTGGCCGCCCATAAATAACCGTAATTACGCGACGTGAGGTGGGGGTACCACCTCACGTTAATTCGCAACTTTCTGGAATTTCCTCCTGAATCGCATTATTCTGTGTCTACATCCCGCGTTCCTTTACTTCCTTATTGTACCTATTCTACAGTCAAACTGAGATGCTGTTGAAGGTCATCACCTAACCTACACTTACATGCTAACAATCTCTGTAGCCTTACACACACACATACAACCTTTTTCTTTCCTTTATTCTTTCTTTTAATTACCTACTTATTTTGTCTAACTATTACTTTGCCTATTATACATTAGTTTTTACTTTAAGTACCTTTAAAGTAAAAACTAAACTAATCATAATTTTTTCCTATAAAGTTTTAAGTCATAATTTATAGTTTGCTGTATTATCATTAGTCACAAAACTGAAACTGTTAACTTATCAGGATTTTAGTAAGGTTATCCTATAGATAGGTTAGGTTATGTTAGGTTTGTTTTATGGCAATCCTGAAAAGTGACGAGTTTTTGAACTAAATTAATTATTATGACTAACGCAAATGCGGGCAAACAATAAATTATGACGTGAAACTTTTTGGGAAACAATATAGACCCCTTCTCCACGCTTAAAACTACAATGTTTACCTAAATTATTGACTGGTCCCGCATGCGTTACAGTTCGTTGGCCTAGATTCTGACTGATTTGGCAACACCCGACCAGTATCACACTGGCAAGGACTTTGTCTAGACATTAAGGGTTATACGTCAGAATGTAACACGCGAGATTCACGAGCTGGCGTGGGTTTATAATAAGAATTTTGACAGATCGGGACAAATCTTATGCTAGCTCTTATAACTCAACATACATATACATACATACATATAATCACGCCTATTTCCCGGAGGGGTAGGCAGAGACCACGGATTTCCACTTGCTACGATCCTGACATACTTACCTCTTTCGCTTCCGTTACTTTCATAATCTTAACATTCCTCATACACGCTCGCCGGGTGCCTTAAAGGGTGCTCTTGACCTGGCCTTTCTTCAGGATTTCCCCGATCTGATCAGAGAAAGTCCCCCGAGGTCTATCCCTTCCAACTCCCTCTTCTTCAACATACATATGAGTATGTAAAACAATTATTTAATCATGATTGTCGTTAAATACATAAGTAATAATATTTTCACCTCAGCAGCTCGAACAAGGGTACTTTGCTACTTAAAAACAGTGAGCAAAATCGCATTTTGCTCACTGAGTGAGACAAAATGAGCAAAATGTGATTTTGCTCACTCAGTGAGCAAAATGCGATTTTGCTCACTGTTTTTAAGTAGCAAAGTACCCTTGTTCGAGCAGCTGAGGTGAAAAAACTTAATTGTTGGTATATCTTAAGAAAACATGAGTGAAGAGAGGTAAGTGATTAAGAAGGAATACATTTTTCGGGTTCTCTAATATGTTCTCACTGCTGAGGTGAAAAGTTTTGTGAACTACACGAGATCAAAGTTATTTACATCTCGTGCGCTTTTGAGTCCCTTACTACGCTCAAGATTCTAAATTAGTATAGAATCTTTCGCTTGCACGGGACTCAAAATAAGCACTCGAAGAAATATCAAACTTTGATCTCTTGTTGTACAAATAACTATTGATTACCTGCAAAAAGTTTAGTTTGCTTAATACTCGGTTTTCCGACCAACCCTACCAAATTAATAGGTTCAGTCAACTGCAAAGAAATGTATGCATTTTTTCACTTTTTTACAATGTAATAAGGTGAAGAAGTGTATAGTATATCTCTTTGTAGTCGAGTGTACAAATTCGGAATAAAAACGTTTTTGTTTTAAACCCCACTAACTCCTCTTTTGGGTTCAGAGTTAAAGGAAATGATGATAACAATAAGAATGAATTTCAGCAACAATAAAGATTCGATTTATAAATCACAATTTTTAAATCATTAATCAGAAATTTTCATAATTAATCATCGAAAGCCCTTAGATTTCACGGAAGGTCAATGTCACCGGAGGGAAAACAGCATTTCCCCTCAACAAAGTTTTTATGGTTATGAATTTTATGATTTTATTGACTGGCTAGTAAAAGCTTGTGCCAATTAATTCACCACTGGCCATATAACATTTGACCTTCAGAGGAATGTTACGCTGAGAATAAAACCCAGGACTTATGTAGTGCCTTTACTATAGAATGATTCATAAGATAGCGTGAGATTTTTCTGAATTAATAAAAAATCTCATATAAAATTCGTAAAAACCCTATAAAGGTATTTATTGTAGGTACAATAATACATTGCATAATGTATTAATTAATCGGTTCTAATAATCTAATTGCTTATCATGCTTGCCCTGTTCCAAACAATTCTCTAAACGTCGGGCTAGCACGACAACGTTTTCTACCACATTTACATTTATAAATAATGTTTTGAAATTACCATAATTAGAGAAAATACTGAAGAATGAACCGCTGCTGAAAATTGCATAAAATACAAATATTACCAGAATTTTTAAAGAGGTTATTGAAACTTACTTTTCATTAATAACACATCCAAATCCAAAAAACGCACTTTTCACACACACACATTCAAAAAACGCAATACACGCGAACGATTAGCTTAATCTCATCAAGATGCACAGATAAAAACAAACACGCACAATTCAAACGAAACCACAAGGTTATCTTACAGAAATAACACTCGTTATTATTCACAGGGTTGGGTTTTTATTAATGAAAATTGGCTTACAAAAACAAAAGACGCACGGGGGTGGAGCGTAGCGGGTGGCTCGCGCGGGTTGCCTCTACGTACTGACGTAGAATTTTGGGGGGAAATCGGTTTGCGCACGTAGCCACCCCCACAGCGCTTACAGCGCTGTGTAAGCTTACATCGTCTAACCGTAGAGGGTTAGTATTAGGCCGGTAGGGTAGTCAAGGTGAATCTCGAGAGAGCTCTTAGTAGTGTGATTCATGTCGGATACATTGGTATGCGTGGAATAAAACAATACATAATGTAATTCAGCCTATATAGGTCAAACTGCTGGGCACAGGCTTGAGAAGGGTTACACAATACACACATGCAACAGTGCACTTAAACTCGTAGCACCACGTATCGCCTCTACGCCGTAGAGTCCGTAGCCCATGTTGTCGTCAATAATAAGTGATTATAAAGATGCCGTCGTTATATATGCCATCGAGATAATAATATGTAGGTATATTTGCTGTAGAAAGGACTTTTAATATATTCATGTAACTTACTTGAAGGGTTTTCCAATGAGGACTTCTTGCTTCATTTTAATTCAAACACGAAAACTTGCACTTCCTGTAACAGTTCATATCTCAAGCAATAATAAACATGGAACTTATTATCTTGTTACCGGAATCTGCACTTAATCATAATCAAAATCATAATAATCATAATCATAATCGTTTATTGCAGCCATGGAAATACAACTTGTGTTATGTGCAGATGTGCAGTAACAGATCGACTTATGATTTCACTTTGTTATAAATTCGATCTAACTTTAAAATATTTATATGTATTCTCTTTTATCCAATCACAGTTTTTCTTTGCTAATGACACGTGCATTATTGTTGACATATTGTTGACGTGTGTGACGTATGGATGCTAGTTTTTGGTCTGGTAGTCCATAGACAAATAATATGGTTTTATTTTTATATTTATGTGGTAGAGTCTGTTCGGAAAGAGAAGAGTTGTGGAATGTATTGGGCTCCATACATTCCACGACTCTTCTCTTTCCGCACAGACTCTAGCCTACTATAAAAATATTAAATAATATTTACATAATTAAATATCTCCTTTGTACAAAGATTTGTTGCAAAAGTGCATGAAAACCACACCACGAGTCGCGAAGTATGCGCACACCCCACTGGCACCACAGAAGACCATATTTTTGAAAATGGAACAAGCTACTGAAAAACAGAGGATTTTTTTTTAACTTTTTTAAGCATTCTGACACATTCGTACTTGAATAACCGTCTGGGCAACTGTAATCTTTTTATATAAAATACATAAAATATATAAAAAATACAATATCAATCACTTTAACGATAGATATTTCTCAACCTACGTACAAAGCAACTAAAACTGCATCATGCTTAGGTGAGTATTTTCTTTTCGTTAGCTCATATTTCCATCATCATCTGTTTATCAGTATGAAGTTCATACCCGGTCACAATTAAATGTGTTTGGATCATTTGCTATAAATTAACTCATTCGTTTGTACTTGGTAACTATCTTTCTGTTCGTATTTAGGTTCGTGTCTCACATCCTTATTATTATTTTCTGAAGTCTTGTTGTAAGCATCCAAGCTATAAAGCTCCATAGAACAAAACTAGAAACAAAAGAAACCTATGCTGGCGCCATCTATAAAATTAAAAACCTATCATAGTTGCCTTCCCCATTGCTTATGAACAAAGCCGGTTTCTTTTTATTAACCACCATTATAGTTAAATGATTCTTCCATGTTATTTACAGGTGTCCTCCAGTATGGCCCGCTAACGACCCCTGCTGGCCCAGCGCGGGCGTTAAGTCCGGCCCGCGGGACGGCCGCTGCATTGACGGCAAGCAGGACTACCCGTACCCGAGACTGCCCGTCTCCTACTGGTAGTCATGTGGTTGTCACGACACTGGGATGCTACTGGTTGTCACTGTCTAATGTCACGTGAACACTGGTAGACACGAGACTAGGGTTGTCATCGTGTAATGTCAAGTGAAACAGTTCTTTTGTAATAAATTTCTTAAAATGAACAAGTTTGTGTTTAATTGGTTTTTTTAGGGTTCCGTAGCCAAATGGCAAAAAACGGAACCCTTATAGATTCGTCATGTCTGTCTGTCTGTCTGTCCGTCCGTATGTCACAGCCACTTTTCTCCGAAACTATAAGAACTATATTGTTGAAACTTGGTAAGTAGATGTATTCTGTGAACCGCATTAAGGGCCAGGCCACATGTCAGCGGTGCGACGCCGCCGCCGCCGCGCGGCGCGGCACCGCAGAAATCTGCGGCGCCGCAAACCGCTCTGCGGCGACGCCCGCCGCAACGCAAAATTTTGCGGTGCCGCGCTGCGGCGCCGTAAAGCGGTGAGTTTCGCCGCGCGCGGCGCCGCGCGCGGTGCCGCAAAGCGGTGAGTTTCGCCGCGCGCGGTGCCGCCGAGCGGCGTGCGGCGCCGCAGATTTCTGCGGTGCCGCGCCGGTATTTTCTTTTGAAATGATTTGCATCTTCAATCATTATACGAAGATATGGGTTCACCCAAAATTTTCTTTTCAATTGTTTTTTTATTTCTGCGCCTTCTTAATAGCGCTGGCAGTACACCGAAAAATTCAGTAAAATGCTGCAAATGATGTTAAAGGTATGAAAATCGGTACGATTGATCTTTAGGACATTTGAAACAATTTGACCCGAAGCACCATTAAATAAAAAAAAAAACGAGATGAGTTATCTTTTTTTGTATGGAATTTAAAAAAACTGTTTTGAAACCTATCGTGTGTGGTATTAAACGAAAGGGCTTTCTGAGCCGATTCCAAAAATATCATATCATTACATTTCAGTCATTTTTTTAATTATAATAAAAATAATTTTGTAAATTGGCAGCAATGCACTTAGTACTCATCTGTCAGAGATGACAATTAAAATTAGGTTGGCAACAATGTATTTCATACAATATTTTTTAAGTGGTGATTACACGAAGTATCGTAAAAGTATCAAAAGGATACTGCGTGTATGCACAAATACTTTTTTGGGGAATAGACTAAAGACTTGTCTTGACAACTATAACATAGGAGTTTAACGGTGTGTGTACGACCTTTTAAATGACAAATAAAGGTACGGGAGTAGAAAAAAATTAAAACAAATATACTAAATGTAAATATTTTCAAAATTGCTTTATTAGAATTAGATATGAGGATATTAGGTATAATTTGAGTTATATTTAACAAAAATAGTAGTTTATGTGACTGCTACATAATGAGAGGCATCAAAATACGAGTGTGGGTTTAAGAAACGAACGTTAGTGAGATCTACATACCGTAGGTAGAAGTCCACTAGATGACATGAAAAATATTTGTTAAATTTACAATTTTATTTCAAAGTAAGTGTTTGCTCGTAGAAAAAGTATTGTATGCAACGTTGTTTAACTAAGTCAAAAAATACTCGTGGCGTCTTTATTAACAATGTTCGGCTTCGCCTCAAATTGTTACTCACGCCACTCGCCTTTTTTGACCCCTCTTAAACAACGGTTGCATAAAATACTATTTATTATAATTGAAAAAAAAATGACTCAAATGTAATGATGTGATATATTTTTGGAATAGGCTCAGAAAGCCCTTTCGTTTAATACTACACACGATAGGTTTCTAAACATTTTTTTTTTAAATTTCATACAAAAAAAAGATGACGTCATAACTCCTCTCGTTTTTTTTTATTTGTTGGTGCTTCGGGTCAAATTGTTTCAAATGTCCTAAAGATCAATCGTACCGATTTTCATACCTTTAACACCATTTGCAGCGTTTTTTGGCGAACCGCTATCGCTATAACAACAGCAAGAGCAGAACACGTGTGAAGGGATCCATGTCTGATTAAACAACTGGTAGTCGAATTTTATTCTTTACTATGCAGCGTGGCATCGCACGCGGCGCCGCACGCCGCTTGGCGGCACCGCGCGCGGCGAAACTCACCGCTTTGCGGCACCGCGCGCGGCGAAACGCACCGCTTTGCGGCACCGCGCGCGACGCCGCGCACCGCTTTGCGGCGCCGCAGCGCGGCACCGCAGAATTTTGCGTTGCGGCGGGCGTCGCCGCAGATTTCTGCGGTGCCGCGCCGCGCGGCGGCGGCGGCGCCGCACCGCTGACATGTGGCCGGGCCCTAAGATTTTCACACAAAAATAGAAAAAAAAAACAATAAATTTTGGGGGTTCCCCATACTTAGAACTGAAACTCAAAAAATTTTTTTTCATCAAACACATACGTGTGGAGTATCTATGGATAGGTCTTCAAAAATGATATTGAGGTATCTAATATAATTTTTTTCTAAACTGAATAGTTTGCGCGAGAGACACTTCCAAAGTGGTAAAATGTGTGTCCCCCTCCCTGTAACTTCTAAAATAAGAGAATGATAAAACTAAAAAAAATATATGATGTACATTACCATGCAAACTTCCACCGAAAATTGGTTTGAACGAGATCTAGTAAGTAGTTTTTTTTAATACGTCATAAATCCCCTAAATACGGAACCCTTCATGGGCGAGTCCGACTCGCACTTGGCCGCTTTTTGAAATTACTTTATATCTCTTAGTACAAAAAGCAAGATGCCTAATTTGTAAAACGGGTAGGTACTTTTGGTTTATTATCTTCAATTTTATGAAAGGAATAAACATTATCTTTGATATTTCCAGAGTATTGGCGATTTTTGCGGACCTCTAAATTTTGGGACAACTATCCCAATCATGGGATAGTTGCATAATCCATGTAGATCCATGTAAATTACGTTTAGGATAGATGCCCCGTCGAGAAAGAGGATATTTATCCCGCAAAGACTTTGATCGCAACTAGCCGTCCCATGCAATTGCGCAGAGACATGCAACACGGTCAACTTAGTTGTAGTTTGTAGTTGCAGAGTCTCTCGATAGATAAATAAAATAGCATGTGTTTCATTCGCGAAACTAGAGTAATTGCAATCAAGGCTACTATACCCCCGGGGCATCTATCCCAGTTTTATCCTATAGCTTTTTTTTTCACAATTCATAACTCCCGCGGGATCAATATAGGCCTCTGTCCTTCAGTACACCTGCATGAAATAAGATTTTAAGTATTCAGAATTCCGGATTTCCAAGATTTTTGATCCCTGGACCAACCCTGGACTTTAGGAAAATTTCGGATGTTCGGTTTTCCAAAACCTGAAAAGTGGAGATAAACCTTCGTGCAGTAATATCCCGAACCTCAAAACAGAAAAAAAGCAAAAGTCAGCATTATTTGGTCAGCATTAAACTGACGTGTTTTTTATATAAATGCCGTCAAAATTATTCTCAATTACAAATAGAAATAAAATTAGTGTTGTGAATTTACTTCTGTCTGCTTTAGCACGTAAATTACATATTGAATTATGTAAGTATTAATGAATCGTCTTTGTATTATTATTGTAAATACTAGATTATTTCTCTATATAATGGTAACCGTTAGGGAAGTAAATACCAAATATTTAGTAGGTAAATAGGTAATTAAGTATATGCCATTCAAATATTTAACCAAATTTCTGCAGGGGCTGCCACGTCGGATGCTGGCCGGGCGCCGGTATCAAATCAGGCCACGCGCGCGACAGCGCCAGCCCTAACTACCCATACCTGTGCTACTCGTGCTACTCATACTCACCGTGCATACCCCGCTGCTACAACTTCTAGTCATTGTGCCCCAATCCGTGCCCCTGTCTGTCAACCAGATTAAGAGCGTGACGGCGGGACCCTTAATTCTTTATGCCACTCGTATATTTATAATATTACTTTTAGTATTTCGTGGCCCTATCAGTGTAATGTTGCTTATTCTCATGACCAACTGAAATATAAACTAAACTGGAAAGAAACCCAACTTTGTCTACGTGGTTTACAAGTGCGGCGTAGTTTAATCTTGTCTAGTGATATCAAAGAAATGTTATTTGCAATACTAATTTTGTAATAAAGTGATTGGACTGAACGTTAAAGTTTTTCATTGATTGAAAACCATCATCCATCTTTAGGCCGAGCTGCTCCAACTTAATTTTATAGGGTCTGATCGGAAAGAGACTCTTCTCTTTCCGATCAGACTCTATAAAATTAATAAATAAAAAAACTCAATAAAAACTCTATAAAATTATTAATATATGCATGATGAATCATATTCATCATGCATATATTCCACGTCTCTTTTCGAACAGACTAGATGATTTAGGTAACTATGGTAAAAACTCTTTAGTTAAAAGACTTTAATTTTTTATACTTAAGTGTACTTAAGTTAAGAACTTTCAACATTGACAACTTGACTCGAGTTCAAAAAAACAAATTCATTAGAAGAAGAACCATTTTGATATAAATGCCACTAAAAATATTTCAAGGTGCTTTTTAGATTAAAATTAATTTTGTGAACTCTGTGCGACATTACTGTGTACCAGTGATAATCATGCCTCTGTATACGTCACAGTAAGTGTTATTTAGGGTTTTTATTTTGTCTGAGAAGTGCTGACCTGCAGTGAGTATGGCCTCACATTTGCTCTCACAATAAGCTACGTCAGTCGACTGAGAGCTTTCAAACGACTCTCTCATTAGTCATTAATGTACAGCGAGCTGCAAAATTGCACGGCCACTGAATGGAACCGTCGCTTTGGTATTATTCAACCATTTTAAGCTACTAAATGTTGTCTTTCGATTATACCCCACTGGTACATATCTGACGTGATGGCCTTAACGAGCTCACACCATTCCTCTAGATTCCCAGCAGCGCTCCTAGCGTCACTATATCTGAACGGTTTCGACCTGTTTTATTTTTTACTGCTTGTCGGCTGCCAATAGAGAGTGCATGAGATGTTTTGTTACCTACCTTGTTGCATAGTGTCACCTACAAATGATTCCTATTTCAATTACAGGCCTATGTACGTATGCCCGGGCTACTGGCGCAGTGCAGGGATTAAGTCCGGCTACGCGCTGCACCCCGCCACTGGAGTGGACTTTCCTTATCCCACGGGCATGGGTTGGTAGTCCCCATACCACGGGGTAAGTCCGACAAGCTATCTTTTGTCCGCGTGCCCCTAAGCGAGCACAGGGGCAAAACTACAAGTAGCCTGTGGATGGGTGTTGTAATGTAAGGTGTTTTATGCGTCAAGTCTTTGCAATATTGATTTTAATGTAATAAAGTAATTGAAATGCAGATTTTATTTGATTTTTAGATTATACGTCCAGTCGTAACCTCCGAAACAGAACGGTCGTCGGTCAACAGAAGGGAGTTTATGTATATATATATCATTCTGTTTGTGGTATCGTAACGCAGCGTTTAAATCTATTTAATTTTACAGCCTTATTTTTTTTAAATTAGTTCATCAATTAGAAGAATAAAATTAATATGTATTTGGGGACGGTGTTATCAAACAGATCAACAATAGATGAACCTAACTAAGCGAAGTCCGAGGAATCTTTAGAGTTATTTTTGATTCCATCAATCGAGTAATTTTGCATTCACGCTCAAGCCAAAAATAATCACATTTACGAATCAAATATAGTTATTTAAACGGGCCAGTCAGTCAGTAATTCGTTCTATAAATAAAACGGCTCGTTAAAGGGAACATCCTAAACAAACGTCACCAATCGACTCGGGATGTAGAATAAATAATCGGGATACATTCGAGCGAAAAGGTACCCAATCAATTATCTACACGTCGCCCGCTTTAGGTCTGATGTGAAGGGTAAACACAAAATTACAGATGTCCCAACTCTAAGTTACTGAAAATGTAGGTACAAAAAGTTGGCATGGTTCAAGGAAACTTCTGGGAAATTATTTTAAACAGGAGTTAAAGAGTTTCTTTATATTCAAAAGGAGCTTTTTATTAAATTGTGACAGATTTTGATATTATCTTATGTGAAAAGTTATGCAAGTTTTGAAAGTTTCCGTCCCTGGTGGCTGGTCAATGTGTATGTTCTGTCCACCATGTTGCATTTGTTTAACCTCTTGTCTATGTATGATGGATCCTGACATAATTTGAAGTCATCTTTTTGAGTATTTTTTCTCGAGTATTATTTTTTTCTGGTCTATACAGCACAACCGAGGTTTGAATCCACGGCTTTTGTTTTGTGCTAATAGACTTGAGCGTTCACTTGTAATGAGCGACGAATCAATTAACGAATTTTCTGAATATCTACAAATACCTAGTCGATGTTCGAGTGAATGCTCAAGTCTATGAGCACCTTTATGGAAATGTCCTCACGTCCCTGAACTATACGTGTTCCATGAATTTGAATTCCCAACCTACTGTTGTTTCAACGTGTGCGATGGTAAACAATGTATCTAATATAAGCACAGCCTTCTGGCCATTCTTTCACCAAGCCAAGCCAATCCCACGATTCCCACGCCAGACCCTCTAGCATGACTTGGGTTCTCACACGCGTTCTTGCAGCAGTTGGCGATGAAACTCCCCACCAGAGCTATAGGATTGGGGGTTATTGGCTGCCATGGAGCAATGCCCGGCGTTTGCAGTAGTTGGCGATGAAACTCCCCACCAGAGCTATGGGACGGTTCTGCCACTCCAGCATTGTGGCTTTGCTTGACGTCACCTGTACAATGAAGATACAAGTCTGACAAAGGAAATAAACTAATCCTCATATTGATTATCACGCCATCTATAAGCAAATTAAAAAAACTTTACGCGGTTGATATCAGCGCCATCTCTCATCAAAGCTACGGACCTGGTCGCCCTGCAGTCTGTCCAGAAGGGTGACACATACGTCAGCTGCTCGCACTCCTGCCTCCCTGGTATACGCGGCGAAGGCTGTGGCCTCCATCTCTATGTTCTTCACGCCTAGCTCTGAGAGAGTGCGTAGGAAGGACATTTTGTCCGCCTCTGTGTGGTCACAGAATGGTCCATCAATGCGAGCTTGGCCTAGAAAATAAGGTATTGATTTAATTTAAAAGATTACAGTCTCATTTCAGCCATATAAATCATGATTACGCCAACTCTTTGACCAACTCTAAGGGCGAGCAGTGTGTGCTTGCACATCCTAAATCTGTGTCTCTTAATTCTGTGTTTCTCACCTCGATAGAAATCATCTGCAGCCATAGTGCCTCCGATATAAGTGGTGTAACCCTCGTGTGTGGCCACTGACTGCACCTCCCTGTACAGACGCTCATCAAAGAACGAGGGCAGTTTGCGCACCTTGCCAAGCACAGGCTGAAATAAAGAGTTTAAATCAACTTCATAAGGTGCGTCCACTGCATCCAAAATCCAGATCAAGTGAAACGCCTCGCCGCTAGCGCACATAACGCGTTGTTGTTGTTTTCGCGATTTGTATAGCGTGCTACGTAATAATGTTTCTACTCCTACACTGGCACTCATATTTAACATTGTGTAATAGGGACACCGTAATCCTATACCACTATTAATTCAGTTTGCCTTTTAATGATACCTAAATCGTTATATTTGCCGAGATTCTATACTTATTCTGCAATGGTTACCGTTCGAAACTGATCATAATTAGTCCCTAAAGCCACTGAGTCCCATCAAGGTTCATGCTCTTCAGACACCCAGCCCACTCCTGAAGTAAAATCCGACATAATTTCTACGAGAACTCCATCACTAGTTCCTAGGTCTCCACCACTAGTTCCTAGAACTCCACCACTAGTTCCTATCCAGGACCAGGAACAGTGTTTGTGAACTCGACTGAAAAACACAGGGTAAACAATACACATTACACTCACAATATTGTAACTTTTTTCCAAGGTCCCATTCAGGCCCCACGACGACACAACCACCGACCCTGGGGGCACACCGAGACCCCCACTGGTCCCTATTCTGAAGAACACTGGGTCCTTTGCGCACGCGTAGTGGAGCAGCTTGAAAATCTCCTGGAGGAGGATGCTCATGGAGGGTATTCCGATGCCGTGCTGGAAAAGGATAACAATATTTATGTGATGGTGGCCATGAAAGGGTTATCAATCGTAACAGAGTCCATGAATGAAATATCCAGGGTTGTGTGATTGGAATTTGATGTCAAAAGTTGCATATGGTATTGGTACAGTCAGCTGCAGAGAGAGGTGACCTCCCCCCCCCCTCCCCTGCAAACAAACTTCTATCCAGGGGGGTCACCTCTGTCTGCAGCTGACTGTACATTCTTACTTTGTATGATGATATTGATGATAGATTAATCGCCAGTGTCAAATCTAAATTTTCGATCTTGGAAGGACTTGAATGGAAGCTCTCCAGAGTTAGTTAAATATGTAATTGAATAACCATTTGGACATCCGCACAACGTATGATGTGAAATATTATGTGCTTCATAGAAACTTACGCTGACAGACACTATATTTATATATGGCGTAGTACCGCCTACCGGTACGCATGCTTGGCCCGATTCAGCCCGGTCCTCCTGCTTTCCTGTGTCTAGGGTTTGAAATTATCCGTATCTGGATCCAGATGCGCGGATCTTCATTCTTCCCATGCCTGTGCAAACCCTACCTGTGTCCGTAAAACAGCTTGCCTCACATGCACCGTGAACTTCGGTACCTATCTATAAAGTCTATTTTTTTATTCGGTAGACTAAAATGACATTTCATAATATGAACATAAAATAAAATTTCATAATAATAAATGTCATTTTAGTCCACCGAATAAAAAAAATAGACTTTACGTCACCCTAGGCCCGTGGCCAAGGCAAGACGTAAAACTTTAGACAAACCACGGGCGGTAATTCGTAAAGCCCCAGATCGCAGATCTGGAGCATTCACGAATTCACCTCCCTAGGTATGTAATGTACTATTACTTACGCTGACAGAGATGACAGGCCCCACTTTATACATGGCGTACCGGTGCGCGTGTTTGGTCAGGTTTTCCATCTTGCCTGTGTCAGGCAGACCCAGCGCCTGTCTTACGTGGAGAGCGAACTCGCGCATGCGGTATTTGGTGCCGCCCATACAGACGAACTGAAAAATATTATGATGATTAAGGGTAGGTACTAGTTGTTGGGAAATAATGGCGTACTACTTCTACGACTTTAAACCTAAGTATGGTAAAGTCAACGCATTCCAAAATTATCCACAAAATTAGATACCTAATACGGAGATACCTAATTTTAACCGCCAGCAATTTTTGATCGAGCGTGCTCTATTGCCCACAGGAGAGAAAACTAGTGTGTTCGCGCGAACTGTACATTTTTCTCTCCTGTGGGCAATAGTTAACAGCTTGTGGGCATGTAAGTAATGATTTTATCATAGTTCTCTAAATAAAAGGAGAACCTTTTCACGTGGATAAGGATTAAATAAGAAAATTAACCTTTATAGCCCTTAACTCTTGTGTATGTCTACAGGAAAGACGTGAACACAGTATTATTTTTGACCCTTACGAATAACGCTGTTAAAATGCACCACAGCCCTACCTTGTTTTAAGCTCCATTTACCTTATTTAAATTTCAAATGAACTTATAAGTGAATGATCAAGTAACTCGCCTTGAAACCTAGACCATCTAGAATAATTTAGTTTTATCCATGTAGCGATGTAAGGTATTTCCAAATACCTACCAACGGTTATGTAGCATAATTTCTAAAATCAAAAATCCTAAGTATGAAATTCCTAAAGACAGAACATCGAAAAACAAATTGTCTAATGTACGAAATTCCTAAAGATGAACGTCCTATGGTTAATTTAACCTATGTTTTAAATATCTAAAGTACAATACTGCTAGTGCACGAAAATACTAACGACCTTTTTTCCTACGTCTAGTTGACCTAAGTTTAAAATGGATAAATTGCGAAATTTCTAACGACATGTGTCCTACTCGTACGTTTAGCTGACCTAAGTTTAAAAAGTCTACCGTACGAAACTGATAATTTTATTTAATATCACGACTTTTGGTGGTACATGAAATGTCAAAAGTGACGTTTCTTCAAAAAAACGTCACATTTGACACTTGTATGGATGGGATATGTCAGTGTCAAACAAGTGACAAAAGTGACGTTTCTTCGTTTTGTTTGAAGAAACGTCACTTTTGACACTGACATATCTGATCCATATCGTTTCTATATCTAATATTTGACGTATCTTTAAAGTTCGAATAAGACTGTAAATCAATAGGTAGGTCACACTCCAGGTTTAGTGCTGTATACAGCTGTTTACTAACCTTGACGTCTCCGAACATGTCGGACACGTCGGCGCTAGTGTCCAGGCCTAGGTGGTATGACGTCACACTCCAGGTGTAGTGCTGTATACAGCTGTATACTAACCTTGACGTCTCCGAACATGGCGGACACGTCGGCGCTAGTGTCCAGGCCCAGGTGGTAGATGAAGTCACGCTCCAGGTGTCGCAGGTGCGGATTGCGCAAACGCAGTGTCCCGTCAGGGTTCCTATTACGTTACGTTATTAAAGTGAAGTTCAGTAGAAATTGCAAAAATGTAAACAAAGTATCACAGATTTTGTTAGCATCTGACGTTTCACGATCTTCAGCTGACTTTACCTAAATATTTTAAATTGCAATGAAGTCTCGCAAAAACTTGAAAATAAATCCACCGATTTTTAGTAACATTTTGTAATTTTCAGTGGGTACAAAAATGCAAGCAAAATACATAGGCAAGTATTAAGTGGTTGCACCAATTTCTATTAATTTTGGTAGTAGTTCTACAGTCACAAAAAAAATTAAAAAGCCTATTTCCTTTATTGATATAAGATCAATTAATATATTTTTCTATTAAAAATATGCACTTATACACTTTAATAAAAAACATATAATAGGTATCTACATAGAGTCGTACGGATATGATGGTCGTTCTTGTCTACGTGACAGCGTGATAAAACGGTGTCCGTCACTTTCTTTCCCACGGTGTTAAACAGTGACAGTTATTTTATCACGTGGATAAAGATGGATAAAGCTATCCATAATAGGCTGGCTGTACGGATATGATGGTCGTTCTTGTCTACGTGACAGCGTGATAAAACGGTGTCCGTCACTTTCTTTCCCACGGTGTTAAACAGTGACAGTTATTTTATCACGTGGATAAAGATGGATAAAGCTATCCATAATAGGCTGGCTGCTTACTTCGGACATGGATATCCAATCTTGCGCTCATCCCACATAGCACTACAGTTGTAGTAGTGCTCTTTGGAATTTTCCAAGAGATGGTCACAATTGCACAGCATTTTTAACACAACACTTTATTTTTATTTTGACTTTTTACGGTCTTTGATCACAGTGGTTATGGGAGTTAGAACAGGCAATCCAAGTGGGGTTTTAATTCTTTGTTGTTTTTTATAAGCAATATTTCTTTTATGTTCTGATTATACAGAACAGAACTTCTCTAGTCAACAGTCGCAGTAGGACTAATACAATACAAACGTTTGTTTATATTATATAAACGTGATCTTTGATTCAAACAATAGGGTTGCCTATGATAATATTATTGTAAGTTAATCGACTTTGAGGATACATCGACAGATAATGCATTTAGATATTCATTTATGATGTAATTACCTAATTAATATAATCTATTAACTTATCAGTGCACCTAGTTCCTAATATAGTTTTACACCGCATTTCACGCAAGCATAATAGTCACAAAATCAGTATAAATACATTAACTTACATAAATCCACAGCCAAATATTTGCGAGTGAAATTAGTTTTAAAAAGTTATGTTTTGAAACCCCTATTAATATTTTCATTTGCCCTCCGAGAGGTCATTGTGTCAATATCAGAAGTGTTATCAAGACCTATTATCATGTGTCGGTATCGATGAGGAGTTATCGGCAAAGAATAAAGTTATATATGAAATATACAGTTATCACTTCATCCTACTCTCATTCTGAGATAACGTAGTGTAGTGTGCACGCACACTCTCTCACATGTACCCTATATATACCCTAGCATAAGTATCATAGAGCAGAATAAACCTATACTCCAGAGATAGTGTTTGTCTTTACGTCCCACACCACATGGCGATCCTGCCAGTGCGGCCTTGCGCTGCACTGGCGGCGCGCCGCGCCAGCCAGAGGACGAACAACAAGAAAACGAAGAATACAAATTAAATCAACAATATTTACAAGGACATTACATTTGATTTCAATCATATTGACAGTTATAGATACTGCACAGTGTGGACAGTTTTGAAAGTTAAACTAGTGCATAAATTAAAGTGTTATAACAACTTAAAAAAAAAAAAAACCTATCGGACTATTGGAACAGTTGATAAGTAGTGATCCGAACTTATAGTGATTTAACGGAACTCTGTTACAAAATTAACGGGAAAAAAAAAGTTCGACTAAGTAAATAGACAGTAATAAAAACAGTGGAAAAAATAAAGTGCGTATGAATATTTCTCGGGCAGTGAAGTAAACAAAATAATTTAAAGAAAAATAAGGTGTGACTGTAAACGAGACATAAATAAGAATTACCTTAATAAAAATTAAAAATAAAATTGAGACTTGTAATTTTTGTGATGTTGGTTGCTGCTGGGCGTTGCTCGTGTCGGTGGATAAGGGCGTGGTCTGCAGCTACGGGTGCCCTAAACCAAGGCACGAGATCCAGCGTATCACAGTGGTAGTAAAAAAGTGAAAAACAGACATAATTGAAGTGACTTCTATTTTTAAAGTTTTTAATCGTACATTTTTAAGGCATTCATTAACTAATTATTTTATAAGTGTATGAACTATTGATAACATTTCATTTATGATAATGCCGCTAGATGACGAAACACAATATGGATAAAAGGGCGGTCATTATATAACGATTAACGAGAATAATAATTAATTTTCAGTCTTAAGTGTATTTTGGTGCTAATTTTTTTTTCCTATAATTATTATTTTTCCTTGCCTCAATTTGCTTTCCGGTGATCATTCATATTTTTTTCAAATTTGCTTAAGTATTATCAGTACATGAATGACACAATTACTTCATCCTTCTCGAATACCTATAGCCCACATGACGGCGGCGCGTGTACTCCATATATGGAATGGCACGTGAAGTCTGTCATTTCATCTCAAATTTCATAGTCTTCCTGCAGTGTTTTAGATCTTTTGAATTCAATGTAATGTATTAAAACAAATCATACTTGATAAAACTTAACATAATAATATTTTTGTAATAACAAATGCAAAATATAACGCGATACCGCCTTTTAACCATATATCATATTATTATTATACTAGATTAGTGATGGTTTATTAATTAAGGATTATTTTGATTTTAAGACAATTTTTTTTGTAATTTAATGTGTTTGGAGTTGACATATAATATGGACTTGACGGATTTAAGATCAAAGTGAAATGAAATAATGACAATATTGATAAATGACGATAAATGAATCGGGTGGTAAAAAAAAGTATTAAAAAAACAGGATTGTGATCGTTTATGAAAAGTTTTATTAGTTGGTAGGTATGCTTAGGATTGTTTTAAAGCTGGAATTTTATGGGTTGTGGTTTAGAAATGTTTGAGATTGGAAGTTTATGTAAAGAAATAGGATGGAATAGTTTTGAGAGGTATAGTTTGATATGTGTAGAAGGAATTGGTTTTTATTTAAGTAGTGCTTGGGAAGGCTGATATATATAAGTTTTTCAAAGAACGATTAGCCTGATCAACTAAGAGTTGTTGAAATTCTTACATGTTGAAGCTTTCATGGTGTTGCGTTATACGGTTGGTTTTTGAATGTTTTGTGTATGAGAGGGAAATATGAAGTAAAATATATATAAATAGAACATGCCTATCGCATCTTCGGTGGCCCGAGAGGCGGCCTTGAGCGATACGGTATAGCGAGGGTACGCCAGGATACAAGGCAGGCACGGAATCCTTGGCGTCTGACCATGATTCGATCGAGCATCAATCGTGGAGACTCCTTGGACACATGGAAGGTTTTATGTATGGACGTGTTAAAAGAACTGCCTGAGTGTATAAATAATGAAATAATAGGTGTGCGCGCGTAATAAATAAATTCCTTGTATCCTGAGCAAATAAATAAATAAATGTGTATTAAGGTCGGCCGGCCATAAAATAAATGCGTTGTGTACCCTTGCCGCAAGTGATGCACACAGGATGCACACTTTGAGTTAAAATAATATAATAAATAAAGTGAAATTTAACAATAATGACGTCTTAAAAACGGAATAATTAAGAAACTACTTGCAAGTATGTAACAACAATTATGGATTTGAGAATATGATGTATTGATGTATTAAAATATGATAAATACCGAATGTAAAGTAAAGGTACCTACCTAGGATTGACTAATTAGACACATGTGTCCTAAATGGACAAGAACTGTTTTTTATAATAGTGATAATGTTTGAATAATGTGATTTCTTTTTTATTTTGTGTTTTTTTTTTATAAATCTTTGGGTTTTTATTTTTCTTATGACTAGTATATAACTGTGTAATGTACCTACTTTGTAATTTCGTTTCGTCATCAAAGCGTGCTGAAATTGTGTTTATTATCTTTGTTTTTTTTTTTTTTTTGCAATTGTCATATGTTAATTATATTTTTTATTTTTATTTTATTGGTATTCAGGACAACAACAGCCGTAAATATATCTGCTTTGTTTTACGACTAAGGTTTTTCTTTTTGCAATTTTTTTTCCAATCTAACTTTAAACGATAAAAGGTTATATTGATATTTCTTAGATTTTGATTTAATATTTTTTTTGTTATAAATTTTAAAACTGTGTAACTGTGTTCTATTTACTCTTATTAACACTTACTAAATATATGAACAAAAAAAAAGATTATTATATATTTAAACTTATAATCTTTTTTTTCTTTGGAAGGGAGGTGTAGTGTGCACGCACACTCTCTCACATGTACCCTATATATACCCTAGCATAAGTATCATAGAGCAGAATAAACCTATACTCCAGAGATAGTGTTTGTCTTTACGTCCCACACCACAGTAGCTTAAGGACAAGCAATTTATTTGTAATTATATACTTATCTTCTCTATCTCAAGCATTAGTGTCATTAGTGAATAGGTAGGTAGGTACCTACCTATTATTCAGTCAGCAGCAGAAATTACTAAGCGGGCCAGGTGTTCAAAATGATCTCGACGCGACTATATTGTTAAGATAATAAGAGTGTGTCAAGCATGTGTCAAGGTAATATTCAACACCTCGCCTGCTTAGCAACGTCTGTTGCTGACTGTACAATGTTATTTGATCTCAAGTTAGCTAACCATACCTTTGCCTGCGGCTTTGTCCGCGTACAGCCGGTAATCACCCATAAATCCGAAGAAAGGAATTGATCGTGGTCGTGGAAGGATATAGCGTGAAGACGGCTCATTTAACGGTAGATGCTTGCAAGGAAATAAATGGCGTCAAAGTTTTGAACAGCGGAGTGTTAGGCAAAGTGTAGTATAATATATGTGTTATGGCTCCTCTACACGATGGGCCAACGCCGGCCACTCGCAAGGGACGCATTTATGCGTTAGAGGGAGCAAATGATATTGCTATCTCAGTCTACCGCATGGCTGCGTCCCTTGGAGTGGCCGGCGTTGGCCCATCGTGTAGAGGAGCCATGAGGTCAAAAAAAAATGTGTAATAGTTCCTACACTGTTCTTGGGTTTGCCAATAGAGAGTGCATGAGATGTTTTGTTACCTACATTAGTGCATAATGTGTACTATACCCTACAAATGATTCCTATTTCAATTACAGGCCTATGTACGTATGCCCGGGCTACTGGCGCAGCGCAGGGATTAAGTCCGGCTACGCGCTGCCCCCGCCACTGGATTAGACTTTGCTTATCCCACGGGCATGGGTTGGTAGCTCCACCTGTCCCCATACCACGGGATAAGTCCGACAAGCTGTCTTTTTGCCCGCGTGACCCCTAAACGAGCACAGGGTAAAACTACAAGTAGCCTGTGGATGGGTGTTGTAACGTGTTTTATGCGTCAAGCGTTTGCAATATTGATTGTAATAATAATAATTATTGGGATCGATCTATCATCACTGACAGGACTATTGTAGCCAATAAGCCTGACATTGTGATAATAGATCGAGCGCAACGCCGGGCCGTGCTCGTTGACATCACCATCCCCCATGATGAGAATCTCGTGAAAGCCGAGAAGGACAAGTCCAGTAAGTACCTAGACTTGGCTCA
This sequence comes from Cydia amplana, assembly GCF_948474715.1. NCBI lineage: Eukaryota > Metazoa > Arthropoda > Insecta > Lepidoptera > Tortricidae > Cydia > Cydia amplana. The sequence continues at coordinate 22,784,280 of NC_086070.1, forward strand.
CGAGATAACCGCCATGTAGGATGTTGATTTGACAATCATTGTCCCGATAGTTCTATCAGCGAACGGTCTAATAGCGAAGAGTCTCGACCAACATCTTGAGAGACTCTCGCTAGGTGGTTGGATCAAGGGTCAGATGCAGAAGGCGGTAATCTTGGACACGGCACGGATAGTCCGCCGGTTCCTCTCTCTGCAGCCCTGACCACCGGCAGCTTGGGCCTTGCCCCGCTGCTGGCGGCACCCTAGGTTAGGTTTTTTCTATAAACCTAACCTTGGTCTAACTCTATAGTTAGACCAAGAAAAGTCTGCAGCGATTTTGATAGCCCACGCAGTGCAAGTGTCATTTTAAACGTCAAACTTCTATGAATTTATGACGTGTAAATAACACTTGCACTGCGTGGGCTATCAAAATCGCTGCAGACTTTTCTCGGTTTGACTCTGATATGTTTATAAGTATTTTGTATTTTTTTTGTATTTTATTTTTATATCCATATTATAAAATAACCTAACTTAGAGAACATAAATAAATAAAGAGAAAATAATAATAATAATAATTGGATAGTCCGCCGGTTCCTCTCTCTGCAGCCCTGACCACCGGCAGCTTGGGCCTTGCCCCGCTGCTGGCGGCACCCTAGGTTAGGTTTTTTATAATATGTTTATAAGTATTTTGTATTGTTTTTGTAAATGTTTTTGTATTTTATTTTTATATCCATGTTATAAAATAACCTAACTTAGAGAAGATAAATAAATAAAGAGAATAATAATAATAATTTTCTTTATTCAGACAATATACAGTCCACATTTGTTACTCAGCTACTTATAACTAGGTTAATAAAATTGTACTTACATACTACACTAAAAACACACTTTTATACAGGTAATTATTTTTACTTGTTTTTAACCCTTTACCGCATACGAAGCCAATATGCGGCGGATATAATATTCAACTCTATTGACAGCTATTAAAGTTCAAAATTACTGAATTAGTTTTACTTGCAGTACGGGGTTAATTTAAATAAAACATCCCCAGAATGGCCAGCCCATGGCTCACGAGATAACCGCCATGTAGGATGTTGATTTGACAATCATTGTCCCGATAGTTCTATCAGCGAACGGTCTAATAGCGAAGAGTCTCGACCAACATCTTGAGAGACTCTCGCTAGGTGGTTGGATCAAGGGTCAGATGCAGAAGGCGGTAATCTTGGACACGGCACGGATAGTCCGCCGGTTCCTCTCTCTGCAGCCCTGACCACCGGCAGCTTGGGCCTTGCCCCGCTGCTGGCGGCACCCTAGGTTAGGTTTTTTCTATAAACCTAACCTTGGTCTAACTCTATAGTTAGACCAAGAAAAGTCTGCAGCGATTTTGATAGCCCACGCAGTGCAAGTGTCATTTTAAACGTCAAACTTCTATGAATTTATGACGTGTAAATAACACTTGCACTGCGTGGGCTATCAAAATCGCTGCAGACTTTTCTCGGTTTGACTCTGATATGTTTATAAGTATTTTGTATTTTTTTTGTATTTTATTTTTATATCCATATTATAAAATAACCTAACTTAGAGAACATAAATAAATAAAGAGAAAATAATAATAATAATAATTGGATAGTCCGCCGGTTCCTCTCTCTGCAGCCCTGACCACCGGCAGCTTGGGCCTTGCCCCGCTGCTGGCGGCACCCTAGGTTAGGTTTTTTATAATATGTTTATAAGTATTTTGTATTGTTTTTGTAAATGTTTTTGTATTTTATTTTTATATCCATGTTATAAAATAACCTAACTTAGAGAAGATAAATAAATAAAGAGAATAATAATAATAATTTTCTTTATTCAGACAATATACAGTCCACATTTGTTACTCAGCTACTTATAACTAGGTTAATAAAATTGTACTTACATACTACACTAAAAACACACTTTTATACAGGTAATTATTTTTACTTGTTTTTAACCCTTTACCGCATACGAAGCCAATATGCGGCGGATATAATATTCAACTCTATTGACAGCTATTAAAGTTCAAAATTACTGAATTAGTTTTACTTGCAGTACGGGGTTAATTTAAATAAAACATCCCCAGAATGGGGTAACATAAAATTTTTAGAAATCAGTTCATCAATCAGAAGAATAACATTAATAGTATTGGGAGACAGTCTTACCTACCAAACAGATCAACCTAGCACCAAAAATCTTTTATTTTAGAGGTATTTTAGATTCCATCAATCGAGTAATTTTGCATTCATGAATGTAATAGGAAAAATAAATAAATAAATAGAATAATAGATGAGTAGTCTACAAAATTTTAGCACTTTGTTATTTATTCAATTATATGCACTAAAGTTTATTTTGCCTTTTTTTCGTTAGTGGCTAAGTCTAAATATTGTATCTGTGTTGTGTAGATGTTAAGTACGGAGCTAATTTAATTTGTTTTAATTGGTAACCTGGTCTGGGCTGAAAAACAGCGCTGCAGTGTCACTCATGCTGAGTTGATGCTGGCAGCATTATGCTGACGCCCAAACCATTTGTCACAGCAAATGTTTAGTTATTAAGTTACAATAGTTTGGTTAAGTTTTTAGATAATAGGTATACCTAATGTTTATAGGTTAAGTAACTTCTTTTTTTTTATATTGTGTGTCATGTATTCGCTGTTGTGTTGTGACAATAAATACATCTTCTTCTTCTTCTTCTTAACGTGCACGCTCAAGCCAAAAATAATCACATTTACGAATCAAATATATAACAAATTCGTTCTATAAATAACATCCTAAAGTTTAGGACCTAAACAAACGTCACCAATCAACTCGGGATGTAGCTGGGATGTAGAATAAATAATCGGGATACATTCGAGCGAAAAGGTACCCAATCAATTATCTACACGTCGCCCGCTTTAGGTCTGATGTGAAAGGTAAACACAAAATTACAGATGTCCCAACTCCAAGTTACTGAAAATGTAGGTACAAAAAGTTGGCATGGTTCAAGGAAACTTCTGGGAAATTATTTTAAACAGGAGTTAAAGATTTTCTTTATATTCAAAAGTAGCTTTTTATTAAATTGTGACAGATTTGGATATTATCTTATGTGAAAAGTTATGCAAGTTGTGAAAGTTTCCGTCTCTGGTGGCTGGTCAGTGTGTATGTTCTGTCCACCCTGTTGCATTTGTTTACCTCTTGTCTATGTATGATAAGGATCCTGACATTCCTGACATAATTATAAGTCATTTTTTTGCATTTTTCTCGAGATAAGTATATTATTTTCTGCTCTATACAGCACAACCGAGGTTTGAATCTACGGCTTTTGTTTTGTGCTAATCACAGACTTGTCATTTTCGCGCTCGCGCTTGAGTGCTAATAGACTTGAGCGTTCGCTTGTAATGAGCGACGAATCAATTCACGAATTTTCTGAAAATCTACGAATACCTAGTCGATGTTCGAGTGAATGCTCAAGTCTATCAGAACCTTTATGGAAATGCCCTCACGTCCCTGAACTAGTCGTGTTTCATGAATTTGAAGTCCCAACCTAACTGTTGTTTCAACGTGTGCGATGGTAAACAATAAGTATCTAATATAAGTACAGCCTTAAACGAATAACGCATAGACAGATAGTCCCCATACGGCTGACCTGTCAAAAGTGAAGCCGAAACTTGGCCGGAACTCGATCGATGTGTGCGTGCGAGGCTCGTGTTTTACGCTCAGCAACACACACTATATTGTATTGCCAGAATATAGATATTTCTCTCAAAGTGGGGAATTTTAACTACATCCTTAACACTTGGTTATTAATAATTTGTATGTATTTGATTTTGTAGCAAAAGCTTTTTATGTTCCTTTTAAGGATTTTTTGCATTTCTGTACTTTGTGAAATAAGTTTTCAATAAAAAAACGGATACATTTTGACTATTTTTTATTTAAAATCTGCATAAAATACTAAAAATAATACATACATTGAAATAAAATAATGAAATACTTAAAAATATATAATTTTTATGCAATTATACAAGGAATTTCAATTAAGCGTATTTATTTTAGAATGTAAACGTCATGTCTCATTTTGAGGAAAAAATAGTTATTTGTACAACAAGAGATCAAAGTTTGATATTTCTTCGAGTGCTTATTTTGAGTCCCGTGCAAGCGAAAGATTCTATAGTAGATTCACGAGCGTAGCGAGTGAATCTAATTTAGAATCTTGAGCGTAGTAAGGGACTCAAAAGCGCACGAGATGTAAATAACTTTGATCTCGTGTAGTTCACAAAACTTTTCACCTCAACAGTGAGAACATATTAGACAACCCGAAAGATGTAATCGTTCTTCATGACTTACCTATTCACTCATGTTCTCTTATGATATACTAACAATTAAGTTTAATCGCCACAATCAAACGCAAAAACAAAACGTAGTAAATTTCAGTTAAATAGGAAATATATGAAAACAACGACCATGCAACGACCATCAATTGATTGACACTTCATGCGACAACTTTTTTTTGTAAAAAAAAATCATTGTAAGATACGGTCCGAATTGCGGATACTTACTATTTGTAAACTATAGTAGAGATTCTTAAAAGTATAATTATTTATTTTACGTGATATTCTGTGTATTTTTTGAGTTCATTATTTTAATCTGACAATAAATTACGTAAAATATAGTGTTTTTGTCAAATCTTAAACTTTATTTTCATTAATTAATTATTAAGAATTCATACTCGTATATGTTTTGGAACGATGCGTTCTGACGTTATTCGGGGGTCTATTATAAACCGTCAGTATACCGTTGAATGTCGTTTGAACTTTTTTTGTCTCTTTCTTTTTGCTAACGACGTGAAAGGGACAGAGATAATAAAATCCAAGTATTTCGAACTTGTATTAGACCCCGCATGTTGAAATGACATTTGAATATTAAGGTCACTTGAATGTCATTTTGTCTCACTCAGTGAGCAAAATGCGATTTTGCTCACTGTTTTTAAGTAGCAAACTACCCTTGTTCGAGCTGCTGAGGTGAAAAATCACTAGCAGCAGTTGGCAATGAAACTTCCCACCAGAGCTACAGGATTGGGGGTTATTGGCTGGCATGGAGCAAAGCGCGGCGTTTGCAGTAGTTGGCGATGAAACCTCCCACCAGAGCTATAGGACGGTCCTGCCACTCCAGTATTGTGGCTTTGCTTATCGTCACCTGTAAAATGAGGTCAATTGAGGCAAGATTAACAAAGGAAATAAACTAATTCTAATTTAGGATAATCAATATTTGTCGCATGTGGTTATCTTTACAAAGTTGATATTAACCTCTTGTCTATGTATGACCTTATCATATCATTAATCCAGACCGAATTATTTTGTCTTATTTTTGAATTTTTTACGAGAACGATTTTTTCTGTTCTATCATAGATAAATATAGTAAGACAAGAGTGCTCACTCCATACATCAGTTCAGACTATTAATTTCAGTGTCTACGTCTAGCATCGAGTAGCGGAACTATCAGTACTGCTACTTGACAATAGATGTAGCACCGACCGGAAAGTCTTATGCTGTTGAGATTCCGATGCCGTGCTGGAAAAGGATAGCAATATGATGGTGGTCTTGAAAGGGTTATCAATCGTAACAGAGTCCATGAATTAAATATCCAGTGTAGGTACATTTTTACTTTGTATGACGACAGTTCAATTGCCAATGTTAAATTTAAATTTACGATCTTGGAAGGACTAGGATGGAAGCTCTCCAGAGTTAATCATTAATCATTAATCATTTATTCATTTGCAAGAATGTAGTACACAAAACAAGTTCTTACAATATAAAAATGTCCAATACATTCTGCTTAACAAAGCATGCAAAGAAGGTTTGCTTAAACTAAACTTATCTAAATTTATCTAAATCACAAATATTTTAAAGTAAGGAGATACAAAATTATGTCAATTATCAGAATTCCAGAAACAAGAAAAAATAAAGTAAGTATTGCAAAATAAAGTCATTAGGTAAAATTTAAAATTTAAATCACATATAATATAAGTAATAGGAATATTCATTCAATAATTAAATGGCATTATAATTAAAATATTCATTTAGGCTGTAGAAACAATTTTGTTGAAGCCATTTTGTCACTTTTTTCTTAAATATAATTATGTGTTAGGTCAAAAAAAATAATGTGTAATAGTTCCTACACAGTTTTTGGGTTTGATGTTAGAGACAAACCAAAGAAAGTCTGCAGCGCAATAATTTGACATCGAATTAAACAACTGTACCGATATTCGGAACCTAAAGTAATATATTGAGAGTGGCAACACTGTAGTTAGTCGTATTGTCCTTTTCTAGCATATACGTCCATCTCTCTCCCACACCCCCACCACTTCAGGCAGTTGCGTTTGACAATTTTGACACTTAGAAATAAACGCAAATTACCTCATTGGCTTGCTGTTTTTCCATCTGGAAGGTCGTGAAGCTAAACTGCTGGTGAGTTTTTGAATTTGTACCCCAGTTTAGCTGACTATATTGAAAAACAGTTTCTAACGGCTTTTGCCGTTCGAAATAAATATTTAAATTTAGTTGTCCGTTAAACTATCTAGCAAATAAAAATGATCCGGAATAGTGATGTGCAAGTGTTTTCAAAGGCTGCCTGCGCGCACCGTCGCTATGCCAATGAAAATACTAAAATCACATGGTAGAAAACACATCGAGCTGGTAAAGCGTGCACGTGTCACCATTATAATTTAATTTTATTAAGTCTCTTCCGAGTCTTCTTAGTTTAAATCTTTGTGTGTGTATAATAACGGTTGAAATTATATAATACTTAAATGGTGATGTGTGGAGGAATATTGCAAAATTAATTTTTTGGTAATAAACTTGCTGATAAATAACGTGTACCCGAATAGGAGTCGACGATATTTCCGCTCTAAGGGACACAAGGTAACGAACAAACCTACATCGCAAACATTGCATTTATTTTTGTGGAAAGTGAGTACTTCGGCAGTACATAAACTTAAATCTGACTAGACATAGAGAGAGATTAGCATGGCTCTGCGCAAGAATGACATGCGAATTCGTGAAGTATTTCACTCTGTATCTATCAACTTATATCTCTCCAACTAGATCTTTGATTTATGTAGGTAGGTACCTACTTAAATATATAACTTAGCAGGTACTTACAGCTTTAAAGGTTAAGGAAAAGAACTCTTGCATGTAGGTGCTATATGTGCTTGTGTTATTTTGAATTTGAATAACTTGATTATTAATTCTATACGTAACTACATACAAGAGGGTCAATTCTTAAGCCTACTTACCTACCTACATAAATAGTACACTTAAATTAAACGTTTCAAATAAAATCGGAAGCCTGTGACATGGAAGGGCATTAACGATACGGGAATCTTTAGATTGATTCATTGACGAAGACGCATGGTTTGGTTCATATTGTCAAATTATATTAGTTAACTGTAGAGTTAAAGTTTAGTTTTGGCAAATCTGTACGTCACCGTGAATGACACTTTCTAAAAGTGCCTGTTAAAGCCTGCGTAAAGCCTTTCACCTTGTCGAGCAAGGAACCCGCAACTTAGGGAATATTACCCATAAACTCAGGGTATTTGATTTGAATGATACTTATTCTTAAACTTACGTTTGTTATGGTTCCACCTGCTAAGGTGCGCCTAAGAGAATCTTTTATTCGTTCACAAACTAACGTCAAGTTATTTGTGATGAAACCAATATATTATGTACCTATCTAAACCTGCGCAAGGCTGCCATGTTTACACCTGCGTAAGGTGTGCCAAAAGAATCTTTGATTCGTTCACAAACTAACGTCAAGTTATTTGTGATGAAACCAATATATTATGTACCTATCTAAACCTGCGCAAGGCTGCCATGTTTACACCTGCGTAAGGTGTGCCAAAAGAATCTTTGATTCGTTCACAAACTGACGTCAAGTTATTGATGATGATATTATAACCTATGTAAGCCTGCGCAAGGCACGTCAGACATATTCACAGAAATATAAATGATATGGTCATAACACAGGCGTGCGAGTAGACCACAATCACAAAAATATTACAAAGATTAAGTTGTAAATATCTCTTTTTAGAGAAAGTAAAAATGGTTTAAAATAATGTTTTGGCTAAAAATCAGTCGAAATAGGCAAGGCTTCGTTATTAGAGTTTTCATTTTTGTTTACCAATCTATTTCAAGGGTCCCGAACACCCTATTGGCTAAACCCGAAATTGGGCTAATTAACTGTGGTAAAAGTGAAAACTGCTTTCCATTTACATAACATTTCTAAAATTATAATAGGTAAAATAAAAACCTAAGATTCCAGGCCTATCTCGACTCATTTTTATTTTAAAGATGAAAAAATCTTTGCACCCTAATATAAAATTGTGGTCTGGAGACGCTAAGCCTCGTAACTTGGGTGGCATAGATAATACTAAGAGATTTAGTCACCTAATTTCGACTATAAGCCCAGGCAGAATATTGATAATTAGAATAAGGAGTGGTCAATCCTCCAAGGTCCATACAATCTGTGGACTCTAATTAAATCAGGCTCGGTAAGCTCACGACACGACAGAGCTTACGATTCCATTCTGAAATAAGCTATGTTTACAATATATATTACCCATGGTGTGAAACAAACAGCCTGCTCAAGGTGTACAAAGGGTCCGTTTAACGGCCCTATAAACATCTACAAACCTTTGAAGTCTAGGCCTGCTACAATATGACAGACTAGAAATAAATACATATGATCCCAATGTAAGAGCAGCTCACAGTTGCATAAATTACATTTGGCTGGAGAGCACTTGTCTTTCAGTTAACATGTTTACGAGTACCTACCTATGTACACGACATGACCAAGGTTACCTACCTTTTTACATAATTATTATATCCCTGACTGCCATGGTATATTAGGAAAATTATCATGTGCTGGCGGTGCTGCACAAGCATGTTTGAAATAAAATATACAAAACTGGCCTAACGGGCGTTTATGAATTATGTATTTTACACCCTTGTGTCTGTATTGTGACCCTGGAAGTTTTAAACCACCTGTATCATAAGTGCTCCTATGCACGGATTAAGTTTATAATAAACTACCCATGCCCTAACCTCAAGGGCAAGTGCTTCTATGCACGGACCAGATACTGTTATCACTTATTTCACTTATCATGACTTGTCATAGTTTGATACTACACGTTTAATAAATTTAAGACCGTGGAATGTACCCACTACAAAAGGTTTTTAAAAATAGTGACTGAATGGTTTGCACGAACGGTTCTAGCACAGTTTCTGGGCGGTCACGTCTAGGGCATGACCCTCTAGTTCTCAATTTATACAAAATTATAGCATTGTGATACTGTTCGCTTTGCACAATAAAATAGGGGAACAGGAGCACGCCTTGCGAAAAGGCGAAGCTATTTTGAAACGCAAACCTTTCAAAAATAGATTGAAATATATAAATAATTATGTTTTTGGTGTGGAACATGTAATTGTACACCCAAACAAATGCAATCATTTATTATATGTTAGCAAAACTCTGCCAAAGTGTTAGTCTGTCTCTACAGTGTAACCTGAAGGCATGAATGCACATGAATCTCTTGAAACATGGTGGATTAACTAATTTACACCCCGTCTGTGTCTTGCTCCTACCAAATCCACAAGTTGAGGACCTCAACCTATCTAGGCACCCTTCTTGCTCGAGACCTGAAAAAATAATCTCATGCAGTCAAGTGTCGGAAAACCAGGTCCACACTCTTAGCACTACCGTGAATATATCTAAGAAGTCTGTATACTGCCTTCCAGGAGGCGGGATGTTAATAGACTAGCCTATATAGTAGGCCAGAGATATAGTATACAAAAGCACACTGGCCCAAATCCAGTAATATTATATGCACTTCAGAATACAAAATAATTGACTATTCTGCGTATATTTGATATCAAAAAGTTACAATTACCTACCCTTAGGTCATAAGGAGGATAAATATACATAAATATCAAATATATTCGACAAAGTGTTGACCCTAGCATTGGATAAAATAGGTTCCTCTTAAACGGCATCTGCGCTGTTGGCTTTGGGCCCACGGGTGCCCGGCAAAAGGTCGGGGACCCCATGGTTCCGCACAGTTATTGCAAATAATGTAAAATCACAAAATAAACACAAATTTTCATTTTGGTTAAAAACAAATATGCGATGAGCTAAGGTTTCGAATTAAGTACCTTATTCTTAATCTGGAAAGAGAAGACTGAATATTCAGAATTAAGCTATGTCTATGAATGGTTTACATAAATTAAGCCACTTTAGCGTTCAGAAACAATCAAGTTTATGTCTACTAGTAGGCACCAGATAAGGTAAACTACTCATACTGCATATATAGACAATAATGAGTACAATTAAGGTCACTTGATAATAGCTAAACATGAATATAAGCAGAATGAGCTGCACCTATACAAATATCATTGATAAAGCTCTGTGGCAATTCTACATTTACCATTTGAACGCCAAGAGCACCAAAAAGCGTCGTAACTAGTGCCCACATGAGTATTATGATATGGCTTAAGCTCTCAAAGTAACCTTCACAATTTTAAGTAAGGTTTGTTTAGGTCCATTAGCTCGCGTTCGCGTTAGTAAAGCGTACAAACGATTAAATGAATTTTATAGCTATAACCAAATAAATAGCTCACACTGGCTCACAGTCATTAAAAGAATTCAGTAAAATCATTAAAAGTATTCCCTATGACATTTTATTAAGTACCTACCCAATATTAACTTTGTGGGTAGTGATAGTGATATAACGAATATTTAAAATATTCGTCTACTTAATCCTGAGGGATTCTGGAAATAAGAAAGGTCTTGTCCTTGTTATATCCTGCAACTGCTTACCTTACTAGATAATTATTATCAAATTTGTCAATAATTGGGAGTTATAAATAAAAACTACTCGAGTACTTTATGATTTTTATCTTTTCATATTTTAATTACATCACTCCATATCACAGATGTTGTATGCTCCCTGAAGAGTAGACTGACTTATCTTCTTTTACATAGTCTCACATACATATAATTAAGTACTATAGCACCCTTGTGGTGACTCACTTATTTTCGTTGAAAATTTATAAGTACCTACATTAAATACGTATATAAAATGGAAAGTTAGTATCATAATATAATGGCATATAAAATTGTATGCTTTACTAAATACCTCTCTCCTCACATGTATTAAAATAAAGGGTGTACTACATAATTAATTAATTAATTAAACACTCCTAATATAATAATATTACATATACATAATATGTAAGTACATGTATAATCACATTGGCTTGGCGTCTTCCCACCACCAGGCGATAACAAACACGTCTCAATATATTACTTTAGGTTCCGAATATCGGTACAGTTGTTTAATGACAGCGTTTTACACAAAAATAAAACGCTAATTAAATAACTTACCATATTCGGAACCTAAAGTTTTAATCCTGCCTGGTGTAAATATGTATAATTTTGAGACAATGAGGTAATTTGCGTTTATTTCTAAGTGTCAAAATTGTCAAACGCAACTGCCTGAAGTGGTGGGGGTGTGGGAGAGAGATGGACGTATATGCTAGAAAAGGACAATACGACTAACTACAGTGTTGCCACTCTCAATATATTACTTTAGGTTCCGAATATGGTAAGTTATTTAATTAGCGTTTTATTTTTGTGTAAAACGCTGTCATTAAAAAACTACATATGGCAATGTTTTTTAAGCAGTCAGTAAACGTCATGCACTATGGTATGTGTTTGTCAAAATCGTTTAAATATTCATTGTGTTTTGTGATGAACGGAATAAACATGGTGAAACCTTACAAAACCGGCGTGCGGGAGTTACTTTTCCGCATGACGAATAATTTTACACTTGTAAAAAGTCAGCACGAGGCGATTCAAGCTGAAAAACGACAATGTTTACAAAATTTGGAGTTGATGACGGGTACGTGGAATGAAACATCTTAATACTTCACCATATGTACCTACTTAGATAATATAATATTGGTTTAGACTAAGGTTTCACATCAAATTGAACACACCTAATAGGTATAGGCATACTTATGAACTTCCTCTAACATTTCGAGAAACTCATTGGTACTAGCCGGGTTTTGAGCTCGAACCCACAACCTCCATGCTTATGCTCACGGCATGGGTACCTACTAGTTAAAGCTAAAATTAATTTTTAATATATATTTATTGTTTTAATGGTTTATTTCGTTTTTCCGAAAACTTTAGTTCGCAAATTGCGGGCAATTTCTCTGTCAATCTAATTACGCCTTAATGGGAGTAAAAGAGAAAGATGCTCGCATATTGAGAACTTCGGTGTTCGCGGTAGGCCCTCTGTACCTATTTACCGCCGTCGCGGATATTACAAAAGCTTATTAATTTTGATGAAGCCAAATGTCACATTCTCCCAATATTATTTATCAATATTAGTATATGTCTACATATTAATAGTGACATCTATTGTTGGAATGAAATTTATTTTACCATAAAAATTAAGCTGTTCATACAGCTTAATTTTTTCATAGACGGTAAATATGGTAGAAATTTCACAAGTATCAAGACTATTTAATCCATTTTCTGTGGTGTTGTCACATACTGATTTTTAAAAACTACTTTTAATCTAGCGCTGCAGACTTTCTTTGGTTTGTCTTTTTCTACTGAATTTCGTGGTGTATCGCCAGCGCTAGTTGATTAGCGTTTCCCGAGTGTGGTCCCGGCATTACAAACTTTTTAATTTGTAACATAACTAGGTACCTACATGCATAACATGTTATTATTTAAATAAAGAACAATTTGTGAACTTTGAATAGGTGCAAGCAAAACAATAGCTTATGTCATACCTACTGTCATTTTTTATATTATGGACCTTTCGATTGAAATGTATTTTTAAAATTATTTTCAGTTATTTTCAGAGTCAATTTAGTTTTTATGTTATTTTTTTATTTACTCAGTATATTTTAGACACGTTTACGTGTTATCTACTAAATCATGCCTGAGTAAGTAATATTTATCATTATTTGGTAACTTTGCTATAAAAGACAGCCGCAGGTGCTTCGTAAGATCCCTATGTATTAAGTATCTACTTGTACGATTTAGCGTAGTTAAGTATTAGAAGACCTTTCTTAGAAATGTTGTGTAAAATTGTACCTATTTGTGAGACAAAATGCATGAACTTTATGCGAAGGTGTGAAGGTCGGTTATAAACTGTAGGTATGTGTCATTGTTACATAATAGGTGTAGTGTCAATTGAGAAGTTAATCTATGTGGTTACGGCACAGGGGCGAATCGACAGAGTTATAGCTTCATAATTATGGTCTTACCGTGAGATTTATTTATTCTATTTTTTAATTTGAGTCAGGCAACAAGGTATGGACTTTTACATATATCTTATATACCAACATACATAAATACAACATACAAAAAAATCATAAACATAAAAACTAAACACTATTTTGGGGACAAAACGGCGTGGCTCCGTTGAATCATCTGCTCTTGTGTAGGATTCGGCAGTTAAGTAGCCCCGAAACTTCCGAGACACGACACCTAACCACTAGTCGTTAGTTCTTAGGCAACGTCCTGTCGTAATAATTGCTGGGATGCAGTAATTTCAATACCTGATATCTGAGAGTGATATGACTTATGATGAGATGACGAGACTATGGAAATTATATATAAAACACAACAAGTAAAAACAGGCAACATCCCTATTGTATAATTATTTGGTTGTCATCCAGATGCGTACCATGCCCCGCGTGCCCCGCGCCCCCCGCCCCGGCCGGCGGGCCGTGCCCCTGCCGCACCTGCTGCTGCGGCAAACCTGCGAAAGTCAACCCGGTAACCACCCACTCATTCCGGTATTACTTTCATATGTCTAAAATAGTCATCTTTCATAACTCTATAGTCAAGTTAGAACACTAATCCCTTGCTCTCAACTGAAGGCTGATTCTGTTTTACAAATCGTTATGGTTTTGATCTTGTTATGTTATGATAGGTACGACGTACGACGTGATTGGTAGGTACACGCGAAATTGTATCATTACAAAATCAAAACTTAAACATATTGGTAAATCTGAATTGGTATTTTGACAACAAAGAAACGTAATTACTAGGTACTAATTCGTCTTTCTTTAACCTTACTTAGCCGCCAAAAGCGCTGAAGGATTATAGGTATCATACGCACAGGGGTATTACCGCAACAATAGTAGGTATATTTGATGCCTATATCGATCGCTCTTGTGAATTCGAACAAGAGATTAATATACTTACCTGCGAACAAATGAAGTAGATGTATTTAGCCAAAGCTTGATTAGAGTTTTTCTGTCCTTCCTATGCATGTCCATTCCGGGGCCTCAAACTATCTCCATACGCAATTTCATCTAAATCGCTCAAGCGCTTAAACCGTGAAGAGACTTCATAGCTTATTAGGACGCAAACTTGCACCATCTATATCGTAGATGCCTTTCTCAAGCGGTTGTTGTTACATTTCCTTCCCCAGTGCTACAAGCAACCTAAGATTCCTGACTCGTACGCCCCACGCCGGTGCTACGTCAAACCGACGGCTCCTGTCGAAGGCTGCACGACCTACAAGCTTTCCTATTTGCCGACATGCGACAGCAAGAATCTGCGCGGAGTGGCCAGGAAACCGGCGCCTAACCTCGTGCCGAGCTGCGAGCCTATGGAGGGATGCACTGTGCAGAAGGTAGCTCATGAACCTATGAGACAGATGTGTGTTTACAGATGTCTGCTGGCCACTACTAATACGCAAATTTTGCACCTCGCTTTACACCAAGCTGTCGGTTTCTGTTGAAGGCTCTCTGATATACAACTGTCGTAACTACACCTGCCTATTGCCGATGGCAAAAATCTGGGCGTACAGAAACATAATGGGATTCTCGTTTAAAACTTTGTTCACTTATACATAGGAGTAGAGTTTATCCTACCGTTTAATTAAATTTAATAACACATACTTTAGCTGTGGCAGCACAGCTACAGTTTGCTAAAATAGTTCTAAACCAAAATTAACCATTTTCTCCAGTTATCCTTCCTACCGAACCCGGTGTGCGTGACGCAGCCGATCCGGCCGTGCCACCACGACATGTGGGGACAGGGCCCCATGCAGGCCATCACCACGCAGCGCCACGACTACGTGCCCAAACCCTCCGTGGTTCGAGAAAGCTGCAAGCCGCCACCGAAGTTCCACTGCGTCGAGCAACCTTTCGAAAGTAAGAGCCCTGAGAGTCTTCAAGCTTTGTTGAGTAAAAGGTTACCGCCGTATGCGATTGATCAGATTAGTTCGAAGGCCCTGCAAAATCCCCCTAACTTTGCGACCTTACCCCGGGTCAACGAGGAGCGATGTGAATGTAACAGACCTTCTAAAAGAAAATTCTCAGTAAATAAAGGAGCTCTAGCTCCCTATGCAACGGAGCAAATTCCCTCTAAGCATGTTCTAGCAAAAGAACCGCCTTTTAAAAGCCTAGATACAGCGCAAACTGTTTCCAAAATGGAGCCAGCTCAGATGCAGTTTGAAAATAAGCGCCGTTCAAAAAGCCAGGACTCGTCCAGTGTACGCAATTTACTGCACTATGCAACAGCAAAGGTTAATTCCAAGGCCGATCCAATTAAGAACTCTACTTTGAACCCAGTAGTAGTCCCAACCCAGGTTGTCTCCCAGGTTAATCCTGTAAGGAATTCGTTTAAAAGAAAGAGCTTACCCTCTAAGACCCCACCTCTAAAGAGTAGTGGAATTCTAGCGCCTTTCGCAACAGATCCGGCCATGTTTGACCCGGCAAAGAATTCTTGTGATGTCAACTGTGAATGTCATCAGCAAATTAGTTAGGTTTTTCTACAGAAGGTACCTAAATCGGGTACCTAATGATTCTCCGAGAAACTTTTAGCAGATTATCGATTCGCCGACAACGATTCGCCGAACATCGTTTCGCAGAGTCATTTATTTGTAAATGTAACTTTTGGTCGACCAACGTTACGTAGACTCTTGGTTCACATTACAGTTCAGTTCGCTTCTGTGTAAATTAGCAGAACTATTATTGGACGATTTCCATTTCGCAGAGTAATCGTTTCGTTTAAGCAATGTTTAGTCGAATAACGTTTCACATTTTACATATAAGTCGTTATTTTCAAAACAAAAGGATGATATAAAATATTATCAGTTTTAAAATAAATGCGTTAAGTATATGTTTACAAAATACCTGAGTTACAAAGCAGTTAGCGAATATGTAGTGTCAGACTCGTGGTAAGGCTACAATTGCACTACATCAAATTGGTGGATTTGGAAGGAAATGCTTGAGTTACTTTAGAACAGTGTTTTTCAAAGTGTGCGTCGCGACCCCCAGGGGGGTCGCGGCACTTGTCCAAGGGGGTCGCGAAGTTCAGCTTTGAGAGAAACTTATGGAAAGTAATTTCATTTTTTAAACTTAAAAATATCTAATATTTTTAAATTTAAAGTTTAAAGGTCGTTAATGTACATATTAATAAAACAAATCATTATTAGAGTTTAGAAAATACCGAAATCATAATACACATGCCTTTAAAAATTGAGGAGTTCCGTCAATTCCTCATGGATTCCAACATCAGATCAGAACCAAAATTATTATGGTATTACCTCGAAGGTAACTTCTTTTAAACAAAAAAAGAATTACTCAAATCGGAACGGAACTATTAGATAATTAAATGTATCTAAAACCATGTTTATCAGACTCAAACTAAAAGTTGTTGTAAAGGTTAGTCATGTCCTAGTATAGTCATAAATAATAGAGAAGTTCAGCTAGTCAATATTAATGCCAAATGAACATTCGACCTATTGTGTTTCGACCAATGGTTTCTCGGGTAATTATGACAGTTACTAAATGATTATTCTACGAATAGTAAATATGCGTATCCATGTTCTGCTTATTGACTACACTCGCAAACGACTATTATGCGTAATGAGATTCGGCCAATCGTTAAGCCCTTGCTACACGGTCGCCGACAAGCCCCTCAGACCGCGTGGCCTTGGTTTGGACGGACCGTGTAGACAGTTGTTTCCAACAAAATTTGACCAAAACTGATCAAGGACAGTTAGAAGGCTTGTCGGCGACCGTGTAGCAAGGGCTTTACTCTGCCAAACAACCCGTCGGCGAATCGTTGTCGGCGAAACAAAAATCGGCGTAATTTTTCTCGGAATATCAATAGGGCACCACCTAAATCAATAATCATATTTTCTTGCCTTACATGCCATGTCATCCCATTATCCTACCTACTTACTGCCTACTTATCAGATCTGATTTTAATAATTAATTGCGTTTAGGTGCATTAAGTAGGTAATTTAGATCTACACAGATAACCGTGATTAATAAATTCGTACCTATTGTAAAATTATAATGGCAATAAACATAAATAATAAATTCCTTGAATTTATATTTCAACGTTTCGCTGAAATACCTCACCTCAAAATTTTCACCGATTATTTCAAATTAAATAAGTTTAATACCCAGCCAAAATACCACAGGGCAACGCACAATTTACCTGGCGGCATAGACAGAATTATTAATAAGTAGGTACTTACATAAATTGTTTTATGAACATTCCAGTGAATAACTATCATCATCAAGTTTCAAGTTCTTTATTTGCATGTTGTACATAATATGGGTATTAAATAACAAATGAGTTGTTTCAAACATGAGCCCTGCAAGAGCATAGCATATTACTTAACCTAACTTATACCTAATACAAATAAAAATATTAAATTGTAATCTTATTACATCTTAAAACTTATCATTTAAATATTCGTCGACAGTGTATATTAGTAGATTTTGTTTATAAGGGTTTCTTTTAATTTTCTTATAAATAAATGTTCTTTCTTTTCTTCCTTTATATTTTGTGGTAGTTTATTATATATCTTTATGGACATTGATAAAGGGCCAGATGACTGGAGTTTTAATCGGGAGGGTGGTGGCATTAACGTTGATTTGTTTCTTAGTGTATTGTATAAGTTAGCTGTATATCTTCACGTTTGGTATATAATACTGGATGTTTGCGGACAAATTTGCATATTTCTAAGATATAAAGGCTAAGACTAAGGTAAGGTAAGTATTTTGTGTTCTTTAAAATGAGGTTTACAACTATCAATTTGTTTTATGTTTACTACCTAGTACTTATGCGGATAAGTTTTTTTTGCAAGATGAATAGGGAGGGAACATCTGTACTGTTGCCCCACAGGATTATTCCGTAAGAATAAGAATCATCATCTTCCTCGCGTTGTCCCGGCATATGCCACGGCCCATGGGAGCCTGGGGTCCGCTTGGCAACTACTCCCACCAAACCCACCGAATAACTAACATTATTATATCCTCTATTCGACAAAGAACAACCGGCCGCCCGTATTTCTAGCGAGGACCGATTGACTCACACAAGTGATACAAACTAAAAAAAAGCGGCCAAGTGCGAATCGGACTCGCCCATGAAGGGTTCCGTATTTAGGCGATTTATGACGTATTAAAAAAAAACTACTTACTAGATCTCGTTCAAACCAATTTTCGGTGGAAGTTTACATGGTAATGTACATCATATATTTATTAAGTTGAAATTGTTAACGGTGCACTCGATTTATATATATGAAGTTTGTGTATTTGTTAAATTGCACCCCGATATGTTCGTCATGAAAAGAGATATAACACATTTTAACACTAGATATCCTGACAGACTAGTACTCCCTAATATGCATACAGTCATGAAAAATAAAAGCTGTTACGCAATGTGCGTTAAAATATTTAACACACTGCCTGATGAGCTTAAACAGCTACCGCTTAAAAAATTTAAAAACAAACTGTACTCTTTCCTTGTTGACAAGTGTTACTACAGTCTGAATGAATTTTTAGATAAAACTGTATCTTCATAATTTTAGAATTTTAAGACTTTTAATAGTTTTTTATAACTAGTTTAATAATGCATGTTTATGTTTAAAAATAATAATGTAAATTAAACTTAAATTTAATATAATTTCACTTTGCATGGCTTTTTAAAGCCTAAATGTGTATGGCTCTATAAATAATAATGTAACAACATTGTATACCACATTTAATGGCAAATAAATATATTTCTATTTCTATTTCTATATTTCATATATTTTTTTTAGTTTTATCATTCTCTTATTTTAGAAGTTACAGGGGGGGGGGGGACACACATTTTACCACTTTGGAAGTGTCTCTCGCGCAAACTATTCAGTTTAGAAAAAAAAATTATATTAGGAACCTCAATATCATTTTTGAAGACCTATCCATAGATACCCCACACGTATGGGTTTGATGAAAAAAAATTTTTTGAGTTTCAGTTCTAAGTATGGGGAACCCCCAAAATTTATTGTTTTTTTCTATTTTTGTGTGAAAATCTGAATGCGGTTCACAGAATACATCTACTTACCAAGTGTCAACAGTATAGTCCTTATAGTTTCGGAGAAAAGTGGCTGTGACATACGGACGGACAGACGGACAGACAGACAGACAGACAGAGACATGACGAATCTATAAGGGTTCCGTTTTTTGCCATTTGGCTACGGAACCCTAAAAAAAGGTCCTAAATAAGTAGGTACCTAAGTAGGTACCCGATTTACAAAAATACCAACATTTCGTTTTAGACTGATATCTAGAAAACGAGGAAAGTTAAAATACCTCGTTTTGTTTCCTGATTGGTTGTTTCAATCAATATCTCGTGCTACGTTAATGCAACATTTCAGATCGCACGGTGAACAAGCTGTCGTACCTGCCTCCCGAGCGGGTGCCGCTGGTGAAGTCGTTTGCGCCCGAGCGCTGCTATGAGAAGCCCGTCGCGAAAATGGACGGCTCTACCACACACAAGATGAGCTACATGCCTGTCCCGGTAACAGACCATTTATGAACACGTAGGTAGACGTCGTAGACTATTCGTTTTCTCGGTAGACATTTTAGGTATAGTACATCACCTTTTTCATACTTTCGAATAGGTACTATCCGTATTTAAAGATTATAAAATGTCATTCTTTGGAACTTGCTAACTATGTAAAAAAAAGTCACTAGTAAATTCATATTTTTTAACAGTTTCAATATGGCGGTTTGTTTACATAGTAGGTAAGTTCTCTAGAATGACACTTTACAGTAGTACGTATACCTATGTAGATTAGGCGTTGACTCAAGGATCACACTTAAATTAATTTAGATAAATTCTTCGTAAGGGCACAGAATAAATAATAGTACTAAGTACAGAAGACTCACTCTCTAACAAAACGCGTCTGTTACGATCAGCACACATATGGCCGCTAGGTGGCGACAGCGCCACGCGCGGCTTATGGCTTTCCCCAAAATTGGGGCGGAACGGATGTACTTTTAGCCACCGTCGCTTTGCTACCTGTAGCAAAGCGTCGAAATCGCGGAGTGTGCCACGCCTGGTAAGGGCGAGAATCTTTTTACGGTTATGGTCGCTTATTTCTGGCCAAGCTTTCGGCTCTACCGCGTTGTAGTTTAGAGGGGTACCTAATGATTCTCCGAGAAACTTTTAGCAGATTATCGATTCGCCGACAACGATTCGCCGACAACGATTCGCCGAACATCGTTTCGCAGAGTCATTTATTTGTAAATGTAACTTTTGGTCGACTAACGTTACGCAAAGTCTTGGTTCACATACAGTTCAGTTCGCTTCTGTGTAAATTAGCTGAACTATTATCGGACGATTTCCATTTGGCAGAGTAACTGTTTCGTTTAAGCAATGTTTAGTCGAATAACCTTTCACATTATACATATAATTTTATTTTCGCAACAAAAGGTATAAATAAGATAAGATATAAAATATTATCATTTTTTAATTAAATGCGTTAAGTAGATACATATGTATATAAAGTAAGTTACGAAGAAATTAGCGAATATGTAGTGTCAGACTCGTCGTAAGGCTACAATTGCACTACATCAAATTGGTGGATTTCGGGAGGAAATGCTTGAGTTACTTTAGAAAATATCCAAATCATAATACACAGCCTTTAAAAATTTAGAAGTTCCCTCAATTCCTCAGAATAAAGATTAAAGAAGAAAATTATCATGGGAATACCTCGAAGGTAACTTACTCAAATCGGACCATGGGTGCCGGAGTAATCGCTGAACATATTACTTGAAGTAAATCATCATCATTATCATCAAAACAATCATCATCATCAGGTACACTTCATCAAAATATTTGAACTCTCACCTTAGTTTATAATTATTTCGATTAAAATTTAGTTCTTTCTTCGCAAGTGTGATGAAAAATATTGTGTGTAACTCCGGGGGAAGTTCTAAGTTCTGCTAGTCAATAATATGCCAAATGAACATTCGACCTATTGTGTTTCGACCAATGGTTTCTCGGGTAATTATGACAGTTACTAAATGATTATTCTACGAATAGTAAATATGCGTATCAATGTTCTGCTTATTGACTACTCTCGCAAACGACTATTATGCGTAATGAGATTCGGCCAATCGTTACTCTGCCAAACAACCCGTCGGCGAATCGTTGTCGGCGAAACAAAAATCGGCGTAATTTTTCTCGGAATATCAATAGGGCACCAGTTTAGAGATTCCTGATTTAGATGATGAGAATAGCTGTTGTTGCAATAAAATCATGTTGTTGGGTCTTTAGATAAATCCGAAGGAGCCACTCCCGTGGGCGTGTCGGGGTCAATATCAGAAGCCGTGCCAGAAGTTAGACGCTAGCACTACTTACACTATGAGGTATAGTTAGTGTAACGTATATTACATCTTATCATTGCCATTCTTCTTTCTAACCTAACCTAACTTAAATAAAAGCGCTCTAGAAATTTTACATTACCTACTTACTACACATCAGTATGGCCAATAAATAAATCTAACCAATTCAAAAACATTGGTTCACATATGTCATTAACACCCACAATTTGACATGCCATAATACACTTCATAATCATTTCAGATTCCAGCTGTAGATGAAACAGTTTTTCTCGAAAGTATTTACAAATTTATTTAGGCTGCAATGCTTATATATTAGATAAATTACATAGGTAATATTTACATTAACATTTTGTGCAGTTACTTGAACGCGGAAAGCGATTGCCGGCGACGCGCGATCATTCCTGATTCTTGCGGTAACCCCGTGACGTCCTCCAAGAGATTCGATACGCAGACCATTTACAAGAACAGGTGTGAAACTATAAAATGTATTCCATTGATGAGGATATGCTCCCAGATACAACAGTTGCAACACTATATGGGCCAGTTGCATCAAACTGTTTGTCATCGTTAGAGAGTTCGCTAAATTGTATTGTATGGAAAGTTTCATAGTAAACCGCCGCGGCGCGCCGGGTGACGTTGATCATTCTGTCAAGTGCGGATGGTGCAACTGGCACTAATCTCAATAATCTTTAGTGTCCTCTCTAGGTTGCAATGGCTAGTCGGCTACCGCAAATAAGTAATAGGTATTTGATTAATTAGCGTACCAAGCGGTGTTGAAAGCTACAACTAAGGTTTGGTTAGAGTTAAATATAAAAAAGACGAGAAAGTTAAGAATGAGTTCCTTATGGTGCCTAGGCGTCCATCCATCCATCAATGAGAGGGTTTCCACGGAAGACGAGCCTCAAGGTACTCATAAGATACCTTGACACCAAGCTGAGTGGAAACCTTTTCAGCGACGTTTTAAACCTTTTTTGTGACATGTTTTTGTAAAATGTTGTATAAGCGTCCTGAATAAATTTTATTCTGTTCTATTCTATAAAGTTAAGATTCCTCTTGGTTGCAGCTACTTGCCGGCGGCAGCCCCGATCCCTTCGCCGGTGAAGCCGGTGCCCAATCTAGTTCCGTCCACAGCCATGATGGAGGGTGACACCGTGCAGAAGGTGCCAATATCTGCTGTCCTCAATTTAACTAGGCTGCTCGTCTTTCAGACCAGGGATGTTGCGAATATCCGCATCCGCATCTGCAACCGCGGAGCTTCCGCATTATTTTCAACATCCGCATCCGCATAAAATCGATGCGGATTTAATGCGGATGCGGATGTGGAACAGGTCGGTACAGGAACGTCTTAGCATCGGCGTAAGTGCTAGACTGCTAGGTAATTTAATCATTAACCAAAAACCTATTAAAATGAGCAGTCAAGCGTGAGTCGGACTTAATGTACGGAACCCTTAGAACGCGAGTCCGACTCGCACTTGGCCGGTTTTTTGAAATAAAAATTACTAAAATGTAATATTTGACGTTTTTTATGGTACTATCTTGACATCCGCATCCGCGGATGTGAACCTTTAAAAATCCGCATCCGCATCCGCAACATCCCTGTTTCAGACTAGAGTACTTTACAGACTGTTAGTTTGAAGGCGGCAATATCATACTCAGTCAATTCATCAATGCATTTATGGTATGTCGACGATTTCGTCAACATAGGTACCTTATCATATTGTAATTAATACCGATTCGTCATACAAGCCATCATGAAGGAAGTGATAGATTTATATGGAAAACCTAGCCTTCCTGTTGTCCATTTCATTTGTCAATTTTTGTATAAAAGTCACCACTGCTGCCTTAAAATCTACCTACTTAGACTAAAAGCGATAATAGCGAGACTTACATAGGGCTCGATAAAAACACAGCTTCACTTACAGAATTTAGCAAGAGATCTAAGGTCCACCACCTTGCATTTTGGAGACAAAGCAAACCGCTTGGAACTGGTGTTCCTGTTGTCGATCTGAGCTGATTTAGCCCGGTTGCCGAGGGGTCCCCCCTAGCAGGTGGGCAGGGGAGGGGGGGGAAAAGTGCCTCCGGCGCGCCTCACTCTAAATTTTATATCTGCATACATCTAGCAACTATATCAAGTTTGGTGTCTTTTTCGTGTAATTCGAGGATAAGGAATTCATTTATGTAACTAAATTTTCACTCACCCATACAAAAAATACGAGAAATTCAAAATTCAAAAAAAATCTTTACATTTTTTTTTTCGAAAATCCTCTACAGAATTAAAAGTATGAGGATTTGCCCTAGAAAAAAAATACCTGTGAATAGCCCAGTTATTCTACTATATATAATAGTAAACTTGTTAAACATTTTTCTTTTATAACCCTGTTAAAAAAAATGTTTTGTGTCGCGCGGCGTACCGGCATTGTAAGAGCGGTAAGCAGCTTTGAGGATTTTTAAGTATGTTTAGATGATTTCTGATAAGTTTGTTATGCTTCTGGTTGTAGATAACATTAATAAATTACTTCTGGACTTGATATATACAATTTAATTTTTTTTTTTAAGAAGCAGAAATGTCTGCGACCGATGCTATTATGCTCAGAATAAATTAAAAATTGGAAAAAATACTAAAAAATACGCCGTGAGTTCAAGTCTCACCAAAGACAGTAATTTTTCCATTTTTAAATTCATATAAATAAAGATGTTGGGAACACTTTCGCCAGTAGAGTTATTATAATTGTGATAAAATTAACATATTTAGTTAGGATATGTCTGACAAAAAATGCACATAGGTCCGTGCAAATGTGCAGTCAAGCGGGAGTCGGACTTAATAGACGGAACCCTTGGAACGCGAGTCCAACTCGCACTTGGCCGGTTTTTTAATGCAGTTGCTCCTCCCTGTGCATTTTGTTTTGCAGCGGCAACGAATAAGCTCTAAACAAGCAGCAGCCGCCGCGCGCAGGTAGGCTTGTCCATATGGGCTCTCAAATACTCTCAATAACCATTTTGTTTGGACGAGCCCCAGTCAGCAGGGCATGGTAGCTGTTGCTGAGGGGCTATCATCTGTCCCCAAAAATAGCCTCTTTGGTAAACTGCACGGAGAATATGTTTACGTAGCGCATCTTCCGTTGGAGACAGATTCTCTTACTGGAGATTTCTTTTTGTAAAAAGTACTTAACGGCACTCATTTACACTTATACCTGATCTGAAATCAGTAACAAAATGCATAGTGTTAAAATAATGTCTAGGGACCAATTCACACCTCGTAATTCAAATCTGTTCAGACTAATATTGTAAGACTCTTACTTGTCATACAAGACAATAACAATTGTTTCCATTATTGGCAACGCCTGCTCAATATTGCCTTGTTTGCTGTATTTAAATACCTCAGTTACAGCAGGATATGCGCTCCAAGCTTGAAATACGCTTTTTTCCCCTTTCCACGCAAAAAAAACAGTGTCACAACCTGAAAAGGCGAGGAAGAATGGCATGACTTCTGTCCTTTTTGGTCCTTTAAAATAAATTATATATCTATGAACTACATAAGTTACCCAAAGAAGCTGCAATAGCATGGCACGGGAGGAACTGGTGATTCTTTCCTGTACCAATATGTACCCATAACTCCTGGAGCTCCGGCAAGTGTGATGTACATGCAATGCAACTGCGAGAACAACGACATCAGTATCCACTGTGCGTAACATATTTTTTGTGTGACCTTGGGCTACAGCATCAGCGACATGGACCATCATGCGCATGTCTGCTTCCTCGTGGCTACTTGGATCTCGTTTTTGTTTATCTCTGCTACTGTTGATTACATGTTTATCACAATTGCCGGAGCTCCAGGAGTTATGGGTACATATTGGCACAGGAAAGAATCGCCAGTTTCTCTTGTGCCATGCTATTGCAGCTTCTTTAGGTAGGTAACTTTTGTAGTTCCTCCATTAATTGTAAATAAAATAAATATGTCACCGCAGTACGAAACAGGTCATGTGGGCAATTGGTCACGTGCTGCAAACTTTCTTTAAATATAATATGATTTTATTTGTAACGCATAGATAGGTATCTATAATATATTATAATAATATAATACCCTTAAACGAGCAATTTGTGTTTATTTATTTATGTATATGTATATTTATTTATATATATATTTCGGGGATCTCGGAAACGGCTCTAACGATTTCGATGAAATTGGCTATATGGGGGTTTTCGGGGGCGATAAATCGATATAGCTAGGTCTTATCTCTGTGAAAACGCGCATTTTTGAGTTTTTATGTTTTCCGAGCAAAGCTCGGTCTCCTAGATATTATAATTAATTTTACAGGACCAGAAAGGACAGAAGTTTTGCCATTCTTCCACGCCTTTTCAGGTTGCGACACTGTTTCTTTTTTGTGTGGAAAGGGAAAAAAATCGTATTTCAAGCTTGGAGCGCATATCCTGCTGTAACGGAGGGATTTAAATAAGGCAAACAAGGAAATATTGAGCAGGCGTTGCCAATATTGTCTCTGTTTAGCCCAATGGTTGACTGGCAGAGAATGCCTCAAGACGTTAAGTCCGCCATTTGTACTTTTTTTGTGTAAATTTGTGCAATAAAGTTTAAAAAAATCTCCTAGGTAACTAAAAATATGTTAAAATTTTATCACATTTATAATAACTCTACGCTCGAAAGTTTTCCCAATATTTTTATTTATATATTTAATTTATCACGTCCAAAAGTAATTTATTAATTTAATCTACAACCAGAACAATAACAACTTATCAGAAATCTGCTTAAAAATCCTAAAGCTGCATACCGCTCTTACAATGCAGGTACGCCGCGCGACACAAAACATTTATTTTAACGAGAGTTATAAAAGAAAAATGTCTGACAAGTTTATTATTCTATATAGAAGGATAACTGGGCTATTCACAGGTATTTTTTTCTAGAGCAAATCCTCATACTTTTAATTCTGTAGAGGATTTTCGAAAAAAAAAGTGTAAAGATTTTTTTTGAATTTTGAATTTCTCGTATTTTTTGTATGGGTGAGTGAAAATTTAGTCACAGAAATGAATTCCTTATCCTCGAATTACACGAAAAAGACACCAAACTTGATATAGTTGCTAGATGTATGCAGATATACAATTTAGAGTGAGGCGCGCCGGAGGCACTTTTCCCCCCCCTCCCCTGCCCACCTGCTATGGGGGACCTCTCGGCAACCGGGCAAAATCAGCTCAGATCACCCCCAGGAACACCTGTTCCAAGCGGTTTGCTTTGTCTCCAAAATGCAAGGTCCCCTTAGAAAACGGGATCTAAGATCTGGTACTAATTCGTTAACCTTTTCAACGCTTTTCGTCCCATGCTAAAATGTGGCTTATACGCCAAATGGTTGCAATATGAAGAGCGAAAATAAACCTTATCTGTCAGCAGGAAAATTGCTTTGACAGCGTCCGTCATAGCCTTTTTAGTGGCTGTTGGCGTCATGGGCACGACAGCACTCGACCACTTTAGTGGCTCTTGGCGTTGAAAAGGTTAACAAAGGTGCGTTTGTACTCAGCTGTCCTTCCTGCCGAACCCGGTGTGCGTGACGCAGCCGATCCGGCCGTGCCACCACGACATGTGGGGACAGGGCCCCATGCAGGCCATCACCACGCAGCGCCACGACTACGTGCCCAAACCCTCGGCCATCAGGGAATCGTGCAAGCCGCCGCCCAAGTTCCATTGCGTCGAGTCGCCGTTTGAAAGTAAGTGTACGGCCAGCAGGCCTAGCCAAGCTGACAATCGCTATCGCTTCGATAACGAAACGCTTTGTATCTCTATCACTCTTCCATATTAGTGCGACAGTGACAGTTGCGTTTCGATCGTTTTAGACTAAGTTTACTTATTATCTACACTAGTTAGGAAAATTGGTAGTCCCGTGAATGCCCTGAGGTAGGTAGGTACACCAAAGTTTACTTGCAACAAAAAAAACTGGCCAAGTGCGAGTCGGACTCGCGCACGGAGGGTTCCGCACCATCAACAAAAAATAGAGCAAAACAAGCAAAAAAACGGTCACCCGTCCAAGTACTGACCCCGCCCGACGTTGCTTAACTTCGGTCAAAAATCACGTTTGTTGTATGGGAGCCCCACTTAAATCTTTATTTTATTCTGTTTTTAGTATTTGTTGTTATAGCGGCAACAGAAATACATCATCTGTGAAAATTTCAACTGTCTAGCTATCACGGTTCGTGAGATACAGCCTGGTGACAGACAGACGGACGGACGGACGGACGGACGGACGGACGGACGGACAGCGGAGTCTTAGTAATAGGGTCCCGTTTTTACCCTTTGGGTACGGAACCCTAAAAAGGCGCCAAAGTTCACATGAGCTCACGAGAAATGTAAACTCTAGAATCCATGAAATTACCCTTAGGGCCATTTGCACCATCCCAATAAACCGGGATTAAACGGTTAAACCGTTACCCCAGTGTCAAATTGTACTGGTAACCATGGCAACTCAAGGTTTGACCTTACCTTATTGTAATTACGTTCTTCTGTGTGTGTTCTCTTTCGCAGACCGTACCGTGAATCGTATGTCGTACATCAACCCGGGCCCCGCGCCGCCCGCGGCCTCCTTCGCACCTGTCAAGTGCTACGAGAAACCTGCAGGTAACTAGCGTCAGACCAAGCTAACGTTGCAGCGATTTTCATAGCACAGCCTGTGCAAATGCTATTTTAAACGAATTACTGAATAAACGTCAAACTTCTATTAAATTATGACGTTTCAATTAACACTTGCAGTCTGTGCTACCAAAATCGCAGTTGCAGAGTTATCTTGGTCTGACTCTACCTATTTCTGTTGCTCTTGTGAAAAGGGGTATACAAGTGTCGCTAAGTTCCATAAAAAAACACTTCTTACTTCTTAACCAGAGCTGTTTGGAACTTACATCCCTTTTCATTAAAGCCACAGATTTGTATTCGACATTTAGCCTAGACTGTGCACTTTTCGACGCCGTGTCAAACACAAAAGCTGTCACTTCGGACGCCACGTCACCGCAGTGTCAAAACTGAAATTCAACTTTATTATGCATATGCACGTCTGTTGTTCTGTGACGGATTAATCCGTCTTTAGCGTTGGACCTGCGGTTCGGATATATCCGTCGTTGGCGTCGAAAAACTGCTACGAGCAATCGTGAGCCGAGTGCGCTAGAACAGAGTGAAATAGCACTGCTTAATATACGTTTCAGCCAAGATGGAGGGTTCAACGACCCACAAGCTGTCGTACCAGCCGGTGTGCGCGCCGGCGCCGCAGCGGCCGCCCTGGGCCTGCAAGGGCCAGTACCAGAAGCCGTGCCAGAAGGTATGTAATAGTGCCATCCACCTTGGTTTCCTATGTAGGTAATTAGGTACCTGTTATGTAAATAAATAGTACTACCTATGCCCATTCTTGAGTGTTAAAACAGCAAACGGAAATGCGACACGAACCATCACTTCGACTCAACATCGACAGACAAGGTATGAAGCGTTGTCGTCGTCTTGTATTGTACCTACTTAGTGTACCTAAAGCCTGAGTGGACGCTCGAAGCGGAGCGTTCGGCGGGGCGTGCAGCGTGGCGTCGGGCTCACAAGTGATGTGAGCAGCGTGTACTAAGGCCGCTCCTATACGCTTGCATTTGTTTAACATGCACGCCGCACGCCCCGCCCCGCTGCACGCCCAACTCGAGCGTCCACTCAGGCCTTACACTTAGCCTCGTAAGAGTCGTAAGTCCCCGTGTACTTGTACAAGTACAAATTAAACTCGAGTTTTGAACTCAAGAAAGTTCGAAATTAAAAAGCGCCATAATTGCCTTGGGTCTTATATAATACGAGGCTAGATGTCGCGCTTTACGTTTACAAAAATCGTGGGTTCAAACTTCGCTTCGGTTGTGCTGTATATAAAACAGAAAGAATCATTCTCGAAATAATGGGTATCAGCGTAATTCGTCCCATTCGTTTTTCGTTCATTTCTTATGTCCGTCTCATTCTGTGTTCGTCACTCATTCTTTATTCGTCTCGATCGCTATATGTCCCTATCGTCTTAAGTACAATTATGTAACCTGTCTCTTTCTTAACAAGTCTTTTTCGTTTTTCGTCACGGTCTTCCTAGGACTATGTCTTTGTTTGTGTCTCTCTTTTTTGGTATCATTCGCACTTTATCTTTAGTCACTTTCGTTATTCGTCTCACTCTTTTTTTGTCTTTAATGGTAACTCGTTCCGTTCTTTTTTGGGCACGTTCGCTAATCGTCCCGTACTAGTAGGTCTTAGTTGCTATTCATATGTCCTCCGGATCGGAATTCATAAACAAATTGAAGTTTATATGTCCCGTACATATACAGAACGGAAAAAAATGAGGGCCCTGAAGGGTCTGGGACTTAAGATACTTAAGATAGTTAATTTTTCTCAAGATAAACATTATTTCATATGAAAAAATAAGAATAACTGCATTCATAGATTTTGATATGCCGTCAATAATCGGCATGGTATTCGTTTACAATAAAATCATGGCCAACATCAAGATGTTGGCCATGATTTTTGAAACGCAAATTTTCTAATTCCGCAGCCACAAAAACTAAGAAAACGAGACGCAAAACGAATGTAACGAACTTAGAATTAGACTGAAAATGAATGAGACTAATCACGAATGTGACTAATAACGAATGCATGAAAAAAAATGAGACGAATAAGTGAATGAGACAAAAATCGAAAGGGAATAAGAAAGAATGAGTCCTAGGAAGACCGTGACGAAAAACGAAAAAGACTTGTTAAGAAAGAGACAGGTTACATAATTGTACTTAAGACGATAGGGACATATAGCGATCGAGACGAATAAAGAATGAGTGACGAACACAGAATGAGACGGACATAAGAAATGAACGAAAAACGAATGGGACGAATTACGCTGATACCAAATAATGCAAAAAGATGACTAAAAATTCGGCCAGGACCCTTATCAACTTATCATAGATAGACAAGAGGTTGAGAACTGCCACAATTAATTACGTCCCGTGTTTTCCCACAGATCGACGCGACGACGGTCTACAGGTCGTCGTTCTTGCCGCCCGGAGAGGACTGCTCTCAGTACATCGACCCCTGCAGCTACGGTGATTGCAAACGTAAGACACCTCCTCCCCTATCCTCTGTTCCCAGAAAGGACATAATTGTGCATAGTTACATATTGAAATATTTCTTCCAGCGTGCGACTGCACGTGCCCAGCGGAGTGCATCGCCACGGACCCCTGCGCGTGCGCGTTCCCAAGAGCGGCGTGCTGCAGCTAGCCGCCGCCATATTGCCTCCAAATTGAGCGTGTTCAAAATGGCGCCCGTCTCAAAATGGCGCCAACTCACTGATGTGCCGTCGGAAAGTTTCCAGAATAACGAAATTTCCGCATGGTGTAATTTCGGAAACTACCTACACATATTTTTGTATATGGAGAAAGGATATTTAGGAAACTTTCTGAAACTTGTACATCTGTACGCCAAATCAGGCTGTGATTTGTGTTTTTACGTTTTTTTTAAGAGTAGGTATTCGCAGACATTAGGTAAACACTGTCTAGGTTATTTGTTAAAATCTAACGGGTAATTAGGGTTAGTATAAGCCTCTATTCTAGTTTTGGTTGTAAATTATTTTATTTAAATTAAAGAACGTTTTCGGTATTTTGAATTTTATTAATATAAGAACACTTTATAAAATGCATTAACCCTTTGAACGCCACACGTCACTCACACGCTAAAAACGTAGGGCAAGCGAGCCAATATAAACCTTATTTTAACACATGAAGATGACATTTACAACGTACGTACATAAGTGTTCACGACATGGTGGGCTTGACTTATTCTTGGCGTCGAAAGGGTTAAGGCTCAAAATGCGAAAAAATAGTTTCTTACTCATTATGCTCACTGATATAAATTGCTTATATTACAAATCGTTTAGATCATTGCATATTGCTACTCTACAATACAAAAAAGTGGCTCAAAACAAGTAATAAGCCACTTGTTCACTCAACATTGGATCATTGTATTCGCTATGTGCACGACTGGTGCTGCCCTCATTTTGTCGTACATTCGTAATTTATTGAGCATTCTTTTAGTTTAGAGTCTGTGTATGGGGCCCAATACATTCCATGACTCTTCACTTTCCGAACAGACTCTACAATTAACCAATCATTTTTATTTTAAAAGAAAGCGAAGTTCGGTTTTATTTCCCTCTACTCTAGGGCAATATATATTATTTCACTTTTTTCTATTTAACATTTTAAACTGTTTATCAACTAAAAATGTGACGCACACGCCAATGTGATTAGTACAAGAACCTTGAAGGAAATCTAAAAGTGTAAATGTTATTTTGTCAGTCCACGCGCGTTTGGCGCTATGAGAACCTTCGATCAACACGGAAGGGATGCGGCATTCGCACTATTTCCCCTCTGCCTAGGTACAAGATCAACTGATCTAGCGCGGGTATAATAAAACTAGTTGCGCTCGGATTTTTAACTAGACCGAGTCCAGACGCGCGAGTGAATACAGCAGCAGAAAAAATGCCTAATTGCTCGGTTTTATGTTGTAAAAAGAGGTCGTGGACATCAAATTTACAAAAAGAAGGTACCATTTCACATGTAATATTTTTTTTACATGTCATACGTTTAATTACATTTAAACACAATTATTATATTTTAGTCTCGTGTAATTGCTGGATTTATCGATTTTGCTCGTCCAGTACAAATTGTGGATCGGTCGAGCGACAAATCCGACTTCTCATCTCTCAGAATACAATAAAATTCTTCGACGTAAATGTGTTAGTGTGCGTGTTGTCACACTTGTGACTCGTCCGTACACAAAAAGAGATCGAGGTTTGCAAGATTTGTCTTTGACGTGTGTCATTTTCTATGTATTTGTGTCGTCATTACAGATTGGATTTTGTATGTAAGTGTGTGATAAGTGCGACTGTGTGCACGTTCCCCCCCGCGAAAAATGGCAGAATGATTTGAATGTCAAGATATCGCTTGGGCCTATCCCTTCCGACGTGTCAGAAGCCCGTGTTGATCGAAGATGAGAACAACTCACGGTTTGATTTGAACGTATGAAGTGTCAAAAGAAAATCGTGTTTAGACAAAGATTTATTAAGAAAATCTTTACATGAGCGCCTCAATTAGTACATTTCATACGTAGGGCGTCATTCAAGCAATCACTTTTATACTACACGCTATATAAAAATATATCGTTACAGCTTTTGGTTTAAGAAAACGGCGTCGGCCATCTTGTGCATCCCGTGCTTACAAAATGGCGGCGCGACACGCTTCAACGCGATTCACCTGGGTGGATAGAAGTCGCCAATGATGTAAACAGATCTGTACTAAGTTATGAATTATACGATTTCAAATCTTTTGAATGTGAATACGAACGTTAACAAATAATTATTTGATTTATGCATTAGTTAGGAGTAAATCTGTTAACATTTCTGGCGACCGCTATTTTAAAATTGATTAAATTTATGAACTTTTAAATTACGAATAAATCTTAATAAAATTAAATATTAATAAAATAACATAGATAGATTACAAATATGTGGCGGGCCGGTGATACATTTGCATTCTAAACTATTATTTAACTAAAACCATAATTCTAAATAGGATTGTTATATTTCATAGAATTATGAATTACTTAAAACAATCATTCAGTCAAAATAAAGAGAAAAAGACCTCGAAGTACACAGCCACAAGGAGTAAGTGTACGTAGTATTTAGTACTATATGTATATAGTTATCACATAACCATTTTGTCCTAAAAGCCTTTTTCCTAACTTTTATGAAGTTGTTAAGAAAACGTATAACCTTGCGGTGCAGCATGGTTCCAATTTTATCTTTGATCATTCGACATATGATTCGACATTTGGTATTTTAGGTTATATATTGTATGGAGATGACACCTGTCAGCGTACCCTTCTAGTTTAAAAAATACTATAAATGTCAATGTCCCAGACCGCATACGAGGAGTTAACCCTTTTCCAGGCATAGTACGATTTATCGACCACACACGCGATGCGCCAATACAATTTCCACCTTAACAATCCGATTTAAGGTTCTAATTAGATTGGACTTTTGGAAAATGTGACTTCTACAAATCAAAACTGTCCAGTTGGAATATATTTGCATTTTTTGAGAAAACCTTGTAGATTGGTACGGCCTGGAAAGAGGGCGAGGAGCATAGTGTGGCTGTATTATAACGGTGTTACTCATAATTTATTAGTCATAAACGTCTACTAAATTAATCAGCTGATGATCATCGTTTGTCCCTCTCTGTGACATAACGACAGATAGGGATACACGACGATCACCAACTAATTAGGTTAGCAGCCACAGTTTTGAATGATTCACGGTTAGTTCCACTAGACTTATATAGACCGGGATGTGAACCAGTGACATCCGAATCAAACTCGCGTAGTGACATTGTGAGTGTAGTGTGCTTGCATAGACCAACAAGTGTGAACGCGAACGAACCAACGAGTGTGGACGCGTCTGGTGGTAGCGCTGCGTTCGCTTTCAACGTTAAATGAGGGTAGACCGAGCGCGGTCTACACAACTTTGACACCCACCCGCAGTTACCCGTGAACAAGATGCATGTAACTGCGTCGAAATATCGGGAGCTCGAAAACAATACTAAAGGTAATCACGGTCACAGACTAAATAATAGTACTAGGTACATATGGTTCACTCTCTAACAAAATGTGTCTATTACGACATATATGACCGCTAGGTGGCGCAAGCGCGAGCAGGCGTCCGTTCCGTAGCGGTGCGCGGCAACTACTATGGCTAGACACCAAAATTGGTGTTGGCCGCATGTACTTATAGCGACGCGACGAAATCGCGGAGTGAGCCACGCCTGTCACGGTTCACATCCCGGTATATACAGTGTGTAAATCCAATACGGGCGAATATTTAAACGGTGGTTAGCATAGGACGTAATAAAAAGTATATTGAGATAGATTTTACTTAGAAATGCATTGAAAATTTTAACCATACAAAATAATTCGGCCCGCAATGTAATACACCACACACGTTACGGGATACGAGCTTTTTAAAGTAACTGTCAACGGTTGTTGGCAGTTACTATGAAAAGCTCGTATCTCGTAATGTCATTATCATCTTCTGTTTCTTAATGTTTACAGTACATTGCTGCTCGGTACATGTGGAAAAAATTAATCACGGGGTCATAATTAAGTGTGACTTAAAAAAACATCTTAATTAATGATAAGACGGGTAAATTCTATATCTGGTTTAATTTATTGCCCGTATTTGACTTACACACTGTATAAGTGTAAGTTAGCAGCCGTTGATGAAGTGTTTACTTGAGCCGCTGCAGCAGCGTGCTGTTGGCGAGGTTGGCCTGCTGCACGGTGGCGGCGTCGGCCAGCTCGGCGGGCGGGTAGGAGGTGAGCAGCAGGAACGGCCGCGCCCGGTAGGCGGGCTCGGCGCGCGACACGAACTGCCGCAGCTCCGCCACCGTGTGCGACAGGTTGAACCGGCCCGCCACGCGGGTGCCGTCCGCTAGCCGGAACTGGAAATAATCTTCATGTCAGATACAGGTTTTTCTCGCTAACTGTACTTTTCTTTCAACACACATCGAGATAATTCTAACAAACCCAAACATAATGGTATCATCTTGGGTGGTCCCATTAGTTTTTCGTCAAGTTCTTAAATTAGTCCTATTCTGCTTTCGTCACTCATTCTACATTGAAAGCCACCGACGATTGTGACGAATGTAGAATGAGTGACGAAAGCAGAATAGGACTAATTTAAGAACTTGACGAAAAACGAATGGGACGACCCAAGATGATACCAACATAATTAGGTTGCCTTGTTTTATCACAGAGTTCCTACGGCTACCTCTTGTGTCCATCGTCGGCATCATCAGATCAGCTCGACGGTACCATAATATTGTTTCATTGTTACCCAACTTACATAATTTCTAACCTCAAGATATAATAATCCCAACACGACGTCCATTCGTAAAATATTTGGAAATGAGTTGGAGCTTTTCAATTTACGCATACAATGCCATATGATATGATATTCAACCCTATTGACGGCTATTAAAGTTCAAATTTAAACAAATATTTTTTATTACATGCAGTAAAGGCATCATAAATACTATGATGCCTTAACTTATTACTCGATTAACCACCTTGAAACAATTAAGCACCACTTCTGACAGGTTTCGAGAAAAAAGTATGTTCAATGGTTTACTCCGGGTCGCCGAGTAGATTTTTGTCGTGTTACCATAGAGATGTAACCCCTATATCCTGGGACTGTATAGTCATGTATACCTGTATGGAGGTGGCGGGCTGCGTGTCGTCGAGCTGCACGGCGGCCTGCGCGGCGCGCGTGTTGGCGTCGCGGTCCGGCGTGCCCGCCGCCGCCGGCGCGCCCACCACTGGTGGCGTCGGACTGAAGCACAAACGTTTTTATATACTTCGGGTTAAAGAATTTTTTTATTTTCTCAAAAAGAAATTTACATTTCACTTATATGAGAAACATTTTTTCATAACATTTGATGAATAGGTACATAAAATTTTATATTATTTATAAATTGCGTAGATAAAGATTTTAAATTTTACAATATTTAATGTTTGCTTCGACAAACATGCATTATTATAATACGATAATTGAAAAACAATAATTATTATTTACTTGATTTTACTTGATGGTAAACCTAACCTTTTTTAGGGTTCCGTACCCAAAGGGTAAAAACGGGACCCTATTACTAAGACTCCGCTGTCCGTCCGTCCGTCCGTCCGTCTGTCACCAGGCTGTATCTCACGAACCGTGCTAGCTAGACAGTTGAAATTTTCACAGATGATGTATTTCTGTTGCCGCTATAACAACAAATACTAAAAACAGAATAAAATAAAGATTTAAGTGCGGCTCCCATACAACAAACGTGATTTTTGACCGAAGTTAAGCAACGTCGGGCGGGGTCAGGACTTGGATGGGTGACCGTTTTTTTTGCTTGTTTTGCTCTATTTTTTGTTGATGGTGCGGAATCCTCCGTGCGCGAGTCCGACTCACACTTGGCCGGTTTTTATTTAAGCATCTTTTTCTTCTTCTTTTCCTTGTCCTTTTCCCATTATTTGGGGTCGGCTCTCCTAATTATGTTTCGCCAGGCTTCACGGTCCTGGGCCGTCTCAGCCCTAGTAGCACGGTCGCATTTTTATCGTTTATCTCCATGTCTGTCACGTTCTAACAAGTATGTAAGTGCGAAAGTGACGGGCATAGTGATAGTCGATAAAAATGGAACCGTGCTGAGCCCGCAGATGTGATTTGGGCTTCTTCCATCCCTCTTGACTGTTGCCAGCCATGTCAGTCGGGGTCTTCCTCGTCGTGATTGTGTGGGGAACATATCTAGCACCTTACGTGTCATATGTTCGGGTTCTCGGCGCATGACGTGTCCGAACCACCGGAATCGCCCTTCGGTTAATTTTTTAAGCATCATATTGCTTTACAAGAATTATGTAAAATTGGATTTTTGAAGTATATGTGACGTTCCACGGCAAAAGGTACCTTATGGCAGTTGGCGCTTACGTCGCATAGCGCCGCAATAATAATAGCGCGCGGCGGCGGGGCGGCGTTAATAATAGTGTAAGCGCCAACGGCCATAAGGTACCTTTATCCGTGGGACGTCACATATAACGGGTTAAATAGCACTAATTGACTAGCACGTTATCTTTTCGCGGATTAGCAAAGTAGTTTAGGCTTTAATTTATAAATATCATTCCCGCACCCAAAACCCAGGGGTATATTTATTACACAACAACATAAAATCGATTTTAACCCTTAAATGCATAGTATTGCCAAATATCTACAAAGCATAAGACAGCTCACAGATTAAGGGTTAAACAAATTCTATTTGTTCCTGTGTATTATTTCAATAGTAAAACTAATCAATTTTCCGAATTATTACATAAA
The DNA here is from genome assembly GCF_948474715.1 of Cydia amplana. NCBI lineage: Eukaryota > Metazoa > Arthropoda > Insecta > Lepidoptera > Tortricidae > Cydia > Cydia amplana. The sequence goes on from NC_086070.1 coordinate 22,821,906, forward strand.
TTTACGCAGTATTTTAATTTATAAAAATTACATTTGTTTATACACGAAATATCAGAAAACTTGGAAAAACCTGGAAGTTGATGATTTTTAAGCATATTATTTTGGGCAGATTTTTCGGGGTTTGTAATTATTTTATATTTACAAACTTTATCATAAGAACATCATAAATAGTGTACCTTTCTGATGGCAGTTAAGATTTTTCCTATACCCTTTACTAATATAGCTATATATTTCCAAAAATATGATTTAGCCTATGCAACTTTTAACACTGATTTCGCAGTGAAAATAGATAATATGTGATACATATATTAATTTCGGGCAAAAAGAAAAAATCATGCCTTTAAGGGTTAAGATTAAACATGAGGTTTAACTTGGAAGAGTTAAGTGATTGAGGATGTATGTATGTATAAGCAAATCTCTGTTCTAGCATAGAGAAAGAAATACATAGAGTGCTCACTCCATACATCAGTTAGTACCAAAAAGACTATTAGCATCTAGCATCGAGTAGCGGAACTATCAGTACTGCTACTTGACAATAGATGTCGCCACCGACCGGAAAGTCTTACGCTGTTGAGATAAGACTTTCCGGTCGGTGCTACATCTATTGTCAAGTAGCAGTACTGATAGTTCCGCTACTCGATGCTAGATGTAGACACTGAAATTAATAGTCTGAACTGATGTATGGAGCAGGGATCGGAACCGGTTTTTTGCAAAAACATAGAAATAACCATATTTTTCGAATTATTTTATACTCGAAATGTAGCACTCAGTTGTGTTTTTAGGTTACGACTTCGTATTATTAGATTGCCCAATTAGAAATGAAGTAATTAGCAAAGAACGAAAAAATACCGTTTCCGTTCCCATACAAAAAATACCGGTATCCGATCCCTGGTATGGAGTGAGCACTCTATGTATTTTTTTCTCTATGGTTCAAGTCACATTGTTAACATACCTGCCGAGCATCTGGCCCTTGCCGGCGAAGGCGTGCGACTTGGCCGCGGGCGCGGGCTCGTGCCGCCGGTCCTCCAGCGACACGCGCACCGCGCCAGCGCCACCCAGGCTCGCCGGAATTTCCCTGCAACCACGTCCATCCATCATTCAAATTATTTCCAGTAACCTTGGTGATGATAATTTCCTAAACAATTTTTTAAAGATTATATCGGCGAGCTTTCGGTTTGAATCTAGGAAATAAAATTCTGCCAAACTCTAATGTGTCATGGGAATGAGGGCTAGCCAGTGAACGAATATTTACCATGGAAGTATTCTGTCCGCTCAATTATGACCCAACGTAAAGTATTCGATTGTAGGCGGTACTTACGAACTGTTCGATTGGCAACTTCAGTTCGACCGAGATGACAGTCAGTGACGGATGGCTAAATTGGTTTATAAAAACAACGTCTTTTTGTAATTAAGAATGTCTTCATGGGTCGTGAAGTGGTGCAGAAGTTATTTTAGTTCATACCAAGGACAGTGGAATCACTTTTCACGTGTAGTAAACAGATAACTTCAGTAAAATTTGGAATAAACATGACGACATTTTTTCAATACTACCGTGCTAAGCTAAAACGTAACAACTGCATACGACTTTCTTAACAACATACGACATTTTAAATTGCGAGGATAATAGGGATGGTATTATGCCAAATGAAGTAGACTATTTTATTAACTTGTGTTTGATTTAGGTATTTTCTATATACCTAAATATAAATGTAGTAATAAATTCCTTCTTACAGATTTGTATTTTCCTTTTTTATTTCATGGGATGGAGCTATAAAAAAACTACCTAGTTATTTCAAATTAATAATCAAATTTGGTATTGTCATTTTACATTACTTTCTATTCAGATTCCCACAAGATGCTATTCGCAGAGAACTATGGAAAAAAGCTGTCCAATTAGAGAGACATGAAATTGAGTGGATGCCTGGCAAGATATCTAGAATATGTTCTATTCATGAGATAACCCGTGAGATAATTATACCCGGTCTCCTATATGTAGATACATTTTTTCTATCACGTTTTCACTGAATTAATTTAACAAATACACACGTTATGTTGATCATTTCAATCCACCCTCTACTGTCACATATATGCTCTCTCAAGCCATTTCAGTCAGTAGAAAAGAGCAGAAAATTTAGAAAATGTAAGCGCGCGAACGGTTATGGTCCCATATAAAATTTTAATTTCGCGCCTTTTTCTACTGACAAACTTGCTTAACCGGCTATATACATATAAAATATTTCCATTGGAACTGAAAGTGGGGATTTATTGTGACTCCGCCTGTTCAAATATTTTTGACCCGATTCGTGTACCCATATAAATTTTGCAGGCTGTATAGCCGGTCCGATTTCTAAGATCAAGTTCGCCATACATTTATAAACTATTATTTATTATGGCGTGCTTGATCTTAGAAAAACGGACAGACCGTGACTTCGCACTGCCATATTATACCTAGCTATAAAAAAATACTTATTATACCTAGCGGAATACATTTATACAACAATGAATATTTACTTATGTTGAGTTAGTCTGTCATTTCATAACAACATTTTAACTAGTTATCTTTTAATCTGCATTAAATTATTATACGTGAATTATTTGACTGGTTCTTCAATGTATGGCATAAACCTATCCCTGTCCAAGTCATATTCTAATCAAATATGAACCGCGAACTCTCAGCGGCCAGTACGTACAGCAAGAAGGTTATTAGCGGATTAATGTCGCTGATTGGTAGTTATTGACATTATATGCATTTCATCTACACTTAGCTGTGTACGTTAGTGTAATAGAGACAGGCTCTGTAAACGTATCGTCTTATTTAAATGTAGGCGTAATTGTGTATGTGTGCTAATTTGGCCCGAGAATTTGAACGGTAATGTTCCCAAAGGCGGTTTCCTTGTATATCCGTTCACTGGGGCTAGCGGTTTTTTGCTCACCATTTGGCGCCACTGTTGATGGTAGAACAGAAAAACAGATCTCAAAATTCTTCTATGCTTATTTTTATAAAATCAGTAATATACACAAAGGTTTTTATTCAACCTGTTTAATTTTGCATAATATCTAAGTTGGCACTTTTTTTTAAAACATTCACATTTAATGAGCTATATCTATTGTTTACCATGATTATAATCAAAGATGGACAAAGATTTACCACAACTATGAATAAGTGAAAAAAGCTTTAAAAAAGCTTGAAACCCCCAAAACTTCTATGCATTTGACATTTTGAAAGACCTCCATCTCCACTAGCGCCCCTAGCGGCGAAGTTACACGCGGTAGCCCTCATTGGCGGATGATTTCTCAATCCTCCGTGCTCCGGGTCGGTGTAGGAGCGCACGGGGCCCTCGTCCACGGTGAAGCCCTCTCTGTACAGGCGCGGATGTCTACTGCTGTCTGTGTGTCACTGTACAACCCTCACCCTCGGCGTATGCTGTCTAAGAACTCCGCGTGCTCCGGGTCGGTGTAGGAGCGCACGGGGCCCTCGTCCACGGTGAAGCCCTCTCTGTACAGGCGCGGATGTCTACTGCTGTCTGTGTGTCACTGTACAACCCTCACCCTCGGCGTATGCTGTCTAAGAACTCCGCGTGCTCCGGGTCGGTGTAGGAGCGCACGGGGCCCTCGTCCACGGTGAAGCCCTCTCTGTACAGGCGCGGATGTCTACTGCTGTCTGTGTGTCACTGTACAACCCTCACCCTCGGCGTATGCTGTCTAAGAACTCCGCGTGCTCCGGGTCGGTGTAGGAGCGCACGGGGCCCTCGTCCACGGTGAAGCCCTCTCTGTACAGGCGCGGATGTCTACTGCTGTCTGTGTGTCACTGTACAACCCTCACCCTCGGCGTATGCTGTCTAAGAACTCCGCGTGCTCCGGGTCGGTGTAGGAGCGCACGGGGCCCTCGTCCACGGTGAAGCCCTCTCTGTACAGGCGCGGATGTCTACTGCTGTCTGTGTGTCACTGTACAACCCTCACCCTCGGCGTATGCTGTCTAAGAACTCCGCGTGCTCCGGGTCGGTGTAGGAGCGCACGGGGCCCTCGTCCACGGTGAAGCCCTCTCTGTACAGGCGCAGGCGCACGGCGCGGATGTCCTCCCCTTGCGACTGCGCGCCCGGCGCCGACACTGGCTCGTGGTCGTCTGATGTCTGTCCTAAAATTACACTCGCATATGTAAAGTGTAATTGGAATACATAATATTTATAAAGTAATTCAATAACAAAGCTTAATACAATTTAATGTGATTGGATGGCCGTGCGTGGACCTTATCTCTACGATATAAGATCTACGCATGGTTATAGTTGAGTGTGATGCTGTCTCGCAAGATAGATTTAAGATACATACATATAAGTAAATTTATGTTCCTAATGCTAACTTGTTACTATTAATAATTAGTGTACCTAATTTAGCTTAAGATTACTCTAGAGCGCACCGCCAACAAACTGTCTCACAGTTTGGCGAAACATTAGATTAAGGTACTAAAATGCTGTATTTTATGTAAAATTTTCAATAAAAAAAAAAAAAAAAAAAAAAAATATTTACAAAAGGATTTTTTTTATCGAAATATATTTTTCTAAAATCTTGTCTGCCAGATTTGAAATTATTGTTTTAAAACCATTTGTATCTTTTTTAATAGGACCTATTGGAAATTAGATAAGAAGAAAAAAAATTTAAACTGAATATGAAATGTTTGTAGACATATTACAAAAATATAATGTAACAATTGAATTCTTACCAAGTCTGTAGCCAGTACCGCTGAAAGCGCCACCGCGGCCTCGGCTGGCCGTCGTTGGCTCGTCTTCAAATACCACGGCCCCACGTCTGGTGTGGATCAAACAAACAAGTACAAGATTAGTATGAACCTGCCAACCTACATATATTATATACTTATACTTAGGTCATACTGAAAATTCCTGGACTGGCCACTTAGAAAAAATAAGTTTTCTCATATATCAGAATCCAGAAACTTTCAGTATGACCCACATATAAAAAGTTCTGTTTAGATACTGACACAATACACAGCCTAAACCTTTGAAGATGGAACCTTGACATTTGAACCATGTATCCTTCTTTTCCCCTATGTTATTTTTATTTGATTGTTTTTGAAATTTAAACCCTACGGGGCTAAAAATATGGTTACAAGTTTTTATCTAGTTAAAAAGGCCCCATGTTTAAATTCAAATACTCACTCTCTCACACTTTTGAACATCTCAGTGACTATGTCCTTCCTGTTCTTGCCTGGGCCAATGATCTGTTGGCCAGACCTTTCTGACCCGCCGGCGTAGAATGCTTGCCCTGAAACAATAAGAGATAGATTTACGTAATTTATTCTGAAATATATCCAATAAGCCATTATATAGGTCTCCAATCTACAGCCACATAGAGGGCCTCCTTCTGTCAAAAGGGTTGGACTCCCCTGCTATGCCTACACAGTAAAATCTGTATTTAGTCCCTGCCAATGCTAATAATAGTAAGGAGTAGTAATTTTGACACTGTGATCAACATATTGATTAGTCTGTTTCTAAATTTAAAACCAACAAGTATCCAGTAGGCATGTAAGAATCTTTCCCACCCACAATTTATTGCAACAAATAAGAGCAAAAAAATTATGGCAGTGTTAACCCTTTCACCGCCAAAGACTTTAGGTGTGCATTGACAGCCTAATAGGGATAGGAGTGGCATTCAAGGGGTTAAGCTAGTAATTATCAAGACTGTATGTTGTATATTGACACACCAAGTGTTTTTGCCATTCTTCAGGACATTCTCAGTTTTATTATCAGGGACCTATTACATAATAATATACAAGCTAATACTATTAGTAATTTTACATACAAAATTGCTAATTGTATTAGTTTGTATTTTATTATGCAATAGGCCCCAGAAAAGTCCTTAAGTAAGAATGTTTCTCATACAAAACTGAGAATGTTCTTGAGAAATGCATGTCACTTAACACACCTTTATCACTTTCTCCTTTCAATCTTGCAATTTCTGCCTTCAGAGCTTGATTCTCATTTGTCAATATGCTAATTTTCTCTTTCAATTGTTTTATCTCATCTTCAGGAGATAAACTCTCATTAACAACATCTGTACGGTCCGAGTAACTTTTGCTAGTTGATGGATAATCCATACTTTTACTTGTTGATGGCATGTTTTCATTATAAGTATTCTTTTTGGAACATGAAGCAATGTCACAACATACATCATAGTCTTTTTCTGTTTCCCAAACTGCTTGCACTGATGCCAAAAGATTCTGTTTAAAGAGCTGACTCATACACTGATTTTTTTAAGTGAAATCAGTACCAAATGATCTTAATGCTATTAATCACATTGGTATTCTCTACGATATACTGTTTTTAGGCGCTATTTTTCTGTGCCCTTCCAATCAGAAATAATAGACAACCCACCTTCATCTTCATCACTGGAGCTCTCCTGCTGGAGCGATCCTAACGTCGCGAAGTTTCCAGTGGGCTTCTTTTTCTCCTTCTTCTGTCGCACCGGCGACGCCGGCGGGGACTCCATGTCACTGTCCGACAGCGTCGGCAACGACGCCGGAGCAACCGTAGGTATAGGCGCCTCGTCTACACTACCTCCGTGCTCATAGAAACTAGATAACGCTACCTGAAATACCAGAATAAACACAATAATACTTAAGCAAGTGAAAACAGGTATCATATACTAAAATTTTACAATACAAACTCATCAAAATCAACAAACAAAAATTTAACCAACTCACGTCAAGCTGCCAATTCGAGGATTCCAAAAAGAAACGACTGCGAGTTTCGTCGGCACCGGTCACGTCACAAAACTGTCGTAATGTGTCCTCCTTATTAGCCGACATGCTAACGATTATTGTAGTTTATTGTCTTAATGAAATTAAACACAAAAATACCGACTCGTTGCAATGGATGACGGTTCAGAATTTTTGACATTTCATTTAGAGGAGGAAAAAAAGGCCACAGACAAGGCAAAGGAAGTTTTAAGCGTACATAGAGTCAGAGGGGCTACCGCAAAAACAAGGCAAAAACCGAAATTCGCAAATTGCGGAATGCGGAGATCTTTCTCTTTTACTCCAATGACTACATAATAAGAGTGACGGAGAAAAATGCCCGCAATTTGCGAACTTCGATTTTCGCGGAACCAAAAAACAAAAAGCCTTAATGCTAGACAGCATTCTTAAATGTAATAATTACAGCTCACTGTTTTGATAATTTCTAATATATTTAGATTTCACGCGTGTCCTTGTATTAATATTGCGATTTTTTCCTGTAAAAAGCAGTATGCTTTCAGTTATGTTAGTCTTAGGGATTAGTTGAATGAGAAAAAAACAAATGACATGTCAATGTCAACATAATGTCAGATTCAGCAGCTGCAATGCAATCTGCAATGCTCAATTTGCTCATCTTAGGCTGAGAAATAAAACTTTTACTGTCTTGTGCTCTTTCTTTAAGATTTATACAATAATTCGTAAGTGAATATTTACAATATATATTCGATTTTCGGTTATACAACTCCAATGTGCGTCTGAAACTTACTAAATCGTTGCAGATGTCGCCAAATAAATGAAGACTCCGCGACAGTCGTCAGGATCCATCATGAGGAAATATTACCAGCTTATTCTCGTCATAGTGTGCTTCGTCAGCATCGTGACGCTTCTTATTTACCGGCACGAGTACTACCGACTGCGATATGTCCTCGAAGTACTCAACTTCTTCGGGAAGCCCGGTTTGTCCGAGATCGAGTTTTGCGGTCCTGGCTTCAATGCTACGATGCTCACGGAGATAATGCGGAACTCGTCGATGGAGGTGAGGGAAACTCCACCGCTGTTCCAACAGATTGACGATAATTTCTACGCGTACTCGTCATTTTTGCGCTCGTATCAGAAGTACGAGAAGCTCACGCCTCACGCACACAACATAGACACTATCGTCATCGGGCGAGCGAATGCGCGCCCCAATTTCCGCTGTAACATCTGGCTAGAGAACAGTTCCAAACATAAAGTAGGCACATTCACTTTCAAAACAATCTCTCAGCCTATCAATGGCTTCAGATTATTCGTATTTCAGTGCTCATTAAGCCAAAACTTAGGTAAATTAAAAGGCATAAGCTTCTATGCCAATGACTATAAAATAAGTCCCATTCATGCCCCGATAAATAGACTGATTGACGTAACTACAAAACGGAAATCAAGACCCATGAGGTATACAAACAACATTAAATTTGTAAACAATGTTGTGCCGGCTATGTGCATCATCCCTAACCAAGTGCCAATAGTCTCCAGAGACTCCCTCATAGAGTCCTTAGTCTTTCACCACATGATGGGTGTCAACTCGTTCACCATTTATGACAGTCTTATCTCTGAAGACATTGTTAAAAGACTGAATTTGGTACCAAGTGATATTACACAGTGGGACATACAGTTCTTCCCCTTAAATTTCCCTTTCAACTTTGCCAAAAGTTATGACATAGTCAAGCAGGCTATAGAGCTGGATTGTCTCTTTCGTCACTTTAAGTTAGACAAGGAAGACACAAACAAAGCAAGTCATGCTATTGTTATCTCCTGGGATGAATTTCTTGTTCCCCGCATCCATAACAGTTTAAAAGCTGTCATCTCAGATTTCGACCCTACATACAAACAGAAATCAATAACAGTGGAGCCTTTATTATTCTGCTTAAATCAGAATGATGATGACAACTCAGAAATTGGTTATCCAGACATTATGAAAAAGACGCACTATTACCAGCTACCACAGGAGAAGAAGCGGCCAGTGTATATTAGAAATTTGGACTCCATGACCACTTTTGAGGACATTTTCAATGCTACCACTACCAGCGGGCAAGCTATACCTGCCAATTTGCTAGCTGTACACAAATATACGGAATGCAGGGACCCAAACAGCTACCATCCGAGAGGTGTAGGATTCAACGAGACGCAGATGGAAGTGTTCCGTAATAAGTATGAAGCAGCCATGATGAAGTTTGGACCGAGTTTGGTAAACAACAAGATTTACAGGCTCTACAGATCAGGGCAAATTTGGGAGAAAATGTCTAATGAGAATGTTAGGGATATGCTGTAAAAAAATTGTTTAACAAATGTTTTGTATTGGGAAATAATATCTAAGTAAGCTTATTTAAGATGGGATGCCTGTATGCACTTAAAAAACAAGATAAGTTAAATAGGCATTTATTGAACAGCAATATAGATGAGAATAAGATAATGAATGAGAGAATGTTGATAATGTTGTTGATTATTATGGACTGATGTTCAACTCAGTTGACACAATTTTTGAGTTACGTGTTGAATCAGCAGTGACTAAAAAACATAAACAACTCAATTACAAATGAAATTTTGGATATTAAGCGGCTCAAAAGTTTTGTCAAAAATTAGGATGATTTATGCATACATAAAGAACTCAATGGGTACCAGCACGTTTATAAAGTATATCTGCAATTCTACAGGTTTGTCAAGAAATACACATCTTTCAACTTTATTGCCCAAATATTAAGGTGGTTAATACACATTTTTAGTGTAGTGTATAGATATCTTACACCCTTAATTCATATCTATATTTTAAAATTGCTATACATTCAGAACTGTGCTGGGACCTAAAAAACAATTGCGACAATTAATTAGATCATTACATTACGCCTTAAGCTAACATCGTGAATGCATAATGCCTGGGGAAGGCAGACCACTAACCGCAATAGGTATGCCTTAAATCACAAGTGCCATGAAATAGTTAAGTACCTTCCCAGTATTTCCCTGTAGTGACGTCAAAGCAATTCCAACCTTGTGTAGTTAGCAACAGAGTTGCATTTTGTACTGATAGTTGTTATTTGATTGGACCTTTATTTGAGCTTATAGGTGGCCTATTAGTTATTCACCAATGTCTGTCGTGCCTAGGGTTTGCAATCCGTATCCAGAATGTATGAAATTATCCGGATCTGGATCCGGATCCTCGGATCTTCCCATACATTTCGGATCCGTCGTGCAAACCCTAGTCGTGCCCCAATCATAGATATATTATTGATCATTTCGTAAAATTCCATTTTATAATTGATCACTTCATGATATGGTTAAGTTAGGTTTAACTTTTTCATGAAATGATTGCCATATCATGAAATGCTCAAGTCTAACATCTGAAACTGAACACACCCTCAGCATAATTTTGAGTATAAATACTCTTCAAAAAGGTGTTAAGATATATTTGAACACTTTGATTACAGCAGTGTGCATTACCTTACCTTCTTAGAAAATAATGCTTGAAATTATATAACCATAACTTTTACAATATTAAACTGCCGATAGACAGGATAGTTAAATAGTGATCTAAGTTATCTGTTTTTAAATCCTAGGAGGATTATGAGCAAGCAGCAAGCGAATTATCCGTTAAGTTTCCACTAAAGTGTCATTCAATAGAACTTGCTAACTATCTAAACAAAAGTTACTAAGTAAATTGACATTCAGTGTCAATTTTAGTATGGCGGTTTGTTTACATAGTTAGCAAGTTCTATTGAATGACACTTTACCTCTAGGTACCTACTACATATGTCAAGCTTATGGTTTTCCGATAACGCGTGGTTAAGACGCTTGTAATAGTCTGAGAGCTTGCCCCAAAAAAAAAAATTTTTGGGTACCTAATGTTTTTCGGTGCTAGCTCTTAGTCTATAAGTATGATAACGATAAGACTGCATGTTAGTATTTGTAAGATTTTTACTATAATTATAATGTGATAACTAACAACACACTATGATAGATCAAACAGGAAATACGATTGCCTCTAAATGTAAGCTGCAAAAGTGCTTAAACTTGGACACTTCATGAATGTAGGTAGGTAGGTAATCATAAAGTGTCCATGCATTTTTGCAGCTGAGTGTACTTTCAGCTACAATATATTCCGTAAACTTTGGCTTTACAAAACCGTATTTACGTTTATCGTAAAATTTGATTTTGAAAAAAAAACGCACAGATATTTGTGACGGAAAGTTCTTATGTGTATGTCCTTATCCTAAATTAATGTAAGTTATTTCTACATGAAGTTATTGCCTATAAATGTAGAAAGTACCTACTCTTAAAATGCTAAATTGCCCTAATAGCTAACCCGCTTAGGGTTTGCTTGATTGCTTGAAATATAAAAAATATATAGTTGCACTACTTACACCTAGAAATTGGTACCTATTATATTGTTTCAAAATTATATATCTATCTTCTCGGTATGTTATTATTGAATGTAAATAAACAAAACCACTCGGTCAAAATGTTACTACCTAATAGGTACCTGTTACCTGAACCTTTTCAGGTTTTGTTTATTTCTTTTAAAAACCTACCTGAATGAACAGCTGGCCGAGATTAAGTCAAATTATGTTTTTATAGTAATTAAATATATAACTTTTTTGTTTAATAATGTCTTTTCATTAATGAAAATTAAATAATAGCCCCCATAGAACCAGCTGCCTCGCGAGGAAATTTTTTTTTTTTTTTTTAATTAGAAATAGGTAAGCATTTGACCACAATCTCACCTGATGGTAAGTGCCGATGCAGTCTAGGATGGAACATGCTTACCTAAAAGATGTCTATTCACTCTCGATTTAAAAAGATCCAAGTTATAGTGGATTGGGAATAGATTTGCAGGAAGTGAATTCCACTCCTTAGCCGTTCGCATGATAAAGCTGGATGCATAGCGTTTGGTACGAACCAGTGGCAGAGCAACAACGTAGGGGTGAAACGCAAGTCCGCGTCTAGTCCCGCGGTGGCAGAACGGGGATGGGGGGATTAGATTATGTAATCCCATCGCACACTCCCCGAAATGTATCCTGTAGAATACCGATAAACAAGCTACCTTTCTACGGTGTTCAAGGCTCTGCAGTCTAGCCTCAACCAATCCCGCATCTCCAATAAGCTTCCTAGCGCGCTTGTCTATGGAATCTAAGGCGGCTAGCTGATACTTGGCGGATCCATCCCAAAGGTGGCAGTCATATAAATGATAAAAATAATTCTCATCTGTCACGTGGGGCGGAGGACAAAGGAATAAAAAAAATATGTGTTGTCATAAAGCAGTCGTAAATTTATTCACAATATCCGGTTATCTCGGGGTAGGTACCATATGCCGTTGTAGGTAAGTGGAATAAAATATAGGATGGTATTCGATTAGTAGGAAAAATAAAAGTCGGAATGATTCTAAGTAAATGTTTATTCATTCATCTATTCTAAATACAAAGCGGACGTGGTCCGCGAATCGTCACAGAAAGTTGACAAAATATACTAGAATCACTCGCAAGTGACCAACGAAACGTATACACATACAATTAAATTTAATATCAATACTAGACGAAGTAAATGAGCATAACATTGAGCAATACATCGCTGTATTGTCGTTATTACAACGAAAACTGGAGGGATCCAAGGAGTAAAGTAATTTGTTTAAAGCTTAATTGTTAAATATTGCCACGAAATAACTTAGTTACAGCTACGGCCAAGAGCTGCTCCTGCTAAAACTATCCTTAACAAGGTGATATAGTATACTACAGCAATTTAAACAACTTTTCGTCCATTTGATAAACAAAACTACGCTGCCACCGACAAAAGTAGTATACTTACAGAAGAAACCGCCTCGCGAGGAAATTGCCTCGTGAAGTATATCGGTTCTCCATTAAAACTAGTGTTCAGACGATATAAACAAAGATCATAGCACATAAACAATTGAAACTAGTTAACAACGATTACATTACCTAGGTGTAATGTGTATTAACCATTTCTTCGCCGTAACTTTAAGGTAACTTATTAATTATCAGGTGCTTTGCGACGTCTGTTTATATGGTATGCGCATTTCAGTTTTATTCACAATTTAACCACACAATGAATCTTGTGGAAATTATACAATTTAGTTTTTGTATTACAATTACAATGATTTAAAATTTTGATAGTGTTAGATTGTTTATTACGCGTGTAACTGACTATTGTCAGTGACAATAGTCAGTGACACAACAATCTAACTTTCCTCTTAATACAAATGCACTATGAATAAGTAAATGATAGAGGAACGTAGGTATAATAAGTAGCTTGAAACGCAACATTACTCTTTAGAAGGCACGGACGATACCCGCTGAGAACTAGGTCACATAATATTATGTAACGGGTGAATATTACATATTTTTGCTGTAGATTTTAGTTGCTCCCTAAATACATTAATATTTAAACAAATAAATACATAGACTGCAAGGAGCGAAATCATAACAGGTATTTCTCCAGACTTTCTTTAAGGACCTTTAATAACAAATGGTAATTTGGTACTTGTCCATAATAAATAAAAAGTACCTATGTATAGTATGTTGAGAATTTTGCGTTTTGCAATGCATGTATTTAGAAAACTAAACTATTTTTAATACAATTCATAATAAGAATTTTTAAATTGAAGTGTAAAATAAATAATTTATCCAATATCACTTCATTGGAGAATATGAAAATATTTTTATTCTGATTACAATCAACCCTCAGAGGAGTTCAATAAGTTAAATGCAATATTATGCTTAGATCTATATTAGCAAAAATACCCAAGGAATAAAACTTTACATTCTATAAGGAACAATAACATTAAATGCATCATCTGGCCATTGCTTTATTAATCTTTAGATATCAACATTTATGTCGAACAAGAAATATTGTTGATGTTATTGCTAGGTAGAATGCATATGATATTTTGTGAAATATTTAAGGAAACAATGGCCGAAAAGAATTATCGTAAAGTGCATAAAATATTTCATTAAAGTTAACATCCTACATGATCTGGCACTTGCTTCGAACGACCAGAAAAATAGAACATTATATATTATTGTCATGATGTTCTCGGGTCGAAACACCTAGCCGCGGGGCTTGAGACCAACTTCTATAGATAACTTATATATTAGGTACAACGATAATTATAATTAGAATCATTGCCCCCGTCATACGGCATGAAGTACCGTTAGTTGATTGAAAACATTTGTAAGATTATTAAAATAAAATCATAAAACACATACAGTGCTGTTAGGTTAGCATGACTAAGTTCAAGTAACAAGTCGCGCGAAGTGACTTCTCGCGCCTTTTTCGCACAGTACGAACTAGAACTTATCAGATTAGATTGATAATGATAAGTCAATAAATTGGTACAGCAAATGATATGGACAACGATATATAATAACAATAGAGGATCCACAGACAAAAACCAAGTATATTCCAAGCCCTGCCTAGCTGCCGACGAACCAAATTCTTCTTAACCCGATTATTTAATATTTATAGACTAATACAAAGATTGCCATGACATTATTAGACTTTTAAACATGAATTCATGTAAAATTTTATTGCAATTAAAATGCTCATTCACAATAGATACCTAATTTCATTCATTCGGTATAATTTATGATACACTTACATTATGTTCAACATCAACGTCAATATATATACACAATACACAGTATGAAAAGGTATCCTAAACAAGAAAATAGTAGTTTTAAATATCACCATTTCTAAAGACTAAATAGTAAAATGGATTACAGTAAATGCACAAAAAATAGTTATTAAGTCTCACGAGTTCATGTAAAAATAGTGTTGAGTTCATTAAACAATTTGAGTGTGCAGAAAGTTTTAGGTGGCACTAATTACAGCGCTTCGGACCATTTGGTTACCTATTACATTTAACTATAAAACCATGTGAAGAGATCGACAATATTGCGTAGTATAAACTAGACATACCGCAAAATCACACAACAATAGTCCAAGACTACCACTACGGTCTACAAGTTCAACACTGAAAGTATAAATACCAGTTATAAGTTTTTTTTTCTGGGTGTTTTCGCCATTTATGAAACTATTTTGCCTGAGAACTAAGTAATTAATCGGAGCCACGCGCGAAGCAGCTCCGTCAGTGAAGACGTGCCTCGCCCGAGGCATTGCGGCCGCGAGTGGGTTTGCTTCCGAGGCACATCTACACAGACCGAGCTGCTTCGCGCGGCAATTTCCTCGCGAGGCGGCTTGTTTTGGTGTGGACCCACCCATTCATATAATTGTCACACCTAAACCAAGATATTAGAGTTAGTTTTGTAACTTAGGAGATTTTGGACTATAGTTGGCTGGTTTTCGGTACTGAATTGCCTTACATTGTATTGTACAGTCAGCTGCAGAGAAAAGGTACCACCCCTGCATAGAAGTTTGTATGCAAGAGTGGTACCTTTTCTCTGCACCTGACTTTACGATGGGAGCGCTGTAACCGTGCCACGAGTTGAATGTGGCTGCCAAACGTCAGTAAAAATGACAATATAATATAGTGCAGTGAAACATGACCGTGAATATTTGGCATGTGATAATTTTTGGCATGTACGAGTAGCTAGTTGTTTCTCCATTCATGCTCCATATTTTCGTGGGTCTGCAATAGACTGCTACAAAGTTGTAAAATAGCTTCTGATTTTCTAATGCATGATTTAAATGAGTAATTCAAATTTATGTTTTATATTATGTGTCTGTATCATAAGAATCTTAAGTTAAATGAGTATATGAGCTGCCTCATGTTAGCATTAGACCCACTCTACTATTTCCTGTCATTAATACTTGTGGTGACTAGTTTGAAACACTTCTTCACCTATAAGAGCGATTATCTAACTTTTCCATAGTAACATAGAACACATATTGTTATAATAATTATCTACAAGTTAAAAATTGAAATATATTAGAATTGTAAACAACATTTTGCATATGTTCTTAGATACTTATTTTCTGAATAAAAAAAGTATTGGCGCTAATACGATATGGGTAAAATAAAAGTAGTAGATAATTTAACGATTTTAAAGAAAATACCGTTTGATTGAAGAAATTTTAAAAAGTTAGATAAAAGTTCATTTAAGGTATTCTGAAATCAATAGTGTAACTAAACAAATAAGGCTGCGTACACACGTATGTAGAACATAAGACCGATAATCATATGACGACTGGTGTCACTCACGGCAGTTATACTATATTTATCACTCGTCCAACCATACAATTACGAACCGTATTCTCACAGATATAGAGTACATTTGACAATGGAGACTATAACACTTTATTATATAAACGTTCAACATGCTATGTACACCGACAGTATACAGTAATAAGCAACCTTATTCCGAAAAGTGTAAAGTTTAAAACAGTATGTCAACAATTTAAAAATATAAGTAGTTTTTAAAACAGCGTGCTATTTAGTAAAAAAGTGTTTTTATTAACTGGTACGTAAAATTTTAACAATTAAAGTGTTGCTGAAGATTTTTGTCCGAACAGTGATCGGATTGTAGTTTTTTAACACTTGTGTATCGAAAGCGAAACATTGCAAGTGGCAAAACAAATACAGATGTAAAAATCCGTATCACTATTGGGACAAATCGATTTTTTTTAACACATTCATAGTTATATTTTTCCTTCAGTTATATTAAAAGTTAGAACAGTTTTAAACCTCTCTGTGGTAGGTTTGAAGACTATACATATTTATAACTACAACACGCTATGCCGAGTAACAAGTGTTAGTCAGGAATCTTATAAAAATGTGTCATAACAACAGTTTACGCTATAACATAGTTTTCATCGAGACGCCATTTTTGGTACAAGGAGATTTCTAAAAGCCAATAATCATCAACAAATAATCTTACATTTTAGGCACGTTTTTAGTTAAAGTACCTATGTAAAATTCTATACGCATGTAAGTTAAACAAACGTATGTTGTAGTTGTTACAATGCAGTACATGATGTATTCCTAAGGATCTAAATTAAAATTGTCTATTCTGTTTCAAAAACGTCAAGGTCGTATGGTCAAGGAATTTAATTTCAGTACCATTTCGTACCTAATACTACCTTGTCACAGTGACGATAGCATGAGGTCCCATAGCGACTTTCATATTGATTGTCACTGTTAAAAAGTACAAAATGGTACTACAATTAAATTATTTGACCTTTGACCTACTTATTAAGTTCGATGAAAAAATAATTTTCAATCGGAATAGAGTTGCATTTGTTTTGTTTCGTTTAGTATTCACTCAAACCAAAATCGACTCTATTTCCTACCTTGTAGGTTCAAATTTCACAGGCAAAATTTGGATTTGTTTCTTCTACGGCTGGGCCTTAGGAGGTTAAATAGCGGCCTAATTTTGGGCACTATTCGACACAGCAATGTCACCATGTACCAAGTGGCGTCCCGACTGAGATGTCGTAACTCTCAAACCTCTATTCTAAGTCGAATGTTTAATTGTATATGTCAACAACAAGATTTCAAGTTTCCAAAACATCTAGTGTAACAACTTTATACTCACTATAGACCGTATTCGTAGTCATTTGGCTACTAGCATAGGTTTTTGATATCTTAAATATAATCGCCCGCCTCGCTATTGTATAATGACTCCTATTGTAATGTCATAAATTGATATTAGATTGACTTATGGCAAATAACTGCTTTCTAATGTAGGGGTGAAGCTCGTGTCTTATAATTAAAATTATATATTTCATGAGAGCTGCCTTTAAAATAAAAAAATTAGATTAATATGAAGTAATAAAATAGAGATCACTTTCTGGAATGTTCAATTTTAAGTTTGTACTTTGTGAGTGATTTGATATTTTTTTTAAATAAAACAATTACGATGGCCCCTGATAAGTACGTAACGGTGATTAAAATTTACTTATATACAATACAAAAATAGTTTAAAGCGTAACATTAAGTTCATTAAAACAATTTTACAATCATAATGGGGGAATGTATAATAATACATTGTGACACACGTAAGTCACAATTTTGTTTTCCGGGTAAGTGAGGCAGCTTTTCACATCTGGGCCTGTTTACACATTGATTAGTGTTTATTGCGAGTTCATACATTTGCGTTTAGTTGCAAATGTATGCACTTTCAAAAAACCGGTCAAGTGCGAGTCAGACTCGCGTTCCAAGGGTTCCTAACATTACCCAATTTTTAACAATGTATTTTTTATGTATGTATAACGTGTATACCGTATGTATAGCGTGAATGAAATGTCTTTAAAAACCCATAGGGTCGAATCAAAAATTAAGTAATTAATTCCGACTCACGCTTGACTGCACATTTATAATAGGTTTTCCTGTCATTTGTGATTTTTTTCAAACTTTTATACTCAGTAGTTTCGGAAATAAAGGGGGGTTTCCTTTTGAGGTACGGAACCCTAAAAACGCTAATTAATGTGTAAATAGGCCCCTATATGTATAAATCCCAGTTACACTTACACGTATTGATTTTACTTGCTTTCCTTCAGCTTTTTAGTGGGTAAAAAGTATATGCTGAAAGTAGGATTGTGTTGTTTAGATTTAATGTAAGTACAGGTGCGTATGTCGTTTGGCATACATTAAAGAGTCGGGTGTCCATAACTTACCGAGGTACAGTAAATAAATATATAAAATAAGTGTTAAAATAAAGTACGCGGCAGTGCCTTTAGAGATCTAGATTACACCTTTATAAATATTCATAAATTATTTTATGGCAACGAATTATGTCTCGAGTCTCCGAACCGTTCGGCATCGTATCTTTTCAGATACAAATTTGAACTATTTTGCAAGTTCTTAAGAAAGCTTAAGGTGAACCGTTAATAGTATGGTAAAAGTCGAACTTAAAACATTGCCACATCATCTGAAAATATGATGTTTAAGACTGTAAGCATCAAGGAAACGTAACCTATACGCAAAAAAGTTCATTAAACGCCACGCCCATTCAAGCATGCCCCGTCAAACGCGATTTTAGCAAAGACTTTACACACGTTTTGTTTTTTTTTTGTATGTCGACTCGCTGAATGTCGAATGGGGCACGAGCAGGAATGAATGTCTCCGGCGGGGCGTCGGTCCCGGGTCGTGGTGGTCCCCGGCAGCATAGAGAAAAAATACATAGAGTGCTCACTCCATACATCAGTTTTAATACCAAAAAGACTATTAGCATCTAGCATCGAGTAGCGGAACTATCAGTATTGCTACTTGACAATAGATGTAGCACCGACCGGAAAGTCTTATGCTGTTGAGATAAGACTTTCCGGTCGGTGCTACATCTATTGTCAAGTAGCAGTACTAATAGTTCCGCTACTCGATGCTAGATGTAGACACTGAAATTAATAGTCTGAACTGATGTATGGAGTGAGCACTCTTGTCTTACTATATTTCTCTATGCCGGCAGTTAGGACAGGCGGCAGTCTCAGGAGCGGCGCGCGTGCGGCGGGGGCGGCGCGCGGGGGGGTCAGAAGTACAGCACCTCCTCCTCCCCCGCACCTGCCCCGGCAACCCCCCCGGCACCCGCACCCGCCGCGCCGGGCGACGGGTGCGCGTCCGGCGTGCGCACGCGGAACTTGTCCGGCAGCTTGGGGTATGTGTTTGTTCTGAAATTATACGAGTCATCGCAGTTTGTATCGCAGATGCAGGACTTTATTGCTAAGTTAGGAAGGGTTGTAGTAGATGATTTTACTGGGTCTCCATTGTTTCCCAAATAGTTTTAAACCATAATGTATCGTTTGCCCGCATTTTCGTTACTCATAATTCAATTTGTTCAGAAACGCGTCATTTTTCAGGATTGCCATAAAACAAACTTAACCTAACCTATCTATAGGATAACCTAACGAAAATCCTGAAATGTTTACGGATTCAATTTTATGACTAATGATATGACAAACAATACATTATGACTTAAAACTTTATGGGAAACAACGGGACCCCGATTTTACTATAAGCAACTTTTTGCCGCTTCCCGGCGACTTCGATCACAATTTTACGAGCACGAGAAGTGAAAAACGCGGCCAAGTGCGAGTCGGACTCGCCCACCGAGGGTTCCGTACTTTTTAGCATTTGTTGTTATAGCGGCAACAGAAATACATCATCTATCGATCGTGATTCATGAGATACAGCCTGGTGACAAATGGACAGTGGAATCTTAGTAATAGACTCCTATTTTTACCCATTCGATACGGAACCCTAAAATTAATAGATTGGCGTACCTGGTAGCCTTATTGTTGAGCGGTGGTTGCGTGGGTAACGGAGCGGGCGAGCTGCCGGTGCGCGTGTGGTGTATCACGAGACCAGTCGAATGCTGGAAACATAACGAAGTGAGTCCATAATGCCCTGAACAATGATTGTACATGTAGAAGAAAGTTATACATATAGAGTGTGTCAAAGGTCTGTTTGATTTCAAACATAGGCAGAGAGAATCATACTATCTTTGTCTTACACTAGTACTAGCACCCAAAACAAAAGGATGAGTATAGTTTTTTTTTGTTCCTATTTACTGACAAGATTTGGTTGACCCAGTATACGTTTTAATTATATTTGTGACTTTCCATTAGAGAGGGGTCTTTATGCTTCCATCAGGGTCCTTGTGTATAAGCATAAAAGGATCCTTTTTGATGGAAAGCCACATTTGACGGCTTGCCGCGGCATCTTGTTAATTGGGGATGTTATGTTTAACCAACTTCAAGAATAAGGATTTGGATTTTCTTTTTGTTTGCGGATATATAATGTACGTAGGCTGGCAAGCGGCAGATTACGGTTTTCAAAATTTCATAAAAAAAAATAAACTTAGAAACCTAATATCTATTTATTCTTATGAAAGTTCAGAAGATGAATACGGATTTCATTTTTTGTGTAATATATGAAGCATTTGTCCAGCAAGATTTATTTGATTTCAGACTTATCTGTGCAACTAGAAGAAATATACCTAAAGGCCTACCGCCAACATCGAAAAATCGAAAGTTGTCTGCCTCTCTATCGCTCTTGCATATTCAAGCGATAGGGAGAAAGATAACGATTTTCGATTTTTCGACGTTGGCGATAGGCCCTCTGCTATCTACGACATTAAAAGCTGAACAGACGAAATGGTTGTAAATAGGCACCTATCTACGCGAAGGCTTAGATACATATTAACAGGGGCCAAATAAGTTTTGTTCGAAAGGCCGACCACACTGGAACTCAACGTATACGTAGAGTTGTTATACATTTTTCCGCGTCAACGTCTTTAACCTTTTGGACGCCAATGACCGATATATCCGCACCGTAGGTTCAACGCCAAAGACCGATTAATCGGTCACATGTCACAGAGAAACATAGACCTACGTGCATATGCATAAAGTTCAATTTCAGTTTTGACACTTCGGTGACGTGACAGCTTTTGTGTTTGACACGGCATCGAAAAGGTTAAAGACCTGTGCATACCGGATGCGTGCGCGTTATAATATACAGATCTGTATAAGAGACGGCACATTGCTTGCGTGAGGTCATAGAGAAATAAAGACAAGAGTGCTCACTCCATACATCAGTTCAGACTATTAATTTCAGTGTCTATATCTAGCATCGAGTAGCGGAACTATCAGTACTGCTACTTGACAATAGATGTAGCACTGACCGGAAAGTCTTATCTCAACAGCATAAGACTTTCCTGTCGGTGCTACATCTATTGTCAAGTAGCAGTACTGATAGTTCCGCTACTCGATGCTAGATGCTAATAGTCTTTTTGGTACTAAAACTGATGTATGGAGTGAGCACTCTATGTATTTTTTTTCTCTATGGTGAGGTGTGCGTGCACGACTGCACACGCGCACGTCACGCACACGCAGCTGGTGTGCGCTCGCCTTTAAGCAGCAGTGCGGTCGATCCTATAGGGCTAATTGTAATTTCCTAGTCAAATAGGACTGTCCATTTTAGTTAATATTTTACATTACAAATACACAAACAAGTATTTAAAACGAACCACTGTTTATAGGATTCTCTAAAGTGACCCATTTTGACACTGTTATCGAGTTTAATTTTATCACTTTCAATACGGTTTTTGCAGAAATGAGAAAGTGGCACCTATTAACATGTTTCTAAGATATATTTTGTAATTAACAGCCAATAACAGTGCAAATACTAAAGCCAATTATATTTCTTTATAGACCCGAATAAATTACAAATATGTACATACAATATACTTAAGACATTTTTACAAAAAGGACAGAAAAAGTAAAAGAGAAATAGAGGTAGAAGGAAATATTATCACTCCTTGATCTTCTTTAGGAGTGAGCAAGAAAGAAATACAGAATAGTAGTCAGATATAACTTCATTCAGTTTGAATTGATTTTTAAATACAATACGGTCTTTTATGTTTCTACAATTATTCGGGTATCTCGAAAGGGCAGAGGGGTGTATTCTATACGATAGTGAATTTGGAAGACACAGCTAATACTCGACACCAATAACGTACTTACAAAACAAACTTTGATGTTAAAATACGTTTGGATACTCGAAGTCCTGAAAACCAACCATTTGATCTGTTTTGTACAGGATAAAGATAATTCAAGGGTTAAATAAATTAGCAGAATAAAACACCGATATATTGGCCTTAAAAATACTAGTCGTATTATGTGCAATTGTAAATTGCGACCGTCGTTTTTTTTACTAACGTGAGGCTTTTGGAGAGTAGCAAATAATAAAGTGTCATTCAATAGAACTTGCTATGTTAACAAAAATTACTAGTAAATTGACATTCAGTGTCAATTTTAGTATGTCGGTTTGTTTACATAGTTATCAATTTCTATTGAATGACACTTTAGGTGTTTTACCCTATTTGGGACATTCAGATATTTGGGATACAATTATTAACTTCTGTTAAATAACAAATAGTTTTATTTTTTAATACACTCAGTAACTTTTTTACGGGCGATGTTTCTGTCGCTCCGCACTTAATAAACTAAATAGTTTCTCTTACCCCACTTGATTTCTCATTTTGAACGATCAAAATGAGAAATCAAGTGAAACAAGACAAACATTACATTAAATAAGACTTCTAGGTCCTAACAAGTTTGCGCATACAAATGCGGGTCCATTGTTGGGAATATCGACGTACTATTTCGAATTCAGTCTACTTGGTAATAAAGTTCAAATTACCTCGCTCGGGGACTCGTGTAGACGGTGGTATCCGGGCGGCGGCTGCTGCGACTTGCCACTCGCTAGCTTTAGTGGTAACTGCTGTTTTATCACCATTTGCTGAAAAAATGGAGACTATAATAGTTATTAATGTGCGAGGGGCGTGGAAATAAAAGCGATCACAGCGCGCGTTGTGGTCAAAATGTAAATTATCTTGGACCCGAATGTTGATTTGTCATACTATCCTCCTAAGGCCCAACCAACCAACCATACAAACGAAACATTCGAAATTTGCCACTGGAATTTGAACCTAAACTGTAGGAAATAGAGTTGATTGTCCGTTATTTGAAAATTGACCGAAACAAAGTAAAAGCGACTCTGTACCAATAGGGAATATTACGCGAAAGTCTGCGTATAGGGGGCGCCATCACTAAGTCACAATCTAAGGGTCTACCGCAAACGAGAGAGTAGAAATTTTGTTATCTAACCTCTCTATCAATCTTGCATATTCAAGTGATAAAGAGGCCGATAGCCGAGTTTCGATTTCGCGCTTCCCGGTAGGCCCTTTGTAAACAAACCGCTTTAATGTATCAATGTCATATTTGATTGTATGTGAAAACTTGTCAAAAACAGTTTAAGGTACAGTATGTATAAGTTACTCTATGGTATACTTAAGTCACTAGTGCTGCAGTCTGGCGGCAAAACATTGCAGTAATACCCCCTATTGAACATCTCACGAACATGGCCTTAGGAGGCTATGTGAGGTGCGCGGCGTATGGCGTCAAACGGAGATCAAGGCTTTATAGCAGGGATGTTGCGGATGTCGATTATTTGACATCCGCGGATGCGGATGCGGATGCGGATTTTTAAAGGCTCACATCCGCGGATGCGAATGCGGATGCGGATGTCAAGATAGGTACATAAAAAACGTCAAATATTACATTTTAGTAATTTTTATTTCAAAAAACCGGTCAAGTGCGAGTCGGACTCGCGTTCCAAGGGTTCCGTACAATAAGTCCCACTCACGCTTGACTGCTAATTTCTAATAGGTTTTTTTGGCTAATGACTAAATTACCTAGCAGTCTAGCACTTCCGCCGATGCTAAGACGTTCCTGTACCGACCGGTTCCACATCCGCATCCGTATTAAATCCGCATCGATTTTATGCGGATGCGGATGTTCGCAACATCCCTGCTTTTTAGTGCAGAACTATAGTATGTATAAACATAAACGTACGGAGATGGCAGCGGTGGCGCGACTCTCGTTCTGCGCCGACAGGAGCTGCGGCGGGGGCAGCGCTCGCGGCGGCGGCGCGCCCTCCGACCCTGTCGAGCCGCGACTGTCTGCAGAACAGAGAAATAACACGATTCTAAATATAGCTGGTCAACCAAATCTTGACAGTAAAAAAAGGCGCGAAATTCAAATTTTCTATGGGACGATATCCCTTCGCGCCTACATTTTTCAAATTTGCCGCCTTTTTCTACTGTCAAGATCTGGTTGACCAAGTTTTACAGATTATCATTTTATGAATTTAGGACTCCAAGTCTAGCTTTCTTATTAACTACATAAGTTTTAATGTTTAACAAGCAGAAACGTCTGCGTACGATGCTATTTAGTATTTAGCTTAGAATAAATTTAAAACCATATCTTTCATATGGTGGAAATATTTGCTGGCTATGGAATGAGGTCTTGGTGGCTCAGGTGCCAGAGCGCTGCAGTATCGATTTCACGTCTCACCCAAAACAATAATTTTCCACTTTTAAATTTATTCTAAATTAACTACATAATTAAGCTCATTTCACCAAATCAGACCATTAGATTATTTTCTGTGTAAAATAGTATCAACAAATTATCACATGACCGTGTTTTGGATCGATTAACTTCTTAATAAATTAGTACTTACTTCGCCACTTAGGTTCTTTCCGCCTCGTGGTATCGCTGACACTGGAATCAGGCGATAGGGTGCCCACGCTAGCTATCTCCTCCTGCGAGCCGCCTGAAACACACAGTGACGTCACCACCACCGGTCGAACTACGTGGATGTATTAACATTTAGGTACTACTTGAATTGAGAAGTGGGATATGAAGATTGAGTAATTTGTGATTTAGAAGTAGGATGTGAATGATTAAGTAATTAATATTCAGAAGTGGGAGGTTTTTAGTACTAAGTGACAACAGAAATAGGATATTTTAAGTACTTGCTGACATCAAACGTGGGATGTTTTAGTACTAAGTGTCAAGTGAAATCTGTAGTGGGCACAGACAAGACATCCTCTAGACTGAGCATTGTAACGCTACCCCCTCTGCCAATAATATACGGTAGTTTTACTCCATCTTCGAGTCAAGTGTCAGAATCCCGTGCCGTGATTGGTCCGTTCAAAGACACTCACCTCGTCCCCCGCACCCCAGTATTTTTGGCAGCATCGGTTTCATGAAATAATTGCTCTAAACTCCGTCTAGAGGATTCATAGTCTATGGTAGGGGGATATTAAGTAAAAAAAAACAGATTTAGAACAACTGTTGCGCGATAATATACTCGTATCTTTGGGTTTGTAAATCTATGGCAAAATATAAATATGTGCTTGTTATGAAAGCGTGTGTTTTATCTACACTGTGATACCATACAGTTTAAAACGTATAACATGTGATTTGTCCAGTGTAGGTGTGTGTACCGAGTCCGTTCCTTAATTCAACCCGTGTGTGAGCAGGATAGCTACATTCACAAATGTAACGAGTGTAAGAGACGCATACCGTGTTGTTGCAGCCTCTCGAGACGCCTGAAGAGCCTCTCCCGTTGCTGTTCGACGTCTTTCTGTTGTTCGAGCAGCTCTTCCCGCGCCGCTTGAAGCTGCCGCTTTTCTGTTACAAGAAATAACACTTAGTCACAGAATAAATAATAGTACTAGGTACAGAAGATTCACTCTCTAACAAAACGCGGCTATTACGACAGTATATGACCGCTAAGTGGCGCAAGCGCGAGCAGGCGTCCGTTCCGTAGCGGTGCGCGGCAACTACACCAAACACCAAAATTGGTGTGGGCCGCATGTACTTGTAGGGACGCCACGAAATCGCGGAGTGAGCCACGCCTGACTTAGTGCCAGTTGCATCCGTACTTGACAAACAGATCAACCTCACCCGGCGCGCCGCCGCGGTTTACTATAAAACTTTCCATACAATAAAATTTAGCGAACTTTTTAACGATGACAAACGGTTTGGTGCAACCGACCCTTTTTAACCCTTTGACCACCTGAGACGTCAACTAACGCACGTCTACAGCCCAATATCAACCTTCGTGCTTTCCGACAAGGTGCACGATGACACCGCACACGATAGGCGTGGCGTTCAAGGGGTTAAAGCTTATGGTAAACAACTTCTAGAAGTTTTGGTTTACATTCGGTTTCCTACCATTTTCAGTGCGTAATAATAGTACAGTTTAATATAGGCAAACGAGCAGACGAATCGCCTGATGGTAAGCGATCACCGTCGCCCATGGACACCCGCAACAGTACAGGGATTGTCAGTGCGTTGCCAGCATTTAAGATGCGAGTATACTCTTTTCTTGTTTTGAAGGTCGTATTGCAGAGGCCGGGAAACGGTAATTCGTGTATGTGATTCGATTTTGTCGAACGATGCGAAGTAGAGGCCGACAAAGAAGACAAATCCATGAATTGCAATTCAAACCGAGGCATAGATAGTGCTTTTCTCCAAACATGCCAAGAAATAACATAAATTAATCAATTATTTAAGCATCAAGCATCACTAAAATCGAATCTTCACATCAAAAACGTCAAACAGCTTCTCTCCTTAATTATTTTTTTAAAGTTTAAGGCTCAACTCATATTGACATGTTCAATCAACGTACGTCGGTACATATAGTTTGTCAAAGGACTGTCTCATTTCAAACATAGACAGAGAGAATCATACTATCTTTGTCTTACACTAGTACCTACTACACTACTTGGATGCCAAAGGAAAACTATGAGTTTTTTTATTCTTATTTACTGACAATTTGTTTTGATCAACTATAGCTGGTCAACCAAATCTTGTCAGT
Organism: Cydia amplana; assembly: GCF_948474715.1. Taxonomy (NCBI): domain Eukaryota; kingdom Metazoa; phylum Arthropoda; class Insecta; order Lepidoptera; family Tortricidae; genus Cydia; species Cydia amplana. The sequence continues at coordinate 22,848,818 of NC_086070.1, forward strand.
AGAAAAAGGCGCGAAATTCAAATTTTCTATGGGACGATATCCCTTCGCGCCTACATTTTTCAAATTTGCCGCCTTTTTCTAGTGTCAAGATCTGGTTGACAGAGTATATATGTGACGTTCCACGGCAAAAGGTACCTTATTTCACTTGGCGCTTACGGCGCATAGTGCCGCAATAATAATAGCGCGCGGCGGCGGAGCGGCGTTAATAATAGCGTAAGCGCCAACGGCTATAAGGTACCTTTATCCGTGGGACGTCACATATAAGGTGTAGAGCAGGGATGTTGCGGATGCCGATTTTTTGACATCCGCGGATGCGGATTTTTAAAGGCTCACATCCGCGGATGCGGATGCTGATGCGGATGTCAAGATAGGTACATAAAAAACGTCAAATATTACATTTTAGTAATTTTTATTTTAAAAAACCGGCCAAGTGCAAGTCGGACTCGCGTTCCAAGGGTTCCGTACATTAAGTCCCACTCACGCTTGACTGCTAATTTCTAATAGGTTTTTTTGGTTAATGACTAAATTACCTAGCAGTCTAGCACTTACGCCGATGCTAAGACGTTCCTGTACCGACCTGTTCCACATACGCATCCGCATTAAATCCGCATCGATTTTATGCGGATGCGGATGTTGAAAATAATGCGGAAGTTCCGCGGTTGCGGATGCGGATATTTGCAACATCTAGGGTTGCCAGATGGTCGGGATTCGGCGGGATTCTCCCGATTTTTAGCATGTGTTCCCGATTCCCGATAAAGTGAAAATTGTCCCGAAAAACAGCTTCACGTCATAAAACAATAATTTCAAGTTCCGAACTGTCGTCGAGCGAGCCAGCGATCCGCGTCGAGCCCGTCAGCGCGCGCGCGGGGCGCGCGTGGCGAGATTGGGCAGAGCAGCTGACGTAGTGCCAATAATGTAAAATATCCTAGTTTTTAATACAATTAATTTAATTTGAATGCTATTTTTTCCCGACTTAAGGCCCAAAATCCCGAAAAATTTATATTTTTTCCCGATAATAACGCCATTTGATCTGGCAACCCTAGCAACATCCCTGGTGTAGAGCGTACCGTCGGCGATGTTGGCGTGGTCCCTCGCCCGGGAGTGCTCCCAGGCGGCGCGGTCGGCCGTGAGCCGCGCCTGCAGGTGCCGCAGCTCCTCCAGCTGCGCCTCGTGCCCGCGCGCCGCGCCGCCCCCGCCCGGCGCCGCGCGCCACGCCGTCACTTGCGCCTCCAGGCTGGAATACGTACCGTCGGCGATGTTGGCGTGGTCCCTCGCTCGGGAGTGCTCCCAGGCGGCGCGGTCGGCCGTGAGCCGCGCCTGCAGGTGCCGCAGCTCCTCCAGCTGCGCCTCGTGCCCGCGCGCCGCGCCGCCCCCGCCCGGCGCCGCGCGCCACGCCGTCACCTGCGCCTCCAGGCTGGAATACGTACCGTCGGCGATGTTGGCGTGGTCCCTCGCCCGGGAGTGCTCCCAGGCGGCGCGGTCGGCCGTGAGCCGCGCCTGCAGGTGCCGCAGCTCCTCCAGCTGCGCCTCGTGCCCGCGCGCCGCGCCGCCCCCGCCCGGCGCCGCGCGCCACGCCGTCACTTGCGCCTCCAGGCTGGAATACGATGCGACGTTAGTATAACACTGATTTAAACTTTCACGATTTTTACACATTATTAAATTATACAACGGGACTTAATCGCGTATCTAAGTTTTAAGATTTACCTCCGACGTTTCGAGGACGGCGTTGTCCCCGTGGTCTCGGAGAAGACTGGCTTAAGTTGACATCAACATCGTCTAACCGCGCGAGTTTTTCGAACTACTACTACTACTACTACTACTACTAGTTTTTTAAAACTTAGATACGCGATTAAGTCCCGTTGTATAATTTAATGACGTTAGTATAGTTTGTAGCTTTCTAGTAGACCCCGAAGGCTTATCCTATTGTCTATTGTTCAGTAAAACCGCACGTGCTACTTACCTGCAAAAAAGGGTCCTAATTATTCTATTTGGCACCTTAGCGCGGGCTAGTCCAACGCTCAAAAAACCAGTGTAGGTGCGCTCTCTGATAACGCGCCTTTGTTACGCATCTCGATGACACATTTTAGACTGGTTCTGTAGCGTTCGACTCGCCGGCACTCAGTAACCGAAGTACCGATTTTTTATGCAGGTGGTTGTGGCACGTGGCACGAGCGGTTTTTCTTAACAATAGACAATAGGATTAGCCTTCGGGGTCTATTAGAAAGCTACAAACTATACAGCACACTGACACAGTACACTAAGAACAGTAGTGAATCTAAGGCCGCTCGGCAAGTTATTTACCTACTCTTGCGTTGGCGCTTAGGGTTGTCACTTTTATTTTTAGTTAAATATTATTTGCGTATTATGAGTAGCACTAGGTTTCTATTTATATAATATAATGAAATGTTCTATCAATTCATAAATGAGGTTAAATTAAGGCCGGTAAGAGCAGGCAAATGCGAGCGTACTCGAATGCGCGCGATCACAGTCGCGGTACGGCCCACACTGCCGCCACCGTATTCCCCCGTATATTATGCGAATGTGTGCGTGGCAGCGCGTGCGTACACGGCGCCCGGCGCGCACGCACACATTCAAGCCGGCAGCGGCACATTTCTATGAAGATTCACTACTGTTCTTGTACTGTGACACAGGCAAGACATCCTCCAGACCAGTGGTTCCTAACCTTTTAAGGTGACGGTAGAGGTGGGTAAATTTTCAGATTCTGTCAATTTACCCCATTTCACACACAAGCGCACTTCACGCACACTACCTCACTTTACTGGGACAGGTCATTGACCCATCAAGTTTTTTTAAGATAGCGTTTTGAGTTTAGTGTTAACCACTGACCTCTTTTGAGGAACAGAAACTGTAAAAACGTTCCATTGAAAGAAGAAAGAGAAACAATACATTAAATCTTGCTCTCCTTGTCTGTTCATGTCACACGTGACGTATTTAAATTCTAATTTAATTCATTTGATTGTTAACTATTTTCTGCATATTATGGCTTTGTCGAGATACGCGTTTTGTAAAGTTAAACCGAATAAACCCAGATGTCATTAAGTCAGATGTAAAATGTTATTTACTACTCTATACGGTTATTCATAAGGCGAAAAATCAATTCAATTAAAAATTTAAATAAATAAAGTTTCGGCAGGGTGGAAATTTAATTAAGGCCGACAAAATAAAATTTAATAATATATGTCGGCTGATGTACCCCTAAGATCTTTACAGATTTACTTGTACGAGTATCGTATATTCGCTATTTATTTTGCTATTAAATTTATAAAATTAAAATAAATAATTAAATATTATACTGGCATTCCACCGCTATTATTTCAGTGCTGAACTGATTATCTTCGATCGTAGCCTTGATGATGTAGTTGTACTTACACTTACGGCGGTAGGAGCGGCAATGAACCCCGCGCAGCGTAGAACGAGAGGTGCGTTGGGATAAGTGCATATACATATAATTCTTCGTGCGTCTGTCTGTCTGTCCGTCCGTCTGTCACAGTCTATTTTCTCCGAAACTACTGGACCAATTCAGTTGAAATTTGGCACACATATGTAAATTTGGCACACAAATGTAAATTTGTGACCCAAAGATGGACGTGTAACGTAAATAAAATGTATTTTAGAGAATTTGAAATACGGTAGCCATTTTTGGGGGGGGGGGTAAATGAAAAAATTAAAAAATATGTTTTTTAAACTATATAGTGTTACATATCAAATAAAAGAGCTCATTGTAAGAATCTCAAAGATATATTTTTTATATAATTTTAGGATTAATAGTTCAGCAGTTATTCATGAAAATAGGCAAAAAATGATCATTCTCCGCCCACTTTCTCCGAAACAACTGGATCTAAAATTTTGAAAAAAATACACAAAGTAGTTCTTTACCTATATATGTCAGGAAAATCTATAAGAAATGTGCAGTCAAGCGTGAGACGGACTTAATATACGGAACCCTTAGAATGCGAGTCCGACTCGCACTTGTTTTTGTTTAGCTCTTATTAGGTTTAAGGAGTTTTATGAGTGAAAAAAGAAGTTTTTTGTTTTATGTGCCCGCGTTATTGCCGATCGATTGTGTTTTAAACGATAATTAGACAAAAAAACTTGTTTTTCACCCAACGAATATAGATCCCCATGACACATCTTCCAAGTCGCCTTTGGATAGGCTTAATTTTAAAAATAATTGAAATAATGTTCTATATCATTCATACTTGCAAAAAAAGACTAAAAATAATTTACGTGACCAATGCTTATTATTAGTAAATATTAGGGCTCGCGGTCGTGTCCGGGTTTCGTGTACACGTGTTCGGTACCCGTTTCCGTACTACACGTACACGGTTTTCTGACCCGTTCTACACGTGTAGACGGGTACACGTGTAATTAAGATCCGTGAACCCGTGTACCCGTGTACCCGTGTACACGGCGAAACGGATCTTAAATACACGCGGGTCTAACCCGTTCTTGACGTGTAGCGGAGATTAAAGTTATGTATAGCTTTAAATAAAACACAGATTCAGGGTCAGGAGCCCCGATTGTTTACCAGTTTTATCGGATTTTCAAATTCGGACTTGCAAGTTATATTTGTCCCACTTCCGATGAAGCTGAAAATTTCCATACGTGTGTAAGTCGGGTGACAATGCAATATTAATGGAGCTGAACTGATGATGGAGACAGGAGGAGGCCATATGAACTCTGTGATATAACAACCGAATTGTGTTTGGGGTTTTTAGAATATACTCGTGGAAAGAAAAGTACAGTCAGCGATAAAATCTTGTACCAAAAATAAAAGTTTTGCCAAAAACTTATTTATTCTTTATTTGAATACTCCAGGACCCACTTATTTTAATCGCTTAATATCGCTTTCAAATAATTGCTAAAAACGATACCGTTATTGGTAGAGTGAACAGAAATGAAAATATTTATTTTTGTGTACTAGTTAAAATATCAAATTGTATTATAAAAAGAAACATAAATGCTATTATTATTCGACACAGGCTGTGAAGTGCTTTACAACGGTTCTCATTTTTAACACGCTTTTATTAGGTCGACCTGTATGTAACTAAATTGTAATGGAATCTTGCAAGTTAAATTTGATCCACTTCCCGGTTTCCGATTGAGCTGAAATTTTGCATACACATGTAAGTCGGGTGACAATGCAATATTATGGTACCATCGAGCTGATCTGATGATGGAGACAGGAGGTGGCCATAGGAACTCGACCTGTATGTAACTAAATTGTAATGGAATCTTGCAAGTTAAATTTGATCCACTTCACGGTTTCCGATTGAGCTGAAATTTTGCATAAATATGTAAGTCGGGTGACAATGCAATATTATGTTATGGTACCATCGAGCTGATCTGATGATGGAGACAGGAGGTGGCCATAGGAACTCTGTGATGAAACAACGCAACCTAATTGGATTAGGGGTTTTTAGAATTGTCTCGATGAGTATTAGTTTGTAACAAAAATGAAATTTTTGCCAAAAACTTATTTTAAATTAAACAGTAATTTTCAAAGATATAAAAAATTGTTTTTCTACAAATTGTCACAAATGGTAAAATGCTCGTTTCCATATAGAAAAGACCCATTAATCACAAAATTATTTGTAATATGTAGTGACTGTTTATGGTGCATAATATTTTGTGAATTGATTACTTTAAACTTAAAGTATCTACAAGTAAAATGTGAAGATTTTATTTGTTGATTTATTGATTGATTGATAAAAACTTCATTATATATCATATACCACACAATAATAAGAACGGTAGTTTTAAATCCCATCCTCATTCCCATTCTGACCCTTATTGTTTCAATACCTTAATTACAAATATACTACAGAACTGTTTATTTAAATATACTAAATATTCTAATAAATTATAACTTATAAATGTAAAAAAATCGCATTCATTTTAACGCAGTTTTTGGTTTCACTATACGAAGTAGGAAGAAATGTACTTACTCAGGGGTCGTCATGGTGGGTGATTTTTGATGTATTGATAACAAATGTCTTCCTATGGCTCCTGTTGAACCACCATGGCACGAAAACTCATTATTTGCCCGGTCATTGCACAAAGAGCAATAGGCTTTGTCACCGGATCAGGCAAAGTTCCACACCCAACTTCTTCTCATTTTTTTAACAAAAATTAACAGTAAACGAGAAAACAAAAACTATTAATAAAACAACAAAACGATACGATTAACGTAGATAGACTTTAGTATCCAACTGACCAATAGGCGAACTGGAGTCTAACTAAAGTTCTATTGAGATACTTTTTAAATCTTAGGCATAGATATTATTCATTGTTTGCTGTCTCTGTCACTAGTAAAATGCTTTTAAGAGCCGCGCGGCAACAAAACAATAGAATAATCCTACCTGATTAGTTGTTGTATTTTTTTGCAGATGTGTCTAGCTTATCACAAAGAGATAAGACCAAAAGCACCAACGCACATTGTAAAAACAACACGTTCTATTGAATGAAACTTCTGCACTTTGTTTATTATCTATGTCATGTATTTTGTTTTTCACACGATATGGCAATTTAAAATACTTAATCTCATTTTGTTAGTACCCCTTTCGTGGTAGTTTCAGTAAGCATAACCATTAATAAAACAACATGATATTCTCATCTACAAACTACACCACTATGGTTTTGACGGCATAGCTTTAAAAATGATGGTCAGTTACATGCAGAACCGAATGCAAGTGGTTGAAGTTAGGAAAAATGTCTCATCCCCTGAAATGTGTAAAATAGGCGTACCCCAGGGATCAATTCTGGGCCCAATATTATTCTTGATTTATGTTAATGATTTGCCTTCGAATATACCAGAATAGGCGCAGATCAGCCTTTTTGCAAATGACACACATATTGGAGTCAGACACAAAGATCAACCATCGATGGAAATACACTTAAGATGCATCACAGACATATTGCACAAATGGTTTGAATGCAACGGCATTGTATTAAATAAAAATAAAAGTACATTCGTAAACTACAAGACACTTTCTAGAAAAACCGATTTAACTACCACCTTTGAGTACACTCACAATACATGTTTCTTAGGCTATGAAATTGACAGTCAACTAACACATAGCGCGCATATTGATAAAGTTTGTAATAGATTAGCATCGGCAAATTACGCATTATTGAAACTAAAGCCTCTAGTTAACACAAAAACTTTAAAAACTGTATACTATGCCTATGTTCAAAGTGTACTAAATTATGCGATTACCATCTGGGGAAATGCAGTGGATGTAAAGCGGGCATTGATTCTACAAAAACGCTCGATTAGAATAATATGCGGGGTAAACTGGCGCACATCTGCGAGATCCTACTTTGTGAAGCTGGAAGTAATGACGGTCATATCATTGTTTATGTACAACTCTGTACTAGAAATTCACAAGAAAGCAAGCACTCTACTTAAGCGTTCGGATTGCCACAATTATAATACGAGGAACAATAGCAAACTAATACTTCCATCACTAAGATTAAAAAAGTGTCAAAAACAGGGAATTTTTATAAAAATAAAGCTATTTAATAAACTACCCACAAATGTCACGGATTTACCTTTTAATTTATTCAAAAAGACAGTCAAGACTTTTTTCCAAAACCATGCCTTCTATTCGATTACTGAATATCTGTCTTTACAAAATATTTTAATTGACGCAAATTGTAAGTAGATTATATTATTATTAAACGTATTTACTTTATATAGTAAATTCATACTCTATTAAGTATAATATTGTGAAATGCTGACTTACCATGTAATGATCATGTTACATTATGGTTAATAAATAAACTAAACTAAACTAAACTATCTACTTTTGTCTTAGTTAGATAATCATTTAGGTCGTTAAAGATTAAATTATAAATATAGATTTCATTGCTATACGTATAAAATGCATGTACCTACCTAGACTTAACAAATATGGAGTGCCCTAACAGGGTGTCATATATGTACCTACCATCCTCAAATTATAACAGCTGATGTATAATGAGCATGACTATAGATGACAATACAATAAATAATAGGTTTACTTTCATTATCAAAAAACTACATCAATGAAGAAAATTATATAAATGAACTCAACGGTACCTAAGTTATTGTTAATTTTAATTTAATTAGAGTAAAACAAAACACATGAATTATTGAAACAAAGTCTACTTTATTATTGACATTACCAATCAATACCACGTTAAACTGCAAAGTAATCGAACTTTCCTAATCTCTCTTATATTCCACCGTATCTCTTCATAGCACGAATCTCTGCTACACGAAAATGAACGGTTGAACCCGCGGGTAAATAAGATCCGTTCTTTCGTGTACCCGTGTACCCGTGTACACGGGTACACGGGTACCCGTGTAAACGTTTCTGGATCCGGGCGGGTTCGTGTAGTTCGGGTTCTTAGTACCGCCGGGCTTAAGAACACGGGTACCCGTGTCAGCGTGTAACACGTGTATCGGGAGCTCTAGTAAATATCTTACAATTTAATATCTGATATATCACACGATACAAAAAAATGGCCGCAAAGTTAAAAGTTTATTTATTTACGTTACTAGTCCATCTTTGGATCACCGACTCTTTGTCATATGTGAAAAATGTGTACCAAATTTCAATTGAATTAGTCTATTAGGGGCAGACACACGAGTGATCTTAAAAGGGATTTTTTTCTTGAATGATTTGTATGTACTTACCCCAACGCACCTCACGTTCCACGTGGCGCAGCGTAATCAGTAAGTACCTAATAATTAGTGTCCGACCGAAACACAAATTTCTGTATATATAAATATTGTTGTCCTACTTGCTCCCCAACTTTTGGTCTTTATCACATAGTTTAGTTTCATAATACGAAGTACTATTTCGTATGTTTCGGCCAGGCCGAAAGATTCGGCCGTTTTTTGGCCGAAACCGAAACTACGACCGAAACATGATTTTATGGCCGAAACTGGCCGAAACCGAAACCGAAACCGAATCTTCGGTCGGACACTACGAATAATCACAATGGTCTTAAGTACCACAGACCCTACTGTCGCTTAAGTCCTTTATGACAATCTCTGCCTATTAGAACTTATAAAAAAAAAAGAAACCGAGTAATTATATCCAACTACCGAACCTGCTTACAAATTTTCTCGAGATATTTGAGAAATGTGATATGCAAAGGAGAACATTCGAACAAACGAAAGTATTTTTGCCCAAGCTGAAACGGAGACCTTCGCCTACGCTCGGTCAGTGATGGTTTAGGTACAGTCAGCTGCAGGTCACCCCTGCATAGAAGATTGTATGCAGGGGTGGTACCTTTTCTCTGCAGCTGACTACACCTATAAAAAATTGTTGTACCTGCTGCAATTTTATACCGGTACCGTACTTTATATTTCAACAGGTATAGTACCTTCAAAACGAAGCGGTATTGATAAATAATAACGGTACCGTACCGCCTATAAATAATAATAATAATTCAGCCTATATACAGGGTGGTCCAAACCTTGACGTCCAAAAATTTTTTTTTAGATTCCCTCACGTCGTGGGCTATCAGAATATACCCCATGTATGTTAGCCGATTTTTCGTAGTTATCGAGTTATGATTTTTTTTTACTTTTAACTTTTCATATGAAATTCCGGGGTTCCCATACAGGGTGGCTAAAAAATAACTGCATTTCCGTTGCCAGGGAGGTTTTGGGATTAAACTGAGCAACTTTTACAATGGGGCCAACCCCGAAACCGCGAAAAATTACCCTTCCATAGAAAATGGACTAGCCAAAATGTATAAAAAGCCAATTTTTTTTTCGCGATTTCGGGGTTGGTCCCATAATAAAAGTTGCTCAGTATAATCCCAACACCTCCCTGGCAACGGAATGCAGTTATTTTTCAGCCACTCTGTATGGGAACCCCGGAATTTCATAGGAATAAGAATAAGAATAGAATAAGAATAAGAATTGTTTATTGCCACATACATGAACATAAAATAGAGTTAGAATTACTTACATAATAAAATAAAACAGTTGTTATCGTATACAAAACAAAAGTGAGAAGATCTTTGTATTAGGCAAAGGGTTCCAGTCTCAGCGTGTGCCGGGCTTAGGTGCCCGGCGCTGGTTTTCAGACCGGTCCCAGACTAAGGACGGTCGGAGAATATTACCTACATAGGAAAAGTTAAAAGCTTAAAAAATCATAACTTGAAAAGTACGAAAAATCGGCTAACATACATATGGGGTACATTATGATAGCCCACGATTTTTGGACGTCACGGTTTGGACCACCCTGTATAGACAATAATCTCAACGCTAGCCCAATGCGGATTGGGGACTTCACACACAGCTTTGAATTTCTTCGCAAATGTATGCACTACGAGTATGCAGGTTTCCTCACGATGTTTCCTCCTTCACCGAAAAGCTAGTGGTAAATATCAAATGATATTTCGTACATAAGTTCCGAAAAACTCATTGGTACGAGCCAGGATACCAATGAGTTTTTCCTTACCGCTTATACCGTAAAGAAATAATGCAGTCTCTGCTTTGCACGATTATTGTGTGGACATAATTCTTATAATCACCGAAACATACCTCTACGCACAGAATGTCATTGAAATAAAACATTGTTTTTTATAGTAAATTAATATAACATTCGATTTATACACATAACAATAAGCAGGCCAGGCCGCAGCGATATTGGCCTGTAAGCTTCATCTCGGTCTCCAAATCCGCAAAACTCGCTGGTACTAAATGCTGGTCTTGCCGTTATTAATTATCTTGATTCTTGAAGATTATCAGAACAGCACGTTACGTAATAGCATACATAGACGGAACGAACGTCAACAAAGTAGGTGTAGACACTGCAAGTCTTTAGGTATTAAACGAATTACGCTTCGTATTAATAGATGAGTAATATTTAAATGAACATATAATATTCTCTAACATAAATACAAGATTACAATTAATTGACATCAAAAGTCATTGACGTACAGAAGTCATATACATTTTTATAATGACGCAAAATTGATACCAGCATAATGAAAATCAATCCCAATCAGTAAAACGAGTCTTTAAACTTTTTTCATTTTAAGCTGGTTTTGAAGGAACAAGTTACTTAAATTCGATTGTAATCGTATTGTTTTAGGATAATTTACTGCTGTTTTCGACCGTTACGACCCGTAAATAACAACAACTCACATTTAAAATTTGACTGGAGCTCGACGTGATTATATTTATTTACCCTATTTTATGAAATACAATTTATCTACTGGTATACATTTTCGTATGCGTATATGATGAAATGTCTTTATTAATGTCAAAAACGAGCTATGACGACGTACACGTCTGCTTCGATGCAAGGCCAACGGCCATCTGACTCGAAGAAGAGTTTTGAGTGATGTCGTCAATGTATGGAAATTATACGAAAGTTTACATTTGGGATTGAATTTCTCTGTTGTATTTGTGAGTAAAAATATAAGTAGATAATAATCTGGTAGTTTAGTTATCTAGCCTTCAAAATCCCACAACAACTCAATTATTGTCAAAGACAAAACTGTAATGCGTCTTGCTCAAACGGAACTCCATATTTTGATTTTTGGACACTTTTAGTGTCGATTTGTAGAGAATTACAGGAAATAAAAAAAAATATGGCGTGAAGAGCCGGTACACGGCTTCTTCGTGAACAGATTTACGTATAATTTAATGCAGTTATTAATCATTCATTGAACAAATTGATTGCACAAAGTGAGGTCTAAATCGAAAACGTCATATACCGTCCCCTTAAGTCCGGTCACCCCTATGACTAACTAGGGAACCCGATTTTACCCCTCCTCCCAATGGTAATAAAAAAATAAAACGTGTACGTTTGTTGTATTGTTATATTAGGTTAGCTTATTACCCTCGTAAAATACCAGTTTTACCCCCACGGGGGTAATTACCCCCAGGTTAGGAACCACTGCTCCAGGCTGAGCATAGTAGCGCCACAAATATACGGTAGTTTTACTCCATTTTCGAGTCAAAGTGTCTTTGTGTGACGTCCGTGTCTTTGGACGGACCGATCACGGCACGGGACTTGCTCGCCTCGTCCCCCGCACCCCAGTATTTTTGGCAGCATAGGTTTCATGAAATAATTGCTCTAAACTCCGTCTAGAGGATTCCTAGTCTACGGTACAGCAAACAGATAGGTGAGAAACCATATGCTTGAGATACCTGCTAACAGGAAAATATAGTGTGTCGGTCCGGACAGAACGAGCCGCCTCGCGAAGAAATTACTGCGCAAAACAACTTGAACTTTATGAAGTGTGTGTATGTGATCTGTTCTGTGCTGTGTGAATGAGTAGAAACGAAGTAGGATAAAAGCTTCTGCTATTTGATGAATTTAAGCTAAGAGGCCTGTCGCCGCTAGTTTATGTTCCATCGTTGACAAAATTAATTACCCTTCCGCAAATCTTACTGTAATTAGATACAATCTGCCAACGCCTAGTTAAGCGATGCTGTGTGCGCTCGTTGCATGTTATGCGACTCGTATGGTTCTGTCTCGTTTACCGCTTTCTTCGTCTTCAGTAAATACCTGTGTATAGTGACAATAAAGCTGCATGCAAAATGCAGGTGAGCGTGTAAACAGAGTGTCGCCGCCTATTTCTACTTATACTTCGTGTGATTGTTTTTCTCGCCCTACAGCTTTCTTCAGCTTCAGTCGATGCTAAATGTACTGTATAAGTAAATACCTGTGTATAGTGGTAAGCTGCTGCCACACGATGCAAGTGAGCGTGTATACAGCGTGCTGCAGTTTGAGCGCGCTATCACCGCCCGCCTGTTCGTAGACGCGTGGTCTGTCGTGTGCGTCGTGAGGTTCCGTGTCGCCTTCGACTTCATTCGATACGTGAAGGTACTGTATAAGTAAATACCTGTGTATAGTGGTAAGCTGCTGCCACACGATGCAAGTGAGCGTGTATACAGCGTGCTGCAGTTTGAGCGCGCTATCACCGCCCGCCTGTTCGTAGACTCGCGGTCTGTCGTGGGCGTCGTGAGGTTCCTGAGGTTCCGTCTCGCCTTCGACTTCATTCGATACGTGAAGGTAATTGTATAATACCTGTGTATAGTGGTAAGCTGCTGCCACACGATGCAAGTGAGCGTGTATACAGCGTGCTGCAGTTTGAGCGCGCTATCACCGCCCGCCTGTTCGTAGACTCGCGGTCTGTCGTGGGCGTCGTGAGGTTCCTGAGGTTCCGTCTCGCCTTCGACTTCATTCGATACGTGAAGGTAATTGTATAATACCTGTGTATAGTGGTAAGCTGCTGCCACACGATGCAAGTGAGCGTGTATACAGCGTGCTGCAGTTTGAGCGCGCTATCACCGCCCGCCTGTTCGTAGACACGTGGTCTGTCGTGGGCGTCGTGAGGTTCCTGAGGTTCCGTGTCGCCTTCGACTTCATTCGATACGTGAAGGTAATTGTATAATACCTGTGTATAGTGGTAAGCTGCTGCCACACGATGCAAGTGAGCGTGTATACAGCGTGCTGCAGTTTGAGCGCGCTATCACCGCCCGCCTGTTCGTAGACACGTGGTCTGTCGTGGGCGTCGTGAGGTTCCTGAGGTTCCGTGTCGCCTTCGACTTCATTCGATACGTGAAGGTAATTGTATAATACCTGTGTATAGTGGTAAGCTGCTGCCACACGATGCAAGTGAGCGTGTATACAGCGTGCTGCAGTTTGAGCGCGCTATCACCGCCCGCCTGTTCGTAGACGCGTGGTCTGTCGTGTGCGTCGTGAGGTTCCTGAGGTTCCGTCTCGCCTTCGACTTCATTCGATACGTGAAGGTAATTGTATAATACCTGTGTATAGTGGTAAGCTGCTGCCACACGATGCAAGTGAGCGTGTATACAGCGTGCTGCAGTTTGAGCGCGCTATCACCGCCCGCCTGTTCGTAGACTCGCGGTCTGTCGTGGGCGTCGTGAGGTTCCTGAGGTTCCGTCTCGCCTTCGACTTCATTCGATACGTGAAGGTAATTGTATAATACCTGTGTATAGTGGTAAGCTGCTGCCACACGATGCAAGTGAGCGTGTATACAGCGTGCTGCAGTTTGAGCGCGCTATCACCGCCCGCCTGTTCGTAGACACGTGGTCTGTCGTGTGCGTCGTGAGGTTCCTGAGGTTCCGTGTCGCCTTCGGCCTCTTCCGGCGTGTCCGTTGATAACCGGAGGTTGACGCCTGTAACAAATATACAAGTTATTAAATTGTACAACGGGACTAAATCGCGTATCTAAGTTTTAAGATTTCGACGTTTCGAGGACGGCGTTATCCCCGTGATCTCTGAGAAGACTCAATAATGTGTAAAACTCGTGAAAGTTTAAATCAAAATATACAAGTATTATGGTGTTTGATGACTGTGTTCGTGACATGGAGGAACACAACAAAATATGTGACGTTATTTAACTTCAGAAAACTACAACACGAAGAAGTAAAAGAGATTCAAAATATTTACTTTTTCCACATCAATATCCTTTTTCTGTGTCCACGCCTTATCTGCCTCAGCCTTTTCACTCATGTCATTATCGCCTTATATTTCTTAATACCTATTCCTTTTCTAATCTGTGGCCATTCTCCTGGAGGAGGAGATACTTCGGCCTAAAGCATGACGGACAGATCGCCGTCCTGCTCGGACACTTGTGAGACAGATATAGCCGTCCCTTACCTCTGTGTCGGTTGGTGGTGGCATCGAAGCCGGCGAAGGTGTCCGCCCGCCTCGGTAGCGCGGGGCTCTCGTAGGCGCACGAATGTCGCTCGCCCGCTGAGCTCGTACTTCGGCCTAAAGCGCCCGGCTCTGCAATCACTGTCCCGCTCGGACACTTGTGAGACAGGTATATCTGTCCCTTACCTCTGTGCCGGTTGGTGGTGGCATCGAAGCCCGCGAAGGTGTCCGCGCGCCTCGGTAGCGCGGGGCTCTCGTAGGCGCACGAATGTCGCTCGCCCGCTGAGCTAGTACTTCGGCCTAAAGCGATGCTACCGGACAGATCGCCGTCCTGCTCGGACACTTGTGAGACAGGTATAGCCGTCCCTTACCTCTGTGTCGGTTGGTGGTGGCATCGAAGCCAGCGAAGGTGTCCGCGCGCCTCGGTAGCGCGGGGCTCTCGTAGGCGCACGAATGTCGCTCGCCCGCTGAGCTAGTACTTCGGCCTAAAGCGATGCTACCGGACAGATCGCCGTCCTGCTCGGACACTTGTGAGACAGATATAGCTGTCCCTTACCTCTGTGTCGGTTGGTGGTGGCATCGAAGCCAGCGAAGGTGTCCGCGCGCCTCGGTAGCGCGGGGCTCTCGTAGGCGCACGAATGTCGCTCGCCCGCTGAGCTAGTACTTCGGCCTAAAGCGATGCTACCGGACAGATCGCCGTCCTGCTCGGACACTTGTGAGACAGATATAGCTGTCCCTTACCTCTGTGTCGGTTGGTGGTGGCATCGAAGCCGGCGAAGGTGTCCGCCCGCCTCGGTAGCGCGGGGCTCTCGTAGGCGCACGAATGTCGCTCGCCCGCTGAGCTCGTACTTCGGCCTAAAGCGCCCGGCTCTGCAATCAGCGTCCCGCTCGGACACTTGTGAGACAGGTATAGCCGTCCCTTACCTCTGTGTCGGTTGGTGGTGGCATCAAAGCCCGCGAAGGTGTCCGCCCGCCTCGGTAGCGCGGGGCTCTCGTAGGCGCACGAATGTCGCTCGCCCGCTGAGCTCGTACTTCGGCCTAAAGCGCTACTACCGCTCCAAGCGCCGCTCGACGCTTCCAGTGCGTCCTGCGAAACAAAATAATATGTATAAAACTTTGTTTTTTTTTTAATGTCCCAGACACTAAGCACTAAGCTAATAGTATACTGCTCAATCTGTCCTGTTTTGTACTAAAGTGACAGTAATTAAAGACTTCAAATAAAGATACATAAGGATTTAGATGTGGAACTGCCAAATACTTCAGGCCTTAGCATTGTCTAAAATAACTGAGGGCAAGGGTGTGAGTGAGGCAGGCTTCAAGCTTTCGGTCATAGAAAAGTGAACTTAAAGAACTTAGGTTGCATCAAAATTCAAGTATAAATTGAAAGAAGAGGGAGATAGGTATTGATATCTCACCTTGACTACGTGGCACACCTCCTGCCATAGCGCGTGCGTGTCAGGTTGTGGGGCTGCGAGCCGCACGTAGTCCGGGAAAACTAAGCCGCCCGGAAACACTGTGTTCATACCTGTAACACAACCATATCATCATCAACAAATCAACGAGGGTTTCAAGATCTCATCCACATGGAATCCAGTCATTAGTAAATGTAAGCGTAAACGAATATCGACAGTCGATAAATCGAATATCGTTAGTGTTGTGTGTCGACAGAGTGACATCCCTAGTGCGCAAAACGTTCAAGCGGATAAACAAGACCAAGTGCGGGTAGTTCGAAAAACTCGCGCGGTTAGACGATGCTGATGTCAACTTAAGCCAGTCTTCTCCGAGACCACGGGGACAACGCCGTCCTCGAAACGTCGGAGGTAAATCTTAAAACTTAGATACGCGATTAAGTCCCGTTAGATAATTTAATAATGTGTAAAAATCGTGAAAATTTAAATCAGTGTTATCAACAAATCGTCAGGTGACAAGCAAAAGTCACTAATTACTATAAAATATTTAAACAAAAATCAACCTTCTTTTCGTACTAATATGGCTCACTATAGCTATGAACTTGTGATGGTACTTAGTGACTTTTGCTTGTCACCTGACGAAATAGTAGACATTATTTCATTGTAAAAAGGCCTAGATTTCCGTTTTACGCAAAGTATAATATACTGCAGCGTCGAATCGAAATCGAATTAATGTACACTTCACAACACACGCGATATGAGAGTGCCGAAAATCCGCCATTCCTTGGTTATTTATCCACATTCCGTCATTTGTGTCACAAATAAAGTAACTACATTTTTTTTTATTTAGAACACAAACAGTCATAATAAACATATTACACATGTTGTACGCAATGTACAGAAACTGAGAGGTGATACAAATAGACCTGGAGATTCATATCTAAGTATAACGTTCATTGCTTTCTCGCCTTATACATATAGTTTTGGAGTGCTCGAAAAACCATCTCAAATCACCTGTGCTTAATTTTCCACATACCATCGGTTTATTAATACTTAGACAATAAAAACAATTGGTCGTCTAACCAAGAGCTTGGTACTGATATCCTTGATCAAGCAAAACTACAGATATTAGTGAAATCTTGTTTCACACAACAGTAAAAAAAAAATTAATCTGTTTATTTTCAATCAACAAGTTAGTTGTACAATCAATCTCAGTTACAATCTCTATATTTGGAGATTATTTAAACCAAGCTTAGCCTTAATTATATGTAAATTTATTGTTTTGTTACAGTTAGTTAGTGCTTACATGTTAATACTAGTTAGTAAGATATAACTAGTATTAGTTATATCTTACATTAATTCATGTTAATCAGTGCTTTCTTAAGTGTACTCTTTGCTTTATCAGGATATTTTTCTAAAGTTTCTACTACTTGTTTGGGTAAGCTGTAGCATAGAGAGAAAAAAATACATAGAGTGCTCACTCCATACATCAGTTTTAGTACCAAAAAGACTATTAGCATCTAGTATCGAGTAGCGGAACTATCAGTACTGCTACTTGACAATAGATGTAGGACCGGCCGGAAAGTCTTATGCTGTTGAGATAAGACTTTCCGGTCGGTGCGACATCTATTGTCAAGTAGCAGTACTGATAGTTCCGCTACTCGATGCTAGATGTAGACACTGAAATTAATAGTCTGAACTGATGTATGGAGTGAGCACTCTTGTCTTACTTATTTCTCTATGGCTGTAGTACAGACCTGTGCTGGGCACGTCTAATGTCGAGGCGCCCGTGTGTCCCACCATTTTCATGTGCAGTGCCATTTTTTCTTCTAGCAGTGTCGCGTGCTCTCTGTCCTTCACACGCAACGCTTCTGATGGCCAAAACACAATGTGTGAATATAAAAAAAAAACAAATATACTTCTGCTGCCATTTCCAATGAGAAAAAATTGGAATAAAATAATATATGCCTAAGCAGACACAAAGAAACCAATATCTAGTTATTTAGTGTGAATATTAATAAGCAAATGTATATTGTTAAAAAAAAAATATAGTAAAAATTTAGCGTCATTAATATGAAACAACAAAGGCAATAGTAGCTGTGTTAAATTGATAGCTTAAAAAGCTGCTTGATTGTTAAAGGTGTAGCGGAAGCCTTGGAATTTTAGTCAGAACAATAATGAAAATAAATTTTAGCATGTACGACTTTGCCTTCTAACATTCGTTAGATTTTTCTAAGTCTCGAAACAGAACACTTATTGCATAAAAGAACATTTAATTTTTGTGTTTAATAATAATTTAAATTAACAGATAAACTATGCTAAAACTATGATGATGAAACTATCAGGAATAAAAAATCAAAGTAATATTTTCTATGAAATATGTTGAGTGGTGAGTTATATATAGAAATATGGTGAGTTATGTTGTTCTGTGTTTGAAATTTCATCCACATCTAACAAGCAGGAATTAGAATTTCAAAGTTTGAATGAACAATTAAACAACAATATACGATATTAGCTATTCAGACAATACCGCCGCTCAAAAATGTATTTGGTAATAAATCGTATTATCTATTTGGTTTCTAATGTTCTAAGACCCTGTACCTACATACTATCTAAAATAAGGTTCTAATACTGTGATACATCAGTTTTACAATGCTACGTACAATACTCGTATTTCATTCATAAATCTGTAACGAAAATAGTATAAAATAAACTAAAACACAATAAATGTACCTCCGTATAAGCATTGTTACTTTTATATATTTATTTTTTTAAACTTTATTGAACAGTAAATAATATAAAGTGACAAAAAGCGGACTTAATGCCACACGGCATTTTATTATGTACTTAGTCAACCATGTTTATTTTCAATTAGGACAATTGTATCAAATATATATTTTTTTTGCATAGATAAACAACTATTTATAATTATAATTAACCTATATAAATATATATAATTTTAATCCAATGATCATATTAACAGTCGTGTTAATTTAATACTTAGTTTGATGTGCTCAATTAAATAATAAAACAAATGTTATATGGAGGTACCTACACAGAGAAAGATCTGTAGGTACATATGTCATGCATTCATGCAACCAACTAGAGTTCTTAAATCACCTTCTATTTGCCACCATGGAGTCTCATCTGTCCAATAAAATGTATACATAAGCAGTGAAATTCGAAAACTATTGCTATTCTACATTGTTGGAAGACTACGTCTACTGTTAGGTATACAAAGAAGAGAAGTTACGAAATCGCATATCGTATTCAATACAATTGAGTTGAAATATATAATTATAATTATTATAAACGAAATGAAGACTGTTTTTAATTATAAAGAGGCTTTAAATACATTATCTCCAGGCTTGAGGAGGTTTTAGGGTTTGAAGGACTTTTTTTTTAATTTACAGATGACGAGGTTTAAGTATTTTACATATTGTAGGATGGACTCATCAGCAATCAAAAGAAATAATTGCATATGACCTCTGAGATTAAATAAAGTGTTTATTAACTACTAGCTTTTGCCCGCAGCTTCGCACGCGCAGGAGAGTTTTTTCAATTTTTTTTTATGAATTTTGTAAAATCCTTTCTTAGTAGATCCCTAGGTCTTATAAGGAACCTATTTGCCAAATTTGGACTTTCTAGTCCCAGGGGTTTGGGCTAGGCGTTGATTTAAGTCAGTCACTCAGGTCTTTCACGTTTATATATATATAGATTTAAATACTTCGCCTCACGGCCATTTCAATTTGAATTCTTTTTCCCAAAATGAAGCCACGTAAAAGCGCTTGTTCCATCAATTTAGTGTGGTGCACTCATAACATAAGTGGAACTTGATATCCAACTGAACCTTGAATGCTTTGTTAATTAGTTTTTGCATAAGTCCCTAATTTAGCTCAAATGTGACGTTCTCAACCAAAATACCACATTGTCGGTTGTAATAAGGTCGTTTTCAAATTGAAGGTACATGGAAATAGCGCCTTAATGACAATCGACAATATAAGTACCCTTTTGGTTTAAAATGTCACAAATAATAGTGAACCTTATTCGTTATGTAATAGAGCAGCATGTGCACTCATAACATAAGTGGAACTTGATATCCAACTGAACCTTGAATGCTTTGTTAATTAGTTTTTGCATAAGTCCCTAATTTAGCTCAAATGTGGCGTTCTCAACCAAAATACCACATTGTCGGTTGTACTAAGGTCGTTTTCAAATTGAATCTAATTGGAAATAACGCCTTAATGACAATCGACAATAAGTATCATTTTGATTGAAGATGGCACAAGTAATAGTGAACCTTATTCGTTATGTAATAGAGCAGCATGTGCACTCATAACATAAGTGGAACTTGATATCCAACTGAACCTTGAATGCTTTGTTAATTAGTTTTTGCATGAGTCCCTAATTTAGCTCAAATGTGGCGTTCTCAACCAAAATATCACATTGTCGGTTAAATACCACATTGTCGGTTGTACTAAGGTCGTTTTCAAATTGAAGCTACATGGAAATAGCGCCTTATTGACAACCGACAATAAGTACCCTTTTGATTGAAAATGGCACAAGTAATAGTGAACCTTATTCGTTATGTAATAGAGCAGCATGTGGCACGGCACTTGGCACTCACCAGTGATCAGTCTTATGCTCTCGTGGCGGGCGTGCAGCGCGCGCTGGCGCTCCTCGGCGGAGGCGTGCGCGGCCTCCGGGTCTTCCACCTCCGACGGACACTGCGACACGGCCAACCTGGGGAATACACCATTATATTTTTCTCTGGGGAATACACCATTATATTTTTCTCAAAAATGGACGGCAAAGTCGACGTTGCTAGTTAAAAAATAGGTCGCGAAGTGCGTAGTTTATGGTCATCCAAAAAATTAAAAAGTTAAAAACATTGCAGTCTCGATTTCGGGACTGCAATGTTGCATACAAATTCCATTATTTAACGAGTTCCAAACTTTTTAAAACTTTAGTAGCTACTTGCTGGCTGAGGATTCGTTTTAAACGGACTACCTTGGGAGTCCGTTTAATTGAATCCGAAGCTAGCAAGTAGCCTTCCAACCGAGTCATATATAGTGCTTTTCTCAAAAATAGTGCAAGAAATAGAAATATTTTACGTAAGCAACGTTCTAATTTTCACGTAAACAAGTAAAACCATTAAAAAGATTTGCTTGCCGCCTTTAAAAAAAAAAGAAGTGTATTTTTCTGCTGAAAATACGCCAACCTATTTGAGATACCTAAATAGTCGCGGTACCAACATTAAGCCTGTAACAGACTATCGCACCGCACCACGACCTTGGAGCGTCGCACCCATAAGTGAGAGCGAGAAAGAGATATTTGTTTCTCGCTCTCACTTATGAGTGCGACGGTCCAAGGTCGCGGTGCGATGCGACAGTCTATTACAGGCTTTATAATAATAAATGCTGATCATCTGTTTGGCTGTTTAAGGGACCTATGCCTTCATTTGATATGGCCATTTAAAGTTTTAAAAAGTTGGAACTCGTTAAATAATGGAATTTGTATGCAACATTGCAGTCCTGAAATCGAGACTGCAATGTTTTTAACTTTTTAATTTTTTGAATGACCATAAACTACGCACTTCGCGACCTATTTTTTAACCGACAACGTTGACTTTGCCGTCCATTTTTGAGAAAAGTTTTTTGACGGACACTTTTTGATACATGGAGATTGTATTCCTTACCTCTACCTTCCATAATAGGGATGATGACACATGTTGAATTTTATAACAAAATCTAGTAAAATAGATAGCAAACGAGCAATTTATCACAATAATGTGGATATTAAAATAAAATATTGAAAAATTACAAAATTACAGGACCTGAAAGTTTCAAAATTTAAGTTTTTTTTAACTTCCAAAAACGATAAAAGTAAGGGTACCATTCGATTCCTTACATTTCACCAAAAAAAATATTGTATAGCAACTATATACATAAACGCAATATTTCACCGACAAAAACGCAATTTTCTTGTTTTGTCCATATTACAAGATGGGCGATGACGTCACGGCCTCTGGCCGTTTTGTATAGGGCGTTTCGCGAGTGAAGTGCGACTGTCGGACTTTGACTACAATTTCTGACTTTTGTGTTACTTTAATGCAATGGGTCCCATATAGACATTTGATCCTAAGAACAAACCCGATCGATTGATACCATAAAAAAAAAATAGTCATGTAGCCTATTTGAGCCACGTATGAATACTCTCCGCACCTGACATTGTGTATCCACGCGTGGATGTCCTTGGGCCGGTGCACGCGCAGCTCGAACATCTCGGGCTCGGCGGGCCCGCTGCAGATCAGGTACAGCCCCCGCCCCTCGGCGCCCGCCTTCTCGCGGACTAGCAGTTTCACCAGGGATACCACTCCAGTCTGTAAGATAATGTTGAAATTAATAAGTATAGAATAAGAATAAATTCGTTTATTCATGGCAAACTAAAACTACATTTCATACAAACGTATTACAAAAACCGGCCAAGTGTGAGTCGGACTCGCGCACGGAGGGTTCCGCACCATCAACAAAAAATAGAGCAAAACAAGCAAACACAAAAAAAACGGCCACCCATCCAAGTACTGACCCCGCCCGACGTTGCTTAACTTCGGTCAAAAATCACGTTTGTTGTATGGGAGCCCCACTTAAATCTTTATTTTATTCTGTTTTTAGTATTTGTTGTTATAGCGGCAACAGAAATACATCATCTGTGAAAATTTCAACTGTCTAGCTATCACGGTTCGTGAGATACAGCCTGGTGACAGACGGACGGACGGACGGACAGCGGAGTCTTAGTAATAGGGTCCCGTTTTTACCCTTTGGGTCCGGAACCCTAAAAAGTATATTATAGTTTACCACGAAATGGTCCCGGCCTCAGCATATGCCCGAAAGTCAGCGCTGGTCTTCCGGCGAGACCAAATGAGTTCTCGTTATGTATAGAAAATACTGGCAGGAAAATGATGGATATTATCCATGGCCATAGAGAAATATAATAAGACAAGAGTGCTCACTCCATACATCAGTTCAGACTATTAATTTCAGTGTCGACATCTAGCATCGAGTAGCGGAACTATCAGTACTGCTACTTGACAATAGATGTAGCACCGACCGGAAAGTCTTATGCTGTTGAGATAAGACTTTCCTGTCGGTGCTACATCTATTGTCAAGTAGCAGTACTGATAGTTTCGCTACTCGATGCTAGATGCTAATAGTCTTTTTGGTACTAAAACTGATGTATGGAGTGAGCACTCTATGTATTTTTTTTTCTATGTCCATGGCCATAGAGAAAAAAATACATAGAGTGCTCACTCCATACATCAGTTTTGGTAGGTACCGCTACTGTACAGCGATGAAAATAGTTTAATGTTGTCATATATTTACGAGTATGACAGGGAATACAAGGACTGTGGTCTAAATAATGAGTTAGATGGAATACCTTATTGTCGGGTGTGAAGAAGGTGTATTTGTTGTTATTGTCGTGCAGAAAGAACAGGACATCAGTCAGCACGATTACTAGCAGCGTCTGCATTTTGCTGCGACCCTGCATTAACGTCGCTACCCCTTCGAACCTGAAACAAATACTTATTTAAAATAAATATTTCTGCAATATTGTTAGCTCGGGACAGAACAGGTGGTCAAACTCTTTGAATAATCTTGGCAATTTATTTGAACCTTCAGATTTGACAGTATTCGGCAAAGATGTAAAATAGTCATCCAATTGTGGCCTAAGTTGAACCCAAATAGTATGAATGAATCAGAGCTTTTAAAACAAAAGTTGTCTCTCTTGTGGACAGTTAACAGGTTGTGTTGTGTTGATAAAAAAACCTAAGTGCATAAGGGTTCAATCAGACAATAATTAACACATTCATTGCCACCCAGCCAAACAAGACATCCGGGCCAGGCCACAAAAATGTCGTCATAAAAAGCTGTAGTACCACGATCCCGACTATCGGGTCGTCCGACCTGGGAACGAAATCATAAATAGTCGGGTTTTCGGCACTGAATGTGTTAAGCTTTATAGCCCTTAACTTACATACAAAATGTCAACTAGTTCGGCAGAATCCGTTATTCTAATTTGAACTCTAACATCGCTTACTTAAGACTCCTGTTCCCTTGCAGTATGTCGCTCTTCTTAAACTTGCGCCCGCGGAAGTTGGCGAACGACTTCGCGTCGATTCGGTGGTATATCTCCAGCTTCCTGTCTTCTCGCTCTTTCGCTGCTACTTGGTTGTCCACGTCTACTAAGATTTCCTGTTTCAAAATAAATCAAAGTTAGTATAATTATCAAAGATAGGTATACCACGTCAAATTCCAAATGAAAACTTGAATTGATGTTGTATTAAGCAGAGGCGTCTGCTAACGAGACCACAACGTTTTGAAATAAAGGAAAAATATAAAAAAGTTAACTTAAGACTTACATAGAACAGTCGCTGTCAACCCTCGATAGGTTAGTTTTTACGGCCTCGGCACGACATTGCGCGACTGTCTTCGGCTAAGGCGAGAACCATAGGTGGGAACAAAAGGTCCGATCGCCGTCGAGCCGCGAGAAAAGAACCGAAGCCAGTCGCGCAATGTCGCGGCCAGGCCGTTAGAGCGTAGGCGTGGTATTCCTAATCGCAACTCAGTAATTTTGAGCTTCGCAAGACACAGTAAATTCCAATTTTCCTTTACTTGAAAACACTGGTATAGCCTAGTTCAAAACTAAAGCCTTCAATCAATAAAGTTTACCTTAACGCCGCACAGCGCTTTCTGCAGAAGCTCCCTTTCGTTGATATCGTCTCCCGCCGTTTTCAGTAACGGTTCCAGTAGCAGTGGGTATTTGGTGAGCCTCTGTGCCACGAATAACACGCACTCTGGTACACCCTGCCATAGAAAATTGTTGATAAGTCAGTAATATATAAATGTGTAATAGAATATTGATTGTTAAACGGCAATGTCTAAGAATACCTAGATTTGATTGTATAAGTCTAAAGGCCTGTGCACACCGGCTGCGTGTGCGTGACGTGCACTGTTGGATGTTGGAGCTGTCACGCAAGCGGTGTGCCGTCTCTCATAAGGATCTGTATACTACAACGCCGCACGCGACCGTGCACGTCACGCACACGCAGCCGGTGTGCACAGGCCTTTAAAAAACCTTGCTTCGGAGCATGCTAATGACGTTGACGCTGTATGGCTCTGTACAATACGCGGCTTAAGGTTGCAAACATTTTATGTTTGACAAATCAGCCACCGTAAAACAATGGTGATGTGCCGTCTTCAGCTGCAAACACGAGTCAAAAATTTGTCTTACACTCAACACGTGTTATGCAATCCATGAACCTGATTATTGCTAAAGTCCCTAAGGGTTATTTGTTAATCTACCATTATTTATATTATAGACGGTAAAGCGATGTCAAAAAATACCTGGAAAAGGATAAGAAATGATGTGTAAAAAAAAGTTAGAGTATTATCCATACCTTCTTCCTAAGTAAAGGGTTCTGTTGGCACTTGCGTATAAAACGCGCTAGCCGGGGCTCCCGCGCGCAGCACTCTTTGAAAACATCCACGGCGTCGCGATGCCGAGAACAGAATTCGCCTGTAGGACCAAATTATTGATCAGTGAGATTAATTATTATTAAATTGTACAACGGGACATAATCGCGTATCTAAGTTTTAAGATTTACCTCCGACGTTTCAAGGACGGCGTTGTTTGTCCCCGTGGTCTCGGAGAGTCTTCTCGCATTTAATAATGTGTAAAAATCGTGAAAGTTTAAAACAGTAATTAATTATTGTTAGATCAAGTATAAGAATAGGTAAAGATCTTGATTTGACAAAGACTGCTGAAAGACTGCCCGATATTGGGATACGTGGAAGAATTAGCTACCTTAAGTTATTAGGCTTATCTTACCATAAGCAGCCTTTAACCGGTGCCTGGCCGGCGCAGCGAAGGTGTCAGCCAGTATATCAGCCACCAACGCTATCTGAGCCGACGCTCGCTGCCTCGCTCGTAGCCGAGATAATAAGGCCGCGTGTAACGTCTATAGTAACTATACATAGTGATAAAACCTAAGTCATTAGGCTTGTCTTACCATAAGCAGCCTTTAACCGGTGCCTGGCCGGCGCAGCGAAGGTGTCAGCCAGTATATCAGCCACCAACGCTATCTGAGCCGACGCTCGCTGCCTCGCTCGTAGCCGAGATAATAAGGCCGCGTGTAACGTCTATAGTAACTATACATAGTGATAAAACCTAAGTCATTAGGCTTGTCTTACCATAAGCAGCCTTTAACCGGTGCCTGGCCGGCGCAGCGAAGGTGTCAGCCAGTATATCAGCCACCAACGCTATCTGAGCCGACGCTCGCTGCCTCGCTCGTACTCGAGATAATAAGGCCGCGTGTAACGTCTATAGTAACTATACATAGTGATAAAACCTAAGTCATTAGGCTTGTCTTACCATAAGCAGCCTTTAACCGGTGCCTGGCCGGAGCAGCGAAGGTGTCAGCCAGTATATCAGCCACCGATGCTATTTGAGCTGACGCTCGCTGCCTCGCTCGTAGCCGGGATAGTAAGGCCGCGTGTAACGTCCATAGTAACTATACATAGTGATGAAACCTAAGTCATAAGGCTTGTCTTACCATAAGCAGCCTTTAGTCGGTGCCTGGCCGGAGCAGCGAAGGTGTCAGCCAGTATATCAGCCACCGACGCTATCTGAGCTGACGCTCGCTGCCTCGCTCGTAGCCGGGATAGTAAGGCCGCGTGTAACGTCCATAGTAACTATACATAGTGATGAAACCTAAGTCATAAGGCTTGTCTTACCATAAGCAGCCTTTAGTCGGTGCCTGGCCGGAGCAGCGAAGGTGTCAGCCAGTATATCAGCCACCGACGCTATCTGAGCTGACGCTCGCTGCCTCGCTCGTAGCCGGGATAGTAAGGCCGCGTGTATCGTCCATAGTAACTATACATAGTGATAAAACCTAAGTCATTAGGCTTGTCTTACCATAAGCAGCCTTTAACCGGTGCCTGGCCGGCGCAGCGAAGGTGTCAGCCAGTATATCAGCCACCGACGCTATCTGAGCTGACGCTCGCTGCCTCGCTCGTAGCCGGGATAGTAAGGCCGCGTGTATCGTCCATAGTAACTATACATAGTGATAAAACCTAAGTCATTAGGCTTGTCTTACCATAAGCAGCCTTTAGTCGGTGCCTGGCCGGAGCAGCGAAGGTGTCAGCCAGTATATCAGCCACCGACGCTATCTGAGCTGACGCTCGCTGCCTCGCTCGTAGCCGGGATAGTAAGGCCGCGTGTAACGTCCATAGTAACTATACATAGTGATGAAACCTAAGTCATAAGGCTTGTCTTACCATAAGCAGCCTTTAGTCGGTGCCTGGCCGGAGCAGCGAAGGTGTCAGCCAGTATATCAGCCACCGACGCTATCTGAGCTGACGCTCGCTGCCTCGCTCGTAGCCGGGATAGTAAGGCCGCGTGTAACGTCCATAGTAACTATACATAGTGATGAAACCTAAGTCATAAGGCTTGTCTTACCATAAGCAGCCTTTAGTCGGTGCCTGGCCGGAGCAGCGAAGGTGTCAGCCAGTATATCAGCCACCGACGCTATCTGAGCTGACGCTCGCTGCCTCGCTCGTAGCCGGGATAGTAAGGCCGCGTGTAACGTCCATAGTAACTATACATAGTGATGAAACCTAAGTCATAAGGCTTGTCTTACCATAAGCAGCCTTTAGTCGGTGCCTGGCCGGAGCAGCGAAGGTGTCAGCCAGTATATCAGCCACCGACGCTATCTGAGCTGACGCTCGCTGCCTCGCTCGTAGCCGGGATAGTAAGGCCGCGTGTAACGTCCATAGTAACTATACATAGTGATGAAACCTAAGTCATAAGGCTTGTCTTACCATAAGCAGCCTTTAGTCGGTGCCTGGCCGGAGCAGCGAAGGTGTCAGCCAGTATATCAGCCACCGACGCTATCTGAGCTGACGCTCGCTGCCTCGCTCGTAGCCGGGATAGTAAGGCCGCGTGTATCGTCCATAGTAACTATACATAGTGATAAAACCTAAGTCATTAGGCTTGTCTTACCATAAGCAGCCTTTAGTCGGTGCCTGGCCGGAGCAGCGAAGGTGTCAGCCAGTATATCAGCCACCGACGCTATCTGAGCTGACGCTCGCTGCCTCGCTCGTAGCCGGGATAGTAAGGCCGCGTGTAACGTCCATAGTAACTATACATAGTGATGAAACCTAAGTCATAAGGCTTGTCTTACCATAAGCAGCCTTTAGTCGGTGCCTGGCCGGAGCAGCGAAGGTGTCAGCCAGTATATCAGCCACCGACGCTATCTGAGCTGACGCTCGCTGCCTCGCTCGTAGCCGGGATAGTAAGGCCGCGTGTATCGTCCATAGTAACTATACATAGTGATAAAACCTAAGTCATTAGGCTTGTCTTACCATAAGCAGCCTTTAGTCGGTGCCTGGCCGGAGCAGCGAAGGTGTCAGCCAGTATATCAGCCACCGACGCTATCTGAGCTGACGCTCGCTGCCTCGCTCGTAGCCGGGATAGTAAGGCCGCGTGTAACGTCCATAGTTCTTCTACGCAGGGGAACATTCGGGAAACTTGAGCTGAGCTTATGCCGGGGAATCGGAGCATGCCTTCTGCGAACATCTGTAGGAAAAATAATGTCGTTAGGATTTTTACTTATATTATACTGGGGTATTCCACCAGCAGGTCGACTTTTGTCAGAAGTATTAAAAAAATAGCGTCACATTACCCGACACGTTTCTGAATTTGCACTTTTCAATAACAAACCCTTGAAATTAGTTTAATATTAAATTAAACCGAATAGTAGCCCCGCCATGTTCAGCAAAAACAAACTAAACAATTTATGTTATAATAAAATTGTCAACATCATATTCACCAAAACACGCCTACTAATGGACCCTGGCTACCGTGGAGGCTACCCTGAAAATCTCTACATTGACTATAGTTCGTTTTTTTAGCATTACAAAAAGACTACATGTCTTTCAATTGAAAACAGCTTTTTAAAAACCAGTTACTATTACTTACGAAAGCAAAATAATGTAAATAATCGTATATGATTCATAATTGTTACATATTTGCCGTGACTTATCTTTCTAAACTGTTTTTCAATAAAAAGACACGTCAAGATTGTTTACCTTTTTTCTAATGCTAAAAAACGAACTAACTAACCAACCAACGCTTCAACCAACGCTGTCCTCATCAGGCAACAGGCACATCCCTAGCAATCAATATATAATTATAACCAATATATCAATTAATGAATACATATTACCTTTTGCATAAGCCTTATCGTAAGGCAATGGTGTTTCTCAGTCAATATCAGCTCGTAGATATGCTCCTGCCTCTTCGTCTCCCGGTCCCCGATGGCCCTGGAAGCGAACGTGAATATGCTAATTTTACGCAATAGTTGCCATCGGCTCTACGAAGCAATAGGAAATGAAAGAAGCGAGTGTACTACCACTACTCTACAGAATCGAGTGGGTAAAGAAATAGAACGAGCGTGCTTACAGGCAAGTCGAGTTACGGTTTTTCAACCCTAGCGGGGTTTACATTACGGCATTAGGATTTGAAATCAGTTTCACGAAAGTAGTTTCGATATATGCGAAAGTAATTTCGTGAAAAAAATCAGCATCAAAGCTACTTGTCCGCACAGCGCAGGCACTTTAAGTTTTCACGTCACATTTACACTACGGAATTAGTTGCATGACACTAATTTCACCAAAAAATCGCGCAGGACACGAAATTGATCTGCTTTCGTGAAATAAGTGCATGCATTACGAAAATACTAAATTACACGTGAAACTGTAGGTAAAACTAATGTCATGAAATTAAGTTCACGCCACTAATTTCGTAATGTAAATCCCGCTTTAAACTGACAAATTTCTTTTTGCGGTACCGGTGTTGGTTCTATTATAAAACTCGAATACATTTTACTAGCGGAATATGGCTTAAAGTTTAAAAAATAGCCTGTAGTATATACGACGACGACGGGAGTCCATTAGCTTAAGATTTAAATGTTAAAAGTACATTTTGTACTGTAAATTGTGCTACTATAGGTAATTAAAACTTGGAACCGTAACTCAATATGCCTGAGAAAGCAGCTTACATTACAACAAGATTAAAGTATATACTTCAAGTTATAGACGTACTGATAGAAAATATTTGTGTACCTAGATGTAGTTAAAGTGCACGATTTTACACGAGTTATGTCGATTTTACTCAATCTGAAGTGAAAAATGAGCTACAGATAAATAGTAAAAAGGAATGCAAACGGGTGTAGGCATAGAAATTCTAATTACTGTGGTGTAATAATGTGGAAATGAGCTTGTGGTGTATGCTAAAAAGTTTAGGTAAAGAGCATTTGAAATAGTCTACTGCTAAAGTTTATATTGTTTAGTGGTAGAACTATGAGTACTAATTTCTTTTCATTGAGTACACGTGAGTGCCATATCACGAGATTTTGATTTGAAGTCACACAATCTATGTGGTTGACGAGAATAGATGCCATATAGGTACGAAAGAAAAGTTACCAAGGCATCCAAAGGGATGGAATCAAAACCACGACTTCAGAATTCGCGCCTAATCGCAGCGGTATCGGTCGAAATTTCTCGAGCTATTAACCAGTCAGCTCCCAAGGGCTCAAATTTGAGCCAGAACGCTTATGGTGACGTCACACACGTGGGAACTTACGGGTTAAAGTGTAAAGGCGCATATGCTGGAGACGCATGTTCACCTGCACTGGCTGCACTGTAGGGCTAAGGTGGCCGGCTCTTTATCATTTGTCACCATGGCTGTCACGTTCTAACAAATATGTAAGTGCGAAAGTGACGCATGGCATGACAGGAGATAAAAATGCGACCATGATAGCTGAGCTGGTCTGAGCACCGGCGGCATTTGTCCCTTTTTAAGTCATATTATATATTATGCCATTTGTTTAATATTTACATAGTAATTGGAATAAAACAGTGAATACAATGTTTTATTGATTCCATAGTTAATTTATGCCGTATGCGATTGCCCTGTTGTCAGGAGTTTACCTAGAATTTAGTGATATTTAACAACGTTTCTTAGGCCCATTTGGCCCATTCCACTAACCCGGGGTTAACCGGTTAAACCTGGAGTTACCATGGTTACCAGTACAATTTGACACTAGGTTAACGGTTTAACCGCTTAACCCCGGGTTAGTGTCACGGTGCAACTGGGCCTTAGTCGGCCGGCCATGACTGGAACATAGCAAATAGTTGATACTCACTTAGCCAGCCCTTTGGGCGCGCCCGCAGCCCAAGTGTCGGGCTCTGAGGCACCCAGGCCTAGCAAAATAGCCTCTTCACCCAGCAGGTCGGGTGTTAGGTAGGCCTCCGGCCACTCTGACGCTCCTGCGTCATCTGATGCACTGAAAAGGAAATAGTTATGTTGTCGAACGTTCATTATAATAGACTGAATGTACGATGGAAGCTTAAAGGGCTCTTTATGTCCAAGACTACTTACCGGCGTCTCGCCGATAATAATATTAGTCGAGGATTTAAAAAAAATACATCATCTGTGAAAATTTAAACTGTCTAGCTATCACGGTTCATGACATACAGCCTGGAGACAGACAGACAGACGGACCGCGGAGTCTTAGTAATAGGGTCTCGTTTTTACCCTTTGGGTACGGAACCCTAAAATACTTAGTTACATAAGTCTTCAAAAAAAAGTGTAAGTCTCAGATAAAAAGATAACATTTATATTAAAGGAAAACAAACAGCAGTCCCAGCGAAAAGATCCCAGTGAAATAGGGACCCCTGCCTGGCAGCTGTGGGCTCTATTCCTAAGGCATTAGGATATTTAATTATGACACCCAGATGCATTACGAGCACGCAATTAGGTACTTTCTTGAATAGCAAATGAAACAGCAATATTTTGTGTTTTTGAACTACTTTGATACCGATTTCGGCATAAGAAATAGTACATTATTGTCGAGGTTCGGAAGTAGCTACTTGCAGGCTGAGGATTCGTTTTAAACGGACGACCTTGGGAGTCCGTTTAATTGAATCCGAAGCCAGCAAGTAGCCTTCCAGCCGAGTCATATATAGTGCTTTTCTCAAAAATGGTGCAAGAAATAGAAATATTTTACAGAACTTACAGAAGCAACGTTCTAATTTTCCATTAATTTTCACAGAAAAAATACAACCATTAAAAAAATTAGCTTGCCGCCTTTAAAAAAAAAAAGAAGTGTATTTTTCTGCTGAAAATACGCCAACCTATTTGAGACACCTAAATAGTCGCGGTACCAACATTAAGCCTGTAACAGACTATCGCACCGCACCGCGACCTTGGAGCGTCGCACCCATAAGTGAGAGCGAGAAAGAAATATCTGTTTCTCGCTCTCACTTATGGGTGCGACGCTCCAAGGACGCGGTGCGGTGCGATAGTCTGTTATAGGCTTTATAATAATAAGTGCTGATCATCTGTTTGGCTGTTTAAGGGACCTATGCCTTCATTTGATATGGCCATTTGAAGTTTTAAAAAGTTTGGAACTCGTTAAATAATGGAATTTGTATGCGACATTGCAGTCCCGAAATCGAGACTGCAATGTTTTTAACTTTTTAATTTTTTGAATGACCATAAACTACGCACTTCGCGACCTATTTTTTAACCGGCAACGTCGACTTTGCCGTCCATTTTTGAGAAAATCATTATTTATTTATTAAGTTTTCAATTATACTTTAATTAATGATGAGTTGATGACTTACTTGCTTTGGTCGTGCTTGTGGTCGGAGTCTTTGTCGTCATTGCACACGTGGCCGGTGCTGAAACGAGACGCAAGGTCAGTCTCTTTCTAGCATGCGTTAGCGAATATGGCAACACAGAAAATGGAACCATGTTTACCGTACATGTTTTAATTCAA
Source organism: Cydia amplana (assembly GCF_948474715.1). Lineage (NCBI taxonomy): Eukaryota > Metazoa > Arthropoda > Insecta > Lepidoptera > Tortricidae > Cydia > Cydia amplana. Next base: position 22,881,796 of record NC_086070.1, read on the forward strand.
TTTATTCCACTACATTTTGCTACCATTTAATGCGAGATTTTTATGGTAAAGAATTATTCAATAAAATGTCTAATCTTTTGTCGTGCCACGCCGAAAAATACTGGACATAAGGCTAGAAACTTCTTCAAAAAGGAGCAAAAACGACCAACGAGTTTATAAAGCCTGACCAGGAATATATGATCACGCGCCATGTTGCGGCATTTCACTGGATCTAATTTTTTCATACTTTACTGAACTGTCACCCTATACATGAGAATAACAGCGCCCTCTTGACAATGATCATATATTACTGGTTAGGCTTTACAATCCATATGATGTACAATTGTACATCCATATTTTATAAAGGTTTGAGTAGGCAGATTATTAATTATTATTAGGTACTTTTAGAGTCCTAAGTATCTTTTTATATTATATATTCCGCACGTAGATCTGTATATTAGTAAATTGAATTTTTTTCTATAAAGACATCTATGGAAAATAAACTAATCATATTTCTGTGTTGCCATATGAGGAACGAAGTCAAATGCAAACGGGGTCAATCTCAACCGACGCAAAACGTGAAACATTAGGTCATGGTTTACCAGCTTTGACAAACCTGTAAGTTTATTAACCAACCAATCACAAAACACGCTCTGCAAAGCCTAAATAATAAAAAAGAAGCCATTGACAGTATAAAGAAAATACTTCCACAGTTTGAATAAGAAAATCATGCAGATTTGTTAAAAAAAGTGTATTCAAATTTATATACATGTACTTAATAAATACGGAACAGATAATCTGAAATTGTATCAGGGACGTCCAGACAGAACAACATTATTTGACTAAGGAGCAAATCAAATTATTTTATGAAATATTTGGAGATTTGTGTTGTGGCCGGGTGGTCTAGTGGTCAGGACGTTAGCCGCGTAAGCTGAAGACGCGGGTTCTATCCCGCCTAGGCCACCGGTGGACTTGGTCACTTTTTCTTTAGTGTATGATATCTACAGTGCCAGCCACTTAAATAGCCTCACCTATATATTGTGAGTATTATAATTATACGTGATAATTTTTATCAATATATCTTAAATTTGGATTGTACGCCCTGACGTTTATTCAACGACACATTAACAAGTCCGAACTTATCTGCGCGCGAAACGTCGTGGACGCAAGAGCTAATACGGGCCGTTCACATGAATAGCCTCAGTGTAACGTAATCGTCCAAACCGTGCATTTAAGTTTCGCTTTCAAATTTATTTTATTATGGTTAGATAATACAGATGGCATTCTATTAAGTACCTGCAGTAACGTGATAAACCCAGTGTTTTTGTGACTATGGGACGTGGTAAAAAACTTACAAGTTTAGAAATTGAAAATGTTAATTTTTATTTAACTCTAAAATTATCCCATCGTGAGATAGCTAAAAAAATAGGTCGCAGCCCTAAAGTTATTAATAATTATGTTAAAAATAAGGAAAATTACGGCCACCAGTATAAAGAACGCACAAAATTTGCCACTACGGATCGTGAACGTCGACTTATTTTACGCTCTGCTTCAAATTCTACCAAGACCGCCAGGCAAATAGCTAGTGAAATAAATACTAGAGCATCTCTCTCTACAAATCGACGGATTATTAGAACATCATCCCACCTCAAACGAAAAAAAATCATGAGTAAACCTCCTTTGCGCGAACAACATGTGGCGGGTCGACTGTCTTTTTCTAAAAAGTACATGTGCTGGAAAACTGAGTGGCGAAATGTGATTTTAGTGATGAGAAAAAGTTTAATCTAGATGGTCCAGATGGATTTAAATATTATTTTCATGACCTAAGGAAAGAACCGAAAGTACTATCACGTCATCATTCAACTCTCGGATCGGTGGTGGTTTGGGGAGCAATTTCTTACTATGGTACTGTTGATTTAATTGTGGTAGACGGAAGACTAAATGCTGAAAAGTATTTAAATTTATTAAAAGAAACAAAAAGTAAGATCAGAAAAGTAATAGGTAGAAAAAAAAATGTTTTTAGCATGATAATGCTCCCATACACACGTCAGCGATAGTTACAAAGTGGTTTGAAAAAAAACCAGATTGATGTTCTAGATTGGCCATCCTTGTCCCCTGATCTGAACATCATGGAAAATGCCTGGGATTGGCTGTCTCGGCAAATTTATTACAACGGAAGACAGTTTAGTAATAAAGAAGAACTGATTCAAGCTATTTACACTGTTTGGGATTCTGTGGACGTTAATTACATACATTCTTTATATGAATCACTACCTAATCGTATTTTCGAATTAATAAGGTGTAATGGAAGGTATAAAAATATTTAACGAAAGAGTTTTAATAACTAAACAGATATTTTAGCATGTGAGGCTATTCAAGTGGAAGGGCCAATTATTTATTTGACGTTATTAGATAACAATAAATATTTTATTTACATTACAAGGCTTCTTGTTTTATTTCATATTTAATGTTTAATGTATATCTCCTTTTTATATTACTATGAGAAATATTAATTTTGGTGAGTGAGGCTATTCAAGTGGCTGGCACTGTATTTCAGTTTATATTTATAACATTATTTGACTTTTTTAGCCCTTCGATAGCAGGAAACACCCCTCTAAAGTATGGAATTTTAAGTTAAGTATTTTACTGCGAATGCTATTAGGTAACTATTACATATTACTTTAAAATGATTTTGGGCGAAACTGACTGCCAATTCCAATTGCCATCTAATGAAACTTTTAAATTTCAATTTCAAGTTATTTATTTTATAAAGATAACAGTGGTTTTAAAGTTTAGTATAATTAATAATTCATTCATAAACTTACTTTAGAATGGAAATTTGAATTAGAAACTTTGATGTTGAGAAATATAATCTGCCTGAGCATCCCTCCCAGAACACACTGAACCTAAAATCCTCAGCGAAAACAAATTGAAACAAAAATATCAGAACGAACTACGACAACAATTTCGACCAGAAACTACCTCAAGAGAAAGATACACAAGTAAGGCGTTGTGGATGAGACGAACCAGCTAGAAGATCTTGTAATGTGTATGGAGACGTGGCGTACTGATGTGTAACCAAAAATATATTAAATTATAACGAGCTTTATCTACACAAATATCATAAACCCTCTTTTATGCGTTCGGGCAACTTACGGCCAGAATAAAGATAAACTGTTTGGTAAGATCAAATTTCTTATCTGTGAATAAGTTGTTATTGCATATAGTTGGCCAAACCAATTTTTCAGTAAATATAAGAACAAAAAAACGATACTCATACTAACTTTTCTTTTGGGTGCTAGTACTACAGTAAGACAAAGATAGTATATATGATTATCTCTGGCTTTGTTTGAAATGAGACAGTCCTTTGATAAACTATACTATGGGTATAATTACAAAAAAAAACTAATTTGATTTGACTTCATTTCTAGTATCAGTCGAGATGACGTTTTATTGAGTGAGTGGTCAAATGCCGCAATGGCGGTTGTAACATGGTTACTGAACACATCATAGAAAGCTTATAATATGTGTGTAGATAAAGCAGTGTATGTAACTGTACATAATTAGGCATTAAACACGAGTTTGGGTTTATGAAACGAGCTGAAAGCGAGTCTCACACTCTCACATTCGTGTTTTAATACATTTCTATATGTAGCAGTCGCATGAACTACTATTAAAATCGACTTGTTGATATTTTATGTACGTTCTGTCACCGACTGTCTTAGGACTCTTAGTCCTTTATTTTAATGTTAGAACTCCTAAGATGAGAACATTAGATGTTGTATTTTGCGTTTTAAAACAACTTTGTATTAAAAAGCAAACTAATCTAACATTTATTGATACAAAAAAACCATTGACACTTCACCTTAAAAAATAAACCATCTACTTATGAACTAAAAATCTAACAAATCAAAATAACCGAACAAAACTAAATCGCGCAACCAGGATCACATAACCGCGCCGAAGTCGAGTAAGAGAGAAACGAAACGATGACTCATGACATGTGTGATGAGAGAGTAAGAGAGAGACAGCGCGATGTCGCAGCATTCCCGCACTTACTGCACGCCGAGTTTTGTAGCCACGCGGCGCCACGGCGAGTAACATCCCGACTGCTTCTTGCTAGCGTGCCGCGAAAATAAACACACGCATAAGAATAGAAACCGTAGGTAGGGATCGCAAGGTCTCTTTTCCAGTGTCCGGCGATTGGCGTTTGCGTTGTTTCGATTCTATATCTGTATTCTTATGACTGCGCGTCTTTGGGCTGGTTTGACAGCGACGCGGGTGGAAAAACCGAAGTGTCATAACCCAAAAACTCAATGTACTAGTTTTAATTAGAAAAAATCGCTAGTTAGTAAGATATATGTTTTAATAGCACCTCATTTTTTCCACAATCGAATGATTTTCTTTATAAGAAGACATTCCGTTCGACACAATCAACTAATTATAAAAAGAAACTGAACTAGCATATAGAACAACATAAAGTGGCAAAATTTTAGCGAAAGAAAATTAACAAGAAGGTTTGAAAACAATACAAAAATGGCTGAAAACTAGCAATGGAACGAGGCATTCGAAATAAAAAAAAGTGTATATATATTGAAGGAGTGTATATACTGAAGATTATTGTTAAGAAAATATATCACAGTGTCACATACTTGTGTATCTTCTTATAATCAAATCACTGTCATGGCGGACACTTGCAGTGTCTACTACCCAGCAACTGAACATTTCTTTGCATGTGTCGTTAATACAAATAAATCAGCCAAGCCATCAAGAAAACTTGAGAACAAGTAAACAAGAATTAATCTTAAAAGTTAAACGTGACGTTAATGAAAACAGTTTGAGAGTCTCAGTTAAATAAATAAATACAGTCCTTTTTATACGCCTTCACGATAACAAAGATAACTTAATATCAATGTCATATTATGTTTAAATTGTACCCAAGTTTTGTCAATGGTCGTATTACAAACCCTGCACATTATTGAGCGCAAATAAATTGATAATGCATAGCGTAATGGCTGTTAGCTCGTGGCCATAGACCTTGCAACAATTAAAAAATAAAGCCGCAAAATATATTCTACACAAAACCGCCTAGGCCTCCGCGCCTGTCAAATGGCTAGAGGTTTTTTTTTATATTTACAGTTAATGTGCCAGTGTTAAAACCGAGTTCGAATTATAAATTCAAAATTATTTTGTTTTTTTTTTAACATACCTGTTTGGGTTTTGTGACTGGCTAGAGACTGAACTCCTCTTGCTACTTTTACCACTTGCCGCGCTCAAGGATTTGCCGACGGAGGTCTGTAAATGTGAACCTTATTTAATTGCCATAAGATTGAAATTTGTATAACAAATTTAAATGTGGAGAAATTACTGTCTTAGGTTTGACTTCAACTCACGACCTCTGGATTTATTCTAAGCTTAATAGCATCGTTCGCAGACGTTTCTGCTTGTTAAAAATTAAAATTGTATAACAGTCGGGGGTGGTGTTTAGATACACGTACCTTTGATGATTTTGGTTTGTTGCATTCAACAATGTAGTCTTTACACACGCTTTGGTGTACTGTCATGGTGCAATCTGTAAATAATAAAATATGCCTTTCTAGATTTTTATTTTCAGTTATAATCGAAACTAAACTAGTTCTGGACTTTTGCTGTTTATGACTGTTTTAGCAGACTTTTTGGTATAGTGACCTCAGGCCTGATTTTCCAATCGACACCGTTCACTTCATAGTTCCTCACTTTCTATAGTAATATTGCAGTTGTTCGATTCAATATGACGCTGCACGCAGCCAACGTCAATCGGCGACCAAGGCTTAGACTTAAACATTAATAAAAATCCGGACAAGTGCGAGTCGGACTCGCCCGCCGAGAGTTCCGTACTTATTAATATTTGTTATAGCGGCAATATAAATACATCATCTGTGAAAATTTCAACTGCCTAGCCTATCACGGTTATTGAGAATCTTGAGATACCTGGTGACAGACAGACGGGCAGTGGAGTCTTAGTATAGTTTGTAGCTTTCTAGTAGAGCCCGACGGTTAATCCTGTCTATTGTTAAGTAAAACCGCACGTGCTACTTACCTGCAAAAAAGGTTCTTAATTATTCTAATTGGCACCTGAGCGCGGGCTAGTCCAACGCTCAAAAAACCAGTGTAGGTGCGCTCTCCGATAACGCGCCTTTGTTACGCATCTCGATGACACATTTTAGACTGGTTCTGTAGCGTTCGACTCGCCGGCACTCAGTATTTCGGTTACTGAGTTGAACGGACCATGTACATATTTATCCATTAGTCCATTTTGAATCTTATTGCAATTTCCATAGGAGTTGTAATTCAATTACCTGGGTAAAGTGAACGAACGATTTTTTATGCAGGTGGTTGTGGCACGTGGCACGAGCGGTTTTACTTAACAATAGACAACAGGATTAGCCGTCGGGCTCTACTAGAAAGCTACAAACTATAATAGGGTCCCTTTGGGCAGGGAACCCTAAAGATGACACTCACGCTCGCAGTAGAAGGCGGGCTTGTCTGTCAGAGCGCGGCCGCACCAGTCGCAGTCGGCGGCCGACGTAGCGGCCTGCCACGCGTGGGCTGCCTTGCGCGATTTGTCCTGCACCCATGAAGCAAGATGAGTTACGGCTCATTTAGACGGTTTCATTACATTGCGTTGTTTGATAGGTCGGCTGAATTGATGTAACCTCAATGGTCTGCAATGTACCTAACTAGAATCGCATGAGAGTTCGCGCGCCGTCTAAATGAGCCATTACTGTGGACCACGAAATCGAACAGGACGGCCAAATGCTAAAAGTTTGTAGACCTCTGGTATACAGTGTGTAAATCCGATACGGGCGATATCTAGTTTAATTTATTAAACTAGATATATAATTCTGAAGGAGATCCCTTATAGGGATAAGTTCGTCTTTGTACCTTTATTTCTGTAAATTTTATGTAAATCTGTGTTGTGATGCATCTGCGATCTGGTACATTCACGAATTCACCTCCCTAGGTATGTAATGTACTATAATGGATTACCCCTTACCTTCTTTTTTCTGAAAAACAAACTGCCTCTTTTCCGCCGCTTCTCTGCGTGATGGTCATACGCCGCTCTGTATGAAAGAATACATAACATGACAAACAATTCAAAAATCAAAACCCTTATTTTCAAAAATGCTTCCGATTATTCCTCCTCCATCAAAAAAATATTTTTTTTCTAGTAAATCATGCCACGCTAGAAATAAACAAATCTGAAAAACGTGTGAAAAACGAACGAAAACAATAGCAAAGCTTGTGCTTTAACATGCCAATAGTAAAACATTGCAATTTCTTTTTTAAACAAATTTTTACTTACCAAATACTCGTCATTGTATGAGTGTGTAATACAAACCTCTTTGTAATTATCCATTTTAACCATATATCTGATACGATATACCAACGAGCGATAATGACCTTTAACCCTTTGACCGCCAAAGACGTAGGGCGGGTCATTGCGCTACTTTCCGTCCATGCTCTAGTTTTCGTCCACTTGACAGATTAGCAAATAATACACTTGATTTTTAATTTTCTACTTGCGAAATATAATTTTTATGTAGATACATATATTGATTTGACATTAAGGATTGCAATTCGTACAAATTTGTGCAGCAATGTAGATTTATATTCAAATTTCGTCAAATGGACGTGCGACAAGGTTCACGATGACGCGCCGCGCATGATAGGCGTGCGGCGTGGCGTTCAAAGGGTTAATGCAAAAGACGTCTATGTTATGACTGACTTAAAGTCTACTTACTTTTCAAAGAACGCCTCTCATTGCAAAACCAAATGTTCTTGATGCACGTAGTTACTCGTACTAGCGACAATCAAGAATCAACCTTAATGTTACGACCATAAAGTTCACTCGCTACGCCAGGCGCTGCCGACCGAAAATTTCTTGATGTGCCGTTTCTAGCGTCAATGGATAAGGAACCTTAACACTATGACTTTAAAGTCCACTCACTGTTCCAAGAACGCCAATCGATGCAAGCCCAAATGCTCTTGGTGTGTGTTGTTTCTTCGCCCCGGTAACTGCGCTGTGGCACCGACCGTGGCCGCCGACGCGTCCTCATCGCTTTCCGTCTCGCTCGCACCGCCGCCAGACAAGCTAACATCGAGTGAGACAACGCTTACGTACAGTACCACCACAAAGTAACGTCGCAAGATTTAGTAGGTCATGTGACTGCTACATAACGAAAGGCATAAAAACATCAGTCAAGTGTTTAATGACTATTTATGTACAGTTACATACACTGCTTTATCTAGATTTTAAAATACATAGTATTGACGCGGTATTAACATTGCGACTTGTTATTTGTGGCGGTACCGTACAACTATCGTCATTGTGTACAAGTGTATGTGTGTGTATGTGTAGTGTGAATAATCTAAAACATACACTATGTTCGTATTACAATGACGCTAGTTAAAAAAATAAGTGCAATAAATCCTTGTACCAGTTTTATTCTGGCTTCCAGTGCTAAGACATCGCAAAGCAAAACGGTGCGCAACAAAATAAAACATGAATAGTTTGGACATGCACAAACAAACAATTTTTGATTAGAAATATTTTATTAAGGTGCATCCACACTTAAATGAGCGATTGTAGAGTAACACTGTGCAACGTTTACTGCGATGTGGATGCACCTTTAGGCTACCATATTCATAACCAAGTTTAAAAAAGTAAACACACATGCACATAAAACTTAGAAAATACAAAAATATTGCTAGAAGTAGAAATATTCAAATTCAATACAAAAAAATTTAAACCAGTATCAGTATCTATCTTTAGATACAATAATAATAATCTTATAGTTCACACAAAATGGCAGAAATAATATTTGAAGGGATGTTTACAAAAACAACTACACTGGTTGACACCTAAAACGATTAACAATGTTCTTAAAAAAAGTGTCAACTGCTCTTAGCAGTTATGTTGTTTTTGTAAACACCACTTCATTTGTATGAGCGATTGTAGAGTAACACTGTGCAACGTTTACTGCGATGTGGATGCACCTTTAGGCTACCATATTCATAACCAAGTTTAAAAAAGTAAACACACATGCACATAAAACTTAGAAAATACAAAAATATTGCTAGAAGTAGAAATATTCAAATTCAATACAAAAAAATTTAAACCAGTATCAGTATCTATCTTTAGATACAATAATAATAATCTTATAGTTCACACAAAATGGCAGAAATAATATTTGAAGGGATGTTTACAAAAACAACTACACTGGTTGACACCTAAAACGATTAACAATGTTCTTAAAAAAAGTGTCAACTGCTCTTAGCAGTTATGTTGTTTTTGTAAACACCACTTCATTTGTTCCCGACTATTTTCAGATAAGTATCATTTTTGCTTGAAAATATAACGTCAAGCCAAGTCCTTCGCTCTCTAAACTGCTGGTTACTCACTAATCGGGAAAGTCGCGAGACAATGGCGCCCTAAACTACAGTGGTACACTATTGGTGTAGTCACACAAGTGTACTGTTGTTCTTCCCGTCAGGCATGGCTCACTCCGCAATTTCGTCGCGTCGCTACAAGTACCTACAAGTACATTCGGCCCACACCAATTTTGGTTTGGAACTGACGCCTGCTCGCGCTTGCGCCACCTAGCGTCGTAATAGACGCGTTTTGTCAGAGAGTGAATCTTCTGTACCTAATAAAGTCTCATTCAATAGAACTTGCTAACTATGTAAACAAACCGCCATACTAGAATTGACACTGAATGTCAAATTACTAGTAACTTTTGTTTACATAGTTAGCAAGTTCTATTGAATGACACTTTACTAATATTTACTCTGTGTCCCCGTGTCTGTATACTCACAGACAATCCAACTTCTAGACATAGCATAGTCGCGCTACCCCCTCTGCCACACATACGGTAGCGTTACTCCATTTTCGAGTCAATCCCGTGCCGTGATTGGTCCGTGTCTTTGAACGGACCAATCACGGCACGGGATTCGCTCACCTCGTCCCCCCGCACCCCCGTATTTTTGGCAGGATCGGTTTCATGAAAGAATTGGCCTAAGCTCAGTCTAGAGGTTGGATTGTCAGTGCTGTATACTACTAGACTACTACATTGGGTACTGACATGTTGGTGGGCGGGGGCTGCGCGGGCTGCACGGCGGCCACGATGCTGGGCGTGGACACGGACTTCTGCAGCGGCAGCCGCGCCGCCAGCCGCGCGCCCTCCGCCACGCTGGTGCCCGCGCGCAGCGCCGCCGTCACCTTCTCGAAGTCTTTCTGTATATCACATGGGAGTTCATTAGCGATTGCCACAGACAAGACATCCTCCAGACTGAGCATAGTTCTGAGCAGACTGTTCGTTCCATCTATGGCTGAGGCCCAACTTAATTTTCGACCACGTAGTCGTCACCTATTAACTGTGCCTAAAACACGCACTACGTCCCATGGCAAATCAGCACTTGTCCGCGCCCTACAATATATTAACGCGCTCCTCGCATCAGCACCGGAATGTGATGTATTTGCAAGTAGTTGGATGGATCTGTGTAAAGAATGTATGAAGTTCTGTGAGGCGATGGATAAGCGTGAATCTTCTGTCTTTTATTAGTTTTGATTTCTGACATTTTGTTCTGTTTTTCCTTTCTAGACTGTATCATGTACCTTGTTTGTATAATACTGTCTATTATAAATTTCATAGCGTATTAGTCCGCTGTAATGCTGTGTAAATTTTATGAATTAATAAAATAAAAATAAATAAAATAAATAGTAGAGCTGCCCCCTCTGCCACAAATATACGGTAGTTTTACTCCATTTTCCAGTCAAAATGTCTTTGTGTGACGTCCGTGTCTTTGAAGTGACCAATCACGGCACGGGACTCGCTCACCTCGTCCCCCGCACCTCAGTATTTTTGGCAGCATCGGTTTCATGAAATAATTGCTCTAAACTCCGTCTAGAGGATTCCTAGTCTATGGCGATTGCTTTGTCACGGTAAAATGGTCACAACTCGGGAGCATGCAGCGTTAGGGCACATACCATAGATGGTAGGATCCTAACAGATGTGGTATACGCGTGCGTCCGTGAGGGACAAAACATACACAATGCGACACTATGATTGGTCGATATTATTTGTTGCCCACCATAATCCACATTAAATTTACGGTGGGTAATAAAAAAAAATGTGAGAGTCACAAAGACAAACTACAATAGCGCTTTCGCTCCTACTGAAAGATACATAAGACTATGCCGTTCGGTCATTTCCCCCCACCCCTCATGCCTGATCCAGTTATACTATATTCATGATACATTAGGCACTTAACCGCCGCCACGGTTGCGCAAGTGCGTACATGGCCTTAGGTGTAGTTGTTAGATGGGATTAGCATGAGCCAAATAGGAATTCGAGTATGTAGTATATAAATACGTTTGTACTCTATTGCATAAAAGAGATCAATTTGATACAAAGATACTTAAACAGATTTTAAAGAGGAAGGCATAGGAGCTAAAGTGCAGAAAAACATCGTACGAGAGATAAATCTATGTTGAAGTTCGTAAAAAAACGCAATTGTACGCATAAAAGCGTAGGTACTCACCTCACAGTTAGATAACTAGAGTGTTTGGAATACCGACCGACTATAGCTCTCCAATTAAAAATACAATAAGTCTACCATCGTATAACCACGCTTACCTTTAAATGGTGGTAACGTTTTGGGTGGTAAACGTAAGGCCAGAGCACACCGGCGCTAAAATGTTGGAGCCGCACACGCACAGGTCACGCAAGCGGTGTGCCGTCTCTCATAAGTATCTGTATATTACAACGCACACGTGCACGTCTACGCACACGCATCCGGTGTGCACAGGCCTTTAAGGCTATGTGTTACACAAGCGGTACTCACGGCTAGGTCGTTGTCGTTGAGCGAGTGCGTGGAGTGGCGCGCGCGGGGCTCGCCCTCAGACTCCATGGATGACAGCGACGCGCTGTGACCGTTAAGGGTACTGGAATGTGTTACCGCGTTCAACAGACTCCACATTCCCATTAGTACACATCATCAAAGAGTTATTCATTGTGGAATATGTGTAGCTAAAAAAAATCGTGTTTGCCGTACAGATGTCGCTGTACGGCCTCGTACATTAGGCGGTAACTCTGGCTGTCAATAGTTAACGTTTGACGGTTCTGTTACACAACAGAAAACATATGGCGCAGTATTTTATTATTTCTGCTGTAACAAGAGGGCACGATTTTTTCTTACACTGTACATCTCTTCTATAATCAATAACTCTTTGGCATTATGGAATTCAGATGTCTAGATGAATTGTGTTATTAAACAACTTTTGGTAGAGATTAGAGATTTGAAGAGACTTCGATGAGTATTACTGGTAGTACAGTCAAATTTATTTTTAGTGGTTTTCCAACATTGTAGCAAAAAATGATAAGTACTAGTAGCTAACTTCTTTGATGAGCTATATTTTTAGATTTATTTAAACATGATAGAAGATTATCAATTTTATTTTTGGGCAAGTAATTTATGGATGAACACGTCATGGTCATCTCAGAAAGATATTATAACACTCAAAGTTGACTTTTTATGAAAATGTAACACAGTAACAGTACCGATGTCAGAGTTGCGACATACTCGTATTCTTCCATCGCGTCCGTGAGACACCAATGACGTCTCACCCGAGCGTTTAAAACGCTCGAAGATTCATCCACATAACGGTCTCCTCTGTCTGTCTGTCCATAGATGGTAGGATCCTAACAGATGTGGTATACGCGTGCGTCCGTGAGGGACAAAACATACGCAATGCGACACTATGATTGGTCGATATTATTTGTTGCCCACCATAATCCACATTAAATTTACGGTGAGTAATAAAAAAAATGTGAGAGTCACAAAGACAAACAACAATAGATACTACAAAAAGCCTTACACTTCATTTATTTAAGAGACGCTTATTCCAATGGCTTAATGAACAGACCTTCTACTCAATAAAAGAATATCTGGACAGCTAAACTGATTTACATGATATTTACCTATAAATCTGTGACATCTCAATTAATTCGTATAATACCAAATAATTAGTCTTAAATTTTGTTATTTTGTATATTAATATTATTGTTATGTAAATACATATGAATTAATTTTAGATTATCTAAGTGCATGTTTAGTATTAGGCATACAATTTGCATGTCACTGTGTGACAAGGTAGCTTGGCTGACTTAACTATGAAATGTAACATCCTATGTATACCCTATCTTTCGCAAATAAATAACTTATGACTTAATAGCGCTTTCGCTCCTACTACTAGAACTGGTAGGTTGGTACCTGCGCTGTCGACTAGCGTCGGGCTGGCGCGCGTTGGGCTCCAGCGCCGCCCAGGAGCTGCGCCGGCCCTCCTCCCGCCGGTCCCACAGGCATGACCGGGACTCGCCTGGACAAACAAACACCATATACAGGGTGGCCAAATAAGAACTTTGGACTTTGGACAGTACCTCATACTAGTCAATGCACAACCAAAAAAACTTGTCGTTACGTTAACCTATAGTAAGTTATTTATAAATAATGTGTCATACATTAATTCAAAGTCGCTAAAATGAAAAAAATGGTCTGATTTTGGTTAACGTAATCGACTTTTTTTTCAAGATATCGAAATTTTAATAGCAGTAATCGACAGATATTCAAATTTGCAGTCGAACTGTATACTTAACTCGATTTCGTAATTTTGGCGGTTACATTAATTCATATTACAAGTGACGATATGTAGGGTCAGGAATTACACATGGAAAATAATGTCAGACAAATGTCCACCTCTAGCAGCATGGCAGATGCGAACCCTTTTCATCGCGTTTTTCATCACTTTTTCACACATTTCTGGCGTTATCTCAGCGACAGTGCTTCGAATATTTTGTTTTAATTGCTGAAGGTTCGTTGGCCTATTAGCATAGATACGTCCCTTTAGATAGCCCCACAGAAAAAAGTCAGGAGCTGTTAAATCAGGCGATCTAGGGGGACAGTCAATGTCACCGTTTCTCGAAATTAATCGCCCGGAAAACGTTCTTTTTAATGTTTCTATTGTTTTTAATGATTAAAACACGTTGTTCCGTCGTAAAACGCTCCATAATAAATTTGCCGTATCTACACAAACTAATTTTCATGCAATAACTGTCATATTTACCGCCAAAATAAAATGGCGGCAAAAAAAAGTTGTATACCTCTAAGTTGGCCACCCTGTACAACATGTTACAAGGAGAGCCCAACAATGGAAGAGGATGCCGAAGTGGAAAGAATTCTTTAATTAATCTACTACTGGATCACCACAGCGACTGGTCGTGCGCTACCCTGAACCAACGGTTACGCCCGATCTTAACTAGAGTTCACGTCGCTGGAGCTTTTTCTGTTGCTTACAGTTCTTCGTAGACAATAAATTTCAGCCAGGTCGCCCACTAGGTCTAGCATCTGTCTCTGCTAGGTCACATCTCTTACAAGATGAAGAAACATACGGAATACGGATGAAGGTTCCGGGGAGCACCAAGAAACCATTTATTGTAGGAATTATTCATGGAACCCTATATCCTGCAGTTACCAACCCTTGGGTAGTAAGTAAACTTAACGGTGTGTACTCAGACTCACCGCTACCCTTACGGCTGTGTGGGTACAAGTCCAGGTGTGTGGGTGAGGAGTAGTCTGGATCGCCGCCATCTTTGCAAAGCGACGGACAAGACGTGCTGAGACGACTGATGCCGCCCGCTTGCTGTAAACAATAGATTATTGTATATAAGACGAGCACTTTGCGTCTTCTTTCAATTCCCGGGAATTTTGGGTGGAATTTTGGGCGATAGTTCCCCAATATTCCTGGCTGTGACACATAACTAATGGCGTAGGTACAACAGACAAGGCGACTTTATGGACAAATAACGAATGTTCATTTCATAAACTTGTGTACAGTTAAATACATTTAGGTAAGCCGCAGCATAATGAAGCAGCCGCTATGCATAGTGTATCGTTTCGGACGAACGAAATGTTTATGGGTGTATTAACAGGTATTAATATTTAAACGTTTAGGTTACAATTACAGAGCGATATAAGCCATATAAGAGAACTTTATCGTGTATGATATTATTGCTGCTGACAGTATTTATGTATATTGAATGCATTGTTATATTTCCTTTACGTTGTTAATAGTCAAAGTTATATTTCACTCCCGAAATGCCTTATCTCGAAAAATCTAACAAAAATAACCTACATTTTCATAACGCTTCCTCAATTAGTAACGACCATTGAACTTCCCTTAAATACGCTTGAAATTTTTGTTAATGCTACTAAAAATACGCGTTCTATCTTCGCATTATGTGCGAGTGATATCAGAGTCTATTTATTATTAGGTGTTATTCTGTACCAGTAGGGCAGGGGTGGCAAGGCGAATGAGGTGGAAACAGGGGCTGCAATCCAATAATAGCTTTGAGAATTCATAAACTGATTTCATTTCTCACAGACGGGGTAGAATGGAAAGCATATTTGCTTCGTGCATCCGCTTTTATTCAATTAAGCTTGTTTTTTTTCTGAGTTATTTAATCAGACGTTTTCGTTCGTATTTTATTTCATAAATGATTCATTGTTTTGGAAATTGGAAGCGAGAACCTAATCTTAATCAGCTAGAATGTCCGGAACAAAGTAAATATGTATTGTTTACAGTTATGTACTCCAAATACATTTACAAATGTCCATGGACATTACTAAGGCTTCCACAGTTCATAGATTAAGCTAAATAAGGTTACAGTGGCCGAAAACAATCGTTGCGGTCGGTTAAGCACATCTAGATTTGTGTTTACATTCCTAATGAGGTTTAAAACTAGTAGTACATACATAGTAGACGGTGCCATTTCAGATCTAAAACAGCGAGGTGGACTGGTTCCTACTGAAAAATCTTTATCCAATTTGGATTATGCACAGGTATATGCACATTTATATACTAGACCAATACTAGTATATAAAAAAACATGACATGTAAGAATAGTTATCAATAAATATTTTCATTTTCTTAGCACGAGAGCGCGGTACCCGAGATTATTGCAGCTGAGCTCAGATGAGGATAAACGCTTAAGGGTTAGTCACACAGGCGCGTTTTCAAAGCGGCGCGTGAGCGGGGCGGACTGGTAATCAGTGGGCCCCTTTAAAGTTTGCCCCCTTGGCAACTGATAGAAAGATGCCATCACGTCACACTTACCATAAGCGGGAGCGGCGCGGCGCGCATACGTTGCACGGCCGCATGGAGCTGGCGGAGCTGTTGCAGGCTGTCGTCGAGCACGCCCGGGCTGTGCGGCGTGACGCTGATGGTCGGCACCTGCAGGTTAATGGATTTTGCAATATCTGTATGTCAAACATCAATGCCGAGGCGTTTTACTCCGGCAATGGCGTTTTACGAAACATACACAAACACAGAGAATTAAAAGTACTTCAACTTTACAACCGTCCTACCGAATGCGCCAATAGGTTAAACAGTACTTAGCTGGTGATTGACTTACTCGGTTTACTTACGGATCACTGGTAGTTATGGCAAGCTTGATGAATAAAATAAATAATAAAAAAGCCTTTTATTTCTTGCATCAATTTTTACATAAGAAGGTTGAAATGTTTTTTTTTGAAGTGTGACATTAGTGCAAGTACTTACAATTTAATATATAGGAATGTGAATATAAGTTATTTTTATACACATGTTAGAGTGTATCAAAAATGTTTAATTTATAAAATATTATTTTAAAAACTAGGTAGACACTTATTTTAGGTGTTCTTCTTCTTTGATTATCTATTATGCAAGAACCCCTCTGTGGGTAAAGGCCTCCTCCAAAGTTATCCAATCTTCCCTGGTTTGTGCTGTTTGTAAGCATTTTTAACCAGTTTTTTTTTGCCAAGCTTGATACCAGTCTACTCACTGTAGTGGCTACTCAAGGGATGGCCTAAATGGATTCACATACTACTTACGGTTGGGCAGTGACGTGCGGCCGGAGCGTTAGTCTCATGCTCATCCACGGGGCTTAGGTTATGGTTATGAACACAAGACACCGGGTAGGGTACAGATGGGTCACTTACTACTACCTGGGCGCGGGCAGTCATGGCGGGCGGGACGTGTGAGGTGACCTCGTCCTCGCTGCTGTCTGGCGAGTCTGAACTGCCGCCCGCGCCACCCTCGTCTGTAAGAAAAATATAAAAATAGTTAAATATTTGGGGACATTCTTTCACAGATCAACCTAGCCCCAAACTAAGCAATAAGCTGTACGTCACCAGCAATAATATGTTACACAAAAATATCTGACACGATCTTATTTGTAGCACAATAAGAGCGCGTCACATATTTTTGCGGCTTTCGTTGTGTAACATATTATTGCAGGTCACTGTACTATATGGTCACTAGGCGACGATATAGGTACCTAAATATATACTTAGATGCATAGGTAACATCCATAACTCAGGAACAAATATTTGTGATAAACACACAACCCGGGACCTCTTGCTTGGTAGAGTCACTACCGACTAGGCTAGGAGGCCGTTACAAAATACAAATTGAAGTTACACTGGTGTGTTCAAAAGTTCCATGCTAGCAAATATTAAAGTCATAAACTACTTTGCGTTTAATGCCGACGATCAACGACAAGCAAGTAAGAATTTTTCTAGAAGAAAACACACGCGAACCCACTCAGTGTTCGCGAGTGTTTGGAATGTCTTCAAGGTGGAATGTCTTCACACGGGATCGCGTACATTTTCATAAGTGAAATATATACAAACGATAGTGGCACCAAAGCGTCACTGCATGAAAAAGTGAAACTTTATAATAGTGGAATAAATATTGTCTGTCTCCACAAGAGTACTAGTCTATGAAAACATAAAAAAGCTACGATTTCTTTATTATCGGTCCTTTTATTAAGCGATCAACGCAGAATCATTTCTCCGCAGACATTGGTATTAAGGAATCCAACATAATAAAGCCCGCCTTCCGCCCTTAAATAAGACCAACGGAATAGATCAAGGCCGGGACCTGTTGCTCTACCCTCCATTAAAAAATGCCCTTAATCTGGTCGTAACCCCGCGTTTACTAAGGCGCCGTAAAAATGTTTACGATAAACATTTGTGCGATAAACCTTTTAGTGATGTGTTGGTTCCGGAAACGTTGGAAAGTTGCCATCATTAATAATTCGGTGCTACTCTTACGATTAGCCTCTTCCTCAGAGATTTAATTTGTTCATACTCTCATTTAATTTGGTGGACGTTAATTTCACGGGTCTATCTGCGTGATTTCGCTTTTACTCTATCCGATTTTGCGTAAATATTTGCACTGTTTTTGGCCAATCTCTATGCCCGTTTAGTTGGGCCTTCTACTTATATGACTCTTGCTTGCAACAACACTAAACATTGTTATAAATATGTAATATTTTGTGTTTAATAATACGTGAAGGTAGGTGCACTTGCTTGTGATTTCTGGTTCAAATCATGACGTTTAATTTTTCAATTATGCCTATCACATTAAAACCCTTGGACATTTCCCTAAAATGAAAAAAAAGGTGTTGCGTGTTTTACATAAAACACGAGAAAATTTCCGATGTATTCCTATTGGGATACCCGGAAAAGAGAATTTGGGAATGGCACATCATTATCCGCGCATGTATACGAGTTTATGGTTATTAAGCCGCGACATGATGACGTAATATTAGCTTTAATGTTAGTCATTTTATAGCAAACAATCGCTTTTGGTGGGAATACAGGAATTTATAACTTTTGATTTGATGAACTTTGTTAACGGTTTGTTTACTGGCGTCTTAGTCGATCTGGAAAGGCATTCCAAATCTGACCATGATTTGAGATTACTTGTGGTAAATTTCGCCCCTACTTATCATTGGATCGACAGTGTATGTGATATTAATTACAGGTTTTTTTAAAGTTGCATCTCTAAGTCCCAAATCGGTTGAATTGTCCCCAATATATTTATTTACAAATTTATAATAATGGTAAGAGAAAATTTGTATTTAATCTAGGTCATGTTTAATTCATACGAAAACCGTTTTACGTTAGAATACATTTGCAAGTTTTCACCTATTTACAAGATAGATTAACACTTTGTAAACATAAACAATTAAACAAACAATATCAAACAACAAACGTGCAACAGTGAATGGATTATCGCAACAGTCATCTGAGCTAACCCCGGCAGAGTTGGTAACTTTGTCAACTTGCTAATACAACTAAACGTTTCGCTTTGTGTAACTTGTGCTCTACTCTGTGCAAGAGTATTAGGTTAATTGTGATAAGGTAAAAGTACCAGTGCTCGACATGCTAATGCCCAATAGATGACACCCTGCTGTCACCTCTATTGACAATAACTTAAGTTTCAAGATGACATGTACTGGTACCGCGTCGAGCACCAGTACGTTTACCTTATGCGACAAAGAATAATGCAGTTTATTTCGCTTAAACGATAACTTGCGTTTAGTTACGGATTGTAATTGTTAATCTATTTATGTACTGTTTTGCCTGAACAACCAAAGCTGAAACCCTAAATGGATCAACCATTAATAGCGTGACCGTACTGTGTAAATATAAATCTGGTAAATATACATTAATAGTTAGAGTAAGTAAACTAAGTAAGTATATGTCAAATATTTATATTTGACATATACTTACTTATGTATTTTTACTTTTACTTATGCTATTTATGTATACCTATGTATCCATGGATTCTTCTAAATGTGAATACTAAGGCCAGACATCCACTGGAATCCCACAGACCAATTGGGTAAGGGCATCTGCGACAAAGAATAACATCGAAATTTTCTCTCTCCGTTTCTTTTGGCATAGGAATTAAAAAATCGCCTCAGTTAAAAGTTATCACAAAACCCCCAAAAGTACGTGTCAAAATGCACACAACTCCTAATTCACACCCGTTAAGTGCGAATGCGAGGAGGATAGGCTATTGTTGAAATTTAATTGGCTCATTAAGCCCACAAGTGGCTTTTACCGCGTTTTTAGGTGCCAGAGGTCGCCTTCTCTTGCCACAAGAGGATAATATTTTCCTTTTAATTTGTGTAAGAAGGCATAGAGTTCGCCTAACCTAACGTCGCCATACGTCCCCTGACAGGTCAGGATTTTTCGTCCTTTATCAGGGTTGCGACACACAGTTCGCGAGTATCAGGGATTTTAGAAACCTCGACTAACCGCTAGAAGCTACCTACAAGTTTGGAGTTGTATTAGGTATCTCTTGGCTATCCTATAAATGTGTGTATTATTTCAACTCCACACGGCTCGAACTAAGTCAAATGTAGCAAGTAATATACGTATACGTGGCAGCAGCAACGGCCTACTGAGGGTGTTGGCAGAGCGGCTCGACTGTGCTCTCACGCGCTACTGGGACTGGGTTGAAGTGGCTATTGGTAGCGCCAAGTAGAGCAGGTTATTGCCTTTCAGCTTTCTTGCCCCTCTCAATGGTTATCCATACTGAATTTGTATTATACATATTTCGTATTTTTTTTTGGATTGTACCAATAACATACCTAGTTATTAAGATACTCGTTACACTGTTACCAACAAACTATGGATCAACTTGGTCTGAAATAACAGATTTTATTTATTTTTTTAAGTAGTTAAATATTTTAAGACCGTATGTAAATATTTATGTCGCCTGACCATCGGCATCGGTAGGTACCCGACATTATACAACTAACAAGCGGGTTAAAGTAAACGTATCTCTTGACTGTCCTAACGTGTGTATCCATCCAACCCCAATAATCCATTAACTGCACAACACGGCTCTAACTAAGCCAAATGTAACAGCAAAGACCACATGTAAATATTTATGCCGCCCAACCACTGGGGAATTGACCAGTTTAGAAAGAGCCCTCGCTCTGTGGGATAAATCGGAACAGGATAGTCAATTGTAGTTTATGTGACTGCTACATAATGGAAGGCATTAAAATTGAGTGAGTGTTTGAGATTTATAACCTATTTTAGGATATGCATATTGTGAATTGAATGATTGTATTATTATTATTATTGGGAGCCTTCGTGTCCCACTGCTGGGCAAAGGCCTCCCCCCAATTTCTTCACAGATCTCTTTCCAATGCTGTGTCTGGCCACTCCTTCAAAAAGGATAATTATTGTAAACTTTTATTAAAAATATATATTTGAAATAAAGGGGTATTTTACCTTCTAAGTTTTAACCTATTATTACAATCAGAATACGCCTCCTAATCAACACACAGAATTAGTGTTCACATTTATCGTTTCGGTACCAAAAAGTTAAGAGAAAACATTGTTAATACAAATGCCTATTCATTCATTCACCCTACTTGCTTCAATAAGACATCAACTTTTGTCTAAGCGCCTATTCCCCACCGTCCTTAGCGTCAAGTTGACACCTATTGTGGCACCAGGAGCACGGAAGGGGTCCCAGTGCACTGGTCCCGGGCAACCTTGACCCACTGCAAGTAGGTCGCTCGGCCCGGCCTACATTATGCATTTTGTAGGTTCGAACATTGTCCGCTCAAGGTGAGGGGAATGGGGGTTCTATGGTAATTATTGTGTAAAGAGGAAATAGTGACGTATATTCCGGTTCAGATTTCGTTAGGGTGCATTGGGGTAACTAAAATACAAGCGCTTTCTTGTGGACTGAATGAAGATGTAGTGACAAACATTGAGAAAGGTATGTTAAGATAAGATGGTTTGGGGTTTGGACACGTGGAAAGAATGAGTGAAAGAAGGCCAACAAAGAGTGCATAAGGGAGAGGTAGAAGCGGGAGTTCGAAAAGGTAGACCTCGGCAGACTTTCTTTGATCAGATCGGGGAAATCCTGAAGGAAGGCCAATTCAAGAGCACCGTAAACCGGCGAGCGTGTATGAGGAATGTTATGAAAGTGAAGGAAGCGAAAGAGGTATGCCAGGATTGTAGCGAGTGGAAATCCGTGGTCTTTGTCTACCCCTGCGGGAAATAGGCGTGATTATATGTATGTATGTATGTATGTTATACTTCAACAATTTACGTAGCGCCTCTACAACTTAAGGTACCGTTCGGATTCAGACTACACCAGCATTGCTGCGGCAGCATTGCAGCGGGACATTACTGCCGACTGCATTAGGTACTGTCGCAAATGTAAAAAATCCTTTAGGCGTCTTGGAAAGTTATGCTAGATTATAAAGTATAGGTACTGCGAATTTAATAAACAATATCTGGGAGACCGAGCTTTGCTCGGAAAACTGAGATAAGACCTAAGAGCTAGATCGACCGCCCCCGAAAACCCCCATATGGCAAATTTCATCGAAATTGAGCCATTTCCGAGATCCTCGCAGTAGATAAATATATATACAAGAATTGCTCGTTTAAGGGTATAGATAAGATTCGTAATTTCGTAGTGATCTCGTTTCTGAATGCACCTTAAAGAATATTTATGTCTAGATGTAATTAAGAATAAAATGAAAATATCAGACATTATCTGGGCCAACTGTATTGAAGTGATCTCAAAATTCACTTCAGAGCTGAGGGGCGCCATAGAGACCGACGAATTAGACACAAGAAGCGTTAAAAGATTACAAAGGATTATCGATTTTGTTTCCATGTACTCGTAAGGGGCGTTTATTTCCAACAAAAAGCGAATGAGACGTCAGACAAAAGCACGTACAATGAAATATCGGCACGAACAAAGTGCCAAACATATGTATACACGACCTTATTGCCACGAAATTAAGGTAGTGTCAGGCGTGGCTCACTCCGCGATTTCGTCGCTTTGCTACAGGTAGCTAAAAGTACATCCGTTCCACCCCAATTTTCGGGAAAGCCATAAGCCGCGCGTGGCGCTGTCGCCACCTAGCGGCCATATCTGTGCTGATCGTAACAGACGCGTTTTGTTAGAGAGTGAGTCTTCTGTACCTAGTACTATTATTTGATCTGTGGTAGTGTGAACATTTTTGTTTGGCACTTTGTTCGTGTCGATATTTAATACCGGTTAACTCATTTTTTGCAATGCAACGCTACGCGCGAAACGCTACGTCGTAGCAAATATAATGAAATAATACTAAGTATAATGAAATTAATGTTAAATATTTTCGTAGAGGAGGGTCGACAATGTGTCAAAAGAATTTGGTGGTTAAAGTTATCTTTAGTTATAAAAAGTAGGTGTCAAAATTACTACGGATGATTGAACTTTCGCCCCTACATTTTTCAAATTTGTCGCGTTTTTTTGACCACTGACAAGTTGGTTTAACAGACTA
Organism: Cydia amplana; assembly: GCF_948474715.1. Taxonomy (NCBI): domain Eukaryota; kingdom Metazoa; phylum Arthropoda; class Insecta; order Lepidoptera; family Tortricidae; genus Cydia; species Cydia amplana. The sequence goes on from NC_086070.1 coordinate 22,905,009, forward strand.
TAGCTGGCAATAGTGGCAATATCCCGCACGCAATAGGGACGTCCTGCCAATATCCCCTTCCGTCAGAGGGTTACTTATCGGTTTCTGCCTCAGTAAACACCAACGTGGCGGACTGGATGGGATATCCGGTAAGCATATGTACACTTATAACGTGCATATAATATTTAAATGTCTAGTTTGGCCCAGCGGGCTCAGCACGGTTCCATTTTTATCGACTATCACTATGCCCGTCACTTTCGCACTTACATACTTGTTAGAACGTGACAGGCATGGTGATAAACGATAAAAATGCGACCGTGCTACTAGGGCAGGACTGTCTCGTTTCAAACATAGACAGAGAGAATCATACTGTCTTTGTCTTATGCTACTACTAGCACCCAAACGAAAGGGATGAGTATCTTTTTCCCCAGTCCATAACATTTATGATTTTTATAACGGCTAAAAACTTACAAGTCCTACAACAAATTAAACAACTGTACCGATATTCGGAACCTAAAGTAATATATTGAGAGTGGCAACACTGTAGTTAGTCGTATTGTCCTTTTCTAGCATATACGTCCATCTCTCTCCCACACCCCCACCACTTCAGGCAGTTGCGTTTGACAATTTTGACAGTTAGAAACAAACGCAAATTACCTCATTGGCTTGCTGTTTTTCCATCTGGAAGGTCGTGAAGCTAAACTGCTGGTGAGTTTTTGAATTTGTACCCCAGTTTAGCTGACTATATTGAAAAACAGTTTCTAACGGCTTTTGCCGTTCGAAATAAATATTTAAATTTAGTTGTCCGTTAAACTATCTAGCAAATAAAAATGATCCGGAATAGTGATGTGCAAGTGTTTTCAAAGGCTGCCTGCGCGCACCGTGGCTATGCCAATGAAAATACTAAAACACATGGTAGAAAACACATCGAGCTGGTAAAGCGTGCACGTGTCACCATTATAATTTAATTTTATTAAGTCTCTTCCGAGTCTTGTTAGTTTAAATCTTTGTGTGTGTATAATAACGGTTGAAATTATATAATACTTAAATGGTGATGTGTGGAGGTATACCCTTTCAAGTGATTTGTGTTTTCGAATACGAATGGATCGGATAGTTAATACGTGTTACGTAGAACCTACGTATTAAGGTAGAAGCTTATAGACGTGTAGGTTTTTTATCTGTCCAAGTATCTATCAGCAATTTATCTTTTTATCCCGTTCCGGGTTAATATAATATTGCAAAATTAATTTTTTGGTAATAAACTTGCTGATAAATAACGTGTACCCGAATAGGAGTCGACGATATTTTCGCTCTAAGGGACACAAGGTAACGAACAAACCTACATCGCAAACATTGCATTTATTTTTGTGGAAAGTGAGTACTTCGGCAGTACATAAACTTAAATCTGACTAGACATAGAGAGAGATTAGCATGGCTCTGCGCAAGAATGACATGCGAATTCGTGAAGTATTTCACTCTGTATCTATCAACTTATATCTCTCCAACTAGATCTTTGATTTATGTAGGTAGGTACCTACTTAAATATATAACTTAGCAGGTACTTACAGCTTTAAAGGTTAAGGAAAAGAACTCTTGCATGTAGGTGCTATATGTGCTTGTGTTATTTTGAATTTGAATAACTTGATTATTAATTCTATACGTAACTACATACAAGAGGGTCAATTCTTAAGCCTACTTACCTACCTACATAAATAGTACACTTAAACGTTTCAAATAAAATCGGAAGCCTGTGACATGGAAGGGCATTAACGATACGGGAATCTTTAGATTGATTCATTGACGAAGACGCATGGTTTGGTTCATATTGTCAAATTATATTAGTTAACTGTAGAGTTAAAGTTTAGTTTTTGGCAAATCTGCACGTCACCGTGATTGACACTTTCTAAAAGTGCCTGTTAAAGCCGGCGTAAAGCCTTTCACCTTGTCGAGCAAGGAACCCGCAACTTAGGGAATATTACCCATAAACTTTTTGACATTTGATTTGAATGATACTTATTCTTAAACTTACGTCTGTTATGGTTCCACCTGCTAAGGTGCGCCTAAGAGAATCTTTTATTCGGTCACAAACTAACGTCAAGTTATTTGTGATGAAACCAATATATTATGTACCTATCTAAACCTGCGCAAGGCTGCCATGTTTACACCTGCGTAAGGTGTGCCAAAAGAATCTTTGATTCGTTCACAAACTAACGTCAAGTTATTTGTGATGAAACCAATATATTATGTACCTATCTAAACCTGCGCAAGGCTGCCATGTTTACACCTGCGTAAGGTGTGCCAAAAGAATCTTTGATTCGTTCACAAACTGACGTCATGTTATTGATGATGATATTATAACCTATGTAAGCCTGCGCAAGGCACGTCAGACATATTCACAGAAATATAAATGATATGGTCATAACACAGGCGTGCGAGTAGACCACAATCACAAAAATATTACAAAGATTAAGTTGTAAATATCTCTTTTTAGAGAAAGTAAAAATGGTTTAAAATAATGTTTTGGGTAAAAATCAGGCGAAATAGGCAAGGCTTCGTTATTAGAGTTTTCATTTTTGTTTACCAATCTATTTCAAGGGTCCCGAACACCCTATTGGCTAAACCCGAAATTGGGCTAATTAACTGTGGTAAAAGTGAAAACTGCTTTCCATTTACATAACATTTCTAAAATTATAATAGGTAAAATAAAAACCTAAGATTCCAGGCCTATCTCGACTCATTTTTATTTTAAAGATGAAAAAATCTTTGCACCCTAATATAAAATTGTGGTCTGGAGACGCTAAGCCTCATAACTTGGGTGGCATAGATAATACTAAGAGATTTAGTCACCTAATTTCGACTATAAGCCCAGGCAGAATATTGATAATTAGAATAAGGAGTGGTCAATCCTCCAAGGTCCATACAATCTGTGGACTCTAATTAAATCAGGCTCGGTAAGCTCACGACACGACAGAGCTTACGATTCCATTCTGAAATAAGCTATGTTTACAATATATATTACCCATGGTGTGAAACAAACAGCCTGCTCAAGGTGTACAAAGGGTCCGTTTAACGGCCCTATAAACATCTACAAACCTTTGAAGTCTAGGCTTGCTACAATATGACAGACTAGAAATAAATACATATGATCCCAATGTAAGAGAAGCTCACAGTTGCATAAATTATATATGGCTGGAGAGCACTTGTCTTTCAGTTAACATGTTTACGAGTACCTACCTATGTACACGACATGACCAAGGTTACCTACCTTTTTACATAATTATTATATCCCTGACTGCCATGGTATATTAGGAAAATTATCATGTGCTGGCGGTGCTGCACAAGCATGTTTGAAATAAAATATACAAAACTGGCCTAACGGGCGTTTATGAATTATGTATTTTACACCCTTGTGTCTGTATTGTGACCCTGGAAGTTTTAAACCACCTGTATCGTAAGTGCTCCTATGCACGGATTAAGTTTATAATAAACTACCCATGCCCTAACCTCAAGAGCAAGTGCTTCTATGCACGGACCAGATACTGTTATCACTTATTTCACTTATCATGACTTGTCATAGTTTGATACTACACGTTTAATAAATTTAAGACCGTGGAATGTACCCACTACAAAAGGTTTTTAAAAATAGTGACTGAATGGTTTGCACGGACGGTTCTAGCACAGTTTCTGGGCGGTCACGTCTAGGGCATGACCCTCTAGTTCTCAATTTATACAAAATTATAGCATTGTGATACTGTTCGCTTTGCACAATAAAATAGGGGAACAGGAGCACGCCTTGCGAAAAGGCGAAGCTATTTTGAAACGCAAACCTTTCAAAAATAGATTGAAATATATAAATAATTATGTTTTTGGTGTGGAACATGTAATTGTACACCCAAACAAATGCAATCATTTATTATATGTTAGCAAAACTCTGCCAAAGTGTTAGTCTGTCTCTACAGTGTAACCTGAAGGCATGAATGCACATGAATCTCTTGAAACATGGTGGATTAACTAATTTACACCCCGTCTGTGTCTTGCTCCTACCAAATCCACAAGTTGAGGACCTCAACCTATCTAGGCACCCTTCTTGCTCGAGACCTGGAAAAAAATAATCTCATGCAGTCAAGTGTCGGAAAACCAGGTCCACACTCTTAGCACTACCGTGAATATATCTAAGAAGTCTGTATACTGCCTTCCAGGAGGCGGGATGTTAATAGACTAGCCTATATAGTAGGCCAGAGATATAGTATACAAAAGCACACTGGCCCAAATCCAGTAATATTATATGCACTTCAGAATACAAAATAATTGACTATTCTGCGTATATTTGATATCAAAAAGTTACAATTACCTACCCTTAGGTCATAAGGAGGATAAATATACATAAATATCAAATATATTCGACAAAGTGTTGACCCTAGCATTGGATAAAATAGAGGTTCCTCTTAAACGGCATCTGCGCTGTTGGCTTTGGGCCCACGGGTGCCCGGCAAAAGGTCGGGGACCCCATGGTTCCGCACAGTTATTGCAAATAATGTAAAATCACAAAATAAACACAAATTTTCATTTTGGTTAAAAACACATATGCGATGAGCTAAGGTTTCGAATTAAGTACCTTATTCTTAATCTGGAAAGAGAAGACTGAATATTCAGAATTAAGCTATGTCTATGAATGGTTTACATAAATTAAGCCACTTTAGCGTTCAGAAACAATCAAGTTTATGTCTACTAGTAGGCACCAGATAAGGTAAACTACTCATACTGCATATATAGACAATAATGAGTACAATTAAGGTCACTTGATGATAGCTAAACATGAATATAAGCAGAATGAGCTGCACCTATACAAATATCATTGATAAAGCTCTGTGGCAATTCTACATTTACCATTTGAACGCCAAGAGCACCAAAAAGCGTCGTAACTAGTGCCCACATGAGTATTATGATATGGCTTAAGCTCTCAAAGTAACCTTCACAATTTTAAGTAAGGTTTGTTTAGGTCCATTAGCTCGCGTTCGCGTTAGTAAAGCGTAAAAACGATTAAATGCATTTTATAGCTATAACCAAATAAATAGCTCACACTGGCTCACAGTCATTAAAAGAATTCAGTAAAATCATTAAAAGTATTCCCTATGACATTTTATTAAGTACCTACCCAATATTAACTTTGTGGGTAGTGATAGTGATATAACGAATATTTAAAATATTCGTCTACTTAATCCTGAGGGATTCTGGAAATAAGAAAGGTCTTGTCCTTGTTATATCCTGCAACTGCTTACCTTACTAGATAATTATTATCAAATTTGTCAATAATTGGGAGTTATAAATAAAAACTACTCGAGTACTTTATGATTTTTATCTTTTCATATTTTAATTACATCACTCCATATCACAGATGTTGTATGCTCCCTGAAGAGTAGACTGACTTATCTTCTTTTACATAGTCTCACATACATATAATTAAGTACTATAGCACCCTTGTGGTGACTCACTTATTTTCGTTGAAAATTTATAAGTACCTACATTAAATACGTATATAAAATGGAAAGTTAGTATCATAATATAATGGTATATAAAATTGTATGCTTTACTAAATACCTCTCTCCTCACATGTATTAAAATAAAGGGTGTACTACATAATTAATTAATTAATTAAACACTCCTAATATAATAATATTACATATACATAATATGTAAGTACATGTATAATCACATTGGCTTGGCGTCTTCCCACCACCAGGCGATAACAAACACGTCTCAATATATTACTTTAGGTTCCGAATATCGGTACAGTTGTTTAATGACAGCGTTTTACACAAAAATAAAACGCTAATTAAATAACTTACCATATTCGGAACCTAAAGTTTTAATCCTGCCTGGTGTAAATATGTATAATTTTGAGACAATGAGGTAATTTGCGTTTGTTTCTAACTGTCAAAATTGTCAAACGCAACTGCCTGAAGTGGTGGGGGTGTGGGAGAGAGATGGACGTATATGCTAGAAAAGGACAATACGACTAACTACAGTGTTGCCACTCTCAATATATTACTTTAGGTTCCGAATATGGTAAGTTATTTAATTAGCGTTTTATTTTTGTGTAAAACGCTGTCATAAAAAAAACAGTAAGGTGTGAGAAGGTATTAAGGAAGAAAAAATTGGACGGTAAGTACAGAACCCTGAAGACAAAAGTCCGATTGATGGTTTTTTTCACTGTGGTGTCGAAACTACGTACGTTACACGTATACGTACGTATGTTATACGAAAATTATTGAATATAATAGGCGCTTTGAGAGCATGTCATAAATTTCCGACACATATGTATATAACATGGGTATGAAACCCCTGTCAGGCCGACTGTTCCTCGTAACAAGAACGTAATATTATATGACAGCCTGAACGCAAATCAAATACCTGAGAGAATTTCTACAAAATCGGATCTTGTAGGCACGTGTAGGTATTATCCTCGCAAGGTATTTATACAAATATACCCGGCACCTGTAACGGAGGATCTTATAGGAATAAATATCATAAGGTTGTCTGGAAGAGACCACTTATAGGCCTTATAGCGGTGAAACCGGCTGTTGATAACTTTATTAACATTGTAAATCTGTTTCTGATTTCGTGTTACTTTTGTGTTACAGTCAGCATCAATATTGGATGGAACAAAGTATCTGCCACCCGGGTATAGGTAATTTTTTAGCTAGATATAAATCTTTCTGCTGTTAGGGAATGGTAGATATTTTTGACGCGTAATAGGCAGACTCGCTAGGTACTTTTGATGATGGTTTAAGACGTTGAATAATACTGACTGATTAGACCAGCCAAGCTCATTTAGCGATTAGATCGGTTATAATGACGCACCGTAAAAGCCATTTACTAATAGGTACTAATGATTTGTACAAGTCGTCTCACGTTAATGGCTCCTCTACACGATGGGCCAACGCCGGCCACTCCAAGGGACGCATTTATGCGTTAGAGGGAGCAAGTGATATTGCTATCTCATTCTACCGCATGGCTGCGTCCCTTGGAGTGGCCGGCGTTGGCCCAACGTGTAGAGGAGCCATAAGAGACAAATCGTCACTACAATAGAAACAATGGTGTCATCTAAGTTTTAGAGATTATGTAACGTGAAAAATTTTCGGATTTTCATGTTCTATTAGTACAGTTAGGGTTTGAAGATGAGAACCTAGATTTACTTACTTGATGACTAATCAATCATACTCATAAACTCGATCAAAAATAGGCCAAACTTTGCCCAAACTAACCATGCATATATAATTGTGCCTGTACGATAAACTAAAGGGCATATTCATAACCTGTGTTTCTTTGTGTGTAATTCGTCGCAGCTATTACACGAACATCGAACAAAACTTATTTAAATATCTGGTCTTTCCCCAAGGTCACTTATACCTATCTATAGATTATCTAACCAATTTGAGCACAGTCCGATCTAATCTAAATTTATCATCGCTACTTGATTAAATTTGTACCCTAAAAATAACTACTTACTTAAATAATGTTTCACCCTAAAATTGGTGATAGCATGTGTGCTGAAAATTGTTTTTGAGCAAAACTATTTTGCATCTTTCGGAACCGGAATTCGTTACATACAACATAATCATAAATAGTTGTACATACATAATATAATAAACGAGCAGCTAAAATCACAAACCTTCACGTAGTCGGATATAAAAATAATGGCATGTAGTCATTAAAACTAATGCACTATATGCACTAATGATTCTCATGAAATGTTCATATACAGTGTGGAAAGATAAGTCGGGCCCTGGAGGGAACCTTAAATCCTCAAGCTCATTTTACATAAAGGAGACATTCCTTTATTTTTAAAAAGAAACAAAACTGCATTCAAAGATTTTCTAAAACTCGCTTGCCTCGCCCGGGACTCGAACCAACTAAAATAAAAAATAAAAAACACTCCCTATTTTATTATACTAATCGATATACTATTATTCAGGATAAAATTTCTCTAACAAACATTTGGTCTTAAAAATAGGGAGTGTTTGTTTTTTTTTTAATTTTAGTTTAGCACGTATTGCAGACGGTGCAAATATCGGAAGCTCTGTTCATGCAAGAGAACTTTACTGAATAGACCTTTCCTTTTAAAGACCTCTTTAGCGGTCTCAAAGCAAAACGTTGAATAGGCGACATGACCTAAATAGTGCGCAGTGCTATTAACATAGTTGCAACACTATACTTGAAACTTATTTAACATTGGTGTCACGATAAAAAAAATATAGTGGAATTAGAAATCAAAGGGGATATAAGGTGAAATTTCTTTCGTAATAAAATAAAACGAGACATAATAAATGCAAACCCCTTGTTCCAAATGTTCCAATTGAAAATGGTAGAAATGTCATTGAGTTAATTACTACAGTTCGTTTTTTTTGCATTAGAAAGAACTTGAAAGAAGGTAAGAGATCTCGACCAGTCTTTTAATTGAAAACGCTTTTTAAAAATCGGTAACTATTACTTATGAAAGCAGAAGAAAATAAATGATCGTATTAGATTCATAATTGTTACATATTTGCCGTAACTTATTTTTAAAATGTGTTTTTCAATTAAAAGACACATCAAGATTGTATACCTTATTTCTAATGCTAAAAAAAAAACCGTCCAAGTGCGAGTCGGACTCGCGCACGGAGGGTTCCGCACCATCAACAAAAAATAGAGCAAAACAAGCAAAAAAACGGTCACCCATCCAAGTACTGACCCCGCCCGACGTCGTTGCTTAACTTCGGTCAAAAATCACGTTTGTTGTATGGGAGCCCCACTTAAATCTTTATTTTATTCTGTTTTTAGTATTTGTTGTTATAGCGGCAACAAAAATACATCATCTGTGAAAATTTCAACTGTCTAGCTATCACGGTTCGTGAGATACAGCCTGGTGACAGACGGACGGACGAACGGACGGACGGACGGACAGCGAAGTCTTAGTAATAGGGTCCCGTTTTTACCCTTTGGGTACGGAACCCTAAAAACGAACTATACAGGTAGGGCTTTGGGTCGTATTGTCGTCGGCTTAAAGACGATGGAAATACGATATAGTATAGTAGGATAGCATAGATTATAAACGTCTGTCTGTGTCTAACTGTCTATAGCTCCTAAACTTGGTTTTCCTGTTCTCGACAGTTTTGGTATTGGCCAAGCCTCATATTAAGGCCCACAGTCCCACCTGTAGTATATTAATTATGTACTTTAATTAGGTATATTTTTCAATTGGAATAGCGTTGATGCATTTCTTTTGTTTCGTTCGATTAAAAAAATCCAACATAGTTGAATGAACTATGTTGGATTTTTTTAATTTTAATAGGTTTCAAAATCAACTAGCATAGGTAAGTAGGTAGGTAGAGCCCACACACGCCACAATACCTGTATAGTCATTGTCAGCACTGTTTAAAAATTTTGATATATTTTACTCACTGTTTTAAATGTAGGACTATTTTATTAGGCGTCTTTCGACATTGCGAATCCTATAGGTACCTACTTCGGAAGCGTTATATTAGTTCAGCCATTCTCAAATTGTGTTCCGCGGTGGTTCCGCGGAACCCTAGGGTTCCGCGACACCCCTGCAGGGGTTCCGCAAGAATTTAGAATTATGTTTATTTAATAAAAAAAATACACTTCTAAAAACTATTGTTATATTGTAGGGTTCCATCAAGTATTTCGCTTTCCAAAAGGGTTCCGTCAAAAAAAAAGATTGAGAACCGCTGTATTAGTTAATCGTAATTAAGCTAATCGTATTTTATTTTATTTATACGTAAAAGAGTAACTCATGTCCATGGTCTTTAAACACTTCTGCCGCGTATTTTAACGTCTCTAGGGTACACATTTTCATCTTCCTAAGTTTTGTATGTACTGTCCTTTTTCATGGTCCTGGACTGGTAAAGCTTGTGTCTTTTCTAAAGGTTGGCAGATTTACGATCTGCCTACAGGTGGTGTTGAAGTAGGCGGTGAACTATTATCGATTATTTACTAACTGCATTATACATATCTATTGTAAACATAATTTAAATCAAAGGATGGGTTTTGAATTGTGTTTGTCATCCACACATAAAGCGCATTTGTTTTTGGTAAGTACTATTAGTGTTTCATTTATTTTATTAATGTTTTAAAACATTACGTTACAAACAAACAAGTATAGGGGTTTTTGTGTATCGATTTTACAATTAGGTATCTTAGAAACCGTAAGACCCTTTTTAGGGTTCCGTCCCAAATGGCAAAAAACGGAACCCTTATAGATTCGTCATGTCTGTCTGTCTGTTTGTCTGTCTGTCCGTCCGTATGTCACAGCCACTTTTCTCCGAAACTATAAGAACTATACTGTTGAAACTTGGTAAGTATAGGTAAACCAGAACTTTGGGAGTATTGTCAAGAGGGCGCTCGTTTTGAATTTTATATAGCAACAATTTGTATAGTGGGGACAATGGAAATTGGCAGATGATTTTTGTTTTATTCCGACAACTTTAATAAGTGCGAAGTTTGATGATTGGATATTTCTTCGGTTTTTACGCTTTAATGGCTGACTCGATTTAGATAAAATGAATAGCGTAAAGTCAATAAGTAACGCAAGAGTTATAAGTAAGAATTTATATAGATAATTTTACAAATAAAATTATTTAACGTACCAAATATGTTCTATTCAGCATAGTTGAAATCGGGATCTAAATATTCTTCAGTCATGAAGGAATTTGACTCGTTCTCAACATTATACTCAAAATCGGAATCTAAATATTCTTCAGTCATTAAGACATCAACCAAATCGTGACGACCTGACTATAGTGACATTTGTCTATAAGTTTGAAACTTACCCGTCAATTCACATGCTAATTTCGTTATGTTTTTAATGGAAGTAATTTCTCTCCCGCACGTTTTTTTCCAATAAATAACTATACTTATACACTATTTACAACTTTTTTCTCTGTAAAATCTAAAACTTTCGGCATGATTATTGCAGTCTAATAATAATTCACACGAAACTAGACAAAGCAATGTTTACATTGTCAATATTGACAACTATCATAGAGGGTAGATGTTGTCTATTATTAAAATTGTTGCCATTGCTAGAAATTAGTACCAACAAATTTCCGTAATATGGCGCACCCTCAATAGATCCTGGTTCACCTATAGATGTATTCTGTGAACCGCATTAAGATTTTCACACAAAAATAGAAAAAAAAAACAATAAATTTTGGGGGTTCCCCATACTTAGAACTGAAACTCAAAATTTTTTTTTTCATCAAACCCATACGTGTGGGTTATCTATGGATAGGTCTTCAAAAATGATATTGAGGTTTCTAATATCATTTTTTTCTAAACTGAATAGGTTGCGCTAGAGACACTTCCAAAGTGGTAAAATGTGTCCCGTCCCCCCCCCCCTGTAACTTCTAAAATAAGAGAATGATAAAACTAAAAAAAATATATGATGTACATTACCATGTAAACTTCCACCGAAAATTGGTTTGAGCGAGATCTAGTAAGTAGTTTTTTTTTAATACGTCATAAATCGCCTAAATACGGAACTCTTCATGGGCGAGTCCGACTCGCACTTGGCCGCTTTTTATTTAATTATTATTTTAATAGAAGAAACAGTTGCATAAACGAAGCCGTGTCCCAGCATAAGCAACAATAAATAAATAAAATATATATCTGTGTATTTTTGGGACATCTATATTTCTTGTGAATTCATTTTTCTTTAAATAAAATGAGAGGTACATTAATTTACTATACCTAGACTAGGGTCCAGAACCCAAACCCAGCGGCCCGAAATATAATGCATTACGTAACAAGCTAGCGCAACAAGTAAGCAGCCACAAGTACTAGCCGTAGCACTCACCTCCTTGACTTCAACTCGCTACATTTTCAACCACACAATTTTCTTCAAAAACCGGCACGAAACACGCACATCAAGAAAAAACACTTAAAAAAAACACAATCGATAAATTTACGTAAAAATAAACACGCGTCACGGTTTGAATTTTTATTTGATTCTATTTAAAATGTCTTCATTTGTGAGGAATAATTTTTTTTTCGGCCAGCGAGTGTCGTGAGTGGTGAAAATTAGGGTAAAATCGAGTATTATTTTGACAGGGCTGCGAGCCTTGCCTTTGTACGAGGCGCGAGCGGCGCGCAGGCGCCCGATCGATCCGCGGGAAGCCATCCAGGCACAGTATTGTCGTGACTTACCTAGCCTAGGCGAGAATTCTCGGGTACTAGTGTATCTGAGCCTTGAGATCCGTGGCAGCTAAGAGAGGAGCAATTGGTAAGCGCAAGAAGGCAGACATGGTTTGAGTTTCTCGTACAACATTTTGTGAGAAGAGTTGATACTGGTTTTAATGAGGCGAGAAGTCGTCAAGTAATAACAACAGCACGGATGTTGAACTACACACCTCTGTAGGTACCAGTAGGGTTGCCAGATACAAGCTCTAAAAGTCATGACAAAAATTTTGAGTCCGAAACGAAGCTCCTGACCAGTATTAGCCTCAGGGGAAAGTCTACTTGCACCTAGACAAGCTTTTTGCAAGTCTCAAACCGCATTGAGCTAGCATGAGAGAAAACTGAGCCTGCCTGTCCTAGGAATAAGATAAGATAAAAGATAGTTTATTCAAGTAGGCATAATTACCATGCGCTTATGAACGTCAAATAAACTTACACCGGCTCCAACCCTACAACTCTGCCCGGAGAAGATTTAAATGAAGAATGTGACCTATATACATAGGCAGGTGAGATGATGATCACAATTCCACAAAAAACTTTGATACTTCATTCTCTTACCGAAACTTCCTGGCATTGTCCCATTCCGGGCGCATATCTACCACATCGCCAAAATGTCACTATGTTAAGAAAATTCAAGAAATCTGGCAACTCCAGTTACCGACGACACAAGATGAACTAGTAAGATCTCTTGTCAACTGAGAGCTGAGTGAACCAACTTTCTTGTGCAACTGGTTGCCATGGTTACGTCTCCTCTATCACACTTTGACTATTCTCCTAAGGCTCATCATACAAGAAAGTTTGTCAATTAATGATACGTTTTAGGAAATATGGTTTAACTTTTTTTGTTTAGAAACCAAATGAAATAAAATTTGCAATAATTTTTCAATTGAATATGGTTTAAATTAGAATGAAGCAATTAGTACTATAGGTAGGACGATGGGCCTTAAGATAAGATGCTGTAATCATTTTTACGTAAGGAACCTGTCATGTTATTATTTCATCCGAACTGTCTCTAGCGTCTGATAACAACATAATCAATAAACATAAACATTGAGTCAATCGTATGTAACGCATGTATTTTACCTTGATCTTAACTATGTTTGCAATTTTGCATCACAATGTGATAAATATAAACGAAATATGCCTTTTCAAAGTGCTGACAAGGCGCCATTCAATTATTACGTAAGATAAAAATAACAACAAAAATATGATAAACATCATCGATCGGTTGAACCGTTTTTGAGTTTTTTTCCTACTTGTACGAAAATTCCCTTTTTTGAGTTTTCAATTTTGATAAAAAAAACCGGTCATGTGCAAGTCGGACTCGCCCACCGAGGATTCCGTACAAATTTAACAATTTTTTGTTGGGTTGGCAACTGCCTAACTCAGCGGTTCGCAATCTTTTTTTTTGACGGAACCCTTTTGGAAAGCGAAATACTTGATGGAACCCTACAATAAAACAAGTTTTTAGAAGTGTATTTTTTATTAATAAGCATAATAATTATGCTTATTTTATTATTCTAAATTATTCTAAATTCTTGCGGAACCCCTGCAGGGGTGTCGCGGAACCCTAGGGTTCCGCGGAACACACTTTGAGAATGGCTGGCCTAAGGTTTTTATAGATGGCACCAGCATAGGTTTCCCCTTTCTAATAGTTTTGTTTATAGACCAGATCCAGGCCATGAAATTCAAAAAAACCGGCCAAGTGCGAGTCGGACTCGCGCACGGAGGGTTCCGCACCATCAACAAAAAGTAGAGCAAAACAATCAAAAACAAAAAAACGGTCACCCATCCAAGTACTGACCCCGCCCGACGTTGCTTAACTTCGGTCAAAAATCACGTTTGTTGTATGGGAGCCCCACTTAAATCTTTATTTTATTCTGTTTTTAGTATTTGTTGTTATAGCGGCAACAGAAATACATAATCTGTGAAAATTTCATCTATCTAGCTATCACGGTTCGTGAGATACAGCCTGGTGACAGACGGACGGACGGACGGACGGACGGACAGCGGAGTCTTAGCAATAGGGTCCCGTTTTTACCCTTTGGGTACGGAACCCTAAAAATAACTAAATTTGATTGACAGAGATACCTATGCTGGCGCCATCTGAAAAACCTTTGACAGTTGCCAACCCCATTGAACTTTCAAACGATAATTTTACTACTACTACTAAGAATACCTTGCTTGAGCTTCGCTCTGGCAACTTATCCCGTCAGAAAATGCCTAGTTCCATCCTTTTACTTTATAAATTTGAAAGGTTAAATTTAGTCACTTCCCGTTCGATTCACTAACGAAATACGGGCATTTCTGAGCATGCTTGAGGAAATCATATTACTGGTAGATGTCTAGATATATATCGCTCGATATCGGTACTCGGTAGGTAGAGGTACCTGGCGGGTCCCGCACGGCATTGTAACTCGATATTTCCGGACCCGAAGCTTCCGGCGCGTGCTGGGATCGATGACGTCAAGCCTTTGTCCTCTTAAGAGCCAACGACTGTTTTACTGCATACCTCTATATCATGTATGTATAGCCCTACCGGTGGCCGCTTTCGAATGAAAGAAGCGCCAGGGCTATAACCGCGAAAATCGAAGTTCGCAAATTGCGGGCATCTTTCTCTGTCATTCTTATTACGCCTTCATTGGAGTAAAAGAGAAAGATCCCCGCAATTTGCGAAGTTCTGTTTTCGCGGTAAGCCCCCTGGGGTCCGTTGGCTCGTTGGGTGGACGACCAGGACGACATCCGGAAGATTGCGGATCACTTCTGGATGAGACTAGTTCAGGACCGGGACAAGTGGCGTACTAGAAGAGAGGCCTATGCTCAGCAGTGGGCGATAAAGGGCTGATTATAATGATGATGATAGCCCTACCACTTAACTCAAACCCATGTGCCTTTATAGCCCTAGTAATTAACTGTTGGTGAGATTATTGCGCAGTGATTTTCTCGTAAAAGGTATTTTAAATCGTGTATAGCCAAGATTGAGAAATCATGGAAAAATCTATGTGTGAAAGATACTTTACTAAAATCGGCAATCATAATAATCCTTCCCGTAATAAAGGTTGGGTAAGAATGAGAATAAATAATAAATACCAGTCACATTGTCCTATGCCTAGTAAAAGACACAAGGCTAACATTCTCGAAATACCTCATTTATCAATACTATGCCTATGCGTGCATTATCTCAAAACATTGTACAATCCAATTTGAACCTTCTGTCGTAGCCACAAGATTCGTTACCGTTCGCGGCACAACCGTAGAATCTATTAGGCAAGTAACTGTATCATTGCCATATGGTCTTACAAATGCTTTGGGAATATACAATGGAGTTAAGATTTTAATAAATTGTTGGTCACGGTTTAAGTAGTAGAATTGTTTGTGCTAATTTGTACCTACCTGTTTTAGACTTATTTAAAATAATAAATGTTCTCAAACATTTCGCATTTTCATTTGAAAAATTGTACAATATTATTTCTAAACAGAATCACACACCCTTTTTTATTATAAAAACTGACCCCAATTTTTTTAAATGGTTACGACCATACTTCATAGACTTAAAAATGGAGTAAAATGTATATTGTGTAGTAGAAATTTTGAGACAATTTTTTTTCCCTTTCTTTGGGGTGAAATGAGGAGCTAATGGTTTCAAATATTAACATTTATTTTGTGGCAAATACTATCCCATACATGACATCTTTTATATCTCAGATCTTTGGGCTCTACGAGGGCTCTACTGACAGTTATATTTCGCTCTGCTAAGTCTCACACCGGACACAAGGCTGTATTTTACAAATGCTGCTAAAGAAAAACCGGCCAAGTGCGAGTCGGACTCGCGCACGGAGGGTTCCGCATCATCAACAAAAAATAGAGCAAAAAAATCGTGTTTGTTGTATGGGAGCCCCCCTTAAATATTTATTTTATTTTATTTTTAGTATTTGTTATAGCGGCAACAGAGATACATCATTTTGTGATAATTTCAACTGTCTAGCTGTCACGGTACATGAGATACAGCCTGGTGACAGACGGACGGACGGACGGACAGCGCAGTCTTAGTAATAGGGTCCCGTTTTTTACCCTTTGGGTACGGAACCCTAAAAAATTTTTTTAAAAGATGACGCACAACTACACAGACACTGCATTATGCTGCCTTTACATTGTAAAATGCTTATTTTTACACTTTACACCATTTTATACTATAACATGCCCTAAAAGCTTATATTCTGGAAATGGTGGGCACACCTGAAATAAGCGGTCCCGCTCCCGTACTAAATTTGTGTGGGAGCATTTATTTGTGGTGACTGCGATTATCTTATGTTCTCTGTCTAGTAATTGAGGTGGTCTGTATTATAATGTCGAGAGAATCATATCAATCAGTGAGGATAAGTATTAAGGATAAGTAAGGAAAAGGAACCTAGTTAAAATATAAAAAAAATTACCTGAAGACAAGAGTCCCACGGTCTCCTGTGATGGCACATCCATTGCTGCGGATTCTTCGCAACTGTAATAAAAAAGAAAATTGAAATTCTTTTTTATTTTATTTCATTTATGGTAATTCTTTTTGACTACAAATAAGTGAGAACAAAAGAGTGCCTGTGTGTAGCAAAATAAATATAAAATATATTAGTTGCTACTCCGTCAAGTAGACGAAAAACTAGAGCTGGACGGAAACTAGTGTAATGGCCCTATTATTGTTTGACATAATATGTGAATGTTTTATGATATAATGATACACCAATCTTTATTTATTATACCTTACGAACACGCATGTGGAAATAAACATATAATAAATAATTGTAAAATAAAATGTAAACAGTTCGTATAATAAAGGCTTTAATAATAACGAACGGACCTAGTGCTCCAGAGAGTCGGTCAGGGTCTCTCTCTCTCCGGCATGACTCAAAATAGAATGTAGAAACTTAAGATGCTGGTACAAATCAAGCCGCAGCACAGAAAACTGCCTGTGAGAAGAAGGCCTTTTTTATTTCTTTTTAAGTGTATATTTCAACTACATAATTATATTTTCAATTTACAAAATCTCTTATATTGCATATAGTTGACTGTTTCATTGCGGCATTATATTTGTTATGTAACTATTAGTCTATTATCTAGATCAATTTGCTTGCAACACCATTATGATATTAATTAATTATAGGATATCAAGTATGATAAAATTTATTCTTGCATGACATGGAATTACTTATCAAGCAAATGGGTTTTTTGGCGTTCTTAAGTGTCTAATAATGTAAATTAATGAACAAAAAACATACTGTTTCCTTCACTGTATACATCTACAGCAGCAGCATACAGCAAATAATTTAGGACTATGTTTAATAACAAACAGCATTGAAATATATATATTTTGTTAAAAAATTTCACATAATTCCAACTTTATATAAACTAAAGAACACAGAACTAACAAACTAATAGGTTAGACAAAATAACACAAGAAATACCATATCAAAAACTCACCAAAATTTACTTCCACGGTATATCGACTGCGACTCCGCGACAACATTCACATTGCAAAACGACTGTATTCTTACACAACAAGCCTCTCGTATGTTTTTCCCAACAATTACCAGGAAATATTTAAACAATGGGATCTAAATTTTATGCGAAAATACACTTTCACATCATCGGGACAGCCACCTACACAACAGAAACAGTTATTCAACTTAGACCACCTTTTGCACAAGCGCCTAGTATTAGTCCGATTGGGATTATAAACATATCAATTCTTCAATAACACTTTAGTACAATACAGCTTCTAAACAACTTTATTTGAATGTAGTAAAATAACTTTAAAACTTCGTCGACTACTTTTCTACCTTTGACAGGTAGGAGGAAGGCAACGCCGACAAATTTTGGCTGTGACCTTTCCCGTGTGACATGTACACAACTCCGTGTTACATGGTGCTGTCACAAAACGGTGCTTCTCTTTCGTTCTTCTTTAAATTGAGAGAGATAGAAATATGAGAAACTTTTTTTGTGTGCTTGATTGGAAAACAAATTTAAAGTTGCCAGTATACTCTGATTTCTCCACGAATTAAGGTGAAATTGTGAGTGGCCACGGCCAGCATAGAAGGTATACTTGGTCAACCAGATCTTGACAGTAGAAAAAGGCGGCAAATTCGAAAAATGTAGGCGCGAAGGGATATCGTCCCATAGAAAATTTGAATTTCGCGCCTTTTTCTACTGACAAGATCTGTTGACCAGCTATATTTTTGATATGCTCTGGCAAGCCATCGTTTTCAGTATTTAGAGAAACGGGACAGAACTGAAAATAATTATAGGCGCGACGAAGGATCGATCTCCCATACAACTTTTCAATTTCGCGTCTTTTTCTACTAACAAAGTTGACTGAAATTGGGAAATTTTCTTTGAATCATGGCAATACTGAAGTGAGAAAACGTTTTGCTACTGCAAAATTTTTGTTCAATGGGTAACACAAGTTGATTTTATAATCCCTTAAAAATACGTTTTCAGTAATAGAAAAATAAGAAGAAGCAAAAAACAAACACGCGAGCGGGACACGACTTTACCTATGAGCCTCGCTAGAATGAGACAGAGCGCATATAGCAAAAATCAAAATATAGTTGGTCAAACCAAATTGTCAGTAAATAAGAACAAAAAAAACTATAGATGGTCAACCAAATCTTGTCAGTGAAAAAAGGCGCGAAATTCAAATTTTCTATAGGACGATATCCCTTCGCGCCTAAATTTTTCAAATTTGCCGCCTTTTTCTACTGACAAGATCTGGTTGACCAAGTATATAAGTACTCATCCTTTTCTTTTGGGTGCTAGTACTAGTGTAAGACAAAGATACTATGATTATCCCTGTCTATGTTTGAAATGAGACAGGCCTTTGACAAACTATAGATGGTCAAGCAAATCTTGTCAGTAAAAAAAGGCGCGAAATTCAAATTTTCTATGGAGCGATATCCCTTCGCGCCTACATTTTTCAAATTTGCCGCCTTTTTCTACTGACAAGATCTGCTTGACCATCTATATAAGTAATTTCGATATCTGCCTCTGTATGAGTATTATACTTGGTCAAGCAGACCTTGTCAGTAGAAAAAGGCGGCAAATTTGAAAAATGTAGGCGCGATGGTTATGTACATACCTACTAAAAATCCTGCATCATGCTACGGTTTTTAGTACAATAACTATAGGTTCCTAGGTGCGTAGAACAATATTGTGCTATATTTTATTTCATTATTCGAAAATTGATGACAAAGTGGCATTTTATCCTGAAGAATGGCAAAGTAATTTGATGCAAAGTTTTAGTTGGCAGTGTTGGCACTTCAGTTTGGCTCGCGGAACTGGAGTGGAGTTAAGCTTTGGATTCCTCCGAAAACGGTGCCGTCATATG
This sequence comes from Cydia amplana, assembly GCF_948474715.1. NCBI lineage: Eukaryota > Metazoa > Arthropoda > Insecta > Lepidoptera > Tortricidae > Cydia > Cydia amplana. The sequence goes on from NC_086070.1 coordinate 22,924,591, forward strand.
ACGGCCGTCATATAGCGGCCGCAAAAGACGGCCGTCTTTACGGTGGCGACATGTGGAAAGTACCACGGCGTCATAACACACCGTCATCCACCAAGGTCAAAGCGGCAAATTTGAAAAATGTAGGCGCGATGGGATATTGTCCCACAGAAAATTTGAATTTCGCGCCTTTTCCTACTGACAAGATTTGCTTGATCATCTATAATTTACGTGGAGGATGAAATATCATCAGAAGAGGAAAATAATCGTAGTACGGAATCATTTATTCAAATCTCGTGTCATTTATTCAAAATGGCGTCACCGCTATCTAATAAAACGTTCACGAAACTATCGACAAGGTCATGACGGCCGTCATCTTACGTTACGTTGACAGTCAACGTAACGTAACGCCGTCTAGGAAACCGCGCCATCTTGTTTACATAGACAACGTTCTAGTGACAGTAGTGACGTCAGTCAACGCTATATAGCGGCCGTAATATGACGGCACCGTTTTCGGAGGAATCCAAAGCTTTACGTTGCCAAGCGGACCCCAGGCAGGCAGGAATGATGATGAGTTTCAGGTCTTCATCTGATTTGGAAATTTTGGGATACAAAATGAAAAAAACAAATCTAAAAAAATATTATTTATTCTGTCCTCGCTTTTAACATAGTGACTCGAAACTTTTAAAGTAATGTAAGTAGATTGCCGTTAATACAAATAGATTTTTCAATATTTACACCTTTGGTTATCAGGTAACTACTTAACTAAATAATTACAAAAATACTAAATAGGTAAGTAAGTATCTTAACTTCTTACAATAAGTTATTCTACTTATTTTCAAATAAGTACATAAGCTAAATACGTTTACGTATACATATTTATTCATTGCATGTTGAACATTCATAATCATCAAATTCAATATTTTAATTGTATACTAAAGACTTAAACTTAAATCGGCGAGATAATTTTAATGCCACCAAGGGAATATCTTTACGCTCGTATTACCAGACCTAGTATCTGTTCACAAGATTAATCTCATTAAATAAGAACAAAAGTTCGATATTCGCTTCCCAAAACATTTAACGGGCCACTAATTATCAATTAGTTAGAACAAAAAGTTGACATTTCCTAAAAACCGACAGGCTCATATCGGCCAGCGGACTGATAATCAGTGGGCCCCTTTAAAAATTTATTATTTAAACCATCACAGAGCCACATCCTTATATTTCCCCAAATCGTCCGACTCGTTCCCAACGGAATTATGACTGTTCCTCAGTCCTTGCCCGTAGAACGCTCTGTCTCTTGCGTTGCTAAAATGATACGGATCATGTCTTAGCAAATTAACGCCGTAGGCGTCGTCTCTTGGGTAAAATCTAGGATCATAGTCAGGGGGATAATGCATTCTAGGATCGTAGTATTGTTGCCTGTAGTACGGATACGCCATCTCGCTTTTGCAGTCAGCCCTGTCTTCGTACTCGTAGTCTTTAGCCGGGTATTCGTCAGCGAAAGCGCCGACGATGGAGTGTCTGCGCTTGTAAGGGTTGTCGTAAGGGCCGGAGCGCGGGCCGACCCAGGTCCCGTACATCTGCGGGTAGCCGGTTGGCTTCGGGCAGCCGCGGAGGCTGGCGGCGTACTGCCGCTCGGCGAGGTGTTGCCAGTAGGCTGGCGGTGGCGGCGGCATGTGGTAGCCCTGGTTGAAGGACTGGCGCGATGCGAGGTGCCGCCGCAGGTCGGGCATGGAGCCAGATTTTCCTGGAAATAGTAAAAAAATATTTTATTAGCGTAATGATAAAACACAAAAAAATGCGGGTTTTCTTTGATTAAAGCTTTTCGTGCCCTTGCTACCTATATTGCAAGTATTGCAATATCACCCGACGGGGGCGGCCCCACAGGTAGAAATGCCCTTCCTTAGTTACACATGGACTACGTATAAGTAAGCTAGGGGACACAGTGATCTTTTACGCTATGGATTTTAATAATAGGTTCATATGCATTAAGCAACGCTTTCACAAAGTACTACAAATAACCAAGTCATTAGCTAGTGTCAAAACCAGTGGAATAATATGTATTGTAATGATGACTGTTGGGCTGTTGGCACTTGACTTATGCAAAAAATTGTATCTTCAAAGCGAACACAAAAGCTTCTTCAGTAATTCTAGTATAAATACCTAAGCATCTTTAATGTGACCGTAACTTCAAAGCCAAAGTAGCCAACATTAATATCACCCTGCAAGCGATTATAAACCTAATCGCAAAATACTTACCTATAGTTTAGAATTAGGTAGTTTAGTTTTGGATCTCGCTTATAGAAATGTGGTCGTGGGAACCACTCACGTGGTTTTGAGTCATAGTCATCCAATTTCACAAAAGGCAACCACGAACAGGCTATTAGCGCTGGACAATGACGAACGACCTCATTCATAAGGGTCGCTACGACCCAAAAGATGAGGTGTATACTGGGCCTTTTGTTCAGCAGTAGACACTAAACTTGTGTCTGATAGTTCGTACCGTTGTCAGCCATGACGCCGTCGTTGGTGAACGTGGCGGGCGCTTCGGGCACATAATGGCTGGCTTCAAACTCGCTGCCTCTACCACGGCGCCGTTGGCGTGGCACATACACCGCCCCACTAGCTACCCGCTCCGGACTCCAGCCGTTTGATATAAATGTTTATATAAGAATAGAACACCGTACCGTTATCAGCCAAGAACCCATCGTTGGTGAACGCGGCTGGCGCCTCGGGCACATAGTGGCTGGCGTCAAACTCGCTGCCTCTACCACGGCGCCGTTGGCTTGGCACATACACCGCCCCACTAGCTACCCGCTCCGGACTCCAGCCGTTTGATATAAATGTTTATATAAGAATAGAACACCGTACCGTTGTCAGCCAAGAACCCATCGTTGGTGAACGCGGCTGGCGCTTCGGGCACGTAGTGGCTGGCGTCGAACTCGCTGCCGCCCACTGCGGCTCCGTTGGCGTACCCAGCGTTCCTGGAAAGGGAAAAGATCTTCATAATTATAGTACCGGCTTTAGGACGCGAGCAGAGTGAAAATCCCGGGCGCCGCTATGGGAAGGGCTATAAGAAAGGGGCGATCTGGTTGTTGGGTCATCGTAAACTGGAAAATTTCTGGAATGATCATATTCATTACCTAGGTACTCATACCGTAGCCGTAAACCAAAGAGTTTTATAGAGAGATTAAGAGAGAGATTTTATAGAGAGTTACTATCATGGTCAATTATGTAGCCACAGTAAATTCACCGCCATCTTTTGACAGAAGATTAAAACTGTTCGAACGCCATTTGACTTTGATCCTTATTCTTTCACTGATATGTGTTAATTTGTAATTATATTGAAATTAATGCCATCTAGGCGAGAATAGCCCAAAGGTATGGTCACGGACCGAATATTTTGGTATTTATTGAAGATGCTTATTATAATTATAATACCTAGCTTCCCGAATGGCGTAAGCCGACTGCACTAACACGACGCCGCACACGATGGCGGGTAGTCGCGCCACGTAGCACGCCAGCTCCGCACCGCCGTACACACCTTGCAGACCCTGAAATAACAGACAAATTGCGATAATCATTTAGTTGGTTATTAATAATCTGCACAAATCAATCGAGAGCGTACTGATTCTTGGAATGTGCATGGTTTTAACGTTAAAACATACCCACTGCATTTTAAATTGGCCGCAGGTGCAGATTGACTCATGCATACCTTTTAGCAAGAGATCTAAGGTCCACCACCTTGCATTTTGGAGACAAAGCAAACCGCTTGGAACAGGTGTTCCTGGGGGTGATCTGAGCTGATTTACCCCGGTTGCCGAGAGGTCCCCCCCAGCAGGTGGGCAGGGGAGGGGGGGCAAAAGTGCCTCCGGCGCGCCTCACTCTAAATTTTATATCTGCATACATCTAGCAACTATATCAAGTTTGGTGTCTTTTTCGTATAATTCGAGGATGGAGAATTCATTTCTGTGACTAAACTTTCACTTACCCATACAAAAAAATCGAGAAATTCAAAATTCCAAAAAAATCTTTGCACTTTTTTTTTCGAAAATCCTCTACAAAATTAAAACTACGAGGATTTGCTCTACAAAAAAAATACCTGTCAATAGCCTAGTTATCCTTATATATAGAATTGTAAACTTCTCAATCATTTTCCTTTTATAATTCTAGAAAAAAAAAATTATGTCGCGCGGCGTACCTGCATTGTAAGAGCAGTATGCAGCTTTTAGGATTTTTAAGTGTGTTTTGATGGTTTCTTATAAGTTATTATGCTTCTTTTTGTAGATTACATTAATATATTACTTCTGGACGTGATATATATGCAAATATAAATGAAATATATAAATAATAATAATAAGTGGCAGCACAATTCCAACAAGCCCTCGAGCTTGGTTCTCTCCCACCTTCCTTAACAACTGGTGTCACCTTCCTGCTCTTCAAGTCCGGTAGTACCACGGAAGCAAAAAACTACAGACCCATCACATGCTTGCCTACACTCTACAAGCTCCTTACATCCATTTTGAGAGCAAAAATCAATGCGCACATTGTCGCAAACAATATTTTGGCTTCCGCTCAAAATGGATGTAGGGTTGGGTCCCGTGGTACTAAAGAGCTCCTCCTCATAGACATGACCATATGCCAACAAATCCGGCGGAACAAGGGGGCCCTCTCAGCCGCTTGGATTGACTATAAGAAGGCCTATGATTCGGTGCCTCATTCATGGCTGGGGAGGGACTTAGAGCTGTATAAAGTTGATGCAGCTTTGAGAGCCTTCCTAAGCGCGTGTATGAGGCAGTGGACCACAGTCTTTCGTCAACCAGGAGGCGGGGATGACCGCTCTGGCCCGCAGGATTTTATAAGGATTGAGCGAGGAATCTTTCAGGGTGACAGTCTGAGTCCCCTGTGGTTCTGCCTAGCTCTGAATCCCCTCATGAATCTCACCCTGCTGAAAGATTTGGGACTAGGTTGCCGGCTTCGAAGAGAGGGTGAAGTCATTTCTCACCTTTTGTACATGGATGACCTCAAATTATTTGCACAAAATAGCCAAGACTTGTTGGACCTACTGAAAACTACCGAAGTCTTCAGTAGTGCCATCAACATGGAGTTTGGTGTCGATAAATGTGCGGTTATACATGTAGAGCGGGGGAGGGTTGTAAATTCAACAAATTTACAACTCACTGAGACAATGGCTTTCAGATCTATCTCTGAATCAGAAACCTATAAATACCTTGGTATGTCACAGTCGCTGGGTATTGAGGACGAGGGTATTAGACGGTCGGTGAAGGAGCGCTTTTTCAGTCGGCTCACAAAAGTCCTTAACAGTCTTTTGTCAGGAGGCAACAAAGTGCGTGCCTTCAACGCCTGGGTAATGCCCCTACTCACATACTCCTTTGGCATACTAAGGTGGACTCAGACCGAACTGGACGCCCTAGATCGGAGAGTCCGATCACTGCTCACCATGCATCGCATGCTACACCCACGCTCGTCAGTTATGAGATTGTACATCCCACGGAAGTGTGGAGGCCGAGGCTTCCTAAACGCCAAGGATCTCCACAACCGCCAGGTGTACAATCTCAGGAATTATTTCCTTAACAACGAGTGTGGGATGCATCGTGATGTGGTGGCAGTAGACAGGAACCTCACGCCGCTCTCCTTGGCAAATGAGAACTGGCGCAAACCTGTGGTACTAAGTACTGCGGATCGCAAGGCGGCATGGGAGAGTAAGGTGCTACACGGGCGGTTCTACAAGGCCCTCACGGGACCCGATGTGGACCTGCTCGCGTCGGTGAACTGGTTACGATTCGGGGACCTCTTCGGAGAAACCGAGGGTTTTGCCTGTGCAATTGCGGACGAAGTAATGATGACGAACAACTATCGGAAATATATCCTGAAGGACGGTACGGTCGACATTTGTGGGGCATGCCGCCGTCCCGGAGTCACTCAGGCATATCATTTCCGGTTGTTCTCATCTTGCTAACGGCGAGTACTTGCACAGACATAATCTCGTAGCCAGGATTATTCACCAGCAACTTGCTCTTCTATATGGTCTTGTGGACCGCGAAGTACCGTACTACAAGTATTTACCTGCGCCTGTTCTCGAGAATGGTCGTGCCACGCTCTATTGGGATCGATCTATCATCACTGACAGGACTATTGTAGCCAATAAGCCTGACATTGTGATAATAGATCGATCGCAACGTCGGGCAGTGCTCGTTGACATCACCATCCCCCATGATGAGAATCTCGTGAAGGCCGAGAAGGACAAGTCCAGTAAGTACTTGGCTCACGAGATAACCGCCATGTGGGATGTTCATTCGACGATCATTGTCCCGATAGTCGTTTCAGTGAACGGTCTAATAGCGAAGAGTCTCGACCAACATCTTGAGAGACTCTCGCTAGGTGGTTGGATCAAGGGCCAGAAGGCGCCAGATGCAGAAGGCGGTGATCTTGGAAACGGCGCGGATAGTCCGCCTGTTCCTCTCTCTGCGGCCCTGACCACCGGCAGCTTGGGCCTTGCCCCGCTGCTGGCGGCACCCTAGGTTAGGTTTTTTATAATGTGTTTATATGTATTTTTTATTGTTTTGTAAGTGTTTTTATATTTTACTTTTATTCATATTATAAAAAACCTAACTTACGATGAAAGATAAATAAAGTGAATAATAATAAAATGCTTTATTGCACACTACAAAAGAAATGTTACAAAAGTATGAACAGGTACAAAAATGTAGGTAATAACAGGTGGACTTATCGCTAAATAGCGATCTCTTCCAGACAACCTTCAGATAGTGAGACGGCGGAAAAGATTCAAGTTAACGGAAGTTAAATAAAGATGTTGGGAACTAATACCAACGATCCCTGAGCGCGAGCGCCGCTGCACTGCACCGCATTCACCTCCGTTTAGATACCTATACTACATGCAAATTTAGTATAATTTTTATGTATACATAGATAAACTTATCTCAAAAGACATAGAAGATATAACTAAATAAAAAATTGATCTGTCGTGAAACTATCCAGTAGGTAGACAACTCATTCTGCATAGGATAATCCAATATTCAGTTATATCGTACTTATTGTAAATTCCTTTATTGTTTTAAATATTTACTTTCTGTACCTACTTGCGTTATGCTGAATAATGTTTTGAAGTGAATGCGTGTCTAAACTAAATGCGTGTAGGTATACCTACTTCATCACGGTCCGCCGTGCGACACAAAACATTTTTTTAAATACAATTATTAGTCAAAAATGGTTGATAAGTTTATTATTCTATATAGTAGAATAACTGGGCTATTCACATGTATTTTTTTTAGAGCAGATCCTCATAGTTTTAATTTTGTAGAGGATTTAAAAAAAAAAGTGTAAAGATTTTTTTTTTTAATTTTGAATTTCTCAATTTTTTTGTATGGGTGAGTGAAAGTTTAGTCACAGAAATGAATTCTCCATCCTCAAATTATACGAAAAAGACACCAAACTTGATATAGTTGCTAGATGTATGTAGATATAAAATTTAGAGTGAGGCGCGCCGGAGGCACTTTTCCCCCCCCTCCCCTGCCCACCTGCTGGGGGGGACCTCTCGGCAACCGGGCGAAATTAGCTCAGATCACCCCCAGGAACACCTGTTCCAAGCGGTTTGCTTTGTCTCCAAAATGCAAGGTCCCCTTAGAAAACGGGATCTAAGATCTAGTACTATTTAGGTACCTGCGCTTCACTTAGTCTTACTAAGATTTCGTAGAAATCAACGTTTAATACTTAATTTAGATTTTTGTGTAAATATTGTTCCAGACTGTCAAGACAGTCAGGACTGCATGGTCTGCCTCGACACACATGTATTTAAATTTCGTCAGATATAGATATAGGTATTTATAAGGAACCATCGAACAAAAGTTTAAAAAACTTATGTGTCACTGCATATTCTTCAACACTCTTGACTATTGGTATAGGCTTACCAGTAGTCATGTGTCTAGGCCTAAGTCAGTTATTGCAGACGATGGGGCTGAGATACATACCCAGTGACTAATGGACATATAGAAGACTAGAACACACTCCGGTATGAGCACGAGTATCACGGTGATCAGCCACGAAAGCAGACACTTGTTGTTTTTCTGAAACAATCGTATAAACACGTGACGTGAGTGATAACAATAACATTACTCGTAACATTCATTATATAATTTGGGTATTGTACCTACCTAATGTCAGTGTCCAAAAATAATACCCCGGAGAATTGATGTAAGTACCGTAAAATGGGATGAGTAGGGTTCGCGGGGAGAGTTGGGTTATGAATGGGGAGAGAAGGGATGAAAGGGGGGTTAGATAGGATTTTATGGCTACTGCTACAAAAATAATGTATTCCAATTTAAAATGGAGCTATAGTAATACTCATAATAAAAAAAATCTATCAACAATCTTCCAAAATCACCTTTGTATGAAATCCCATCTCACCCCAATTACGAGGGACTACGGGGTGAGGTGGGATTTCCTATTTATCGTCAAAGTTATGAAATGGAACTACCCAAAATAAAATAAAACTAAAATACAAACGTCCGGAACACTTATTATATACACCATTCAGTTTGAATATGTAAAAATAAAATGTTATCGAGGTTTGAATTACAGTTTTGCCGCTACTCACCCCATTTTACGGCAACATATTTATTTTTGTGTTTAAACTGTTGTGAGACATACTAACATTGAATAATTTTACGGTTTAGACGAACCGCCGGACGGCCGTCGTGAACGCTGCTCGCACTGTTAGTGCTTGGGAAAGGAGACCTATTAGGACCTAGGCTCTCCGAAACATGTCGCGCGAGTGACTTAAAACAAGTGAGTCTAAACCGTAAAATTATTCAATATTTTTGTGTCTCTAGGTGTAGGTCTTAGGTGTACTCACAGAGATAAGTCCGTGGACTAGTGTGACAGTGGCCGCTATAACGATACAGTAGCACGCCATGAGTAACGCGGAGGCCACTGGGAGGCCGCTTTGGGACTCCACCACCCATACTACCTCGTAGATTAATGCTATCGCGTACGCTACCTGGAAAAAAACAAAGTAATTCATTAGTTTATTTGAAACATGAATATATTTGAACTTGATTCAGAAAATAGATTGGATATGGCAATTAAAATGTTTATAACTCCGGTCAATCTGAATAAGTCGATGTTTCTACAATCACGCTAGAGAATATTACCAATACCATTAACTGTAATTGGTTTCTTATACGGAAGGCTCGGAACCGGTTTTTTCTTCATACAAAAAATACCGGTATTATTTCGTTCTTTTTCGTTCTTTGGTTTATTATTTCATTTTTAATGGGACAATCTAATAATACGAAGTTGTTACCTAAATACATGATTCAGTCAGGACGTAAAGAGCATAAAATAATTAAAAATATTGGGCTATTTTGGGTTTTACAAAAAAACCGGTCCAAGTGCTTCGTCAATTATGGAGCTTATAGGGATAGTAAGTATTCTTATTCTTACTGCCAAGTTTGTGCAAAGTTAACGTGGTCAGAGTTTAAGTAGGTAAGGATTCATGAGGAAGTACCACTCAAGCTAATATATCAGTCGAGCAATATCGTTATAAAATGCATGTGCAGCCAGCACGTTCGGGCCCTTTGGGCATTCGTTGCGTTGCGCAGTCAACTGTTTATGGTAAAAAACATTTGAAAACATTTCTTAATCGTTTTTCAAACATGGGCATAGTGAAATTAGACCAAATGTTACAATTTGACGTGCCGGACGGTGCGCAACAATATGCTGTAAGCAATCAAAGTTTGACTGGAAGCAATTTATATTTAAGCAGTTCTGTTCCATACAATCGAGAAGTCTTAAAGAAAAAACCGGCCAAGTGCGAGTCGGACTCGCGCACGGAGGGTTCCGCACCATCAACAAAATATAGAGCAAAACAAGCAAAAAAACAGTCACCCATCCAAGTACTGACCCCGCCCGACGTTGCTTAACTTCGGTCAAAAATCACGTTTGTTGTATGGGAGCCCCACTTAAATCTTTATTTTATTCTGGTTTTAGTATTTGTTGTTATAGCGGCAACAGAAATACATCTGTGAAAATTTCAACTGTCTAGCTATCACGGTTCGTGAGATACAGCCTGGTGACAGACGGATGGACGGACAGCGGAGTCTTAGTAATAGGGTCCCGTTTTTACCCTTTGGGTACGGAACCCTAAAAAGTGCTCATATATTTTGCCAAAAAACGTATCGTATAGAATTAAAGTCAAATATGTAGGTATAACTAAAAATAGATGGTTCAAAATTATGAATTGTGAATTAATACCAAAGAACTAAACAAAAAATCGTAAGTCAACGTCAAAAATATGTTTACATTTTTTACCTGTATGACATAAGAGACAGGTACAAAAGTGTAATAAACATTTTCGCGTCTCAACTCGAGGGATATTTTCCACCAAATATGAACTTCCACAATTTAGGCAACTTCCGGTAGATTATCGTTTATGCCACCGGATCTCTACCATTACCCTACAAGTATAGTAAGTATAACTGGATACCCTTGACTAGTAAAAGTGCATGTTGCTTAATACTTGCCGATTTTATGCACCGCTTCGTGTGTCGAGGTGGGCAAAGGTCCTCTCGATTGAGAGTAGTGTGCGTCGTGTTATAGTTAATTTAGATGCATTTAACTTAGAATGACTTAGATGGTCGGACGACATTAGAAAGACGGCAGGGCCGACCTGGCATAGAACTGCCGCGTACAGAACAACATGGAAATCCATGAAAGAGGCATGTGTTCAGCAGTGGACGAAAATATGCTGAGAAGAAGAAGAAAATGCATTTACCATACGGAGTAACTATATATTCGTTGGTATTTGGTATACCTCTAATATAATCCAAGGTCGTCAGAGCCTTTTAGAGGTATTGGTTTACAAATACATACATACAAATGCATATCGTTTAAAGTGTACATTATACAGGATATGACACTGTCTAAAAACTTTCACAAAATTTACTGTCTGCCTAAGCTAACTGTTATTAACAGATTAACTATTTTAACTAACTAAGTTTAAAAGTACTATGCCATTAAGAAACCGTAAATGAGTTATTTACCCTCGTTACGTTCAGCTTCCGAGCAGTGGACCGGTTGCCAAAGTTCACTCTCACTGCGCACGCGTCACAGTTTCGTCACGGTTAGATAACGTGCGATATGGCGACCAGCCAGTTGGGATCTATGGCCTGAGGGCTGATGAGAATCTCGGCTATGGTGGCTCTAAGAGACGGCTTTACTTTAATATACAGTCACCAGCAGATATATCGGAGTGGCCAAGGTGCTCAGAAATATCGGAACACGCCTCTATTACCCAGGCGTTAGAGTGCGTGTTAAGATGTTTTTGAGCACCTTGATGGCTCCGATACATCTGACGGCGACTGTACAACTGTTAATACAGAATGGTGGCTTTTTGTTCAAATTTAAAGGTGAAACGCGTTATTTTACCATTCATAAATTACAATATAATTACAATATTCATTCATTTTTAACACTTATGTAAATACTGAAGCTTTACTGCTCAAATATCATCATATCTACTGAAAGACGTCTACCGTAAAATGGGGTGAGTAGGCGCAAAACTGACATTCAAACCTCGATAACATTTTATTTTTACATATGCAAACTGAATGGTGTATATAATAAGTGTTCCGGACGTTTGTATTTTAGTTTTTATCTTATTTTGGGTAGTTCCATTTCATAACTTTGACGATAAAGAGGAAAACCCACCTCACCCCGTAGTGCCTCGTATTTGGGGTGAGAGGGCTTTTCATACAAAGGTGATTTTGGAAGAATGTTGGATCGATTTTTTTTATTATGCGTATTACTATAGCTCCATTTTAAATTGGAATACATTATTTTTGTAGCAGTAGCCTTAAAATCCCTTCTCACCCCCCTCTCAAACCTTCTCTCCCCATTCATAACCCACCTCTCCCCGCGAAACCTACTCACCCCATTTTACGGTACTGCTGGACAAAGGACTCCCTTGATGATCTCCAAAGATGACAAGCAGATGAGGTTAAAACAAAATTGCTGCAGGCTGTTTTTAGGGTTCCGTAGCCAAATGGCAAAAAACGGAACCCTTATAGATTCGTCATGTCTATCTGTCTGTCTGTCTGTCTGTCTGTCTGTCTGTCTGTTCGTCTGTCCGTCCGTATGTCACAGCCACTTTTTTCCGAAACTGTAAGACCTATACTGTTGAAACTTGGTAAGTAGATGTATTCACAGAACCGCATTAAGATTTTCATACATAAAATAAATAAAAAAAAATTTTTTTTAGGTTCCCCATACTTAGAACTGAAACTAAAAAAAATTTTTTTTCATCAAACCCATACGTGTGGGGTATCTATGGATAGGTCTTCAAAAATGATATTGAGGTTTCTAATATCATTTTTTTCTAAACTGAATAGTTTGCGCGAGAGACACTTCCAAAGTGGTAAAATGTGTCCCCCCCCCCTCGTAACTTCTGAAATAAGAGAATGATAAAACTAAAAAAAATATATGATGTATATTACCATGCAAACTTTCACCGAAAATTGGTTTGAACGAGATCTAGTAAGTAGTTTTTTTTTAATACGTCATAAATCCCCTAAATACGGAACCCTTCATGGGCGAGTCCGACTCGCACTTGGCCGCTTTTTAACAATAATCGATTAGGTTAATACCTATAGTTGTACTTCGTTTAGGCGGTTAGATTATTAAGTATAGCGAAGTGTAATAAAAAATGGAAATATAAATAAGCACTGCTATAAAGAAATTCACGAAGATAATGGGAAACAACATCTAACATACGTCTGGGAAAATAAATCAGGAAGTAATTACGAAGTTTAAGGACGGCAAAATTAAAACTTCTATGCAAGCACTGCTGCTATCTATAGGTATAGTACCTATAGTGTAGACGTATATGGCTCAAGAGAGACCAACATTAAACGGTCCTCCCATAACAAATGTTTAAACAACTGCCATAGATGAATGGCCTTAAAAAGAATATCTGATCAGTAGATAGGCTTCATTAACATGTACTCATATCAGAAGTTTCATAACACATTATACAGTTGAGTTACGTGAGCCTTTTATGTTAATTTCTGTGACACATAAGCATTTTGTGTATAAGAACTTTGTTATGTTATTTTGCAATCAATATTTACAGTTTTCCCGTGCCCCGGATATATTTATTAATGTTTTTGAAGTTTATTACATTGTAGGTATGTATAGAGCAAAGTAGAAGATTAGGAGTTTAAATTTTGTCTCATGAACTGTATCTATTGTTAAAATAGCCAATTTTCGCGTCGCGTATCTACTACTAATTTTTTCTACTCCAGCACTTAAATGTGTCAATTAAATGACTGACAGTGATATCTAAAGCAATGTCATTTGAATGCTTTGTCTATAGGCTCATAAGATGACTGCTAGCAGTCATCTTATGAGTATAATACAACTGCTTTATTTTTTTTAAAGATACAAGTTCCGATCATCTTGATTGAAAGAGGTATGTTTTCATTTACAATAATAACTCTTTTTTTTTTAAATAATAACTCAATTTTTTTTAAATAATAACTCTTTTTTTTAATAATAACTTTTTTTTTTTTAATAATAACTCTTTTTTTTTTAATAATAACTCTTTTTTTTTAATAATAACTTTTTTTTTTTTTTTTTGCTGCAGCTGTCATAGAAAAAGTAATGTATGCAACAGCTCATAATTGGTTCTTAAAATTCTCGGGTCTTTTTTTACAAAACTCGACTACGTCTCGTTTTGTAACTTCGACCCTTGAATTTTAAGAACCCTTATTATATCACTGTTGCATAAACTACTATTAAAGACCCGGAAAATTGTAGCACTCCTAAAGTTGTCAATAAATGTCGGCTTACTGTCAGGCCCGCATGTAAGTAACTTTGGGAACAAATCAAATTAATGTATGCACAATATTTAGAGTTCTGTATATAGTGTGGCGGGGTGACCTAGTGGTTCATGTCGTTAGCCGCAATAGCTAAAGACGCCGGTTCGAATCCGGCCTTCACCATTGGAGGGTTTCGTCAGCGTCACTTTTTATTTAGTACCTAGATACCTATGTATACAATTAATAAGTTAATTAGGTACCAAGTTAATTATAAAAATAGTTACCAGCGCGTACGCAGCGATGAAACCCGACGCAGCCGTCACACTGCAGCAGAAGATCTTCCTCACCGCCGGTTTCATACGCGGCTTCTCCATCTCACTCAGCTCGTTGCTCGTCGACATCTCTGTCTCTTTCCCGCACCTTTCAGACATTCATAGGCCTTAACACAGACTCATAGATTCCAAACTCGCCTTGGAGTTGAACCAAGCACTACTAGTTAAAGACAACCAAGGACTAATATTGTCTTAAATGCAAGTTATTTATCGGCTTGCTGTCATGTTTAATTGTGCAAATATTATTTGACCCCTAAAGGTGTTGAAAGGCGTGAGTATTTGGTTTCTAAATTCATATGTCCGTCGAAGATCTACTTAATGTGTGTGAATTTCTTCATTCTTTCTCAGAATATAAGGTGATCCAATAGTACTAGTAAGTCTAGCCTCTAAGAACAGTTTTCGTGAATTAGATCTCATATTCTTTCAGTTGCTTTAGTTGAAGTCTGACCTTTTTCTTTGGAAATACTACATCTTCTCTATGTTTCTGAGAAAACGGCTTTCTTGCTCTTCAACTAGACCTGAAAAGAAAATAAAGGGTCGTAAGTTTTCATAGATCATATCTGCAAATCCACACGAAAAATATTTTGTAGGTAATTTTTTTGTAAAACTAGCTATTTAAGAAAATTTTGCTATTTATTTTGATTTAGTAGTACACGCTTCGGCGGTAGTTCATAATAATCATAAATATTGAGTACCTAAGTATCAATTTGAATCGAACAAAAACGTGTATAAAACAAAAGTCTTGAAGATTCAACATCATGCAATTAAAAGTAGAAATGTTTTAGAAATATTTTTTACATGTTTTTCGTAATCGTTTTTATTGGATTTAAGATCCACCCAACCCGACAGGCGCCACCGCACTGACCTAACCTTTGCCAGGCTTATTGAAATTCCTATGGGAACATTCCTGGCCAATAATTACCTATAATACGCCATGACACAATGGACGAGCATCTATTTGCATACTTACTCCAGCGTGTGTACTGCACGTTGTGTAGTCTTCCTCTAAAGCGGTTCCCAACCTTTTTCCCTGACATACCATCGCCCACACTGTTTACTGTGGACCTTATGCCTTTTGTAATAAGGTCCACCAATGTACAGTTAGGAGTGTTGCTGTTTGTATGAGTCTTTGCACTTTGTAAAGTATTCTAACATCATCATCACTGCCTACATAGTAACAAAGTCGCTTCCCGCTGTCTGTCTGTCTATATATATATGCTTAGATCTTTAAAACTACGCAACAGATTTTGATGCGGTTTTTTTAAAAGATAGAGTGATTCAAGGGGAAGCTTTATGTATAATTTGTTAAACCGTGCGAAGCCGGGGCGGGTCGCTAGTCTCATATAAATATACTTCTACCGTTGCGAATATTTCTATCCACCTCTAACCTGTTGCCATTACCGGCCCGTTAATAGCTGGGTATCCGTTGCCACAAAACTTCCTAACTCCATAAATCATATGCAAATATGATCGTTCAACAAAGAGATATTTCAATTTCCTTTGTTGCGTAGTTCGTAATGCGCTGCGTCAAGCGTGAATCATAAAACTCATAAATGCACACAATAAAAGCCAATTATACCTAGACAAAAAGTACTTACTTACTCAAACTTTTACTTAACCTAACCTGTCATGTGTGTGATGGTCAACAAATCGCGGGTTCAAACCTTAGCTGTGCTATTATAGAGTAGAAAAACACACAACAACTCCGTCATCTATTAAACTAAATTCCCAAAAATCGCAATTTTATTCGTTATATTTCGAGTCGTAAAAATTGGTCCGATATTCCGGTATTCCGGGAATTTCGGAATACCGGTATGCATGCCCTAGTCGGTTCCCTTGTTCTTCTGTGAATATCCATTACGATAAAACTTCTATGTAACATGAACACACTGTCATTAGCATAGGTCATAGGTAAGGTGAGTTCGACTAAGATCGGACACCGGGTAAGATCGTATGATTCAAATTTCTACCTGTTGCGGGGCTTTTTTTTAATGCTGGCAAGGTGATGCAATGCGCTGTTTTGTCCCGCACCCCCCTTCAGGACGCACTTGTCGCTCCGACTAACAAGTCGCAAGATATATACGGTTAAGTGCAAACGTCCAAAAAATGAGAAATTTTTTTGTGTCCGGAATTACCCTTCGCCAGTTTTTCTTGAATAACTGGCAAGTTGAAGCGTTATTTGTTTCTTTTACAGATTGCATGTTATTAGGGTTCCGTAGCCAAATGGCAAAAAACGGAACCCTTATAGATTCGTCATGTCTGTCTGTCTGTCCGTCTGTCTGTCCGTCTGTCTGTCCGTCCGTATGTCACAGCCACTTTTCTCCGAAACTATAAGAACTATACTGTTGAAACTTAGTAAGTAGATGTATTCTGTGAACCGCATTAAGATTTTCACACAAAAATAGAAAAAAAACAATAAATTTTTGGGGTTCCCCATACTTCAAACTGAAACTCAAAAATTTTTTTTTCATCAAACCCATACGTGTGGGGTATCTATGGATAGGTCTTCAAAAATGATATTGAGGTTCCTAATATCATTTTTTTCTAAACTGAATAGTTTGCGCGAGAGACACTTCCAAAGTGGTAAAATATGTCCCCCCCCCCCCCCCCCCCGTAACTTCTAAAATAAGAGAATGATAAAACTAAAAAAAATATATGATGTACATTACCATGTAAACTTCCACCGAAAATTGGTTTGAACGAGATCTAGTAAGTAGTTTTTTTTTATACGTCATAAATCGCCTAAATACGAACCCTTCATAGGCGAGTCCGACTCGCACTTGGCCGCTTTTTTTATTGAATTTGTGACAAATCTGTATATTTGGAATTTTGATACGATGCCTGTAGGCCGAGATCCGGTCTTATCCGAAGTAGTAAAAGATCGGATGCTAATCATCCGATCTTATTTTCTCAGGGATGCTCAAACTTTATTCGTGTCACCATTATATCTGATTAAATTAGGTATTAGGTAAATGATTAATAGAAGATATTAAATCACAATAAAGCTCCCAAATCATCTTGTATTGATCGCTACACTTAACTAAGTAACGCCACATACTTAATTGATCTCTTATTCTTAAACAAATATGTTTCCATCATTATAAATAATAAAAACGCAGACTGATTAAAAATGGTCGTATTCATTCGTCCACTTTCATATTATTTTATCCTTAAATCCTCTTTCATCACCTTTTTTCAACCTAACGCGCTTATGGTGTCAATGAACCCACGTGGTTCATTGACCCTACACGGGTTCATTGACTCCACATCTAAAGTTTGACAACCATAATTTCTTCAAAATTTAGCGCATGGTGTAAGATCGGACAGAAAAAATGCAAAAAAATAAAAATCGGGTCGGATATGATATCCCGAATTACTCCTAGGCCAATTCTTCTATATATTAATCAGTGGGTAATACCGGTTATTTTGCAATAGTAAACTCTATGATACCGGCAATAGGACCTAACTTATAGGCCCGTCCGTTCTTACACCACCAGGTAAAAAAAGAATGCTGTCAATTTATTTTGTTTCCTATATTTAAACACTCATTACACGCTCATTATGACGTCTAGAAAGATAATAAAATTGTATTATATAGAGCATTTCATTATTATGAATTCTGTAATTGAATCATGTCCATACCCTATCCACAAGCTGAGAAAAAAAATCAAATCCAACATCATCTCAACCCACCTAAAAACGTCCGAAACTTACCCGAACTCACCTTACTTAGTCGGCGTCAATAGTCGACTGCCCTATGGGAACCCCTGACAATGCTGAGAACCACAAGTAATTAAGAAGGTCGGTATTTGAAGAGGTTCTTTGTACTTCCGTCGTTATACAATAAATTAATGGGGTATTTGAACTGACCGACTTGAAGTAATACAAATTAACAACCACGATAGGGTGAAGAACAGATATTTTCTGGACCAACAAAATCTTAGATCTCCATTATGCGAACCAGACACTCATTACTAAGTGGCTCTATTTTTTTTAGTGGAAAATTTTCCAAAAAAAAACGATTCGACAGAAAAAAACATTCTAACTACCGAATGGCGGCCTAGCCAAGGTGACAATCGCTTGCGCTTCGCCATCGAATCGCTTTGTGTCTCTCTATCACTCTTCCATTATTAGATTTATTATTAGTGTGACAGTGACCGTTGCGTTACGTTCGCTACGTAGCGTTAGAGATTGGCATATTATGTCTACGGGGCCTGTTTACAAAATTTCACGAGAATCAGTTATGAAATGCGACCTGCAGACTAGAACATCCGGACATACGAAAGCAATTTTGCCCAATTGAAACGGAGACCTTCGCTAACGCTCGGTCAAAAAGGTTTTTTATCAAGCTTATACCTACCCTAAGCAACCGTAGAACCTCCTAATTTGCCATCGACTTTGAACATACGTAACAACTGACCTTCATTCATAAGCTAATTGCATACATGTAGGTACGCTCAAATTAGAAAATTTATGAATGTTTGGTGTGATTGTTAATTACTCAGCGATTTTGTTTTAATCACTACGTTACTAGGTCAATGCCAGCGTGCTAAAAGGTACTAAGAGATGTTAGTGTTGTATACTTAACACTTTTTGTTATTGAAGACGTAAAGTTACTCGACCGACAGGTTATAGTTGTTTTCAATCGCGATAAGTATGTCCTTGTCACTGGTGTTTGTTTTAAAAGGGGCAGAACAGAGACAGAATGATAATTTATGTAGATGCAGATAGGGTTGGCATTGGCATATGAAAAATAAGAATATCCTGACAATTTCATTTGACTTGACATTTCCAATTTTCCAAACCCCACTGGAGTCTGTATAATAAGGCCTCCGTATCGAAGTTTTTTAAGTTCTGCAAGCCACAATTATGGTGTAGCTAGAAACTCCAAACTTTTAGGTGGGTTAGGTAGTCGTTAGTTGATGTTTCTAAAAATGAAAATCTGACATGGGAAATCCTGACGTATGGCAACCCTAGATGCAGAGTAGAGTAGGTACCTAATCGTTGAATGCAGATAAATATGTTGGCGGCAATCAAGTGTCTGCAATTCTGCATATTTAGGTACTTTGAGTGCTTGGCCATGCTAATTCTATTATAGATGCAAAGCTATTGCTTTTGTAGTATGAAGGTTATCCCTGAGACCTTTATTAATTAATACGGACTATTGTGAATATTAGGGCATGCAATATCGGGCAAATCTCAATACCGGTATTGAAATCCGATATTGGTATTAAAACCGGTGTTGAAGATGAGTAATTAAAAATATTTTAAGGTGAAATCAATTAAATACTTTTATTCAACGTTTTTATTATAGAATGGAATTAATAATTCCGGAACTCCGATATCTATGAACTCATAAATCTCATAATTCGTGCCAAAACCATACATAGACGTATGTTTTTTACACATCCGTCTTTAATGTTTATTCATCAATAATTGCCAAAACTATTATACCTATATAATTATATATGTACCAATCTGGTTTTATTCGGTTTAACTTTAGAAAACGCGTATCTCGACAAAGCCATAATGTACCAATCTTCATGTAATACCTCTATATCTTGAGGCCGTATGGTGGACGGAGTATTCCACATAACAGACCAAGCGTCACTTTATACACCGCACGATTGTAAGAGATGGACAGTTATTTTCACGTTTGTCACGTAGTTAAGCCCGACCATCATAACCGTGTTGGTTTGATATTCAATGTATTTAATTAACATATTGAAGACACGTAACTGATGACTCATCCGGACTTAATGAAGTCTTTTCGAGTCACGATGTTATTTAATGTCTATTATGATACGCTTTTTTATGTTTTAGAAGAATTCAATAGTAGATAATATATTGAAATATAAGGTAGTAGTAGTAGACAAATAATAAGATATTTAATCTACACACCTGTTGAATTTCAAATGACGCGAAATCTGACAGTTGTACATGTCGAATAGGGGCCCTGTTGTTTGTTATAGCACGATGGGCGTACGGTGGGGCAAGGTGGGGCGGTTGCCCCCATGCTGTCTGACCCGAAATTAAGAATTTTTAAAATTTGGACCAAGATTTATAAGTTTATTTACTTCTGCCCCACCCCTTAACAAATTCTGGGTACGCCGATGACATGTCGTGCAGCCATTGAGGCAGTTTAGAGGTGCAATTACGACTTTTTTTTTGTATTAAAAATGCACCCCATAAAAATGAGAATAGGCACCAATTAGGTACCTGACCGGGGGCGTGAAATGTATGGAATCCAATACATTCTACGACTCTTCTCTTTCCGCACAGACTTTATACAGTGCCAGAATAAAAGTATCCACCTTTCTATACAGTTAGAAGTGTTAGATAGAACGGCGACGTGAGAACTTAAATTGGGGCGCTTACACCACGATTATCAGCTAAACGCCGACAGTGCACAACTAAATAATTTGATTCTACTAAAGCGCTGTTACCTGTCAAAGATCTCAAACATAAAAGAAGCGAAGCGTTGCACTGTAAAGTGCAATTGGTTCGCATAACCGCAAGAAACTAATAACAATGCTGCATTATTTAACGTGAACATCCTTCCGTGTGTGCGCAACAGTTTTTACGGGCTGATAAAACGTTCGCTGATAAACGCACTGTTAACGTTTAATGTTTTAATGACCGAGCGAAAGCGAAGGGGTCCGTTTCAACTTGAGCAAGAATTGTCTCGTATGACCGGATGTTCAAATCTACTTACAGGTCGCAGGTCGACTATGAGATTTTTTTTAAATTAGGCCATTTGCTTATTTATGGAGTATGTACCTTGAGAACTCGTAGCCCATGTAAATCATGTAATATTTAAAACATTCGCGTTACCTTTATTTACCGAAGTTTCGACACAGGTTTCACTGGTCGTACGGTGATAGTACTAGTGGTGGTGGTATCATTAACAGTTACCAGGAGGTTTATGTAGGAACATAATTGGTAATTTATTTTGTTTCTACGTCACGTAAGTAGGTAACTAGGTATTAGTGATGGGTAGGACATCAATTTAAAATGAGTTTGTATGAGTACCTCATTTTCTAAAATGAGGTGTTACAATGTCTTACTTCAAATGAGGTGAGGTACTAGCATATTTTCAGCGTCGACTATTCCATTAATTCCAACGGCGACAAAAATATTTAATGTATATACATATTTATGTATTCATCACTTCCTTTATAAATAAATAAATAGTAATATTTAATTGGAGTGCAATTCTGGAGGTTAAGAATAGGTAGAACGTTTAGGAGAAAGATAATTTTAGAATCAAGTAAAATGAATAGAGGAGTGAAGTAAGACATTTTTGCGGTACGAAGTACTGCGACAAATTAACAAAATGAGTGGTACAAATGAGGTGCCTCACGAGTGAGCGACTCAACACTACTAGGTATTACAACTTCTTTGAAATCCTACCTCACAGGCCGGCCTTATTGTAGGCCAAAAAAGTATACATCTCAATGTTAATATGTTCCCACGCGGACTATAGTGTATACTATACAACGACTTGCCTTGCATTTAAATTGCCTCCTTCCTTATTAGTAGTTATTAGTTATCCGCATCGTCCTCAAGGGCAGTCAAGGGTTTCTTAAAACATCATTATGTCTACAAAAACTTTTTAAACTAAGCATGAGCATAAGTTTTTATTGTCTTCTCGAAGCATGTCTAAAGATTTGTTTTTGCCTTGATCTATCTAGGCCTTACATAATCTACTGGACTAATAAGTCTAAGCAGAAAAATATAATATTTATAACCAGAATAAGTACTTGATTTTTTTAGACTATTTTATCTAAAAAACATTTTTAAATGTGTTTGTGGCTTATCTCAAAAAAGCAGAGGTAACCATCTGAACCGGCCTACTTATGACCAATACGTATTTGTTAACTATTTGTCTACACGCCACTTTAACCACAATGGCAACCTAACCGTCATAAATCTAGCTTTAGAACTTTATTACAGATTTACTGAGTAAGTATGTAAATTAAATACATATTTAAGTATTTAGATCACGTAAATTGGGTCAAATCTCTTGAAGGCCGTGAATGTCTCAGGTTACCTAGCTACTTGTTAGCCTGGGCACGTTATATTCTAGGTACAAATCTCGTAAGGATAAAATATTTTCCTAATATGTTAATTAATAATATCTGGCACAAGTGTGTACAAATAAATGATACACTAATACGCTCTTATTTCATGGCTCATAGAAGCATAGTACGTAGTAACTACGAAATTAAGTCTGGAAGCTATAATTATGAATGATGTCACAAAAAAACACGATATAACATTTTATCGACTAACTCAAATAGTATTTAACTGATTTGGACAAATGATATGTCATATTAAAACTTTTTGAAATTCCCACTTTTCTTATAATACCTACAGGATGAATTTTGTTGACGATATCGTCAGTTCACATCAGGTAGGTAAGACTAAGTGCCAGTTGCACCATGGTATAATAATATACTCCGCCTGGTACTCTCTTCCGAGATTCGCGAATGACCTAACTGGCACTTGCCTACGTCATCATGCTGTTTACAGGTTCTCAAACTTTAAAATGTGGGAGAATTTTAACCAACAGTGAAAATTATTTTAACGGCATTAATTTTAAGTTATTCATGTAGAAACATAGTAAAATAAAACAAATCTATACTGCACTTTTCACTCCTACTCTTACAGTTCCGAATAGAGCAGCCAACCATTTTCGTAACAAAACATTAATTACGAAGCTTACGACGTGAAAAGTTTGGAAAACACTGCGACTGCTGACACTGAGCGAGAAGGAAATAACAATTAACACGCGTTCGACAAGGACGGTCGGTCAGGGACAAAATGGCGGATTGTCAAATGTGACAGCGCTATCCTGTGTTGCCAGTAGTGTAAACAGAATTACCCGAACGTCTGAAATTTCTTTCGTGAATCGGAAGATATTGCTAACGAATAATTAAAAATGACGTGTTATTGTAAAATTTAAGATAAAATACATATAAATGAAAATTATTAAATTATAAAGAAATAAATTAACTTATTAACCATAGATATAATGTACCCATGTAACATGTTATGTTGAAATAAAGTGGCAATGTTATTGTGACGTAGGCAAGTGACACTCTGGGAAGAGAAGACCATGTTTTATTAGACCATGAGTTGCACCATCCGCACTTGACACACTGATCAACATCACCCGGCGCTCCGCGGCGGTTTACTATGAAACTTTCCATACAATAATATTTAGCGAACTCTTTAACGAAGACAAACAGTTTGGTGCAACCGACCCTAAGTGAGCAACTTAGTGTAGGTATTACTAACCAGTTAGTGTAGGTATTTAATAATAAAATTTCCAAATAACCACCGTAATTTAAAGCTCACAATCTAACTTGTCATTACTTGGCAAGATAACTGGCCACACCACGCGGTATACTCTCCATTACCAGCACAACAACGGTAGTTTCTCGTCTATTCCTACCGTATCGGCCCGATTATCATCTCGATGGCCTGTTGATTATAAAATCGGTATCGAGGCGTTGGAAAATTACACTGTTTTAAGATAGCTTTATTAGGTAACTGACTTTTGCAGGCGTGTGGTTTATGAGATTACATCGTTACAGTTAAGTTTACTTCATCATCTTCCTCGCGTTATTCCGGCATTTTCAGCTCATGGGAGCCTGAGGTTCGCTTGACAGCTAGTACTGACACCCACCCACCCAGAGGGGAAACTAGGCCTTATTGGGATTAGTCCGGTTTCCTCACGATGTTTTCCTTCAACGAAAAGTGACTGGTAAATATGAATTGATATTTCGTAGTTCGTACTCGTACCTACATAAGTTCTGAAAAACTCATTGGTATCTACGAGCCGGGGTTTGAACCCGCGACCTCCGTCGGATTAAAAGTCGCACGCTCTTATCTACCGCTAGGTCACCAGCGTTTTACAGTTAAGTTTACTTATTGTAAAATTGATTCTGTTTAATGAATTACAGTGCCTTTTTTATGTTTGTATTAAAATAGAATTGGGAGGGAGAAACTTAAACATTAGTCCCTAATCTACCCTAGATTTATACCTCTAGATACAAACATAAAAAAGGCAAACAAAGCACTATCAACAAAGATACGTGCACCGCAACAAAGCACGGCGAGTAGAGGTGAATGAACAAGATAAGGACTTTCCCTAGCTGTCCCTACTGAAAGCGACACAGATCGATCTGACAAGCGTCTATACGTGCCTGCTTTGCGGAAGAATTCAATTAAAGTACTCGCAATTCACTATGTTGCTACATACATACGAACCTACCGCTACCATATATGTATGCTACCCTACCATACCATACTACCACCCTACCATACCGCTACCATATATGGTAGTATGCTATCGAAGTAAAGCACTTATTTTGAAATGACATTCTGCTATAAAATGAACATTCAATAAGTACATATGTAGTTTTCGTTGTTAGAAATTGCAATATTTCTTTGAAAATGAGAGTGTAGGTAACAGCGATTGTATGGAAGCGACTTTTTGGCGGCGAGTTCGTGTGACTCTTAAGTAGTCAGGTACTCAACTAGTTAATGCACAACAATGTTATGACTGTTTGTAAGTATATGAGTAGGTAAGTTGTTTCAAAGATACCAACGCACACCAAACAGCAATAACGATTTTATTTCCCTACTTAGCAAGAACAGGGAAACTGCAACGCAACATTAATACCTATAATAAGCACCTAGCTATAGACTGTAGGATGATTGGGTAAGATTAACTATAGTTACGCAGTATTACCGCGGCTACTGTTATAAGCTATTACTGTGCTCGCTAATTACTAGCCACACAAAAAAGTTAAGAATGGAAATGAGACGTAGGCTTATATAGTTTAACTGTAAACAAACTTAATAAGTAGGTGGTAAAACGGAAGTAAGCGAAGGTAAAGTTGATTACGTTAGAAAGAAAGAAAGAAATACATTTATTTACGTCAAACAGAATCCAGTTAAATAGATAGGTAGTATAAAATATAAGAGATAGACGTTAGAAAGGACCCCCACTCAGCGTAATGCTACGGTAAACCGCAGCGCTGATTTTCAGTGGGGACCTAACTTTTAACTAACTTAAGGCTAAGGAATAAAGACAAGAATAAGGAATAAAGACAAAAATTAATGCGCAGGAAAATAAATAATGAAATAGGTAACACAGTAATTAAAAGATGACAATTAAAAGATGACAGTTGTGAGCCATTAAATTAAACATAAAAAAAATCAAAAGAACTTTGGGTTGGGACGATGTATAAATGATATGTACTGAAATGCTATAAAATTAAGAAAATAAAAAGTTAAATATTTCAATTTGCAGAAAAGAAACTTAATGACATGGGGGTTATTGCTGCCGCTAAATGTTTTGGGTGTTGAAAAACAGCATTGGACATTTATATTTGAAATTGTTAACGGTTTTCAGCGTGCGTATCGGTGGAGGTAGGTTGTTCCAGCATTTGGTAGCGGCGTTACAAACCATTTACATTTTTTTATTTAAATAAGGGTAGCCAGATAGAAAAGGTTTGCGGTAAACTTCAGCGAACCTTAATTCAGAATGGGTGGAGTGATTACGTTGCTAGTTAGGTACTGAAAATACACTAGTGACTGAGGGAGAGATCTACAATTACTGCCTTTTTATGTCATGTCAACACAACCCTACGAGTTGCAAGCGTATACGAGTATATCAAACTGTGTAACTTCAAATAACAATTAACAATAGCTATCTTTAATTTGTCGCATCGCATTATCGCAGCAAGACAAAATTGTCTTGTCACGGCTGCTTCTTTCCATTCGTTCCGTTTTAGGTGACCTTTACCGGTAGTAAATCGTCACGGCCAACCGGCGAACTTATGCCCTTGCGTTGTCAACAGGTGGGATGCTCCGTCAGTCAATAGAAATGGCATTCGTGGTTCGTGGTAAGGTGGGTGGTGAGACTGGTGAGTGATTAAAGATGCAAGGTGGGCGTTTTTATGTTTATTAATTAAAGTACCTATTTTGGAAAGCTTTAAATTCTCATATGTGCTTTTCCACCGTTAACCTTTTGGACGCTAATGACGCTAATTCGGTCACAGACCACAGAGCAACATAGACCTACGTGCACATGCATAAAGTTCAATTTCAGTTTCAGCGCAGCGTGCCAGGTTTTGTGTTTGACACGGCGTCGAAAAGGTTGAGACTATCAAGATCGAGTGTCTATTATTATTTCTGATTACACTACAGTAAGTACTTACGGTACACAATCTGAAAACTATAAATTTGTAAAAAAAAAAATTACGGAACCCCCGGTGGACGATTCCGACTCGCAATTGTCTGGTTTATTTTCACTTCTTTAGATTTAGTCAGTAGGTATATTTGTAATGTGTTACTTAATTTTGAACCACTTTTCGGTGTTTAATTCAGTTGAAATTTTGAGTAATGAGTGAGTTAGATAATTCTGTAATTCCGTCGTCAATGCAATAATATGCTAATATGGAGCTGATCTGATGATGCAGTCGGAAGGTAGCCAAATGAACTTCTCGGTGGAAAAACTCAAACACATAGAGTTAAGCCTTATTAGAAAGGTCTCGAGAAGTACTTGATAGACATGCAAATAAGAAGAAGTAGCAATCAGCAATAAAAGCACATGAACATCACAAAACTCACAAGTAAGTGACAGTTCCTTGTTTACAGTTTTATTTGCCTAATTATTAATTAATTGTAAGGCCACAACAAAATACAAGATTGTAAGGCCAAGCAGGCATAATGTTTTACGTATGTGATTCAGTGCGTAATATATGTGAATAGTAAAAAATTAACTTTAAATCGTAAAGCCTGTCGGTCACAGTGGCGCTCGCATATTACCGTAAAGTTACTTTATGGCACGTATGCTAATATCTTCAGTCGGTATTTAAATACAAGTGGCATTTTGTTCGGCGCTCCACTGACCCCGTTCACTAACGAATTATTGCATGGATTATAACACTTTTACAACCTCGTATCTTGGCGGTTCGCATTATAGAAATAGCTAGTTTATGATCTACAAAGTAAGGTTCAAATTTCAAAGATTCGTGGAAGAGTCATGTGAAAGTGAATTTTAACAGAACGTAGCGTATTGCGTATTTTCTTGAACGATATTAAATTTAAATAGGTAGTTTATTGTTAATTGTATATATACCTAAGCGTAAGTTGATCAATCGTAATGAAGTTGTTAATTAAAACGCGTCTTAAGCAAACCTGCGGGTTCAGCACGGTTCCATTTTTATCGACTATCACTATGCCCGTCACTTTCGCACTTACGTACTTGTTAGAACGTGACAGGCATGGTGATAAACTATAAAAATGCGACCGTGCTACTAGGGCTGTATAAACTAGTGTCCCTTATTTTGTGTTTATACGTAGGTATTATTTATTAGCACTATTAGCTTGATAGGACAGAAAAGAAGGATGACTTCATAAAATAAACTTTGTAGTGTTCATCAGGTGTTCCGTTTCACTAAATAGGTAGGGTAACGGCACCAGTGGCCAGCCAGGTACCAGTGGTCAGCCTTTTGAGTCGTTTATTGGTCATAAATATCTGGTATATTCGTTTAAACAAATCGCGAGTACTCAAATAGGAGCTTTGATTCCTTATTGGTTAATACGTCACACGACAGGTGCGGTGAGGGAACGGGGGGAAGAAATATACTCGTTCATACAGGTGCTGTTTGTCGACGAGTGCAATAGTGTCATGTCCGCCATATTTTTTACTGCACGTGGTGTTCTCTTAACAGGCAAGAAAAACTATGTTTTAATGTTAAAAGTTATTGTTTTTGTTAATGATTGGTTTATTTATTAGTTTATCTATTAAATTGCATTATATTTGAATGAAAATATCAATATTTCACTTATAAATTGAGGGGGCTGGCCACTGGATAACATTTTTTTCCAAAGAATCCGGTGCCCAGCCCCCCACGGCTGACCTTTGGGTTATTCGTTTATTTTATTATTTTCGAGCCAATGCGACCGTTAGGACCGTTAAAGTTACATTTTCAAATTTAGTTAGGCATGCCCTAGTCAATTTAAAGTGAAACCCAGTAGTCAGCCGCATTTGAAATAACGTTTTAATGCGGCTGAGCACTGGATTTCGCGAATCCAGTACTCAGCCATTGACCTTGCTTGGTACGTCGCCGCCAAAAATATGTCCACATTTTTAAACCCTATCTCATTGAAATAAGGTTCAAAATTGTATACATATTTTTGACGTTGACTATACATAACTATCATTTTGCTTTTTCCTGGTCGGTATATGACTTTGTTTATTAATGATAATTAGATCTGCATAGACTCGATTAATTATTTTTTACCGAATACCTAAGTACTAGGAACATAATTATATATTACCTGATTTACCTCATTAATTTTTGACGGATTAATTGTTAGAAAATAAATATTGCGATTCTTAGTTTGCAAGAATAGTGTTAGTTAATTAAGTACCTATGGCCAACAAATTTCATGTCATAAGAATTGTATGTACCTATAAGATTTTTTTTAAATAAATAAGTAAACAAGTAGGTAAGTAATACATATGTATATGCAAAAAATTATAAACTAAAATTAAAAACTACAACTAACTACAATAACAATAACTAAAATAGTAATAAAAAATAGATATTTGTATAACATCGTTGATTTTGATATATGCAAAAAATTATAAACTAAAATTAAAAACTACAACTAACTACAATAACGATAACAAAAATTATAAAGAAAAAATAAATATTATAATATCGTTGATTTTGATATAAACAGAGATGTGAAAAATACTTTATAAAAAGTATTTAAATACAAAATACAAATACTTCCTTGATATACTATTTCAAATGCAAAATACAAAATAGTTTTTGAATTTGTATTTAAAATACAAAATACGAAATAGGTATTTTCAAAATACTTTTTAAAAATACAAATACTTTGCGATAAAAGGTACTCTGAATAGTGAATACCTAGTCTGAATTAAAAAGTATTACTCAAAATATCCGAATTGAAAAGACTCTCTTCATTCTTTGAAAACAGTGTGTCAATCAGTCCTCTAAGTGCAAATTTCTAGTTGTTTGCTCATATTAACCGGAAGGATGGATGGATGATGGTTTATAACGGACAATTTTTAAAAGCATTAATTTAGATTTGTAATGTTTTATAGCTAGTATAATGCCTCTCGTTAGTGTGATGAAAACCTCTCGTTTGTGCAGAAAAGTTTCATCAGGGCAGAAAAGTTTGTTCTCCTCTCGTACCTTGAAACCCTCGCAACACTCAAGATTCCACTTTTTTAACCACTCGCTACGCTTGTGGTCATGTGCGACGTTACTAAACAGATTCAACAGTATGAGAGAGTTGCCAGGATTGTAACATCAGAAGAGATTGTAACTTCTACCTACATTACCTACTATAAAGTATTTTGTATTTTGAAAATAGAAAATAGGTCCCAAAAACTATTTCAAATAAAATACAAAATAGTTTTCTTCAAAAGGTATTTAAATACAAAATACAAAATAGGTATTTTGCATTTAGTATTTGCATTTTAAATACAAGTATTTCAAATAAGTCACATCTCTGGATATAAATATTAGTGATTTTGATCTAATTATTATGAACAGTTTATATAGGCTGAGTACTGGGTACACAGAGGCTGCTTACTGGATTTTGGAGGCTGACTACTGGAGAAAAGTGCCACTTTTTGTTTAAACATAATTAGAGATATTATAAAGAGGATAGTCATTTTTTTAAATATTTTGTTTTAAAACTATGATAAACAATTGATCTAACCATGTCATTTGTTTAATTATCCGACTAATCCTGTAGAAATGCCGAACGTTCAAACTTAAAAAAGTCGTTATAAGGCTGACTACTGGTGCCTTTACCCTATATAGTGTTTAAACCCACATGCTAACAACAGTTGTTAGTTACTGTGCATCAGCCATCAACCAGCCATCTACGACCAAATAGATGGCACCAACAATAGGTTTTTAAATGTTTCTAGTTTTGTTCTAAAATTAATAAATAAAACAAGAATTTGACGCTAGTCGTAGGACTAGGCACTGACAGGTAAACCTATGCAGACCAGCTATCATGGTCGCATTTTTATCACCTGTCATGCTATGCGTCACTTTCGCACTTACATATTTGTTAGAACGTGACAGCCATGGTGACAAATGATAAAGAGCCGGCCATCTTAGCCCTACTGGTTTCGGAAAAATGGCGGCCAACTGCATTCAAAATCTCAGGCGTCGACATTTTGAAATCGGTGTTAAGAATCGACACACACCTAAATGAACCTGTTACTCAGACAACCCGTGTTGTCTTTTTAAAATTAATATCATAACCTCAGTTCATATTTGTCTCTAAATCAATAAAACGACTGGATTCGCATCACGTTGTTCCAATGAACCTGCTCACGTAGTCTCTAAGGAAGTGGCCCTAACTGTACAACGTACGTTGTGCTAATATGGACCTTAGTCGGTTTTAACTAGGTCGATAATCCAGGCCATTGCACAGAACCCGTAGGTTTGGGGCACTGCTGTGACACTGCCCACTCTGCCCAGTCTTTAATATGAATAGATGAAACTTTAAAATTCGGAAAAGTTTTGTGTTGGTTTATGTTATAACACAAAGCACTGAGTCGTCACTTTGTCACAAAGTAACTACTAAATATACTACTTTTGTTATAATATAAAAGGAAAAGGGAAAAATGTTACCTAATACCTACTTTAAATGTAGAGCTATTTACAGTAGGTACCTATGATTTTCACGCCAATTTATTAATCACCGAAATTTGTCTCAGTTCATTTTCTGTCATAAGTGGAGAAGTGTGGTCCAGGGGAGAGTGGATGCCAGGCCACCAACAAAACCACAAATGAGATGGACGGACCAGGTCAAAGCTGCAGTGGATGGGTTGACACACGAATGTGCAAGGAAGACAGCCAACATAGAAGAATGGCTGCGTGTTGTGAAGCTCGTCACCATCCGATGACGACCACAACCGCTCTGTCAAGAGTGAAACGACGAAAAGAGAAATGTGGACGGTTATGCCGTTCAAGAATCGCTAGATCACAGATGATGCTTAAGGGAGCAAAAAAGTCGTCATTCGGCTCGGCTCGCATCGGCCGACGCCTTTTTCGGTTTTATTGCGCATAAGCAACATAAAGGTTTCTTCGAACGGCTTTTGCCGATTCCCCGTCGATATATTTGGGGGTAATCAATTAATCATCTGTCAAAATGTACAAGGCTTGATGATGATGATGATTAAGCCGCATAAAATAAACAAATTGAATAAGCTCACAAAAGCTTTAACATACTCTAGTTATACAAATTGTATAACCTGGCGGCGTGTGAAGCAGGTTAAAATAATAATGGTTTGCGCAAGCGCCGTGAATGCGCTCAACTTTGGCGACCGGTTGACCCTCTACACTCTCCTACAGTCTGGCTAAGCTCTGCGCCGGTAGCACGGTTGCATTTTTATCACTTGTCACCATGCTTGTCACGTCCTAACAAGTATGAGTGCGAAAGTGACGGGCATAGTGACAGGCGATAAAAGTGGAACCATGCTGGGCCCGCTGCACGCTGCACAGACTTTGCTGTGACAAAGTGTAATTGTGGCGCTTGAATCCGTCTAAGCTAACTCTGCAACGACTTGAACAGAACAAAGTGAGGGAGTGTCATTAGAAACGTCGTATTATCATAGAAATTTGATATTAATGACGACACTGTCACAATTTGTATATAAATTTGCTATATGGGGATTTTCGCGAAAAATCGATATATGTGGCGTCTTGGGAAAACGCGCATTTATTTCGCCACGATATTATACCTACAATATCTATTCTGGCCCACGGTGCAACGTAGGCCGCTACAAAATCATAATCTTAACCCAAAACGTACAGATCATTAAAGTAAATAACACCAAAACGCATCAACAACTCATTTTCATTCAACCTTTGGAACCAATCATTTGCTTACAAAACACCGCATTGTGAAACGCGTAACCTACGAATATGTAAATATTCAGACGTATACTATTTCTACTACATGTCTAAATATATGTGTGTAGTGAAATAGCGGAGTCCGCGTTGTTGTAGCGTGCGTCATATGTTATTGGTTTCCTTTTTTTATTTTTGTAAATCACACACAGCTCATTGAGAATATCACGTGCCGTTTAATAATCAAAAATAGCTGTAACGTAGAACAGTACTATTAACAAATTAAATTAAACATTTAGAAAACCCCCAACGCAACTAACAAGAGAGAAACGGATGAACCAATTTTGATAAAACATGTTTTTTGATTGATTGATTGATCATTTATTTGTCTAATAACCACTGCTAGAAATCTCGCATTAATGGATCGGCAAATATCGGAAATCGGAAATGGTAATAAGCGAGATTGTATTAAAATGGTTAATTATACTTGTAATACAAATTGCTGTATATGTTGCCGATGCAATTTAAAATGATTTTTGTTGCATATGAAACGGAAATACTATAACTAAGTAGGTACTAGGTATATTTTACAACAAATAATAAGTCTTGCTCGTTTTTATGCAGTACGAAATATCGCCAGCATTCTTACAAATGAATAAGATCGAGTAAACTGACTTTATCAAGCTATGCTGTTGAGAAATACTGAAAAAACTCTGGACAACAAAGACTGAAAATAAAAAGTTATAATTATTAGATTATTAGCTACATACGAGTAAATACATAAACTTGTAGAAAAGATTGTGGATGTTTTAATTTATTTTTAACTTTTCATTTAATTCAACAACTTTTTAATATAATAATATTCTGAGAATTGGGCAATTATTTTGTAAACGAATATTTAATATTAAATTAAGTTAAATTTCCGAGCGTCTTGTTATGGTGCCCATCGCCCATCAGAAGACTGGCAGCGTTACCTCGTTGGATGGCCAGACTTAGTCTCTGGCCGTAGTAGCTGCCAGCCCTCTGGTCACCAGACACATAATATATATGTACTCGTATGTAGGTAATAATTTAATAATTATTAATAACATTCAAATAAAGCCGTAAATAGGTACATCGAAAATATTAATATCTCACCGACTAAATACGTTCCTCAGATGTTTATTTATCCTTGAAAATATTTATTCCCACTTCGGCACGCGTTGAACTCTTTTCTACTGAGGTCCTACCGCGAGTCACTTGCTTCGTTCGTTCGTCTATTTGCCTCTCTGTCGCTCGAATACACAAGAGTATCCGAGAATCAGATAACACGTGTTTCGCAGTAGAACCTCTGAATATAATGAGAGCAAACAATCGATATTTGAACAAGTGGCGTCTCATATCTCGAATCTTGTCGTAAACAAAGATGATTTCATTTCATTCACTAACACAAGAGGGTATTTTTTTGTTTGTTTATACCTAGTCTAGTTTACGTTGGGACTATTGTCTCGATAGTAAACAAGTCACCCGTTTTCTTTGCTTAAGTGTGCATAGTGTTTTTTACACGGTATAGTATTGTAGAACCATCTACATATACTATACCTTGTCTAATATTTCCTCCCTTTCTTTAGGTACCTAATTTAATTATTTCCCGGTTGCATCCTAAAGGAGCTGTTGGCTACTTATTCTTATAGGCGGGATACTTATTTTACGAAACTGACTGCTATCTGACCTTATAACAGGAAAAACTGCGGATTATTGGAATTTATTACAGGTTTTTTTAAGTGAATGGCAAACTTGTCAATTCATAATATACCTATGCTCACATAGATATAGATTACACAAGGATCTCTGAAGTGAATCAGAGGAAATAAGAGAGCCAACAGGAGTGGTAATTTCTCCATACAAACGTACTCGACTGTTTCCTCCGTGGGTTTTTAAGCTAGAGCAATGATTTTTTCAACATAGATTAATATTGTCAATATCTGTGTCGGACCGTTTTGCTGTTTTTGATATTTTTGTTTTTTAAGGCGCTAGAGCCCTTCCAAAATGGCCTAATTGACTATGCCGCAATGAGAGGCGTGGTATTCAAAACTGATATCAAATAGCCAAAAAATCAAAACGGTCCGACACAGATAATTTTATAATCATTTAGATTTCCAAATTTGGTTACGATTGGTTAAGTTTTGGAGGAGGAAACAGTCGAGTACGAAACCTCGATTTTTGAGATTTTTACGCAGGTTTTTTCGCCTTGTCCTTATCGCACTAGTTTTAGGAGCCGCTTCCGTTAGCGAGAGGGGTATATTTACCTAAAATATTTAAATCTCAGCTCCTGTTTCGTCTTAAAGCTTTAAAATATGTATACCTAAAGTACCTTGATGACGATGTATGTAAATACATAGGTGATGAATTTGACATGCAGACTTTATCCTTATACGTAATAAGTCTCTTCACAATCTTAACTGATGATTATGCTTCTTATCTTTTCCTTTCCGGTTTCTTAGAGCCATTTGCAACACAAATATAGTATCTAGTACCATGCTAGTACCTAATTATTTTTTATCAATAGTATATCATAACAGTTATCAACAGCAATATATGTATATAAACAGCATCAGTTTCACTAGAATACAATAAATAACGGAATATTTATAAATTGACAACTAAAAAAATTCGCTGCAACAGTATCTGATTTAGTTTTGTTAGGTACTTATAGAAACTTGAATCTTACACACTCAATCCCACTCTTAAACCCAGAAAAAGAACCTGCTACCTAATAAAAACGCAAAAAAGGCAAAAGCTTCTCAAACCTCCCGCTGCCCTACCGACTGGCAAAAAACATTTCGCAACATAACTTATTTAAATTAACTAACCTTCCAACAAAAGAACAGCGCTATAAAGAATCCTTTAAAAATAAAACCACAACACTTCCAAAGACAATTAAAAACACTGGCCGGTTGTAAAAAAATAAACACACGTACTTATCGTATTACTTTTAAAATGAACTTTTAATATTTAGAATTCGAACGCACGCTCGCGTCGGCGCGCCGCGCGGTACTGGTTTGTGATTGGCGTTTAAGACGCGGGAATGCATGTGTCAAAGTGACGTTAGAAGACTTAGAAGTGAACAGTTAATATTAGATTCGAAATAAACACTACTTTGTATCTTATTACTTTGCATTAAATTTCAAATTAAATGAGTGTTATAGTTTCATTTAGTCTTTATTAATTTTGGTGTTTTAAGGTAGCACTGCATGTCGCTTGATGAGAGTAGTAAGGTGAGTTCGGGTAAGTTTCGGACGTTTTTAGGTGGGTTGAGATGATGTTGGATTTTTTTTTCTCAGCTTGTGGATAGGGTACGGACATGATTCAAGTACAGAATTGATAATAATGAAATTCTCTATATGATTGAATTTTATTATCTTTCTAGACGTCATAGTAAGCGTTTAATGACTGTTTAAATATAGGAAACAAAATAAATTTACAGCATTATTTTTTTGCCTGGTGGTGTAAGAACGGACGGGCATATAACTTCGGCCCTATTGCCCGTACCATAGAGTTTACTACTGCAAAATAACCGGTTTTATCCGCTGACTAATACATAGAAGAATTGGCCTAGCAGTAACTCGGGCTATCATATCCGACCCGATTTTTATTTTTTTGCATTTTTTCCGTCCGATCTTACACCATGCGCTCAATATTCAAGAAATTATGGTTGTCAAACTTTTAGATGTGGGGTCAATGAACCCATGTGGGGTCAATGAACCACGTGGGTTCATTGACACCATAAGCGCGGTAGGTTGAAAGAAGATGATGAAAGAGGACATATGGATAAAATAATATGAAAATGGAGGAATTAATACGACCAAATCTTAATCAACCAAATTTTAATCAGTCTGCTATTATTAAGATAAATTAAGAAAATTTAAAATAAAGAAACTCTCATACATACATGCAACCCTGAACGTTGAAATCAATACACTCATATTTTAGCAGTTGTATAATTAATTAACTATGTTTAAAATTCGTTTCATAGCACTTAAACATACTTCTCATTTAAATTTGCGGTTAATGTAAAAAAAACACCATTATATATACGTCTGTTAGAGAAATTTAATCAAGCATCGTGGTGACACGTATTAAAGTTTGAGTAACCCTGAGAAAATAAGATCGGATGAATTGCATCCGATCTTTGACCACTTCGAGTAAGACCGGATCTCGGCCTACAGGCATCGTATCAAAATTCCAAATATACAGATTTGTCACAAATTTAATAAAAATAACATACACTTTATAAAAGAAACAAATAATGCTCAAACTTACCAGTTATTCCAAAAAAACTAGCGGAGGGTATATCCGGATGCGAAATAAAACTAATTTTTTGTACTTTTTTACTTAACGGCACAATGCACGCATCTGGTCTGTCACAGCAACAAGTGCGGACTGAAGAGGGGTGCGGAACAAAATGGCGCATCGCATCACCTTGCCAGCGTTAATAAATATCCCCACAATAGGCGGAAATTTGAATCATACGATCTTACCCGATGTCCGATCTTAGTCGAACTCACCTTAATGGAACGAAATAAAGGACAAGAGTGTTTATACAACTGTAGACTTTATTTCAAAAGTGTTAAGGTTCAAAAAAGAATGGCATAATTAATTCGTTTAATGAAGTTACTATGAAGAATGTGCAGTGTGTCAAAGTGACGTTTACCAAACATGTTCGTATGTAAATTATGGCGGGTTTTAGTTGAAGTTTTAATTATTGGCGCTGAATTGATTGATGATGTAATTGGTTGAGTCTAGAGAGTAAGTAGGTAATTTTATTTAGTTCCCTAATTAGGTAATATTTCAAACGTTTAAAGATCATTACTTCAATCATTATTCTGAAGAATTTGTTCGCATATTTCTACTGTCTACCGATATATTGTGGATATATTAATAAAATTTTCGCATTTTAAAAGAAATCAAACAATAGTTTTTTTTATTGCTAATTAATACCTACTTGCAGGCAGGAAATGCACGAGCGAGTGATGTCAAAATGAGATATCGACAATATAATATTATGGTACTATCGGAGCTGATGGTACTACCATAATGCACACAGGAGGTGGCCATAGGAACTCTGTGGAAAATAACGCAACCTAATTGAGTTTGGGTTTTGAAATAAAAGTTCAGTCAGCGATAAAAGCTTGTATCAGAAATGAAATTTTCTCAAATATTTAATTTTATTTATACAATGTACACTTACAATACACGTGCTTTGATGTCGGACCTACCTTAAACCCAGTGTTCAATAGCCTAGCCCATACATACCTAGCCTATACATATATATACTAAAACGAAATATTTGCCAAATGAACGATCACATTTCGGTGAAATCACCCAGAATTGACACATGCCAATTCCAAACTTCGATTGGGCATATGAAAAGCTCATACTTTCCATCCACATTAGTTTCCATACAAAGCCCGAAGACAGTCGGAAGTCCCAAACCGTTATTGTGTTCAGTATTCATGTTGAGTCCGAGTATTCGGACTAGGCCTGCTTTCTTGCGTAGACCCAGTTTTTAGGCCTTGGATAGATTTTATTTGAACAGTTTTTTTAGTTATTCAGGAAGTCTATGTAGTTTTATGTTTTTATCATTTCTAGTCACCCTTCTCAACTTGGCAAAAACGTACCCTTATAAAATAAGATAAGATAAAAAAGATAAAAATCACTTTATTCAAGTAGGATCTGTTGGATCGCTTTTGCATCGTCAATGTCTACATTTTATGTTAAACATGCACATGCAGTCATGTCCGCATGTCACAGCTATTATACTAGAAAACTATACCTAAGCTACTATGTATAGCTTAGGTTTTTCTATCTGTGGGTCGCGACCTCCCAAGCCTGGTGCTATCAACCACAAGGTTACATTCAAAAGAGGATCAGAGGGACGCCAAAACTTTTCGTGCCAAAGGGGGACGCGATTTTTGAGTCGCTACATGAATAATCTTTAATAGAAAAAAACCGACTTCTCTAACTACTAGCCTAACCCACTTAACGGTGCTTATACTTTATTTGGTAATATGTATACATTTTATGGTAATCATAGTGGTTGATTTAGTTTAGGTATCATAGTGGTTTTCCGGGTCAAGGTCCGGGTCTGGGTCCGAGTCCGAGTACGGGTCCGAGTCCGGAGTCCGGGGCCCAATCCAAGTCAAAATCGAAATTGAAAATCACAAAACGTGTACTATGCGTCGTTGAGGAGTTCTGTTCTGATCATCATCAGCAGTTCCACTTCATCAAATGCCACAGTTTTTAATGTAAATGCTTGATTTTCTGATGAAAATATATAAAATTCTATACGGATGCCTTTAAGATTTGAGAAGTTCTCTCGATTCCTCATGGATACCATGTTCAGGACTTGAGATTGACATAAATGTGCCTAAAAACCTAACTTGCTTAACAAACATAACGAAAAGGACAAATCGCCAAATGCGAGCTATGCGTCGTTGAAGAGTTCCGTTATGATCATCATCAGCAGTTCCACTTCATCAAATGCGACAGTTTTTAATGAAAATGCTCGATTTTCTGATGAAAATACAAAAATCTCTATACGCTTGCCTTTAAGATTGGAGGAGTTCCCTCGATTCCTCGTGGATTCCATCATCAGAACTCGAGCTTGACAAAATTGTGGCTTAAAAACTTAACTTGCTTAACAAACATAACGAAGAGGTCAAATCGCCAAACGTGAACTATGCGTCGTTGAAGAGTTCTGTTCTGATCATCATCAGCAGTTCCACTTCATCAAATGTCACTTTTTCTTATGTATATGCTTGATTTGTTGATGAAAATACAAAAATCTCTATACGCATGCCTTTAAGATTTGAGGAGTTCCCTCGATTCCTCATGGATCCCATCATCAGCACTCGAGCTTGACAAAAATGTAGCTTAAAAACTTAACTTGTTTAACAAACATAACGAAGAGGACAAATCGTCAGACGTGTGCTATGCATCGTTGAAGAGTTCCGTTCTGATCATCATCAGCAGTTCCACTTCATCAAATGTCACTTTTTTGAATGTATATGCTTGATTTGTTGATAAATATACAATAATCACTATATGTGTGCCTTTAAGATTTGAGGAGTTCCCTCGATTCCTCATGGATTCCATCATCAGAACTGGGTTTTGACAAAAACGGGACCAATCTGTATGCATATACATACAATCAAAAAAATAATTTTCAAAATCGGTCCAGTAATGACGGAGATATGGAGTAACAAACATAAAAAAAAATAAAAAAATAAATAAAAAAAAACATACAACCGAATTGATAACCTCCTCCTTTTAGATTTGGAAGTCGGTTAAAAAGATTTAAAAACGCTGTTATAGAATGTACAGTCAGCAGCAATACCTGTGTAAAGGTGTTCAAAATGACCTTAACGCGCTCTTATTTTCTTAACAATAAAGTCGCGTCAAGATTATTTTGAACACTTCGCCCGCTTTGCAACTATTGCTGCTTACTGTACGATATACGTACTATAGACAGAATGAGTAAGACATCACAAAAATAATAACGGGACAAAACAACTTGGAATTCACAACAAAGGCCGATCACAGATTATCTGCGCCCACGCACGCGCAAGCTCGATGCGAGTCAATTAAGTGCCATGTTTATACGTTTGCAGATGATCTGGGCTCAGAAAAAGGGTGGGGCAGGAAGTAGAAACTTGTTTAACAGCGATAAATATATATACTACATTTTTTTCAACAGGGTTCGTAAGCAATGTCAAAAGGAAGATTTATGAGTACCTATGTTATAACATTTTCTATAGACCTCAAAGGCGAGGTTTCATATGAAACAAACCCCTAGGGGCCTGACTGGCCTGAGATTCTACCGCGAAAATCTAAAATAGAAAGGTCGTTATCTGCCTATATCAAATATGCAAGAGGGGTAGAGAGGCAGATAACGAAATTTCCACATTTGATTTTCGCGGTAGACCCTCTGGCGAAACATCGTTTTTCCGATTTTCTCAGTTACTTTATTTGAATTACATTTTTTCTTTGTGCTGCCATTTTTGTTCTGGTAAATTTCGGTAACCTAACCTAGGTACCTTTAATTACCTATGTAGGTACTTTATTTATTACTTTCTTACTACTTACTCTTCAGTTTCTGTATCTACCTTCATCCAACGATGCGATGTTATAAACCGACAATTCGTGGACATAATAACCAAAGGCAACCCCCTTATTCATAAAACTTACCTGTTAAATGTGTCCCTTTCTAATAAACACAAATATCAAAATGGCGGACGATTATCAAGTGCATTTTGCTGTACCTAAACATCCTGTATACGTCAAGATTTTTCTCATCAGCCTTGGTCTAAGCAAGGCAAACAACCATTTTCCAACTCCACGTAATACCCATTACCCCGAGGTGTCAAGTCAAGCAGCTCTCATTGCCTACAAACAGAAACTCTATACAAACCAGTATAATATTATCCTCGAAGAACCACAAATTGTTACTGGTCTAGAGATCAAGTTATATTAGATATAAGACAATGTTTAATTGACTTAATGTGACTGTCTGGTTTCCTATTGCATCCACAGCACGTCGCAAATGAC
The DNA here is from genome assembly GCF_948474715.1 of Cydia amplana. Taxonomy (NCBI): domain Eukaryota; kingdom Metazoa; phylum Arthropoda; class Insecta; order Lepidoptera; family Tortricidae; genus Cydia; species Cydia amplana. The sequence goes on from NC_086070.1 coordinate 22,965,286, forward strand.
TCATGAGTATTCCCACGGAACAATGCGTCCCGCCTCCCACTCTAACCTTGGCAGTGTGAGAGGAACAGGTAGGTTCCATCACAATTGACACGAGCCTTGGAGGTTTGAAAAGTTAAATGTGGTCTTTTGTTTATGTTGGCCCACACGGACTTATAGGTATTTAGAGTTTAGGTACTTCCAGCGTACCTACCTATTATAGGTACCTTCGTCTACATCGTACATACTTGTTGCTTACTCAGGCTTCGAACGAATCCACAGTTTTCGAGCACGTTTCTCTAAAGAAAATTTCTCTGAGCCACAAAGTTTCTAACTTACAGAAAATCTTCTGATAACAGCTAATCTCTTTAGGTTACCCAAACTGGCTGTACGCTCGCTTACCGCCATAATGGTGTAAAAACCAACTCCAGCCAGATAAAACCCTCAAGCCTAAGTAGGTAATTATTACATGGACGAATGGACACATCACGACAAGAAAACAAATAAACAAACCATGTACCTACTAACCAGCACCTCTAACTCGACCACAGCTAGGCCTTATCTCGTTGCAATAAGGTATATGAATGATCTGTTAACTGTGTCAATAGAGTACAGTTACATCCACACTTAAATGTCTATACAAAAACCTTAAGCCGTAACAACATAAGGATCACCAATATAGCAAGAGTATTACTGTTACATGTCTGCAATAATATCTTACTCTTCGAAGGCCGCAAAAATATGTGACACGCTCTTATGGCTCTACAAATAAGATCGTGTCAGATATTTTTGCGGCCTTCGTTTTGTAGCATATTATTGCAGGTACATACATTACTGTACGGGTCTCACGACCTAGTTGTGGCTGTAAACTGTAAAGAACTACAAAGGGATGCCGCCAAGGCTGGCCATTCAATTCTAATGGCGACGTTTAAGGAATTCATGGGATTGCAGTGTTTGGTAAGTGTTTAGCAAAGTAAGAAGCTTTGCTGGGTTTGAATTTTATGTTTAGTGTCACGAAGATTACCTACTCTAAATATTTTAGGGGACTGTTGCCAATAAATAATGGTCAGGAATCGATAAACAGTACTTAGATAAATATGTATTATAAATTCACAACCGCTTGGATATGGCACTCATATGGCATACCTTTAGATAGGTATACCTAATTCTAATATAGACCTTGAAAAACACATACAGGGTCTCAGATATATCTTAACCATAATACAGAAAGGCAGTGTGAAAAAAGCGGCCAAGTGCGAGTCGGACTCGCCCATCAAGGGTTCCGTATTTAGGGGATTTATTATTAATGACGTATTAAAAAAAACTACTTACTAGATCTTGTTCAAACCAATTTTCGGTGGAAGTTTGCATGGTAATGTACATCATATATTTTTTTTAGTTTTATCATTCTCTTATTTTAGAAGTTACAGGGGGGGGGGGGGGAACACATTTTACCATTTTGGAAGTGTCTCTCGCGCAAACTATTCAGTTTAGAAAAAAATGATAATAAATATCATTTTTGAAGACCTATCCATAGATACCCCACACTTACGGGCTCAGAATATCTGTGCGTACGGGTTTGAGGAAAAAAATTTTTTTGAGTTTCAGTTCTAAGTATGGGGAACCCCCAAAAAAAAATTTTTTTTTCTATTTTTGTGTGAAAATTTTAATGCGGTTCATAGAATACATCTACTTACCAAGTTTCAACAGTATAGTTCTTATAGTTTCGGAAAAAAGTGGCTGTGACATACGGACGGACAGACGGACAGACAGACATGACGAATCTATAAGGGTTCCGTTTTTTGCCATTTGGCTACGGAACCCTAAAAACAAGAGAAAAATGTGTAAGTACGAAGAGGTCTGAAGCTCGCCGACTCGATTTCACGATTCAGAGGGGCTACCGCGAAAACCGAAATTCGCAAATGGCGGGGCTCTTTCTCTTTTCTTGCTCGCAATTTGCGAAATTCCATTTTCGCGGTTATAGCCCAGATCCGATATGCCTATACCGCTCGCTCTACCATGCGGGCCACTTTTGGACTAGATACACACTTCGTCCGTTTGTTTTAACGGTTTCTATAGTATCTTGTATAGGTTATTAGCAGCAGTTTTTCGCATAAATAAAAATAAGGATCGCCTATTGTTTAAGCCAATGACACATGAAACTTTAACGAGGCACATTATGAGCGTTGAGTCACGATGAGTCAGTACGCATGTTCGTGATGGCACCCACAATTTGCGAATGCAGGTGAAGGTTTGGAAGATTGATAGTCTGATTAATTACAGATATCGCGTAGGCTAGGTAAGGCCGGGAAATTGTATATTACATCTAGGTATCTTACTAAGCGCATCACCGTTATTGTGACCATGACGCTTAGATATTTTGCTTGTTGCGTGCATAGCTAGGTAACCTACCTAATATGAAATAAAGATTTCATGAATTCAAGGACAACTGTAAAATTTTCTATGTGTTTGTGTGTGTTTATGGGAAGCTTGAATGATAAGACGCTAGTCTCCTACGAAGATAAAATAAAACAAACTTTGCTACACAGAAGAATATATTTAGTCATAACATACATATTATTTTAAGTAATGTCATATTCACGAAATACATCGAACAGTAACAAGAGAAGCTGGAATCGAATTCAAAATATCCAAATACATAACAGCATATATTAAAATCTAACACTAAAATTAAGCAGGTATTGGACAGAGAAATATATTTAATAACATATTTTTTAAGATTTTTCTACATTTTTGAATACTTCGTCAATAATACTAACTAGGTATGAAACTATACTGGAAGCTGATGTTACATTCTTCCTCAAAAGTTGTCTCTAAATATTTGAAATCAAGTTAAGATATGAAACCGAGGTGCTAGTATCGTGAAGCTGACACCATCTATCTTACTCACACTATATTAAATTGTTAGAAGGAAACAGATAGGTATTCCAAAAAAGCATAGTGTAGGCCTATATTCTCCTAAGTGTCATTTAAACCATGTATAATTGGGACAAAGTTCCATTTCTTTAGTTTCAACCATATTTCCTACACTATTAATTTCAAATTCAATTGTCAATTTTTCTTGTATGGTGGGCCTTAGGAGAATGTACTTAGTCAAGTCTGATAATGGCTATGAGTTTTATATATAATTAAATTTTTCTGATCTTTCGTATAATATGCCTTGGTGTGTAAATATAAAAGTAAGGTGCCGCCATTTCCTACTGTGTGAGTGCTTAAATAAATGTTAGCTACACGACATATACAGTTTTTCTAAAATGTATCTAAAAGCATCGATATTTAATTACCAAAATCCTACCTATAATGATACAAATTTCGTGAAAAACTGTTTTTAACATAGCTGCCTTACTTAAGAACATTACAAGGCAAGGATTGTACATGGTGAGAAACGCTGCGTCATGATGAGATACTTTTATATCTATTACACTTATACGTTATACATATACATATAGGACATATACTGATTCTAGTACACGGATTGAGAAACACTGAATTGCGCAACATATTTTTTATTTGGTCTCATATAGATATTAAGATATAGGCAATCGTTTGGATTGGTTTATATACAAGCTTTTTGTAAATACAATGGATGTCTCCTCACATATTTTGATAGTTGGCACTAGGTGACTAGATACACGTATGTATACGTGCATTACCTACATCAGTAACTGTATGACTTAACTTGTGTAATTGTTGAATACTGTGTGCAAATTATATAAACCGATTTAAATATAAATAAAGCTTTAATTTCATATTGGCAAATGCGCAATCCAGCATTTTCATTCAACCGTGCTAAATATCTAGACTACCAATAATGATTTAAAAAAACATGAATACGTAACATTTAAACCAACAAATTTTGACACATTTAAAATTCTCAACATTTGAAAACAATATACATATTCCAAGATCTTTCAAACAAAATAAACTCTCAAAAAATATAAAACCCGCTTGGCTCAAACGAACTCAAGCGTCGTCGCAAACACGAAAGTGTCGACAATAACAACATTATTTCGCCTCTCCCTCTAACTCGTCACATTCCCACAATCACTATAAGATGGATAAGTACGTAGATTTTACACTAGGCAATCAGGTATAGCAATGCGATAAAAAGGAAATATTTAATATAAAAAATGAAAACAGATATAGTAGGTAAGTAATAGATATGCTTTTTATTGTAGATTCTAGATACCTGCTCGATATATTTTTTAATTAATTGATTATTATTGGCCTGGTGCATTTCTTAATTTTAATGATTTGTCATCTACAAAACGAGACATCGTTAAAATTAAATTAGTTATAGACACTGAATCTTTTGTTTGTACATGCCATCCAAGTCAAATAGACAAAAAAAATATAACGACTACGTTGCTTTTTAAAGATGCTATCGCATTGCCAAACCTGATCAGATGTGTCACAGCCTTACTGAAGTCTTGATGGTAATAAAATTTGCCATGATTCTCTGTCCTGGTAAGAGGTTTTTTCTGTGATTTAGCCAGAAATTAACTAAATGTGTCTCATAATACATTTAAAATGGGAAATGATTAATCATATTGGATACAATATACATTATGGTAAGTAGTTAACGAAAGTTAATAAGTTATTGATTTTCAACCGACGTTCAAAACGTACCTGTTCTTAGTTTGTAAATTTTTGTGTGGTCCCCTATAATGTCATTTAACATAAAGTTAAATGTGGTTTTTAATGAAACTTTAGAAATTTATTTATTTAGCTTATGTACTGGTTTATAAAATTGTAAAAAAAATACACTAGCTTTAAATACCAGGACAGAGCAAAGCGTGAAAGGTGATAAAAACTAAGAGGCGGGAATGATGTTCGCTCACTATACGATACGATGCAATTTACAAATCATATCATAGAGGTTTCGCTATAGTTTGTTCTTAGTACTATATGCCTGCGTACGCGTCTAGAAAATCATTGTGATATAAATAAGGGAATTTAATACGAAATGTAATTTACAATGGCGCCCAACAATTAGAACAGGAGATCGGACTTTTTAAAATAAAATAAAAAATTCGCTGTGATATATTATGTTATGGCCTCCATGTTGCGTTACAAAGAGCATTCATACAAACTTTATAGTTCCGAATCGTTGTCATGATAAAGGTGACTACTTTACCTTTCCAGTCCGACCCCTATCTATTTAAACATTATTCAACTGCACAACCGATTATACTGAATTATTGCCATTACTCCGTGTTACATGAAATATTTACAGATATCTTTTAAATTAAGGTATGAACTTATTTTTAGAACAAATTTATTCATAACAATTCCTTTTGATATAATAGCGTTGTGCGACAGTGCAATTTTATTTATACTAATCTTATTTATGCTCGACGCGGTACCAGTACATGTCATCTTGAAACTTAAGTCATTGTCAATAGAGGTGACAGCAGGGTGTCATCTATTGGGCATTAGCATGTCGAGCACTCGTACGTTTACCTTATATGTCTTATTGCCGTCAACTGGTCACTGTGAACTTGACTTTCTAAATATGAACGATTTGATTGGTTATGGGCGTAGCTAGGCCGGTGGACAATGATTTTACTGTTTTTTTTAAGTCTAACGAAGTATAGAAATATTTTAAACCCAAATCATAATAAAGTTTACGTAAATTTTCTGAACGCGAACGCAGTTTTACAATTTATTTAGTTGTTAGTTATAAGCCTCTTCTATTCGTTTCTCAGTCTCAGGGAATGTGTGTTGGTAAGTCTTTTCGTTGCCTTACAAAATATATTGTTTCTTTCACGACAAACTTTTATAAAGATTCATAAAAAATATTTAAGGAAAATCATTTTCTTCCAATTATATACCTTTTCAGTGTATTTTCCAACACCCATAATTATTATCGAAATTACTTACTAGCTATACAAAGCATTTAATTTTTAAATAAATTGGCCCTAAGAGTCGTATATCTAAAAGAATTAATATTTTTTATTACATTAAGATTCCGTAGTATGGTAATTTTAATAGGTAACAGGATAATTTCGAATTTACAATAATTTAATTAAGGAAAATCGAAATATGTTTCGATCAATATAAGTACCCCTTATTATCGTTTGATAATCTTTGATCACATCGTTTGTGCGTCGCTATTATGAAAAGTGTTTTTATCATTAATTTAATACTCATTTAAATGGACAACCATAATGTTCTTTGAGCTATGCTTTTCCACAGATTTTGCATTGATTATAATAAGCATCTTCAGTCTATAAAGGGCTATTTATTAGTTACGTTCCAACAAAACTCACTTACATATTATATTTATATCAGCATTTCATTTTTATTGCTGTTGAGATATTTCTGAGACTCGATATAACATCATTTCGTTGTGCTTAATGAAGGCGACACGAAAGGTCCCAGCTCTTTAGTGTTAAAACGCCTAATAAAATCTGAAAGTCACTTTGAGTCCCAATACGCCTATACTTATTAGCATTACACCAATGACAACCTTTATAGTCAGCGACTTTGAATCCTTTCCAGTTTTGAAGGAACTCAACTAAAAATAAAATTTAGTTTACAAATGCACACAAGTTTAGGGACGGATGTTCATTCATATATTTTATTGAAAGTAAAACTGTGTATTGCTCTAATGTCAGTTCGATTTGATTCGTTCGAACGGCGCTTTTCTAAGGCAAGTAAAATTGAGCTTTGCTAAATTAAACGTCAGTAATAAATTGATATTGAAATTTTCGTTTTATTGTACCGTAAACCGAGGTTACTTTAATTTTTGCGATATAACGGATTGGCTCTTATACCCTGACCACGCTAACTTTGCACAAACTTGACTGTTAGAATGCAAATATATCCCTATAAGCTCCATACTTGACGCAGCACTTGGTACGAAAACTTGAACGAAGGCGTGGTGGTGGCGTGGAAGCTGTTCAATCAGCGTTTTTATTTTTTGTTTTTCTTATAATATTTACATACTTCTAGTAAGATCTCGAGATTTAAGAACTGCGCAAACTTAGATAACTAGTTTATATTTGCTCTATCTTTTCGTGTTAAAACATATCAAAATAACCTCAGATTACGGTATTAATAAAACCTTGGTGCAGGGAAGGTATTTTACAACACATTGTCACTAACATTGCTACTCTTTACTAATAATCAATGACATTTTTGAGCTTTTACCTTTCCACCGATACAGAATGCAGGTTCTTTTGTCGTTAGGACGTGTTCGCGTATAGTATTTAAAATGCCTTGTTAGCCTTTTTTTCAACACTACATATGTTAAATTGTATTAAATTGCAACACATCTTTAGATGGGTTATACCCTAATACGTTGAAAACAAATAAGTTAATAAGGAATGTTCTTGTACGTTATAATGACGTCTATTATAAGTCGCTGATACGTTATAATGACGTGTATTATAAATCTCAAGCTGTTCATAAATTAGTCGGTTATTACGCAACGCAAGCACGTCCCAACTTAGTAAAATGTCATTGATCAACAGATGATAAATGCTGTCATATGCTCTCTTCTATTCTACCTGCATTTCTTAAAAAGTTTACACTAAAATATTAATAGATACCTAAAACAGGGCTCATTTGCAATTTTGGAAATTCTTGATCCTCTTTGCAATAGCAGTGGCACTTGTGTATAATAAAATAACTGTATTTAATACAGTCACGAGATTTTTTTCTCTTAAAGCTACACAGTTGATATATTTTATATGTATTTGTAATACTTTAATGTTCGCGCAATGTTTGGGCCCGCTTGTGGTATTAATGTGTAGATATTTACAGTACGGGCCTTTGACTAGATGTTTAGCCACACCAAAAGATATAACAACAGTTTTATAAACATACACGCACGCTTTAGCTAACTTATCGTGCGACTCCAATCTTACTCCATTCGCTTAATGATATCACAATCTGTTATTATCACACAACTCACCGACGACAATTCGGTTGTAAGGGCAAGTCGGAGATTGGCCCCCTTTTGGCGTGATATACTGATATATATCAATGACATGACATTGCATTATTACAACTACATGATAAATTCGCTATTTTGAGAGATGTTGCCAGTAAACATATAATTCGGCTTTTCTCAATGTTCTCTATAACATAGTGAAAAGAGAAAAGTAGGTATCTACAAAGAGTACAAAGATGTCTTATACTTTTATAACTAACACGGGACTTACGCGTAAGACTTACGTTTATTTATGGCCTGACGTTTCGAACGTGACGTTACGTTCGTGGTCACAGGCAGACTAAAAGTATGAGTGAGAATCGTGTTAGTTTAAATCAATATAAAGATGTCTTATCTCCGATATCTCCTCTTTGTGCTGTCGCTGCCTCAAGCGTCCTTCGACACCTTGAAATTGTATTTTGGTTCGTTTTATAAACACCGCTTAGAATAATAACAGAAAAGCATACTTAGGAATAGTTTCCATGATTTAGCGTAGCGTATACAACATATATAAAAGCCGCCACGAAATACTATTTTTCTGTAGAGAAACTGACTTTTCTTTTTTCACTAGTCTAATAATTACGCTACTATTTCTAGAAACCTCTTTTGTTATAGTACATATTACGAAAACTGTATTCAAAACTCGTCATTTTAAAGCTTTTGTTTCCTTTATTCGAGGTGGGGACTTTGCTGTATGAATATTAAATGATCTCGAAAAATCAACCCTACTATGATGACTTTAAAGTTTATTTTTCGAGTTTCTATTAAGGTTAGTACATACCGATATTCACACAGCTTATTCTTAATTTTATATACTTTCTATCACACATAAATTCGATTCTTTAGACAAGTGATTGAATACAGTTTATTTGTGTAAGTAGTTTGGTGGCAATTGACTTTGTTCTCATCTTATTTCTAAGTCACTTCGTATGTTACGCGCGTAATTTTCATTGAAAATTGAAGCTGTGTTGAATTTTAAATTGCTTTATGAAATTATACTAGTTATAAAAAGAAAAAGTATCAGGAACTTTATTTGATAATCTAACTATGCAAAGATTGCTTTGTCTATGATTAAAAGCGGTTATCGATAACGTGTCCCTTTATAAGAGGTACATCGAGTATTTAGTATAAATCTCTTTTTAAGATATTTAAATTTCAAAGCGCTCAGAAGAGCTTCTCTATACAGGTTGCATGTTTTTCACCGCCATTTTTCTTACTTATTACAGGTACATGTTGATTTAAGGCCTGTGCAGTGTTGTGCACACCGGATGCGTGTGTGCAGACGCGCGCGTTATACAGATCGTTATGAGAGACGGCACACTGCGTGCGTGTGCGTGCACGGTTCTAACTTTTAAGCGCCCGCGCACTTGCACGTCTACACACACACAGCTGGTATGCTGACATTTACCTTTGGTCATATTTCTCGATCGTACTGCCAATGCGATTTTTCGTAATTTTTGCTCACATTGCCAGGCTTCGGTGTCACGTTGATTTGGCACTCTCATTTTTGAGAATGCAACCTGTATAAAATTATAAATAATAAGAAAAATAAAAACAAAAAAGTGCCCATGATATAAGGGTGCAAAGTGAAAATAATAGTTTATAAAAATTCGTTTAAAACTTTAAAGGGATTATACGCTTTGAAAATAATTATTGTTACATATGAGCATAAATATAGATATGATTACGATGATTTCATAACCCTAGATCTATGTATTTAAGTAATGTTAATATGTTATATTCTATCTCAAAATACATAGCAACAAAGAAGACAAATTAATTGTATGCATATCGCATTCTCTACATGATCAATCAATCTTTGAAATAATTCGTTTTTTTAATAATCTAAAACATTTTCGTGAAAAAAGGAGTCAAATACACATTAATATCGTCACCATCAAATAGATAATGACAGCTAAAGTGGCCAAAAATATCGAAAACATCCTTATTATTTCTATGGTAAAAAAAGGTGTGTTACGAAATACTTGGCCACTTTCGCTGTCACTATTTTTAATGCTGACTATACATAGTGTTTTACACTCTATAACAGTGGTTCCTAACCTTTTCAGTCCGGTCACCCCTATGACTAACTAGGGAACCTGATTTTACCCCTCCTCCAAATGGTAATAAAAAATATAACGTGTACGTTTGTTGTATTGTTATATTATGTTAGCTTATTACCCCCGTAAAATACCAGTTTTACCCCCACGGGGGTAATTACCCCCAGGTTAGGAACCATTGCTCTATAAGCATACATATAAGCTTATTATTAGTTTTCTTCGGACCCCAAGAGTTAATAGACAACATATTCGTTATGAGAAATTAAGTCTATGCTTACCTATACTTGTAACTCTGAGTTAAACCAAAATAAGTCTGCAACTATTTTGATAGCACACGCAATGCAAGTGTTATTTATACGTCATAATTTCATAGAAGTTTGACGTTTAAAATAACAATTGCACTGCGTGTGCTATCAAAATCGTTGCAGACTTTCTTGGTCTAACTCTAGCTTATAATTTCAAGACAAGTTAATCCGTTTGTAAGTTGTTATAACTGATATTTTATTTGTCACTTTTATATTTTTATCAACGCCTAATAATGGCAATTCAAGCACAAGAAACGTTCAAAATATGTAAACGTTGCAGTTGTTTTATATATATTGCTACAGCGATACAATTTTCTATTGTGTATTTCGAAAAAAAAATTTTTTGTAGCTTTTAACATAATAACAGTTTTTTTTACACATGATTGAGGTTACAACTATATGAATCCGATTTTTTTTTCATATGATTTGAAGTTTAATTTCTATCTCTAAGAAATCTTTATTTAATTTGGTGAAAAAGTGTTCAGTTCATTATCGGTCGATCATCAAAAATAATGTACCGGATGAACAAAAAACGTGATTTCACGGCTTACATTTTTTAAAAACGAAAATCACATTTTCATGATGTTTTATTTTTTGAACATCAGAGGGATTCAGATGCACACAGTTTGAGCCAATATTTTTACAGGTGTAGCGATCCGCCGGACGGCTGATATGCTTTCGTGTCATAAAATCGGTGCAATATCGTCCATCGTGGACCGATCGAAGCTGCAAAAAATTCACAAGCAAAATCCCACACTAGCGTCTCCCGAGCGTCGACTTCTAGTCAACGATACGGCTGCTGCTCGACGCAACATTGGCGCAACCGCGCAGCGACACCATCGTCCATAGCGCTGACGCTGACTAGACGCCGACTCAAAAGACGCTAGCGTGGGGTCTCTGATCGTGGCTCGGTGATGTTAAGCTTTGGATTCCTCCGAAAACGGTGCCGTCATATTACGGCCGCTATATAGCGTTGACTGACGTCACTAGAACGTTGCCTATGTAAACAAGATGGCGCGGTTTCCTAGACAGCGTTACGTTACGTTGATTGTCAACGTAACGTAAGATGACGGCCGTCATGACGGTGTCGATAGTTTCGTGAACATTTTATTAGATAGCGGTGACGCCATTTTGAATAAATGACACGAGATTTGAATAAATGATTCCGTACTACGATTATTTTCCTCTTCTGGTGATATTTCATCCTCCAAGTAAATTATAGATGATCAAGCAAATCTTGTCAGTAGGAAAAGGCGCGAAATTCAAATTTTCTATGGGACGTTATCCCATCGCGCCTACATTTTTCAAATTTGCCGCTTCGACCTTGGCGGATGACGGTGTGTTATGACGCCGTGGTACTTTCCACATGTCGCCACCGTAAAGACGGCCGTCTTTTGCGGCCGCTATATGACGGCCGTCATATGACGGCACCGTTTTCGGAGGAATCCAAAGCTTTAGAGCGCGACAGCTGGCAGACCGCTACACCTGCAGCCCTGGTGTGAGAGGGACAGCTTACGTGACGCCGAGCGGGCGGCGCGCCTCGTGCAGCGCGAGCGCGGCGCGGTGCTGCGGCGCGGCGCGCGCGCGCAGCCCGGGGTGCAGGCGCGACCACGAGCACGGCTTCCACTTGAACTCCGTGTACTCGTTCACTTGCTGTACAGAATACGAGACCCATAGTAAGGCTTAGCACGCACTGCGGTTTTTAAAAAGCGGTTCCGCTACCGCAAAAAATGTAACGTACGGCATTCTTTATAAGCGCACGCACGCAACTTGCTACATTTTGACCGCAACCGCAAGAAAAAAACCGCAGTGCGTGCTAAGCCTCAAGGCTTGTTTACATTTTGCGAAGTAGCAAGTGCGGGTGTCAAGTGATTAGTAAAATCAATGTGTAAACAGTCCCGCTGTTAAGTGACAAGTTATAGCTGGTCAACCAAATCTTGTCAGTGAAAAAAGGCGCGAAATTCAAATTTTCTATGGGACGATATCCCTTCGCGCCTACATTTTTCAAATTTGCCGCCTTTTTCTACTGTCAAGATCTGGTTGACCAAGTATATGTAGGTAATTCCGGACCGTTCACACCAAGTCCACACCTCAAGAATAAAGCGTACTCCCATTATCAATACAGATAGGCAATACACTTACAACCCCTCTAGTTTTGCAATTGTTGGAAACACGGAGGGCAAACGAGGCCGGGGAACGGTCTCCAACTAGATGGAACGATCATGTAAAAGGGGCCCCATTCTCAACCAACTTATGCTCGGTCGTCAGAATAAGAATAAGAAACCATTTATTGCAACACAAAAAGCATACAGGTTACAAAACATAAGGATTGAAAAAATAAGAATAATTGTGCGGCAAAAGGAACGGGCTCAGCATACGCTGCGTCAGTCATTTCATTACAAATTGCCTGCGCAGCGCTGATTTTCAGTCCGTCCCCTTCACTGAACCACATTAACATTTATGCGGGTTAAAAAAAAAAATCTAAACAAAAAACCACTACAAAGATCTCTAGTTAAAGTAGAGACGCGAGTACAGATGAACAGGCACCGACGTAGGCAGATCACAGAAACACCAGCCCTAGTAGCACGGTCGCATTTTTATCGTTTATCACCATGCCTGTCACGTTCTAACAAGTATGTAAGTGCGAAAGTGACGGGCATAGTGATAGTCGGTAAAAATGGAACCGTGCTGAGCCCGCAGGTGTGGAGCATCCATATCCACCGATGACCACGATCCTCAATCATGAGATAGCGACCACAGAGAGAGAGTGTTGCAAGTGTTATGTGCAGTGATCGGCACGACCCGTGACGCACCGCGGGATTGCGAGCAGAAATCATAATATGGACATGATTAGATTATAACATAACTCCGTGATTTTGTTAAATAGAATAATTTTATTGTATGATATATATTTGCAAATATACGATAAAGTGTTAAATAAGCTTATAAAATGTATAATTAATTATTAAATAAAAAATTGATATATTACTATGAGATTATATACCTATTTTGAACTTGATGTCGTTTTATTTAATGGTAATAATCATTCATCTTCCTGTATGGAATACCTTAATGTACTACAATCGGAAATACTGACTTCCTAAAAAGACCGAAATCTCGGGGCGTATCCATGTTAACATAATGATTGAGGTCATTGACACCGTGCGACACGGGTCGTGCCGATCACTGGTTAAGCTTTGGATTCCTCCGAAAACGGTGCCGTCATATTACGGCCGCTATATAGCGTTGACTGACGTCACTAGAACGTTGTCTATGTAAACAAGATGGCGCGGTTTCCTAGACAGCGTTACGTTACGTTGATTGTCAACGTAACGTAAGATGACGGCCGTCATGACGGTGTCGATAGTTTCGTGAACGTTTTATTAGATAGCGGTGACGCCATTTTGAATAAATGACACGAGATTTGAATAAATGATTCCGTATATATTTTCCTCTTCTGATGATATTTCATCCTCCAAGTAAATTATAGATGATCAAGCAAATCTTGTCAGTAGGAAAAGGCGCGAAATTCAAATTTTCTATGGGACGTTATCCCATCGCGTCTACATTTTTCAAATTTGCCGCTTTGACCTTGGCGGATGACGGTGTGTTATGACGCCGTGGTACTTTCCACATGTCGCCACCGTAAAGACGGCCGGACTTTTGCGGCCGCTATATGACGGCCGTCATATGACGGCACCGTTTTCGGAGGAATCCAAAGCTTTATGTGCCTAGTGAAAAATGTGGTGAGCTCACCCTGACGAAGCTCGCGTCGACAGTGTCCGGCGCGTCGCCGACGTGCACCCGCGCCATGGCGGTCTGCTGCGGCCGTCGCTGACGGCCGTAGACGGCGGAGATCTCCAGCTGCGAGAGCGACTTGCGCAGCCGCACGAAGCCCAGCACGTCGTACTGCCACACCCAGTAGCCTGGACACATAGACCAGGAATCCTCTAGACTGAGTTTAGAGCAATTATTTCATGAAACCGATGCTGCCAAAAATACGGGGGTGCGGGGGGACGAGGTGAGCGAATCCCGTGCCGTGATTGGTCCGTTCAAAGACACGGACCAATCACGGCACGGGATTGACTCGAAGATGGAGTAAAACTACCGTATGAGTGGCAGAGGGGGTAGCGTTACTATGCTCAGTCTAGAGGATGTCTTGTTTGTGCCTGGACATTAGAAAACCACTTGTTTCACCATCATCATCAAACCTGGGATAACTTATACTAAAGTGACGTAGCAAAATACTTCATCGTCAATTAAATATATCGATGTTACTGTCAACATCTAAATGTTCTACAAAATAAATATATTTACACAAAATCGCTTTGTACACTGCCTCTTGAATTCTAAAAAGGTGTTTTTCCGAAGAATCTATTTTATTTTTAAACCAGGTCAGTATTTCCACATTGGCATTTAATGATTCTAAACATTTTATATCGTTATTTCCATCTTCATTTATCGAACCTTTTTATAGTAATCAAGAATTTTCAATGAACACATGTATTATTAATAAGAGAGTGAGACGCAATGGACATTGGACCAGTAAATTGGACAGGTGGAATACCACCCTAAGTTACTTACTTTAAAGTCTATTTTTTTATTCGGTAGACTGAAATGACAGTTCATAGTATGAACATAAAATGTCATTTCATACTATGAAATGTCATTTTAGTCTACCGAATAAAAAAATAGACTTTAGAGTATCATAATTTAATATCTCACCATGCAATACAAGTCTTCTTAGTTGTGTACACTGCCAGCACATCAATATGATCGGATTCACGTTGCACGCTTCATACTGAAATAGAATAAAAAATATAATAAAACGGAAAAAAAAAAACTTAATTATTTCCTAATAAATTTACAAAAAAATCCGACATAGTCATGCTTTTGGTTGAACCTTATCTCGCCACATATTTGTACTTCAAAAAAATATGTTTTTTTTATTGGTTCGGCGTTCAGCATATACCGCAAGCGTATGTTTTTTCTAGTGTTACCTCGGGAGCGCGTAGTGAGCGTATGACGCGCTGGCAGGACTCGTGAGGCGCGTCCACCACGACGAACTCGCGTAGCGAGTCCTTGTGCAGACGCACCACGTGCTTAATAAGCGGCGGGTACAACTGCGGACATAACAAGATTGTGAATTAGTTGTCTCTTAGGCGATATTCACAACTATATCACAATAGTATTTTATGCAACCGTTGTTTAAGAGAGGTCAAAAAAGGCGAGTGGCGTGAGTAACAATTTGAGGCGAAGCCGAAAATTGTTAATAAAGACGCCACGAGTATTTTTTGACTCAGTTAAACAACGTTGCATACAATACTTTTTCTACGACCAAGCACTTACTTTGAAGTAAAATTGTAAATTTAACAAATATTTTTAATTCAAGAAGTAGCAAAAATGGAGGGTACGGGCGGGAAAAGAATGAATGAATGAATGAATGAAATTTAAAAAAAAACATGTCTATGGTTCACTTATTTGTCAGAGATGACATTTAAAATAAGGTCGGCGACACTGTATTTCATTCAATATTTTTTAAGTGGTCATTACACGAAGTATCGTAAAATCGCCAAAAAGATACTGCGTGTATGCACAAACTCTTTTTTGGGGAATAGACTAAAGACTTGTCTTGACAACTATAAGGTAGGGCTTTAAAGGTGTGTGCACGACCCTTTAAATGACAAATAAAAGTACGGGAGTAGAAAAAATAAGTAATAGTACTAGCGTACAAATTCCTACAAAACCGAAGTTTGACAGCGATTCAGGTTCGAATCATGATATCCCTTTGTAACTTATGGTTACCCTTTCGGCTATTTAGGGTTGTCAAAATTCAAGCCATTATCTTATCTGTGGTCGTGCACGCAAAGGGACGTCAAGTTGTGTCAACCCTAATAATTGCTCGGAGCAATGCTGAGCCGAACGGAGCCGAGTTTCCCCGAAGTCAGGAGTGTCTCCCCACTGACAATACTAATACGATGACGACCGGTCTGGCCTAGTGGGTAGTGAGTGACCCTACCTGTGAATCGGCTTCACGGGTCCTGAGTATCGTTACCTACCACCTTTGTACTTCAAAAAAATATGTTTTTTTTATTGGTTCGGCGTTCAGCATATATCGCAAGCGTATGTTTTTTCTAGTGTTACCTCGTACAAGCTTTGCTTATTTTGGGGCTAGGTTGATCTGTGTAAGTGTAAGTGTAAAGCCTGAGTGGACGCTCGAGTTGGGCGTGCAGCGGGGCCGGGCGTGCGGCGTGCATGTTAAACAAATGCAAGCGTATAGGAGCGGCCTTAGTGCACGCTGCTCACATCACGCGTGAGCCCGACGCCACGCTGCACGCCCCGCCGAACGCTCCGCTTCGAGCGTCCACTCAGGCCTTACACTAAGGCCTCGAAGCGGAGCGTTCGGCGGGGCGTGCAGCGTGGCGTCGGGGTCAGGAGTAATTTGAGCAGCGTGTACTAAGGTCGCTATACGTTTGCATTTTGTTTAACATGCACGCCGCACGCCCCGCCCCGCTGCACGCCCAACTCGAGCGTCCACTCAGACCTTACACTAAGATGTCCCCTGATATTTATTTATTAATAATAAACTAATAAACTTAAGCGCTGGTGGCCTAGCGGTAAGAGCATGCGACTTGCAATCCGGAGGTCGCGGGTTCGAACCCCGGCTCGTACCAATGAGTTTTTCGGAACTTATGTACGAAATATCATTTGATATTTACCAGTCGCTTTTCGGTGAAGGAAAACATCGTGAGGAAACCGGACTAATCCCAATACGGGCCTAGTTTACCCTCTGGGTTGGAAGGTCAGATGGCAGTCGCTTTCGTAAAAACTAGTGCCCACGCCAATTACTGGGATTAGTTGCCAAGCGGACCCCAGGCTCCCAAGAGCCGTGGCAAAATGCCGGGACAACGCGAGGAAGATGATGAATAAACTAATAAACTTACAGTTTTACAAAACATCACTTTGAGCGATGTAAGTGTCAGCCCCTCCACTAAAACGGTCTCCATCACCTCGTCGATCTTCTTTTCTGATAATCCAATCTGAAACCGTGTGTAATAACCATAAATATAGTTTGTCAAAGGACTGTCTCATTTTAAACATAGACAGAGAGAATCATACTATTTTTGTCTTACACTAGCACCCAAAAGAAAAGGACGAGTATAGTTTTCCTAGTTCTTACTGACTGACAAATTGGTTAGAACAACTATAAATACGATGGTCATGTTGTGAATACCTATGACCTTTATCGTCAGCCACTATTTACTAAAATGGCGTCTAGCGAGTGGGACTTTGCAAAGATACAGTGATACAGTAATTTATTGGTAAAAGAAACATATACATTTACACGTCATTTCGTTACTTAATTACTATTTACATTTTACTTATTATAGGTATGTGTATACAATTTATAATATAACATAATATTAGGTACAGCGCTGGGTCAATGATCTTACCGTATACTAGTAAATTCATCGATGCTGTAATAAGCTTCATCTAAAAGTAGCATCTTAAGTTTCTTTTTAAATATCGAATCTGTTTTTGAGGCTTGTATCTCATTGGGTACTGCATTATATATGTTTGGCCCCATGATACTGAGTGACCGAACAATATCATGTGCTCTTAGAGTTGGTCAAAGGCGCCCAGCCTTTCAAAGATAGCATACACCAGAGAATTTGGTACGGGTACTGCCGTAACCGGGTGGTCTAGTGGTCAGGACGTTAGTCGCGTAAGCTGAAGCGGGTTCAATTCCCGCCTCGGCCACCGGTGGCTTTGTCACCTTTTTATGGCACTTACAGTAAGGGAATCTTTTTTAGGGTTCCGTACCTCAAAAGGAAAAAACGGAACCCTTATAGGATTACTCGTGTGTCTGTCTAGACCCCCCTCCCCCTTTATCTCGCAAACTACTGGATCTAAAATTTTGGAAAAAATACACAAAATAGATCTTTACCTATAGATGACAGGAAAACCTATTAGAAATGTGCTGTCAAACGTGAGTCGGACTTATTGTACGGAACCCTTGGAACGCGAGTCCGACTCGCACTTGGCCGGTTTTTTTTAGTGTGTGACTCACCAAGTTAACGGCCACGTCTAACCCATTAGGGTAGCAGGTTTGAACCCGGCGCCAGTCCACGGAATGTGCTAGTTTCTTATTGCATATGATGATGCTTAGTTGGCTGAAGGATGTGAGCTGCGAGAGGGTCTCTAGCGTTTCTGTGGTCACCAGGTCGTAGTCTACTAGTATGTGCTGAAAAAAAAACTTTCATAAGTAATATCATATCAGAAAAAAAATCGCGATGAGTTGTATCCCCGTCAAAATTGTTTGTAAGTACTATCCTAATGTCCAATAAGACAACTGTTTTCAACTGATTCTGAGCCTTGTAGCTTGAAAAAAATGATTTTTATTTTTTATTTATGTCCTTAAAAAAATATTGTTAAAATATTTAAAAACTTCGGTGGAGAAATAATTCTAACATGATGGACCAAAGCCTAGTCCGCACAACCAAAACTACACCTTATCATTACTAAACATAAGGTCTAATATTTTTAGATTTTCCTGTCAACTGAATAATATCGCCTGAGCGTTGAATCATAACCACCGCATCGGCAGTCCGCGCGAGTAAAATTCTACCTAGTCGTAGTTACTAAAGATAAGGTGAATGGTTAATTATTTGTTTAAATATTTACCTCTAGACTGGTAAACACTGCCTTAGCGTTGGACAGCTTTTGACCTTGTGATAGCTGATAAATAAGAGAAAATTCAACCATGTCATGATGGACGTAAGGTCCATTATTTATTGATTTACCTGTAAACTGGAAAACATCATCGCCTCAGCGTTGTATCTTGATAAAATCGCGTCAGCTGGTGAGGAAGGGTCGAAGCGGAGCCCGCGCGAGTAAAACTCCACGTTGTCATGCTGCAAATAAGGTCCAAATCTAAATAATCTACGTATTTCTAGTCTAGTTTTGGGTGATTGTTTCTTCTTCCTTCCTTTTAACGGTTGTAAAGGGGCTGCTAGACTGGTTACATTTTTATTTCAATATTCTATACCAGCGGTCGGCAACCTTTTAGCAGCCAAGGGCCACATAGTAGTTTACGAAGTTGACGCGGGCCGCACTTTGTTAATATTTATGACTTTATCAGACATTGTCGTTTGTCAATATTACATACAAAATAGCCAGGGAGGCTCGCGGGCCGCAAGTGATAGGTTCACGGGCCGCATGCGGCCCGCGGGCCGAGGGTTGCCGACCGCTGTTCTATACTGTTTTCTGTCATTTATACATTCATGAACACTAATATAAGAACATACATAATAGGTTTGAAGAAGTCTATATTGTCTATTCCTCATAACATCACTTGTAGTACTTTAAAATCGCTAAAACGATAATGCGATTAATATGTCAGCTCCCACGGCTCATATATGAGCCAGAACGCTTATGGTGACGTCATATCGTGGGATTCGACAGGTTAATGGCTACCAACAGTACCAACCTACAATTTTGGAGTAGGTAGGTACCTACTGAATTATTTACTTACTATTTGTTTCGGCTTCTTGTCGTCTACAGCGTCCATTTCACAGTTCATCAGGGCAAAATTCCTTATGCTGTGGGAATGTTTGAATAGCAGACTCTCTATCATTACTCTGAAAAAAAAAACAGTCACGTACAGTCAGCAGCAGAAGTTGCTAAGCGGGCGTGGCGTTCAAAATTGCCTTGACACGCTCTTATTCTCTTACCAATAAAGTCGCGTCAAGATCATTTGGAATGCCTTAATAACTTCTGCTGCTGACTGTTCTCATGCTAAGCTAGAACACTAGAATTTATGAAAAGACGAGTGACATAAATTGACGATATTTAGCACTAAAGCTCGTGGTCGACAACTATAAATTTCATAGGCGGTGCGTTTTATTTCACAATTTTGTCCATTTAAAAATTAAATGCATAGACTCGCCAACATGGACGTTCAACGAACTAGAATAACAACATAAGTTTACGAATCGACTGATAGGTGTCTGGAAGAGATCGCTCTTTAGTTATAAGGCCGCCTGTTGTTTACCTCTGTCTTCATGTATTATTTGTTTTGCCCATGTTGCCATTTGAGGTTGTGCAATAAAGAGAATTTGTATTGTATTGTATAGGTGATTGATAGATTTCGAGTGCCACATTGATTCACATTGAGACGAGGCCATGACATATTATGGTAGAAATAATACCTGTCTAGTTTAACGTTGCTATGCGCCATCTGCACGCATCCTGGTCCTATGAATACTATTTCTTGGAGCTTGAGTGTTTCGAAGAATCTGCAAACAAACCATTTGTAATAATTACTTTTTTTTTATTATAAATGGGCTTACTCATGGCCACAGACTAGCCGAGGCGAAGACGTGGCCTACGATGGAGCGAGCCTGCCCAGAAGGTGCCTGTTCACCCTTAATTTGAAGGTTGCCGGGTTATATGAGTTCGGAAATATAGACGCCGGCAAGGAATTCCATTCCTTGGCAGTGCGCATAAGAAACGACATTATCTTTATAGCTTCGAAAAAAGATGTGTGCGAATGTTTGACTAGGTACCCTGTTCTGCATCGAATCGCTTGTTGTTGTTTATTAATAAAAATGTTAAAAAAATGTCTCGGAGGAAAGCTAAGACTTAAATATGTAATATCCAACTCGTGAATTCTGTATGTATAAACGAATGGCAAATCACCATTTGTACCTATCAGGTGCCTTGATACCAGTTTTCTAATTTCAAATTCATCACGATACATTTGAATTTAGGCGCAAAGCGTGCTTGCATACGAAACCGTAACGATGCAAATATATGTGCATACATTTAGGTACTTATCTATATCATCGGTCATATCGTTTTCTGCTATGATTTGAGACATCTTTATTATACAAAAATCGACTCTATGTAGTTTATATTAAGATAAAAATGTGATATTAGTCGCTATACTTCTTGCAAGGGGTATACAAGAAACTAGTATTTGCATAATGTCCGTTTAGAAAATGATTGTTGATAAAAAAATACATAAATCCATTTGTAAGTCTAAGCATTACGTGAGTAGGGAACATATTTCTTGTTGCTAGCTTCAATCCGCGTGTGTAGATAAAAACTCGTGAAAGTATATGTTTCAGATTTTTTAGGAACTTTTAGAAACGGCCATGTTATTGGTTTGAGGGATAGATCCGTTACATTAACTTTTCGGTGCACATTAAACCTTAAAAATGCGTGCAGTATTCGATTGCTTTATATAAACGAATACGCCATTTAAAATCATAGTTGATAATACTTCAGGGAAAAAACTGCCCATCTAAATAAACATCCTATAACATTACTACGAAATTATTGAACACAGCATTCATCATCGTAACAATGATAGCGATTCATTACACAATGTTGCATGGGCACGTATTCTGTTAAATATATTTATTGAAGTATTTGCTGCGTAATGTTGATGATAATGTATCGGATGAGGAAATCACAATAATTGTGCTAATTGTTTTTTAAATAATATACGTAATCAGATAATCATTTGCATCTTGCGTTTAAAAAGTTAGACATGAATACTAGGGAATGTAAACCAGGTTTTAACTGTATGAAATTTCGGTTCATAACCGGTTTTTCCATACAATGAAAACCGGTTTATTAGATGGTCAACCAAATCTTGTCAGTAAAAAAAGGCGCGAAATTCAAATTTTCTATGGGACGATATCCCTTCACGCCTACATTTTTCAAATTTGGCGCCTTTTTCTACTGTCAAGATCTGGTTGACCAAGTATACATTCCCAAATGAATACGTGTCTATAATATTATGCAATAATACATAGGTATGGCCAAGATTGCCACTATAGTATTTTATACAATCGTGATATAATGGAGAGCTTTTCAGTAGAGTACCGTGTTTAGGCAACGAAGCTTGCTGAGTTGCCTAAGTAAGTTACGAGTTTGAAAAGCTTGATTATATCACTATTGCATACAATACTTTTTCTACGAGTCAACAAAAAAAATACTTTCTCTACTCCCGTACTTTTATTTGTCATTTAAAAGGTCGTACACACACCTTTAAACCCCTATGTTATAGTTGTCAAGACAAGTCTTTAGTCTATTCCCCAAAAAAGTATTTGTGCATACACGCAGTATCTTTTTGGCACTTTTACGATACTTCGTGTAATCACCACTTAAAAAATATTGTATGAAATACATTGTTGCCAACCTAATTTTAACTGTCATCTCTGACAGATGAGTGAACCATAGACATGTTTATTTTATTTCATTCATTCTTTTCCCGCCCGTACCCTCCATTCTTTGCTACTTGAATGAAAAATATTTGATAAATTTACAATTTTATTTCAAAGTATGTGCTTGGTCGTAGAAAAAGTATTGTATGCAACGTTGTTTAACCGAGTCAAAAAATACTCATGGCGTTTTTATTACTCACTTACTTTTATTATTACTTACTCACGCCACTTGCCTTTTTTGACCCCTCTTAAACAACGGTTGCATAATAGTTATTTTCGATACAAGTGCGAAAAAGAGGAAATTGAGGAAACGAGTGGCGATAAATTAAAACACGATCGAAGGGAGTGTTTTAAATCGACACGTGTTGCGAATTACCTATTCGCACGTGTATCGAACAACGTTTTACAGTACATATGGCACTTTAAAGTTTCGACATACGCACGAAAAGTGCTATTTTACGCACTAGTGCGGAAGTAGCCCCATATGTACTGTAAATGTCTATTAAGTCTAACGTTACATACCGCTGATACCCGTTTATTTCTTTTCGTCATTTTGAGATTTGTGTTTGTTAGAAAGATACAAAATTTAACAGATGTTTGACGAGGTGTTTATATATAGTGCATTCTAATGCAATCCCTAAATAGTAATATCCCTATTATTATTATAAATGCAAAACTAACTCTATCTGTTACCCCTTGACGCTTAAACCCTTGAACCAATTCAGATGAAATTTGGTATGAATATACTCGTAGTTTGAGGTACGGGGAATGATATAAGTAGTTTTTATCAATTATCATCATTTCACGCAAACAAAGTTAAGGGCAGAAGCTTATCAACAACTCCTGTAGTGTGTAATTTTTGAAATGAAAACTTCTTTAGCGGCGCTGTGCACTTTTTGTGTTGTTTTTTTTTTCCACTAAAAAGCATACATTTGAATAATTAAAACTTATATTGCGCACACTGAAGTCACAGAGGCGAGAAAGTGGACACATAAAACGCTTATACGCATACTTAATATCACTTACTAAGTGATTCACTTACGTCATAGAGTAGACGTAAGACTTGGCTGACCGTCGTATGCTTTTACATTGATTGCCATCTGTTTCCTTGTAAATAATCAATACGATATGCGATATAGAACTTTATTACGCAAGGATCATGAGAAAACATAAGTATAATTTATACCTCATCCACCGCATCAATCTGGTGCAGGAATTCTAAGAAATCATGCGATTGTACAGCGACAAGAGTAACCAATAGGGATAGGGAATAATATTGCAATGTTCTGTCGCCAGAGGAAGCACTAGCACAAACCGTAAACCCTGGAGTAACAAAGGCTTATGGCTTTCCCCAAAATTGGGGTCGGAACGGATGTACTTTTAGCTACCTGTAGCAAAGCGACGAAATCGCGGAGTAAGCCACGCCTGCGAGTAGTGAGACTAGTGAGTAGAATCCTTTTTTGCATGTTTTTTGAAGCTTGACTAAAAAGAACTCGAGACCTACCGTCGTCCATGTTGAAGTTTTTATCGAAACAAGTAAAATCAAAATCATTAAGCCTACTGTACATATACACACGCACAACTCACACTACTAAATATTACACGCACACCTCACACGCAAATAAATAGCATCGTAGTTTTCCAACTGTATAATTTTGTAGTATTAGGAAATATAGCCTGGCAAAAGGATCAGTCTGAAAATCAATGCTGCTGGGCATCACCAGCTGACCTAGCATATGTTGAGACTGGTATCCTTTTACCAAACACTAAAATGTACCATACTTTAGTTTTAAGTTACATTACTGTTCTGTTCCTTCCACTACTGTACTGATTTTGTGTTCTGGTAATAAGTTTTTTTTTTTAAAGAAATCGGCCGTCTTAAAATATGTAGGGGCCCTTGGGCACATAAGAATTAGGGGCCCTTTTGGAAAGTAAAGAAAGCGAATTAAGCTACATTTTATCTACTGTAATCTTCTCAAATGTTCTTTTCTTTTGTATCTTTCTACTGAGGTGTGCCAATGAAGAGATTTCTATCTATCTTCTCTTTATTATCAAATACGTATACTCCTTCAGGGCCCCCTGATGACGGGGACCCTGGGCACGGGGATGATGGGAGCCCTGGGCACGGGCCCCGTGTGCCCTTGTGGTAAAAACGGTATTGAAAAGAATGACTTACTGTGGCATAATTTTGTGCATGAACTGCGTCAGCTCCGCTCGGCTGCAGTCCGCCACGTGTATCTGCAGTACGTTTGTGTGTTTCTTGAATATTCGCGCTAGGAACGCGCATTTGTCCAACTGTTTCGCGTTGAGCTTGAGAGTTTTCCTAAGGAACAAAATTACGTTTTTTTTTAAACTCTGACTCGTAACAAACTCATGTGTTTAACTACTCATTAGAAATTTTATTAAATGTAGTGTCTTATTGGCATTTCGCAAAAATCAAGTCATTGATAATTCGTAGCTGAATTGGTTACCTACGTGACAAGTTACACCTAGTGTAGGAACCGGTACGACCATGATTGAAATTGCTTTAAATGTACATAATTGTCTTTTAGTTTTAAGATCAGTTTATTTATGTTTCTTCCTAAATCCTTGTGTACAATATAATATTTTATACTTTTTAATTTACTTTTTACTTTTCATAATTCTAAGGCAGTTAAGAGAGGTGATACACCTGGAAATCCTTTGAATTGTTATTGTTAAGGAAGTGGACATATATTGACGACTGGTATGGCTTAGCACAGATATTTGTTCCTGAGTCTTGGTTGTTTCCTATGTATTTATGTATTTATATATCATCGTCCGAGTACCCACAACACAAGCCTTCTTGAGCTTACTGTGATTGATTGATCTGTGTAAGAATGTCCCTATATTATTTATTTATTTATACATATGAAACCACTTACATATGTTACCACCCTATCTGCAAGGATTGAACAGGAGACAACTTACCTCCGGCCCTCGTACATGAGCAGGCCACTGCGCCAGTGCCGGCTGGTGGACATCCTCCAGGCTCAGGTGCTCCAGGATGCAGCCTAGAGGCAGCAGCGGCAGGCAGCTCCACCCTACCGACATCTGCAAGGAATGAACAGGAGACAACTTACCTCCGGCCCTCGTACATCAACAGGCCACTGCGCCAGTGCCGGCTGGTGGACATGGCGGCTAGAGCATCCTCCAGGCTTAGGTGCTCCAGGATGCAGCCTAGAGGCAGCAGCGGCAGGCAGCTCCACCCTACCGACATCTGCAAGGAATAAACATATTTTTTTTGATAATGGATATCAAGTTTGACACAGTAAATTAAAGGAGCAATTCAAAGCTCTAAGTTATTTCTAATTTTTGGCTAATAAGTTAATATTTTAAGATTTTTGCTGCTTCTACTTTTATTTGGGCTGTCAGAGTGAAAAAAGTGAGGAAATTACAATCTTGAAAAACTTCAAGATTGTAATTTCCTCGACATGCCAACTCATCATAGGCCAACTTCTAAACATGTTAGTAGACTAGATTGTGCTGCAGCATTTTTTAATAAGTTGTCTCCTGGCTGACAACAGAATCATTCACAAAAATAAACCAATACTACTTATTTGGCCATTCTATAATAATAAACATTTAAAATGTGAATTAAAGTTTAGAGAGAGAAAGAAATAGAAAATTAGAAATATAGTAAAAGTGTATGTTTTTATGAACTACAAAATATTTAATATTTATGCCACTATAACAGCCTCATAAAGCAAACAGAAATGATAAATATACTAAATATAATTTCTCAGTGCTTAAACCTTTTGCCATATTTTGGAATGAAGACCTTTAAGACATTGATAACACAGACATCTAAATCTTGCATTGATCTATATTTGCTGGCATTGTCTGTGGCTAAAAATAGCTTTACAAGGACGCTCTGAAGGTTGTTTGCAAATGGAAAAGGAAATCAAGGACAAACAATACATATAACTTACTACTCTAGAAAGGAGAGGAGAGGGTACGCAGAAAAAACTATATCAGTGTTTTTTTTTATACTAAAAACTAAACTTTTTGTAGCGAAACTGCATCAGAATGGTAAACAATATTAACGCAACACAAGTTATAACGTCACAGACCAATATTACTCGTGCGTAACTGACAAACCATAAAAAACTAGCACACTATAACTCTCAGCTGGCGGACAAGGTGTGACGACATAGAAACAGCTGTTTACGAAAATATGCCAATTATTACTCACAACAAAGCCAGAAACTGCGCACAAAATTCTTTACGCCAAAAGCAGCAACATAAAAAAGGCGTGTTAAGGCCAATAAAATGATATCCGTGAAATTAATTAATATTAACGAGAGAAATTGCGACGAATTAAATCGAGAACAAGAAAAGGTCAATAGTGATACCTTGGTTGGGTGCGTTGTTTTGCTCCTCTCTTCGTTGATAACAAGCTTAAAACTGTATGACTATTTAATAAGAGAAAGTATCGATGGATTTTACTCATTATTTAACCATCCATTGTTACTTTTACTTCACTCTTTAACGCGCAACGCAAAATAACGACCAAACTCGATCTCGAATGATATCAAATGCCTGGAAACATAAGAAGCGTTTTTTGTGATCACTACCAAGGTGAAGTTTCCATGCTTATTGCTAGTGTCTTCCGAGCAGTAGTAGTATTATAAAGTGCTAGTTTAATCAAAAACTTTTCGTTTTAATGTTCTTTCTCTGTTATTACACCAGAAAAATCATAATTCAATCTTATTCGTGCGTTTCCAAGCATGCTTGTATTTGATCCCTACTGAAAAACTTCTTAATGAAGACTCGTTCAAATACCTGATCATACCTATTGAACAACAAAATGGAAATCAAAGTTGCAATTATTTTTTATCTTTCAGATAAAGTTCAGATATATTTACTGAGGATTGTTCAAAAAGTAAATAAACAAAGCTAAAATATTGAATCTACAATCAGTTAACATCTTATTGAGTTTATAATAATGTGTCGTGTAGTGTTTAGAGTAAAATCTCTGAACGCACATTCAGAAACTTCAGGAATGACAGTTAAAAATGTTGCAAACACCACAAATTCAAATTATGATTCAAATATACAAACTGTCCCAAAACTCTGTATTAACTAGAAATTTACAAACAAAATATACTTTACGACATACTTTTACACTAGTAAAATATGGAAACGTCTTGTAAACGATTTATTAATATTGCACAATGCACGAATATAAAGTCCGTCAACCAAATCTTGTCAGTAGTAAAAGGCGGCAAATTTGAAAAATCGCGGGTTAGCAACACTGTGTTCGAATAATTCCAAAATGCGTGTCATCTGTGTTTTATCTGTGGAATGTGGATCGTGAACGACAGCCGTCACCTTATTTGTTTTCATTTGGTTTTCATTCTGAATCGTTTCTATTTCAAGAGATATTTCTGCTGTCACCATTAAATACCAATACATTAAATAAGAATAAGCAATGCTAAGGGGCCTACAATGTACAATCATGCTCGTTGATGGTAAACATTACTAAAAATTGAGGTTATGACAAGTACATACTGGAAGAACTCTTTCGAACTTTTAAGATTATGTTCAGTTTTTTTGTTTTAGGGTTAAAAGGCATAAATAAAATTAAAACGTATGCCTAAATCTATCCAACAAGACCATAAATTGTGTCCTGGAAACCGTCCATAGGCCCACATGTCTAATATTTTCAGCAATCAGTTGTGACTATTTACAAAGGTAAACCTTTTAAACAGTATTAAGAGCCTTGATTATATCGCCGTTCTTTCGCAATATCTACCTAATCCATACATGTTTGTTGCAGGATTAAATCTTGCCCAATATAAGGCGTTCGTAGTAGAAAGTATCTCTTCAGACAATACTTACCTATGGCGGTTTATATACGTGTACAACGCAACCAAGTCGAAAAGTGCCCCTTATCTTATTTACCTTTAAATTAAATAAACACCCAAATATCAGTTGTTTTATTTTTAATATGTATATTGTACAATATATACCAATCAAAAAAATTACACAGGTATGTCATATTCATTCAGAACAGTACACTAATTTACATTAACAAGTGGCATATTATATTGTAAATAACAAATATATGCACTATCTAATTATCTGCATTTTGATATGATTTTATTTTAGTAAACTTAGAAGACATAGGGAACAAAGAGAATATAAGCACTACGATAGAGAGTTGTTTTTGATATCTTTAAATTTGTTCATCATTTTGATTAACATTGTTTTAACATCGCTTTTAAATTGTCCGTCCATGTTTCAATTTTTTTCAATAAACCGCGAGTGACAATTTGAATTGACGTACGCAGGGCGCGCTCAGCGGAAAAAAAATCTTATGGTTCGATGTACATTGCTGCTTTTCTTAGCGCAATACTGCTCTTTGAGTGTTGCCCTACTTTAGTTTGCTTTACATTGCTACTGACAAGATTTGGTTGACGGACTATATTAAAGTCCGTCAACCAAATCTTGTCAGTAGTAAAAGGCGGCAAATTTGAAAAATCGCGGGTTAGCAACACTGTGTTCGAATAATTCCAAAATGCGTGTCATCTGTGTTTTATCTGTGGAATGTGGATCGTGAACGACAGCCGTCACCTTATTTGTTTTCATTTGGTTTTCATTCTGAATCGTTTCTGTTTCAAGAGATATTTCTGCTGTCACCATTAAATACCAATACATTAAATAAGAATAAGCAAAGCTAAGGGGCCTACAATGTACAATCATGCTCGTTGATGGTAAACATTACTAAAAATTGAGGTTATGACAAGTACATACTGGAAGAACTCTTTCGAACTTTTAAGATTATGTTCAGTTTTTTTGTTTTAGGGTTAAAAGGCATAAATAAAATTAAAACGTTTGCCTAAATCTATCCAACAAGACCATAAATTGTGTCCTGGAAACCGTCTATAGGCCCACATGTCTAATATTTTCAGCAATCAGTTGTGACTATTTACAAAGATGCAATAATACCTACTACAGAGTATTATGCTTGGTTGAAGTGACCCGGTAACATTGGTAACTTCATTATATTTTTTCAATTAATGACCTGAATTATAGTGTAAGCTAAAGTGACCCTTATCTTATTTACCTTTAAATTAAATAAACACCCAAATATCAGTTGTTTTATTTTTAATATGTAATCCTATTGTACAATATATACCAATCAAAAAAATTACACAGGTATGTCATATTCATCCAGAAGAGTACACTAATTTACATTAACAAGTGGCATATTATATTGTAAATAACAAATATATGCACTATACATTTTGATATGATTTTATTTTAGTAAACATAGAAGACATAGATAGGGAACAAAGAGAATATAAGCACTACGATAGGCAGTTGTTTTTGATATCTTCAAATTTGTTCATCATTTTGATTAACATTGTTTTAACATCGCTTTTAAATTGTCCGTCCATGTTTCAAATTTTTTCAATAAACCGCGAGTGACAATTTGAATTAACGTACGCAGGGCGCGCTCAGCGGAAAAAAAATCTTTTGGTTCGATGTACATTGCTGCTATTCTTAGCGCAATACTGCTCTTTGAGTGTTGCCCTACTTTAGTTTGCTTTACATTGCTACTGACAAGATTTGGTTGACGGACTATATAATATTTGTATTTAATACTTTTTTTAGTTATAGCAATACCTGTAAAGAAATAATGGCGGCCAAAAATCAATTTTGAATGTGACATGACAGTCGAGGTCGAGGTTGCGGAGTTTTGTCGCAAAACAAAGCGAGCGAGTAAATAATTTATCAAGTAAATAGAACACATAACAATTTTCGTGTTGAATCATTACGGTGGCATGACAATCGACTTTGTTTTATTATAATACTATTTGTTTTTCCGTGTTAAATCTTTCGATGGTGCATTTTCTATGTTAATCGATGATGTAAGAAACTGAAGGTCTCATTAGTGCGTACTTTGTTTTATTGTTTTGGTGTGGGTGACTTGTGAGTGAGTTTTCGAAATGGAGGGCGAGGATGGGGGGATGGGGAGCCCGGGAGACGATTACGAGAGCAGTTCCCACTCTACGCCTCAGGAACACAAGTCGTTCGCTGAATTCGCGAAAGATAAATTGGACAGTGGTAAGCGATTCCGGTACATAGAATTGTTTTTACCCCTTTCTTTCGCCGGTACGTTGTGTTAACGAGTTATTAGGTAATTGCCGATTGGATAAGATAGAATATATCTATGGCATTTGTTAGATGATTTGTTTCCTTTAAATAACTTATTATTGTATGTACATTATAATTATAGAAATTGTTGTAAGCCCCGTCTCCATATCGCGCGGCAAACCATCGAACATTGGCTCGCGCGGCAGCCGCGCGCAATGGATACCGGGCTGCCGCGCGAGCCAACTCGATGCGCCTGGTATCCATTGCGAGCGGCTGCTACGCGAGCCAATGTTCGATGGTTTGCCGTGCGATATGGAGACGGGGCTTAGAGAAGTTGTAACACGCGACTTACAAATGGCCCATTTAAAGCTGCTTATGACTACCACATTTAAAGAACACTGCTGGTCCACTATGAAACCGACTAGCCAGAGACAGAGAGGCATGGAAGGCAATGGAGGAGGCCTTTGTGTCAAAAGGATATTGTTTGTTTATTTGTTTGTTTATTTTATTTACAATTAGTACTAACAGTTAAACCTTACGTACTAATCGGTGTTGAGTTACTTAAGTCTAACATGCAGACAGGTACTCAATTAAGATGGATTAAATTACAATATATTACATGGGGGATAAAACTAATTACTATATATGTCGAGCCGACGGTTGTTGCAAACACATAAATAAATAAATATTGTATTAAATATTATTAACTGTATGTTTGATAATAACAGGCTTTGAAATTGAAATTGCAAATGACTACCACAAAAATATTATAAATGTGGCAAGAAATGCTGCGCTGCTATAGGAGTTTATAATCATCAATGGCGATACGGGACCCCACCCACAAGTGCCGCAACAAGCTTCTACAACAGATGATGTGACCAATGATGATGATGATAGTGTAGCAAAATGTGATGTTGACATAGGTTTAATCATAGAGGTACATAGGTAATAACAGAATAAATAAACTAATTAAAATTAAAACTAAACCTTAATCACTACATAGTATAAAACAAAGTCGCTTCCCTGTCTGTCTGTCTGGCTGTATGCTTAGATCTTTAAAAGTACGCAACGGATTTTGATGCGTTTTTTTTTATGGATAGAATGATTCAAGAGGAAGGTTTATGTATAATTTGTTAACCCGTTGTTAACCCTTATCTTATCTTATCTTATAAATAAAAAATGCTCCCCAGGTCACCTTCGTGCATTATGATGCCCAGAAGGCTGGCAGCGTTACCTTTTTGGATGGCTTAGCCTCTGGCCAGAGGTTTATAATTTGACAACTGAAAAGTAACAAATGCCACCTCAAGAGTTAATTAATCTGAGTTCTAATGCTTCCTTCATTTGTTGTAAACAGCTAGCAGGGAGCTCCGCCGCCGCCTCCCGATGGCGGGGCAACTGGGGGCTCATCTGATGCATCCCCGGCGCCTGCTGCTGCACTCTACCCCTACTCAGCACACTGATGTGGTGCTCATATTCCCTAAAGGTATGTTTTATTGACTTCTATTGCCAGGCGGCCTAGCCAAGGTGACAATCGCTTGCGCTTCGCCATCGAATCGCTTTGTGTCTCTATCCCTCTTCCATATTAGTGTAACAGTGACAGTTGCGTTTCGATCGCTACGGAGCGTTAGCGATTGGCATGTTGTCTACGGGGCCTGTTCACTTATAGTCATACCACTTAAATCTGATGGTAGATGAAATGGTTGCATGGTGGTTTTGTAGTGGAAGGACTAGAAGGCTGATACAATGCTAATTTCTGGCAGGACTAGTCTACCTAGCCCCTGTCACTAAAAGTAGGCGCCAGTCGTCGTGTTGCGGAAAATTGCCCGAACTACAATACCATCGCCCACAAACTGACAGTTCGTAAACCTTATTACAGAAGGCATAAGGTCCACCAATGGACAGTTAACCTGTCCTCTCCCAAAGGCTCAAATTTGGGCGAAAAAGGATAGGGCCATATGTACATACATTATTAAAGCAACTTTCATTTTAAGTCAATGCTTGTGGGACAGGACAGGTTAAGAGCGTTGCTGTTTGTACAATATGCCAATGTCTTCTGGCAACTCAAAAAATTTTCTAGCTAGTGTTTTATTTTAGTAAAATTATACAGCGACAGTGCCCTTAGATACCTACCTTTTGTAATACACAATTAAACCTATTTGTATAGTTTACCAATTTGTAGAGTTGACTGGCAGTTAGTTACCTACCTTTATTGAACACAAACAATAGTATAAAAGGGCATAATGGATTTAAATCTACTCTGGTATTGATGATACTACTAACTTTTGAACTTTAGGTTGTACTGGTACCTAGTTGTTCCATTTAACAACGCAATTGCCGTGTTCGTTAAACATTTAACTTGTAACTGTAAAATTCGAGTCAATGATATCTTTAAATTTTTCGCCTTACTTATTACAAAGACGTAAGGTGCAAAAGTGTAAACTTAATTATATTTGACGTCGACTGTACGATCTTTTAAAGCAGTCTGAAAAGTTTGCCTTTTCAGCATAATGCTTTAAAAGTTTGCCAAAGAGTACAGTTGCCAAACAATTTGTCGATCCAGTAATACAAAGCTAGTTTTAACCTTTTCCACGCCGTGTCAAACACAAAAGCTGTCACTCAGACGCCACATCATTGAAGTGTCAAAACTGAAGTTGAACTATGTATATGCACGTAGATCGATGTTGCTCTGTGGTCTGTGACCGATTAATCGGTCTTTTGCGTTGAACTTACGGTGCAGATATATCGGTCTTTGGTTTCCAAAAGGTTAATACATGAGATTACCTTGCGACTTTTGTTTCAACCCGTGGAGCGCCCCAGAATTACCGTAGTATGGAACTCCTATACATAGTTACCGGCATACGTGTCTTGGTAGGGCGCTCCACAGGTTAATATTTCTGGCATATATGTTAATATGGGTAAAATTAAAAATAATAAAATCTTAATACAGCCATTACAATGCATCATCTACAATTTCAAATACCTAACATATACTTAGGTAGAATGGAATTTATATCCTTACGGTTGAACTTTTCTTGGCACAGAACCAAACATAAGTGTAGGCGGCATGTTCAATTGGGTTATGCAATAAATTCAGCGCTAAGACCTAATAAAAACTTATGTCCTCTTACTTAACCACTGTTTGTGTCTATTGAGCGTAAATTTATGTAGGTATTTTTAGTGTACAGTAGTGCACATGGGAACATTTCGGTGGTGCAAATACTGCACACCAGTTACTGGCGTAATTCTTATTTTACGGAGATAATGTCAATGTGGAGAAAACCGGTGTTTTTTGCTGGAAAGACTTGACAGTCTATGACTATGACTATTAGGGCAAGATCTCTCGTAATTGTATATACGTACATACCTCTCTCATATACAGTCAGAAAGGAAGAGCTTCGCTGCTGCTTTACTGACCTAGTCGATTATGTGTATAAACTCAAGAATTACAAGCGACGAAAAACCTTGTAGACGGTCTTACCTGATATACCTCAGCTAAAATTTTGAACCGTTATAATGGTTCTAGCAAGTAGGAACTAGCTCTAACACTTTTGGGTAGGGTTTGCACGACGGATCCGAAATGTATGGGAAGATCCGCGGATCCGGATCCAGATCCGGATAATTTCATACATTCCGGATCCGGATTGCAAACCCTACTTTTGGGGTAAATTTAAGATGTCGAGAGGTTTAAGCCTAATGTTTATTTAATTTATTAGAGTTATCTGCCATATAATATAAGCCAACCTTTCTTTTTCTATAAATAAATGGATTTTTCCCTTTTGTTAGTCTGAATAGCTAAAAATGTTTTCGGGAATCGGTTTACAAAAACGTTTTCGTACCAAACATCGAAAATACCCTTTATAAAATACTCAATCATCATAAAGAAAGCACCCTGTCTGTTGTTCAAGCCACGTTTCTTTATCATTTATCATCTAGTAGCATCAAAGGGTAATCTAAATGTCAATGGCCTTACAGAGGCAGTTATGCAGACGTTCCATATAATTCACGGGTAACATCGTTGACACAATCAACTCACTCATTAATATGCCTTATTCCAAAGACATAAGATTTAATAACGCTCAGTTAAATGTGTTGTTTTTAGTACATAATTCAGCTGGGTTTCAGTCCACGCTTTGCCAGAAGGGCATTACTCCTACATTTGTTTTATGCGATACATTACAGAAAGCGGAGTATAGGGGTAACAGACTTTTCATCAGATAAAAACCGGCAATGAGCATATCGAGTACTACGGCTACTAAGGTGCTACAGTCACCTGCAATAATATGTTACTCTTCGAAAGCCGCAAAAATATGTGACACTCTCTTATGGCTCTACATATAAGCGTATGTAGGTGTCTAACAGTGGCGGCGCGTCAAACATGGATATGCAAGCCGGGGCTAATTTGGCTTACCTACATATTTCCTTTCCAACTCTGCTCAAATGTCCAAAAACAGGCAAGCCGGTGTTTTCAAAAGGGCATTCGCGGCTCATACCAATGATACCTATTCTCGGAACGTATGTTCGAATTCATTTGATATTTACCAGTCGCGTTGCGGAGAAGGAAAACAACGTGAGAAGATCGGACTAATCCCAATAAGGCCTAGATAAGGACTCCCAACATAATAAGGACTCTATACCTTTTGCTCAAGGTCAGACGGCACGGTATCAGTATAGTTGTCGTAAATATTTATATTACATGAGCTCGTCTAGTAAGATCTCACTATATAGATGATGATCAGAGCAATAATGACCAATGAAGCACGTAGTTTAATTTAGTTAATAATGGATATTAAATTAAACCCCTTTCCTGCTCTTACCTACTTAGTGGGTTGTGCTATCTGGGTCGCGACGTTAGGGTACGCAGCAAATGGAGTAAAACGTGAATACGTTAAGACGACCCGTATCCTGGACTAGAGTGGCATGATAAATCCAGGCTTAACTTAAATAATGGCTTTAATAAAACATGAAATGTTTGACGGACTGGAGGCTTTATTTTTTACGTATGGCGGGGTTGTTGGGCGGTAAAATGAATTGAAATGTGTGTAGAGATAAAATAGTTAACAGCTACATCTACATTTGCATCGGAATAAATTGGTGACTAAATATTAGCGTTATTCTTGCCGTGGTTATGACCCAAATCTGGTAAAAATATGTAGGTAGGTATAGTACTCCATTTAAAGTGCAGAAATATACAACCGTCTCACTATCGCTGCACTCCTAAACGCTTCGTCGGAAATCCGTCGCTGCGATGCAGTGGTGCGAATATAGGGCTGACTTTGGCAAAGTTGTGAAGGAAGTATTAGGGGTTGTGCACAAATCACGCGAGGTGTTTTCGGCTACTCTTTGACCCCCCCTCCCCCACATAACCTCACGTGTATTTTTTAGATTTTTTTTCATTCGACCTAATTTTTAAGTTACGCGCTCCAAAATTTCGTAAAATAAGATAATAGCGAGCTATTTTGAAGTGCGGAGTGAGATTTATGTTTAACGAGAGCGAGAAAGTAGTAATCATGATGTGGTAGGTACTTCATCTTAGTTTCGTTCACTGTAGAAAAATACACGTGAGTTCTTCTTATACCCCCCCCCCCCCTCCCCCAACGTGATCTTTCGTGATTTTTTCGTGACCCCCCTCCCCTAACGAACCTCGCGTGATTTGTGCACAAGCCCTTATCTGTGCTTGTTTAGTCTGAGGGCAAATACCTCCTAAGCTGCCATTTTTATAATAACTAAGTGTACAATACGAGTGGGATATATCAGAAGTGAGGACAGATGTAAGTAATGTACGCTATCCCTTTCTATTAAAATCTGTGATTTATTTTGAGAGAAACTTATTTTCAATGATTGCACTAGGTACAATATTGCTTTCAATCCGCCTGACTTAAAACCCAGTCTATTCCCAAGGCGCTCCACGCTCGGTATCTCGAAACGTTGCCTATAATGTATCATACATCTGCAATCTACACACGTAGGTATCTGAACTAGAATGCATCAATGAACTAGAATGAATCATGGAATGCTGTATTTTAGTTTTGACGCAATAACGTGTTATACAAGTTTTATTGTCAACAAAAATATGCTGCTACTATTTTGAATCAAATAGGTTCATCGATAAATTCCAGGAGATAAATGATATTGCCTAAGCCTTAGACCATAACCTTATCTATTTAGGCCCTAAGGCTTCTAGCCCTCTGTATGAGTTCAAATTTTATATAAAACGTTCAATTTACAAAAATTTGGTACCTAGTCCAACTTTGAGAATAATAATTACTTCATGTGCACAACAATGTTGTTGTGCAACATGAAGTAATTTTCCAGTCAACTATTTCTCAACCTCAAAGATTTCCCCAGGCGACGTCCCACAACATTAGTTCATGTGACTTGAACCACAATCACAATGAAATTCATGACTATTTTCCGAACTAGCTCCCCTAGTCTACAGCAGTCACAACACAACTTTGAATAGGTATCGGTGTCGATAGCGTGTTCCTGTTCGGTTGGTATTTGCTTAGTTCGATTCTCGACGTAGTTAATGTACCTATCCGATGCCATAACTTTAGTGCCAATTCTAACATTAGTCGTGATAAGCATCAGGGTTGATATTTCGGAGTAAGCAGTGCCATAGAATCTGAAATATTGTTACGCTAGATGCTAGTATAGAAGTAAATTTATCTTATTTGGTTGAATACGTAACGAAGACCTACTGTGTGTAATTGCATGAATTATATAGTAATTTAAATTGTATTTTTTCTTATTTACTCGTAACGCATGTTAATTATAAGATGGGTCCCATATTGGGATACCCTCCAGGATTTATATCTTCTCGAGGCAGAGGTGTAGGGTTGGAGCCGGTGTAGCTTTATTTGACGTTCATAAGCTCATTGTAATATGCCTACTTGAATAAACTATCTTTATCTTTTGCTGCGACACTTATTATCCATTCCCTATGGCCATAAAAAGTTATGATGTCGTGACATGGCTTCTAGGTTAATGGGTCCTTTACTGGACAAGTCACTTAACGACACGACCCTTACAATTTAAAATAGTAATTAATTAAAATTTTTGACGAGGGTTCAGATTGGAGCGAAATGCTTTCAGGGCTTTGATGAATCATCTATTGTGTGTGATATGCAATCATTGGGTCGATATCAATGGAGGTATAATCCATTTAAAAACCGGCCAAGTGCGAGTCGGACTCGCGCACGGAGGGTTCCGCACCATCAACAAAAAATAGAGCAAAAAAATCGTGTTTGTTGTATGAATATGAATATTTAAGGGGGGCTCTTAAATATTCATTTTATTTTATTTTTAGTATTTGTTGTTATAGCGGCAACAGAGATATAATATTGTGAAAATTTCAACTGTCTAACTATCGCGGTTCATAAGATGCCTGGTGACAGACGGACGTACGGACAGCGAAGTCTTAGTAATAGGGTCCCGTTTTTTACTCTTTGGGTACGGAACCCTAATTATTGATGGTATATACAGTCACCACACGGGATTGTTACGCCATTTAGAGTCCTGACTAAATTGGTTGTTCCATACTTACATTATGGAATGTCCAATATAGCTAGAACCCTAAATGGCGTAACAATCACGGAGCGTGACTGTACAGTATACCTACAGTCAGTAGCAGAAGTTGCTAAGCGGGCGAGGTGTTCAAAATGATCTTGACGCGACGTATTATTGTTAAAAGCATAAGAGCATGCCGAGGTTATTTTGAACACTTCGCCCGTTTAGCAACTTCTGCTGCTGACTGTACACCTAGTGTTTCTAAGTACTCTTGAGATGGGAATGAGTTTCTGTTTGATACTGCTAGCAGTGCTAGCATGTGTATGTAAAGTAATTGGTAACTAAGCTAAGTCTCATCTTGTCAAACAGCAACACTCTTAACTTTACATCGGTGGACCTTATTACCGAAGCAATAAGGTCCACAGTTACCAGTGTGGGCGATGGTACTGTACGTCGTTTTTGTCCATTTGGTGTTCAACATTGCGC
Source organism: Cydia amplana (assembly GCF_948474715.1). NCBI lineage: Eukaryota > Metazoa > Arthropoda > Insecta > Lepidoptera > Tortricidae > Cydia > Cydia amplana. The sequence goes on from NC_086070.1 coordinate 23,003,939, forward strand.
CAGCAAAAAATGCTTGGCCAAACCATGATTGCCTTTTGCGAAAAGCCGTAAGAAATTGAAATTGCTACGTTCTACATATATCGCTTCCATTAAAATTATTGAAAACCTAATTACTGTCAAAAATTAACATAAAATGCATGGAATCTGGCTAAAATCGCAGGGAACCCTTTGGACCACAACCCCACACAGGAAAGCCGAATTACAACAATATTATGGGAATAACTAAATCCAGCAAAGTTGATGATGACTCTACAAAGCCAGTACTAAGCACATATACCATCACGCTCCGCGATTGTTGCGCCATTTAGAGTCCTAGCTAAATTGGTTGTTCAATACTTATGCTATAGAATTTCCAATTTAGCAAGAACCCTACATGGCATAACAACCCCGTGTGGTGACTGTACTTACACCTTGTTGCACAGGTCTACCAGACAGTATGCTGCTATGGTTGCTCCAAAAACTCCGCGGCAGCAGACCTCGCCTGCGTGTGTGTGTGCGCCAACACGCATCTTCAGGCTGCTCGGCCTTCTACATCACCGCGGACGACGACGTGTAAGTGTCTCGCTCCCTCCTAAACTATAACCAGACGTGTGATAAGGATAAAATTTCAATATTTTATAATTGGTTGTTCGGCAGGCTGTTACAAACGGCGGAAGAGGTGCACCTACCGAAGCTGCTGAAGCCGGAATTTGGGGGTGGTTACAAGGAGTTCACTGTCCGGGATATGCACTGCTTTCAAAAGGTAACATGTACTACTTTTAAGAGTTAAGTAATGAAAAAAGTCCCCTGTCCCTTTCTGTGGCGGCTTGTCTAAATTATTTTGATCCACAACTATTTCTTGTTGTTATTATGTCCGGTTAGCCAAAAGACAATAGTAGCATAATTTGTTAGAAGACATTGTAGACCACCTTTTGACACGCTTGGTAGACGACCCTCAAAAAAGCGTAACCATGGCAACGAGTGACAAGAAAAATTTGATTCACCCTTAAAGAAGTCGGGAACAAGTGTCAATAAAATAATGGAAACCTAGGTATCTTGGAGCCGAATTTCGTCATTTTGCTTATCAAAACATTTTCAAAGCAGCATGCACATAAGTTTTTTTTTTTTTCCCCATCAGGGATCTTCAGCGTCGGAACTCCTCAACTCACAAGAGCGAGGGGCTCTGGTGAAGCACGTCTTAGAGTCAGCCCGTGCTGAGCCGGGCGATGAACACGCACTGGAACCCGCGTTGACGCTGCGCCCTGGACAGAGCATTGGTAAGTGCACCTTGTTTGTAAAGCGTTAAGGTCGAGTTTAGCCCAACATTGGCACGATGGCGGTAGAACTCAACTCACAAGACCGAGTGCCTGTAGTGAAGCACATTTTGGAGTCGGCGCGCGCCGAACCGGGCGATGAACGCGCACTGGGACCGGCGTTTACAGAGCATTGGTAAGGTGGACCTTGTTGGTAAAGCGTTAAGGTTGAGTTTTGTTCAACAGGCGTATGTTGCCAATGAAAATCTTAATGGCTCCTCTACACGATGGGCCAGCGTCGGCCACTCCAAGGGACGCATTTATGCGTTAGAGGGAGCAAGTGATATTGCTATCTCATTCTACCGCATGGCTGCGTCCCTTGGAGTGGCCGGCGCTGGCCCATCGTGTAGAGGAGTCCTAAGAGCCTCTTCGCATTGGCGATTTGCGGGAGAGTTGCAAGCGAGGCGAGCGGGTTGAGAATTTGCCGCCTCGAGCGCGTAGCGATAGTGTAAAGTAAAACAAAGAAGGGTTATGTTATAGTACATTACATACTTAGGGAGGTGAATTCGTAAATGCTCCAAATCGCATAAATATGCGATTTGGGGCTTTACGAATTACCGCCCGTGGTTTGTCTAAACTTTTACGTCTTGCCTTGGCCAGGAAGTGAGATTTTCTTCTCGCGTAGCGAGACGTAAAGTCATTTGCTTGCTTGTATTCAGACTTTCAGACTCGGCAAAACCTTTGCAAAGTTTAGTAACGATAAGGTGCTCTGTGCTTGCTGATTGTCTTTAAAAAAGGTCACGGCCGGCTTCTACTTTATAGGGCAGTCATTACACTCCCTTGAAATAGAACACTTGAATATGAAATACTTTGGCAGAGTGCCAATCTAGAAGTTGTAAATTAGCATTTCTTAACATTCTCATTTGTACCCTTCTACGGGAAGCGTTATGATTATACCAGTCTAGTTTATATTGTTTTGATGTCAAAAAAAATTACCATGAGATTCGTATATAGGTCTATATTCCGTCACTGGTTCGAACGTAATATCAAATCTACTGACCTATTTCTGGTTTCCGTTTACTTTTCAAAATTTCTGCGATGTTTCCAATTAGGTCAAAAGTTCGAAAGTCGAACGGTATAAGGTCACGACTCTTACCTAACCAAACGAATTTAGGAAAATTGGTCATTAACAATATGAACATTTTGTTCGCGTTCTTTGATTGCGTGTTTTCCATCTTCCGTCTCAAAAGGTTATTTGTGATAGGTTAAATCTCAGTAGTCAAACACCCTTTTGTAGTTTTTAGTTAAGCAAACTAAGCTTTTGTTTTCTTAGGCCGGTGATTGATATTTCTATCGGAGCTTTATTGTTTGACTTGGCGTAATAGTCACGCATGGTTTTGTGATAAAAATCTAATGATTGTCAGGGGGGCTGTGAAATAGTAATAACAGTGTAAATATACTATTTACACCTTTTCCTTGTATACTAAGTCTTACGTAGTTATTTAAATAAAATAGGTCTGTGTAATATTTTCTAATGTCAACTGCATTCTAGGAGCCCAAGTCACAGGCATAGCCTAGTTTGGGATCCACCTGTGTTCACGTGTCTGTAAGATTGTTTTCTATTGTCAATAAATTATTCTTATTCTTTACTTTGTTATAGGAGTTGAAGTATTTTTTATTTTCAAATTTGTGGAAAAATATTGTTTTTACATATCTACGTTTTTACAATCGGCGGCCAAGCGTTATGCCATGTTGCGGGCACTTTTGCGATTTCTATATTTATTTAATGACATCATAAAGCTATAAATCCATTTAATTTCGAACCGGCTGTTTCCCTGTTTCCAAACTAAAGTAAACACGCTACGATTCTGCCTGAAATTTGTTTTAGATTTGAATGCTTCAAGTGTTAAAATTCGTTACGTTGACGAGATGAGTTGAAATTTCGTCGAGGCATTAAAAGGTTCTAACGACCAAGGATATTCATAAGTAATTTCAACTCTGTGTCTTAAGCTGTAAGATACGAATTGGTTTGGTTCTAAAATGTTCATTAAACAATACGAATATAGGTACTTTAGCTCAAGAGGCACTCTAAATGTTCTTGAAAAGTTACCTGCGTAGCTTTTTGACGGGAGGGTACTTATTATTTACACGCGGTATTGTAAGCCTACTTGAAGAAACTCTAACGACTTTTGTAAAGCGGGACATATTTTTTTCTCTCACTCTCGAATATAAAGAGTCAGCAGCAGAAGTTGCTAAGCGAGCGAGGTGTTCAAAATGATATTGACGCGACTTTATTGTTAAGAGAATAAGAGCGTGTCAAGGTAACTTTGAAGTCTTTGAACAACTTAGCAACTTCTGCTGCTGACTGAACTAGAGGATTTTCAGAAAAAAGTGTACCGTTGGTAGATTGATGTGTCCCAGAGGTGCGAGTTCGAATGTCGCTTAACAAGGTCAATTATTATGTATTTATTTATTTCAAAAACTGTGTTTGTTGCAGTGCCGGCGTGCGTATCCCGAGGTGTAGTGCAGGGAATGTTCCCGCTGCACGAGCGCGGAGCCCTAGAGAACCTGAGACGCAAATGGGTGAAAACTCTATTCGCGCCGCAGCCTTTAGGTGAGTCACTATTCAAAACTATGACCAATTAACATTGTACACCTTTTTAGGGTTCCGTAGCCAAATGGCAAAAAACGGAACCCTTATAGATTCGTCATGTCTGTCTGTCTGTCTGTCCGTCTGTCCGTCTGTCCGTCTGTCTGTCCGTCCGTATGTCACAGCCACTTTTCTCCGAAACTATAAGAACTATACTGTTGAAACTTGGTAAGTAGATGTATTCTGTGAACCGCATTAAGATTTTCACACAAAAATAGAAAAAAAAACAATAAATTTTTGGGGTTCCCCATACTTCGAACTGAAACTCAAAAATTTTTTTTTCATCAAACCCATACGTGTGGGGTATCTATGGATGGATAGGTCTTCAAAAATGATATTGAGGTTTCTAATATCATTTTTTTCTAAACTGAATAGTTTGCGCGAGAGACACTTCCAAAGTGGTAAAATGTGTGTCCCCCCCCTGTAACTTCTAAAATAAGAGAATGATAAAACTAAAAAAAATATATGATGTACATTACCATGTAAACTTCCACCGAAAATTGGTTTGAACGAGATCTAGCAAGTAGTTTTTTTTTAATACGTCATAAATCGCCTAAATACGGAACCCTTCATGGGCGAGTCCGACTCGCACTTGGCCGCTTTTTTTATTTATTTTTATTAGCCTTACTACTGTGTCCCACTGTTGGGCAAAGGCCTCGCCTTTCCCGCCACTTGGCTCTGTCCAATGCACACTCCCGCCACTCCACACAGAATGTATCGAGGTTGTCCCGCCGTTGTAAACTTGAAATGAAATTAATGTCATATACTTACGAAGGAAAAAAATTACCAAGGCCTTCAGCCAGAACCAGCGTCCTCTGTTTACGCGACAGATGCCTAGACTGCTTGGCCACCCGGCCACGTTGGCATGGGTCGAAATTTTCGAGTATAATTATGCAATTTCCATAGAATTTTTACTAATTTAATTTGTTCTTACAGTATTGTATACTTTAATGAGGCGTTAGGAAATTCCTAGGACTTATTAGGTATCTAGGGCGCTGTAAGATGAAGCTTCTGATCCATTTCTGTAAGGCAAATCACACATTAGCATTGCGATCTGCCACAGCAGGCAGAGGCGCTATTAGCTAGTAGCAGTATGCATAATATATCTTCGCGAGCGACTGTTTTCTCTTAGAAAAAATCGGGAAGCGGGCAGGCAGCGATCAGCTTGAATTGATGCATCTCTTTTCCACACAAATACAAATACAAAATCGTTTATTTGTCCAACATAGGTATGAATAGTACATAAGTACAGATCTTATAATATTACTGTTGTATCACTATGTTGTGCCGTGAGGCGTACAATTGTTTGTCATTAATGGACTGTGACTATATACATGCTGTGGTGCACAGTTACCATTAATTATAGTCTAACAAAAATCTACACAGTATCTACATCTACGTTTCTTTCTACACGTATGTTTCTTGCGCGAGAAATTAATCGGCGATAGCTTTATCGCTGCCCGAAAGGCCCGTAATTCAGAGTTAGAATGTCCAGAAAGTGGCCTTTGGAAACAAGAGTGCATAAATTAATTTTAAACACGCAGAAATATCTGCGAACGATACTATTAAGCTTAGAATAAACCTTGACTTGGCAGAGCGCTGGAGTATCTATCCAGAGGCCGTGAATTCAAGTCTCACACAACGCAGTAATTTTTCCATTTTTAAATTTATTCTAAGCTTAAGAGTAGATACAGTCCGTTCGGAAAGAGAAGAGTCGTGGAATGTATCTTTTCCGAACAGAGAGTATAATTTAAATTCTTGTTTGAGTACAAAGTATCCATGTAATGTTTGTTATGCAGATGAAATAAGCGAATACTTTGGAGTGAAGATAGCGATGTACTTCGCTTGGCTGGGGCACTATACGCGCTCGCTGACTGTGCCTGCTATTGTTGGGTTCGTGTTCTGGGTGAGTACTCCTATTAAACATATTTTGCATTTTGACCCGCATAGACCCTGCGTACAAATTTTTGTACATATTCCAAAAATATTTTGTACTTTAATTGAGTAACTAAAGGTTCAAAATTCAAAAACAAAACAAATGCTTCTGGGTCTCAGTAGGATAATATAACTGTACTAAACAAAACAAGCCGAAAGTTTATGCTACGTAGACCATTCAAATCACCATGTTTGGCATTGTTACCTTTCTGAGACTGCTGATATAAATTATCTGCTGCTTTTGTAGGCTTATCTGAGAATGTTGCCGACCAAGATTGACTGGCCGTTAGACTAAATGAATGGTTAGCCACTCAAATAATTTATCGTTTCCGCTTAATATAAATTATTACTTTGTATTTACAAATTATAACAACGGAATATAATTAAAAAAAATGTAATGAGTTCCAAATCCAGAAATATTGTGTTTTTAATTGGTAACCGGAGTACAGATGTAGTGCATAATAGGCTACATGACTAATTTTTTTTATGGTATCAATCGATCGGGTTTGTTTTTAGGATCAAATGTCTATATGGGACCCATTGCATTAAAGTAACACAAAAGTCAGAAATTGTAGTCAAAGGCCGACAGTCGCACTTCACTCGCGAAACGCCCTATACAAAACGGCCAAGGGCCGATAAATTGCTCGTTTGCTATCTATTTTACTAGATTTTGTTATAAAATTCAACATGTGTCATCATCCCTATTGTTTTTCATCGTACTCCTCGTAAACGTTCGTATTTGTCATGCTACTTAACCCTTAAATACATGATTTTTTCGTTTTGCCCGAAATTAATATATATATCACATAATTGTTTGCCGTTTCTAGGAAAAATAGTAAAAAAAATTATATCATCGATTTTCACTGGGAAATCAGTGTTAAAAGTTGCATAGTCTAAATCATATTTTTGGAAATATATAGCTATTAGTAAGGGGTATAGGAAAAATCTTAACTGCCAACAGAAAGGTACACTATTTGTGATGTTCCTATGATAAAATTTGTAAATATAAAATAATTACAAACCCCGAAAAATCTGCCCAAAATCACATACTAAAAATCATCAACTTCCAGGTTTTTCCAAGTTTTCCGACATTTCGTCTATAAACAAATGTAACTTTTATAAATTAAAATACTGCGTAAATTTATGTAATAATTCGGAAAATTTATTAGTTTTACTATTGAAATAATATACAAGAACAAATAGAATTTGTTTAATAATGCATAACATTTGATGTTTATCACTGATTTAAACTTTCACGATTTTTACACATTACACACACATTACACATTATTAACTGTATCTAATAGGGATGATGACACATGTTGAATTTTATAACAAAATCTAGTAAAATAGATAGCAAACGAGCAATTTATCACGATATCACGATGTGGATATTAAAATAAAATATTGAAAAATTACAAAAATACAGGACCTGAACATTCAAAATTTAAGTTTTTTTAATTTAACTTCCAAAAACGATAAAAGTAAGGGTACCATTCGATTCCTTACATTTCATCCAAAAAAATATTGTATAGCAACTATATACATAAACGCAATATTTCACCGACAAAAACGCAATTTTCTTGTTTTGTCCATACTCCCAGAGACCTTGACGTCACGTTCCCTTATCGTTTTGTTTAGGGCGTTTCGCGAGTGAAGTGCGACTGTCGGACTTTGACTATAATTTCTGACTTTTTTTTTGCTTTAATGCAATGGGTCCCATATAGACATTTGATCCTAAAAACAAACCTGATCGATTGATACCATAACTGAAAATTAGTCATGTAGCCTATTGTAATAAATAACCAAATTCAACATCAAAACATCCTTTCGTTTCAGATTTGGTTGGGCACTGCCAATGAGAATTGGAAAGATATCGCCCACGTTTTATTTTCCTTGTTTAACGTACTGTGGGCCTGCGTTTATTTGGAGACATGGAAGAGGTAATATCACTACATATCTATATATATATAAAACAAAGTCGCTTCCCGCTGTCTGTCTGTCTGTATGTATGCTTTTGCTTAGATCTGTAAAACTAAAATTAGACAACGGATTTTGATGCGGTTTTTTTTAAATAAGTAGATAGAGTGATTCAAGAGGAAGGTTTATGTATAATTTGTTAACCCGTGCGAAGCCGGGGCGGGTCGCTAGTGATGAAATAAAGTATAAATATAATACAGGGAAAATGTACTATAATTTAGAAAATATTTTACGTATTTTCAGGTATTCAAATGCGCTGGCATATAAATGGGGAACATTGGATCAGAGATCTGAACTTTTAGTGGAGCCGAGGCCTTTATTTCAGGTAAATATAAAATCTGACTGATCTAATCTATCTGATATTTTAATAATGTTGTCAATGTCATAGTGTGTCATGAGTTTATAGTTATTTTTCTGTTATCTACAGAATAGACAACTGATGTTCGACAGCGGAATGTCGCAAATGATGTTGTCGCACACTATCTAATGACGCGGTCTCTTTCGTTACCGCTCGCCTTACTTAATACATAATTATTTCCCGGGGCAGACGTGAGCCGAGTGCGCCCGAATTATTAACCGGCAAATCAGAGGGGCTACCGCGCAAACCGAAAATCGCAAATTGCGAGGAACTTTCTCTTTTACTGGAGGATGAAGGCGTAATTGGAGTGACAGAGAAAAATGCCGGCAATTAGCGAACTTCCATTATCGCGGTTATAGCCCTGTAGAAAAAAATGTGTTTTATGTATCCCCAATTTTGACCTAAAATGTTCTTTCGCCAGGGAGAAATGAGCACAAGCCCAGTAACAGGGCGGCCCGAGCCCGAATACCCGGCATGGAAACGTAGATTATGGCGGCACGGGGTGTCCTTCCCGGTCACTCTGCTGTGTCTAGTGGTCGCTACTGTCGTCACCTTCACACTGTTGCACATGCAGGTATAGTAGAGAGAGACCACAAGTCCAGTAACAGGGCGGCCCGAGCCCGAATACCCGACATGGAAACGCAGATTATGGCGGCACGGGGTCTCCTTCCCGGTCACTCTGCTGTGTCTAGTGGTCGCTACTGTCGTCACCTTCACACTGTTGCACATGCAGGTATAGTAGAGAGAGACCACATGCCCAGTAACAGGGCGGAAACAAAAATGGAATTAAGGCTTTATAAAGGCCTCTGGGACCCAAAAGAATAAAATTTGATGATAATGGTGGCATAATTTTTTGTTGCAGGATTGGTGGGAAAACAAAATAGGTTATTTTAATTTTGTGCCCCGGGCATTTTTGGCCATCATAATATTTTTGGAGGAGGAGGCATACGCCCGGATAGCGAGGTGGCTCAACGACAAAGGTACGATGGAATTCTGTCCTAGTATGTTTAGTTTTTTGATTATGTATTAGTATCCACGCTCATTTTTAGTATGAAGTACTTGAAATTACAATTTTCAAAATATTTTATCTGTCCATCACACTCACTATTTCGTAGTCCTGAAAAGATTTAGATAGGCACTGCTAGCAGCTAGCAATATATCTAACCTACAGAAAAACGGCCAAGACATATTTATGTTGCATATACATACTCAATAAATTCGGACTAATGCTCCCGTGGCCCGGTCTAGGTGTTATGACGTCAGCCGAATGCAATGAAATTTTTTGTTCCAGTATATGACGTTTATATACATTTTAGTGGAACTAAACTCATTAAATCCTTTTTGCATGTACTTGGTAATCTTCACGTTATATCGAGTTTTGAAGAAGTGAAATAATAAATATTCTATAATTATCTAAAAAAATTTCATTGGCACCCATGCATCATACAACTTATGGAATCCTTTTCTCATATTAGTAAATGTAATGTGGATATTCATACATATCTCGAATGTTTGTTTTTTTGTTTGGATTTCATTTGAAAGTGTGGAATTGTTCGATTTTGCCTCAAAATTAGTGTGATACTACCTCATCTTACCTTATACATTACTGTATCTTATAGATTTGAAATATTTATGCATGATATTGAACTATACTTTGTCTACGATTCCCATTTCCTTCAATTCAGTATAGTTATTATAAAATTTGCACCACCTTACAATAGATTCTGTATCCTAAATTTTGTTCTAAGTAGTTTAACTAAATTACATACCTAAATACTTAGTTTTAGTGATCTAGCTAGGAAGTAATCTACATATAATTAGAGGGAAACTTATAGCGTATAATTTTCTTTTTTATTGCTTACCAAATGGGACTGGACCTAAAAAAACGACAAATATATTTAAAATGGTAACACTGAAATGACACATCCCGATTTTGTTTTAAACAGAAAACTATCGTCTCGAGACAAAGTATGAGAACCATCTGATTGTGAAAATAGCATTGGTTTGTATTTAAACGCTGTAAACTAAACGCCATGCTAAAGACGAGCTAAATCACCACGCTTTGCTTGCCATAGACAATGAAAGGTTATTAACAGATATATAATTTAATGCACAGGGTATTCTGGCATAGCACGCGTTTTTTTTGTGCATGATACTGGCCGAGTTTTGATTGGTTTATTATTATATTTTATGTTTCTGTAATTTTAGACACACAAGGAATAATTGAATATCAATCAATGATATTGGAACTTTGCTTCATATGCGTACATTCACATTTTGTCAATGAACGTCTGAATATAAGTTATTAATATGGAACATAATAAAAATCCTGATTTATTTTATGTGGCCGACCAAGCGGACTGTAGTCTCCCCAAAGTGAGCCGTGGAAAAATGTCAGGGTAACATAAGAGGAGTAATGATGTTCTGTTTGAATTGCCATTTAGTGTATTTTCAAAACACAATTGCTAGAAACAATTGGTAGAAAAATAGTGTCACGGATGATTTTCAGTACCTAACAGAACTTATTAATAATTTAGAAATCGTTGTTCGTTTACAATCAAAACCAAGCCAAAAACATCTTAACACGCTTACTAAATTTAGCATGCGAATTATAATCGGTAAATATAGCTTTGTAATAAAACTCTAAAATTAAACATTGATTAGATTTCACATTATTTTCATGTAGAAACCACAGAAGACATGAATACACGCGTGGTACGCTTTTTATTGTGTTCAACTGTATCTGACAGTGTTCAAATAATTTGTTTTTCATTTCAGTTTCAATTTGTGAACTCGTTCATGAGTTTGTTCTACATTGCGTTTTATCTTCAGGATATGGATAAGTTAAAAGAGGTAAATATACAAGTGCCACAAAATTTCTTATTTTTAGCTTCCTCTGCCAAAAATGTGGGAGGTCGGGCCGCTCACGCATCGGCCTCCACAGTCACCAAACCCGTTGTCTAAACAGCAATGCATCAATCGTCTGCAATAGACGCAAAGGCCTATGATGATGATGAAGAGATATAATTTTTTTTTTAGTTTCTGGAAAAAAACTTGCATCTTATCCTAGAGTCTGTGCGGAAAGCGAAGAGTCGTGGAATGTATTGGGCCCCATACATTTCACGACTCTACTCTTTCCGCACAGACTATAAGAATTTAACCACTTTTTCACATTTTGTTGCGTTCAAATTTGGTATACTTATGAAATGTATATTTATAATAACATCAAGCTAATTTGATGATGGAGACCGAAGCTATATAACGAAGCTATATAGGTGATAACTTAAGTGTTTCAACAACACAACTTCATTGAGTTTCCTATTTGTTAGAATCGTCTCGTTGCCATTAGAAGACCGTTAACAGTTCAGGTTCGGTCGATCATTTATTGCAAGTGTATAATTCTATATCCGTAAGTTATATTTTAATGAATTAATTTGTATCTGTATTTTTAAAATAGGTACCGTTATTTATTTCAGCAACTAGCAGTTTTGCTTATAACGAGACAAATCATAGGCAACCTGAAAGAGTCTGCCCTGCCTTATTTGATTGAGAACTTGAGGTTGGCCAAAATCTGCGTCGACGTGTTTGGAGCCCTCAGTCCTACGAAAAGTAAGTAGTAACTAGGTACTTACCATCGGGTTGGCAACTGTCAAAGGTTTGCATAGGTGGCGCCATCATAGCTTGCCCCTTTTCCATGAGATTTGGCTTAAAGGGCTGGCATCCAGGGCATGAAATTCCTAAAAAAAAAAAACAAAAATCTGACACTATTCTGGGCATCGACAGGCCAAGCCATGCTGGCGCCATCTGGTAAATACTTCGACCGGGCAACCCTATTGAAGGACTTTATAGTTTATTTATTTTCATAAGGTTTGCGATTTTAAAGTTTTTGTTACTCTCGTTACCTTTAAATTTATTTCTTATTTAAACGGGCAATTCATGTATGTATATATATTTCGGGGATCTCGGAAACGGCTCTAACGATTACGATGAAATTTGCTATATGGGAGTTTTTTATGTTTTCCGAGCAAAGCTCGGTCTCCCAGATATTTATCTTTATTTCAGCCCCGACAGCGGCACAAATAACGGAGATATTCGACAGTAAAAAGACAGACTCCCCAACGCCGAATCAAGTCGGTAACGGCGAAGAGAGACGCGACTCTGAGACGAGCGTCGGTCAAAAGGTTATACATCAAGCGGAACTTGAATCACAGCTGTTTAAGGTACCTAGTTATATATATTTTTTTTCGTTAGCCTGGTTTAGTGTCCCACTATTGGGCAAAAAGACCTCACTTCCTTTCCTTTTCTCCACAGTTATATGGTAATGCTAATGCTAGTAATGCTTTTAAAAGACATTCTTTAAAACCTAAACTATATAGTTTTCGGTGGAATAGTTCACCGAGGTCTAGCAAACATCGGTAGTCCAGATTCAGTTCCAAGTTGCGAGTTTAAATTTCTTACGATGCGGTGGATTCTTACATTTTTGTTATTACTATAGCTATTCATGATATATGTGTCTATTGGAAGAATTTAACAACATTTCCGATTGGCAGGAGCTCTTTCGTAACATTTGGAAATATTATGAAATTCTAACTATAGTTAATATTTACTATTCTGTCAATTTGGCCACCTGCCTAATTCAGTAATAGATAGATACATAAATAAATCATTTATTTGACAGCTGCAATGACACACAATATAAATTTACACACAATCATCATAACAGAAGAAAAGGAAAAAAAAAACAAAACAATTATTACACTAACAAAGAAAATAACATAGAAATGAGTAGGTACAAAAGTAAAATTTAATAAAAGTAGGTAGGTAGGTACAAACTGTGTGCGTTGCAGCAGGACAAAAGGGTCACGGCTCAGTGATACGCTTCGCTCTTTCGAGCAAAGCACTGATTTTCTGCCGGGACCCAGGTCACAACAAAGAATATATTTACGAAGAAGTATTTACGTACGTCGGAAACAATCGTACAGTGTAAGTGTGAGTATTTGTGCATGTCGTGTGATAATTTTTGATAAAATACTTAGATAATAGGTAAAAATTGGTAAAAATTTACCCGTGTAATATAAGACACGACTATTTAACGCCTCACATGAGTCACATCCTACCTCTATATGTATGTATATAGTTATTTTTTTATATTTTCCAGTACGAAGGCACGTTCGCGGAATACCTCGAAATGCTAACTCAACTCGGGCACGTCGTTCTATTCTCATCCGCATTCCCACTGGCAGCGTTATGCGCGCAACTGAACAACGCGGCCGAGATCCGCGCCGACGCCTTCAAGCTGTGCCACGTGGCGCAGCGGCCGTTCGGCGAGCGAGTCAGCAGCATCGGCAGCTGGCAGGTGACTACTGTCCTACTCTACAGGCTGTACACTAGTACTACTCTCCTCCGCATTCCCTTTGGCAGCTCTATGTCCACAACTGAACAACGAGGCCGAGATCCGCGCCGACGCCTTCAAGCTGTGCCACGTGGCGCAGCGGCCGTTCGGCGAGCGAGTCAGCAGCATCGGCAGCTGGCAGGTGACTACTGTCTACTGTCCTACTCTAAAGGCTAAACACTAGTACTACTTTCTTCCCCATCCCCACTGGCAGCTATATGTCCACAACTGAACAACGAGGCCGAGATCTGCGCCGACGCCTTCAAGCTGTGCCACGTGGCGCAGCGGCCGTTCGGCGAGCGAGTCAGCAGCATCGGCAGCTGACAGGTGACTACTGTCCTACTCTACACGCTATACACTAGTACTACTCTCCTCCGCATTCCCTTTGGCAGCTATATGTCCACAACTGAACAACGCGGCCGAAATCCGCGCCGATGCCTTCAAGCTGTGCCACGTGGCGCAGCGGCCGTTCGGCGAGCGAGTCAGCAGCATCGGCAGCTGGCAGGTGACTACTGTCCTACTCTACAGACTATACACTAGTACTACTCTCCTCCGCATTCCCTTTGGCAGCTCTATGTCCACAACTTAACAACGAGGCCGAGATCCACTGTGCCACGTGGCGCAGCGGCCGTTCGGCGAGCGAGTCAGCAGCATCGGCAGCTGGCAGGTGACTACTGTCCTACTCTACAGGCTGTACACTAGCACTACTCTCCTCCGCATTCCCTTTGGCAGCTCTATGTCCACAACTGAATAACGAAATCCTCGTTTAAATTGTGCCACGTGGCGCAATGACCGCTTTTAGCAGAATTACGAGCGCGGGATTTGCGGGTCTGCGGCAACTATAGTGTCAACTTCCCATGTTGTTTGCCTGTCTAACAGACTTCAGTCCATCATCAGGAAAGAGAGGAATCTTTATGATTCTGAAGATGGGCAAATAAGCTTTACGAGTAATACAATTGTAATTCCCGACATTTATGGCCTTGTTTTGCGGCTCTTACTTTTCTGGCCATATTGCTCCATTTTTTCTCTAAACAATATTTGTGAATTTTTCAGAGCGCGATGGAAGCGATGGTTGCAGTGGCCGTGCTAGTGAACTGTGCTCTGATCGGTTTATCAGGACCCGTGCACAGGCTGCTACCTGACGCTACCCCAGCTCAGACTATACTGGTCATCGTAGCGCTTGAGGTATGGTACTTCAAAAATTCTATATGCTTCTCAAATTTATGAAAACATTTGTAGAATCAATAGAAAATCTAAAACGACTGTAATTAATCTAGTAGGTGCCAAAACTTCGTTAAGGCTGTTTAGGACTTAGGAGTGATGCCTTCTTGTTATTATGACCGTTAATTATTTTTTTATAGTTTGTACACTTGACAAACAACGAAGTGCATCATTGTTCGCCTAAACTCAAAGTACTACTTTCCCATACTACAGTAGCTAATTTGTAACTTACAAAGTCAAACATCAAACCCAAACGTTTTTTAGAATAATATTTTAAAGTTACCTTATTATTTTGCCTGTTGTCTGCGTCTACATTTAATCAATTCTTTTCTTTTCTATCTTTTTACTGAGGTGTGCCAATAAAGAGTATTCTATCTATTTTACAGCACCTGATCCTCATGATAGTGCTGGCCCTGCGCCTGGCTATCCCGGAAATTCCCGGCTGGCTTGCCACCGAGATGGCCAAGGTGGAGTTTCAGCGACGAGAGGCCATCAAAAACGCCCACGCACCACTTATGGTAACTACCATAATAATTTTGTATTGACATCCTACCGGACTGCGCCAGTATTAAATTACTTGCAGTACTCAGTACCAAAGTACTTACCAAGTACCAAGGTACTGAGTACTACTGAGTCCCATTCCTAACATGATAAGTACTCGTACTCTAAATAAAAATAAAAAAACTTTGGTGGGCTTGCTGCGGCGATGGCCAAATTTGAGTTCCAGCTACGATAGGCCATCAACGCCCACTCACTTATATACTCGTAATATAGTTACTATCATCTAATATATAGTATATCAATTTTGTATTTTAATCTGTAGGATATACAGTCTATGCATGTTATTAAGTGACTTGATCTTGAGAATCAGAATCAGTCACATTTTATTTAGGTTAAGAAACAGTAAAAAATCTGGTGAAATGGCTCGCTACCAAAGTGCAGTTCCAGCGATGAGAATCAAAGCCCACGCACCACTTATGGTACAGTCAGCAACAGAAGTTTCTAAGCGGGCGAGCTGTTCAAAATTATCTTGACACGCTCTTAATATTCTCTTAACAATAAAGTCGCGTCAAGATCATTTTGACCACCTCATCCGCTTAGCAACCTCTGCTGCTGACTGTACAGTCGCCATCAGATCGGAGCGGCCAAGGTGCTCACAATTATCTGAACACGCCTACATACAAGCTTTTGATCCTCAATAGGAATGGGATCGATTGGTATCAAAAAAAAAGTATGTCAAAAATTACCTTTTTCTCGCACCCTGTATGTTTTTTCCAAAATCTGTAAAAGCCAATCTTCATTTGAAATCGAGGGAAGGTCTTCTAAGTCAGTTTTCTCGTCGCAGCACGGGATCTGGTAGCTGCCCTCACTGACCCAAAAAGAAAATCCACCCTATATATCTGATGGCTTATCAATCGTTTCCCAGTCGGAGTATCCGTCCGTGGACGACATGCGCCCCTCCTCCCGCAACACCCCCCGCACCATCACCCCCACCACGCCCAAGCAGCAGGACAAGCCGCCCGACAAGAAGAAGATCAACATCGGCAAGATACCAGAGATCCCGCCCTTCAGGTCAGAGCTGTGAGTGAGTCGCTGAATGGGAATGGTTGAATGATTAGTTAGCCACGGTAGTAGCTTAGAATGTATAGTCGGTGGACGCATGCGTCAGTCATCGCGCACTGTCACCCCCACCACGCCCAAGCAGCAAGACAATCAGGTCAGAGCTGTGAGTGAGTCGCTGAATGGGAATGGTTGAATGATTAGTTAGCCACGGTAGTAGCTTAGAATGTATAGTCGGTGGACGCATGCGTCAGTCATCGCGCACTGTCACCCCCACCACGCCCAAGCAGCAAGACAATCAGGTCAGAGCTGTGAGTGAGTCGCTGAATGGGAATGGTTGAATGATTAGTTAGCCACGGTAGTAGCTTAGAATGTATAGTCGGTGGACGCATGCGTCAGTCATCGCGCACTGTCACCCCCACCACGCCCAAGCAGCAAGACAATCAGGTCAGAGCTGTGAGTGAGTCGCTGAATGAGAATGGTTGAATGATTAGTTAGCCACGGTAGTAGCTTAGAATGTATAGTCGGTGGACGCATGCGTCAGTCATCGCGCACTGTCACCCCCACCACGCCCAAGCAGCAAGACAATCAGGTCAGAGCTGTGAGTGAGTCGCTGAATGGGAATGGTTGAATGATTAGTTAGCCACGGTAGTAGCTTAGAATGTATAGTCGGTGGACGCATGCGTCAGTCATCGCGCACTGTCACCTCCACCACGCCCAAGCAGCAAGACAATCAGGTCAGAGCTGTGAGTGAGTCGCTGAATGGGAATGGTTGAATGATTAGTTAGCCACGGTAGTAGCTTAGAATGTATAGTCGGTGGACGCATGCGTCAGTCATCGCGCACTGTCACCCCCACCACGCCCAAGCAGCAAGACAATCAGGTCAGAGCTGTGAGTGAGTCGCTGAATGGGAATGGTTGAATGATTAGTTAGCCACGGTAGTAGCTTAGAATGTATAGTCGGTGGACGACGTGCGTCCGTCCCCGCGCACTGTCACCCCCACCACGCCCAAGCAGCAAGACAATCAGGTCAGAGCTGTGAGTGAGTCGCTGAATGGGAATGGTTGAATGATTAGTTAGCCACGGTAGTAGCTTAGAATGTATAGTCGGTGGACGCATGCGTCAGTCATCGCGCACTGTCACCCCCAGCACGCCCAAGCAGCAAGACAATCAGGTCAGAGCTGTGAGTGAGTCGCTGAATGGGAATGGTTGAATGATTAGTTAGCCACGGTAGTAGCTTAGAATGTATAGTCGGTGGACGCATGCGTCAGTCATCGCGCACTGTCACCCCCAGCACGCCCAAGCAGCAAGACAATCAGGTCAGAGCTGTGAGTGAGTCGCTGAATGGGAATGGTTGAATGACTAGTTAGTCACGGTCATAGACTAGGAATCCTCTAGACGGAGTTCAGAGCAATTATTTCATGAAACCGATGCTGCCAAAAATACTGGAGTGCGGGGGACGAGGTGAGCGAGTCCCGTGCCGTGATTGGTCCGTTCAAAGACACGGACGTCACACAAAGACACTTTGACTCGAAAATGGAGTAAAACTACCGTATATTGGTGGCAGAGGGGGTAGCACTACTTTGCTCAGTCTGGAGGATATCTTGTCTGTGGTCACGGTAGTAGCTTAGAATGTATAGGCAGTGGACGACGGGAGTCCGTCGTCACGCCGCGCACCGTCACACCCACCACGCCCAAATGGGAATGTTTGAATGACTAGATGTTAGCCACGATAGCAAGACCTGACAAGATTATAATTATTTGGCGAGATAATATCGCTACAAGCAGCTTACTTCCGCAACGTGGCAAAGGCCACATAGAATAGAATAACTTTTTATTCGTAAACACAAACGAGACAATACATAATATGAAAGAAAACACAAAATAAGATTAAAGTGCCACGAAATCGCTCATCTCAGCATGATGCTGGTGCAAATACAATATTGTTACGGTATAAACAGCTGGCTTCGAATTTATACCACTATGTAACAAATCAAATTATTTTATTAAAGTAGTGTAGAGACACTACAGGGAACTGTAGCAGAATAAACACTTCAAACTAGAACACTAGCAAATTCCATTCGGTTCTTAAAATAATGTTCGTAAATCAAAAAAAACCACGTGAATTAGTCATTCCTTCAATATATACCTAACTTTTTTTGTATCTATGGAATCGTATGATCGAACGACGTAAAGATATAAGGTAAACGTACTGGTGCTCGACGCGGTCCCAGTACATGTCATCTTGAAACTTAAGTAATTGTCAATAGGGGTGACAGCAGGGTGTCATCTATGGGCATTAGCATGTCGAGCACTAGTACGTTTACCTTAGTGCATAATTATTTTCCATCGTATTTTCACGGAAAGTCTTGCTATTTCAGTCAGTCTCGGTACAAAAAGTACTGTCATTGACTAAAGTAGCATGACAAATACAAACGTTTCCGAAAAAATACGATGGAAAATAACTATGCGCTACATCTGCAGTCACTTGGTATTTTTCTTTACATTATTTTATCTAAATTATCTAAAGTATAAGTTCAAATGACATTTAATTGTCTATTCGCATGACTTAGCCTAGGGAATGTTATAAAGCTAAAAGTATTAATTTTGGTTTTTTGTTTTCGTTTTCAGTTGATTTGGTACAAGTAATGCCTGGATCGGTGTGTAGTTAAGAACAATATTTTAACTAATGATCTTATTTATTTACCTCAATTTCAGTTTTAAAATGTAACGCTTGTATTATTTTTTTGTTTATATTAATTTGCAATAAACGTTTTTAACTAAAGCTATAGTTTGTTTTGACTCTTTTTTATACACCTCAAAGTTTACAATTGTACGAGACACAAAGGTAATGTTCAAATATATATATTTTAAATGGTCTTCTTGAGGTTTGAATTCTGTTCTCCTGATTTGGGGGCCTACCGCCAACGTCGAAATATCGAAAATCGGTATCTGCCTCTATCGCTCGAATAGACAAGAGCGAAAGAGAGGCAGATAACGATTTTTCGATATTGCCGGTAGACCCTCAGATTAGCTTGTACGCTTTTATTTATCTTTTTTTTTATTAACCTTCATCTATCGATGTATGTACAGTCAGCAGCAATAGTTGTTAAGCGGGCGAGGTGTTCAAAATGGTCTTGACGCGACTATTGTTAAGAGAATAAGAACGCGTCAAGGTAATTTTGAACACCTCGCCCGCTTAGCAACTTCTGCTGCTTACTGTACTGAGTTTTGGTTATTTTATTTACTCTACTTTTCCAAATCGCTATCCGTGTATATTTCTATATATCCGCTATATTTCTTCTTCTAAGCATCTACTCTAATTGTTGCACGTGAAATATTTTAACTAACTATGTACACTCTTCTATTGTTTTATTTATACAAATTAAAAAAACTGTAAGTGCATTGTGATACACTCGACCAATTTTAATTATATTAGATTATTAAAAATAATAATTCACACACCATTCTTTGGTGATCTGGGCTATAACCGCGAAAATCGAAGTTCGCCAATTGCGGGCTTTTTCTCTGACACTCTAATTACGTCTTTATTAGAGTAAAAGAGAAAGATCCCCGCAATTTGCGAAATTTGATTTTCGCGGTAGACCCCTGCTTAGAAAATCCGACCAGGCGGCCTAGCCAAGGTGACACTCGCTATCGCTTCGCCATCGAATCGCTTCGCCATCGAATCGCTTTGTGTCTCTCTATCCTTGGAGGATACAACTAAACGGAGTAGCCATTAACAGGCTTTCCCCTCTGTCGAAAATAGGCGGCCAACGGTCATACACAATGTATGGACTGACGTTTATCTGACATGGCTATTTTTACGTTACGCATACATTTGACGTTCCCCTCCCCCGCAAAAATCGGCAGACTGTTTTGTACAGAAAATTACAGACATGGCGTCTCCGTTTGATTATATCCTCCAAGTCTCTATCACTCTTCCATATTAGTGTGACAATGACAGAACAGTTACGTTTCGATCGCTACGGAGCGTAAGCGATTGGCGTGTTGGCTACGCGGCCTGTATTGTGGAAACTTTGAAATCGGTTGAACTTTGATCACTCCAGTCAAGCTAACCATTTATTTTGTATAAAAAGTGTAAGAAGTATCTAGAGCTGTGTTAACGGCATGTTGTAGGCCCAAGGCGGCGTCGATCGCCGAGCCGCCCGTGATCACGGGGTCGTTGCAGCTGCTCCAAGATGTCAGTCCTACCAAACCGCTGCGTCGAAAGGTAAATTATTAACCCTATAGTTTGTCAAAGGGCTGTCGCATTTCAAACATAGACAGAGAGAATAATACTATCTTTGTCTTACACTATATAGTACGAGGTCTGTACTAGCACCCAAAAGAAAAGGATGACTAGGTAGTTTATTTCGTTCTTATTTACTGACAAATTTGGTTTGACCAACTATATAAACGTTATTTGTCATATTTAAATGTCACTTTCTCATGATCTTTTAGGCGCCAATGAGCCTATAATATGAAGGTTGGTGCATATATTATCAAATAAATTTATCGAAAACTTGTGACATAGGTATAAAACAAACTGAAGTGTCTTCTATTAAAACACCAAGGCTACGCGATAATTGTTAACGCCAAATGAAAAGTTAGCTACGGAAATAATCATGTGACTTCGTTTTTCGTTACGTTATATAGGTATTTTACTTTTCAATTAGGTAGCGTTTATTTACGACTAGCGACAAATTATACATAAACCTTCCTCTTAAATCACTCTATTTAAAAAAACCGCATCAAAATCCGTTGCGTAGTTTTAAAGATCTAAGCATACATAGGGACAGACAGCGGGAAGCGACTTTGTTTTATACTATCTATTGATAAAAGAATGTCACGTTGGCAGCGCTTTGTTTAAGCCTGGCACATGTTCATTTATAGGAGGCGGCGCCAGGTGCTCCATTATCGCTGCTGGGAGTCCGCGGGCTCCGCGACGAGCCTCTGCATCGTTCGGCGCACTGCATCCCGCATCCTACACAGCACCGCCCGTTGGTCAACCCTACGCTACAGGTGCCATATATCACAATCAGGGATGTTGCGAATGCCGATTTTTTGACATCCACGGAGGCGGATGCGGATGCGGATTTTTAAAGGCTCACATCCGCGGAAGCGGATGCGGATGTCAAGATAGTACCATACGTCAAATATTACATTTTAGTAATTTTTATTTCAAAAAACCGGCCAAGTGCGAGTCGGACTCGCGTTCCAAGGGTTCCGTACATTAAGTCCCACTCACGCTTGACTGCTCATTTCTAATAGGTTTTTTTTTGGTTAATGACTAAATTACCTAGCAGTCTCACACTTACGCCGCTTACGCCGATGCGGATGCGGATGCGGATGTTGAAAATAATGCGGAAGTTCCGCGGTTGCGGATGCGGATGCGGATATTCGCAACATCCCTGGTCACAATCACTAATACCAAAACGAGCGTGTATGTAGTGTTGAGTTGCTCACTCGTGAGGCACCTCTTTTGTACCGCTCATTATGTTAAATTGTCGCAGTACTTCACACCGCTAAAATGTCTTACTTCACTCCTCTATTCATTTTACTCATTTACTCGCGCGCATCACAACACGCGCGACGCTCACAAATACTCACAACTCGCAAGAGTCGCGAGCGCGCGAACCGCTCGGTACTCGCCGACATTCAAATGAGGAAATGAGTCTGTTAACTGCCGAACTACAAACCTTATTGCAACGACAAAAGGTCCACCGAGAAATTCGTTGAAGTTTCGCTCACCCCCTTACGCGCACTGACTGGGACATTGGGACATTCCCTCAAAAATTCTTTCAAAATGAAACAATGAATTAGATTTACTCAAAGAGGGAGTGAGACAGACACGCGCCCAGTTTCAATATCGCCTCGCCGAAAATGAAACACGAAAGACAACAAGCGTAAGCGCTGCAGGCTTTCATACATCTTACGCCATTTTGAACTTAGTATTGCTACTTACTTGTCAAAATGGCTGGGTATTTACGAAGCTTGCTTAGAAACCGTTATCCTTTAAGTCAGTTTAAGTGACCAAAATATTATTTAAATTATTGAAGTATCATATGGTGGCGTACACAATATATGATAATGTACATTAATTTATCAATAAAACAGCAAATATAATTTCATAGCCGAAAAATTCATGTACTTTTTAACGATGTGAATTTGTAATACTTTTTGTTAACCTGCTTCGTAAACAACCTCGAACATTTATAATTTTGACATGTGTTTGTAGTCTAGTTATGAGCATGTTATGAGAGTTTCGTCGAGAATAATTTGTTCGTAATTTTCATTAGCTAATTTAGTTGTGTTTTATAGTGATAAGTCTTATAATTATACCAAAATAACAATATATGGACATTGTTTTCGCAATAAAATATACCGGCGGGTCGTCCTTGGTGTCTTTTGCATATAAAAATGAAGTGTAAAATGTTGCCGGCGGTAGCATTACCGCGCGAAAGTTAATAGTGCTTTTGTTTATACTCTTAATTTATTAGGTGATAAGTTAATCATTTCTATATAATAATGATAATGATATTGGATTTGTTCTCCTTAGTTTGCTACAAAGATGGTAGTTTCATGGTTAATACTTATTGAAATATATGAATAACTATTAAACTTAAAATTATATATAGTATCAAGGATTAATACTGAACAATCTAACAATAAAAATAATAAACAGCTAAATAAGAAGAAGGTTCATAAAAGCATCAATAAATTAAGTTGCTATGTAGGATGCAGGTACTTTATATGTCTTTAGTTTAATTCTTAAATGTATGTCTTCTGTTGTTAACCTCCAGAATTGCACTCCAATTGAATATTTATGTGTATTTATAAAGGAAGTTAAAAATGCATAAATATGTCTATATATTAAATATTTTTTGTTGCCGTTGGAGTTTTTTGAAGCCGGAGGAATGGTTGAGGCTAAAAAAATGGTAGTACCTCACCTCATTTGAAGTAAGACATTGTAGTACTTCATTTTAGAAAATGAGGTACTCATACAAACTCATTTTAAATTGATGTCCTACCCATCACTACGTGTATGAGGAATGTTATGAAAATAACGGAAGTGAAAGAGGTATATCAGGATCGTAGCAAGTGGAAATCCGTGGTCTCTGCCTACCCCTTCGGGAAATAGGCGTGATTATTTGTATGTGTGTATGTATGTACTACGAAAACCCGGAGATATGCCTTGTCTGTCGGATTTAGATGACGGGCCAACCTCGGCACCCCTACCACAATAAATAATAGTACTTACTAGGTACAGAAAATTCACTCTCTAACAAAAGGCGTCTATTACGACATGACCGCTAGGCGGCGCAAGCGCGAGCAGGCATCCGTTCCGTAGCGGCGCGCGGCAACTACTATGGTTAGACGCCAAAATTGGTGTGGGCCGCATGTACTTGTAGGTACTTGTAGCGACGCGACGAAATCGCGGAGTGAGCCACGCCTGCCCCAACAGACATACCTACCTAGCTGGCCCCTGTTTTTGAAGCGAAAACTTCTTTAGCGGCGCTGGGCACTTTTTAAGGTGGGGAAAAAATGATAAACTCGAGACAGCGTAAGGCGATCACGTGACCGTAAGGAGCGTAAGGTTTAGATGGCCACTCATAATTTAGATGGCATTTAAATCAATAAAGAAAACTCAATGTTATTTGACATTTATGTTGCGAACTCCTTTTCAAGACTCTTTACCTATGTTCAAATAATTTGACGTTGTCATGACAGTATGTAATTGTAAATAAACATGTCAATGAAAAAGTGTGATCTTATTTGAGAATGATAATAATATATAATAAATAAATAGAATACCTCAGCTAAACGTATGTATCTGTTACCGGGCGTCGGTAACATAGTGAGGTGAGTTTTCACTTCTATCGGCACTCCCGGACTGCAACCGTCGTTGCTTGTTTTTTTATTATTATAAATGGGCTTACTCATGGCCACAGACTAGCCGAGGCGAAGACGTGGCCTACGATGGAGCGAGCCTGCCCAGAAGGTGCCTGTTTCGCCAAAGTGACAATTGCCAGTTTTTTTAAAGGGATTATGAGATATAAAATTGTTCCATGTTGTCAGGAGCTGAGTGGCAGCGTAAGCGCAGGCGGGTCAGAGCCGGACCTGAACGCGGTGCCTTCGACTGCGCCATCTATCGACGCCAGCGCCACGTCGAGCGAGGATGACAAACCTAAGGACAAAGGTAGTTGCGATGTCTTGTTTACCTGCCATTCGTAATACCTACACTTGTGTTTTAACACGAGCAGTGCATATAGTGCATCTTAGTCGACTTGCGTCCCGGTCACAAAAGACCGTTTTTGGTACCGATAAACATATATACGTATAGGCTACGGAGTCTTTCGAGTTTTGAGCGTTCTCGCTCTACATTTACTCGTACAGGCTTCATGCATTGTTAACATGATGACAATGAAGCCTGTGCAACAAACTTCAATGTTAGTAACATTAATATCTGGGAGACCGAGCTTTGCTCGGAAAACATATAAAATCTAAAATGCGCGTTTTCCCAGAGATAAAACCTAGCTAGGTCGATTTTTCGCCCCCGAAAACCCCCCCTTATAGCAAATTTCATCGAAATCGTTAGAGCCGTTCCCGAGATCCCCGAAATATATACACATATTTATAAATAAATAAATATGTATACAAGAATTGCTCGTTTAAAGTTATCAGATTACCTCCATTGCCGATTCCTACGTCTGCCCGTCGTTCACACTTTTTGTTCTAAAAAGCCATATTGTGTTTTTCATTTCGTCTACAATTTCAAATTGTAGCACAGCCCTTAGTTCTCACACAGACGTGTAGCCTCCATACACACGTCTGTGAACGTGTGAACTCTCTAATCTTCATACACTCACCATTCATCACATTCACTCTAACCAATCACTCAACCACCTCGCGTGCGCCATATTGGCAGTCCGATTCCGTTTGCCCTTTCGAGATGCAACGCACGCGACCTTATTATGATATTTCCGTGAGTGTTCCCTTCCCATAGTTATTTTGTTTAAATCACAGGACCCTATTGGCCATCCCTGGTTATAAAATTTTATTGTATTATCTTCTAATCATGTACCATCAAATGAAACAGGTCGATCCCGAGCCAAAGCGTTGCTAGTGAAGCGCGTACGCTCCGTAGCAGTATTCTCATTGGGACTGCGGAAAGCGCGCGAAGCGGCGGCTGAAAAACATGCGCCTGCGGGCAATGTACCCGCGGTCACCCCCGACAAGTATGGCATGGTGAGTACTTACTGCCGTATTCGAACTTCAAGATATTCACAAGAGACGTCACGTACTAGATCCATTCTAGATACGTTATAGTTTAGATTTCAACTAGTTCTCTTTTGCAGCGCAATTCGGGCAACCAATGTCACTTTTACGATAGATCGTGTTTGATATCTATTAGATGTGAATTAAATCTCTAAGTAATATATTGTGGAAATCGTTCAAGAGTATCTCCAGAATCGCGGAAATGTCAAATTTGACAGGTTAGATCTTAAACATATCGTTATCGTATCTTGGCGATGTCTAAAAGATATCTAATAGATGTCTATTACAAAATCCGAATCGGGCTCTTGCTTTTTTTATTGAATTGCAGTTATATGAAGGTGGCTGGATTCGTATGGCTTGTTAGTTTGATAGTTCAGTACTGCTGTGACAGTTCTATCCTGTTAAATAGCCTCGTGCCGCCCACCATACAAAATTATAGCCAAGGAAGTTAGAATTTTGTTGTATTTTCAATTAGGTTGAATTTCATTTGTTCGAAAATTTTACGACACAAAAAAAAAGGTTGACATTCCATTGAGTGTACATCCTAATGTATATTGGGCGGCACGAGGATAGAGACAAGGCCTTATTGTGTAAAGCGTACGCTCCTTAGCAGTATTTTCGCTGGGACTACTAGCTGGCTACGGAAAAAATTGCGCCCGTGACCAATGTCACCAGCACATTGTCACCTGTCAGCTGTGGGTCATTCAGAGCTCGACGTACTGAGAAGAAATACTTAACATAAAAATATCAACAAAAAAAACAACGGGTAGCACTCAGGGAGTGCCGGCAGAAGTGAAAACTCAAAATGCACTATGTATAATTGAGGTTAATGCCATCTAGCGTTAGCGTTAATTACTTGAAACCCCTAAGCACATCACTGTTAGTACTCGAGTTATATAAATACCAATTAGAGCGAAACTCACTAGATGGCATTTAAATCAATAAAGAATGACATTACATGTAACAGTTTTTCATGTCATTGAGTTTTTCTTTATTGATTTAAATGCCATCTAAATGAGTGGCCATCAAAATCTTACGGTCACGTGATCGTCTTACGTTGTCTCGAGTTTAACATTTTTTCCCCACCTGAAAAAGTGCACAGCGCCGCTAAAGAAGTTTTCACTTCAAAAAAAACGTACAGTAGCTTTGAATAAAATGGCCCATCATTGTTTCCCAGGGTGTCCCGGCCCCTATGCTCGGCGGCGAGCTGTCACTCATACCAATCGAGCAGCTCATTCAAGTCGAAGACGTCCTACGTCCCACGTAGACACTACTTACATCTTTACTAATTATTTGTAGACCTTATGCCGTTGGAATAAGGTTCACGAATGGTTAGCCTGTGTCGATCATTCAGGAAAACAAGTATGCGTGAATATCCATTACAAAAGTGTACTTGTATTTATTGTTTAAATGATTGGTGTGTTGATTTCCGCAGGTGGATAAAATTTTATTGCACAAAACTTAATTGGAAACAATTGAATTTTGTTTTGTCTTGTAGAGGATGCGACCTTTGTTACTGAAGTAAACTCGACTAAGCGCAAACATATCCACTTCGCGGGTCACTTTGTTTGAAAATTTCCATATTAAATGACCTTATTTCTTGACTGTATGTTGATCTTCAAGATATTCAACACACCAGTCATTAAAGTTCTAAAATATTAAAGTATGTTTTTTTTGTCTGATCTTTGCCATAAAAGTGACGAGTTGTTTGTACGAGTATGTGATATGAGTAGGTACTGATTTTCGGAAAATAATTATGTTTGCATAGTATATGTTACTCAACTTCCTAAGAAGGATAAAAAACTCATGTATTGACTTATTTCATTAAGGTACATTGGGGTAACTTCGGGAAAAGTTTGATTTTCCAATTTACTGGCAAAACGTGCTTAGAAGTTATTTTTGGGAAATCAGTATTTTGAGTATTCATTACTTACTTTAAATGTTGAAAACGTGAAAACTGACCGGTGTTACCAAATATCAAATGAGTATACGCATTAATTCCGTTCTTAGCAAATTTTAATTCGTATTTAATGCTTGTAACACTTTTATGTGTAAATTACAGTGTTTTAAAGTACGCTGAGCTCAAATAATTTCGTGCACTGACCGGTCATTTCCTATCTCTATCGCACGCACATAATTATATTGCTGACCCGCTCGCACAATGGAATATACCTATTGGCATCATGGGCGGGACAGCAATAAGTATAATTACGCGCGTGCGATAGAGATAGGAAATAACCGGTCAGTGCACGAAATTATTTGAGCTTAGCGTCCTTACTTTACATGTAGCAACACCGCAACCATAGATAGATAAAAAATAGACTACCTTAGAGTAAATTATTAGACTTTTGTATGTAATGTCGACTAGGGGACGCTATGGAACCAATAAAAATTTAATTTATTATTTAGTGTTAGCAGTCAACAAATATAATGTTTGGTTACTATTTGAAATTGTGAAAAAAATATCTTTTAAACTGTTGGATTTCATGGGCTTAGGAAAATATTGTACCTACCTATTAAAAAAATAATAATGTGTTGATCCGTATAAAAATGTGTTATAATCATATGAAGTACCGATATCACAGAGGAACCATTTTATATGGAACAACACAAATTATATATGTTACGAGCTTTAATTTATGAAATATCATCAAATTATCGAACGAGTTTTCGATGTAATCGTTATGTAGGGTAAACTGTACCTACTGATTTTGGCCCATCTGTAATACTTGGCCCCTTCCGACCTTTTTTATACCCTACCCTACCTATATTACCCTTTGAATCCCTACGTCTACGGCGCGCGACGTGCCATTGTGAACTTTGAACCTTATCGACATGCACGAAGGTTGATATTCAGCTGTAGCCGCGAGCGTCAGTTCACATCTTTGGCGGTCAAAGGGAGTGCAGTGGTTTCTTACAAAATAGGGAAAAATTACTCTTTAAAGGGCTATTATTGGTTAGTTTACCCTAGTTGTGTCATTTTAGTCTTGGTATTGCTTCGAGACTTGTGAGTCTACGTTTAAGATCTCGATTTAGTTTGACGATACTTTATGGAATTGAGAATCCTTTTCAGTATTATGAAGCTTGAATACTAGTCATTGATATTGAAAGCAAGCATTGATAAAATTGTATTATACAATAATAGTTATTTACGCGATACAAGTGCGGAAAAGAGGAAATTCCTATTCGCACGTGTATCGTACAACGTTTTACAGTACATATGACACTTTAAACTTTCGACATACGCACGGAAAGTGCCATTTCCCGCACTAGTTCGGGAAAGTAGCAACATGTACCTACTGTAAAGACTATTTTAAAATAGTTACTAAAATAATCAATTTTACTGTCTTTTAAAAGGACTCCAGTGGAATTAAAGTATCGAGTCTATGTATAACAAATAAAAAAAACTCAAGCTTAAATTTAAAATGTCTAGTCATGTCTACTATGTCGAGTCTTAAGTGACTCCCAAGTTTCGGATCTACCAACACCAGTCATTTTCGAAGCCTTTATTACAATTTTGAATGTATTTTTCAATGTTACATGTTCTTTGCAATTGTTGTCGCGCATACTTACGTTTAAAAACAGAAGCAATCGTCTTGACAATAACTTGTGTTTGTTGATTTGTTTAAATATCCACTTTCTTGACTTTCTACTAACCAGCCAATAATATGTTGGCATAGACTAGCAAAGGCAGCTGTTTCACTTTTACCATAGAGAAATATAGTAAGACAAGAGTGCTCACTCCATACATCAGTTTTGGTACCTAAAAGGCTATTATTTTCATAGTCGACATCTAGCAACGAGTAGCGGAATTATCAGTACTGCTACTTGACAATAGATGTAGCACCGACCGGAAAGTCTTATGTTGTTGAGCATTAGACTTTCCGGTCGGTGCTACATCTATTGTCAAGTAGCAGTACTGATAATTCCGCTACTCGATGCTAGATGTAGACTATGTTTATATATAAAAATAGTGTTTTTGGTACCAAAACTGATGTATGGAGTGAGCACTCTTGTCTTACTATATTTCTCTATGCTTTTACACACTACAACACCTGGGCTATAACCGCAAAAATCGAAGTTCGCAAATTGCGGGCATTTTTCTCTGTCACTCTAATTACGCCTTCATTGGAGTAAAAAAGAAAGATCCCCGCAATTTGCGAAAAACGGTTTTAGCGGTACCCACTCTGATTCTGTTTCTACTTGCTCAATAAAAAATACAAACGCTGTCAATTAAGGATGTTGATATTTCGTTTTTGAAACTAATAATTTTAAGTACCTATGTAATCTGGTCATATTATAAATGTAAGCATCTGAAACCAAAACGTATAAAAGCGGAACTCTAATAGGTGCAAAAAGCAACCTTGTGTCGTAGAAAATAAAGTTGCTTTTCCATTTAAAGTGATTGTAGTTTAATTATTGTAATTGGGATAGTTACAAGAGTTTCGCTTCTAAACGGATTAACGGAATGTTTATTTTGACCATCATACTGTACTAGTTTAGTTAGGATTAGCTATAATACATATATGTATTGAGTAAATTGAGTACCATGGTTCATATATGTAGTCTGTCGTTTTTGAACTGACATTTTCAATTTAATTAATTGGAAACAAAATACTACGTTATTCAAAATTATTACCAATTATCCTCGTAAGACTAGGAATAGTTATATTTTTTTTGTTTCTTTGATTTTTAAACAAAGAATAATCAACTCTATATCCTACACTATAAATTCAAAGTTCACTGGCATTATTTTTTTTTTTTTAGTAGGGCTGGGCCTAAAGCTTTGGTTTCCTCCGAAAGCGGTGCCGTTATATAGCGGCCATCTCTATACAAATACTACGACATCCATATTTAGCCGTATTATTTAGCATGGAGACGGCCGCTATATGACGGCACCGCTATCCTAGGAAAACTGATCTTTAGCATGTTGAAAACTTGTTTCTAAATTAGGTCGGTTTAGTTCAAAAACTAGAGACCATAATAAGAAAACCATAAGAGAAATAATAGATAACTGAATAACAATTGAAATTGTATTACTTAGTCCTATTACAGTACAACTACTTTTCTAATATTTCTCTTAGGGTAGTAGGTAAGGTATTTCGAATCTTCAGAAATCTAACTTTCGTAAGGGTCTACTATTTAATGACTTACCTATGTAATTTGTTAAAATTCTTGAAGTTAAAAAAATTGTTACTTAAGCTTTGGTTTCCTCCGATAGCGGTGCCGTCATATGGCGGCCGTCTCCATACAAATACTACGACATCCATATTTAGCCGTATTATTTAGTATGGAGACGGCCGCTATATGACGGCACCGCTATCCTAGGAAAACCGATCTTTATACCCGTTATATTTATATTATAGACAAAAGAATATTAAGACGCATAAAGAAGTGGAAAATGTCATTGTCATTGTCAGATTACGGTAAGCTACCTTATAATAAAATATAAATAAAATAATAAATTCATATTTTGTTGTCAAACTTCTAGCAACAGTGTTTTACACTTCTTTACATGTCTCATTATTTTTTTGTGTAGGTACTTACATGCTTTTGGTAACGGCTATTCTCAGCCCTATGTAATTGTTATTTTATCTAATATGAACCTTAATATTATTAACGTAAGTTACATTTCTGGACGACGCACATACAAAGCTTGGATATGATTCCTGAAAAGTGCTAAGCTAAGCAATAACTTGATTTAGCAATCATAGCTTTATTTAGCGTAATTTATTCTCTATAGAGTAACTACTTGGGAGATCTTGTCATTGTGTAGGTAAATTGATGTACCTACCGACTTATGATACCTTCAAGTTATAAAAATATGGGTGCACACAACATATTATAGCCACGAAAACCTAGTACAGTTCGACAATAAAAAATTGAAAACCAATTGAGTGCGTTACTGAGTCTAAGAGTATCGATACGACATACTACGCAACATGCCACATTCACATGATGGATGCAAAACACCAAAGTTTTACCGCATATATCATATTAATATTATCATCTCTTTCACTCTTGTTACGACTAAACAAGAGTGAACGAGAAATGCCACCACTTTTAACATTTAGTTCCTCTTTATTTAATTTTTACTCCTTTTGATCGAACTGTACTAACGGTTTTGTTTGCAGTTGCGCAAGAGCGCAAGCATGTGCTAGTTGGAGTGAGGAGGTAACACCTACCTATATAACTTTCTCACTCCTACCAACCCGGTTGCTGCAAGTTGATCCAACTGTACAACTGAATTTAAAAAATGTAGGCCCAATGGATTGTCCTCCCATAAGAAAATTAAATTTTGCGCCTTTTTCTACTGACAGTGGGTTTGCCAGAGTATAAGTCCATTGACGGTTGGATCTACATTGGATCATCATGTATTTGCATCTCACCCAACCCATAAAATACATAATATCCTTTAGATTAATGCAATCTGTTAAGGATTTCATTCATCTGCTATGCAAGTGCCAGAATAGCTAAGAACCAAAGAGTATGAGGCAGAGTTCTATACTATCATAATAGGCCAGGTATCTATACCATGTCAGCCAATAGGGGCTTAGCATAGAATCAGATAGTAAATATGACTACCTCTCATTCTAACAGATAGCGTTTCCGTCGGCTAGCTAGGCTATATTTTAACAGTCCATAGAAAAAAAAAGAGAACTGCGATTACACACTCGTTGCTGCGAGGCAAATAGCGAGCGCCTAATTCGTTGACACACCTAGCTTTGCTATAAAATAGTGCTATGACTTTGCTATAACTCTAGTCTCTGCTATACATGCGTCCATTCATTCCGAACCGAAACGCTTCATTCCTATCGTTAGCTCTGTGTTGTAGCGTATTAAATATTCGTTGTTAATTATTTTTTATACGAAATATTGATGAACGTTGCATTTTGTGTAGATTTTAAATTATAAGTTTGCAAAATACATTGTTTTTTATTACTCCTGTAACCCTTGTGTTTTATAGATAAAAATAAGATATAACAGATAGTTTATTCAAGTAGGTATAGGTAATTACAATGCGCTTATGAACGTCAAATAAAGCTACACCGGCTCCAACCCTACACCTCTGCTCCGAGAAGATTTAAATCCCCCCATTCCCCCCTCAATTGGAAGAGGGTATCCCAATATGGGACCGGCAACAAACTCGGCGGGACACATCTTAAAAAAAAATTACATCTTATAATTAACATGCATTACGAGAAAATAAGGAAAAAAAATACATACACATATAGACGATGATGATGATAAAAATAAAAGAATATGAAAATGATTCCTATATTTTACCCAGATTTTGGAAAGGGCACTTGGATACCGGCGTGTAGAACCACTCAATGCTGATCTGTGTGAGAGCGTAGCCTATAACATCTAAATAGCTCTATGTTTCTAAAAATAATCTTCAACAAGAATTTATTTTATAGTCTGTCAAGCCGGATATTTCAGTAGCAATGTAAAGTAAACTTAAGTATGGTATCCCTAGACTCTAGGAAACGAACAAAAAGCAGCAATACATCGAAGAACGATGAAATTTAGTGTGCTATGGTGCTAACAGACTATCGCACCGCACCGCGACCTTGGTGCGTCGCATCCATAAGTGAGAGCGAGAAAGAGATATCTGTTTCTCGCGGTGCGGTGCGATAGTCTGTTAGTTCCACAGATAAGATATAAATGACACAGGATATTTGAATATAGCTGGTCAACCAAATCTTGTCAGTAAAAAAAGGCGCGAAATTCAAATTTTCTATGGGACCATATCCCTTCGCGCCTACATTTTTCAAATTTGCCGCCTTTTTCTACTGTCAAGATCTGGTTGACCAAGTATAATTCAAACGTAGTGTTGCTACCCGCGATTTTTCAAATTTGCCGCCTTTTTCTACTGACAAGATTTGGTTGACCCAGTATAATTCCGTATTACAAGCTATACTGCGTCAACCAAATCTTGTCAGTAAATAGGAACAAAAAAAACTATACTCATCCTTTTCTTTTGGGTGCTAGCACTAGTGTTAGACAAAATTAGTATGATTCTCTGTCTATGTTTGAAATCAAACAGACCTTTGACACACTATATAAGGGCATATTTGTACAATTCGGACTTCTGTCATGCTCTCTAGCAGACCGTGTGAAGGGTCCTTAATTGTCAATTGAATTTTACTTTATCTGTGGGCGCCTCCATTGAAGAAAATGGCGGTTGTTGTATAGTAAAAATGGTTAATCAAATGATCATGTTTCTTTGACCACATTTCAATAGCATCGCTATTTAGAATACCTTAAAGTATTTATCTATCATTTCTAGGCAAAGCCAGTTTCTCTGATTCGCTAATAGTTGCTTGTGATGGAGTTATAGTTCAACGCCATAACGCGGTTTTCGGCGGCGTTTTGTTAGTGAAAAATATTGTTAAATGAACAAGTGTGTAGTTACTCGTGTAGTAAACATGCCTTAAATAAATTTAGAGACCCAGGTGTGAATGTTCTTTAATAACACATTAAGAACCCCAGTGATTTGTCACTAAAAGTAATGAACTTAGTTTACAATGGGTGAAACGGAAGAATTTAATACGCTAACCTTTGAGAAGAAGCTTCTGCAGTTGAAAGACACTCAGGAGAGCATCCAAGGGTTGTCATCATGGTGCTTGAAGCAAAGAGCGCACCACAAAAAGATAGTGGCGAGCTGGTTGAATGTGCTGAAGCGAGTGAAGGTAGAGCAGAGACTCACGTTGTTCTATCTGGCGAATGATGTGATCCAGTACAGCAAACGGAAAAACTACGAGTTCGTGGAAAGCTGGGGCCTCAATTTGCAGAAAGCTACTCCGCTTGTGAGGTTAGTTTGTTTACATTATTTCTTCCAAGGTCTACATATATGTATTATTGTTCCAAACAATGCTAACATTCTTAACTAACTAAAGTGTTGTATGTATAAAACTTTTTGTACTTAATTGTAATGTAAAATTTCATGTAGTTTAGTAAACTTCTTCTGGTTGTTGTTCAGCCCCTTGTCTGCTGGACCAGCGAGATGTGATAATTTATATGTTTATGATGAAATGATAATGTGTAATAAACTATTAGCATAAATCCTTTAATTTCATTATTTTATGTCATATAATTATAATCTATGTTAAAAAAATTGTTGCACATGGTTTCATCCAATTTCTTTTTACAGAGAAGAGAAAGTAAGGCAAAAGATTCTTCGGATATTTAAAATCTGGGAGCAGAGATCTGTATATGATGATGAGTTCCTCTCAGACCTGACCGGACTGTTGAGTGCCGGCGCCGTTAAAAAGACTGACGATGAGGCTTTGGATTTTCAAGTAAGTAAAATTACAAGATTGATTAATTTCCTAAGGTTGGTGTTCAACCTGTCCTGTCCATCTCCTGGACAAAGCCGAAATGTACATATGCATTAGGGTATTTAGAACTAGTATACAAAGTAGTATACCCTCCGAGCAAAAGTAAATCTAAGAACCAAATAAAAATATGAAGAATAATCAACAAAAGCTTGGAGGAGGCCTTTACCCAAAAAGGGACCACAAATTAAAAGAATAATCTTTAAGTAATTTGTAAGAAAATGTAAAAATTTGTGGAAATAAAAGGCTATATAATATAATATAATAATAATAATATAATACAAAGTATCATAACAACCAGTGTAGCGGTTATGAAGAAATTAACAAATTAAGTATAATATTTTTTATTTTTAAACAAACAGATAGTAGATCTATTCTTGGCACTCACTGCCTACGGTGAAATTTAAATAAGAAAATTTGAGTAATTACTTGTGTTTAAATAAGTTGTAATCTGTTTTTTTATTGTTCTAGCCTCAACAACTGGTAAATAAAATAAAGCAGTGTGCAGTATTGGAGGCCGATACTGACCTGAGGTTGAAATATATCCATGAGAGCCATCTGCAGTTGTCAGATGCTGATGCCTTATGTGCTGGTCTCAAGGGTGAGTACTTAATTCATACTCATCAATACACATACATTAATTAATTATATTCTTTGTCAAATTTTAAATCTTATTTGCAAGACAACATGATATATCTTGTATTGTAAATAAATAGTTATTCTGTAATGTTCCTTCAAAGTAATAAATTTCTATTAGCTAGTTATTACTTACAACTCCTCCCAAAATATTGTCAGTTAAAATTTATGATACAGCTTGTAATAAATTTACTGTCAAGCATCACATAATGTAAAAAAAATGAATTGTATGTAAGATTAGATTATTTCTTACGTGAAACACATCAAGATAATATTTTTTGTTTAAAGACCAGTTGGCAGTAATCACAACCCTGTGCATATTGTGGAACATGAACCCAGTGTTATACAAGTTATAATGTCAATATTGAAATAACAATTATTTTCTTAATAAATGTTGGAATCGGACTATATTAGCTTGACATAATATTATTATCTGATTTTCTCTTACTTACATACATTAAGGGCCACCCCACATTTGGCGTCTTTCGGGCGTCGGCGTCTGGTTAGCGCTATGAAAAATGACGTCGCTGTGCAGTTGCGTCGACGTTGCGTCGAGCATAGAATGTTAAAAGAAAATTTAGGTATTTAAAGTCCCAACTTTATATTGAAATAACAATTGTATTTTTTCACAGAAACTATATCAGAGGATAAAAGTAATAAAGAGGATGTGGAAAAGGAGTTAAACGAGGGCATAGGATGTGTGGAGAGGTACACCCAGGCCCTTCAGAGAGAGATAGTTGCTCGGGAAGCCTTGTTGGCACTCCTTGCGTCCGCTAACCAGTACTATTCAACTCAGAGAGGTGAAGTCAAAGTGGTGGCTTATGTAAGTATTTTTTTTATATAGCTGGTCAAGCAAATCTTGTCAGTAAAAAAGGCGCGAAATTCAAATTTTCTATGGGACGATAGCCCTTCGTGCCTACATTTTTCAAATTTGCCGCCTTTTTCTACTGACAAGATCTGCTTGACCAAGTTTATTTTAAGCAGACCAAGTACTTTAGATTTCCACATTTTATGATTCTAATAACATATTGCAAATAGTTAGGTATAACTGACTAGTCACAGAAATGTCATTTCATCTCCCTATTTAAAAGTATTATTTAAATTATCAATATCTGGGAGAGAGTGTATAAAAACTCGAAAATGCGCGTTTTCCCAGAGATAAGACCTAGAAAGATCGATTTTTCGCCCCCGAAAACCCCCATATATCAAATCTTTTTCCGAAATCCCCGAAATATATAAATAAATAAACAAGAATTGCTTGTTTAAAGGTATAAGATTGAATAAGAAATCTGAAGTAATTAATTTTATTTACCGTCTAGTCTTATTTTACTATGCTTGGCGAAAACTTATTGTTATAGACTAGTACACATATTCTGTTGGAATTGATGCTATGCGAGTTTAAGTAGCCTTGTCAACCATTTCTATACAGCATGAATGTTCGTTCAAAAGAGTCAGTAAATTAAGTTAATGTATAAAAATTAAAAGTATTTATAGTTATACAGTTGTAAGGGTGCTTTAAACTAGATAAGTGTGTACTGTAAACTATTTCTGTAATAAAAACTCATACATACTTTTATGCAGGCGTACAAGAATTTCGGAGCCCGCGTGCGAGCTTTAAAACGGAAACTGGACGAGCTAATACCAACCCTACCTACCGCCGCCCCGTCGCCCCCTCAGAGAGACGAGGACGTGCCCTCACCGGGGCCTGATGAAGACCTGGATCTGCCCAACGCGGGCGACGAGGATAATGATGGTATGTATATACCTATTAATGCATATTAACCCTTAAATGCATGATTTTTTCTTTTTGCCCGAAATTAATATATGTAAAAAAATTATATCATCGATTTTCACTGCGAAATCAGTGTTAAAAGTTGAATAGGCTAAATCATTAGCATTCATAGCTATTAGTAAAGGGTATAGAAAAATTTTAACTGCCATCAGAAAGGTACACTATTTATGATGTTCCTATGATAAAGTTTGTAAATATAAAATAATTACAAACCCCGAAAAATTTGCCCAAAATCACATACTAAGAATCATCAACTTCCAGGTTTTTCCAAGTTTTCCGACATTTCGTCTATAAACAAATGTAATTTTTATAAATTAAAATACTGCCTAAATTTATGTAATAATTCGGAAAATTTATTAGTTTTACTATTGAAATAATATGTATACAGGAACAAATAGAATTTGTTTAACCCTTAATCTGTGAGCTGTCTAATGCTTTGTAGACATTTGGCAACACTATGCATTTAAGGGTTGATGCAATACATTGTGTGACTACCGTTGAAGATTTAAAAACGTTGTATGTTTAGAAACACTCTGCCTTAGTAGACAAGACAGTTGACAGTTGAGCCCCACCCAAACATCTACGCGATGCCCATCACACGAAAAGAACGCACACCGAGGCATGAATATTTTGAGTATGTCGATGTAGATTCAACGCGAGTCAATTGATATTTAGATTATATCAGCCGCTAAAACTAGGAGGAATTTATTGGAATAAACTTAAATATTGTTTCCAGTGTCCTATAACATCGATAAGACATTCAACACGTCGCTGTCAGCGGACGGTTCACTGTACAACATGGGTCTGTCGTCGTTCCTCAACTCTGACAACCCGCTCGCGTTGTTCAACGAGAGTCCTCCTAGCGCGCCCAACGTCAATAGTGGTGAGTGTTTTAACAAATGTATCCCAGTGTCATACATCAAGACATTCAACACGTCACTATCAGCGGACGGCTCATTGTACAACATGGGTCTGTCCTCATTCCTCAACTCTGACAACGCGCTCGCGTTGTTCAACGAGAGTCCTCCTAGCGCGCCCAACGTCAATAGTGGTGAGTATTTTAACAAATGTGTCCCAGTGTCATAGGTACATCAAGACATTCAACACGTCACTATCAGCGGACGGCTCACTGTACAACATGGGTCTGTCGTCGTTCCTCAACTCTGACAACGCGCTTGCGTTGTTCAACGAGAGTCCTAGCGCGCCCAACGTCAATAGTGGTGAGTGTTTTAACAAATGTATCCCAGTGTCATACATCAAGCCATTCAACACGTCACTATCAGCGGACGGCTCACTGTACAACATGGGTCTGTCGTCGTTCCTCAACTCTGACAACCCGCTCGCGTTGTTCAACGAGAGTCCTCCTAGCGCGCCCAACGTCAATAGTGGTGAGTGTTTTAACAAATGTGTCCCAGTGTCATAGGTACATCAAGACATTCAACACGTCACTATCAGCGGACGGCTCACTGTACAACATGGGTCTGTCGTAGGGCTTCCAATACCGGGATCCCGGGATCCCGTCTTTTTAAACGCATTTTTCAATACCGGTATTTTTAAAGGCAATACCGGGATCCCGGTATTTAAAAAAATGAGGGAAATGCGCAGTATAAACCCTTTAAATCCATTATATTCGGCTGTATCAAAAAGCTTACTAAACGTCAGACGCATCTAGAGTTAGACCAAGAAAAGTCTGCAACGATTTTGATAGCACGCGCAGTGCAAGTGTTATATTAAACGTCAAACTTCTATGAAATTATGACGTACAAATAACACTTGCACTGCGTACTGCGTATGCTATCAAAATCGTTGCATACTTTACTTGGTCTAACTCTACCTGGTTTCTAGCCCGCATTTTATTATTGAAACAAGATCGTTGCCTAATGCGTCAGATAAATAATTGGTGGTTGGTGGTGGATGAATCCTGAAGTTATGTGAGTGATGAATATGATGATAGTTACATTAACATTAACATAATTAGTTCTTATAATTTTATCAAAAAATAAAACGAAAGAGCAAGGATAACTGTAATAATGGCAAACCAATTTTGACGGAAATTTGAATTTTTTTTGTCTGGTTCGTTAAGTTAGACTACAAATGTGACTGGTGAGTGGTGAGGTGAAGTCAACAAATTGGATACAATTATTGCCAACCTGGAGTGTGAAATAAAATTATTGCAGATGGCGGCATTGATTGTTTATTGTTGTAATAGCTTTTAGGACATATCTGGTATTCCAGTGAGCCTTTCTAATTCCCCTTTTTAATAAAACTATATATTTTTAAGCGATTCATATCCAATACCGGGATCCCAGTATTGATGAAGACAGTTTCGGTATTAATACCGGTATTGTGAGAAGTCCTGTATTTGGAAGCCCTAGTCTGTCGTCCTTCCTCAACTCTGAAAACGTGCTCGCGTTGTTCAACGAGAGCCCTCCTAATGCGCCCAACGTCAATAGTGGTGAGTGTTTTAACAAATGTATCCCAGTGTCATACATCAAGCCATTCAACACGTCACTATCAGCGGACGGCTCATTGTACAACATGGGTCTGTCCTCGTTCCTCAACTCTGACAACGCGCTTGCGTTGTTCAACGAGAGTCCTCCTAGCGCGCCCAACGTCAATAGTGGTGAGTGTTTTAACAAATGTATCCCAGTGTCATGCATCAAC
This sequence comes from Cydia amplana, assembly GCF_948474715.1. NCBI lineage: Eukaryota > Metazoa > Arthropoda > Insecta > Lepidoptera > Tortricidae > Cydia > Cydia amplana. The sequence goes on from NC_086070.1 coordinate 23,043,981, forward strand.
AAAATATTCAACTAGAGATGCAACAGATAGTTGTTTTGCCGGATACCGGATACCGAATGTTCGTTTTGTTAGCACGTATACGTATACGTCGGTCATAAACTTGACTTTTATATGGTTGCAATTATTCTTATCTCGGAAGTCGTCATCACAATCCACTGTTTCTAATAGATTTTACGTACTTTATCAATTTCATCTGATGAGTACAGTAGGCATCTGATGCGTCGTAGCGGCCAAGATGCTCAAAAATATCTGAACATGCAATATAACATCTTGATAATAGAAACATTATACCTCCACTCCGATATATCTGTTGACTGTATTACACTCAGAGCAATAAAACCGGTGAAGATGCTCAAAAATATCTGGACATATAATGTCTCTTCAAGATGTTATAGTGCATACTATAACATCTTGAAGAGACATTAGAGACTATTCAGATATTTGTGAACACTTTAGCCGCTCCGATGTATCTGTTGGCGATAATATTACACTCAGAACAATAAAAGCCATCCCTTTAATGTAGGTACATTATGTACAAAGTGGCCAGTTTATATTGTTATTTAGGGTAGTTAATCCTTTTTCAGGTATTACTATACCTATGATTTATCGACCACATACGCGCCAAGAGAATTTCAACTTTAGGATTCCGATTTAAGGTTCAAATTAGATTGGAGTTTTGGGAAATGTGACTTGTCTTCAAATGAATCATTCAAGCTGGATTTTTGGAATATATTTAGATTTTATGGGAAAACCTTGTAGATTGGTGCGGCCTGGAAAAGTGTTCATGCTCAAACTCGCATTTCCTTTTTGCAGCCAATAAAATTGAAGTGATAAATTCGCGGCCGAGCGAGAACCAAGACTTCAATATCAACGATTTCCTGAAAACGTTGGTGCCTAGTGAGAATGCCGCTAATTCAGATAACAATTCAGGTAATGTACTTTTTCAGCTATTATGAAATTTACTAGTTAAGTGGTTTTAAAAAAAATATGCTGTGTTTCTTTCAGTGCCTTATGGAATTTAGTCAATATTTTATCATAAGTATAATAAATTAATTAACTGATTGTGTTAAGGTTTGAGTCATAAATGAATATAAAAGCCAAAGAAAAAGTGACTAAAGCGTCCCGTGTCTGAATCAAACCAAGAGTCTTCAGCATTCGCGGCAGATTTTTTTTTCGTAGTGTTAAGGTTTGAGTCACTTTCACAAACTACATTTGGTCGCCTGCATGCACTCGAAATCAATCAAAATGTAAATTTTAACTAAACATTCTGAGCAAAGTTACCCAATCTAATTGCTCTTGAGTCTTCGACATATAAACTTTTTCTTTGCAGTAGCGAGCGGTACGATGTCTCAAAAGTCTCAGGACGCGTTACCGGGCTTAGATCTACTTTCGGACGGCGGGAACCCGCCACCACCCACCTCCTTCTATGGCAGCATACCTAACAATATTGGTTAGTATATAAACACCTGTATTCAAGTGGTGAATGGTCATCGGCATATGTGCAGGCTATGGCCTGGACGTTGTACTGCTTAAAGGTACCATACCATAGGTAGACGACCACCATAATATAGGTACCAGGATACCATAGCTAGGTACGATGTCTCAAAAGTCTCAGGACGCGTTACCGGGCTTAGATCTACTGTCGGACGGCGGGAACCCGCCACCACCCACCTCCTTCTATGGCAGCATACCTAACAATATTGGTTAGTATATAAACACCTCGATACAGATGTATAAAACGAATTGTGAGCGACTGACCTTTTTGACGCCAACGACCGATATATCCGAATCGCAGGTCCAACGCCAAAGACGGATTAATCCGTCACAGACCACAGAGCAACATAGACCTACGTGCATATGCATAAAGTTCAATTTCAGTTTTGTTGACACTTCGGTGATGTGGCGCCCGACTGACAGTACGGTTAAAAACAAATTGTTGCATTTTTTTTGTTGCCATCGTCGGTTTAATTTATTTTATATGGTATAATTAATATAGGTACTCGTTTAGTTTCAGAAGAACCCGAACCTTACCGGCCCGAGGCGCCGCATTGGAATAACAACTCATGGAACATGGTTGTAAGTCATAATTTGCTTATAACACTGCTTTAATTGGAAAAATAACGGTCAAGCAGGCTTTGAGGACGCGGACTGGCCGTAAGACGCGCGCGGCGCGGCGCACGGCAACTCAAGGCTTTTCATATATTATTTGAATGAATAAAAAACTTTATTTTCAAGCAACTATCGGCCCAAGATAAATATTACCTTAAAACTAGCATACATATTATTATAAAATATATTTTAAGACTAAAAACTCACAATTATGGCTGCAATGCAGTTCGCAACCCCGCAGTGTCAGGGAGCCGGCCGCGGAACCGCCGGAACTTGACACTTCGGCCAAAACTCCTCCTTGATGATATTTGGCCGAGCGTAACGTATGAATATCTTAAGTTTGCCGCTCGCCGCGCCGCGCACCGTTCGCGTCCAGTCCGCGGCCTGAGAAGTCGAGGACCATTCAAAAGACTACCACATACAGGAAAAGATTCCGATGAAGTGAGAACAAAGCAGGTGATCTTTGTTTTTGAAACCAATTAATTAGTTTGTTAAGGCTTGTTTGTGTTTCAGCCGACGCCCGTCCCCGTGCCCTTGCCGGTGCCGGTGCCCGTGCCGGTGCCGGTGCCGGCGCCACTGCCGGCGCTGCCGGTGCTGGCGCCGGGCGCGCTGCCCGCGCCGCCGCCGCCGCCGCGCGCCTTCGCCGAGGCGCCCGCCTCCCCGCCGCACAAGCCCAACCTCGTACCCGAGAACCCCGTCTATCCCAGGGTATGTGCCCACGTTATTAGCAGTGATCGGGGATTTCTATGCCACACCGCGGGATATCAAGTCGAAATGGTAATATGGATACGCCACTTGGCCCGCGATAGGAACAAAACTGTTCGAAAAGTAAACGCTATTTCGGTGTTGGTAATTCGTTTATAAAATAAAGGACTGTAAAAAAACAGTGTTGGTTATGATTTAAAGAACAAATATTATTCAAAAAATTATTAAGTTTTCAATTTTTCAATTTCAAATTTTCAATTATTAATGTTAATAATATATGCAATGCATGATTAATTGATTAACAGTAACATGCCAAAACACTCTCCTATATCGCACACGAATCCCGGATTCCCGCGGCATATCCATACTAGCATAATGATTGAGGTTAGCATAATGGTTATTAGCCTACTGGAACCGTATCTTCGTCAGTTGGCACTCATATTCGTGCCGCCACCCCGCTCCCGCTGCCCCCGCGTGCTTTCGCCGAGACGCCCATCCTCGGTATGTCCTGCGCGCTGCAAAATTGCATACACATATTACTAATGAAAGTAGTTCATAAAGTGGTCCCTCGATCAAGTATAATCCATAGCTATGCTGTCGAAACACATTTTATAAATGGCTAACTACTTCCCATAAACATTTTTTTTAAATTATTCTTATAAATGGGCTTACTCATGGCACAGACTAGCCGAAGCGAAGACGTGACCTACGATGGAGCGAGCCTGCCCAGAAGGTGCCTGTTTACCCTCGATTTGACTACTACGTAATTTAGCTTTGTATTTATACCCTAAATACTGAAATTACAGTTCAATTGAACGTGCTACAACTCGTGTTAAAAGTATGAAGCGTTCTTAACCCGTGGAGCGCCCCAGAATTACCGTAGTATGGAACTCCTATACTAGTTACCGGCACACATGTCTTGGTAGGGCGCTCCACGGGTTAAGGATATTGTTAACAGTAGTAAATTCCCGTACAGCGAAGTAACACAAATTGTTAGTACTACTAGCCTAAAGTGATTCCATCGTCCATTGTATACATATACCTACCTACTAATAATAACGGCGCGGCCACGACAACAAGCCGCGGCGGTGAACACATAGGCGTGGAAGTCATGTCACGATCTTTTCTCTCGCTGCAACTAGACATGGGTAACTCCGGAGTGATAGATAAAAAAGATATATATCTTTCTCGTTTCATGAATCACTCTTGTCCCTACGAATCCGAATGTATCAGTATATCCGTACGTCTCACTCCCTCGGCGACGATTTATGAAAGCGATAAGCGAAGTCTCGGTCGCGCATCGACCGAAGTAACACGAACGAGCGACAGCGGTCGTTCGGACGGATTCGGATAATTAACTACTCTCTCTCTCTCTCATGACTCAAAGTCAGCAAGTGCCGATGTTGCGAGCGGGACGACTGTTACACACGGATATAAACATATAAAAAAGTGACACATATCCCAATGAAAAAAAGATGTATATCAATCTTTTCCCTCTACTGACACATTTCGCCCATGTCTAGCTGCAACTAATGGCGACTCGCCACTCGACGCCGCGCGATGTCGTGGCCAGGCCCCTATTTCACCAAGGTGACAGGTGCGAGAATTGTCGACATCACTGTTACTGACGTCACAGGCTTCCATAGACTACGGTAACACCTTACCATCGGACGGGCGGTGTGCTTGTTTGCCACCGACGTATTCATTAAAAAAAAACTCCATTATATCGCCAATAAATAAGTACTTATTTTGCGAAGCTAATGACAATTGTCACAAGAAACACGACAATTATCACGAAATTCCGACACAGAACTCATTCCCTGTCAAGAATTACCGAAAGTTCTATTAAATCGTGTGACAATTGTCATCATCATCATCATAAACTTCGAAAGAGAAATACCTGTTTTTTGCCGATATAATAAAGTTTTTTTTAATAATACAATGATGGTGGCAAACAGGAATACGGCCCGCCGCGGTGGTAAGCGGTAACCGTAGCCCATGGATGCCTGTGACGTCAGCAACAGTGACATTTGTCGAATTGTCGCACCTGTCGCCATGGTGAAATAGGGGCCAGGTCGTGAATCGAACACCTATTATAAAAGCGCTGCGAATGAAGTATGTTGATGTGCTGGGTTCCGCAGCCGGCGCCGGTTCCCGCGCCGCCGTGCGTGCTGGTGGACCTGTGCGAGTCGCCGCCGCACGAGCCCGTCATTATCCCGGAGAACCCCGTCTATCCGAGGGTACTACTTTTGTTATACTTGCCGAAGCACCAACTGGCCAATCAAGCAATAATGCCTGTGTAATACTGCCTGCACTTCTGTTGCGAGTCCCGGTCAGAGGTCGTGCAAGGATGTGAAAGAGATAACACGATATCCGATGATTTAAGACCTGACTCGCTACTTAGTTTTGGGGCAATAGGGGCTTTTTCGCCTTGATGCGTCGCGGCCCTTAACTGATTTTTTGGTGCGAAATCGGAACTGACCAATCTGTGTCGGTTCGGTTCGTACCGTAAAGTCGGGACATGGGACAGTAATGGGCGGCTTATGGATGATATTTGGCGGCGAAGCACTAAATGGGTACCTAGATGAATACGGGTATAGGGAAGAAAGTCAAGTGAATTGATAGTTCTTCAAACGCCGATAGTAGTTTCACTTTTCACATAATATCTCACTTCTGTTAATTAAAAAAAAACTTAAGATTCTTAATAATATTCAACCTACATTTTCATAAAAAAGATGGTTTGTTATTTTTTTACCCGGGCATACCTACTAGCATCTGTCATCCGCCTATTACTCAGGATTTTTAGTTGCTTTTCCACTGTAACGGAGACGAGTGAAGCGATGAAATGTGTGCTCCTTTATTTTCGGTGGAAAGGTCGCGATAGAATGTAAAAACTCCACAGTAAAAAGACGTATTTTGTCGCCAATGGTTAAGGGTCCACTGTCAAACTTATGCGTCTCACATTTTACTTAGTGAGATAGTGAGACGCAATGCACATTGGACCAAGAAATTGGACAAGTGGAAACCTAACCGACGTCACGTTACCACGATACGTATGGTATGTCGCCGTTCAGAGCCATTTACTTCAGCTGTCAAATTTGCGACTAAATACAATATTTTTCACTACATTCCGCGTCTCTATACTTCTTTTTATCTATATATTCTATATGTAGCTTAGTGACTAGTTAAATATGTAGTGTTTTGTTAGATAATTAAAAGCATAGTTTAACTCTTTGAACGCCACGCCTATCGTGTGTGGCACGTCAGTTTGAACCTTATCGCAATGCCCGAAGGTTGTTATTGGGTTGTAGCCGCGCAGCTGACGTTATTGGCGGTCAAAAGGTTAATAATGAATGTATATTATACATTAATTACTAACCTTCATGTATAAATATATTTATATGTAATATTTATATGTAATTATGTATAGCAATCACAGACAATCCAACCTCTAGACATAGCATAGTCGCGTTACCCCCTCTGCCACACATACGGTAGCGTTACTCCATCTTCGAGTCAATCCCGTGCCGTGATTGGTCCGTGTCTTTGAACGGACCAATCACGGCACGGGATTCGCTCACCTCGTCCCCCCGCACCCCCGTATTTTTGGCAGCATCGGTTTCATGAAAGAATTGGCCTAAGCTCAGTCTAGAGGTTGGATTGTCAGTGATAGCAATATACCATACCGCTTTATGTACCTAAGTTATGCTCCTATGTCAAAGTAAGCAATCTTAAGCAATAAATATATTGATTGATTGATTCAAATTCACATTCTCATACTGTACTGTATTTTCAGAATATACCCCAAGTGAAAGACATTCCCGCCGCGGATGTGGACCACCGAGGTATCCTCCCCCCGCCCCCGCCGCCACCTGCTCTACCTATTATGGGCCGTAAGTATACCATTCATTCTTAACTCCCGGGGTCTACATTGCCAGCCAAAAAACGACCTTGCCATTCTACAGGGTGGCCAACTTAGAGGTATACAACTGTTGTTTGCCGCCATTTTATTTTGGCGGTAAATATGACAGTTATTGCATGAAAATTAGTTTGTGTAGATACGGAAAATTTATTATGGAGCGTTTTACGACGGAACAACGTGTTTTAATCATTAAAAACAATAGAAACATTAAAAATAACGTTTCCCGGTCGATTAATTTCGAGAAACGGTCACATTGACTGGCCCCCAAGATCGTCTGATTTAACAGCTCCTGACTTTTTTCTGTGGGGCTATCTAAAGGGACGTGTCTATGCTAATAGGCCAACGAACCTTCAGCAATTAAAACAAAATATTCGAAACACTGTCGCTGAGATAACGTCAGAAATGTGTGAAAAAGTGATGAAAAACGCGATGAAAAGGGTTCGCATCTGCGATGCTGCTAGAGGTGGACATTTGTCTCACATTATTTTCCATGTGTAATTGCTGACCCTACATATTATATTTAACAAGGAATACTTAATATTTTTTATGTTTTATAGAATACCTCTTATTTGGCCACCCTGTAGTTTTAGAATTTACTTTGGTGGCACGATACGACCCTTTGAGTGCCACGCTTATCGTGCGCGGATTCTCATAGCATCCTAAGGCCCAGCCATACAAACACAACATCCAAAATTAGTTACTGAAATTTGAACCTAAATTGTAGGAAATAGAGTTGATTTTGCCTTGTTTGAAAATAGAACGAAGCAAAGCAAGAGCGACTCTGCTCCAATTGAACATGGTTTAAATTACATCGAACTGAATAGTTACTATAGGTAGGACCTTGGGCCTTAGGAGCATAGTGAACCTTGTCGGAATGCAACGTCTTTGGCGGTCGAGGCGGTCGAAGGGTTAAAGAAAGCTTAAGCGGCGACAAGAAACTAGTAGCGATGAGCTAGATTTTCAAATAATCAGACATTGCGTATATCGTCGATTAAGTAGCTAAACCTCTAATTTACTATTTACATCGAACAGAGTTAAGCGGTTTTCAACTTTAGGCATTGTGGGTTAAAGTCGCAAATCCTCTAGCTCCTTCAAGAGTTTTCCAACACAACGAAGATATGTATATAGCGATATGTAAGTGGTTCAACTTAACATCTTCGTAATGTGTACTTATTTGTTGCATAGCTAACCAATCTCAAATACCGACTGGTAAGAAATAAAACCATAGGATCCATGTATACCTCTTTATCCACCTTTTATTTCTAAAATATCTACACTTATTGTATAATTTATTACCGTTATGAAAATTACATCAGCCTCTTATCTTAATGCTATTAACTATCATGAATTATATATTAAATATATTAAAAATGGGTCACTCACGTATTTTAAGTCGAAAACGCTTGACATGTTTCACTCCGTCCGTACCGAGGAGTCTCATCAGGAGCTTGCGTTTTCGACTTAAAATACGTGAGTGACCCGTTTTTAATATATTAAATTTAATGTCTGTGTCTCGCGGAAGTTTTGTTATCATGAATTATAATTTAATTTCACCTATTTTGGTATGCTACAAGTGTTAGTTGGCTTCCATTATATTTTTTTGCTAGCCACCTACATTTCGTTTATAGCTGGGGTCTCTTAACTGACTCGCAAGCCGTATCCGAAGGTCAATTCTATACAAATTAGCTCGCGAAAAGGAAGCGGAGACCCTGGCAATGTACAATTACAGTCAGTGTTGTGTATAACGCTTATTAGGCTTAAATACTCGAGCCCTCAAGACTCGTAAGTCTTGAAGACTCGCCTATATTTGAGAATTGTATTTATTTATTTTACGCGTATGGATGTAAGAAATCGTCTTTGCCGCCTTTGAGGCGTTAAGCCTTAAGGGTAAGAGTCTTAAGGGTTCGAGTCTTTAAGCCTCTAAATGAGCGTTATTCACAACACTAATTACAGTATTTGGAATGTACATTCCGTTACATTCTAATTAGAAGCTTTAAAGCCAAATAAAGTAGCTTTTCCTTTGTTTCATTGCTTTCTCAAAGAAACAAAATTTATCCGAATGTATTATACAACAAGGTTCAAATTTAAAACAGGAAAAATTTGGTGGGTATTACGAAGATAAGACATGACAAAAATCAAATGTGTGTTTAGTGTTGATTCTCAGTATTTAGTAATCTATATATGTATATAAACTTGAAAGACCTGACTGGCTGACTTAAATCAACGCCCAGCCCAAACCGCTGGGACTAGAAAGTCCAAATTTGGCAAGTATGTTCCTTATAAGGTCTAGGGGTCCACTAAGAAAGGATTTTTCAAAATTCATAAAAAAAAAAAAACTCCTGCGCGTGCGAAGCTGCGGGCAAAAGCTAGTTGACGTATAATTGGACATAATGATATGAATAAGTGTATATTACAGACATGGAAGACGTGGACCACAGATTACTGCCCCTGCCGCCGCCTCCCATGCCCGTCACGACCGCGCCGAGCCGGCACCCCGTACAACAAGGTATAGTTTGTAGCTTTCTAATAGAGCCCGAAGGCTAATCCTATTGTCTATTGTTAAGTAAAACCGCTCGTGCCACGTGCCACAACCACCTGCATAAAAAATCGGTACTTCGGTTACTGAGTGCCGGCGAGTCGAACGCTACGGAACCAGTCTAAAATGTGTCATCGAGATGCGTAACAAAGGAGAGCGCACCTACACTGGTTTTTTGAGCGTTAGACTAGCCCGCGCTCAGGTGCCAAATAGAATAATTAGGACCCTTTTTTGCAGGTAAGTAGCACGTGCGGTTTTACTGAACAATAGACAATAGGATAAGCCTTCGGGCTCTACTAGAAAGCTACAAACTATACCGTAAAGATTTACTTGTATTATACTACCATAAAGTGCTTATACCGGTACATATTTACCAATTTTAGAGGTTAGAAGTTCCGTTTCTTGTGTTCATAAATCGAATACTTAAACGTTGACTCTTCACGCCTGTAAGCGTGTACCCGAAAGTGGGCAAACCTCATATTTACCAATTTTAGAGGTTAGAAGTTCCGTTTCTTGTGTTCATAAATCGAATAATTAAACGTTGACTCTTCACGCCTATAAGCGTGTACCCGAAAGTGGGCAAACCTAGTGCGATAAACGTCCAGGTGCATATTAGTAAAAAGGAGAAGAAAAAATATTCGACTCGAATATTTATTTATTTATATGGGGCAAGTCGACCAAGTCGGCTAACCCTCCATGGCCAAAATTTTTTTGCATCCAATTTTTTTATTTTATTTTTTTCCTAATTAGAACACTATAGGAACCGAATATGCCCTTAAACGGGGAATAGCTTGAGTTATTCAAGCGGTGTTACACCTATTTTGCTATTTTGTTTGTGCCTTATGTGATAGCACGTTGGTCGCAATTAATCATCGTTTTGTCTAGTACATACTTGATTTCATAAAAACGTTACTTTCTAAAATAGGTCGTATAAAGGAAAGTGGTAAATTCTATATTTTGTTTTTCGCCAGACGCAGATTATATACCGTTTGCCGGTGAGATCGACTTGAAAGACTTTTTTATGGGTGAAGATTATTTTATTATCTTTTCTAATTACTTCATAAACAGATCTTAATACATCTTTATGGGGGAAAAATGAGATAATTATTCATTTTGTGGTAATCTTTGTGGTAAGCGGTTCTTATTAATAATTTCATTCAGAAACACTTTCTCACCTAAGTTTAAGAACATATTATTTTTTGGGAATTGTGTATATACCTACAAAGGCTTTATACGCCATACAACCCTTAAATGCATCTATTTTTTTTGGTCGAAATTAATAATTATGTCAGTTAATTGTTACTAGATTACGGGGGGAAATATTTAAAAATCTTATAACCGTTTTCGCTGCTAAATCAGTGTTAGTTATAATGTAGGCTGCATTTACAATATGCATTTAAGGGTTAAAGCTTTTTTGTTGTGTGCGAGCACCATGGGTTTTTCACATCTATAGTATTTTTCAAACTCGATGGGTAGAATGACAGGTGTCATCTCCATATAATTTATAACGTAAAAACGCCAAATCTCGCAAAATTGTATTGAAATGGCAGCTGTCATCCTACCCATCGAGTTTGAAAAATACTAAATCAAACTATGTATTAATAACTAATTGCACGGTAAGCATCAGAAGTTGCTATATCACACTCTACATAAGGCCTTATTTCTTCTGCCATAAGGTTCCGTCGAGCTCTTCCTGTGCATAAGGAAGTATACATACAAGTATACAGGTCTTTATTGTGTATATCATTTTGTACCTTGGCGCAAAGTTCAAAAGAGATCTGGCGACACGAACCAATTGGAGCCACTTTTGACCCTTACGTAACTCAAAATCTACATAGGTCACTAGATAAGTTTTGCAATAAACAAATATGAAACCTATCACATATACTTTTTAAAGCTATATTTCCACAGAATATTTAAAAACGTCGGAGTGGTCTAAAGACGATATACGAATTCAATACAAAGTTAGATTCTTTAATAAAGATAAGACTTCTTTTGGCTTGTTTTTTTCTAATTTGTTAACTAAGGCCAATTACTATGTAGTGGCTAATAACTATATAGCAGTCACCCTATCGAATGCCTATCCGAAGTATCCAACCTCTTTACACACACATAGAGAAAGGTTTCAGCTAAGTTTCTTTGTTTGTGGTTGCACCAAACCGTTTATCACCGTTAAAGCGTTCGCTACATTTTATTGTATATTGTACATTGACATATATATATCTCAGGACTAGCCTTACGGGCAATAAGAATGGAGCATGAATGGGACCAGTACAGCGGTGTGAAAACGCTGCAACGCGATTGGTTAATGAATTCGCATCACGCGCGCGCGGCCGTTGCGTTAGGCTAGTTGCGTTAGGCTAGTTGCGTTAGACTACACGATTGGCTCGAATTCGTGAGTGACAACGCTGAACTAGTACCATTTTTAGTGCACGTAAGGCCAGTCCTGAGATATAAGTGTAAGTGATATTGTATGGAAAGTTTCATAGTTCACAGATGAGTGACTTTGGTTCAGTCCGCTAAATATGGTTGGTGCAACTGATGCTTATAAATCTATAATTGTGATGTTAAATTTGCAGACGTGGACCACAGGAACCTGATCTCGCTCACGCACCAGGCGCCGCGCGCGGCGGCTCCCCGCCAGGTGGCGCCACCTATCAACTTAGATCAAGTGAGTTCTACTGATTTATCTCAGCCGAACTTTAATACCCACACTTTTGACTTTAATTACATTACGAAATGTTAGATAATAATGTAGGCGATGGTTAATTTATCGGGAGTAGATGCCAAGGAATTCCTTTGGGTGCTCTCGATTGCCTCTTGCAACAACCAATCTGTCATTTTAGTAAGAAACTAAATAATTTAGGCCGGGATATAAAAAAACGGATATTACATTCGATCCGAAAACTAACTAGATTTACTAATATTGTATATTTATTTATAGGACTACAGAGTGCCGCCGATGGTTCCACCAACGGACATCGTGGAAAGCGTCGATATGGACTTGTCTGAGGATGAGGACCAGCGTAAGATTTTAAATCCGCTAATTTATTCTACCGCCACTGATCTTCCCTATCTTTGCTCATAGATTTCTCATAAGAGTCTTGGTTTAAGCCTAAACTTCAGCCGTTATGTTTCCAGAAGGTATGTTCCCCAGCCAACCCGTGAACGACCGCCGCAACAGCTTCAACAACAACAAAGTGCTCGTCGGCGGCGACAACGGCAAGCAACAACACAACCTGGTCCGCATCAACAGCTCCTCCAGCGACCGCGAGCACCGGGACCCCGGCCCCCAGGGGCCCCACGGGCCTCATTCGGCCCCCGCGCGTCCCATGCAGAACCCCTTCGACAACATGCCCCCGGACCTCAAATACAACATGCCCTTCCAGAAGTACCCGCAGGACTACGACGACAGAAACGCGGACTACGACAACAGAAACACAGATTATGACGACAGAAAGACGGAGGAAAGCGACGCGTACGAGGAGGACCTCCGGAGCCGGGGCATCGAGAACCCCAACATGAGGAACCCCTCCCCGCCCTTCGAGGGCTTCAGGGAGGACTGGAACCCGCCCAGGTTCCCCAACAACAGGTACCCCAGGAACTGGACCCCTCGAGACGCGAGGCCCAGGTTCAGTCCGCAGCAGTTCCGCGCGAGGCCGCCCAACCGGTGGCCGGGCCCGCGGCCGCCGAGGTTCTGGTGATAATGCCGCACCATGTGGTAGACGTTCCTTAAACTTTTGGCGCGAGTTTTAGACGCGTTTTTGACGGTTGCGAGTAAAACGTTTGTGAAAATTGTGAAATGTTTAAGTATTGAGCGAAATACTTTGAATCAGTGAAAACCGGTGTTATTGTTGTGTATCTAATATTACAATGCAATGGTTGTCAAAGAAATTTAATTCGCCTTGCGCCGAATGTAGCCTTATATTAATTTATTAGGCTGCTAGGAGTGCTATGTTATATTTTAATTGAGATAAGTTGCTGACGTTACAAAATGGTCAACGGGTATCTCTATCGAAATTCTAAAAAAATCGAAAGTTTTCAGAAGTGACAGTTCTATATTAAATGAAACCTTGATGAAAATTATAGTTTTATGAAGGTTTGTCACAAAATGTGTTTGAAATTTTTGAAATAATTCGTTTGATCATTGAGTTATGACAGAGATTTGTTACTTACGTTCGATCTATCTAATTTTGTCTAATATAATACAGAATATAATGGATAAAACAAATTTAAACAGACATGAAACATCAAATCGGTTACTCTTTACGAAATTCGAAGTCGTAACCGATTTGATGTTTCGTTTGTTAGTATAAAATTGGTATTGTAAATATAGTCATGACGCAAATAATCGACTAGGTTCTGTTTTTTGAGGTTTTTCAATTTAATAATTGATAAAAGTTCAAAAATAACTGGAGCTAGTTGCATTTTGTGAATTTCAACATTTTTTTGACTCTTCATTTCATTAAAATTTACTTTATGAACATCGATTTTTTGCTCGAATTGACGACATCGACACTAGGAACTCGGCGGTTACGATATTAACAATCCTAGTGGGCCGTTTAATAAACGCTTGTTATCAATTTGTATACAACTGAAGTTTCTTTCTAACAAATATGCTTGTTGGATAATACTTTCTGTGGTATACTTGTTACAAGTGTTGATAAAACGGCTCGTAGGAAAAAAATAACGTGTACAGATCTCATGGGGTAGAATAGGACCAAGCTAACTATGCATAGAATTTGCGATGACAAATAAATGTCAAATTTCTATTAAATTATGACGTTTAGTATTGCCATTCCACAGTTACGACAAAGCCTGGTCCAACGATAGTACCTTTTATCTTATTGTCATTTGACGTACAATTTTGACTTGAACATGTGTAAATACAAATTAGGCAGTTACTAAATTTTGTGAAAAACGTGGTCTGTAAAATACGCGCCAAGTTTATTGCAATATGTATGTGTAATGTTTAATAAGAGTGAATGTAAATAGTTATTTGAAGAGTTTATTGAAATCACTTCTGTGGTTTTTGTAATTTTATGTATGATGAAACATACACAACTTGTTTTCAACTATATGTTTTCTTCTAGTCTATAACACCCGCTATTATTTTACACTAAAAGTTTTATTTTATTTTACGTATAAAATAAATGCATATAGGGGTTAGGTGTGGGATTTATGTCGTTATGTTAAACCTTGTGTTTAAAGCGTTAAAAAACATGAAGTACCTACGATTAAGTAAATGGAATACCTAATTGGTTTGTTTGCGAACTATTGGTTTGCGATATGCCTAATTTCTGATAATTTAACTTAATGGTTTTATTCGCTTTAATACTTAGATGGGGTTTATAAAGACAACTGTAGGGTTAAATGAACGTTTTATAAACCCAGTACGTTTTTTAAATAAATTAAGTAACTATTTCTTTGGAACGCGCCGCTATAGAATGTAAAATAGAAACTCGCTAATGTCTCGTAAAACATAGGTAGGATTTAAATTAAAATTTGCTTTTGCTTATAAAAATAAAGCTTAACAATAAGGTTGTATATTATTTTGTCTCTGTAGATTTTTATTGGAACTTGGCCTGATTCTTCCGTATGTTTTTGTTTTAAAATTTCCCCTTTAAATTGTCCTGTGAATGCTTTTTGAATTTGTCAAAATTATGGGTTGCAAAACTACGTACAGGTAGTATTGAATATTGTTTTTTTATTGTATTGGCTTGCCTATCCTATAAAAAAACTTTATGGCACTGTCATTGAGTGTTTATTACTTAAAATACCTAAACATTAAAATCATTAAAAATGATGTACAGTCAACTACAGACAAGTGACCACGCCATGCATCTTGTTTAGAAACTTCTATGCCTAGGTATATAATTCACTCCTTTGCTAACTATACATTTACTAAGCTGGCCCAGACAAAATTATAGGTAGCTGATAGCCCAATCTGCCCGATTAAATTGTCGTATTAGTTTTAAACCAGATAGATGAGTACCTAGTAGATTGGGCAATCGATCAGTAATATAAATGGGCCGATTTTTATTTTGATGATGTTTTTTTTTCCAAATTTTTCGATTACGTTTGGTAGATAGATAAAGAGTTCCCTATTATTGACCCTATTTTGTACAATATTCCTACGCAATTTCACGCATGTGCTATAAATCGTCTTCTTAAGGGCTTAGTTACGAAAATGTAGGCTAAGATTGGTATTCCACCTGTCCAACGTGCATTGCGTCTCACTCTCTCACTATGCAAAATGTGAGATGCAAATACACATCGGGCAAAGAAATTGGACAGGTATAATACCACGGTATGTTATTTTCTCAAGTCAGCGGAAAATTTCATACATTTTTTCGGGACAAGTTTTGATTTGATATTTATTTCGCTCAGAATGAGGAGCTATAAGCCAGCAAAATTGTATCAAAATATATGGAATAAAAAACACAACGAAATTAAAATCGGCCCAAATATCTAAGATATTAAAACAATTTCACTAAAATTCATTCACAAGTCTTGGCTAAACACTAAACAGGGTCTGGCGGGTGGTCTAATAATACCAATAAATATGTAGTAGTCTTTATTTACCAATGATAAAATGAACTACACTATCGCAGATTATCAATATTGGTCTTTACTATAATTCAAGCTAGGCTAGTTCTATTTGTAAAAATCAAGCCAGTGAACGGAAAATCTACATTTTTCGTTCCTTCCATTCCTTTACAAATGGTAACGGAATGGAAATCAAAATCTTTCTTCTATTAGCATAGGTAGCATAAAAAATCCAAATGAAAAAAGAAAAGTGTACAATCAAGATAACTATTAAATATCAAAACTGACCAAGTCGCCGAAATAAGACCAACAGTACCTTATTCCCATACATTAAGGTTGTGTGTACAGTAAAGTGCAGAGTTAGACAACCTAGTGTTTTCGAGACTTATTCTGCCCTCCTAAACCGAATAGCGCTATCTCAAAAACAAATTATTTTGAAAATGGAACTATCAGCTAAGTATAGAAACTAAAGTATAAGTTAGCAATGAATTTTCGTTTGAGATAGCGCTATTCGGCTTAGCAGGGCAGTATTATAATCATCAAGTCAGGAGTCCATTTTATTATATTATAAGATTTATAAGCTATCTACCGAAGATCAGGTCCAAGACTTCCTATAGCTACAGAGGCAGTTTTCTAGGTTGATAGGGGAGCTATTCCCGTAATAGGAAACCGTTGATTGCTTGGGTTTTTGAGAAGCGAGTTTCTATTTTATTAAGCATTCTGTGCCTAGGTAGGTATTAGTTACTAGTCTCGAGTGATTCTAATTTAGATTCATAAGCGTAGCGAGCGATTCAAAGGCTCGAGGTGCAAATAATTTTGGTCTCATAGTAGGTAGGTAATACAAGTTTTCACCTCATCAGCGAAAACAAAGCGGTGGGTTGGTGTTCCAGTGCTACGAATACGCATCTTACCTGAGGAGGTTTTGTACTCAACGTTGTAGTGTAGGTATATATAAGGGTATACCATATACATAGCTATACTTACCGGATGTTCAATTTAAATTAAGTTATGACAGAAAGTCAATAATTCTACTCAACGAAACCACGGGGCCGATATTAGATGAAAAAGATTGAAGAATCGAGAGGGCTGAAATCTTATACATATAGGGTAAATCGTCAATTACTGGCCACTGTTTAATAAAATAAAAACCTACCTATACGGTGGCCAGTTATTGACGGTTTACCATATGTAAGGATTATTGTATTTTTATCAATTAAAAAAAGAGGCATTTGATGAAGTGGAACTGCTGATAAAGACCAGAACGGACCACCTCAATGCCACGTATTTTATGCCTTTAAAATGCAATTACTTTACGTGTAGAGGAGGTAGGTACTAGTTTTTATTTAGGTACTTTGTCGGCGTGATTGATTTATAATCCATGCCAAATTGCAGTTTTCTAGCTCAAATCATGACCGCCGAGCAAAGCGGCGGCCGGACATGGCGAAACTATAAGGGTTCCTAGTTGACAACGAACCCTAAAAATGGCAGCAAATTACAAAAAGGTAGTCTATTCGGAAAGAGAAGAGTAAAGTAAGTAAAAGAGTCACGACTCTTCCCTTTCCTCACAGATTCTACATAAGCGTGAATGTTCGAACTGCCATACAAATCTTCAATTTCGCTCCTTTTTTTTTACTGACAATTTGACAAATATGTTTTCCGGGCTACCTACTTAAAGTTTTGCTGGATTGCAACCAAATTGCAACTGTACGGACAAGATGAGAAGCCAATCTACAGTCTATCAAGCTGGATATGTCAGTAGCAATGTAAAGCAAACTAAAGTACCTTACCTATAGTATCCCTAGGAAACGAACAGTTCCACGCGATTTTTCAAATTTACCGCCTTTTTCTACTGACAAGATTTGCTTGACCAAGTATACTTTGAAATATTTCTATTACTTATTGTATAAAATATATACTTGGTCAACCAGATCTTGACAGTAGAAAAAGGCGGCAAATTTGAAAAATGTAGGCGCGAAGGGACATCGTCCCATAGAAAATTTGAATTTCGCGCCTTTTTTTACTGACAAGATTTGGTTGACCAGCTATAGTTTGTCCAGGGCATAGAAAGTAGGATCCTATAGAAGTGGTATACGCGTGCCTCCGTGAGGGACAAAACATAGGCAATGCGACACTATGGTCGAATTTATTTGTTGCTCACCATAACCCATACTAATTTATGGTGGGGAATAAATAAAAATGTGAGACTGTGACAGACACAATAATAATAGCGCTTTCGCTGCTACTCCTACTGAAAGATACATAAGACTATCCCGTTCGCTCATTTCCCCCACCCATCATGCCTTGTATTCATGGCCAAGGGACAGGGACTGTCTCATTTCAAATTTAGATAAAGAGCATAGTGATTATATTCTCTTTGATAAAGAGAATCATACGCTATACTTGGTCAACCAGATCTTGACAGTAGAAAAAGGCGGCAAATTTGAAAAATGTAGGCGCGAAGGGACATCGTCCCATAGAAAATTTGAATTTCGCGCCTTTTTTTACTGACAAGATTTGGTTGACCAGCTATAGTACTGTACAAGCACCCAAAAAAAATGCAAAAAAAAGATTTTTTTTTCTTGAATAATTGGGCTTGGCAGACTTTAGAAAGACAGCAAATTTATTTTCGAAGAATTTGACGTTGTGCGACAACATTGATGTACGGACTGTACGTCAGTGATATCCGAACGCTCCCTGTAAATGTCAAAATCAAAAAGCCGCCGAAATAAAATCAAAAAGAAAAATGTCAACCGAACCTGTTTTGGCAACAGACTTTGTTAGTGCTATTATTTTAAGATGTACATAATATAAATTATTATAATGTCTTACCCGACGATGTAAAAGGTATGTGCACATTTGTATTTTCATAGGTTTTGCCGATATCCCCGAATAATAGTTACCTACTCCACTCTGTCCAAAACTTACAACGGCTAATTTATTAAGTTCGGGAATTTTATTAGATTTAATTGTATCGTTTAAATTAAATAGTTATTAGTATCAATTAAAACATTTTTGAAATATAAAAAATAGCAACAGTGACTCGCAATGTTAATGGTTTTACCGTGAGAATAGAGCATAGTATTTATTTCATTAGCAACAGGGCCAAGCTATAAGCCTGGTTTTCGGAGCTTCACACATTAATACTAACTATTTATGATATTAAATGTGGCTGCTTCACACTTTAATAGTAAGTAGGTATTTATTATGATAATTGTGGCTCTTCTGTATGTCTGTTAATTATTTTATTGCTTATTACAGGTATTTCCTTACCAAAGATGATTAAGTTCCAAGGTAAGAACCTCTGTGAGAGGCATAAAGAGCTTAATTTAAAAGTTAATGAAGCAGCCAAAAGTGATGTGGATTTCCGAGTACTGAAAGCAATTAAAGAAGATTCTGATGTTGATCGTCTCTTCAAGATAGACCTAGCATCAAAATGCAGAAACATCGATTTTATAATAGACCAACTGAAATGTGGCGACAGCTTGTATATCACTAGAGCTCTCAAATGTGATTGGATGTATGGCAATCAGTATGCTTGTATATTCAACCCAAATTATTTACATGACAAAATATTCTCCGTAATGTCTGTAAAAATGAAGCACAAGACATTAACCGCAATATCCATCCATGTTAGGGATGAAAGCAGAGCACAACTCTTTTATGAGTACTGTACCAATCAAAACTTGATAAAACATGCTTATAAATTCCTGATGTTTACATCTGAGTCCTTCAAACAACAGTTCCTGAGTAATAAAGAGAATTTTAAAAATGTACAGCATGAGCATTGCATTGCTTTGATCGGCAATTCATTTCTTTTGGCTGATATATATGGTAAAATGGGAGGCCATATTAAAAATATCTCCTATTTGTACTCTATTGACGAGGACAAATACTTAGAGCTTTATGAGAAGTACAGCACACCTCAAAATTATATGGAACATGTACAAGTGGGAGCAAAGATATCAAGAAGTATTTTAAAAAAGCATAAAACCAGAGTATTGAAAGACCCTCCATTGTATTTCAGCATGCTTAAAACAAGTGAAGTAGCAAAGTACAGTTCACCCGAAGATGCACAGGTCTATGCTACAGCTCTATTACCAAAAGATGTCAAAGAATTCTGGCAAATGAATTTTTATGTGACATACAAGTACATATTGGATTTAATAAAAACAGATCTGTTCAAATTCATAAAAAAAATATTCACCAACAAGTATCCCTCAGAAGAATTTGAAATGAGTAAGGAATTCTTTGTCTTTGGGTATTACGATTTATTGAATGAGGATGATAAAGAAATATGGGCTTTAATGCATTTGGAGAGGCAATTAGGGATTGTACCTGAGTATGAGTATTACCACTGGTTTGAGTTTGTCAGCTTTGCAAAAACTTTTGAAGTGATAAAGAAGCGAATATTTGCGGCTTTGGATTGGGGTAAAAAGTTAGAATTGTTACATTTTTTAGTGAAGTCTGCAAAAACTCATAAAGAAATATCAAAAGTACTAACTTATTATTTTGAGACTCATGCCAACGAAAAAAACGAGAGAACACAAAGTTTTTTAGAATATGTTGTTGAGCAGCATAATGTGCTTGATTTTCCTGGTGCTTGCTGGAGTGCGTTTGATAAACTAGTGAACAGTATTGGGTTATATGCGTCCTTCTGCAAACACAACATACTCCTTGACATTTCTATTCTGTATCACATTATGACAAATCAACCTTTTCCACATTTTGACCTGAGTGACTATTTGAGTGGCACTTTTTACTATTGTTTCGAAATTTTACCTTGTAATAACCAACTGAGTAAAGAGAGAAAACAACAAGTATATGATTATATGTTTAAATTTTACATGAACAAAATTGTAGTTTATGAAACACAGGAATACAATGAACTAGTGAAAGTTGAAATTCGACCATATTTGAAAAATCTGGCGAGTTTGAAATATTATTTTGAAAATAAAGACGACTATCCAAGTCTTGTTATAAAATTTATGAAATGGGACCTTGAAAACTTCAAACATAATTTAACAATCGAAGATCTAGTTTTTACAGAGGGATATTTGATTAGGTGTTTGAAAAAAGATCCCAAAATGATAATCGACCAATTCAGTTTAATTCAGAAAAATCTAAAGTGGGAAGGAAAGACCATAGCCAGCACGTTTTACGATAAACTGAAAATTTACTTTTCGGAAGACCTGGCGAAGCAGTATTTAAATTTGTGCATACAGACACTTAACAATATCTCAAGAGAATACCCCAGACTTGAGAAGAAAAAGTTTGTATTTGTTAATGTTTATGCGATATTTAAACTCGGTGACCAACTTACTAAATCCGATATTATGGGGAAGCATGAACCTTCAGGTCCTAAAATAGGCTGGAGAACGGATTGTTACCAACATTTTGTCCGAATGGGTATTTGTGCTTTCCAGGGTTATTCTCGACCACCGATGCCATTCTCTAAAACTCGTCCTTACATCAGAGGAGATTATTTGCGGCATAGTCAAGGGATAATAAACATGTATCTCATGCAGTTACCTCCGGACTCACTGGCCGCATTCATAAGATTATTATTGATCTCACCCTTGTCCATCCAAAAGGTAGGTTTACGCTTAGCTTTCCATGTTTCAAAAACAAGCGGCAAGACGAACCTAGTCACAACTGTGTGGCTGAATACGAAATATGATTCAGTGCGAAAAAATCTTTACAAACTAATTATTGACAGAGTCGGGAAAAAAATAAAGCAACGTCAAGAAACATTCCACGTTCTATTAAAGCTTACGTCCAACGTAAAAAATGGCGACAATGATGAAATATTTAAATATTTCAAAGGAAATAAATTACCTGAATGTCTAAGAGGATCGTATTTACAAACTGCCTGGACAGCTGTATCGGCTTTGCCGGAATCTAGCCAGAATAATAAACGCAAAATCCTGGTTATAAATGCAATGATATCTAATTTGAAATTGTTAAACGAAGTGTTTGTTGAAGCTTTGATCAAAGATTTTCTCCAAAAAATATGGACTAAGCTAAAACAGAGTCCGGGAGAAAACTGCGTTGCTAATGATAAATTGGCTAATGCAACATGGAGATTTATAACCGAATATATTCTTGATATTCCGAATGATGGCAAAGAAAGCAAAGCTATGAAGATTGTAGAAAATATCATAACTGAATGCTTCCATCACTGGAACGAGAAGCTTGATGGAGAATTTCAATTCCAATTGTTTTTCAAAGACTTTGTAAACAAACTCGATGAAAACGCTTCAAGCACTGAAACACAATATTCCAGAGTAACTCATATTTTCGAATACATGCTAAAATCTTTTGAAGAGAGGTTTGGTATAACTGAGATGTACTCATACTTTTGGGATTGCCAGCTATTGTTGTTAACGAGGATAGCCATAGACGGCAGAGAGCAATGTGACAGAGATGTTCATATCCGTTTTGGATTAGAAGTCGGCAAGTTTGTAAAAAAATTGAAGGAAAAGAACTGTTACTACGTTTCATTCTTACGAAAAATTGTTGGCAAAATATCGAAATGTATGGAAATCTTGTGTAGTTTAAAATCTCCGCCATTGACTGATAGATACGTGAAGATTCTTGTGGCCTACGGACTAACTATTTATGGGATGTACGAGACAAATGTCCTTGCACTTGAAATACTACCTGAAGACCTATCAGACGGTCCTATAAATGAAGCAGAATTGCAACAAGTTATAATGCGAATCAAAATACAAAACAACGAAGAACTTAACGCTTTAATGAACGACAAGTTTGTGTATAGTAATTTAAAATCAAGTAGAATGACGTGATAACAATTAAAAAAATCTTAGACATTATAATTGAAATCTCTGATGTATTATGTGATTTACTACTCAAACATAGGTACCTATATCAATGATTTATAGTTCAAGATAGGTTATAGGCGTTCCAAAATTGAAGCGCTTACCTTGTGACAAATTGGACAAGTTGCCTTTAGTCGCACCTGGGCAAGCGAGAAATGTGCACGTGCTAATGAGCTCCCGCATACCGAAAGAGAAAGAGACTACCTTATGTTTAACAACAAGTGTGACAAAGATGGATGGAATGAGAAAATTAATTAAAAATAACAGATTTCTTCGTAGGCACAGAAATAAATATGGAAGTATTTTTTGTGCTCCTCTAGTATGAGTATAACCTATCTATGGTTATATAATATCATTGTATATAGGTATATTTTAAATAATAAAGTACTTCTGTGTAGGTGCTAATAATGGGTATAAAATGTGATTTTTAGATTAAGCACTAGGTATAGGTACCTCTATATTATTTAATTATTAAGACCGAGTAAGTACGTACTAAATCTGCATCGACAGATCATTATCTGATTTACTACGGTGAATATTATAAACGAATAGGTATTATTTTATTACATCTTATCTTTTCCATAGGTACGTTGATTGTTGTAATGATAAATGATTTTGATCTGAAATATTGTAATAGTAAGTAGGCATTGCATTAAATTGATTAATGTAACATGATTTGCATTTAATTAACATCCTAAATGCTTACCTAAAATTAATTAAGCCTATTTACGTCCCACTGCAGGGCACCAGCCAATCATGCACGAGAGGGACCTAAGGCAAACTAAGGTTTCCGAGAGCAAAACTTTTTTTTATTTTTTTTATTAGAAATAGGTAAGCATTTGACCACAATCTCACCTGATGGTAAGTGCCGATGCAGTCTAGGATGGAACATGCTTACCTAAAAGATGTCTATTCACTCTCGATTTAAAAAGATCCAAGTTACCTATAGTGGATTTGCGGAAATTCCTAAAGTAAATTCGAATGTAGGTGTGTTTGCACATTTTACATAGGTATTATAATTTAGTCTCTTAATTAGTGTGATAGCCGTAAATCAAAGTATAATTTTGCTAACGCATTCAGTTCCTTCATCGTATGTATAGGTACTTGAGTTATCTTTATTTTAATGAAAGTTTTAATCCTGGGGTCGAAAGTAGAAATTACTGAACCAATCATCACCGCTATATATTTATGAATTCCTATAATTAACATTTTAATGTTGCACAGTGAAGACATGAGTGACGTTAGTTTGAAACATTACCGAAGGTAAAAAATATTGCTTGAATGGTTCTTGTAAGTACTTTAAGCCACTTATAGCTTATTTAAGTATTAAGCTTAAAATGTACAGTGGTTTGAAAAACGAATTTATAAGTTATATACGATCTGAAGCTAACATGGTCATAATTATTATAATTTACTGCACGAGTTAAGTATTTTGGAACTATTTAAATTAAATGTAACGATTTCTAAAAATCTTGCTCCCTAAATAGTGTTCAGCGAAAAAATAAATTACCTAATGTTAATCCATAATATATTCACAATTTGCGACTGTAGCTGTAGCGTCTATCAGACCGACTAAACTGTAGCCTTTTCAGCGGGCTCAGCACGGTTCCATTTTTTATCCACTATCACTAAGCCCGTCACTTTCGCACTTACATACTTGTTAGAACGTGACAGGCATGGTGATAAATGATAAAAATGCGACCGTGCTACTAGGGCTGGTTGCACTTTATATCTAGTTGCCAAGTTGTTATATATCTTCTCACATAGCGTTATAATATCGACTTGAAGCGAATAGGCAACTCTACAAGACAGCCGAGAAACTCGAATAGCCAGGCTGAACTCCTAACACAGTTATGGACAATTTCAATGGGGCTATTAAACGGTAGAGTAGCTAGCGAGAGTTCGGGATTACTGCGATCCGAGGGGAAAACTTTTGCCGAAATTCCTGAAGTAAATTCGAAAGTAGGTAGGTTTGGACATTTTATGTAGGTATTATAATTTTGTCTCCTAATTAGTGTGATAGCCGTAGATCAAACTATTATATTGTTAATGCATTCAGTGCTTTCAACGCATGTACTAACACTTGATTTTAGCTGATTATCATCAAGTGCTCAAATTATGGTAGATTTATTTTATACCTACCTATCTTAATGAAAAAAAAAAAACATTATAAATTACTACAAAGATTAATAAGTAAGTAGGTATTACTAGGTATGCATAATCTAGCACATATTAAATAACAGTACCTAGATACCTAAAATATATGGCTTTCCAGCAGAGAAGGGTCCTTATGCTTCATGTGCAATAAGGACCTTTCTATCAGAATATCTGTTGGAATTTCAGATAAAAAGGAACTTATTTGCACTTGAAGCATTAAGGACCCTTCTGTTTAGAAAGCCACATATAAAGTACCTAAGTACCATTAGGTGACAGTCAAGTTGCATTAGAAAGCAGTTTCACGAAGTTCGGCAGACGGCAGAATGTCGACACTTTAACCCATTCATGGCCACGAACCGCCGAGCGTACACAATACGCCAGGCCACCATACAAATCGTTTTTAGCTAAAACGCATGACTCAGCTTATGGGTCTCGAGCCTGGCGCGAACGGTAAATAAATCGCCGCTTATGAAGCCGGCCAGTTAGACAGCATTATGCAACATTTTTACTAACCACCGATTTTCTGTGCCTACAAAAAAGACTAATTATTGCAGTTTGTAGGAGTGAATATTTTTACTTTCTACAAGCGTTTAATGTCTGACCAAGCTAAGTTAGTAGCAAATTTTATAGCCCAGCCTGTGCAAGTGTTAATTTAAACGTCATAATTTCATATAAGTATGACATTTAAATTACACTTAGGTACTCAGCCTGTGCTATCAAAATCGCTGCCAACTTAGCTTAGTCTGATTCTATTTAACTTGCCGTGTTTTTTGTTGTTGTTTTTTGGGGCAAATCTTGGAAGTTAAATTAGAACCGTTTCCCGATTTAGATGAAATTCAACAAAGGTGAGTTCAGGGTTCCAGAATTCGTAGCCAGATCATTCGGATGAAGCAGGTTCGGGGTCCAGTTCATAGCACAGTCGGTCAGGTTAGGCGGGTTCAAATTCCGGTAATCCATAGCCATGGTCACAAAATACGAAATCACTAAACAGCACAGAGGAGTATAAAGTCGCCAACGAATAAATCGTGACTAAATAATATTTTCCATGTTACTCCAAAATACATCTCTAATAGGGGGGATGGGATGAATCACATCTTGAATTCTTGTGACAAATACCACATGAAAGATACCGCCGCCGTTCGGATGCATTCCTTGTTTATTGTCCAAGTGTGTCCGATAAGCTTACACCTGGTCGGTCATTATCTTTGTTTTGGTAAACGCCATTATATTAGTAACAATAGAGAACTTAAAATGTATTATAGTACTTACTTTCTAATCTGCCGTAGAAACCACGATGTTTGAAAAAACTTGTAAATATTTGTCACAAACTATTTGTTATACAATACATATTAGTTAGTGGTGACTGTTTCAACCGCCTTGTTCTATATTGAAACGAAAAAAAATTAACTTTAACATCATTGTTAGTAGGTAATTGCCTAAGATACAATACAACGATCACCAAATATTATGACATAAAAGTACAGTGGGAAAAAATCCTCGTTGCCTTACCCCTCATACAAAACAAAATATTATTATACTACGGCTTGGTTCCTACAAATTGTTGCTTACCATCATCCAAACAGTAATCAGTTGTAAAATGGTACAATATCAAACAGCTTCAACATGAAATAAGCTTTAAAACCAGCCAATAAAGTTTATTTTAGCCTGCTACGGAAACATTAGCAGTTTTTACAAGTAGCGCCAGGCCACGGTGACCCATACCTTGAGCCCTGTCAATAACTTCTGAAATATATATATTTTTTGTATTTTTTCAATATAGATTTTTCTGTTTGCTTGCATCGCATTATGTATCTAGAATTTCAGTATATTTACTATATTGCACTGATAGTAAACCAAACTTGAATATTCGAGACCCTGTTTTCATTAAAAAAAACGTGTTTATAATTTTTATCCTAATATGCCTTATAGAAATGATTGTTACCTTATATGTTACTTACGTTATTACATCAAATTACGTTTCGTTTAAGTTTAAATCAGAATTTATTCAGGACTCACATGTGAGTCACTGGCCCTGCGGAACTGTTTGAGCATGACCCATACGCTGAGTCGCTGGCCCTGAATGGGTAAGCCATTTCGTAGTAGGTAACTACTCGTATTAATTCATCATATGTGACGTTCCACGGCAAAAGGTACCTTATGGCACTTGGCGCTTACGTCGCATAGCGCCGCAATAATAATAGCGCGCGGCGGCGGAGCGGCGTTAATAATAGCGTAAGCGCCAACGGCCATAAGGTACCTTTACCCGTGGGACGTCACATATAGATATCGTAGGTATTCCAAAATGTACCTATTTATAGGTATTGTACCTATGCCTCTCTTTCAAATGAACTGCGAACATTTTCGAGCATGTTTGAGTAAAATAACTTTCCCAATATGACGCAACGACGCGACGCAATCCCTTCCCTTCCGATCAGAGTATTGTATTCTTTGTTTGTTTCCGATGTTCGTGCACGCCGGTCGCGTAGTCTCACTTTTTTCATCAAAGTTCCAACTACCCTCGTGGTAATCATAATGTTTTTCTGGCGAAACTTTTGATACCTAATAAATCTAATAATACAGGGATACTGGCAAGGTTGCAAGAACCCATACATACAAATGAGATATTTAGTAATACTTTATAAGAAAGTGCTAATTTAATACAATACGTCACGCGTAGATTATTCGCGCAGGCTGGAATATGAGACGGTACGGGTAGAGAAATATTCGATGGCCGTATCTATTTTTTTTACCTAGGTACGTGGGCACCTACTTAAGTTTGATTCAAAAAGTTGGAAAGTGTAGTAAAAGTGGGTCTAATTGTGCCAGTTTAGAAGGTAGCGTTATTTACAAGGTATTAATTCCGGCAAGCACACTTAGCTCCTGACTTAACGTAACGTGCAAGTTAAACACTCGTTCCCTGTAGATGCTTACGGTGCGGCCACGAAACCTGTACGGTTACCATCAGTTTGTCACTGACATAAACGCCGTCGAGAATGTAATTTACTTTCTATACATCTCGCTCGCACTCGCATATTCGTGCAAACGGGATGTATAGAAAGTAAATTACGTTCTCGACGGCGTTTATGTCAGTGACAAACTGATGGTAACCGTACTGAGGGGCTACCGCGAAAACCGAAATTCGCAAATTGCGGCGATCTTTCTCTTTTACTCTAATGAAGGCGTAATTAGAGTGACCGAGAAAAATGCCCGTAATTTGCGAACTACCTACGATTTTCGCGGTTATAGCCCAGAATATTCGACAAGTGATGTATGGCGTATCGTGTTGAACTCCCGTTGAATCGGAACAATCCTGTATCAAAATTTGACATAGCAATCCACAGTTAGGTGACAACCAAACCAAACCATTATAAACCTTAAAGTAGTAATAAAACAAAGTTGATTTTTGCTGAATTATTGGTTGTACCAAATTATACTATCCGCAGTTGATGAACATGAAACATGAATCAACTGTTGAATTGAAGTGGACGTGAAATCTGACAGTTGTACATCTCGAATAGGGGCCCAGTTGTAGGTAAAATACGTTGGAACTAGGTAATTTCACTCCCAATAAGATTTTACGTAGAAAAGCCGACAAAATGAGGGTGTGGAAGTGATGAACTACTGATAATCTTCAGATGAGCGACAATGAAATTCTTCGTGTAACTCAACAGCTTTATTTTACTTCTCACAGTATTTGTAGGATAACAGCAATTGACGATAAGAAAATAAACAACTCCGCTCACGATAATTGAACTAACAGTATTTACATATTTAGACATACACGGTTAGACAAAATCATCAGAAAATAAAAAAATTTCGAGACAGCTCACTGACACACAAGTCAGCAAGGCCTGCGCGATTGCGCGCATCGGCCAGTGCTCGCCACAAGGGCAGCACCAGTTGTGCACCTAGCGAATATTAATTTACATAATGTAAGTACCTAAAGTCACATTTTTTAAACAAAACACTACTACAGGGACAAATGATATGAAATCAAGGCTTATCTATCCGCTAATTCCGAGGCCTCTACATAATTAGCACCAGCATATCATAGGTAGGTACTTTGCAAATGTCTTCCAATTTTGCTTTAGCAGTGTGACGTAGGTACCTTTTATTCCCGAGCACTGACTAAACAGAATAAAAGGCAATTTATGAGTTAATACGGCATCCTTATGAGCCGCCGTGACTTTAGTCAAAGGAGACAAGTCTTTTGAAAAACTGAGTTAGTTTGTTTAGCGAGCTTGCATTTGTGTAGACTGCTTTGCTCAGGTGCTTAAGTTAGTTAAGATTAAGATGCTAAAATACAATGTGACTAGGTGTACCCCTATACTAAAGTAGATAAGTTTTAATTAGTTTCTCAAGTTAACTAATATCCTTTCGTAGAGTGGAAGATTCAATGAGATGCAACTGTCGTCTAATGAAGTTGTCTACATTAATTAGGAAATGTTAGGAATATGTAGTAGGTATATAATACCTATTTTATTATTAATTATGTTAAGAAGATACTTTAGGCATATTAAAAAACATATAACTACACCACAGGGCATACCTACCTACGTACTTAAGTAAAACTCGAGAGAACTATCTCTCATTGGATAATGAGATAGTATTATCCATCACCCCACTTGTATTTACTCAATCAAATACATACCTACTTACTTAGGATACATTGTTTTGCCCTTTTATAAGGTCAAACAGAGCCAATGCCCTTAGACTGGAAAACATAAAGATACATTGGCGAAACTTCGAGATTCCCAACTCTTACCATTTGTTTAACTTTTAAAAACATCCTCAAACAAAACAAAAAGGAGAAGGAATCCCGATAAAGAACCAGGGAAAAGGGAAACCCATAAAAACATTTTACCACAGACAATTTATACTTACGTCTAATCTGGGAAGCAGTTAAGGTGAAGTAAGTAATTAGTGGTGTTGAAAA
Organism: Cydia amplana; assembly: GCF_948474715.1. Lineage (NCBI taxonomy): Eukaryota > Metazoa > Arthropoda > Insecta > Lepidoptera > Tortricidae > Cydia > Cydia amplana. Next base: position 23,073,734 of record NC_086070.1, read on the forward strand.
ACACTTAAATTCACCGCTTAATGTGTTTTTGTGACACCCCTAATGACCCGGGTGAGGGTGCGGATGTGAACGAACAAACATCTTTTGTTTTGCGTGCTACAGATGTTCAGGATTCAAAGCTCTTTAGGGTCTCGTTTGGTAGGGTACTCGTATGTGTTTGGGATGTTAATAAGTTACGATTTAACATGTTTTGTGTACCTAACTGCAAACATTGATGAGATACTGTTTGACCAATGATAATCAGCCTTTTGAAAATAAAAGGGCACAGGTCCAAAGGGTAACACTGATTCGGCCTTATAATTATAGTCGATTACGAGTAAAAGAAGCATCTTCGAATAAATCCCTATTAGGTAAAACGTTGTCTGAAAATCGATAATTTCCTAAATTTGGTCGGGGTGTCGTGAAATTTTTACCGGTAGCTGGGCCAAGGAGTGAACTTTTATAAATTAAAATACATACACATATATTATGAAGTGATGTTCATATTATGAAATAAATAAATCTAAATCTAAATCATACTTGTATCTGACATAGGTAGCGAAATTTTTTCATAGAGGCATCACTCAACATGCATAGTCGTTTCAAAAATTATTAAAGTAAACGACCGCATAACAAGGTAACATTATTTGCTGGACTATAACAATTAACCCATTCAGGGGCAACGCAATAGGTATACAAATACGAAACCAATAGCGTTCTCAACAATGCATTTAATTACGACCTACGAACCGGATAATCCGTGGACGTAGACGGGTCTCAATTGATTCAAACCGTTAGGTATATCATATTGCTGTTATTCGCAAGGGTTATGATGGATGCTGAGGTGAGTCAGTAAAATTGTGGTCCTGACCCTTTTACCGGTGACCCAAAAATACGATTTAATTTTTTTACTGCAGCATATCGTTGATAATTTTAACAAACGTTTGCGTTTCTTCAAATAATATTTTGAAGATAAAAGTTTTGTTTTAGTTAAACGATTTGAGTTTTGTTTGACATTTAGTAAAAACTTGTAAGTAAGAAAAATATTATAAACTGAAATAGATGTCATATATTAAAGAAAAAGAGACGAAGCCCTCCAGTGGTGAAGGCCGGATTCGAACCGGCGTCTTTAGCAATCCGGGCTAACGCCTTGAACCCCTAGGCCACCGGCGGTGGCGAAGTTGTGTAACAGAAATATTATTTGAAATTATTAGACAACGTGTTTTTGGGCCAACCTGTATTATCTTCCACCAGTCAAGTGGGAGTACGGGAGACTTAACCAGGTAGGAGACAATTTATTTTATTAAAAATAATTATAAAATAAAAATATTTAAGCTTATTAGCTCTCCAATGTTATGTTACGATAGCTATTAGGGCATAACACATGCATGTAAAAAATATGGCAAATATTACCCGAACTCTCCCTACTTATTTTGAAAACCCGATCACACTAAGTTTGGCCGCACCTTTACGTAAAACTTGGTGGGTTAAAACAAAATTAAGTCTCTTCAGATCTCCCATTTGGCTAGTTTTGTAATTTAATTGGCCACCTCATATTACGACCGAACTAAGTAATTCTGAAAACCCAAAGTCCTACGCAACTGCGTTGAAACGTCATCGTATTTAATTAATTTAATCTTAAATTTTTTACACATAAGTTTCGAATTTCAATTATTAGCATTTCTAACAATACATAAGGCGACATTACATTGACATCGCTTACTCGTATCACTGAACGAATTATCTCTCACCCACGTCACGTTCTGTCACATTCCCGAGTTAAATAGGGTCCCTCCCTGCGTCACCTTAGGCGATGTGTTTGTAGCGATTGGAATTGGAATCTTAAGACTATCCGTGTGTTCATCTCGTGTCCGTAATATGAGGTATTGAGGCCCAACATTAGGTATATACGTAGAATCGGCAGAGCGAGCATAGATCGAGTTAACATAGACAATGAAGGCTGAAGTGAGTGAAGTAGTTGCTTTTGAAAACATTTAGCTACCTAATTGGCGTTACTATGTATAGCGACATTAGCGACTATAGCGAGTTCACAGTGTGAGGTAAATATTGATAATCCGTAAACTATACCTAGGTACCTAGTGCCATCTCATAACCAGATTTGGTAACGGGCTTCCAAATGGGAGGAATAATCCCAGTTCGAAGCTAGCTACAAACTTTAACTGGAGTTAATCGCTTAGGTATACTTAAGCTTTAAATGACCTCTATTCCGAAGTTAAAATAATAATGATAAGTAGGTAAATAATAATGTGAACCCTATTAATTTTTTTTTAAGTACAAAATTCTTTAAAATAAGCCTCGACGCCAGCCACGAAATCCGACTACGAGATGGGAATGACTTTCCCATTTCATAAATGGCTACGAGACGGGAAACTACATTTCCCATTTGGATGCCGGTTACCAAATCTGGCTAGGAGATGGGACTAAATGGTAATACACATACTTGATCCATTGAAATATTTCGTAACATATTTTTTCGTGAATTTACATGTTTTACTTCCTATACATAGGTAATCTAAATAATCACTGTAGCAGATAGCGGCCTCCCGCTCGGCTCTAACGGGTCAGGAGCAGGCGTGGCTCACTCCGCGATTTCGTCGCTTTGCTTCAGGTAGCTAAAAGTACATCTGTTCCGCCCCAATTTTGGGGAAAGCCATAAGCCGCGCGTGGCGCTGTCGCCACCTAGCGGCCATATCTGTGCTGATCGTAACAGACGCGTTTTGTTACAGACTTTGTTACTATTATTTATTCTGTGTCAGGAGCAAGCAGAAACGTGAGTACTACTTATGTACCGCCACAAACCCAACCGACGATGACGACCGAGGTCATATCACTATCTCTCTCACTCTTGCCATGTCCACATAAGGGTGAAAGAGAAGTTTTACGATCGTCAGTTTGGTTTGCGCGAGGTGTTAGTTAATTTTGGCAGAACTCGCAACAAGCAGAGTGGCGCAGTGGAAGCGTGCTGGGCCCATAACCCAGAGGTCCGTGGATCGAAACCACGCTCTGCTAGTGTTTTTTTTAAATAAGTTTTACAATTAATTATATTAGTGAAACATGCAGTTTTTGCACTGAAACAGTTTTCATAGTTTTAGTCCTATGTATTTGAAATCTATATATATAAATGCAAGTGTCCTGACTGACTGACTGACTGACTGACTGATTCATCAACGCAGAGCCGAAACTACAAAAGCTAGAAAGTTGAAATTTGCACACTAGGTTGCATTTGTAAAGTGTACAAGAGATAAGAAGCGATTTTGAAAAATTCAACCCCTAAGGGGGTTAAAAAGGGGATGAAAAGTTGTATGGGGTTCAAGTTTTAGTTTAAGCTAGGAATTTGAAACTTTGTGAAAATGTATTATATTAAAAAACAAGAAAACTAATTTCAGCGTTTTCGAAAATTCATCCCCCAAGGTGGTGAAAAAGGGGTTGAAAGTTTGTATAGAGATCAAATATTTTTGTGAGTGTGTGACTTTAAACTTTGTATATGGGTATATTATTATAAGACAGGAAAAGTAATTTCAGCGTTTTTGAAAATTCATCCCCTAACAGGGTTAAAAAGGGGTTGAAAGTTTGAATCCATTACAAATGCTTTGAAACTTCTTAGAAAGGCATAATAGCCGATTACAAAAAAAAGTAATTGCGACGTTTTAGGAAATTCAACCCCTAAGGGGGTAAAAAAGGGGATAAAACTTTGTCTTGGGGTGCAAATTTTATTTTAAGCTAGGACCTTGAAACTTTGCAAAAAGGTATTAAATTAAAAAACAAGAAAACTAATTTCAGCGTTTTTAAAAATTCATCCCCCGAGGTGGTGAAAAAGGGGTTGAAAGTTTGTACGGAGATCAAATATTATTGAGAGTGCGGGACTTGAGTCTTTGTATAAAGCCATATTATTAAAACTCAAGAAAAGTAATTTCAGCATTTTAAAAAATTCATCCCTTAAAAGGGTTAAAAAGGGGATGAAAGGTTGTATGGGGTTCAAGATTTATTTTAAGCTAGGAATTTGAAACTTTGTAAAAATGTATTATATTAAAAAATAAGAAAACTAATTTCAGCGTTTTCGAAATTTCATCCCCCAAGGTGGTGAAAAAGGGGTTGAAAGTTTGTATGGAGATCAAATATTTTTGTGAGTGTGTGACTTTAAACTTGGTATATGGGTATATTATTATAAGCCAGGAAAAGTAATTTCAGCGTTTTTGAAAATTCATCCCCTAACAGGGTTAAAAAGGGGTTGAAAGTTTGAATCCACTACAAATGCTTTGAAACTTCTTAGAAAGGCATAATAGCCGATTGCAAAAAAAGGAATTGCGACGTTTTAGGAAATTCAACCCCTGAGGGGGTAAAAAAGGGGATGAAACTTTGTCTTGGGGTGTAAATTTTATTTTAAGATAGGACCTTGAAACTTCGCAAAAAGGTATTAAATTAAAAAACAACAAAACAAATTTCAGTGTTTTTAAAAATTCATCCCCCGAGGAGGTGAAAAAGGGGTTGAAAGTTTGTATGGAGATCAAATATTTTTGAGAGTGCGAGACTTAAATCTTTGTACAACGCCATAGTATTAGAACACAAAAAAACTTATTTCAGCGTTTTTAAAAATTCATCCGATAACAGGGTTAAAAAGGGGTTTGAAGATTGTATAGGTTATAATTTTATTTAAAGCTAGGAACTTGAAGCTTCGTAAAAAGGTATTTTATTAAGAGGAAAGAAAACTAATTTCAGAGTCTTTGATAATTCATCCCCCAAGGTGGTGGAAGGGGGTCGAAAATTTGTATGGAACCCAAATATTTATTGGAGTGCGGGACTTGAATCGTTGTATAAAGGCATATTATTACAATACAAGAAAAGTAATTTCAGCGTTTTTAAAAATTAATCCCCTAAAAGTTTAAACAGGGGTTGAGAGTTGGTAGAGGGTTCAAATTTTATTTAAAGCTATTAGGAACTTCAAACTTCGTAAATAGGTAGTTATGTAGTAGGTTTTATTAAATAGTGGACTTGAAAATCTTCTGGGGGTTGAGAGAGATTATATCGAGATTATCGAGAACAATTTTATTCAGTTAGGGGCTCGAAACTTTGTAGCCAGGTTGTGAAAGACAAATCTCAAGCGTTGTATAATAATTAACAAATGATTAACAGTCCCTACTGCTATCTTTTGCTGCATAATGTTCTAAGCTAATGTAAAATTTATAACCACCAATATAACAAATCCACGCGTACGAAGTCGCGGGCAACAGCTAGTTATGCCATATTTTCTTGACCAAAATGCAAGAAAGCCTGCCTCGAAAAGTACTATTCATCAAAAATAGGTATTCGTCATTCGATATTGGCAAGGTGCGCAGTCGGTGGAGGGGGAAGTGTCGCTGATCGTCACAAACACAGGTAATCTTATGGAATGTCAGACATTAGTACTAGCGGCAGCCGCTTGAACTAATTTTACTCCATAAGATTTAACGTAGAAAGTCTGCCAAAATGAGGGCAGCACCAGTCGTGCACCTAGCGAAAAGGCTGTATCTGAGGAGACTAAGTTTACAATACTCCTAGTAAAGCTACTTACCTACGTTTGTTATTTACTTATAGGTATATACATAAGAAATAGAGTAGAAACCTAGGTACCTACTTAAACATTATTTTTATTTGTGGCTTCGTAGTTTCTCCACTAATTATCTGGCCAGAAAAATAAAACAGAATTCTCCGCTCAAAATATTTCCAGCGCAGCGACGCGATGTTCACTTGAAAAACATATAATTTCGCTATACAACTTGTTTGTGATTTGTACCCAGCTCAGACTTGCATCTGGAACTAGGGCTGCCTCTTATCAAAACCAATTATAGCTATTTATTAAAAAATAAGCGTTTGTCAAAAAAATAATACAAGTTGCGTTGTTTTATCACAGAGTTCCTATGACCACCTCCTGTCTCTATTATCAGAACAGCTCGATGGTACCATAATATTGCATGTCTCCCGACTTACATATTATTCAGCTTAATCGGGAACCAGATTTGATTACAGATAGACAGACAGACAACAGTGTTGGTGTGAAGGTTTTATAATATACAATCGACACTGGCTGATATTGGAACTTTAAACATAGAAGCTCAAGTTTAAATAATGTATGTCAAACTTTGAGAACATGTTTTTTACTCTACTTATAACGAAAAGTCATGTATCAGTAAAAATCAAATAATAAATAATGTTATCTTAATTAAAGAAGTGCCTTCGTCTTTTAACATAATCCAAGGACCTCATATATTCAGTTTACAAACAGGTAAATAAAAGGGAGGGTATTTATTGTCTGTGATTTCGTAGTTGGTCCAATAATTATTTGTAAAAACGATTAAAAGGAAAACGCTAAATAAATCAATGATAGGTAACGTCAATATAACTCAATATATGTACACTACCGATGCAGTGCATAATTGTTTTCCATCGTATTTTCTTGGAAACATTCGTATTTGTCGTGCTACTTCAGTCAACCTCAGTACTATTTGTACCGAGACTGCCTGAAATAGCAAGACACGTTCGTACGTTTCCGTGAAAATACGAAGAAAAATAATTATGCATTAGGTACATCTCTAGGTACCATCATCTGTAAAGCAATGTTTGTGGCAGCCCTCGCTGTGTCGCCGCGGGCGTCGCTGAATACAAACAACATCCGTCCTGATAGCACGCATCCACCGCTGCCCTGTCACTCGCGTAGCGCGCACTCGCTTTAGTGAGCCAGTATACAGTTGGTCTTAAGATTGGTAGTACAGCACCTGGCTTCATTGCAACTCGATCGGCAAACTTTTGAGAAGAACTGTTTCAGAATTGTTAAAAGTCACACGAATCGGCCGCCAAAAAACCGCTCCCATATATTCGAAGTTACGCTATCAATATAATTTTAAAACGACATGCTTAAATTACAGGAAACTATTAGGCATGAACATTAAAGTAACTTTTTGTATTGTCTATGTTTGGTATTAGTTTTCGTTGCTAGAAATTTTATTGTAATACAAAAAAAATTGAGTGAGTTCAACTCAACTGAAGTGAGGAAAAGAAGAAAAGAAAAAAAAAAGAAAAATTCATCTCGCTCTATTTCTACTCTGAGATGAGATGAGATCACAAACTCTAGACGACGCGTTCAGTGACTTCAGTGTGGTTCAGTAAGCTTTGATAATAGCGCCGGCCCCACGTCACTATTAAAATATGTACGTACTCAAATATGTACATATTTTCCTAACGAAAAAGTAGTATGAATATGGAAGATACAATTCTTGCTCTTATCGTGGTAACCAAAGCTAACGAACTGTTCGTTAGGTACTTGCTACCTGCAGAGGAATATGTTCAAAGATGTGGTTATTTACATACGTATATAACTACATGTTGCTGCATATCTTTTGCGGGCTGTAGGGAACTAATTCCACACGGAGCCCTATTCAGAGTTGACAACTTATATTGTCAACTCTGAATACGGTAATATATACGGTTTTGATCTTATTTTGACACGACATTGAAGATCGCTTACGCTAATTGGTTGCATCAGATAACTCAATGTTTTGCATGAGATAATTTAATCTGAGTAAATAATGAACGCATAAATCGTAAGTGTAAGAATTACCTAAATTTAAACGGCTTAATTCACCATAGTCATAATGTTTCAACGTAAGTACTCGTCCTAATTTATCTCTAGTTAAGTTGTTAATTTTCCTCCAGCAAAAATGGCTCATAAAGAGGACGCGGAAACGGCATGAAAATTTCATCAAAATCAAAACAAAGTTTAATGTCACCTAATTAGGGATACAGAGGCTTATTTGTCAAAATTAGAGGGAATAATTAATATACCTACCAAGTTGGCAACTTCAGTACTTAGCGTTTGAAATACTAGATTAATTCCGAGTAATTTCGCCACGTTGCTCAGTTGAGTCCTCCGTTTAATTTAGTTCGGTCTAGCATTCCTATTCATGTCTCACGTTAGCTACAAGTCTGGAGTAATTTTACTTCCATTCAAGGGTGATATTATTAGTGATATTACATATATAGTCCGTCAACCAAATCTTGTCAGTAGCAATGTAAAGCAAACTAAAGTAGGGCAACACTCAAAGAGCAGTATTGCGCTAAGAAAAGCAGCAATGTACATCGAACCATAAGATTTTTTTTCCGCTGAGCGCGCCCTGCGTACGTCAATTCAAATTGTCACTCGCGGTTTATTGAAAAAAATTGAAACATGGACGGACAATTTAAAAGCGATGTTAAAACAATGTTAATCAAAATGATGAACAAATTTGAAGATATCAAAAACAACTCTCTATCGTAGTGCTTATATTCTCTTTGTTCCCTATGTCTTCTAAGTTTACTAAAATAAAATCATATCAAAATGCAGATAATTAGATAGTGCATATATTTGTTATTTACAATATAATATGCCACTTGTTAATGTAAATTAGTGTACTGTTCTGAATGAATATGACATACCTGTGTAATTTTTTTATTGGTATATATTGTACAATATACATATTAAAAATAAAACAACTGATATTTGGGTGTTTATTTAATTTAAAGGTAAATAAGATAAGGGGCACTTTTCGACTTGGTTGCGTTGTACACGTATATAAACCGCCATAGGTAAGTATTGTCTGAAGAGATACTTTCTACTACGAACGCCTTATATTGGGCAAGATTTAATCCTGCAACAAACATGTATGGATTAGGTAGATATTGCGAAAGAACGGCGATATAATCAAGGCTCTTAATACTGTTTAAAAGGTTTACCTTTGTAAATAGTCACAAGTGATTGCTGAAAATATTAGACATGTGGGCCTATGGACGGTTTCCAGGACACAATTTATGGTCTTGTTGGATAGATTTAGGCATACGTTTTCATTTTATTTATGCCTTTTAACCCTAAAACAAAAAAACTGAACATAATCCATATATTATACTACTCTTTGACATAATCTTAAAAGTTCGAAAGAGTTCTTCCAGTACTTGTCATAACCTCCATTTTTAGTAATGTTTACCATCAACGAGCATGATTGTACATTGTAGGCCCCTTAGCTTTGCTTATTCTTATTTAATGTATTGGTATTTAATGGTGACAGCAGAAATATCTCTTGAAACAGAAACGATTCAGAATGAAAACCAAATGAAAACAAATAAGGTGACGGCTGTCATTCACGATATCACGATCCACATTCCACAGATAAAACACTGATGACACGCGTTTTGGAATTATTTGAACACAGTGTTGCTAACCCGCGATTTTTCAAATTTGCCGCCTTTTACTACTGACAAGATTTGGTTGACGGACTTTATTATAATATGTTCGTTTACAAGGACGGACTAGTAAATAGTTATAATGCACTTCAAAGCCATAAAAACGGAAAACTTTGCAGACAAATTCTATAAATTTTTAGTTTAATAATTTAAGAAATCCTATTTGCTAAGCACCTAAACCCACTTGAATGTACTTTATAACAAAGAATTGGTAAACCACAGACTTTGTAAGTAAATATGTAGATTACTCGAGATAACGTATGGATTCTAAGTGTACATACATCATACTTACATCTTAACCGATTAAGGCATTGGTTCCGAAGATATGGTGGAATAAAGACACTCACATACACTACACCCACGCTGAAAAGAATAGACCGGTAGGTACACTTGTTTTTTGGGGCAGTCGTGCAAAAAAGGCTCGATCAATTTTTTTTTGTGGAAAATCGCCCCTTCGCGCTTTCGTTTTACCTACTGCCTTTACCTACTGAATAAATTGGTTTCTCACAATTTTTCCGAACCAATTTCAAGTTTCCTGTTAAATATTACCATCAGAAAGGATAAATCATTATTGCTTACCAATTTAGCCAACAACACAACGCTATAAGTTACCAAATAAACGAATTTCCCTTTTTAATTCTGACCCTGACACCGCTCGGGCAAAAGTCACGTTGGGCATTCGAAATTCGAAACGAAATACGCCTTCGCGCCACGAATATTCATTTCATTTTTCTTTGTGCGATCGGAAACCGTTATTCCCGGGCCGACATTTCTAAATTGAAATGTTTTGAATTGCTGAATTCCGACCACAGGTGCTTTCAAGAGAATCTTAATAAACCATTTGCCTACAAAAAATATAAGCGAACGCATTAACTTAGGTATTTGGGCGAGGCCCGATTTTCGAAATATAAATTGTTGTCGCGAGTCGAGTTGGGACAGTGAAAGAGTTGGGAGACGAGACGTGGGATGAAAAAGTACTCGATCGTATCTTTTAATTCGAACAGGCTCCGAGGTAAGGTAATGCATATCAAAATGTTATTAAAATTAGGTTTAGCATATATCGTTACCGTTCCTTAGAAGTGGAATTTACATAAAGTAAACAGTATAAATAAGTCTCGGTAATTTACATAAAATTTGGAAATAAATAGGTACGTCAGCATCAATGGTAGCGGATGCAGGAACTTATCTGCCACCCTTAAATTCTCGTCCAAATAGACATAGCGTTAAACCAAGTTAAGTCTGCAACGATTTTGATAGCACACAGGAATACGAGCCTTGTGCCAACTGGTATGATACTTTACTTTCAAGAATGTGTCTATAAGGCCTCTGAATTCAATACAGGTGTGGTGTTAAGCTCCACAAGTTGGCGCATTGACAACACAGATTACCTACTACTGGATGATAAGCCCCCTCCACACCCGTGCGCGAATCACGACGCGAGTGTGGAGGGGGCTATACCCGTAGAGCATTGAATGAATGAATGAATGAATGAATGAATGAATGAATGTTTATTTGTCAAACAAGCGTATATACATATATATATATATACAGGGTGCTTCCTGTAACAGAAGCAATAAATTAAACTGTAGGCTGTACTCCTCAAACTGATCAACATTTGTTCAGCAACTTTTGAAAATAACTCATGTTATGATTTTTATTACACTTTAAAGTTTATTCTAAGACGTAATGTATTGCAAATTTTGTTATGTTTAAAGCGTGACAAGCAATGTCAAATACGCTGATGTCATCTTACATTGAAGGCAATATTAATTTTGTATGAAAAAGAGGAAGTCTAAAGGATTCATATTTTTTAAAAGTTGCTGAACAAATGTTGGTCAGTTTGAGGAGTACAGCCTTTAGTTTAATTTATTGCTCCTGTTACAGGAAGCACCCTGTATATATATAGGTGTTACATTTTTTTGTGTTTGTACGATCCATTACATTGCACACGGTGTTACATTTTTGTGATTGAGCTCACAATTCCTTTTTACGCATACTTGTAACGCCCGGTTGTATTTTACTTATTTTCACAAGAATTCAAGATCTAAGACGAAACTGTGCAACGTAACGTACCTTGAGATTCGAAATAATCACGGAGTAATTACATTTCTAAGCACTGAATTATACACCCTGGGCACTGTACCTAGAAAAAAAAACAAAGATTTTCTGGAATAAACTTCAGGCTGAAAATTTTATGCAATATGCAACCGTTCCAGCTTGCAGTTGCATAAATCGAGCTTGACGTAAAAAACAAACTTAATATCTGACACAATGGATGACTGGTAGAGAATGCTTTTTGGCATTAAATTCGCCATTTGTACATTTTTATTTGTGTAATATAGTTTAATAAATTTTATTATAATTTGGAAATTACTTGCTATCGACATCGATAACCCTATGAATATAACCAATACGAAACATCAATTTACTATTTAATGAGTGTTATAATCTAATACCTAACGAGCAATTCTTGTTTATTTATATATATATATATATTTATTTATATATATATTTCGGGGATCTCGGAAACGGCTCTAACGATTTCGATGAAATTTACTATATGGGGGTTTTTGGGGGCGAAAAATCGATCTAGCTAGGTCTTATCTCTGGGAAAACGCGCATTTTCGAGTTTTTATATGTTTTCCGAGCGAAGCTCGGTCACCCAGATATTACGACTAATACGAGTACCCATGGCAAACCGTCATCAGACACTCCTTATTTAGTACCTACAGTAAATGTGATATGCCCATTCAGATCTTTAGGACACGCAATCAGACCCAAACGGAGCAGAAATCTCTGGTAAGAGTGTTTTACTATAATCGAGCACATGTTGTCACGTTGTCAGCCGCGGTACATAACTGCCGCGGCCATAAACCCAGTGATTTATCCAATAGCGAATAATAGTTTTCTGAGAAAAACAGTTTTCGGGTCCAAGCGTAAATGTAGCCGCCTGCCTGATGCCCGTGCCTGACTAGGTGTTTTTGGGAGCCGCTTATAAATATGGATATAAAGTGAAAAATATCAAATTTCATTTAAATCGCGCTCAGCGGTTTAAGCGTGAAGAAGTACCTAATAGATAGAAAGTCAGACAGACTTAGTTATTTTCGCCTTTATAACATTATTATGGTTTTCTATCCAAATGTCCAGGAGAGGAATTCGACAAGCGACGTTTGACGTATCGTGTTGAACTCCCGTTGAATCGGAACAATCCCGTGTCCAAATTTGGTCTTTCCACAGTTAGGTGACAACTAAACCAAATCATTATAAACCTTAACAGTAGTAATAAAACAAAGTTGATTTTTGTTGAATTATTGGTTGTCCAAATTATATTATCCCAGTATTATCCGCAGTTGATAAACATGCAATTCAATTAACTGTTGAATTGAAGTGGACGCGAAATCTGACTGATGTACATCTCGAATAGGGGCCCTGAACCATTGAGGTATATACAAGAGACGACATCTCGAACGAAATGTTTCCGCACCTCATGCACTTCTTTGCTTTTAGCACGTCACCGACCACTGACGAGATGCCACACGGGTACAGAACATTTAAAAAATTTTTTTTTTTTTAAATGCCTTCGTGCGTGTTAAAAAGTTGCAACAATAGCACAAGAAAATATAATAAAAGGGATGGAATAATATTTCACCGGTAAGCAATGGAATAACTGTTGATTTACGATTATTTAGTTTTCAAAGTAAATGTTTGGTCGTAGAAAAAGTATTGTATGCAACGTTGTTTAACTGAGTCAAAAAATACTCGTGGTTGTCTTTATTAACAATTTTCGGCTTCGCATGCATGCATGCACTTCTCTGAGGTGCGGAAACATTTTGTTCGAGATGTCGTCTCTTGTATATACCTCAAGGCCCTGAACACCATTGTTCCGTAATGGGTCAGACATATTTAAGTAATAAATTCATAAGCTATAAACATGACTGCAATGCAATAAAGAATAAATTCGATTGGTTTAGATATAACATTGTGAAACACAAGTGTGGGACTGGCGCAGTCGGCCGGGGATCAATTTTACGGTGGCGGCGGTCTTCGGTTTATAGCCGCCCTTAGCACGTCGCTCGATGGACGCGCCCGCGCGGCCAGGAAACTAACCAAGATTTTTATTAATGGCGTTTTCCACAACGGCATCAGAATTTCTGAAAACTAACACTTTAAAAATTCTCACGTTATGTATTTGTATCGGGTCAAGCAGGCGATTTCGAAAAGTGACGTTGAAGTCATGTCACTTTAGACACTGACAGATCGGTATCTTAGGTTTAAAGATCTTTATTTCTCATAAGAATACATAATATTCACTTACACGAGAATTTCTTATTTTTTCATGCAAAATACATATTTATTCGGTGAGCGCACACTTAACTTATAACCACTTAAAACTGTAGGTACTTGCATGTTATGACTTAAACAAAAATCTACAAATTAAACTAAATACACCTTTTTTTTTTTTTTTTGTCGGGTAAATCAATACTTAACTCGGAGGAATAATCCAATATGGAGTGGTGACACGCACTAATTTCTATGTGAAAAATTCTGCCGTTTTCGGCGCGGGGGGCGAGGAACGCACACAAATAATGTAAACACTAATGCATTTTTTGCATGCGTCGCTACACACGCACACGACAAAATTATCAAACACTAGCATAAACTATATTCACACAAATACAAGAACAAACACAGACAACCCTGTCCGTGAACGAGATGATGTCAGTTTTAAGTAAACGTAAAAGTGCGAGGGACTTGTCGATAATATTGTCGATATTTTATTGACTGAATTTTAACTGTCTGCTTTAGTCAATTATAACCATCAAAAACATTACATGTGAAAACCGGCCAAGTGCGAGTCGGACTCGCGCACGGAGGGTTCCGCACCATCAACAAAAAATAGAGCAAAACAAGCAAAAAAACGGTCACCCATCCAAGTACTGACCCCGCCCGACGTTGCTTAACTTCGGTCAAAAATCACGTTTGTTGTATGGGAGCCCCACTTAAATCTTTATTTTATTCTGCTTTTAGTATTTGTTGTTATAGCGGCAACAGAAATACATTATCTGTGAAAATTTCAACTGTCTAGCTATCACGGTTCGTGAGATACAGCCTGGTGACAGACGGACGGACGGACGGACGGACAGCGGAGTCTTAGTAATAGGGTCCCGTTTTTACCCTTTTGGTACGGAACCCTAAAAAGGTGCAAGTCTCGCAACGCTTCTACTACAAAAAAGTTTTGAGATGTAATGCTAATGTGAAACCAAGTCGGTTATCATCGTAGTGTACCTTTACTTTACCTACTATTTGTAGGAACTGCAACAGTAACTTTGTAATAGCATATATTTATATGGAATTACAAACTTACTTATGCAGTTCTTAGAACTTTAAAACGTGACTGATATTGCAATATTTTTAGGTTTTCGATGGCTTGGTAAGCTGAAAACTACTTATGTTTAAAATTTATTGCATCTTTTGGAAATCTAAAAAAATAAATCAAAATAACAATATATTTATAATGTTCATATAGATTTTATCGATATTGGTTTTTATGGTGTCCCATCGCTAACTATGGTAGAGTGATACCAGAGTAATAAATTAAAAGTGCCTATTTATGGAAAATGACGGCAGTAAATACCTTAAAATAAATAAAACACAATACAAATATTGGACATGTAAAATAAAAAATATACGATAGAAACTAAGAGAAAAATGAATTTTCAAACAGTAGTAGGGTAGGTGCGTTAGTTTTCGTCCACTTGAAGAAATTGAATATAAATCTACATTGCTGCAAAAATTTGGACTTAAAGCAATCCTTAATGTCGAGACAATATACGAGTATCTATCTACATAAAAAATGTATTTGGCAAGTAGCAAATTAAATATCAAATATGTTATTTGCTGATTAGCAAATAACATATTTGATATTTAATTTGCTATTTTTTATTTATTTTGTCATGTGGACGAAAACTAGAGACTAGAGCATGGACGGAAACTAGCACAATGACCAGATCGGTAATATCACGTTACTTATGATTTATACTATTTATTTCTTTGAATGGATTATGTTGATATAAAAATAAGGTGTTATAGAAAAATAATGTGTTATATAAATTATATAATAATAAGCAACGCAAATTAGAAGTTAGGTATACCTAATGAATATTTAGAAAGTCTTCTTTAAATATTACCCTAAATTAGATCTAGTACCATGAAGTGGTATCACTTTCAGACTGACAATGTTTTTTAGTTTTTTGCTAAATTAGTGCACTATTTGATAATATTTACATGTAATAGTACTTACATATGAAAAGAAACGTGTTCTTTAAGTACGCTAGATGTGTCCGATCGGTTTTTACAGGAGAAAACGCTACAATTCGGCATTTTCTGCTCCTAACATTCCGCTTAGACTGACGTTTGCTGAATGGCGTATGACGTATGGCAACTAGTTTTATATAACCTCCTTGACCGGCGGCCGCCGACTTTTGGCAGAGGGGAACGCCTGTTAATGGCGGTTCCTGTTGGTTTATTATTCCGAGATACTTAATAAGTAAACAAAACATGCAATGGAATGCGAGCGTAGTTGCTACGGCCGGGACCGGCTGGCTCATAGTAACAGAGATAAGATATGGAACTTACACGGATATAAAGAGCGTGGAGGTGACAAAGCGCTTCTTCTAGTTTAATGCAGTGTTGGTGTTTTGATAGATGTAATAATTTATTTATATTATATTTTTGGTTTTATTTAGTTATAAGTAATTATTTAGAATAAGTAAATGTAATAGTATATCTGTGTTATATTATATAGGTAGCTATAGTATTTGCATATTAATATTAAAAATAATGAGGGGGGCTATTTATTAGTAATATAATGTTTCAGCAACCTTTTAAATGTGATGTGACTTATCGGAACAAAGACTCGAATTGGCCTGTAACGCGATGTAATTTCATTATTTTTACCTTGTCCGACGTATCAGCACGGAAGGCGGATGAGTGTCAGCTGTGACCACAGCTGGTGCAGCCCAGAGCTGAATCGCAGTCTCAGATCATAGAAGTAAGGAGATTTATAACGAAGCATAATTTCAACGAGACTCGGTGTCTCCAACTGTGCCCCACCACATCATTGAGGGCGTGGCCAGACAACCAACTCACGCGCTGTGATTGGCCGAACCGCGCGGGGTAAAGGACAAGAGCGGCGACGCTAGAGAGTAGGACAAGTCGATAAATTTACAACAGCTATCGATATTTTGTATTATGTTCTAAACAAGACTTTATTTAATATAAATGTTTTAAGTAATAATTGCCATTGACTTTATTACTTAAAACTGAATTTATATACCTTTAAACATTTGACCTTATTTGCGAGCTAAGATTTTTAAGGTACGATTAAGGTAAGTACTTATATTATTCGATCCATAAAGTTCTGTCACAAAGGTTTCTACTGATAGAATGTAATACAAAGCTTTTAATAAAAAAAATAGCAATGATTCGAAAGTTTGTTATATGTTTATCAAAACATACCTAACATAATTGGTATAAAATTTAGTAACGATTTTATTTACTGTTTGTTTATATTGTTTACTTTGGGATTGTCGTTAGACGCGAGTAGGATTTTCACGATGGATCCGAAATGTATGGGAAGATCCGCGGATCCGGATCCAGATCCGGATAATTTCATACATTTCGGATCCGGATTGCAAACCCTACTTATGGGTATAAACTACAATGTAATAAATAATATTTAAAACAGTTTTTTCTTTGACGTACCTAACTACTGCATTTTTATTAAAAACTAATAGGTATACTACTACAAAATAATAGTAAAATTGTAATTGAAAAATAATTACTTCCATACACACTATATCCAGATATTTTTATCGATAACGCTTAAACCTCAATTATGCACGAGCGCCACTCTAGTTCCTTGCGGAAAGAAGGGAACCGGTTAGCGGTCGTACCAAGAAACAATAATGCCGTTGTGGATATCGTTAGCGGCTTAATGCATTGCACCGTTGCCTAGCACACTACAAATAGTTTTCCATGCTAAGCCGTCAATGTAGAATGCATATTCAAATTGCCACGCGTTTGTTTGGCAAAATGGTCCGACTCAGTAAAATCATATGTCACTGGATTTATTTGTTAAAATGTGTTGTTTTATTGACTAATACGTAAAAAAAATGTACTTACATGTGGTATGTAACTCCATGATCCCTATAGTTTTTGCTAGCACTCCTATTTCTACACGAAACAACGCTACAAATCGGCATTTTACGTAAATTGACGAGCACATTTTTCTACGATAGCTAAATTGCGACTGTCTTACCGGTCTTACGGCGGAAAGAAAAATGGTCAGCCTGACCATATTGTTGCGGCGACACGCGCCACGCCTCCGTCAGATATCTAGTACCTTCTATGATCTGAGATCGCAGTCAAGGTAAAAATAAAGAAATGAAGTCGCGTTAGACCCGTTATACCATCATCATCATTGGCCACAGCATTTGACTGATGATTGTTGCAGCGACAGATTATTATGAAGAAGAGGTCTGTGCGCCATCGGAGATTGGAGGTGCGGCACATCTTTTCCTGTGGCTGTAAAGTCCAAAGTTCCAAACCTATGTAGAGACAAACCAAAGAAAGTCTGCAGCGCTAGATTAAAAGTAGTTTTTAAAAATCAGTATGCGACAACACCACAGAAAATGGATTAAATAGTCTTGATACTTGTGAAATTTCTACCATATTTACCGTCTATGAAAAAATTAAGCTGTATGCACAGCTTAATTTTTATGGTAAAATAAATTTCATTCCAACAATAGATGTCACTATTAATATGTAGACATATACTAATATTGATAAATAATATTGGGAGAATGTGACATTTGGCTTCATCAAAATTAATAAGCTTTTGTAATATCCGCGACGGCGGTAAATAGGTACAGAGGGCCTACCGCGAACACCGAAGTTCTCAATATGCGAGCATCTTTCTCTTTTACTCCCATTAAGGCGTAATTAGATTGACAGAGAAATTGCCCGCAATTTGCGAACTAAAGTTTTCGGAAAAACGAAATAAACCATTAAAACAATAAACATATATTAAAAATTAATTTTAGCTTTAACTAGTAGGTACCCATGCCGTGAGCATAAGCATGGAGGTTGTGGGTTCGAGCTCAAAACCCGGCTAGTACCAATGAGTTTCTCGAAATGTTACCGACCGAGTGACCGGCCATCTCGACGCCGGGCGACAGGTGGCCGCCATATTCTGCGACCTGTCGCGCGCTTTCGAGCTGGTCGCCCATCCTCTGATTCTGGCTAAGTTAGATCACTACGGCGTTAAGGGAAATTACCTTAATATAATCGCTTCCTTTTTAGATGATCGCAGGCAACTAACTTCTGTCCGCGGAGCTAGATCTGACCTGTTGGAACTTGGTGACACTGCCGTACCTCAAGGCTCCGTTATGGGCAACAACCTGTTCTTAATACTTATGAACGATTTCACAACCGCCACCGACGATGCAGAATTTGTCATGTTCGCCGATGACGGTTGTGTGATCGTCTCAGCTCTAAATCAACAGGAACTTAGATCTAAACTTACCAAGGTAATGAACGACGTCGCATCATGGTTCTCAGTGAATGGAATGATACTGAACGTGGAAAAAACAAATATCATACAGTTTTGCTTACGTGGAAAAAAAGAACACAACCTAAATATCCACTGCAATAACGAACTTGTTCCCCAGGTGGACGAAGTAAAATACCTAGGTCTCATAATAGATTCCGGATTAACATGGAATCCCCATACTGACTCACTATGCGACCGTCTGTCTTCTGCCTGTTTCGCGCTCAGTAGACTGCGCCCCAGTCTACATCCTACCAACGTGAGGAAAGCCTATTTTGGCTACTTTCACGCCTTACTTACCTACGGTATAGAACTATGGGCAACATCAGCCAACCGCGACAGAATATTTAGATTTCAAAAGCGGGCAGTTCGTTACATGTGTGGGGTCCCCTGGGATCACCCCGCTCGTGAATTGTTCAAGGATGCCAAGATCCTTACCCTCCCGAGCTTGTATATTCTCGACGTAGCCAAGTATGTGAGAGGTAACCTTGAACAATTCCCGACGCGCGGCGACTCGCACAACCATAATACTAGGCGAAGAGGCGAACTGCGTCCACCATGTACGCGTCTAGCCAAGTCTAAAAAGTGTATCCCCTCAATAGGTCCTAAGATATATAACCACATACCCTTAGAGATTAAAAATGCGAATAGTAATCGAGGTTTCGTGAATAAACTTAAGGCTAAACTTATGTCTGAAGCGTACTACTCTGTTGACGAATTTTTCAACGGCGTGCACTCTTGAACTGGTTCACAATCCCATACTATTAAAATATGAATTTAACACGTCATAAATACACAAATTATATAATAAATTATAACCACTTGACTTCTTAACCAATTTAATATTATATACCTACCTGTAGACTGTTGTGTTGTTAACTAACCGCCTTCATTTAGATATAAATAGTTGTAAATATGAAATGTACCTAACTGACGTGTAAAACTATGTTTTATAAAGGAATAAATGAAATGAAAATGAAATGAAATGTTAGAGGAAGTTCATAAGTATGCCTATACCTATTAGGTGTGTTCAATTTGCTGTGAAACCTTAGTCTAAACCAATATTATATTATCTAAGTAGGTACATATGGTGAAGTATTAAGATGTTTCATTCCACTTACCCGTCATCAACTCCAAATTTTGTAAACATTGTCGTTTTTTAGCTTGAATCGCCTCGTGCTGACTTTTTACAAGTGTAAAATTATTCGTCACGCGGAAAAGTAACTCCCGCACGCCGGTTTTGTAAGGTTTCACCATGTTTATTCCGTTCATTACAAAACACAATGAATATTTAAACGATTTTGACAAACACATACCATAGTGCATGACGTTTACTGACTGCTTAAAAAACATTGCCATATGTAGTTTTTTAATTCGATGTCAAATTATTGCGCTGCAGACTTTCTTTGGTTTGTCTCTATAATCACTTCTAAAATGTGTTATTGAGATTGGCAGCATTGGCAGCGTCAAAATAAGTACGAGCTTGATGCATCACGGGCAATTGATATCGAAATAAAATCAAATTGACATCAATTTGGAAGTTCAAATCAGCCGCTGTTGGGATGGTATACCCCGCCTGGGGGTGTATTCAGGTACTCCGCTTGAGAAAATCACGCGCCATGTTGCGGAAATTCATTGGAACTATTTTTTTCATATTATACTGATCAGCCTTAGTAGCACGGTCGCATTTTTATCGTTTATCACCATGCCTGTCACGTTCTAACAAGTATGTAAGTGCGAAAGTGACGGGCATAGTGATAGTGGATAAAAATGGAACCGTGCTGAGCCCGCTGTCACCATATATCTTGAACATAAGTAGGTACAGACGCGAAGTGCAGACTGACAATGAGTGTTTAAGTACCTATCACTTAGGTACCTGTGTCTAAAGAAGTAACTACGCGAAAAACAAATGTTAGTACTCCCAATATCATATTTCGTGGCCACATCCAAAGCTACTACCAGTACTTACAAAGATGGGTGACGCTTTATGACACCAATCTTCGGCGATATGTAATCGAGCTTACGTTGTCCAACCTCCAGTGCAGAGTATTTTGACACTTGTATTTATGGACGTAAGGGTGATAATGCTTGGCATGGGCCTTGATGGATTTCTTGATTGAATTATGCAATTAGGGGACGGGCTAATGGCTCTGAAATACGCTGATGAAAATGAGAAAGACATTTAAAGAGAGTCGAAGTCATTATAATGCAAGGAAAAATCTGATTTCCATTAGATTTGGGGCAATTATGCAGTCTGGTTCAGTGTTGGTATTTGATCATCATCATTGCCAAAAGACGTCCATTGCTAGATATAAAGAGACCGTGCGCGTTGGAGGGTCTGCCATCTTGTGGCCTGAATCGGAATCATAAATATGTACATTGCCAAAGCAAGAGCTGCCATCTACCGTTCTCGTACGTGCCATTTTGTGGGCTACATCTAGGGTGGCCATAAGTGTAGGGACGTCGACTTGGAAAATTGTTTAATTTTTTTTTCAATTTTTGATTTAGCGACACGGGGGGTGCAAATATTGCTCCGGCATTGTTTGTATGGCAACCCTTGAGCAATTCTGAGCATTGATGGGGACAAATTGCTTAATGGAGGGGACACCAGGACACCAAGCTTCAAACGGGGATATATCCCGGTGTAAGGGGACGTATGGCAACCCAAGCTACATCGGAAGCATAAACGTCACATTTACGCCTTACGCCAAAAATCTGACATTGATTTTAACAATAAAGTCGCGTCAAAATCATTTTGAACACCTCGCCCGCTTAGCAACTTCTGCTGCTGACTCTAGGTACCTACATACATTTAAGATAGGTATGTGGTTAACAGAGCTACAACTTTGACATAAAAAACAGTTATAAATTTTAATTTTCGCCCGTGTTTCTTGCAGCAGAAACGTCGATCCAGTAATGCATGCCGCAGTTAAATTAGAGGTGATTTGCGTGCCAGCAGTCCGTTACACGGCGCGGTATCGCCGCGTTATCGCCGTGAGATCGCGCCGGTATCGCCACGGTATCGCTCTAATCGCTTGTTACGGGTAATGTGGGTTATTAATTCAGTACGGTTACGAGTTAGCTTTTTACTATAAATGTGTTCGGTAAATTATAAGTTTATGTTGTTTTGTAAATGATTCATTTGTTTGGGTAGAGTAAACGATGGTAGCGAGAGTCGTGGGAGGCAAAACTTAAGGTGCAGCGGGTTCAGCAGAGTTTTGAAAAATCGTGTTTTTTTAAGTAGATACGGTTGCTAAAAATATGAATAGGCCTTGAGGTCTTTCTCTAGTGACATTATCTATGCGATATGTTTTTAATCAACCTGATTAAAAACAGCTTTCGCTCGATAGGCAAAAATCACGAACGTAGGTCTAAAACGCACTATTAAAAATTTGTAACAATTTTTTCCCAAAAGTGACAAAAACTAAAAATATGAAAATTGTATATGAAAAAAATATGAAAAATGTATGAAACTTGTTTTTGTTTAAAACTGACTATAAATAACAATTCAAAACAATGATACCCGTGATCCCTTGCACGCACAGCCGTCTCGCATACGCTCAGTGAGAGTGGGAGAAGAACCTCAACTTACGGCGCCTTAAGGAGATTTACAGTTTCCCGTAGCATAAAGCATTCAGATAGGCTAGATTAATTAAAAAAAAAACACGTATACCGAAATTACCGTATAGGTACGGGATTTTATAGAATATCGCAGTGACAGCAAAATTTGTATGGTAGCTTCCAAAATTAACGCCGTGTGACTCTAGCCATACGGGCGAAGTAATGCTTGCTCAATCGTAAGGTAGGTAATTTTGAAGCTCGTTCTCAGAAGTTCTCGTTCTACTCCATTTTCAGAAGCTCCAAAAATAAGATCTCGACGTTGGCCAAACTTTTAAAGCCGATACGCAACAAAGCCCAATCCCATACAAATTAACGTAGCATTTTCAAAATTGCATGCTTTCTCAACCGTGGTTTGATCTTATTAAGCAGTCTATTTTACAGATCCTATTAAGAATATCACAGTTGGGTAAAGTGGTAAAACTCGTTCTTGGTGTTTCAGTTAGGACGTTTGGGCACGGAAGTGCAACGGCAAGTTTGGAAGTTCGCGGCCCGCGGGCTTATGGAACTTGGCCGCGTTCGCACCTGCACTTGTAGATAGCTCTAATAAACGACATAGGACTTAGGACTTATTCTGGAACGACTGGTCAACAGTTGCTATAAAAGGCGGTTTTTAAAGTGCAGCGATCGGACCTTTCGTTCCCACCTATGGTTGTCGCTGCCGCCGTCGCCAGTCGCGTAAAGTCGTGGCCGAGCCGTATCCATTTCGAACAAAGTATACCCAGTATAAATGTTTACCCAGGTACCTAAATAATGGCTGTTGTGTGTATACATTTTCTATGTATTTTCATGTTACTAATATGATATTACTGTAAATATTGCATTGATTTGTGAAAAAGATGAGGCCTGATACTTAAAAATTTTATGAAATTTGAATTTTTGAATTTGGAATTTAATCGTTTGAAATGGAGATAGTCGTAGGAAATAGTTATTTTCACCTCAGCAGCTCGAACAAGGGTACTTTGCTACTTAAAAACAGTGAGCAAAATCGCATTTTGCTCACTGAGTGAGACAAAATGACATTCAAGTGACCTTAATATTCAAATGTCATTTCAACATGCGGGGTCTAATACAAGTTCGAAATACTTGGATTCTATTATCTCTGTCCCTTTCACGTCTTTAGCAAAAAGAATAAGACAAATAAAAGGTTCAAACTACATTCAACGGTACATTGACGGTTTATAATAGACCCCCGAAAAACGTCAGACCGCATCGTTCCAAAATACATACGAGTATGGATTCTTAATAATTAATTAATGAAAATAAAATTTAAGATTTGATGAAAACTGATAAAAACACTATATTTTACGTACGATTAAAATAATGAACTCATAAAATACACAGAATATCACGTAAAATAAATAATTATAGTTTTAAGAATCTCTACTATAGTTTACAAATAGTAAGTATCCGCAATTCGGACCGTATCTTACAATGTTTTTTTTTTACAAAAAAAAGTTGTCGATTGAAGTGTCAATCAATTGATGGTCGTTGTTTCCATATATTACCTATTTTACTGAAATTTACTACGTTTTGTTTTTGTGTTTGATTGTGGTAATTCAACTTAATTGTTAGTATATCTTAAGAAAGCATGAGTGAATAGGTAAGTGATGAAGAAGGATTACATTTTTCAGGTTGTCTATATGTTCTCACTGCTGAGGTGAAAAGTTTTGTGAACTACACGAGATCAAAGTTATTTACATCTCGTGCGCTTTTGAGTCCCTTACTACGCTCAAGATTCTAAATTAGATTAGAAATATCAAACTTTGATCTCTTGTTGTACAAATAACTATTGTACAACAAGAGATCAAAGTTTGATATTTCTTCGAGTGCTTATTTTGAGTCCCGTGAAAGCGAAAGATTCTATACTAATTTAGAATCTTGAGCGTAGTAAGGGACTCAAAAGCGCACGAGATGTAAATAACTTTGATCTCGTGTAGTTCACAAAACTTTTCACCTCAGCAGTGAGAACATATTAGAGAACCCGAAAAATGTATTCCTTCTTCATCACTTACCTCTATTCACTCATGTTTTCTTAAGATATACCAATTACTAACAATTAAGTT
Source organism: Cydia amplana (assembly GCF_948474715.1). Taxonomy (NCBI): domain Eukaryota; kingdom Metazoa; phylum Arthropoda; class Insecta; order Lepidoptera; family Tortricidae; genus Cydia; species Cydia amplana. The sequence continues at coordinate 23,098,274 of NC_086070.1, forward strand.
TTCACCTCGGCAGCTCGAACAAGGGTACTTTGCTACTTAAAAACAGTGAGCAAAATCGCGTTTTGCTCATTTTGTCTCACTCAGTGAGCAAAATGCGATTTTGCTCACTGTTTTTAAGTACCAAAGTACCCTTGTTCGAGCTGCTGAGGTGAAAAGATAGTATAACCACTACGTTTGTCATAGGCAAAGACTAAAGTAAGTATTTTGGCTTCTTAATAGGTCGGCTCTACGGAACTACGTATATATTCTTATATATTATATTCTTAGGCCGCTACATTCTAGATTCCAGTTTCAAATACAAAAAATCCTAGAAATTTAAAAGTGGATAAATTACTCTCTTGGGTGAGACTTAAACTCACGGCCAAGACAGTAATTTTTCCACAATTTATTCTAGGCTTGATAGCATCGTTCGCAGACGTTTAAGGATAACTCACGCTAGACCGGGCCGGGCCCGGGCCGAGGTGTCCGACACGTCATTTTCTATGACAGCTGATCGGTGATCACGTGGTGCTTTCCATAGAAAACGAAGCGCCCGAAGGGCCCGGGCCCGGTCTAACGTGAGTCATCCTTTATGCTTGTTAAAAATTAAATTCCTAGAAATTATTTACAGATAGGGCCCATTGAATAATGTAAAATTCTCCGTAGAATATTAAACCTGGGAGCATACTACGATGCCCGCCTACGGTCTTGTTTTCGTATTATTTAAACCCTCGCCCGCAGCTTCGTCCGCGTGGAACCCTTTTCTTCACGGAAATTGAGCAATTTCGTAGTGCAGCGAATAAACTGATAGTTAATTAAACTGCCTTAACTATTACCTTATAAATAAAATAAAGCTCGTCTTAAGCTAAATCTACTTTGTGGAGACAAAGTTTGAAATATAGTACATATATACGTCATATTTTCATAGAAAATTGACGCAATTGGAGGTAGGTACTATAATACTATCTACTGGAAAGTCGGTGCCGAGCACACAATGTTCAAGATTGCCTCTTTGTGTGTGTGTGTAATAAATTAAATTGTTCCAAAATTGCGACCAAATTCGGAACGAAGTCAAGTGTCACGATCATGATGCATTATTGAATTCAGTATTGAATAGCAGTATTGAATTCAGAACAAATACCTATGTGATTGCGTACCTAAATTATTCTTATTACAGTTCATTTCCTAGGCTTTATTTCTATTGTTTTTTACTGTTTACTATGGAGCGCAAAGTAGTTCCTCACATTAATAGCCTTATACCTACGATAAAAATATGTTTGCAAGAAAATGCAAGGTATGTCTATAGGAGAACGCCTACAGTGGGCACAGGGAAATCAAGTATGTTTTAAATGCCTAGAAAGGAGACACAGCCGTGAGCAATGCCAGGCGAAGGGCTGCGGCGTAACCGGCTGTCGCTATGTCCATCACAAGCTGCTTCATAGTAATGAAACAACGTCGCGAACGGCGGGATACCAAGCACCGCCCCCACCTCGCCCTTGTCCCTCTCGCACAGAGCCGAGCACAGAGGCGTGCGGTACGACTGATAGCGAGCAGACAACGGCAACGACGGTACTTAACGCTACATCGGATGAGGAGCAAAGTACAGCGGTACTGTTAAAGGTAATTCCGATAACTGTGGAGGGCCCGCTGAAGAGGGTCAACACATACGCCCTTTTAGACGACGGCAGCTCGATTTCACTGGCAGAACAATCATTAATGGAAGAAGTCGGCATCACAGGTCCACAGATTCCCCTGAATGTGAATGGCGTTTTAGATATGAAGTCGGGGAATCAATTTAGTCGCCGTGTTAAAGCGAAGGTCAGAGGTCGTAATCTGCCAGCCTACGAGGTCACGTTTAAAACAGTAGAGTATCTCGGACTACGTAAACAAACAATCCGTGATGACGTTATGAACTGCAAGCATATTGTTGATTTTAAAAAGGATGCCTGTTATGACGGCACAGTGAGGCCAAGACTATTAATAGGGTCTGATCATTGGTATTTAACTATTCCAGAGGAGGTGCGAGTGGGTGAGAAGGACGAGCCCGCTTTAGTACGCTGTCGTCTCGGATGGGTGGTCTACGGAACTACACCTGCCCACTTCATGCGACTACTCGCTGAAGAAGAAGAATACTCAGCACTGCACTGCCATGAGGAGGAGGTCGAGCTGCACGACTTAGTAAAGTCGCATTTCGAGATGGATTCACTAGGTATAAAAAATTTAAATAAAAGTAACCCGGCAGAGCAACGAGCGGTCGAGATCTTCAACCAAACCTGTAAGAAAATTGAATCAAATAGGTACGAGGTCGGTCAGCTGTGGCGCAATGAAATAAACGCCACTTTTAATTGAATTCCAACAAACTGTTTCGCAGTTTGGAGAAGCTTTGTAATAGTTAAGTGTTTTTTGTTCAGGGTCCATCCATATATTACGTCACAATTGAATTAGTTATTTTAATCAACGAAACTGAAACGGAGCAGGTGCAGAGAAAACAGACGCTAGAAGTGTTCATGCAAATATGTACCTTAACGACACAATGCAAACTACGACCTGCGTTCAGCACAGATTACATATTCACTGGGGTTATTCCCACTAGTTACCACCAAGTTGTTACCAGTGGTAACTACTGGGAATTTTTTTCCCACCTTTTACCACTGGTAACTACTGGGAAAAAAATCTATTCCCTACTGGGAACCACCAAACCACCAACCACCAAAATTTTGTTAGAGTTAAATACTAATAAAAACACAGTATAAATAGTATAGTATAAATATAGAGTGATTTTGAATTACCTAATAAAATCACTTGAACGAGTTGGTGGTAACTACTGGGAATATTTTTTCCCAGTAGTTACCAGTGGTAAAAGGTGGGAAAAAAGTTCCCAGTAGTTACCACTGGTACTGGTAACAACTTGGTGGTAACTAGTGGGAATAGAGACAAACCAAAGAAAGTCTGCAGCGCTAGATTAAAAGTAGTTTTTAAAAATCAGTATGCGACAACACCACAGAAAATGGATTAAATAGTCTTGATACTTGTGAAATTTCTACCATATTTACCGTCTATGAAAAAATTAAGCTGTATGCACAGCTTAATTTTTATGGTAAAATAAATTTCATTCCAACAATAGATGTCGCTATTAATATGTAGACATATACTAATATTGATAAATAATATTGGGAGAATGTGACATTTGGCTTCATCAAAATTAATAAGCTTTTGTAATATCCGCGACGGCGGTAAATAGGTACAGAGGGCCTACCGCGAACACCGAAGTTCTCAATATGCGAGCATCTTTCTCTTTTATTCCCATTAAGGCGTAATTAGATTGACAGAGAAATTGTCCGCAATTTGCGAACTAAAGTTTTCGGAAAAACGAAATAAACCATTAAAACAACAAACATATATTAAAAATTAATTTTAGCTTTAACTAGTAGGTACCCATGCCGTGAGCATAAGCATGGAGGTTGTGGGTTCGAGCTCAAAACCCGGCTAGTACCAATGAGTTTCTCGAAATGTTAGAGGAAGTTCATAAGTATGCCTATACCTATTAGGTGTGTTCAATTTGCTGTGAAACCTAACGCTACGTCTTACGTAGGCGAACAACGCGAGAACGCCGCGCGGCCGCCGCGCCGCTTCGCGTCTAAATCGCTCACGTACGAGTAGGACATTACCTATACGTATCAACGGTTTGTTTCATCCTCGCCGCGCCGCGCCGCGCCGCGTTCGCGCGTTGTCCGCCTACGTAAGCCGTAGCGTTAGTCTAAACCAATATTATATTATCTAAGTAGGTACATAATATGGTGAAGTATTAAGATGTTTCATTCCACTTACCTGTCATCAACTCCAAATTTTGTAAACATTGTCGTTTTTCAGCTTGAATCGCCTCGTGCTGACTTTTTACAAGTGTAAAATTATTCGTCATGCGGAAAAATAACTCCCGCACGCCGGTTTTGTAAGGTTTCACCATGTTTATTCCGTTCATCACAAAACACAATGAATATTTAAACGATTTTGACAAACACATACCATAGTGCATGACGTTTACTGACTGCTTAAAAAACGTTGCCATATGTAGTTTTTTAATTCGATGTCAAATTATTGCGCTGCAGACTTTCTTTGGTTTGTCTCTAACCCTATTCACTGTTACAGATTATAGTCCGAAAATAAATCGTAGAAAATAAATGAGGGCTACATGAAAAAAATCCATACTAAATTGTTGCCATGTTTTGCATTTTACGTCAAAATGTTACAGTTACATTGGAGTGGACGTGATACAATAGACGAGTGTTGCCAGGACAAGGAAAAACATTAACTATAGACAAAATTGCTGTTAATTTATTGCAAACCGATGATATTACAAAAACGGGGTGAATATATTATTTTGCTGCTTTTCATTTTTTACTATACTTGGTCAACCAGATCTTGACAGTAGAAAAAGGCGGCAAATTTGAATAATGTAGGCGCGAAGGGATCGCGTCCCATAGAAAATTTGAATTTCGCGCCTTTTTTTACTGACAAGATTTGGTTGACCAGCTATACTTAATTGATTGGTGAAGAGAAAGATTTGAAAATACTTTGCTCAAGGTGAAACAACCACGCCCGTCAAAATTTGACATTGGATCTTGGACAACTGCCAACAGTGCCAAGTCATTTTTTTCTCGAGACTGGCGTATCTCACTACAGAATATTTAATCAATGGTTTGGTAACCAATATGTGTAAAAGAGAAAGGGCGTAGGTAGCCAGGAATACTATACTATTATATTACTTTATGTAAATTCGGAATAATGCACACAATAGGTACTCTGATACAATAATGCTTTGATATCTTGCAAATAAATAGAAGCTCGCAAGTAGGTATACAAAGGAACGAGCAGGTTTGCTATCTTTGAGTGCAAACAAGGTGAGAATACCTTGAGCGGCATTTAGATAAGTAGGTATAATTTGCTAAAGTTTTATATTGTTATGAAATTAAAAATCTTTATTGACTGCTAAGTGCATAGATAAAATACATTAAAACGACCATACCGTAAAAGTATATAACTTTGCTATTTAATATAACTTTGCAGACCGCGTCACAGTTCAGTAAAAGCGAAATAACTTTTAAAAGCAGTATCTTAGAACTAAAATCTACAAAACACATACACACAGTGTCAAGGCCACATAGTGTCAAGGTCACACAGTGTCAGGGACACACGGTCCCAGACACACAGTGTCAAGGACACACAGTGTCAGGGACACACGGTCCCAGACACACAGTGTCAAGGACACACAGTGTCAAGGACACACAGTGTCAAGGACACTCAGTGTCAGGGACACACGGTCCCAGACACACAGTGTCAAGGACACACAGTGTCAGGGACACACGGTCCTAGACACACAGTGTCAAGGACATACAGTGTCAAGGACACACAGTGTCAAGGACACCGACGTCGACGCGAAGTGGATTTTAGGCTCCGACACCGAAGACCAGCATGCTTCTATGGGCCCCATTCCGATTTTGAACTAGATATCTATAAGACATCACCAAGATATGTCAGTGTCAAACAAGTGTCAAAAATGACGTGTTTGTTTGAAGAAACGTCACTATTGACACTTGTTTGACACTGACATATCCAATCCATATCGTTTCAATATCTAGTATTTATCTTAAAGGTCGAATATGGCTGTAAGTCTAAGGCCATTTCTGTCCAATCGACGGCGCTGAGTTAGCTAAGGTCTTTCTGCACTTCGTCTCTCCAGCGGCCTAAAAGTCTCCAGTGGTGCAGAATTGACAGTCTATTTTATTTATTAGTCTCCGAAACTCACGTAGTTGAACCGGTCAAACGCAGTGTTACTACTGCCCAGTGCCAGTTGTTCTGGCTGTTCTTTCTGAAGTTTATTGAATTTGTTTAAAACCGGCATGGCTGCTCTTTATAGAACTGGGGTAGTTGTGTGCTGCGGAAAACGAACCATTTTACATATAGAGTGCTTCGAATAGAATATAGATTTTAAGGAAATCTAGTACTCTCTGGATTGGTGCTTTAATACTAAACCACACATGGTACGAGTAAGAGTCGTAACACTAACAATAACATATCGATTTGAATTTAATTACGCGCGTGCGATAGAGATAGGAATAGGTGGGGTTAATGTAAGAAATTCTGTGTACTAAAGCGTCCTTTCTTTAAGAATTAATTAGAATTAGAAGATCATCATCTTCCTCGCGTTGTCCCGGCTTTTTTCCACGGCTCATGGGAGCCTGGGGTTCGCTTGGCAACTAATCCCAGTAATTGGCGTGGGCACTAGTTTTACGAAAGCGACTGCCATCTGACTTTCCAACCCAGAGGGTAAACTAGGCCCGTATCGGGATTAGTCCGGTTTCCTCACGATGTTTTCCTTCACCGAAAAGCGACTGGTAAATATCAAATGATATTTCGTACATAAGTTCCGAAAAACTCATTGGTACGAGCCGGGGTTCGAACCCGCGACCTCCGGATTGCAAGTCGCACGCTCTTACCGCTAGGCCACCAGCGCTTTAATTAGGATTAGAAGATATGATGCATAAAAGCATGAATGTCTAAATCCATGTTTATTGCTCTTAATATATATTCGAGTGACAGAGACGCAGATATACAATTTTGTATCTCGACCAACATTTCGATCGCAATAATGTATTGGCGCGAGAGGAACGCCCAAGGCGTAGCATATTAAGTCCCTCTGGAGTTGCAGGCGTCCATAGGCTACGGTGACTGCTTACCATCAGGCGGCCCGTATGCTTGTTTGCCACCGATGTGGTATTAAAAAAAAAGTATAGAGCGGCGCGCTGCAACTAGGTACTGCCGGCCTAGCCAAGTGACAATCGCTTGCGCTTCACCATCAAATCGCTTTGTGTCTCTCTATCACTCTTCCTTATCAGTGCGACAGTCGGCGCGATTCGGGAAATGAATTAGAGATTCACTAGATATTATTTAGTAAAGATATGTGACGCTCCACGGCAAAAGGTACCTCATGGCGGTTGGCGCTTACGCCATTATTAACGTCGCTCCAATATTATTATTGCGGCCGCCATAAGGTACCTTTTGCCGTGGAACGTCACATATCTTTACTATTTCATATCTAGTGGATCTCTAATTCATTTCCCGAATCGCGCCGAGTGACAGTTGCGTTTCGTTAGCGTTAGCGATTGGCATGTTGCCTAAGGGGCCAGCTGCGCACACGCAGTTCTGTAGACGCTCTACGCCGCATTTTATTAACTACGGGCTACGACTGCTACGAGCTACGAACATCAAAAACTGTAATGTTCGGTGTCAGTTTCAGTTTCAGTTTCATTTATTTTGTTAAACATAGGTAACATGAAAGATGGTAGATACATTAATTTATACATTTGATCTCTATGTTTTACCCACTATGCAGGTGTACAAAATTGTCTCGTGCGGTTATCAAATAAACGCATGCTTATGTCTAAAAAAACCGGCCAAGTGCGAGTCGGACTCGCGGACGGAGGGTTCCGCACCATTAACAAAAAATAGAGCAAAACAAGCAAAAAAAACAAACAAAAAAACGGTCACCCATCTAAGTACTGACCCCGCCCGACGTTGCTTAACTTCGGTCAAAAATCACGTTTGTTGTATGGGAGCCCCACTTAAATCTTTATTTTATTCTGTTTTTAGTATTTGTTGTTATAGCGGCAACAGAAATACATCATCTGTGAAAATTTCAACTGTCTAGCTATCACCGTTCGTGAGATACAGCCTGGTGACAGACGGACGGACGGACGGACGGACGGACAGCGGAGTCTTAGTAATAGGGTCCCGTTTTTACCCTTTGGGTACGGAACCCTAAAAAATGCTTATGTCGTGCCTCGTATTTTGATTAGTAGAGCGGTATTCGAACTGATTTTAATTTAACATAAGTTTGACATTACTTGCAATGTATCTCGCTCAAATTTATAGGTATAATATTCAGTTCAGCGAAATAACGCATTTAAAGTATTGAATGTTAATTCTGCCCTGATTATCGCGGGTGCAGTACTTGTATGAAAACCCTCATACAAAGTACTGCGTTTGCGATAAGTAGGGCAGAATTCCGCCCCATCATTGTTAAACAATTAGGCTTATGGCCTAGTATAGCTACCGCAAAATGTACTATAACGTTCAGCTGTGAAAATCCCACCTATCCCACTTTATGCTTCTATAAAATATTTTGTTAAAACAAGCTTAAACTATAAGGACTAATATCTACTTTTTTGTCGAGACCCCTAAATATTCTTGTTGGAAATGTCAGAAACCAAGTATTTTAAACGGAATGCGACGCCTTTTCCTTGTCCTGATTCTGTTTGTTAAAATAACCAGTTCGTTTCGTTGTTTCTTTAAACATTTCTCTCGGAGATGCTGGAGTGTTTGTATTATATAAGAGCACGCAAAGTTGAACAGACGAACTATATTTAATCACACAAACGGGTCTACCGCGATATAATGTCGGAATTTAAGGTAAAAATAATAATCGAATTCAGTACGCGATACACGGCCGTCGTGAACGCTGCTCGCACTGTTAGTGCTTGAGAAACGAGACCTAGGCTCTCCGAAACATGTCCCGCGAGTGACTTAAAACAAGTGAGTCTAAACCGTAAAATTATTCAAAGTAAAAACAATGAAACTATACCTATCGCGGTAGCCCGTTTGTGTAGGTAATTAAATATGTGTACAAAATGCGAGAGTTTATAGTGGTATATTGCAGACCAACTATTTTAACTAGGAGGCTCTAGTGAACGCATTTTTTGTTTATTTATAAAACGAAGCCAGAATATTTCGAAACTCTTGTTTTTATACTAAAGTTTTTCTTACATTTTGAGCTTGCTGGAACTCGATTCAGCTTTAACAATACGTAATGACTTTCCTGGTTTTGATATGAACTTGAAGATCGCTCACGCTGATTAGTGCTGATAGTGTATGAGATGTAAATCGAATCAAAACTATTACAGTTTGTTGAATCTGAATCGGGCTATTGAGTATCTTTTATATACCCAACATGACGTTCTTAGCTGGCGATGTTGATGATACTGAAACAATCAACGTAAGCTAAGATATAAGATAAATTCTTTTGTATTTTCGTGACTATTAAAAAAACACAAATACATAAAAGAATAAAATTATAGGTTCCCTAATTGTAAAATAAAACTAATAATTTTTTACTTAAGTGGTCTTAAGTGGATATAAAGAGGTCATCCGCCATTGCATTATTTAATCTGTCATCTTTAATGACCACTTTTCGCTCTACGTGCTATCCTGGGTTGCGTATTTTAAGGTTTCGTGTTTAATTTCAATTTTGAAATAGGTATAAAAGCTTTCTCTTGGAATTTGAAAGTGATAGGTACATTTAAATTGTTATTGTCTTAAGGTGACATTCCATTTTAGACTGCAGCTGGACCTGTTGCGACGTTACCGGCGCAGGACTACTGCAGCGGCGACTGCAGCGGGGACTGCGGCTGTTGCGCCGTGCAGTCGCAACAGCATTCGTTGGTGATAATGTCAGACCAGGGATGATGCGAACATCCGCATCCGCATCCGCAACCGCGGAACTTCCGCATTATTTTCAACATCCGCATCCGCATCCGCATCCGCATAAAATCGATGCGGAGCTTATGCGGATGCGGATGTCGAACAAGTCGGTACAGGAACGTCTTAGCGGCGGCGTAAATGCTAGATAATTTCATAATTACCTATAACGAAATCGTCTAGATCCAGAAAAGTCAGCCAAGTTACTGTTTATTAAATATAACGCACCTATATTCTTGTTCAAATACTAAACGTTTCGTTTTTCTTTTTAAAAAATAAAATGTAATATTTGACGTTTTCTAAGTACCTAATCTTGACATCCGCATCCGCATCTGCATCCGCGGATGTGAGCCTTTAAAAATCCGCATCCGCATCCGCATCCGCGGATGTCAAAAAATCGGCATCCGCAACATCCCTGTGTCAGACATATAAAAGCTGGTTACAATCCGGTGGAGAAAGCATAGCAACACAGGTGAAGAAAATTTGAACTTACGTTTTGTTTATACATATTTGCCCTGGAAGCCAAATTAAACTTACATTTTGACATCAAAATAATAATGATCTAAATCATGATAATAATCACTGTCAATACATGTATAAGTACGAGCAAAATACACGCGCACATCGCTTTATATCGGAATATTCGGAATGCAAGTTAAAATTGGTCTCTAGGTATCTGGTAGGTAACACACGATCTAAGTGACGGAACCGTTAGCGCAAAGTACTGCCCACACGAACCGCTTACTTCTGACGTGGGGGCATTAGGGCAAAAAAATAAACATTTGTACAGTCTGCCCCATCCCTAATTACACCGTTCTTTGTGCCTAATGCGACCGCTAATTGCTCCGCTATTACTCAACGCAACTGTACTGACGAGCTTCAAATACAATACATTTTCTGAATTAGTGTGGGCTTTTGATCTTTTCTGATTAAAATGGGCTTCAGAGGTTTTGAATAGGCGTAGAAAATAAATATGAAGAATCGAATTGAAACTGTTGTGAGACATACTAACATTGAATAATTTTACAGTTTGGACTCACTTGTTTGAGAAAAGAGACCTAGGCTCTCCGAAACATGTCGCGCGAGTTACTTAAAACAAGTGAGTCTAAACCGTAAAATTATTCAATATGAAGAATTTTAACACAACGAGGCTTAATTTATGTTTATTTATGATCCTTGAATTAGGTTACATTAATTCTAATTTCAAAGTGAAAATACCACATTTAACAAATTAATTTCTTACGAATCGCATTTTTTTATTGCTTGCTAAAATTGCCAATGAAGATTTCGTAATGCAACCTTCATTATACTCGGTCTCCACTTAGTATTACATGGGACTAATCAAACATTTGAGGTAGGCACGTAGTTAAATCAATATTAACATAATACAGTACCTAATTAATTTCCTGCAGGAGCACGCACGGCTAACCTTCTCTGGCTCACGGTTATACCCGTACCTAATACTAATTACTTTAATGTAATTTAAAGTATTTAAGTTATTTACAAAATTATGATTGATTTTGCATTTCATAAAATATTTTTTCTACTCCAGCACTTAAATGTGTCAATTAAATGACTGACAGTGATATCTAAAGCAATGTCATTTGAATGATTTGTCTATAGGCTCATAAGATGACTGCTAGCAGTCATCTTATGAGTATAATACAACTGCTTTATTTTTTTTAAAGATACAAGTTCCGATCATCTTGATTGAAAGAGGTATGTTTTCATTTACAATAATAACTCTTTTTTTTTAAATAATAACTCAATTTTTTTAAAATAATAACTCTTTTTTTTTAATAATAACTCTTTTTTTTTGCTGCAGCTGTCATAGAAAAAGTAATGTATGCAACAGCTCATAATTGGTTCTTAAAATTCTCGGGTCTTTTTTTACAAAACTCGACTACGTCTCGTTTTGTAACTTCGACCCTTGAATTTTAAGAACCCTTATTATATCACTGTTGCATAAACTACTAGAGGAACGTAAATAGTAGGTATTTTATAGATTAAATAGCCCAAGATCAGAAATGTATGAGATAAATATATATAATGACTTATTTTTCTAAGAAGACTTCTTAAAACGGGCCCAATGTTTTAGAAAATAACCCTTCAATTTTTTCCCTTCCAACCGCGCTGTAAATAATTTTAGCGAAACCAGCTTTACTATTTTACGGCACCATAGAGTAATATAGTAAGCATAGAAAGCTCACTCCATACATAATTTTTGGTACCTGAACGCTTATTACTTTCGTAGTCGACATGAATTATCAGAACCGCTACTTGATACTAGCAACCATATTCGAACTTTAAGATACGTCAAATATTAGATATCGAAACGATATGGACTGGATATGTCAGTGTCAAACAAGTGTCAAAAGTGACGCTTTTGTTTGAAGAAACGTCACTTTTGACACTTGTTTGACACTGACATATCCAGTCCATATAGTTTCGATATCTAAAATTTTACGTATCTTAAAGTTCGAATATGGCTGTAGATGACCCGAGTTTTACGACTCACGAAAATTGTATTGAACAACAATTTACAACTATTATTAAAAAGAGAAGGAGTTAAAAATAGAGTTCCGGTTAATTCGGTTATAATATTAGCTGAAAATTGTTGAGCATTAGAATCTTCATTCGTCGTAACATCTATTGTCAAGTAGCAGTACTGATAATTCCGCTACTCGATACTAGGTGTCGACTACGAAAACAATACGCGTTTTGGTACCAAAACTGAGGAGTGAGCACTCTATGTATTTTATTTATCTATGAGGGCACGGATCAGCAATCAGCAAAAAGGTTTTACTGAGAATTGTGGGTCGCGGCGACGATAACAGCGTACTCGCAACGAAAGAACAATAGGTAGCGGAAATCAAATCAAATTATAATCTTAATTTTGTGTACCATCTACACAAAATTAAGATTATAATTTGATTTTATTTCCGTGAATAAGGTTCGGGAAAACCGGGCTTTTGTTGACAATATAATAATTAATGATTCGGGTACATTTTACTAAGGTTTTTATTATACAGATTTTAAGAAAGGTCTGAATATGCTTGTACCCGTACAAGCTAGAAAATTAGGCATTAAAGTCCTTTAATTTTATGATGTCCACAGGAAATATCTTAACCATACTAAAAATTTTTCGAATATTTCGACATGGTTCTGTATGTTATATTTATTATTGCATCCGTATTTCGTCTGGCTAGGCTTTTAAAATGCATTGCAGGAGACCTAAAACAAAAACATAAAGAGCCATTACCTGTATAATTATTGGGTGCAAATTCAAAAGTCAAACAAGTCAACTTTTTCTTAGAGTTAGACCAAGATAATTTTGCAACGATTTTGATAGCAAACGCAGTGCAAGTGTTATTTACGAGTATACGTCATTATTTCGTAGAAGTTTGACGTATCAAAATCGTTGCAGACTTTTCTAGGTAGGTAATTCTAATAACAATTTCTTGTATGTGACAGAAAAGAATTTCATATGATAACATAATTTTCCTCCTTTTCAAAGAACTGTGCAAAAAGCTGGTCGATACCACCGGTGACCAGAGAGCTGGCAGCTTTCTCTCGCAGCGCATCAGTATTGCCATTCAGCGAGGGAATGCTGCTAGCATCTTTGGTACAATGCCGCGGGGGCCTTTTATAGATTTACATATTTTAATTTAGAGTAGTTTTTAATTTTAGATAGTACCTATATGGTGTTTGTATGTATGTTTGAGTATGTTCCTGTATTTTCCTCTGCGTCGCCATGTGCGATCTCTCTTATAAATAAAAGCGTTATGTTACGTCTTAAGCAAGGAAGTTTGCTCACTATGTAAATAACACATTCGTTGCCGTGAGCCGTCTGTTTGTCCTGCAGGGATTACACAAACACACATGTTAAGCGTTTTATGGTACTCGGCGTCCACAGAAAGGTTACTTGGATCTGATTAACCGATAACTTAGTGTTATATTCCTTAGGTCCACTTCCCCCATTCCACTAATCCGGGGTTAACCGGTTAAACCTGGAGTTACCATGGTTACCAGTACAAATTGACACTAGGTTAACGGTTTAACCGCTCAACCCCGGGTTAGTGGGATGGTGCACTTGCCCACTTGGGCGTTAAACGGAGAATGTACGGTCAAAAAAACTTCAACACGTTCACGGAAACTCCGTTGAGAGACATAAATGGAGAGCCAGTCGTGATATCACCAGTCTGTGGAAGTGTGAACGATGATTTTTACTTTAACAAAACCACATTCCTTTATCTAAGTCTTTAAGTATCTTGTTGACGTATGAAAGTGCACTCGTGGCCTTTTTGCTGAATAAATGTTGATGTTTGATGTTTGTGCCGTTGTGATGTTGTATACGAATGACGAAAAAATGTGTCCATTGAAAAGTTTCCTTGATTTTCGCAGATTCCTGACAGATTCATCAGATCCTGGCCTGATAACAATGTCGTGATGTTTCCCCTATAAACTTTCAAACAAAAGAACAACAATTAAAAAAAACTGTTTAAAACTATAAATAGGCTATTTGTAGGGTAGCCCGTGTCTCGCGATTCTAAGCTGTAATGCTCCAGAATTGCAAGATTAAGCCAAGGTGTGCTCTTAGCGACACTATTTTAAACAGGCAAATTGCCTGACATTTTGTTGCCTGTTTACCGTGAGAGCGCAGCCTGCAAGAAGCGAGGACTTGGTAAGTATATGCACATTCGTTTTTGTCTTGGCCTTTGCATGTATTTTGTAGCACATTGATAGATGACAGAGATTAGATATATTTAATGATAGAATGCGCCGAATTATACTTTGACTACAAACGAAATCACTAGGGCTTATTATATGTGTGCCTTGCTTACAGATCCAGTGGCACGATGTAGGAATTATTAAGTGTAAGTTTGGATTTTGCTATTTTTCATACAAAAGGTGGACTTCTTAGAAATATTTTTCGCATCATAAATGAACAGAATTTCCAACATGGAAGAGTAAGAATATTACGAAAGTAAACCTTGCATTTAAAACTCAAAGGCTAAGACTAAGGTGATGGTGGGACGCGTAGCGTATCGCTAGTTGCGATGGCAAATAAAAAATCCTTTTCTATTCCGGTACAGTTCTCCATTTTTTTAAGTTGTAGAATGTCAATGTGGCTAATTTCCGTCAAAAATTCCAAATGGTATAAAAATTAACTTCTTAAAGTGCGTAACTTGTGTTCTTTTCTTTTTTAATAACAACGGTACAGTTATCATATATAATTAAGATCGTTAAAATGTGGGAATAATACGATGCACGCACGACGCATATAAACATTATAAACAGTATCTAATATTTTGAAATAGCTTATCAAAAAGAAATACTTACATATCTCTATGTAGGACTTTGACTGTAACATAATATACTTTCAAACTCAAACTAGAGATTTATCTCTATTTACAACAGTTATCCAGAGTGGCAGATACTTTTGGCGCATTGTTTTATCTCCTATTAATGCTGACTCTATTGTATGCTCTATAAATATATCTGCTCCTCCATTTTTTAAACGGGAAAGTTTATCCGCGCTCCGTTTTACGTATGGCTTTCCGCTAAGTCCGCTACTCTAATCGTGGTCTTATCCTAAGTTTCGCTTGGCGTATTTCTATTTTATTTATTTATTCGCTCGCAGACAGTCGTTTTAGATAGCGTCACTCATGCTTTGCAGGTTGGAATAGTTAACGGAATGATGGAGAAAATGTTAAATTAGACGAGAAAGCTGCGTCTTGTTGTATTTTGTTTGTAGATGAAATTGTAACTCTTTAATCAATACCTACAGTGACCCAAAAATACTTTTTTAATGTGCATATTGTTGATAATTTAAATAAAGTAGAATAGGTATTTTAAAGATAATAATATGTTTTGTTTCAGTTTAACGATTGTAGCTTTAATTCTAATGACATTTAGTAAAAAAAAGTTTAAGTATAGTCTGACCAGTAATATATGATAATTGTCAAGAGGGCGCTGTTATTCTCATGTATAGGGTGACAATTCAGTGTAGTATGAAAAAATTAGTTCCAGTGAAATTCCGCAACATGGCGCACCCTCAATAGATCCTGGTTCACCTATAAGCAAACAATAAATAATAAAATAAAAAAATAAAGGTTAGGAATTTAAATAGGACTGAAGTGCCAAATGGAAGGTCATGATTTTTTTTTATAAGGAAAAGTTGCTATGCCTACTTATATAAAAACTGCGGTTAAATTAGTTTTGTTCTCTCTCACAAGTCAGCATTAGAATTATAGTTTCAATTATTTTACCTATTTAAATTAAAGATCAAAGATTGTGTATTGTGACTTGATATTTTAATCTTAGTTTGAATAGTTCAACATGTTTATAAGGTTTATTTTCGTTTACACAGCCACTGAGTACATAATGGAGTAATATATTAACGCCAACACTGGAATGTAAACGAAAAACCAGTCTTATGATTTTCCCATGACCAGCGCAACATAATTTATAGCCATTTACACATTTCCAACTGACCCTACCTTCTGGGAGCCGCGGGTCCCTTTTTAATTTAAAAGTGAAATCGAAAACCCGCATAATCTAAAAGGAATTCAGATTTCTAAACTGAAACAACAACCTCTGATAGAAATGTTATTATTCTAAGCTCTAATTCTTTGTTTTTGGGTTGATATTTGTTTTGGTGTTGTTACGTTTTTTTGTTTTTGTTCAAAATATCGAGGTAGAATGAGATGTCAAATATAATACGTATCAGCTGGGAATATGGCGTGATCTTTGGGAAAGTCATTTCGGACACTGTTTGGTTTGTTTTATCATAACTTACACATGGCCTGAAGGACAATTTCCGAATAAATTTAATGTACAACGATACAGACACAACATGAAGTTCGATTCCAATTAAAAAATTTCGTTTGATTTTGAAGTGACCTTGACGATCATCTTACTGAACACTTCTTTCACTTCATTTCAAGGTCGTATCAAAATGAATTCTAAACCTCAACAAATTGTTAAATGTGAATCGGGCCTTACATTAAACCCTGAACAATTTATACGTAAACGTTGACAAAGGAAAATAATATTTAAAGTATTAAACTGCAATTAGTATTTGTATTTACGAAAACATAAATCAAATATTGTAAATCATTTGCTCCGATAACTCTCACCAAAAGTGGTACACTTTCAGTATATTACTTTAGTATAATAAGTTACTTTAGTATAGTAATTACTTTGGTAATTATGTATAAGTTTTGTAAAACTGGACATGTAAATACTATAATATATATGCATGTTAGCAATAATCAAGTAGGTATAGCAACTTAATTGTAATATTTCTACGCCGGTAGAGGCAGAATATGACGCACTTATTGTAATTTGACCATCATTGTGTCTACCATATTCCAAGAAATAAACATTTGTATTTGTATTTATACCTTATCAATTCAATTCTTAATCGTCGCTAATGATTGTCTTTATTAATCTGGCAATACAGTAAATGAGACATTTCTTTTTCGTAGCCCAAATGGCAAATCGGAACCCTCATAGTTTTGTCATGTCCGCCTGCCTGTTTGTCAATTGTGCAAAAGCCGTCACTTTTCCACGAGAATGTGGAAGTAGATATCAAAATTGATTTAAAAATGTTTTTTTTTGTCACAAACACTAATCTAAGACGAAAATGGAGTGCCAAATTATAGCCTTTAAGAAATAATATCTGGGAGACCGAGCTTTGCTCAGAGACTTAAAAATGCGCATTTTCAAAGAGATAAGACCAAGCTAGATCGTTTTTGCGCCCCCCCCCCCCCAAACCCCCATATAGCAAATTTCGTTGAAATCATTAGTGCCGTTTCCGAGATCCCCGAAATATATATATTAATAAATAAATATACAAGAATTGCTCGTTTAAACTGTTTAAAGGTATAAGATTTAAGTTATAAAATAATATACCGCCAACCTTAATCAGTTAAGTCAACCGTGAGTCAGATTAAAATATTGTTAAGGCCAGTTACGGTTAACTAGAGACAGGTAATTAGTAAATTAGTAATTAAGGTCCATCAGTTAGAAGGGCATAATCAATCACGTCGCGGCGGCCAAAGGTCCCGCAGATTATGAAATATTACGGAAATTTGCCGTGTTTCAATATTTAAGGCTGTAAAGTTTACAAGTTTACTTTACATAAAAATTGGGTAAGGAAGCCATTAGCGAAAGTTCTTTTTTACTTAGGAATTTTAGCAGCTTTATGTGTCGTGTCGTGTATTCCGTAGCGTCAAAACTACTGGGTGCCAAGATGACAATCGTTCGCTCCGTGGCGAACGATACGGTAGTGCTCGCTACGGAGCATAAACGATTGGAATGTTGGATACGCATTCTGAAACGTTTATTAACCGTGTTTCAATATATATATTTTTTTAATAATATGTTATAACATCTAAACCGTCGCCAGGTAGTTTTGTAGGGAGGTCGGTCAGCGGATGATACCTACCCGTTAACATCTTAACAGCAGGTTTCTGTTCCACGCCATGACAAGACACCATTTGATTACCTGTATACCTGAAAATGAAAATAAATCTACTTCCAAAATCGACACTTCTAGTTGAATTTAAGAGTACACATATGAAACATTGAATATTTTTTACATTTCAAATATTTTACGATTCAGATAATTTGTGAAAAGAAAAACTCAACCCGGACATGGAAAATCCAATGGTACATGGTAGTGTAAAAATATGGGTACATATAACTTACTCAAAAATATGTCCTATAGTTCTTAATTCGCTGACATAAGAGCTGTGGGACATATTTTTGAGTATTATGTGTGCACCTATATTTTTACACTTGACTGTACCTACATCGGCCCCCCTTCGAAAGTGACTTTAAAAAGGGTCGATGTAATAAGCGCCTGAGTCTCTTTTGGTGATTGAGATGTTAGTCAATTCGTTTTTAAGACGCGACTGACGTTTTCAGGTTAAACATTTGCATAACATTTAGTTTTTATCATCATATAATCCTAAAAAGACGAGATTTTTTGTAACACGATTCGTAAATAAAGCAATAACAGCTCAATACTTACATAAAAATAGATACAGAGATTATGGAGAGCTTTTTGACCTAGCAACGCCTGTGTCCACTTAAAGTACCTACACGTGCCTGTATACAACCTGAAAGCCTCATAAAAATCTTACCTCTTTGTTCTAAAATCCCCATAATCTTTAACTTGAGAAGTTTTTAAACTGCCATACAGAGCATTTTAATTCAGTACACTGTAAATCCGGCTCGCGAGCACCAGTCCTTCTCCGTCGCCTCGGCGCTTATAAATGTTTCAAGGTTTCAACTCTTATATTATCAGGGTCCTGACGGCAGGACGACTCGCCGCGTTCGATGTTACGCTGCGTCTTGCGTAAGCGAACAACTAGCGAACGCGAAGTGAAGCGGCGCGGCGCGGTGCGGGGCGGGCCCACGGCGGCGTCCGCGTTCGCAACGAGATCGCCCAAGTAGTACACTTCTATAGGCATCAAATCAAAGGATTGATTCTCCCGGCGCCGTAACGCTTCGCTTCGCGTTCGCGTGTTGTTCGCCTACGTAGTACGCTGCGTTAGGTCAATACGGGTAGATGTGGAATATGGGTAAGTGTTGCTGGCCTTCACATCGGGGACTGTTCACACATTTATTGCGAGTTCGTACATTTGTAATTTGCTACTTACCTACGTGCGTTTAGCCGTTTACTTGTAATCATAATACCTAATAAATGTGTAAACAGGGCCCAAAGTGAATGCCAGTCTATCCCTCAGCCCCGCTTACCCACATTAATCTTAGATATCTAATTCTTTATTTGCAAACGTGAACCTATGTAACTTAGTTTAATGAAGTTCAATTTAATTTGTAGCAAAATTTCGTTATGCTTTTGTTTTTGATCTTGTACTTATTTGTAGACTATTAATTACTTACCTAGATGTGCCGTCGGAATGTTTCCGAAATTGTGAAATTTCCACATGGAAACATTTCAGAAAATTATTCTTATATCTTTGTATAGGGATATAAATTATAAATTTCTAAAATGTAAGTAGGATAAGTTCGTAATTAAGCAATTTCTACTTGCACATTTGTACTATTGCTTAGTGCCTCAGGACCTATATGTATATGTACATCACGTATAAACGTAGGTATGTCAAGTAATACCGAATCTGATCGGATGAAAGTGATGTCCTTGCATTCCCCTTTAGGCGGCATACGTCGGAATGACAACTAAATATGAAGGTTGTTAAATAAAATTTATACTGGGGAACCCTGTATCATTCTACCAGACTCCAGATGCACCGTTCATAAATAGCGGTCCTCTCAGACTCCGAGATTTCCAGCACTGTTTATATTTTATTCAGTAAACTTACGTCCATTCACAAAAGTTTTTTCTTGAAGTATGTCCACGATAGGGCTGCCACCTGAGACGCCCCGTAACTTTGTCTTTAATGTATGTATTTGTCTGGTTTCACTGAGGTCGATTCTGATGTAACAATTTGGTATGCGTACTCATGTGACAACTCTATGGTAAGTATACCTACTTTTAGTTTGCAGCACATCGCAATACAGATGTAGTGCATAATTGTTTTCCATCGTATTTTCTCGGAAACGTTCATATTTGTCATGCTACTTCAGTCAACCTCAGTACTTTTTGTACCGAGACTGACTGTAATAACAAGACACGTTTCCGTGAAAATGCATGGAAAATAGTTATGCACTAGATCTGTACTATTGTCACCACCAACCAATCCAACCATGTACATACTACTTCGTGGAACCTAGACAAGCAGCAACCCTAGTTAGCTATGCTTTGAGTTCCAAGTTATTATGAAAGTTGTCTCCACATTGTACCGTCAGTGTTTGTGACAAGCACTGCGTTTCCTAAAACTTAGTAATTAAACTTAGTCGTGCTAAATTTAGAGTATTCCTGTCTTCATTTAGAATCTGTAGATGTTCTGTACTTTTATAGATAAGTCGTTGAAAACTTTCAATACTTTCACCTCATCAAATCTTTTTTTAGTGGTGCTCTACAACATTTGAAAAATTTAAGTTTCTAATAAGAAGCCAAGTATAATCCTAATTTTGACTTTTTCGTATACTACAATTAATAAGTAAATGAAATGAAATAAAATCAAATCATAATGCATTGTTGATGAGTTAATTGAAATTAAACAATTTCATTTCCATTCAAACTATGTATCTAATTTCAAGTAATTCACCAACAATCGTGAGTTGTTTAATTTTACTTAATTCATCAACAAACGTCAGTTTTGACATGGTATATGAAAAACTTCGGAATCTTCTCACACTTATGAACGAGGTAATGAAATTATTCAGAAAATCCCGAGAACTTTTCCACCTTTTTGATACATTCCGCAGCTTTTTACAGTGTTAATTAGAGGTAAATTGAAACTGCTACGTTCAGTTTAAAGTGTTTGTTTCCTTTTTGTTCAAATCAGTATAAATTGCGTTGTTTTCGCGGCATGCAATTTAAAGTTAATCCCCGCTGAGCAATGAGGCTTTAACTATTGTTTATTAGTTCTAAATGAAACTGGCGCTCCAATTGTTGAGTTGTGTCGCGAGTGTTAGCAAAAAAAAGTTTTTTCTTTAATACCGGACCGTACACAATTTACTTAAGCGGCAATTACACTGCATCGTTCACCTAATGCGGTCGCCGAATTCATTTTAAACTACTTAGGCCAACAAACGTCGTCTTCACATTAGTCTGTCCGCCTACTACGGCGACCGCATGACTCTTGAATGGTTTCGTTCAACGAACGTCGTCTTTACACTAGTCTGTCCGCCTAATGCGGTGGCCGAATGCGGCGGCTGAACTACAAAGTCATCCATCAGATCTCTGAGAGCTGTCGCGATGTCAAAGCTTGTGCTTATTTATTTATTCTTTAAATACTAAACAATATTAGCAAAACTATACTTTAAAAACGTTGATTTTTAAGAACGTTTCACCTAAATCAATTTTCACCTAAGTTAAGTAGGTACATAAAAATAATCATGAGAAACTGCTACCGACAGATACCCGAATTTTATTTATATAATAATATAAGCATACACGTCTGACGTTTGTTATTTGTGACAACTTCAAATATAAGTGGCCAATGCCAACGATATAATGAGTACATTTGCATAGAGGTTTTACTTTATCAAATGATCTGCGGTCGCCGCTGTCGGTAACCTAATAAGGCGGACAGATGTCGTATTTATACTGCTTCGGTCATCTTATAAGCGTTCGCAGCTGTCGATCGCCGAATGCGACCGACTAACGTGTTCTTTACAATTTTGCGGTCGCCGCATGCAGCATGCGGCGAACGACGAAGTGTAATTGCCGCTTTACGTACGCTATTCATAAACATAAAATTCATTTACGCTCAATTTACAATCTGTGGTGTTTTTTTAGTTTGTACTTTAAAGTTTGACTTCGGTACCTATACCATGAGGTGCCAGAGTATTTTTCACTTACTTTATGTGAATAGAGTCACCTAAAAACTAAATATCAAAAGTATGAGTAAATAGTAAATTACTACGAGTCATGGTAGAAGCTAGTGTAAATTTCATTCGATAGCGTTCATTCACGCGTTTGCCTAAGTTGCGTCTGCGAGACTTAACGCAAACGTGTACGTCACGGGTACCTACAAATTTATTACTCATACTCATATTTTATTAATAATATAAATTACAGGTCAGGCTTACATGACTAATCTACATTGTAGGTAGATTATTATTACATATGTCTAAGTCATATAATCTGTCAGTTTTGTGACGAAGTTCAGCTGTATGGTGTTTGACATTGGTCTTCAGTTTTGTGACTACAATGACGACATAGTCATATCCAGGTCCTAATAAATACCTATAGAACGAGCCGGGTACCCTGATATATCCTTCTTGGTATTTAATTGTACATTTAGCTAGGGATATACGTAGAGATCTGTCCGTCAGATCTGTGTGTCCAATCTTTATGTAAGTACTATAAATATTCTCTAGATTCCGAGTTAGTTTTGCCGCTGGCACTGAGGCCCCGCCTGGGCCCAAGCAATTGTTTTTATTCCGTTACTTGGCCCATGTTATTGTTTCTAATTCTTGCATTAGGCCGCTGGGGAAATAATGTTTGTGTTCGGCGTTAATGTTGGCAGTACCCCAACCGACGGGGTGGATTTGGACTAACAGACCCTCTGTCTGGAAAATGGGCAATCTATCTGTGAACAATATAAGGGTTAATGTTTTTTTTCTAAGGCTATCATTATACAGCTTCTAAGAATTAGAAGGTTTGACCATGCCTGTAGGGTTCAGCAAAAAAGCAGAGTAAGTAGCTATTTTACATTTATGTCTGGTACTAGTCGTCGTTGCTAGAAATTGCAAAACAAAGAAATTACTTTACATATAAAACTTACTCGAACAGGTAAAAAAATCTGAGAAACTAATACATCTGAATGAAAAAATATCATAAATAAAGTTTTTTACTAAGCAGAAAAGTATTTTCTTTAATTCAAAAAGAAAATAATAAAATAAAATTTGATTGTCTATATTGATTATTTTCGTCCACTAATGGCACCGTGGTCTCCGTGTTTCGCCTAAGAATTAGGTGCAATGGTTTGAGATTCAGGCGAATCTCCCTCGAAACAATATCATTATTATAACGGCGGTCCTTACAAACGATGCCCTGTCTAAATTTCAATCACGATTGTCGTGACCTGTTTGTAAATTTGTGTAAACCTGACGGACATAATCCCTACGAATATTATAAATGCAAAGTAACTCTGTCTGTCTGTCTATCGGTCTATCTACCTGTATGCCTGTCTGTCTATCTATCTCAATCAATCAGTCCTGGGTCTGGGTAAATTCCTTAGCTGGAGCCCGATTCAGATTTACCAACAAGTCAAGGTTTTGATCTTATTTTGATACGACCTAGGATATTTGATGCGTGAGACGCACGCTAATCATCAAAAGTATCAAGACGATAGAAAAGATCCTACCAATAGTAGTAAAAAAATATTTTTGAATTAGAATCGACGATCATATGAACAATCAAAGGGTCCTAAAGTCCGGAACAAGTTTTCAACCAGCCTTCAATCCTGCATCTATCAGACTGACGCGTATTGATAGCGCAGCGCAAGCGTCACCACTCTTATAACGAGTTTGTACCACAGCAGGGACGAATACCGATCAAAGTGCTGTCCAAAACAAGAGATACTAGCGATTTTTAGTAACATTGGCGCAACGGAACAGTAAATAAATAAATATTATAGGACATTTTTACACAAATTGACTAAACCCAAGTAAGTAAGCTCAAGAAGGCTTGTGTTGTGGGTACTCAGACAACGATAGATATAATATACAAATATGTACTTAAATACATAGAAAACAACCATGACTCATGAACAAATATCTGTGCTCATCACACAAATAAATGCCCTTACTGGGATTCGAACCCAGGACCGCGGCTTCAGAGGCAGGGTCACTACCCACTAGGCCAGATCGGTTGTCGGTCAGTAAGGCGGTGTTTTTGGGAGTTTGTGGTCTCCTTGGCACATTCAGTGTAGAATAGGTTAAGTTTCACTTTGGTAGAGTCAATTACTGTGAAAACTAGGGTTGCATCATCCACATTATGCAACCCTGGTTCGTTAGTGGTGATCGTCCATATGACCAAAGGATATTAGGAAAGGAAAGTAGGGTAGATATGAGAGTTCTGGCTCAGTTTAGGTATTTATCTCCCTCCTGCCCCGGAGAAACGTACAGTTGAAGACTGCCCACCATCCAGCAAAGATCGAAATGTTGTCGCGTAGAGAATAGTCCGAAAAATTGACGCTTGTCATTAACACTGATGACTACAGTAGAATGTTCCGCTACATGTTCTAATTTGGACCACGAGTGAGAGTAGTTAGAGGAACAATGCGAAACAATAAAAGTCGCGAGCGCCTATCATTAACCCCACATAACTAATGATAATTACTGTTAAAGTGTTTATTAACCTTCGAGGCAAGGGGGAGCATGTCCGACGTTGTGCATATACACGTCTCTATACACGGAATATCCCCAAAGGGTACCTAAATGACATAGGTTGGACAGGTAAGTTAAGTAGGTAAATAATTTAGTTTTTTGTTAAACTAAAGTTACATTGCGAATCGGGGCATCAATGCAGTCGGCAGTAATGTCACGCTGCAGTATTGCTGTAGTAGTGCCACATTTATGTGTTAAAAATTAAATTAACCTTTTAACCGCCATAGAATACGTCATCGAGTGTGTTCGTGTCGCCGGGGGGTACGAAGTTACACAAAGTTTTTTTTTAATAAGACTGCGGCGAAATGAGCCCGGTTTTGTACGTCTTATATATCAGTCTACGGCGGTTAAAAGGTTAAAGGGCAGGACGGAAGGTTTTAGCAACATGAACAGAGACAAAATCGCGAGTAGACGAGATTAGCAATAAAAAATACAATTGCTTTATCACAAATTGTGAACATGCCCCATTCCCGCCATTGCCAGAAGCGTGGAAAAATGCCTCAAAGGATAAAGGATATTCTGCAAAAATTCTTCTCGCTTTCCAAATTAAATCATGTCAAACAAAGCCACCCTACATAATAATAAAACGGTCTTTATGAAAAACTCTACAAGGACTCGGCTTGGATGGAAATGGCTTTAAAGAGACAAAATCGTCTTTTATAAAAAAAATGTGACGTCACCAAATTACATATTTAAGATAGGAACAAAGATGATTATTTTTTTAGTAGTGTTTGGGAACAACTTTTCGCTGAATCCCTTTATTTGGATTTTGTTTAATGGAAATGTTAAATGTCTACATCTACCTATTAAAATGTAAAATTACCTACCTCTAATATTATTTGGTTTGATCTGGGCAGTTACCGGATTGAAAGAAAGAAAGAAAGATAGAAAATACATTTATTTACGTCAAACCAAACCAATAATAATTACAATAATTACATAAAATACATAGAAGAGATAGACGTTAAAAAGGACCCACTCAGCGTAATGCTACGCAATACGCTGGATTGCAAAATCTTTTACAAACTTCATTCGAAATTAATCATAATGGCTATCTTGTCAAGATTAAATAACTCATTCTACTCGTACTGGTCTCGATCTCGAATTATAAGAGATCTCGAATTGTAAGATCAATCATTGCGTGCTAATTATAAAATTTTCCTCTTATATTGATGTGGTATTTAGGCTAGGAATCGATATAGAAACACGGAGCTCACGTTAACGGTTTAATCTATAATTACAGACTGCCTGAGGGTAGGTGGTACAAATCCCAACTACCGACAACATATACCATAATCCCTCCACCAATAGTTACAAAAATAACAAGTTACAGAAACACAAAATAACTAAGTCTTATAAATAGCGTTCCTATTTCTAGTGGATCGCACACCCCGTCCACCAGCAGGCTCGGGTGGAGCGGGTACCGGCCCGCTCGTGGCGCTTCCCGCGGGCAAGGCGTCGGGCTCCTCGCCCCCTTCTGCCCGGGACAACTGGCCCTCAGGGGGGCCATCAATGACCTCATTGTCAAACTGAGCACTTTCTTCCATTACTGCAAGGGTCTGTGGTGATGCAGGTTGGCCCTCATCTGGGAGTGAACAGAATGAATCGTTTTCATCGAGTCCTTCGAGCTCAGAGTCACCATCATTTTCGTCTCCGTACAGGCTCAAGTCGTCCACGTCAATTGAAAGCGGAGCCCCTTTGTATGCCAACAGCTGATCGATGTGTTTTTTTAGTGTTATGCTTAAGTCCGGCACAAATACCTCGTATATTCTTGACCCCACTTCCTTAATAATAATCCCTTTTCTCCACTCATGTTTATTTCCATTTGAAAATATGTGTTTCACTAATACGGTATCATTTATATTAAAATTATATTTACGTATTCCACCATAATGTTTACTGTGTAAGATCTGTTTCGCGCACACATTAGTCAGCGGATTAGGCGCTGCGGATGAGGAGGACACCGCGGCGTCGGCGCCGGCGCCGGCGCTGGCTGCGGGCGGCGACTTGCGCAGCAGGTCGAGCCGGCAGCGCAGCATGCGACCCAGCATCAGTTGGGCGGGCGCGTAACCGGTCGTGCAATGCACTGAGTTTCTGTAGGGTAAAGGCACCAGTAGTCAGCCTTATAACGACTTTTTTAAGTTTGAACGTTCGGCATTTCTACAGGATTAGTCGGATAATTAAACAAATGACATGGTTAGATCAATTGTTTATCATAGTTTTAAAACAAAATATTTAAAAAATAACAATCCTCTTTATAATATCTCTAATTAAGTTTAAACAAAAAGTGGCACTTTTCTCCAGTAGTCAGCCTCCAAAATCCAGTAAGCAGCCTCTGTGTACCCAGTACTCAGCCTATATAAACTATTCATAATAATTAGATCAAAATCACTAATATTTATATCAAAATCAACGATATTATAATATATTTTTTTATAATTTTTGTTATATTTTTTTATAATTTTTGTTATCGTTATTGTAGTTAGTTGTAGTTTTTAATTTTAGTTTATATTTTTTTTTGCATATATGCATTACTTACCTACTTGTTTACTTATTTAATAAAAAAAATCTTATAGGTACCTACAATTCTTATGACACGAAATTTGTTGGCCATAGGTACTTAATTAACTAACACTATTCTTGCAAACTAAGAATTACAATATTTATTTTCTAATAATTAATTCGTCAAAAATTAACGAGGTAAATCAAGTAATATATAATTATGTTCCTAGTAGGTATTCGGTAAAAAATAATTAATCGAGTCTATGCAGATCTAATTATCATTAATAAACAAAGTCATAGTTATACCGACCAGGAAAAAGCAAAATGATAGTTATGTATAGTTAAAGTCAAAAATATGTATACACTTTTGAACCTTATTTGAATGAGATAGGGTTTAAAAATGTGGACATCATTTTGGCGGCGACGTACCAAGCAAGGTCAATGGCTGAGTACTGGATCCGCGAAACCCAGTGCTCAGCCGCATTAAAACGTTATTTCAAATGCGGCTGACTACTGGGTTTTACTTTAAATTGACTAGGGCATGCTTAACTAAATTTGAAAATGTAAATTTAACGGTCCTAACGGTCGCATTGGCTCGAAAATAATAAAATAAACGAATAACCCTAAGGTCAGCCGTGGGGGGCTGGGCACTGAATTCTTTGGAAAAAAGTGTTATCCAGTGGCCAGCCCCCTCAATTTATAAGTGAAATATTGATATTTTCATTCAAATATAATGCAATTTAATAGATAAACTAATAAATAAACCAATCATTAACGAAAACAATAAGTTTTAACATTAAAACATAGTTTTTCTTGCCTGTTAAGAGAACACCACGTGCAGTAAAAAATATGGCGGTCATGATACTATTGCACTCGTCGACAAACAGCACCTCTATGAACGAGTATATTTCTTCCCCCCGTTCCCTCACCGCACCTGTCGTGTGACGTATTAACCAATAAGGAATCAAAGCTTCTATTTGAGTACTCGCGATTCGTTTAAACGAATATACCAGATATTTATGACCAATAAACGACTCAAAAGGCTGACTACTGGTACCTGGCTGGCCACTGGTGCCGTTACCCTAGTCGAATAAAAATTTGTTAAGTTTCCGCGTTATTACTTGCTGGCTATTATTCTGCTGCATTATTATTTTAATGGCCCGTTTTGCAGTTTTTACTGTATTTTCTGCCTGTCCATTTGATGCTGGATGGTAAGGCGCGATAGTAACATGTTGCATGCCGTTTATCTTACAATATTCCTCAAATTGACTCGAACAAAAATTACTCGCGTTGTCGGTAACTATGGTTCGCACTAAACCGTACCTACTAAAAATTTCGCATAATTTATCTATAATGGCGCTAGTATTTGTAACCGTTAACAAAAAGCATTCCACCCATTTTGAGTGAGCATCAACCGCAACTAAAAACTGTTTCGCTTGCCACGAAAACAAATCCAAATGCACGCGCTCCCAAGGACGGGCCGGGTAGGGCCACGGTGCTAGCGGCGCGCGGGGAGGATCACTGCGTAATGTAAGACAAATACTACATGTACCTATTTTGTCCTCAATATCCCTATCTATATGTGGCCACCACATTCGCGCTCGGGCTTCCGCTTTCGTTTTTACGATTCCGAAATGAGAGCTATGCAATTCTGTCAGTAATTGCTCTCTGTATACCGAGGGAATTACGACCTTATGGCCTCTTAAAATACAACCATTTTCCAATGATAGCTCTAAACGACAAGCGAAATATGGTTTTAAATCAACATAAGGCATCTTAGCCGGCCAACCGTTAATTACGTAATCTTTTACCTTGTTCAGAACTGCATCGTTCGCGGTTTCCTTTTGAATGTCAACAACACTAAGCGGCATTAAAATAGAGTCCGATATAAAATTGATGTACATTGCTTTATCATGTTCGTTTTGGGGTTCTAGGTTATCCTGGGCACAACTGACTGAACGGGACAAAAAATCGGCTACATTTTGTTCTCCTTTAACATATTCTATATTAAAGTTATAGGCAGATAAGAACAACGTGTACCGCTGCAAACGGTTTGCCGCTAGTTCAGGCACGCCCTTTTTGCTACCAAAAATTGACAAAAGCGGTTTGTGATCCGTGCGCAAAGTAAATGGAACCGATCGACCATATAAATAATGGTGAAATTTCTTGATTGAAAAAACGAGAGCTGCGGCCTCTTTCTGAACCTGAGCGTAATTACGTTCTGCCTTAGAAAGCGAACGCGAAGCGTACGCCACTACACGCTCGGTGCCGTCGCGCTGACGCTGCGCTAGCACGCCGGCCAGGCCGCGCGGTCCCGCGTCTGCGGTCACCACGGTCGGCAGGTCGGGGTCGTAGTGCGCCAGCACCCGATCTGACGCTAATTCGCACTTGATTTTGTTAAAAGCGTCCTGTTGCTCTTTGTCCCAATTCCACTTTTCGCCTTTTTTTAGTAGTAAGTGTAAGGGGTCAAGTATACTGGACGTATTTGGAACAAAACATCTATAAAACCCAATCATGCCCAAAAAAGACTTGAGCTCGCTTACGTTCTTAGGACACTCACAATTAAGAATGGCTTCCACTTTTTTCTCCGATTTATGCAAACCATTTTTATCGATACGGAACCCTAAATATTCCACGGAATCTTTAAATAGTTCGCACTTGTCCTGTTTCAGGCGCAACCCTGCTTCCTGTAATCTACTCAGAACTTGTTCTAGACGTTGTAAATGCGTTTCTCGGTCAGGACCAGTGATTAAAATATCATCAAGAAAAATACACGTTCCCTCTATTCCCGATAATAGTTGTTCCATCGTGCGTTGAAATATAAACGGAGCATTTGACAAACCAAAAACTAACCTATTGTAACAAAATAATCCTTTATGTGTGTTTATACACGTTAGATGTTTCGACTCGTCCAGAACCAACTGAGAGTATGCGCGCGATAAGTCCAGTTTAGAGAATTCCACTCCTCCGTGTAACCGCGAAAACAAATCCTCTATTCTCGGCAATGGATAATTATCTAAGTACAAAACTTTATTAAGTGTGACCGAAAAATCGCCACAAATACGTATGTTGCCATCGGGTCGCAACACGGGAACGATAGGAGTGGCTATGTCGGAATGATCTATTTTTTCCAGTATACCTAACTCGACTAATCGCTGCAACTCTGCCTCCACCTTTGGTTTAAGAGCTAACGGCACCGGACGCGGTTTAAAAAATTTCAATGTACTGTCCGGCTTAATTTTTAAGGTTATTTTATATTTGTTAAATTCCCCTAATTCATCAGAAAATAATTTGGCATATTTGTTTTTAAAATGATCTCCCAAATCTATATTTTGTAAATTATTACAGTAAGCTCGACTTAGTTGCAAATCAAACGCACATATGAAATTCCGTCCTAACAACACGGGTTTCTTGGATTTGTTTACCGTGACAAACATTTTAATCTGTTTAGTGCGACCTTCGTAAGTCACCGGCAGCGTAACGCATCCTTTCGGAATAAGCTTACTTTCATTATAGCAATTAAAAACCTCTAGGGACGGCTGTAACTCGTACTTAGCGAAAACATTCATGTACAATGAGTACGGAAGAATTGAAATGGCACTACCGGTATCTATCTCACATAGAATGTTTTCGCCCGCTAAACACACAGTTTCGAGCATAGGTTTCTCATTAGTGCATTTTATATTAAAAAGATCGAAACTACCTGTGATGGTGTCATCGTCATCCGCAGTCAGGAAATGGTTGCTCCTGTATTTCGCCTTAACCGTACACATGCGCTTCAAATGACCTTTGACCTTACATTTAGTGCACGTGAAATTTATAAAACGACACTGATCTTTCGAATGACTTTTATAACCACACACTTCACAACGAGAGTCCAGCATCACCGCAGGTCGCGTCGCTCCGCTGCCGGTCCCGCCGGTCCGCACGGCGTACACGGGCGCCGGCGCCGGCGTGGCGGGCGCGGGCGCGGGCCCGGCGGCGCGCAGCGCCTGGCGCGCACAGCGGACGCTTTGCGCCAGTTCCAGCGCCTTGTTGAACGTCAAAGTCTCCAAGTTCTGAGCGAATAACTTCTCCTTCTCCTTAACATCCTCCAATCCGAGGACGAACCGATCCCGAAGCATCGTATCGAGTTCCGTTTTAAACCCACAATGTTCAGCTAAATTACGCACTCGCGTTGCCCATTCGGCTAAATCTTCCCCGGTGCGCTGTTCCGCCTTATAAAACTTATAACGCTCCGCAAAAGAACTTTTCTTTGATTCGAAATGAGTGTCAAAATGCTTTATAAGCGTCTTATACTCGACTTTATCGAGCTCCGTCGGGAACAACAAACTCCTTGCAACACGGTATGTGTCTTCCGCCAACGCCGTCAACAGGATTGCCTTTCGTTTGGTTCCAGCTTTATCCGATTCCTCGGTTATATCGTTTGCCGTGCAAAACTGGCCCAAACGACTTTTAAATATCGCCCATTCCTGTGTTCGATGGTCGAAAGTGAGACTGCCACCAAACATGTTTCCGTGACTCGCCATATTTGCTTCTTATCGCTGGATTTCTTTTACCTATGACCACTAAACACTAAACACACGCGTGAATTACTAAATCGTCGCCAAATTGTGGTATTTAGGCTAGGAATCGATATAGAAACACGGAGCTCACGTTAACGGTTTAATCTATAATTACAGACTGCCTGAGGGTAGGTGGTACAAATCCCAACTACCGACAACATATACCATAATTGAGGTAGAGCAATATCTTATACCTTTAAACGAGCAATTCTTGTATATTTATTTATATGTATATTATATTTCGGGGATCTCGGGAACGGCTCTAACGATTTCGATGAAATTTTCTATTTGGGGATTTTCGGGGGCGGGGCGAAAAATCGTTCTAGCTAGGTCTTATCTCTGTGAAAACGCGCAGTTTTGAGTTTTTATTGTTTTCCGAGAAAAGTTCGGTCGCCCAGATATTAAAATCATAATGTTCGGCAAATGTTAAAAAGCGGCCAAGTGCGAGTCGGACTCGCCCATGAAGGGTTCCGTATTTAGGCGATTTATGACGTATAAAAAAAACTACTTACTAGATCTCGTTCAAACCAATTTTCGGTGGAAGTTTACATGGTAATGTACATCATATATTTTTTTTAGTTTTATCATTCTCTTATTTTAGAAGTTACAAGGGGGGGGGGACACACATTTTACCACTTTGGAAGTGTCTCTCGCGCAAACTATTCAGTTTAGAAAAAAATGATATTAGAAACCTCAATATCATTTTTGAAGACCTATCCATAGATATCCCACACGTATAGGTTTGATGAAAAAAAAATTTTTGAGTTTCAGTTCGAAGTATGGGGAACCCAAAAATTTATTGTTTTTTTTCTATTTTTGTGTGAAAATCTTAATGCGGTTCACAGATTACATCTACTTACCAAGTTTCAACAGTATAGTTCTTATAGTTTCGGAGAAAAGTGGCTGTGACATACGGAAGGACAGACAGACGGACAGACGGACAGACGGACAGACAGACAGACATGACGAATCTATAAGGGTTCCGTTTTTTGCCATTTGGCTACGGAACCCTAAAAATGAGACCACTTCCATAGCTTCCGAATCTCGGGTCGGGCTTGAGGGCTCATTTGTAAACAGTGCGCGCGGATTATTCCGCTGTCCGTCCGTCTAATGCTGCGGCGAGCGACAGGTGAATGGAGGTGGCAATGTAAGATCAACATTCAACAGTTAAAATTAATAATTTATTACTCTTACAGGCACTTCCAGCATTCACTAACCCGGGGTTAACCGGTTAAACCTGGAGTTACCATGGTTACCAGTACAATTTGACACTGGGTTAACGGTTTAACCGGTTAACCCAGGGTCAGTGGGATGGTGCAAGTGACGCTTAAGTGGCTTACTGATTACCAGTCCGCCGGACGATATCAGTCTGTCAATTGTTTGGAACTGTCACCTTTTGCGTTTAACTGACATGCTGATATCGTCCGGTGAACTGGTAATCTGTGGGCCCCTTTACGCACTAGGTACGCAACGGTAGTGTACGCACGCAGTCGGTCAGTAAGTTAACTGATAAATACCTAGTACCATGAGCCCTTCTTCCACCGTAGGAAAAAAATGGTAAATAGAAAGGTAAGAAATGAAGAAACTGAACCTTAGTTCGTACATAGCTATGTATCTTATACCTTTACACGAGCAATTCTTGTATATTCATTTATTTATATATACAGGGTGCCCGGTAATAAGTGGATAACCTTCTAACCACTGACAGGGCACCTTA
Organism: Cydia amplana; assembly: GCF_948474715.1. Classification (NCBI taxonomy): domain Eukaryota; kingdom Metazoa; phylum Arthropoda; class Insecta; order Lepidoptera; family Tortricidae; genus Cydia; species Cydia amplana. The sequence goes on from NC_086070.1 coordinate 23,131,568, forward strand.
GGCTGGTCCAGAAAATGCACTTATAGGTCTAGTAAAACTTTCGTGGTTTTCGAGATAATCGCACTTTTCTAAATTTGAAGTATGGTGCTAGCTATTAAAAAAGACAGAAAAGTTCGATTATCTCGAAAACCACGAAACTTTTACTAGACCTATAAGTGCATTTTCTGGACCAGCCTAAGGTGCCCTGTCGGTGGTTAGAAGGTTATCCATTAATTACCGGGCACCCTGCATATATTTTAAGGATCTCGGAAACGGCTCTAACTATTTCGATAGAAATTGCTATATTTTTCGTATAGCTAGGTCTTATCTCTGGGAAAACGCACATTTTTGAGTTTTTATATGGGTAGGTATAGGTATTTTATAATTGTTATTCGTTGTGGGGTCTTAGTTCCTGAATTTAAAATAGATATCGCAATTTCCCGGTTGACCGACCCAGCCATACAAAGCTTTGGCTTTATCCACCCGAAATTTTTACCATGGACGAAAAGTTTTACAATAGGGCGCTGGCTACTAGTTGCAATCTATTTGAGACCAAACTGTCCGGCTTGTTTACGGAGTTTTAATTCCCAAATCTTTTATGTACATATTACCTATTTGTATTTAAAAATATTGGAGAATATCTGCTTAGTAAATCAATATGTCATGTAAGGTACTTCATGTTATGTAAGATGACGTAATTTATTTATAAATTATAATTTTGAAATACCTACGTAGGTCATTGAAATTAATACCTTTTGTGGCATCATGTCACGTGATAGAACGCAAATCGATAATTACATAATATTCAACAAAAGGTCGTGTAATTTAATTATATGCTGTGGAGGTTACATATCTTTATCTTTACTGACCGTACACAGGTGTCATTAAAGCTAACTTTAACATATCAATTCGAGTCTTCGTAACTCTGCCCCCAAATAAACCCTAAAAATCTCGTTACACCCGGATTTCGAGCGACAATGGATTAAGAATTCATAAAATGTGCGCCGTGTGGATGGCGGCCATTAGATATTATATAAAAGATTCAGGAATAATTCAAACACGTAGGCAAACAGGAGTGGAAGCTGAAATTTGCGGGTTCCACGTGGCCATCGCGAGTGTTATGACACGACCAACAACCCAACATAATGTGGAAAAGGTGTGAATGTAAGAATTTTAAGGGGGAAATTCAAGGGGCTGGATTATGGCAACAATTTTTAGGCTAGCAGCATTAGGTTCCTCGAATCCTAGGAACATTACAATACGAATGAGAAGTCAAATTACGGTCTAACAATACATGCGCTGGTTTATCTAACCTATGAGTTGGTATTGTAACTATTTAAAGCTTGATATTTCATTTAGGTGTCTCTTAATTTTTCTTGACAATGTCTTAAGTTAACGTAATAACCACTTGAATATGCGTCCTTTGGTTATGCAGAGCAGACCCCTAATTTAAAGAGATGCTCAAAAGAGAGATTTTTACAGTAGAATGGTGGAATTTCCTGATTGGCCGTCTGTGAAATCCTCTAGGCTAGGTTTTTATTCCTACAACATTGAAGTAGGTAAAATTTATACACGGCTTGCTCGTTTTCCTTGAAAATTTGGTTTGTAAGAGTGAGACGAACCTCACCTAAAAACCTAAATCTACATAAATTGATTCTGTCACTTAATGCTTTAATGGCTTAGGATAGCATGTAGAAACATCTACCTCAGAACGTTCGATCTTAACAGGCACCTTATATTGAGAATTCACCAGTAACAATGTTCTAACCCATACTAAACTATACTGCAAGCCGTACTACAATTTTTTTTAAACGGTGGCCACCAAAAAAATACCGAAAAAACATGGGAACTTTGCCTATTTTTGAAAATTCTCTTTGATACATTGCTATTTGTGGGTCACCATTGTTATCTGTGAGTCACCATTGCTATCTGTGAGTCAACATTGCTATTTTTAGTCACCGTTGCTATCTGTGAGTCACTCCGGTGTATCTAAAAATACCGAAACAACGTGGGAACTTTGCAATTTTTGAAAATTATCTTTGACACATTGCTATCTGTGAGTCAGCATTGCTATTTGCTAGGTTGAAGCATAAATCCCCGGTCTATCCGACCGCTAATTCGCCTCGAAAGAGATATATTCCGGCCTTGTTCTCTAATCGAATGACCGAGATTGATAGGGCCCGGAGGATACGTGTAATTATTTATGCTCTGATGTCTGCCGAACTAGATATCTGATAAGTATCATCAGAATAGAGTACCTAGACAACTTTAGGTTTAGGTTTATAGAACTTTATTTTTCTCAAAGAAATTATACATTTCACTACAGAGGAACTTAATTACAGCAGAACTAAATATAAATAATCAGTAAGTATAGCGAGTGCATGCGTACTTACTAACAAGGCTCTTAACTAAAACTTAAAAATAAATAAATACTATAAGTACTATAACTTATGTTTGGTTAATACCAACTTAACTAAATATAATTTGATTACTTTACAGTTGCGTACAAGAATATAATTATATTCTAAACCACACAACTTTCATACCTACTCAAGGTTAATTAAACAATGAACTAAAATAGAACCTCTATAACAGTCTGATAAGAGCTCTAACATGACCCTACAGGGCTGAGGGCTACCGTTTTTGTGCTCACCGTTGGTGCCACTGTACATGTAGGTCAACAGATCTCACAATTCTTCTATTCTTATTTTTGTAAAAGCAATACGTTCTAATATACATAAAGGTATTTTAACGTCTAAATTTGCCGATTTTTTAACCTGTTTAATTTATATATTTTAGTAGGAAATTTTTTTAAACCACTAATATTTATTGAGCTATATCTATTGTTTATCATGATTAATCACGATGGACAAAGATTTACCACAATTATGAATAAGGAGTGAAATTTCGCGATAATAAAGCTTGAAACCACCAAAACTTCTATGCATTTGACATTTTGAAGGACCTTCGTCTACACCAGCGCCCCTAGCGGCGAAATTAAACGCGGTAACCCTCATTGAGCCGCGATCGACTCTACTTTACCGTACAGCAGGCAGCTTGACAACGTCAAATATTGTAATGCCGCGCGAGAGGGTTGACATATAATATGTATCTAAGTATTTTAGCCAATCAATGTTTCAATATGTCCAGGCTAAGTCAAAATTCACAGAAGTTTGAGTCATAAGATCATGGTACTAAGATTCAAAATAAATATAAACCAAATATTAAATGGAATGGGAACAATATTTGAATGTCTGAGCAAAGATGATTTCAATCACAGCTTTACAAGTAAATATGTAAATAAAGTATAGGTGTTTGCTGAGGGACTCCAAAAATAACATACTTAATCAAAATACATTCAAATCAAGAAAGTTGCGATTTGCGATAGGTATTGCTAAAATTTCTCATCTGTAGCCCATCTAAAGTGTCATTCTATGGAACTTGCTAACTATGTAAACAAAAGTCACTAGTAAATTCATTCATCATCTTCCTCGCGTTGTCCCGGCATTTTGCCACGGCTCATGGGAGCCTGGGGTCCGCTTGGCAACTAATCCCAGTAATTGACGTGGGCACTACTTTTTACGAAAGCGACTGCCATCTGACCTTCCAACCCAGAGGGTAAACTAGGCCCGTATTGGGCTTAGTCCGGTTTCCTCACGATGTTTTCCTTCACCGAAAAGTGACTGGTAAATATCAAATGATATTTCGTACATAAGTTCCGAAAAACTCATTGGTACGAGCCGGGGTTCGAAGTGTTCGAACCCGCGACCTCCGGATTGCAAGTCGCACGCTCTTCCCGCTAGGCCACCAGCGCTTCTCACTAGTAAATTCATTATTCAGAGACAATTTCTATGTGGCGGTTTGTTTACATAGTTTTCATAGAGTGACACTTAATTAATGTAGATATATTGTATAAAGCGGATCAGCTAATAGCTATGGTATGTAAAAACCGGCCAAGTGCGAGTCGGATTCGCGCAAGGAGGGTTCCGCACCATTAACAAAAAATAGAGCAAAAAAATCGTGTTTGTTGTATGGGAGCCCCCCTTAAATATTTATTTTAGTATTTGTTGTTATAGCGGCAACAGAGATACATCATTTGTGAAAATTTCAACTGTCTAGCTATCGCGGTTCATGAGATACAGCCTGGTGACAGACGGACGGACGGACGGACGGACAGCGAAGTCTTAGTAATATGGTCCCGTTTTTTACCCTTTGGGTACGGAACCCTAAAAAATAAAGGTACTTAGAATGCATGTTCTTACCTCTGAATGCAGAAGAGTCCAGAGGAGCTCGTAAGTTGATTTGTAGGAGGAATAATCTTCCCTCGTAATAAGAGTACAAAGGTAGTAGAGTAGGTACTTTAACGAACTAAATATACTTATACGTTGGTTTTTAGGGTTCCGCACCTCAAAAGGAAAAAATGGAACCCTTATATTATCACTCGTGCGTCTGTCTGTCTGTCTGTCCGACCATTCCCCCCCTTAACCTCCACTGGGTCTAATATTTTGCGAGTCTAACCAATATTGGGAGAACGAGAAACTAACCAATATTGCGAGTCGAAATAAAACCTTGCAAAATAGTTACAACACGTAGGCAATATACTGGCTGCGCAAAATAAATAATTGAACAAACTTAAGTAAGTTAAGAATGAGAAAAAGCGTAAAAATAAGTCTTATTTTCGTCCTAAGGTTGCAACGGTCAGAGGCAGAGCTGAGGGATGGATGAGGGAATCGAGTTAAATAATGCGCGAAGTAACGTCATTGCCACACGCATTTACAATAAATAGACTACGCAAGCATTTGCGAACCTAGACAATCGAAATTCGTGTTTACTGTTTAAAAACCCGTCTAACGCCCACCATACAACAAATTGATGCAAAGCAATTAGACTCATATTGATCTGTTGTAACACACGTCTGATACTGAGCCGGTTTTCGCTAGGACCTAAACTGAGTTAGTGTCACACGTGTGATAATACTTCAGGGGTTCATCATCACTGTCACTCCAATGATCCAAGAGTTATCGAGGTAGCCTCACTTTGTAATGCAAATTCATTTTTGTAGTCGTCATATTGAAACAAAATAACTTACGCTAAATTGTATTTATAACAATTTAACGACGCGACATGATCGACTCTTGCAACTCTTAAGTTGCAAGAGTCAATAGGCTATGATAACTGCTTACCATCATAGGTGTGATTTGCAAAGTGGTACCTCTAATATACTCGTTAACTATATCTATAAACAAAAAAACATTTTTCATTATCAAATAATTTCTTAGAGAAAACGCTGCAGGAAAATGAAAATGGAAAATCTATTTGTAAACATGTCTGTGGCTACTACGTTTACAACCCTAGTGAATGGAACATTAAATTTAATTCAGTAAATCCAACGTTACGAGCCCCACGTAATTCCTCAGAAGCGCTATGAATTGTTCCTCTTTCAACCCCGTCCTTTGTCCTTACAACTTTTATTACTAGCGACTAGTGTTGCGCCAAGGGAAAAGCGAGAAAAGAAATATTGAAACGACGAGACGTGCGGAGAAAAGATTGGCACTGCCATTTGCCCTTTGTCTCGTGTTGGCGGGGGCACGGCCGTGCCCTCAGATTGGATGAAGACGTCAAAATAATTTTGAATTATTAAAATAAAACATGAATGTATATTTGTGTCAGTATATTATTGTTATAGTAGTCTCGACTAGTGTCTATTCTCATATCCACTCTCTGCAATCCTGCACCAAACTATAAGTACCTAAGGGGGTCTACCGCGAAAACCGAAATTCGTAAATTGCGGGGATCTTTCTTTTTACTCTCATTAGACGTAGGTAGTTAGAGTGACAGAGAAAAATGCCCGCAATTGACGAACTTCAATTTTCGCGGTTATAGCCCTGTTGAAATTTTGTGACCAGCAGTTTAAGCAGTTTTAAGTTATGCTCGCCAGGTCTGCAGCTCACAGTGCTACTAGTCTAATATATTGTTAGAGAATACGTCTATTACACTTTTTACTAATGTATTATAAATTGAGCTCCCTTTTTGCGCGTCCCTTTATGCCAAAAATATTATAGTATTTTTTTCGAGAATATTCTCGGGAACATCACATCACTAGCAGCGGCCACCACGGCTCTATAGAGAACCGACTTTATTTCATTTGAGTCCGCTTTTAGTTTTATTAAGTTGCGACCTAACTAACCTTACTTTGGAACTCTGAGCTGAGTGCTTTCTTAGCTCTTGTAAGATGTAAAAACTTGGATTTTAAAATTTTAAAACTACTTTATTCAGTACAAGGTCATCGAGGGAATAGAAAGGTCATGTTTAGTTAAATAGTGCTCGGAAACTACGTCTCTTATCGTAGTAATGTGAGATTACTATTCATGAGATTTAAAAAGGTGAAGTTAGTGTGAACTCTCAAATAGGTATTAGTGTTTGTCGTCTTTGCTGAAATATCAATTGACATTGGTATAAGAGCTGTGTTGAAGTGACATTTGGATTCAGACTGCATTACTGCCGACTTCATTACTCCGTAAATGTCAGAATTATACGACGTATTACATAAGTATTTCAGTGAAACCTCCTTACCTCTTAACAAGTTTCACAATACAAAGTTATTTTTACGATTTTTCTATATAGATTGAAGGTGAAAATGTACCTTACTACCTAGGTACTCACAAAACAAGTCATCTGAAGTTAAAGAGAGAGGTAAAAGTCCATAAAGCTTTGGATAGAAGCTGAAAGCTCAAAGGTATTCTCTGATTTATAACACCTAAAAACATTCACGTTTTAAACGCATAAAGAAACGAAACGTCCAAAAGCGAAACGTGGGCGTCCAAGGTAAAAAATAAAAACTTATGATTGGTCCGGGAACAGCTTAGTACAGTCATCTGCAATAATACGTTACTCTTCGAAGGCTGCCAAAATATGTGACACGCTCTTATGGCTCTACATATAAGATCGTGTCAGATATTTTTGCGGCCTTCGTTGTGTAACATATTATTGCAGGTGTCTGTACTATGTTTTCCTGGGCCAATTGTAAGTTATTTATTTTACTGGACTGTACATAAGTAATGTAATACCGTCAGCCGTAAACGTGCATGGCGACTTTATTAATGAATTCATTCATAATTTCTCCAGAGAGGAAAATGGTGAATAATACGTTTATATCGTTTATATAGAGAAGTGGTCGTCCACTTTCGTCTTAAGTGCTAAATCAAACGGCTAAGTAACTATGTTGACATTACAGATAAACGCTAGGTTTAGGTCACAGGCTAGCGTTACGATAACAAAGCCTAGACGTCGAGTATTTGCGGCTCGCCACAAAGCGCTTTGCTGACATTTGACCCTTGATCTAGGTATCAAGTAAAATCAGCAAGTGCTTTAGTTGAAACTAGTTTAAAACTATGTTTGAGTGTGTGTGTCTGTGTGTGTTTTTCAGTGGCTCAAATAACAGTGTGTAAAAATACGATTTAAGTGAATAAAATGGACAGATCGACGGACGATTTTGTTAAGTGGTTGAATGGAACAAAAGCTAAAAGGAATAGTCTAATCTAGTAAAACAAAACCTTTCCAATTCACTCGACTGCGCGACGCAAAGGTATAAGACGAGCTGATCTGATGGGAAGCGGTCACCATCGCCCATAAACATAAGCAACATCGGAGGAGCCACTTAAGCCGACCCTTGAGAACCCTGAAATGGGTATTGATATGATAATTATGAGGTTCCGCGTTTTGAGGAACCTCATAATTATCATGTTGAAACCAAGGGTTTTGCTTTTGATACCGATCATATTTTTATCGATTTTGGCCATACTTTATTAAGACAGTAAGGAATCGTCGAAATAGGTATTAATAAAGTTACATTAATAGACGCACGTGATTTGCAAATAAAGAAAACCCACCGAATTAATCATGGGAAAACATCTAAGAAACGAGCACCCATGTCGGTTCGGCGAATTTCCAGTTCGTTTCAAAGTGAATTCCATAAAGGAATTATTTATAAAACAGGCCCCGTAATAACCTGCCACGAAACCGATTCAGTCAGCGATATGTCAGGCCGTGTTACTTCTTACCTTACAACACAGACCACTTATCAAGTAGACGGGCCATGTAAGAGTACGGTCACGATTCGTTGGCGCTCCCATTTTACTAGCGCCAAAATAATCTGAAATTTGAAGGATTTTTATCTGGGTTCTCGCTTGATTATGCGTTCTATTTCGATCTTAACCGGTCAGACTTTGACACTTTTCCACTCCTGTGCCTTGTTGATTAATGTTTTTGCACGAGATATATTTAAACTATGACGCAGCAAATGCTCGTATTTCGCGTGTTTTAAAGGTGCAATCATGCCGCTTGGTTGTCATACTTGTCATACTATTGAGTTTGCTTTCTTGTCTGGCTACATCTAGTCCTATATGTGACCTGTGATGTAAGTACAAACGTTCACTTTCATTGACATTATTTTAAAAATCTAGTTTTGCATCGAGTTCACAAACATCTTTCCAAACAAGCAACGTTCCAAAAATATATTTACACGACCTTGTTGTCTGTGTCATAGAGACGTGTATTTTACAAGCTTTTATTTAGCTTTACCTGTCCCGTTGTGTGTCTGTCGGTCTGTAATCAAATCTTGCAAGTTAAATTTGATCCACTTCCCGGTTTCCTATTGAGCTGAAATTTTGCATAGGTACACATGTCAGTCGTGTGACAATGCAATATTATGGTACCATGGAGCTGATCTGATGATGGAGTCAGGGGGTGGCCATAGGAACTCTGTGATGAAACAACGCAACCCAATTGTGTTAGGGGTTTTTAGAATTGTCTCAATGAGTATTAGTTATCTGTCGTAAGAAAAGTACAGTCGGCGATAAAAGCTTGTACCAAAAATGAAATTTTTGCCAAAAACTTTTTGATCGTTGACTTGTAAACATGTTGGTAAACTTGACCGTACAATTTACAATACCTACATTAACTTACTTATTTAAATTGAAAATATCAACAAAATATACCTACTTCTAGTTGTAAACATAATAGGCAGTTATGTTTTTGCATACTTATAAGTTATCGTGGGTCAAGATTATATTAATTTTACGATTTATAATAAGCTGTTGTAGTGCAAAATATTTACGTCTCAGTAATTTACAATTAAACATACAATCACACGTAAGCAGTAACCAGATTCATCGTCAAACCTCCATAATGTGGAGTCTAAAAAGATTGTCTATACATTACACCCACGCAACAAAATAAGCTATCCATAATGCATGATGTGAGACGAGTCCTGGTTTACAAGCAGTAAAATATACATGTATATTTATGATACGATATTAAGAAGTGTTGTGAAATTGCATGTTTTATGCTACTGCATTCGTTGGCTATTTTCCGAAGACTATTTTCCTAAGTAACCCGCCATATACGCATGTCATTAAGGCATTATAAATTTAGCGTTGCAATTGTATTATAAAACCGAATGTTACAAAGTTTACTTTCGAAATTCAGTCCATAAATACAAACCGTACAAAAAAGATTTGAACTAAGTAATAAGATTAATGAAACTTAAGGAAATGGTGTGCCGTCAACCACCTAACTATAGTGTGTCAGCAACCACCTGACACACTATAGCTTACTCTCTCTCTTGGGAGCTTTGGGACTGATAGTCCCAAAGCTCCCAAGAGATCCAACTGTGGTCGAACTAAAGGTCCGATTCGGATTTTGTAATAGACATCTGTTAGATATCTTTTAGACATCGCCATGATACGATAACGATATGTTTAAGATATAACCTAAGAAATTTGACATTTCCGCGATTCTGGAGATACTCTTGAACGATTACCACAAGATATTACTTAGAGATCTAATTCACATCTAATAGATATCTAACACAATCTATCGTAAAAGTGGCATTGGGTGCCCGAATTGCGCTGCAAAAAAGAACTAGTTGAAATCTAAACTGTAACGTGTCTAGAATGGATCTAGTACGTGTCGTCTCTTGTGAATAGCTTGAAGTTCGAATACGGCAGTAACTCAACAATCTTCGTTTAGAGGGTCTAGCCAAGACGCCAATCGTATGCGCCGTAGCGAACGAAACGGTAATCTCTCTTTATCACTTTTCCATATTAGTGTGACAGAGATACATTAGCGGTTTTACGGTAAGTCGATTTATTCAAGTCGAAAACCCAACCCACCACACTGATCAAATAACTGATCTTATCAAAGAAAACAGACTCTCTGAAGTGACAAGTAACGCCTTGCAACATTTTGTAAACAATGTTATCACCGTAACTGAGACCGTTTGCCTCCTTAACGGATCCCCGCTGCCCCATCGGTCACCGAAATTTATGGCCCCACCATACCCTCGCGCGGTGATTATGCGAAATACCCAACAATCGCAAATGGAAAAGGAACGAATAGCAATCTATTTGCCCTTATTGCTTGTCCGGATGCCATTTACTTAACGCTCTGCACTTTCGATGCGTGGAAAACGTTTTTTTAATCTCCATTAAGGGAACTATGTGTGCTTAGGCGTAAGCGATTGTTTCTTTGATTGAAAGGGGAAAGTGGGGAAAAAGACGACGGGTGACATTTCATACTTAACGACCGTTTTTTGGTGACGAATTACGCGTTGCTTTAAGCAAGTACCATCGCTCACACTGTAAACGGACAGTTCGTAAACCTTATTAGCTCATTACAAAGGGTATAAGGTCCACTGATGGACAGTTAAGAGTGTTGTTGGTTGTACGTGATAGTTTGTAAGTAATAACTAAAATTATTTTGTTTATTTTACAAGGAAGCAGAGTAATAACAATAAGAGAGTAACAATAGTTTAACTCCTAAAAAGCAAAAAAAAACGAAATTGAACCACGAGCAGAGAGTTTCGAAAAGTGGAATTTTGAACGTTGCGAACATTGCAAGGCAACTCGTAATAATCCTAATTGTAAAACATTACGAAGCAATTTGTCGGTTAGGTATTAACAACAAAATAGTCTAGGTAGTTGTAAATTGTCACTGAAGGACATTTCATCTCTTGCATGTGAATTTATTTGATTATTTGGAGCCGCAACAGAAATACTATTGTCGGTGATGAACCCGGGCAAAATGGACAACGGAACATATTCCCCTTTCAGTTTAAGTATTAAACATTGATCTAATTTTGCTCTTAGTAACAAAAACTATGAAATTGTATAATTAAATTATAGCATACGATTACAAAATTCAAAAGCACAGCGCACTCGTTTATTAAGCCGTATTAGCATATAATACGTAAAATATGTTCAAAGTTACTGTTGCGTTCTGACTACATTATTATATTGTCAATCCATCTTATTCGTTGAGGTTATGAATTTTGTTGTTATGCTGTGCTACTCATATTGAAAGCATCAAATTAGAATAATTAGGGCTAACTATGTCACAGAATTACATACAAGTCTATGAATTTAATTCTGTGCATCCGCTAAAAGTTTTATTTTAACCATGATTATGTGCCATTCATTTCCAACTATGGCCTCATCTTTTGGGGTAATTCTACAGGAGTGTCTATAGCGGTTCGTCCTGTCCTGTACCTGTTTCAACTGTCACCCATGGCCGCCATTAAAATAATGTTTATGAAGAGCTGTATGATGGAGGTATACAGCATGTATGCTCCCAAAGCGTAGTCTTCCTCACTCAATTCGACAGATTTACCTCCTAAAACCATCTGTAGCTCAATTATAAACATCTGAAACAAATTAATAAAACATTGCGTCCATCTTAAATAAAAAAGACAACTGGGTCTACATTAATTAAGCTTTACAATGCAAACTTAGCTACATAGACTTAGGGAGATCTATACTGCTTATAGATGTTAACACAAACAATGGTAACTACAGTTTTGTTTGTGTTAATGTTAAAAATGTTGAATACAGGCCCAGCCTAGTTTGGTATCTGATGGATATATTATATTTTCATTATGTTCTTTTTGTGTAATAATGTGTATCGTCTGTGTGTTTACGAATAAAAAACTATTCTTGTATATTCTTTATATCTGCACATGTATACAACCTTTATGATAATAAATTATTTGTAATATCTGGGAGACCGAGCTTTGCTCGGAAAACATATAAAATCTCAAAAAGTAGCGTTTTTACAGAGATAAGACCTAGCTAGATCGATTTATCGCTGACAAACTGCAAGAGTGCCGCCTTCGTTGGTATGGCCACGTCTCGCGCAGACCGGCAAGTTACGTGGGTAACAAATGCCTGGCCATGCCGCCTCCTCCCGGTACGGGAAGAAAAGGCCGGCCCAGGAAGCGATGGCTTGATGTCGTTAAGGAGGACATGCGTGCCAACGGACTCACCACCAGGGACGCCGAAGATCGGGCAAAGTGGACATGAAGGAGTCGGAAGGCGGACCCCGGGTCCTCGCGCCCCGCGCGGGGGCACAGCTGGGATTGACGCCAGGATGATGATGATGATGATGATGAGATCGATTTATCGCCCCCGAAAACCCCCATATACCAAATTTCATCGAAATCGTTAGAGCCGTTTCCGAGATCCCCGAAATATATATACTTACATATAAATAAATAAATAAATAAATATGCAAGAATTGCTCGTTTAAAGGTATTAAATTATTTGTATTTGTATTTTGTATTTGTACTTGCATTCCGTTCCGTCACATGTAATCAATATATTTAACTATGTAGTTGTGTAAAAAATGGAGATTAAAATTTTCTACTTTAATCCTTAAAGTAGTTTTATGGACGCTTGGGGCGTTTAAAAATGAAAACAAAAAAAAACACCATTACCTACTAAAAATATAATTACATAATTATGTTGTTATTCTTACCACGACATTGACTAAAGTCAACACAAATATAAGTGCCAACATGACAGGTTTCGAATACACATTGAAGACCAGCATCATGATCGTGACGATTAAGATGAGGAGGGACAATGCAACGGAGATTACTATTACATATAGTATGCACTTCGTGAAGTCGAACTGAAAAAAAAATCAATTAGAGATAAATAGGGTTGGCAACTGTCAAAGGTTTGCATAGATGGTGCCATCATAGCTTCCCCCTTTTTCTATGAGATTTCGCTTAAAAGGCTGGCATCCAGGGCATAAAAAAAGAAAAATTTGGCAATTCTAGGGATTGACTGGGCAAGCTATGAAGGCGCCATCTGCCAACCTGGCAATCTGGCTACTCGACCGGCCAACCCCATTATGGTGGATTCTTACCCCTATTATTAAGTAACTTACCCCTATTTCGAATACTTTGCACAATGTGCAAAAAATCGTAAAAAGACATCTCCGTGCGACCTATGGTCGTGTGCGTCAAAATGAGAATGTACATTTTTATTTAGATGTGTGTGTGCCTCTTCGTGTTTCGACACAGAACTTTTTTGCATGTTGGTAGAATATGAAAGTTGTAAATATTAACTTAACTGCTTACATTAGTACACGCCAGTGCCACGCAGACCGCCACTACCCCGAGCGTTGCAACCAGCGCCTGGATTATAGATAAGGACATTAATATTGATAAGTATAGGTATCGGCAGGAGAGTTGAGGTTTTATAGATGTAGTGCATAATTATTTTCCATCGTATTTTCACGGAAACGTACGGAGGCGTCTTGCTATTTCAGTCAGTCTCTGTACAAAAAGTACTGAGGTTGACTGAAGTAGCATGACAAATACCAACGATTCCGAGAAAATATGATGGAAAACAATTGGTACCCACTACATTACATCTGTCACTAATTGGGGCTTGTGAAGTTTTATGAATAAAGGGTTAGTGTTTAAAAATACTTACTATGACTATGATATGCGTGCGGTACCGGGCGGTGTAGCAGGCGCAGAATAAAGAATACAATATTACCTGCAAGATAAAAATCGGCCTAGGTATTGGCGCGGACGAAACGCACGATCGCTAACTATTTAAGATGTTATATGATTCAAAATTTGAATGATATTTAATACAATTCAGATTTTGGCCTGTAAGTCTTGACAAAAACGTCATGTTCTTTAATACAAGCTTTTATTTAACTTGCAATGTTTGTTTGTACAGTCAAGTGTAAAAATATGGGTGCACACATCAAACTCAAAAATATGTCCCATCGTATGTCAAAGAATTAAGAACTATGGGACATATTTTTGAGTAAGTTGTATGCACCCATATTTTTACACTTGACTGTGATAATTATGTTTGTTCGGGCTAAATCTTGCAAGTTACATTAGACCCACGTCCCATTATTCGATTGAGCTGAAAATCCACATACATACATATATGTAGGTAAGCTGCAATAACGATGCAATAGTATGGTACCATCGAGCTGATCTGATGATGGATACAGGAGGTGGCCATAGCAACTGTGTGATTAATGATTATACAATGCAAGTAACGCAACCTAATTGTTTTTTGGTTTGTTAAAATTGTATCAATGAATATTAGTTGCCTGTTGAAAGAAAAGTACAGTCGGCGAAAGAGCTTGTTTAAAAAACCGGCCAAGTGCGAGTCGGACTCGCGCACGGAGGGTTCCGCACCATCAACAAAAAATAGAGCAACAAAATCGTGTTTGTTGTGTGGGAGCCCCCCTTAAATATTTATTTTATTTTATTTTTAGTATTTGTTGTTATAGCGGCAACAGAGATACATCATTTGTGAAAATTTCAACTGTCTAGCTATCGCGGTTCATGAGATACAGCCTAGTGACAGACGGACGGACGGACGGACAGCGAAGTCTTAGTAATAGGATCCCGTTTTTTACCCTTTGGGTACGGAACCCTAAAAAACTGATTTGTGATGATTAACATGTAACTTACAACTATTATTAGACATATGTAGTTTGTAGGGCTTCCTTATTCCATGGTTGACATACAACATCCCATCCCAGCCAACACAATGCTGTTAAAAACAGAACAAATAGTAATTTGTTTCACTCGGGGGCAAAGTTGTTGTTTAACCGCTCGTGCTAATATTGATACCCGAGCAAGCGAAAGATTCCAAAATTGAGAGCGAGGGTTTGAAAGCACGAGGATTAAACAAAATATCGCCGCTATACTTACTCAACCTCGTATCTGCAACACTCATTTGATGACAAAAACACCCGTATTCCGAATGAAAGAAAAGCGACATTTCCATCAAATGATTGTTGCAGATATGAGGTTGAGTAAGTATAGCGACGATATGCCCCCGAGTGAAACACAAAATTGTTCACCACACCAACCCGAAGAAAATATGAACTGTAAGATATCAAATAAAAACAAACCAAATCAAATCCAAATGAATGTTATTAAATATTTATCGTTCAAAATCATCATTTAAAAATCAATTCAACCAGCAAACTTAAGAAAACAACTCCAAATTTGCATTTGATTACTTTGCCTCACATGTGAATAAAATGCGACTTTGCTTTCCATTTTTAAACTATCAAGAGAGCCTTTACGAGTTGGTGTGGTGAAAAATGATTTAAGTAACCTATACTAAAGAAGAGATGCTTTCCACATCGATTTTAGTACATTGAGCCGCTTATTGCTATCTCTATTTGCACGCGCATAATTTATATTGCTGTCCCGCCCATGATGCCGGTTGACAATATCACTGCGAGCTTGACAGCAATATTCCATTGTCTTTGAGCGCACAACAAAATTTTAAAAATACTTACATGCAAGGAATCATTATAAACAAGAAATATGTTTTGAAGAAGTCTCTTAAGTCCTCGCTGAAAACAAATATTGTATTAGAATTTTAAATTAAACTTAATGCATACATAGATAGATATACAGCTTTATTCCACGCGGGTTTTTTTAAAACGTGCCTAAACAAAAAAGCGGCCAAGTGCGAGTCGGACTCGCCCATGAAAGGTTCCGTATTTACGGGATTTGTGACGTAAGTATTAAAAAAAACTACTTACTAGATCTCGTTCAAACCAATTTTCGGCGGAAGTTTGCATGGTAATGTACATCATATATTTTTTTTAGTTTTATCTTTCCCTTATTTTTGAAGTTACAGGGGGGGGGGGGGGGGGCACACATTTTACCACTTTGGAAGTGTCTCTCGCGCAAACTATTCAGTTTAGAAAAAAATTATATTAGAAACCTCAATATCATTTTTGAAGACCTATCCATAGATACCCCACACGTATGGGTTTGATGAAAAAAAAATTTTTGAGTTTGAGTTCTAAGTATGGGGAACCCCCAAAAAATTTTTTTTCTATTTTTGTGTGAAAATCTTAATGCGGTTCACAGAATACATCTACTTACCAAGTTTCAACAGTCTTATAGTTTCGGAAAAAAGTGGCTGTGACATACGGACGGACGGACAGACAGACAGACAGACATGACGAATCTATAAGGGTTCCGTTTTTTGCCATTTGGCTACGGAACCCTAAAAAGGTTCGAGTTTTTGAGGTTCCACTATATATTAGTTTTAGTCTCAATAATCTTCTTCTAGCAACTAGAAGTTCACGCTCACAAAATACATCTATGTTCTGATTTCATAAAAATAATTTACGCTTTTCGGAAAAAAATGGCTGTGATATTATCATGCCGCGATCAGAAAGGGATTAAAAATAACAGATTTCCATACACTTACGTCAAAATCAATATGGATTGACAGCTATCTCAATCCCTTTCTAATCGCGATTCAGTAATATAATAGACCGCGACAGGCATACGGACTGACAAACGGACGTGACGAAACTATAAAAGTCTGCACCTGTACAGTCCATTTCCCACATTGTCCACGAGTGCCCAAAAAGAAGGTACCTAGGAGATCCTCTGGATTTACTTAAGTTAAGCGAAAACGCAGCCCATTGGGTGAAGAACAATATTAATTTGTTGTAAAGCGACTATGAATTTTATTAATGCCATACGACTAAATAAATAAGTCTCTAATGCTAATGACGTATGTTTAAAGATAATATTTTGTGGGACATTAAGGACCCCTAGGACGTCCTTATATGTATACTTACTTCATCATTACTAGTAAATTAAATCCAAACGTGACGAGCAGCATAACAAACAATATGATGAACACTTTTCTGACGAAATCATTTCGATCCTCTTTGCCTTCGCTATAGAGATCTGAAAAAGAAATCTTAGTGTAATATAAGGCCTGAGTGGACGCTCGAGTTGGGCGTGCAGCGGGGCGGGGCGTGCGGCGTGCATGTTAAACAAATGCAAGCGTATATAAATATTTATGTGTATAGGAGCGGCCTTAGTGCACGCTGTTCAAATTACTTGTGAGCCCGACGCCACGCTGCACGCCCCGCCGAACGCTCCGCTTCGAGCGTCCACTCAGGCCACACTTAGAATACTAACTACGGTATTTTGAGCATTAAGAACCTCCCTTGTTGGAAGATCGGTGGATATGAAGCCTAGCTATGTCAAATGGTAAAGACGAATCGATTGACACAAACACAACAGACACAGAACATAAAATGGGTACATTGCAAACAGTTACAATCCAAAATTGTGTAAAAAATATTTAATTTGCTTTTTATATCATTCAAATTTAACTTTTTGAATCATAAATGGAATAAAAAACATCTGTTTTGAAAGTATCACTCATTACCTATTTAAATTATAGTGATTCATGTGGCATGCTAAGATTTAACTCATTTTTAGGTTCAACTCACCTATAAAATCCATTAATTGATTTTAAATAAAATTATTAGGAGGATTAGGCCCTTGGCGTGGATATGGCCCTTGTGGATAAGGTCCTTGTGGTGGATAAGGGCCTTGTGGTGGATATAATAATTGTCGTATTGTATAAGGTAAATACTTTGGGACTATTGTAATGCAACATATGTAATACATACGATGTGGTTGTACTTAATAAATAAAATAAAATGACCCTTGAGGTGGATATGGCCCTTAAAGTGGATAAGGTCAATGTGGTAGATTGATCCTTGCGGTGGATATAGACCTGAAAGTGGTGGATAGACCCTTGCGATGGATATGGCCTTGAAGGTGGATAAGGTGCATGCAGTGGATAGATCCTTACGGTGGATACGGCACTTGCGGATGATTTGGCTCCTGGGGTAGATTCTGTGGGTTCTCACCTGCGGGTTCTAGTACACTTCCGGCCCACAACACGACGTATTCCCGGTTTTTTACTGTAACAAACTTAATAATCTATGGTAGGTTAAAAATATCGCTGGTGGCCTAGCGGTAAGAGCGTACGATGCAATCCGGAGGTCGCGGGTTCAAACCCCAGCTCGTACCAATAAGTTTCTCGGAACTTATATACGAAATATCATTTGATATTTATTTGCCAGTCGCTTTTCGGTGAAGGAAAACATCGTGAGGAAACCGAACTAATTAATCCCAATAAGGCGTATTAGTTTACCCTCTGGGTTGAATTGAAAGGCAGATGGCAGTCGCTTTCGTAATAACTAGTACCTACTAGGTACCTTAATGTACCGTATGCCAAATCTTGGCATTAGTTGCCAAGCGGACCCCAGGCTCCCATGAGCCGTGGCCAAAAGCCGAGGCAACGCGACGAAGATGATGGTAACTTAAGTGTGTCTGGGTACTGCTGCTTACTTGTTAAATCTGTATTGACAAATTTACGAATAAAAATTACCTAGATCGGTTTTTGTCTTTATCACACGATGATGAGGGCATCATCAACTTTCTAGCGTTGTTTCGTCATTCTCATTAGCTTAAAATTTGACAGCTGATGTAAATGGTGCTGTACTGCTCCGTATATTATGCGGTAACTTTGGTTGTCTAAAGTTGAGTTTGATAGTACTATACTACTAAACACATAACCCACTAAACATATAAAACAAGCGGGTACGATTTTGCTTAGACTCCTCATCTCCTTCACTATTATAGACTCTTTGGTACTGTATTTAAACAATGCTTCTATAATGGCACATAATTTTGGTCCTTATACTATTGTTTCATTTTACATTAAATAAATATCTATCTATACCTATTCAGACAAATTATAGAAAGACTCCTCTCCTCTTCAAGAAATGTCTGTATCCCGTGTACCAAAGAAAAACTCCTTACACACATGCATAAAAGTATACACTTACTAGATTCAGTGTCTGCCTTTATTTTTTCTCTTCCCTTCTTATGTTTTTCTTTATGTAATACACTTCCGCGTACATTTTTTTCTTCATCTTCACTAGCATACATATCAAGGGAAGTATGAGCACCTGTTTGTTTAGATAAACTACCTTCTTCGACATCCTTAGCATTATCATTTCGAATATTTTTGTCACTCATCTAGGGAATAAGACAATATTTTTTATTTGTTTTACAAGGGGGAAAAGTTGTTGTGTAACTCCTAATATCGATACCCGATATGTCATAGGTAATTTAGTAGAAAAGTGGTTTAGTTACATTGAGAACTATTGAGGTTAAGTCCAATTCAGCCGACTGATCAAATACCTACCGCAATGTAACGAACCTCACATGTGAGTTCTCGCACCTTCTAATTGAGCCCTTAAGAGTGTCTCCAAATAATTATTTATTTATCTCCTTGAGAAACTCCTCCAGAACACCTGCTGAGGGTTGACGTCATCCGGATGATATGATGATGATATTTATCTTAACAAGCAAGCCATTACACATAGGAGAAACAAAGCAAACAGAACTCACATATAAAGTATACAAAAATATATCACAAAGCGTCTTAAAATAATCTAAATGTTAAAATAAAAATCATCTAGAAAATGACAGAAGCGTCACGCAATTGACATGAACATGAAGCAATCAGAAAAGTTTATTAGTGATGCCATAAATCAATTTAGATCGTTAACCTGCCGGCCTAGCCAAGCTGACAATCGCTGTCTCGTCGACAACAAAACGCTTTGTGTCTCTCTATCACTCTTCCACAATATGCTTCCATATTAGTGCAACAGTGACAGTTGCGTTTCGATCGCTACGGAGCGTAAGCGATTGGCATGTTGGCTACGTGGCCAGGGATGAAAGGCACTCATTTCTATGCATCAAGGTGGTTTGTTTACCACCTTGATGCAGACCTTGACGATTGTTGTTGTGAAACGCGATAATAGAAATTTCCTTACCTGCGTCTCTATCGCTCCAAATTTCAATATTCATATTTCGCGGTAGGCCCTAGTGGAATTCTGAAAAACATAAAAATTAGGCTCTCTTTATCCTGTATAATATACTATAGTCAGTTGGGAAATAAAAGAGTCGTGGAATGTATTGGGCGCCATACATTTCACGAATCTTCTCTTTCCGCACAGACTCTAGGTACTCTGCTGTGTTCTACTCGACGCCCGTTTACAAGAGTGAAGTTACAAAATAAAACTATGGTTTTAATATAATTAAAATTTATTAAATTATAAATAACTAAGAACTATATGACATATATCAAAGCTTTATATAAACTATAATATATAAGTAGGTATATTTTATGAAAATTCGATAGATACCTTGAACAACGTGAACAGGGCCATCATTTCCCTTAATAGTAAATAATGTCTTAACTTGCAAATACATAGGTTCCAAATGGACCGATATTCTAGAGTTAATTAGATTTTTACCTGTTTTTAACAAGCTTTTATTAGGTCGACCTGTATGTAACTATGTAATGGAATCTAAGGTAACTAATTTAACCATCTTCCAAGGATCGTAGCGTCATGAAAATTGGCAGCTGTATGTAGTTCTGATGACAATACAATAATATGGTTCTGTCGAACTGATCTGATGATGGAGACAGGAGGTGGCCATAGGAACTCTGTGATGAAACAACGCAACCTAATTGTGTTAGGGGTTTTTGAATTGTCTCGATGAGTATTAGTTGTCTGTCGTAAGAAAAGTACAGTCAGCGATAAAAGCTTGTACCAAAAATTAAAATTTTGACAAAAACTTATTTTTAGGGGCATTCTACGCAATACTTGTATGGCAGCTATCTCAATCAAATGTGTAAACGTTGAGAATATACGGCCAATTTGTTAGTAAAGTTATATATTAATTACATATTAATATACCAAATATTGCTTTCTCAGACTTTTAAGAAGTACTAGAAGAGTTACATTTCGTCGGTAACCTAATCCGATCGACATGAATAAATGATTAAACGATTAAATATACGCCACTAGATTGAACGAAAGTGATTGGCATTTGGCCTTCCTAGAGGGGAAATTAGGCCTTTTATGCTCGGCCAATAGTGGAGTCAATATAAAGTTAAAGTTACATTAATTGCACAGTCAAATGTTTCTACACGGGTGAATTATATATCATATTGACTACCCGGCTGCGAATTAACAACTTGATATCTCTTCCCGTTTTTGAGAAATAACATTTTTTTTATTTTATATTTTATACTACCTAAACAGTAATTTCACACTAGAGATTTTTTGAAGAATGGGCTATGAAGCTTACACGACTACACGGTCAGAATTTCTCCCGACAATAATATTAATTATAGATTTAATGAAAAAAACAATAACTTTGTAAGTTTTTCATGACCGAGAATATCCCACACTGAGAGAAAAGTTTACTATTGTGGTTAATAGTATTTGTTTCGATCATGTTTAATTTATCTGCCTGAGGAACTGCTATATTCGCAGAATAGCAGCATGATATTGGAAACAAACAGCTAATAATGTTCTACACAATTAATGGACATTTCTAGTTTTTTCACAGTAACTGTACAAGTTATTGAAGAATAACATACTTATTTTTCTCGCAATTATTAAATCAATTTCCAGCATAAAAAGTCAATGAAGTATGCTGTATTTCCAGGCTTCCACAGAGGCAAAGTCAAACTTTGTTTAAGATGTCAAAAAGATATCATTTTGTTATCATTCGCCCAACCGTCTCGCTCGCACCAATACATATTTCATCTAGTACGAGTGAAATGCACGCGCGAATTATATAAAATGACATCTTTTATAACAAAGTTCGAATTAGCATCAAGGTATATTAGGAAAATATACCTTATGACTTATGGCATTGCGTTAAGGTTTAATAATTCAATGCATAAAGTGTCTGTGTTTATGTGAAAAATGATAGGTGTCAATTTTTATATCTATTCACAAAACGTTTAGAATACAGGATGCACAGTCAGATATAAATAGACCCTTGAAGTCTTACAACTATCTATGATACTGGATCTCAAGCTTATTTGGTTAGTAAGTACCGTCCACCAAGTTATACTTCGAATAGCCACCCGGACAAATTCCAAAGCTAATTTCGAATTTTAAAATTTGACAATTCACGAGAAGAGTAACGTAACGTCAAAGGATATGTTTGTCCCTTTTCAACGATCCTGTCATCCGATGCTTGAGTAGAGTGAAACTAAAAGAAGCAAATGTCAGCAATTCGTAACGCTTAGTTTTTGTTAGCGTTAGCGCATCGCGACATGAGAACTAGTATGAGCCTGGCCCTCGATTACGTATAATTGCAAGGAAACTTGGGATCAAGTTATCTTAGTCAATTTAGAGCAGTTGGAATTCAACTCATTGTGAAATTTTTGAACGTTTTCAAATAATTTGTTGGATTAAGTAGTAAAAGTGTTACAGTGTGTTATATATTTGTGATCTACTCACAAGGCCCTTTCATTTGGTACCCCACATGGTATGTTTAAAAGAAAAATGGTAAAAACTTTGCGTCATAGCAACTACCCTCACCACTTTCGCGCTTGTCATCTCATATATTTGTGTTCAGGATATTATACTGAATGCACTGATACCAAATATACTCATATCCGAGACGACATGAGCGTAAATTTTTCTAGAAGACTTTTCGAGAAAAGGCCAGACTACAATATCTTTACAGGTTGATTGATACTGAGTGTATTAACACCATGTTCACCCATATCCAAGACGATATGAACGAAAAGTAACCTAAAGCCACCCTACCAACATTTTCGTAACATTATTATTATTTCTTGAGAGATTATTTCTTGGAAATAATGTTGTAATATAAACTCCTTGTAGAGCACCTACCTGCGAAGAGATCGTGCTGTCAAAGTTGTTAATGATTTAATATAATATTGTTAATTAACTAAAGTTTTATTAATACATCATTTCATTTTATACACCGCGGGATTTAATAACCCGAAAGATTTAAACCACGTATTTTTGACGACAGTACGAGTAAATAATGTTATATCAACATGGGTCCAATTATATATTTTAATTAAACTACTATTTCAGTACAAATTAAATCATATTAATTTACCGCTTCTTTGTGAACAAACCTTTATTCAGAGAGTGAGCGAGTTTAATTAATCTCAAGTAGAGAAACAGAGAGCGAGCATGACATTTCATGAATCACTCCGATATCATAGGATGCACGGCGAATGCAGTGACATGTGTTCCATGACAAGAATTGTCAAGTTATGTCTAGGATCATGTTTACGTTGAAATTATTTCAATTGATTGGCACCTCAAAATACCACAAATTGTATCAAAACTTTATTAATTACTACAACAGTAGGTACAGTGCAGTTATTATTGTTGAAACTTTGCGATAAAATCTTTTCCTTTGAGTGAGGTAACCAAAGCCATTAATCATGATTATATCCGAAAGAAATCATGCCTCTTATTGTTTTAACTCATACTACAGCTGGAAAGGGATGATTACTTGAATGACCTTTTATTAAAATATCGATCATGCTTATCAGTACGTATTTTAAATTCTCGATGTGTTGATTTATACCGAGTAAAGTAAAATAAACAACTATGTTAAACAATTACGCTTTTTTATTAATTTAATGAATTAGGTTTTCGAAGTGTGTACCACCGTTTTCAGCACAAAGATTTAATTTTAAACGGATTTCATTATTTAGGTTTACAAAAGTGTTCTTTATTTCTTCGGAAGCCGTTCGAATTTTTATTAATAATTCTTCTCCAGAGTTCACTGGTGTTGAGTATTCCTTCCTTATCTTTCAGAGTTCCCCATAGAAAAAACCAATGGCGTTAAGTCGGGTGACCGGGCGGGCCAGGTTAGAAAGTTGCTTCCACGGCCAATCCACCTCTCAGGGTATTGTTCGTCTAGCCAATTTACGAACTTCTAGGCTGAAGTGGGTCCGTCGTGCCGGAAGCACATAGTTCTTCGGGTTTCCAAATCCGTACACAAAGTGAATATCCGCTAAATGAATTTTATTTATTACAGTCAATCAAATTTAAAGATGTTATCTTGCGCATATCTTGTGTGACATATGAAATATGTCATTTTATTGACATCAATTTCGTCATTTTCGTCAAACTATCAGCCAGTTATCGTAAAGGTAAATAGTTTGTACTCTCGTGATTGAGAACAGAACAAAATTTCGGTAGTGAAACCTTTTTGTAGGATATCAAACTTAATTAAGTGAAACTGGCTAATAACCATGTAGTTAGTGCGTCTGCGTGTAAAATTAGTTGGTGGCTACGTCACGCATAAGGGTGTGTTAGAATTGAGATTTTTTTACTTGTGATTTGTTTTAAATAATTAATATCTCTTAAATTAAGGGTTTTTGGACTATGTGTTATATAACTTTATATACTCTAATTAGGCTCTAAAATCGTTGGTTTAAATCTTTCGGGTTATTAAATCCCGCGGTGTATATAACCCTATTACCCTTTGAATGATCTTTTTCACGTTTTCTACAGCAATGCAGTCGACTGCAGCAATTTTGAAGCGCGACATTGCTACCGACTGCATTACTGTGGTAAATGTCAAAATCGAAGTTCCTGTCTGGATTTTGGCGTCCATTAAAAATAAATAATCAAAGGAGGTCATCGATCAAATGGGCCGGAGGACAAGCCATCGTTAACTGGTAGAGAATGCCTTATGGCATTAAGTCCGCCTCTTGTACTATAAGGTTTTTCTTTTGTGCAATAAAGGTTAACCACTTTATTCATAAACTTTACGGGCCTGATTTAGTTCAATTATGTTTATCCCTTACTTACAAATACATAAGTTAAAGTGACAGATAAGGACAAACGATTATTACTATTATTAGCTAATTGAGGTTTGTAGCGCGTTTATGAATAACGGGGGTTAAAGAAATAAAATAAATACAGATGTTGACAGTAATTATATACGCATTTTATTACGGAAAAAGATTTAATATTGGGTGTAAATGAAACGGGAATTGGAAATATAAAATAAAATGATATTATATTATTCATTTCCGTAAGTCAAACCATCATCTTTATTAGCATTGACATAACGCTCAACTTCGCACAAACCGTATGGTTTTTCACTAAGGAGTGATATATTCTCTTTACGCTAAACTTTATGGTGGGTAGACAAGTCTGTATACTTGTTTGGAACTAACTGCCACAGTCTGTCATAGCCATGTCATAGCCTCATAGCTGACATATGTGACGTATAGGAGATACCGCAATGCATGCATGCATTGCGCGTTTTATAGGAGCTTGGCCTGAGGTGTGTTAAGTAAGCGCGCAACGCATACCGATGAACCTGGGTAAGATAGTCATGGGAGAATTAACGGTCGACCGGATCGCGAACTCTCGGCTGTTGAAGCGGAACAATCGTCTGCCGCGAACATTGAAGTGAGACGGAGATATGGAAGTCGATAAAACGTTCTCTACAGTGAATCAGTACCCGCCATTTAGGGTAATTTAAATAGCTTGGATGATTTAATAATGGTTTTATTACATACAATATTACATATACGTGGGAGATTTTTTGTTGTTACACTAACATGAGAAAGAGATTTGAGAAAGTGAAAAACAAACCCACTGTCCATTTTCTCGAAGCAACGAAAACATTTTCAAAACAAAAATGGTTAATAGTAATTAAATGGATTAATTTACGTGAGAGATTTTTTTGTAGGATATAGTAAATATACAGAGCTTAATTAACATGTAATTGTTATGTACACATAGTTGTTATTTTTATATAAAAAAATATTTTTAATAAAGAAAATTATTGGGAGCTGGTTTTGGTGTCAAGCTGGGAGAAAATATAAATACATAATGAGTATATGTTTGAGAGCTGCATATTAAAAAATCTCGAGTGTCGGATTCATGTTTTGATATATTTTTTCTATTTTAATAATAGTTTGGATTTATTAAAACCATGTGACATATTTTGTGGAGATTTTTTTTAAAATTAGTATTTGCAACATAGGTTATCACATCTCAAAAAATCTCTAGTGTGAGAATTC
Source organism: Cydia amplana (assembly GCF_948474715.1). Taxonomy (NCBI): domain Eukaryota; kingdom Metazoa; phylum Arthropoda; class Insecta; order Lepidoptera; family Tortricidae; genus Cydia; species Cydia amplana. Next base: position 23,157,625 of record NC_086070.1, read on the forward strand.
ATGTAGAGCTCTCATACATTATGAACTGTGCTGACCCGCCTACAAGGAACGCAACGCACGCTTGCCGAAGTTCGCAAATTGCGGGCATCTTTTTATTTTACACCAAGGCGTAATTAAGTGACAGAGAAAGTTGCCCGCAATTTCCGAACTTCGGTGTTGGCGATAGGCGGTAGGAGTGAGCACGCTCCTGACGCACTGAGCGTGCGTTTCGTAGCCCTCGGGTTTCCTTCACCTAATACAATTGCATACAAACAGCAACACTCTTAACTGTCCATCGATGGACCTTATATGAGTTATATGCCTTTTGTAATTACCGTAACAAATTGTTTAAACTATGAATCTATAATCCCAAGAAGTTGTACTAGGTTCAAAAACAATTGTACTATGGAAGTGTACAGCATGTAAGCGCCAAGCGCGTAGTCTGCCTCGCTCAGCTCTACGGATTTACCTCCCAGCACCATCTGTAGCTCGATTATAAGCATCTGTAAATAACAAAAAAGGAGGGACTGATCTCAAGTAGGTCTATCTCAATTCAGGGCCAGATTGCCGCCTGGGTAAACAAGGCCCGGGCCTTTGGCCCAGGTAGCCTGGTGGTTTTGAGATGGAGAAGCCGGTCCCTAAATTCTAAGTGCCATACCAAGTCTCTAATAGGGGGTGTCTAAGTGTCCCTAGGTAACTAAGTCCGTGTCTGTCTCAACTCTATAGATAATGCTTACATTGTTAAAGATGATAGCTAGCGTCAAAGAGAATTTGAAATAGAGGCTTATTGTCAAAGTAAATTTTGTAGCCACAGTAAATTACTGCCATCTATCGACACATGATTAAAATAGAATAATAAAGAAAAAGGATCAAAGTCAAATGGCGTTCTAAAAGTTTTAATCATGTGTTGATGACAGTAAATTTACTGTGTCTACAAAATTTAAGATTAAGATTACTAGATATAAACAAATCTTACCACAACATTAGCTATCGTGATCGCGATAAGGAGCACGATCATCAGAGGCTTCGAGTAGAATCCAAACACGAAGCGTGCTACCATGACCGCTACGCCCACGACGGCTAAAGCCACCATGACGCACACTACGATCAGTATAAACTTTGTGAAGTCAAACTGGAAGAAAAAAAAAATTTACGCGTCGACTTGAGAACCTCCTCCGTTTTTCGGTTAATAAGTACATATTGAATGAATGAATGAAAAATCTTTATTTTAAGCAACTATAGTGGCCCAGAGATAAATACCATAATCATTATTTACGATACAAGTGCGGAAAATAGGAAATTCGCAGAGTGGCGAATTTTAACCGACCGAAGGGAGTGTTTTAAATCGACACGGGTTGGGAATTACCTATTCACACGTGTATCGTACAACGTTTTACGACATATGGCCCTTTACATTTTCGAGGTAGTTACGTAATGTGCTTAATATATCGCTAACCTTTGTATAAGCTAATATCACACAGAGAGCCACGACAGCCAGCGTGGCTATAAACGCTATTAGTATAATTTGGGTTCTGTATCTTGCGGTTACTGCACCGGTTACCAGAGACTCCAATATCACCTGAAAGTTCATTTTACTATGAGAAAATTCTGAAAGTTCATTTTTCTATGAGAAAATTACAGAATTGCGGGAGTCAGAAAATAAATATTATTGCACACTTGCCAGGAAAAAAAACTTGTATAGGCAGGTACAGAAGAGCGCATTTATTTTATTTGTCTAGATGTTGACGCCGCATATAACTTAAATGTTGCTATCTTTCCGTTTAAAATACAAGGCCTGAACACTTTATTATATCAACTTTACAAATTATAAAATAAAACTATTAAAACGGATTATATCGCGTAAGTATATTATTGAATTTATTCTACATCCCGACATTCCCGACGTTTCGAACCTTTTACAGCGTTCGTGGTCAACGGGTACCTAACTGAGGCCTCAGTCACCCGGGTTCGTAACGACGGGATGTAGAATAAATTCAATATACCTACGCGATATACAATAATCCGTTTTAATAGTTTTATTTCATGAGTAACTTACTTAATATTATTTACAAATTATAGTGATAAAATTAACTTACAACAATCACTAAACAAACGTAGTTAGTTGGACTTTTTCGCGCGCACGATGCCGTCGGCATGATGCAACTCATTATCATTAACACGATGCTAAATGAAACATAGTATACGTTAGCGGGGTAAAAATGGTGTTTATAACTCCTTGGCTAATAGATTCATAAGTGCTGGCGCCCATTTCTCGAACGGTATTAGTCTAATATTATTAGTGTGTTGCCATGGTAACCCATACGACTTGAGAGAGTTGAGAGTGCGTGGACTAATAATATTAGTCTAATACCGTTCGAGAAATGGGCCCCTGATGCAATATTTGGACTGAACTGCCTACATTTTCATAGCTTTCGTAACTTGACCTACAATTGAATGAATTTTCAAATGTAGTTACGATTATATTTGGTAGGAGTGAGTGAGTGAGTAATAGAAGACAAGTGAAATCGATAATAATAACTTACATGCAAGGTACAAATATAAATAAAGAATATCTTCGGAAAATTTGTCTCATTGGCGTCCTGAAATTAAAGAGATGCTTACTGCAGATCTTATAAATAAATTTGATCAGAAATAGGAATATATTTCCCACCATGAACGAAATAGTAGTATTTCTCTATTATAATTTGAAGAATTTCCTTGACTTATCCAGGATCCCATTGTTAAATCTACAAGCCTGATAGTCATCAGGCATCTACAAGCCTGGTAGTCACGGGACCAACAATAAAATATGTATTGTATACTCTTTAAAAACAAAATAGTTTTTTTAATCGGCTCAATTGAGAAATCAAAGAAAATACAATCAATAAACTAAGATATTCCTCTTCCTATTTCAACTGGAAATAATACGCTGACGTAAAGTTTTTAGGAATATTTTTCTTACTTACATGTTTGATACAAAATTTCATGAGAAATTATAACTACAATCGTTTAACTGAAACAAAACGTACAATACTCAAACATTCTCCTTTAGCGATACCCAAACGCAAACATTTGTTAAAATAATAAACAATATGCAGAGTAAAAATCTATGTCAGCAACGTATTTTCATTCTCTGTAATGTTTCACGTTCTGGGGCACATGTCTCGAACGGTATTCGTCTAATATTATTAGTGTGTTGCCCATACCCACCCATACGACTTGAGAGTTCGTGGACTAATAATATTAGTCTAATACCGTTCGAAAAATGGGCCCCTGTTTGTTTGCTAAGAACTACGGTGAGTATGTATGTCGTATGTACTTACACCAATATTACTACCAACATAAACGCAGTAGTGACTATAAGCATAACCATTAAGATCAGCATGACTTTCCTCACAAAAACATTTCGATCCTGTTTGTCTTCACTATACTCCAGAGGGGGGCCGGATGAATAGTCTGTAATTAGGGAAAATTTAAACTTTAATGAGCTTAAATGACTTTAAGGTTAATGTGGAGAAGATCGCCATATAAAATTCTCGGAAGACCGTTGCTGGGAAGTCCGTCACAGGGCATTGTCGAGAAGTTCTTGAAAGAAGAGTTCTTGAACTCTCGTATTTACACACACGTCGCTCAGACACAACCAGACCAAAACATAACTTCTGTAAGTGGAGTATGTGTACAAACACAAGAGTTAGAAGCGACGAAAGAGTTTGTAGACAGTCAGCCTTATAGAAGGTCTTGCCCTGACTTCTCTTCTTAATCTGACCGAAATTCTTTTAAATCCAAAGCATCAAGGAAAATTCAACACGGATTTAAAATGTTTAGCAACTTAGTGTTAAAATAAAATACTAGTGAATATGAGGAACTTCCAAATGGATTGAATGGTACTAAGTAGTTAAAGTTAACATAATGAAGGATTCTACGCTTCATAAAAAGGATTTAAGAATATTGTTTTGGGAGTGTTTTAATCATTAAGGTATGTTACGATATATCTGATCATTTGGCTGTCACTGTACGAGTACATTTGATTCCAACTGTACCTGTTTAACTGTTGGAAGATTATTAAATATTAGATTATATTTGATCTTTATACCTGCATGCCGTGCACGGCGTTCTTCATTTGGCTGTTCTTGCTCTTGCCCTTGTCCTGGCCCTTGTGAAAACCAACCCTGCCCTTGGCCTTGCGGTGGCGCTTGTTGTGGCCCTTGTGAAAACCAACCCTGCCCTTGGCCTTGCGGTGGCGCTTGTTGTGGCCCTTGTGAAAACCAACCCTGCCCTTGGCCTTGCGGTGGCGCTTGTTGTGGCCCTTGTGAAAACCAACCCTGCCCTTGGTCTTGTGGTTGTCCTTGTGGTGGCCCTTGTGGAAACCAACCCTGGCCTTGGCCTTGTGGTGGCCCTTGTGGAAACCATTGCCCTGGACCTTGATTTTGTTGCCAGTTTGGAGGTGGCTGGTTGTAAGCAACTATGTACTCCTGATCTATAACAAACTATATAAATCAGTAAAAGTTGTAAGTTATGTTCCTGATATAACCAAATTATTACAATCTAGTTCTAGAGTCACATCTTTACATTATTTTACTAAAAGAATGGTGGAAGTGGCCTTAACTAACAAAAAATTGATAATGACGGATAGCGACTATCGATCATCAACGCCTTGTTAGACTTCACAAACTTTTATGAATAACATTATAAAGTAATCTTACCGAAAACGCCAAAGATTTTATTAGATCTACTATCTTCCATATGTTTTAATTCGTCTCGTCCCGTCTCACGTTCTTCTTTATGTAGTACACTTCTTCGTACATCCTTTTCTTCATCTTCATCAGCACACATATCAAGGGAAGTATCCACACTTGCCTGTTCAGGTATACGGTCTTTTTCGAAATCCTTATCATTATCATCTTGAACTGCGATTTTGATGTCACTCATCTGAAAGTAAACCAAGATACCGACTAAAATAATTTTGACATAATTCTATTGCTAACTGTATTTTCTCTCGTTTGCGTGTTTATCAAGTAGTTATCGGATCTTTCTAATGAGCCTAAAGCATAGTGGTTAAATTGTTTTTCCATCCCAGAGTTTTTTTGGCTATCTTCCGACTGCATCATCAGATCTGCTATTTGCTCCATGTTACCATACATCGTCGTCGGATATACGGAATTGTGCCCATCTCAGCTCCATTAGACATCGGGAAGTGGTTCGAATTTGAGTTATATGATTTGAAGCACATAATTATATACTTATACGAATATATAAATAGGACGTTATTTTTTTTTTTATAGGAGGCAAACGAGCAGACGGATCACCTGATGGTAAGCGATTACCGCCGCCCATGGACACCCGCAACACCAGAAGGGTTGCAAGCGCGTTGCCGGCCTTTAAGATGAGAGTACGCTCTTTTCTTGAAGGTTTGAAGGTCGTATCGGTCCGGAAATACCGCAGGCGACAGTTCATTCCACAGTTTGGCTGTGCGAGGCAGGAAGTTTCTGGAGAAACGCACAGTTGAGGACTGCCAACCATCTAAGTGGTGAAGATGGTAATGTTGTCGCGTAGGGCGATGGCGAAAAGAAGCGGCAGGGATTAATCCGAACAATTCCTCAGAGCACTCCCCGTTATACATGCGATAGAAAATGCAGAGCGAGGCCACATCTCTACGCAGTGCCAAGGAGTCAAGCCGTTCCGAAAGACGCTGGCAGTCGACAATTCGAGCCGCTCTTCGTTGGATGCGGTCCAGAGGGAGAAGCTGGTATTGGGGTGCCCCTGCCCATAGATGAGAGCAGTATTCCATGTGTGGGCGAACCTGCGCCTTATACAGCTGTAGGCGCTGGGCCGGTGTGAAATACTGTCTCGATCTGTTGACCACACCGAGCTTCTTGGAGGCTAATTTAGCCTTACCCTCTAGATGACCGCGGAACTGGACTTCACTCGAAATGTCGACACCAAGGATTCCGATACTGGCTGCGGCACTTAGGGGAGTGCTTTACTTTATACTTACATATAATAATAATTGATTAAACCAGAAATGCACGGAAAATAAATTCAAATATTATAAAACATAAATCTTCTAGAAAATAAACCTATCATTCACTTCAATAAGTGTGACAGTAACTGTCAAGCATAGACATGTTTTCTACTCAAATAATAAGAAAGTCATAAAAAAGTACATTTAAATAAGGTTGTTAATATTGAGTAGAGTCTTTTTTAGTGAAAACTTCTTTAGGGGCCCTGTGCACTTTTTGAGGTGGGGAAAAAATGTTAAACTCGCGACAGGTCACGTGACCGACAGATTGAAAATTCGCAAGACGGACACGTGACCTGATCGAAAAACTGTTAGAATGTCATTGAGTTTTCACTTCTGCCGGCACTCCCGGAGTGCAACCCGTTGTTTTTTTCCAAATGTTTTTTTGGAAAGTCGACAACATTTTTTTTAATCTCAGGAGTCTAAGGTATTGTTATTTGTAGTCAACTATGTTACTCTTTGACTATATTGCTTAGGTACTTCTGGAACATAGTTTTTTAGGTAGCTAAACTTAAAACGTCTCTATAGTAAAGTTGGTCATATTACAACATTATTTTCAAAAAATAATACCTCCGTTCATACACTTCCTACACAACTAAGGTTGATATTTTTTGTGTTATCGATACCTTTTTTGTGTAGATTACTGGGATATGCATAACTCCATATCAACCATAAGGTACCTTTACCCATGGGACATTTCTCATTTCTCTGAGAGCACAATTAAACGAGCCGGTTTGAGATACTGATACCCATTGTGGATAGGGTTGCCAGATCGAAAGGCTTTTTTCGGGATTTTGGGACGCAAGTCGGAAAAAAAAAACATTCAAAATAAATTAACTGTATCAAAAACAACGATATTTTACATTATTGGCACTACGCCAGCTGCTCTGCCCAATGTCGCCACGCGCGCCCCGCGCGCGCGCTGACGGGCTCGACGCGGGTCGCTTGCTCGCTCGGCGACAGTTCGGAACTTGAAATTATTGTTTTATAACGTGAAGCTGTTTTTCGGGACAATTTTCACTTGGTCGGGAATCGGGAACACATTATATCGGGAGAACCCCGCCAAATCACGACCATCTGGCAACCCTAATTGTGGAGGTCCTAATTCGCCAAGCACTGAAGTTGAAAAGGGCGGCCATAAACAAAATTCACAAGATAATAAGAACAATTTGAGAGCGGATTGTTCCATAGTCTTCAAGTTTACTTTGAAACAAACAGCTGGGTCGTACAAATGTAAACGTTTCTATATTAGTCCGTCCACATTTGTAAGAAGCGGCCGTGCAAATTTTAACGCTTTAACCCATCGTATGTCTAAGCACTGATCAGTGCGCACGAATTTAAGTCCATTGTTTAATAAAAAAGGTTTAAATTCGTTCGCACTGATCAGTGGTAATACATACGAAGGGTTAATGCAGAAATCTCAGACGTTTGATAAAAAGTAAAAGTTAATAAAAATGTACCTAACTTGAGGTTTGGTAAGAGACACATATAATTAGTTTGTTAAAGGACTGTCTCATTTGAAACATAGACAGAGAGAATCATACTATATTTATCTTACACTAGTACTAGCACCCAAAAGAAAAGGATGAGTATAGTTTTTTTATTCTTATTTACTGACAAATTTGGTTTGACCAACTATCAAACTATAGTTTGTTTACTTGGGGCAAGGCGTATGAGGAAAGTCCTTCTGTGTAAGTATTTTTAAGTTTATTTCATTGATGCATTGGTTTTATTTTTAGTATTATCATTTATTTTGTTTTTAATATCTTTTTCTACTCCCGTACCTTTATTTGTCATTTAAAAGGTCGTACACACACCTTTAAACCAGAGGCGGCTGGTAGCTATGTATTATGGCCATTATGGGTGTTCACTCACAATAAAAAACAAAAACTAAACCTACACATTCAATTAAAAGTCGCAAAGTACCTAGATGTCGGTTTCCGTCCACCCGGTCATTGAACTCTCTCATAGATTTTCGGTATTACGAATATCTTGACGACCGATAGACGCCAACTGCAGTTCATTTACAAATGGATATAATGTCTTTATTTAAATTTTATGGAAAGATGTGCTAAATTGTTAACACACCTGTTTCGGTCCAAACAAACTCACCGCACAGCCGTCGCCTGCGCCCGCACCAAACACAAAACATATAGGTAAAACGAAAAACAAAATAAGCTAGTTACTTTTATCACATTCACACAACATAACCACGGTGTTTTTGCATATTGATCTGATTTAAAAAATATATAAGTTTTTGTTTTCGACTAACATTGCTACGAAAGTTCAAGGTCGTCCATAATTTAACTCGAGTCGATTTTGTAAACTTTTACATTCTCACGTTACATTCATTCATTTTTAACCACCTCACAACAAACAAATTATGTGCTTTAACTGTTTAAACTCTTGTTTCATTATTTAGAATGAAAAAAAGCCAAAATTGCATTCCCGCACATACTTTAAAATTGACTAAGGTCTTTTTAGAAACAAGTGACAACAATATTCAACATAGCGCGCGGGATGCGCGCGCAGATCAACCGGGCTCGGAGCGCCGCACCGATTTTGCCTCTTCCCTCATAGAAAATATTCCGTTTCACGCGCGGAGCTCTGGCGAAACTTCTCTTTCGCTCTTATTGAATTTCCTATTGATCGAATGTACTAAATCTTTTTCCATAGGAGCGCAATCCAAAGCGCTCCGCTTTGCGCGTTACCTTTGATTTCTATGAAATTATAGGAGTACGCCGTGTAGGTAGTGGTGAGCTGTCTATAAACTTATAATGAATAAAGATATTGAGTTTTTTACGATCGATCTTAAATAGTAATATATTAAATAGGTACCATAATTTCATTTTGATTATTTATGGGAGTGCACCGCACAAGCGCTCCTTAAGGCGGGCCGCGCCTGCTTTAAACCCCTATGTTATAGTTGTCAAGACAAGTCTTTAGTCTATTCCCCAAAAAAGTATTTGTGCATACACGCAGTATCTTTTTGGTACTTTTACGATACTTCGTGTAATCACCACTTAAAAAATATTGTATGAAATACATTGTTGCCAACCTAATTTTAATTGTCATCTCTGACAGATGAGTACTAACTAGTAGAAACAATAAAGTTGCTTCAGAAATCAGAAACGCGCATATGACACCCGTAATATAGCAAGATCCATAGACTACGAACACCGCTTAGCGTTGCTTGTTAGTCTCCATAGGCTACTGTGGCCAAAATCGAGAATTGTAATTTTACTAAGAGCAAGTACCAGGGCCTCATGAGTTACCAGAAGGTGTCGCTGACCAACCGGCCGTGGGGCGCGGGGCGCGGTGGCCGGGTTTGGTTTCTTTACCTACATATATGTCCTATATGATTCCACTTGTTTAAAGTATTATTTTTGTTGAATGAAAAATATTTGTTTAATTTACAATATTTTTTCAAAGTAAGTGCTTGGTTGTAGAAAAAGTATTGTATGCAACGTTGTTTAACTGAGTCAAAAAATACTCGTGGCGTCTTTATTAACAATTTTCGGCATCGCCTCAAATTGTTACTCACGCCACTCGCCTTTTTTGACCCCTCTTAAACAACGGTTGCATAAAATACTATTATGAAGCGATTAATAAGCCCTTACAGACTTTTGTATGGCGGCCGGCATCGGATAAAGTTCATTTTAAAGGAAATATTTTATTGCCGTTTTCTCACGAAACTTGAGAAGGTTTCACTTGGGTTTTCAAATAAAATCAGTGAAGAATATAAAAACACATTTTCTGTTTTTTTGTTTCAATTTCGTTTGGAGAAAAAAAAAATGACGGTGATATTTAGATATTTTCTTCAACGAAAATGAGTAGGTAATCTAAGGTTCATTTATATATTATTATCTGTCTCGCTCATTGGAATTCCTTAGAATGTGAACAGATGTTCGTAGTAGCCCCCGATTTGGAGCAATTATCGTCGCTATTTTCATAAAATGTTTCCTACTAAAATACCTAACAAGAAAAAATACTTCGCTTCTGCCAAAAAAATTGCACGGATTAGAGATTTTTCTAATCCTCTCGCTACTTCCTTTATCCTGCCTTTATCTAATTCAGAATAGGTACTGCAATAAACATCATAACCATAACATATAAACATTAGGTACGAATAGGTAAATTATTGATGTAAAGAAGAAATACGTTTTAAATAGTAGTTTTGGCTTACATTTCTGAAGCACTTAATTGGGTATTAAATTACACAAATTAAAGGCGCCTACATTATACTGTACTGGTTCCATTTCCCAAGCATTATCGTTACCAAATTGTAATTCTGGCTTAAAATAATAAGGAGTTAATTCATTCCCAAGAATGTTTTGAACTGATAATGATAACCAATTCTGTTTAATGCTTTGATAAGGTTTTGATACGACTTTGAAGATCGATGACGCTCTGATTGGTGCATGTAATAAAGTGAAAGTCGTGCGTGAGAGATGCGAGCCGTTTATAACCGTCACAAGTTGTTAAATCTAAATCTGGTTTCAGGTATCTCACGCGCAATAGTTGCGAGTACCTTACGAGTAGACCAAGAACTAAACGATATTTCATTTTGTAAATGAGATTTACAAAATATCTAGGTCTACTTATGAGACATCTACTTATTGCATTTTATGAGGACCAATCATCGTTAGCGGCTCTTGCTCATTGATGTAGCGGTGCACACTACCTCAAGGTCGTGTCAAAATGATGAAAACCATATCAAATTGTAAATACAGAATCGACTTCCAGAATTTATCTGTTTCTCCAACGTTTCAGCCGCAAATTTAAATGTATAATTTTGTATAAATTGAAATGTATAAAATTTGAATAGATTTATCCCTTGGCGTTAATCGTTGCGGGTCAGGTGACGTCATATTTACCACTTTATTAGAGTTATTAAAATCGTGATGGAGTAGGTAATGTCTAAGCCCAGCTTCATTAAAATTATTACTGTGACGTAGTTTCTTTTATTTTTTAATTGAGAATATTTCAAAATCAAATCAAAATCAAAAATTCTTTATTACATAAGACACACTTTGTTTATAATGTACAGTGATGGAGCCACCCGGTAAGCAAAAATGCCTGTGTTGGGTGGCGCCGCTCTTCCTTTAGGTGACATAACTATTATAATATTATAACATATGCTAAGCTAACTCTAATTTACTGGCTAAAATATATATTTACTTTAGAAATAAATATTTAACGTCAAAATGTCACTGTCGCTCATAGCTCGTGGAGCATGGCACCGAAGTGCGGCAGAATATCAAGAGTTAGAAGGTTAGATCGTACCTAAATTCCTAGTATTACCGTAACATCGGGGTACTTTAGTCCTAGAGGGTAACTTTGTCCCAAAACGAAAAAAAATTGAACTTCCCGTCACGCCGCACGTCAGGAGAGTCAGGACCTATCGATGTAGTTGGCGCTACTCATCGATAGATGACCGTATGGGTCGGCCGGTAATAAAAAAAGCCATGTTTAATAGATTTACCACTTTGTGATGAATAGTTTGAACTTTTTTAGTGTAATAAAAACAAATGAACCGAGTCTATGTCTTTCTTTGATATGTGTATTGTGTAATGAATCTAAACAGGTTTCGTTGTGATTTTATTGCAAACAGTTACGTTGTACTCGATGAAAAATCGAGGGCCAAAGAAACCCGCTTTAAAATGCATCTTTGGCCCAAACTTTGCGAAAATTAAAAAATACGTCGAGGTTGATCTATTAAATTTTACGTATGTGCACGAGTTGATTATATCCACAATTAAAAACCTATGTCTATAAAAGAGTCATAATGCGATTTGAATTTAAGTACTCAAACGAGAAGTAAAAAGTATCATGATTTTGGGACAAAGTACCCCGACGTTACGGTATGTCTACAGAAAAGACGCATGATGCCAATTCATAACTAGGTACAGATGTAGTGCATAATTTTTTTCCATCGTATTTTCACGGAAACGTACGAGCGTGTCGAGCGGTACAAAAAGTACAGAGCCTGAATGAAGTAGCACGACAAATACGAACATTTCCGAGAAAATACGATGGAAAACAATTATGCACTACATCTGTACTAAAATTAATTTCATACTAAAATCATTTTAAACACATCGCCGCTTAGCAGCAGCATTACCGTAAGAGCAGCTACCACTAATGACAGAACTTACAATGTACCTTTCATACTTATGTGTTTATAGTCAACAATCGTGGGTTTTGTTATATACCTAGATCAGAAAAAATCTTTCCCGAAAAAAAAGAAAATAGATTCTGAGTAAAGATTAGGTCAGGATCCTTTACAAACATGGACGAGAGGTTAATTTCAGTAAATTTCATGACAAAGTCACTTTAACTGATACGTCGAATGCGCCATGCGAGTGAATCGTTGCACTCCCGGGCTTCAGCTATTTGCCAGCAGAGGGCTCCCCGGACTGTTGATTAACGTCGGGATTATTCCGAACATCCCGGGGCGTTGCCGCAACCATGTCACAACTTTGTAACTAGGGAGAATCACTTCAGCAACTGATATAGAGTTGCATGCAGAAATTTGATGTTAAACAAAACTCGAATATCCAAGAAGTTAAGCTACGTAAGCGCGATTATAAAAGAAGACTCCGCTAATTTGGGGAAGTAGTGACTATTTTCTCTAGACGATTATTAAAAAAAAAACGGCCAAGTGCGAGTCGGACTCGCGCACGGAGGGTTGCACACTATCAACAAAAAATCGAGTTTGTTGTATGGGAGCCCCCCTTAAATATTTATTTTATTTTATTTTCAGTATTTGTTGTTATAGCGGCAACAGAGATAGATCATTTGTGAAAATTTCAACTGTCTAGCTATCGCGGTTCATGAGATACAGCCTGGTGATAGACGGACGGACGGACGGACAGCGAAGTCTTAGTAAAAGGGGCCCGTTTTTTACCCTTTGGGTACGGAACCCTAAAATAAAAAACCGGCCAAGTGCGAGTCGGACTTGCGCACGGAGGGTTCCGTACCATCAACAAAAAATAGAGCAAAACAAGCAAAAAAACGGTCACCCATCCAAGTACTGACCCCGCCCGACGTTGCTTAACTTCGGTCAAAAATCACGTTTGTTGTATGGGAGCCCCACTTAAATCTTTATTTTATTCTGTTTTTAGTATTTGTTGTTATAGCGGCAACAGAAATACGTCATAATCTGTGAAAATTTCATCTGTCTAGCTATCACGGTTCGTGAGATACAGCCTGGTGACAGACGGACAGACGGACGGACGGACGGACGGACAGCGTAGTCTTAGTAATAGGGTCCCGTTTTTACCCTTTGGGTACGGAACCCTAAAAACGTAAAGCTGCCCATAGCTTCTCATTAACGGCAGAGTTATTCTAACCGTAGATACCTAATACGAACAACGCAACTAGAAGGCCAATTTGAGTTTTAGTTATTCGATCTGTTTCCGATATGATACTTAATCTGTCAGTGTCTACTACCTGGGGAAAACCACCCTGGCAAAGTACTGGATGAAACACGCAAAGTGTACCTATTAGGTAATTTTGAAAGCTCAGTCGATTATAATAATTAATAATTGTTCCATTATGAGTTTTCTCATGTTATTGATACAGACCAGGTAGAAAGAATCCGAAATTCCTTATTTTGTCAGTATTTGTAATATAGCTGCAGCGCACATCTACGCGCGCGCGACGTGTAACTAAAGTCAATTTTTATTCGGTAGACTAAACTGACATTTCATATTATGAAATGTTATTTTATGTTCATATTATGAAATGTTATTTTATGTTAATATTATGAAATGTTATTTTAGTCTACCGAATAAAAAATAGACTAGATTATTGTCATGGAAAATAAAACTCGATATCAAACAAAAAAAAACATGTTTTAATTACGGGCCCTAAAGTATCAATGTTGCCAGAATAATCCCTCTCGGATTGCCGTAGGATCAGTTGGATGTTTGTACCACGATCGGGGCACGTTCACGGCGCTAATACCGTTGATCAGCCATGCCTCGTGCCTGCCTTCTGCCTCGTGCATGCTTTTCTGCCTCGTGTCTCGGATCGGATGTTTAGCAAATTTTACTCATGCTCGCAGCCGCTCGGAGATTGCAATCGTTCAATTCGTTAACCTTATTGCAGAGATATAAACTAGATATAAAACTAGGCTCCAGTCAAAGTGACAATCGTTCATTGAAAAGGTCAATCGGCGTTTGTCGCTAGGCCCCCAGGTTTAAGATGGGTATACTTAGATGTAAGTATGGACGGAAATATAACGAATAGATTATTTTGCTTCCGTACTAAATACATGACAGTTGAGAAAGCCCAGAGTTTCCAGAATACTGTTTCAAACTTTCTCTTAGTGAAAACTTAGATCCACTTTAATGAACTTACATTTAAAACACTGAACCGGAACACCCGATCCCCACAAATCTAGTGAAAGAGTGGCGGTCTTAGTAAAAATACATCGAGTTTGCAAAAGCCACAAACTCGCCCTAACAGATGGTGGGTTGGCAAAAACGAAGATTTACTCCGCTGCGGGCGGAGACAACCCTAACCACAACAATCTTAACAGATAATCCGGTCACACTTTATGTCAATGGATTAAAGACTAATTTTACATCATCTAAAACATGTTTTATTTGGTATTGGCGCGTACTTATTACAGATGGCTGTTAAACTATAGGGGAATTGAAAGTGACTTTATTTATCGTCCAAATTTCAGTTTTGGGGGTCTGAGCCCTAGTTAACAATGTTGACGTGCAAACAAAGCAGTGTCCGCGGACTTATGTACTAAATTATTTGATTCCAGCTGCTTTGGTGAATAAAAACTTCGTGATGAAACTCGCATAATCTGGGAACAAAACCAAAAGCAAGTGTGAATTCCTTAATCTTATACCTTTAAACGAGCAATTCTTGTATATTTATTTATATATTTATTTATTTCGGCGATCTCGGAAACAGCTCTAACGATTTCGATGAAATTTGGTATATGGGTGTGTTATAAAAATCGATCTAGCTACGTCTTATCTCTGGGAAAACGCTCATTTTTGAGTTTTTAACAAAAACTTTTTATATGTTAACCGAGCAAAGCTCGGTCTCCCAGATATTGACGTATTATGAGTGCCAGAGGTAGGAACTAAAGCCTAAACCAACTCGTACAATGAGATGTCTGTGCCGAGCAGTAATAGGAAGTATCTAATAGACTAGTGATGATGATGATAACAATAAAATTAGGTACCTATGTGTATGGAAGTGTCAAGTTACATTTCGTTGCATCTGCTATCCCGATACATTTTTATTTTTCAGTTTGACATTTATCGATAAACAATTTTAATCTTGGCTAGCTCCAGGCCCATTATTACTACAATACAGTACTACTCGTACAAAATTACAAAAGTTGGTGTCACTACAAAATTGGCAGATTGTATAATACTATCTTTTTATTACGCCAGTAACCTCTAACCCCCGTAGAAGGGGATGGAATATAGGTTGTTTGCTCCTAATGATACTGACACAGATGGCCAGCCAGACTATTATTAATAACTTTATAGATCTTTATATCTCGGGCAAGTATGTATGAAGTGTAGATAGAATAATGCCATTTTGAAAATCTTCACAGCTTCTAGCATATTATATTCTTTCTTTTGCCTGTAACATTCAATACCAGGCCATGAAATATAAGGAACGAAATGAAATTTTCGACTTACGAATTAGATTTTTGAACGTAACTCTTGTTCTTAGGATATTTCTCGCTTCTCGATTTATGCCCCGCAGCTACGCAATAAAAAATGAACAAATGCTACGTATTTTGCCACTGCTATGTCCTGTACTTAGAACCTCCCATAAATTCTAAATAAATGTCCTGAAAGGAATGTTTCATTTCGAATGCGCGCTTAGTTTATCGACCTTTTACTTGACGGTAGCTAAAACAGCAATGTACAAGTAACATAACGATTTGTGCTTTCAATCTTTATCGAAAGTTGAAATAGAAATGATGAATGATGCTTATGAAATATTGCTGCCGGATTTGAAAATGGAACTAATCAATCATATATTTTCGGACACCGATTCATATATGAGTAGCGGGAGTTCAATTTATATGAAAGTGCAGAATGACGTCAAGTTTTAACGGCGCTTTGAGCTGGTTTTGATTAGATTTATGACTAGTAGTTCGCCCCGAACTGAGAACTCGCGGTTCGCCAAAAATATCAATTGAATGCAGTCGTCAAAGGATCGAAAACCACGAATGATTTATTGCAAGGTCTGTGGAGCCCTTCACTGATACTGTATCTATGGTAAGCCGAAATATTTCCTGTCAAATGTCATATAACTATATTATGTTTATTTTATTTTATTTTTATCTTGCTAATTATTTCAAAATGGTAAATTTAAAAACGATATTATAAAAGTGTAAGCCGAGCACTTTCATTTGATACCAAAGTCGACCATACTTTCTTGAAAATAAAATGACCAGAATAGCAAGACACCTCACAAACAGTTTTTTGGCCTTCTGAGCTCTTCTAGCTCAATAACCCCTTGATCGAACCTGCTCATAATTGAATGACTAAAATATAATGCCCTCGACTACACCTTTACCCAATTTCATTTATATTAGAACAAATTTACTTAAGTTATTGTGTATCAAACTATCTTCTGACAGTTCAGCTTAAAAACATCGAAATGCCGGGACGTGCCGCTAGCCAGCCGCGTGTTCAAAGTTGAATGTAAGAACTTCGCTTCGCTTCGCTCGCTCGTTCGAAAAGCTTTCAAATGTTTAAAAAGTACATAATTTTATTTATTTTCTTATTCAGATGTATTTTATTTTTATTAGTTAAGATTTAAATATATACATGTAAAGTTTATTTGTAACACCCAATTTTATAGTAATACTTGCGACCCGCCCGGCTTCGCAAGGGTTAACAAAGTATACAAAAACCTTCCTCTTGAATCACTCTATCTATTAAAAAACCCGCATCATAATCCGTTGCGTAGTTTTAAAGATCTAAGCATACATACAGACAGACAGACAGACAGCGGGAAGCGACTTTGTTTTATACTATGTAGTGATAAAGAATTTTACCTTTTTAAGATTATTTTAAGTAGGTACATTGTGGTGTGTACTTTCCTAAGTTGAAAGGTCCGAAAATAAAAAAAGTAAATACGTACCTAAAATATTAACCCCGTTTGAGTGTCGCATTTCTTTACTTCGTACGCGTACATTTTTGTTTATCGCACTTGAAATTGGAAATGTTTTCTCCAATTCGCATTTCACCTTGTAATATTAACGAATTATTGTTTTAATACTCTTGTTTTCTTATTTGCCCCTTACTTTAAACCAGGGTGCTGAACTCTGATACGAATTCGGCAGTTATTTATGAAATATGAGGTCGGAAATTGAATCTGAGAATGGTGGCGCCGGCCATTCTGAAAATGCAGAAAAGCATACATTATCTACAATCGTTTCTGGACAGCTAGAACTACTAGCACTAGAACTAGAAGCTTCGTTGTTGCGAAGGAGAATATTTTAAAACATTTAGTTTTTTATAAACAGGTTACCCAACTATGGCTCACAGTACAGTGGCTTTGCTTAGTTTGGGGCTAGGTTGATCTATGTAAGGTGTCCCCTAATATTTATTTATTTGTTTATTTATTTATTTATTATGGTCCACGAGTTCAACACGTAAATAAGTGTCCCATCAAAAACATCACATGTAAAAAGGTGCAAGTCTCGCAACGCCTTTACTACAAAAAAGTTTTGAGATGTAATGTGAAACCAAGTCGGTTATTTTAATCAGTGCCAGGGGGTGTTAAAACCGTATCAATAAGATATCTTTAATTTGTAATACGTATAATGACTTGGCCATCACACGGCTGCATAATGACAAAAGGATCATCGTCACCTATTAAAAATAATTCTAATTGAACATAACGCTAGCGCTAATTGCAGTTTGAGCATTACACATATTACGAGTACGGTACGAGTAAAGCATTATGTGCGATTGTCTAGTCATTATATGTATTACAAATTAAAGATATCTTATTGATACGGTTTTAACACCCCCTGGCACTGATTAAAATAACCGACTTGGTTTCACATTACATCTCAAAACTTTTTTGTAGTAAAGGCGTTGCGAGACTTGCACCTTTTTACATGTGATGTTTTTGATGGCATCTCATCTCTTTTTGTAGGCAGTCCTTTTCGGGTACTCATACCCATACTATGTATACACATATCATAACTAAACATATCTTCATTCATACTCACATTGTACATCGTAATGTACCTTTACTTTACCTACTATTTGTAGGAACTGCAACAGTAACTTTGTAATATCATATATTTATATGGGATTACAAACTTACTTATGCAGTTCTTAGATCTTTAAAACGTGACTGATATTGCAATATTTTTAGGTTTACCCTTTATGTGGCCATTAAACCCTAACTCTGTACCAAATTTCAGCTCTCTGAGTTTATGGGAAGTACTAATTCTATTCTGATGATCATGAGTGAGTGAATGAATGAGTGTCATAAATGCGAAACTTTGCTTTCGCTTAACTTCGGAACTAAATGACCTACAGACTTGAAATTTTGGATTTTAAGTATGTGATTATAGCTCACTGGATAACGAAAATTTCTGCGTTCTGGTCTTATCCAGAGGTTCTCAAATAGGGGCCAGAAAATGCGGCGAAATGGTTCCAGTAAAGGATGGTACGGCAGTGTTTGCTTCGCGCTCGACTTGGCGGGGGCACTGCCGTGCCCCCAGATCAATACTCAATCTTCTTTTTGGTGTTACCTGTGCTTTTTATTCCATTTACAAAAAAAAAATTGGTTTACACCTACCACATTCAGAATTCAGATAAGAGTCACAAAGATATTTGAATTGATTTTGGACCGTAATTGGGAGCCTATGGACTAAAGGTGGGTGGTTTTACAGTAGCAAAAAAATCATAAAAATCATAGCAGGTTCAAATTACCTATTTAAACTTATTACATATTTTTAAATACGACCAGAAGCCCTGTACCGTAAAATGGGGTGAGTAGGGTCAAAACTGAAATTCAAACCTCGATAACATTTTATTTTTACATATGGAAACTGAATGGTGTATATAATAAGTGTTCCGGACGTTTGTATTTTAGTTTTTATTTTATTTTGGGTAGTTCCATTTCATAACTGACGAGAAAGAGGAAAACCCACCTCACCCCGTAGTGCCTCGTATTTGGGGTGAGAGGGGTTTTCATACAAAGGTGATTTTGGAAGATTGTTGGATTGATTTTTTTTATTATGCGTATTACTATAGCTCCATTTTAAATTGGAATACATTATTTTTGTAGCAGTAGCCTTAAAATCCCTTCTCACCCCTCTTAAACCTTCTCTCCCCATTCATAACCCACCTCTCCCCGCGAAACCTACTCACCCCGTTTTACGGTAATGGTAGTAAAAGTATGCCAGGCCGCGTAACCAACATGCCAATCGCTTACGCTCCGTAGCGATCGGAACGCAACTGTCACTGTCGCACTAATATGGAAGAGTGTTAGAGAGACACAAAGTTGTCGGATCGATAGCGATTGTTACCTTGGCTAGGCCGGCATTTTCCTTATCATAAATCGTGTCAGTAAACAACTAAGTCTTAAGCAACCATGAGAATTAATATGCTTTATGGAGCGCGGTATTCAATCGAGAGCCCCTCGGCGGCGAGGCCCCTCCTTTGGACAGGTCGAGAGATTCAATCAAACGGAACTAGCGTCGCATGCGATAAGAAAATGACGAATGACTGCATTATTTATAGCGTCTTTTTTATTTTTAGCGCTTTTTCCAACAAACTGGAATAAATATAGAAGTCTGAATGGAGCTCAAAAATTACCCCACGTGTATGTGCCGCGAGCGACTCAACTGTAGGTACTGCGCGCAGCTTGACAATGTCAAATATTGTATTGCCACGCAAGATCCCTGGTAATTCGCCAGTAACTGGCCATCCTAAACTAAAAATGATTCTATTCACATATAAACAGAATTCATTTTAGTATAAGGTGGCTAGTTATTGAAGGCTGCTTATACTAAAATGAATTCTGTTTATAGGTGAATAGAATCATTTTTAGTTTAGGGTGGCCAATTATTGGCCCGTGGCCAGTTACTGGCGAATTACTCTACATAATTATAAGATAAAATATTTGATAGAATAAAATATGAATATAACCAAACAAGATTTAGTGATCAATCACAACATTATGTTGATGTTGTGTAAAATGTAAATGTGTAACATGATTCAAATATCATTCTGATGTCTGCGTACGTTATAAGTGTCCTGAGAGGTATGAGAGCAATTCGACACAAAATGCACCTCCCCGCTTCGCTTATAATCTGAACCACATCGTCAAGCGTTCGATGAAGGAGACAGAATCTAATATTCCGCTGCTATAACCTAATAAACACGTCCAAAGGGAGACCGTTACGGTAATGCCCTACAAGATATAGCTCGATATTGCTACCTCATACCACTGGTGTCTGGCTTTGATTCAAACCTTTGCCATATTAAATTACTTAGTATTCGTTTAAACAGTCACGATTTTCACATTTGTTTTTATTATTTTGTATTTTATCCACGGTATTCGGTATTTTAACACATTCACTGCCAGCGACCCGCCAGGCGGGTTCTTTGTTAGTAGTAGCCGCTTTTCACTGCATACAGTGTTTCCCTTAACTAACCTAACTTAAAAAAAGTATAGAATAGTCACGTCCTCGTCTTCCTCTTCGTTTTATTAGATTTTTTATTTCCTGCCACGCTATTGCCACTAGACTCAAAACCTGCAAGCTTAGCGCTGCAGGACCAGTGAAGCTGTGTTAGATCTGCTTTAATGGCCGCTCTCAAGATATTGCAGTAAAAGGGGATTCGCTCTTTAACTGAGCTCATGCAATGTTAATGTTCTATAGTACGTTTTTTTTAGCATTAGAAAGAACTTGCAAGAAGGTAAGCGATCTTGACATATGTCTTTTAATTGAAAAACGCTTTTTAAAAATAATAAACTATTACTTATGAAAGCAGAAGAATATAAATGATCGTATTAAATTCATAATTGTTACATATTTGCGTAACTTATTTTTAAAATCTGTTTTTCAATTAAAAGACACATCAAGATTGTTTACCTTATTTCTAATGCTAAAAAAACGAACTATATTCTTTAGAAACCTGGTCTTTAGGATGACTTAGTTTTTTCAAAGTTTTTTTAAGTTTTTTATTTTTATGTAATAGGAAGCAAACGAGCAGACGAGCCGCCTGATGGGAAGCAGTCATCGCCGCCCATGGACATAAGCGACATCATAGGAGCCACTTATGCGTTGCTGACCTTTGAGAATACCTGCTTCTCGAAGAACCATGTCATAGCGCAAGGGAAACACCTCGGAAGGTAGCTCATTCCACAACTTGCACGTTCTGGGCAAAAACGAGCGAGATGCCCGCTTGTTCTTGGCTTGTTTAGTTTGAAAGACCCGAGAAAGAACAGAGTAGTTTTTATCAATCACCATCGTCCCAAGCAGAGAAAGTCGCGGGGAGAAGCTAGTAAATTAATAAGTGGACATACATGATGGAGTGTGTAACAAAGGGCAAATTTTTAGACAAAATTATTAAACTAATTATGTAGGTAGTAATAATACTGGTAATGTTAAAGGGCCCATGTACAAAAAAACTCCTTTTTCCCATCTCATATTTAGTTTAGTAGTAGAAATTCTCTCTAAACTATAAAAATTCTCTTTCATAAAGTCACCGTAAAATCCATGCTCCCAACAGCACTTCCTAAATGACATACACATGTATATCGCACATATAATTGTTCATACAATATTCAACACCCCCATACCGACGGATAACATTCAAATCCTCCCACCTTACACCAGATTCCACAGCATAATACACCTTATGGCGTATAGCACTTAAGTTGATTTTACTACAAAATTGTTGCTACAGGTACGAGGTTGGGTGTAAGAGTCTGGGTATGTATGTTTTCTTGTTGATTTTGGCCGACACCGCCATAGAATATGTTTTATTCATAGTATGTTTTGTACCTCCCGTCTGCAGTGAATGTTAACGATACCGTGTGATAAAATAAAATACTTCATACACGTTTTCTACAGGTGCAGTCAAATTGATACTGCCTCCCGTTTTTCGTGGAAGTATAGGGTGTTTTTGCATGACCCTCCAATTATTCATTAATTGTTTTTGAAGTGAAAACTTCTTTAGCGGCGCTGGGCACTTTTTGAGGTGGGGAAAAAATGATAAACTCGAGACAGCGTAAGGCGATCACGTGACCGTAAGGGACGTAAGGCGATCACGTGACCGTAGGTAAGCCCCGTAAGGTGGCCACTCATAATTTAAATGGCATTTAAATCAATAAAGAAAAACTCATTGTTATTTGAAATTTATGTTGCGGACTCCTTTTCAAGACTCTTTACCTATGTTCAAATAATTTGACGTTGTCATGGCAGTATGTAAATAAACATGTCAATGAAAAAGTGTGATCTTATTTGAGAATGATAATAATATATAATAAATATATAGAATACCTCCGCTAAACGTAGGTATGTGTCGTGTTACGGGCGTCGGTAACATAGTGAGGTGAGTTTTCAGTTTCACTTCTATCGGCACTCCCGGAGTGCAACCGTTGTTGCTTGTTTTTATTTTATTAAGTACGTGCATCATTCGATCATGTTTATTTTGACGATCAAACGTCTAACTATGTACAAATATCTGAACACGCCTCTATTGTCAAGGAATCAATACAACAGTCTGAAATGACGGTCATAAGTCTGACAATCGCACTCTACGCGCGAATGTCCCTTACTAAACGGTACAGATATACTACATAATTGTTTTCCATCGCATTTTCTCAAAAACGTTCGTACATATTTATCATGCTACTTCAGTCAACCTCAGTACTTATTGTATCGAGACTGACTGAAATAGTAAGATACGTTCGTGCGTTTCCGTGAAAATACGATGGAAATAGTTATTTTCGACACAAGTGCGAAAAAGAGGGAATTCGAAACGAGTGGCGATAAATTAAAACACGACCGAAGGGAGTTGCGAATTACCTATTCGTACGTGTATCGAACAACGTTTTACAGTACATATGACACTTTAAAGTTTCGACATACGCACGAAAAGTGCTATTTTACGCACTAGTGCGGAAAAGTAGCCCCATATGTACTGTAAATAATTATTTAGTGCATAATTATGCACTACATCTACATAATCTTGACTTCAGTTATATAAAACTGCCAGTGTAGGAGCATCCTTTATTTTAATTTGTTATTACTCCTTAATTCCATAATTTTTCTGTATTGTACATATAACTTAAGTTTTGATTCATTCCAATGTTATATTATTGTATTTGTTGCAAATTGTTGTTTTCGTTCGTCTTTCCAATTATGTATTTCTTTTCTACTAAGAAGAGATTAACATGCATGTCAGACACTAAGTAATATAATGCCAATTAGCACTTAAGGTTTAGCTGTTAGTGCTGATGATTGAAATAAATACATGAAATGAAAAAAACCGGCCAAGTGCGAGTCGGACTCGCGTTCCAAGGGTTCCGTACATTAAGTCCGACTCACGCTTGACTGCACATTTCTAATAGGTTTTGCTGTCATCTATAGGTAAAGAACTATTTTGTGTATTTTTTTCAAAATTTTAGACCCAGTAGTTTCGGAGATAAGGGGGGGGGGGGATGGTAATTTTTTGCCTACTTTCTTGAATAATAACTAATAATCCTAATCCACTAATAACTATAACTAATAAATAATCCACTAATAACTAATAAATAAACTATTAATCCTAAAATTATAAAAAATATATATTTGAGATTCTTACAATGAGCTCTTTCATTTGATATGTAACTCGATATAGTTTGAAATCTTTATTTTTTAATTTTCTCATTTACCCCCCACCCCCAAACATGGCCTCCGTATTTAAAATTAATTTATTTACGTTACACGTTCATCTTTGGGTCACAAACTTACGTAGTTTCGGAGAAAATAGGCTGTGACAGACGGACGGACAGACAGACAGACGCATGAGTGATCCTATTAGGGTTCCGTTTTTTTCCTTTTGAGGTACGGAACCCTAAAAATGAAATGAAAAAATGAAATTGCCAACGATCACAACGCTGCGGTCAAGCCCCGTGGGCTTTCAAATTAAATAACATTCTAGAAAAGTTCAGATCGTCCCCTAATGCCTTCTTTTTTTGAATACGCGATAAAATCCGCAAATCCAATAATTTATGAGATACGCAAACCGGAAGCTGCACAGGAAAGCGTCAGACGTGACTGCCAGCCGACTTTCCGGATAAAAAAACCCCCTTAAATACTTGTCGGAATGAGGACTCCATTTAAATGAATCTCTTATTTATATGACAAATTGCAAGCGTTTTATTCAGTCCTGAAACGTCGCGTTAGAATTTTTCAGACATTGCTTGTCAAATACCGAATGCGCTTTAGAACAAATGGAACTAGGAAGCGTCTTCGATTTAATTTTTACTATCACCTGATATCCATTATGTTTTCCCTGAATATTTTAGAAAAACACTCAATTTTCGCATCATAAGGATTAAAAACAAACACTCCTCAACAGAAATAGGTCAGGGGGGTATCTCAAGATCTTGGGTCGGAAGTATCAATTATTACTCGCACGAAAACACATACGCGGTTATCACAAAGTGTGTAAGCTAGCGAGGCTGTGCAGGTATATAGTGATGTCCCGCTTGCACACCGGAGCGAGTACGCACCCAATGTGGAGACCGACTAGACCGACATACACTATTCATACGGTGTCCTGGGAACGATTACATATTAATGGCAAACTAACTTAGGTTTTGAAGGTCTCTGGAGGAGTGATGTTTGACTTAGCTTTTAAAAGTTATTTACGTCATTTCCTTGTCATGTGACATTTCTGTGGCAAAAACTCCTATTACCTATTATACTTACTTTATTCTTTGACTCCTATTTTTATCTTTTATGTCAATTATGTCACACAAACGCGCCGCCAAAAACTAACCTATTAGGATAGTTGTACCTACTCGTACCCATTTACAATAGGTAAGTTTTAAGCGAGCTGAGCAAAAACTAATTTATCATAAGATTCAAACCTCATTTCTAATAAAACACAACAGTTCATTTCAAATAAAACGTCGAGATGTCAATTAATGCCAATTACAAACAGTGTGATCAAATGCCACAATGGCAGTTGTACCATGAGGTTTTTGAACATACCATGGAGAGCTTGTAATATGTGTATAGACAAAGTAGTGTATGTAACTGTAGAGGTACATAATTAGGCATTAAAACACTCGTGTCGCGACGAACGCGATCCTCAACAAAATAGCAGGTAAGTGTATGCCTTGGACAGTTTTAATTGTTTACACTGGCAGCACTGACAGAATGTTTTTAAAACGGTTAACGAATCTTTGACAGTAGGAGGAAGAAGACGTTTTTCCCAACGGAACAATGTTCGCGTGGCGGGAAGTAAGTTGCATAGAAAGAAAGAAGACCTGCGGGTTTAAATCGGTGAGTGTTAGAAATGTAGTTCACCAGTAATTGGATTAGAGAGATGAAGGGATAATTAAGAATGAAGAATGAGAATTAGAATAGAAACAGCCAAGAATAAGCCAAATGGTTGTGAGTGGACAGGGTCGGGCTATGAGGGGAGTTGTGGAGGCCCGCGGCGGAGGAAGAATCTCCGCCAAACAATCAGAATAGAATGTACATTGTATTAGAATCTGAATCAGAGAATAAATCTTGAAATCACTTCATCTCTCGCTCTGTAGTATTGTGTTGTGTACTTTCAGAGATATCTTGTCGTTATGTCTCGTTAGAACTCGGGCACGGTTTGATATTAAGGTAATAAATAATATTACTTTGGTTGTCAACCTTGCATATGTATAGACGTCACGACAACTCGTGTGATATTTTTATCAAACTCGCTTTCAGCTCGTTTCATAAACCCACACTCGTACTTTAATGTCATTCATTATGTAGCAGTCGTGTAGCAAAAATGCTTCGGTATTTATTTCCATTATATCCAGACTTTCTTTTGTCATGTAATGACGAAAGCGCTTCCTACAATGTACGGCGAATAAAAACCTACTGTGTACTGGAACACAATAAAATTAAAATTAATTGAACATTCGAGGTATAAAAGTTGCCAAAAGGGGCTTTTTTGCAATTCACTATTATGTAATTTATCGGTGAAAGCAGCGATTGTGAAATCATTTTCCAAATTAACCACTTTGCTCACAGCACCGTTCTGTGGTATTGTTTGCTGTTCATCTTTTTGCGCATTTAAATTAATTTAAACCCATTAATAAAATAAAATCAACAACGGTTGCACTCCGGGAGTGCTGATAGAAGTGAAAACTCACCTCACTGGGTGGGTTAATTATACATAGTGCTGCAGACATTTGGACTAGTCATTGAGTTTTCACTTCTGTCGGCACTCCCGGAGTGCAACCCGTTGTTTTTTTTAATCTAAATCCCATAGACAAAGATGTGTTAAAACATACCTTAACCAGAGCCCGATTCAGATTTAAGAGCTTGTTATGGTTTTGGTCTTATTTTGTTACGACGTTACGACCTTGAAGATCGCTTACGCTGATTGGTGTATAGTCAGCTACAAAGGAAAGTGACCCCCCCTAGATTATACGTCTGTATGCAAAGACAATTCTTTTGACGTGATAACGTCTCATAAATCGAAGAACACCGGTAGCATGCACGAAAAAGTATCACATTGTGGACAGATCTCCGTGGTAACGTTGTGGACAGATCTCCATGGTAACGTATAAAAGTATGCAATTTTGCATCACTGTTTTGTAATGACGTTATCACGCAAAATTATCGTACGTAAACCGATTTTACAGACAACCATATTTATTTTTTAAACGATTCCAGCGCCATCTGCGTTAAGCTTTGAGTTAATCCTCATCAGTCACACAAAGAGATGAAATGGGAAGACATTTGTGTGCGTTATTGTTCTACCTATACCTATAAATTACTTAATACCTATACTAATATTATGCAGATGTAATATAGCCTTCGTTTTCCTTTATTACTGTCTCTATACTATCATTGCTTACATCAATGAATTACCGATACTGTCGTTTTATTAAACCCATAAAAACAACCACAAAATAATTAATTAAGGCGCTAGACGCTGTTTTTGGCCGAAAACTCTAACATTCTAGAGTCTATATCTTCTTAACGGTTCAACAAAAAAATATGAAAAAAATATATATGATTTTACGTTTTATGTACAACATTTCTAACGTTTGACTTGTTCCCTATAACTTATATAGTTTTTCCAAAAAAGGAACATTACGACAGGCCGTTTTGCGACTAACTTTGCCTATTTCTAGTAAACGGTTTATTCGATTAAAGTTATTTTTAGACTAGAATAATTGTTTTAACAGATACTACAAATGCAACGTAGAATAATGTTAATAAATAATTTTTTTTTTAAGAAATCGAATATTTTTAAACATTTTGTGCGTATGTAGCTCGAAAAAGGCGTGGCCGGCAGTCGTGTGCTAGCTTTGAGACGAGGAGGCTGTGTCGCTCGTCGCTCCGTGCCTTCCTTGTATTCTGCATGCTTGTTCTGAGCCGAGGTGCTATAAAATTGGAGTTATTGTGGCCAAAGATTAAATAACTGCAGAATGTTGATTTGGTTGTGACGCGCTTTAGCGCGCGCAACACGGTGTTTCGCAGCCTATTATTACGAACGTAATGACAATATTTCCACTTATGTTTGAGAAAGCTTCATTTGAAATATATAAAAAATGTTTTCGAACATGCGCCGACATATTGCCATTAAAATTTAACGTTTTTAATAAAGTTCAATTTCTAAAAAAATTGATCAACATTGGCAATTTATGTTGTAGGTATATACTATATAGTTTGATTCAGAAACCATTACATTTTTAGGATTGTTACCCATTAAAATGATGTTAGTTTATTAAATAAATCTGGGGGCACGGCAGTGCCCCCGCCAAGTCGAGCAAAAAAAGAGGCACGGCCGTACCATCCTTTTCTCGAAGCGATTCAGGCCATTTTCGACGTCCTGTAATTTTGTGCTGGCTGAAGCTAAAACCCTGAATTTTTAGTAATATATAGGGCTAAACATGCTTAAGATATATTCTCAAAAACATTCAATTTGAACTAGTAGTTTAAGAATTATTGTACGTCAAAGTTCCTTATTTTCGACACTGACACACTCCCTCACC
Organism: Cydia amplana; assembly: GCF_948474715.1. NCBI lineage: Eukaryota > Metazoa > Arthropoda > Insecta > Lepidoptera > Tortricidae > Cydia > Cydia amplana. The sequence continues at coordinate 23,185,862 of NC_086070.1, forward strand.
TACGATCATCATAATTCTAAGGTACTTCTAGTATATCCACAAGCTTCAAATTTTAAACATAAGTAGTTTTCAGCTTATCAAGCCATAGAAAACCTAAAAAATATTGCAATATCAGTCACGTTTTAAAGATCTAAGAACTGCATAAGTAAGTTTGTAATCCCATATAAATATTTGCTATTACAAAGTTACTGTTGCAGTTCCTACAAATAGTAGGTAGTAAAGTAAAGGTACACTACGATGTACGATGTGAGTATGAATGAAGACGTGTTTCTTTATGATATGTGTATACATAGTATGAGTACCCGAAAAGAAGGTCTGCCTACAAAAAGAGATGAGATCCCATCAAAAACATTACATGTAAAAAGGTGCAAGTTTCGCAACGCTTCTACTACAAAAAAGTTTTGAGATGTAATGTGAAACCAAGTCGGTTATTTTAATCAGTGCCAGGGGGTGTTAAAACTGTATCAAATATATATCTTTAATTTGTAATACATATAATGACTTGGCAATCGCACATAATGCTTTACTCGTGGTGCGTAACGGGATGGGTAAGTAATATATAATAATAATATAATTTTATACGGCGTTTTAAACAGGACGCGAGTCGTATTAACCGTGAAATGTAATTTACGACCTCCACTAAATGCATTATCTACTCATACTCAAACAACAAAATATCTGCAAACAAAAGGTATACGAGTATAGCGCCAACTGCACGCCTCTGGGCTGTATCTTATTCTTTGAACCTCGTGGCGGTGCAGCGATACAAAATTCACGTACGATCGCAGCGAGCGGGGTAAGCGGGTGGTGCGGGTACAGAGCGCTTAGCTCCGCCCTGACGCTCAAGGGCATTGGGCCTTCCAATCGTCTTAACCCGCATTTCGATCGGTCAACAATGCTTGGAATAACGATCCAACTCGGTAAAAGGGTGCCTTTAAAGTGCCATTACAGTAATGAAAATAGCAAGACAACCCTTTTAGGTTCATCTCACACCGAATAGTTCTAGGTACCAGTGGCGGCGCGTCAAACATATCCAGAGGCAAGCCGGGGCTAATTCGGCTTACATATTTCCTTTACAACTCTGCTCAAACGTCCAAAAACAGGCAAGGCGGTGGGAATCGGCTTTTATGGACCCGCCGCCACATAAAGGTAACATTCGCGCGACATTGCCGCCGACCGCATTGCTGCTGCAAATGTCAAAAATCTGAGCTGGCTGAACTCTTTGGCTGCAACCTCGATTTTGACATTTGTGGTAATAGTGATTTGAGGTGACATGTGGGTGTGGTGGTTATCGCAGTAATAACTTCGATATCGTTTCAATAATGACATTCAAATTTGGAACATCTCTGAAAAACAAAGAAAGACCTCATTTCTATTAGTATCAGTCGAGATGAAGTATTGAGTATGCGATAAAGTGCAGCAATGAAGCAGTGTATGTAACTGTACATAATTAGGCATTAAAACACTCGAGTGATATTTTTATTTTTAACCACACTCGTATTATAATGCCTTTCATTATGTAGCAGTTACAAAAATCTAACTATTATTCTACTGTTACTACTAGTATAGGTTTGTAGTAAACTCAGGCTCGGCACGGAGTAGCATGCGGATTTGAAGCCATTTGGTTTGCTTTTAGAGCGATTGCCGTCTGTTATTTTATTTCGAGACAGCTTTGATGTGTCAACGACTCGAATTTGCATACCGAGGACGAGTGAATCCTTGTAACAACGATACACGGGGTGCCTTTGAAACTTGGGGCGTAAAGTTAGTTCGGTTTGTATATTTCAAACGTAAATATAATTTATCTCTAAGGTTTTCTCTATGAAATAGGTTATTGTAATTACTAACTTCTCACGATAATATAGATTGAAACTTTTACGAATCTCACACATTATTAACTACTTATTATTATGGGATTTAAGGATTTAATCGCGTATGGTTAAGGCAGGCACGGCATTGTCTCCGTGGTCTCGGAGTATAATATTATTATATATAATATGTTCCCGCTAAAGTAATTACTTTTAGAAGCAGTTATTAAACTATTTACTTTAATAACTTCTAACCAACCGACTGTAGTGGTTGTATTTAGGCACAATCAAAATACCGATGTACAGAACAAAACTTCCTCCAAATCGTTTTAATTAAATAAGTAATATTCGCGGAAACGGAATAACATTTCAACCTCGTACTTTGAAACATTAACAAAATTAATCAATACAGTTTACTGACATTAACAAAGGAAGCTCTTCAATGTTACTGACAATGAACTTGGAAATAAGCTGACAGTGAGTTATTATGACGACCTAGTTAAAATTGCTAAGCTCGCTTTGACCCGACTAAGAGCCTTAGGCATTAAGCTAAATAAGTACGAAGATAAGTCTTAAATACCATAAATAAGTCCTTAGCATAGGGGCGAAAACAGCGAGTTCGCTTAGTTTGAGCGCTCCCTAGGGTCTGCGGCAGGATGAGTAGTTACCATTGGCTGGTAAACTTACACTAATTTATACCGTATTAATAACGTATTATGTACGATTTAATCCACCGGGCGGGCGGCATCTGAGCGCATTTTACATTCGGTCGGATTCTCGCGGGCGCGGACGGCTCCTGACGGACTCCATTATTTATTTATTGATAAACTAGCGACCTGCTCCAGCTTTGCACGGGTTAACAAATTATATATACATCTTCTTCTTGAATCACTCTATCTATTAAAAAAAACCGCATCAAAATCCGTTGCGTAGTTTTAAAGATCTAAGCATACAGACAGACAGACAGACAGCGGGAAACAACTTTGTTTTATACTATGTAGTGATAGTGATAACGGTACAGCTTTTATAACAGTTGCCCAATCCCCAAAGGACCCCAACCCAAAGGTTATCTGTACGGATATGATGGTCGTTCTTGTCTACGTGACAGCGTGATAAAACGGTGTCCGTCACTTTCTTTCCCACGGTGTTAAACAGTGACAGTTATTTTATCACGTGGATAAAGATGGATAAAGCTATCCATAATAGGCTGGCTGGAAGAGATCACTTCTTAGCGATAAGATCACCTGTTGTTACCTAGCTTTATTTTTTTAACTGTATTTAATTTTTTGTACCTACCTACTTAATTACCTACTACTTACTACCTGGCGAGTCTTTATTACCAATCAAAATTAACTCACATTTATAGATGGGTCTAACGCGAAATTTATTCAATTACCTTTATTTACCGACGTTTCGACACAGGTTTCACTGGTCATGGTCGCGGCTAACTGATGTCCCAGCAAAATGTCAAAACAGATTTGTGCAACTACCCGACGAAAAGTGTATGAAAAAGTTTGGGGTAGACATCACTTTTTCAAACCACCCACTATACATAGTGTTAATTATTGTCAATAGTCCGACACGCAACACTCACAATATCCACGCACACGTCCGAAGATAGATCCTTTGGCTTTAACTTCTATATCACTGGTTCCCAAGTTGGCGATAAGTTGAGTTTTAAATATTATATTGCAACCAAAATTAACCAGATTTTATTAAGTCGTATCTCTTTGTTCGAGAAAGTCCGCTGTTCCTTCCTTCTGCAGAAACTTCTTCTAAGAGCGTCTTTCTCCGGTCCCTTTATCTCAGTTTTCACTGACCTACATAAATTACCTTTATTATCCTGAAAATTAATAAGGTTTTCAACATTTTGGAATATTTATCTTCAAATTGTCATAATTTTATTAAGTAAAATTTTGGGTACTCGCTTCAATAACATAAAAATACTGTTGTTAAATAAAAAAAAAAACTAATTTTAAATTAAAAAAATTAAATTCGGTTTTCCTCAAGTGTCTTTTGTCGTCTCCACTTTCTCTCGCTCGATAGCAGATTATGGAGGGGTTTTTATAAACAAATTTTAAGAAAAAAAGAAAATACGTCAAACCAAACCAGTTAATTACATAGAATATATAGATGAAATAGACGTTAAAAAGGACTCCCCACTCAGCGACTTAAGGGACTTAAGCTTCCCAAAACATGCCGCGCGAGTTACTGAATTAAACCGTAAAATGGCTTAAATATTAATAAGTTCAAAACGGGTTAGTGTAGCATACGGGTAAGTATGGCTGGCCTTCTCATTGGGCCTGTTTACACATTAATATACATCACTACATAGTCACTACATAGTATAAAACAAAGTCGCTTCCCTGTCTGTTTGTCTGTATGTATGCTTAGATCTTTAAAACTAAGCAACGGATTTTGATGCGGTTTTTTTTAATAGATAGAGTGATTTAAGAGGAAGGTTTATGTATAATTTGTTAACCCGTGCGAAGCTGGGGCGGGTCGCTAGTTTGTTACTAAATGCAAGTAGCAAGTCACAATAAACACTAATCTATGTGTAAACAGGCGCCAAGTCTCAGTTACCAGTAAGACCTTTATAATTCACAATAGTATAAATTGAATTGGTAAATTATTCCATATTCAAATCTATAGATTTACAGAGCAGAACTAGAGAGATTCTCTAGTCAGTATAAACTCGAAGTAAGGGTACAGTCAGCATCAAAAGTAGCGGATCAGACTACGCGTCAAAAATATCTACCATTATCTAAATCTTAGGTAACTTAAAAAAAAAGATATAGTTGGTTAAACCAATTTGGCAGTAAATAAGAACCAGGAAAACTATACTCATCCTTTTCTTTTGGGTGCTAGTACTAGTGACTGAGACTGTTGAACGGGAACTGGCCCCGTAGACACAATGCCACGCTACAATGAAACGCAACTGTCACTGTCACACTAATATGGAACAGTGATAGAGAGACACAAAGCGATTCGATAGCGAAGCGCAAGCGATCTTCACCTTGGCTAGGCCACCTGTTGAGATATTTCTATTTAGAAAAGATTTCCAAGATGGCAAATACTTTTGGTGCGTTGTTTTATCCGCTCGTATATTATGCTGACTGTACTGTTTGAGATTCCAGTCACGCGGCTGTATCACCCTCTGAATTGACGGCTGTCACAGCTTGTTGCTTGACATTTAATTTTAGTGCCTCTTGAACTTGCTCTTGAATGTTCACGCCGAGCTTCGTCTGCTTTTGTGGGTGACTGAATTCTATCCGCGACGTTTATAAATATAAACCATTTTTAATATACGCAAATGTGGCACGCAACCACGTATGACTCAATTTTGCACGCCACGCACACATAAGTAATAAAATTCGGTACTTAGCTGTGTTTAAAGGAACTTAGAAAATATATATTTGGAACGTATGTGAAAGTAATTGTTGAGTCAAGAGAATCATCCCTAGGCCATCTTACTCAACAGGATGATGATAAAGCCTGACCAGGAATATAATATGATCACGCGGCATGTTGCGGAATTTCACTGGAACTAATTTTTTCATACTACCTATACTGAACCGTCACCCTATAAGTACCCAACCTATACCTATATGAGAATAACAGCGCCCTCTTGACAATGATCTAGTACTTACCTAAAGATCTTTGAACGAATAATTAAAAACAAAAAAAGTAACCGCTTCAAACCAAATATTTTTCTTTTGTGTAGTTCTGAGCGATAAATTAATTCAATCTAGAAGTTTTCGGATTGGCTTGTTTGTGCGAGTAATCGCATCGTAGACATTATCTCGTATTTTCGCTAATTAATATTCGGAGCACGTTTTGAACAGTTGGAGGCGACTATTCGCTATCGATAATGTCGATAGACGGAATAAATAGAAGCTAGATTGCTGTTTGGATAAATAATCAAGTTTCAATACTTAGATACAATAATATGGATGGGGTAAGAAATATATTGGGGTTATATAACAAGCCCCCTTTTAAGTCGACGCAAAGATAGCCTTGACGAACTTTATGTAATTATGTACTACTACTTTCGGCCAAGGCTATCACAAAAAAAATCCAAAGCTAAAAGCCTTAAACAGTCTCAAACCGTTGACAAATCCAAATTCCAAGCCTGACAATTAGCTCCCGGAAGCCATCAATCCGGGTCAACCCCGGACGCTGTCCGGACGCGCCCCGGATCCGGAACCGGAACTGCCGAAATCTATGGCCCGTAATTTGTACTATTTACTGACCTAATTGTGTGGGGTGCGATCTCTAATTAAAGGCTTCTGAAGATTGCAATTATTTGGATTTTAAGTTGGTGCGGATGGAATGAACGATGATTGAAACTGACGCAGGAATTTATAATGATAAATTTTAATCGGATTTATACTATCGTGAGACATACTAACATTAAACTCATGTCTCATGTGTTTTAGTCGGTTGCGCGACATGTTTCGGAGAGCTTAGGTCTTAAGGATTTTTTTTTATAGGACTGTTAGTGCTTGAAAATGGAGACATAGTCTCTCCGAAACATGTGAGTTTTTCATTTTAAAAGCTCTATGATTAGCCTCAAGAACCTATGCAAAATGTATCAAAATCGATCATTGCGTCAAATCCGGTAGTTATGATTTTTTGCAGACTTGTTTATGATGCTGGCCCAATAAATAATCTAAGTCTGTGATCTCGAGTGCCGAACGCAACTTTGTCAAAAATTTGAATACCGCCAAAATATCGGATTTTATTTAGATTTGGGCGATTTTTAACCCTAGGACTAGTTTTTGACAATACCTTTTGAAGACGTTTTTAAAGTAGACTTGCTACAATAGTACGAGACTAGAATTGTCTCTAAATATAGACCTAATTGCTTTCGAAATAAAGCCTTTCAACGTTTATAATTTTTTCGAACTTGATTTAGTAGGGTAAGTAGCTAAATGCATTGAGTATGCACTTAGTGGTGCACGCGAGATGTACAGGGAGTCGTATCATAACCATATCAAATCATTAACAGATTCCAAATCAGAATACCGCTCCAGCAGAAAGATGTATTGTATCAGTGTATTCAGTCGTAAATAAGTTATCCTGACTTTATGATCAACCTATAAACCGAAAACAATGAGTTTCAGTTGCATTGTGCGGATCCTATTGTAATGATTCGTATTGTCCGACATTGCTTTGTTTCACAACTGTTGATGTCATATTATATGTTACGCTACTTGGCAGCAGAATTGGCTAAAATATTATGAGTGACACGAACCTCGCCGTCGCCATACAAATAGAAGTTACGGTCTAACGACATTCTGAAATAACATGAAATTTGACATGGACCTTTAACATAATGCTTCCTTAATGTTCATGTCAAGGTTAATGTAATTTAAGCATGCCACTTTAAAATGAAAGCGTAGCTTCGATTGTAAAATATGGGAGCGGCGTATTGGCGGCCGGTTCGAGTGACTACGAAAATTTGATGGATAATTTCGGTAGCTCTCCCAAAAAACGTTGCAAAGTCGTTTCATTCCTACAATACAAAACTGATACGCCACATAAATGAATAGTCGGTCCCAGAAATGATAAGCCAGCACATATAGGTAGGGTTCCGTAGCCAAAATTATACAGTTAATTATTTTATTATAAAAAAAAAATTAAGCCAATTGAAATGTTATGCGATGACAGTTGAAGTAACGTTCGGATGTCAATTGTAGCTGCATTACTGTTGCGACGTTGATAGTATTTAGAATCTATGCGGAAAGAGAAGAGTCGTGGAATGTATGGCGCCCAATACATTCCACGACCCTTCTCTTTCCGAACAGACTATAGTAGGAAATTAATAGAGCGGCGACGTCTTCTTTAGGTATATTTCTCTGAGCTCGCAATAATGCAATTGCGTACTTAGTTTCGACAAAGCATATATCCACGGCACTACGCTTTCCAATATCGTCCCAAACTAGTCCCATTGTCACCAATAGTTCTCATTACATTAGGCTGTCCATACACGGCATTACCAGGGATAATTCTAAATTACGAGTTTGGCGATCGCCCAAATGCTATCACAATATGCACTAACGCTAATGTGGGTACAATAAAACGTTCCGAATATCGAGTTTCAATTTGCGTACTGATTAGCTGAACGTTTTAGGATCGGGGCAGGACTGCAACAAAGCTGCAATAATCTTAGGTATACCTAATCAGCAGTTGGTGAATCCTTTTTAGATTCCGTACAAAAGGGAACCCTTACAATATCGTCGTATCCGTTTGTTCGTTTGTCCCTTCATTAATTCCGTCTGTCTGTCTGTATATCACAGCCATTTGCTTCGAAAACAATAAGATGTATTATATTTTAATGAAATTTGGAACATAGATGTATTTTATAAGCCGCTACTTAAATAGTTCACTCATCCCTTTGTCAAATACGGGCTTACTAAAGATAATAGAATAAATAAATATAAGGTATAAGTTACATTTTGAACAGTCTTCCAAAAAGGAAAAATATCAAAACAACAAATATTGTGGTACCTAAAGTTTCTAAACATTTTATTCAAACCCGTATTTTTCTTGGAGGATACAACTAAACGGAGTAGCCATTAACAGGCTTTCCCCTCTGTCGAAAATAGGCGGCCAACGGTCATACACAATGTATGGACTGACGTTTATCTGACATAGCTATTTTTACGTTACGCATACATTTGACGTTCCCCTCCCCCGCAAAAATCGGCAGACTGTTTTGTACAGAAAATTACAGACATGGCGTCTCCATTTGATTATATCCTCCAAGGTATTTTTATTGGAAGCGAATGTCAATAACAAATTATATCTAAAAGTAAAATAGATCGCTTACGGTAATAAGAATAAGTCGCTTATACCTACATACTTCATGTGAGTTCAACCATTGAAATACATCGAATCGCAAACCCATTAATATTCCAAAGCCTTTTCCTGATCAAGTCAAGTTCTACCGTACTACATTATACCCTCGGCATTGGAGTACGGAAATTTATTTACGAAGAAAATGGCGAAAAAAGGCTTTAAATTCCGCCATTGCGATTTTTATAATCTATTTCCCTGGCGGATTGCCGGCAGAAATCAAAAATCGTTAGGCAAACGAGCTGTCTTATTGGGTCATCCTCAATTTATTTGTTCGGCCGCGGTGTTAGTGTGAGCGATTTTTAAATTTGTCTAATTTTGATATTACCCGTACACAACAGAAAATTGTGTCACAAAAATGATTTTTAGCTTATAAGAATTTTGTCTATAAATGGGCCATAATAGTTGCCTGAAAATAAATTACATTTGATTATTACATCATAAATGCATGTATCTAGTTAGTAGTGCAAGACTGCAAGTGATGTCAAAATGTTATCAAATTCAAACTAATTTGCATTTTTTGAATTATTGATACTTGTCTTTGTGAAACGATCGATACTTTTCAATAGACAGGCATATTAACATGACAAAAGTTTAAAAATCTGATAAAAAATCGTATTCAATTGTGTTAGTACCTATAGTATATTTACGCGAGCGAGTGCAAACCGTGACCGAAGCGTCTCCGTTTGAGTTTTGGAATTAATGCTTTTGTATGTCCGGCTCTTCTTCTCTACACACTGATTTTCTAAACTAATTTTCGTAATTTGTGAGCAGATTTGATAGATTTATGCATTTATTGACGATTAATCCATTATGACCTCGGTGCCGTACGGCACCGCTTTACCTGTGCTTAGTTTTTCGCTCTCTAAGGTTACAATAAGTGGAAAATTAAATAGATTTGTGTTTAATTAGATACTCAAGGGTACCAGTTATCAATTTAATCAGATATTTTTAAGCCACTTGGATTGTTGCTACTGGCACAGGTACCCAAAAATGAGACAAGAAATAAAATGCAAATTTTTAGCTTACATTCTAAGTAAACGGATCAGAAATCGTTTTTATTTCAGTAAAATATTAATGAAATATATTTTATTAGGATTTGGTATGTATGGTTAATCCGATGATACATATGTACTATTAAATTTTGATATCAGGTTTTGTACATGGCATGGGAAAAGTTGCCGGTGCCATACGGCACCCCTAGGCGCTTATGTAGTCTTATAAGATGACATGTATTACATATAGATACTATGTTTGATTTTCCCGTATTTCATTGCGTTTTAATCATGATTTTGAAATGTTATAGCCGTTATAGGGTTATTTTAATATCTCAAGTATAATTACTCTTAAATAAGTAAGAATTTTGAGTTTTGTCGCAATGATGAACCTCTAGTGCATACAATTTATCAAGGTTTATCAACCCACTTTGTTGGGTGTCTCTTCATTGTTAACATCGCTGGTTATTATTAAATAACATGATATAATTCCAAAATCAAGGAAAAACATCAGTAAACACGGGAAAATATTTTATTTTACACGCAACATACATAATTTGAAAAGACAACGTTAACGCCTGACGGCGCCGTTACATCACTTGGTTTTTTTCTAAAAGTATTATTTTCACTAAAAGTTATTTAAAATGTTTTCTAGATTCATTATAAATAATATATTCAACAATTATCCAATTCTGCGAATATAAAATAATTCAGGCGCTAACTGGTTCAGACTACTTATTAGCCTAGCGGTGCCATATGGCACCCATTGTTTTTTCCAGAAGTAATAAATCAATTCAACTTTTAATGATCAAAAATGACTAAGGGGATATATAACAACAATATAACCAAAAATCATCACTGTCTGGGATCCTAAATTAATTCAGGTCATAATGGGTTAATTTTTGGTATATTTTATAATGACGGAACCATAGGGGTAGAGGTCTACAACTCATGGAGTCCAGTAGTTGAAGTAAGAATATGCCCCTTATTTTTTTGTATCGTGTGTATTTATTCAATTCAATTCAATATAATTATTTCAGACTTCATAGGTCCATTAAATTGTTAGTATTACAAGTACTTAAATTTAGGAGTTAGTGCCTACATGCTAAACAATATTGATTGTTTTAGTGTATGTAATATGAATCAGGGCCCCTATTCGACATGTACAACTGTCAGATTTCGCGTCATTTTCAATTCAACTGTTGAAGTTCATCAAGTGCGGATAGTTCATTTGGTACAACCAATAATTTAACAAAAAACAACTTTGTTTTATTATTACTTTAAGGTTTATAATGGTTTGGTTTGGTTGTCACCTAACTGTGGATTGCTCAAATTTTGACAAGTAATGATTCAGATTCAAATGAAGTTCAACATGCGACGTCAAAAGTGGCATGTCGAATAAGGCCCCCACTATAGTCTCCATTCATATTTAAAATTTGTTTTACCCGCTCCCACTCGCGCCACAGCCTTATCCCCGCCTCCACTTAATTCAATCCATTTCTTTTGTACCACCAATGTGTTACTCGCGATATTCCTTTTCGGGGGTCCCAGCATTTTTCGCTTTGATTCCCGGTTCCGGTACGGTTTGGCATTTAAACGTCCCATTTTTGATTGAAAGGGTTTTCTGTGCAATATTTGTCGAGAGTCAGTGTCAAACATAGACTATTTTACATAGACTCCATATAAAATATTATGATTACCAATGGCGGTTATATCATCATTATCTTGCCCTTGTCCCATTCACTATATTTCGACTTATCACGCGTTTGATAATATCACGTCCCGCCGCACTTGCATTCTATATTTGAAACTAAACTACATGATTCAGAAAAGTTGCGCTTCCACACAAATCTATTATGAAAACGTTGTGTCGTCTGTGCTATGTCCAACCACGCATAACGGTCACTGTAAAACTAAGTTAATTGTTTGGCGCAACATATACAATACATTCATAGTTCTTTGTTTGCCGCTTCTTGGTGTCAAATGACTATCCAATCAAATTAACATGTCCAGGGTTCATGCAGCTCTAGGCAAGTGGTCTCTGGTGTAAAACGAGGCCAAAACGAGGCCGAAGGCATAATTGGATGAAATTTGAGCACGCTCGGAGATCGACGAGCTAACATTGGACGTCAAAGGCCTTTTGCGCACGTGTTCTAGCCGTGTTGGAGTTGATTTAACACTTTGAACGCAAAAACGCTATAACGCGTCGATGGAACCCACCACAGAAGCTTTTGCCGTCAAGAATTACCAAAACAAATAGGTCTCCCGCTTATCTCAGGCGCCATGATGTGTCGATGCAACGCCGCTCGCCTCATTCGTCATGGCTGCCCATGAATTATCGAGTATAGTGAAGCGAAGTCCTTACTTAATTTGAAGCACACCTCAGCATCAGCAAGGGAAAAATGAATGAATGAATGAATGAATGAATGAATGAACGTTTATTCACAAGAACATATGGTACAGTACAGTGGATGTTATAAATTTACAATGTTGGCCCTTAATATGTTCTGCCTTAAGGCATGTGAAAATTGTTTTTCCATGACATGACAAGCCATGTATGTGAACATTAATTGCGTGCATGCAATATCTTAAGTACTAAGCATATTATGCTAATGTAACCCTTAATATTTAATAGTATAATAGTATCTAATGTTGCAAGCCATGCATGTTATTATTACATTAAATTTCAAATTACAAATTACAATTGTCGAATGTCAACGGTTCTATATAGGTATAAAATTATATGGGTAATTACTGGAACTTATAACTAAAATATTCGTCAAGCGTGTAGAAGCATGCGTTACATAAAATGTTTTTGAATGTATTTTTAAACTCGACGTCTGGAAGTGTCTTAATAGATGCGGGAATATTATTGAAATTTTTTATACACATATAATATGCACACATACAATGAGCAAGATAGATCAGAGTAATGGAATTAGGAGGCCAAAATGTGTTAATTTCGCTGTCAGAATTCTTAGAGAATTAAAGTCTTAATCAAGAACTTAATCTCCAGCCCAATCTCAGAAAACGAGGAATTTATATTAAAATAAGTTCTAAGAGTTTTTTAGGGATCCGGTCACTTACGGCCACATTAATTCTAAGGCCAAGTATTATGAACGGCCACTTCCCCGATGGGCTACTTCCTTTAAGGGCCTCTTACAAACAACATTCCCCGAAAGGCCACAATCCTCTAACGGCCTCTTCCCCTTAGGGCCACTTCCTCAAACGGCCTTTTCCTCTTATGGCCACTTCCTCAAACGGCCTTTTCCTCTTATGGCTACTTCCTCAAACGGGAACTTCTCTATATGACAACCTTCCTCGTAAAGGCATCCTTTTGAATGAGCACAATATCAATGATGATGGTCATTCACATTCTTCTAGAGTTTGTCCCGGCTTATTGCTACTGCACCATTTTAACCCTGGAGTCCGCTTGGCAACCTTATCACAATAATTGGCGAGTGCGAGTTTAAGAAAGCAACTGACATCGGAACTTCCAACCCAGAGGGTAAAATCGTCTTTATTGAAAATATTGGAGCTAGGCCCATCTTCCAATAGTTACCTTTACAATTTCAACATTAAGGTGCAGTGGGCGAAGATCGGACTATTTCTCTATTGATTGGAAAGCCTTCACGGTTTATTTTTTTGCTTAAATCTAGTAAGGTTTTCTTAAAATGTTAATGATTATATGATGAATGTTAATGAGCCGTGGGAGCTGACAGATTAAACAAGTATGAAATTTACTAGTGTCGATGCATATTTTTTAAAACGTCCAGCAATAATCCATTTTTGCGCTACAAGTGATCAAATTTCGAGTTTAGTCGTTATTTAGCGGGAGAAGATCGGACGTTCACGGGTTAAGACCGGTAACCTGTATGATTCCTGGGAATTTTAGTCAGCCCTGGTTTAACTAAAGGTAACCTTTTGGATTTTTTTACCTTTTTTATAATATAAGCGAAAAGAAGTAAAATTGTTCTGAACAATCGCTAGTATAAAACATAGTCCCCCACCTCATCTGTCTGTATGTTCGCGATAAACTCAAAAACGACTGAAAGGATTTTTACGCGGCTTTCGCTTAATTTCATTAAATTGTTCAGCCATTTACGTTTCAATTCAAACTCTTATTTTCTTCTGTTTAATTGGTACTCTATGAATGTCCAATATAAAGTGAACCCAAAATGGCTCTTCAATTAAGTCCGTGATTGTACAGTACCTACACTTAGGAAAATTCATTTTCGAAATTATGCTACGGACCCAACTATACAGGGTGTAATCGTTAATTGTAGCCCAGGCGATCACTCTATAAATATAACAGATATCAGAAAACTTGTAAACTGATATCGAAAGTACTAGGATTTAGTAGTGTAGTAGTAGTGGCCAATCGGGGAATTGGACAAACAAGTAAATTTTGTAGTGGCCGTTCGGGGAATTGGACAAAAAAGGAATTTTTACAGCAGCCGTTCGGGGACTTGGACATAGAAGGAATTCCAACAGTGGTCAATCGGGGAAATGGCCGGATAAGGAAACGGACGAACTAGGAAATGGACCATAAAGGAATTTGGAAGGTGGACGTTCAGGGAAGTGGCCGTAGGTGACCGGATCCTTTTTGGATCTTAGTACGGAGTACTAAAAAAGATCAATTGAATTGACGACCTGCCGCTTTCGAAATTTTAAAGTCCGTTGGAAATTACATATAAATAATAAATACAAGAGCCCGTACCATGAGTCACTGACAGTGTCAAAACTGACATAAACGCCATCGAGAAGGTAATTTACTTTCTATGCATCTCTTTCGCACTAATATGCGAGTACGAGCAAGGTGTATAAAAGTAAATTGCGTTCTCGATGGCGTTTATGTCAATGCCAAACTGATGGTAGCCGTAAAGGACCTCGAATCAGATTTAATAATTTGTTAGGTACGGCTTTGAACTGGTTTTGATACAATCTTGACAATCGTCTTGATGGTGATTGGTGAACATTTCACGGACGAATTTAAATTCTATCTTCAAGGTCGTATCAAAACTATTTAAAAACCATAACAAATTACCAAATTTGAATTGGGCTCAAGATACTACTTATTTACTAACATTTGAGGAGTCTCAATTTGTAAAAAACGTGTTTGAACATGAAGACAGTAGTTTCAACTCCAGACATTCAGCAAAAACAATATCAAAGACACGAATTCTTGACATCTAAGCAAACATGCTATTACCCGAATCCACACGTCTCAAAAGGCTTTGATACAGAGGTGTGTGCTCTCTGCATATTTCATGGCACCCCCTGTGTCTTCCCATCGCTTGGCAAATGGAGGTCGCAAAAAAAACACATTATTTGCACACAACAATACAACACACAATATAACACTTAACTTTCGCGCTTTGTGCACATATTCAGTAACATACACTAACTGATCGCATAATAAACACCACGCCGAAGGCGAGAGAACCGCTAGGCTCAAATGGGACTGGGCCGGTCACGTATAGGTATAGGTCAGTAGTAGTTTATAAAATATTCAAGGTAGACAAAGAAATTGAAATTACCCGTTTATGTGTAATTATTATAACATCTCATCATTATCTTTCTTTGTCTAGAACATATTCGTAAAATATTCTCGGATAGTCTCTCCGAGAATATTTTACAAATATGTTCCTGGACCTGTCTAGGTCGTGTCTAAAAATATATACCCTGAGAGCTCGGTAAGCTAGTGCAATACACATCACTGTTTTAGAACTACTTCAAGTAAGGTACCTAAACGTAACTGACATGGTTTCCGGATTTCGTACTACCTTTTACAACTGACAAAAAATTTGAAAACTATTATTACTTTTGAAAGCAATATTGTTCTAGACTTAGGTTATAGAGAAAATAATTTTTTTCTTAGTTTGCTTTTAAAATTTCAAGGGTTTTTTTCACTATAAAAATCGTTCACATAATTTTGAAGCACGTGATCCGGGCAAGGATCTTTTAAATACCTATAGTCCAGTCACGTGTCATTTTGTATGAGATTTTGAACGTAAAACGTCCCATACTAGACATAACCCAAACGTGAATGTTCGTCACGATATCGAATGAAATTTACACTAGCCCGTACCATGAGTCACTGACAGTGTCAAAACTGGCAACGCCATCGAGAACGTAATTTACTTTCTATACATCTCGTTCGCACTAATATGCGAGTACGAGCGAGATGTATAAAAAGAAAATTACGTTCTCGATGGCGTTTATGTCAGTGCCAAACTGATGGTAGCCGTAGAGTTCTGTAGGGTCACTCTATGACCATGCATATCTTAAATAATTTAAACTTAAACTAAAACAAGTTAAATTACTAAAGTGAATAACTAACGTTAGTTTAGTACTGTAAAGTTATTAAGTTATTATTCAGAGCAGATATAGTGGCTGTCTGAATGGCCATCTGCTACAAAACGTAATTCTTGCTACGTAGCCAATTAGCGAGCTCTATGCGCTAGATAAAACAAAATGGCAGATTAAATTAAGAAATATAAAATATATGTTAAAAATATTAAAAGTTACGTTAGTTTGTCTACATACATACCTATGTGAGTAATAGGGTGACGGCACTAATCATGGACATGTTAAGCACAACTGTACCCAGTAATGGACAGCAAAAATGTAATGCCTTATAGCCCACTATTTATTGATCTTTACAAGTTAGGTCATCAGTTACCTGAACATAGTGTTGTTAAATAGTTTATAAATATAGGGTCTGTTTCTTAAAAATTGAGTTTAAAGAAAAAAATGACCATAATTGGTTCTTATCTATAAGGGCCCGGCCACATGTTAGCGGTGCGGCGCCGCCGCCGCCGCGCGGCGCGGCACCGCAGAAATCTGCGGCACCGCAAACCGCTCTGCGGCGACGCCCGCCGCAACGCAAAATTTTGCGGTGCCGCGCTGCGGCGCCGCAAAGCGGTGCGCGGCGCCGCGCGCGGTGCCGCAAAGCGGCGAGTTTCGCCGCGCGCGGTGCCGCCAAGCGGCGTGCGGCGCCGCGTGCGATGCCACGCTGCATAGTAAAGAATAAAATTCGACTACCAGTTGTTTAATCAGACATGGATCCCTTCACACGTGTTCTGCTCTTGCTGTTGTTATAGCGATAGCGGTTCGCCAAAAAACGCTGCAAATGGTGGTAAAGGTATGAAAATCGGTACGATTGATCTTTACGACATTTGAAACAATTTGACCCGAAGCACCAACAAATAAAAAAAACGAGAGCAGTTATGACGTCATCTTCTTTTTGTATGAAATTTAAAAAAAATTTGTTTAGAAACCTATCGTGTGTAGTATTAAACGAAAGGGCTTTCTGAGCTGATTTCAAAAATATATCACGTCATTACATTTGAGTAATTTTTTTTGATTATAATAAAAATATTTTTCAAATCATACCAAGTTTGGGTTTTTCCAGATACAATACCGTTAAAATTTTTTTGTTAAATATACCTCAAATTATACCTAATATCCTCATATCTATATCTATTTATTATTTATCTTCTTCTTCTTCCTCGCGTTCTCCCGGCATTTTGCCACGGCTCATGGGAGCCTGGGGTCTGCTTGGCAACTAATCCCAGTAATTGGCGTGGGCACCAGTTTTTACGAAAGCGACTGCCATCTGACCTTCCAACCCAGAGGGTAAACTAGGCCCGTATTGGGATTAGTCCGGTTTCCTCACGATGTTTTCCTTCACCGAAAAGCGACTGGTAAATATCAAATGATATTTCGTACATAAGTTCCGAAAAACTCATTGGTACGAGCCGGGGTTCGAACCCGCGACCTCCGGATTGCAAGTCGCACGCTCTTACCGCTAGGCCACCAGCGCTTCATCTATTTATTATTTATATTCATTGTATTTGTTTAGTTGTGTAAAAGTAGGTACCTACTTTGTTTTGTAATTATAACATGATATTGCACCGCCTACAAGTTATCTGATTTGCCCGAAGGTTGACTGGTAGAGAATGCATTTTAGCATTAAGTCCGCCTTTTGTACGTTTGTATTTTCATTTGTGCAATAAAGATTAAATAAATAAATAAATATATATAATTCTAATAAAGCAATTTTGAAAATATTTACATTTAGTATATTTGTTTTAATTTTTTCTACTCCCGTACCTTTATTTGTCATTTAAAAGGTCGTACACACACACACATTTAAACCCCTATGCTATAGTTGTCAAGACAAGTCTTTAGTCTATTCCCCAAAAAAGTATTTGTGCATACACGCAGTATCTTTTTGGTACGTTTACGATACTTCGTGTAATCACCACTTAAAAAATATTGTATGAAATACATTGTTGCCAACCTAATTTTAATTGTCATCTCTGACAGATGAGTACTAAGTGCATTGCTGCCAATTTACAAAATATTCATTAGGTTCTATAGTAGAAACAATAAAATTCCTTCAGAAGTCAGAAACGCGCATGTGACACCCGTAATATAGCAAGATCCATAGACTACGAACACCGCTTAGCGTTGCTTGTTAGTCTCCATAGGCTACTGTGGCCAAAATAGAGAAAAAAAAACTATCCAAAATTGTAATTTAACTAAGAGCAAGTACCAGGGCCTCATGAGTTACTAGAAGGTGTCGCTGACCATACGGTCATGGGGCGCGGGGCGCGGTGGCTGGGTCGCGTATCTTAGCTGTATACTTTTGGTTTGTTTACCTACATACATGTCCTATATGATTCCACTTGTTTAAAGTATTATTTTTGTTGAATGAAAAATATTTGTTAAATTTACAATTTTTTTTCAAAGTAAGTGCTTGGTCGTAGAAAAAGATTTGTATGCAACGTTGTTTAACGGAGTCAAAAAATACTCGTGGCGTCTTTATTAACAATTTTCGGCTTCGCCTCAAATTGTTACTCACGCCACTCGCCTTTTTTGACCCCTCTTAAACAACGGTTGCATAAAATACTATTTCAATTTTACAAAGTGTAATAATACCCCTGCCGAATTACTCATAATGTCATTCGGGTAAAATAAGAGTATTGAAACTTGGTTTACATGTTCCTTTGGTAATATCTAAGCTTTAAGTAAGAAAAAGTTCTCATGAGTGGGGGGTGGAGAACTCGGGGAAAGGGGGGGGGGGGGGGGTTAAAGGTGAGTTTTTTCAGTTAATTCTTACATAGATAATTTTTACTACGACTTATAGATTCCGAGATATAAGCGACTTTCTGGAAAAACTATGCTTTCTATTTAAATATTTAATTGAGAGATTCATAGATCACACTTTGTAAAATTGACAAATTAAAAAAAAAATACTTCATGTAATTATTTTCAAAATTGCTTTCTTAGGGTTAGATATGAGGATATTAGGTATAATTTGAGGTATATTTTACAAAAAAATATTGAACGGTATTGTATCTGGAGAAGACCAAACTTGGTATGTTTTGAAAATTATTTTTATTATAATTAAAAAAAATGACTGAAATGTAATGATATGATATTTTTGGAATCGGCTCAGAAAGCCCTTTCGTTTAATACCACACACGATGGGTTTCAAAACAGTTTTCTTTAAATTCCGTACAAAAAAAAGATAACTCATCTCGTTTTTTTTTTATTTAATGGTGCTTCGGGTCAAATTGTTTCAAATGTCCTAAATATCAATCGTACCGATTTTCATACCTTTAACATCATTTGCAACATTTTACTGAATTTCTCGGTGTACTGCCAGCGCTATTAAGGCGCAGAAATAAAAAAGCGGCCAAGTGCGAGTCGGACTCGCCCATGAAGGGTTCCGTATTTAGGCGATTTATGACGTATAAAAAAAAACTACTTACTAGATCTCGTTCAAACCAATTTTTGGTGGAAGTTTACATGGTAATGTACATCATATATTTTTTTTTAGTTTTATCATTCTGTTATTTTAGAAGTTACGGGGGGGGGGGGGACACACATTTTACCACTTTGGAAGTGTCTCTCGCGCAAACTATTCAGTTTCAGTAAAAAAATGATATTAGAAACCTCAATATCATTTTTGAAGACCTATCCATAGATACCCCACACGTATGGGTTTGATGAAAAAAAAATTTTTGAGTTTCAGTTCGAAGTATGGGGAACCCCAAAAATTTATTGTTTTTTTTCTATTTTTGTGTGAAAATCTTAATGCGGTTCACAGAATACATCTACTTACCAAGTTTCAACAGTATAGTTCTTATAGTTTCGGAGAAAAGTGGCTGTGACATACGGACGGACAGACAGACGGACAGACAGACAGACAGATAGACAGACAGACAGACAGACAGACAGACAGACATGACGAATCTATAAGGGTTCCGTTTTTTGCCATTTGGCTACGGAACCCTAAAAACAATTGGAAAGAAAATTTTGGGTGAACCCATATCTTCGTATGAAGATGCAAATCATTTCAAAATAAAATACCGGCGCGGCACCGCAGAAATCTGCGGCGCCGCACGCCGCTCGGCGGCACCGCGCGCGGCGAAACTCACCGCTTTGCGGCACCGCGCGCGGCGCCGCGCACCGCTTTGCGGCGCCGCAGCGCGGCACCGCAAAATTTTGCGTTGCGGCGGGCGTCGCCGCAGAGCGGTTTGCGGTGCCGCAGATTTCTGCGGTGCCGCGCCGCGCGGCGGCGGCGGCGCCGCACCGCTGACATGTGGCCGGGCCCTTACTGGTGCCGTCACCTTAGGTAGATGACGATATACAAGCCTTATAGGAACACAAGCCATATTAAGCTTACTATTTGTTATATTAGAGGGCCATCTAGTTAGTGATGTTTTTTAGATGGATAAAAGCTTTAATATATGCCTAAAATACGCTTACATTTTAGTATAAAAAATCCAGAAGTTAACATCAAATGACTTTAGGTAAGTGTCGAGAGCTACAAACACTTTATGTCAACGATAAAACTAAACATTGTCCGCAATAAAATCAATGTTTTCTTATAAATCTGGATGCAAACTTTGTACGATACAAAATGCCTGCGTTGGTCGAATGGAAGGCGATAAAGTAAGTCGTTTCAGACACGTTTAAAGTGGCCAATACATTTTCTTTATAACAGTTACACCAGTAACAGTGTTGCTATGATTACCTCCCATAGATTGTGCATTACGGTGTAATTCGCGCAGATTGTGTACCGTAAAAATATAAAACTTTGCCCTTTAACATAACATTGCCAACCGCGTCACAGTTCAGTAAAAGCGAAATAACTAAAAATTATTACAGATACAGTTTCTTTTTTCCTTGCTCAGCGTGCAGTGATTCTATTGGTTCATAACACATTCATTCGCTGACTTTGGCGCCCTATAACTCATAAAATTAGAAAGTTAGGCATATATATAGATTTGGGGGTTTAAGAATGTTATTTATCTAATCTAATTACTCATTGGTGGAAATTTAATAATGAATTTTGCCCACCTAGCTTGTTCTAGACGGAACACTGTGCATCCGTCGCATTGCATCCTCGCATCTCTGGTCGAAACGCAGCCTACTCGTAAATGCTCCATCTAATCGGCAAAGTGGCATGTACAGAGTTGTTACGTGTTAAACTTTATCTTTAGTGCTTGAGTAAAATGAACGTGGGAAAGAATGCTTCGAGAGTTACTGCAAAGAGTGGAGAAAATAATTAGCTAAGAGTGTTTGTGCTGACGCGGTAGGGGTTCCGAGCGGCAAATCCTATCGCTCTTATGATTGGTTTGTTTTTGTACGATTCTTTGTGGAGTGGCTGGCTTTTGAATAAAACTACGTTGGACTTATATTCGCTACGTGGACTGGTGCTGCCCTCATTTTGTCGGACTTTCTACATTAAATCTTATGGAGTAAAATTAGTTCAAGCGGCTGCCGCTAGTACTAATATCGGACATTCCATAAGATTACCTGTGTTTGTGACGATCAGCGCCACTTCCCCCTCCACTGACTTCGCATATTGCCAATAACCGGCATTAAGGATGGCTCACGCTATACTCTGACAACACCGATTGTCGTATGTGTGGCGAAGAGGAAGAGACAGTGAAACACTTAATGTGTGAATGTCACGCCCTCGCCAGACAAAGAATGAAGGACTTTGGAGCAGGATATCTGGAACCAAAGGACTTTAAAACGCTACCCATGAGCTCCATCATCCGACACATGGATATGGTGGGAAAAGCTCTTGAGTAGTTGACGGATCTTCTCTAGGGGGTAATTGCACAAAAGATCCCTATGGGTCGAAGTGTATCCGCAAGGGCCCCCGAAAACAATAAGATAAGATAAGATGGCTCACGTTAGTCTGGACAGGGCCAGGCCGAGACGTCTGAGACGTCGAACGTGGTTCGCGGTAGGCCTTCTGATATCATTTTCTATGACGGCTGATCGGTGATCACGTGGTACTCTCCATAGGAAACGAAGCGCCGGAAGTT
Source organism: Cydia amplana (assembly GCF_948474715.1). Taxonomy (NCBI): domain Eukaryota; kingdom Metazoa; phylum Arthropoda; class Insecta; order Lepidoptera; family Tortricidae; genus Cydia; species Cydia amplana. The sequence goes on from NC_086070.1 coordinate 23,207,885, forward strand.
CCGGCCCAGTTTCGGCCCGATCTGGCGTGAGCGTGATATTATTTCGTACATATTTTAGCCGGCATCATCGACGAGACAGCTATTTATAATCATGCGCGTGCGACAGAGATAGGAACAAGCGGGTCAAGGTACAAAATCCTTCCTGCTTTGCATACCTACTTACCTTAGTACGACTAAGGGCTTGCACAATTCACTAACCCGGGGTTAACAGGTTAAACCTGGAGTTACTATGGTTACCAGTACAATTTGACACTGGGTTAACGGTTTAACGCGTTAAACCCAGGTTAGTGATATGGTGCAAGTGGCGCTACGGGTTTGAAACCACGATTTTCAGTTTTGGAAGCCTTTACCGCTAAGCTTGTGATGAAAATAGGCTCGCGGAACCCAAAAATAGTAAAAGTTTACAGTTCAGTTGGTTTTGATGCTGTAAGTTTACGAGTACGATAGTTCCAAACTGTTCGACGGTTGCTGGAATGACCAATGTTATTTTTGTAAACTATAGTTGGTCAAACCAATTAGTCAGTAACAACCAGGAAAACTATACTCATCCTTTTGTTTTGGGTGCTTGCTAGTACTAGTGTAAGACAAAGATAACTAGTATGATTCTGTGTATGTTTGAAAAGAGACGGTCCTTTGACAAACTATAAATGCTACTTTGGGGGCATTCCACAAAAAGGTCTATCGCTCGAATATGCAAGAGAGATAGGGAGGCAGATAATGAAGTTTCGATTTTCGTGGTAGGCCTTCAGTTTGAGCTACTAATGCCCTCTACTCAGAGATTTGCAAGATATAGTGTGTCAAAGGTCTGTTTAATTTCAAACATAGACAGAGAGAATCATACTATCTTTGTCTAACATTAGTACTAGCACCCAAAAGAAAAGGATGAGTATAGTTTTTTTTGTTCCTATATTTACTGACAAGATTTGGTTGACCCAGTATATTCCGTTAACAGACACACAAATATCAAGCGTGGCTGTTTGAAAATGTTCCTTGTCGCGTAAAAAAATAAAGAAGTGTCATTGTTATACGTCACTTCAACATCACTTTTATTGTGAAATGAAAATAAATTATTTTGTAACGTTGCTTTTTAAAGAGTTATTTCGGAAGCATTTAATGTTTTGAATGACCAACTCAATTTTCAATGGCGTGCCCTGCACAACGTATATTGTTATTGCTATTATAGTGGTTACAGTCATATTTTATTTATACAGACGTTTCAAACATGAGGTTAGTATAAACGTGATAAAGTACAGTCAATGAATTGATCCGTTAAACAACAAACAACGCTCGGCCACGAGTAGGGTTTGCACGACGGATCCGAAATGTATGGAAAAATCCGCGGATCCGGATCCAGATCCGGATAATTTCATACATTTAGGATCCGGATTGCAAACCCAGCCACGAGCCAGCGACTTGCGACGGTGGCAGCGATAACCATAGTTTGGAGCAAGACACAGAGATCGGACCTTTCGTTCCCATCTATGGTTGTCGCTGCCGCCGTCGCCAGTCGCTCAACGTCGTGGCCTTCTTCTCGAAGCATTCAGGGTATCTTCGGATCCCTTTTAAATCGTATGCCGTGACGATAATAAACGTTCTTGGGCCCACAGTGCACAAAGTTAATGTTTTTTACTTTTCTGTTTTAGAAGTGAACATATTCGACATGACAAGAACGACGTCTCAATTTGGTATCAAATGAAAAATGAAAGTTGACATTGGCTGATACGTGTTAAATGAAGATAGATAATTTCGGTCTATATACTTCATAGAAAATGCTTTTGTTGATTAGTTTTTCGCAACAAAATATAATAGAATAATAAAGAATGTACTTTTATTCCCCACCATAAATTAGTATGGATTATGGCGGGCATCAAATAAATTCGACCAATCATAGTGTCGCATTGCCTATGTTTTGTTCCTTACGGACGCACTCGTATACCACATCTATTAGGATCCTACCATCTATGTATGACTCATAATTATAAAACTGTGACAAGATCATTTTGAACACCTCGTCCGCTTACCTACTTCTGCTGACAGTGAGGTCCTTAACTAGATCACGTTTGGAAGTAATCCTGTCACATTTCCTGACCCTCCGCGGTGATTGAGATGCTGATCCCGCCCGATAGAGGAATTACATGTGAAAGTTTCGTAAAACCTTTTTTTTTACCTTTCAGCAGTTCAATTAATAAAGAACTAAATTGATTAAGCCAATTAGAGTTTCGTTAATGTCTGAACAACTTCGGTTATTAAGTGCCTGTAAATTGCTAGTAGGTAATAAGCAGTAATCCATCAAATATATTTATGACAAAAAAAAAAATCAAGGTGAAATAAAATATTTGAGACAGCCATAAATAGGTGTTTTAGATAAAATATATAAGCATACGCAGTGTATGTATGTACTTAGTTTTTAAAGTACACAACACAACTAATATGACATGTAATCTTGGTCATAATTAATAGGTAGGTATATACATCAACTAGCGACCCGCCCCGACTTCGCCCTTTATAAAATTAATTAGATATACACCTAAACCTTCCTCAAGAACCAGTGTATCGATAGGTGAAAACCGCATGAAAATCCGCTCAGTAGTTTTCGAGTTTATAGCTAACATACAAACAGACAGAAGCAGCGGGAGACTTTATTTTATAAGCTGTAGATGGTTGAACTATACTTCTGTGTCTATTTTATTTTACCATTTTTACGACATATGTTAAGGGAGAAAGGGGTACAGTCGATTTTTTACAATAACATTGCTACCGCTTTTAAACCCTACCATGTGCCTAACTAAGGCCTAACTAGTTAGGTACTATCTAAGCTTCAGAACAAAAATTCGCAGTGGTGAGCAACGGAGAATGGGGGCGATTTTTGAGTCTCGATCACTCTGCGATCACTCGATTTCGTCACTCGAAAATCTGTGAAAAAACGGCGAAATGATAATTTTTGAAATACGAGCGATAGAAATTGGGAATCTAGTGGTATTAAATAAATAAATAAATATCATTTATTTCAAGTATTGATCACTCGTTTTCAATTCTATTAATAGTAGAATTTAAATGCCTAGTAGTGGAGATATTAGGTATTTAACGAAATACACGAAATCGAGCGCTCGAAATTCAAAAAGCCGGCCACATCGGCCTATATTTTTCCGAATCACTCATAAAACTACCTTTTTCCCTTATCCAGTATATCATCAAAACCAATCCTTTCACACATCACAAATCCCCGCAACAAGGTTATACGTTACGATCCACGTCTGAATTTGCGTAGCCCGGTCGTAATAAATCAAAAAATTCATAAACGACCATAAATCTTTATACACTACCGGGACAGTATAAATAATGGAGAAATCAAAGGAAAACACGTATTTTACGACCGGTTTTTCTAAATGCTATTTGAGCACGAGCGAGTCGGAGGGTAAGAACCAGTATTAGGTACCTACTCGTACATAGATAGATACTCTCTAATGTAGGTACTCGGTGGAGACAGATCTTCCGCTCCAGATGTAACCCTGATACTGACCAAGATCCTCAGACATGAGGGACCGACCAAAGAGAGAGAATGTAGGTACACACAGCTGCAAAAGCGCTTAGGCACTTAATGGTATTCATTTATAAAGTGGGTATGCACTTCTACAGCTCGCTGTACAATTTAATAAGGGCCGGGTCCGTCGGGGAGCATCGCAGCGAATGCTCGAGCACTTGGTGTGACTTGGTGGTGTTGGCGGTGGCCGACCGCTTCGGTTCGGGTTTGCACGACGGATCCGAAATGTATGGGAAGATCCGCGGATCCGGATCCATATCCGGATAATTTCATACATTCCGGATCCGGATTGCAAACCCTAGCCGGCTAAAGACGCGAGAGCCATGAGCGTACGAGTTTGGTCACTTCTTTAATAGGTATTTGACATAATCAGTTTAGTGACATATTCCAAATCTTTCGAAATCTTTTTTAGGGGTCACCTAACATTGGTTAAACTGAAAGCACGACTCGAACAAGCTATTGAAGTACATGGGTTAAGCCAACTCGGGTATGTGCACAAGGCGCAAATGTCTTGTTTGTAATTTTATTATGGGGGTTATTTATTTATGGGTACAGTCTGTTCGGAAAGAGAAGAGTCGTAGAATGTATTGTGCCCCATATATTCCACGACTCTTCGCTTTCCGCCCAGCCTCTAAGTACATTTGTTATTGTCGTAATAAGAAAAATAAATGCCATCAAAGGCATGTGAAATGTTTTCATATGTGAAACTTGTAATTTTCTTTTGTTTTGCATTGATTTGAAAGTATGTTTTCAAAATGGTTTCTTCGATTTCTTAGATATATTTAGGAGCTATCGGTAAGATTATTGGATGATATTTCATATTTGGATGGCATATAAACCGGATGCCTTATGTAATTCTAATAGCGTTATTCATAAACGTATGTCAAATCTAACAAACTGTTGATAATCTTTTATCCGTTGGTTGGTAAGAGACAAAATTAAACAAAGGTATAAGAGGTTGTTAAGTTTTATGAATAAGGTACCTATCAAAATACACTTCTAAATCCTGTAAAGCGCACTGAAATTCCCTTCAAAATCAACGCAATTACCAAGCGTTAATCTTAATTTGAAAATCATGCATGAAGAGATTTTAATAAGACATCTTAAGTAACCGTCAAAACAAAAGCCGAAGCCAAATTTAACGACTTATGACAAGGATAAAGAGCTTCTCAAGACGGATGTGAGAATTCCTTGGGTGTAAATTAAAAGAGGAAATTCCTTGTTTTATAATTACCTGTAGAATAAATGCACGGCTCGGGCGTGGAGCGACGAGGCACATTTATTTAGGTTAAGCTTGGGGCTGCAGAACGGGCGGGAGCGATTTGTCGTCATCATATAGGTAGGTTTCCGCAACTCGACGTCATATTGATGCGCCTATTTTGCATGATGGGGTGGTGGCATTGTTCTTCCCAACCCAACTCTTCCAAGAAGCCTAGACCCTTGATGTTGCCGACGACTTCTGGGAGAGACCCTAGTGAACCGAGGTGATCTGCCCGTGCCCGGTACTCTGCCACCCCTGGGCCCTGGGCATTCGAGAACGATGTGGGCGGCTGTCTCTTCTGTCTCCATGCATGCCCTGCAGATGGGGCTATCTGTAACATGTAGCGTAGGGTTAATAGGTGCTTGTTTAATGAGTCGTGGCCAGTTATGCCCCCAGTCATAAGCCGGAGCTGTCGTCATCATACTCGCAATGTATTGCGATATAGTATATATTTACCAGTCGCTTTTCGGTGAAGGAAAACATCGTGAGGAAACCGGACTAATCCCAATAAGGCCTAGTTTACCCTCTGGGTTGAAAGGTCAGATGGCGGTCGCTTTCGTAAAAACTAGTGCCTATGCCAATTCCTGGGATTAGTTGCCAAGCGGACTCCAGGCTCCCATGAGCCGTGGCAAAATGCCGGGACAACGCGAGGAAGATGATGATGAAATGTGATATCGTACCTAAGTATTACGATGAAGTATTTTGTCTTGTGTTATGATAATTTTGTGTTCTAGACGAGAAACTTATATCATGTACCACGGTATTTTATAAAACTTATTCGACGGTAAGATAAATTTCCAAGAATATGCCTCAAACGTAAAACAAACCCAAAAATGTCTCGGTAAATGCTACCCGTGCTGGTTCTAAGAACACAGTCGGTTTGTTAATTTTTATGCGAGGCTGAAAATAATTTTCTTTTTGATTCAGAGAATTGCTCCAGGCATCGCAGAGCATAATATTTTTCTGTAGTAGTATTTTTAAATGTAACTTACACATCAACGTCACGGGTTATCCGACATTTTACGAAGTAGAAGTTTATACAGCAGAGGGCCTACCGCGAACCACGTTCGACGAGTTGCCTCTCTGTCGCACTTCTAAATTCGTACGTAAGTGTAACAGGGAGGCAACACGTCGGGCCCTCTGTGGACTGTGGTTAATCCTTTATTCGCTAATCGCTAGTAATGAAGCTACTGCCTTAAGTAAAGCGAGGTCTTCGCTCAAAGTTACACGTTGGAATATTTGTTTAATACGATGACATTAATATAACTGACATTGTTACCAAGTTTCTCTTTGTGCCAATTTGAGTTGGGGAGTCTACTTAATTACTTAAATAAGTTAATTTAAAAGCCCAAAGTAAATGGGATGTTGTGGCTTAATAGTGAACCATCATAATTAACCATGACTGGCCTAGTGGCCTACTTAAAGTACATGTTCCTTCTTAGTTTGAGAGTAGGTCAATTGGTGTAATTTCAGTTCCCTGAAGTCTCAATTAGTCTGTGATTCTGAGGTGCCCGACATTGTATTAATACAAATCAGGGATGTTGCGAATATCCGCATCCGCATCCGCAACCGCGGAACTTCCGCATTATTTTCAACATCCGCATACGCATAAAATCGATGCGGAGTTTAATGCGGATGCGGATGTGGAACAGGTCGTTACAGGAACATCTTAGTATCGGCGTAAGTGCTAGACTGCTAGGTAATTTAGTCATTAACTAAAAAAACCTATTAAATATGAGCAGTCAAGCGTGAGTGGGACTTAATGTACGGAACCCTTGGAACGCGAGTCCGACTCGCACTTGGCCGGTTTTTTGAAATAAAAATTACTAAAATGTAATATTTGTCGTTTTTTATGTACCTATCTTGACATCCGCATCCGCATCCGCATCCGCGGATGTGAGCCTTTGTGTGTGTCATGTCAAAAAATCGGCATCCGCAACATCCCTGATACAAATGATGAATGGCAAAATTTAATGTTTGGATATTTGGACGTTTTATGCTCAACCAGGGAAAAATGGCTAACGGATTGGAATGTGATATCTTTTTATAAACTGGAATAAAATATACCGTAAAAAACCGGCCAAGTGCGAGTCGGACTCGCGCACGGAGGGTTCCGCACCATCAACAAAAAATAGAGCAAAACAAGCAAAAAAACGGTCACCCATCTAGACGTGTGCGCCGATTAAAAAACGATCGGCGGCGGCGTTTTCCAAAAAATCGCCGGCGGCGGCGTGTTTTCGGCGTAAAATCGGCGTGACCTTGACTTTCAAGTTTCTACAGAAAAATCATTAATTTGTTGTTTTTTCTTGAAAATTTGATTAATCCTGAATGGTGGTAAGTGAACTACGTAATCTACGTATAGTTTTGAATAGGTTGTGAGTAAAATAGGGTCGCGTTTGTAAATGAATATAGGATATAATAACTTACTTTTCCTAGTAACTGGCTTGCATTAAGGGGTTACCAGCGCTCGTAGGACGGTCGCATTTTTATCACCTGTCACCATGCCTATCACGTTCTAACAAGTACATATGTAAGTACGAAAGTGACAGGCATAATGACAGGCGATAAAAATGGAACCATGCTGCCACCACTGCGGGCTCAGCACGGTTCCATTCTTATCGACTATCACTAAGCCCGTCACTTTCGCACTTACATACTTGTTAGAACGTGACAGGCATGGTGATAAATGATAAAAATGTGACCGTGCTACTAGGGCTGGTCCCAATGACTTTCGATCCGATCTGTATCGCTCTGTGACTCTGTTTTCTCATGCTTTCCATGGCTTATCTTTAAATATCCTTGAAATTTGCTAGACATAATGGACTGCTATGGCTTCCCTTTAATGGTTTTCTTGTCGTACTAGCACCAGTCTCACTGAGACGTATCTTCATCTTTCTCGTTTTATCATTGCTGAGGATTGCGACCACTTGTAATTTGTCTCCATTTCGTGCGGTCGCGGTCATAAACCGTGTGGACTGCACGATGCAGACTGCAGACTGCCACCAGCCATCGACTATCTCACACATGCTCCACTCCGAGCACGTTTGCCATCCATCCTTCACTTCACTTTGCTTGCCTACTGTTCGGTATTGTGAAGTCTCAAGCACCTCGATACCTGCATGAGAAGCTCCGGTTTTTGCAGCGCCAAAGATTATCCACTCTACTCATGTGTAAAAAACACAAAACTGCAGCATTTCGTGGCAGTTTTAAGTATACCGCCACAAAATGCTGGAACTACCTGCCACCACCTTTTAAGCAACTAACTTCTTTACAGTCTTTTAAAGTTAAACTAAAAAGTTATCTTCTGTCCAAGCAAAAAGTAGTGTCAGAGTCATTTCAAAAAGCAAAGATAAGCAAAAAATAGAGTCATTTCGAATTTTAGGTACTGTAACTGTTTAGACTATTTAGTTATTTTATGTATTGTATTTATATATATAGTCAGCCAGACACACTTTCGTATTTATAATATTAAGTCCATATGTTACATTTTCCAGACCAGGCTAGTCATACTATCATTTGATGTCAACTGCTTCATTGCCGCTTCGTTGTGTATTATCGTAATTAATACAATTAATATAGTTATCTTATAACTCTACTGTATTTAGTTGGTAGCTGCGCGCAACTACGCTCCCTACAGGTGTTCACGGAAGACCAGCGTCAGGTACTACTCCAGTAGGACCCGGCATCATGCTGAGTGTTCACCTTTTTCAGTGTAGTGACAGTGTACAAGTTAGTTATAAGTTTTTTCTTTCTTCCTGTGTATGTATTGTATAACTGTATACCTATGCTGAAATAAATAATATTCTATTCTATTCTATTCTATTCATTGGGCCTTAATGCATATGTTTCTCCACATTATGAGTTGGAAAACGCATAATATGTCCGAAAAAAGATGTTGTGGAGAGCCTTGTAGCGATATTGAGGTCTCTGAGAAGCTGAGCTGTCCTAGGTATGAGCAGCAGTCATCGCAAACACCACATCTCAAAAGCGCCACCCTTTGGACGTCACACTTTTTGAGGCTCCACGTTTCGGCACCATACTGAAGACTGAAGACTGAAGACTCCGTTTAACCAGTATGTCAAAAAGTTTGTGCCACTGACATAAATCCGTTTCATTTAATAAATAATTGATAAAAATTTGACAACTGTAACATATATAATACAAATAAATCCAAATTTTAATACAAATGCCAAGTTAGAATAGCTGATTAACAACACTCAAGGTCACGCCGATTTCACGCCGATCATTTATCGGCGGCGGCGGCGCGGCAAAAAAACACGGCGACGGCGGCGCGCCGGCGCGGCGCACACGTCTACACCCATCCAAGTACTGACCCCGCCCGACGTTGCTTAACTTCGATCAAAAATCACGTTTGTTGTATGGGAGCCCCACTTAAATCTTTATTTTATTCTGTTTTTAGTATTTGTTGTTATAGCGGCAACAGAAATACATCATCTGTGAAAATTTCAACTGTCTAGCTATCACGGTTCGTGAGATACAGACTGGTGACAGACGGACGGACGGACGGACAGACGGACAGCGAAGTCTTAGTACTAGGGTCCCGTTTTTTACCCTTTGGGTACGGAACCCTAAAAAGGGGTGGGTAGGGTTCGCGGGGAGAGTTTGGTTATGAATGGGGAGAGAAGGGATGAAAGGGGGGTGAGATGGATTTTAAGGCTACTGCTACAAAAATACTCATAAAAAAAATCGACCCAACAATCTTCCAAAATCACCTTTGTATGAAATCCCATCTCACCCCAATTACGAGGGACTACGGGGTGAGGTGGGATTTCCTGTTTATCGTCAAAGTTATGAAATGGAATTACCCAAAATAAAAAAGCAACAACAGTTGCACTCCGGGAGTGTCGATAGAAGTGAAAACTCACCTCACTATGTTACCGACGCCCGGTAACAAGATACATACGTTTAGCGGAGGTATTCTATTTATTTATTCTATATTATTATCATTCTCAAATAAGATCACGCTTTTTCATTGACGTGTTTATTTACATACTGCCATGACAACGTCAAATTATTTCAACATAGGTAAAGAGTCTTGAAAAGGAGACCGCAACATAAATGTCAAATAACATTGAGTTTTTTTTATTGATTTAAATGCCATCTAAATTATGAGTGGCCATCTAAACCTTACGGTCACGTGATCGCCTTACGTCCATTACGGTCACGTGATCGCCTTACACTGTCTCGAGTTTATCATTTTTTCCCCACCTCAAAAAGTGCCCAGCGCCGCTAAAGAAGTTTTCACTTCAATAAAAACTAAAATACAAACGTCCGGAACACTTATTATAATTATACACCATTCAGTTTGCATATGTAAAAATAAAATGTTATCGAGGTTTGAATGTCAGTTTTGTCCCTACTCACCCCATTTTACGGTATTATACGATATTTAGAAACTAAATTTGTCTTCAACCTTTAAACAACGTGTCGGTGTTTCATTATTTTTAGAATATTAAAGTACCTACCTACCCTTTCACAGGTTCCGAGTATTAATTACTTTCTATTTTCAGCTAAAAGATTTTAAGCAAAAATGCAAATTTCCTATTCGTCATGAATAAAATATTGCTACTCGTATTATTATGGCTTCATCAATATCCTAAAAATAAACTCAATTTACATCAAATCTAATAGAAAAAAAAAACCGTTATATCGGGACAAGTTTCAGATTGATTTTAAGTAGAATGAGTTAAGTGTGGGTACTTTTCATGATTGCACTCTTAATGAATTATTATAATTTTTCCAAACTATTGTTTTCGTTATTAGTTATTTTGCCGTTATCGTGTTTTTGGTTATACACAAAATTCATTTTTTAGATAGGATACCAGAAGATCGTTAATTTTACGCGATTGATGCCGTCAATGTGAATAATAACCATACCTCGCAACCGAGCTAGCAAATCTGTAGCAGTTGTACGTCAGGGTTATCACTACTACGCATAAAATAAAGTACAAAAAATATATTTTCTTTGTTTTCAAACACACCAATATTATCAAGCAATAAAAATTCCATGTTAATATTTGAAATAAATGCGAAAAAAAAACGTGATTTTATAAACAAAACAACAGATACATTGAGACGCATCTAATATTGACATTGACCTGTTAATTTATATTATTTGACAGTAAATTGAACCGGGTTATATCGGAAGACGGTCAACAAGGTTCTCGATCAATTTTATTAATCTCACATACAATAAAGTTAAAGCAAAATGTTTCATCATAATCGCCAACCCTGACTGTCTGTCATATGCTACGGTTTTGCTAGCTCCGTTGCGGGGTATGATAATAACAAAATATCTTTTTTGCAGTACAAGTGTGACCGCTGGTGGCCTAGCGGTAAGAGCGTGCGACTTTCAATCCGGAGGTCACGGGTTCAAACCCCGGCTCGTACCAATGAGTTTTTCGGAACTTATGTACTTACGAAATATCATTTGATATTTACCAGTCGCTTTTCGGTGAAGGAAAACATCGTGAGGAAACCGGACTAATCCCAATACGGGCCTAGTTTACCCTCTGGGTTAGAAGGTCAGATGGCAGTCGCTTTCGTAAAAACTAGTGCCCACGCCAATTACTGGGATTAGTTGCCAAGCGGACCCCAGGCTCCCATGAGCCGTGGCAAAATGTCGGGACAACGCGAGGAAGATGATGATATTGTTTTCGTTATTAGTTTTATGCCGTTATCGTGTTTTTGGTTATACACAAAATTCATTTTTTAGATAGGATACCAGAAGATCGTTAATTTTACGCGATTAATGCCCGTCAATGTGAATAATAACAAAATATCTTTTTGGGGTTCCGTATCTAAAGGGTAAAAACGGGACCCTATTACTAAGACTCCGCTGTCCGTCCGTCCGTCCGTCCGTCCGTTTGTCACCAGGCTGTATCTCACGAACCGTGATAGCTAGACAGTTGAAATTTTCACAGATGATGTATATATGTTGCCGCTATAACAACAAATACTAAAAACAGAATAAAATAAAGATTTAAGTGGGGCTCCCATACAACAAACGTGATTTTTGACCGAAGTTAAGCAACATCGGGCGGGGTCAGTACTTGGATGGGTGGCCGTTTTTTTGCTTGTTTTGCTCTATTTTTTGTTGATGGCGCGGAACCCTCCGTGCGCGAGTCCGACTCGCACTTGGTCGGTGTTTGCAGTACAAGTGTATGGTAAGGATGTATGATATTTGTCTACCTATTTTTAATAAACGAATCTTACCTTAGAGTCCGGGTCGATAGACGCAGGTTTTACTTTAGAAGTGTCTCAGATTCAAATGAAAAAAAAAATGCATTTGTTTGAATAACAAGCTTACCTAGATACAAAACTAGTCCCACGCAGAAATGAACGCAAAAGAAATTGAAGTCTTCCATTTTATAAAACCAATTTAAACAGTACGTGGGGAATCGAAAACTTTACTGGAATTGAATGATAAGATAAAATTTCATTTCTATGCGGTAAACAAGTCTTTTTCAACATGAAGATTGAGTTTTGAGCAGACTTTCTACAGACGGCACAGACAACTTTGGTACCTATGATATAGGTACCATATTATGTATAGCCCGGCAAGAAAAAGTAGAAAAATAAATAAATATACAGCGTGTGTTTTTGATACGACCGTATACAAATTGTACAAAAAATAGTGGGGATCCGTTGAAGAGTAGTGGGCTGGGGATCCGGACCGTGATTACCTTTTGTGTTGTTTTAGAGCTCCCGATATTTCGACGCAGATTGTAATACAATGAAAATAGATTTAGATTAGACTTGCTCTATTTTATTTGTATTACAATTTTTAGCAACTGAAAATTCTACAACAAAATAAATGAACTGAACTGAACTACTTTTCCAGACATATATGGGGCATTATCTATGAAAAGGTACCTTATTGTCGATGGCGCTTACGCCGCACAGCGTCGTGCGGAATTGTATTTATATCGGAGCATCGTTAATAATGGCGTAAGCGCCATCGACAATAAGGTCCCTTTTCATAGATAACGTCACATATTATTTGATTGAATGTTTATGTCCAATTTCGTGTTATTTCAGAATGCGTACTTATAACCTTTTATTATTTAAGGTACATAAAAAAACTAAGTTATCTATAAAATAAAACTAAATTAAAATTAAAAACTAATACTAAATAAAATTAAAACAAATCTAAGAAATTGGGCCCCTTTGGCATGGTGCCGAGGACGCTGGCAGCATTTTCCCGCTGTATTGCGATGCTAATACGTTGTGTGAGAAAGCTGCCAGCTCTTCGGTCACCAGTGAAGTATAGTAAATATATTAAAAACGGGTCACTCACGTATTTTAAGTCGAAAAACGCTCGACATGTTTCACTTCGTACCGAGAAGTGTCATCAGGAGCTTGCGTTTACGGTGACGGATCACGGTGACGGTATATTTACTATGTCTTTGTCTCACGGAAGTTTTGTTATTAAAATCACCAGTGAAGTAGATCGGTCTTTTCAACAGCTGTTTAAAAAGTTGTAGCTAATTAATAAGACTCCTTTAAGTACTTATGGGCTTTCAGTATGTTGTTTTTAAATGAGAGCGTATCTTTTTGATTGTATGGCGGCGGCTAGGTTCGTGTGACTCTTAAAATAGGCTGACAAAAATATTTTTCTGATTTTATGGTCACACTGTCACTGAGCACTGCACAGAGTATCTACAGTAAAATGGGGTGAGTAGGGTTCGCGGGGAGAGTTGGGTTATGAATGGGGAGAGAAGGGATGAAAGGGGGGTGAATGTGGAGAGAAGGGATGAAAGCTAGGGGGGTGAGATGGGATTTTAAGGCTACTGCTACAAAAATAATGTATTCCAATTTAAAATGGAGCTATAGTAATACTATTAAATTGTACAACGGGACTTAATCGCGTTGTACAATTTAATAATGTGTAAAAATCGTGAAAGTTTAAATCAGTGCTATAGTAAATATAGTAATACTCATAATAAAAAAAATCGATCCAACAATCTTCCAAAATCACCTTTGGTCTTTGTATGAAAACCCAACTCACCCCAAATACGAGGGACTACGGGGTGAGGTGGGATTTCCTGTTTATCGTCAAAGTTATGAAATGAAACTACCCAAAATAAAATAAAAACTAAAATACAAACGTCTGGAACACTTATTATATACACCATTCAGTTTGCATATGTAAAAATAAAATGTTATCGAGGATTGAATGTCAGTTTTGCACCTACTCACCCCATTTTACGGTAGGTACCTACTAGAATATCAAGTGCGACAAAGTTGGATGAACCAGTTTTGTAAGCTCCAGTGTTCCTTAGGAAACGGTGTAAAAAGTAAGCGAAGAACCGAAAAAACCTACTAGAAACTTTTCTTCAAGAGTTAAGTAATAACTCGAATTGAATTTGGCCTTGTACGAGGCTAGACTAAAGCGAGTAGCCCGTGAGCCAGAGGGGCTACCGCGAAAACCGAAATTCTCAAATTGCGGGGATCTTTCTCTTTTACTCCAATGAAGGTGTAATTAGAGAGACAGAGACAGATGCCCGCAACATGCGAACTTCGATTTTCGCGGTTATAGCCCAGGAACAGATTTCCATGACCAATAGCATCACGGCGATATTTCGTGAAGTGATTAAGGGCGATGTGTAAGGAACCCTTGTGGACGTCAGCTGCCGCTCCGATGGTGGTTTACAGCCAAAATTATTTGGTACGAGTACCTATGATTTTTTTTTAAAGTTAATCTTGATTTACATGTAATTTAAAAGACATAAGTAATCATTGATAAAACTTTTCGACAATGTAAAATAATAGTCTTTTCTTTTAATAATTTTCGTTATACAGAATTTTACTGACTCTTATGCCTTGTGCCGCCCCTCAGAGTACCATAAAATCTTATTAGGCAAAATTTTTAAGGCAATTGTCGAAGTATTACCTCAGTGAGAGTCGTTGGCTTCAGTGTAATGGTCGTATAGAACGTTTGGAACGGGGGTGTTACTTACAGAAATTCTTCTATATGTTACGTGCATGCTATTAAGGAATAACTGAAGGAATATATCTCCGCTTTTTGTGTTCGTTTACATATTTATATGATTTGAGGCTCGTTTCGTGAAAGTACATTATATTTTGGCTTCCACACAGACAAATTGTAGGTACCTGCCGTAGATATTTTCATCGGTACACCACTATAATAATATAATACTAAACAGGAATATTTTACTCAATATAACTTATTACTAGTCTGTTTTACATATGACGACGCAAAAATTCTTATTTGCAAGCGCGTGCACTTCGTTCATCTCCCTCATATATCAAATAATAGACAAATAATACTGTAAAAGGGCCCACTGATTAACAGTCCGCCGGACGGTATCGGCCTGTCAGTTAGAACAAAAAGTTGACAGTTCCGATCAACTGACATGACGATATCGTCCGGCGGACTGGTAATCAGCAGCAATTTTCTCTAGCAATAAAATAGGGGAAACTGGGGAGGGTTGATCACCCCTTTTGTTTTTAGCATACATTTTCTTAACTATTTGTAGTATTGAAAAACTTTATAGACCATACGACTCAGAATTTATCCCTTCATTAATAGTTTGAATTAGAACAGATTTGTGCAATAAATTAGATCATTATTTAATGAAAACCCATACTGTTGACTTTTACCATGTGTCCCCTATGTAAGGGAGACTTGTTTACCCCTGGTCGGGAGCCTTGATCCTAGGGGGATCAAGTAACCCTGGTTCTTGGGACACATGGTAAACATATTTTTACCATGTCTCCCCATACCAGATTCTCATTGATTATATAACTCGGATCGCTATTAGCAATGCATCTATAATTTGTAAAATACACAGCAAACATAAATATATATTGCATCTTCCATGCTTTGAAGTTGTATTTCCGGTAATCAGATGTCTAAGCCAAAGGGATCAAGTCTTCCAGATTTGGGGACACTTGGTAAAAAGATTTTAAGTGGCAATGTCATATTTCGAGGGTAGTATCTACATTAATTTATTCACTTTATCTACAGAAAATTAATATATGAAGATATCAAACACATATTAATCCATAATCTTATACTTAAAAAAAAAAAAATGTAATCGTATTATCCATAAAACAACATAAAATAGGGAATCAATTTTTGTACCAAAAAAAAAAAATCTAAGTTATTAACATAAAATTTCTTGTAACAAGCTAATTTTTTTAAAGTTCTTATGAAGGTATTTTTAGCGTCAGATACCTACAGCAATTTTAATTTTTTTACCCATCACTGGTCGTTATTGTTTACTATAATAAATAAGTTTAGAAATTTACAGCTCACGTTTTGAGGACGGTGTTTAAGCTGCATAATCCTAAAATCCTTTCTATGGACCGTCGGTTCTATAGTACATGAGGTCGGAAAGCCATTGAAATAGCATTTCATCCATAAAAACAAATATCGCCGGTTGAAAACCAAATATCGTTAGAAGTGTTTTTTGTCGACCGAGTAACATCCCCTGTGTGTAAAACGTTTAACTTGATAAAAAAGACCAAGTACAGGTAGTTCGTAAAATGTTGATGTCAACTTTAGTCAGTCTTTTCAAAGGCCACGGGGTTAATTCCGTTTTCGGAGTCGGTTGTATAATTAAAAACTGAATTATACGCCATTAAATTCCGTTTTAATAAGCAATAATGAGTCAAAAACCTTGAAAGTTTAAATCAGTGTTTCTCTGGTCGTACTTTCGCGGCATGATTTACTAAAGAAAAGAAAATATTTGGACATAGTTTAGCGTAAAAGATCCATCCTCTAAAATTTGTCATTTAAATGAACGACTTTTCCGTTTGACAGAAAGTTCAAATTTGACTAACAGATTTTTGTGGATTGGATCTTTTACCCTAAACTACGTCCATTTATGATAGCTCTATGAATCATTTTGTAGGTAAATTTATTACAATGTATACTTGATCGCTTTGGGGGTGACATGATCCCGGAATCATATCTCCCCTGAAGAAAAAGACAAAGTCTCCCCATACATAGTAAAATTATAAAACGTGCCGTACTCGAAACATGTGTTCGCGTATATCAATGTAATCAAAGTTAATCATCACTTCAATAAACATCAAATAAAATAAGCACACTCACTAACATCATTTCCATCTCATATTATACAATACATCCAGTTAAAGCTTACCGAAAATTGAATATAATACGCAGAAAATCTTTCACCGTCCGCCATTTTTGAACCACTGACTTTTCCGATACAATGCCATGACAGAACGTGAAGTTAGGAACGAATGAATGAGTGTTACCAGCGCAAAAAATTTTATCTCGTTTGGTTTGATTAAAAATGAAGTTTACCAAGTGTCCCCTAGGGATCGACCCTCCCCACCCTCACCTACGTGTCAATACTTTTATCCATTCCCAGTTCCGCTTCTTCTTCTACCTAGCGTTATCCCGGCCTTTGCCAGGGTCCGCTTTCCTACTTGCTTTTCTCCACTTTGCGCTTATTCCCGCTTCTGTAGCTTTTACAAAATGGGCCCAGATCTAGCACGACCGCTTTTTGTCATTTGAATAATTTATATGAACACATACGGTCCACCGTCAGGCCAAAGCCAACAAAAGAACATTTTAAGTACAAGTAACTTATAAATTATACATCCGTCAATTAAATATTCAAACAGGGGAATACTGCCCCCTAAATCAATATTTCTTTTCGTTCAAGTGTTTTAGAGTCGTCCCTTATTAAAAGCATGTAAGTGTAGGTGATTCTGATTACCTTGAGCGGCTGTAAGTGAATTTATAATGGGCCAAGGAGACACACTGGCTACTACTTCATCAGATAAATAAAAAAAAGAATATTTTTCACACAATTTCTCGTAATGTCGAACTTATTGAAGCGCTTATAGGATCATAATCCTAGATATTAAACCCGCGTGCTTTATTCATTATCATTATCGAACTTGTGCGGTAATGTACGATACTCAAATTGACACTTTTTACTGTACTTTTACTGACTGTTTTAACAATAAACATTTGATTTAAATATAAGTTTTTTTCTTTCTCGAAAGTGTGTTGAAAAACGTCGTAGCTAACACGTGTGCATTAGTTATTAAACACATCGTCTTTTTTATTCTTAACACATTCAAACTTCATCTGTCAACAAACGTGTTTCGTTAGTTCGCATTCTGTCAATTAACCGGTTTTGAATGGACGAAATACCGGTTTTGAAACGATGTTAACAGGTATACATTTGAATACCGGTTTCAAGCCCTGTGCCTAACCGCGAAAGTTCGCAAATTACGGGCATCTTTCTCCGTCACTTTAATTACGCCTTAATGCGAGTAAAAGAGACAGGTGAGGTGACCGTAATTTGCGCACTTTAGTGTTCGCGGTAGACCCTCTGGTCCTTAACTTCATGGCTGTGTGTCTCAAGACATAGTATGTAAATACAAGCACGTATTAATGGAACTCCCACTATAAATTTACGCAGAAAGCTTTACACACTAAGTCTGTTTATTTCACTATTCAAATACGGATTCATATCTATAATATTAATGGAATAATAAACCAACAGGTTTCATCGAGAGTATTTTGCTTTTACTTTCGGTGCTGTTTCGGATATTATATTTAAAACATTGATGCATGTTGAATATGAAATCTTCATGTTTTAATACCTAGAGGCCGATTCGAATGTAATAATTTGTTTTACTTTTGAGTAAAGCTTTCTTTTACGAAAATGTTTTTACTTCACATACGCGATACCGTATGTGATTGGTCGCATTATGAGATATAATATAATTATATTTAACATACCTAATATAAGAAAATTAAGTCATACTTTCATAAATACAAGCTAAATATTTCATACCTACTTTAGTTGCGCTATTATTGGTACTCGTACCTATTAAAATATGAGTAAAACAATTTCGCATTTCAAGAGATAGGTAACTAACTACGAATAGTATTTCTTAATTACGGTAGTAGTGCGACTCTGATGAATAAGCAAAAACTAAAACAGCAGCATAGAAAGCACAGCTAATTCAAACACAGCAATTTTGTTATTTTCGTATAATAATTATTATTCAGCTCCTATATACGTTCCACTGCTGGGCACAGGCTCCTCTCAGGTACGAGGCTATAGTTCCCACGCTTGCCCAATGCCGGTTGGGGACTACACAATAAGTACACCTTTGAATTTCTTCACAGATGAATGCAAGTTTCCTCATGATGTTTCCCATCACGAAAACCTACATAAATGATATTGCGTACATAAGTAAATTCTAAAAAGCTGATTTGTATTATTTTAAATAAGAAAAAATATACCTAACATAAACTAGTCTTTGTCCCATAATTCAACTACCCTCTACCTACTAAAAAATCAACGAACAACTTTTTGCCAACCACCTGGGACTTATGGTAGACCGACATATGTGCAACTTGCGGAAAAATTTCCAAAAAGTTGGTAAAGTTCTCGGAAATTTCACAGGAAACAAAGGAAACTTTCTATTTGGAAATGGACAATTTCGATTCTTATATGAGAAGTTTCCAGAATTTATCCAAGTAGAAATTTTGGAATCTTTCGCTTGCTCGGGTATCAATATTAGCACGAGCGGTTAAACAACAACTTTGCCCCCCTGTAAAACAAATAACTATTCCACTCTTATCTAAAAGCTATCGAAAATAACTGCAGCAGCTGTATTTCACACAAGGTAATATGTGCAGTCATTAGCCGGAGTACGTGCCATGAATGAGTAAGAAAATGCAGTTAGAATGCATCTGTTACTAGAGATGCCTCCTTTGAAGTGTCATAAGAGAGGTGTAATGAATGCCTCATAATTATACGGTGTGTTCAATTAGATATTACGTGTTGTGGGTTAGAATTCCATATTTTATTAAGAAAATGTTTTGCTAAGAAGTAAAATGCAATATTTGGTTGTTAGTTGACAATTTTGCAGACACGCATACATATTTAATTTTATTGTACTGTATTTTGTTACGGACAAGTTTCGCGGCCCGAGGCGTTCGACACTTCGTTTTCTATGACGGGTGATCGGACCGACTGTCACAGTGATTTCAGCGTCAGTCATCCTTTAAATCCTTTCCTTTCATCCTTTGTTGTTAATGAGTTTCCTAGTCAGTATAATAAATTAGTACCGTTGAAAATTCGCAACATGGCCAAGTCCAAGGCAAATATTGTCAGGGTAGGTACCTATACATACAAACATTGTAAGTTTATTAACGCTTGTAAAACCACTGGCGTGTACATTGTATCTTATATGAATTGCAGTTTGCAGTATTCAGGGAGTCAAACGATAACAGACCATAATTCAAGCACGATAAAATTTATATACCTACTGTTTCAGCGTAATCTATTGAAGCAATCATTACGACGACATGAATTCGCAGGTATTGCACATACTGCATTTTGAACGGTACCATTTTAGTAGAACTTTGTCGGTGATGCCGCTGTTTTATCGATAAGGATTGCCATAATTATATAGAATATTATGTAGTCTAGAAGTATAGCCGTAAAATAAATATATACGGTAAATACAACGCTTTTAATGGTAAGTAGGCAGGTATTATAAAATTAATTGATTAAAGTTATTATGTTAGTTGTTGTTATTATGTGATTAGTTGTGGTGTATTTTGAAAGTTTGTTTGACAGAGAGGAGGCAAACACGTCAAGTTTGGAGTTGGATGAAAGTATTAAAACGTGTCGGAGAATGAAGATAGTATTAGCATGGATGAAATTGTGAAAGCGTTGAAAGGAATGAAATCAGGAAAGGCTGCAGGATATGATAAAGTTTCTGTCGAGATGCTGAAAGCTGGACAAGGCATTGTAGCAAGTCAGTTGTATCGCCTTTTCAATTTGTGCTTTAGAACCGGTCAAGTGCCTAGGGACTGGTGCAAGGCTGTCATTGTACCTCTTTACAAAGGAAAGGGATCACAACTGCATTGCAAAAACTACAGAGGCATTAGCTTACTCAGCGTCGTCGGCAAATTGTATGCAAAGATATTAATTGAAATAGTGAAAGAAACCGATGAGCAAGTATGGGATGCACAAGCGGGATTCCGAAAGGGTATGGGATGTACGGATCAAGTCTTTTCCTTGTGATGCATAGCCGAGAAGTATTTGGCCAAAGGTCAAAAGGTTTGGAAAAGGCTTTCGCGGATTTGGAAAAGGCTTATGACAGAGTGGTGAGGAATAAACTTTGGTCGGTACTGTCTGTGTATGGATTAGGCGGCCGTCTCATTCAGGCACTGAAATCGCTCTATGAGGATTCCAGTGCTTGTGTGAGAGTAAACGGATCGTACACTGAATGGTTTAGCATCGAAAAGGGTGTTAGGCAGGGATGTGTAGCGTCACCGTGGCTGTTTAATCTGTTCATGGACAGTAGTTTGCAGGATTTGAGAAATGATGAATGTGGGCTGAAAATGAGTGGTTTACCCGTCAAATGTCTTCTTTACGCTGATGACCTGGTATTGCTAGCGTCATCGGGCGAGGAGTTGCAGGAGATGGTAACTAGAATGCATGGGTCTTTTGAAAGGAAAGGAATGAAAATTAATGTAAGCAAGACGAAAGTAATGGTATTTGAAAAGGCAGAAAATATGACTAACTGTGAGATTTTGATTGGTCAAGAAAGAGTGCAACAAGTGAAAGAGTTTGTGTATCTGGGAACCTTGTTCACTAGAAACGGTAAGCATGATAAAGACATTGAAAGGAGAGTGTAACGGCTGGGAGTTAAAACACCAGTGAAAAATCCGAAAATGCACAAAAAATTATATTAATCGAATTTAAAAACGGAAAGTAGGTACACATATAAAAAAATGAGCGCAAGAGACGTGCGGCTGGCGCGGAGTCTAGATCGGAACCAATTCGGGTTTGTTCGGAAATGCATAGATGCACCCCGGCTCCCCGCACCTCTCTCAGCTCTTACACATTCATTGACGCTTTTAATGAGATATTATTTGCATCGCGAACATACCCCCCCCCTAGTGCTGCACTAGCAGCACTCATCCCCTATCGGAAGGTGAGCGACGCGTGTGGCAGATCTGGTAAGTATTCCCGTTCTGGTCTTAATCCTCACCATTCGGATCCGCCCGTCTTTTCCAGGTATAACTTCTTGTATAATGCCCCTGGGCCACACATTGCGAGGCCCGTCTGGCTCTACAATAAGTACGAGGTCTCCAACTTGCAATGGCCTCGCCTCTGCTTGCCATTTCTTTCGCGGCACCAGGTCAGGCAGAACCTCCCTCACCCAACGCTTCCAGTATTGGTCAGCAAGGAGTTGAGCTATGCGCCATTGTTTTCGTAGAAAAAACTCTGATCCGTCAAAGACTCCAATGTGTGGTAGATTGGATGAGGTACCCACAAGAAAGTGGTTAGGTGTCAAAGTTTCCTGGCTATTTGGCTCGACAGAAACGTGGGTTAGCGGTCGGCTGTTTACTATATTTTCAACTTCAGCGAGTAGCGTGTTTAAAGTCTCCTCTCTAGGAGCTCGTTCTTTTAGTATGGTTTTCAGGGATACCTTTACACTTCGTATTAGGCGCTCCCATGCACCTCCCCAGTGTGGGCTAGCAGGGGGAATAAAAGTCCATTTTGCCCCGTGGTTCATCGCTCCATCTTTGAGTTTCTCCTCGTCCAGTTCCTGAATCGACCTTCTAAGTTCAGTATCGGCACCTCGGAGATTCGTCCCATTGTCCGAAAACAATTGCTGAGGCCAGCCTCGTCTTGCTGCCATGCGGCGCAGAGCCATGATGAAGGAATCGGAGGTAAGTGATGCGACGGTCTCCAGGTGTATAGCTCTCACCGTTAAGCAGGTAAACAGGACGCCATATCTTTTTTCGCGTCTTCTCCCAATAGTTACCTCCATAGGACCGAACAGATCTACGCCACAAAAGGTAAAAGGACGTTGATGGTGAGCCAATCTAGCACCAGGTAGGTCTCCCATTCTGGGAATCTCTGGTTTACATTTTTTAAGTCGGCAGGTCATGCACTTAGATACAACGTTTTTAACGGTAGGTCTTAATTTTGTAATCCAGTATCTTTGTTTTATATTATTTACAACCAATTCCTGATATCCATGCGCAGAGCTGGTATGATAATATTTTACAATCAGGCGCGCCGTATAATTCTGACCATCTAGGATTGCAGGTCTTCTCATTGCCGGCGAAACATCTGCAGCCTCATCGATGCGGCCCGCCGCGCGCAAGACTCCATATTCGTCGAGGAACGGTGACAAAGTAAGTATTTTACTATTTTTATTAATGTGTTTTCCTTGTTCAAGGTCACTTATTTCTTGTCCGAAACTTTCAGCTTGAGAATATCTCAAAATTAAACTTTCAGCTTTCTCCATGGTGACATCTTTCTCAATGGTATGTTTTCTACATTTGTTTATAAAGGTAAGTACCATATTAGTAGACCTAAGTAGGCGCAACCAGGAAGAAAATCTTGTTGGGTCCGGCACAGGTAAGTCAATTTCATTATTTTGTATAATATTTACACATTCTAAATCATCTGTGTTTTTTATTTCAGGGTTCAGTACATCGGTTGGCCAGTCACACTCATCACGTCGGAGGAAGGTCGGTCCATGAAGCCATTCGTTTTCCAAAATGCGGCAGTCATAGTATTATTTTATGATGATGATAATTACGTGCACGTGGTTTAATCTTTTCCTTTTACATAATTTAAAATTAGAATAAGTACTTGATGTGTATGATAAGGATTCCGATAAATTTTTAATCATCTTTTTTGCATTTTTTCGAGAACGATTCTTTCTGCTCTATACATCATAGGTATCCGAAATTTGAAGCCACTATTATTGACCACCACGCACATATGAAACACTTTATAAGTAGATACAGTCGAAAGTTTTAATTTATGACCCATTTTGTACCTTGTCACAGTAACAATAGTATGAGGTCTCTAGCGACTTTCATATTGATTGTCACTGTGACAAGGTACGAAATGGGTCATAAGTCATAAATTAATACTTTCGACCGTACATAGGTATCGTGGCAATATATGTAGGTACCCACTACAATATAAGTAAGTATAGTAGCAGTGACTACGCCAACAATCTTTTACACGATTTATGCGTCTTTCAATTTCTTTGTCTAGTTACTTACGTTTATTTATTGTATCCTTTTGTTACACAATGAACCTTCTTTCAACAACTCACGTCAGAATGTATAACACGGGTGTCAGACGTACAGTTATCAATAGGTGGCTGTGGGTTTACTGCGGAGAAACTATCGTTCGTAAGAAGGAGCTCAACCCCACTTCCCCCTGAGCGCTTTTCTATTTTATACCACATAAAATACAATCAGACATGGTGGATCGCAAATTACATGGGAACAGTAGGTCTGAGTTCTAGTAAATTTGCAATATAGTGTACTTATTTATAATATACGCGATTGTAGGAGTAGGCTGAAGACATCTACATCGAGGATTTTCCTGTTCAACTATAACTGACATCACCTAAAAAAATTTTTTTTTGGCATTACCTATGTCAAAGATGCTTTACATCATTTTGGAATAGAGCTGATACTCTTCAACCTGCTGATTAGAAACATATTAGCTAAGAACCCCCGCAAGGAAACTCGCTTTCACTTAAATAAACCGCATTGAAATTGGTCCATCTATTGGAAAGCTTTGATACTACTGACAGAAAGACAGACATTGGCGTCAAACAAATAACACCCCTCTTTTTGCGTCGGGGGTTAATAAAATTAATTGAACTGACGAGGTAGATGTGTCTATTCGACAATCGACCGGCTTCTCGTGCAAAAAACGAACGAACGTACCTAAATATAATAAGGTGTCTTTTTTGCCGGCGGGTTTTTTTTCAAGAAGAATTAATTGCCTGTAAAATTGAAAACTCTTCCCTCGCTGCTCTCTGAAGGCCGATAGGTAGTTTAATATTTATATAAATATACCTATAATTTTATCTTCCAGGACCAGGGATCGGAACTAGTTTTTTGCAAAAATTTCGAAAAACTTTTATACTCCAAATGTAGGACTCAGTTGTGTTTTTGGTAACGACTTCGTATTATTAGATTGTCCAATTAGAAATGAAATAATTAACAAAAAACTAAAAATACCGGTTTCGTTCCCATACTTACAAAAAATACCGGTATCCGATCCCTGTCCACGGCACTAATAAATTTTTTTTTAGGAGCTATGGTTAGGAAATGTAATCGGCTTGGGGAAAATGTTGAAAATGTATTGTGAGGTCTATTTGGGGCGAACGACTATCAGCTGGCCTACTGAGCCCATATCCTTCGCCTCTGCCCGTCGGGTCCCACCGCACTCGCTGAACGCACCGACGCTAATGAAATGAAACGGCCTCACTATTTCTGTACCCGACTTGTGTAATTCTTACAGGACTCTAGAGTCTTATTCAGATAATCTCGCCTTTCATACGGGGAAGGAAGGAAAAGTTGAATACAACTTCAAAGTACATTGAAATTTAATATGGGCGCCCTTTTAGATTTTGTTTCACGATATCTGCTATCTGAAAAGGGTATTCTTTCACTCACACCATGTATAACTCTTGGGATAGGTACTCATGTATTTTAGTTTAACATAGGATCATATGCATTTACGCATAGGTAGGTACTAATTAAGTAAGAATTCGTCGTAATCGAGATAAATATAGATCGGCAACTTCTATGACAATTTGCAAGTTAAATAAAATGTTTTTAGTAAGTACTCGCATTTACCTTCCATTTTTACAATGGAATGGCTGAGCATAATTAAGGGCTGGATAAAGAACTTCTGTCACTGTTATGAAATAGAATTATGTTATGGTAATAACAAGCATACAGTCAGCATCATAAATACAAGTTTAATAATCAGTATATTATTATATTATCGGATCTCACTCTGTAATGTACCATAGTGTGGGGCAGTTTACATAGCTTTATTTATTTACCTGCTTATCATAATAGGTGATAGGCTTATTTGATAGGAGTCGAATCGTGTCTAAATTAGACCCTCCATAATTTTTATCATAATATCGAGTGTGATGTGAATACCACATTCTTTCACCACGCACTTCGTACGTATATAAACATCGTTTTAATTTCTGTGATCGAGTCTTTACTCGTTATTACCTGTAATAAAGAAAACTCTAGAAATCTGACAAACTTAAGAATCTGTAAAATCTCACGAACACGTTCAAATAGCCCAGCGGCGCGACAGTGTTAAATAAAATGGATGCTGACTGTACCGCGCTGGCCTCTTGAGACATGTCTAGTAGCCTTTTACGGGCACCATTACCTGCCCGCCATTATTTAACCACTCTCTAATTTACCCTGCGCGACGTAAATTTACGTTACCATGACTTGATTGCGTAACAAGGTGTTTACGAGATTTTAAAATTGATAATTAAGATTTTAAGTTCTTTAAGAGCTCGTTGAAGGTACAATTTCTTAATGTGAATGGGTTTTAGTTTTTAGTTTGCTGAAATATTCAGATGTTTGTAATACATAGGTACACTTACGATTTTTAGGCATTGTTCTATAGTAGCAGACAGACGTTTTAAGAACGTATCTTAAATTTACCATGTGAGGTTGAAATGAAAATATATATAAACTTTGTATTTAATGTCTTTATAACTCGTGGAATATTTTATCCACAAGTTTTTATTACCTATCGCATGAAATTTCGTTTGAAGAATTGAGATAAGTAATGTACGCTCTTGTGAAAACTAAGTTTGTTTGTTCCTAATTCACGCTCTGTGTCGTAATTAAATGTTGCATTACTTTAAACAATATAGATGATTATTGGTAAACCGATGAGTTAGAGTACCTAGTTAATTAGTAGGTACATTGATCAACTTGGTAGAACTGATCTCCACCATGATAGGAAAAGTCATAAATTATACCCTATTGATATTTTCGTGAAACAGGCTGAATATACTTTGATATTGAAGACTTAACGTACCTACTTCCTATTACCGTTAAGTCTCCCAATCGCTAATCATAAGTATAATAAAATAAAATACATAATTAGACGAAAACCCAAAACTCATTTAGAAGACAAAGCGGTCGCTCATAAAGGAGTCGCCGATAAAAGATAATGCCCGCCCTAATGAGGGGGAGGAAAAAATGACAGGTTTTATCTGAAATGGACCTTACACGTTACGTTCATTAAGATTGCTGCGAAGTAAGCCCATTATATTCAGGGCCTTTGTGGCTTGATGGCTCCTTTTTCTGTGAAGATAGCCGGCGCGTGCCGCGGCTGATGTGGTTCACGTATTAATCATGCATTAGGATGTGAGAATCTAAAGCTTTGTTGTGGGAAAAGAAAATGAGCAATACAATAAATTGGCGCATGCTTTGTCGCAGCTGCTACATTTAAAGAAAATTGCTATAAAAATCTTCATTAAAATGTTTACACAGTAGGTAGACGTCTGAGTGTTGCCATTAACTTTATGTGACGTTTTCAACGAAAAGGTACCACTTTGTCGGTTGTCGATAAGGTTGATTTCAAATTATAGCTTTATGGAAATAGCGTATTAGTGACAACCGACAAATAAGCACCCTTTTGATGTAAATGGTACATAATGGGACTTAAGTCCACCGTCCTAGAATAACTCTTAGAAGTCTGTCTAGAGCTCAAACATTACCCCATGGGAATTGTGCCGCGAGCGACTAAACTGTACTGTTTGTACTCAATCAAAACATTTATTGACCATCAGCCAATCAAAACTTTTTTTAATAGCGGAAAAAGGTGTATTCATAGCCGCGAGCGGGGCGGGGCCATATTTTATGAAGAAGCCAACAAACTGCAATCGCAGTTTGGCGAGGAATATAAATTGTTAAAAATTGTTGTGTACTTTGTGATAAAAAAAAAGAGAAGAGTGAAATCTGTCTGCAAAAGACCGTTTGGCTTTTTAGTAGATTTACCTATTTAACCTTCTACTATTGACTCTACGTATAAGTAATCCACATGCTTATTTCAGTAATATCGAGCATCGTTACGGCGGTATCCGAAAATGGAACTGTCAGGGACAGTCTGGCGCTGGCGGCCCGCCAACTTCCCGATAAGGAAGCCGGTTTAACATTTATTTAGCGGTTTCTCAAGTGTTTGCTGCACTTTAAAGAGGTCATTTTATAGGTTAGTGAATGCGTGATTGGCTTGGGGACCGATTACGTAGAGTAAGGGTCGGTCGTCGCTTTGTGTCTCTCTATCACTCTTCCATATTAGTGTGACAGTGACAGTTGCGTTTCGCTCGCTACGGAGGGTTAGCGATTGGCATGTTGTCTACGGGGCCAGCTGAGCGGAGCCGCCTGTACACCGCGATGAATTCAAATACTGGGCTATTACATTTTAACTTTTTAATGAATCGGTAAGAAAAATAAAAAACTAAAACTAAAAGCATTTCCAATTTAAATGACCGAGCGGTTTTTTAGTTTCATTTAGAAAGTTTGCGCACGTTCGTTTGCCATTCCGTTGAATAAAACGAAACAATTCTACAGTTACATTGAAAATGATTTGAAATGTTAATTTTAGGTGATACTCTACTATACTCGTATCAATGCGGAATGGATACTATCAGTACCTACTTTTAAGTAATGACATTTATTACTATTACTATTGACTAAGTAGACGGTATAATATTTAAAACTTTCGCGTTTTGAACACATATTAACTGACATTTATGGACGGGTCTATCGCGAAATACATAATATGTTTTGTAAGGTAATTTTAAGTATTTAGCTATTAAGGTTAATTAATTTAAATACCATCTGTACCTGTAAATAACATGGAATGCAATAAAGTAAATGAATGCAAAAAATTATTTTTGTGATGTCTATAAATGTGAGGTAGACGGTAATTCTGATTAGAAATAAAATAGTATGAAATTTGGAATACAATAAATAAATAAATAAATAAATATTATAGGACATTATTACACAAATTGACTAAGCCCCACGGTAAGCTCAAGAAAGCTTGTGTTGTGGGAACTCAGACAACGATATATATAATATACAAATACTTAAATACATAGAAAACAACCATGACTCAGGAACAAATATCTGTGCTCATCGCACAAATAAATGCCCTTACTGGGATTCGAACCCAGGACCGCATGAAACCGACCGGATGAAATATTAATGTAATGTTGGCAATTTGAAGAACTGTAAACAAAAAAAAGTATTACTGTCCGTAGAATTAATACCAATTTCAAAATTATGACTGAGGGTAGTCAGGATACATTAAATTGGTCAAATGTATGATGAATGAACTTAAACGTAGCCAAAGCCTTACAGCGAACATCCAGAATAGAAATTTCTTTATCGGCCTCCCTATTGCTAAAATATGCAAGGGCGATAGAGAGGTACATAACAAAATTTCGATTTTACGTTCTTCGCGGTACCTATAGGTCATAGATTAAAAAAAGCGGCCAAGTGCGAGTCGGACTCGCCCATGAAGGGTTCCGTATTTAGGCGATTTATGACGTATAAAAAAAACTACTTACTAGATCTCGTTCAAACCAATTTTCGGTGGAAGTTTACATGGTAATGTACATCATATATTTTTTTTAGTTTTATCATTCTCTTATTTTTTAGAAGTTACAGGGGGGGGGGGGGACACATTTTACCACTTTGGAAGTGTCTCTCGCGCAAACTATTCAGTTTAGAAAAAAATGATATTAGAAACCTCAATATCATTTTTGAAAACCTATCCATAGATACCCCACACGTATGGGTTTGATGAAAAAAATTTTTTGAGTTTCAGTTCGAAGTATGGGGAACCCCAAAAATTTATTGTTTTTTTTTCTATTTTTGTGTGAAAATCTTAATGCGGTTCACAGAATACATCTACTTACCAAGTTTCAACAGTATAGTTCTTATAGTTTCGGAGAAAAGTGGCTGTGACATACGGACGGACAGACAGACGGACAGACGGACAGACAGACAGACATGACGAATCTATAAGGGTTCCGTTTTTTGCCATTTGGCTACGGAACCCTAAAAACCCGCCACTTCCGCCATCCCACTACCCAATTTGACACTGGGTTAACGAACGGTTTAACCGCTTAACCCCTGGTTAGTGGGATGGTGCAAATGGTGCTTAATATTAATTGTATTCCTTATTAATGCCTAAATTCATTTTCTTCCAGTAAAGCGGAAACCAGGGCCATAACAGCCAATAGCTATAAATTTAAGCTATCCAGTTAATTGGATTTTAATTATTAGCTGAATTTACGATTGGGTAATGGCAACGTTTTGGAAGGATAACAAAAATTTGAGTTGAATTTTGAAAAATATACTTTGTCGCCATTGCGTACAATTTTAAATTGTATGTAATCTTATTACGTTTTTAAAACTGGGCATGGATATGAATTATCGAAGCTAATTAGCCATCTTACAATATTAAATAAGGGGTTATATTATGTAGCGTAATTTAAAAAGGGGATAGGAAAAGGGTTTTAAAACCTATAATTTATTTTTATTTTTTATTATTGTTTACCAATTCTTTTATGGGGATGGTAGTTAGTAGTAGTAGTTGTTAGTTAACCAAAGGTACTATACCTATAATTTAAGTAAAGTATTGTGAGTTTTGGAAATATACTCTGCTAATTTTCCCTTCGTAGAGCGTTGTCACACACTACCGCTGTGACTTGATTAATACGATGTCATATATACGCAATTTAAAGTTACTGTGTAAGTGGAAATTTTAAATAATCTGTCCATAAAGACGCTGTATTTATTTGATATGAAACGTATTTTTCCTTAGCCTAATTATAATTTATATCCGTGGAAGTTTATCTAAAATTTATTACCGATCAAAAGCAAAACTTCGCACTCCATAACTTTAAAAACTCGGGCAATTACGCCCGGTCCGCGTCACTGCTTGAAAAAAGCTATTGGAAATAAACGACGATCGTCCTCAGAACTTGCGCCATTGGAAATTGGCGGAGACGGGCAATAAGTCACTCTATGGGAGATTCCAGACGGTTAGGGGAGTGTTATGTTGACAGTTGGACCGTACATCAAGCTTGTAGTGGTGACCAAGGGCGGAAATTGGTAGATTAATGTTTTTTGGATGTCGGTCGGTAAACCGCTAATTGTGAACTGATTTAATGGAAGTGTCACAAGCGAGGGCACGGTGACTTTTGTAAAACTATGACTCTGTCAAATTGGAAATTGAATAATGGATGTTGATTTGTGTACAATATTTTTCCCTACTCGATCCATGTATTAAACGTGAAAAGCGTAATTCTTGTCATGGATGTCGAGACTACTAAGTATTGAAATTTGCTTTGCGTTTGTGCTGGTATGTTTTTCTGGGTACCAAATAAAAATAATGATTACGCGTTTGGCATCACCTCTTGTAAATCTCTCTGTACTATGCTCTATACCAATGTGCTTAACACCTAGTCATCACTACACCTTATAAAATAAAATCCCCCGCCTCGTCTGCCTGTTTGTGTGTTTATATGTTCGCAATAAACTCAAAAACTACTTAACGGATTTTCATGCGGTTTTCACCTATCGATAGAGTGATTATTGAAGAAGGTTTGTGTATAATTTGTTAATCCGTTTTCATGCGGTTTTCACCTATCGATAGAGTGATTATTGAGGAAGGTTTGAGTATAATTTGTTAATCCGTACAAAGCCGGGGCGGGTCGCTAGTAAAAAAACTAAGAAAAATGCAATTCTGATTTGAACGTAGAACATCACTACGCTAAGCTATATATCAAGGACTACAATGGGGACCGATGAAAGACTCTTTGTCCGCGAGTCCATTCAGCCCGTGATATTAAGATGATACCATTATTTCGCGACGCGGTTCTACAACCTCAAAACGTTTCGGGGATTATCGAGGATTTTTACAAATACAATTTTAAAATGAAACCTAATTGAATGCCTAAATTATATTAATTGAATAGTTGAGCTCTAAAACTGGGAAATACCTCGGTTCATTGTTTGATACTACAAACAAGAAGAAGTTGTTTTGGTTTTGTAGGTTTCGTCAATGTTTTATAAAGGGGCCTACTGATTAACAGTCCGCCGGATGGCATCGGCCTGTCAGTTAGAACAAATAGTTGACAGTTCCGAACAACTGACAGGCCGATGCCGTCCGGCGGACTGTTAATCAGTCGGCCCCAAGGTAGTTTGTATTGGATAGTGGAGATAATGACCATCATCTTTGCAATTTATCTAAAACTCAGAAACAAACAGGATTTAAGTGCCGAATATTACCTATTCTGTTAGCTATTTCTAAATGAGTACATATGCATGTGTGATAAGGGTAATTTAAAAGCGTAACCCTTAAGGTATTTTTATTAGTATAGGAGTAAATGGACGTGCAATCTGTTCCAAAGCAAGGAGTAGGTAACTTTTATTATTAAGAGTAAATGCAATAATAAAATTCGGTTCAAAGTAACAAGAGTAAGCTACCTACGTTGTTTTCAATTTTGTAAGTCATAAACCATTTAACATATTATTTTTATTCCAATTTTGGCCACAAACAGTTATAAATCCGCTTCTCGTCGCACGGCGGATGAACCATAAAAATATTTTTTATAACTCCCGTCGTTAAAGTCACACCTTATTGTTTTATTGTCCGTGCATAATAAAACCTTTATATGGCCATGACAGACGGCGGCAGCCATTTTTCTTTGTAATGCCCTATCAATGACACTTCAGGGAAATCTATGGCTTCAATAAAATCGAACTTTTTCATAATAATGTGTCGGAAGTTTTTCGGCGCGGATTTAACTTGATTTCCCTGGAGTGCGGTTGTAATTATCTGTAGCTCTTTGTAATTAAAAAGGTACCTTGGTTATCATCATCCCTTAGCGTTTGTTCCGTACTGTGACGGGGTCTGCTTTCCTAAGAAAGCTTAAGCCTACGCTTTTCTTAAAAAAGTACCTTGGTATAATCGTGATATTAATGTGTTCATGACATGACATTATGGTTGTATTAGTGATATCAAAATGTATGTAGCCGAGGCTGGCGAAGTACACATTAATGCAGTGTTGTGATGCGAGTTTGAAATAATCAAGTACATGTATTGATATAAAATTGGTTCATATATAATATACATCTATGAATATACTTCCCTTTGATGTTCGGGTGATAATTGCAGCTGCATTGCTGTTGCGACGATACTGCGGCGGCGTTGATGCAACTGCTGTCAATTAACTTGATCAAATTGAACGTCATAATCGTGGCAGTATTACGCCGGCGACTCATTTTATTAAGAAAATCATTATCGTTTTATACATAATACTATCATTGTCACATTTAATTTTAGAGATATTTTAAAACAGTATATATTTTTTTATTATGAACTGTTTTTTACCCACCTCATAAAATTAGAGATACGAGAATATTTTTTCTCAAAGTTAGTTAATCGAATTTGTTACCCAAGGTTGCGGACTAAATAAACGAACTAGACAAAAATTGCCCTTGCAACGTTATCTGAGCACGCACTATTGGCAAATGTGACAGCTAAACCGCTGACCTCTCTCTGGCATAGCTTAGGGATGCTAAAATCTATCATTTACAGGAAATAAGACCCTTTCCAATGGTTTGATGATGCCAAAATATTAATGCTGATGTTATGCATATAATTAAACTGGTAAGATGAAGTGGAATGGGTTTTGAGAAATAAAATTAAGTAGTCTCCGTTAAAGAAAAGGTATTAAACGTTATATTTATGTTCGTAGGTAGTAGTTCGGTAGTATGGGTTTGTAATGCGTGATAACTTGAAGATATGATACAACACTAATGCATTCTTGATACATTCCCGCACAACAAGACTGACAACGTAAACTATGTAACTGCAAATCCTGGATCGAATAAAACTAACGAAAAATGCTAAGATAGCAAATCCTAAAGAATTGTAAAAGGAAAAAAGAAAGAGGGCTTAGAAGCCGAAAAGAAAAGGCATAAAAATTATATTAGTAAGTTAAAAAACCTAACGAAAAATCCTTAAAATCCGTCTAGTTAATAGGGCATTATGCAGCTTGAGCTTTACAACAGTAAGTCCGACGTTTGTATATGTACCAATTTTTAAAGTGCCTCGGGCCGGCTTTACTGTTTATCGCATTTTGTTTTTGTTTGGTTTCGTATTTTTTATCTGTAAGCGAAAACGAATGGGTAGCAAAACAAAGCTTCTGGCGCTAAAACATAAAGTGTTTTTATTTTCACTCGTTTAATTCAATCAGATTTACACAAAATTCATCAAACTTTAATTTTCGGTACTCTGCTAAAGCCGTTTTTATCTGTGGTATTACGAGTATCGCTTTTCCAATTTCTCGCCTGTCTGCCTTAACCCTGAGTTTTGGTAAGTGGCAGTTTTGTCACATCGTTACGTCGCTAAGTGTTGTGAAAAATGTCAAGTCCTGTCTAAGCTAGCGACAAACTTCGTTCCAACAAGGTTCAGAAACAATAAATTGTCGTCGCGTTGTTAAACGTCAAAACTGGCTCAACTACTGGTAATTCGCTCACACTCTTTCTTTTTGACAGGAATAATAAAGTTTGTCATAAAATGTGCGTTTTGTTGACCGAGTGAAGCAAACGTCTCGAAAGCGATTTTCAACAAGTCGCAGTTCTCAACCGATTCTCTTGAGTTTTTTTTTAATCAATTCTATAGGTACTTAATAAAAAAAGTATTGCTTGATTCGGTTTTTTGAATTGTTTCAAATGTCGGTTCCATCGGGGATCGCGATGTCTACAGCTCACAGAGCCACTAGTTTGTTATTATTTACAGCTACCGATGATATAATAATATTTAAAGTAGATACTGCATGGTGCAACACGCTTACATTTATAGTTCCAAGCTATACAAAAATTTATTTACTTTGACGTACAGAAAAGTTAAATTTGAACTTCAATCTGTGATATTTTATACTTAAACAAAAAGTACGAATAAAATAATTAAATGAAAACTCGAAATTAAATTGCACCAATAATTTCGTGTCGGCCATTCCCAAGCTTCCTCTAAAAACAACTGCACGTAAGAATGTAATTTGTAAGACTTTGTACTAATGGCGCTGGGCAAAAAACTTTGGAGGTGTTAAGCCCGACATTATTCGTCCGGGTTCCAACATGGCGACTACCGTGCCTGAAATGTACATAATATAATTAGTTTTCTTAAAGTAAGAGTTGAGGCCTCTTTCTACCCTTTCATAGAATGGTAATTATTATATTGTGTGTGTTGAGGACTAATAAGTCTTATTAACATTGATGACGAATGGGCCCTAAGGGTAACATTCCATTTCTGACCGCAGCTGCACTACTGGTACTGAACGCGTCGCTGTTACTGTCAATTTCCATAGTAAAATGAACAGTAGTGCAGCTGCGGTTGGAAATGGACTGTCACCTTAAATGTGACGTTTGGATGTCAACAGCAGCTACGTCACTGTCGCGGTTGTCGCGGCGTTGTTGTTGCCAATTTCCTTGAGTGACGGAATGAACGTCACAATCGCGGCAGTAATGCCGCGCAAACGTCACTTCTTTTTTAAAAATAATTACGCAACAGTATGTAATGCAGCTCAAATTGATATCTGAACGTCACCTTAATGGATGAGTTTATTAAAAGTTAGATTTTTAGTCAGTCCTGTTTCAAGACATCTTAAATCATCATGAATCAAATGGTACCTAAGAGTATTTTAAAAGACAATCAAAGTATATATACTTACCGTTCGGTTACAGACTCCACCAGACATTACTGCCGCCTGCAAAGCTGCCGCAAATGTCAAAAATCCGGGCGGCAACATCGATTTTGACATTTGCGGCAGCGGCAAGAAACCCTGATATATGGCAACCTTATGTGTATCGGACTTTACCAGCAACAAATAACACATTAACATAGATATTTCCTATAGTTTTTTACCACAAAATATTAGGGTAAGGGTTAACTATAACTACCCATATGCCGGTATCATAAAGAAGGGTTTACCAAACTTCGTGTAAGCCTGGTTGGTAAATGATGAGAGAAAACTTTAGGGATCGTTTATTATGGGCATCAATAGCTTGGAGTTTCTTTGTGGTTTCTTGTTTTTAAAGATATTGGTAAAAAGTCTGGCAATTTTCCTATACCTACCATAAAATGTGCCTACTTTGCTCACGGTAATTTTATAGTGCTCCAGCAGTTTTTATAATATAGGTGTGTAAACTATATAACCACCTCATTTCGGTGTTACAACATGATATTAATGATGGTCTTCTTTAAATCGGCTTATTTACACAACAAATCTACCACAATATAGTAATTAATACATTTAAAATGCTTAAAAAAGTTGTAGAGTGGAGTAAAGTAGGCACATTTAACGAACATTTTACGATAACTCACGTTAAGGTACTATTCTGATTCAGACCGTACTAAAGTTACTGCTGCAGTATTGCGGCTCGACGTAGCTCCCGACTGCATTGCTGCTGCAAATGTCACGATCAATGTCGATGCCCAGTATAATCCAGTAAAATTGTAGAATTTTGTAACGTGGCTATTCTGCGTCAAATCCGGTACCTAGTCTTATTTATCGCAGACTTATTTATGATGTTGGCCCAATAAATAATCCAAGTTTGTGACCTCGAGCGCCGAACTCAACTTTGTCAAAAATCGAAAAAACCGCGAATATTTCGGTTTTCTTTTAGATTTGGACGATTATAACCCTAAAGGACTAGTTTTTGATAGTACCTTCCTAGAAGTACCTTCCTAGATGTTTTTAAAGAAGACGAAATTGAATACGAATAGTTACGAAATATCCACTTCTCATTACAACAGTAACAAAAATTTTAATAATAAATCAATTTGGAATTTCTTACGTAAGAATAGAGTAAACAATTTTCTCCTCCATAAACGTAGTAAATTATCGCGTCCCACGCGAAATTCAATCTTATTCTCAACACCACAAAGACTAACTTCATCAACGCGTACTTTAGTTGTCTCACTTTACATTAAGCGATGATTTTTCCCAAATGTTTGGCGTTACAAATTATGGCGTTTTAATTTCACGCCGAAGCGTAGCTCTAACGAGACTGTGAATTAATCATCGCGGTTGACTGTTCCTTTTATTATGATTGATTAACGTCAACCGCTTCCGTTGCTTTTTAGGTGTCATACATTAGAAACAAAATTGGAATTCTCGTAAGCGAGTCATTGATACCTGCTAGAAGTAAATATAGAAGACTGACAACCACTGCCAGCGACGGAATAAATAATGATGTGTATTATTTCTACAGTTTATGGACGCTTGCTATGCCGCAAATGACGCAGTTTTTCCTTGTAAAGTTTGAAACCTGTTTTAGATTATTGCTTCCCGTTCACCTAGTCGACCTAGGTCCTAGGATCTTCGCCTACGTCAGCAAATAGTATGAGAAACGCTAACTGGTGTGGACGCATGTGACGGATTTTACCCACGATGCTACGCGCGGGTGTGCACCCATTCCGTGCACCGGCTCAAGTCGGCAAATGGCCTTATTGACTAAATAATCCAATAGATAGGGTAAAGGCACCAGTAGTCAGCCTTATAACGACTTCTTTAAGTTTGAAAGTTCGGCATTTCTACAGGATTAGTCGGATAATTAAACAAATGACATGGTTAGATCAATTGTTTATCATAGTTTTAAAACAAAATATTTAAAAAAATAACAATCCTCTTTTAATATCTCTAATTAAGTTTAAACAAAAAGCGGCACTTTTCTCCAGTAGTCAGCCTCCAAAATCCAGTAAGCAGCCTCTGTGTACCCAGTACTCAGCCTATATAAACTGTTCATAATAATTAGATCAAAATCACTAATATTTATATCAAAATCAACGATATTATAACATTTATTTTTTCTTTGTAATTTTTGTTATCGTTATTGTAGTTAGTTGTAGTTTTTAATTTTTTGCTTATATCAAAAGCAACGATGTTATAATGTCTATTTTTTTTTATTTATAATTTTAGTTATTGTTATTGTAGTTAGTTGTAGTTTTTAATTTTAGTTTATAATTTTTTTGCATATATGTATTAATACTTACCTACTTGTTTACTTACTTAATTAAAAAAAAATCTTATAGGTACATACATCCAATTCTTATGACACGAAATGTGTTGGCCATAGGTACTTAATTAACTAACACTATTCTTGCAAACTAAGAATCGCAATATTTATTTTCTAATAATTAATTCGTCAAAAATTAACGAGGTAAATCAGGTAATACATATATAATTATGTTCCTAGTAGGTATTCGATAAAAAATAATTAATCGATTCTATGCAGATCTAATTATCATTAATAAACAAAGTCATAAACCGACCAGGAAAAATCAAAATGATAGTTATGTATAGTTCACGTCAAAAATATGTATACACTTTTGAACCTTATTTCAATCAGATAGGGTTTAAAATATTTTGGCGGCGACGTACCAAGCAAGGTCAATGGCTGAGTTCTGGTTCCGCGAAACCCAGTGCTCAGCCGCATTAAAACGTTATTTCAAATGCGGCTGACTACTGGGTTTTACTTTAAATTGACTAGGGCATGCCTAACTAAATTTGAAAATGTAAATTTAACGTTCCTAACGGTCGCATTGGCTCGAAAATAATAAAATAAACGAATAACCCAAAGGTCAGCCGTGGGGGGCTGGGCACTGGATTCTTTGGAAAAAAGTGTTATCCAGTGGCCAGCCCCCTCAATTTATAAGTGAAATATTGATATTTTCATTCAAATATAATGCAATTTAATAGATAAACTAATAAATAAACCAATCATTAACAAAAACAATAACTTTTAACATTAAAACATAGTTTTTCTTGCCTGTTAAGAGAACACCACGTGCAGTAAAAAATATGGCGGACATGACACTATTGCACTCGTCGACAAACAGCACCTGTATGAACGAGTATATTTCTTCCCCCCGTTCCCTCACCGCACCTGTCGTGTGACGTATTAACCAATAAGGAATCAAAGCTCCTATTTGAGTTCTCGCGATTTGTTTAAACGAATATACCAGATATTTATGACCAATAAACGACTCAAAAGGCTGACCACTGGTCCCTGGCTGGCCACTGGTGCTGTTACCCTATGACATTAAACTATTTAAACGAAAACGGTTTCCCTCACTTGAATTTTTAGTCGCTTTTAGCGACATGTTTCGGGCTCTTCGGGGGTCCTTCTTCACAGTCCGTCCGTTGTCGTCTATACAGTTTAAAAAATGTCTCACAAAAGTTTAATTTTAGATATGACATTGATGCTATATTTAAATTTTAGTCACTCGTCTCCTACGAGATCTTTCTTAAATTACCTATATTTATATTAATACAAAACGAAAGCCATTAAAAACGATTTTAGTTATTTTTAAGAAATATACAAAAAAAAAAACGTTCAAGATCAAAGCGACTGACTTTAGATATAAAGTTTACACGTTTTAACATCTTAAAAGACACTAAGTGTTAAAAAAGTAAAAAGACGATCCCACTAATGGCTCAAATAACTAAAATAGCTTACGTATACAACGATTTCACGACTCATAAATTGCGTCTTAAATAGCAGAAAACGCTTCCCTCATTTAATATTCTACGGTCAGCAGAGCTGATAGAATTGCAATCTTATTCCGAGGGCGACAGGATTGAAAATGATTTGGCCTTTAACATTTTATTTGTACTGACATTTGTAAATTAAATACAGTGACATCAAAAAGGCGTTTAAGTTTTAAAATACGGACGCGCGTTCGCTCATAAAGCAATAAAAGAGAGATTAGTGGCTTTCTAACCACCAATTTCGGTTAAATTCGGAGCTTAAAAATGATGTCGAATGAGTGCGGTACCTATTTTCAGTTTTAGTTAAAAATTAACAGGCGGCCTTTGACGTTTTACGTAGGTACCGTATTATAGGAAAAACTTATGGTGATTAATAAGTTTACTTCCAACAGTTTATTTTTAACATATTTACTTTTAAATAGTCGGACCAAGTTAACTGCATGGCATTTGTAACGAAACGTTGGGGATATAATTATGTGACATTCCACTAATTTTTTGTATTAAAGTTGGCGCAGAGTTAGCCTAGACGGACTATAACAAGCACTTAAACATCTTCTCACGTCCTGGGGACAGTTCAGTCCAGCAGTGGACGTCTTTTGACTGAAATGATGACGGTAAAATGAAAACCTAAATAATCCGAGACTGCGTTTAGTCAAATTCAATTTTTAGGCCATTTGGCCCTATAGCTCGAAAGCTTGAATCTTGTAAAAAAAGAATTCCTTTTATAATAAAATTAGTTAACAAAATAAAGTAAGTAAAAGGCCCATTTTTATTGGCCTGACGATTTTTTTTCGTCAGTTTTCGATATCATTTGGTGGGTAGATAGAGATAGTTCCCTATTCCGTACCAACACACTACCAACATAATAAACGCAATTTCATTCTAAAAAGTATTTCACTGAGTTATTAAACCGTATGATATTTCCGACGACACAACGGACAATTACATAATATATTCCACCCAGACTTCAAATCTAACTAATAAGAAACGAAAACTAAAAAAAAAAAAAGGTCTTAATAGTTAGAGTACGTATGACAAGTCACAAGCTTTTGTAAATATGATAAAATATGACAACAAATAAACAAAAATAATATAACAAAACAAACCTGCTTATTATTAAATTGTACAACGGGACTTAATCGCGTATCTAAGTTTTTAAGATTTACCTCCTGTTTTAAGTCCCGTTGTACAATTTAATAATGTGTAAAAATCGTGAAAGTTTAAATCAGTGTTAAACCTGCTTATCTCCAGTACTAAGCTAGATTATTGGTCAGAAGTCTTTGGAGCATCGATGAGTAATAGGAATTTCTATTAAAGCATACACGATTTTAACACTATCCGGACACGATACGACAGCGTTCCGGCTCGGACAGGAGCAGGCATAATGTCTCTATTTCATCATGATTGATTGTCATTAAAAATTAGTACTCAAGTATTTTACACCAATTATTACTTAAATAAGTACCAACATTTTTAAGGCCCAAATTACGACACGTTTCTGTAAAAGGTTTGATTTTTAAACAGAAGAAAAGTATCGGAAGTAAGAAATTAAATCAAACCAAAAAAATAAAGATAAAGTGAATCCCCACAAATAGTAGTTTATGCAACAGTGATATAATAAGGGTTCTTAATATTCAAGGGTCGAAGTTACAAAACGAGACGTAGTCGAGTTTTGTAAAAAAAGACCCGAGAATTTTAAGAACCAATTATGA
Source organism: Cydia amplana (assembly GCF_948474715.1). Classification (NCBI taxonomy): domain Eukaryota; kingdom Metazoa; phylum Arthropoda; class Insecta; order Lepidoptera; family Tortricidae; genus Cydia; species Cydia amplana. Next base: position 23,248,860 of record NC_086070.1, read on the forward strand.
GCTGTTGCATACATTACTTTTTCTATGACAGCTGCAGCAAAAAAAAAAAAAAAAAGAGTTATTATTAAAAAAAAAGAGTTATTATTTAAAAAAAATTGAGTTATTATTTAAAAAAAAAGAGTTATTATTGTAAATGAAAACATACCTCTTTCAATCAAGATGATCGGAACTTGTATCTTTAAAAAAAATAAAGCAGTTGTATTATACTCATAAGATGACTGCAAGCAGTCATCTTATTTATTTATTTATTTATTTATTTTATTTACATGGAGAACCAACAGCTATAACTATGCTAATAACAACATCAATAGTGACACAGAGCCAATTGTAGGATCTCACATATAGCAACATGTTAACATTTAACATTAAGTTAAATAGCACGCACAATGTTACATGGGCACATGCAATAATATGTTGGCAACATTATGTATTAAATACTAAAACTAATTACTTAAGTTGGATCAAGTTTTACAATCAATAATTCAATTACTACCTAACAATTTATACTTATACATACGAGTAGCAAACAGCAACTGCAGTTACTATGACCAATTAAACAACTTATAGTGAGTATGTTGGACTTAAAAACTAGCACTTGGAATATAATATCAATATAAACTACATCTACTTCGGGCTCGGGCATACGTACCTACCACCTGTCAGTCATTTCACTTAAAGCAACTTGTCATCAAATACGCCTCACAGAAGGAATGGAACAGTTGAATATGTCAATATCTAGCTCTCTTGTCACATTATTTAAGCAACGACTGGCTCGAATCAGAAAACTATTTTGCCTATATTTGGATGAAACACATTTAACTGAAAGAGGGGGGAAATGACGTTTAGTCCGAGTAGGCGTATTAAATGAAAGCTTGTGAAGCAGTTCGGGGCAATCCAGATTACCACTCGTGATATTGAGAATGAAGGTGATGTCAGCTATCTCACGACGCTTATGTAACGGTATTAAATGATGTTTTTTACAGATATTATAGTAGTAAGTCGAGTTATAGGGGCATTTAAGTTTAAAGCTAAGAAATTTTAGAAACTTTTTTTGAACGCGTTCAATTCTATCAATGTAAGTTCTATAGCAGGGATTCCAAATTTGAGAAGCGTATTCCAGTTTACTTCTGACTAGGGAGCAATAGAGAACTTTCAGCGTCTTAGCTTGAGTAAAATGGGCAGAGTTGCGCATTAGGAACCCCAATGATTTTAGGGCACTACTTACAATGATCTCAATATGGATATCGAAAAGAAGTTTTGAGTCATGTATTACACCTAAGTCTCTCATGAAGCTAACCTTATTTAATACTTGGTCTCTGAGCGTATAAGTAGTAGGGATCTGGTTACGCTGACGTGTGAAAGTTAATGAGAAGCATTTAGATGGATTTAAGTCAAGCTTATTAGCTTTACAATAATCATCAAGCCGCACCAGATCTGCCTGAATAAGTAAAGAATCATTATTTGATTTTATTTTGCTGAAAATTTTCATGTCATCTGCGAAGCATAGGACTTTGGAGTGCATAAAGCAATCGCTGATGTCGTTAACAAATATATTGAACAGCAACGGTCCGAGCAGCGACCCCTGAGGGACTCCGCTCGGTACCGTTACCCATCCAGACATATAATTGTTAACGACAACAGCCTGTGATCTGTTATCTATATAAGATGAGAACCATCTTAGTAAGTCACCATGAATCCCTATGTCGCACAGCTTTGATAATAATATGGAATGATCAATTCTGTCAAAACACTTACTGTAATCGGTATAAATTACATCTACTTGAAAGCCACTATCCATTGCTTCAGTGACATAATCATTTAGAATAATTAGATTGGATACAGTGGATCTACGCTGAAGGAACCCATGTTGGTTAAGGTTAAAAGAGTTCTTTAGTGTTTCATATACCTGATTATAAACAACTTTTTCCAATACCTTAGATAATATGCATAGTTTAGAAATAGGCCTGTAGTTTACTATGCCCGTTTTAGCCCCCTTTTTATGGACTGGGGTAATGTAAGCCGACTTCCATAATGAAGGAACAGTGCATTCTGAAAAAGAACGTTTAAAAAGTAACACAATGGGTACAACAACAGTTTTAGCACAATTGATTAAAAACTGCGCTGGTAGGTCGTCTGGACCAGCTGACTTGGAAGGGTCTAATTTTAATAAAATATTACTAAGTACCTCTGGGTTAACTTCAAGGTGAGACAAGGTAGCTGTGGAGTTGACTCTAGGGTTACTAGTCTTTGGAATTAGGTTACTAACATTTGTATCACTTGCTGACGAAAACGTGGTTAGAAAATAGTCAGAAAATGCAGTGCATATCTCGGCACCAGTGTTAACAACTTTATTATCATATTTTAAGCTATTAGGGATACCATGGGAACCAGAGCGCGATCTAATAAATGACCAAAACTGCTTTGGGTTTTTCACAATGTTTTCCTCCACCCGACTTATATACGCATCAAAACACTCCTTTTCAAGTTTACGAACTCTGTCTCTTAAAACGTTGTAGGAAAGTAGGTCTGATTTGTTTTTATATATCTTGTATTTTTTTGAATATTTATACTTTTCTTTTATAGCCTTTTTAAGTGGAAATGAAAACCAGTCAGGGTATGAGTCTGAATGTATTTTTTTACTAGGAATGAACTTACTTCTTAGCCGTTTATAGGTTTCATAAAAGAAATCTATGCATTCAACAAAATCGCGTTTGGAAAACTCACACTCCCAATTAATGGATGCCAATTCATTATTTATAGAACAGTAATCGCCCTTATTATAATAATATTTTTTACGCGGAGCAGGCGGCAAGGTGTCAATAACTACGTATTTAATACATATAACTAAAGCTTTATGATATGGGTCAATAGGTACCAGGGGTTCGGAACATTCACATACGCTAACAATGTCATTAGATAACACCAGGTCCAACAACTTACCATGTTGATTTAAAATCCCATTATATTGACATAAATTATGCATATTAATGTCGTCTATGAAAGTACACTCATCACCACTTGCGTAACTAGATGGAACCATTAAAGTACCGCTCGCCCTCCATAATATACTACTCATATTAAAATCACCAATTAATAAAAATTTATCGTTAAGATTATTTATAACGGCATAATTTAACTTATCTAAATAATACGTTAGTTGTTGCGAGAATGTGTTACCCTGGTTTTGTTTGCATAGATATAAAACACATAAGTGAACTGTGACCGACCTTTTATTGATATCCTTAAGCGACAATGTAACCCACAGGTCCTCAGCTGAAGAGTTATAAGCTGGTTGGGGGATTACCGCCAACTCCTTGCGAGTGGCGATAATCACACCGCCACCCCGGGTTTGTCCCGTCAAGGATAGATCCCGGTCCCGGCGCCAGACCACATAGCGATCGTCGAATAGTTCCGCGTCCCGTATCCCGTCCACAAGCCATGTTTCGGTCAATACCACTATATCATAAGCAGCTAAACTTAAATTGCGATAGAATGTTAACGTTTTAGATCGAAGTCCCCGCACATTCTGATAGTAAATTGTAGGAAAATTATTTATATTAGTATGATTCACCGTCGAAAATATTATTGTTGTAAACAGAATAGTTGAATCATGGACCTAGAAATGAGTTGAATGATAAGTTAAATGTGACATTATCCAATAAATATGACAATGCAGTTAGGCAAATAATAAACAATATCTCAATATCGCATAACAGCCAGTTCCGTAAAAATAATTTACAAGGAGCCATAAAATCTGCATTCCGAGTGCGAATGAATAACAAGTTAAGCATATGAACCTGCAAAGGCGAAGAAAAGAGACAAGCGTACGTTACTAAGTACTCATCGAGCGCATAGTGACTGCAGGTAGCGACAGTAGCGATAAGCCCGAGCGCTAAACAAAAGCGGTGAACTGACCAGGTGAACCGGTCAGCGGCGTTCAAACTTTTGTGTTCCCGCTTAATGTGAATATTAATGAATATTGACACAAGCGCGAACACAATATACACACCAAATATAGACATAAATTTCACTATATAGTTACAATTTATACTAATTTGTTTAAATCACGCTCACATTGAATAATATAAACGTTTGATGAGTCGTCTTTGCGAGCGTGTATTTTGCAGTATTTCACCCATACATACTGGTAACCTTTTTGTTTTAAAGTAGTTTTAGTGATTGTCAAAAGTTTCTTATTTTCGGGAGTTAAGTGGTCATTTATAAATACACTTTGCTTATTATCCTTAAAACCGATTTCTTCTGCAGAGATTTTTTTCTTTAATCTTGCCGACGCTATAAAATCTTCTTTTATGTACCGGTTCGTGAAGCTAATTATAATCAATTTTTCCTTTGATTTATGCATTGGAACTCTCGATATGTAATTGATACTATTTTTCTCAACTTGGTAGCCAATCGCAGCGCCGATATCCTTTAGAATTGTAAAGAGGTTTTCATTCTTTTTTACCGGGACACCTTTGACCTCAACATTATTTAAACGCTGTTGTTGATCGTTGCGCGACATTTCATTTCTTATAAAGGACGACTCATTGCTCTGGAGTACAACTTTTTCCTGTAATGCTTCCAACTCTGAGACTTTCCGCTCAACTTCTACGAGGCGAGAAGAATGCTCCTCTAGTTCAGCACTGCTGAAGTTAGATGATGATGATTTTACATTGGCATAAAATAATAGGTATTTTCTTTTATTAAAATTTATTTATTTTTATAAATGCATGCATATTATGTGTGTGTATATATATAATTATTATTAATGTGTTACTGTAGTGAGGTATTAGTTATTTTATTTCTATATTATTCAGAACATGCTGTCTTAGTTTATGTTTGAAACTAATGAGAGACTTAGTTTCTTTTATTGCCTTTGGTAATATTTTCCATCTTTTAATATGCTTTGGCACTAATTGTAAATAATGATTGTGTTTCCATTACTGCCTGTTGAACCTTGTAAAAATAATTAAGTTTCTAAATGTACCTTTAAGTATTCTATTTAAGTAGATATATAATAAACTTAAAGTTAAAACTAAACTTTAGTGATACTTACTCAATTTTAGTATGTGTGTGTTTGATTTGAGTTACTTACAATATTATTTGGCTTATTTCAACCATTAAATTTCTATTTGAGTGTGTTAGCGCCGTACAGTCTAAATACCTCTTTTTATTGTGGTAATAATGGTCAGCTAACGGCAATTTATTGGATCTTTAGCATTCACTTCAATTGTTCTGTAATATCATAACTACGAGCACGACAAGAATAATGGGTATTGTTTGATGGCCTAGAATAAGTTTTATTGATCAAAAACTTATGCGTTACGCTTTTACAAATATGTACCTACAACAAGCGTTCAAGTATTTGAACGTGTTGAGTCAGAGGCTCCCAAACGGATGGATTTTAATGCGATTTTTTTACGTGAAAGCGATTTCCCTGCGGTTCTTAGCTGTGTTTGATAAAAATCGATCGAGCAGTTTGAAGAGTATATCAACTCTTTTCCATGAGAATGATGTAAGGTATTTTTGGCAATATATTTTTTTTCCTTCATTTAACAAGTACCTATAAAATAACTGACCAATAATATACCTTGTCTTGTTACAATAAGGTTCAATTTTTAGGCCATTTGGCCCTATAGCTCGAAAGCTTGAATCTTGTAAAAAAAGAATTCCTTTTATAATAAAATTAGTTAACAAAATAAAGTAAGTAAAAGGCCCATTTTTATTGGCCTGACGATTTTTTTTCGTCAGTTTTCGATATCATTTGGTGGGTAGATAGAGATAGTTCCCTATTCCGTACCAACACACTACCAACATAATAAACGCAATTTCATTCTAAAAAGTATTTCACTGAGTTATTAAACCGTATGATATTTCCGACGACACAACGGACAATTACATAATATATTCCACCCAGACTTCAAATCTAACTAATAAGAAACGAAAACTAAAAAAAAAAAAAGGTCTTAATAGTTAGAGTACGTATGACAAGTCACAAGCTTTTGTAAATATGATAAAATATGACAACAAATAAACAAAAATAATATAACAAAACAAACCTGCTTATTATTAAATTGTACAACGGGACTTAATCGCGTATCTAAGTTTTTAAGATTTACCTCCTGTTTTAAGTCCCGTTGTACAATTTAATAATGTGTAAAAATCGTGAAAGTTTAAATCAGTGTTAAACCTGCTTATCTCCAGTACTAAGCTAGATTATTGGTCAGAAGTCTTTGGAGCATCGATGAGTAATAGGAATTTCTATTAAAGCATACACGATTTTAACACTATCCGGACACGATACGACAGCGTTCCGGCTCGGACAGGAGCAGGCATAATGTCTCTATTTCATCATGATTGATTGTCATTAAAAATTAGTACTCAAGTATTTTACACCAATTATTACTTAAATAAGTACCAACATTTTTAAGGCCCAAATTACGACACGTTTCTGTAAAAGGTTTGATTTTTAAACAGAAGAAAAGTATCGGAAGTAAGAAATTAAATCAAACCAAAAAAATAAAGATAAAGTGAATCCCCACAAATAGTAGTTTATGCAACAGTGATATAATAAGGGTTCTTAATATTCAAGGGTCGAAGTTACAAAACGAGACGTAGTCGAGTTTTGTAAAAAAAGACCCGAGAATTTTAAGAACCAATTATGAGCTGTTGCATACATTACTTTTTCTATGACAGCTGCAGCAAAAAAAAAAAAAAAAGAGTTATTATTAAAAAAAAAGAGTTATTATTTAAAAAAAATTGAGTTATTATTTAAAAAAAAAGAGTTATTATTGTAAATGAAAACATACCTCTTTCAATCAAGATGATCGGAACTTGTATCTTTAAAAAAAATAAAGCAGTTGTATTATACTCATAAGATGACTGCAAGCAGTCATCTTATTTATTTATTTATTTATTTATTTTATTTACATGGAGAACCAACAGCTATAACTATGCTAATAACAACATCAATAGTGACACAGAGCCAATTGTAGGATCTCACATATAGCAACATGTTAACATTTAACATTAAGTTAAATAGCACGCACAATGTTACATGGGCACATGCAATAATATGTTGGCAACATTATGTATTAAATACTAAAACTAATTACTTAAGTTGGATCAAGTTTTACAATCAATAATTCAATTACTACCTAACAATTTATACTTATACATACGAGTAGCAAACAGCAACTGCAGTTACTATGACCAATTAAACAACTTATAGTGAGTATGTTGGACTTAAAAACTAGCACTTGGAATATAATATCAATATAAACTACATCTACTTCGGGCTCGGGCATACGTACCTACCACCTGTCAGTCATTTCACTTAAAGCAACTTGTCATCAAATACGCCTCACAGAAGGAATGGAACAGTTGAATATGTCAATATCTAGCTCTCTTGTCACATTATTTAAGCAACGACTGGCTCGAATCAGAAAACTATTTTGCCTATATTTGGATGAAACACATTTAACTGAAAGAGGGGGGAAATGACGTTTAGTCCGAGTAGGCGTATTAAATGAAAGCTTGTGAAGCAGTTCGGGGCAATCCAGATTACCACTCGTGATATTGAGAATGAAGGTGATGTCAGCTATCTCACGACGCTTATGTAACGGTATTAAATGATGTTTTTTACAGATATTATAGTAGTAAGTCGAGTTATAGGGGCATTTAAGTTTAAAGCTAAGAAATTTTAGAAACTTTTTTTGAACGCGTTCAATTCTATCAATGTAAGTTCTATAGCAGGGATTCCAAATTTGAGAAGCGTATTCCAGTTTACTTCTGACTAGGGAGCAATAGAGAACTTTCAGCGTCTTAGCTTGAGTAAAATGGGCAGAGTTGCGCATTAGGAACCCCAATGATTTTAGGGCACTACTTACAATGATCTCAATATGGATATCGAAAAGAAGTTTTGAGTCATGTATTACACCTAAGTCTCTCATGAAGCTAACCTTATTTAATACTTGGTCTCTGAGCGTATAAGTAGTAGGGATCTGGTTACGCTGACGTGTGAAAGTTAATGAGAAGCATTTAGATGGATTTAAGTCAAGCTTATTAGCTTTACAATAATCATCAAGCCGCACCAGATCTGCCTGAATAAGTAAAGAATCATTATTTGATTTTATTTTGCTGAAAATTTTCATGTCATCTGCGAAGCATAGGACTTTGGAGTGCATAAAGCAATCGCTGATGTCGTTAACAAATATATTGAACAGCAACGGTCCGAGCAGCGACCCCTGAGGGACTCCGCTCGGTACCGTTACCCATCCAGACATATAATTGTTAACGACAACAGCCTGTGATCTGTTATCTATATAAGATGAGAACCATCTTAGTAAGTCACCATGAATCCCTATGTCGCACAGCTTTGATAATAATATGGAATGATCAATTCTGTCAAAACACTTACTGTAATCGGTATAAATTACATCTACTTGAAAGCCACTATCCATTGCTTCAGTGACATAATCATTTAGAATAATTAGATTGGATACAGTGGATCTACGCTGAAGGAACCCATGTTGGTTAAGGTTAAAAGAGTTCTTTAGTGTTTCATATACCTGATTATAAACAACTTTTTCCAATACCTTAGATAATATGCATAGTTTAGAAATAGGCCTGTAGTTTACTATGCCCGTTTTAGCCCCCTTTTTATGGACTGGGGTAATGTAAGCCGACTTCCATAATGAAGGAACAGTGCATTCTGAAAAAGAACGTTTAAAAAGTAACACAATGGGTACAACAACAGTTTTAGCACAATTGATTAAAAACTGCGCTGGTAGGTCGTCTGGACCAGCTGACTTGGAAGGGTCTAATTTTAATAAAATATTACTAAGTACCTCTGGGTTAACTTCAAGGTGAGACAAGGTAGCTGTGGAGTTGACTCTAGGGTTACTAGTCTTTGGAATTAGGTTACTAACATTTGTATCACTTGCTGACGAAAACGTGGTTAGAAAATAGTCAGAAAATGCAGTGCATATCTCGGCACCAGTGTTAACAACTTTATTATCATATTTTAAGCTATTAGGGATACCATGGGAACCAGAGCGCGATCTAATAAATGACCAAAACTGCTTTGGGTTTTTCACAATGTTTTCCTCCACCCGACTTATATACGCATCAAAACACTCCTTTTCAAGTTTACGAACTCTGTCTCTTAAAACGTTGTAGGAAAGTAGGTCTGATTTGTTTTTATATATCTTGTATTTTTTTGAATATTTATACTTTTCTTTTATAGCCTTTTTAAGTGGAAATGAAAACCAGTCAGGGTATGAGTCTGAATGTATTTTTTTACTAGGAATGAACTTACTTCTTAGCCGTTTATAGGTTTCATAAAAGAAATCTATGCATTCAACAAAATCGCGTTTGGAAAACTCACACTCCCAATTAATGGATGCCAATTCATTATTTATAGAACAGTAATCGCCCTTATTATAATAATATTTTTTACGCGGAGCAGGCGGCAAGGTGTCAATAACTACGTATTTAATACATATAACTAAAGCTTTATGATATGGGTCAATAGGTACCAGGGGTTCGGAACATTCACATACGCTAACAATGTCATTAGATAACACCAGGTCCAACAACTTACCATGTTGATTTAAAATCCCATTATATTGACATAAATTATGCATATTAATGTCGTCTATGAAAGTACACTCATCACCACTTGCGTAACTAGATGGAACCATTAAAGTACCGCTCGCCCTCCATAATATACTACTCATATTAAAATCACCAATTAATAAAAATTTATCGTTAAGATTATTTATAACGGCATAATTTAACTTATCTAAATAATACGTTAGTTGTTGCGAGAATGTGTTACCCTGGTTTTGTTTGCATAGATATAAAACACATAAGTGAACTGTGACCGACCTTTTATTGATATCCTTAAGCGACAATGTAACCCACAGGTCCTCAGCTGAAGAGTTATAAGCTGGTTGGGGGATTACCGCCAACTCCTTGCGAGTGGCGATAATCACACCGCCACCCCGGGTTTGTCCCGTCAAGGATAGATCCCGGTCCCGGCGCCAGACCACATAGCGATCGTCGAATAGTTCCGCGTCCCGTATCCCGTCCACAAGCCATGTTTCGGTCAATACCACTATATCATAAGCAGCTAAACTTAAATTGCGATAGAATGTTAACGTTTTAGATCGAAGTCCCCGCACATTCTGATAGTAAATTGTAGGAAAATTATTTATATTAGTATGATTCACCGTCGAAAATATTATTGTTGTAAACAGAATAGTTGAATCATGGACCTAGAAATGAGTTGAATGATAAGTTAAATGTGACATTATCCAATAAATATGACAATGCAGTTAGGCAAATAATAAACAATATCTCAATATCGCATAACAGCCAGTTCCGTAAAAATAATTTACAAGGAGCCATAAAATCTGCATTCCGAGTGCGAATGAATAACAAGTTAAGCATATGAACCTGCAAAGGCGAAGAAAAGAGACAAGCGTACGTTACTAAGTACTCATCGAGCGCATAGTGACTGCAGGTAGCGACAGTAGCGATAAGCCCGAGCGCTAAACAAAAGCGGTGAACTGACCAGGTGAACCGGTCAGCGGCGTTCAAACTTTTGTGTTCCCGCTTAATGTGAATATTAATGAATATTGACACAAGCGCGAACACAATATACACACCAAATATAGACATAAATTTCACTATATAGTTACAATTTATACTAATTTGTTTAAATCACGCTCACATTGAATAATATAAACGTTTGATGAGTCGTCTTTGCGAGCGTGTATTTTGCAGTATTTCACCCATACATACTGGTAACCTTTTTGTTTTAAAGTAGTTTTAGTGATTGTCAAAAGTTTCTTATTTTCGGGAGTTAAGTGGTCATTTATAAATACACTTTGCTTATTATCCTTAAAACCGATTTCTTCTGCAGAGATTTTTTTCTTTAATCTTGCCGACGCTATAAAATCTTCTTTTATGTACCGGTTCGTGAAGCTAATTATAATCAATTTTTCCTTTGATTTATGCATTGGAACTCTCGATATGTAATTGATACTATTTTTCTCAACTTGGTAGCCAATCGCAGCGCCGATATCCTTTAGAATTGTAAAGAGGTTTTCATTCTTTTTTACCGGGACACCTTTGACCTCAACATTATTTAAACGCTGTTGTTGATCGTTGCGCGACATTTCATTTCTTATAAAGGACGACTCATTGCTCTGGAGTACAACTTTTTCCTGTAATGCTTCCAACTCTGAGACTTTCCGCTCAACTTCTACGAGGCGAGAAGAATGCTCCTCTAGTTCAGCACTGCTGAAGTTAGATGATGATGATTTTACATTGGCATAAAATAATAGGTATTTTCTTTTATTAAAATTTATTTATTTTTATAAATGCATGCATATTATGTGTGTGTATATATATAATTATTATTAATGTGTTACTGTAGTGAGGTATTAGTTATTTTATTTCTATATTATTCAGAACATGCTGTCTTAGTTTATGTTTGAAACTAATGAGAGACTTAGTTTCTTTTATTGCCTTTGGTAATATTTTCCATCTTTTAATATGCTTTGGCACTAATTGTAAATAATGATTGTGTTTCCATTACTGCCTGTTGAACCTTGTAAAAATAATTAAGTTTCTAAATGTACCTTTAAGTATTCTATTTAAGTAGATATATAATAAACTTAAAGTTAAAACTAAACTTTAGTGATACTTACTCAATTTTAGTATGTGTGTGTTTGATTTGAGTTACTTACAATATTATTTGGCTTATTTCAACCATTAAATTTCTATTTGAGTGTGTTAGCGCCGTACAGTCTAAATACCTCTTTTTATTGTGGTAATAATGGTCAGCTAACGGCAATTTATTGGATCTTTAGCATTCACTTCAATTGTTCTGTAATATCATAACTACGAGCACGACAAGAATAATGGGTATTGTTTGATGGCCTAGAATAAGTTTTATTGATCAAAAACTTATGCGTTACGCTTTTACAAATATGTACCTACAACAAGCGTTCAAGTATTTGAACGTGTTGAGTCAGAGGCTCCCAAACGGATGGATTTTAATGCGATTTTTTTACGTGAAAGCGATTTCCCTGCGGTTCTTAGCTGTGTTTGATAAAAATCGATCGAGCAGTTTGAAGAGTATATCAACTCTTTTCCATGAGAATGATGTAAGGTATTTTTGGCAATATATTTTTTTTCCTTCATTTAACAAGTACCTATAAAATAACTGACCAATAATATACCTTGTCTTGTTACAATAAGGTTCATGGTTAGTAAACAGTACTTTAAGTATACAAATCTCTGTCGAGTCGAGTGCATCGACATTTCAGACACGCGTCTCCGCATATCCACCAGATGTGTATTATTTATGGCCGACGTCCTTTCTCGGAATATTTGCATTGCTCGAAAATATTAACTGGAAATAAATGGCAGTCAGCTGCTTCTACAGCTCGCAACTTGTGTCTCTTTTTAGGGTTCCGTACCTCAAAAGGAAAAAAGGGAACCCTTATAGGATCACTCGTGCGTCTCTGTCTATCTGTCGAACCATCCTCCCCCGCCCCCTTTATCTCGGAAACTACTGGTTCTAAAATTTTTAAAAAATATACAAAATAGATCTTTACCTGTATATGACAGGAAAACCTATTAGAAATGTGCGACTGCATAAGTATATAACCGTGAGTCGGACTAAATGTACGGAACCCTTGGAACGCGAGTCCGACTCGCACTTTGCCGGTTTTTCTATGTTCAATAGACCAGGATCGTATGCAAAAATTATTAGACTGCAGTTCTGTTTGACTTCTGATCCTTTTGGTGGTGCTTCTAGGTTTCAAGAAACTCCATCTTGCCAGGCTGAAAAGTGGTGCCGTTTCTACCACCAGCCCTTTGAATGTTCCTCTTACAATTATCATACATTCGACGTCGAAAATACTACACCCTTTTCCTCATACATTCACCCATTTCACAAATATCTCCATTCCAAATTTCATCTTAATCGGTTCAGCGGTTAAAGCGCAAAGAGGTAACAGACAGACATAGTTACTTTCGCATTTATAGTATTATATTATATCCATATACCTAATAGATAATTATATATTAGTATAGGTACTAGTACCAGTATGTAAACGTTGTTCATTACCGTTTCATGCACTTTTCCAAATATCACTGCCATCACTGGATAAAAACCTGCTCATATAAAAAAGAACAGTGTTTTTTACGAACTACTAGTTAGGTACTAGGTAAAAATGTAAAGAACTATTCTTATAAAACTTTTAAGCTTTCCTCCTACATTAATCTATTTCAAAAATAAATCAAGACAAAGCTTATTTCAGCTTAGTTCAAAAGAATCCTACGAACAAATGATAACACGAAGTCAATTAGATAAAAGCCTAGCTAGTATACAGTATCTATGATTCATTTTGTTTAACCCAAGCGAACTGGGTCAGGAAAAGGAGAAAAACATGTTAGGCGGTTTCTGCACTGAGCGGGCGAAACGTGGCATTACGTACACTGACAGAAATGTTTGTTTAACAGTGACAAAATATTTTAGTACTACTTACACAAATATTGGGACTTGCAAACTATATGTTTTACATTAGGATATTGATAAAAAATATTTCTTAAAATTTAGTTATTACCTAATCAACGAGTTCTGCTAAACATTTGTGTCATGTCCTGCCACGTCTAAATATTATCTATACTCTAGTAAGTTTCTCTTATCTCCAACAATTCGTAGCACTTCCTAGTTCGTTTTTCTCTCCGTCCAACTTATTCGCTCCATTCTTCTGCATAGCCACATCTCAAAAGCCTTTAATCGTTTCCTATCTTTCTGCCTCATCTAATAAACGAGCAATTCTTGAATATTTATTTATTTATTTATATGTAATATATATTTTGAGGATCTCAGAAACGGTTCCAACAATTTCGGTGAAATTTGCTATATGGGGGTTTTCGGGGGCGAAAAGTCGATCTAGCTCGGTCTCCCAGATATTAATAATAATGCTAAATCAAGGTTGGATCAAGGTTCAGATGCAGAAGGCGGTAATTTTAGACACGGCGCGTATAGTACGTCGGTTCCTCACTCTGCGGCCCTGACCACCGGCATCTTGGGCCCTGCCCCGCTGCTGGCGGCACCCTAGGTTAGGTTTTTCTATAATGTGTTTATATATTTTTTATATTGTTTTGTGAGTGTTTCTATATTTTAATTTTATATGCATAATAAGGATCATTTATTTACAAACAAGATATATATAGTGGTTGTATTACTAAAAGAAATTAAAAACTAGCTTAAATCTAAAATAGGCCCTTGAGGCATTGTACCAAGGATGCTGGCGACATTTCCTCGCTGTATGCATAATTGCATATTGTAAAAATCCTAACCTAAGAAGAAAAATAAATAAAGGAAATGCTAAATTATAATCATATTAATAAGGCTAACTTTATTTTTAGTAAACGTTGCTCCGTGTACAATCACCCTAAACTACTTCGCGTCGGAATTGTCTTGTACACAGTTAGATTCATTAGTAGCACTAAATGAACACAAGTGCAATGAGAATTCAGTCGCTCGGGTTTGCTTTACGGAATAGCATTCTCAGGAAGGCAAATGAGAAATCAGTTATCGGTAAACCATTCTAACTTGGAGAAAAAAATAACGGGTTGCACTTAGGGAGTGCAAGTGAAAGAAGTGAAAACTCAATCACTATTTCAAAATGTCTGCAGCACTATGTATAATTGAGGTTAACGCCATCTAGCGTTATTTCGTCGCATTACTTGAAACCCCTAAGCACATCACTGTTAGTACTCGAGTTATATTAATACCAGTTAGATTGAAACTCACTAGATGGCATTTAAATCAATAAAGAAAAACTCAATGACATTGAAGTAACAGTTTTTCGATCAGCTCACGTGACCGTCTTACGTCTTACGGTCACGTGACACCTGTTACGAGTTTAACATTTTTTCCCCATCACAAAAAGTGCACAGAGCCGCTAAAGAAGTTTTCACTTCAAAAATATGTTTATTTTCTATTGACAAGTTACTTACCGCTTATAGAAGAAACTAGGCTCTTTTGTTACTTATTTACTATCGTATTGAGTATAATATAATTAATCTTCATAACTTATTCAAACGTGCGCTTGTCATCAAAACGATATTTGAATGATATTGAAATTATATTGTCAGTTAGCTGTCATTCGCGCGTACATCTCGCTCTGACTTGAATGAATGAATGAATTAATGTTTATCTACATTAATATAAAGAAAATATGCGTTATTGTATCATTTTTGTAAACAATACCATGAATTTTATATGGACACAAAGACACAATGCACTATACCTAATATGTTTTTTGTGTGAAAAGGACTCGTCTCTACATAAAACTCGTTGCCCTAACAAGTTGAAAAAAAAAAACTCAAATTGCGACTTAATTTAGAGTCTAAGAAACTCAGTCGAGTCTTAAGGCAGACTCGAAGGACGAATCTTAACCAACACTATATCTGACTGTACCTCCGACATAATCTCTGAAACCGTCTGATTGTGATTGCATTCAACGGAGATTATTCATGTGATTGCGTTATTGCCTCGCAAACAGCATACATAACTCACGTCTGTCGCCTGGGAGATAAAGCATCTGTCTCTTTCTGACAAGGAGACCGAATGCTGTGACGCGTTATCGAAGACAGAAGTTCATGCGGAAAATAAATGTGTCACTTTAAAATTGGAATCGGGTTAAAATCGCATTGGTTTGCGATTAATATTATTTTAGGTGAGAATGTTTGTTATAAGTAGTTGGTCAAATCAATTTGTCAGTCAGTAGGAACCAGCAAAACTATACTCATCCTTTTCTTTTGGGTGCTAGTTATAGTTAAGGTAGTATAATTCTCTGTCTATGTTTTGAAATGAGACAGTCCTTTGACAAACTATTATTATATATATATATTTATATTTGTCTACATAGGGGAGAGTGGGTCACAGTGGATCACTTTTGTAAGAGCTGTAGATGCGCCATTTTAACTTGAAATTGTATCCGTCTTCTTATCTTAGTCTAGAATATTAATCGAACTCTTAAAAAAAGCTATAAGGAAGCTTAGAAATAAAATAGGTACCTAATATGAAATTTAACAAAAGTGGAGAAAGATCCACTGTTACCCATGTGGGTAATAGTGGATCACCGTCCGATTAAACGAAACGATATAAGAGCTGCTACATTGTTTGAGCATTTATTCATTAAAATATATCGTAATGTAAAATAGTTATTTTCGATACAAGTGCGAAAAAGTGGAAATCCGAAACGAGTGGCGATAAATTAAAACACGACCGTAGGGAGTGTTTTAAATCGACACGAGTTGCGAATTACCTATTCGCACGTGTATCGAACAACGTTTTACAGTACATATGGCACTTTAAAGATTCGACATGCGCACGAAAAGTGCTATTTTACGCACTAGTGTAGTTTTACAGTACATATGGGGCTAATATGTACTGTAAAAATATTTTAACAGCGAAAATATATCAATTGAGCATATTATCGGACGATTAATGTGTCGTCTCGACTCGAATAGTGTCAATTGACGGTAGCACGCATACCTACTATTAAGTTTATTTGTATACTATTAGAAAATTACGCAAGTCACAAGTAACATAAATTACATACTTGCAACTAAATTAACTATAATATTATTTCTCCCTGGCAGTGGCTAGGTGTCCCCAGAAGCACTAACTTAGGTCTCTCGGTCCAGCGAGCTTGATCTAGGTCACATCCGTAATTTGTAACTCAGCGTATACTCCCACTTTGCCCGCGACTTTATTTAATTTTGCATCATACTTTTATATGGTAACTTTGCTCCTTATTAAGGGCCATAATAGGCTGTTTTGCAGTGCACAATGAAAAAAAAAACGGTTTTTATTTGAGAAATTTAAATCTTGTCAGTAAATAGGAACAAAAAAAACTATACTCATCCTTTTCTTTTGGGTGCTAGTACTAGTGTTAGACAAAGATAGTATGATTCTCTCTGTTTATGTTTGAAATAAAACAGACCTTTTATACCTAACGCGGCAAATGATGATCCCTATGACAGTATTTTTTTTTAAAGATTAGCTGTCACGTAAAATGTTTGTAGAAGTTTTTTGGGAAGTTCAACACAATAATTTACTTAGAAATGTATCATTTAGCACTGATAAACATGAATTAATGTAAGATATAACTAGTATTAACATGTAAGCACTAACTAACTGTAACAAAGCAATATAAGTTTACATACTTATAATTAAAGCTAAGTTTAGTTCAAATAATCTCCAAATATAGAGATTATAATAAAAAAAAAATAAGTAATAAAAATACAGTAAAAATATATCTATTACTTACTTATATTTATAGACGGGTCTATCGCGAAATTTATTTTATTTCCTTTATTTACTGATGTTTCGTCGCGCAGTTGCACAAATCTCGGTTTTGACATTTTGCTGGGACACCACAAACAGACAGACAGATGACCGGTGATCACGTGATGCTTTTAATAGAAAACGAAGCTCCGGAAGCTCCGGCCCGGACACGGCCCGGTCTAACCTTAGTCATCCTTTACGTCTAAAGTGTCTAAACGTATGTATAATGGCGAGGTGTCTCCAGCACTAACTGCCGTATTCGAACTTCAGGATATTCACAAGAGACGACACGTACTAGATCCATTCTAGATACGTTATAGTTTAGATTTCAACTAGTTTTCTTTTGCAGCGCAATTCGGGCAACCAATATCACTTTTACGTCAGATAGAGTTAGATATCTATTAGATGTGTATTGAATCTCTAAGTCATATCTTGTGGAAATCGTTCAAGAGTATCTCCAGAATCGCGGAAAAGTCAAATTTGACAGGTTAGATCCTAAAAATATCGTTATCGTATCTTGGTGATGTCTAAAAGATATCTTATAGATATCTATTTCAAAATCCGAATAGGGCCCTAACTCAGCTCTCGGTCCAGCGGGTAGATCTAGCTAGGTCACATCCTACTTGTAATTTGTAGCTTAGCTTGCATTAGGTTCTCGCGACTCCTCTATAGCAATATAATTATTAACTTATATAAAAATTCAAATATTAGTAGGTAAGTAGTCTGTTAATTAGACAGGTGATAAATCACTCACTCAGGTTAACTGGAAGAAATCCCTTAAAGGGATATTTTCGCCTTTGTACTGCCTATCCTGTGCCATAAATTTGTGTCTTCTGTTTTGTACAATAAAGAGTTTATACATACATACATACATAAATATAAAAGTGAGTAGGTATTTAACGAGAAGGTACTTATTTACAATTTGTTGTTGCAAGCGAGAAATTGAAAGTGTTAAAACCGTTACAAAAGTATTGATAGGAATAGCAACATATCTATTCACCTTCTTTAATTTAATTTCATTTAACCTATAGGTACTAACCAATACAAAACTGTAAGAAAAGTAAAGTTACGATATCAATATTTAATTTTATATCAAAGTAAGTAAATGTTCTATTTCATCGGGCTGGC
The DNA here is from genome assembly GCF_948474715.1 of Cydia amplana. Classification (NCBI taxonomy): domain Eukaryota; kingdom Metazoa; phylum Arthropoda; class Insecta; order Lepidoptera; family Tortricidae; genus Cydia; species Cydia amplana. Next base: position 23,267,377 of record NC_086070.1, read on the forward strand.
CTAAAACAGAACATGGAGAAAAACTATCCAGCATTTTCGCTATACCTACCATTATGTTGTGCACTAACAATAATGTGTAACAAATTGCTTACTAGAATTTGAGCCGTTCAGCGCCAGGCGCGCCTTGAAATTTCATTTCAGGTTTCATCTCGCCAATTTACTGGGCTAAAGTTCCAATCGCGTATTCAACAGGCAAATAGCTTGGATAGCCATTGGACCATCCATATTTATATTGATAAATAAGCTGTTTGTTACTGATAGTTATTTCGTTTCATTAAATCCAAATAGAATAAAAAAGTGTACCTATATTTTCGTACGTTTTTTGCGCTGTCCGTTTTTTACTATGGGAAAAAGTTAAACAAAATAGGAACAAATAATATATATATATAAATTTTGGGGCCATCAATATTTATATGAAATACATTAGAACAGCATTTCCCAAACTATGGGTCGCGACCTATTGGTGGGTCGCGAGCGAATATTAAGTGGGCTCTGAAACTACTAGGAAATCTGAGTGTTGCCAGTAATATTTAATGCCCCTTTTAAGACGGCCAAGAGTTGTTGGGTCCCGAAGATTGCAGTTTTTGTTAGGTGGGTCGCAGCCCAGTCAACTTTGAGAACCACTTCATTAGAATAATAATATATTTACAAAAAGCGGAGGAATTTATTGCAGATGTATCCAATTACACTGGTTTTAAATTTGCCTGCTCTCAGAAAGCAAGATGCTAGGAGAACAGATGAGTCTGAGATGGTCCAGAGGTCAACGAACATTCTGCCCCGTGGGCAATATCAGCTAAGACAGTATTAGCACTGCGGACCATGTGTTCTATAAAATATTACGAATATGTTGGCATTGTGTGTTAAAGCAACCGATATCCATGCATTTCAAGCTAGAACCTTGAGTAAGTATTTAACAGGGCTTTTATTTCAATGTTTAACTCAATCTTTACCTACAAGTACAAGTAAACCATCTTGTACAAGTAAGTACCTACAAATTAAATTCGATTTTCGAACTCTTAGCGCCACTTGCACCATCCCACTAACTCGGGGTTAACCGGTTAAAACTGGAGTTACCATAGTTACCAGTAAAATTTGATACTGATGGGTTAACTGACCACTTAACCCGAGGTTAGTGGGATGGTGCAAGTGGCCCTTATAGAAGTAGGTAAAAGTATGTACTTAAATCCCAATTGAAAAACAAAAATTGCCAAGGGTATTACGAGATAAGAATTATGGGACTGCGAAACAAATACGTTTTTTTGCTTAAAATAATTATTTACAGTTATTTTACATGTATCAAAATAATAAAAAAATACAAAAATAGATACCTACGTAACCAACTTCAAACACCGCAAAATTTAAAGCCTAAGCTGTACCTAGTAAGCAAAAGTATAGTAAGTAAGTAAGTGTTTTGTTTGTAAATATAGGTAGAATTACAGTGGTGGTCAGTTTATAATATGTACAGTTTCACTATATTTTACCAAACGGCGTACAAAAACATTGAACTTAATACTAGCAACTAAACTATCATGCTCACCGAGTAAGAGTAATAATCTAATCCTAGTTACAGCTATGATACCGTAAAGTAAGCCTATTCCTTTACGGCTTATTACAATTTCAGAATAGTAAAAACACTCTCGAAATGCGTCAGACTGGGTCGACAAGCGCCGTGTAACTTCATCTAATATTAAGTATAAAATCTCCGCCAAAACTTCGCGTCACTCGGTAAGATGAAGTGGGCCTTTGCCTCTCAAATAAAGTGAAATGTTTATAAGAAACGTGCGCCACTTGACAAATGTATGGCAAGAATCCGGGCGCCCGGCCATTTTTTACCTAACGTCCGTTCTTTGGAAATATTACGTGGGTGTATAAAATGTACTGTGGCTTTGAGGAGCTTCAAGTGCTTAATTTAAACACAAATATAAAAAAAACCGGACAAGTGCGAGTCTGACTCGCTCACCGAGGGTTCTGTACCTACTTTTTAGTATTTGTTGTTATAGCGGAAACAGAAATACATAATGTGTGAAAATTTTAACTGTCTAGCTATCAGGGTTCATGAGATATATAATATAATGTTGACGGACGGACAGACAGTTGAGTCTTGGTAATAGGGTCCCGTTTATACCGTTTGTGCACGGAACCCTAAAAAAAGATTAAAGCAGGATTGAGTGTGCCTGAAAAGTCGGTTCCCTAACATAAGTATCTACTATTCTATACGCTTGAGATACTTATTCAAAATACATTCTACTGTACACAAAAATGAGAAATTAAACATGAGTTGAGCTAAATAATGATTTTATAAAAACTTCAGCTTCTGAAACTAAAAAAAAACCTCAGTGGCAAACGATCAGAATTTTACAGATAGGTAGATAATTTATTGATTTAAAAAAAAACATGTAATTTTTCTCATTGCTTATTCTATAAGTACTGGTATACATTTTCTTTATTCATTTATCTTCTTAGGTTAGGATTTTTACAATATGCATATAAAATTAAAATATAAAGACACTTACAAAACAATATAAAAAATATAGGAACACATTATAAAACACCTATTATTAGGTACAATTACAATACATCATAGATTTAACAACTGTGCAGATGGGTCAGTGACTTGCAGCAGTTAACGAATTCCACTGATTTAAACTTTCACGATTTTTTCACATTATTAAATTGTACAACGGGACTTAATCGCGTATCCAAGTTTTAAGATTTACCTCCGACGTTTCGAGGACGGCGTTGTCCCCGTGGTCTCCGAGACCAATTGTACAATTTAGTTAACGATTTCGTCAATACTAGTAGGACGCCATTCCCAACAATATCCGTTTAAGATTTTTCTCGAACATTATGTTGAGTCCGAAGTAGATTTGCACTACAAGCACTCTAATTAAACTTAAACTTGATTTTCAAACAAAAACACCTTAAAATTAGACCTTTATGTTTACATTTAAAGTGCCCCGTAGCCAATCACAATTTGAATTTTAAATTCAGCCATTTGTGTTTTCGTTACTGCGGAAAGGTTCAAAACTTTCGCATAATTTGCCCGTGCATTCGTTAACATTAGTAATTGGGCAAAGTTGCCTAGAATATTATTTGACAAAGGCTGGCCCTTTCTACTTTGTTTAAATAACTTAATTATTATGGGATTAGAATCGAAACAAGTCTAGATGTTATTTAGAATACGTAAAATACAAAGGTAAAATTCAACCTAGACATGAAAACTAACTGTAAGAAGAATAAAGTGCAGAAAAACTAGGTAGGTACCGAGAACATTAAATTTCATGGGAACTTTGCAATTTTTGAAAATGCTCTTTGGTACATTGCTAATCCGTGATCCGGTATTAGTCGACAAAAGTACAATTAAAGCATAATATCTAAAGCATAATATTTGCGGTCAGTCATGTCAAATTTTACGTTTTGAAGGTATAAACAGCAGTAAGCCTGTTAGTTTTCAACTAAAATAAAAACAATGTTTATTGTCATCTACATTCACTATTCTCGCTGCTCTGTATGGGGCTGTCAGTCTTCTTTATTTACTAGTCTCTGCCCAAACCCAATCCTTTTAGATAGAACACGAATCCAATTTGAGTTGGTCAGTCAAACTCTGAGATAATTATATGGGCTAATAGGTAAATTCTTCAGTGGTTGAGGTCTCGCTTAGGCAATTTAAATTCCTATTGCGTGGTCAAAAGTACCTATTTGCTAAAATGGACCTAAAATTTCAGTTTGATAACTACTGTGAGGGTTCGTTGATATATTTTAATGTCGTTTGGAGTTGTCAGAGTTCGGTTAGGTTTGTTTAAAAGTTTTAGTTGTAAACGCTTTATTTTTAATTTTAAATCTCGTCTGTGAGGTGGCATAACTAATTTTAAGTAAGTATGTACCTGTTAGTAACACTAACATAATATGGGATTTGTCCTGAAATAAAAGTTATTCATTCATTCTTTCATAATAAGTAAGTAAATAATTTCGGTTAACCTTTTGGTTTTTATTTGATAAGCCACAAATGTATTTTTAAATTTAAGAACAGTGTTGTATAAAAAAAATGAAGCACACGTTAAGAATGATAATGGCCCTAAAACACACAATCAAACAATAAGAAACACTAGGTGGATCTCGAGACTTCTCTAGCGTCCCTTACACTTCGATGCTTGTATCATACAATGGATGCAATGTGGTAAGTCGTACGTTAAATAGGTAAGTACCTATACCGTAAGCTAAGCGACTTAAGTAGATGCCACTTAAGTATGTCCAGAAAACTTTCTGCCTCGCACAGCTAAACTGTGGAATGATCTGTTGCTCGCGGTATTTTAGGACTGAATGAAAAGAACAAAAGAGCGAACTCCCATCTTAAAGGCCAGCAACACACTTGCAACGATGGGCGCGGATAATTGTTTACCATGAGGCGATTTGTCTACTCGTTTGACTTCCCTTATGATTTCGCCTAAATAAATACATAAGTCAACATTTTACACTCTACCAAATAAACTAAAAAGTCACGTCACTGAATAAATATATTTTTCAACCCAATTTATATTGAATCCAGGTCCCAAGGGTTCAATTAAATAATTATTCCGACTGCGCAGCCGATATTCCCCCGTCTCCCCCGGGACGGAGGTGCAAATAAATATTCGTTCCGGAAAAATAATTAAGAGAACGTTGTTGACACAGTTTTCCTGTTGTATTTGCTTTCTTGTTAATAAAATGTTTGTATTGTTCGTGTGCGCAAAGGGTGCATTCTGAATTAAAGAAACAGTTGTACAACACTTATCTTGTCAAATTTATTGTTCTTAATCAAGGTATACCTTTGGCACTTAACCAGCAACGGCGTATATCATTTTTCGCAATCGCACTATTCCAAAAAAAAATTGGAAATCACATAAAACATACCAACTTATGCACAGAACAAAACGTTAAAACTAAATCTGAATTTTCTCTTAGTTTCACACACCACAGTACAGAATCCCTACAGTGTTTCTTTTCTAAGATCACATATTTGACAGCTTTATGAATTCACCCTTATAGATATAGCCTTAAAGTCATATATATACGGGTCAATTTGTAACTGTCAAATATGTGATGTTAGAATAATTTCACTGTAGTGTACATTTCATTCGATAGCGTTACGTGCGTTCGCGTTTGCATTGTCTGTTTTTGCATGGAATTTTAACAGCGCGCCAAGCGGGACGTTTTAGAAACTCAAAATCCCATACAAAATGACACGTAACGGAAACACGTACATCACGTCACGCTATCAAATGAAATTTACACTAGGGGTACTGAAATAAACTTCCACTTGACTGCACCACAAATTTGCTGACGTTATGTGTAATGGCAGCTATATACCGTCCGCGGCGACGTCGTCAAAGCCTTTGTAGTGTCATCCTGCTCGCACACAAAGAAAATTAACATCCTGCGTAATCACGATACTAGGGTAGTTATTGCAGTTGCTTACCAAGCGCTTTGGCTTAAGACGAAACAGGAGCTGAAATTTAAATATTATAGGTAAATATACCCGTCTCGCTAACGGAAGCGGCTCCTAAAACTAGTTCGATAAGGACAAGGCGAAAAATCCTGCGTAAAAATCTCAAAAATCGAGGTTTCGTACTCGCCTGTTTCCTCCTCCAAAACTGAACCAATCGTAACTAAATTTGTAAACCTAAATGATTATGAAATTATCTGTTTCGGACTGTTTTGCTTTTTTGGCTAATTGATATCAGTTTTGAATACCACGCCTCTCATTGCGGCATAGTCAATTAGGCCATTTTGGCCATTTTTGAAGGGCTCTATCGCCTTAAAAAACAAAAATATCAAAAAAAAAAAAACAAAACGGTCCGACACAGATATTGACAATATTAATCTGTGTTGAAAAAATCATTGCTCTAGCTTCAAAACCCACGGAGGAAACAGTCGAGTACGTTTGTATGGAGAAATATCCACTCCTGTTGCCTCTTAAGAGGAAAGGGGAATACCTCATTCTTTTTTCGCTCCTAATTCTTTGAATAATCTATGTTACCATAGTTAATACGAGTATACATCGAATTATGTAAAAATATTTTCCATAATATCAATTGCCAAAGAGAAAAATGGCGACTAAATACGTTTGTATGGAGAAGCGTTTTCATTTGCATTTTCCTCTCTGACAATTGATATTATGGAAAATATTTTTACATAATTTGATGTATAGATATTAACCATACATTGTTAAAAGAATTGAATACACATTTTTAAACTCCAAGAACAAATTAAATTACTTTCTATGTACACATTTTAATTTGTGTTATTTCAAGCAGACAATTTAAACTATGAACCGAACCTAACTCTTATAATAATTAAAAGAGCTTCATCTATAATATCGGCGGCCGATCGTAAGATCAGGCAGATCGTGAAACGTGACCATTTCTGTCGCTGGTTAGACCCCTTATTATAAGAGGCAATGCACTCGACATATGACTCGAATCACCGCCGTCACAGCCGACATTTCATTCACGGCTGACATGGGACAAAACGGCGTCTAGATATTTCGCATTTGAAATAGAGAACGAATTTCTTCAAGGTGACATAATGTATTGTGCCTATAGAAATATAGATCTTGTAGACTTGTAGGCAATTAACAACCCCACACTCTAAGGCGCACTTGCACCATTCCACTAACCAATTTGACACTGAGTTAACGGTTTAACCGCTTAACCCCGGGTTAGTGGGATGGTGCAATTGATGGATCGTTTTTATTATGAAACATTCTTCGCAAAAACTCGAGCCCGATTCCGATTTACAACAACATCCGACAACTTCTGCCGGCCTAGCCAAGGTTATTAGGTTACAATCGCTATCGCTTCGACAACGAAAAGCATTATGTCTCTCTATCACTCTTCCATATTAGTGCGACAGTGACAGTTGCGTTTCGATCGCTACGGAGCGTAAGCGATCGGCATCTTGGCTACGCGGCCAGGGTCTGAACTTGTTTTGAAATGACCTTGACGATCGTCACGGTAATTAGCGATCTCACGCACGACTCTTCATTTTACATGGACCAATCACCATGACCGGTCTTCAAGGTCGTATCAAAACAAGATCAAACCGTAACAAGCGGTTGGATCTGAATCGGACTCTGGAAAGGCTTCGTATCAGTGTGATAACCGCATAAATAGGCTCCCAGAGTCCAGACCACAACGGAACAATAGCGGCGAAGTGATTGATGCACGAAACGGGCGAGATATGAACGATAATCCAGTTCCTAGGGGCCTACCGCGAAAACCGAAATTCGCAAATTGCGGGGATCTTTCTCTTTTACTCCAATGGAGGTGTAACAAGACGGACAGAGAAAGATGACCGCAATTTGCGAACTTGGATTTTCGCGGAACGCCCCCTGGATTCGATTTGAATACCGACCGAATAGCTTATCCGTGACAATAATTGATGCATCGGTTTTATGAAACATTCTTTTCGCAAAAACTGGAATATAGTGTAAGAAGAAAAATAAAAACAGCTTAATTTACAGGATGTGGTTTGGTGAGATTAGGGTCATACGTCAGGATTTCCCCTGATATGTCAGGATTTTTGGTCCTTTGTCAGGATTGCAGGGGGGACGTGGCGTGTGTCAGGGTTTTTTAGAAACCGATAGAAGCTAGCTAAACGTTTACCCTAAGTGTAAGGCCTGAGTGGACGCTCGAGTTGGGCGTGCAGCGGGGCGAAACGTGCGGCGTGTATGTTAAACAAATGCAAACGTATATAGTAGCGGCCTTAGTGCACGTAGCTCAAATCACTTGTGAGCCCGACGCGACGCCACGCTGCACGCCGCGCTTACGCTCCGCTTCGAGCGTCCACTCAGGCCTTACACTAAGGCGCATATGATGGTAATATTAGCTGTCTCACCCGAGGTCTAAGTAGCTCAGTTGTCAGTGCGTGGACTAGTGACCCAGCGTCGCGGGTTCAAGCCCCGCCTGAAACAGTGATTATTTCCACTTTTAATCTATATCTAAGCTTAAATAAGACAAAACAGGTGTGTAGTAGATAGAAGGTCTTCTTCATATTATGGTGGGCATACCTCACAATTGAGGTATTGTTCCTCACAATACCTCACAGCAGCCTCTCGCTTATTACTCTCATATCTAACGATAATAGATACAAGGAAAACCGCTTTCGCACACCCGCCGGCGATATTGTCTCATTGCCTTCAATTAACTAGCATTTGCGCTAAAGACATACGCTGATTGTGGTGTTTTAGCTCCCTTTCACACGTAAGGTAATGAGTAAGAGGCAAGACTAAGTTTAAATTCATAATCTAAAATTTTACCTCAAACCAGAACCAACTTAATACCGTAAAATGGGGTGAGTAGGGACAAAACTGACATTCAAACCTCGATAACATTTTATTTTTACATATGCAAACTGAATGGTGTACCTATATAATAAGTGTTCCAGACGGACGTTTGTATTTTAGTTTTTATTTTATTTTGGGTAGTTCCATTTCATAACTTTGACGATAAACAGGAAATCCCACCTCACCCCGTAGTCCCTCGTAATTGGTGTGAGATGGAATTTCATACAAAGATGATTTTGGAAGATTGTTGGATCGATTTTTTATTATGAGTATTTTACTACAGCTCCATTTTAAATTGGAATACATTATTTTTGTAGCAGTAGCCTTAAAATTCCATCCGACTCCCCAGCATCCCTTCTCTCCCCATTCATAACCCAACTCTCCCCGCGAACCCTACCCACCCCATTTTACGGTATTTGACTTGTCGCGCGAAGAGCTTAATGTAGCTCCACTAAAATCAAATTAAAATTGTTAATTGGATTGGGTCGCTTCCCTTAAGCGTACATTCATATGTATATTGTGATTTCCTGAAATGAATACATACGGATATTCATTAAAGGACTAATAAACGTCAGATGACAAGCAAAACTCACTAAGTACCACCACAAGTTCATAGCCATAGTGAACCATATTAGTACGAAAAGAAGGTTGATTTTTGTTTAAATATTTTATAGTAATTAGTGACTTTTGCTTGTCACCTGACGATAATATCTATTACGTCTCTGCGACTCTGTAGTTAGTTGATTTCGGTATGTGCTGCCTTGCTTCAGAGATAAGTTAGCGGCTAAGATCTGCGGCCTTACCATGATGTCCTTATTGTCCTATTTTGACTCTAATTATGAGCCGAATTTCTTTTTTATAATTTTATAATATTTTTCTAAAACTGACAAATGATAATTATGTATGCTTCCGCAAAAATCTGGAACAATTTTTCAACCAAACAGTGGCAAACTTCACAAAAAGCCTCATATTACCAGGTTCCAGACAATTAATGTACTGTTTACATACAATTTAGTCGTAAAATAGAGCTGAACTTAACATCAAAGACTAAGAAACAGTTTGTTTACAAACTCACCGAAATACTTCGACTAATCAACTCGCTACATTAGTTTATTTTGGCTAGAGCCTACATGTTAACTTAACATGCCGTAAGACAAACACGATCGTATATCATGTCATGAGTCAGGATTACAGCGCGACTTGGTATTTAACGCAATGTTTTGAAACTACTTACAAGTTTTAGATAGGTACCTGTTATTTACTTGGTATTATACAAGAAGGGTAAATCTAGAAATGTTCAAAATATGCCAGCTAAGCAAAGGATTTGGCATTGGCACTAGGGAATGTAAACCGGTTTTTAAATTGTATGGAAAAACCGGTTATTAACCGACATTTCATACAAATAAAAACCGGTTTCCATTCCCTAATTGGCACTGGCAAACTTGTCAAAAGTATCTAACATTAAAACTGATGTTATGTCTAAACAATTAAGTTGAGGCGTACGTAATATGGCTTTGAATGACGTCACAATTATTTTTGTGTGGGGTGATTATCTGAGCTCAAGAGCCCGATTTAAATGAGGAGAGAAATGTGTTTTGACACGACCTACACGATCGTCTTTGTGATTGGCGCGCAAATATTTCACCCCATTTCGCATGCACCAATCAGCGTCAGAGATCTTCAAGGTCGCATCAAAACCAGTTAAAATCCATAACCAAATGATACATCTGAATATAGGCCCAGTTGCACCAACCAAATTTAGCAGACTGATCAACGTCACTCAGCAGTAAAATATGAAACTTTCCATACAATAAAAATTTGCAAGCACTTTAACGTCCATTTCCAACCGCAGCTGCACTACTGTTCATTTTACTATGGAAATTGACAGTAACGGCGACGCGTTCAGTACCAGTAGTGCAGCTGCGGTTAGAAATGGAATGTTACCCTTAATCTGTTCTGCGAAGTTCCGTCCATTTTATTGGCGCTATTTCACAATTCATGAAACACAGTTGCAGATTAAAAGCAGGTTATTTAAAAGGAACCTTTTCGTCATGCTCATTTATTATCCAGTTTATTATACAACCTTTTGAGCTATAATTTACAGCTGTCCACTTTAAATGCTTTTAATTTTTTGTGCTTTTTGCATTAACGCTTTATGCTTAATTTATCCCGTATAACTTTATTCGACTATAGTATAACGATTATTTGTTGGTTTTTACTGCTTTTGGAAACAATAAATCAATATACATATTTACAAAAAAAAATCTACTAAGTTCTAACTTTGACTTGGTTCCTTTGCGTATTTCCTTATCCTACGTGTATAATAAATCCCATATCTATTTTTCATCTAGTTATTTCATATTTACTAATTAATTAAACATACTTAGGTAGGTACCTGTTATAACAATAATGTCCTTTTCTAGGACTCATAATATCCATCATCAAAATCGATTCAGCGGAATTTAAAGCATAAAGGTGTTAATGTACCTTACGATACGCTGTGTTATTAAGTTTCTGTACCATATATTCGTACCTTTTTTCTATACCTAAATGTGAAACTAACCCTGTTTTCTATAAGGGTAAAAATATGTGTTATAACTTAGTAATACAAAGAATAACGGTAACAAATACTTTCCTCTCCTCACTAATATGAATAACTAACAGTAACTTGCCTCAATGGAAGCTCATCAATAATATTTCCGCTCCAAGTACTTACGGATCCAACTATCGTTTTAGTTTTGCGAGTGATTATCTGTGATGTTTCACACAACACAATTAATAATGGTGTGTAAGCATAAAGTTTATATGTAAAATGCTAATTTTGTTCTGTTCGGTTGTTCAATTCAATGCTATAAACTAGTTTTTATAATTAGCATGTAAGAACATTCTACGAGTATTATGCGTAAATATCTGGGAGACCAAGCAAAGCTAGGAAAACATAAAAACTCGAAAATGCGTTTTCCTAGAAATAAGATCGATTTTTCGCCCCCGAAAACCCCCATGTAGCAAATTTCATCGACATCGTTAGAACCGTTTCCTAGATCCCCGAAATATATACATAGGTATAAATAAATAAATATACAAGAATTGAAACTTGTAACTTGAAGCTGAAAACGTGCCTCTTTCAAACCGTCATCACTAAACCACACCTTACAATTCAAGTATCCAAATTCCAAACCGCTTAACGTTCCCCGCTTTTGACAAATAGTGATCCAATTTTAAGATCGTTAAAGGGGCCGGTGGCACCCGAAACTAACTGAATCAATTCTATAGGTACTGCTTACACTTAAGGCACAACTGAATAGAGAAATAATGACGGTTACTTCCTTCTGTAACTGAGTGGGTTTCGGTCGAAGACAATTAGCACAATCAAATTTGACTTGTGATTGACTTGGTAACTGGGCTTACTAGGGATTTCCGGGAACTGTCGGGGATTTGTTGTATTGCAGTTGGTGGGTTTTGTGATAGGCTAATAGTCAATTTAACAGTGTCTGGCCTTTGTGTTTAAACTGTTTAGGTTAAGATTTACAGATTCGAATCTTAATAATGTATGTAAACTTGCGCGGCGCAGTTGCACGGCGCGGGTGAGCGGGTTAACGATAAAAAAACCTGTAATTTAACATAAGTTTTAAATATTAAGCTCCTCATAAAGATGATCATAATAATATACAAAAGTATAAAGCATACTAGTTATTTACCTCACACTAGTAAAAAACAAATACCTATGCTGCAAGAGACAAGGGTTTCCTAACTCGCATATTTAAGAGCCAACAGGAGTGGTCATTTCTCCATACAAACGTATTCGACTGTTTCCTCCGTGGGTTTTGAAGCTAGAGCAATGATTTTTTCAACACAGATTAATATTGTTAATATCTGTGTCGGACCGTTTTGCTTTTTTTGATATTTTTGTTTTTTAAGGCGCTAGAGCCCTTCAAAAATGGCCAAAATGGCCTAATTGACTATGCCGCAATGAGAGGCGTGCTATTCAAAACTGTCATCAATTAGTCAAAAAAGCAAAACGGTCCGACACAGATAATGTCATAATCAATTAGATTTCCAAACTTGGTTACGATTGGTTAAGTTTTGGAGGAGGAAACAGTCGAGTACGAAACCTCGATTTTTGATATTTTTACGCAGGATTTTTCGCCTTGTCCTTATCACACTAGTTTTAGGAGCCGCTTCCGTTAGCGAGACGGGTATATTTACCCAAAATATTTTAATCTTAGCTCCTGTTGGCTCTTAACGAACTCGCGTCCGCTCAGCTAGTACGCGAACTATCCCTAACTTCCCAGTTTCTGCGGTCACATAAATTATACTACATAAGCTTATGCTGTGGCAATTCTTTACCAGTCGTACATCATTTAGGGTCGTTATTCAATGTACCATTTTCATGAAGTCGCTTGAGAAATGGACGAGGTTCGCATTTATGTGATTGTTTTATACAAACAGAATGAGATTTAAATAGTTCTTTTATCAGACGGTGACTCTTACTCTTTGCGAATACCTATTATTATATGCTTGTAAAAGTCATTTTAATTCACTAGCTTTTGTATCCTCATTAATTAATTTCAAAAAATAAAGCGATGCCTAATGTGCCAGTGTCAGTGCGCAAATCATTACTTTTTTATTTTGTTTGAAAAAAAAAAATTAAAATCTTACCATTTATTTAAGATAGTTACACAGATCTTGTCAGTAGAAAAAGGCGGCAAATTTGAAAAACGTAGGCGCGAAGGGATATCGTCCCATAGAAAATTTGAATTTTGCGCCTTTTTTTTACTGACAAGATTTGCTTGACCAGCTATATTTATTATAATTAATTATAATTTAAATTTTTAAGTATGTTTTCAAACAAGACAAACATTTCTGGTTGAAGAAATGTCACTTTTGTCACTAACCGATCTAATGCATAACTAATCCAGACCTAATACATAACATGTTATTAAAATCAGAATACGCCTGTTACACTGACATCAGTGACATCAGAATAATATGTGTCTGTGTAATAAGGACTGGTGTCAATTAATTATCCAGCATCTCACTCGTGCCAATAGGTACATGTACGGACAAGAAAGAGCGAAATGCACAATACTTATCTGTAGGGCTAAGATGGCCGGTTCTTAATCATTTGTCACCATGGCTGTCACGTTTTTTAAAAGTTTTTAAAAGTAAATTCGGCTTTGCCAGCCATATCAGAGCTCACGCTCATAATTAGCTAGGGTCGCCGTTGCCGATTACGGCATGGATAGCTATATGTCACGTTCTAACAAATATGTAAGTGCGAAAGTGATGCATAGCATGACAGGTGATAAAAATGCGACCATGATAGCTGGTCTGAATGACATCAGTTAGATGCCATCAGAATGGCATCTGGCATCAGTGTACGTTCGAATTGGCCAGTCTGGTCTATAATTAATTTTGAATTTAGAATCAGTTTATGCCCTATTTACTCTGTGTGCAGCGGGCTAAATTCAGTTGCGCCTTGGAAACGCTCAGCCGCAGGAAATAAGCTGGTGGCACCTGGAAATACACTTGTTTCGAATAGTATAAGCAACCAAACTCTTGAGTTATATTTTATGTAGGACCATACGCGTAGTTTACTGCGCTTTCCTCCTAAGTAAAATAACGCTATCTCAATAACAAATTATTTTGAAAATGGAATTATCAGCTATAGAAATTAAAGTATAAAAGCAATTAATTTTCTTTTGAGATAGCGCTTTTTGGCTTAGTAGGGCAGTGCGGCACGTCGGATACCCTGTCTATCCTTACAAACTTATCTCTGTAACAATCTTGATAAATAATTGGGCCATTTAATTTATTAAAGAGAATAAATAGAAGTTTTTCTAAATGTTCTGTGGTGGGTTCTTTTTTTCGTCTTAAAAGAACATAAGGATGACTCACGTTAGACCGGCCCGGTCCCGGGCCGGGGCGTCCGACACTTCGTTTTCTATTATATAGAAAGCACCACGTCATAGAAAATTAAGCGCTGGAAGCTTCGGCCCGGACACGGCCCGGTCTAACGTGAGTCATCCTTAACCTGTCGAATCCCACGATATGACGTCACCATAAGCGTTCTGGCTCATATATGAGCCGTGGGAGCTGACAGATTAAAGGTACCGTTCGGGTTCAGACAGCTAAAAACGCTCGCAATCACAAATGATAAGGAAATAAAATCTAACCCAATTCTTTCTTCACATTATTGTGAGTAAGGACACCAATAAACCGATATTTGTTTACATTTACAGCAATACTTCTACAAAACAATCTAAAATCGCTAATATTATAGTGGCTAATTCCGTCAAAGGGACTATTCCGTCCACCAGCGTATATTTCTTTGATTTTCATACGTAGGAAAAAAAAACATCGAGTCGATGAAATTATTAATTTTGTTCGTTGTTCGAGAAAAATGCTAGTAGACGGAATTGGCAACATTGACCTATGTTCGTCAGTTATGCTGACTGGCGTAAGGTTATTATTAGAAATTACTTATTTATTACGTACGGTTGAGGTGAAAATAGACTAGAGTGACGGAAAACAAAGCGAGGCTTAATCCGATCTGGGAGGGTTTGTTAAAGGGTGAGCGTACACTGCGGCTTTATACCACAGACAAACTACAATACAATAGCTACAAATACTCTTTACAGTACATATGATGCTACTTTTCCGCACTAGTGCGGGAATGAGCACTTTCTGTGCCTATGTCGAAAGGTTAATGGGCCATATGTACTGTAAAACGGTTTACGATACACGTGCGAATAGGTAATTCGCAACTCGTGTTGATTTAAAACACTCCCTTCGGTCGTGTTTTAATTTATCGCCACTCGTTACGTACTTACTCATTTCCTACTTTCCGCACTTGTATCGTAAATAACTATTATTGTACACCTCAATAGAAGAAAATAATACAGAAAACTGCAACACAAGTAGAGGTAAACAACAGTTGGTTTTATATATCGACGGTGAAAATTTCAAATGTCGTAAGGGACATGTTGGTGTATGTCCCTGTCCCTTACGACATAAGTCTCTAGGTACCTAGGTACATTAGGTAGCTAGGTAATTTAAAACTTACAACGGTCATGTCAGTGACCTAAACAACCTTTCTATAAAAGTAATTTAAACTTTTTTAAATTACAACCAATATTTTCTTTCATTCCATATATTTTTACTTTTTCAATTTTCTTCGCATCAAATATTTTCTTTCATCAATGTATTAAATTATGTTTACCATAAATTAAATTGATTTTCGTCGGCTGGCCAATATTTGAGTCATAACCTCAAAAATATACATATATTAATGTAGTTATTTTTTTAATGTCTGCGAATTTAGTCTTACTCCATATGGAGTAATGAAAATTCAAACCAGTGCAGTGTTCGCCGCCCCTAACGACAAAAACCACTCAACCCACATCAGCTTGCTCGTCGCCGCGTACTTACAATTGTGTTCTTACGGTACTAACTAACTGCGCTTTGTTTTTCATCATAATAACAAGGAGACAGGTGACGATGACAGGCATACCTATATAGATTTTACTGTATATAATATTCTATCTGTCCACCGTAATAATGACCTAATAGTACAGTATTCAGTATTCAGTTCTTTATTTGCCTTCCATTATCACCATTAATCACATATTCATATATCAAAGCGATCCAACGGATCCTACTTGAATAAAGTCATTTTTGTCTTTTTTAGGGTTCCGTACCCAAAGGGTAAAAACGGGACCCTATTACTAAGACTCCGCTGTCCGTCCGTCCGTCCGTCTGTCACCAGGCTGTATCTCACGAACCGTGATAGCTAGACAGTTGAAGTTTTCACAGATGATGTATTTCTGTTGCCGCTATAACAACAAATACTAAAAACAGAATAAAATAAAGATCTAAGTGGGGCTCCCATACAACAAACGTGATTTTTGACCGAAGTTAAGCAACGTCGGGCGGGGTCAGTATTTGGATGGGTGACCGTTTTTTTGCTTGTTTTGCTCTATTTTTTGTTGATGGTGCGGAACCCTCCGTGCGCGAGTCCGACTCGCACTTGGCCGGTTTTTATTATCATCATCATTATCACATTATTTATTTGTTCTTTACATTATGTACCTTCCATCAGGAAGGGCAGACGGACAACAGCAGATTACTTATTTACTTTTAACACTTAGGGGTCCAGTTATAGAACCGTTCGGATATATGTGTGACTCCACTGGACTTGAAAACGTTCATAGGATGTGGTACCCGCTTACCATTAGGTGTGCTACATGTGTGTACTTATTTGCCACCGTTGTTGATTGGTATAAAAAACACACGTATATTTTTGGGACGACCCAGGGATTTTTGAGCGTTTGCTTAATCATTATTTTTGAAAGATTGTAATGTAGAAGCAGTATTTTAATAGTATGTCCATGTGACCGGAAATGTCATCAAAATATACTGGAAATTTGCCTAAAATAACAATGAAAAAATCGTTACGGCTACATTGAATAAATAAATAATTTTATAGTAAAGTACTAAAATTTACGCCTCGTTTCAATTAGTAGTTGTATAAATGTGATTATTTATTTAGAATTCATACTATAGTTGGTACACAAGGATTTCCGAGGCATTTCTAAAGTAATTAGCAAAGTAGGACACGAAAACGTATGTTTCGGACTGTCGGTGTCAGCTTGTTTGTATCAAAATCAAATTTCAACTTCACCCTCGTCCTAAATAGGTTAATCAGATCTAAAAATAGCGTATTGTGAAATTAATTCCCAGCACGCTGGAAATCCCTTTAATATTTACCTAAGCAAACTGAGCTTTCCGTCAATTTGGGCCATGATTGAACACAATGGGCTATTACACCCTCAATCGGTTTATTTTGGATATAACAACCTTCTGACCTGGAACGGCATTCATATTTTGAAACCTTAACTTGATAATTGAGGTTAACAAAACCTCACCAGAGTGAAGGTGCTCGTTACATGGAAAAAATGCAGAAAAACGTCCGTCCGGATATTCTCCACTGCAGGTTGAATTTATCAACAGATCCTGTGAGGTTTGGAGGTGTGAAGGTTCGATTAATATAAGTATATTATCGTTTTTTTGGTCGATTTCGTTTTTGGAAATATTTTTAAATACCGACAAATTAGTTTATATGTAAATGACCTGGACCCGACTCGCTTGTTGTTTTCGTTGCGCAAGAGATCCGCTGCGATTTGTTTTAAGGCATATCAATAAAATAAGTCAAGTTGGGATTTCTAAAGTTTGAATAGGCCTTTGTACAACTATATCGATAGCTCCTGATAGATGTGGCTTAGTTTGTATTTTATTTACAAAATAAATTACCTTAGCGTAGGGATATCTCATTGTTCAGTTTCCAGAGCATAAGTAAGTATTACGGCTGATGATTATAAAAAATGAAAAGGCATAGTATTATTTATATTAGATCAGGATCAGGGGTACAAACAAAACAGCGTTATATTAGCATAGACAAAGCTACCATCAATCTGTAACCGTCACCCGTCACGTCGCGTCGCATAACACAGTTATGCGACGCGCTATGATGTGCGCGTTACACGGCACAGCGCGTCAGTCGTCATTGCAGGTGATGCGTCATGACGAACAGCCGCTTTGGCAATGGTTACAAACGGTTAAGTCTAACAGTGTTTTGATATAAGATGAGCTATGATTGTAATTTATATGGAATCGAAATACGTTCACACATGTTAACCTACAAACAATATATTAGCATAGACAAAGCTAGCATCAATTGGAATACGTCACTCATGTCGCGTCACATTTAACAGAGTCGGGCGCACGTTACACGACACAGCGCGTCAGCCGTCATTGCACGTGATGCGTCATGACAAACCGCCTGGTGGTTTCACCAGTAATTTTGTAATTATGTTGAATAACTTAGACATTGTTAAGATAAATTAGTTAACGCTATGCATGAAAATCATAACTTAACGACTTACAGATGAAAAAAAAGTAGACGTTTTTAAATTTTAACAAAAAAAAAAACAACGAATCAGTCATGGTATGCGGTATAGTTATAAGGTATTTTTCTTTTTCAATGCTAGACAGGCAATCGTTTACGAGCACCTTTGCTTCTTACCGAGAGTAATGGTGTCTTACTGGAATATAATAGATGTATTATGTGTAATGATAAATGTAATGTTATTGGACGTGACGTGTCATGACAAACTGCGTTTACTAATTTTTGCCACTCATTTGCTGAAAAAGTACCTAAATGCTGGAATTCGGTAGTGGTTGCTCTATAGAAACCCTAACTTGAAATATGACTTTTATTTCTTATCAAAACTAAATTTTTGTTCGAGTAAGTACTAAAGTAGGTAAGTACTAATTGTGTACTAAATCCTCAGGTAATAAAAATGTCAAAATGCAATTATTAGGTTGCCTGTTTTTTGAGCCTGAGAGACGTCATGCTCTTTGAACTAACCAATCCATTTTAATCTAAATATTACAAAAAATGTTATTGCAAACAATAGCAAAAGGCCCAGATTGTCCCTTCAAATTATAGCAAAGAACCGTGGTCATGTCCCCAGTGGCTACGCGTCCATAAACCGTACGTAATGAGGGACTGAGTTAAACATTAACCCTTATCTTGGCAAGGCTCAAAATATCTTAAATATGAATATTTTTTTAGTTTTTGGTCACCTATTGGGCATTCTTGACTATAAAAAAATAAGGAAGAAAATCCAAGATTTTCCAGTTTCGGAAAATCATATGTATCATATTTGATACAATGCCCATCCCTCGACAAACCAGTTACCTACTTTTTAGAAGAAAAATTTGGATTATAATTAAAATAAAACATGTAGTGCAACAGAAATCATCATTTATTGCTTATTAAACGCAATCTAAAGCATCCGATGACTATTAAACCTGTAAAAATCAATTATATCCACGAATCTGATCACATGGAAGAAAAATTAGATCCCGTAAAGTTTCAAAAAACTCTTCAACAAAAAGTAGTCTAAAATAGGAAAAGTAAACAAATAAATAAAAGTTTAAAAAATGATTTTTTTTTTAATTTTCCGCGCTACGAGCTACGGCGTAGCAATAATGCTACAGCGTACTTGAATATACAGTTAAAAAACATCTAGTACTTTATTGACATGTACATTTCAGAGTTCTTGGCAATGTATCAAATATAATACATAACAGTTTCATGTAAGATTCTGTGTATTAAATGTTTTAAAATTCCACCGCAATGGAAATATTTATACACTAACAGATAGTTAATGCATCAAAATGTAGATTATGGGAAAATACATATTAATCTAAGAAATAAGTGCAAAACTTCCAATACGGAACGAAATTTGTTGTTTCCGCAGCGCCATGTTGATTATTACCAATTAATTTACAATGACACTTGTCTCCATTATTTTTTTCTATAATAAAGGAGGGTAGCTCGATATATTTATGGCAATATTATTTTGTTAGGTAATAAAGTTAACCCGCTAGATTTTTTAAAGTTCCATGTATCACGGGTGTTACAATGCCAAGATAAGGGTTAATCCGACTTGCGGCTGCAGGTCGGATTTGACTTTGTTTTGTGACGGGATAATTATGTTGAATCATCATGAGAACTTTACTGTTGTGTATTAAATATATTAAAAGGGGTCACTCACGTATTGTAAGTCGAAAATTGCTCACGTTCCACTCCATAACGAGGAGCTTCTACAATGGGGACACGAGTTGGTGGGAGCGACGCGAAATGTCGGTAGTCAGTGTAGATGCATTCTTAAGAAGGTGGCAAGAGGTGCGGGATGAAATGGCGTCACACCTTGTATTGCTATTAATGTAAAATAACTACTATTTTGGAAGCAATTGCGATTATACGATTTTACGCTCTATCCGATCTTACCCGGGCATACTTCTATACATATACATATTCTATACATGCAATATTGTAAACCTTATTGAGGTAGCAACCTCAATAAGGTTTACAATATTGCATGTAAAAATATATTGAAACATGTTGATTTTTCTGTGACCAGAGATTGAAATCCGTAATACGATTATAAAAGTAATGCAAAATCGAACATCTAAAGCATAAGTACTTGTTAGAGAATATAATAACTAACACATTTGACCTGTTTTGTCGATTATACTATAAATAAATTTTAAAATATTGAAAATATACATATCAGGCAAATAGTTTGAAGCAGACGCTTGTATGTAACACCGCGCCATAAAAACATTCGCTATGAATACAGTGGGGGTTTTATTTCAAGTTTCTTTTGAATCATTAGGGCGCATTCATACTACAGTCCGACGGATAAGTAATTCAGTCACGTAGCACGCAATCGACTTCTTTTAAACAAGTTTTAACTTCCCGAACCATTGCGAGATACGTAGCGTTTTGAGTTTCATATGGGGTTCCATAGGGTTGACAGAAATATCATATTTTATAAAAAAAAATAACCGATTTGCAAGACGTGATCCCATAAGTGTTCCGTGAACAAAGTTGTGTACGGAACACTAAAAATGATTTGAATAGGTACTTTGTTTGAACAGTGAACGCAATAACTTTTTAAGATAAAGGACGTTAAGGTTCCGCTCTTGCGATAGGTAATGATGTGACTGACGTGTAGCTAGCACACCTACTCGTAAACTAACTAAACTATCTAACCACTTGCACAAGGCAAAGCGAGACGCTACTAATAACATTTATATTGAACTAGCGACCCGCCCCGGCTTTGCACGGGTTAACAAATTATACATTTAAACCTTCCTCTTGAATCACTCTATCTATTAAAACAAAACCGCATTAAAATCCGTTGCGTAGTTTTAAAGATTTAAGTATACATAGGGACAGACAGACAGCGGGAAGCGATTTTGTTAAACGGTTTTATTTAGCTTGACCCGTATCTTCTATACTGTACCGTATTCTCTTTGTCACGGGGGCTTGATACGCATGCCAAATTTCATCGAAATCGGTTAAGCAGAAGTGGTCGAGAAATCGATTGCAAGATTTGAAGCACATATATGTACAAAGAAGATACGGGGTAAACCGTTTAATAAGTGTATTGCGAAAAAATAAATAAGAAGTATAATATCAACTAACAGAAGTGTGACAACCCTTGGATATAGGATAGTCACGTACACTACTCGTTTGACTCAATTTTTAACATTTAATACGAATAATACGGAATTACGGAAAATGTCCCATTTTTGTTGATATTTTTGTTGTTTGTAAAGTTACAATGTATTTCAGTGAATCTGTGTATTTTTTTTTTTATTTTTTTTTTTTATTGGGAAACAAACAGCTGTCAATCTTACACAATATGAATTAATATTAATAAAACACAAGCCAAAACAGTTTGCACTAGTGTAAGGATCATTATTTATAAATAGCTTATATTTTGGTCATTCTTACTTTTATTCCTGATTAGATTATGAAAGAGTATCAATTGACTCTTACTTGTCACTGGTTCCCGCCATCTTGAATTGTTATAAAAAGGGCGGTAACCAACGGCAAGTGGCCAGTTCGAGTACGGACAAGTTACAGTGAAGACGTCTTGTAATATTTATTGTACAATGGTTGTTATTATGCTTGTAGCAGACGAATAAAGTTAAAATATTAGTACAAGTATCAGTTTTCA
The DNA here is from genome assembly GCF_948474715.1 of Cydia amplana. Taxonomy (NCBI): domain Eukaryota; kingdom Metazoa; phylum Arthropoda; class Insecta; order Lepidoptera; family Tortricidae; genus Cydia; species Cydia amplana. Next base: position 23,289,301 of record NC_086070.1, read on the forward strand.
TCATCAACTCAGTAATACCTCCAACATCTCAGAAGTGAAATCGTACAAAAATCTATAGGATTTTTGCCACGCCGCACAAACGTAAGGTTTTCTTTTCTTTTTCTTTTGTATCAGCAAATAAACTATACCGGAAAGTATATAAAATTATGGTAAGTCAATCTTTTGTTTCTTTTTTACTTTCTTTTATTTTAAATAAAATTGGTTTGATAATCTACCGTCATATATAATTAAAGATAATATCATTTGGAATTAAGTAATTTTGGTAGAAAGAACGTATGAACGAATGACGGGTAGCCTCAGTAATAATAAGAACTTGAAATTTAAAATATACAGTTGTCAATTAAGCGTGTCGTCATATGAGTTAGTGGAAATTAGATCAAGTGTTATTATAATGTTTCTTTATTTCTTATTTTATGAAACATCGATCGTATGATAATGTAACACGTCGATTATTTCAAGTTCAGACTAAGGATTCATTATTTAGTTTCCTACCTAGCAAAATAACATAGTACAGCTGTAGCAGCCTGTAGCAGGCTACAGTATTGCAGTAGGATATTGTTTTATACACATCACGATTTACGATATGTTGCACCTTTTGAAGTCAGTTTGTGATGCTAAAATTGTATACATAAACTGGCCTAGTGACCGTGACACCGATGAGTAAACTTAAATTATAACTTGTCAATTAAAAATCTCCGTTGCGTTTGTTTAGCAATGCCGCAAGTAAAACGTTGTTAAACGCGATTTGCGTCAATGTATAACTTAATAATATTGTTACGAATGCATCTATTAAATTGCTTTTATTAAAATATTGGGCCATTTCTGTCGTTACGTATCATAAATAAACTGCATACGTCTAGATTTCAACTTAAAATATTATTATATTGTAATATGAGCTTATACGTAAGATTATTCACATTAGAACAAAATTTTAAACAAGTTAAACATTATATTTACACTTTACTCATAATATTGCGAGTCCATGCGGACACGACTGATAAGACGAATTTTTTTCGAAAGAAAATTAAAATGTGATGATCTTAATTCAAATTGTAACGTTTTTATACTGATATCCGTTTTTATTCGGCGACGCTGCCGTCGTAGCATTACAATAAAAGCCTCGATGACGTTAAATGACTTGAACACATATGTAAATGACTTGTTTCCCTTTTTTGTGAAATACAAAACCTCTATGACAATCGGATAATCAACGTAATGATGGTATGAATCAGAGTTGGGCACTTGTAATTGCAATCTATGATTAAAATGAAATAGCTGTCTCGATTAAAACGTTAGTTTAAATAACCATCTGCTCGAATAATTGAAATACTTTTCAAAATTATGACCGATAATAAAATCGTAAGAGTTTATCATGTCGAATTCAATTTGACTGATAAGCTCATGATTGAATTCACGAATTAAGTTGTGGTTATTAAAAACTAACGTTACCATTCGTAATCTGATTTTTAATCAAACTAAGATTGTCCAACTCTGGTATGAATATACATCTATATTAAATCTCCATGTTGTGGAGCGTGTCTCGTCTGCGAAATAATTGTAGAGTACACGAGTAGTAACTCGTTAACGAATGTTCTTTTGTGCGTTATGCTTCTATTATAAAAATAACTTAACTTTATGCGCTGAGCTTTCAAGTATTTTTGTGTCAATTTACACATAATACTTGCATACTAGACATCGTGAACTTATTCAATTTAATGATTGGTCACCTTTTGTTTATTGACGATATGTTACTACATGTAACAATTCACTGCGACACTTCTCATAACAATTTTATAATGGCCAGTAATGTTGGCACAAGTACTTAATCAGTGTTTTTAAATCTACGTGTATTACCATGGTGATCATGGATAAATATGAGGTCGATGGGAAATCGATATTATTATGATTAACTCGCATAATTTGAATTATAGAAACTCTCATTTACCCCTTTTTATTATTTATAGGATGTGGATATTCTGAATGACGTTGAAGTCATAATTTAAGTGTTATTGTTCCGTTCTTACCGTTTAGTTTTTAAGTAATTAATCAAAATTCCGCGCGCTTCTACCGTTTATCGATGCAAAGCCAAAACGCACTTCACAACGATACAATATTGACATTTTAGCCAATAGGATCGTCCGAAACTGCTCGGACGACACGCTAAGGACAACGCCTCAGCAGCGCCTCTGTTGGCGAAAAGGAGAACTAGCGAGACGCCGCGGCATGCGTATCGACCGCTATCGATTTAAATCGCTTTATATGTTTTAAGCCTCCAAAACTAAGTGTTTTAGTGATATATCGTGCGTGACAAAAGGCCTAAGACTATTTAACGTACCGCCGGCCGGTGTGTGAAAGAAGAAAAGGTGCTGAACGTAAAAGAAGAACCAGTCTCATCGAGAGGATTCCGCCATTGCTGCAGCATAAGGTCAGTCCAGTGCGTGATATCCTTTGGTTATTTTATCGTATTGTACCGTTTATTACCGGCGAGTATAGATATTTATGCTCGATCCTGAATGTTGTGAATTGGCATTGCATCTCATACCAAAACCGCGCCATTTTGCAACATATGTTGGTGCCGAAACCCGGGAACGACCTTTTGACCTCTATTCACACGGCCTACCAAGTACCAATTTCACTTCGTAACCTTTCTAACATTGTCGTTAATACTCGTTTAATATCCTTACCTACCGTGTAAACGAATTGCAACGTCAATCTATCGCGTAATTACGAAGTTAAAATCATAGTCTTTGGTTCATGTTGTCTCGCTTACTCCACCGTCTACCGAATTTAAAACTGCTTAATCATTTCACTAAAACTATCGAAATATACCGAATCATTTATAACCGAATTGTTAAGTACCTAATCCTATAATTTTGTAACGAAAACTACAACTTAGGTACAATATTTCCTACCTACGGGTATTCTGAGAATTAACTTCCCAGTGTAACGAGACCTCCGTCTTACGGAGTTTTGTACGTAGTTCAATCACGCCTTTCGTTGGCCTTCTCCCTTTGTTCAAAGAACCACATAACTTGACCCCTCGTCCGAGGCGTAGCATACGTCGACTCGGGTCTTGAGCGTGTTTTGTACACAGGTGTTCGGATTTCTTATAACTCGACTAATTTTCTTATTTCTTACCGCTCGACTTACCGTATTGGAAATTGTCATTATATTTTGGAAATCCAACTTATCGTATTAATAACTTTAACGGAAGATAGGTATTGTAAACGTTTAATTAGATATTCACTTTAGTAGTTCCGGATTTCTCAAATTAATTTCGTGTTATAACATTTTTATACTGGACTTTCTTTCATTTTATTTTCTATCGACTTTACCGATTATCGATAACCGTACCGAGTGCCTTTTGAGTTCATTTTCGTATAAATTGACTAAATTGATAATTTTTACTACATTAATTCCGCGAACTCGGGGTGCCGGTTTTAATAGTTGCCGCGTTATACAAACATCGACGCTGTTTTTATTGTGCTATCACTGATAACGTATAGTGTTTTTAAATACGAGCTTGTTGTTTTAGCGTATATTATTGCGTATTTAGTAAACATTGTTTTCTAACCTTAAACAATGTCTTACCTAACAAGGCGTAAATCTAAATCCAGTGTAGGTAAAAAAGGTACCGATACAACTTACACTGTCAACAACTTACCGAGTTTACGACGTAAACGAACTATAGCGTATAACCGTATAGCGAAGGCTTTGGAAATAGGGACCTTAGCCAATACCGATGATTCACAAGTTGAGTTATTTCTTTCATATTGTCAGGAGATAAAAAATATCGCTGATAGTTTTCAAGAGTCTCATCTTATCATTTCGGATTTATTAGGGGATGATGAGGTCGACGACAGTGAGAACGAGATTCAGGAACGATTCGACAAAGCGTATTTTAACGTAGTGGCCTTACAGCGTAAATTTTCACCGTGTTCGTCTCAACAACCGGGTATTTCGAGACAGGACATAACACCGGGTTCGCATAGTAGTAATATGCGACTTCCAAAAATTTCGCTACCGACCTTTTCGGGTACTATTAAGGAATGGCCCGAGTTCATCGCGACTTACAATGCGCTTATTCACGAATCGACCCTTTTGAGTGAAATTGAGAAATTTCATTATTTAGTGTCCGTTTTACGCGGTGACGCTTTATCGTTAATCAGAACGTTTCCTGTTGCAAGTGAACATTATTCAAGTGCATACGAGGCTCTCAAGTCCCGTTACGAGGACAAACGCGACTTAGCTTTTACGTGTTGGCGTGACATTTTAGATGTCAGTTTTAAAACGACTAGCGCTCAAGATTTTCGACACGCGCTAGATACAATCGATGAAAATCTAACTATTTTAAAACAGTTGAAGTTACCGACCGAACATTGGGACTTTGTCCTATGTTATAATATTCTAGCCAAGTTAGATACAAAGCTGCGACGCGAGTTTGAGGAGAAACACACCAACGTGGAGATGCCTCAGTACAAGCAAATTAGGGCATTTTTACACGCGAAAAGCGAAGCTTTGTTGCGCGATACGCACTTTACCGCCGTTACTTCTAAAAACGCGAATACTTCTAAAGAGGCAACGGGAACTTTACAGAAACCGAAGCGACATAGCGTCACGCATACACTCCTCTCTCCTACCGTGAACCCCCTTCCAAAGGGTGGTGACAAACGAGAGGTGAAACCGAAAGTTTCGGGAACTCCAAAAGTTTCGGGAACTCCAAAAGTTGTCCGAAAATGTTCCTTCTGTGGTGAAGAGCACAACATATCAGTCTGCAAGGACTTTATAGCTAAATCGGTGGATGAACGAATGGCTATTACCACGGAGAGGAAATGGTGCTACAACTGTCTTAACGCGTCTCATTCAGTGCGACAATGCACATCGATATTCTCTTGTCAGAAATGCAAGCGGAAGCACCACACTCTGTTGCACCGGGAACAAGCTGCCAGCAATCCTGAACCTTCTGGTGAAAAATCAAGCTCAGTCGTCTTACTGGCTAAAGAATCGTTGACTCCGTCCAATTCACCTTCGAATACGACCGTGCTACTGGCAACCGCGCTCGTCCAAATTCGTGATGCTTCAGGCGAGTTTCAGACATTCCGGGCGTTATTGGACGCCGGGAGTCAAAACAATCTTCTCACTACACAAGCGGCTCAACGGCTAAAGTTGGAGCCTACACCGACTAGTGAGGGGCCCTGCGGCCTAGGAGGTGCACCCGCAACAGTGACTGGCAAGGTCACATGCGATATAGGTGCCAAGGATACCGTACATTTTCGCCTGGAAATGTTTGTTTCACCGCACATTTGTGATGAACAACCAATCGGAAGACTCAATACGAGTGGATGGGAAGAACTCAAAACATTACCGTTAGCTGATCCTGGTTTTGATATTCCTGGTCCAATTGATGTCTTGCTCGCTGCCGATGTCTTTGCTGAGTCACTTCTCGACCAACGTTTGAAACGCTGCGTCAATAAACCGCGTGCTCTCAACTCTGTCTTCGGATGGCTGATTGTCGGAAGAATCCGACTAGCATCGTCGTCTTTATTAAGTGTACCTACACCTAATAAGGATGACAGCTTAAACAATATCGTTCAACGCTTCTGGGAAATCGATACCGTTCCACATTCTTCCCGATTAACCCCAGATGAACAGCTCTGTGAAAATAGTTTCACAAACGAGCATTACCGTGACGAGACTGGTAGGTACGTCGTCTGTCTCCCCTTCAAAGATAACGCTGAGCCTGTGTTTGAAGGCTCTCGGGAGATAGCGTTACGACGCTTCCATGCTATCGAAAAGCGCCTTTCTCGTGATCCAGACTTGAAACAACAATATGTTGATTTCATGACCGACTACATCGAAAGTGGTCACATGACTTTGGTGCCTGCTAAGCACATGGGTCAAGGCAAGTTTTATGTGCCGCATCACTGCATTTTGCGCCCCGAGAGCGCCACAACGAAGCTTCGCGTTGTTTTTGACGCTTCAGCTAGAGATGCGCATTCCAAATCGCTTAACGACTCGCTATTAACAGGCCCAAAGTTACAATCCAACATTGCGGAGATTCTTCTTCATTACCGGGAGCACGAAGTGGTCTTTATGGCCGACGTGCGCCAAATGTACCGTCAAATTACCGTTGCTCCGCATCACCGGGATTACCAGCGTATTCTCTGGCGAGCTCACCCAGATGAGCCTCTTCAGGAATACGTGTTGAACACCGTAACGTACGGGGTCTCCTCGGCTCCGTTTCTTGCTTGCCGAACGATCCAGCAATTGGCCAACGATGAAGGTCATAAGTACCCGAAGGCCAAAACCGTTCTAACTTCTGATATTTACGTCGATGACGTCGTTACCGGAAGTTCTTCGCTGGATGACGCTTGTGACATCAAGTCACAGGTTATCGCACTCTTCAAGCTCGGCGCTTTCGAGCTACGAAAATGGGTAAGCAACCGACCCGAACTTCTAAGGGATTTGCCCTCGGAAATGTGTCTCTCGGACGCCATCGCATTTACTGAAGCCGAAGACACCACCGTTAAGGTCCTTGGCCTTAAATGGGAACCCGCGTCAGACTCGTTCGTTTTTAACGTCCAACCTTCGAATCAACCGTGTACCAAACGAACGATTCTAAGTGAGGTCGCCAGAATCTTCGACCCTTTGGGTTTCTTGTCTCCATTGACAATCCAAGCTAAAGCCTTGATCCAAAAACTTTGGATTCTCGGCTCTTCGTGGGATGAAACTCCTCCTCCGGAAATTGTGTCCCAATGGAGCAATTTCTCTCAGCAACTTCCTCAAGTTAGAGATCTGAAAATCCCTCGCAAATTCACCATCGAAGGTGCTCAATCGTATCAGTTGCACGGATTTTGTGACAGTTCTGAGGTAGCGTATGGAGCCGTCGTATATTTACGTGTCACCGAGTCTGATGGCTCCGTTCGCGTCCACCTCGTTTGCGCAAAGGCGAGAGTTTGTCCTCTCCGGAAACAATCTTTGCCCAGATTAGAATTGTGCGCAGCAGTGCTGCTTGCAGATCTCATCAAGTTCGTCAACGACACGCTGCGGCTGCCTGTCGAAGAAACTTACCTTTGGTGCGACTCAACCGTTACATTGGCTTGGTTACGCGCTCCGTCCTCTCGTTGGGTGACATTCGTCGCAAATCGTGTTAGCCACGTGCAGGACATCGTTCCTACCGCTTGCTGGAGACACGTTCCCTCTGGAACGAATCCCGCAGATATCTGTTCACGAGGGCAGATGCCTCGGGAACTTCTCACCAATACGCTATGGTGGGCGGGCCCAGAGTGGCTCTCTCACTCACCGTCTGAATGGCCAACAGATCTATCGAAAGATCGCAACACCGATAACGTCGTACTTTCCGAACAGCGTCGTGTAACTCTCGTAACAAGCCAAACCGAACCTATCAAGCAAACGTCAATAATCGATCAGCTGTTAGAGAGATATTCGTCGTTGGACAAAGTCTGTCGCATTCTAGCTTACGTGCGTAGGTTTTGTACCAACGCGCGTAGCACCGCTTCACGATCTGAAAGCTTGCTCATAACGGACATCGAGCGCCATCGCGCGCTACTAGAAATCGTCAAGCATTTCCAAGATCGTCATTTTTCCGATGTCATATCGAAACTTAGGTTGCGAAAACAGCTACCTCGTAGTCTTCGCAAACTAAATCCGTTCCTAGACGACCAAGGCATTCTCAGGGTGGGCGGACGACTTGCGCGCTCCGGCTTAGAATTCGAACATAAGCACCCTGCCTTATTGCCTAGAAAGTGTGTACTTACGACACGCGTAATCGAATCCGTCCATCGGAAAACCTTTCACCCTGGTCTAAATACGACTCATTATTTAGTCCTGCAACAATTCTGGATCCTCGCGGCTAGGCGAGCGATACGACACCAGCTTTCGAAATGCATCCGTTGCTATCGTCTTCATCCGCAGCCTCTGCAACCGTTCATGAGCGACCTTCCTGACTTTCGAGTCAATCAGGCTAAACCGTTCTCTGTAGTCGGCGTTGATTTCGGTGGTCCATTTCGCATCAAACTCGGATCCCATCGCGGTGCGAAAATCGACAAGGCTTACTTATGCCTGTTTGTGTGCCTAAGCACAAAGGCCGTGCACTTGGAGGTAGTGTCAACGCTATCAACCGACGGCTTCATCGCAGCCCTACGTCGTTTCGTTTCCCGCCGTGGCCGTTGTAACGTCATACATTCGGATTGTGGTACTAACTTTGTCGGCGCGAGCTCACAACTAGCGGCATGTATCGAACGAGCCTCGCACGCAGAACGTATCACTTTCAAACGCAACCCCCCGTCCGCTCCACACTTTGGAGGGATATGGGAGATCCAGATTAAGGCCGCCAAGACACATTTATATCGCATCGTTGGCGACCAGGTCTTAACCTTCGAACAATTATCGACATGTTTCACCCAAATTGAATCGATTATGAACTCGAGGCCTTTGTGTCCTTTAAGTTCCGACCCTAACGATCTGAACGTCCTCACACCCGGTCACTTCCTGACATTAGAACCCCTGACAGCAGTCCCAGACTCTGACTATACGGACGTTAAACTTAATCGACTAAACCGATGGCAACTCATCCAAGCGTTTCAACAGCAGTTCTGGAAACGCTGGCAAAATGAGTACCTACACGCCTTAACTCTGCGGGCAAAATGGACCAAAGACTCAACACCGTTAACCGTAAATTCAATCGTACTTATCAAAGACGAGAACCGACCTCCTCTTCATTGGCCGTTGGGACGAGTTGTCTCTCTCCATAACGGACCTGACGGAGTAGTTCGGGTGGCTACCGTGCGAACCGCGAAGGATAACTTAGTTGAAAGGCCCCTGGTCAAACTATGTCCCCTTCCATCCGAATAATCGCTCCCATTATCAGCATTCCCTAGTTTTAAGATTAGTTTCGTAAATCGTAGTTTTACCAATAGTTAAGTAACGTTTTCTTTTTCTTTCGGGAAAATCCCATTGGTATTTTGGTGGGCGGAATGTTCCGTTCTTACCGTTTAGTTTTTAAGTAATTAATCAAAATTCCGCGCGCTTCTACCGTTTATCGATGCAAAGCCAAAACGCACTTCACAACGATACAATATTGACATTTTAGCCAATAGGATCGTCCGAAACTGCTCGGACGACACGCTAAGGACAACGCCTCAGCAGCGCCTCTGTTGGCGAAAAGGAGAACTAGCGAGACGCCGCGGCATGCGTATCGACCGCTATCGATTTAAATCGCTTTATATGTTTTAAGCCTCCAAAACTAAGTGTTTTAGTGATATATCGTGCGTGACAAAAGGCCTAAGACTATTTAACGTACCGCCGGCCGGTGTGTGAAAGAAGAAAAGGTGCTGAACGTAAAAGAAGAACCAGTCTCATCGAGAGGATTCCGCCATTGCTGCAGCATAAGGTCAGTCCAGTGCGTGATATCCTTTGGTTATTTTATCGTATTGTACCGTTTATTACCGGCGAGTATAGATATTTATGCTCGATCCTGAATGTTGTGAATTGGCATTGCATCTCATACCAAAACCGCGCCATTTTGCAACAGTTATTATTTGATAGTAACGTTTGCTACATTTTATTATTTTACTTATCCGTAATAATACCAATTTATGCTCGTGTTTGTGGATCCATAAGCCACGTATAGTGTTGTATTGTAAAGTTGCGGTTATGAAGACTTCACGTGTAGAGTGTAGTCACATGTATGGTCACATGTGTGGTCTCGTATGTAGTTGTCAGTCATATGTAGAGTCAGTCAAATGTAGAGTCAGTCAAATGTAGAGTCAGTCAAATGTAGAGTCAGTCAAATGTAGAGTCAGTCAAATGTAGAGTCAGTCAAATGTAGAGTCAGTCAAATGTAGAGTCAGTCAAATGTAGAGTCAGTCAAATGTAGAGTCAGTCAAATGTAGAGTCGGTCAAATGTAGAGTCGGTCAAATGTAGAGTCGGTCAAATGTAGAGTCGGTCAAATGTAGAGTCGGTCAAATGTAGAGTCAGTCAAATGTAGAGTCAGTCAAATGTAGAGTCAGTCAAATGTAGAGTCAGTCAAATGTAGAGTCAGTCAAATGTAGAGTCAGTCAAATGTAGAGTCAGTCAAATGTAGAGTCAGTCAAATGTAGAGTCAGTCAAATGTAGAGTCAGTCAAATGTAGAGTCGTATGTAGAGTCAAATGTAGAGTCGGTCGTATGTAGAGTCAAATGTAGAGTCGGTCGTATGTAGAGTCAAATGTAGAGTCGGTCGTATGTAGGGTCAAATGTAGAGTCGGTCATATGTAGGGTCAAATGTAGAGTCGGTCATATGTAGGGTCAATGTAGAGTCGGTCATATGTAGGGTCAATGTAGAGTCAGACATATGTAGAGTCAAATGTAGAGTCGTATGTAGAGACAAGGTGATTCTCATACATGGTCGATGGCGTATGTGTAGACGCTAGTATCAGTTATGACACAGGGTACAAATCTTGTGGAATCAATGTGTAACGCACGTGGATAGACGCGTGAGACTTCAATGCACGTGGATGAACGTGTGAGACTTTAACACACGTGGATGAACGTGTGAGACTTAACGCGCGTGGATGCATGCGCTAGACTTTTATTCCAACTTTCATAAATATATTTACAACACGTTAAAATAATTTGTCGAACGTAAATAAGCATAATATATAAATCAACAATAATAATAAAAGAGAAACTTAATGACATTGCTACACGTCTAACTCAACATATTAGAGTTCTCATCTAAGTTCAATTTAGACTAACACGGAATAAATTACAGATTATGTGAATGAAATATCATATTATGTGTGTTATACACAAGTTTCTAAAGTCCCAAGATTTTAAAAATACTTTTAACCACTAAATAAACGCGTTATTAAATCCTGTACCTGTATTCGAAGCCTACAAACATAATGAGAGAAGCATTTCCGTTTCCCAATAGTATCAGACATAATTTGACTACATTTTCCGGTATCCCTACCACCCCCTCCACTGCCAGCCTGGCGAGTCAGCCATCTTGGATGGAGCTGCTCGCCCCTTGCCCCATTAGCGTTTTGTTTCCCGACGTGAACGGTCATGGTCCAAGACGTGGCCGTCTTGTCCCAGAGAACAAAGTCTTTTTGAATTTAAACCGTTCATAACGTATAGTATCTTTAAATTTCTTAATTTAATCTTTAGTTCTGTTTAAAAAAAAAAAAAAAAAAAGAGCATTTTTGGCTGAATAACGGTTATTGCCGTTCGATATTTAAAAGTAAAATTTTAACGGTTACATTTCCGGTCTTACGAAATTTTAACATTGTGCTTTTTATTTTAACGTGATTTGCTTGCAGCGACAATGAGTGGTCAAGGTAAGGACCCCGAGAGACATCGATCAAGACAAAGGAATGATTCGGAAAGCTCGAGTTCGTCATCAAGTTCGAGCAGTGATTCGTCTGCAAAGAAAAGGCGTCGTCATAAAAGGCGTAATCATGAGGTGAAAAAACTGGCAAAGGAGGTAAGCGAGTTACGTAAATTGTTTTGCCGTCCTGTTAGCAGCACTCCAAACTACCCGCCAGCCGATAATTTAAATTTTATCGATCATGATGTTAGTGGCGATCTGTATGACGACGTGTTGGCCGATGCTAATGTTGGTAATGATGTCGTTATCGATCAGCAAGTTGCTGGGGTCGCCCCTGCCCAGTCAAAGTTTTCTATAAATTTAGAAACTAGCGTAAAAGCACCCGCGATTCCAAAAACGCCAGATAGTTATCTCGAAGCCTTGCAAAAATTAAATCGATTTACTAACAAAACGTGGACTGATGTGCGTTATCTGGATGTTCAAAAACTGTATACGCATTCCCCCGGTTTTGTGGAGTTAGAAACCAATGAGGAAGTGCTAGCTTATGATACATCTAAATCACTGTCACATACAGAGCGATCGTACGCTGCGCTTACTTTTGCGTTGTTAAAGCAAAAAGAAACGATTGAGAACAATATTCGTGAATTCCTTGACTGGGCACAGGGCTATAGTGAATTGACGTTTGCATCGATCAAAGAAAAACTAGAAGGACTTTTCGATACAGGCGAGTTTCATAAGGTGTCCGTTGATGCCTTACAACTTGTGTGCGGTCACCGAGCTGATATAGTTGAACAGAGAAGGGATATGATATTGCGGGCAGTTCGGGACCCGCTCGACAAGTCCAATTTACGGAAAATTCCACCCACTACTACCAACCTGTTTGATCCGCAACCTTTCGCAGCTGTACTTGAGAAGGCTGGAGGCGTTCGTAAGGTTTTCTGGCCTAAACCAAAGTCATCCGCCAGTGCCCCTGCTGCGCAAGCAGGTAATTGCAGTGGAAATGTGCAACGCCCCGCGCAGGGGTCCTTTGCTACTAATATGCCTGCGCAAGGCTATCAATATCAGAGTAAGAGGCGTGGCCCTCCTCAATACACACCCGCGCAGGGTATGTGCAATCATTATCCCTCGCAGGGACCAGGTCCCAGCAACTGCCAACATTGTCCTGCGCAAGGAACAAACAATGGTGGGGATCAGAGGGCAAATCAACGCCGCGATAACACCACTTATCGACCCCGAAACTGGCGACCTAACAGGAATGGCCGCGAGGCCCGTGGCAATAAGCGGAGCGGATCCCCTGCTTACAGGGATAAATCTAATAAGCGAAGGCGCTTTTGACTCGAGGCCCTTCCAAGCAGGACAGCTACAACGTTATTACAAAAATTGGAAAAATCTACAAGCACCGCTATTCATTTTAAAAATAATTCAGGGTTATCGCATACCCTTTTTATCAAAACCGCCTCTCATAGCACCGCTGCAAAACGAGAACTATGCAACACAGGCATCGCCGGAAATGACTGCGGTGATTCAGGAACTGAAAGATCAGGGCGCCTTGGAGGCAGCCACCACGAGTCCAAGCTTTTTATCCACAATGTTTCTGGTGGAAAAGGGGGATGGCTCCAAGAGGCCCATTTTCAACCTTCGGGCCCTGAATTTCTACGTCCGAACCGAATCGTTCCGCCTGATAAATGTGGTCAAAATACAGGATTTTGTACAGAGCAGGGACTGGCTTGCAAAGATAGACCTGTCTCAAGCATATTTTCATATCCCGATTGTGAAGAGTCATCGGAGGTTCTTGCGACTTGTTTACCAGAACCAGCTGCTGCAGATGACGTGTCTCGCGTTTGGCTTGAGTTCGGCACCAAAAGTTTTCGCTTCAGTAACAAATTGGATCGCTCAAGTACTGAGAGAGCGTGGATTGAGAATCCTGGTTTATTTGGACGATTTTTTAATAGCTCACCAGGATCCACATACTCTCGAGATCCACATAAACATGGCGACGCAATTGCTACAAGAGCTAGGATGGCAGATCAATTGGCAAAAATCCATCTTAAGTCCCAGGACACGCCTAGAGTACTTGGGTATAATATGGGACCCGTGGACAGACGAGAAGAGTCTCCCCGAAAAGAAAGTACTCAAAATCTTGAGTTTCATATCAAAGCTTGTTCACCAACAGGCTGCGAATCTCAAAGAATTGCAATCTTTAGCGGGGATGCTGAACTTTGCAAGCTTCGTAGTAACCAGAGGTCGCCTAAACTTTCGACTTCTACAAAAGAGAGTCAACCAGCTTCTGTGTCAAAACCCGAAGAAGCTGTTTTTGCTCCCCAGCGGAATATTGTCAGAAATGGATTGGTGGAAGGCCAATTGTCGGAACACATCACCTATGCAGATCCCTCCACCAACACATTATTTGACAACCGACGCATCGGAGGTCGCATGGGGAGGAAAATTGAACAATGCGCACTTCTCGGGTCTTTGGACTGCATCCGAGAAGAAATTACACTGCAACCAAAAAGAGCTACTGACTATTCTCAAAATTCTGCATCTAAATCAGTGTCAAGATCTGTACGACGCTTCACTATTAATTCAGAGCGACAACCGGACTGTGGTAGCATATCTGAGAAACGAAGGCGGCACTCGGTCGGACATGCTTATGACCTTAACCTACAGGATATACCAGTTTCTGGATATGTTTCGGATTCAGTTACGTATCTACCATCTTCCAGGAATATACAATGTCGAGGCCGACCACCTTTCAAGGCTGAAGGTGCTCCCCGAGTGGCATCTGCTACCAGAAGCCACGTCACCAATCTTCCGCAAGTGGGGAACGCCTCAAGTCGACCTGTTTGCGTCGCGGACGGCGCATGTTGTAGCGGCGTACTGTTCACTGGATCAGACCGACAATCGGGCGCTATTTTGCGATGCTCTGAGCCTGACGTGGAGCTTCAAACTAGCATGGGTCTTTCCACCCCCATGTTTGATACCCAAAATCCTACACCACCTAAACCAAGCCAAAGGAGTGTTCTTAATGGTAGTCCCCAGATGGGAGAGAGTGTATTGGCGCGCGGATCTGAAGGCTCGGGCCATGGGCCCCCCACATACGATATGGAATCTGAAGAACGTGCTAGTCGATGTCGCCACCGGTCTTCCTCCGCCGAAAGTAGATCAAATGACCCTGGAGGTCTGGAAGTGTGGGGGTGGTCGAGGGACCTAGAAAGCTGGTCTAAAGATCAAAAGTCTTTACTTTTGTCGGGTTGGCGTCCTTCAACTATAAAAACATATTCAGTTGCTTGGAATAGATGGTGCCGCTGGGCCCAAGAAAATAATATCGATTATTCCTCACCTTCTGGGTCACAGCTAGCCCGCTATTTATCGGACTTGTTTCAAAAAGAGGGCCTCGCATACAGTACAATTTTAGTGCATAAGTCAGTGGTGTCGTCGCTATGTAACGTTAATAGCTCGGAAGTACTAAGTTCGCACAAACTTGTTAAGCAAGTTCTGAAAGCTATAGCCCTACAAAAGCCTAAAGATCCAAAACCACCCATATGGGATGTTTCCAATTTAGTGTCCTTTATGGCTTCTAGGCATATCAAATCCGATAGTTTTTTCGATGTGACTAGACAGACGGCCACTCTGTTGTTATTGTGCTCGGGAAGAAGGGTCCATGACCTTACACTCTTATCGATAGACCCCGAACACATGATTGAATCCGAAGACTGCATCACCTTCTGGCCTCGGTTCGGGTCAAAGACTGACTCTGCAGATCATAGACAGTCAGGATGGAAGCTTCTTAGTAACACACAGTGCCCTGCTGTCAACCCAGTTTTTTGGATAAAAAGACTAATAGAACTGTCACAACAGAGACGTCTTGCTTGTAAGAGTCAAAATCTCTTTCTTACTGTAAATAATACTCCGAAGGCCGCTTCACGGACTGTAATAGCCGGTTGGGTAAAGAGTTTATTACGTGACGCCGGCATAAAGGCTACACCAGGGAGTGTTCGTGCGGCAGTAGCCTCCAAGAATTGGATGGAGAATTTTCCTATAGATAAAATTCTAGAACAAGGAAATTGGCGTTCAGGAGACACATTTAGATTGTTTTATCGTCGAGAGATAATGAAATCATCATCGTCACGTGACAAAAATGTTGTTAATTTAAGCAATTTGTTTAATTGTTCATAATCATAACGCTTTATGATTTAAATCCAGGAAATCGTTTATGTGTGATAAGCAATTTGTTGTCAATTTAATTAGAATAATTAAATAATAATAAATGTCCTAATGATTATACAATGGTTTAAGTTTCACCCTACCACTACCTTGAGCTTACAATTTTATGTACCCATTGGTATATAATAATTGTAATGGGTTTCGCAAACCAGTGTACTTCTAGCTAACTTGTCATCACATTAGCGTTTTACCTTCACTGCCAGGCGATAACAAACACGTCTCATTATGTTTGTAGGCTTCGAATACAGGTACAGGATTTAATAAAGGCGTTTTACCTTACAATAAAACGCTTATTAAATACTTACCTTATTCGAAGCCTACAAAATAAGTCCTGCCTGGCGCATACTGAGCCGCAATGAGGCAAGGGGCGAGCAGCTCCATCCAAGATGGCTGACTCGCCAGGCTGGCAGTGGAGGGGGTGGTAGGGATACCGGAAAATGTAGTCAAATTATGTCTGATACTATTGGGAAACGGAAATGCTTCTCTCATTATGTTTGTAGGCTTCGAATAAGGTAAGTATTTAATAAGCGTTTTATTGTAAGGTAAAACGCCTTTATTATCGCTCGTTCGTAAACATAAAACTACATGTAATGAAAATTGATATATACCTGTTTTCTTAATGTTCAACTTGAACTTTTCTGAGCGCCTGAGCCATACAGTTTAGACATTCTTAATGTAATATATATATATGAAAACTATGTTTATTACCGGGGAATATTCGATAAACTCCCTGCGAAAGAAATAACGAAATCTTATAAGTTTAATTCATAAATAAAGCTTTTATATTTACAGATAAACTCATTCCTTCCATTATTTCAATAACCATAGTGCAATATAATGATGTACATATCAAATAGTAATTGATAAGGTGTTTCGCCTTTAACATGCTGTCGAACTTTGTTCAATACTACTTATCAACTAAACATGATTATTATTCGTATGTAAACTCTCGTATTTATTATTCTAATACTTACTTACTGTGTTTGATGATCGACAATTCATAAGAAAGTCCCATTTATTCGAATAACAATAACAATACAACTAAGTTGAAAAAAAAAAAAAATTATGCTTCATTTAATGAGGTTTCAGAAAGCAGTTCTTAATTTGACTCAAAAATAATTATTTACGAATATCTCGATTTAGTATTTAGTATTTTATATAAAAATAATATGCATATAAACTGTATTTCTATATACCCACATTTTATTTGGCCCAGGGTTTGGCATACGTGAGTTATAAGAGATACCTATATTGTTTTCCTTGTGTCTAACGAATTAATTTATTTATAAAGTTTTATTTTCGTAAAGCAGAAATAATTTCAATAATATAATAATAAAAACGAATTAGGATAACGAATGCACCATAACACCTATTAGGTTTTGTTTCAATAAAACAACACTATATTAGTTTGACATCTAATATTTGGTAGTATTCAAACTCAATTAAAATAATAAACTTAACGTTGGTTTAGATAAAAAAAACCGGTTGGAGTAAAAACAATAAAATAAAAAAAATAAGCAAAAAGCAAGGGTGATAAAATTATAAAGCATTTCTTAGTCACTTTGTGAAACGAATATTGTTCGGTCTAGATTCACTAAAAACTAGTATGTCTGATGATTAAACCCATCCATTGTGATAAGGTTCTTGTAATGAAATTATGAACTCTCACTCGTTTATTCATTCAAATTTTACAAAAACCCATGACTATTTAGTTTATACTTGGTTTAGTGTTCATGAATCTTTAATGGCTATATTAATGATCTAAGGTGTGTAAGCAGTTCTAATGAGGATTAGTAGGTCGCATTCATATTAATTTATCTCTTATCAAACTTGAACTCGTCGATCGAATTAAGTCATTTTAATAAAAATCGTTGGCAACAGGTAATATTCAAAGTAATAACAAAAGTTTAATTTAAAAGGTATTGTCTAAAAATCTTAATACAAACAGGAGTTAATCGTGTACACTTGCGTTTATTACGTCAACATATATTATCAAATAATCAGTAGCCAAAACAACACAACATAATTTGTTACTAATATTTTCTCTTTATTTATCTTTTCTCTTAAGTTAGGGTTTTTATAATATGAATATAAACTAATATTATTATTATCAAGAGGTTTTTTATATCTCAGCATTATGCTTGCATTCACGTCAACTACGGGCTGGGCCCGAGGTTATAAAATCAAAACCATACATTCTTTATAGATGTGTAACACTTATTATGTTTTTAAATCAAATTATTAAACTTTATTGCACAATACATGATATAATAAATTGTGAACTATTTCACTTACAAATAGTAAATAAATAATTAGGTACAATACTTGGTAGCCATGTCGTTTATGTGCTAAAATATTTAAAACGTAACAATATAAATCCATAACAAGTTTAATCGATATAACGACTAAGAATAAAATTAAACCCATGAGTTATACATTAAGTGATGATTTAAAAGGAAGTCTTAATTTCATATTTCTAAAGAAAGTCTTAAAAACGTAACAATATAAATCCATAACAAGTTTAATCGATATAACGACTAAGAATAAAATAAAACAATTAAATAAACCCATGAGTTATACATTCAATGATAATTTAAAAGGGAGTCTTAATTTCATATTTCTAAAGAAAGTCTTAAAAGTTTCAGACAAAGGACCCAGGAGCGTCCAGGTGAAAGGGCCAGGGTTTGGTATTCCATTACCACCCAGGAGTGCCCAGGTGAGAGGGTCGGGGTGTGGAATCACTTCCGACCCAGGAGTGCCTAGGTGAGATGTCCAGGGCGATGAAATTCTAGTTCCTTGGCAAAACAAAGGTGTTTTTACGCAGAAGTACGATCCTTGACTACAACGAAGAGTCTTCGAAGGCTGGCATCATGGCACGGGAGGCTGCGGCTAGTAGCGGCGCGACATCCGGCGCCCCGTGGTGAGCAGCGTCAACGTGGTCGGCGTCTTCATTGCGGACAGCGACAGAGAAGTTGACGCCACTATCGTAGCATGGTCTGTGATGCCATTGCAGTTAACGAGGTCGTGGCGTCGGGTCGGCAGACGCTGCAGCATGCGGTGTCGTAACTATCTTCCGCAGGGGAATCGTGTGGTGATACAATATAATTGCTAATCAAATTGTGTGATTCGTATATAGCGGTTTTAATATTTACTTGTGAAAAGTGAAGTGTTGCGTACGATACATATTGTACTTCTTGCTCATAATTCTTGAAATGTAACAAGTGTTAAGGAAAATTTAATAATACTAGATTGCGTAATTTAACTATACATAATGTTTGAAAACGAAATTAAGCTTATGAATTTTCTATGATTTAGTATTTTATTATATTTCTGCAGGCCGAACTAATTAAATTTATTCGTTTCTATGATGACACATACAGTTTCTTTAATCTTGATAACAGAGTTATGTAATTTCTTCGAAAACCATAATTTAAACGATTAATAATATTGTTTCGATATTGGCCACCTACTTCTTAATTCTCATTAATTGCCATTTTATTAATACCTAATAATTAACAACAATATACATTACAACTGTAATCGTATTTTTATAGCACATCGTGCAATCATGAGTGCATATGAGCATTATGCGTTTTCTCTTGTTGCTTATTATAATTTTGCATATAATGTGCATAAATAATGTTTTTAATGTATACATTTCTGATTCATTATTTGTATAAATTAGTCATTATTTTTATCATTTTAACTATTTCATGGCGAAGGGTCTCGCCTCGAACAGGATGGCCGAGCTGTAAGGATCATTATTTATAAATAGCTTATATTTTGGTCATTCTTACTTTTATTCCTGATTAGATTATGAAAGAGTATCAATTGACTCTTACTTGTCACTGGTTCCCGCCATCTTGAATTGTTATAAAAAGGGCGGTAACCAACGGCAAGTGGCCAGTTCGAGTACGGACAAGTTACAGTGAAGACGTCTTGTAATATTTATTGTACAATGGTTGTTATTATGCTTGTAGCAGACGAATAAAGTTAAAATATTAGTACAAGTATCAGTTTTCATCATCAACTCAGTAATACCTCCAACACTAGTAAATTAAAGCAGATATGCTCAAAGGGAGTTACTTAATGGAATATGTACGTACTAAGTTCTGTGTATGTATATGAACTAGCTGTTGCCCGCGACTTCGTACGCGTGGATTTGTATATTGGTGGTTATAAATTCTACATTAGCTTAGAACATTATGCAGCAAAAGATAGCAGTAGGGACGGTTAATCATTTGTTAATTATTATACAACGCATGAGATTTGCCGATTGGTTGCAATTAGAGTTCGGAGATAGTGAAACACGTGTGATACGTTAACTAGTAATTTATTGACTGAAGCTTTCAATCCATCGCGGGCGCAGCCGCGGCTATATTAAGTTTCATGTAGGTAAAATAGGTAGCTGTACATTCATGTGTGCCTGCAGAATACAAAATATACAAAAAGTGTTATCTAAAGCAATCAAATCCTTGAAGAGTTAAACCTATATCTACACTGAATCTACAGCTATAAGGAAATACAAAAATATTCGGAAAAGCAAGCCACCAGTTATACAAAAAATGGCACCTTAGTATAACCTTGTATAACTTATATGTACGGAACCCCAGCTAAGGCTACCTCTCAAATCTCGCAATACGCGATTGACATAATCTTAACAATTCGTCTAGCTCCGATGGCTTCCCTTCCAATTTAGGGCCGGGACCAAATCTGTAGGTAGGTAGTAAAGTTAATCTTTAACCACACTCGGTGTGGGGATGGCGCCGGCCCCGTATGTTATGATCTCGATGGGACAGCTTGAACGCCTTACATTTCATAAGATTATTAAAGTAAAATGGAGCTTGGAAATTTTAACTTCATTCCACAAAAACTACAAAAGGTAAAACTTACAAAATAAATTCAATAGAGCTGACCAAGATAAGTCAGCAACGATTTTGATAGCAGACGCAGTGCAAGTGTCATTTTTAACATCAAACTTCTATGAAATGATGACGTACCTACTTATAAATAAAACTTGCACTTCGTGTGCCATCAACATCGTTGCAGACATAATATCTTGGTCTAACTCTAGCCTCATATCCGCGAAGAGGATGAGAATGAAAGAAAAACCTGAACCTGACCGATAATCTTTTATATAACTGATTTAAACTTTCACGATTTTTACACATTATTAAATTGTACACCGGGACTTAATCGCGATTAAGTTCCGGTGTGCAATTTAATAAGCTTTTATATGTACCTAACAAATAAACAACTGATCAATTTCACTGGCAAGCTGCATAAATCTGTGTTCCTAAATATATGGGGTACGATTGCACTATGTAGCGTGCTGCGCGTTATTGCACACAGGTTACAAATCGGCTCCCTATCTCCTCGAGAAGCCACCGAATCGATCTGCATTTTCTATGCACCCCAGCAATAAAGGGACCCCATATGCCGCGTACGTAGAACACACCTAATGTCCTGTGAGATTGCGGGATTAATAAGATATTGTGCGGCGTTTTATGGCAAACAAATCTGATCGAATAAACTCGGATATCAAGAAGTCCATCTCATCTTTAATCTTTCCCTTTGTGGAAGCGGTAGGTACTTTTTAGGGTTCCGTAGCCAAATGGCAAAAAACGGAACCCTTATGGATTCTTCATGTCTGTCTGTCTGTCTGTCCATTTGTCTATCCGTCCGTATGTCACAACCACTTTTTTCCGAAACTATAAGAACTATACTGTTGAAACTTGGTAAGTAGATGTATTCTGTCGTGAACCGCATTAAGAATTTCACACAAAAATAGAAAAAAAAAACAATAAATTTTGGGGGTTCCCCATACTTAGAACTGAAACTCAAATATATTTTTTCATCAAACCCATACGTGTGGGGTTATCTATGGATGGGTCTTCAAAAATGATATTGAGGTTTTTAATATCATTTTTTTTCTAAACTGAATAGTTTGCGCGAGATACACTTCCAAAGTGGTAAAATGTGTGCCCCCCCCCTGTAACTTCTAAAATAAGAGAATGACAAAAGTAAAAAAAAAATTATGATATACATTACCATGCAAACTTCCACCGAAAATTGGTTTGAACGAGATCTAGTAAGTAGTTTTTTTTTAATACGTCATAAATCCCCTAAATACGGAACCCTTCATGGGCGAGTCCGACTCGCACTTGGCCGCCTTTTATTATTAACTGTAGGGTCAGGTGGGGTAAACGTAAGACTAAGTTTAACGTTAAACTTTGTTTTATTTTTACCCGTGTTTTATATATGTACCTATACCCGACCTGACCCTAAATAATTCGATAGTGAAGTAAATTGCACGCGATCTCGCGTATTGAAATCCATTTTTTTTTTGTTTAATTTATTTACTCAATAAAAATTTAGGTTGGTAGTTTTTTTTTAACAGTGCCCGTACCATGAGTCACTGACAGTGTCAAAACTGACATTTACGCTAACGAGAACGTATGTAATTTACTTTCCATACATCTCGTTTGCACTAATATATGCGAGTACGAGTGAGATGTATAGAAAGTAAATTACGTTCTCGACTGCGTTTATGTCAGTGCCAAACTGATGGTAGCCGTACTGATCACCGATTACATTTTACCGTGTATATCTATTATACGTAAATACATAAAATATAAATACCCAGAAACAAATAAATATTCGTCATAAACACACAAAGTAGGTAATGCTCTTACCAAGTTTCGAACAAGGGCTCATTTAGATGGCGCGCGAACTCGTATACGATTTTAGTTACATTGCGGAGGTTACATCAATTCAGCCGACCGAACAAATGACGCAATGTAATGAAAGTCGCATGCGAGTTCTCGCACCGTCTAAATGAGCCCTAAGAGCATCGTAAGCAGCATTACTATCAGTATTACCTTAGAAGACTTTAAGTGGTTAAAAAGTGCGGATATAAATATTTTGTAAAACTTTTTCAAAAATTTGTAGTTTTATGTTCCTGGCTTGAAGTGTGTCATTGATTATTCTAGTGTGCATCAGAGACTATACTTAGCGTAGCACGTCGCAGATTAGAACAACTTAATCACATTAATAAAGAAACAACCACTTTATTGGTATCTGAGTAAAAGTCTATACCTATAGGTTTTTCGAACCTTTTGTTTCCCATTCAGCAACTACTAATCAATCCATCCAAATCTCATTAGTTAAGTCTTAAGGAGCTACTTTGTTTAGACAACACTCACTCACTTCACTTTCACTTCACTTACTCACTTTCACTTCACTTTTATTGTGGAGCGTAGACTGAAGTCCTAAAGAAGCAGGCACATCAGCAACAATAATAGGAGAACCAGAAATATAAACAAATAAAAATAAAACAAAACAAGAGTGCAATTCCAAAAACACCGAGCCCGACTCCAAGCAGAGCCGAGGAGAACACCGCCAAAGTGAGCCCAGCTCAGTAATGGCACCACCCACTTTCGGCCTTCGGCCGAAAGTGTGCGAAGACCCGAGACCGACCGACTTAAATCTAGGCATATAACACAAATAATATTATTAATAACACAATATAAGTTAAAAATACACATGAAAGTAAAGGGTACATAAAACATAATAAAAACGCTTAAAACTAACATGCTTAATTTTAATGAGCTATACACGACATTTATGCTGCCGTGATTTTTGTTCTAACTGACAGGCCGATATCTTCCGGCGGGCTGTTAATCAGTGGGCCCATTAAGCGATGTTCAAGGTCGTATCAAATTAAGATCAAAACCGTAACATTTTGTTAACCTGAATCGAGCCCAACTCGCTCTTAGGTTGTATTACAATTTCAAATACGGAATATCTATGCGAACACTTCACTACTACATTTATACATACCTACTTTACACTCAGCTATATCTTAATTTTTATTTACTTATACGCTTTTACTAATATTGTGTTGCTCTACTCACTACTTAACTGTACAACTACCACCACACCAGTTTGGCACTGACATAAGCGTGAACGTAACTTACTTTCTATGCATTTCGCCACTATCTATCACTATTTTCGTACTAGCATATTAGTGCGAGTGAGATAGACCGTAAATTACATAGACGTTAGCGTATATGTCAGTGTTGACACTGTTAGTGACTCGTGCTAAACGCTAGGGCGATTCACACACGGCTGTGCCCAGTGTGTGAATCGCCTAAGCGTTTCAAGCGCTCCAAAATCTTCCCAGGCTTTAATTTACCCAAAGTGACTAAACTATAACCTAACTTCTGCGCCTGTTATCGCTGTTCACACTTCTCAAGCGCGCAGTGAAGTATATGAGCAACTCGCCGTAGTTACATTGATTTAATAACTTGCAAGTTTCGGATTATTGTGCGGAACTATGCTAAGTTTCCGAGTTTCGGCGGTACATCAAAGCTGTATAATTAGGTTCTTAAATGAACACGTTATTGTTTGAATTTATATATTTTACCAAATGAGAAAATAATGTAGTAACATATCTACATTAGCTGCCTGTGACTTTGTCTGCGTGAATTGATAAAAACTATCCTTTGTCCTTACGTAAGCCTCAAAGTATCTCCATACCTTTCATCTAAATCAGTTCAGCCTACATGTATATATTTAAACCTAACGCGAATCTAACGGCAGCTAAACTAATATACATGAATACAAACTGATCCTAATCATTCCTTACATAATCACGCTTCGTCTACTGATTGAATTAGTCGGTTCGTCAAAGGCTTGGCACGTATCCCGGGGGTACAAACAAACAGTAGGTGTATGAGGCTGCTGGTGGAGCGGTGGAACTAGAATCGCGAGTCGATATCACTACATAGTATAAAACAAAGTCGCTTCCCGCTGTCTGTCTGTATGTATGCTTAGATCTTTAAAACTACGTAACGGATTTTGATGCGGTTTTTTTTAAATAGATAGAGTGATTTAAGAGGAAGGTTTATGTATAATTTATTAATCCGTCCGAAGCCGGGGCGGGTCGCTAGTCTAACATAAAGCGATGTTTAAAAAAAATGTTTGTAACGATTTTATTGGGAACAAACAATCACGAAATCAAACCTATGAAACCTATTTGACAAGAGGTTTTAGTCTACGCCCAAAACTTAGATGTGATATAATAGGTAATAATATAATATATGTATAATAATAATTTGAGCCTCTATAGGTCCCACTGCTGGGCACAGTGGGCACAGGCCTCCTCGCATGCGCGAGAGGGATTGGGCTATAGTCCCTACGCTAGCCCAATGCGGATTGGGGACTTCACATACACCTTTAAATTTCTTCGCAGATGTATGCAGGTTTCCTCACGATGTTTTCCTTCACCGACAAAGATGTGATATAAATAATATCACTCCGAAATTAATAAATCACTACTACTATTTTAACAATAACACGTAACTTTATAAATTTTACATAATAATGAAACTAAGTAGTACACTAGTACATAAAAAAAACACTTATTAGAGAACATCATAACATTTTTTGATGTCGCTTTACGATATCGTCAAATCTTTACTACCCTTGCTTTGCGTTTATGAGTCTACTGTAATAAAAAAAGGTAAAAGTTGCGTCGCGAATTTTCAAGAATGCAATATTAAGTATGTTTTTCACTGAAGGTTAATAAAGAGGCGAAAGTATTTGAATTTAAGGTGATTCCGATGTTAAACAATGCAGGAAGGGATAACTGGGATTTTGTGGAGTTTATAATGTAAAAAAACTGAGTAAACAAGTCCTGAGGTGCTTTTCTTGCTTTTATTACGTGTTTGTATATATGTTAATGACTAAGGTATGAAACCTGCAGTAATATCGTGCACCACATAAGAATAAGTATTTACGTAAATGTCATGTTCTTCAATAATTCTAATAAGAAAAGAATGTCACAGGTTATTATTTATTTGTAACGAAATAAAAATCAGTTTTAGATTATTATTCATAAGCTTTGAAATCAAAAACATAAGAATACACTACATACTCTACATTGGTTGTCATTTTGCTAAACTGAACTTTTTATCATTTTCTTTGTTTAATTTTCAAAAATAAAATATATCCACTATCTGGTACATATTTTTATTTAAAACAAAACACTGTTGATAGAATCCACCGCCAGAAGCAATTTTCATTGCAGTCTGCAAACAATGAAGTATATACCTTTAATCTAAATTCAGTTTCATAGAAATTTCCAGTAAATAAAAAAACGGCCAAGTGCGAGTCGGACTCGCGTTCCAAGGGTTCCGTACATTTAGTCCGACTCACGCTTGACTGCACATTTCTTATAGGTTTTCCTGTCATCTAACGGTAAAGAACTATTTTGTGTATTTTTTTCAAAATTTTAGACCCAGTAGTTTTGGAGATAGGGGGGGGGATGGTAATTTTTTGCCTATTTTCTTGAATAACTGCTAAACTATTTACTCTAAAATTATAAAAAAAAATTATTTCAGATTCTTATAATGAGCTCTTTCATTTGATATGTAACACGATATAGTTTGAAAAACTTTATTTTTTAATTTTCTCGTTTTACCCCCCAAAAATGGCCTCCATATTTAAAATTCATTTATTTACGTTACACATCCATCTTTGTGTCACAAACTTACATATGTGTGCTAAATATCAACTTAATTGGTCCAGTAGTTTCGGAGAAAATAGGCTGTGACAGACGGACGGACAGACAGACAGACACGCGAGTGATCCTATTAGGGTTCCCTTTTTTTCCTTTTGAGGTACGGAACCCTAAAAATCATCAGTCAGACGAAAAAAGCAACAAGCTCAACCTATTCTACAAACCGACTGAAGAAAAACGTCCCAAGCTTTCACAGGCTTCTCATAAGACGATATTAGTAGCAGACGTAGTAAGCTAGTAAGTGAATGTTCCAGTGATTTAGATTTGGTTTACGCCGCTAAATCCAAGATTTACTGCCGATTCTTGGCTCCACACGGTGCGATGTAACTTGCGGGCTTCCTTGGATATATTTAATAGCTGTTACACACGGCCGAACTATTCTAGACAGCTTTGCTCGGAAAACATATAAAAACTCAAAATTGCGCGTTTTCCCAGAGATAAGACTCGCTAGCTAGATCGAGCCCCCAAAACCCGCATATAGAAAATTTCATCGAAATCGTTAGTTTCCGAGATCCCCGAAATATATAAATAAATATACAATTTCAAGCAAACACAGCCATTTGGGCTGTTTTATTTAAATATGTACCTACACTAGTAGGAGAAGAAAAGTATCCCAAGATTTTGATTTCCTTTCCGTTAACTTTTTCATAGACTTTGTATGACGGTAACGGAATGGAAAAAAAAACGAAAAATGTATGGACATTATTTGGGGGCAGTTTTTTTCTCCTATTAGTATCGAATAAGCTCGTAATTCTAAGTAGAAATAACACAAAAATTGTCAAATCAAAAAAAAGTAAAGTGTAGGTACTTTAAAAAAATGGTTCATTTACTTTATATAAATACTACTTAATGAAAACGGACTTTATCATCCACAGGATGATTGGAATTTCCAATCACCTGTATGTTTCATAAAGCACTAAGCACTTCAGACACTCCGTCTCGTCAAAACAAATAAACATGGTAAATACGCCCTTTTCAAATAATACCCTGAAGAAACTTCGTATCAAACAATGGATTTTCGAGTGTGTAAGCAAGGGTCTTCAAAATGTTTGGACACTTTGGATATGTATTCACTATTTCTACAATGAAAACAATCGAGACAACCCAAAAATGTCAACTTTAAGCGTAAATTTTTTGAGTTGGCATCTTATTGCAAAATGAATGTGGGTTGACACATTATTGCTTACCAGCTGTCTGTTGAGAATTTCTGGATTAAAAGAAAATAATTAGCCAAAATTGCTTCGAATTGCTCTAACTTTTGACGCCTCAGCGGACCCAAATCATGGATATAAATCACATACCTATAATATTATATCGCCATAATATAGATTGTAAAAGTGACAATAATATTGTCTTCGGTTACTCAGGAAATAATACTATTAACCCCCGGGGGGGGGGGGGGGGGGGGTATAGTGACTCGGGAGTCACCCGTTAACCATGAACGCTCTAAAGGGTTCGAAACGTCGGGATGTAGTATAAATTCAAATATAAGTACGCGATATAATCCGTTTTAATACTTTTATTTCAAAAGTAACAATATGGATGATGACACATGTTGAATTTTATAACAAAATCTAGTAAAATAGATAGCAAACGAGCAATTTATCACAATAATGTGGATATTAAAATAAAATATGGAAATGTTACGAAAATACAGGACCTGAAAGTTTCAAAATTTAAGTTTTTTTAACTTCCAAAAACGATAAAAGTAAGGGTACCATTCGATTCCTTACATTTTATCCAATAACATATTGTATAGCAACTATATACGTAAATGCAATATTTCACCGACAAAAACGCAATTTTCTTGTTTTGTCCATACTACAAGATGGGCTCTTAGAGACCTTGACGTTCCCTTGTCGTTTTGTTTAGGGCGTTTCGCGAGTGAAGTGTGACTGTCGGCCTTTGACTACAATTTCTGACTTTTATGTTACTTTAATGCAATGGGTCCCATATAGACATTTGATCCTTAAAAACAAACCCGATCGAGTGATACCATAAATGAAAATTAGTTATGTAGCCTATTATTGTTATAAAAGTTTTGTTCGCTACCCGCATCAACACTATGCTCCTTCACCAGCGCAGTGGGAATGTGATAAAATGTTGAGCCAGCTTAAACTCGGGACGTTACTTGAAAAACTACCATCCGTGTAAGAATTCCAGATAAAAGTTTAATATTAACTTCCAACGACTGTTGGACAAGACAAAATTAAACAGATACTAGCAATATTGCGAAACACAACATTTTATTTTTAGGGTTCAGTACCTACCCAAAGGGTAAAAACGGGACCCTATTACTAAGACTCCGCTCTCCGTCCGTCCGTTTGTCTGTCTGTCACCAGGCTGTAACTCATGAACCGTGATAGCTAGACAGTGGAAACGTTCACCGATGATGTATTTCTGTTGCCGCCATAAGAACAAATACTAAAAACAGAATAAAATAAATATTTAAGTGGGGCTCCCATACAACAAATGTGATTTTTTGCCGTTTTTAGGGTTCCGTAGCCAAATGGCAAAAAACGGAACCCTTATAGATTCGTCATGTCTGTCTGTATGTCCGTCTGTCCGTCCGTATGTCACAGTCACTTTTCTCCGAAACTATAAGAACTATACTGTTGAAACTTGGTAAGTAGATGTATTCTGTGAACCGCATTAAGATTTTCACACAAAAATAGAAAAAAAAACAATAAATTTTTGGGGTTCCCCATACTTCGAACTGAAACTCAAAAATTTTTTTTTCATCAAACCCATACGTGTGGGGTATCTATGGATAGGTCTTCAAAAATGATATTGAGGTTTCTAATATCATTTTTTTCTAAATTGAATAGTTTGCGCGAGAGACACTTCCAAAGTGGTAAAATGTGTGTCCCCCCCCCTCCCCCGTAACTTCTAAAATAACAGAATAATAAAACTAAAAAATATATATGATGTACATTACCATGTAAACTTCCACCGAAAATTGGTTTGAACGAGATCTAGTAAGTAGTTTTTTTTAATACGTCATAAATCGCCTAAATACGGAACCCTTCATGGGCGAGTCCGACTCGCACTTGGCCGCTTTTTGCGTAATGGTACGGAACCCTTCGTGCGCGATTAAGACTCGCACTTGGCCGGTTTTTTTTAACCTTTGTCTTAGCAGTGCTTTTTTAGATCAGTTTTCTTTCATTTATATTATCAAGAAAACCTGCTCGCACAAAGCTTCATGAGTTCCTCATAAATGATCAATCTTAATTATTTTAGTTCCGCTACAATACTTTACTCTTCAATTTCAACCACGTTACGCTACCCCGTAGCTTTAAAAAGAAAAGACCAAAAGGCAACACGGCAAGTTGCAGCCAACCAATATCTGTCCTTAATGCGGTGTTATAGAGTACATATTAAGTCAACAGCTTTATTAAAATAAAACTTTTTTGTTTTCCGTGTGTCCGCCGCCCGCATTTTGAACAGTTAGTTAAGCCCATGTTTAACTTCTGACCGTTAATTAAATAATAAATGTTTCTATGGTGAAACCGGTTAATACCGGCAGGAGGAAGTTTTTTTCTACAAAGTTTACATTTGTTTAGTCACATAAGATTAAGAATAATCTACATAAAATTGTAAGAAGGCTAGACTCAAAACCTAAACATGTTTCATGTTAGTTTATGTACTTATTCGTAATGAGAAGTTACAGCACCATTATTTTTAACACAAAGTTTGAAAACGTTCAGTGTAAATGTAATAAAATAAGCTGGAAAACTTCACGTAGGTAAGAAAAAAAACCAGTTTAATGATCACCTGTTGCAGCGTAATAAAACGAGTACGAAATTGTGTTTTTATTATTTTTTGCAAACTTTGGATGGTACGAATATTCTAGATGGATGCCTTTTATTTATTCTGATATTCGCTTTGCTAGCAAATAAAATTGGAAGAAGAAAAACCGTTTTTTGGGGTAAGTACTTGAGCGTTAAGATGTCATCTTAAAAATCTAGTTTTATTGTTTTGTTTTAAATTTAAGTTGTTATTTTACGTAGGTAAGGTAAACGTACTGGTGCTCGACGCGACCCCAGTACATGTCATCTTGAAACTTAAGTCATTGTCAATAGAGGTGACAGCAGGGTGTCATCTATTGGGCATTAACATGTCAAGCACTAGTACGTTTACCTCACTTATTTGTAGTTGTTTATTTCGGTTTATTTGTGTTATGCCTGATATTTATCTTTAGTCAACCAAATTCAAAATGAAAGCAAATAGAAACAAAATATTCTATTCCGTAAATGCGGTAAAGTAGGTAAACATCAATAATCGGTCTATTACAGAGCCCGACCGAGCAAACTTTATACTGCCGTATTCGAACTTCAAGATATTCACAAGAGACGACACGTACTAGATCCATTCTAGATACGTTATAGTTTAGATTTCAACTAGTTCTCTTTTGCAGCGCAATTCGGGCAACCAATGTCACTTTTACGATAGATCGTGTTAGATATCTATTAGATGTGAATTAGATCTCTAAGTTATATCTTGTGGTTATCGTTCAAGAGTATCTCCCGAATCGCGGGAATGTCAAATTTGACAGGTTAGATCCTAAACATATCGTTATCGTATCTTGGCGATGTCTAAAAGATATCTAATAGATGTCTATTACAAAATCCGAATCGGGCCCATAGACATCGATTTATTACAATATTCGAAGACAACTTTAATTATGACAGATTACACAACTAATTGACTACATAGGTAGTTTCAATATGTTAGCTAAGTATATTCTAACTGAATATATTTATATAAAGTTGAAAATTACTTTAGCAACTAAACTTTAATTTTAGTTGTATCTAAGCATCTGCCGAGGAAACTATGGGCCCGATTTGGATTTTGAACTAGATATCTATTAGACATCACCAAGATACGACAATGATATGTTTAAGATCTAACCGGTCAAATTTGACTTTTCCGCGATTCTGGAGATACTCTTGAACGATTTCCACAATGTCTAAAAAGTCTCGTTGTGTATTTTTAGGTCTCAAAACGATGTTGAAACGACCTTACTACGATAATTTAACGTAAAAGTGATATTGGTTGCCCGAATTGAGCTGCAAAAGATATCTAGTTGAAATCTAAACTACCGGGTATCTAGTACATATATCTCGTACCGTACGAGATGGGCGGCGGGTAAATACCCGGGGTAGATATCGGGTATTTATCGGGTATTTACCCAATCTACCCGGTATTTACCTTTTCTACCCAAATGAGTGGGTATAAATAAAAGTTGGAAACGGAGTAATAAATTGAATTGAGATAATGTAAATAACAGTTTTTTTGATACTCATGTAGTTCTACAAAATGTATAATATTTGTATTGACTAAGGAATTTGTCAAATGTTTAATATATTAATACATACATTCTACAATACGTGTGTTTGTCACTCTACTACTCTTAAACGGCTGGAACGATTGGGATGAAATTTTGTGTGTATATTTCAATGGGCTCCTGAAGGGTTGGGAAAACAAATGAACCCGGTAGGTGGCGCTGCTATCGGTATATAGCCAAATTCGATTTACTGAAACCGATTTGGGTGAAATTTTGTGTAAATGTATATTTGATTGTTTGAAAAAACTATTGGACCCGGTAGGTGGCGCTGCTGTCGGTATATCACCTAATTTTATTTAATGAAACCGATTTGGATGAAATTGTGTGCATATATTTCAACCGGTACCTGGATTGTTTGAAAACACTATTGGCTATAGATATGAGCGCCGCGCCGGCGCGCCGCCGCCGCCGACAAAATTTTGTCGGCGGCGGCGGCGCCGTCAGTCATTTACATTTACCGCGAATTTAACCATTGCAAGCATGGTTAAACGTCTTTAAAAGGTATAAAATGGGGTTAGTTTTGAGATATTAAGCGTTTCCACGTCCAAATGTCCGGCCGTTGGCTTCGCATGGAAGAGCGTCGGAATCGGGTCTCAATTAAACTTGGCCACTGTTCAAATTTCAAGCTTTGCTCTCTCGCAGCTCAATCTTTGGCCTTGCATCGCTCGCATGGAATTAAGCCGCTATCTGAACCTGCAAGTTTTTGGCTCTGTTTGGAGCTCAACTTTCGGCCTGTTTTAAAACGCTTGAGCATTGGTCCTTATCCGATCTTAGCTCCATTGCAGCTCGGCCTTTGGCGTCGCACGAATGCGCCCGCAGGAAAGCTCCAGATCTTTAACACCATGGCTTCAGTCTTGATAAGGCCGATAGGCCTGCGCCCTCGCTCTGCTCTGTTGCAGCTCGGTCTCGCACAGAAGCGCACCGCAATCGGCGCTCCAGGCGTTCGGCCGTCAGCCAAGCTTACACTTGATGTTCGATTCTTAGCTGTATGCTTACCTGCAGCTCATCCTCTGGCCTCGCATTGGGAGGCGTCGAAATCAAGTCTTCGGTGTTACATGGAGCTCGGAGTTGGGCCTCACTTTTTGACATAAATCGGTTTAGTTGAATCGATATTGGTTAATGACGGATCTCGATTTTCTTTGGACTGTCGACAAGACGTTTCCCTGATAGATAAGGGCCTCGCTAAGATCTTCCGGAGAGCCTCGCCAAGATTAAGACCGCCTGTGATGCCGCGCGATACCGCTTATCCACAGTTTATACGATATCAATTTTTTTCGTATCATTATTCAATAAATTATCCTTGAAAATAAAAAATGCATTTATTTCATGACTTTCTTACAGCAAAGACATGTTTATTCGGTAAAATTTTGGTTTGAATTCTTTTTTCATTAATCGAAGGTGTTTCAAGGCCACGCCGCCGTTTCGCCGTCGCCGCCGACCAATTTTGACCGGCGCGCCGCCGCCGGCTAAAGGCCTATCGGCGCTCATATCTAAATTTGGCTATATACCTATAGCAGTGCCACCTACTGCATCATATTTTGTTTTCAAACAATCTAGATACAGACAAAATTTCATCCATACCGGTTTCAGTAAATCAAATTTGGCCATATACCTAACGATAAAATTACTGTATTAAACAATAAATAAAATAAAATGTAGAAATATCAAATCCAAATTATGAAAATAATTTAAAAATAGTAGGTAAAATAAAAATAAATGAAAAAAAAAGGAAAAATATAAATACATAAAATAATAATAGGTACACAAATTAACAAAGAAATGTAAATAATACGGTATACAATAGCTTAATTAAATTAACATTCCTACAACACAAATTACACAAATCAGTGAACAAAATGCACTCGTCGAAAAAAATTTACATTAATTGTGTACAAAAAAGTTGTGTGATTGTGATTTGTGTACTTTATTTTAACTTATTTTCATATTTATACGATAATAATGTTGATATATCTTATTTATATAATGAATTTCTTCAATTATACGAACACATTTTAAATACCCAACAATTTGGGTAGATACGGGTAAATATCGGGTAGATTGGGTAGTTTTGGGTATTTTCCCGGTATTTACCCGCCGGCGCCCATCTCTAAGTCGTACGTATCGTTCTCTTCTCTAGAACCGATCTTGTTTTCCGAATACCGCGGTATAACTGTGTTGGTTATTAGTTAAAATATCTAAAGTCTATTTTTTTATACGGTAGACTGAAATAGTATGAACATAAAATGTCATTTCATACTATGAAATGTCATTTTAGTCTACCGAATAAAAAAATAGACTTTATTTAGGCCGAAGTAGGTTTGAACCTTACAGCCAAGAGGACTAGGCAAGATGACAATCATCAATAGAAAACGCCAATAATATTTTTGGTACATATTCTTTTATAAACCTTTTTCTTTTTACGGTAAAATAAAATAATTTTTCATAGTACCTATAATAAAATATGATATCCCAGTTGACCTAGTTAACCGGACTAACATTTTCTTCCCTATGAAAATGGGTTAGTAGTTCCCAAGATATTTACCTATAGCGAAGTCACAGACAGACAGACGGACAGAGTCGCACAAGGGTTCCTTTTTACCTTTTTGATACCCTAAAACCCGTAGTTTACTTTAGTACATTAACTCCATGTTCATTAATTGTGTATATATTTTTGACACCAAGCCAAGTCCAGTTGTCAAATTGCACGGCTGAAAATCACGTAATTAAATAAAAATGGAAGAATATTTTCCACTGGCAACGATTTCCTGTTTGGATAGTGCTCCAAAAATACATTGTTCGGTAAACTTGTCCGAATGCTGTGCCCCGAACGGACAAGCATAGTTTAAATTGCTACGATAGAAAACTGTCTAAACGTAGCCTTAAGGGGTAGTGAGTATATATATTTATTTATTTTATTACACTTACTGTATAATTTGTTTGATTTAAGTTTAGAATAAATTTAAAAGTGGAAAAATTACTGTCTTGGGTGAGACTTGAACTCACGGCCTCTGCATTTATTTTGTTTGCATATGAAGTGACAGAAATGAAGTGACACCTCCCATGTTTGTGAATACTTAAAGTGACATTCGGATGTCAACTGCAACTGCATTACTGCTGCAACATTAACTGCTGCGGTACTTGTCAACTTCCTTGATAAAATGAGTGACGGGCTGAACTGTCTCTCGTAAGACCCAGGGCAATTTTGGCGCTTTTGAATTTGGAACTTTCTTTTATTTTTATATGAGTTCAAAACTCGAATTTAATTTGTACTTGTACAAGTACATGTGACTTACGAGGATAATCGCGCCAGTAATGCGGTTTTGTTTTATCAAGCAATTTGACAGTAGTTCACCTTTACGCAACTAGCACGTCATAAACGGGTTTAAAACAGAAATAGTCACTTTTAACAGCTAGTGTGCAACAACTTAATTACTTATTTTATCACACCGGATTAAAGATTATTTATTTTACCTTTCGATCTGACCACAGGACAGACGTGAACTTTTGAAACTCCATGGACATCGTTGTTGAACCCTTAAAAACCTGTTCATTTCAAAATTCCGCCTCTTGCTATAAAGCGAGCGTTACTCTACTGAAATTATCCTCTAAGTATTTTCCTAGTACATATTTATTATTTTGTGTTATCTGTTGTGGCATCACCGGGTAGGCCCTCCGGAAGACCAGTGCTTGTTTCATATTTAGCTAGCATTATGCTGAGTTGAGTTCTTTCGTGATGCACTTATTAACGTTCCTTCTGTTTTTGCTGCTTTTGTCTATTCATGTTCGTCCATGTTTTATGATCGTCATGAATAAATGTTTTTTGTCCTTTTCTCTATCTTATTAGTGTAAATACGAGTTAAGAATGACTCACGTTAGACCGGGCCGTATCCGGGGCGGAGCTTCCGGTGCTCCGTTTTCTATGGAAAGCACCACGTGATCACCTGTTATCTGTCATAGAAAAGTAAGTGCCGAAAGCTCCGACCCGGACACGGCCCGGTCTAACGTGAGTCATCGTTTATTAGTTATAACAAAGCTCTTCGCCTTAACAACGAAGTTGGTTCGTTTGGCGACGCGGCGTGTTGATGGCACAGGTCAAAATCCGGCTCTTGTTATAGCCAGCGTTACTATTGAAACTCTACTCGCTAAAGCCACTAATAATAATTGACATTTACATCATTTGATTATTTGAGCATTTGTTTATTGAGTTAAAAATGTATTATTTAAGACACACAAATACACATGGAACATTAAAATTAAATAATAATATAAACTATCTATAAATAAACTTAAAATAAACGCCTTATAAATAAAAAACGGCCTCAAAGTCACTGCCGATGGGCAGCGTGCCTAGAAGGCTGGCCGCATTGCCACATTGAATCGCAATGCTAATGCGTTGAGCAAAATATTGGCCAGCCCTCTGGTCCCTTGTGGCGTCTATAAGGCGAGCCGCTAAGGCCTTGTATATCCGGCGCGCGCTTGGCCCCCACGGCCCCAGCGTTTCGACCCCAAACGCCTCAAAAATATAACTACTGCCAAGGGTGGCATATTTGCGGCGTTTGAGGTCTTCGGCCATGGACGCAGCATGACCGGCATCTCTGCTGGTGCCCGAAAGGTGGGACGGGGGACTAGGGTGTCAACGCATGTGGCATCCCAGACTAGAAGCCGCCCTATCTTCCAAGGCACCAACGTCATACCGTCGGGCCTCTTGCCATCATCGTCCCTAGCCAGACCGACGGGCTCGAGTATGGCCGGAACTTTGACGCTGACAAAAGCCCTTTGATTATTATTTTCCCACGGTTATAATATTAATATGGAAGGTGCATTGCGATAACTTCGAAGGTGGTGTAGTTTTGAAAATAGCTTAACAGTACAATAGGTAATCACGGTCCATATTCCGGTCTATGTAAGTCTAACAAAACTTTACTTCATTAAACATTCAGCTAGTTATTAAAACTTTATACACAGTAAATCCATAATCCGATGTTCAACTCAAACGAACTACCAAACCGTTTTTATTTGCTTTGTGGCTGAAAACAAATACGAACATTGTTTACATTTAGTTAAACCTGCAAAATAAATAAATCCATATTTCAACTTTAAAAAAATAAAATGGAGGTCGATTCTGCAGCCCGATTCTGGTAAAGAACTTGTTACGATTTCGATCTATTTATACAGCTTGAAGATTGCTCACGTTGATTGGTGCATGCGAAATTAAGTGAAAGTCGTGCGTGAGATGCGCGCCAATCACCAAGATGATCTTCACGGTCTTATCAAAACCAGTTCAAATCCGTAAAATGTATTTTAGTAATTTCATAAGATTAATTTTGTATTAAGCAGAAACGTCGGCAAAAGGTGCCATAAAGCTTAAAAATAAATTATGTGAAAGTGGATTTACAGTCTCGGGCGTGGCTCGAACTCGCGACTCTGGATCACTAGCTCCTCGTTCTCTCAACTGAGCTACCGAGACCTCACTCGAGAACAGCGAATTTGATAAGATTTTTACGTTATTTTTATGCGACCTTGAGTTGTATTAATAGAGTTAGGCACAGGGCCTTCCTTCATAGAATTGTCAAAATAGCTCATCAAAACAAAACACTTTAAGCTTGTATAGAATCACTAGTTTTGCACTAGAAATTGTATACTATTATTATTTTTTATTATTATTTATTCAGGTAATTACAACACAATATCTAAACTTAATTACAAAAGTATCGGTAAACCAGTAAGGTTTGTCTCGATACTCACTCCTTTCTTCTTGGCAGCGCCGCGGCCTGAAGGGACCTGACCCCACTCACAGTATAAGCTGTAACTGGCCCCAGGAGCGGCCAAACAGTAAAATATCATGGTTAAAAAAAAATAGAGTTAGGCATGCCACGTGCAAGGACAAGTGCAAGCTTTTGAGATGACACTAGATTGGCTCATGCTGATTGGTGCAGTTGTGTACGTTGACTCAAGGTCGTATCTAAATAATATGAAACCAAACGAAACAGAATTGGCTTCATGGTAGTGGAGCCTCGTTAAGGTTTCGCCGTTTTCTATTTCTACCGTAGACTTAATCAACGCGACATGAAAACATGTCCAGTTAGAGCCATCCTCTCTGTTCTAATTCGTGGTTAGTTTACTTTATAATATGTTTTAACCCGAAAAAGTGCACTTTTTCCAATTTAGAAATTCTATTACCTGCTAGATCTATCCCTCAGAATGTGTGCTTTTGTCAATTGTTTTATTTTGAAATAAAGTCCGTCAACCAAATCTTGTCAGTAGTAAAAGGCGGCAAATTTGAAAAATCGCGGGTTAGCAACACTGTGTTCAAATAATTCCAAAACGCGTGTCATCTGTGTTTTATCTGTGGAATGTGGATCGTGAATGACAGCCGTCACCTTATTTGTTTTCATTTGGTTTTCATTCTGAATCGTTTCTGTTTCAAGAGATATTTCTGCTGTCACCATTAAATACCAATACATTAAATAAGATTAAGCAAAGCTAAGGGGCCTACTATGTACAATCATGCTCGTTGATGGTAAACATTACTAAAAATTGAGGTTATGACAAGTATTGGAAGAACTCTTTCGAACTTTTAAGATTATGTTCAGTGTTTTTGTTTTAGGGTTAAAAGGCATAAATAAAATTAAAACGTATGCCTAAATCTATCCAACAAGACCATAGTTTGTGTCCTGGAAACCGTCCATAGGCCCACATGTCAAATATTTTCAGCAATCAGTTGTGACTATTTACAAAGGTAAACCTTTTAAACAGTATTAAGAGCCATTATTATATCGCCGTTCTTTCGCAATATCTACCTAATCTATACATGTTTGTTGCAGGATTAAATCTTGCCCAATATAAGGCGTTCGTAGTAGGTAGTATCTTTTCAGACAATACTTACCTATGGCGGTTTATGTACGTGTACAACGCAACCAAGTCGAAAAGTGACCCTTATCTTATTTACCTTTGAATTAAATAAACACCTAAATATCAGTTGTTTTATTTTTAATATGTATATTGTACAATATATACCAATCAAAAAAATTACACAGGTATGTCATATTCATCCAGAACAGTACACTAATTTACATTAACAAGTGGCATATTATACTGTAAATAACAAATATATGCACTATCTAATTATCTGCATTTTGATATGATTTTATATTAGTAAACTTAGAAGACATAGATAGGGAACAAAGAGAATATAAGCAGTTGTTTTTGATATTTTCAAATTTGTTCATCATTTTAATTAACATTGTTTTAACATCGCTTTTAAATTGCCCGTCCATGTTTAAATTTTTTTCAATAAACCGCGAGTGACAATTTGAATTGACGTACGCAGGGCGCGCTCAGCGGAAAAAAAAATCTATTGGTTCGATGTACATTGCTGCTTTTCTTAACGCAATACTGCTCTTTGAGTGTTGCCCTACTTTAGTTTGCTTTACATTGCTACTGACAAGATTTGGTTGACGGACTTTATATATAGTTTTAAGATGCGATGAAAATATGCTATGTTTGAGATTTTCAACTAGTTTTCTTGGGTAAGTACACGTTTAAAAAATAATAATAACGTCACACGATAGTGTCGTATGGTTATACTAAAAAGAACTGTTAAAAAATAAAAAAAACTAAGCCGCAACAATCTGCACGGTTCACCTATTTGTGGAAACGGGTGTAATATAAATAACACTTTATAGCACGGCACTGGCTATACAATAAAATTTCTTTATTGATGCCAACGCTTTTATTTTAGACGGTAAAAATGTTAGGGGATTTTTGTAGAACTGAAATATATTGCATGGTCGACACATGATATTTTCATTCGATAGTAAGCCTAACCTGGATAACATGGTTAGTGGTTAGTTTTTTTTTACACCATTTCACTAACCTGGGATTCGGTTAAACCTGGAGTTACCATGGTTACCAGTACAATTTGACACTGGGTTAACGGTTAACCCCGGGCTAGTGAATGGTGCAAGTGGCCCTAAATGTGTGTTGATTTACGTCGGCAGATAAATGATCAGATTGCTTGAAATTTAATTTGGGTTATGAGTTCTATATTCTACCCAAAAAGTCTACGCAGTACCATCACTTAAATGTGATTTTATGCTATGCTCTTAAACCTATATTCTGACTTATGCTCGTATGTATGTAACTACCACAGATGTAATACATATCCACTTTATGAATAAATTCCATTTATAAAGTGAGCATGCACTTGCGTAGCTTGCTGTAGGTACCTCATTTATCTACCATCTCTTTCGCGAAACTAAATGTACCACATAATCACTCCTTGATAACTTTACTTAAGGGGCCCACTGATTAACTGTCCGCCGGACGGTATCGGCCTGTCAGTTAGAACAAAAAGTTGACAGTTCCGAACAACTGACAGGCCGATACCGTCCGGCGGACTGTTAATCAGTGGGCCACTTTACAATATCAATAACACATGTATCTCATTCCCCTAGGTAATATTTTTAAGAAAATCAAGTCGATGTAAAGTGTCATTCAATAGAACTTGCTAACTATGTAAACAAACCGCCATACTAAAATTGACACTGAATGTCAATTTACTAGTAAGTTTTGTTTACATAGTTAGCAAGTTCTATTGAATGACATTTTATGTATGAATGAAGAACAAATGAAGGGTGCACGGAAAGAACATGTCTAGTCACTTCAGTAACATTTTGAGTAATCGCGGTTTTAAAATTTGGAACAATGACAAAACGTATGGTAATTCCATGACCAGGCATTATTGAAGTAATAAAAAAGTAGTGTTACATTTAATATACAGTGGTAGCAAAAGATTATAACTAATAGTTCATTAAGAACTCTTCATTTTGAGATAATAATCTCATTTTCCTAAAAAAGTGACTAGACATGTTCTTTCCGTGTACTCTTCAAATATTAGTCACTTTCACCACCTCTCTCTGCGACGCTACGCGTTGTCACTTCAGTTATTCAGATCTAAGAGTATTAAGAATAATTTACAACGGTCACCAAACGACAAAGTTGTATGCAGCGCAAGTGGCGGGTAATTGCAAGGCAGTTACAGCTAATCAACTGAAAAAGGCTGTATATTACAAGACATTACTGGTCACATACGCCCTTTCAGTTTTGGAAAGACGGCTGTAACGGCCTATGCAAACTAAAGTCGTTAGCGACGTTTCATACTAAGTACTAGCCGGCTAGTACTCTCGGATAGGATTCTCAAAGTTTACGCGAGCGCGGGAGAACTCAAGTCTCGGATGAACCAGAAACAAAAACTCGAGGCCCGTAACATACTATGTACAATTGAGGTCTACTCTTACACTGGTCCGTCTAAGGGATTAAGTCACACGGCCGGCTAGCAATTGAAATGACATCAGTGTTTACTCCTATCGACCACTAAGCGAGTCGAGGTGATGAAGTATAAAGAAGATTCCCATTTTAGTTTAAACTTAAAAGAAGTATTTTCAGTTTTACGAAACTGCGCTTAAAACTTTTTGGGTCTGATTAAAAAAAAACAAGTGTCAAATTAAATCGCCATATTATAATTGTCTCTAAATGTTAATTTACTAGTGACTTTATTTTACATAGTTCGCAAGTTCCATAGGATGACACTTTAGGGTTACGTAGCTTAGAAGGAAAATAAACCCTTTTGGATCACTTGTGCGTCTATCTGTCCGTCTGTCACAGCTTATTAAAAGACGCTTTGCCAAAATGACTCAAATTGTAAAATGAAAACCACAGACATAATGATAGTTCTTTTAAAATATCATAATTCAAATTTTTCACCAAAAAAATGGTAATCTTGTGAAACTCATGACTTAAAAACTGTAGTTATTTAACAAAACAAAAACTAATCTAAAAACTAAGCTATTTTTCAACCAGCGTGTTTAGTAGGTATAGCGGTTTAGACTCTGCCGCCAATACAGAGGACGCTGCGCTGCGCTGGCTGATTCGATTGGGCACTTTTTCTTTCATATATGATATATATTCCAGTTTATAATGAATATAGAAGTGTTTCGACTTGAAATAATACAAATTAAAACATTGTCATTACAAACAAATCATTATCAACATTATGAGGTCACTTAAACTGGATACTGAAGCGATGCACTTGGTAAGCGTTGTAGATAATGTTCTGGCCTTTTAACAGGCTTCCGTTGTTAGATAAACGGAAACTACACACAGTTTCCTATTTACAAATCGTTACTGTACTTAAGCGTTGTCGCGATCTATTCGAAACAATGGGAACCATAATGTGGTCGAATATTTTAAAACAGAGTTGTAATATAGCGCCAGTATGGATTGATTTACGTATGTTAGTATTATTATTTTTATTTTTAAGTAACAGTTTGTTAAATTTGTCATCATTTTAGGTGACATTCAAATGGCACCTGCGGCTGCATTACCTACTGTTGCAACAATACAGCGGCCTAGACAGGGGCGATGTAAATACAGTCGCCATTAGATATATTATCGGAGCGGCTAAGGTGTTCACAAAATCTGAACACGCACTCTAACGCCTTGACAATAGAGGCGTGTTCAGACATTTGTGAGCACTTTGGTCGCTCCGATATATCTGATGGCGACTCTTCCTGTCAATTTAACGACGGAAAATATCACGAAAATTAAACAAGAAGAAGAATAGCTCGATCTTACCATATCTTTTATGAAATAGGAGGCAAACGAGCAGACGCATCGCCTGATGGTAAGCAATAACCGTCGCCTATGGACACTTGCAACATCCGAGGGGTTACAAATGTGTTGCCCGCCTTCAAGATGGAAGTACCTAAGCTCTTTTCTTGAAGGCTTAAAGGTCGTATTGGTAAATATATGTGTTTGATTCTTACATGACTTTATAACAAACTCACATGCTCTCAACTGTGCATTTGAATAATTACCACGCCATTATAAGTTCCATGCTCCCCGACACCGTTACCAAATAACAGTTTAAAATTAACCACCTCATTAACCGGCAGTTCCGAGTAATTAACTAAGGGCGGTAACCACGGTTAATGAGCCGATTTACATTGAAAAAGTTAAATTGGTATAATAAGCTTAAAGTGTAATTATCACAGGAAATCCAAACAAACAAAAAATAAAAACATATTTCAGCAAGCAGCTATGTATTGACGTGGTGAATATTTTTGAGATGTGCATGGACAGTCGCCATCAGATATATTGGAGCGGCCGAGGTGCTCAAAAACATCGCAACAAGCACTTTAACGCCTTGACAGTAGAGGCGTGTTCAGATATTTGCGAGCGCCTCGGACGCTCCGATATACCTGAAGGCGGCTGTACACAGGGCCGGATTAAGCATGTCGGGGCCCCTAGGCAGTGCAATGCTCGGGGCCCCCTTACAGTTAATTCTGCATACATAAGTTCAGTTGTTCAGTACAGGGAAGCAAGTTTGCGGTTTTAATTTCAACCTTCAGGTGTCGGTTGAGCCGATCCGAACATGCCGAACGATGTCTTTTTCGCTCTTGCGTGGACATAAAGGTTTTTTATATTAGTTTTTGCTGATTCCTCCTTGCGTCCAGTGTGGGGAGAGCTCTTTTTTTCTCAATAAGTAGTTAAATATTTTGCTAGGCTGAACAGCGATTGTCCGACCATACGAGCCACATGATTAAAATTAACCTAATAATAAATATTTTACATGTGTTTAAATGATTTTTCATTAACCAGTCAAACTAGCATGTAAGTACAGGGTAAATGGGGAAAGTAATAAAAATCGCGCGAAATTTTTTGTGAAAAAATTGTGTAAGCGTGTTAAAAAAAGCCTAAAAATCCGAAGTTA
Source organism: Cydia amplana (assembly GCF_948474715.1). NCBI lineage: Eukaryota > Metazoa > Arthropoda > Insecta > Lepidoptera > Tortricidae > Cydia > Cydia amplana. The sequence goes on from NC_086070.1 coordinate 23,332,562, forward strand.
CCCAGTGAGGCGAGCTTTCATGCGAGGTCAAAGCCGTGCTTCAGGGTAAGCTCAGCTAGATCACAGACGCCAACCAATGTCCATTGTAATAAAAAGCGAGACCGCAGGCCAAGCTTGGCGCAGCGAGGCCAAAGGCTAAGCTGAAGAAGAGATTAGGTAGACGAATCAAAAATTGAGGGAAAAAGTGAGGCTGAAGGTCGAGCTCAGCAATCTCCACATTACTGTACAAGCCCGAAGCGTACTTATAACCAGCGAGGTGAGCTTTCATGCGAGGCAAAAGGCCAAGCGTCTGAAATCAATGTTTATATTTGTTAAAAAGCGACGCCGAAGGTCGAGCTGTAAGAAAGCAGCGCTCTGATACGAACCAATCGTGAATTGTTGTAATATATGTGTCATACAAGAGTTACTCGGAGGGCCGAAGTTTCATTAATGAGGTTTTAGGCAATTTAGGCCCTCGGAAGCCTGAAATTCGAGCTCGATTTACAGACTTTAAAAGCTATAAAATAACATAATTTACATAATCATGTGATGATTGTGTGTCTGAGAAACTGATATTGGACATTAGGTAATAAGTAGGTACCATAAAAAATTATTTATGAATTTTGGCCATATGAAAAACATTTTTTTTTGGCGCGCTCGGGGCCGCCGGGGCCCCCTAGCCGAGGCAGGGCCCCCTAGCCAAGGCGGGGCCCATAGGCAGTTGCCTACTCTGCCTTAGGGTTAATCCGGCCCTGGCTGTACATGACGAAACTATAAGTATAAGGGCGCCTATAAGTTGACTATGGAACTCTAAAAACGGTAAAAAGCATAAGTAATTATTCTACACCTACATCGTTTCGTATGTATAAAGTTGTAATGAAATATTTCCGCTTGTCATTTGATTTTCTTTTTTTATTCCAAGATCGCTGTGAAACTATTTAATTAAGATAGCACGAAATATTTGTACAGTCAAGTGTAAAAATATGGGTGCATACAACTTACTCAAAAATATGTCCCATAGTTCTTAATCCGCTGACATAAGAGCTATGGGACATATTTTTGAGTATGATGAGTACACCAATATTTTTACGCTTGACGGTACATTGGTCGAAACTGACAATTGTATAGTAAGTAGGTACCTACATACCTTCGTTACTTTCATTAGGCAATATTGCGATTAACAAGTACCTAATTAGCCGAAATTAAATAACTGAACTGTAATAAAGAAGTAAGAACACATAGTTTACAAGTCCCAACTTTTGTGTAAATATAAAAATATTTTGTTTCTGTTTTGCAAACATTTCTTTCAGTGTCTTGCTTACATTTTTTGCAAGGTGTATTTTAGTAAAATAAATTATGTCGAAAGAACTGCTACAGTAAAACACATTCTTTCAAGTACCTAGTTATACCTTATACCTACCCTTTAATGAAACGCGTAAGACAAAACCCCATTGTAATTTGTCTATTGTTAGAAAAAATACTTCGTTTTCGTGAAATAAAAGTGTCTTTTGTGCCGAAAACAAAGGCAATAAACATTAACCACCCCATTCAGCCGGGAACTTGAGAAAGAAATATTATTTATGAAAAAATTAGGTTCCCTTTTCTTTCGGCTGCGTTACGAATAAGTTTTAAAACATTTTAGGAATAGGTTGAATTATAATCGTACAAACTAGATGTTATCTACAATACGAATTAGAAAAATAATAATTCGACAATTTATTTTGATTATTTAAATAGGTAAAATATCACTGAAATTATTGAAATGAAAGATTTTTTGTGAATTAAAATAATAATAATTCAGCCTTTATACGTCCCACTGCTAGGCACAGGCCTCCTCTCACGCGCGAGAGGGCTTGGGCTATAGTCCCCACGCTAGCCCAATGCGGATTGGGGACTTCACATACACCTTTGAATTTCTTCGCCCTCGCGAAGGTTTCCTCACGATGTTTTCCTTCACCGAAAAGCTAGTGGTAAATGTCAAATATTTCGTACATAAGTTCCGAAAAACTCATTGGTACGAGCCAGGATTTGGACCCGCGACCTCCGGATTGAAAGTCGAGCGTCATATCCACTCGGCCACCACCGCTTACCGCTTTAATTAAAATTAAAATAATTATTCGCTCTATTTTGAAAATAACCTTAACAAGTTATTAATGAAGTGTTTCACCATAAAGGTAGAAAGTTATTATTGTGAATATTTATTAAGTACCTAAGGAATATTCACGAATTAGAATTTCTATTTCGGGATGTTTGACAATATTAGCATCAATTTACGTTATTCCTTAGAAGTGGAGAATAACGTTTTTACCTATCGTTAAAATTTATTAGAAACAGAGTTTATTAACTTTCAATTATGTAGATGTAAAGGTGTTTCCGCATAATTATGCAGTAATAGTTAATTTATTTATTTGCAAGTTGTACAAAAAGAGGAAAGAATGAGAGACATGTTGGAGTTCTGTTTAGGTTAGTTTTTTTTTTCTTAGCCCGTTATTGTCCCACTGCTGGGCAGTCCCTTGATTTCCACAACTTGTGTTGCTTTTTCTTGTTGTGTGCTTTTTCCGGCCAGTTACTGATGAAGGTATCTAAGTCGTCTCGCCATCTCTGTCTGGGCCTGACACGTTAGCGCTTCTTTTGCGGTATCCACTTGGTCGCTATACTAGGTTAGTACTGGAAATTATATTTATAACATAGTAATTAGTAATTTTAAAAATTATTTTACACGCAAGGTGATACAGCAGCAGAAGGTACCGTGGGTCAGGCGAAAATTTCGTCGGTCATCACATCCTGGTCAATAACTCGTGAAGTGGTTGAAGGGGGATATGTAATGAACCTTTGTGATGTCAGCTGCCACTCCGTTGGTGAGATGCGGAACGGCAGCTACCCAAATACTTTGGGTTTTTAGCGATGAAAGTGATAGTTTGCTACTAAAATAGTTCGAAGATATCAGGGAGAAAAATTTATACAAACCTGTTGATACCTTATTTTGTTGTCAGTTACAAATCTTATTACACAGCGCGCTTTTAAACCGCTTAAACATGGCTGTTAGCTGTAATTTAAATGTCATTAAGACGTTAACTCTAATTTTATGTTTCGTTCTTAAGTTACATTGTTGCAGAATAATCTCAGTTAAAAAAATGCCAAAAATAACAATAATTTTATTAAAGTATATTAATAAGGTTTAGGCCCATAAATATACTGGCCGTGTAACGTTATAGAAAGTAGTTTAGTGCTCTACTCAGTACCTAGGGACACTCTTTGCAATTGTTCCTTCATTCATCATCCAAGGTTGTCAGAAATGACGTATGCTGCTGCCCAAGGGGATATACTTCTTGTTTCCACTTTGGGCGAATTTCTTAACAGGGGCGGGAAGCCAGGAAATTAGGAGGGAAATTTGCCAGTTAAAACTCTGTCAAACTGACAAACAGTATAATATTCATTGTCGTCTATGTCCTATTTGTAGAACGCTGGTCAGGAGGTTGAATAAAGTCTTTCAAACAGTCCCAATTTAACTTAAACTTTTAACGAACGCAGTTCATATTCTCACTACACCAGATTCTTTGCCATGTAAAATTTCGCAACAAATTCCACTTTAATTAGGTACCTTAGCCGGACGTCCATAAAACAACCTGGGCTAGGAGGCCGATTCTGTATAACAATTTTTGTTTAAATATAGGAGGCTAACGAGCAGACCAATCAGACCAAGCTTATAGTTGCAGGTAGCACCAGAGAGGTTGCAAGTGTGTTGCCACACTTTAAGATGGACGTCCACTCTTTTCTTGAAGATTTGAAGGTCATATCGATCCGAAAATACCTCAGCCGATAGTTCATTCCACAGTTTAGGCTGGATGTTTCTGGAGAAACGCACAGTTAAGGACCTGTTAAGGACTGCCAAGGACTGCCTAGTTGCCAACCATCTAAATGGTGAAGATGGTGAGGGTTGACACCCTCACCATCTTCACCCTGACTGACGCCTGATGGAGGGCGGAGCCCAATTCATATTTAATAATCGTTTTGCCGATTGGTGCGCATCGCACGTACGACTTTCTCTTCATTTCGCAAGCACCATCAGCTTTTTCTTCAATTCAGATTTTCAAGGTCGTATCAAAACCAGTTCAACCATAACACATTGTTAAAGTTAGAATCGATCTCCAGGGCTAGGTGTTGTCTCAACTAGTGGCTTAAGCAACCCAAGTTCCAAACTCTTGGCAATTTGGGAAGTTGTAATAAAGGTTGAACTTCCTTACCTGCCCCTCGCATTTGCATTTAAATTACACATCATTATTGTTACTTGTGATATTCCGGGACCTTTTGTCGTGATGAGATTTACGAAGTTGGGCGCTGTTAGTTTGTCAGGTCGCTGGTTTTTAATGAGGCTGTGTAGTGGCGTAAATAATTGAATAATAATTGACCCCCTATCCCAGTCCGCAGTGACCCTGCCCACGAAACAGGGGACCCCGGTTTCTAATTCTGGAAGAAACAAGTGAAACAACTCCGACAAACTAACTACGTTAGTGAGGAAAATAATATATAATTTAGAATATTTTTATTTAAATATTTGCGAGTCCTAAAATATTAAAACATCATTTAGAAATCTTTCATTTAATAACAGCCTACGCTACGCCTACATCTAGTCTACGTGGGTGTACCTTAATTTACTGATTGAATATTAATTACCATAGCATACTCTTGGGTACATTATGTAAGTATTACCTATTATTAATTTTAACAAACATAATCCTAAAACAGATAGACTCAGCTGTAATCTCACATCCGTAAAATGATTTGGCTCGTCTTGGAGATATTGTAGAGGCTCAAAAACGTTCTAATTATGTAGTAATTAGCTCCCGTATTAGGCTGTGAACATGCTGAGATTAGCGTCTTGGCGTCGCGCGGACACACGGGTAGCTGGAGTGAAAAACATCTACCTACCGTAAGAGTTTTACGCTTCTTAAACGGCTACCGAGTTCCACTTTTAATTTATTTCTTAACTTAATAACATCGTATTAAGAGTTCAGACGTAATACAAAAATGACGATTTTATAATTCATACTAAACTTGAAGTTTACATAAACAGACTTTTCCAAAACTTTTGTTATTGCTGTGAGTTTTTAGCCTTGTGCAACATGTAGGAATTTTAATTCCTCGCTGTCTGACCACTCAGACTAAAACTAGGAATTTTACATTCCACTTAGTTCGATTGAAAACTGAAAATTGGTCATGGTTCGATAGTCAAACTGGAATTTTAGAGTTCCTCGTGTTTCGACGATCGAACTAAGTGAAATTTTATAATTCCTTGTAGTTCGATGGTCGAACCACGTCCAATTATATTAAATTTCTTATATACGTCGCTGTCCGAGTGGTTAAAATTCCTTGTCGTCCGAAAAGTCGGACATGACTGTGACTCGGACCGCGCAGCTGGAGGGGTTTTTAAGATCTAAGACACATTCGTCAGATTCCCTCTTCGTCAGTATAAATTATAGCCTGTTGTTGTGTTTTTTTCGTCGTCTGTTGTTTTCGTTCGAAAAAAAAACAGGCTATAATTGATCCTGACGAAACAGGAATCTGACGAATGTGTCTTAGATCGTTTTTAATCCGCTACAACAGTATGTAGATGTGCAGTAGGATGCAGAGTTTGCACATAATCGCCTTGGGCGTGATGAGCTCATCTCGCTTAATGAACTCGATGGCTGCTCCAACACTGTCAGTGTGTGCTAGATGAACTGCGAAAACTTTGTCAGAACCCCTAGTGTATATTTCATTCGATAACGTGACGAGCGTTCGCGTTTTCGTTATGTCTATTTTTTATGAGATTTTTAACAGCGCGCTAAAGGAGACGTTTTGGAAACTCAAAATCCCATACAAAATTCACGTCACGCTATTGAATGAAATTAAGTTAAAATTAAGACAGATTTCACTAAGTTTTTTTAAATATTCGCAGGTGTTGTACTATCAGCATCAAAAGTAAAAGCATCAGGCTAACAGAAATAGATAATATGTCTATAGTATGTATGTGTCATTATAATCGTCATATTTTCGTAGAAATTTGACATTAATGATGACATTGTCACACTGTCAGGCGAATTCGATCGTGCATCTGATATCAAATCGATATTTGAATCATATTGGAATCATATTAGTTAGCTGTATTTCGCTAGTGAGTAGACTTGAGTGTTAGTGCGAGCAAGACAACCGCTTGAATGACAGCTAACTGATGATACCCATTCATTCAAATAAAGTTTTGATGTCAGATGTACCTATGTTAGAATTGGCCTGTTTGTCATGGCAAATGACACGCAGGGTTAGGTTGGTCCGATTCTAATGTTATTCTTTAGTAAACCGGTAGATTGGGATTAAATATGAGCTCTTATTTAAGACCATGACAGAAATAAGCCATTACTACACTAAAGACACAGACACAACACACACACACACACAACACAGAAAAGTCCGAAACTTCCCAAATTTTCATTACGAAACACCCTCCGTTTAATTTTCCTCCTGCCCAGCCCCTGTGTGGTGGTTACAAGTCCAAATTGGCACTCTAGTGTCGTAGAAATTTACATAAATACTTTCCTTAGACTATTTCGTTTATTTAATTCGTGAGCCAACGGTTTGAGACGCCTGCAAATGAGAGGCTCGGAATAAATTGCTTGAAAAAATCATTGCGTATTTAAATAAGGACTTCATTCGGAATTATCTGAAAATTTGAGGACGTTTTTGCATAATAAATGTTCCTGAATAAAAGTTATACTTTTTTATTTTGTTAGAAAAAGTATAGGTACTTTCATGTAAATATGGCAACAGCTGGTTTAAGGCTAAAAAGTATCTACTAGTTATAAAACAACATTTTGTTCCAGCTGTTGAAACTTTTACTTTCCAACCGCTTATCGGCCGATAGTCATGTATTATGTATGTTCAACTTTGTTTACCAGTTTTTCTCCTTCTGAATAAAACACTTTATAGTAACAATAAGAAAAATTTTCATTGCGAAATTGTTCTTGTAGACCCTGAAAAATATACTACTTAGCAACAAGCTCACCATACATTTTGACCCCTAAGTTAAGTACCTATACGGCAAACTCTATACAAGGGCAGGTATAAGCAACATTTTGCTGTTTGGCACAGACTATAATCTCACTACTTAACCTCACTGAAGAAGGGTCAACAAGGCATTAGGTAAAGGACCGCTTTTATATCGAGTAGCAATCATAAAAATATATCTGAATTTTTACGAGACTTTTTTTATCAAATAATACTTTTACCGAGACTCATGTATTTGTAATATGGAAGCACAAATCCTTTCATAACTTCTAAGAAGGTTAGTTCTGCGTAACAGAGTAGGTACGTACGGTCACTTACAAAGCATTTATATATGTACTAGTAAGTATGTTACGCGAATGACCAAAAAATAAAATTCGCTTATAATATTATTACAAAATATCAAAAGTCCAGATTAACAAAAAAATACAATTGAGTGAAAATAATTATGTGGTATAAACCGTAAAATTATGACAACCGAAAGCCAAGCATTTGTGTATTTTAAACAAAATTGTGTTTGTGAACACATAATTCGTTTGAGAACATAATTTGTATCGTCATATGTAAAGGCATAGATAGGAGAAATTTTTTTGACGCTAAAAGAATGTACCTTAGTCTAAGTTGACGAACCCTCCATGAAAAATAAAAAAAGTTTTTTTGCGATTATTTGTTTTTCCATACGGCTATTATACGTATCAGCTATATCTTTGTTTCACTTTATAATATGTACCAATAACAATGTGACGTTTAGCGTCGCATGTAGGGAAGTTAGATAGGTTAGAAAGAAGTATAAGAATTAATTTACAAAAGTTATTTAATATTAGTTAAAATTAAAATAGGGGCATAAGGCCGTGAGTTCTTTAAATAACTGAGCTGACACAGATTAACGAAATATCGAAACAAGTCCTTAATAGGAGGCACTTTCCTGAGGCTCTACATCGCATGCGTCGCTGTTGGAGATGGCTCGGCAGTGGTTCCGGATCCTCAGCAAACGGAACGGAGACCTTCCGGAATGTAGAGCTTGCGCATAGCGCAACCCGGGGTAGTGCAGGCTAGAGGGTTCCAAATTAAACCCCAGACTTGGTCCCCGATCCGGGGAAATATGTACACAGCATAATAAAAGCTAACGGCAGTTTGCGATCTATATTCAATCAAGCTTAGTATTATTTTACATATAAATCGAAGATTATTAGCGAAAATATGTGAGCAATCAATGAATCTACACCATGTTTTTCATGTGACAGATTCACAATATTTCTGAAGGAAATTTTAAAATGTAATGTTTTTTTTTTTTTTTTTGCAACCGGCCAGCACAAAGCGCCGAGCGCATACGAGGTTTTATAGCAAACCGTTACAACAACACCCTCAAAAGGTCATAATTGTGATTCAGCAGTTACAAACCCCTAACAATATTTCATAATGATGATAAATCACTTTCTTAATTGACGATTTACAGCACGGCGATTTGTTGAAACAATGTGTTTTGCTTAGTAAGAGGTTGACGTCCACGTTTATAAAATATATAAACATTTATTGCGTGAAAAGGTTGCACACCACTAATTTAACTGACGATAGCTGTTTTTTTACGTGGATGAAAATTTTATTTTTTATTTGTTTTGTAACAACTGATGCCGCAGTAATTACTGACTGGAGAATGTTATGGATTAATAATAGAAAATCTAAGATTAAATCTTTGTCTTTTATAATAAAAAAATACAAAATATAATTATCACACATATATCGTTACAAAACAACATTAATTTTGTATCCAGCAGAAACGTCTGCGAACGGTTAAAATAAATTTTGAAATTTATTAGATTATTAATAAAAAAAGGTTCTTTTTTTATCTTTATTGTTGTATAAATAAGGCTTCATACCTCAATTCGCAAAATAACAGCATTACTTCGTAATTAAATTATTTATGTCTAAAAGTGTCTTTATTTACCTTTGATGATACCGAGAAATAATTACATTCCTATACATAATGCTCCTTGAATTTAATTACCTCAGTAATAAGTAAGGCTGAAATATTGGTTAAATATACATACTTAGGTACATTGTTTTAATAATTATAATTTTGTCAACCCACTTACAGAATATACGTAATTGGAATACAAATAATTATATACCATCTCCAAAATGATATCTAGCATATTTTGTTTGCAATCTTGTCACTGAGTTGAGGACAAAGGACCTACATGCAAATTAAAACTGAGTCACTCACGTTTGTAGGATTCCGTACCTTAACGGAAATCTTATAGTTTTGTCATGTCAGTCGGCACGTCATTTCATCTGTCTGTCCGTATGTAATAGACATATATTTTAGTCGAAAACTATACCTAAGTGTACATTATAATAAATATTTTGCGAGCCGCTTGTTACTAGTTTTTTCGATAAAATTTATATTTCTAATAAAAATATGTCAACACCGCGATTATACGTCCTTCTTTTTTTTATTTTAATCAATCATCATAGCAAAGCAATAACGAGTATATGACATCCATTTGTGTTGATATTCAACTTAAAAATTTACCATCAGTTCTTCTAGTTTGCCTCTCCTGTGTGTTATTTGCAAAGCGATAAATAGAATCGCAGGAGACTAGGTAAGTATTAAAAATATCTTTTACACAAGAAACCAAGGTTTTCTGCGACATTCGACAGAATACTCTTCGAGTTTATCTCTTCGTGTAAGAAGTCACGTTCAAGCCCCAGGAGATAGCAAAAATCTACTTCAACCACCTAAACCTCGCATTACAGATACTCGTTACATTATAAAATCAACCTTAACCATAAAGCATAAAGTTCACTTTTGAATTGAATGGGAATTAGAGATACGAGGTTGATAAAAAGATTGGATGAAATATGAACGCTGGGGGTAAAAACTGAAAGGTACAGATGAAAAATATCGCGTCAAAGGTTTATTTCGTTCCGACTGAAGTTCGTTAGTTGGATAATATGGAGTTCCGCAAAAAGCTTCACAGACACGATTTATCTACCTACATAGTTCGAAGCGCAAAATCCAAAAAAAAATTGACGTCAGAAAGGATAAATTAACAAATTATCCCTTTTGCGCTAGCAACTGATATTATTAAAGTCGATGCCAAGCCAATGAAAGTAAGAAAGCAGTCCATTAAGGATGACTCACTTTAGACCGGGCCGTGTCCGGGCCGGAGCTTCCGGAGCTACGTTTTCTATAGAAAGCATCACGTGATCATCTGTCATAGAACAGTAAGCGCCGGAAGCTCCGGCCCGGACACGGCCCCGTCGGCTAATCCTATTGTATATTGTTAAGTAAAACCGCTCGTGCTACGTGCCACAATTACCTGAATAAAAAATCGTTCGTTCACTTTACCCAGGTAATTGAATTACAACTCCTATGGAAATTGCAATAAGACTCAAAATAGACTAATGGATAAATATGTGTGTGGTCTGTTCAACTCAGTAACCGAAATACTGAGTGCCGGCGAGTCGAACGCTACAGAACCAGTCTAAAATTTGTCATCGAGATGCGTAACAAAGGCGCGTTATCGGAGAGCGCACCTACACTGGTTTTTTGAGCGTTGGATTAGCCCGCGCTCAGAGCTCAGGTGCCAAATAGAATAATTAAGACCCTTTTTTGCAGGTAAGTGGCACGTGCGGTTTTACTTAACAATAGACAATATGATTAACCGTCGGGCTCTACTAGAAAGCTACGAACTATATTATTGACCAGTATTTTGTAACTATTTGGCTAGGCACCGACTGCAAACGATCAGTTGCTAGCGCATATAAAGGGATCATATTTTATTTCATCCTTTTTGAAGTAAAAAACTGATAGGTACGGAACCACTGCATACAGTAACACACAATGTCTGATATCTTTTCTTTTTTAATAGTTCAGCGATTCATAAAGCACTGACACGTTCTGGCCCGGAGCAATGAAAACTGTAAATAGAAATGAGATGTCTTTACACAGTACATAAATAAGTTGCCCTTCAAAATCCAATTTTAAAGGTGACGGTAGAGGTGGGTAAATTTTCAGATTCTGTCAATTTACCCCATTTCACACACAAGCGCACTTCACGCACACTACCTCACTTTACTGGGACAGGTCACTGACCCATCAAGTTTTTTTTTAAGATTGCGTTTTGAGTTTAGTGGCCTCCTTTTAGGAAAAGCGTTCCATTGAAAGAAGAAAGAGAAACAATACATTTAATCTTGCTTTCCTTGTCTGTTCATGTCACACGTGACGTATTTAAATTCTAATAATTCATTTGGTTGTTGACAATTTTCTACATTATGGCTTTGTCGAGATACGCGTTTTCTAAAGTTAAACCGAATAAAACCAGATGTCATTAAGTCAGATGTAAAATTTTATTTACTACTCTATACGACTTTTCATAAGGCTCAAAATCAATTAAATGAGAATTTAAATAAATAAAGTTCCGGCAGGGTGCAAAATTTAATTAAGGCGGACAAAATAAAATTTGAAAATATATGGAAACAGTGTTGGCTAATGTACCCCTAATATCTTTACCGATTTACTTTTATGTGGTATATTCGCCTTTTGTTTCACTATTAAATTAATACAATTAAAATAAAAAATATTATACCGGTATTCCACCGGTATTATTGCAGTGCTGAAGCGATTATCTTCGATCGTAGCCTTGATAATGTAGGTGTTGATAGTTACTTACGGCGGTAGGAGCGGCAATGAACCCCGTGCAGAGTAGAACGTGAGGTGCGTTGGGATAAGTGCATATATCTACTTATAATTCTTTGGCTGGTTGGTAACCCTCTATATTTTATTTTTTGTTTTACTGTTATTAGGTTAAGGGAGTTTTAGGGAGTGAAAAAGAAATGATTTTCGTTTTATGCGCTCGCGTGATTGCCGATGGATTATAATTAGACAAAAGAACTTGTTTTCCATGCATCGAATGTAGATCCGTATGACACTTCCTCCAAGTCTTCTCCAATAATGTTTATACCGTATTTTAATTACCTACCTTAAATGTTACATTTCTAAATATTTTTTTTTGTGCTATACATACTTCAAAAAAATCGCTGGAGGCCTAGCGGTAAGAGCGTGCGAATTGCAATTCCGGCTCGTACCAATGAGTTTTACGGAACTTATGTACGAAATATCATTTGATATTTACCAGTCGCTTTTCGGTGAAGGAAAACATCGTGAGAAAACCGGACTAATCCCAATAAGAGCCTAGTTTACCCCCTATGGGTTGGAAGGTCAGATGGCAGTCGCTTTCATAAAAATTAGTGCCCACGCCAATTTATGGGATTAATTGGGACAACGCGAGGAAGATGATGATGATGTGACACATACTTCCAAAAAAATCTACAAATATTTTACGTGACAACTGCTTATAAGTAAATATTATGTAGGTACACTTATAAAGTATAAAGTAGAAAATATCTTATAGGTACATAATATAAAAACCGAGCATGTACGAGTAGGATTCACTATGGGTTCCACAGTTACACATTTTTATTGCATATTTTTTGTTTAAGACCAACTCACCTATTATAGGACATAGGTCTTCCATTAATCTTCTGGCGTTGAACTATTTTTTGTATATGTATTTATGTAATACAATTCTGAGTTAGGTTATGGTACATTTTTGCTCACCTACTTATAATTATGTCTGATATGTCACATGATACCAAAAATCGCCGCAAAGTTAAAAGTTCATTTATTTACGTTACTCATCTTCGGATCACCGACTTACTACTTCCTTACTTGACATATGTGTACTAAATTTCAATTGAACTAGTCCAGTAGTTACGGTGAAAATTGGCTTTAACAAAATGGCAGACACACGAGTGATCTTATAAGGGAGATTATTTTCCTTGAGTGAATGGTATGCATTTACCCCAATGCACCTCACGTTCCATGCGGCGCGGCGTAATCTGGCCCCTATTTCACCACGGTGACAGGTACGACAAAAACATCACTGTTATTGACGCCATAGGCATCCATGGACTACAGTTACCGCTAACACTGATTTAAACTTTCACGATTTTTACACATTATTAAATTGTACAACGGAACCGCAAAACGTTCAAGCGGATAAACAAGACCAAGTGCGGGTAGTTCGAAAAACTCGCGCGGTTAGAAGATGCTGATGTCAACTTAAGCCAGTCTTCTCCGAGACCACGGGGACAACGCCGTCCTCGAAACGTCGGAGGTAAATCTTAAAACTTAGATACGCGATTAAGTCCCGTTGTACAATTTAATAATACAGTTACCGCTTACCATCGGGCGGGCCGTATTCGTGTTTGCCACCGTCATTGTACCTATTATTAAAAAAAAACTTTATTATATCGGATAAAACAGACATTTCTCTCGCGAAAAAATCTTGTCAATTGTCACAAGATTTTTCAAAGAATTTTCGGTAAGTCTTGACAGGAAATGAGTTCTGTGTCGCAATTTCGATACAGTTGCCGTGTTTCTTGTGACAATTGTCATTAGCTTCGCAAAATAAGAATTTTTTAGTGGCAATATAATGGAGTTTATTTATTTATTAAAATGTTGGTGGCAAACAAGCACATCGCCCGTCCGATGGTAAGCGGTTACCGTAGCCTATGGAGGCCTGTGACGTCAGCAACAGTGATGTCGACAACTGTCGCACCTGTCACCGTGGTCGTGGTGAAATAGGGGCCAGTAAGTACCTAATAATCGCAGTGGTCTTAAGTGTCACAGACCCTACTGGCGCTTAAGTCCTTTATGACAATTTCTGCCTATTTTAAATTGTAAAAAAAAAAAAAGAAACCGAATAATTATATCGGACTACCGAATTTTCACGAGAATCAGTTGAGAAATGTGATATGCAAAGGAGAAGAATTCGGACATACGAAAGCATTTTTGCCCAAGTTGAAACGGAGACCTTCGCCAACGCTCGGTCAATGATGGTTTAGGTACAGCTAGCTGCAGAGAAAAGGTACCACCCCTGCATACAATTATCTATCTGGTCGTACCTTTTCTCTGCAGCTGACTGTACACCTATAAAAATGGTTGTCCCTGCTGTAATTTTATACCGGTACCGTACTTTGTATTTCAACCGGTATAGTTTTACCTTCAAAACGAACCGGTATTGATAAATAATAACGGTACCATACCGCTTATACCGTAAAGAAAGCATGATGCAGTCTCTGCTTTGCACAATTATTGTGTGGACAAAATTCTTATAATCACCGAAACATACATACCTACGCACATAATGTCATTGAAATAAAACATTGTTATTTTATAGTAAATTTATATAATACTCGATATATACACATAACAATAACCAGACCGCAGCGGTATTAGCCTGTAAGCTTCATCTCTTGTCTCCAAATCCGCAAAAACTAGTTAGTACTAAATGCTGGTCTTGCTGTTATTTTATTCTTGAAGATTATGGCTTGTTTCTTGATTATTGAGAACAGCACGTAATCGCACACATATAGACGGAACGAACGGCAACAAAGTAGGTGTAGACACTAAGACTTTCAGGTATTAAACGAATTACGCTTCGTATTAATAGGTAAGTAATATTTAAATGAATATATAATATTCTCTAACGTAAATACAAGATTACAATTGACATCAAATGTCATTGACGTACAGAAGTCATATACTTTTTTTTAATGACGCAAAATTGATACCAGCATAATGAAAATCAATCCCAATCAGTAAAACGGGTCTTTAAACTTTTTTCATTTTAAGCGGGTTTTGAAGGAACAAGTTACTTAAATTCAATTGTAATCGTATTGTTTTAGGATAGTTTACTGCTGTTTTCGATCGTTACGACCTGTAAATAACAACAAATCAAATTTTAAATAAATTTATTTACCCTATTTTTTGAAATACAATTTATCTACTGGTATACATTTTCGTATGCGTATATGATGAAATGTCTAAATAATGCCAAAAACGAGCTACGACGACGTACACGTCTGCTTCGATCCAAGGCCAGCGGCCATCTGACTCGAAGAAGAATTTTGAGTGATGTCATCAATGTATGGAAATTGTACGAAAGTTTACATTTGGGATTGAATTTCTGTGTTGTATTTGTGAGTAAAAATATAAGTAGATAATAATTTGCTAGTTTAGTTATCTAGCTTTCAAAATCACACAACAACTCAATTACTGTTAAAGGCAAAACTGTAATGCGTGTTGCTCAAACGGAACTCCATATTTTGATTTTTGGATACTTTTAGTGTCGATTTGTAGAGAATTACAGCAAATAAAAAATATTATGCCGTGAAGAGCCGGTACACGGCTTCTTCGTGAACAAATTTACGTATAATTTAATGCAGTTATTAAACATTTCTTGAACAAATTGATTGTACAAAGTGAGCTCTAAATCGAAAACGTCATATACCGTCCCCTTAATAAACACGACTGAACTATGTACATTTACTCAATTGAAAATTTAGATTTAAGTACTGAAACCAAGCCACTCGGCGGGTTTTCTGTATAAAACGGCTTTTTTCGGTATAAAACGGAAAATCAAGTTATTGACTACAAGCGTAGCGCGTCGCCATTCGTTTTTTCTTTCGTTATTCATTAAGTAGACGTAATAAATCTATTATACTTTGACAGTTTATGGTTTTTAAGCGATACGTCCTTGAAGATCACTCACGCTGATTGGTGCATGCGAAATGGAGTGAAAATCGCACTTTGAAAAAAAATTGTTCAAAAATTATAATTAAATAAAAAACTAGGTAATATACAGGATGTTTCCTGTAACAGGAGCAATAATTTAAACTGTAGGCTGTACTCCTCAATCAAACTGACCAACATTTGTTGAGCAACTTTTGAAAATAACTCATGGTTTGATTTTTATTACACTTCAAAGTTTATTCTAAGACGCAATGTATTGCAAATTTTGTTATGTTTAAAGCGTGACAAGCAACGTCAAACGTCAAAGACACTGGTGTCAGCGTACATTGAAGGCAATATTTATTTTGTATGAAAAAGAGGAAGTCTAAAGGATTCATAATTTTGCTAAACAAATGTTGGTCAGTTTGAGGAGTACATCCTTTAGTTTAATTTATTGCTCCTGTTACAGGAAGCACCCTGTATAAATTTGAAATTTATTTATAAAAATTAGCAATATTATGCTTGATACGCAGTGATTAATTTTTGTATTATTATAACACACACAAAAATCATAAACATGATATCCGTGGTCTTCAGGACGCACATCCATCTCGCTCAAGCTTATCCTCAGTGAGAGTGAGAGAAGAACACGAACCTACTGGGCCTTAACTTTAAATTCCGTGGCGTTTCGAGTAATTTCATTGCAAAGTCTTTAATATTTCCGGCCTCAATGGGACCGATCTCATTCAATATACGTCTCTGGGTTCTGACTGTTAGTGAAACTTTAATCGAACTTTTGATTATTTATACGCTTATTCAGGAAATTAACTTCGGGACGAGGGTTAATTATTTAAATTTAGTTTAATATAGTGCTAGGACTAAGTAAATATTTGGTTGCACTAGTGGAAAGCCCAATCGAAATACAAATTTAAATGCAAAATAACTTCGCGTTATAAATATTAGACTTTTCTGTGTTATGTACCTAAAGACAAATAATGAATGTAATGTTCATATCCTAAAATGTTGAACGGTGCCATTTTCAACCCTGTAATAATAAACTAAGTTCCTACATCTACTATTTAAATGGAGTAGTTGACGTAAAATCAGAAAGACAAAAACGTTACCTAAGATTTGTAATGCACACTAGGCCTTACGAGGATAAAATTATACAATTTGAACAGTATAAACATGAACTGACTATATATTATTGCGGTAGCAGAGCATGCTTGCGATTCATGCACGTCACTTTTCATTCGCTTAGATAAGGAAGAGTACGAGGAAAATGTTATGTAATGTATGTACGCATCTGAGACGATTAGAAATCATAAATCACAAGAACGTAAGTTTTTAAATATTGTGTGCAATTATTTAGTTATGTCACCAGTTTGGAACAACTCTATGAGACCGAAGGCTAGGCGCAAATTACGTTGGTCATCGCAGCCCGTGTAATGAGCCGTCCTTGTAGACGTCAGCTGTTGCTCCGTTGATGGGTTAAAGAATGGCAGCCACCCAAACACTTTTTAATACTTTCGTTATACTTATAACTTCAAATGAAATCTAGGACCAACAGAAAACGAGAAATCTTTCAAAGGAACCATAAGTACTATATACAGCGTGTACCTAGGAGGCGGAAAATGACAGGGCCAGCCAAGTAATTCCTTGCTCCAGCGAAGCGAAACGCGCAAGAAACAGATACTGATGTATAGGATTTGGATTTGTTTTATCTTTGTAGAAGGACGTTGGTATGAAAATTAAATAGAGTTGTTGACATTACATTTTTAATGTTTAGGTGCATCAGGGTTTCAATAGCGGGGTAATTTGGAAAATGGACAATATCTATAAAACCAAAAGCACTTCATATAAACACGTACGCTATCCTTGCCAATACATCTTGCTTATTATTGCTACAGTAGAAAGTGCTTCTAGTTTAGCAGATTCCTAATAGTTTTCCTTTTTCAAAACTACCCCGCTTTCGAAGTCACCCCAATGGAAATTGCAACATGTGGTTTTTACTGTATTGAGTGATTTTTATAGATGACTCCGCCTCCTATCGACGTGGTCTCGAGACAGCAAGGAAAATCAAAATTGAGTTTAAACTTTAAAGTTCATGGTCATTTTCTTCCTGAAAAATGTTGGTCCCGGAAGTTAAAGGATTAGACTTTATTACGTAGATAAAACATAAAACAGATATCTCAAATAAGTAAAGCTAAAATAAGGGTATTCCATTAAAAAAATGTTCAAAAAACAAGGAAATGTTAAAGTATAATGAAAGAAGGTAAATTTTAAAAATGGCTTGTACCGCTGGGGCTGATCCAACGTTCCGTTTTCATAATTTTACACTTGTAGACGTTTACTTTGTAAAGTGAAAGGCAATCTATATCGGGGCGGCCGGATTTTTGATTATATTTATACAATGTAGACAAAACACGAACAAATAGTTTTTTTTAACTTACTAATTTAGGTTTATAATGGGGTTTGACTTATGATTTGTTATTTATTCTCTTTTTCATAATATTAGTGACTATTAATATAATAAAAGGATAAAATAAATAATAAAAATAAATAAAAATATATTTATTTACCGACACAAAAAAATACCAACGAATTGCAAGTATAGTAAAAAAACAGGTAGAACTTACAAATATTTCTGCAGTAAAATAAATAAAAATATATTTATTTACCGACACAAAAAAATACCAACGAATTGCAAGTATAGTAAAAAAACAGGTAGAACTTACAAATATTTCTGCAGTAAAATGGATGAGACTCAGCGAGACCGCTGATTTTCAGTCCCCAACCAGAAAAAAACCTAAAGCTAATACTTAACTAAGTTCTTAAATCTAACCTAACTTACTAACTAACCAGACGAATAGTTCGCTGCCAAGGCGATGTTGTTGGACAGTTTATCATTTCAAAGGCTTTATTAATATGTAATACATAGTTTGATAGTAAATAATACATAGGTATTAGGCACTAATAAACGTGTTTATACTATACTTTAATTTTTAATGGCTGGAGCATGCACAAAGCCGTGACGAGTGGCAGAAGACAGGGGAGGCCTTTGCCCAGCAGTGGAACACAATATATGCTATAAAGTTAGATGGGGGTAAAAAAAACTAAGGCGATACCTACTCATACTGTTTCGTTTACCTCAAGCAAATATATTATTTTTCTTTTACCACACAAATCACCTTATACATATTATTATTATACTAAAACAAAAAAAATCTGTTGGCGGTTGGCCCTTAGTTTTTGTATTGCGAGTATTTGGTATTGCGATTTTTTTTCAAATTCGTCACACTATTAGCAAATCAAATAATTAGGTACAATTTTGAAAAAATAAATATAAATATCGTCATATAATAAATACAGCAACGTTAAATAAAATAAGGTTACATCATAATTCCCACGACCGTTCGCATTAACGGCGCCGTCATGACAATACAATTAGAGACGCCCGCTGAAAACCAAAACGCAATTGTCGCGGCTTGTATTCATTAACAGGATTACATTCTACGGAGGTACTAGGGTTGCGGGATCGCGTTTTCATCTCGTTTCTTACATAAATATAAAAAAAAACAACAAAAAATACTGTTTCTTAGATTCGTAATCACACAATTCTACAAATTTCAACTTGCTTGGTTATCTGGATGTGGGTTAGGTTTTTGATGTTAGGTGAGTCAGTCAGTGAGAAAAATCCCGATTTTTAGATGTTTGTATCTTAATGACTGGTTGAGCTAATGAAATTTGGGATTCTTGTTAGCCTTAAGGGTCTTAACGAATGAACAAATTTCATATGTTTATATTTTTGTTGGTAATAGATTTTGAGGTAGGGGTTAAAAGTGGCTCCAAATGGTTCATGTAATATAACACACGGCCTTCTCTTCTTTTGAACTTGGCTTGTCACGCTGTCGCGTGTCTAAAGTGTCATTCTATGGAACTTGCTAACTATGTAAACAAAAGTCATTAGTAAATTGACATTCAGAGACAATTTTTTATATGGCGGTTTGTTTACATAGTTAGCAAGTTCTATAGAATGACACTTTTGATGGAAAAGGTGCGGATTAATTTGTAAAGCTCAATGAGCCTTTTAGTTTTTTCTTTACAGTGACAGTTTAATTGCTCAATACAATAGTAACGCCATATTGTTCTCGGCCCACACAGAAAGTGCACTGCAGTGTAACTTGCAACTTTTACGCTGTGGATATAAGTGGTAATATGTCTGAGTGATGTATGTTCCGTAGCAACATCACATGCATTCTATTTTGAAGCTTATGCCGACGCGTTTAAGCTCTTAATCCCGAAAAACTATATAAATTTGTTCTTAGTTTTATGGGAGGTAATGATTTAAAGTTGGTGCAAGGTTCGTAA
Organism: Cydia amplana; assembly: GCF_948474715.1. Taxonomy (NCBI): domain Eukaryota; kingdom Metazoa; phylum Arthropoda; class Insecta; order Lepidoptera; family Tortricidae; genus Cydia; species Cydia amplana. The sequence continues at coordinate 23,352,531 of NC_086070.1, forward strand.
CATATAAAGGCTTGTAGCATAAGAGTAATGTTTCGTACTATCCAGTTAAATACATGGTTGCCTACGAGAATTCAAGTAAGTACGTAATAAAAATATAAAACAACATATTATCAACTCCAATAAAACTCGTGTCTGACACTCAAAAATAGATTTTTAAATATGTTACTGTTTTATTATGGATACCCATGGTATGTCAGCTATCGACAGTGACAACCGTATCCATAATCGTTATATAACAAGAAATTACGAATCTAAATAGACTTTCAGGAATAATATTCAGATTTTGAAATCTCAACTGCGATTACTCACGGTATTTACGAGCTTTGCATTTTTAGCCGACGATATACGTGGTGGGTATTAATTATTGTTTTTATTATGTAAATTACCATTTCTTAAAATGTCGGTACCTAATTTCTTAGCACCTTATATGTATTACCTTGTATTATCACGTCACATTTTAATAAGGTACTTAATTTTATAAAATATTCCACATTTTACTGTGTATTATACAGAAGACCAAAACAATAAAATCCGTTATATTTTAAAACCAAGAAGTTATATGGATAAACTTGTTTGAACGTCCTCTTAAATGAACAGCAAAAATAAAGTTTTAATCTCCGTTGGTCAGAACATTTTTCGTAACATTTGGAAACTCTAATTAGTATTTTTATGAGCACTAATTAGTCATACGCATTTGTGCCAGTTTTCAGCTTAAAATTTTTACTCCAGACAGAAATAGGTATTTATGTATTTTTTTCCATGTGTAGTTTTTCCGTTTTAACATATTCTCTGCCAGTGACGTGCTTGCCGGGTTTTCTGTTCGTAGGCGTTTTTCGCTACAAAGCAGGAAATCGGGAAAGCGGGGCATCGCTACAAAGTAGTGAATGCGTAAAAGCACACAAACAACACTACTTCGTTTATAGTAGTTAAAGTAAAATTCCACAAGTTTTCAGAATAATATTAAGTTCACGAAGCTAAAAATGCAATATTTCTTGTTATGATTACTTCTAAAAAATAATAATACAGTATTAAGTATGCTTTTAATACTGTTTAAACTTACCGTACAGTAAAGAAGTTAGTTTTGAAAAGAAATGTTCATAGTTTGTAGCGTTCAAAATTTATGAAACTTATTATTCAAACAACTAAAAACTTTCCTACAATACAAATATTTAACTCTCTTTTTTACATAAATAATGTAATAGTTATGTACATTCGAATTAAGGAGTTCACTTTTTTTTGGATGCGGGGAAAAGGTTTAGATTTATTGTCAATATGTGAGTAAACCAGCCATTCTTGTATTTTAAAGTAAAGTACGGGTGTGGCGCGGATTTACGACCCGGATGTAAGTAGCTTCGACCGTCAATTTGTAAGCAGTGAAAAAAGTCGTACGAAGGGCGTTAAGGACACGCTTTGAAATGAGCGAGCGGATTTTGAAAATTTTAGCCAAAATTGTTTTTCAAAAGTAGTAGTAATAATATTCTTTACAGTACATATGGGGCTACTTTTCCGCACTAGTGCGTAAAATAGCACTTTTCGTGCGTATGTCGAAACTTTAAAGTGCCATATGTACTGTAAAACGTTGTTCGATACACGTGCGAATAGGTAATTCGTAACTCGTGTCGATTTAAAACACTCCCTTCGGTCGTGTTTTAATTTATCGCCACTCGTTTCGAATTTCCTCTTTTTCGTACTTGTATCGAAAATAACTATTATTGTGCACACTTAAAACCATATTAAATACATTATAATTAACATAACGAGCTAAGCAACAACAGGCGGTCTTATCGCTAAAAAGCGATCTCTTCCAGACAACCTTCAAGTAGTAGAATTTGTCGTATGGAAGAAGTAAGTAACCAATTAATTAAAATTACTGAGTAAAGTTGAGATTTAAAATTCATTAGATTAAGCACACTGCAGGCTAACATGCACTGGGCCCAAGACAGAGCGGCCTGGAGAGCACTGGTGAAGAGTGTCTACATTCGTCACGTCCCTCAGCCATGAGGATATGATAAGGAAGAAGAGAAGGTTAAGCATACATAATTGGAAGAATAGAGCTGAACCCTGGCGTACTATGAATGAGAGAACCCGGTGTTGAGCAGTGAAGATTATCAGGCATACACATTTGACCAATACCATACTCACTACCTACGGTTTAGGAGCACCTCCAACGCTAAGGTAAGTAGATATGTCCTTTACTGTATGTTTTATAGGCCGAACGACATTAACTATAGACCGATCGCGTGCTGTCCTACCTAAAGTTTACAATTACGATCTTAAGGAGTTTTACCACAACTACTTAAGTTTACAAATTTTCGCATTCCTGTTTTTATTGTTCCAGTTCGTCACGCCGAGGACGTAACCTTACCGCCCTACAATATAACCACATTTATTTTTCAAGTGCTCAAACCGACTGGACCCCGCACCTGTCCCGCTTTGCTGTATTCCTGACACTTTCCCACCATTTGCCAACAACCATCCGGTATAGAAAATTTATCTTTATAGAAATCCATCAAATTATTATGGAAAGTTTTAAAATTACGCCTTACGCTACGGCTAAGTTGCAATTGTCAACAGTCAGCGATCATAGTCGCATCATTTATTCGCGAAAGATGTATTTAATTCTAATGAAAAAATCCTCAAAAAAATTAGATTGTTGAATACATGGTTTAACTAATTTAGAAAGCCATCACTGAAAAGTACCCCACAATATGAGTCTAGCTTTTCTACAACATTTTTGAAAATGACTCAAAAAAATCGTGACCAATCTCAAGGTCATAGAGACGATTGCTCGATAACATCGTGAACAGGAACCGGCATGTCCTGGAGGCCGACAAGTTGATCTTTCCGTGGATTCCCGAGATTATCTGAGCCGTGTCCAGTTGTGACGTCACATAAAGCTCTGTGTCACGTTGAGCCGGGACCGTTAACGGAATTTACCTTGGAATTTAAATGCTTACGCAGTGTCACCCGGAAAGTGTGTTTTCACTTTCCTTATTCCGTTTTTTGCGTGAAATATGAAAACGAAACAAAATATATTTAGACTCCGGACTGATAAGAAATTCAAACTGTTTATCACTCCATAATCTGACACGGTTTAAGAATCAATAATTTATAACATTCATTTTTATTTAAAATATCTATGTACGTATTAGTCATTTAAACCGTGGTTCCCCCATTTAAGCAACTCCTTGCCACGGAGCCCTTATATTTTGAACCTAGTAGCGACCTGATCATATCTAATTCCAGCGATCGCAGCGTACACCGCCGACTTACCCTGGTTGCCGGAGTCATCCGGGAGTCGCTACTAAGACATGGGACCCCTCCGTCATCCATCAATATAATGGTTGCATCTTTATCCGATAATTCTATTAAACAGTATGATTCTTGCCTAAAGTTGCTTGCAGTTTCTGTACTATTAATAACGTTGACTTCTTCTTCTTCACTTCTTCAATAACAGAAATATTAACTTTCCTTACACAGTTTTATGAAGCTAATGCTCAATACGGTACTTTAAACAGCTGCAGATCTGCTCTGTCCCTACATTTAGGTCTGTCCCTATATTGGTAACGATTATCGTATTAAACGTTTGTTCAAGGGCGTTTACAGAATGCGCCCGCCTTTACCTAAATATAATCAAACATGGAACACTTTAACAGTATTAGACAACCTAGCATCTTGGTTCCCTAATCAAAATCTCGATCTGGATAAGATAACTAGAAAACTTGTTACTCTGCTCGCTCTCGTAACAGCGCACAAGGCTCAGACATTAACTAAAATTCTTGTAAGTAATGTTGAATTTCATATAGGTAAATGATACTATATTCCGATAAATATAGTTTACGCGAGACAAATGCAAGCAAGCAATTCTTTTTACTATATGCTTAAATTCTTTAAGTAAACTTTCTGTCATAGTAAATATTTTAAAGATAAAAAAAAGTATGGAGCGTTTTATGACACACCAACTTCGATTCCGTTTTGTGTATGTTTATACACTCGTAAATTGCAATATGATGTCACGTTTTATGATAAAACTCAAACATCATTGTTGTACGAGATAAGTTATTTTGAAAGAAAGAAAGAAAATACATTTATTTACGTCAAACCAAACCAGTTCATTACATAGAATACATAGATGAGATAGACGTTAAAAAGGACCCCCACTCAGCGTAATGCTACCTACGGTAAGCCGCAGCGCTGATTTTCAGTTTAAAGCGATTTATTTTGTGGTTTAAAACCCTCATAGGTATTTTTTAAATTACGATATTATCATTCAGAATCATCTGTTCGTACTTCATTTATCCCGGAAAACATTTCAATTTAACCCTTGTTTTACTGAAGCACTTGCTGTGTGTTTTTAAGGTAATTCCACCCATTCTTGCTGCCGGCAACAACCTCATTTGCATTGAAAAATGTGTTTACAGAGTATTTTTCCCTAAGTGGGCTTGGCGTAAATTGTTAAAAATTGCAATGTAATAAATGCACTCGGTCTTGTTAATTTTATTCGGGAACAAGTCGTTTTTTACCTTCCGATAAAAGGGAATATTTATACTAGGGAACCAATTAAATAATTTTTATAAAAATACACAAGGAAGAGATTTTTTTTACATTTATGTAAAAGCAAAGCAATGACAATTTTATTTATAATTTATGCGATTGCGTCTTTGGGTAATTCATTTGTTTCTATTATTGCAGTACTGTTTTAATAATATGTACATGAGGTAACTTTGAAATTATGTATTATAGTTTGAGTTTAAGGTGATTTTTTTGTCTCGTCTTTTAATATAGAGCTCCGTGCACCCGCGTCAGCTAGCGTCACCCTTATTTGCAATTTTATTACAACTCAGTAAAACCGAATGATGTGTACCACTCGTAAAAATAACGTTCGAGTAAAACTCAAATTTTCAATCCACAAAGTAATAGATTGTAAGGAAAAGCTTTTCGTATTGTCAAATTAAATTTAAATGGGATTGCTTAGGACCAACAAAAAATCGTGAACAGAGTTTTTCGAATTCAAATTGGATAGGAAAAGTTCGCTTTACAACACAGCGGGAACATCTTTGGTTGGTTTTTACAATGTACTTGCTTAACGAGACCAATTTTCATTCCCAAAGTTGAATTAAGAGAAAAGGGACGTACGCTTCTCCATACAAATGTAGTTCCCATTTTCCTCTCTGGATATTGACATTATGGAAAATATGTTTGCATTATTTGATGTATAAATAATGGTAATATCCAGGGAGGAAAATGAGGCCTTCGTTTGTACGAAAAGGTGATTTTGCGAGGGTCGTCCATTTTCCTCTTAAAGTATAGGTTTTTCTTAGGTCCGTTTCCGTCACGCGTCCAAATTGTGCATGCGTCTAATGAGTCATATTTTAAGATACTTACATATAATTAACGTACCGTGAGTGAGGCATATTTATTAGTAGGTACTTGCTGCACAACCCTATTGTAAGAAATCATCTGGTAAGGGAGCGTTCAAGTATTACGTAACGCAATTTTTTGACATTTTTGACCCCCCCCCCCATGTAACGCGCCGTAACGTTTTTCTGTACCCCCTACTCCTCCCCCTAGTAAAACGTTACCTAACCACCAAGTGACCATTTTTAGGGTTCCGTAGCCAAATGGCAAAAAACGGAACCCTTATAGATTCGTCATGTCTGTCTGTCTGTCTGTCTGTCTGTCCGTCTGTCCGTCTGTCCGTCTGTCCGTCTGTCCGTCTGTCCGTCTGTCTGTCCGTCCGTATGTCACAGCCACTTTTCTCCGAAACTATAAGAACTATACTGTTGAAACTTGGTAAGTAGATGTATTCTGTGAACCGCATTAAGATTTTCACAGAAAAATAGAAAAAAAACAATAAATTTTTGGGGTTCCCCATACTTCGACATGAAACTCAAAAATTTTTTTTCATCAAACCCATACGTGTGGGATATCTATGGATAGGTCTTCAAAAATGATATTGAGGTTCCTAATATCATTTTTTTCTAAACTGAATAGTTTGCGCGAGAGACACTTCCAAAGTAAAATGTGTGTCCCCCCCCTGTAACTTCTAAAATAAGAGAATGATAAAACTAAAAAAAATATATGATGTACATTACCATGTAAACTTCCACCGAAAATTGGTTTGAACGAGATCTAGTAAGTAGTTTTTTTTTATAGGTCATAAATCGCCTAAATACGGAACCCTTCATGGGCGAGTCCGACTCGCACTTGGCCGCTTTTTTACCTAAAGGCCACATTTATGTGGCGGAAAGTACTTACCTGCCGGCCTAGCCAAGGTGACAATCGCTATCGCTTCGACAACGAAACGCTTTGTGTCTCTCTATCACTTTTCCATATTAGAGCGACAGTCACAGTTGCGTTTCGATCGCTACGGAGCGATAGCGATTGTCACTTTGGCTAGGCCGGCTGAAGGGTTAAAAGTTAAAATCAATGTTACGTAACGCGTAGTTCAAACCCCCCCTCCCGCCCCTGTAACGCATCGTAACGTTTTACAAGACCCCCCCCTCTCCCCCTAAATGCGTTACGTAATACTTGAACGCTCCCTAACTGATAACATTTGCATGTAAAAACGAAATATTAAACTTATGCTTGGAAGTCACTTGAAAGAATAAGAGCAGTGGTCAACCATGGACTTAAACAAAAGCAATCTATTCATGTATATTCATCTATACCACTCCAATAGGTATAACAAGAAAAGAGAAGAAACAGATATTTAATTATACCTAAAATCTTCGAATTTTTAGATGTTTCGTTATACACCTCCTTATCTCAGAGGATTAACCTAAAACACGTTATTTTGCAATAAGCTCTCCAGATAGTGAATATTGGATATTACGTAGAAAAGGGTTTGTGTTTGTCGTAGGTAGTGTTGAGTCGCTCACTCGTGAGGCACCTCATTTGTACCACTCATTTTGTTAATTTGTCGCAGTACGAGGGCTGTTTGATAAGTACCCGTTTATGAAAAAAATAATCAGTTGTTTTTGTTTATATGCATTTATTTTTCTTCATAGTCTCCTTTTAACTCTATACACTTGTTCCACCTATATTCAAGCTTCAATAAACCATCCAAAAAGTATGATTTCGGAAAGTTATTAAAATAGGCCTCTGTGGCGGCAATGACTTCGTCATTTGATCCAAATCGCTTACCACCGAGCCATTTTTTCAGGTTGGGAAACAAAAATAAATCGCATGGGGTCAAATCTGGAGAATACGGGGGTTTAGGCAATAGGGCGTAGCGTAATTGTGTTAATTTAACCATCACAACTCTAGACGAATGAGTTGGTGCGTTGTCGTGATGAGACAGTACTTTTTTATTTTTTAAATGGGGTCGTTTGTCCTTCAACCCAGCGTCAAATTCATCCAATAAATTGGCATAGTACTGCCCTGTTATCGTTTTCCCCTTTTCTAAGAACTCAATATGTATAATACCCTGCGAATCCCAAAAAACGGTCGCCATGACCTTTCCAGCCGATGGAACGATTTTTGCTATCTTTCGCGCAGGTTCACCCGGTAAAATCCACTGCTTCGACTGCCCTTTCATTTCCGGGGGGTAGTGGTGACCCACGATTCGTCTACGGTCACGAAACGACGCAGAAACTCCTTCGGGTTACGTTTGAACACGGCCAAACACTGCTCTGAAGTAGTCAGTCGGTTCCGTTTTTGCTCCTCCGTGAGTAAACGCGGCACCCACCTCGCCGATACTGTCTTCATACCCAATTTTTCTTCTAATATGTTTTGTACCCGCTCGATTGGAACATTTACAGCATCAACGATTTCTCGAAGTTCAATTCGGCGGTCGGCTAAAACGATATTTTCAATTTTCTTAACCATATCGTCTGTAGTCACCTCAATTGGGCGGCCTGTTGTTCTCCCCCGCTTAAACTCGTTAAACCAGTATCTGACGGTTGTCATAGAAGGAGCACATTCATGGTAAACCGCTTGCATTCTTACTTTTATTTCATCACATGTTTTTCCTTCCAAAAACAAGAATCTAATTACAGACCGATACTGCTCTTTGTCTATTTTCACAATTTTAAGTTCACGCTTTCACTGAATCGCTGTCAAATGAGAAAAAAACAAAAGAATGCTGTTTTTTTTTCAAATTTTCCCACCTCTGAAAAATGGCTTAAAACGATTGTATACATATTTTCGGCCCGTGATATTAATAGATTTGGAAAACGGGTACTTATCAAACAGCCCTCGTACTTCGTACCGCAAAAATGTCTTACTTCACTCCTCTATTCATTTTACTCATTTACTCTCGCGCATCACATTAATCTGAGGTGGTAAGTTAGTCACTTCTATATAATAACTAGCGACCCGCCCCGGCTTCGCACGGGTTAACAAATTATACATAAACCTTCCATAAAAAAATTGTCGCTGTTGGAATTAATGGAATAGTCGATGCTGAAAATATGCTAGTACCTCACCTCATTTGAAGTAAGACATTGTAACACCTCATTTTAGAAAATGAGGTACTCATACAAACTCATTTTAAATTGATGTCCTACCCATCACTAGTCGTAGGTAAAGTTTATATGAAATTATTAATAATAATTTACTATGCGCGTAGAGCAAATTTAAGCCAGAGATGGGGTTTAAAAGCATAGCCGTAAGTTTTAATGACGATATGTTTGTGTGTGTGTACTGTGTGTGTGTGCAAGGAATGTAAATAAATAAAACACTTTTCTAGTTGTACCTACTTGTGTGTCTGAGTTAAGCTGCAATAATTACATACCTGTAGAAGGGAATCAAGGGGGAGGGAAAGGGAAGGGGTGGGAAGGGAACGTGGGGATTTAAAAAGAAAATTTGTAGCACAAAGCGGTTATTTTCTGGGCGGAAACATCTTGTTTATGTTTATTTGTAAATTCAAAAATTGAATGCAGCGATTATTTAGCTTTCAAATCTTTAAAAAGCTTTACATTTAACCGAATAAACCCCATCTACCTTTGTCCAAAAATTTTACCGTTTTCGGAACAACCAACAAACAACCACAATTATATTATATTTTCGAACAAAAGCATACAAAGGAGGATGGGCAGATTTGTATGGACACTGGCCTATGAACCAATAAGAATAAGCGACATACCATTGGAAAGGTATTTTTATATACTCCATTTTTTTGTATGACGAGACTTGTCAAATCTCTGTTTAAAAAAAATTATGACACAAAAAAACATAAGAAAACGAATAAAAAACTAAAATATCGTGACACCAAATCATCCACAATAACAAAACCTTACTGATCTGCGACACAGGAGTTCCTGTGGTTCCTGTGTGTGTGTTTTTTATGGATACTAAGTTTAGTATCCATAAAAATCTATACAGTCACGTTTAAACTCACACTACTTTTGGCGGTGATAACTTTTTTCACACAAAGATTTGGGACTATCCATTAGCCATAGTAAAAGTTTTTGAACTTAGAATAAGCTATCCAGTGACATATCGCTTGTCCTTATTGGTCAATAGGCCAATCTGCCCACCCTCCTTTGACAATGTAAAAACAAAATCTTTGCTGTCGGAAGTAATTTCTTAGCCACATTGTCCTTTTATAATCCAGCTAGATCAAATAAAGCTAATGAAAAGGTGAAGATCCTTCGTCCCTTAATCATCTGGCTACATCTTCTCCAACCAAGCAATTAGAGCAAAGGATACAATGGCGGATACTCGACGGTATGATGTGTGGTGAAATTTGTAAACTGACTGCCTATTTAACAAAAACCAGCATCATCATCGTCACTGTTAAAAAGTTGAACAATTTTTGAAAATATATAATTTGTGTTATTTGAAGTAGACGAAACACTACTACCTATCTATATAAATTACTGTTCTACCTTAGGGATGGCAAGGGGCGGCCATAGGCCCTCAGGAAATTGCATACCTATATAGGTATGCAATAGGGATGATGACACATGTTGAATTTTATAACAAAATCTAGTAAAATAGATAGCAAACGAGCAATTTATCACAATAATGTGGATATTAAAATAAAATATTGAAAAATTACAAAATTACAGGACCTGAATGTTTCAAAATTTAAGTTTTTTTTTAACTTCCAAAAACGATAAAAGTAAGGGTACCATTCGATTCCTTACATTTCATCCAAAAAAATATTGTATAGCAACTATATCCCATGGAGCGCCCTAACAAGACACGTGTGCTAGACATAAACGCAATATTTCACCGACAAAAACGCAATTTTCTTGTTTTGTCCAAACTACAAGATGGGCGATGACGTCACGGCCTCTGGCCGTTTTGTATAGGGCGTTTCGCGAGTGAAGTGCGACTGTCGGACTTTGACTACAATTTCTGACTTTTGTGCTTCTTTAATGCAATGGGTCCCATATAGACATTTGATCCTAAAAACAAACCCGATCGTATGATACCATAAAAAAATTTAGTCGTGTAGCCTATTACATATGTACTTGGAAAAATACGACTCATGCCCCCGAGACCCGGGTGACCGAGGGGCTTAGGCACCTGTCGCGATAGCAGAGGATGCTGGCCGCGTAGACAACATGCCAATCGCTAACGCTCCGTAGCGAATGAAACGCAACTGTCACTGTCACACTAATACGGAAGAGTAATAGAGAGACACAAAGCGATTCGATGGCGAAGCGCAAGCGATTGTCACGTTGGCTATTTAGGCCGCCTGGTTCGATTCCAGCCCCGAGGGCCTACCGCGAACCACGTTAGACGTATTTTCTCCCTGTTGCACTTTTGTTTTGTTTCAGTATTTATTTACGATTAAATCACTACATAATATAAAACAAAGTGGCTTCCCGCTGTCTGTCTGTCCCTATGCTTAGATCTCTAAAAGTACGCAACGGATTTTGATGCGGTTTTTTTCTATAGATAGAGTGCTCAATTGCTCAAAGGTTAACTGGAAGAGATCCCTTAAAGGGATAAGTTCGCCTTTGTACTAATGACGAATGTTATTTTTCCTGTTTTGTTCTGATTTTTGTACCATAAAGTGTTTTACTACTACTACTACTACTAGAGTGACTCAAGATGAAAGTTTATGTATAATTTGTTAATCCGTGCGAAGCCAGGGCGGGTCGCTAATAGCTGATAAAAGACGCAAGAAGATGGAGGAAAATATTGCAGACAGTAAAAGAAAACCGCTTGTTGGTTATGACTTAGACTTGAGAAGAAGTCTCTACAAAGCAAACGTGACCAACTGGGTCAAGTGAGCAGCTCGCAGCGAGGACCGTTCAAGGGTCCGAATTAACTTCGATTATTTACAATCTTGCAAATTTGCGGATAACCGACGATTAGATCCCTTCGATTTGATTAAATCGCTTTACATCGTGTTGGATTCGAAATATCTGTTGATATGATAATGATTCAAAAGGGTAAGGAAATCTATAAATAGCGTCAGCCTCAGCAGTGTCACATAAATCGATGTGACCTCACACAAAACCAAAATAACATTCTAGATTCACTGTCAAAAAATGACAAAAAATGTATGTATAAACTCTTTATTGTACAAAACACACAGGATAGGCAGTACAAAGGCGAACTTATCTCTTTAAGGGATTTCTTCCAGTTAACCTACATGCTAACTTATTTTCTGGTCAATGCGTTTATTCATCTACTAATTGAATCACTTTTACACACAGACAAACAGCGAAAAGTACTTTATTCATAAGCCTCGGTAAGATTACGGTACTCTTAGCGTCACTTTTACCATCCCACTAACCCAGGGTTAACCGGTTAAATCTGGAGTTGCCATGATTACAATAGTACAATTTGACACTGGGTTAACGGTTTATCGGGTTAACCCTGGGTTAGTTTTGTAGTCCTAGTGGCCCTTAGGGTCACCTGCACCAAGCCACTTGCACTAACCCGAGGTTAAACTGTTAACCCAGTATCAAATTGTACTGGTAAGTAACCATGGTAACTCCAGGTTTAACAGGTTAACTCCGGGTTAGTGAATGGTGCAAGTGGCCCTTAGGCGTGTAAACCGTCTTTTATAAACAGGCACTTTTAAAATCCTACAAAATGTACCGTTCTTTTATGAATTTATTTACCAGTGCCGAGTTGAAATTTTTTCTACAGATCTTAAGATGTGCGCCAGGTCAAGTGGTCTGTTTGATATCCGGAAACGTGGAAAACAAGGCTTAGAACACGCTTTTCTTTTTGAAAATAGAAAGAAACCAGTGTAAATGAGGATGAAGTGTTTGCTTTGATTTGTATTTAGCGTTTTATTTAGTTTAATCTCCAGCAATGCAAATTTTGGTTTTAAATGAACAAACGAATTAAAGTCACTGTAACTTTACACTTTAATTGTATATTTAATGTATAAAAATAGTTATACATCTTCATTAATAAAGATGCAGAAAAATGATTGGAAACTTTTGATATCGTGTCTATCTTACTTGTGTTTGTGGGGTTTTCAGAGACAATTCTTAATCATGTGAACCAATTTCACCAATATTTCTTATATTTTCGAAATAAGATGCTTTATTTATAGTAAGTATTAACCACCCACAAAGGTGGTAACATTTAATTAATTAATGTAAAATACTTTGTTAATAAAAAAAAGATTTTACATGAAACATCGATTCCAAAAAGTCCGAAAATTCGAACATGTATTGTCATGTTTAATTAATTAAGTAGTAGTTAATACTTAATACAATATCACTTCAGCTACTAGAAAGCTCTATAAAATTATCTACACAGCACAGCAGCAGCTAAAGTGTGTCATAATAGCTAAATTTTAATTGGGATAAAGTAAAGTTTTAATAACCATCGCGTATAGCGTATTCGTCTAGTTACCAACTTTAATTACGTTAAAAACTATTCCGTGCGGGTATTTAATGTGCTTGTCGGGCGTCATCATTAAAATGAGTAAATTAGTACCTATTGATGTACTTAATGAGATATTGTACATACAATCCCATACATAAATGAGACTTAAACTGTTATGAGACGATAACGGTTTCACTCACTTAAATTTTAGTCGCTATTGGCGACATGTTTCGGGCCCGTCGGGGGTCCTTCCTCAGGCTCGAGTGCTCGCGGCTAATAGCGACAAAAAATTCAAGTGAGTGAAACCGTTGTCTAAACAGTTTAAAATATGTCTCACGAAAGTTTAATCTCGAAAACGAGACTTAACGCAAATTACGTGTATGTCACGTCACGCTATTGAATGAAATTTACACTAGGGGTTCATACTAGACGCTCATCGTAAAACGTCAACTAAATACGCATACGCGTACGTCACGTCACGTCACGCTATCGAATGAAATTTACACTAGTGGTTCAGATTCAAATTTACACTATTATCGTCGTGAAACGTCAACTTTTTCATCGTCTCGTTACCGCGCCTGATATCGACAAGCTCAACTATCCGATGTGCCAATAACCATAACGGAAATCGACTGTTACCACGCCAAGTGTTCCCTTTGCTGAGCGTCGAATGCTCTGTTGGACCAATAAGATCCTAGACTTTTATAAAGTTTAATATTATTTAGAAACGATCAAGAAAAAAAATGCATTCAAGTCAATCCACCGTCATCGTCAGAAGAGCTACGATACCACAGGCAGACCATCCATCAGCAGACCGGCCATCTGTACAGATAGTACAGATACCAACACATATCATGTTAAACTTATAAGCGCAGTCACGTCTTAATCCTAGACTTTTATAGCTATAAATATCACTTCAATAATAAATTCGGCGCTTTTCACCTTCTTAAAGGATGGTTTTCAGGATAAAAACTATACACCTGACCAAATTACAACAACGTAATTAAGTGAATATGATATTTCATTAAACATTAGACTAACACTTTCGATTTGAAAAACCTCACATCGGTTTGGGTTTACATATATGTTAATTCTCCGTCATTATCATCATCATCTATGCTGCTGAGCATAGGCCTCTTTTATAGTATGCCACTTGTCCCGGTCCTGAAATCTCTGGATGCCATCCAGAAGTGACCCACAATCTTCCGAATGTCCACCCAACGAGCTAACGGACGTCAAGCGTTCCTATATATCCAAGTAACAATTTGTGGTACTATAGTAGTCAAGAGAACGTTTTCAATGCCACCTATTGGCCCTATAAAAGACCTAAGAAGGCCCTATAAAGCCGAAATGGCGCATCTTATGTGCCATTCAGTGACATAGCAGACCTGTAGCAGTGTCAGTCGTAACGTTTTAGGTCTATAAAAGTGATGTAATAATGACTCTTGTGCTAATTTGTTGTCCGTAACGCCATTATAGTGTCAATTTATACTATAGTAGCATTTGTGATTCCATTATATCACCTTTTTATGCTATAATAGAATTTATAGTTCCTTTACAACGCAGCAAGTCGTCAGTGGTTTTATGCGTGGGTTTATTTAATAAACAAAAACGGTTCAACACAAGGAAACTTGGAATTGTATAATAAGTGGTAAGTAAAGAGTTTATAATATGCATTATTTAGATGTCGATTAAATTCATCTTTACTGCAAAAATGTGTGTGGGACGGAAGTTTTACCGTTAGAATAGTATTAGTTTAATGAAGTATTTTAAATGCGCCCTCGATTTATATATGTTTTTAATAAAATAATTAAATATAATTTAATAAAATAAAATGAATGGCACCATAGTTACAACTATGGAGCCAATAAGTAAAACATACACTCTTATAGGCTAACTATAGAACTTACGACGAAGTATTCACCGCCATCATGAATAAAATTAGGGTTCCAAAAGAATTTTGCCGTGACCCAGCTACACCTACAAACTCTTTAGAAGGACATAGGATATTTATTTAATTTAGATGTAGTCATTACTGTTGTTTTCTTTTTCAGTGTCATTGGTAAAAAAATGTGCTAATAGTGGATGTCGATAAATATCTAAACTGTCACGATTTTCTGCTTGTATCGTCGTTTTATGTTGTTTGTGTTGTTGTATTGTTGTATTTGTGATTTGTAATTGCTTGATAAATCTAAACTACAATGACTAATATCACTGGGAACTTTTTTATCAATTCATTTATATAAAAAATATTTTGTACGGAACCACATTATGTGGCTTAGGCCTGAACTGATATAAGCAAGATATAAGTAGCCATTACAGGTCAAGTTTATCATTTAAAAGTAGTCGTTTTCTACCTTTATGTATCTAAATGGGTTTATAAAAGACATAAAAGCTCAGCTATAACGCTGTTATCTTTTAAAAGAAAAACCAAAAGCACTATTACAACGGTTTTGTGATATAAAAGAGTCATTGTGACGTTTATAGCGATGAGATATAATAGGGATTTAAAAACTACTATAGCGCTTTTTAACGCTATAAATATGTCCCAAAAACGCTATTATAGAGCAAAACAGTTCTATAATAGTGTTCGTATCACTACTAAAGTATTATGTACTATAGCAGTGATCTCTAAAGCCACTATATCCTAAAATTGTTGTATAGTTGGGTTTTTTGTCACTGTTAAAACACAAAATTATAGCGGCTTGCAGGGAACCTTAATAGCGCAAATTAGTTGCATAAAAGTGATTCTAAGTACCATTATACAGTAATGTTGCTCTATAGTAGCTATATTTGAACCTACTATAATACATGCCTATAACGGCTCTATAAAATGATGATGTAAACATTTACATCAGTTGCTTATAGAATAGTTGCATAAAAGTGATTCCAAATACTATTATACAGTAATATTGCTCTATAGTGGCTATATTTGAACCTACTATAGTACACGCCTATAACGGCTCCATAAAATGGTGAAGTAAACCTTTACATCAATTTCTTATAAAATATATTAGCTGTATAAGCCTATAGAGCAAAAAAGTGTTGTCAAACGCTTTTATACAACAGGTGGTCACCTCTGAAACCTTAATACGACGTCTATACAAGCTTTTAGCGATAAAAACTAAAATTATAGGACTAAAATGATACTTGGATCGCATCCGGACGCGGCCACCATTCCGTTAACATTTTTGTCCTTCTGTCATCATCTGCCCAGAGGGCCTACCGCCCTGTTGCCTCCCTGTCACACTTACGTACGAATTATAAGTGCGACATAGAGGCACCACGTCGAACGTGGTTTGCGGTAGGCCCTCTGGCATCATTATTACGTTCTATGGCCCTATATTTTCGGTCTGCGTATGGAAACCAGAGCCCATAACCATCAAGCTCTCTAGATTATATCTGGATCACCTCTGTGTACGTCTCACTTTCAAAAAGCTCTAGGAATACACAGGTACAGGCGCACGGTCGGCAGAACCGCTTTCAAACTTATATTTCCCCGACCGATATTTTCGCAATTTCAAATATTGAAAACGGAAAAGTAGGAAATTGAAAATATTTGTCACTATTTTTTAATTTAGACAACAACGTGTGGTTTTAATGTAGCAACATTATTTCACGCAAAAGTAAAGTTGTCCATTCTATGGAACTTGCTAACTATGTAAACAAAAGTCACTAGTAAATTGACATTTTTAGACAATTTTAATATGGCGGTTTGTTTACATAGTTTACAAGTTCCATAGAATGACAATTTAAAACAATATGAAAGTACGAGTAGGCAACGGGTTGGTTCTAATTAGATCGCAAGTTATTGTAACGCAAGTTAACTATCTTTTTATTTGTATACTAACTGTACTCGGCAGACTCTTGCGGATATTGCCACTTAGAAGACGTCTATTTTTACCAGGATGCATCCTGTATAAAAGTTATTTTTATTGTCATAAGAGTTAAAGTAAATAACGGGGGCCACGCTAAGTAAAAATCGTTTAAAGAAAGTACAATCAAAACTTACAGAGTGGCCCAAAAATCGGTTGAATTTGTTTTTAAATTTAATCTTCTCACTTCGATACAAAAAAATAAAGTAAACGTTTTGTTTTTATTATCATCAATATACATTATGATGGCATCAATTTTTGGGCAAGATATATCTTGCTTACTTATCGTTTTATTGGAGTTCACTCCTTAAGTATCGATTTTCATACTTAAGCCCAGGATATGCAACATTAATATGAGGAGTGCGATAACGTTACGTAATGTTTCGTCTTCTGCATATTCCCTAGCAACGGCTGAATGGAAACACCTAATCTATTCAATGTCAACAAATAACAACCGTCAATTTGCGGAGTTTTGACCTTAAATAATATTATCGTTCGTAAATAGTAAAGTCCAGTCGTGCGTCGGAGCTGACACACACACACTTTATTTTATGTTCTTTATGTATACATTTTTTTTGCAGAGTGTTTTTAAACCAAAAAAACGAAGTATGTAGAAATGTAGATAAGGCAAAACTTTCCCTAAACATTGAATATTGGGCCCAACCTAATTCCCTAGTATTCCCTAGGGAACAACGTGCTATAACCCATTGTAATTCGATACAAAGTTATTATCTGTGGATGATGAGAAAATTAATGAAGACGTCTCATTGGCGTTACGGTAACAATGGCGGCTCGAGTCGGTTAAGGTGCGGTCACACCGGAAACTAGAATGAAATTTATTTTAGTTAAAAAATCAAATGTCATTTATTTGCAGGGAACTAAAATCCTAAGATACACATCGCCAGGTGACAGGCAAAACTCACTAATTACTAAAAAATATTTAAACAAAAATCAACCTTCCTTTAGTACTAATATGGTTCACTATGGCTATGAACTTGTGGTGGTAATTAGTGAGTTTTGTTTGTCACCTGGCGACATACAATAATTGAATACAATTGTTTGTGTTTTTACATTTATTATTGTTTTTACATAAAAACATTTAAATTGGTATTACTTACGTAATTACGAGTAAACAGCTGTAATTTTAAGACATAATATATATTGCATTTCATCAAGTGACAATCAAAACTCACTAATTACATACTACCACAAGTTTAAAGTGCTGTAGTAACAAGACAATATGTGTGGTTCATTTATTGGGTACAGAAATTTACAAACTTATAACTAGGTAAATATAAAAATTAAGGGTATTGTATGCTATTAGGCCATAGGTACCCGGCTAAATGTACCTAGCACGCTGCTGGCGTTTCCTCTTTGCACCGCTAGCGAAATACGCTGGATTAAAAATGCGCCGGACCTGGGGTCGCCGCTTTTCTCTCGTAGGCGTTTACCTAACTTTCTTATAATTCTTTTGATTTTTTATCTCACAGACAATATTGATTTTAGTGACTTTTGGTTGTCTCCTGATGATTTCAATCTTAGATTTATTTATTAGGGCTCATTTAGCCGATGCGAGAACTCGCATGCGAGTTTCATTACATTGCGGGTTTTGATCGATCGGTTGAATTTTATTGGACGTAACCAACAATCCGCAATGTAACTAAAATCGCATGCGAGTTCGCGCGCCGTCTAAATCGGCCCTTAAACTTTTACATACGCCGTTTTTTCCATATAGGTAGTCTACGCCTGCCCGTGGAACGTGTGACAGAAGTCTAATGCAGTTATGTAACGTTCAGATATTGTTTCAACATTATTATATTAGGTATTTTGTCCCACTTTCATCTTATAATATTAGGCTTTTCTACTAAAATTACCTATTTTCGCTCACGTACCTATCATAGCATAATACCTAATTGTACAGTCACCTGCAATATTATGTTAGGTACTCTTCGAAGGCCGCAAGAATATGTGACACGCTCTTATGGTTCTACAAATAAGATCGTGTCAGATATTTTTGCGGCCTTCGTTGTGCTACATATTATTGCAGGTGACTGCACCTATTAATGACGTAGGTACACATTTATAAAAGTCTGTAATATTTAACAAGCCGTTCATATTGTTTGTCCTTTTTGTGATTAAACATTCGTACCCATTTATTAGGAAGATAAAAAAATGAGTTTTAATTTTTAACGCGTACCTAGAAAAAAAATTGTTTTTAAAAAAAGTTGTAAAAGGCTACATAGAACGCATCACAATTTATTAAGATTCAAACCAAAGAATCGACTCGTGACTCAAAACCAACGAACTAGAATAAATATAAAAACCTGAGCAGAGCTAAAACTGACCCCACAAAGAGAATAAGTTTTTGTCAAAAATTTTATTTTTGGTACAAGCTTTTATAGCTGACTGTACTTTTCTTACAACAGACAACTAATACTCATCGAGACAATTCTAAAAACCCCAACACAATTAGGTTGCGTTGTTTCATCACAGAGTTCCTATGGCCACCTCCTGTCTCCATCATCAGATCAGCTCGATGGTACCACAATATTGCATTGTCACCCGACTTACATGTGTATGCAAAATTTCAGCTCAATCGGAAACCGGGAAGTGGATCAAATTTAACTTGCAAGATTCCATTACATAGTTACATACAGGTCGACCTAATAAAAGCTTGTTAAAAATGGGGATTACTGTTATAATTATGAAATAGCGGTCGTTTCGTAGCGGTACTTTCATCTTAATAAGATATTGACTTGACAATCATTAATTTAGCTATCAGTTTGACGTGGGAAGCACGAAATTAAATACAGGCCTGTTATATTATCATCCTTGTTTTATCAAGACGTTGTAACCGAATTAATATTATAATATAAATATTTACACAGCAATTCAGTAAAGGTTGTCTTAATGAATGAGTTATTTACATTAACATCCCTAACGCTGAAGAATCAAGTAAATACTCCAGTCATTTTACTGACAGAAAGTATGGCGATTTGGAAATAATTTATAATATAATTAATACCTGAAATATATATTATCATGATTCTAAAGTCTATTTTTTTTATTCGGTAGACTAAAATGACATTTCATAGTATGAACATCATGTATCATCTCATACTATGAAATGTAATTTTAGTCTACCGAATAAACAAATAGACTTTAGTAGGTATTAAAATATTTACTAGACGTATACAGCATGTGGCCTGTAACACGGGCGAATAATTAAAACGTAGATTCTACTCCTCAAACAATAAAACTTTTGTTCTACAACTTTTTGAAATTATGTAAGTTTAAGATTGTCCCTTTTTCAAACAAACTAAATAATATTTTCAATGTACTTTAAGTCCCGTCTAATTGACATTGTCTGTCCGTCTTGTCACCGTACAGGCATAATCAATTTCGTGATACATTGCGTGTTCGAATAAAATTTAAAGTGTTTTAAAATCCAAACCACAAGTTATTTTTAAAAGTCGTTGAATAAACATTGTCTAGTTTGAGGAGTAGAATCTACGTTTTAATTATTCGCCCGTGTTACAGGCTACATGCTGTATATATGAACTAGAATCCAACAAAATATAGTAAGATACTTTCCGGTAAAAGTATTTATTGCATCTAATACAAATGTTTTTCTGTAGGATTTTTATGGAAATATCTTTTCTAGGTCGTTTACTAAGTACTACTGATCTATATTTGTTACTAGCAAATTAAGCCGTGTATTACTCGCGTAGCAATAATATTAATAATCTTACGTTTTGTGGAACCGTATCCTTCCTGGGCTAAAAAGTGACGGTTCTTGTTACGTTTAGAAATTCTCATTTTGTGACGCAGTAAAGCAACAAATGGGTTTCCTGTTTCTAAACTTAATGGGTAATATCCACTGACTTAATATAAAAGAAATAGACACACAAAGCAGAACAAAAACGTCAAGAAATGTGGATCCCAATGACGTTTCGCACCATTTGCATTGATGATAAAAACGCTTACGTAAATTTTGAGTCAAGATAAATGTTTCGTACAGAAAAGAGCTTAATGTCGTAAGCATTAAGTGTCAAATTTGCATACATAAGTACCAACACTGTTAAAAAATTTAGTCCGATGGCACTAAACGTAACGTATTTACGTCAAGCAACGTCAAACGAGAATAATGAACGAATGGAGTCACTTTGGTACACTTGAATAGGTATTACTGTACAGAAAAACCAATTGAAGTAATAAATAAAACAAATTTAATTTAATCGGGAGTTTAAATAAAATTAATTCGTGGTTCAAATTCAAACAAATTAAATTTTTAATAAGTAAGTATACGTCTTTAAATACTAATTTCCTTGAAATAAATCAACTTATTAAATAAAATAACTGTGTATTTTAGATCTACATTTACTCATCGCACGGGTGCACGGGGACATTTAGGTACTGATTGGATTTTTTTTTATAAAGTCCATACTTTATAAAAAAAATCGGGTTGTTCCCACTAGTTACCACCAAGTTGATATCAGTGGTAACTACTAGGATTTTTTTTTCCACCTTTTACCACTGGTAACTACTGGGAAAAATAATTCCCACTAGTTACCACCAAAGCGAGTTGGTGGAAATAACCCAAAAAATTCCTGTGGTTGTCACTGTGTTCAGACAGGTTTAGCATTTACAGTTAGTCGATATAAGCCCTTATTGGTTGTCGGAAACAGGGAAATGGGCCGATCACACAAGTGCCGTTTTGCTTTGTTTAAAACTGCATCACCCCTATCTCTTGCTATAATTAAATAGCAGTCCACTTTGCACGTCGCATAGGTTTTCTTGGAAATCTTGAATTTAAACATAATATTATTCCTTACGAATTCCATATAAAAATAAAAATAAATATTGACCTCACATCGACTCATTAGATTTTTGTTCCTTGACATCCCTTCTTTGGTACTAACAAATTAATTTATTCAAAACCATAAAATTACCACCAGATTACATAAATTATGTAATGCTATCCAAAGAACTAACCGAAAGAAATACATTCCATCCTTTTTCCTTGTTTTATCATTGTTATTTTTACATATTTTAACGGCACATTTCGTAATTGTTGACAACTTCACATTTGAGCGTTTCAAACAAGACTAAACGAAAAAGTAACGCGTGATCTGTTTCAACGTTACTTTTGTGGGGCCATTTTTTGCGGCTGATTGGGTATCCAGTTCTTTATTCTATATCAATGGTAATATCGCATAGATCAAAAGATAAACTGCCCTTTTTGTATCTAAGATATCTATATACGTATACGTATACTTACTTAAAAGTGCGGTGTCTTTTTTTTTGTCATTAAATTTATTTGTCATAAATTCTAAATCAGTTCTGTAAACTATTACGGTGTTTTTATATCCGTATTAGCAGATTATTCAATTTTATCGTTAATTAAAGCAAATCAAGTTATTTTAATAACCATGCGCTGACGTACAAATTTGGAATATTCATTAATATGCAACCATGAACCATAACGTACAGTCACCAGCATAAATATATGACTGTGGGCAGCCGTACAAAAATATCTGATGCTCCATTTTAGGCATAAGTATATGACGACATTACCTCGGTAAAAATATGTGATGCTTTGTGGCCGGCAAATATATCGTTAGTCTGTATCCGCATAAATATCGGATCGGGTCGCTTAAAAATATTTGATTACTCTTAAAAATCAAAATTATCTGATTACTCTCATCTGGCATAAATATCTCTCCACTGTGAAAGCAAATACATCGGATGGACGACGGACCGCCTATTATATATCTGACACGTTGGAAAATCACAAATAAATATGTTATCGACCTTCAAAAATGAACCATACTTACATGTTTGGTATAGAGCCGTAAATTGTATGAAGCGATTTGACAATTCACGAAAAGAGTGCAGACTTTTCATTGTATATGTCTGTCTCACATTATATTCTATCATCGATTTGACGGAATAAAGTGGATATAATTGTTTTGTAAATTTGAACGTATTGCAATCATATCATGAATCTAGTATATAACTGGATCTGGCATGAGGGGTGGGGGAAATGACCGAACGGGATAGTCTTATGTATCTTTCAGTAGGAGTAGCAGCGAAAGCGCTATTATTGTTTGTCCTTGTCACAGTCTCACAAGTTGACTTCTTTATTATTATTTTTTATGTAAGAAGGATATTTATTACATATCTTCTATTAAAAGTCTAGGTACCTGATTTTCATTTATGTCACAATTTAAAATTGCAAATGAAATACGTGAGACAGACATATGTAATGACAAGTCTGCACTCTTTTCGTGAATTGTCAAATCACTTCATTACAATTTAAGGCTCTATGCTATACAGGTATGGTTCGTTTTTGCCGATTGATGACATATTTCATAATTTCGTGTCAGATATATAGGCGGTCCGTCTGCCGTCCGATATATTTGCATTCACAGTGGAGAGATATTTATGCCAGATGAGAGTAAGCACATAATATTGATTTTTATGAGTCGTCAAATATTTTTAAGCGACCCGATCCGATATTTATGCGGATACACACTAACAATGTTTTTGCCGGCCACAAAGCATCACATATTTTTACCGAGGTAGTGTCGTCATATCCTTATGCCTCCAATGGAGCATCAGATATTTTTGCACGGCTGCCCACTGTCATATATTTTTGCTGGTGACTGTACACTAATTTCAAACAAATAAATTTTGATGACTTGTTATTTTCATTTATTTTTAATATTATTTATCTACTAACTATAAGCGAATTAAGTCAACTCTGCACAACATAGTGTGAATGTCATCATTAATGACAAATCTATAACAGTATTATGAGGTTTATAAGGACACTCATTTTATTCTGTTCAAATCGGTGCAAAGTTAGCGTAGACAGGCTCATCTTGTAGACAGTAGAAAAGTGAAAAAAAAAATCCCATCGTATTTTCTCGGAAACTTTGTTAAAACGTACTTTTTGTAAGGAATAAGTGAAGTAGCAAAACAAGTGTGAACAATTCCGTGAAGAGAAACTACGATGGGCAAGGTATTCAATATATCTGTATTTGAGATAACTTAATATAGAGTAAAAATAAATGAATACTCAATTTACTAAAATAAATTTTTATTATTGCTTACCTACCTAATGACCGCATGATCACATTAAAATTGATAAAGATAAGTTATAAATAACAAGAGCTTACTTTGCCACTCAATAACACTTTAAACTCGGTTTTTGATACAAGGATATGACGGCTGTAAGAAAATATTTTTCTAATTAATTACCTACTCCAGCGATAGGGGTTTGTGTGAGAGTGATACTTAAGGGCATTTCTCAGGAGGGCCATTTTTACGTGTCCGGGGCAAAAAAACATTGAATTTACTGTTCAATAAATCTGAATTAATTCAGGCATAATCTCCAGCATATATTCTGTCTGGAACACTATCAAACTATTTATTTATTATTTATATAATACACGAAAAAAAATTCAAATGCGAAAAATGATGTTCGGTGGGCGTGTCCCGCACCCAGATTGTTTGAAACAAAAAAATATTACTCAAGATGGGGCATTAGATCGGAGTTATTATCGGTATTCACGCATAAGGTATTAGTTAACTGATCATATTCTTTATATCAAAATAATGTGTTTGCTTGACACATTGAATAAAACCAAATTTGCGATGTGTCCCGGGCTAGTGACTGATTTCGGTGCAATTTGTAAACCATGTCTGTACTCTTACAAACTTGTAGACCAGGAACTGAGTGGCTCAAACATAGTATGCTTTAGTTGTGCCTTAACCGTTGAATAAAGTACAGGTGCAGTCACAGTATACTAAGGTGATTTTTTTAAAGTTTCTCTGTCATTCGGTGGGTTTGGTCCTATGTTTTTTTGAGATCGGTGGTGCAGTTTTCTCCCACAGTTTTAGTGCATTTATCGTTATGCAAGTGATTAAGAAATCCTTAAAAGTACGTGAATTCATCATTAGTACATCATCTCTGTATCATTCATGCTAATTCTGTAATTGCTAAAAAGCGATCAATTTTGATATCACTGGTGTTGATTTCCTTGGTTTCGGTGGAATTTTTGACCACCGATATCAAGAAAGTGATCACCGAATTCAAACCCTGCTTTGTAAACTAGTTTCTTGTACTTTATTTTCTAACTTAGCACACCTAAAAAGTACAAGATACGTTGTATAAACGTAAAACTATGCTTGTACGTAAATTAAGTCATAGTATAGGTACACAAAATCACTAGTTTACAATGAGTAGTTTTTTTTTCACCAGACGTATGTTGAAAATTGTAGACCCGATTTTTCTTTTTCTCTTTCCGCTGTTGTCTTGATATTCTCTTCAATCCAATGGAGTAAATTATGTGAATTTGTCCTCTGTATCACTTGACGCCCTACACCTCGATACCTTTAAACGTGTCAGCCATATTAAATAAATGCAGTCAATTCGATCCCACTTCTTTTTAAATAACTTGTGTTACTATGCAAGATGCACCCACAGAACAAGGGATTAAAAATAAAGTGGCCTTCTGATGTCGAGATCGCTCCAAAGGCACTGAGCGTACTGCTCAATATTTCTAAAGCATGGTCATGAACACAAATTGAACATAGAAGTGTTTGAGGGTGCAGGAGAACATAATTAACAGGCGACTAGATCTTTAGGCATTAGTCAACCACTTCAAATAGTTTTAAATTGAGGGAGTTCACGCTTTAAAACTCTGTGATTCAAAAATACTATTTATAAGTCTAGTAAAAATACTTGTTTTTCGTATTGTTTACACTTCAAATAGTTTGAAATTGAGGGAGTTCACGCTTTAAAACTCTGTCATTCAAAAATACTATTTATAAGTCTAGCAAAAATACTTGTTTTCCGTATTGTTTACATTGTTTTATAAGTGCATTAAATATCTTTGAGCATTGAACACCACTCAAAAGTTTCTATTGATCAGGTGTAGATAATATAAGTTTATTTTTGATGAGTGTGCCGTCGGATTGTATGAAGCAAAAATTTTCTCCTTCATGGCACTTATGTGCGCATTTGTGGTCGACATGTCTGAAACTCGTTTCAGGACCATACATTGCCCTATTGTATGATATGAGGATAGTCAATTAGTGTGGGTCTGTGGGATAACTTCTAGAGATGTTGTTTCATAAGCCGTAACTTGGTTATTTTAAAATCTTGAGTAAACAAAGGTACTATTTATTAAACTTATTTAAGCTTACGATATCATTAGCCTCGCTACATCGCTTATCAACAAATAAGAATGAAAAATATGAATAAATTATAATATAATTTAGATATATATTTGAAGTGTGATTTATGTGTAAGCATTTTTGAATTCGGTGACGCAAATTGACTTCAGTGCCTGCACATGATTTCGGTGTTTTTTAAATCTTAAATATCATAAAAACTATAAGGTTCTAATGGAGGCCTCCACTACCAATATTTTTTATATTAAGGCTAGATTTTAGGAAATAAAGTCGCGTATCAAATAAGTAAAAAAAAATAATTGGCACCGAAGTCAGGCACCGAACGTCATCTCTGAGAATCGCCCTTAAGCCCTCACAATTTTGAGTATCACATGACTTCATTAGAAATTCTCCTCATATTTTCGTAATTAAACTTAATCTGGCAATTTCGGCATTGCACGGTGCCCGCGATTGTCTTTATCTCCCCTACATCGTCAGAACTTCCTCAGCATTGAGCCAATTCAAATGCTTCACATACAGGTTATCTTCCCTCTTCAAACCTTTCGCTCCCAGCCCGTACGGGTATCGGTTAAATGTATGAAGATAATATATACCCGGCTTACTTTTATCGACAAATATATCCATAGTGTTCGATACTTTAGGTTCCCTCTCGTAGCAATCTCCGTCCCTCGCCTGCTGTACAGAATCACATTGCAACGCCACGAAAATACCAGGATTTATTAGTGCTGACATCCATAAGAAGAACGTTTTGGAATGACTACAAAATATAAGACAGGGTACACTCCAAATAGCATTATTCTGGTATTCACCCCCGTTGACAAAGATTGACACATGTCCAAGAGGAGTTGCTATGCCATAAGCGTCTATATTTGAATGTACAGTAAAGACGAAATCGGCGTCAGATGGGTCCAGTCTTTGGTTGGGTCCGAGGTGTCTGAAGCAAGGCCCAGATGGTTCTAAAGCTGTGATAGCGGAAATGTTTTTGCCGGTCAGTTGGCGGTAATTTTTGGCTACGAAGCTTGCGGTGTGGCCACCGAGACTGAAGCTCACTAGCTCTAGTTTTTTTGGATCTAGCCCGTGCATTGTTAGATTAGCCAGCATTTCGGCTACATGTTTTCCGACTGGCCGTATCATGCGTGCTGCCCTGAAATTGAAATATATACAGTCAGCAGCAGAAGTTGCTAGGCGGACGACGTATTTAAAATTACCTTGACACGCTCTTATTCTCGTAATGTCGCGTCAAGATCATTTTGAACACCTCGCCTGCTTAGCAAGTTCTGCTGCCGACTGAACTTACATTAATATCTTATAAAAAAACTAGGGTACATATGAAACTGTCTACGATTTTACTAAATGTAAGAGTAGGTAAATAAAGAGTACCTAGATGTTCATTTTCGTAATGTACTTTCAATAAAAACAATTTAATTATTCCAGAGTTTTATTTGAACAAAGATGATAAATTAAATTGTTTGCGTAAAGTCCAGTAAAAAATATTTGTTAATTTCTTTCAAAATTTGTCTACCGTAGGTATGACTTACAAAAAATTTAAAATAAAACCAAGAATTTACTTAATAAGCTAGTTACCAAGTAAACCAAGAATTTACTTATTCTGTCCAATTCGTACTCACAGTGGAAAATGATTGACGGTGAAATAAAAATAGTCCAGAATAAGCACATTGTATCCCAATTCCTTGTACAAAGACCCAATTACTCTTGGTCCGGGGAGCACGTTCGTTTCAAAATATCCAGGTATATACATTATTGTCTTTTTCGCGAAGTCTATTTCAGGATTTTTGGGTAATTTCTTCATTTGATAGTAATTGTAGTCAGTCCATTGTGCTAATAGTACACTGCCTGGTCCTAAGACGGCTAGTTTAAGCTGTTCCAAGGATTTTGGCTTGATGGTGGCAGGTTTTGTCGATCCAGGACCTGTAGATATTTTTAAATAATTAATAATCTGGAAATATACCAATATAATATGTGTGACGTGAGATTATACATATAAAGGATGGGAGCTGGCGGTTACGCCATTTTAAACAAGAATTCAATAAAAATTCGGTGTTTCGTCAAACTTCGTTTGCATATTATTAAATTGTACAACGGGACTTAATCGCGTATCTAAATTTTAAGATTTACCTCCGACGTTTCGAGGACGGCGTTGTCCCCGTGGTCTCGGAGAAGACTGGCTTACGTAGAAATCATCATCTTCTAACCGCGCGAGTTTTTCGAATTACCCGCACTTGGAAACACATGGAATCCAGTCATTAGTAAATGTAAGCGTAAACGAATATCGACAGTCGATAAATCTAATATCGTTAGTGTTGTGTGTCGACAGAGTGACATCCCTAGTGCGCAAAACGTTCAAGCTGATAAACAAGACCAAGTGCGGGTAGTTTGAAAAACTCACGCGGTTAGAAGATGCTTAAGTACGTATAATTTGTTGACCCGTGCAAAGCCGGGGCGGGTTGCCAGTTTATTATATAATATACAATACTTTTGACAGGAAGGCATTTGGTGTTGTCATTCTTTTTTCATACAGAATTCCTCATTTTCATTACAACAATTATACAAAACAATTTATGTATTCAATTGTGCATTTTCTTAACAGGCCTTGTACTCTAAATTACTGTTTGGTTTGACGTCTGAATTTATTAAAATATTCCACGACTAAACTGGTTTCACTTATAAATATTATGCACTCACTGAAGAACAACCTTGACCGCCGAGATGATTACACGTATAGAATCATTTTGATTACAATGTTTCGGAAGTAGGTACAGTCACCTGCAATAATATGTTACTCTTCGAAGGCCGCAAAACTATGTGACACGCTTTTATGGCTCTACAAATAAGATCGTGGCAGATATTTTTGCGGTCTTCGTTGTGTAACATATTGTTGCAGGTGACTGTACGAACGTGTAAAATATTAATATTTGCGTTAAATTAGATTAGACAATTTAATGCAAATATTAATATTTTATAAAATGATTCATTCTTTCATGGATTTCTGTCCGATGTCTCTGACCTTTAAAGCTAATAAATGAATACAAGACAATACAATACAAATCCTCTATACTACTATACTACTTGCACAACCGCAACAAAATATTTACAGAGAAACACATTAAGTAGGTATCTAAAACAGGCAGTCTTATCTCTTCCAGACAACATTAACTAAGGAATAGTTTATTTAATAATTTAACTTTACTTACAGTCTGAAAGCAATCCATTAGATATGCCTTGATCAAATTTGGAATATTCTATTGCCGATATAGACATAGAAAAAAGCGACATATATATTATTTTGAACATTTTTATTATATTAAAAACTTTAGTTACGAATCACAAATTGTTGAATTACCACAAAAACGGTAAAACTATATTAACATTTATCTTAATATATTTTTATTATTGTCTAACACTTTTAATCGCGTGCTCTATGCACGACGAGTGAATTACAACTAGTTTATTGTGACCTTTGAAAGGTTAAAAAAATTAAGTCATCATAATATCTCAAGGCAAGATACGAGTACCTGCTTAAGAGGCTAAAAATAACATAGCATAAACATGAACATAATTTATTCATGTATATGTTAATCGTATAAATCAAAGGCTTCTCACGTTAGACTGGGCCGTGTCCGGGCCGGGCCGGAGCTTCTGGCGCAAATTGTTCTATGACAGATGACAGGTGATCACGTGATGCTTTCTAGAGAAAGCGAAGCTCCGGAAGCTCTGGCCTGGACACAGCCCGGTCTAAAGTGAGTCATCCGTAACGGCTGGTTCACTTCATACGATACGCAAAAGCCACATGCTAAAAACATGCTTTAAAATTTACCATTTTTCGTTCTATCACAGAAAACTGTCATTCTGGTTTCTCCAGTTTGGGTCTGCACGTGTTATTTCGTAAATGAAGGGTCCACGGAAAGAACATGTCTAGTCACACTAGTGACATTTTGAGTAATCGCGGTTTTAAAATTTGGAACAATGCCAAAACGTATGGTAATTCCGTGACCAGGTATTATTTAACTAAAAATAAAGTTGTGTTACATTTATTATACAATGGTAGCAAAAGATATAACTAAAAGTTCATTAAGAGCTCTTCATTTTGAGATAAAAATCTCATTTTCCGAAAAATGTGACTAGACATTGTTCTTTCCGTGGACCCTTCAAATGTATTGGCGCGAGCGAGACGCACGGGCGAATGAAAACAAAATGACATCCTGTCAGTTCTAATTGGACTCCATGTTCCCAGTAACCAACGTACAAGATAAAGTTGGTACCCGCCGCGGGTATTACAAAAGTCCAAAACTTCCCCATCGGAAATCTGCGGAAAATTGGCCGCCGAGGGCGCGCGCGAGCTGCATACGAATCGCGGCGATTGAAAATATCGATTTATTGCAAACTCGGCTAATTCGGTGAAGGCTTAATCAAGATTGGTAGCTGATAAACGCCGTTGGGGTTGAAACAGGCACTGGTTATTATTGGTAGACATACACAAGATAACCTCAAATATGTTTAAACGATTATCTTTGTATCAAATCAGCCTTTTTTCCACCAACTGTAGCATTTCTCCTTCGAAACCAGGTATGCAGTTCGCGTACAGTCATAAATGAATACATTTTACTTTAACAATCGCAAGTACCTATTACTGAAAAATTCGCACTTGACACTTGACAACAAAACGTAAACAAAGCCGGCAGCAGTGGCGACATCTGTCCTAACCTTTCAGTGTGCCTCCTCATTAAAATAGAATCTTTCCAAATTCAAAACTGCAATAATAACAAGGGGGACTCAGGAGAGTATAACTCTTTTTGTTAAGCTGCTAGAGAGTGGTATCTTATCCGCTATCGATACTTTGAGGCTGACTGTACAGGCCCCGTAGGCAACATGCCATGCGCTAACCACAGAACAAGTTAGAATGGCGATGCGAGCAAACATGCCTTTTGCGCCACAATATCCTTCAGATTAAGAAGCCAGACATCAAATCTGTCTAAAGGAGGCGTATCCATTCACCACGCACACAAGTTTTTTACTACCGTTGCGCGAGTGTTAGTAAATGTGGAGAGGAACGAGCGGCGACACCGGTCCCGATACTAACTGCGCGCGATAGCCATTCTAACCTCTTTAAAATGTTCTGTGGCGCTAACGCTCCGTAGCGAACGAAACGCAACTGTGACACTAATATGGAAGAGTGATAGAGAGACACAAAGCGATTCGATAGCGAAGCGCAAGCGATCGTCACCTTAGCTAGGCCGGACTACCGAAGATAATGTGCGAAAATCGAAAAACCTTAATGGCAAAAGCGTCGTTTTAGATTTAAGGCGAGGTATGCCCGGGGAAAATTTTCAGATTCTGTCAAATTACCCCATTTCACACACAAGCACACTTCACGCACACTACCTCACTTTACTGGGACAGGTCAGTCAAGTCCGTTTTAGACCTATGTTCGTGATTGTTTTCTATCGAGCGAAAGTAAAAAACTTAGGATTCGAATCGTTGAGTTCCCTAGAAAAAGGCCTCAAGATTGCTTATACCATTCATGGCAGCCGTACGGTGATCCAAAAAAAGCGCTACGAATATTTTAAAACTCCGTTTTCTGAACTCACTTCACCTTAACCAAGAGCTGAAAGATAGGCAGGTTCATCACACATACTGAAATATCTCGCGGCCGAACTATCTTGTCTGTGTTCCTTTGTAAGTTTCTGCTTACTTTACATAATTCAAGAAGCTTGAACTGCTATGCAAAGTTTCCATTTTGTAGTTCGCGAATAGAGTGTACAACGATATGGCTCTTATATGTATCTTTATGCTCTTGTAAAATTCTTGTTTTGAATTCGAATAGACTAACGTCTTAAGTCCATACCGTAAGTAATACGACCCAACTATAGTTCAGTACCACAACTATGGTCCATCACGTTTAACACTTACTTACCTAATTAAGTAGGTATAATGACTAAAATACCAATGTTGTTTTTAGTATTTTCTCAGTTTTTTATACGTTTATAACCATATTACACAATTACACCATCGTAATACATACACCGCTTTTTAAATTTAAAAAATTGCAGTTTCAGGACTAGTCGACAAAGTAAGTACTTATTTTATTTTATTTATTTTATTTTATTTATTCAATTACAATTATAAGCTTACAGTAGTACCAAAGCGCCTATAATGCTAACAACAGTATTTAACAATAGCAACTTTAATAATGTAACAGTACAGCGAACGCATATTTAAATTTTAAATGAATTCATTACATAATGAGCGTATTTTATCAAACGTTAATAACGTTAATATAACGTTACTACATTGAGTCCTAGTCGTTCATCGTCATAAAATGGGGTTGGCCGGTCGAAGTATTTTACAGATGGTTGTACCTGTCAATCCTACAAATAGTGTTATATTCTTTATTTTTTAAATTTTATGCCCAAGCCAAATTCCATAGAACAAATCTAGAGACAGGTATACCTATGCTGGCGCCATCTATAAAAGCATTAAACAGTTGCCAACCCCATTAAAGATCTATAATGTAGATTGAAAATCAAACCTTTAACGTCGCCTATGGGGCTATTCCGACTTTATGATGCGTCGACAGTTCGCAAAAATCCCTGGCTTATCACAATTTTATCATCTAGCCCAGCGGTCGGCAACCCGCGGTCCGCGGGCCGCATGCGGCCCGTGATCCTGTCACTTGCGGCCCGCGAGCCTCCCTGGCTATTTTGTATGTAATATTGACAAACGACAATGTTTGATAAAGTCATAAATATTAAGAAAGTGCGGCCCGCGTCAACTTCGTTAACTACTATGTGGCCCTTGGCTGCTAAAAGGTTGCCGACCGCTGATCTAGTCGCCCAGAGACCTATATAAGGTCTCCTGTTCCATTCTAATTTGAACTTTGTGTTGACAAAATAAAATTTCATTTTGCTTGGCAAGGTTTGACGTATGGGAGGCTAAAGGTTATTGGTGCGGGAGATAACCGCGGCTCGTAACTGGGCCCATCTCGTCTATCAGAGGTCGTTATTGAATATCTCTTGTATGAAGAGGTACTGAGTTTTTGTTGCTTGGGAAAAATGTGTTTCCTTGTAGAAATAAGATAGATATGACTGTCATAAATTCATAGAAGTTTGACGTTTAAAATGACACTTGCACTGCGTGCATTGCAGACCAATATTTAAGGAGCTAAAAATTCTTCCCCTGCCCTGCTTGTATATACATATGAGATTGCTAAATTTGTCAAAAAACATCCAGATCTATTTCCTTTACATGATGTCGTTAATAATAAAACAAATGGAAGGTATCCAAACAAACTATATGTTCCTAGACAAAGGGTAAACATATTTAGTAAAAATGTATATATAATGGCAATTAAATTGTATAATAAGATTCCAAATGACATAAAATCACTAGATATAAATAAATTTCAGAAAAAAATGTTTGACTGGTTACTTGACATGTGTTTCTATTCCATTAATGAGTTCCTTAATTATTAATAAACTAATTATTTTATTGTACTAATTGTTATTGTAATATAAATTAAATGAATTGTAAATGAAACCTGACTTAACTACTATTGTGCCAATATATTCTTAGGTAATTATGTATAAGATTTATAAAACTGGACATGTAAATACTGTAATATATATGCATGTTAGCAATAATCAAGTAGGTATAGCAACTTAATTGTAATATTTCTACGCCGGTAGAGGCAGAATATGACGCACTTATTGTAATTTGACCATCATTGTATCTACCATATTCTAAGAAATAAACATTTGTATTTGTATTTGTGTATTTGTGGGCTATCAAAATCGCTGCAGACTTTTCTCGGTCTGACTCTAAGTATGAATACCAAGGTTATTTGTCGTTTTGTTTGAGTTTATTCTTCCATTTAGTCCGATTAGAAACATAACACTATTCTTTTGCAACTAATTATTGGTTAGTAGGTATTTCAAAATAGTTTTGTAACATTTCTTCAACCAAAAATGACACCTTTGACACTGACAGATCAGCATCATATCGGAAACAGATCGAATAACTAAATCTCTAATTGGGCTGAAAACGTTTTACAAACGCCCAGATTTAGCTTCATTATAACAATAAGTGTTTTGTGATAACAATCGTAAAATGAGTCATTTACATTTAGGTACTGCTACACTAGTTTTAACACTTTTAACATAACATTTACCAAGCAATTGTCAACGTAGCAAATTGGTAATATTGCACCCTCGCACCGGTAACAATATTAAGCTACCCCATGCTTCAATAATGCAAGGAACCCTTACGACGCCCTTAGCCTTAGAGGATATAACCAAATGGAGACGCCTTGTCTGAAATTATCTGTACAAAATAGTCTGCAGATTTTTGCGGGGGAGGGGCACGTCAAGTGTATACGTAACGTAAAAATAGCCATTGCAGATAAATGTCATTCTATACATTGTGTATGACCATTGGCCGCCTTTTCTCGACAGAGGGGAACGCCTGTTAATGGCTACTCCGTTTGGTTATATCCTCTAAGCCCTTAGCAGTAAAATCTTAGTGTGTAAAGGTGAC
This sequence comes from Cydia amplana, assembly GCF_948474715.1. Lineage (NCBI taxonomy): Eukaryota > Metazoa > Arthropoda > Insecta > Lepidoptera > Tortricidae > Cydia > Cydia amplana. The sequence continues at coordinate 23,386,913 of NC_086070.1, forward strand.
ATTTCTGGTTGGATTCTTGCAAGTTTGGATTTGTAGATACCATGACAGATAGAAAAATTAGAAAAGTGATGATAAAACAAAGTCCCCCGCCGCGTCTGTCTGTTTGCGTGCTTGTTTGTATGTTTGCGATAAACTCAAAAACTACTTACTGGATGGATTTTCATGCAGTTTTCACCTATCAATAGAGTGATTCTTGAGGAAGGTTTAAATGTATACTTGCAACCCGTGCGAAGCCGGGGCGGGTCGCTAGTTAATAATATACTCATGTCATGGACAAATTTAAAGGAACCCAAAAAAAGTTTTTAATTACTGGATTACAGCACCTAAAGTAATTTCAACATTAGTACCTAATAAAACTTTTTTTGCGTTTCTCTAAATAGGTACAGTCCAAGAGGGTATTACTCGTATAATTATAATTCTTTGGGCGAAAATCACTGTCCTTTCAAGCCAGGTACATAGTGTTTAAAATCATGTTACTCTCTTTTCTTATACATACCTACTATCATTTTAAAACGGAACACAAAACCAACGTCTTATCACATTTTAGTTTCTGAATACACCCCTAGACCTCTAATCTCTTTCTATTGTAGTCACCATAACTACCATATTACATTCTTTATCGCTTCTGAACTGAGCTTCATTTTATAAATGTAACCGCACCCCTCTGTCACCCCAACTGTCAATATACGTTAACTCCCCCTCTGTACGCATATTAGCCCCATAGTGATGCATCTAAAATATTCTGAGGTATATTATTTATGTAAGCGGGGGTGAAATTGGAATTAGGTTTGTCGCCATATGGTAAGCACAATATTGTAAGATACATGGACTGTGTAACGCAAAAAAGAGGGGTAGAGTTGAAATAAATTGGTTTAATATGAGATGAAACCTATAATAAGTACCTAGAAGAAGAAAAATACAATCTGAAATTGAGAAGTTTGAAGTTCCAATCAGGGACGCGATATTTGCGTAGGAGGCAAATCCTACTCATATTTTATAATTATGTAATTTGAATGTTTGTTATTTAGTCACACAGAAACATTTTAATCGATTTGTATGAATAAGCATAAAGTTATAAAGTTAAATTATTGTATATCCTTTAAAGGTTGAATTGAGGAATGGAAGCATTAGGAGCAAGGTGCAAGTAGGTTTATGTAGGTACATTTAATTTAAAGTTAAAGCGGCCTACCAAATAATTTTCTATATACTCCGTTTTTTATAAGTTTAGAATTTTTCTAACTTCAAAAGTAATTGTTAACTTTTTCTTCCGAAATACTAGGGTTCCTATGATAACTAATATTGCGATACAATAATAATTAATATAAACACTATTAATTCAGTGAATACTTACTCAGATTTAATTTTGGAGGAAAAAAGTTACCACTACTTTTGAGGTTATAAAATTTCTAAGCTGAAAAGAAACATTTTTCTCCGACTTACTCCATCTAGTCACATCAAAAATAACGCATTTCCAGTTAAACAGAAGTCAAACATTCTATAGGTATTTGTATAAAACTCAAACGAGTCCAATCTAGGCACAATAACATCCAAAAGAAAACTAATGTTCGCGGCGCACACGCCCGGCTTTTGTTCGAGTTTTTGTCGCCAAAATATCTCATATCTCGCAGATATGAAAATGATGAATGACTGAGCGACTACTGTTGTGAATGTACGGACTTTGGACACGACTGCTGTTTTTCCAGATTTTGTTTTAGATTTTTAGAAATGATAAAAGTTTTCCACACATTGCAGGCTAAAGGATGGCTCACGCTAGACCAGGCCGGGGCCGGGCTGGAGCTTCCGGCGCTTCGTTTTCTATAGAAAGCACCACGTGATCGCCGATTAGCCGTCATAGAAAAGACGTGTCGGCCGCCTCGGCCGGTCTAGCGTGAGTCATCCTTAAATCGTCGCCCACGCTACGGTTTTGAAAGAATTTCCTTTCACGAATACTCGGAGTGTAGAATTTCGAATTATAGTATGTGGTTTTTATAAAAAGAAGTATAGGTACCGAGGTATGAATAGGATCGTAAACTCTGGAACCATGAATAAAAGAGCTTGCTATTGAAATACTCGAGACAGAATTCTGGACCGAAAATAGACCGGCAGTACCCACTGCCGAATCTTATAAAACCTGGTTAAATATTTCTGTTTTTTTCCACACCACCTTCACATTTTTAAAGTGTTTTTCGCGCTATAATTAGATTATTGGTAGAGATAAAATATGATCTCTCAAATATCTAAAAATACCATTAATCATATAAAATTGGAAAGAGGATCGGACAAAACATTTACCAGCTAGAGACGGACTACGCTAACTCTGCACTGCTGTATTTATTTGCAATGAGGCAATGACAAACTGTTGCAATGACATAATTAATGTCAATTTTCTATGAAAATATGACGTTTATAATGACATACCTACTATCTCACTTTGTTATTATTCAAAACAATGCAAAATTAGGTTAGGCGGAATCTAAACCGCTGTATGTACTACCCTGCACACTTCGCCTTCGTTAACCAAATGCGTACGGCCACCAGTTTCAGTTGTTTCGCCATAAATCCGTTTGCACATATGCGACAGTGCTGCTCGGCTCTGATGGATCGGCATAATATGCCATAAAGGGAACACCTTAATGCCAGTGCCACATAATAATGTTTGTGTGGCTGTATTGTATATATTATGTTCGTAGCAGATTATTTATTAATTGTGATATGCTCCGTATCTTCTTCCGTGCAGGATTCAAGCCCCGGCTCGTACCAATGAGTTTTCCAGAACTTACGTACGTACGAACTGAAACACTTATGTATCATTTGATATTTACCGGTTGCTTTTCAGTGAAGTAAAACATTGTGAGGAAACTGGACTAATCCCAATAAGGCCTAGTTTCCTCTCCGGGTGGGAAGGTCAGATGGCAGTCGCTTACGTAAAAACTACCTCAAATAGTGATGTGCCGCCGAGAAATTACGCACTTACCGTAATTCTCATTAGTGAAAATTACCGTAAATTACCGAGAATTTACGGTAACTTACCCATGAAGTATATTAAATTAGGATTGAATTTTGCTTACAAGTTTTGTGGTTTTATAGTATTTAAATGTTTTTTACATTATTATTATTCTGTGTTATTATTATTTTTATGTTATCTGACATGTGGTTGATTGGTATAATAATTTCTAGTCTTATTTCTCCTTATATTAGTCCCACCTCTATCTGGGCTTATATTTACGGCGGCGGAGACAAACCGCTTTATTCTGGGTTACCAATGTTACCATAGGGTTTAGGTTCTGGGCTTTCATCTCCCTCTTGATATTGAACTACCATGTGCCGGGAGGTCTTCGTCTTCCCAGGAATGTTGTGAGGATATTGTATTGTATTGTAGCACGAGCAGATTTCCGTAACTCGACGACGGGCGCCTTTTTTTCATGACGGGGGGTGGGGGCTAGTCCAGCCAACCCAACCCCTCAAGAGGAATGGTCACCCTTCCTCCTGCTGGATCCTGAAATAGCAACTTCGTGAGTCTTTCATTGATACCAGGCATGGCCTTTCGGCCTCCAGCCTGGTTTAGCCAGTGTGCTGTTTCTTTGTACGTTCTAGCAGCAGTGAGCGTACCTTGCTAAAGTGGATCGGGAGAATCGTTTCCGGGCCAATCGCCTCCGCACCTGATGCGTTTTGATGTAATTATATGGCTCAGGGCGATTAAGAGTGCTCTACTGTCGGATAGCATGTGGATGGAGGATCCTACTACCCTCCTTGCAGTGATGGCAGCCGCCGCATTGATGATGCCCATGCACTCAGCTTGGAATATGAGTTATGGGCTCCTAGCGGAGTGGTAATGGACACGTTCAGATCTTCTGAGAAGTTTCCAGAGTCCGACTCACTGTCTGTTTGGGGATGTCCGCTGAGGGGGATGGCCTCTTGCTGTATGTGTAGGTGAAGCGATGGAAGGTTTAGCATGCCCTGAAGGGCATGAATGGCTGCAGACTGTGAGGACTTCGTGTTTTGTAGGGATGTTTAAGAGATTCCGGACCATCCTAAGCCTTCTTTTAGTTTGTCATAAATAAAGGACCACTCTGAAAGATCCTCTTACGTGCTCATTGCGCTATCGAGACAAGTAACAGGACATAGAAAAGTCGAGCGCTATAAATGCAGGATCTTGAGGGCCATCAGGAACTATTTTAATCCGTTAGTACCCACACAGTACAAAAATGCACTTTCCACGTGTTTTATTTTTACTGCGGTAACTGGGTACATTGCAAACCCAGCTGATAAGCGTTTACCTGTTTACAATATAACAGCCTACTTAACTTAAAATAAACACGCGACGTAATAAAATTGTATCTTAAAACACACTTGTTGTAATGGAAGTCATTACAAATCAAACTTTACCTTACACATCAATGCTTGCTTACATATGACATTGAAATATAATATTTGGGAGACTGAGCAGCTTTGCTCGGAAAACATATAAAAGCTCAAAAATCAGCGTTTTCCCAGAAATAAGACCTAGCTAGATCGATTTTTCGCCCCTGAAAACCCCCATATAGCAAATTTCATCGAAATCGTTAGAACCGTTTCCGAGATCCCCGAAATATATATAAATAAATATATAAGAATTGCTCGTTTAAAGGTATAAGATATGTTTTTTTTAGATTACACAACATTTTGAATTAGGTATTTAAAATCACTGTCATAACTATGAGATGAATTTTATACATTTAAGCTAAAATAATAAAGAACTCACTTTATTTTTCGTTATGCAAGTTTGATTCAACCTAATTTCATTAAAAACACTTAATTCGCACATCAAATGAAACTTATTAAACATTAGTAAAATAATGTAATATTATGGTGTATTTAATCTCTTACATCTAATTACATACATCATTGAATTCATTGATAAAAGTTAAAATTTCTCTTAGAAAAATTACCCGAGAACATTCGCGGGGAAGATTGCCCGTAATTTACGGCGGTAATTTACGGTAATTTTGGTAATAAACTAGTTCCTCTTGCCAGATTATTTTGAAAATTTCTATACAGATTGTATTACCTAAATAAGAATCAATTCTGTAAAAAAAAGTTTAAAAAAATTTAAACTTAGACCACTTTCTCGATAATTACCTGTACGGAGAATGTTACCGCGAAAGTTACCCGACGATTCTCTCTGTTCTCGTAATTTACGGTAACGGCACATCACTAACCTCAAAGCATAGAGAAATATAGTAAGACAAGAGTGCTCACTCTATATATCACTTAGCCTTAGAGTAGTTAGCCTATTAATGTCAGTGTCTACATCTAGCATCGAGTAGCGGAACTATCAGTACTGCTACTTGACAATACATGTAGCACCGACCGGAAAGTCTTATCTCAACAGCATAAGACTTTCCGGTCGGTGCTACATCTATTGTCAAGTAGCAGTACTGATAGTTCCGCTACTCGATGCTAGATGCTAATAGTCTTTTTGGTACTAAAACTGGTGTATGGAGTGAGCAATCTATGTATTTTTTTCTCTATGGTCAAAGCTACGTCAATTCTTGGGATTATTTGCCAAACGGACCCCAGGCTCTCTTGAGCCATAGCAAAAAGCAAGGACAATAATAGAAGATGATGAGCCTGGGTAAAATAGTCACTACTATGCTTTTACTTTTAAGTAAATACCTCCTTACTTACATTGAAATACACTACTGCACGATTACAGTACTAGCTATTAAGAAAATAGCACAGGTTTACAAAGGATTTGCATCCTTAGCTCTAAGACAGTAAGTCTATAATTGCATGAATTTTCTTTCCCATCAAATGATTTATCATCTAAGGGCGTTTTTTTTTTTAAAGTTGTCCCCTACACTTTTTTTTCAAATTTGGGATTTTCTATGTTATTTCTACTCAGAATCACGAGCTCTTTCTATCCTAATAGGAGAAAAAAAGTGTCCTAAGGTTTTTATTTCCACTCCGTCACCATTTTTCATAGACGTATGGCGGTCGCGGAATGGAAAGACCGAAAAATGTATGGAAATTTTGGGACACTTTTTTTCTCCTATTAGGATAGAAAGAGCTCGTGATTCTGAGTAGAAATAACATAAAAAAAATCCCAAATTTGAAAAAAAAAGTGTAGGAGACAACTTAAAAAAAAACGCCCGTAAACAATGATGATGCTTTTATATCATTTGATGAAACAATTAAAATAAATCATCCATCGCGCGAAACAAAACAGCTAACGATCATATGAAGTCGTTGCTCTTTTGTTATTCACGTAAACAATGACTACGGTTTATGAAATGTATAATTCATCAGGAGCCCGATTCAGATTTTACAACTTGTTATGGTTTTGATACGACCGTGACGGTCGTCTTGGTGACGCACGACTTTCGGCCCGATTCGAAGAATGCTTAAAGGTGATAGTCCATTTACAACCACAGCTGCACTACTGATCATTTTACTATGGAAATTGACAGTAACAGCGACGCGTTCAGTACCAGTAGTGCAGCTGCGGTTAGAAATGGAATGTTACCCTAAAGGTGACAGTCCATTTCCAATCGCAGCTGCACTACTGTCAATTTTAGTATGGAAATTGACAGTAACAGCGGCGCGTTCAGTACCAGTAGTGCAGCTGCGGTCAGAAATGGACTGTTACCCTTAGAGTCACAGCGGTACGATACCGACCGAGCTGTCTCTATCAAAAGTGACATTTTTTGGTTGAAGAAATGTCAATTTTGACACTGACAGATCGGTATCGTATCGCTGCTGCACGCTGTGACTTCTTATAACAGATATATCTCTTTCTCGCTCTCACTTATGGGTGCAGCGCACTAAGGTTGCGGTGCGGTGCGGTGGTCTGTTACGGCTTTAATCATCGTTCGAATCGGGCCGTTTCACTTCATTTTCATGCACCAATCAGCGTGTGAGGGTGTGAGCGATCTTCTAGGTATCAAAATGAGATCAAACACGTAACGATTCGTGAAATCTGAATCGGACTCAAGAAATTCTATGTGGGTTGAACAATGCATCTCAATCTTAGACTGCTTTGTGTCATATTGTCGAGATTTGTTTAATAGCAAGCGACGTCTTTTACGGTTGAGTTATCAATGAAAGCTTTACAAATGTAGCGTGTTTAAAGAAAATACGTAGAAATTGTGTGATTATTAGGGCGTAGACAAACGACAGACTTCTTTCAGAGACGTATTTAAGTATAACAAAAGTCTTTTTTTAGTAGCGTTTTCCTGGTTGTTTAACGGGCAACAAAGCCCGTCTTTCTTTTTGTTTTGAATCTTAACTTTGTCTTCTATCAAGCGTCTAAATAAACGTACCTACCTAAATGAAAGAAAGAAAAATATCACAGTAATAAACTTTAAAGTTAAAAAGATCTCTTGACTCGTTTGAGGAAATGCAACCTGCGAAAGAGAACGTCCGGTCATACGAAAGCATTTTTGCCCAAGCTGAGGGTCTACCGCGAACAACGTTCGTCGTGTTGCCTCTCTGTCGCAATTGTAAATTCGTACGTAAGTGTGACAGGGAGGCAACACGTCGAAGATGATTTGCGGTAGGCCCTCTGAAACGGTGATCTTCGCTGACGTTCGGTCAACCAAGAACAAAGTTCGTTAGATCGATTTTTCGCTTTTGTTAGTCCCAATGATGAGAAGTATATCGACATGACATCACTAGCCTGTTATAATACCTTTATAAAATACATACCTTACTGTTCTTATAATATGTATACAAAAAAGTGAACCACAAATTTATACAGTGTGCAAATCCAATAAGGGCAATAAATTCAACCCGATATAGATCTTATCCGTGTAATCATTAAGAGGTTTTTTTAAGTTACACTTAATTATGACCCAGTAATTAATTTTTGAAAATTTACCGAGCAGCAATGTAGGTACTACAAACATTACGAGACATAACATGACATGACACGTTACGAGATACGAGCATTCGCCCGTTTTGGATTTACACTGTATATATTATCTACTTCTAATCTAAGTACCTACTGTTCTTATAATAGTATAGAATTATAACACAACAGTGAGCTACTATAGTACTTTATACAATCGTGATATAATGGAGAGCTTTTCAGTCGAGCTTGATTATATCACTATTGTATACAATACTTTTTCTACGAGTCAACAAAAAAAAACTTAAAACTAGTAGAAGAATCATATATGTAGGTAAAAAAACAAAAATATACAGCTGAGATTCGCGAGCAGCCGCGATACTTCATTCATACTCGTACGCGACCCGGCCCCCGCGCTCGGCGCCCCCGGCCGGTTGGTCAACGACACCTTCTCGTAACTCATGAGTCCCTGGTACTTGCTCCGAGCTTTCGATTGGTCAATTTCATTATAGTTGACTAAACTGTATCGAAAAGATTATAGTTGCCTAAACTGTATCGAAATGAATATTATAGTTGAGTTGGGGTCCCATAGTGAAAAAAGTATGCGATTTCACTTGGGTACACGAAGTCTTAATTCAAGCATTGCAGTCGACGAGTAGAAAAATGTATACATATAATAGCTTAATTACTTATTTAAATTAGTAGTGGAATAGGATATGAAAAGCGACCAACAATTTAGCACACGTAGTCACGTGTGACTCCTCGGGGAACAATACGACAGAGATTATCGTGCACATTAGTCATGCGTAATCGCCAGTCGAAATAATGGAGTCACATAAAACCAGCATAATTCAGAATTTAAGGTGCAGTATGTACTTAAGTATGTTCTGCCAGCGGGCTTTTAGAGAAATTGCAGCGCTGTTTTAAATCATAAAACGGTAGCCAAAAAAATATTAACAGCAATCTTGACGCCTTTCTCTAGTATCGTCGATTCGAAACCTAATCTCTTGACTTTCGCTCGATAAAAAAATTCAAGAACGTAGATCTAAAGCGCACCTTAAAAATGTGTAACAATTTTTGCACAATGTGAAAATTGCTTCTAAAAGTGCACATCCAATTTAATTTTTTAAATCGAAGTCATGGATAACTTTTTCCTGATTCGATTCCGCCACTATAGGTACTATTTTCCAAAAAATATAACTATCAAACTTGCTCGCATAATTTCACGAGAATCGGATGAGAAATACGACCTGCGTCCTGCAGCCTCGATTAAAACATCGGAACATACGAAAGCATTTTTGCCCATGCTGAAATGGAGACCTTTAAGGTGACAGTCCATTTCCAACCGCAGCTGCACTACTGTTCATTTTACTATGGAAATTGACAGTAACAGCGACGCGTTCAGTACCAGTAGTGCAGCTGCGCTCAGAAATGGAATGTTACCCTAACTTAAAGGTAAGTTCTTAAACTTAAACTTAAGTAAGTAAGAAAAGGTTTAAGGTTTGGAAATTATATTATTAGAACTTAAGACTAGGGAATAAGTCCCCGCTCTACCTAGTTAATAAAATCTTAAATATTAAAAATTGTAACTAGGTTTAAGAAATTGTAATTCTATTATTATTTGAAATAAACAGAATTAATATTTTTTTTAATACCGTCGGCGACAGTTCATTCCACAGCGTGAAGTATTACTCCATGATTACAGTTTTTTAATATGTTATATCAACAATTTAAACTATGTAACATATACTTATACCAAACCTATAAAATTAACAATAACACGTAAATGCAATTAAGTTTCAATAGGTATTGTTGAAACACATAAATTACACATCGGTAACTCCTGGCATTTAGGTAGCACTTAAAAGATTAGTTTAATTAATTCCTTTTTTTAGTGGTTTCTTTTTCTCGACTCGTATAGGAAGAACATTGTGACATCACTAGTCTGTTAGAAACTGTCAAGTGCTACCATAGACTAGGAATCCTCTAGACTGAGTTTAGAGCAATTATTTCATGAAACCGATGCTGCCAAAAATACGGGGGTGCGGGGGGACGAGGTGAGCGAATCCCGTGCCGTGATTGGTCCGTTCAAAGACACGGACCCATCACGGCACGGGATTGACTCGAAGATGGAGTAAAACTACCGTATAAGTGGCAGAGGGGGTAGCGTTAGTATGCTCAGTCTAGAGGATTCCTAGTCTATGAGTGCTACCTAAGTGCCACGAGTTACCGATGTGTGCTCATCACTAATCTTTTAAGTGCTACCTAAATGCCACGAGTTACCGATGTGTACACAATTATGTGACATAATTAATTTTACATTAGACTCAATAATCAGTCAATCGCTAATAGACGGAATTCGCATTGAACTAATCGGCAAACTAATAACCAGAATAATGTTTGATTTAGTCAAGGACGTGCTTACAATGCGTGTAATAATCACGTAATTTTGTATAATGTAACCTTACATCCTTACACAGACCAATCCATTTACCCAAATGGCTCAGTTGTTTCTTGTTATATGTACAAGGCAATTTGAAACCAATCTAAATAATGTCGTTCAGTTATCAGCATTCCGCTTGTACGAGTATTTTTCCCATAGACTAGGAATTCTCTAGACGGAGTTTAGAGCAATTATTTCATGAAACCGATGCTGCCAAAAATACGGGGGTGCGGGGGACGAGGTGAGCGAATCCCCCTGGCCTTGATTGGTCTGTTCAAAGACACGGACCAATCACGGCACGGGATTCTGACACATTGACTTGAAGATGGAGTAAAACTACCGTATATAGTGGCAGAGGGGGTAGCGTTACTATGCTCAGTGTAGAGTATGTCTTGTCTGTGATTTTTCCATACGTATATTGAGGCGGGCGAGACGAACGATATCTAAATGATCATTCAGATATCATTATGATATCAGGCGGCCCAGCCAAGGTGACAATTGCTTGCGCTTCGCCATAGAATCACTTTGTATTAGTGCTTTGTTTGTGTGTGTACAGTTGCCTGTCGCTCGCACTTCGCGTTCGAAAATTATTTGAATTTAAAATCGGAAATCACTGCCGCTGGACATTCTGTAAGTGACTATGAAAATATAGGTACAATTTAACGATAACGCGGTAATTTTTATGAAATATACACACGCACTGACAGTTTTCTACGAGATTTAATCGTGTCATGTGCAAGCTCGCCTTCACACACACACACACACACACACACACACACACACACACACACACACGCAACCGTTGTGTTATGGCCTGTAAGGTATGTACGGATGCTGTCATTTTTTTTTATTCGACGAAAATAAGATGGCCGCAACTATTGTTACTTGGTCAACTTGGTGGTTGGTGGTTAGCGGTGAAGACGCTCGTCTCACTGATCTTGATGCGAAACGTCAGATACGTAAATCCCGGCCGAAACCCTCCTATAATTATACTTACAATAATTCTGGTCAACTTTACTGCCCCACTTGCGATAGAGTTTTTAAAAGTAAGTTCGGCTTTGCCTGCCATATCTGAGCTCACGCTCGTAATTAGCTAGGGTCGCCGTTGCCGATTACATGGCATGGATAAAGAATACTTGGTCAAACCAATTTGTCAGTAAATAAGAACAAAAAAACTATCCTTTTCTTTTCTTATATCAACATTGTAAATACTAAAACAAGTCTAATTTAATCCAACCCCGTTTACAACTGATACAAATTAGGTGTAAATATAGTCGTATATGTTAGAAATAAATCACGTCATCGAAATGACAAATGGCCGCCGAGTGCGGCTTGTTTTAGTTATTTAAAGGCTAATAATAAATTATATGTTTCACTAACTGTCATAATCATATATCCACGTTATTATAAATACAAGTTTATGCCGCGTTATTAAGGTTCATTTTTGTAAAAAATTTAAAGAGCGGTAAGAGTTTGCGAAAATAAGGCGTTTTTGAAATGTTTTGGTTTAATATTTTAGTTGTTTTAGTGTACTGGTGAATACTTGTGCTGTCTTGAATTAACGATATACAGGAGGCGTGTTCTGATCATAACAACAAGTTATGGATTTGATCTGGATTTGTTATGAATATTATTATGATCTGTCAGTGTCAAAAGTGATATTTCATCAACCAGAAACGTCACTTTTGACACTGCTAGACCATATCCATATCTAATTTATAACCTGTTACAATCAGAGTACGCCTTCTGATAGTATTTTTAAAGGTTTACTGTTAGATATTTAATTGAGAGCCTTTCTTGCTATCCCATATTAAAATTTACTGTGACTATTTTTTTAAACTTGCATGTTTCAAGCTTTTAACATATTAAATTAGGCTTTCAGTGTGGCTTATATTTATTTAGGTACGGTTACAACCTGTTGCTCTATATTATTCGAAACATTCGGCTTTAAAAGTAAGGATTGTCTTTTCTAAAACGAAACCATATTGGTATTTTACTAAACTTAAATCATCTACAATTAGAATCACACGAACCAACCCGCCGCCATACAATCGAGGTTATGCTCTAAGCCTCTAATTTTAAAACATTCTAATAGTTATTTACGATATAAGTGCGAAAAATATAAAATTCGCACGTGTACCGTACAACAGTTTACAGTAGGTATATATATGGTCCTTTAAATTTTTGACGTAGTTACGTACGTAGGTAGGTCTATTTTTCGCACTTGTATCGTTGTACTACTTGGAAATTATCAATTTAATTTACTGTATATTTTATAAATAAACTGCTATTACATTGCACACTACTGTATATACTATTTAAAAGTCATCTTCGTTAAAATATAACCGTCAAAAGCTACCATAATTTAAAATCGTATGGCAACACAAATGGGATTATGGCAACACAACTGTCACGTTTATTATTAATTCACCGTGTAAAGGGTCGCAACACAGATTACTAACCCTATCTAGATATCACCATAGAGAAACGTACGCTTAGCGCAACTTGCACCATCCCACTAACCCGGGGTTAACCGGTTAAACCTGGAGTTACCATGGAGTTACAATTAGACACTGGGTTAACGGTTTAACCGCTTAACCTCGGGTTGGTGTGATGGTGCAAGTGACCCTTAGAATACTCACTCCACTCCATCAATTTGTGGGATAGCCCAAAGTAATTACAAATACTATACACCCTTCTTAACACGTTCGCGGACGCTCAGTCACACCAGTTGGACACCTAAATTTTGTATGGAAATTTTGGGACTGTTATAACATTCCTGTCACTACAAATATATATTTTAGGTTTGTATATGACGTGGAATGCTATGCAAGGCGAATGCTATGCAATCCGCGTCAATATGAAATATATTTTTTCTCAAAAATGGACTCCAAAGTCGACGTTGCCGGTTAAAAAATAGGTCGCGAAATGCGTAGTTTATGGTCATTCAAAAAATTAAAAAGTTAAAAACATTGCAGTCTCGATTTCGGGACTGCAATGTCGCATACAAATTCCATTATTTAACGAGTTCCAAACTTTTTTTGACAAACAAGGTCGTCCGTTTAAAACGAATCCTCAGCCTGCAAGTAGCTACTTCCGATCCTCGACAATAATGTACTATTTATACGCTATGTGACAACAAATGCTCTACAATTCTGATGCATATTAAGCATGTCTGTCACATGACGTAGTCAAGATGTGATCTTATATGACATCGCATGTTATAGCATTCATTCATCGTGCTCGATGGACTTGATGGCTGAGACTTCTGACTTCCGAAGAGGCGAGATTTTTGCTCTAAAGCCTCATTGCTGACCTCTTCAAACATTTTTCTACTTCTGATTTGTTCCCTCATTGCTTATCATTGTAATATTGTGTCCATCTGATACATGCACCATCTCAAGCACGTTCGCCTTTCATTCGACCTAAAATTATGTGATACTACACATCATGCATTGGAGACCGCATAATATGTCTGAGGAATCTAAAGGCCCACTCATGGAATGTTGCAGAGAGCCGAGTGGCAATGTTGAGCTCTCTTAAAATGGAGAGGTTTATTGTTCTAGCTGTCCAAGGTATACGCAGCATTTTACGCCAACGCCACTTCTCAAAAGCGTCAATCTCTACCGCATTACTCTTTTTGAGTTCCCTGTAACGCACCGCCGCGTTAAATTCTGGACGTAAAGCATCCACCACTTTTCCTGCCAGGCAATGATTCACCCAACTTTAGAATATTTTTCGGATGCATCTGCACCAAACATAAGTCGTGAAATATACACAGAATTTTGCCACGCTACTTATGATAAGGTGCTTACCTTGTGAGAGGTGGTCATCGAGCACCAACAGGCTATAATTCACAATTATATGACAAAGTAACGTAATTACTTGAATAATAGGTACCTATACACATTCATGCCTCACTTTTTCACATAAACTGTTATTAAAACTTGATTGTAGTACAATAAACAGCAAGTAAACATGTTTGTTTATTAAAACACAATGAAAATCTTAAAGAAATCTGAAGAAAAACATTAATTACGATTTTATAAATAATCCGTCAAAATGGCCATCGCGCACGAAATTCACCCAAATTGCAGGTGTCTACTCCCAGACGCACCTGCCGGGTTACTGAGGGAGCTGCCATACAAAGACGAATGCTATGGCATGCCCGTCACAGAAAGGGGGGCCCAATTGAAGACGTCACAGGATAATTTTAAACTTCGATAAAACTATGTTAATATAGCAGTATGCATTTTTTGATTCTGGTGACTGGTAGAGGAAATGTTAGTGAATAATAATATACTGTGGTAAAGCGGATTGATAAGCATTTCACCGCAGAAATTTAAAAAGAATAACGGATGCAATAGCATCCGCGTCACCAGGAGGAGTACAAAAACGAATGCTATGCAATCCGCGTCCGCGAACGTGTTAAGTTATAACTTACGGCTATAAAATTAAATACAAACTGACAAGAATACAGCGATCTGGGCCAAATTTTTAATCTGTAATTTTTTTACTTAGTAGGTAAGTTTTATAATGATAGTTTATTTTTCCCTTATTAATGAATACATAAATCCTACTAAGGCACAAAAGTGCATAATATAATATTATTATTCACATTTGTGTCATAGGAACAGAATAAATTCAATGCCTTCCAAAACAGCGTTATATAGAAAAGTATATTTGGGATAGCTCCTCAAATTTTTAATAAAATACCGAATTAATTAAGAAATTTAGAGGATATGACAAGTCTTAAAAGTAAAGTATTTAAATATTAGTTAGTTAGTTTTAATTTAGTTTTATTCATAGATGTATTTAGTCCATAAGTTATTTATTTGTCTTTTTACTGTTTTTTACTTAAGAAATCAATTTAAATATTTAGTTGACAAAACATACAATATTATAGTGTAAGCGAATTTTTGTTAGACTATAATTAATGGTAACTGTGCACCACAGCATGTATATAGTCACAGTCCATTAATGACAAAAAATTGTACGCCTCACGGCACAACATAGTGATACAATAGTAATATTTTAAGATCTGTACTTATGTACTATTCAGTATTCATACCTGTGTTGGACAAATAAACGATTTTGTATTCGTATTTTAATTGGTCTATGGAGATGAAGTTTCATAGTGAGGACTCTAATGCGCGGTAGTCTATGGGTTATAAGTAAATCGAACAGGGGACAAATTACTAGTTTCGTTCGTAGTTGATTACTAAACACCCGTGTAAACCCAGGGGACAGCTAGGGGTTCCATGTAGTCGATAATAAAAATAATATTATTTATTTTTCAACACACTTACTCGTAATTGGGAATTTTTGTTCAAAAGTCAGTATCTCGCGAAGATTCTTTAAGATTCTAGTCATGGCTGTTGTTTAGCAAATACCTTCACTTGCCGTAAATGACACTTACTAGTAGATGCTTCTGAAAATATTCGTTGAAATTGAGTAAGCTTTGGTGACTCAGTTCTTTTTTAACACATTCACTGTCAGCGATCCGCTAGGTAGGTTCTCTGTTCGTAGGCGCTTTTCGCTACAAAGCGGATAACGTGGTGTATCGACTGCAAGCGCTGCGCTGGCAGTCAATGCGAGCATTGTGCTGGTGTCCCAGAATTGATTCCTCCGAGACGTTCAATTTCAATATTTGAAGTAAATAATTCTAACCTAACATAACAATTCTCTAAACAATTTATATCGACGCCTACCAAGCTAATAGCAAGGAAAAGGGTTATTACAGAAATTGCTTTTACGCTCCATAATTATTGGTTTGGACAGATCGATGTTAAACTGTCGCCTCTGCCGGTTGTTGGTTATAATTAAAAAAGAAAATAGAAATTCGTATACAAACCCTTGTTATTATCTTTATATATTTTATTTATAACGTAATTTATGTCTTCAATTCAATTCGATTTTATTTACATTTCGTTGTTTTTTTTTTCTTCAATTCAATTGTATTTTATGTCTACCGGCAGAAGTGAAAACTCAATGACATTGTAACAGTTTTTCGATCAGGTCACGTGTCCGTCTTACGAATTTTCAATGTGTCGAATCTGTCGGTCACGTGACCTGTCGCGAGTTTAACATTTTTCCCCATCACAAAAAGTGCACAGTGCCGCTAAAGAAGTTTTCACTTCAAAAAAAAAACTTAGGTGGCTTAATACCTAGCACATTGACGTCAAAGTGACTTTAAAAATGTATGGTAGCGACAAAAATAGGCGTCAGTTAATGAAGTTCAAACGACATAATTGATGTTGAAAGTTTAGATTTTACTTTTCTAAACCCCAATGTAAATTTCATTCGATAGCGTGACGAGCGTTTGCGTTTTGCGTTATGTCTATTTTTGTATGGGATTTTGAACAGCGCGCCATGCGGGGTGTTTTGGAAACTCAAAATCCCATACAAAATGACACTTTGTAGCAAACGCCTACGTCACGTCACGCTATCAAATGAAATTTACACTAGGGTTACCTAAGCTACAGTTATTGTTTTCCGAGGGAAGTTTTTTACTCATTTTATTTAGCAAAATGCAATTTAGCATAGAGAAAACAAGTTATATCTAATAGAATATTTAATTTACTGACAAGTAAATATGTATAATGCATTAATAGATACATAACTATACACAAAAGAGCCTTTGTATAGCCTATTTTCCATTTTCTATAGATAATGTAGGCATATACTATTTGCGACGTTCCATGAACATTACACATAAGGACCCTTTAGACATGGAAAGCCACATTTTTCCTCAAATCAATGTGGCAAATTCTGTAATATTCCGTCACTAGCGTATTATATTTCTTTGATTTTCAATCTTAGGAAAAAAAACCATTTGCTTTTGATTGCTGAAACTAAAAGCAATCGCTGCTTTGTCGATGAATTTATCAATTTTGTTCATTGTTCGAGAAAAACGCTAGTAGACGGAATAATCCCTATGACGGAATTAGCCACATTGACCTTAATGAAATGAAGAATGAATTAATTTTCAATAATTCACATCGTTGTAGGTAGCAGCAGATTTTCTCGACATAATTTATACCTAAAGTCAACTAATACAGGATTTTAAACATAAATAACTACACCCATAGTATTTTAATCAAATCACATCCCAAATACAGCCTATAATCCCCTCTAGCATCTGGCATACCATGTATGTAACCATCATATCTTGACCCCTCCACTTCCGCTAAACAACAGACTAGAAGCGCACATAAGTGATTCGTTAGCAAATTGGGAGTCCCAATTATATTGGCCGCTGATCACCCTTGTCATTACTAAATTAGTTCTATGAAAGGAGAGGTATTAAAATTTTAGCGGTGTTGGGTGATAGTGTGGGGATGCCATGTACTGGGATTTTGTGGGATAGTCTTTGTGCCGGTATAATATTTATATATTTCATAGGTACCTATGGTATCTAAGTCATTTTATGAAGGACTCAGCTGTAGTTATAGACACAACAGTGATCGATACCTTTCTACCAACCTGCAAACGACAACAAGCAAAGTTTTTACAAACACCAACATCACGGGGACTCCATAAGGCGCTCTGAATAAGCCTAAGGGAGGCTACAGGTGACCCTCGAGCAGGCAGTTTTCTCGCTCAAAGATTGGGCATAGCAATCCAGCGCGGGAACGCTGCCTGCGTGCCTACCAATAGTTCAAATTTTTTAAAGGCATTTTTAATTTTTAGCTTTAGTTATTTTATTTCTAGTCAGTTTTAGTTTAATACCAATATCATGGTCACCGCATTGTGGACATAGAGGCTGAGGGGATCTAAAATTATTCTCCACGATTTATCGCCTCTGTAATGTATTGGAACAAATGCTTTGTTCCGCGATTGAGTTTAATTAAATGTGGAATTTGATTTATCTGTATTGTTTTGCCCGAATGGCAATGGAACAATTTTTTGTTTTATAAATATGCCACGACGGATTTCACCTGGAGTTTGGATATTAAAAAAAGATTTTCTTTGGAATTAGAATTACTTAGCTATTATTCTACGAGAATGATGGTGGAAATCAAGCGTGACCTGTGACTACAGACAAGACATCCTCCAGACTGAGCATACGCTACGCCCTCTGGCACAAATATACGGTAGTTTTACTCCATTTTCGAGTCAAAGTGTCTTTGTGTGACGTCCGTGTCTCTGAATGGACCAATCACGGCACGGGACTCGCTCGCCTCGTCCCCCGCACCCCAGTATTTTTGGCAGCATCGGTTTCATGAAATAATTGCTCTAAACTCCGTCTAGAGGATTCCTAGTCTATGCCTGTGACGTAACTTAAGAGTCACGAGAACCCGCGGTCAAAAAGCCGCTCCCATACAATCGAAGTAACGCTCTCATTTAAAAAAATGATATAAGGTCAATGTGGCTAATTTCGTCATAGGGACTATTCCGTCTACTAGCGTTTTTCTCGAACAATGATTTGTTCATTGGTAGTTTCACCGACAAAGCAGCGATTGCTTTTAGTTTCAGCAATCAAAAGCAGATGGTTTTGCAAAGAAAGCAAAGAAATATACGCTCGTGGACCGAAACCCTATGAGGGAATTAGCCACATTGATCTTACGATGCTGTGACGTGTCTCATGTGTGGGCATGCGATAAAATCGTGACGCTTACGGCACGTCACTTCGATTCTGGGGTCATCCATCACACGTTTAGGGGGAGGGAGGGGGTCAAGAAAATGTGACATATTGTGACATGGGGGAGGGGGAGACACAAACTTTGTGACGTCACTTTAACTTCATCAGTAACCGAATATTTATTTAAATTATTTTATTCGCTGTACATTTAAATAACAAGTTTTTAAAACGATAATCGTTTTTATTCGTTTAATTTTCTTTCCTAAGCAGTTTTGGGTTATAAAATTACTAATATTTATAACGTCAAAAATATTTCGATAAAATATTAATAATACTTAGGTAGGTACTTACTTAATTCGATTTGGCGATTTCGTAGAAAAAATGTGACGTCACACTAGGGGGAGGGGTTTGCCAAATGTGACCAAGTGTGACAAGGAGGGGGGAGGGGTCAAAGAGGGGTCTCTGTACCGTCACAGTAAGTATAAAGTACCGTAAAACGGGGTCACTAGAAATCGCGGGGTGAATAGAGAAAATTTCGGTACTTTCCTTTACAATGTTATATTTTAAAAACTAGACTACCATTGCTAATTATTTAGAATATTCAATCTTTAATCTGGTAACACGAATCAAGCATGAATTTGATCACAAGTAATAAATATTTTAGTTTGAAGTGAGGCCTTTTGAAAGTAAGATATATTACCTGTCTGAACTTTGATATAGCAGTGAAATACGGGTTAGTTATTGTGTTATGTATAGTGTATTAAGTAAACCAGTTCTTCTAGTGTTTAAATAATAAAAGATAACGCCGATTTTCCTTATTAATTAAAGATAAATGTGCAAAAAACAAATCATACTTAACCGTTTTTACTTCCCAACGGGGTGAATATAGACACGACAACAGGGTGAGGAGATACGCCATATGGGGTCAACAGACACGTCATATGGGGTGAAAAGACACGACTGTGGGGTGTAGAATAACGAATGGGGGTGAATGGAAATATTTATGCTAGGGTTGTCAAAACATATTTTCTCCAATTTTTTTAATTCTACAATACTATAAAGTATAAAATTGAGCAATGGTTCATATAATTATTTTGGTATTTAATATGAGTTTTGAGTTTGAACACAAAGATTCATATCATAATACCTAAAATCAGTGTTCAAACTCAAAACTCATATTAAATACCAAAATAATTATATGAACCATTGCTCAATTTTATGACTTTCAGTAAATCACTTTTTTTATTAATAAACCATAATTAAACTATGGAATACTCATAAAACGTGTGAGAATTGTATGTAAAAAAAAACAAATTAGCTTACACTAGAAGCGTATTCTTTAAGTACCTACCTATTATTTAAGGAGCAGTGATAAAGATTCATATCATAATACCTAAAATCAATCACTGCTCCTTAAATAATAGGTAGGTACTTAAAGAATACGCTTCTAGTGTAAGCTAATTTGTTTTTTTTTACATACAATTCTCACACGTTTTATGAGTATTCCATAGTTTAATTATGGTTTATTAATAAAAAAAGTGATTTACTGAAAGTCAGTTTATTTATTTACTTACTTTTATCCTAATAAAATCCTATTAGAAGTTTGTGACAGCCCTGACTGTTTTTTCTAATTACCCCATATGACGTGTCTATCGACCCCGTTTTACAGATATGTCGAAATCGGGTAGTTTTTCTTGATTTTCTCTAAAATAAGCGGATTGAAATTAAAAATACGTATGCAGAATTGAAGAACTAAGCAAGACTCAAATAATGATGTCAAAATGTATACTTTTATCATTTGGATTCTTGGTGAAAATCGTCCTTGAAGTTGAAAACCGTGTCTATTCACTCCGTTTTACGGTACCTATAATTCTGTGAAACTTTATTTTAGTAATACATTATACAGAGACGACGTCTGAATTCATAGAAACATTAATATTGTGACTCTTTTTGTTTTATTTATTGCCTTTTGTTGCTCTCTGTTAGGCAAATTGCATGCACAAATACTCTGCTGCGTATGGGTGTACTATCATCACTAACCATAATTTATATTTCCTATTTGTAATAGTTTCAAATCTTTGGCATTCATCCAAACTCAATGTTAATGGCGGTTCACGCAAAATGCTAAATACATCAAATTGTGACAAATGGGAGCGATCCGCTTGATATATTGTGTCAACCGGAGTGCTGCAGTCATGCTTTACTTTGTACCTATAACCATTTTTGTACACTTTGAATGATTCATAATAAATATTGTTATTTAGTGATACGTAATGCAATAACAATAGTGAAAAATTTGTACTGCGATCAATATATAGTAAAATTCCACACTTGTTTCTAATGTAAACGTAGTATTTTTGGCTACCTACCTCTTTGGAAGCAGCTAATCGGATGTATGTATATACATCTACCTCTATCATTCAGCCATTAGTCATAACTGATCATTGGTAATTGTATTTAATGTGTTAACTAACTGGGCTGTCAAATGTTTTAAATGTAAATCGGGTTCAAAGTTTTCGACGACTTCTACACCGTCAGTCACGCGCCAAGGCCACCAAACTGAACATCAGAATATTCTCAACATTTCGATCGATCCCCTGGAAACAAACACAGGTGTGAATGCATAATAGGACACATTACTGGGACACGAATAGGTGATAGTGTAGTGCTTTATTTATATTGTCCGTAATTACGTATTCTTTCTTTATTTTACTTACCCGTGTCAACCTGCGTCATACAGAACCAGTATGAATATATGAAAACAGTAGGTTGACTTAAAACTACCTTAATCTACGAGTAGGTACGTACCCTAAGTCTTTTTCATAAAATTGCTTCCTCTTGGATCAAATTGTCAAGTCTTTTATTATAATTACAATCATTTCAGATATGCAGGTTTATTTCCTGTTTAAAAATTACCCACGAATGAGGGTAGATTGAGCGTTGTCTGCCCAACCTGAACACCTACCCGCTTTCTTCAGTTACCGACCCGTGAACAAGATGCATGTGACTGCAAGCCCGATTCGGATATTGAACTAGATATCTATTAGACATCACCAAGATACGACAACGACATTTTTAAAATCTAACCGGTCAAATTTGACATTTCCGCGATTCTGGAGATACTCTTGAACGATTTCCACAATGTCTAAAACGTCTCGTTATGTATGTTTCGATCTCAAAACGATTTTGAAACGATCTTAATACGATAATTTAACGTAAAAGTGACATTGGTTGCCGGAATTGAGCTTCAAAAGATATCTAGTTGAAATCTAAACTACCAGGTATCTAGTACATATCGTATCGTTCTCTTCTCTAGAACGGATCTTGTTTTCCGAATACCGCGGTGCGTCGAAATATCGGGAGCTCAAAATAGTATTTTATACAATCGTGATATAATGGAGAGCTTTTCAGTCCAGTACCGTATTTAGGCAACGAAGCTTGCTGAGTTGCCTAAGTTAGGTACGAGATTGAAAAGCTTGATTATATCACTATTGTATACAATACTTTTTCTACGAGTCAACAAAAAGAAATACTTAAAACTAGTAGAAGAATCATAATATATGTAGGTAAAAAAACCAAAAGTATACAGCTAACATGCGCGAGCAGCCGCGATACCTTCATACTCGTACGCGACCCGGCCCCCGCGCCCCGCGCCCCCGGCCGGTTGGTCAACGACACCTTCTCGTAACTCATGAGGCCCTGGTACTTGCTCCGCGCTTTCCATTGGTCAATTTCATTATAGTTGACTAAACTGTATCGAAATGAATATTGTAGTTGAGTTGGGGTCCCATAGTGAAAAAAGTATGCGATTTCACTTTGGTATACGAAGTCTTAATTCAAGCATTGCAGTCGACGAGTAGAAAAATAATACAAAAGGTAAACAAGGTCAATATTCCGGTTTATATTAGTCTATTGAAACTAACCGAGAATCATTCAAAACTGTTAAGTATGAGATAGGCAGTGGATCGGCTGTTTCTTTTACTTGTGTTTAGGTAAACGCCTATTACAGTATATTTTCAGCACAAACTAAGGTAACAAAGTTTTCCGATCCAATCGGTTTTATTAAAAACCAGGAGCATGTTTTTAGATACTTTACCAGGCAAATCAAATATTAATCTACACCAAACCAAACAGAATATCAAATAACGTATTTAGGTACGTTATTTGACATTATTTTTGGTTTATAACTAGGGTAATTCTCCAGTAACTGGCCACCCTAAACTAAAAATGAATTGTATTCGCCTAGAAACAGAATTCATTTTAGTATAAGGTGGCTAGTTATTGAAAGCTGGCCAGTTATTGAAACCTTATACTAAAATGAATTCTGTTTATAGGTGAATAGAATTCATTTTTAGTTTAGAGTGCCCAGTTATTGGCCGGTGGCCAGTCACTGGTGTTATCACTTATCTAAATACTCAAACTACGCAGAATTTTATAAAAAGGCCGCGAATTCCCTAATTGAATTTTGTAACATCATTTTGACAAATTTAAATTGTATTCGTCTTGGAAAGTTTTTATTAGTGAGTGTAAATTTTAAAATCCAACCCTATTTTTTTTCTATTAAATTATACTGATAAAGTTTTACTTTTTCTCTAAAAAAAGACGCTAACCAGTTACAAAACTGAATTAACACAACCTTTAAAGACTGGCGAACACAAGCAGCAAATTTCATAATGAAATTAGTCTAGACGTCTCTCGTTGATATAATTCTCGTCTCAGATGGCGGGAACATTGTAAATGATTGCAAAATAAATGGAACTGCACCACTGCGGATAGTGCTAGGGCTGGGTCAGGCATTGAAAAGCAAAAATGATGCACGAATTTCAACAGAACGGAACTATAATTTTATTCACAAATGAAAGTGACAACCCTAGCGTAAAAATGATTGAGAGGAGGCTAAAGCAAAACTAATTTTTATATTAAACTAGCGACCCGCCCGGGCTTCGCACGGGTTAACAAATTATACTTAAACCTTCCTCTTGAATCACTCTATCTATTAAAGAAACCGCATCAAAATCTGTTGCGTAGTTTTAAAGATCTAAGCATACATAGAGACAGACAGCGGGAAGCGACTATGTTTTATACTGTGTAGTGATGTTTACACACATTAATCAAGGGAAAACACTATAAAAAACTAGACACGGAAACTAGACTATAATAATTATTTGCAAGAGCAGATTCCAACCAAAACCTTAAGGTGCAGTAGGTTCAGACAGCAGACTTTTTGAAAAATCGTAGCGCGTTTTTAGAACACAATAATAAGTGTTGCCAAAAATTCACGTAAATATGTCTAAATTGTTTTTATTTGGCCTAAAGATTTTAAACATAGCGTCTGCTAACCCTAGCATTCCTAGGAACAAAGACAAAATAACTTTCCTAACTTACTACAACAACACACCGATTCATGCAATTTTAACCATTATTCGTAAGAGAGAACGTTCTGTTTTGATTGGGATATTATATTTTTTACGATGATGCTAAAATAAAAACTGTAATTGTTTTTATTATGACTGGACGCTGTCCGCTTTGTTATTGTTTATTTATGACAGTTTGCCATCTCTTGCTGTAAAGCCAATTTCTGATGGTTAAAAATGATTTTTCCTGAAATGAAATAGTTTTTGATGCGGTTTTCTTTAGAGGTATATTTGTCGGAGTAAAAAATTCTTGTCATAAAAAAATTACCGTTAAAAACAGAGTCCCGGTCTAACTCGTTTCACATTGCACTACTAATTAAAGGTACAGTCAGCAGCAGAAGTTACTAAGCGGACGAGGTGTTCAACATTACCTTAACGCGCTCTTATCAATAAAGTCGCGCCAAGATCATTTTGAGGGGTCCATATTGGGTCGCATAATAATTGATTGTCTTAATGTAATGTTACGCATTAAACTCATTTTGCATAATTGTTATTGTGCTGAAACTATTAACATTTCTGAAAAATTATAAAAGAAACCTAACATAACCTACCCTGTTCTACACAACCTACTTATGCAAAATATTTTCGAAAATACTTTCTGTTTCAGCTGGAGAAAAATTATGCGAAAAGAGTTTTATGCGTAACATTACATTATGACAATCAATTATTATGCGACGAGATACGACCCCCATTTGGAGCACCTCGCCCGCTTAGCAACTATTGCTGCTGACTGTACTACCGTCTGCATTGCTACCGCAATTATCAAAAGTCCGGGCAGCAACATATTAATGAATTTTCATTCATAATTTCTCCATGCAATTTCGCAGCTTACCGTTACATTATTATTAACCTATATCGCAAGAAAAAAAAATACCCATATAATCAATATAATAATCATCATCATATCAGCCCTTTATCGCCCACTGCAGCATAGGCTTCCGTCTCTCTTCCTCTATCCCATATAAATTCTAAACAAACACAATCAATTAATGCTTTTACGGATACGGACCATAATCCCAGCTTAGGCCGGCCACACACGCTCACAATACGCCTTTATTAAATATTACTAAATCGCGCCATTGTCACAACTCGTGTTTATACCGTCTCCCTCCACAATAAGTACATTGTCTAGGGATTTGAAACTTAATGCATTTTCACATTAATAGGTTTAATGCTTTGTTGATTAAAGTTGGTAGTTGTGGTGCGTTATCATAGACAATAGAGTAAGTTACCTACTTAGATGTGTTAATCTGCAACATATTGTAGCGGCAACTTTGATATCTGCATGTCCAACATTTTGTCAGAATTTGAATTTGGCTTTTTGAAAGGGATATTTGTCATTTTAGTCTAAACTATAATTATTAAGAGTTGTCTATTTTTTAATATCTGTTCTACTAATACTGGGGTATCCATTAGATTTATTACTGTGGATTTATTATGGTACCCGCATATTTAGTCAAACTCTGCATACGGTAGACGTGGCCTGCCCAGCCATATATTAATTATGGTATTCGTTTCATAAATCCGCACTCGTATTTTAATGCCTGTCATTATGTGGCAGTCACATAAACTATTTTTGTAAACTCGACCGTACGTTCGTCGTACGTCGACAAGTTTGCATTTCAATGCTAAAATGTAGGGCATTTTCTTGTTAATCGATTTAATAAGCCAAATAAATTTTATATTTGGCAGAAGAAAACAAAGTTATGAGATAGAGACAACAATGAAGATTCCATAAATATATTATTCAAACAAAATCCGCAAAATAAAGGGAATATTTCTCGGAGGAAATGTTTCTTTACAACATTGAGGCTGAAACTTTATCATTTAAGATGAATTTTCCGAAGTTTGTACATCTCAATTCTCTTATTATTGGTGTTTAAAAAAATAACTTAAGTGCTTTGTCTTACTTTGTCTAAATTAGGTATAGAAAGTCTCAATTTTGGTTAAATAAAATTTTGATATCAGATGCGAACGAAATATCACCTGACCTTTTTAGGGTTCCCTAGCCAAATGGCAAAAAACGGAACCCTTATAGATTCGTCATGTCTGTCTGTCTGTCTGTCCGTCTGTCTGTCCGTCCGTATGTCACAGCCACTTTTCTCCGAAACTATAAGAACTATACTGTTGAAATTTGGTAAGTAGATGTATTCTGTGAACCGCATTAAGATTTACACACAAAAATAGAAAAAAAAAACAATAAATTTTTGGGGTTCCCCATACTTCGAACTGAAACTCAAAAATTTTTTTTTCATCAAACCCATACGTGTGGGGTATCTATGGATAGGTCTTCAAAAATGATATTGAGGTTTCTAATATCATTTTTTTCTAAACTGAATAGTTTGCGCGAGAGACACTTCCAAAGTGGTAAAATGTGTGTTCCCCCCCCTGTAATTTCTAAAATAGGAGAATGATAAAACTAAAAAAAATATATGATGTACATTACCATGTAAACTTCCACCGAAAATTGGTTTGAACGAGATCTAGTAAGTAGTTTTTTTTTATACGTCATAAATCGCCTAAATACGGAACCCTTCATGGGCGAGTCCGACTCGCACTTGGCCGCTTTTTTTAATTTTTACAATACAAGAGGCAAAATAGCAGACGAATCGCCTGATGGTAAGCAATTACCGTTGTCGATGGACACCTGCAGGGCCCAAGATACACTTGTAAGTTTTACTTATATAGGGACGCAGCTATACTACAGAATGAGAGATGAATATCGTTATCAATAAGATAACACATAGCTTTCTCCCTACTTACTTAAGTAAAACCTTACAAGTGTATCTCAGGCCTAACACCAGGGAAGTTACAAGTGCGTTACGGCCGTTAAGGGCCTTTAAGATGGCAGGTACCCTCTTTTCTTGAATGTCGTATCTGTCCGGCACCGGCGACAGTCCAGATGTATTTAAGAGCCCATCAACGTGCACACTAGCGCCACTGCTAAATAGTCGTGATTATTTAAATTTAACGAAATTATATTTAAACGAAATTTATTTAAATTCTACGTACTGTATCTTGTATTAAAGTACCTTTTGAATACATCAAACTAGTTTCTATGTTGCTGGATTCGTCAATCTATGAACTCAAAAAAAAAACGGCCGTTTTAGCTTTGGACGCATAGATTGACGAATCCAGCAACATAGAAACTAGTTTGATGTATTCAAAAGGTACTTTAATACAAGATACAGTACGTAGCTTCCCCCTTTTTTAAATATACCTATTTCGTTAAATTTAAATAATAACCATTATTTAGCAGTGGCGCTAGTTTGCACGTTGATGGGCTCTTAAGTAAGTTTAAATTGGCCTTCTGCTCTTTATGTGCTGATGGGTTTTCATCATAGACTACACGAATATTGTAACTCGGTTGAAACATTGTCAGATAATAGTTACGATGCTATATGGGTTCATTAAACATCGCACACTTTACGAGGTAACACCTGTGACAAAATTTAAGTATGGCCCGGCCAGGCCAGGGTAGACCCCAGCACATTTATAAAGCGTTTACGAACGGCAAAGCTCAGTCTCAAAAACAATGTTCATAATAGCCATAAAGAAATGAGTTCCTAAGTACAGTCTGCGTATTTAAGAACTTACTATACTTTGATATTGATACATTAATGTTACTATATCACTTTTGTTTATTTTATTGGTACAGTCACATGCAATAACATGTTACTCTTAGAAGCCCGCAAAAATATGTGACACGCTCTTATGGCTCTACAAATAAGATCGTGTCAGATATTTTGGCGGCCTTCGTTGTGTATCATATTATTGCAGGTGACTGTACAAGCAATATACAGGGTGTTTCCTGTAACAGGAGCAATAAATTAAACTGTAGGCTGTACTCCTCAAACTGACCAACATTTGTTCAGCAACTTTTGATAATAACTCATGTTTTGATTTTTATTACACTTTTAAGTTTATTCTAAGACGCGATGTATTGCAAATTTTGTTATGTTTAAAGCGTGACAAGAAACGTCAAACACACTGATGTCAGCGTACATTGAAGGCAATATTTATTTTGTATGAAAAAGAGGAAGTCTAAAGGATTCATATTTTTTAAAAGTTGCTGAACAAATGTTGGTCAGTTTGAGGAACAGCCTTTAGTTTAATTTATTGCTCCTGTTACAGGAAATATCCTGTATACGAGCACATATCCTCTTTATTGCACACTAAGGAAATAAAGCAACACAAATAAAGGTAAATAATAGCCGATCTTATCGCTGAAGAGCGTAATATCATACTTTTTAAAATTCAACAGACAACGTTTTGTTTGTTACTCCAGGTCCAGAACAAAGGCTTCATTTCAAACTTTTCACATTTATTAACATTATAGCCGAAGCTGCTTTGGACAGCTTCCCAAATTCCAAAATCTCATTAGCTTCTCCAATCCTGTCCTATTAACGAAACTCCCCGAAGCAATACTCATAGGGAAATGAGTTCCAAAGTACGTTGCGCATTTAAGAGCGACGCAACGGCACTAACAATGGCGATTTGCTGCAGCTTGCGATGTAAGTGGGATTACCATAGTTGTGCACACTGCACTCGCTTCCTATTTACAAACAAATAATATGTATATTATTTACTTAACCTTTTCGACGCCGTGTCAAACACAAAAGCTGTCACGCTGACGCCACGTCACCGAAGTGTCTAAACTGAAATTGTAAAATGTAAATGTAAACTGTATGCAAATGCACGTAGGTCTATGTTGTTCTGTGGTCTGTGACCGATTAATCGGTCTTTGGCGTTGAACCTACGGTGCGGATATATCGGTCATTGGCGTCCAAAAGGTTAATAATGGAGCGACCCAAAATGAGTCTTAGCCACAGAATGAATAATAGTAGTAAAGAAGGTTCACTCTCTAACAAAACGCGTCTGTTACGAGATATTTAATATTATTATAAGCGCAAGCGCGAGCAGGCGTCCGTTCCGTAGCGGTGCGCGGCAACTACTACTGCTAGACAACAACATTGGTGTGGGCCGCATGTACTTGTAGCGACGCGACGAAATCGCGGAGTGAGCCACGCCTGTCTTGGCCTCAAACACGAGTACAAGTCAGCTGTTTCGATTATACGCAATCTCCCGCCAATTGGCTTGGAGATCGTGCAAGTCCAGTTTTGAGTCAGGTGGCTCTTGTGAGACCCAGTTTTTATAATCGTATTAACATGCCTATTTCCAAACCCAAACTTAATACCTACCTATTACAATACTTACCTACTTATACATATTTTGTACCAAAGTCATTCTCAATAAACAAACGTCGATATGAACAACAAAATGATTCTTTAAGGTTTTTTTTTCAGTTTTATAGCCACCCCACTCTAGCGTCTTTTGAGCGTCGGCGTCTAGTCAGCGCTATGGAAAATGGTGTCACTGCGCAGTTGCGCCAATGTTGCGTCGAGCAGCAGCCATAGAGTTGAATTAATGCCGACGCTTGGGAGACGTTAGTGTGTGGTGGCCCTTAGAGGTGTTTGTGTTTATAAAGGGGCCCACTGAATACCAGTCCGCCGGACGATATCGGTCTGTCAGTTGTTCGGAGCTGTCAACTTTTTGTTCTAGCCATAGAAGGTAGCATCCTATAGAAATGGTCTACGCGTGCCTCCCTGAGGGACAAAACATACGCAATGCGACGCAATGATTGGTCGAATTTATTTGTTATGGTGGGCAACAAATGAATTCGACCAATCACGGTGGTCAATTTACGGTGGGGAATAAAACAACATGTGAGACTGTGACAAGGACAAACAATAATAGCGCTTTCGCTGCTACTCCTATTGAAAGATATATAAGTCTATCCCGTTCTGTCAGTTATCCCCACCACTCATGCCCAATCCAGTTTAATACTAGATTCATGGTTCTAGGTGACAGGCCGATATTGTCCGGCGGACTGTTAATCAGTGGGCCCTTTTAGGTCAATTTACAAATTGTAAGTTGGCCTAAAATATCAGGGTTGCATTGTACAGTCAGCGCCGGAAATAGGCGACGGCTGTACACGGCGCTCGCAAAATACGAGCCGCTGCAATAATATGCGGCTCCGCGACCATTTTCATTAGCACCGCATTTCAAATTCCCTGTCCGAATTATCGCAATGGTGTTAAAAACTAACTCGTTTCAGGGTGTCACTAATGGGTCAAATAGTTTGCGATGTGTAAAAATGATACTGAATTAAAAAAGTATGTTTTGTATAAAACCCTTAGGCTGCTAACTTAATCAGTTGATGATCGTCGTTTGTCCCTATCTGTCGTTATGCTATGGCATATATAGGGACAAACGATGATCATCAGCTGATTAACTTATCAGACGTTTTTATGAATAACTCACGGTGAGTGGTTGTAGATTTAGTATATAACATAAATAACTCTTAGATTTAAAATCCTCGGATAACAATTAATTATATAAACTCTTATCGACCTAATTCGAACTTTAAGGTACGTCTAAAATTTGCTAAAGATACGACGGGTTAAAATTAATAAGGTAGGTAAATAATTATAAAATCATTTACTACAGCATACAAAATCTTTTGAAAAACTCCCCTTCCGTTTGTAGACGTTGCATTTACAACAAAATAACAAACTCTTACCTACCCTATAATTAAAATCACGAAACAAAGTCATGTATTACTTCAACAAGCGGCTGTCAAAGTAATACATTAATCCTGAATTATTAGCCTGCAAGAACACCCCATGCAACACGGGTACAAAATATCACGCGCCAACCGAAGCGGGCCTAACTATGGGCAATAAATCAAAATTAAATGTGCAGACGGACAAAAATGGCGGATTTAAGTTACAGGCGAAATAAATATTAATGTTTTTTTTTTAATATATTGAGTAATAATAGTATACTGCATGGGATGAAGTTCGCCTTGGAAAATACTTATAGCTTTTCCAAATTTTTGTAAGTTACCTACTTTTATTAGGTATGTGTTTTTGTATAATAATGAAAAAAAAAAAGTTATTTGAATGGTCTCTAAGAAGTTTATTTCGGCAATTCAAATAGATACTAAATAAAATTTTATAAGTTTATAACTTTATTGTTACGTAAATCTCTCCTAGTCTAATCTATAAATCCCTATTCAATTAACATTCATTGAAATATGGATGGTCTATAAAACTATTTTCGCTTAGCAGCACCTGTAGCAGCCTACATCTTCTCTCCCGTTTGGCACAGTTACGTGAATGAAGACAGAGGGCCTACCGCGAACCACGTTCGACGTGTTACCACCCTGTCACACTTAAGTACGAATTCACAAGTGCGCCAGAGAGGCAACACAACGAACGTGGTTCGCGGTAGGCCCTCAGATTACGCCGAAGCTTTTAACTCGGGCCACCACCCGCCTATGCCGTCTGGCACAGTGGAATACCCGCGACTAATCTAAACTGTTGGGACACGTGCCTCGCCTCTCATCGAACACAAACTGCACCGCATTGATAATGCTCTTCGGGTTGAACTATTCTAAGGAATCCGATATCGATTTCCATCAAAATGTGTGATAGCAGAGAGCAAATTAATCGTGATAGGTTATCCATTGCAAC
This sequence comes from Cydia amplana, assembly GCF_948474715.1. Taxonomy (NCBI): domain Eukaryota; kingdom Metazoa; phylum Arthropoda; class Insecta; order Lepidoptera; family Tortricidae; genus Cydia; species Cydia amplana. Next base: position 23,418,720 of record NC_086070.1, read on the forward strand.
GCCACGTGCCTCGTCAATCGTCATTCTGTAGGTGCTATTGAATATACAGGCTGTCTTAAAAAAAAAACTGCATTCCTCTTCAAAGAGAGGTTTTAGGATGAGCAACTTTTACTGTGGGACCAACCCCGAAATCGCGAAAAAAAATGTAGCTGTTTCATACATTTTGGCTGGTCCATTTTCTATGGGAGGGTACATTTTTAGGGTTCCGTACCCAAAGGGTAAAAACGGGACCCTATTACTAAGACTCTCTCTCTCTCTCCGTCCGTCCGTCCGTCCGTCCGTCCGTCACCAGGCTGTATCTCACGAACCGTGATAGCTAGACAGTTGAAATTTTCACAGATAATGTATTTCTGGTGCCGCTATAACAACAAATACTAAAAACAGAATAAAATAAAGATTTAAGTGGGGCTCCCATTACAACAAACGTGATTTTTGACCGAAGTTAAGCAACGTCGGGCGGGGTCAGTACTTGGATGGGTGACCGTTTTTTTGCTTGTTTTGCTCTATTTTTTGCTGATGGTGAGGGTTCCCCTCCGTGCGCGAGTCCGACTCGCACTTGGCCGGTTTTTTTTTACGGTTTCGGGGTTGGTCCCATAGTAAAAATTGCTCAGTATAATCCCAATTCCAGTTCCAATAAGTATATTATTATTTTTAGCTTTGTGTGCATGTATGTACAAACTAATCTTATTGCTACCATTTTAAATTGAATTGGACTTGCTTGACCGCTATCACATCACATTAAAATATTTAAAGGTATATTTTTTTTATTTTTTTGATATCTCACTAGATCGTCTAACTCAGCGGTCGGCAACCTTTTAGCAGCCAAGGGCCACATAGTAGGTAACGAAGTTGACGCGGGCCGCACTTTGTTAATATTTATGACTAGACTAGACATTGTTGTTTGTCAATATTACATAAAAAATAGCCAGGGAGGCTCGCGGGCCGCAAGTGACAGGTTCACGGGCCGCATGCGGCCCACGGGCCGCGGGTTGCCGACCGCTGGTCTAACTCATTTGTTCAAAGTCTTTAGTGTGATCGCGACTGAGACATAAAGGAACCTGTTTACCGCATTGGATATTGGTTCTCTGAGTAACCGTTCCACGACCATGAGGCTTATTCTCATTGTAATAACTGGTTATGAATTATGGATTAAATTTGATCTGTCAGCTGTCAACAGAGACATTTCTTCAACCAGTCACTTTTCACAGATGACAGATCATATCAAACGCATAAAGAGGGGAAAGCCACTAAATAAAAACTCATAACCATTTATTGCAATCAGAAAAAACCTCTTGGGGTCCTTTTTATGATTTTTTCTTCCTTTATCATTATCAATTGCTTTGTAATACTTACTTCCTGCGTTACCACGTAGAAACATATCTACTTATATGCCATAAAAAAATAAGCTGAAAATGATATGAATAAAACATTCGATGATTCAGATAAATGTACCAGAGTACACGTATAACTAATGAGCTACATTGGGTAAAAATCTCATATAAATCATGCTACGCCATGAGTTATGTGTTAGGCTGAGATATTGTGTATTACCAGGCTTTCTAGTTACAGTCGACTCTCGTTCATTCGAAACTCGAAGGACTTTTAAAATATTACGAATTATCGAGAGTTTGAAATATCAAATGGTTCGAAATTTTTGAGAGAAAAAATATGAAAGTTCGAATTATTGAGTAGGTAGGTAATAATCTAATACTGATTAACTGGTAATTTTTTTTTTACAATAAGTATAAAAGGTTAGTTTCGAAAGAAATCTGAAACATGAGTTTACTTCAATGCACATGGCTGAAATTGGTCTGAAAATTCTTCGCACCTACCTCCACTTTTTCGATTAACTCCTTCTTTTCAGCAATCGTCAAGCATTTACACTTTTTAGGACTAACTAACTAACACTAACTTTTAATATGTACACATAACCAACGAAACAGTGCAACGATGAACTTGAACTTGCCTCAAAATATACGGTCTATTATAACCTCTGTGAGGTCTGCAATCTGATAACTTCGAATTGTAGAGTGTTTGACGCCTATGAGTTCGAATTAACGCGTCGTTTTGTTACTTAGCGTTGATTATTTTTGTTCGAATTACCAAGAGCTTAAAAATGTATTGATTTATTTCAAAATATAAAGAGATGTTCTAGGAAACTCGTGATAACGTCGAATTATAGAGAGGTTCGAATTAACGCAGGTTTGAATTAACAAGAGTCGACTGTACAAGGTTTTAGCTAGATGGCTAAACCTAATCTAACCTTTATTCCTTATTGAAATAAATGATCATGCTTCATAAAAATGTGTAAGTAAGTAGCAAAATATGATGTTTGACGGTAGGTTTTTTTGTAAGGATAAGGGTAACATTCCATTTCTGACCGCAGCTGCACTACTGGTACTGAACGCGTCGCTGTTACTGTCAATTTCCATAGTAAAATTGACAGTAGTGCAGCTCTCGTTGGAAATGGACTGCCACCTTAATGGTGACATTGAGACGGAAACTGCAGCTGCATTACTGCTGCGGAATGGACTCTGTCAATAACTATAAATTTCTTTGATAAAATGAGTGACGAATATATGTGAAAAAAAAAAGAAGAAAGTCACACGGGAAAATCCAAGGCAAACGAAAACGTGGAAGAAGACGTACCTCGTGGCTGAAAACCTCAGGTTCTGGTTCAAGATGAGCACTAGATCGCTATTTCGAGCTGCAGCGTCAAAAGTGAAAATAGCCCAAAAATGATATCCAACCCCCGGGAAAAGACGGCACCATTAATTTAGAACAAGAAGAAAAAGAAAAGGTTTATGTACGTATGTCGAGTCGATATAATTTTTCCGCTGAAAATTTAAGCAATCTAATAAGAAATTTTCCCCTCGGCACAAGTAAACTGAATGCAATGGACTAGTGTCCAGGAAACGGGCACGTGCCGGCATTTTAGATTAGCCCCGGGAATTCCCGGACACGCACGTGAAGACATTAGTTACAGAGGCCGGGATTATTTCTATTTAGAATCACCAAGCCAAGCGAAGGGAAGGTCTCTATTTCAGACTGCGCAAATTAAAATGCTTTCGTATGTCCGGATTTTCTCCCCTCCAGGTCGAATTTCTCAACCGACTCTCGTGAAATTTTGTGAGCAGGCCGCGTAGCCAAGATGCCAATCGATTACGCTTCGTAGCGATCGAAACGCAACTGTCACTGTCGCACTAATTAATATGGAAGAGTGATAGAGAGCAGTGTTGGCCGAACGTTAATCCCAATTACCATTAAAAATTAACCATTGAAAAGGTTAATTCGAATTAACCATTAACCATTGAAGGAAAATTAATTGTCAATTCGCATTAACATCAATTTGCATTAATATTAATTTATTTCGAACCATTAAAAATTAAAAAGAATTAATGGTTAATGCTTCACAAACCATTAAAAATTAAATCAATTTTTAATGACAATTAAAAATATTATTGATAATTATCAATTAACAAAAATATATCGTAATTTTATAAAGGCGCCCGTAATTTTTATCTAGCTAGTGGACCTCAGGTTTGGTGCAACATAGAAACACGCCGTTTGGTCATCCGACTCGTCTTGATGAGCACTTGGGAGACCAGTACCCAAGATAGAGCTGATGCTGAACCCTGGGTGTACCTAGTGGAATTCAGGTTTGGTGCAACATACACACACGCCGTTTAGGCTATTCGACTCGTCACAATGAGCACTTGGGAGAGCAGTACCCAAGATGGAGCTGATGCTGAACCCTGGCTGTACCTAGTGGAACTCAGGTTTGGTGCAACATAGACAAACGCCGTTTTGGTCATCCGACTCGTCTTGGTGAGCACTTGGGAGAGCAGTACCCAAGATAGAGCTCATGCTGAACCCTGGCAGTACCTAATGGAACTCAGGTTTGGTGCAACATAGACAAACGCCGTTTTGGTCATCCGACTCGTCTTGATGAACACTTGGAGAGCAGTACCCAAGGTAGAGCTGATGCTGAACCCTGGCAGTACCTAATGGAACTCAGGTTTGGTGCAACATAGACAAACGCCGTTTTGGTCATCCGACTCGTCTTGGTGAGCACTTAGGAGAGCAGTACCCAAGATAGAGCTGATGCTGAACCCTGGCTGTACCTAGTGGAACTCAGGTTTGGTGCAACATAGACACACGCCGTTTAGGCTATTCGACTCGTCACAATGAGCACTTGGGAGAGCAGTACCCAAGATGGAGCTGATGCTGAACCTTGGCTGTACCTAGTGGAACTCAGGTTTGGTGCAACATAGACAAACGCCGTTTTGGTCATCCGACTCGTCTTGGTGAGCACTTGGGAGAGCAGTACCCAAGATAGAGCTGATGCTGAACCCTGGCAGTACCTAATGGAACTCAGGTTTGGTGCAACATAGACAAACGCCGTTTTGGTCATCCGACTCGTCTTGGTGAGCACTTAGGAGAGCAGTACCCAAGATAGAGCTGATGCTGAACCCTGGCTGTACCTAGTGGAACTCAGGTTTGGTGCAACATAGACACACGCCGTTTAGGCTATTCGACTCGTCACAATGAGCACTTGGGAGAGTTGTACCCAAGATGGAGCTGATGCTGAACCTTGGCTGTACCTAGTGGAACTCAGGTTTGGTGCAACATAGACAAACGCCGTTTTGGTCATCCGACTCGTCTTGGTGAGCACTTGGGAGAGCAGTACCCAAGATAGAGCTGATGCTGAACCCTGGCTGTACCTAGTGGAACTCAGGTTTGGTGCAACATAGACACACGCCGTTTAGGCTATTCGACTCGTCACAATGAGCACTTGGGAGAGCAGTACCCAAGATGGAGCTGATGCTGAACCTTGGCTGTACCTAGTGGAACTCAGGTTTGGTGCAACATAGACAAACGCCGTTTTGGTCATCCGACTCGTCTTGGTGAGCACTTGGGAGAGCAGTACCCAAGATAGAGCTGATGCTGAACCCTGGCAGTACCTAATGGAACTCAGGTTTGGTGCAACATAGACAAACGCCGTTTTGGTCATCCGACTCGTCTTGATGAGCACTTGGGAGAGCAGTACCCAAGATAGAGCTGATGCTGAACCCTGGCAGTACCTAGTGGAACTCAGGTTTGGTGCAACATAGACACACGCCGTTTTGGTCATCCGACTCATCTTGATGAGCACTTGGGAGAGCAGTACCCAAGATTGAGCTGATGCTGAACCCTGGCAGTACCTAATGGAACTCAGGTTTGGTGCAACATAGAAACACGCCGTTTTGGTCATCCGACTCGTCTTGATGAGCACTTGGGAGAGCAGTACCCAAGATAGAGCTGATGCTGAACCCTGGCTGTACCTAGTGGAACTCAGGTTTGGTGCAACATAGACACACGTCGTTTTGGTCATCCGACTTGTCTTGATGAACACTTGGGAGAGCAGTACCCAAGATAGAGCTGATGCTGAACCCTGGCAGTACCTAATGGACCTCAGGTTTGGTGCAACATAGACAAACGCCGTTTTGGTCATCCGACTCGTCTTGATGAGCACTTTGGAGAGCAGTACCCAAGATAGAGCTGATGCTGAACCCTGGCTATACCTAGTGGAACTCAGGTTTGGTGCAACATAGGCCCACGCTATTTAGGTCATCCGTCACATCTTGAACCTGCAGGTACTGCCAGGGTTCAGCATCAGCTCTATCTTGGGTACTGCTCTCCCAAGTGCTCGTCAAGACGAGTAGGATGACCAATACGGCGTGTGTCTATGTTGCATCAAACCTGAGTTCCACTAGGTACTGCCAGGGTTCAGCATCAGCTCTATCTTGGGTACTGCTCTCCCAAGTGCTCATCAAGACGAGTCGGATGACCAAAACGGCGTTTGTCTATGTTGCACCAGACCTGAGTTCCATTAGGTACTGCCAGGGTTTAGCATCAGCTCTATCTTGGGCACTGCTCTCCCAAGTGCTCATCAAGACGAGTCGGATGACCAAAACGGCGTTTGTCTATGTTGCACCAGACCTGAGTTCCATTAGGTACTGCCAGGGTTTAGCATCAGCTCTATCTTGGGCACTGCTCTCCCAAGTACTCATCAAGACGAGTCGGATGACCAAAACGGCGTTTGTCTATGTTGCACCAGACCTGAGTTCCATTAGGTACTGCCAGGGTTCAGCATCAGCTCTATCTTGGGTACTGCTCTCCCAAGTGCTCATCAAGACGAGTCGGATGACCAAAACGGCGTTTGTCTATGTTGCACCAGACCTGAGTTCCATTAGGTACTGCCAGGGTTTAGCATCAGCTCTATCTTGGGTACTGCTCTCCCAAGTGCTCATCAAGACGAGTCGGATGACCAAAACGGCGTGTGTCTATGTTGCACCAAACCTGAGTTCCACTAGGTACTGCCAGGGTTCAGCATCAGCTCTATCTTGGGCACTGCTCTCCCAAGTGCTCATCAAGACGAGTAGGATGACCAATACGGCGTGTGTCTATGTTGCATCAAACCTGAGTTCCACTAGGTACTGCCAGGGTTCAGCATCAGCTCTATCTTGGGTACTGCTCTCCCAAGTGCTCATCAAGACGAGTCGGATGACCAAAACGGCGTTTGTCTATGTTGCACCAGACCTGAGTTCCATTAGGTACTGCCAGGGTTTAGCATCAGCTCTATCTTGGGCACTGCTCTCCCAAGTGCTCATCAAGACGAGTCGGATGACCAAAACGGCGTTTGTCTATGTTGCACCAAACCTGAGTTCCATTAGGTACTGCCAGGGTTCAGCATCAGCTCAATCTTGGGTACTGCTCTCCCAAGTGCTCATCAAGATGAGTCGGATGACCAAAACGGCGTGTGTCTATGTTGCACCAAACCTGAGTTCCATTAGGTACTGCCAGGGTTCAGCATCAGCTCTATCTTGGGTACTGCTCTCCCAAGTGCTCATCAAGATGAGTCGGATGACCAAACCGGCGTTTGTCTATGTTGCACCAAACCTGAGTTCCATTAGGTACTGCCAGGGTTCAGCATCAGCTCTATCTTGGATACTGCTCTCCCAAGTGCTCATCAAGACGAGTCGGATGACCAAAACGGCGTTTGTCTATGTTGCACCAAACCTGAGGTCCATTAGGTACTGCCAGGGTTCAGCATCAGCTCTATCTTGGGTACTGCTCTCCCAAGTGCTCATCAAGACGAGTCGGATGACCAAAACGGCGTTTGTCTATGTTGCACCAAACCTGAGTTCCACTAGGTACTGCCAGGGTTCAGCATCAGCTCTATCTTGGGTACTGCTCTCCCAAGTGCTCATCAAGACGAGTCGGATGACCAAAACGGCGTTTGTCTATGTTGCACCAAACCTGAGTTCCATTAGGTACTGCCAGGGTTCAGCATCAGCTCTATCTTGGGTACTGCTCTCCCAAGTGCTCATCAAGATGAGTCGGATGACCAAACCGGCGTTTGTCTATGTTGCACCAAACCTGAGTTCCACTAGGTACTGCCAGGGTTCAGCATCAGCTCTATCTTGGGTACTGCTCTCCCAAGTGCTCATCAAGACGAGTCGGATGACCAAAACGGCGTTTGTCTATGTTGCACCAAACCTGAGTTCCATTAGGTACTGCCAGGGTTCAGCATCAGCTCTATCTTGGGTACTGCTCTCCCAAGTGCTCATCAAGATGAGTCGGATGACCAAACCGGCGTTTGTCTATGTTGCACCAAACCTGAGTTCCATTAGGTACTGCCAGGGTTCAGCATCAGCTCTATCTTGGGTACTGCTCTCCCAAGTGCTCATCAAGATGAGTCGGATGACCAAACCGGCGTTTGTCTATGTTGCACCAAACCTGAGTTCCATTAGGTACTGCCAGGGTTCAGCATCAGCTCTATCTTGGATACTGCTCTCCCAAGTGCTCATCAAGACGAGTCGGATGACCAAAACGGCGTTTGTCTATGTTGCACCAAACCTGAGGTCCATTAGGTACTGCCAGGGTTCAGCATCAGCTCTATCTTGGGTACTGCTCTCCCAAGTGCTCATCAAGACGAGTCGGATGACCAAAACGGCGTTTGTCTATGTTGCACCAAACCTGAGTTCCATTAGGTACTGCCAGGGTTCAGCATCAGCTCTATCTTGGGTACTGCTCTCCCAAGTGCTCATCAAGACGAGTCGGATGACCAAAACGGCGTTTGTCTATGTTGCACCAAACCTGAGTTCCATTAGGTACTGCCAGGGTTCAGCATCAGCTCTATCTTGGGTACTGCTCTCCCAAGTGCTCATCAAGATGAGTCGGATGACCAAACCGGCGTTTGTCTATGTTGCACCAAACCTGAGTTCCATTAGGTACTGCCAGGGTTCAGCATCAGCTCTATCTTGGATACTGCTCTCCCAAGTGCTCATCAAGACGAGTCGGATGACCAAAACGGCGTTTGTCTATGTTGCACCAAACCTGAGGTCCATTAGGTACTGCCAGGGTTCAGCATCAGCTCTATCTTGGGTACTGCTCTCCCAAGTGCTCATCAAGACGAGTCGGATGACCAAAACGGCGTTTGTCTATGTTGCACCAAACCTGAGTTCCATTAGGTACTGCCAGGGTTCAGCATCAGCTCTATCTTGGGCACTGCTCTCCCAAGTGCTCATCAAGACGAGTCGGATGACTAAAACGGGGTTTGTCTATGTTGCACCAAACCTGAGTTCCATTAGGTACTGCCAGGGTTCAGCATCAGCTCTATCTTGGGTACTGCTCTCCCAAGTGCTCATCAAGACGAGTCGGATGACCAAAACGGCGTGTGTCTATGTTGCACCAAACCTGAGTTCCACTAGGTACAGCCAAGGTTCAGCATCAGCTCCATCTTGGGTACTGCTCTCCCAAGTGCTCATTGTGACGAGTCGAATAGCCTAACCGGCGTGTGTCTATGTTGCACCAAACCTGAGTTCCAGTAGGTACCTACTGCCAGGTTTCAGGGTCATTTTGTTGTCTCATTTTAAAATATCACGACCTGATAATTCACTGAAGCTTGTATTCATATGCTTATTTTTAATTTTAATACCTAGCTCCAAGTTTCTAAGCAATAGTAACATTAATTATTAGTTTATGAAAAAATTGATTTAATTGCATTAAACGTTAATTTAGATTGACAATCAATGTAATTAAACGTCTCAAAATTCAATTCTAATTAACTTAATTTAAATTGATGCGTAATGCAATTGACTAATTGCGGATTTAATGGTTAATGGAAATGATTAATTGTTAATTAGAATTACACATTACGGCCAACACTGATAGAGAGACACAAAGCGTTTCGTTGTCGAAGCGATAGCGATTGGAACCTTGGCTTAGGCCGGCAGGTTCGATAATTACCTATTTAGATTTTTTCTCGTATTTGGAAATTATTCAAAATGGCGGAGCCATGGGGTATAGGGAGTTCGTAAGGTTTTCAGCTCAGCTCAGGTTAGTATGATAATTTTATGTTGCAGAAATGTATGTTCGAGCGGTATTTTGATTGTACAATTTGTGACAGTTTTGATATACAACTTTACACCACTCACCCTGACAGTCATGGGGCCTAGCTGGGTCTCTTGCTGGAGTCTTCTCGCGTAGGCTAGGTACAGCGAACTAGACGACAAATCTCCTACTAGCTAGATTCCCTCAGACCCATATCAAGTTGAGCCGCTCATCTGCCGGCCTAGCCAAGCTATGACAATCGCTATCGCTTCGAAAATATCGCTTTGTGTCTGTGAGACGAGTGAGAGAGAAAAATTCGATGGCAAAGCGCAAGCGTTCGTCACCTTGGCTAGGCCGCCTGATCTCGCTGGAGTGCAAACTCTGTAGTATTCCATTATAGTAAATATACCTACAAGTATGATGCGGATGGGTCCTGGATCATCCCTAGGCTACTTTTCCCCTACACAGTCCTATCGCTCTACTGCCCCAGAGGTATAGAGCCTAACTCAGGTTAAAAAACGAATCACAGTCCATCTCGCGCGTTAAAATAATTATTGCGAGCGAGATACATTAATTAATAACGACGCGCCGTAGATTTTGCGCGCATAGACAAACAGGAGCGATCGTATCATATCAAACAGATTTTAAAAACGGAATATCGCTCACCTTCTTATAGTGTATATTGGGCCGCTTATAATAACTATTATTAGCCGATGAAAGAATCTCCGTGTCCTACTTTTTATATCATTTTACCCAATTATTTGAATATGATTAGCAACTTGGTAACATAAAGCTAATTTTACGGTTTAACTCACGTATTTTATTCACTTGCGTAACAATGTTTCGGAGGAACTTGGTCTTTAGGTTAAAATGGAGACCTAGGTTCTCCGAAACATGTCGCGCGAGTGACTAAAATAGATACGTTAAACTGTAAAAGTAACTTAATGTTGGTATGACTCATGATAATTTAAATTCGACTTAACTCTCTGATTTTATTTTCATCTACAACGTGTGTTTAACTTAGCACTAAGTAAAATGGGCAAGTCAGTGTCTTGTAAATCGGGCACGTGTCGGCATTTTAGATTAGTTGCGGGAACTTGACAGGCACGCGTGAGGACATTAAGTAATAACAGTTGTCAATAAACTATTTAAGGTCAACTCGGCGAAGACCGTCTAGCGGCGAAGGCCGTCTAGCAAGAATTACAGCTAATTGTGCACAGCTACGAGGATGGCAACACAATTTACCTAATGATAAAACTGTTCTAGTTCTTACCATTTTACACAGATGGCGCTACCTCTAGTATGAAGAGAAAAACCGGCCGTTCAAGTTTAGTCAGGTTCGCAACTCGTATTGGGAGTACAACACGTTGTCGAAAAAAAATCTTTTAAGTGATTAAACTGAAGTGTTTTTAAGATCGATGCAGGTAAGTCTACTCCTTATTAATGTATTTATATGAATATTATATTACAATAACGTTAATCTCGGTATTTCACGAAGATATTTCTGGTGGAAAAAAACTAACCTCAAAATGTAGTAGTGTCGAAGTCCGTCAAAACTTTGGAGGCTAATATCGTCATATGCCGGTCTTCACGGTTTTCAGAAGTTGCCAACCTTTTCTGTCATTTATTCAATACATATTATATTATATTAAATTAGATTGTTTAGTGCAATTTCCAAGTCAATCTATTTATTTAAAACATTTAAAATATTTTAATATTGATATAGTGACCATATTAATATTAAAAATAAGATGTTGTTAGGTTAGCTGATTACATAATAAGTAACTTAAGACATAAGGACCCTTAAGTGGGGACTGAATAAATTAACCGACTTGGTATTAAGTACTTACACGCATCTCACAACTTTTTACGATAGAAGAAATTAGTTGCGAGACTTGTTTTTTTTAAGTTATGTTTTTTATGGCATCTAATTTCTACACCTATTATTCCATTATATTATACATTACATATCTATCCATTTGTCTATGGGCGACGGTAATCGCTTACCATCAGGCGATCTGTGTGCCCAGTCAATACTGCGGCGTAATTTGTAAGAAAAAACGGTATTTTTAAAATAATCAAAATGAAGATTTCACATAATACAGTGATTTTGTGTGAGTAAGTAAGTATAACGTTTTAAAAAAACGTGCATATTTAATTACAATGTTTATCTTGGAAAAAGCATTTTTATATTACTTATCTTATTGAAAAAAATGGCAGACATAGAGTTTCTGTTAATTGATTACAGTTTTATAGTAATATTTGTGTCGCCTGTAAACTGCTTGAGTCTGTGCGGAAAGAGAAGAGTCGTAGAATGTATGGGGTAATTGGGGTCCCATACCTTCCACCACTCTTCTCTTTCCGAACAAACTATATAAATATTTGTTACTTTTTGTGGTATTCTTGGTCTCAATTTTTAATAATACTCCTACTTAAATTAATACTCGTTTAGTATTTTAATTAAGAATATATTGATGTCAATGATTGATCTCATTGTTTTATTAATACTTACCTGCGTGTTTTCAACCCCTGCATGGCGATGTTATGCCGGTCTTGCCCGACAAACGAAACTTTGCATGAAATTAGCCATAATAAACCCTATTATTGAGATATTAGAGTCTACTTTCTGTTGTTATTGTAGTTCGCACTCGTACAAAAATCTATAATTACGTAGGTTGCCTATGTGTAGGTAAATTCGCCATTAGACGATCTTAGCCGACATTGGCGCTGAGTTCGTCCATTGCAAAGTGTTTTAAAAACGAGTGTTTATTTCACTATCCGATGCCTTATATGAGAATTTGGCAAGTTTAATTAGAAACCAACGAAATATTTTATCAACTAGTTTCAGAAAATTTTACTTTCAGGCAACAGGATAGCTAAAATTTGTCAATTAATTTCTTTTTAAATAAAGTATGCCGGTCTTCGCCGAGTTGACCTTAACCACAAAGTTCGGAACTACCGTATATTGTGCCAACTTTTCTTTTTTCTTTCTTCTTTAAAGGGCCGTCACAATAGATCACTACTTGTATAGGTATACTTAAATTAATATCATATACTAAGAAAAAGTGACCAAGGGCTCCAGTACCCCAGGCTGGAATCGAACCAGCGTCCTCTACTATCGCGGCGGGTGCCTGTGCCGCTCGGCCACCAGGCCACAGCGGCATAGGGCGAATTTTTTCAAGCATATTATGCTCTTCTTACTGAAGGCTTATGGCGCCCCCTGGCCACCTCTAAGATAAAATATTGTATAAAGTTTATTGTATAAATTTAAACATAAGTAAATCACGACCCTGTGTCCTGATCTAAATAGGAAAACCCTGTGTTACAGGACCCAGTTTCGTTACGTTTATATTTCCTGAAAATAATTTAATTTGTTCTAATACATAGATCACTACTTGGTCGACGTAGCAATCAAAGGCCCAACACACCCCAGTAATAATAATACTTTGCTTCCCACTGGCTAATTTTATTGTGCTTAACAGTTTTAATATATGAAAACATATATTAACATCGCAATACAACGCGGAGAATATTTATAACTGTCTTACAAAATATAATGAAGAACTTAAATTGGTCTAACAAAGGCATAAACATTGAAGGAAAATATTTAAACAATCTGCGATTCGCAGACGATATTGTACTTTTCTCGAATTCAGCAGCACAGCTACAATCAATGATCGAAGATATCTACGTTGTAAGTAAAAATATAGGTCTAGAACTGAATATATCTAAAACAAAAGTCATGACAAACCACGATCGGGACTGTAGTACTTACTCACCCAGGGAGACAGGTATATGGCTCGTTACGTCACCAGTAGCTAGGATCGACACGTCCGCTCTCACCAACGGCTCTCACGTGACTGTCGCCCCACCACCCGTGAACCCGAGACTACGTCATCCCTACTATAGCTCAATAACACAAACACTACATCCCTTCCTTATTACAATTTTATTGAAAGAAATCCGTTAACATTTACATCAGTAATCACAAGTTCTTTATTAGTTTACGTTCGTATATATAATTTTAATTTTATTGTTTCCTTTTCTTCCCGTTAATTTTGATTGAGTTTTATATTTCCTTCAATTTATTTGATTTTCCATCTCTTGAATACTTTTCCATTTCTTTACTCTTTGTCACCTTCTATTAATGGTGTCCTCCACTCTTCTCTTCCTGTCCCTATACTCCTTCCCTTTCGCCTTATGTATTGTGTTCCTGTCTCTTACCTCGGAATCATCTAATCCATGTTAATTGTATAATAATAATGATGTCACTTTATCCTTAATGTGTCTATTGAAAAATAGTTCGGCAGGTATTACACTTCAGAACTCTCGCGTTATGTACACATATTTAATTACACAAACGGGTCTACCGCGATATAGTTTAATTTTTATTTTATTTTTATTTATTTTTTTTATTTTAAATTCTGACGTTCGAATTCAGCAGGTGTTTTTATTTATCTTGACTACATATACCTCGGCTTTTATTTTATTTCACTAAAGTTCGCCTAACCCTATTCTAGTACAGCTACTCAACATTGAATGACGCTCTAATCAATTCTTGAAAAAATATTAAAATCGCTGACATCCTGCGTGAGTCAAGGGCTAGAAAAACCGGTATGCCTAAATGAGCTCTCCAATTACACATAGGTTATGGTCACGTCACACTGATGTTTTCGAGCTCTCTCACGCGCATGCGAGTAGCCAACTGCTGGGAAATGTTTTACGAGATTATAACGTCCGAAAACAAAAGTCGTATGCGACTGTAAACTTTTTAGTATGATATGACTATTCGCCATTCGCCATATTAGCATTTGAGCAGCGGAAGTTCTCCGATATTTAGGATATCGAATATTCTAGATAACACATAACGAATAATGACAAACCGCGGTATACGGAAAACAAGATCCGTTCTAGAGAAGAGAATGATACGATATGTACTAGATACCAACTAGTTTAGATTTCAACTAGATATCTTTTGCAGCTCAATTCGGGCAACCAATGTCACTTTTACGTTAAATTATCGTTTTAAGATCGTTTCAAAATGGTTTGAGATCTAAAAATACATTACGAGACGTTTTAGACATTGTGACAATCGTTAAAGAGTATCTTAAAAATATCGTTATCGTATCTTGGTGATGTCTAAAATATATCTAGTAGATGTCTACTTCAAAATCAGAATCGGGCCCAAATACTATGAACTCTATGTAATAAGAAGTAAATTAGAATTTTACTAACGTACCATCAGCCACAAAAGTGCATGGCGCCTTTATCAATGAGTTAATTCATAATTTTTCCATGCGATTTCGCAGCTCACTGTACGTAGGTACCTAAGTTCGAAAAGAATGTCAACCAGACTGTTTTTTCCAGATTAAATTATAAAATCATATTTTCTGTAAATACCTTCCCGTGAACGATTTTTTATACAAATTTTATTTCCACAGCTGAATATTTACTGCTCAATACAGTAATTTTAATTTAACTAGTAGTTCGCCCCGAACTGAAAACTCGCGGTTCGCCAAAAATATCAATTGAATGCAGTCGTCAAAGGATCGAAAACCGCGTATGATTTATTGCAAGGTCTGTGGAGCCCTTAACTGATACTGTATCTGTGGTAAGCCGAAATATTTCCTGTCAAATACCTATATTATGTTTATTTTATTTTATTTTTATCTTGCTAATTATTTCAAAATGGTAAATTTAAAAACGATATTATACAAGTGTAAGCCGAGCACTTTCATTTGATACCAAACTCGACCATACTTTCTTGCAAATAAAATGACCAGAATAGCAAGACACCTCACAAACAGCTTTTTGGCCTTCTAAGCTCTTCTAGCTCAATAACCCCTTGATCGAGCCTGCTCATAATTTAATGACTAAAATATAATGCCCTCAACTACACGTTTACCCAATTTTATTTAAATTAGAACAAATTTACTTAAGTTATTGTGTATCAAACTATCTTCTGACAGTTCAGCTTAAAAACATCGAAATGCCGGGACGTGCCGCTAGCCAGCCGCGTGTTCAAAGTTGAATGTAAGAACTTCGCTTCGCTTCGCTCGCTCGTTCGATAAACAATATATTTTTTTTTTATACAAGCATACGAATCACCTGAACTCATTCGAGCAGCATGTAGTCTACAAAACAACTGTTAAAAAATTTAATGTACACTTTCGGTTTTAGTTTCATATCAGTAGAAATTACTCTCTTTTCACCCCTGCTTCTTTTAATTCTCCTATCTTCCTCTATACTGGTTTCCATATTTCGTTTTTGAGGTATACTCCTACACAACGCGCTAAAATGTCCCACTTTTTCACAAGAGTGACATTTTTTTTTTTTTGTTGCCGGACATTCCTGATTTGGTAAAGTATGAGCATTATAGCCACACCTTCCACATTTTTGCGTTCTTGGTTTATTCGAACTCGATTTGCTTAAACGATTCAAAATTGCATTAACGTCGGAATTGTTATTTGTCACATTTTTGTTTTGTCCATATCCTTCCAGCTGATACCCTACCGCTTTTAGTGTATTAGCTTCTGTAATTATTCTGTCAAAAGTGACACTATCTCCTAATGTCAATATTTTTTTCTTAGTCAACATACCATAAAACATATGTATGATTCACATTTTGTTACGTATGCTCATACTGCCTAAATTCGTACTCTTTCACATTGGTGTAAGTGCCTATATATATATATAGCATATTACGCACGTTTTACAATTAATGAAGGCCCGCCCTGCCTACATACATACTTACGCACGGTTTACAATTTCATGAAGGCCCGTACTGCCCAGAACACATTTACGCACGGTTTACAATTTCATGAAGGCCCGTACTGCCCAGAACACATTTACGCACGGTTTACAATTTCATGAAGGCCCGTACTGCCCAGAACACATTTACGCACGGTTTACAATTTCATGAAGGCCCGTACTGCCCAGAACACATTTACGCACGGTTTACAATTTCATGAAGGCCCGTACTGCCCAGAACACATTTACGCACGGTTTACAATTTCATGAAGGCCCGTACTGCCCAGAACACATTTACGCACGGTTTACAATTTCATGAAGGCCCGTACTGCCCAGAACACATTTACGCACGGTTTACAATTTCATGGAGGCCCGTACTGCCTAGGTACACATATTTACGCATGGTTTACAATTTCATGAAGGCCCATACTGCCCACACACATTTACGCACGGTTTGCAATTTCATGAAGGCCCGTACTGCCTACAACACATTTAGGTACGCATGGTTTACAATTTCATGAAGGGCCATACCGCCGACAACCATTTACGTATGGTTTACAATTTCATGAGGGCCCATACTGCCTACACCATCTAAGTACTGAATAATGTACCTACTATAAATACTGTTTTATTTTACGTAACGATTATCAATTATTATTTTTTTACTTTAGTGTATTTGCTTAAGGTAAGTTAGATTAACAAGTTACATAATATATGCATTCTAAAATAAAAGAAATAAGTGCCAATTGTTCGCTGTTCTTTTTATACCCTTATTCAATACTTAGATAAAGTTACCGCAATATCTACTTAAATTGTAACTTTTGTACGACAATATTACTCCAACCAGAATATTGTATCCATAATCTCAAAAGGAACAACAATATAGATTTATATCTCATTTTACAAACTACCAAAAGTGATTAGATATACTTAGGTACTTGTCAGCATAGTTACATATTTGCAGGTAGGTACAACAAACCACTTATTACGGTCAATTACGAATTAACTTTCACTATAGAAAAAATGTTAAATTATGCATGCACGCGTCTATTACCAGTATAATAAAGCTATTGATGACGTAGCCATCTACGTAGGTATTCAAAATTCTACTACACTGGAAACGCGACAGTGTCTGTACTCAATCCGTCTAACTCTAAATACGCTTGATAGATACGATTTAGATAAGTTTCTTTGTTTACTTCAACTACCTACATTTTTATTTTTACAACTTATTTTAGCGACTGATTATGCTTTAAATTCGTGTTATTTACTTACTTTTGGTCTCTGATCGTGTAGTTAATTAGACATCATATGATAGATAGACATCTACTTGACACAAATAAGTGTATTTATTGAAACACCCTCATTTCCTTTGTATTTTTTTTTTTCGTTATTACTCGAAATATATATTTCCACAAACCTTTTTTCTCGTCGCCATATGTAGTACTTACTCACCCAGGGAGACAGGTATATGGCTCGTTACGTCACCAGTAGCTAGGATCGACACGTCCGCTCTCACCAACGGCTCTCACGTGACTGTCGCCCCACCACCCGTGAACCCGAGACTACGTCATCCCTACTATAGCTCAATAACACAAACACTACAGGGACTCTATCAAAGCAAATAATAACACTCTTGACTACGTGGAAAACTACATCTACCTGGGAAAACAAATATCCTTCAAGAAATCCCGACATCTGGACGAAGTAGACAGACGTGTTAAAATATCCTGGAACAAGTACTGGAGTTACAAAGAACCGTTAAAATCAAACCTGCCACTGAAACTGAAAAAGAAAATACTGGATTCCTGTATATTACCCTGCCTTTCTTATGGATGTCAAACCTGGATTTTCAATTCGTACACAAAAAATAAAATTAACACATGTCAAAGAAGCATGGAGCGGAGCATTCTAAATATAAAACGTACCGATAAAAGAAAAAACATAGAGATAAGACAAAGAACAAAACTAATAGATGCCCTGACATACTGCAAAAAATTGAAATGGCGATGGGCCGGTCATATAACAAGAATGAATGACAACAAATGGACAAAGACAGTGACAACATGGCCGGGTCCAGCGGGAAAACGAAGGCAAGGAAAACCACTAGAAAGGTGGTCAGATGAAATTATTAAAATAGCAGGACAACAATGGATGGAGAAAGGCAAAATAAGAGATAAATGGAAGGAGTTGGAGGAGGCCTATACTCGAGAGAGGTCCTTAATATCTTAGACATAATACATCAAATTGACAATAAAATTTTATTAAGTTAATTTAATCATATCTCAATCAAATTAAGTATTAAATAAATGACATAAATGTAAAAATTTAGAATGTATTTATAAGTAAATTGTTCATGAATTAAAATTAAAATGTAAATAATGCATGCATTAGTATCCGTCAATTCTTTTTTTATAATGTAGCGATATTAAGGAATAAATGGCTTTTTTATTTTTATTTTATTTTATACAACGCGGCAACGCAGCGAGTGTGATGGGCACCTTTGCGTCAGGGACAGCCCGGGACGGGTTTTAGTAAGTAGTTATTTTTTATATTTTTAGTTTGTATTTATATTTAAGTTTTTGCAATAAATGTTTTTTAATATATGAAAACTAGGTATATCACGATCTCATTTCTGTGTTAAAACATGATAATACTGCTGATCTACTATCAGTATATACATATGTATAGGTATCAATATAATCATTCATTATTTATACGAAGTTTTACGTTCTAAATACTATAGAATACAAAAACACCTACCCCAGTTTTAACAAAAGTGGCACTCATAAATCATTTTCACTCATTAAATATTATCGTTGCCACTACTTTTAAGGTCAAATTTTTAAGTTATTAATGTTATTATGCCACGTGTATCGACTTTACGTAACTTTTGAGTTATAGCCTGTAGTATAATGACAGTATGAAACCCTAATAAATAATCGAAGATAAGGACCAAATTAAATATGATAGGTCATTAAAGTCAAAAATAAATTTTCCCTAATTTATAGCTCAGACGTGGCCAGTTAACACAATAGATAATAAAATACAGTAGGCCTGATATTAAGGAAAAGTTGTACAACGAGGAAAACACGGCTTGGCTTTGGCCCCACGTACCTACGCCTCCCAAAGGTCTGGGACCCCATAGTCCCGAGATATGGAAAGTCAGACACAATAATGATAATAGGCCTTTTACCATCTGTGTAAGATGTTTAAGCAGCATCACGGTTACGACACTTGTGTTCGTGGCTGTAAAGCCCTATACGAAAGACTACATTGAAATAGTAGTTTGTGTTACAAGGGATCAAAGTGATATATTTCCGTCAAGGGCGTACATTGAATCCTGAATGAAGCGATGGATTCTATAGTAGAATCCTGAGCGTAATGAGGGATTCAAGTGTTAACGCCCAAGACGAAATAATTTTGATACCGTGTGACACATACTTACTGCTTTTCACATCAACTATGAGGAAAACAAAAAAATATTAGTGTTGACACAATCTGATGCTTAAACAGATTATTTAAACTAAAAAAATTATGTGCAAAAAATTTTTTAAATAGTTTGTTAGAACAGAAAAGTGCCACTTTGATCGCTCCTAGCAGGGAGGAAAAGTGCCACTTTCAACCCTCCTAGCAGGGAAGAAAAAGCTCTTTTCTGAATAGGAGGTGTGAAAATGATTATAATTAACAACAATAACTTAACCGAACCACGGTTACATTACAACGCTTACCTACTGTATCCCAGGTCCTCCGCCAATCGATTAGTATAATTACATACTAGGATTCGAAACTCATTTCCCTGCGGAACGATTTTGTAAACCCTCCCTTGAACACTAAATGAATGCTTATCAGCAATTAGGTGCTACAACTTTGACCTTTTTGTGCTTTGGTCAAGTTTTGGAAGTGACCTCAAGTCATTTGGGTCACGGGATTGGGCTGTAATTTAGTTTCCTTATCATTACTACATAGTATAAACAGTATAAAACACCTAATCATCACTACATAGTATAAAAACAAAGTCGCTTCCCGCTGTCTGTCTGTCCCTATGTATGCTTAGGTCTTTAAAACTACGCTACGGATTTTGACGCGGTTTTTTTTAATAGATAGAGTGATTCAAGAGGAAGGTTTATGTATTTAGTAACTCGTGCGAAGCCGGGCGGGTCGCTAGTGGTAAATAAATCGATTTAGGCTGAAACTATGTAATAACTAGCGACCCGCCCCGGCTTCGCACGAGTTACCCTTAACAAATTATACTAAACCTTCCTCAAGAAGCAATTGTATTGATAGGTGAAAACCGCATGAAAATCCGTTCAGTAGTTTTTGAGTTTACCGCGAACATACATACAGACAGACGCGGCGAGGACTTTGTTTTATAAGATGGTTTAAGGTTTTGGGGTGGATCAACTTTTCTTGTTGTTATTCTTTCCCGTCAGACAGGAGACAATATTAGCATAGTTTATTAAAAGAAATGTTACACAAATTTTACTAATATGCTAAGTAGATGTCCCATTATAGAAAGGACTTCTAACTGTCATAGAAATGAGTGTTACTTATGGTTTTTAAAATTTGAACAAACTTATTTCGAAATGACTGTCTAATATTTTTCGTGAGAAGGCTAACCTATGCTCACTGTGGGTTATTTATATAGGCATGTTTAAATAATGAACAAAACACTTATAAGGTCAAAGTACTACTTTAAAAACCCACTAATCAGCATATAAATTAAAAATAAGCTAATTATAAAAGCCACTAAGTTCATTACTTATTTAACCTGAAACAAGATTAGGGCAATCGATCGGTGAGACTCTAAATAATTATTTAATGTTGAAAGAAAATACCCAATAGTGATGTGTCATTGGAAAATTGCTTCCGGGAAATTCCTGGAAATATTCTCCATAATAAAACAATATTTTATTATTTTTGGATTTTTTTGCCGAAGAAAATAAAATTTAATTTATACTCAACATGCTCCTGATATTGACTGTGCGATTGACCTGAGATCCCTAGTTTAAATTTCATTTGATAGCGTGACGAGCGTTTGGATTTTGAACAGCGCGCCAAGCGGGACGTTTTGCAAACTCAAAATCCTAGATGACTCTTGAGGAATTTAGGCATATTTCTGGTAAACGGTCTGTTAAGATATAACATAATTACTTATATCTAATTTAGCATACTTACTAAAAAAAAGGAAAACATAATCACAGTCACATCACTTTATCCAAGGCTAGTAATCTACTATGGTACTATGTTAAAATTAATTAATAATAAGACACTCCGTACTGTGAACTACAGACCCACTTAGACATGGTTCTGGGGTTCGGCGCCCTAGTTCTCTAGTAATAGATCATGGCTGGATAATTAATTTACGTCTCTATAATTATGTAATAGGTTGTAGTTTACGGCTAGATTATATACACACTTCATGGCAAAGGCGATAACCTTATACTTAAGGCCACAGGCTTTAGTTACATTCAGTATTAGTTATTTAAAAATATGGCCGGGTGGCCTTAAGTAGAAAGCCACAGAACAAGTTAGAATAGCGATGCGAGCAGGGTACGTGTCGCCGCCGGTTTTGAGCAAACGCTCGCATGCTACTCGCCCGCACTGACCGAAAACGAAGTGAACATGCCTTTTGCGCCACAATAACCTTCAGATTAAGAAGCCAGACATCAAATCTGTCTAAAGGAGGCGTATCCATTCACCAGGCACACAAGTTCTTACTACCGTTGCGCGAGTGTTAGTAAATGTGGAGAGAAACGAGCGGAGACGCCGGCGACACCGGTTCCGATACTAACTGCGCGCGATAGCCATTCTAACCTCTTTAATAATGTTCTGTGTAGAAAGCTATAGTACCAAATTGCCCCATGCGTCTGTGTCAAAACCCGTAAGAAGTAAACAGGTACAAAAATACCTATCAAATTACTTACACAAAATGTTATTGTTATAAAAACTTATGGAAATGAATGCGCAAACCGCGTGCTTTCAAATGATAATGTATTATTACATTCACGTCAACCAATGTTATTCAAGAATCAAGAAAATATGGACTCTATATCCAAGTAGTAAGGGCTAGAGGCATTTCTTGATAAATTTGCGGGGCGATAAACCTAACGAATGACAAGGTAATGATGACGGATAAGGCTATCTTCCCCATATGTTTCACAGACATGAATCCTTAGTTGATTTATTATTGGCAGTTCTTACTGAACGGTCGGTTGTATTTTTGCTTGGGTGTAATTAATTTATGTCATTTCGCAATACCGTGTACCTACCGTGTACGACTTTGTTGACATATTCGCTAACGTTTGCGTAACTTACTTTCTGTACATTTCTGTACTTTCTGTACATCTCGCTCGCACTAATATGCCAGTACGAGAGAGATGCTCAGAAAGTAAGTTACGCTCACGCTAGCGAATATTTCATTGTCAAGCTCGTGGTAAGGCTATAGTGGTATTAGAATGGATTATAATTTTCAAACTGCACACTTTTTTGGGTATGTTTAGAAGGAATCAAAAAATATGCCCGTTTTAAGCGGGCGAGGTGTTCAAAACCACGTGAGTGCAACTTTATTTTGGGAGTAAAAGCGTGTGTACATCATTTTGACCACCTCACCTGCTTAGATTCTAGTCCGCTGCTGACTGGCCCAGAAATGTCTCCGGCTGAGTAATATCGTATACGAAATTACACATCTGTGGTATAAGTTATAACAATGATATCAAACTTTTCCCTATAATATCATTATTATAACGTGCCCTTAAAACTTACCGCCAAATATGGTAATTCGACGCCGACGTTACGTTCTGAAGCATGTAAATCGGAATATTCCGTGTACTTTCATGTGTGGATATGCGAAGAAACAGTGTATCGTGACCTTAAAATTGTAACTACTAGGTATATGACTAATAAACTACGATGATGTAGAATGTCGATATAAAAGTTAAATGCGTATGGGTCGTTATTTAGGATGCTTATCATTTCATTACCCTGCCGATTTTTTTAAATATTATAATAAGGAAAATACCGTGAGACGCGAATATTTTAAAACGGGTCACTCACGCATTTTAAGTCACATACTCGTAACGTGTAACATGTCGATTAATCTTCGACTAGAAGATATAATTATTATACTTACTAAATTAAAATAAAACTAATTTAAAAGAAGAAATTATCAAGTAAATAACATTTTAGGTTTTGTCCCTATTAACCCCAGCCATCCCTATTCACCCTGGTTGACGGTACCTTTGAACGCTTACCTATTTAAATGAAGGTTAATTAAGTTCAATATATTATATTAGCGACCCGCCCCGGCATCGCATGGGTTAACAAATACAAAAACCTACCTCTTGAATCACTCTATCTATTAAAAAAATTCGCATCTAAATCCGTTGCGTAGTTTTAAAGATCTAAGCATACATACAGACAGCGACTTTGTTTTATACTATGTAGTGATATGAAAATTTTGCACAAATTTAAAAAGTAAATATAATAACGTAGGTAAATATTGAGTTAAAACACGGGCGAGCCAATTTACGAAAACGTTGAATCGTCGGACGATACTAAAACAAACTTTTACTATATGTTAGACCTTTGTTGAAATAGCTGACCGAGCTTTCATGGTTCCACCACGATGGGTCAACGAATTTTTAACAATTACATTTTTTTTTGTCATAGCGTCTCCCTACTCTCCCTCACACTTAAATATGAGTCTGAGCGAGACTCACTGAGATGAATATCAAATCGATGTCATACATTTTTTAATCTAAATTTGCCTCAGTAACGCTCAATAGCTTTTATCATCGAGATTATATCATGGATCCATAACTTATGGTCCGAACGCGTGATACGAGTCAAGCTATCGTGAGAGATACTACAGATACATATACGTATCTTTTATGACAAATAATTTATATGAGATATCTGTACGATAAGTTGTGGTACAGATTGGTCTTCATAAAAAAGAAAAAAAAATGCGCATCATATCTTTAAATAACTAATACTGAATGTAACTAAAAATACAAAATTGTATTGTTTCTTTTAATTCTATTTTTTTGCCTTTTGATATTATATAATTATTAATTGTATTCACTAATGAAAAGTATATTTTAATAATAGGTAACATTAAATCCATAAATTAATTTACAGGTTTACACATCAAAGTAACTTAAAAAACATACGATCTAAATTAACTAAGGTACAAGAAAACTTAAAAAATAAAACACAAATTACACTTACTAAACTAACCGATAAAATCGCTCCGCGACCCCCCCGATGCAAAAGTGCCCATCACGCTCGCTGCGTTGCCACGTTGAACCGCGAACCTTTGCATCAGGAAGAACCCAGAGCGAGGATCCAAACCCCTCTCCCGCATGCGTCTCCCCACTTCCCCTAAAAAGGCCTTGGCCTCAACACACCAGCACCCTGTGGTTTCTACTGCAAGCGGGACAAATAAATAGTTCGCCAGGACCTCATATTTCTCCCGCTTGCGA
This sequence comes from Cydia amplana, assembly GCF_948474715.1. NCBI lineage: Eukaryota > Metazoa > Arthropoda > Insecta > Lepidoptera > Tortricidae > Cydia > Cydia amplana. The sequence continues at coordinate 23,443,334 of NC_086070.1, forward strand.
ACTGCAGCCAACTCGGCTGCTGCCCCCGCCGATCTCACGGTACGGCCAATATGCGACGCCGCGAAAGTGCTGTCACACGTTGCGTCCCACACTAAATATTTCCCCTTCTCCCAGGGAACCAAAGTTAACCCATCCGGTCTCCTCCCGTCAGAGCGACTGAGGCCCGGGGGTTCCAGCACGCATGGCACGTTTGCAGAACCCAGCGCCCTCCGCACGATATCATTCATATTCACTTATTATAATGCTACTGACGTAAGTAGCCAACCTCGCAATTAAGGCGAAGTTTTCGAATAAAATTATAATGTACGGTCCCTTCTGATATGTATTGAAGACCGTTAATTCAAAATTCAAAATAAATGTACCCACAATAGGTAGTAGTAATAAATGTAATAATAGTGACTACCTATTATTAGGACACCGAGTCGACATTTCACATGTGGCCTTAAGTATATGGTACCCGTACTGATACCTAAATTTAAGCGTTTTCTGAATAAATTTCTTCTATGTTAGTCTCTAAGGTACCTGTAGGTATGTAATATGGGCCTTGTCGCATAACATTTTTTTCAATAACATAACTAAATAGGTATAAATATTAAAGCTACGTGCTCACGTGCATGCAAAAATATCTTTCTTCCTGAGATTCTTTAATTTCTTTTTAAATCTTGATCCTGAAGCCGTATTCTCAGTAAACTTGATGTACAGTTTAAATGAGGAACGTCGGGAAAAATGTCGGAAAATGTAATAAAGGCAAAAGTTAGTACCCCCTTACATGCGTCTTCACACTCAATATGTGCGGAATCAAATCTAGTTGGTCTTTTTGTCTCGTAACCACGTATTGTATTTTACTAAGGGTTGTCGAACGTAGTGCAAAAAAAACGATAAATCCATGGGGTAGTCGAAATATTGCACTGATGTGTCAGATTTTTTGTTTGATCATTCACCTTGTAATCCGATTTTCCTCGGTCTACCCTAGGAAATGTGGTGTTGGCGCAGAATGGAAGGGATTAGTTGGATAGAGAAAATATCAAATGTTAGGGTTTTCGATAGGATTTAAGAGAAAATAAATATAATAAAGACAATAGAAAATAGAAGAAGAATACTAATTGGACATCTGCTAAGACACGACTTGTTCCTTAAGAGCACCATAGAAGGAAAAATAGAGGGAAAGAGAAGGAGAGGAAGACCGACGAAAAAATATTTCAACCAAATAAAAGAAAAGGTTCAGGTCGTGTCATACCAGAAGGTTAATCTGTCAGCTCCCACGGCTCATATATGAGCCAGAACGCTTATGGTGACGTCATATCGTGGGATTCGACAGGTTAAGGAGTTGGCAGAGGACCGGATGTGTTGGAGATTGCTCCACCGACAAGAACGCAGCTCTAAAATAAGAAGAAGAATACCCTATATGTTGTGGGTACTCAGACAACGATATATATACATATAATATAAAAATACTTAAATACTTACATAGAAAACAACCACGATTCAGGAACAAATATCTGTGCTCATCACACAAATAAATGCCCTTACCGGGATTTGAACCCAGGACCGCGGCTTAACAGGCAGGGTCATTACACACTAGGCCAGACCAGTCGTCAAAAAACCGGCCAAGTGCGAGTCGGACTCGCGCACGGAGGGTTCCGCACCATCAACAAAAAATAGAGCAAAACAAGCAAAAAAAACGGTCACCCATCTAAGTACTGACCCCGCCCGACGTTGCTTAACTTCGGTCAAAAATCACGTTTGTTGTATGGGAGCCCCACTTAAATCTTTATTTTATTCTGTTTTTAGTATTTGTTGTTATAGCGGCAACAGAAATAAATCATCTGTGAAAATTTCAACTGTCTAGCTATCACGGTTCGTGAGATACAGCCTGGTGACAGACGGACGGACGGACGGACGGACGGACGGACAGCGGAGTCTTAGTAATAGGGTCCCGTTTTTACCCTTTGGGTATGGAACCCTAAAAAAGAAGTCGTCAGATAAAAAATCAAATGCATCATTTATCACTACTTTACGGCGACTCATGTTAGGGGACGCTATACACAGGGTGATTCGATTATCCAGGCTCCCATGCGACTAGGGGAATTTATTTGCTCTTTACATTTTTCCGAATTAGGATAGTGTGGATGGGATATTATTTTACGAAAAGTATAGCGTGGTTGGAATCAGTTTTGGGTGAGAAATTATTGGTGCCGATATTCGATTTCCAAACGTCTTTACGGCTTATATTTAGATTTTATTTTACGTAGGTACTAAAAACTTTTATGTTAACTTTAAGTTGTGTTGCGTCTCCATTGATAAAAGAACTGATGTGATAAAATATAAATCCCTTTTTCATGAATACAATATTTGAATTCAAAATGGTAGAGAATGTCTCTGAAGAACCTATATCAAGATCTTTTTTGTTAAAATTTAGCTCCAAAACATAATTTCAAATTAAGAAAATATAACTTTTACGGCAAAGAATAATTGCTTTACAATGCGTGTTGGAACTCGCGACTCCATTGACAAAACAACTTATAATAAATCCTATTTTCTAAGACTACGGGGCGCAGTGCCTTTTACGATCTTTTCACGTTCAAAGGAATAAATATAGATGTGTAATACCGCACTAACTTTTTACGACCCTAGGGGGGCAAATCCGGCAAACAACATTCGTTCGCGTAAATATTCGGTAATCTCTACGGATATAGCTTTTGGTTGTTCACAGTATGGACAACGTCTTGTCGTTATTGGGGCGATAAATACTGGGCTTCTTGGCCAATTATGTGGAATCGGGCTTTAGATTATTACGGAAGTTGGAGAATTGTATTACAGCGCGGATGTTTAGTATTTTCAGAGTTGTTGTAAATAATGCTATCAATTGCATAATTTAGTTTCTTTAATTTACCTTCTTCAGTAATGGCCACTAGGTACCTACGCTAAGAAGTAATTTGGATTGGGAGACGCAAATAGGTCAAAAAAATGGGTCGACATTAAGGGCCCGATTCGGATTTTGAACTAGACATCTATTAGATGTCTAATAGATATCTAATATTTGACGTATATTTAAGTTCTAATATGGCTGCAGCGGTATCTAGTATGTACATATCGTATCGTTTCTCTAGAATGGATCTTGTTTTCCGAATAAAATAAAAAAACAAAAATAAAAATAAAAATAGAAATAATAATAAAAATAGAATAAAACAGTATTTCGAATAATAGCATTTTCTTAATGTTAAAAAAGAAAAAAAAACTTTTATTTTTTTTGTTTTTCTTTTTCACCCCAGAGGTGTAGTGGTATGTAGCTAATAAGTTAAGTATAGATATAGTTTAAGCATAAGACGCGACTCCATGTAAGACAGTCATTAAAGAGACGTAGTCCTAACACGTTGTTTTCACTCAAGTCCGTTCCCGCCTGCCCCACACAGCACATTATATATCTGTTCATTTTTAGCACTTCCTTTTAATTACAATTAATGTCCTTGTAGCGAAGCGAAACGCGTTCGCGCGTCAATGGCAAGGTCGCCATGTGCTGTGTGGGGCAGGCGGGAACGGACTTGAGTGAAAACAACGTGTTAGGACTACGTCTCTTTAATGACTGTCTTACATGGAGTCGCGTCTTATGCTTAAACTATATCTATACTTAACTTATTAGCTACATACCACTACAACCGCGGCTAGTCAAGATTGCTCTGGACACGTTTAGATAGTCGTGAATATCTTCGGGGAAGGCATAATGCTCAGCATTGCAGTGGACTGCTTTTTGCTATATGATAATAATAGTGATAGTAGATACGTGATCATGTCTAAACATAATTTATAACTAGCTGATATGAAAAACAATACATAACTACCTGTTCTTTCCGAAATTGCTTTTAATAAAATTCATTCCTCGATTTATTTTATAAGGTACCTAATAGGTGCTCAGGTATCAGCTTACGTGCGATTCTCACCGGTGTGTACATAAAAGAAATTCCTGACATTGATATGGGTCGGCACTTGTTTCAGAAAACGTTTTGTTTTTATTTTATTTTATAAGTAAGGTAAGGTAAGAAATTTTAGCGTGGTTTTTGATGAAGTCGTTTATATTTGGTTTTCATTATTTTTACGATGTAAATTCTAACGTTTTGTAATTATTATATCTACTCATTGTATTTTTAAGAAACTAATTATTTACCGGACGGATCGTAATAGCGAAAATCTAATTTCGTCTTCTATGCATGAATTTTCTTCGTTATTAATATAGTCTATTGTATATTTGTATTAGTTAGGTCATAAATTAAGTTACACTAGTTCTACTTACTGGGAAAGCTTAGGGTTATTAACTAATTAATGTCAACTGCATTTTTATCTTCGTTATAAATCTTTATAAGTTCGACTGTGAGTGACAATTTGACCATTTTCCTATGATTGTATAAGAGGGTTGGGACTTAAACCCTCACATTGTTAAATGTGGATATGGGACTTCATACAAATGTTACAGATGTATACTCATTGTTTGTCCTTCACCGAAAAGTAACAACTATTGTACTTGTCTAGTCTCTCTCATCTCTCTCTCCTCAGCATTATTATTCCCATCTGATTGTGGGGTCTGCTTTACTGGTCTTTTCTCTCCACTTACTTTTTTTTGGAGTTTATGTACTTGTCTCGCACATAAGCTCCAAAAAAAATCTGGTATGAGCCGGGATTGCAGCCCACCTTAGTTTAAAAGCCGCGCGCTCTCAACTTTCTCATTAGATAAAAATTAAATGATGGATCGAGAAACACATTTTACTTGTACATAACAATACAGATAAACAAAAACAAACAATAAGACCGTAATTATACAGGGTGTTTGGCACATGTACCGACAAAAATTTTTGGGGGGTTTGTGGTGTCATTTCCTTCCCTTTCTTCCTTGGAACCTTGGTCCTAGGAGCCACGGATCTGGAGATACGATTTTTTTATTTTTTTTCATAAATCATCCAAAATCTGATTTTCGAAGCCCCATAACTTTTTTTTATGGTCTTAAATGCATACTTTGTTAGTCTTACATTAGGCCTGTCTGCTTTCAAATACTAGTTTTTTGTTACAAATTTTAGTTTGAAATCTGAGGGCAGTCACATTTTAAGTGGCGTCACGGAAGTGCATGGTTGTGCTGCGTCGGTCAATTGTTAACTACGTACGTTGTGTTTGCTACGTTGCTATTATTGACTTTTGTTACCGTTGTTTTAATTTTGCTATTGTCATGCCTAACTACACTAACGAAGAGTACGCTGATATGCTGATGGCATATGGCAAAGCCGATGGTGTTGCTCGGGAAGCTCAAAGGGTCTATCAAGCGAAATTTCCAAATCGAAGATTACCCCACCACACCACATTTTCGGTGACTTATCGACGTTTGAGGGGGACTGGAAACTTAAATTTTCAAGAGCCTCGAGTTAATGTGAGGCAACATAATGTAGTAGTCGACGAAGAAATACTTCAAGCTTTTGAAGATAATCCAACTACAAGCATTCGCGTCGTTGCTCGTGCACTTAACATAACGATTTGGAAAGTGTGGTCGGTTCTTCGGGCTAATGACAAACATGCTTTTCATTACACTCCGGTCCAAGGTAAGGAATGTTTGATTCTAACCGCTTTGTACTTTAATTAATAAGTAATGGAGAGGCAGTGAGATGAAAGTTAGTTAATAAATGAAACTGCCACAGTCTTCAATTTAGGTTTTATTGTTAAAGGTCTCCAAGAAGGCGATCCCGGTAGACGGTTTGAATTTTGTCAGTTTTTGATGCACACCGACGTCGATGACATCCAGTTTTTACAACGAATTTTGTGGACGGATGAATCCTGCTTTAATCGAGAAGGCATAACGAATCTGCATAATTTGCATCATTGGTCATCTAAAGATCAAAATCCTCACGTAAAGAGACCGACTAGTTTTCAACAAAAATTTAGTGTCAATGTTTGGGCTGGTGTGATAGGGAGACGTCTCATCGGACCACACTACTTACCAGCTCGACTAAGTGGGCCTGTTTACTTAGAATTCTTAGAAACTGTATTGCCGGAGCTACTAGATGATGAAGTTGTAGATGAAGATGTGCCGATTGTATTCCAGCATGACGGTTGCCCGGCACATTTCCAGAGAGATGTTCGGGAGCACCTCAACAACTCCTTTCCAAATTCATGGATAGGCAGAGGCGGCCCCATCCCTTGGCCTGCTCGATCTCCAGACCTAACTCCGTTGGATTTTTACGTCTGGGGAAGAGCTAAGGAATTAGTTTATTCCACGGAAGTTCCTACAAGAGAAGTGTTGGTAGAAAGAATAAACGCCGCATTTCAAACCATGAAAGAAGAAATGGTGCTAGCTACGACAACGGATGAAATTAGAAAAAAGTGTCGGGCGTGTATGCGGGAGAGAGGACAACAGTTCGAACAAAATTTACGATGAATTAATTTACTTACCTACGAATCTTAATTTCCATGTCTGTCTTTTTTATCCTTTTGATTAAAATCTGATTTGCAAAGCCTTTTTTTATTGAAGTCATAAACCAAAGACCTTTAAATAAAAAGAGCTCTCCAATTGATGTTAGTTTTTTTTTCATTTCATTTAGAAGTGCAGATGTTCAGTTTATTTGTAATGAAAAAGATCCATGTGTTCGTTTTATGCTGTAATTTGTAATAAAAATCTAGTAATTTTAGAAGCAGACAGGCCTAATGTAAGACGCATTTAAGACCATACAAACAATGCATTTAAGACCATACAAACAATGCATTTAAGACCATACAAAAAAAGTTATGGGGCTTCGAAAATCAGATTTTGGATGATTTATGAAAAAAAAATAAAAAAATCGTATCTCCAGATCCGTGGCTCCTAGCACCAAGGTTCCAAGGAAGAAAGGGAAGGAAATGACACCACAAACCCCCCAAAAAATTTTGTCGGTACATGTGCCAAACACCCTGTATAGACACTCGGTGTCGGCCATATCTTTCAAGTCATCCCCTCGCATAATCAGTACCTTATAAGAGCCCCCTCCGTCGCTTGGAGGGTTCAACCCTGCACTAAACAAGCTGTTATAACTGATTTCTTATAAAGTAAAAGTGTTGGGTTCATTTCGGTTATCAGTTTCTATTTTACGCCTTTGATAGGGTTCCCCATCTAGCATAATAGCCGTAAATATCATTGTATTGATTAAACTGTTTATTATACAGCAGGTAACAGATAGAGAGAAATCATAAATCAAACTCCAGAAATTAAAGCACTTGAGAACTATAGTCGATTAAGTAATTTTATTCTGGTCTTCTAGGGGGCCTCCCTTATAATACCTACAAATTAAATTTGCAATTTATTTGGTCCGCTGCAGATAGTAAGTAGGTACCTTGTTTATTTGCTTTAATACTTGGTGTCATTAGAGTGTAGTATTACTAGTCTCACATTGTCAAAGAAATCTCACACTAAAAACAAAGTAATAAGACTCTAAATCCTGTACTAACTACTCCGTGGTCTCTATTTTTGCTTCTGCGTAACATGCAAGAATCATTCGAACATAATCTGCGGCTGTCATCTCTTCCAACGAAATCTAAGAATACTTACCCCATCTTTGTAGATCACAAATATCAGATGTCATTTTAACAAGTTCAGTCAACTCGTGATTCGCTGTATGCGAAGTGGTGGGGCACCGGAAAAACAACAACGCGCTTGGGAATTTTTTTTAACTTCAACATGGATGAGGGTTTACAGAAAAAGAGTACTATTTACTTATTTTTGAATAATTATACATTTTTGCGTTATTTCACTCAGAATCACAAGGACTTATATTGATTAAAAAGAGAATAAAATGTCCTCGGTTTTTTATACAAGGTGTCAGTTTTGTCAGTTTTCTGAAAAACAAAGGATTTTTTTGACTTCTAGTATCAGTAGAGATGACATTTCATTTTATATTTAAAGTTTATTTCAAACAATGTGATCAAATGCCGCAGTGGCGGTTCCTGCAAGCATCGTAAAGAGCTTACAATAATTGTGTAGATTAATTATTGTAACTGTACATAATTAGGCATTAAAACATCAGTAACATAAAGAACAAATATTAAAAACAGCGTAGTGATGTACTAGTCCATAGCGAAGTCTTTACGCGGGTAGAATATTTTGATCAAATATTTAATAATGTAATTAGAGTAACATTAGTAGCAACCAGATATCGGTTTTTTCATCTCATTTAGGGCTCATTTAGACGGTGCGACTACTCGCATGCGAGTTTCATTACATTGCGTCATTTGATCGGTCGGCTGAATTGATGTAACCTCAATGGTCCGCAATGTATCTAAAATCGTATACGAGTTCGCGCGCCGTCTAAATGAGCACTTAGTCTTAAATAACTGGTGGCGGGTGTCCAATTTCTAAGGGTGATATAATGAATTTGCCGGTACCTGCACGTGTCTTATAACTTACACGTGTGTTATTTGTTACACGTGTATGTAATATATTAAAACCCATTCTTATACCTCTTGCGTTGGTTCAACGAACGATGGTTGCGATGACGTTTGAAAGTTTAAAGTTTCTTTTGCTTTGGCTTAATTTAAAAATATATATTATATTAAATATTAAATATGTTTTTACAGTATTTTATTACTTTAATGTTACATTTTAGCCCAGAAAGATTAAAGCGATCAACGTGCGTAGGTATGACAATATGAGTAGGTATAAAATTCGATTTATGGTAGCCAGTTAAAATTGTACATATATACTACGGGGTGTTTGGTAAGGTTTATTCGGGTAATTCCGGAAATTGGGTAATCCCGAAAATCATTGTAAAATCACTCATATTCCGTTGTAGTAAGAGTCAGCTTTCGGAATTATCCGCCACTATTCGTCATTCGGAAATACCCGAATACACCTTACATCGTTTACTACATACCTATATTAAAACGGCAAATAGGTTGAGTCATTTGCAATCTTCTCATGCCTAGAAAAAAAAATTGTGCACGTTTTTTTTAAGCTCTATGCCAGTTTTTCGTAAATTTTAAGTTTTTTTCTTGCACAGTAGTAAAAAAAACACCATGGGCAATTTTATTTTTGGCATGAGAAGATAGCAAACGACTCAACCTATCTGCCGTTTTAATTTGGAAAACGATGTACCTACCAAACACCCTGTATATAGAGTTCAGAGACTTCAGAGTAAAAGAAAACCACCACATCGGTGGCAAACAAGCATACGGGCCGCCTGATGGTAAGCAGTCACCGTAGCCTATGGACGCCTGCAACTCCAGAGGTGTTACATGCACGTTGCCGACCTTCTCACCACCAACCAACCAACCAACCAACCACCAACCAACCAACCAACCAACCACCAACCAACCAACCAACAACAACAGCAAACTAACTCGCTTTATCTTTTTCTTTTGAATAAATTCGCTACGTTTGTTCAATCAGTATCAAAAGTTTACTAGTTGGAAACAAAACAAAACGTTTACTATTCTTTCACTATCTACATAAATTGCTAGTTATGTGTCTTTATAATGAAAATATATAAGAATTTTCTAACTCTTATGCCAAATCAAACGTGCAATAACATGAGAATTATATTTGAATCGTGTTATTTACTTAGTAATTGTTGGTCTCGCCCGCGCCAATACAAAGATAAGATAAGATAAATATCATTTATGATTTATTTACTGTGCACTGTATACAAAGCTTTTGACAATAATACAATTAGGAACCAACAGTCTATCCATCACGGACTTACAATATTATAATGACTAACCTATAACTAAATAGCAATTTTAATACATGTATGTATATACACTAGCTTATTATCATAATCGTCAAATTAGTTCAGCATGCTGTAGAAGATTATGCGTTTCATGCTGTACATGTACGGATAAGTACAATAAATAATGTTAACTGAATGACATCATCAGTTTATACTCATCATTTTGATATCAGTGTACGTTTGAATAGGCCGGTAAGTCTCATAGGTACCACATCAGTGAGAAATATCATTTTATATTAAATTTATCAGTTGCTTTCTAGGTAAGGAAAACGTGAGGAAACCGGACTAATTCCATCAAGGCCTAGTTTCCTCTGGGTTGGAAGGTCAAATGGCAACCGCTTCCCTAAAATTTAGTGCGCTAATTCTTAGGATTAGGTAGTCTAAAAGGATCTCGGGATCCTTTCTGATGTCACCGGGAAAGTACTAAGTTTATTTAATGAAAAATAAATGTTATGTTACCGTGTTAGGTATTTAAGAAAATTCCGTACTTAGTGTGAAACAAATAATCGGTAGGTACATTACATTACTTGTAAACAAATGCAAATATAATTAATTTCCTACACGTCAGTCCTCACTATGATCCCTCGTTTCCGTGTTTGGAAACGAAAAACATTTATCCATTTACAAAACAAAAACAAACAATCACCCAACCGTAGCACTCCACCGTTTTCAGTAAAGCTAACCGTTGCACCTGACATTTGTCAGCTAGAAACAACAGGGAAAGCACTTTGTCAAAAAACTCATCAAACTTCATTGTCATCGAATCGCAAACGCTGACTCATTGACAAACATGCTTCATGTCGAACGGAATCGGCCCCCGTATTTCACGTATCTCTATGGATTTCGCGATTCGCCCTCTCTTTCTGCCACCCCGAACAAACACTAGTGCGTTTCCATTTCTCGACGCGGTCGGTCGTTTCGTTCCTCGACGATGGAAGACCGCGATTTTTGAATTCCGAATGCGTGTGTGATTTTTTAAAGGTATCGCGGGAAAACTTTTAGTGGTGTGGTTTGTGGTTTTTTTTTCGCTTTAATAGTGTCTGACTTTTAACTGTGGATGATTATTTAGTGATTTGTGGGAAGTGTCGTGATTTTACTGAATCAAAGGTAGGTGTGATCTGTTATTTTATTGACAGTAAATAAAGATAATTAATTAAATTGTAGGTTTAATTTCAATATATTCGAGGGAAATTATTACAGCATTAGTTCTTTTTTCAATAAAGACGTAAACGTCAACTTGTGTTGATTAATCGTCACTTAATTATTTAAATATTTAAATAAAAACAAAAATCAGGTCCTCAAAAATGTTGTAAAGAATTTTACCTACTAGATTTAAGGAAAGCTTTTACTAATGATTTTTTAAATTTAATTTATAAATAAAATAAATTGGTTGTCCTACTTTTATAACAATCATTCGTGTTGATATTTTCCTTTTTTTTACGGAAATTTTATAAATTTAAGAAAGTGACATAGATTGAATTTGTGTAATTATCTTGGATAACTTAATTAGTAGCACAAACAGAATGAGCAAGATGAATAGGATTTAATTTACTTCGTTCATGTTAGTTAAGGCGTAATTTAGAAGTTATTTTTTACTTTGCGGTTGGCAATTTGCTAAATTAAAATCTCCGTAGATATATGGCACCCTTGAGAGTGGCGTTATCTATGTAGCTCCTGTTTTTGATCTTTAAATAAATATATTTTTATTTTAATCAATCTGAGTGTTAATAAGTAATAAAGATAATTTTATCATTATTAGATACCTACCTAAAGACATTTAGGTACCTAATGTAAATAAAATGTTGTCAAATAACTTAGGGACTTATGTTCAAAGCTCAAAATTATTAATATAGCATTGAAAGGAGCATCAAAATAATTTGTCCAACATGTCAGACTACGGACGACACATGATTACTCAATGTCCTTTTCTCAATGACACATAAATTAGACTAGAATAGGGTAACGGTCAATATCACTTTCAGACTTTAATCTGCCGTATTCGAACTTCAAGATATTCACAAGAGACGACACGTACTAGATCCATTCTAGATACGTTATAGTTTAGATTTCAACTAGTTCTCTTTTGCAGCGCAATTCGGGCAACCAATGTCACTTTTACGATAGATCGTGTTTGATATCTATTAGATGTGAATTAAATCTCTAAGTAATATCTTGTGAAAATCGTTCAAGAGTATCTGCAGAATCGCGGAAATTTCAAATTTGACAGGTTAGATCTTCGTTATCGTATCTTGGCGATGTCTAAAAGATATCTACTTAATAGATGTCTATTACAAAATCCGAATCGGGCCCCTAGAATATGCTACACTTACCTATTTCGACTTCCAAAAAGTAGGATGGTTTATACGAAAATTATCGCAATAGGAATTCTACTTTATGTTTAGCGAATTTAACTAGGTTTGTAAACCCGATAAACACATATATAACAATTAAGACCGACAGACATCCATGAAAGTTTAACCCATAAGTTTCTCGTTCGTGCCAATTACAGTACGGACCGCTAAATACAATTACTTTTAGTCTATCTTTGACATTAACAATATAGTAAGAAAGGAACATCTAGACAATATTATGTCCAAGATTGACATGTCTGACGACCACGGACGACACATAATTACTCAATGTCCTATCCTCAATGACATCCTTAAACTAGACTAGAATAGGTAGGTTTCTGTCCTTTCTGACTTCGAGAATATGGTACATTTTAACCATCACCTTCCAAAAAGTTGAATAGTTGATAAGAAAAAATCGTAATCGGAACATAGATTTTTAAATTTCTTATTAAGTAGGTAGAGTTAGACCAAGAAAAGTCCGCAGCGATTTTGATAGCCCACGCAGTGCAAGTGTTATTTACACGTTATAAATTCATAGAAGTTTGACGTTTAAAATGACACTTGCACTGCATGGGCTATCAAAATCGCTGCAGACTTTTCTCGGTCTGACTCTACCTACATTAACTTTTACTTTAGCGAGTTGTAATTTTATGCTCAATGACTTTGTTATTCATTTGACTAGTAGAAATAGTAGAATAAAGGCCCATTTACATTATACAACTTTCTTGCACTTTCCATACAATCAATATTACCTATGTACAATCGTCTTGCGTCTCGTCTATCCGATTAGGGCGAAGCTTAAAAGGGTGACACACACACGCAGTGTATTTTTATAGGTATTATACTAGCTTCTGCCCGCGACTTGGTCTGCGTGATATGATGATTATGATGAATGATAAAAACTATCATATATGTCCTTTCTCAGGCAGCTCAGGCTTCAACTCTCTTCATACCAAACTTCGTCTAAATCGGTTCAGAAGTTTAAGCGTGAAGAGGTCACAGACAGACGGACTTTTTTGATAGACATACATTATTTTTACTTTCTCATTTTTAAATGTTTTATACTTAGAAATTGTAGAAGCGATGTTTGGATATTTATAAAGTGCGTAGGTATATTTAATACCACCGCCTTTGTCGAAGGTACGAAACAAATTTTGATGAATGAGGTATCAACCGATCTATTTTTATGTCATCGATGATATTGGCTATTTACCTTTTCAATCGCCTTTCAAGAAATGAGACGTTTTATATGAAAACGAATCCGTAGTCGGACTATAAGTAGATAGTTACCTACTTAAATTTTTACTTTTAAAAAATATTACCTAAGGCTATAGATTTCGCCTAAGCTTTTTAACTGCACAAAGTGAGATACTGTCATTATAAACGTCATGTTTCCACTCACTTTGTCATTGCAATTACCAGGCAGGGTTTTCTTGGTCGGAAACTGGCCAATTTAGCTGTCATATCGTTTGTGACATAAATATAAGTCAGACGATGACAACCGATTTCTATTCTTTACACAAAACTTATAAAATGTTCCATAAATAATACGTAACTTAAAGACTTCAGTCCAGAACTTAACATTAATAATCCTGGAAAAAGGAAAATCGGGACAATTTGGTCCCAGATGTCGGCCATCGGACGACAAGTGATTACTCAATGTCATGTGTTCTACTAGTGTGTCAGCCTTATACATATGTTGTACATACCTACTTACATATGAGTATATGGTTCCGGTCAAACATATATCATCTTCGTTTGTTCGTACCTATCTGACTGCGCGCATCGGCAACTGACAGGCGTATTCGAATTATTTGATCAGTATCATATCGGAACCAGATCGAATAACTAAAATTTGAATACGCCCGTGTGTTAAGTTTTTGCGCGCATCTGCATATAAAAATGTAATAGTTTTGTTTGTGAATATTAACATTTATTCTAATTAAAACAAGACAAGGAAAATACTAGATAGTAAACTACTATTAGGTACCTACCAAAAACTAACCTAGAGATGTGTAAGAGACGATAATAATAAATTAATAATGTAAGTATTTCAATAACGAATTTAAGCCATCCACTTGTAACATATTGTAAAGTCAAATTTGTTATTTTTATTGATACATGTAAGGATTTATTTAATGACTATCGTCTACTGGCCTATTAATAACACAATTATATTTCTTTGTAAATATATCATTTGTTATTGTCTCTAAATGAAACAACTTGTTTATTTTTTTAAGTAAATGTTGTGTGCAATTGACATTGCATTTAGAAGAAAACAGTATCTCGACTGATACTAGTAAAAATGAGGTCAAATTAAATTCCTTTGTTTTTAGATAGAAATAGAAATTGATATCGACGTTATAATTAAATACGCCACAATAACAATATCACAGATAAGAAATTTGTTCTTACAAAACAGTCTACCTATCTTAGGGCTCATTTAGACGGGGCGAGAACTCGCATGCGAGTTTGATTACATTGCGTCGTTTGATCGATCGGCTGAATTGATGTAACCTCAATGGTCCACAATGTAACTAAAATCGTATACGAGTTCGCGCGCCGTCTAAGAAATGAGCCCTTATGCTGGCCTAATTTGCGGTTTTTGAATCCATCGTAGGTGTTAATTATTATAAAGTACTTAATCATATTTTAATCTTGTTTTAATCAACACTGAAATCGCAACTTTTATTACACACACGTAGGTGGTTTTGTCAATTCTACGCGCGTACTCCAGTCGAGATCAAAGGGCCTGCGGACGGATACGTAATTCCTTCCACGTCAATCACACTAGGCAGAGATACACATCCTATCGGCAGGGGAAAATGTAATACTTGGGTGTTTTGTACGTATATTAGAGAGTGAATAGGCATGTTTTAGTCACATGAAAATAATGTAATAAATACGGTTAAGGAACTTAATTTCCGTACCATCTTGTACCTTGTCGAAGCGACAATAGTATGATGTACTGTCTAGTTTTATATTCATTGTCACTGTGACAAGGTACTCAATGGTACTAAAATTAATAGTTATTTGTTTTACAAGGGGGCAAAGTTGTTTTTTAACCGCCCGTGCTAATTAATTAATATTGATACCCGAGCAAGCGAAATATTCCAAAATTTCAAATTTCAAAAAATGGAATCTTAAGCGTTGCGAGGGTTTCAAAGCACGAGGGTTAAACAAAATTTTCCCCAGAGTCAAACGCAAAAATTTTCACCACACCAACCCAAAGCAAATATTAAATGTAAAATATCAAACAAAATCAAATTCAAATGAATATTATTAAATATTTATCATCCAAAATCATCATTTTAAAGTCAATTCTACCAGCAAACATAAGATTTTTTGCATTCGATTACTTTGCCTCACATATGAATTACTGATAGCAAAGTGCAACTTTGCTATCCGTTTTTGAAGTGCAAAGTAAGCCTTTCCGAGCTGGTGTGGTAAAAAGTATTTTACTACCTTGATGTTTTTGGTATAGTAAGTGAATAAATGTTGACGTTCAACAACGCTCTAACCACGATTTATAAGTGCTTTCTTACGTGAGTTCTAAAGACAACTCTGGTATTTTTATTTTATGTATTTACGTTAATTTTTGTCGTTGACGATAAATCCACCTACAATTTGTCTTGAACTGTGTATACACAAATGGTTTAATAGTCCCACTACTCTAGATTGATGTATTTGATGTTAAGTAATTAATCATAACTTCAATTTGCAAACATTTTACGATCGACTAGTTTCGATTTTCGAATTTAAACTATAGTCAGACATTGTAAAAGGACTGTCTCATTTCAAACATAGACAGAGAGAATCATACTATCTTTGTCTTACACTAGTACTAGCACCCAAAGGAAAAGGATGAGTAGTTAAGTGTTTTCCTGGTTCTTACTGGCTGACAAATTAGTTTGACCAACTACTACCTAACTTAAATCAATCTTTACGGTGACCGCTATGTACTGTTAGTGCTTGAGAATGGAGATATAGGCTCTCCGAAACATGTCGTGCGAGTGACTAAAAATACTTGAGTGAAACCGTAATATTAACTTAATGGAAGCAATTTTGTGAATGGAAGTATAAAGCCGCCGACTTGTATTACAGATGCGATATCAAAGGGAAATGGAATCGCAATTCTTTTGTGTCACTCACAGGGGAATACATTTGTCCTTGACTTTACTGAGAAAGGATATAAAAATTGATATGTAGTATTTTGAATTGAAGTATAATAAAATAAGAATAAGAGATAGATAAGATAATTGTAGAAATTGTGATACAAAGAAAGTAGAGTGATTAGAAGATTTACATACTTACATAAATTTTATTTATTTTATTTATTTATTTATTTTATTTGTTAGGAAAACTTACAGCTAGAGTAACAAGTTAGGTTTAACCATCATCATCATCATAACTTAAGAGCTTTAATCTTGTCGGTGGAGTAATCGCCAATCGGCCTACCTGACCACACTGTATCAAAATTTAATGTGCATGACCGACTTACCAGGAAGAACCGGGTTTTATTTGGCAAGGCTCGTGAGAGAGGGCGGTCCGAGCAGTGGCGCTTCGTTTGGAGTAAAGATGGGAGGATCTACGTAAGAAAGTCTGAATCGTCGAGAGTGTATCGGATTCGGACTGAGAGTGATTTGGACCGTGTTTTTTCGATACCATCCAACAACCCCATTGTGTAGCATTTATGGCTTTATTGTTCCCAGAAAGATAAATAATAGTTACATAAACACAATATTGTTTGCACTATCTTTCCTGATTTCAGTTGCAATGTTTCAGTATTGTTTTGACTTGATCTTATGCCTAATGAAATATTTATATGATGTTTTTATAAATGTGTTATGTATTCTTAATGATGAAACATGAACACACATGAACACATGCATTACATGAAGCTGCGTTTAGTAATTAATAAAATTTCTATAAATTATTTAAATCTATTAAGATGTGTACAATCTGTTAAAATAATATTTCGTAGACAAATGTTTTTGTATAGTTGTTTCAAACAGCATATCTAATGAAATATTTAGTTGATGTTGATATTTATTTTTGCACTTATAATGTTTTATTGAAGCTGCATGTTAATATGAATCTAACTAACATAATTCAAAAGGTTTTCCTAAACAGTCATCATTTAAGTGTACTAAAAAAAAAATTAATAAATTGTAAGTACATTGAGATTTCGTTCGCATTTGTTCTGCAATTCATAATCAAGAATAAATATGTGACCATTGGCTTATTGAACCCTGGCTCACTTGGGACACGCCATGAGGAGTTTATTGCGGCTCTTGAACGACACTCGGTGGATATAATGGCCATCAACGAGACCTGGTTGCGGGCAGGTGAGGAGGCCCGCGCGCCGGCCCCCGCGGGCTATCGGTTGCGGCACGTGCCGCGCCCGGCCGCGGTGCGCTCGCGCGGCGGCGGAGTCGGCTTTTACATTCGTCGCGGTATCTATGCGCGTAAACTTGATCATCCCCACGCGCCTTTAATAGAACAAATGTGGTTAAGTATAAAACTTAATGGACTTAGGTTTGCCATAGGTACTGCGTACCGCCCGCCTTGGTTCAACGTAGACACGTTCTTCGACGCCCTGACAGAGTCTGTTGGTGCTTTCTACGAATTTGATCATATAATTATAATGGGTGATTTTAATATCGATGTGCCTCGCCTAATGATACAAATACTAAAAAACTCTCGGAATTTCTGCATTATTTTAATTTTAATCAATATGTCACTCGCCCTACTCACTTTACCGATCACTCGGAGACCCTTATAGATGTTATATGTAGTAATTACAAACTGTCTAATGTGTGTATTGATCATGTCCCTGATTTAAGTGCTCACGCGTTCATCACATGCAACTTGCAAGTCAAAAAACCTAAGCCATGTCCCACTTGGATCTTTTGTCGGCCAGTAAAACATATCCCGCTCAACGATTTTAATGCGCTTGTCGTCTCAATTGCTTGGGAACGACTTATGTGTGATAATGTTAATGAATCACTTGCATCTTTTAACGTATATCTTAGGCACATATTTGATATATTTGCTCCTGTCAAAAAGATTTATTTAAAAAATAATAGCTACCCTTGGATAACGCATACAGTAAAAGATATGATAAAACTTAGAGATGAAGCACACGCTAGATACCGCGCCTCTGGTCAGGAATCTCACAAGTTATATTACAAAGAATTAAAAAGTATTGTTAGCCAAGCCATGTTTACTGAGAAACAAGCATATTTTAATAGCAAAATTAATGCACAAAGTAAAGACTCTCGTAAGTTATGGAAAAATATAAAGCAAAGTATTGTTGACTTTAACAAAAAAGACTACAGCTTCTCTAGTCAGTTTAATGATCCTAATTCAATCAATAATCATTTTCTTAATACTCCGAATACAAATGTCACAATTTCAAACCTCACATTTTTTGAATATAACCGTTTTAACTCATCTACGTTTAGTCTAAAGCCAGTGGATGAAAACATAGTGTCAAAAATTATTCTTAATATCTCTTCTAACTCCCAGGGATCTGACGGCATCACGCGTGACATGATTCTGTTGACGCTTCCACGAACCCTTTCAGTCATCACAGCCATAATAAATCAGTCGATACAATCAGGAATATTTCCTGAAGCCTGGAAGGAAGCTCGTATTAAACCCATTCCTAAAATTAGCAATCCAACCGACTACAAGGATCTCCGGCCAATCAGTATTCTTCCTTTCTTATCGAAAATTATAGAAAAAGTAGTTAGCCAGCAAGTGACTGAGTTTCTAGAAGCTAACTCTATATTGCCATCAAAGCAATCTGGTTTTAGAGCTAGGCGTAGTACATCAACTGCCTTGCTTGACGTTGTGGATGACATCTTGACTGATGTCGATGCTGGAAAAGGATCATTCATGGTTTTGCTCGATTTTTCACGTGCGTTCGACACCATTGATCACAATTTACTTATTTCCAAGTTAGCCTATTATGGCTTTGACATCAAGGCACTAAAATGGTTTTCTAGTTATTTAAGCGGTCGCGGGCAGAGAGTACAATTAATTAGTGAGAATGGTAACTTTCAAGTGTCTGATGCTTCTTTAGTCTCCCGTGGCGTGCCACAAGGTTCAATATTGGGTCCTATTCTGTATATACTGTATAGCGCGGATATAGTGAAAGTTATTAAAAACTGTGCTTATCACATTTATGCTGACGATATTCAGTTATACTTATCTTGTAAGCCAAATGATACTTCATGTGCAGTGGAAAAAATAAATGACGACTTGAGACGAATAGTTCAGTGGTCCAACAAAAACAGTCTAGTCTTAAACCCAGCAAAGTCAAAATTCCTTGTGCTTGGTGCTGAGCAGCAAAGGCGTAAAATGTGCAACCACAACCCTCTGATTAAAATTGGAGATGACTGTATTGAGCATGTAACGGAAGCAAGGAATTTGGGTGTGCTCATGGACGGCAAGCTTAGATTTCACAACCACGTGTTGGAGATCTCTAGAGTATGTTTTTATAGACTTAAGATATTATATAGTGTACGTAGATATTTAAGTACTGACGTAAGAATATCTCTATGTGAATCTTTGATTCTGTCAAAACTTAACTATGCCGATATTGTTATAGGTGGATGTCTATTGTACCAAACAAAAAAGCTATTGCAGCGGCTGCAGAACGCATGTGCACGTTTTTGTTTTAATATCCCACCTCGAACCCATGTAACTCCTTATTTAAATAATAGCGGGTTAATGAATATGGAATCGCGGCGGTCGCTGCATTTTGCTTGCATGCTCTTTGGCATTATAAAATCCATGACGCCCCTCTACCTCTATGAAAAGTTAACTTTTTCACAACGCCATATTAGGGGAGCCATACGTCTTCTTTGCCCTAGACACTGCACCGCAGCATTTCGTGGCAGTTTTAAATATTCTGCCACGAAGTGCTGGAACAATATACCTCCACCTATAAGGAACTCGCCATCAATTGGTTCATTTAAATGTAAATTTAAAAAACACATTTTAACCTTACAAAAAATATAGTTATGGGTATACTCCTGTGCCATATATCCCTACTAGAACGAACGCCTGCTAAATAATTTATTTCACCTTGTAAGCCAGATAAACCACATTAATGACTGTTTAGGTACCGTAGTTTGTTATTTTAGTTTTAATTGAATAATAATTATAGCCTTATTAAATTTACTTGCAACTTTTGCACTTATATAAAATTTGTACCTTAGCGTGTAGTTGCGCTCTCTCGGAAGGGTTTCCACGGAAGACCAGCGTCGAGATCCTTAGATGGTATCTTGACATTACGCTGAGTGGAGACCTTTTCAGTGACGCTTAATAATAAATTAGTTCTGTTGTCTCATGTAATTCCTAAATTTAAGCGTTTTCTGAATAAATTTCTTCTATTCTATTCTATTCAATCATTTATTTCTTGTGCCAGTCTTTTAATTTCCTCGCGTTATTTTTTATTTGGCTGAAATAAGTAATTCTAGGTTTTCCTCCTTCTCTTGCCTTTTCAATCCTGCCTTCCAGACACAAATACAACAAGACATAAATTCTACTCGTTCTATTTTCATAATATAACAATTTTAGCAACAAACAACTAGTACCAGACATTAAAACTGAAATAGATATCATACACTAAAGAAAAAGCGACAATCAATGGCCGAGGCGGGAATCGAACCCGCGTCTTCAGCTTACGCGGCTAACGTCCTAACCACTAGATCACCCGGTCACAATGGTACCTGTCCCAAATTGTTATACTCGTATGTACCTACCAGACATATTTAGTTAGGTTAGGTACATAGTAGGTACGCCAATGTTTATGCTAAGTTTCATTTAATCGTTCTGCGGATTCGTGAGATTCTTAACAGCCCTGTTTATTAGTGAATATATAATTAGAGTTCAAATAAATTTACGCACGTGTATTGATTTTGTCACATGCAAAGCCTTGGGAACGAAACCGTATGACAATTCCTTTACGTCAGTTACACTGAGAGTGAGACATTTCCTGTGTATAATCGGAAGGGAAAAAATAATGCTTGCTTTATAATAGGTATTTCCTACTAAAAACACAGACATAATGATAGTTAAGCGTACTTAACGCTTAGAGTTTGGACATGCCCGAATCGAAGTTTAAGATACGTCAAATATTAATTAGGTCTAGATACGATATTCAAATAACGACGTTTCTTCAAACAATCTTTCAGAGCATGAGAAATGAAAAATAAATTGCGCTACACTTTTTACTAAAGTCACATTGAATTAATTACAGTTCATATCACAGTTTGTCCTTCAAAACGATTTAACGAGACACCAGCCTGTCATTATCAATGTGATTAGTAGTTAATAATTAGTTTGCCTTTGTGTTGTATACACAGACATGTCTATGGCCTCGATTCGGATTTTGTAATAGACATCTATTAGATATCTTTTAGACATCGCCAAGATACGATAACGATATGTTTAAGATCTAACCTGTAAAATTTGACATTTCTGCGATTCTGGAGATACTCTTGAACGATTATCACAAGATATTACCTACTTAGAGATCTAATTCACATCTAATAGATATCTAACACGATCTATCGTAAAAGTGACATTGGTTGCCCGAATTGCGCTTCAAAAAAGAACTAGTTGAAATCTAAACTATAACGTATCTAGAATGGTAGGTACGTGTCGTCTCTTGTGAATATCTTGAAGTTCGAATACGGCAGATTGTCATCGCTGACGCTTGACAGACAGCTGAAGTGTGCGAAAGGGAAGCCATCGCGTATATGAACATCCCATGAGAGCGAAAGAGTCAGACTACAAATTAGAAAACGTGACCATTTTTAGGGTTCCGTACCCAAAGGGTAAAAACGGGACCCTAAGACTCCGCTGTCCGTCCGTCCGTCCGTCCGTCCGTCTGTTACCAGGCTGTTTCTCACGAACCGTGATAGCTAGACAGTTTAAATTTTCACAGATGATGTATTTTTGTACCGCTATAACAACAAATACTAAAAACAGAATAAAATAACCCTCCTTTTGCGTTGCCGTAGTCGGGTAATAAAGATTTAAGTGGGGCTCCCATACAACAAACGTGATTTTTGACCGAAGTTAAGCAACGTCGGGCGGGGTCAGTACTTGGATGGGTGACCGTTTTTTTGCTTGTTTTGCTCTATTTTTTGTTGATGGTGCAGAACCCTCCGTGCGCGAGTTCGACTCGCACTTGGCCGGTTTTTTGAGTTTGACGACGGCCGCGGACGGCCAAGAGCGTATGAACTATGAACGTAGTTTTTAATTTGAAAAATATGCACGAATCAGGAAGAAAACTATTAAATAAAGTAATACAGTAAAGATGGTGTCTTGTAGTGTGCCGGATTGCAGTATTACGGGGCCAAATAATCCAAGCCAATAATTATTTCACAGCTAATTATGATATTCCGAGAGAAATTTCTTAACATTATGCCAAATTAACCGCATAAAAGTGTAAAAAGCCGGTTTATACAGTTCATTATTAGTTTTTCTTTCGTTGTATGCGGGCTGCGCTTACATCTATTTCAGTTTATTTATTTAAAGTAGTTTAACTCATGATTAAAATACACACAAATCAAAATATTTAATGACATAATTTGATTTGCCCCTGAGTTAAACAGGAGGTGCTTAGTGTATTATTTAACTTTGTAATAACGTCAGGAAAGTTATAATATTGCACTAGCAAGTTTGACGAACTTTACAGCATAATATAAATTGGTTCCGTATTAGTTGGGACTTTGTTGAGAAGCCTGAAGCGTCTGCTGCAAATACTCACTTATTTTCGTCGAAAAAGGTCCATTAAAAAGTTTTAAATTATAATTGACTCAATCAATAAGTAGGTTAACTGAACTGGCTCTTTACTACCCGTTAATTATCGATTCCACTGCACATTTGGTTTATACATATTTTTGATTATATGTTTATGTAATCTAATTATTTTTAAATGTCATCATTTAGGTACTCATTTTGCAATAAATAGAATTATATCTCGTTTATTTTGTTTACTTAATAAGTAAACAATTAGGCTTGGCGTTGAAATCGTCGCCTGTCAAATTAGTAACAATTCTGCGTCTATTGACTAAATTTGTGTTAGCTACATTACCATGCCTTTTGTTTTTATTTTAAACTTGTGGAATTTCATGGTGGCAACATTAGTAATGTTGGCATAAAGTTATTTCTGATTTCTGGCAACTATATCTTTTTATAAGGTGACTATTAATCTCAACGACCTTGATCGTATATTATGGTTCATTATGATTTATCACTGTCATAAAATATAAAGCTTAAATTCTTTGCAACAACAAAGAACTTTAAGATGCTAAGTAAGCATTTTTGCCAGCAATGAAATACAATAACAAAATCAAAACATCGTAAAAACGGTAATTCCTTTACCAAACCTCCTGAGACCCAGAAGGATTTGTTTTGTTTTTGAATTTGGAACCCTTAGTTACTCAATGAAAGTTCAAAATATTTTTTGGAATATGTACAAAAAATTGTACGCAGGGTCTTACAGGTTAAGAAAATCGAGACAAGACGTCAAACGTAACGTAGCTCCAACGAGCAAGCATTATCATGTTATAATGGAGTAATCCTAACCTTGATAGGCCCTCTGGTATTATTAGGGAATAATATAAAGGTGTTTTAAGGGAACCTTATTGTATGAATATTCACGCTTTATTAAATTTTTAGAATTTAAACTTTGGCAAGACAGAGATAGTGTTGTTAAAAGACTAGTCTTAAAGACTTTTAAACCTTAAAGACTTGCAAGCCTTGAAGGTTCAAGCTTTGAAGACTCAAGCGTTAAAGGTTTGAGCTCAGAAACGGTTCAGAACCTTAACAACTCAAGCTTTTTATGAGCTCTTCATTAATCTAATTTGTTAAAAGCTTTAAATAAGACTTAAATGCTACAAACCTTATAGACAAACCTTCAAAGCTTAGGAGGCTTGAAAGCTTGAGGCCTAAAGACTCGAGGTTTCTGTGCTCGTAAGCAGCAACGCTAACTTATTAAGTTGAGGCTTATATGGCCGAGGCTTTAAGGTTCGAGGCTTCTCAGAAGTCGCGACTCGGGTCTTGTAGTTTACGCCTCGAAGCTTAAATTCACAACACTAGACAGAGAGCCTGTTTTTTTGTGGTTGGGTATATATACATATATAATTATTTCAATTCAAATTACATAGTGCATTGCACATTCTGTTGTGTTCTGTGTTGTTTTGTGTGTCAATGGGTAGGTACACTAAAAATCAGCGTCGCAACACTAATTATGTGCTGCGCCACACACTGAGTGATAACCTTTAGTGGAACAACTCGCGGCACTGTAACTTCCAATTTACTCATATTTAAGATGTGTGTAAGTATACTGTGTGTTCCGAATAAATTCGTCATTCACGCATTCATAACAAAAGTAGTCATACAGATCAAAATCTGAAAGCCGCTATAAATGTCATATAATTGGCACTGTAACATGTGTAAACTCCCATTTACATATTAGGTAGATAAATAAACACATAATTATTTCATGTAAGAGCATATCGGGCTAAAAAAATAATAATAAGCATAATATCTTGCTTTTGTAAATTTAAAGATTAAAAGATTTAAAAACAACAAAAAGACCTCCCGGAAATTTAAGCAGATACATTTATGGTATTATTCTGTCACAAAGAAAAATGTTCTATTAAGGAAAACAAAGCTGCTAAAAGAAGCAATGAAAATATAAAAGCAGCATAGACTGAATGAAAAATCCAGTTTTAAAAATAGAACGAATGTTGGAAAACTTGCTTCTGGGTCAAACTGCTAATAGAGCCAGGACGGGAGTTCATCAAACTTCTTTGTACAATGAGAAACGGTTAACAATCTTCTTTGAACATTGATTGGAAAACAAATAAAATTGTGATTGGAAATTCAACGGTAATAAGTTTAAAAACGTCGTACCTTTAAACGAGCAATTCTTGTATATTTATAATTATATTTCGGGGATCTGGAAACAGCTCTAACGATTTCGATGAAGTTTGCTATAAGTATGGGGGTTTTCCGGAGCGAAATTGTCTTATCTCTGGGAAAACGCGCATTTTTGAGTTTTTATATGTTTTCCGAACAAAGCTCGGTCTACCAGATATTTAATAATAATATGATAAGTGGTGGAAAAGCATGTAAATCAAAAATAAAAATAAATAAATGATCTTATTGTCAATTTAATGCGAACATTCATATGAGTAATAACGTTAAAAATAATGTTAAAATATATTGTTTGATAAAAGCTCTACTCTTCTACGTAACTAGCAATATTCTACGCTAACGAAGTCGTAGGCACTTGATAATTAATTTACATATTTAAATACTTTTCGAAATAGAAACTGATATTTTTTTCAACTCTTTTCTTTTATCCAGGTAATTACTGATAATAATATCGACATAGATGGTCCCTTTGCTTCCCATAAAGTTTTAAGCCATAATGTATTGTTTGTTATAGGTACGAGTATTATCATTAGTCCTAAAACTGAAACCGTTAACTATCCAGGATCTTCGTAAGGTTATCCTATAGATAGGTTATGTTAGGTTTGTTTTATGGCAATCCTGAAAATTGACGCGTTTCTGAACCAAATAAATTAAAACATTTTGGGAAACAATATATACCCATTATTATTATTATTATTTGTATCTCCTTTTTTGGGATCACGGGCCTATAAATCCCGGTCTTTTGATAGGCTTGCGTGGGGATATAGATCCAACACGAAGAGGCCCTTTGGAGAGCTTTAATGTCATGTAGAACGCCTGCTGGGACCCGTTTACAGGTGCAACAATAGACACCCATGAACCGGTCTCAGCAGGCATTGGGACTATTGTAGAAAAAAAGTGAACAGAATATCGGTCTATGGATTGAAGTTTGGGTGGACTATGAGACTGAGCTATTGCAAAGACGTACCTCGGACACCTGCCATAACAAGGTTTTGTAATGTCCCACTGCTGAGCAAAGGCCTTCCCCCACCTTTTCCAGTCTTCCCGATCCTGTACAGTCTCTGGCCATTCCTTTAAAAAGCAAGCCCAATACCCATACCATTTTAATACCCATATAAAAAGCATTCGATCACTCCTTGACCCTTAAAATAAAACTGGTCATTCATGCCGGATTGCTTTGCAAATAACAACAAACCGCAGACAAGTGAACTTTTCAAGTATTCGTTCCATTTCATTCAATTTCGTCCATACAAAAGAGACGAATCTGACTCGATTGAACGCCATAACTCAATTCATCCAAGTTCCCCAGAAGTTTGTTAAATAATGTGTTTTGCATAAAAAGTCTTGAATATGAAAAGCTTTTTAAAAGTTAGCTTCGCTTTTTTTCCTATTTGAGGCTGGAAGGTGTAATGACCTTTACAAAATACTTTTCAGAGTAGGAGAACTTTCAAAAATATTTGACCTCTCAAGCATGGCTCGGCGTCAAAAGAAAAGCGACTCGCGAGACCAACTCACACTTTGCCAAATTAATCAATAGTAACAGGTGCAATCATAAATTAATTTTGTATCAAGTAGAAACGTCTGCGAACGATGCTATTAAGCTTAGAATTAAACATAATTGCTTAGATTTAATCATCTTGAAACTAAACTGAAGTGTCGAAACTAAATTGAATCTAGGTAATTTACGGCTTACAACTACAACTGTAATTAATCATTTATTTACAAACAAGATATATACAGTGGTATTACTAAAAGAAATTAAAAACTAGCTTAAATCTAAAATAGGCCCTTGAGGCATTGTACCAAGGATGCTGGCGACATTTCCTCGCTGTATTGCAATGCTGATACGTTGTGCGAGGTAGCCGCCAGCTCTTCGGTCACTAGTTACGTCAACCAGACGCTTCGCGATTTCTGCGAACAACTTATGTGCGCTGGGATCCCTCCAACAACTTAGTACTATGAAAATAAGTGGGTCAAAATGTTCAGGAAAACAGGGGCCTTTTATGTGCAATGTACTATAAGTAGGTACACAGTGCGTCAAAACGTTCAGGAAAACGGGGTCTTTTTCTATGAACAGTATTATGTATAGTAAACGCTTTGGATATATTTATTTTACGATATTCACAGGGTAGACGAATAACCTAACTTATAATAAAACAGTTTTGATTCAATTGGCTGTGTAGTTATATGATGACGACTTTCATTTACTTTATACAATTCTGATTTAAAATTTCACGTCTGTTTCAGGTCGGTTTTCTTTAACTAGAAGATTTTACAAATTTATCAAATCTAAAATTTAAAATCCGTTTACACGACATCCAACACGCGGCACAAAACTGTATGTGTTTTTTTTTTTCAAAAACAAAACGTAAAAGCCATATGCTCTCCGGTACACATGAAATAAAAATTCAAACGCTACCCACACGGCAGTATTTAAGCGGTCGAAAGCAAAAAAAAGACATAAAGGCAAAATTTCCCAACGTATAAATTGAAAAAGTCAGTGATCCGCGGCAGAACCACTCCACGGTTCAGTAAACGACCATATCTCATTGAATATACGTTTTACAGCCTATTGTTGCCAATTCGCAGTTCTGGATGCAATTCTCCAAAATGGTGATGTTGTGCAGGCGCAAAGGTATTTTAATTATAGGTACCTACAGATCAATTTGCGAACGCAGACATGAGTGAAATAACATAACAAATTACTACTATGGCTGTGTGAGTGCCGTTATACAGCCTGTACCCAGATATGGGCACAGAATAAATAATAGGTACAGAAGATTCACTCTCTAACAAAACGCGTCTATTACGACTGATATGACCGATAGGTGGCGCAAGCGCGAGCAGGCGTCCGCTCCATAGCGGTGCGCGGCAACTACTATGGCTAGACACCAAAATTGGTGTGGGCCGCATATACAATACTTGTAGGTACTTGTAGTTACGCGACGAAATCGCGGAGTGAGCCACGCGTAGGAGTAATTTATTATTCTAAGTATTGTAGTTTGATTTTAAAATAGCGCGAGGGAAAATAAAACTTACCTACTTAGTATTTCGATTTCACCATTATGTAATTCAGAATCCAGAATATAGGTTTAGGTACCCTATATCTAACAGGAAAGTGAAAGTGAAAGTGAAAGCTATTCAAACACTTGAAAGTTACCTACCCCATACCTTTTTGTTGTTCGATTACTGTACTGAGTTTGTTTTTTGGTAATAAGCGTACATTATACTTTATTTACTTATTTAAAAGCTCATATTATTAAAGAATGCCCACTGGCATCATTCTCAATATATTTTTCTCAAATAATTAATACTTTAACGTTCGACGATTGTCACTCAAAAGGCTAATAATACATTATTCAGTGGTATAATAAAATTATATTCCGATTTCCGATTTTAGTCAAAAATTCGAGCGAGGGAGTGCATTCAATATTTCGTATCTGATCCACAGCTATTAACGCGTTCGAGAGCAGACACACTGATAGAGTAAAATATAGGTCAGCCATATATTCACGTGCCAGGCGTAAACAGTATTAATGATTAAATAGGAGAAACTAGTCGTATAGATGGTAGCACTCTGCAGCCTTTTCTATTTCGGCCACCGGGAGGCTTGGTCACTTTTTCTGAATAAAAAAAAGAATGAAATAGCTTTTTTTCTTCATGTTTCCCTTAACCAACAACCCAGTCGTGCATCAAATTATAATCCGTGTGCACTACGGTATCGATTTATAAAATTATTTATAATCATGGCTTTTAATACAACCGATAAATACTTAACAAATGTAACCAACATCTCTTAGAAACTGCTGTATCCACTAGTCGTCCACGAAACAAAATTTTCCAAAAAAAGATTCAAATTTCAATGGAGTGCGAGTCCTTTTTATAGGCCCACGCTCTCATATTCTAACAGTTTTTAACGTAGGTACTTCTAAAAACACTCTTATATACCTACATCAGCTTCATGACTTGATATATAAATTAAAATTCACCGTCGTAAACGAAAGAAAACACAAGGAGTCCTACGAAAACAATTACTTAACAAGCCAGGAGCTACTGCGTAAAAACACAAGATTTAAAGGAAACCACGTATGTTAGGTACCTACGTCTTTTTAAACAAAGAATGAAGACTGCTCTATCTTCGTCACGGCAAATTGCTTCAACCGCCCCATTAGGCCCTCACCACACGATTAGCATGCTGCTCGGCTCTTGACTATCTGACATGCTGATGGTGTAAGCTATATAAAGCTATGTCCATTCAGTACTTTCCCCCTAGTTAACTTTCCCCTTCTGGTTTGTCGTGAAATTTTATTTTATACCAGCATTTTATAAAGCATACAATTACATAAACTAAATAACACTACATATTCACGAACAAAAAAAATATCTATATACCTAAAGTACATATTTGTAGGTAAATAAGTTTTTGGCAAAAATTTCATTGTTGGTACAAGCTTTTATCGCTGACTGTACTTTTCTTACGACAGACAACTAATACTCATCGAGACATTTCTAAAAAACCCCAAACACAATTAGGTAGCGTTGTTTCATCACAGAGTTCCTATGGCCACCTTCCAGTTCCATCATCAGATCAGCTCGATGGTACCATAATATTGCATTGTCACCCGACTTACATGTGTATGCAAAATTTCAGCTCAATCGGAAACCGGGAAGTGGATCAAATTTAACTTGCAAGATTTGATTACAGACCGACAAACAGACAACGGTCAGGTGAAAGTAAATAAAAGCTTGTAAAAATGGGGGCTATCGGGGCGCGTATAAGGTACACGGAGTAGGCTGGTGGCATTGCCGCGCTTTATAGCGATACCAATTCGAAGCTCCGGATGCTCCGGCCCGGACACGGCTCGGTCTAACGAGATTCATCCTTTAGTCGCTTCACCTAACTTCCTGAATGTTGAATGTGTCCTTATTGCAATCTTCTCTAACGCATTTACCAGTTGCATGCACCAAAATACATGCAAAAAACTGATGACATCTTCCATTAGTCTATAGATCTGTACGGCTACCATCAGTTTGGCACTGACATAAACGCTATCGAGAACGTAATTTACTTTCTATATATACATCTCGCTCGTACTCGCATATTAGTGCGAACGAGATGTATAGAAAGCAAATTACGTTCTCGATAGCGTATATATGTCAGTTTTGACACTGTCAGTGACTCATGGTACGGGCTCTGTACTAGTTTATAAGCAGACATAGGAATCCGTGGGGCAAATTTTCTTGACAGGTAGGGACTTCCTACGAGTATATCGATAAACTCAATTATCGATGCTCGTTCTATATAGGTACGAGGGGTGTTCAAAATATTCTCGGTATGAGAATGAAAACAAACAAGTACGAAAAGTTTGATATTTTTATTTTTCAATATACTCCCCCCCTATGTTCATACACTTAAAAGATCGATCAATTATTTTTTTTAATCCTGCATAAAAATATTTTTTATCTTTGGTGTAAAAATGCTCCTCCACTGCCGCCTTCAATGCTTCATCATCGGAAAATTTATTTCCACGCAGATCCTTTTTAAGATTGGGGAACAAAAAGAAGTCGCTGGGGGCTAAGTCCGGACTACGGTGGGTGAGTAACAGTTTCAAACCCACATTCAACAATAGCTGCCTTGGCAATATGAGCAGTATGGACGGGGGCGTTGTCATGCAGAAGCATAACACCTTTGGTTAACTTTCCTCGCCTCTTTTCTTTGATTGCATCCTTTAATTGACGTAGAATGTTAGCGTAGTACTGTCCTGTGATATTTACACCTTCTTCTTTATAATCGATCAGTAATACTCCTTCACAATCCCAAAATATCGTGGCCATGACCTTGCCAGCTGAAGGGATGACCTTGAACTTCTTGGGATGAGCTGAACCCTTAATGTGCCACTGCATGGACTCTTGTTTACTCTCTGGGTCATAATGATGAACCCAGGTTTCATCTCCAGTAACTATTCTTTGCAGCACCTCATCAGGATTTTCACCGCACAGGTCAATAAAATCGGAACAACAAGCTACACGCATGTCTTTTTGAAGCCGAGTCAGCATTCGCGGAACCCATCTTGCACTTACTTTTGACATATTTAGATGGTCATGGATAATATCATGTACGGTACCAATAGAGAGATTGGTTACTTGTGCTATAGATTTTACCTTCACTCGACCATCTTCCAATATAAGTTTTTCCACTTTATCAATATTTTCTTGTGAAGTAGCTACTACAGGCCGGCCAGGTCTAGGGTCGTCTTCAACACTCTCCCTTCCACGTTTAAACTCGCTTGACCACTTTTGAATGGTAGATAAAGAAGGAGCAGACTCACGGTAAACACAATCCATTTCCTCTTTTATGGTTTTTTGATTTTTACCCTGTTTTGTCAAGAATTTTATCACGCATCGATGTTCTAATTTAGTTAACATTGTCAATTCCCACATGATGTTCATGTTTGTTCAGCAATTGCAGAAAAACAAAAGAACATCTCGCTTCGAATTATACTTTTTTTTAATGTCAATGAATAAACCTTAGCGGCCAGTAACGAAAGAAATTTTAGAAGAGGTTGTAAGATATCAATACCGAGAATATTTTGAATGCCCCTCGTACTAGTGATCACTCAAAGGTTTTCTTGTAAAAATATGTTTTTATTAAAAGTGTAAAAATCAAATACCTAAAATAATAACTCAATTCGCTTTGATTGATAATCAATCAATAAAAAGAGGTTGAGATAATATTGACTATTTTATAGTGCAATAAGTATTATGCCCTACCTTTATATAACCTAGCGATTATTTAAAATATGCTAGGTATGTGTGAATTTCATACTTGTCTTCAAAACAATACTTACAAAAACACACAATGTTGGGGGCGATCACTAGTATATAGAACGAGCATCGATAATTGAGTTTATCGATATAGGAAGTCCCTACCTGTCAAGAAAATTTGCCCCACGGATTCCTATGTCTTTTTTTCTACTCCAGCACTTAAATGTGTCAATTAAATGACTGACAGTGATATCTAAAGCAATGTCATTTGAATGCTTTGTCTATAGGCTCATAAGATGACTGCTAGCAGTCATCTTATGAGTATAATACAACTGCTTTATTTTTTTTAAAGATACAAGTTCCGATCATCTTGATTGAAAGAGGTATGTTTTCATTTACAATAATAACTCTTTTTTTTTTAAATAATAACTCTTTTTTTTAATAATAACTCTTTTTTTTTTAATAATAACTCTTTTTTTTAATAATAACTCTTTTTTTTTTTTTTTTTTTTTTTTTTTTTTGCTGCAGCTGTCATAGAAAAAGTAATGTATGCAACAGCTCATAATTGGTTCTTAAAAT
Organism: Cydia amplana; assembly: GCF_948474715.1. NCBI lineage: Eukaryota > Metazoa > Arthropoda > Insecta > Lepidoptera > Tortricidae > Cydia > Cydia amplana. The sequence goes on from NC_086070.1 coordinate 23,475,729, forward strand.
TCTCGGGTCTTTTTTTACAAAACTCGACTACGTCTCGTTTTGTAACTTCGACCCTTGAATTTTAAGAACCCTTATTATATCACTGTTGCATAAACTACTATTATAAGCTTCATTCTCGGAATTACATGCAACATTTTTATGAATCTTACTTTTACTATTTTCAACAGAATATTACATTTCCTACTTATATTTCAAATTCGAATCATTTATCATTTATTCAAAGATATTATATTGAATGAAAATGAAACCTATCATAAAATAATATTAAGTTACGTGTTCGCCAGCGAACTATCAATCAATTTCAGTGGCACAAATTGCGACGGATTCCATTCGATCTAGTTTTACCTAGAAATTGGGTTGGGATTAGGGCATGAATACCGGTATTCCGAAATCCCGAAATACTGGAATATCAGACCGATTTTTACGATATTGTAATACCGGAATTGATTAGGGCCAATATCGAAATTTCGGTATTGGGTTTTTTAAGTTTCGTTTTAGAAAAAAATATGAATATTACGACTAAAACTGCGATTATTGCGAATAATTCGACGGAATTATATTTTTATTAAATAAATTATTAAACATTTTTTTGTTAAATATGAAACAGGAGTTCCAACAAACTAAAAATATTCAATATGTAAACAGAAGAAAATCAATACCGGTTCTGTTCTGGAAATTCTGGAATTCCGTTATTGAGGGCTAATACCGGATTTCAATACCGGTATTAAGAATCTTTCAATATTTAATACTCTAGTTGGGATAATACCAGGTATTTAAATCACGTACCTATACATAATATATTATTTAGAGAGAGCACGAGATTTACGTAAACATAATGGATATAAGTCCCTACTTCTAAGTAAGCCGTTAGTAGGGTAAAGACCCTTTTAGGCTTTACTTTATGAACAAAATTTCAATTATTTGTTACATTCAAATATTGAAATGCTTTGTCCAAATTTGACGGAAAAAATCGACAGCAAACTAAAATCGGCCCATATAACGTGTACCTATAGGTACTTAGTACGCTTGGTTTTTTTTAATAGCGGTAAATATGTTTGGTTTTTGTAAATATGCTTGGATTATGTAAATATGTTTTTATATTTGCATTCCTTCTGGCTAAATGTGCAGATATACCTGTGTAGCATTCTATGATAACACATATTTTGTACAGTCAGCCAAAATCACAAAATAAACCAACGCGTCGTTCGCATACGTTTCTGCTTGTTAAAAAAAAATCACTTTGGTTCTTTTTAGGTAAAAAGCGTCTCCTACAATTATTTAAGATATCTAGAACTTGAGCATTAATGAATTCAAGCTTACCTAATGTTTTTACATTTCCAGCCCCGTGTTATTAAAAAAAACGGTACGGTTTATATAAATATGGAAATACGGTGACAAGTATTATTTACAGAGTGCTGTTAGGAAAAGTGACTTCAATCCATTCGAATATCAAAGTAAATAGGGCATGTGTACGCATGGCTAACCTATTGTGTAATCGTGCGTGTGGAAGTGAATGATACAAGCGAAATTCGAATATACTTAGGTACTTACCGAGAACGAGAGATGTTAAGTAGCGGGCGCCATTTAAAGCGCGATTTCGGTAGATCTTAAGGCATGACCTATACCTTTATAATAAAATATACTAAACTGATATTTACACGTCATTTCAAACGCTTAAGTATAGGTAAGGAAAAGCATTTAGACCTCAATGTGAAATTTCTTGTGTTAGGTATGCATTAAAGCTTTCACAAAATTTTAACTTTTAAACAGGCCTGACGCATTTTTTATTTTGATTACTTATTCGGGTAGATAATAGCGTTAAGAGCCAACAGGAGCTAAGATTTAAATATTTTAGGTAAATATACCCGTCTCGCTAACGGAAGCGGATCCTAAAACTAGTGCGATAAGGACAAGGCGAAAAATCCTGCGTAAAAATATCAAAAATCGAGGTTTCGTACTCGACTGTTTCCTCCTCCAAAACTTAACCAATCGTAACCAAATTTGGAAATCTAAATGATTATGACATTATCTGTGTCGGACCGTTTTGATTTTTTGACTAATTGATGTCAGTTTTGAATAGCACGCCTCTCATTGCGGCATAGTCAATTATTTTTGAAGGGCTCTAGCGCCTTAAAAAACAAAAATATTAAAAAAAGCAAAACGGTCCGACACAGATATTGACAATATTAATCTGTGTTGAAAAAATCATTGCTCTAGCTTCAAAACCCACGGAGGAAACAGTCGAGTACGTTTGTATGGAGAAATGACCACTCCTGTTGGCTCTTAAAAGAAAAGTAATTTCTAGATTTTTTATTATTATCACTATTTCAATAAAAACCCGGTGGTTTTTTATGCCCACTGCCCGTTACCAATGGTGCTACGTGGTACATATATGGCCACTGCTTTGTTAGCCATACAGAGTAGTTTAAAGGGTAAGTTAAATTCCTTAACTAAACTATCCGTGATTACCGTAAAATGGGGTGAGAAGGGTTCGCGGGGAGAGTTAGATTATGAATGGGGAGAGTAGAGATTAAAAGGGGGTGAGATGGGATTTGAAGGCTATTGCTACAAAAATAATGTATTCCAATTTAAAATGGAGCTATAGTATTTAATACTCATAATAGAAAGTCTTTTCATATTTATTGAAATAAGCCATATACATTTTAAAATATTTAACAAATAAAACGTGTCAACAGGGATGCGTAATAAAATTGATCATATAAAATATACTCGTATTTATTTAAGCAAAATCAACCTCCAGTCATTGAAGCATAGTTAACGACATGCAAATTTAACTTAATTCGGTTACAGCTCGAATCCAATTAGGCTGTTCATTACGCTCAACTTCAATAACAAGTAAACATGTTAGTTGTAAAATCTTATAATGAGATTACGCATGTCTCACGGTTTACTAGTGAGGTATTCAAATTGAGGTTGGGTTTTAGTTTTAGTGATTTGCTTTTCACTTTCACTCATAATAATTGAGGAGGACAAAATATCATTAGAAGTGAAGGAAAACATCGTAGAGAAACCTGTAGGTATATAATACATCCGCGAAGAAATTCAATGTTACGAGTAGGTACGATAAGTATAATGAGTTCAAATAATTTGTCCTTTAATAACCAAATAAATTGAAGATAAAAAAAAATATGTTATGAAAATTGAAGACTGTTTTTAGGGTTCCGTACCCAAAGGGTAAAAAACGGGACCCTACTACTAAGACTTCGCTGTTCGTCCGTCCGTCCGTCCGTCACCAGGCTGTATCTCATGAACCGCGATAGCTAGACAGTTGAAATTTTCACAAACGATGTATCTTTGTTGCCGCTATAACAACAAATACTAAAAATAAAATAAAATAAATATTTAAGGGGGCTCCCATACAACCAACACGATTTTTTTGCTCTATTTTTGTTGATGGTGCGGAACCCTCCGTGCGCGAGTCCGACTCGCACTTGGCCGGTTTTTTTGACTACCTTTTGATTGCTGTTAAAGGTAGGGTACCTTTAACCGCTTAAGTTCGTAAATTAGAATTCATTTCATAAAGTATCTTAACCGAATATTGTAGGAATATTTTATGTAATAAGTAACATTCAGAACTCACAACAGTACTTAATGCTGCTGCACTTGGCATCCGAACATAGCATTGACGTTGCACAATTTGTTGGAAACAAACTAATGAGGAAATGTGTCCTGTACATACCTTACATAACTTTAACATGTTTACTTGACATTATTTTCATAAATACCAGAGTAAATATACGAGACGCACGTGTCCTTAAATATAAAGTCGGTGGGGTCCCTCGAGGCCAGAGGGTCTATGTAAATAGGGTTTTTGTAAGGACAATATTATGGTAAGTTTAGTGGAGAAAGCTATTTATGCGACAGATAATGTAAAGATATGGTCGCGTGTAATAAAGTCGTACAAGAAGCTTGGATTTAGTCGTATAAAGAATCTCATGCGTTAAGCTAACGTCTGAGGGCATACTGCGAACACCAAAGGTTCACAAATTGCTGACATCTTTCTCTGTTATTTAAATTACGCCTTAATTGGAGTAAAAGAGAAAGATGACAGCAACTCGCGAACTTCGGTTTTCGCGGTAGGCCTCAGCCCTTTGACATGATTATCATATCATTGAATTTTGTGTCTGTCGTATTCTCTTTACTCACAAAATTATTACCAGCTTAGGCAGAACTGAAACACACGTTGGATATGGATATGCAGCGTCCTTAAGAGTCACATGAGCCTAGCAACGGCCTACTTATTTTGCCATGAACATTCAAGTTACCTACACATATACTCGTATCTATGTTCGGTACAAGTTTAATTTTAAGTTACTATAAATCGTAATACAAATAAATTAGAGCTAATAGAAGGTTTACATACAAAACTTTTACTTGTTCTTGTTTATGCAAAGTTCCATGTTTAGTTTAGGGATTAATTTTACCTCAGAGATACCCAATCACAATTAAATGCTCACTTGTTTATAATTCAACTCTTTTTGCCTAAAAATCTCAGACAATAACAACACAAACCCACGTAGGTAGAAAAAGATTTAACACTTCACATAAATTCACTCTAATAACTCTCAGCTTAAGGAGACCCTTACAAATCCTTACTGTTCTGATAAAAAAGACAAGTGCCATTGACAAGATTGGAAAAATCTAGTCACCTCAAGTGCTCTGAAAACTAGGACAGTTCCGTTAAACTGCACCTGCCTGAAGGGCTACTCTTGACTTACTTTACTTAAGGTTCCGTTCGGAATTTGACTACAGTATTAGTGCAGCAGTATTGCAGCGCGACATTTTTATCCTTCCTCGGTCCCTCATTACCGAGCCTAATCCCGAGAATTGGCGTAGGCACTATTTTCAAACGATATGCACCCGCGACCTCCGGACTGCAAGTCGCACGCTCTTACCGCTAGACCACCAGCGCTCCGTGTATAGTTACACCTATTTATATCCTATTTTAAGTCTAGATGCTGTCGCCTCTCGAGCATTTAAGAACATTCAAGAAGGCTAAGTGAAAAGTGATGTAAAAGAATGTTTTCAATTATGGAAAACGGTGCTCAGCCACGAACGTCACAGTAAGTGGGACGTGCACTTTCACGCGAAATGTAGGGATAAAAGGTTCGGAAAAAATGCGTAGTGACAATGTTTTATTTACACTCTGCGGGGTCATTGATTGTACTGGAATATTTTATTTTTTTAGCGACGACAAAGGAGTTGTCACTTCGATACTGTTACTAGCTTTTTCCTGCAACTTTGCTCGCGTAGATGTCGTTTATGGCCCTAAATTGGATATGATTTTTGGGACGAAAATACCTAAAGGTATTATTAAGTATACGGTTTAAAGTCACGTGTTTTTAGTCACTCGCAAGACATGTTTCGAAGAGCCTAAATATCCTTTTTCAATCACATTTTTTAAGAAAGTACTTTGATACTAGGAAAAGTTTCACCCTCTATCAATATCCGTTTATTTATTCAGATAGCCGTCAAACATCCTACTTTAGAAAATTATATTCTGCCATGGGTTTATTCCCAAAGTACTTCAGAGTCTTCTTTATGAAACTTGATATGAATTAGAAAACAAAGTTTAGTAGATCTTCATAACAGAAAAATATAAGTTAGACTCGTCCATATTAAATACTGTTTTGATGGATAGACGGCTGATAAAAGTATAGAATAGTTAATCACGGGTAGTTAGAAAACGAACCCTTAAAACAAATAACAGCTAACTACGTATACAAATACAGTTTGCCTTTGTATATATATATATTATATATACACTCAAAATAGATCTATAAATTAGTAACAACAAACTTTTAACATTAATAAATAAAAATACCACGGCTCTTAATGGTGGATCAAAACTACAAAAACTTTCGATAATAACATGGATTTCCTTTATATTTAAGGGGTGAAATGCACTTAACTATGAAAGGAGTAAGGTATATTTACTACAGAAACAACTCCCTAACTAACAAATTTACTGTAACAATAACAAACTTTAACTCAATTCCCTAACAAACATCCCGAAATATTATTGAATGTTCCCATACAAAACTTCCCGTGTTATATTGTCAGACGAGTTAATCAAAGCCTCCCTACGGTCCTGACCTATCTCGCTCACCCATCTATAAGGGTACACGAAGCTTTCATTATACGCAAAAATATTTCAGAATGGCCGGTCCCTTGTTGGGCGCCACTTTTTGGAATATATTTGAATATTGTGCAAAAATATGTAAAAATTGTTGAGGCTCCCATCAAACTGTTTATATACTATTTCAAAAAATAACACAAGATCTTGGCTATTTGAAAATTTTAACGTATTAAAATATGGCAACACTTTGAAGAGGATTTAACAAATAAAAATTATTAGTATTGAAATAAATATTAGCTTTTAATTTTAATTTTAAAGGGTTAGAGGTCAGATTTCAGTACACACAATATGTGGTGTTTATACTGAAATCTGGCCCCTGTTTCGCCACAGTGATAATTGTTACCTGGGGCCCATTTCTGGAACGGTATTAGTCAAATATTTATATTATAGTCCTTTCTCGCTAATATGGCACTACTGACCTAAACGGTGCCGATTGATCGAAATATGGTACTAATAAATTATTTCATAAATTATAAAAATGTTTTTCATTGCTACTGGGAAAATTATTTCTGAAAAATATACTCGATCGTCATGATAAAATGTGAAATATTTATCAAGCCCACGTTTGGGTGCCAATTTATATACAGAAACATTTTATTTCACGGGTTCGAATACTACACAGTCACTACTTATAAAAACACGAGTTTCTTTTTAATATATTTAATGAAAATATGGTATGAGCAAACCTGAATGTAGAGAACCAGAAGAAATATTAACTTTACGCTTAGTTGCTGATGTTAATGATATTGAAAAAGTTTTTTTAGTTAAGTCCCGTTTTATACATAATAATTTGTAAGAATCGTGAAAGTTTAAATCACTGTGTCACGTACCTAATATCTGTTTGTGAGATATGATTTACTGATACGGTAGTAGTAACGACGTGATATTTGAAGATTATAAGACAACACTCTAACAGAATAGATAAACTAATACCGGCCGGGATATGGACCTTAATTACCTTTTGTGTTTTTTTCGAGCTTCCGATATTTCGACGCAGTTACATGCATCTTGTTCACGTGTCAACGATATAAGTCTAATGAAACGAATCGTGAATAATTTAAAACTGTTAGAGTAGATAAACATAAAAATACGATGCAATTTAGTAAATGCGATATTGCAAAGGAAGCTAGCACAGGTCATATAATATAGGTAGATCATTCTGATTGTGAAAATGTATGGGTCAAATTGCATCGAATCACTTCCAATGCATTAGTAGATGTAGGTGAATGAACACATTTATTTTAAGTAGCAACCAAACAAGCCATTAACGGGGCAAGATAATCCCAAGATTTTCATGCCATATAGCAGTTTCCTAAGAAAACCAAAAAATTGGGTCACATATTGAATCGCTACCCCTTGTAATGAAATAAATATAAACACAATCCAATATGCTCAACGCAGCCTTTCCATTTCCCGCTCGGATACAAAATATAACTGACGGAATTTCAGACAATGTGCGTCCCGATATTCACTGCCATTTTCTGCCAGTAATTGCTACTTCATTTAAAATGTTCCTGTCTTTATTTTCTTCATCCATTTAATAAACGAAATGGCCTACATTAAATATTTAAGTTTCATTTCTGTCTGTGAGTATCGCTGATTTTGTGAAAACGTTAAATTTAATGGCCATTATCTCCACTGTTTTATGCTTGTTATTTGAAAAAAATTGCGAACAAATTTTTCACTGAATAAAATTCTACACTTTTCCGCACTTTGCAGTGCTAATTACTCCAGAACAAGGTTTTATCCCATTTATAAATAAAAAAGGTTGCGAAAACTTTTGGCGACATTAAAAACGCTTACGCTAAAAAAGTGCCTAAAATTCGTTATCCGCTTTCTGCTGAGCTCATTCTAACATTTTCCTCCCAAGCGAGAAAAAGCAGCAATTCCTATTCTCAGCATCTTTTTCGTTTCCTTTTTGTACGCCTGTCAAATATTGGCCGGCTCGCTAGAGGCTTTTAGAGTTAGATCGAACTAGTGTTGGTCAGGATTTGAGTCTTATAACTCTTATAAGTCAAAATATAGTTAAGCCTTGATTTCTACAAATTGCGCTAAAAAGACTTACTAGTCGTAACGATTATTTTAGCAGTAACCAGAAAGTACTACAACGTATAACAATTAATCAATTGTCTAATCTAGTGGTTGGGATTTGGTCTAAATTTGACTGAAAAAATAAACTATAAATCTCGTGTTTTATGTTTATACGAGTTTTCAAATACCTATGTACTTACGCAGGCGTTTCTTCATCAAAGAATGGTTTCATGATATAATTTCTAGTTATTTAAGAGAGGTATTATAGTCATAAAGCCATGAATATCATAAATCTTGGACAAAAATGCAGACAAGAAAGTAAAAGCGTTCGGACCGCTGTATGAACTACCCAGAGTCTAAATAATGTATCGAGTCTACAGGTAACAACCTCAATCACTTGAGTCTTTAACAACACTAGATTGAACCGGGCAGGTCCAGTTTTTCCACCTTAATAATAGTACGTTTCGGTAATAAGCCCAATCACGTGCGGTGCGGTTTAGTACGTGCTTCCTCGCTAATACTGTGGGAGGGGTTAACCCGCAAATGCATAGTGATATATGACCATGATATTTTGGTGGTTTAGCTGCAAGGGAACAAATGGACAGTGTTAAATGTAATGTAATGCGTGTAATGTAGTGTGAAATGTAATTTAATGCGATTTGTGTTTTTAGTCTGGTAACGTTATGTAGACTGTGCAGTCGAATATGTATGCGACAGTATTTGGTAGCTTGAAAGAGGAATGTCCTGCTACCGTTTAATAAACGTCGAAGAAGAGATTATAATAGCTAATGCATACAATCGCATACATTTAGATCCCATACTTGGAGAAATGACAGTCTAAGAAATGTCAGGATTTTTAGGGTGATGTCCAGACTTTTATCTGGATTTTCCATATCTTCATATTGCAACCCTATACGGAGTCCAAAAGTAAACTCGGACATAAATTTAATTTGGTACACTTAGTGCCAGTTGCACCATCAGCACTGTACATAAGTTTATACTTATGTATGTACATAATATAATCTCATAACTAGCCTTCTTATTGGAACCCTACAATATGTGTGGATAACATAGGTAATATTGTATGTATAACATAACAGACCTGTTTTATTTATTTCTATTTACTTATAATGATAAATAAGGATAATTACTGTGTACCTAAAGTGATATAAATTAAGCATAGCGAATATTTTTCAGATATCAAGTATAATACGTGAAGCATGCAACGATTTAACGCTTTGTAACTTTTAACCTTTTTGACCCTTTGTTTGTTTTTACTCCGTGTAGGTATGGTAATATAAGTATATGAATAATATAAATTTTTGCGCTTTCAATTTTTCAATCCAAAGTAAATAACGGTACTATAAGGGAATTTGAATCACTATGGAGATTATATTTCAAACACAACCCTTTTTACTAATATATTTTATTTTGCTCTATGTAAAAATGTTAGGTATTTTTCAGCATCAATTTTTGCTACAGAAAAAAGTTGTATCGGGATAAACTCAAACGATTTCACCCAATTGGACAACGAATCCCTATAAAATGGAAATGGCAAGAATCATTACGCAATTCCATGTATAATGTGAAAATCCAAACGAGCGTCGAATTCAGCTTAAAATATTACAATCCATAGCGAATTCAGTACGAACGGAGAAAAAGAAATTTTTGCATCACCGACTATGGAAATTGAATTGGCGATTCTTTGAGAGCTTTTATTTTTTCTGTCAGCGATTTCCGAGCTACCTATTCGGAGGTTATCAGACTACATCAACCGATTCAAGATCTTTTAACAGCTGATCGAATGATGTTCCTCAGATCGGAATGTTTGAAACGGTAATGCTGTACGAAGCAGAGTGCAGAGGCAATCAGAAAAGGAAATGGCTAGATATTTCGACTGAATGGGTTCATCTTATACTTGGGAGTGGCCTGGATATTTAAAATTGCGATTTTACGTAAGGATGTCAGATAGAAAAAACGGGCAGACTGCACTAAGGACGGGGCCACAGTAGATTCGGTCTCGGCCTTCTACCTCGCACAGGGTTCCGTACCTGCGGTACCTATGCGGAGCTCAACATGACTTCTGCAGAAGACACGGCCTCTGGCCTTGGTAGACCCCGTCGTTTTGCCTAAATAGCCGTTGTTTCCGATCTCTTCGTCTTCCTGCAGATTGGCCCTCGGCCTCACAAATAATTTAAAATAGGTCGTTATGCATCAGATTGACCCTTTCATACTCCCTTATTTCTGGTTTTTATGCGAGTTTTCCTCGTGACGTACCTATCTAAAAAAATGCATTTAATTTCAATTTTTTGTTTACAAATTGTATTGAATATAAATTTGAGTTTAATATATCACACACATACTAAATTTATCAGCCTAAATAAAAAGTGGAAATCAGGTTCCCATTCAAAAGCTTAATAAGCTTGAGCGTATCCAAAATGTCTGCATTCGGTTCATATTTGGGTTACGCAAATATGACCATGTATCTCACTTCCGTTAACAGCTCAAGTGGCTCCCTATCCGCCTTCGTCGTAACTTTCACATTTTGTCCCTTCTATATTCTATTCTTTACAACCCTGCAACTCTCCGCTATCTCAAAAACCGCTTCAGTTATCTCTGTTCCGCTAGGTCCGCCCAGAAGTTAATTATTTCTGTCCCCTCTTCCGCTTCAAAATTCTATAATAATTCCTATACTTTTCAAGCTGTTCGACTTTGGAATTCGCTGCCTCTTGACCTAAGGTGCACTCAGTCTCCTAACTCTTTTAAGAGACTACTTAAACTCCATTTCTTATCTCTTCCTTAATACTTTTATCTGTTAACTTTTTCTCTATGGCTGGCACTGCTATATATAACTTTGTTTTTGGCTTATATCAACGGCCTCTGTAACCTTAAACTAACAAATGCTATAACCATATCGTTTGCCGATGATACAGCTATTCTGGTACGCGGAAAAAGCTGGCCAGAAGTCCAGAGCACCGCGGAGCTTAACTTAAAACTAGTTGTAGAGTAGCTCGATTCCACCTGCTGACATTAAACGTCCAGAAGACCAAATATGTCTGTTTCTCAATCGACTCAAGAGGCCAACCTCATGACGGATTTTGTATTACGGTTAGACATCAGAATGACGTGTTGTCCGGGTCCTCTAATTTAACCAGTGCTAGCTTCTTAGAGCGTTCAAACACCATGCGTTACCTTGGTGTACTGCTCGATACTCACCTCACTTGGCGGCAGCACATCGAGTCACTCAAAAGCCGTCTTCGTAAGCTTACGTATGTCTTTCGAACTTTAAGAAATATTGCATATCCCGAGCTGTTGAGGACAGTTTACTTCGCTCTTTGTGAATCCGTGCTATGCTACTGCAATTCAGTGTGGGGAGGGGCGGCAAAGACGCACCTCATTACTTTAGAAAGAGCTCAACGGTCTCTTCTCAAAGTTATTTACCGGAAACCATCACGATACAGTACTAAAGAACTATACACGCTTGCCAATGTTCTCTCGGTTCGCCAATTGTATCTTAGAAAAATCTATATATATATAAAACTATCTCTGTCTCACTCTATTGTAAATATGTCTCTTTCTTTGATTTTTGTATATATACCGAACACACACACACACACACACACACACACACACACACACACACACACACACACACACAGTGTAACTCTCTGTACAATTTGTACCTACCAATATATAGATTAAGAAACTAGTATAAGTAACGAAACTGGGTCCTGTAACACAGGGTTTCCTAGATCAGGACACAGGGACGTGATTTACTGTATGTCTAAATTTATACAATAAACTTTTTTCATTTTTATTTTTTTTTTTCATTTTCATATTATATTATATATGTATTTATTTATGTATGTATATATATAAGTATGTGTATGTATTGTATATGTATTTATATTTTGTTTATTTTTATTTGCAAGGTAATTTGTCTGTTTTCGATGTATTTAGTGATAGGTTTCTTTCATTGCATTTGCAACACTTACTGACATATATATATAAATTTATTAATTTCCGCTACCCAAAGGTTGTCTGGAAGAGATCGCTTTTTAGCGATAAGACCGCCTGTTGTTTACCTCTGTTTGTATTTCTGTTTTATTTGTATTGTCTTCTTTTATTGAGGTGTGCAATAAAGAGTATTTGTATTGTAAAAGCAGATACCAAATAATTGAAATCAGTGAGCTATATTGTGCAAGCTATTGGGACAGTAATTACAGCGCCTCAAAAGGCACTTGCACAATAGAAAGGGACAAAAGAAACAAACAAAATAGGTACTTGCGGAAATCAAACCAACCCTAAACGACGGTTTGACCCACAAAGCAAGGATGTTCTTAACATTGCTTATTGGGCTCAAGCGACCGTTTATATCAGTAGGACCAGTGTAAGTGAAAATAAACTACCAGAACCAGTGTAACTGTCCCACTGTTACATTAATTGGGCAGCTCATTAAGATGGGTTGGGCTACAGTTCTCACGGCGACACATTTCGGATACGACTTTCATTGGAACTTTTTGAATTTCTTCACGACGCAGGTTTATCTACGATATTTTCCTTCCTCTGTATTGTGACTGAAGTAAGGATGAGTCATGTTCGAACGGCCCGACACTTCGTTTTCGATGACGATCGATTCGGTGATCTCGTGATGCTTTCTATAGAAATCTGAATTATCAGTCACCTCGGCCCAAACCCGAACCGTTCTAGCGCGAATGTTCCTTTATTAGCGCCAGAATTAAGCAAATTCTGGGCTTTTTCTCGTAGGGAATGCTCCCGGTACTGAGTTTGTATGCCGAGAACCGGGAATTCCCGGTTCCGGTACTGAGTTTGTATGGCGCGAACCGGGAATTCCCGGTTCCGGTACTGTATTTGTATAGAAAACCAGTACCGCGAGCAATCCCTAGCTGCGTTGGAAGCGATCGCGATAGGAACAACAAAACTGAAAGCGGTTTCAAGCGGCCACGTCCCACTCCCGGGATTAGATCTTTGCTTGATTAACTTTGATATTTGAATGCTGCTGGCATTGTTTGTGGACCCCACAACTTTGTGTTTGCCCAAGTGAAAACAAGCTTAACTGGAACAGGAATATTAATTGTTTTAAATACGAAGATTGGGTCTTGTATGAATTTAGGTGTAAAATCTGAGGCCATGTCATTATACGTATTAAAAATTAAAGATCTTATTGATACTGACTAAAATAATCGACTTGGTTTAAAATTACATCTCAAAACTTTTTTGTAGTAGAAGAATTGCGTTGCGGGACTTGCATCTTTTTACATGTAATGTTTTTGGTGATATTGTATTTTCTGCTTGTGAAAGATCTCACGGGATGCACGTCACATATGTTCAGTTGTACGTGTACACTACCCCTCTGTAACAGTATTTTCATCCTACTAGTAGTTCTGTTACCTTTAATCTTTTTCCTCTACAGATAAGTAATCTCTAAACATATGTCCACCGAGCCTCTTCCAGTCTACAATCCTATTACGTCCCTGTCGTTGCACCGTCGCACCGGTCCAAAGCCTAAGTCCATTGAATTGCTTCGTATGCTACCTACAATATATTGTATAGGTACGTGTATTGTGTGTCCCTGTATTCCGAGTGAGCCGAAATACGACTAGCTTGAAATGCTTGTTCGAGTTTCGAGATCGTAACATATTACTCGTTACTGTTAAATTTTAGGGTGTTAATATTATTATCAATATATTTAAACATCCAGTTTTGTTTACAACTATACGCTTCCCTTGGTTTTAAGTATGTGTTGGCATAAAGAGTAGGTATTTTGCACCTTACATGCACGATATTGTTATGCCTCTACGAAGTATCTTCGCTGCATTCGTGGATAACTACGAGTATTCTGTCATCTGCAGTGCTATATATGAGCGTAGCTTATCTGAAGAAAACTTTTCATTACTCAATGAATGCAAATTGTCAATAAAATAAATTGATATTTTACTATGATAAAGCTTCCCCTTATTAATACACCGTGTTGAAAACTGTTGCATTAGCATTACTTAACTCTCACGAGTACTTAAACTACGATATCAATTCGAAATGTAAGTAACAGTACAAACACGAATGCTTTATAACCTTGTACATAAAAAATATCTATTTGCGCGTGTACCATTCGCAAAATGGCACGAACGCCGTCATTTCAGTCCCGTATGAATAAAACATTGGCATATTTCGGCATCGACGGTTTTTCGACCTTGGTTTACTGATTTAAGTTTTTCTACGTTGTCCGGAACTTATGGGAGCGGAAAATTAAATCCAGACCAATGTGATTTTTAGGGGAATCTGTCATTTTTTCTAAGGAAAACATTTAGCTTATTATTAGTTATTATTTAGCTTTTTTAGTAATTACTTTTGTTATTCTCTGATGTATTAATTTTATTTCTTACGAATGGGGGCCCATTCGAATTAATTGGTTCACATGACGGAATAAAGTGTTTCACTTAATTATCCATGTGTGAATATTATTATTAGGTACTAACTACCCTATGTCCTTCCCCGGGTCTCAACCTATCTCCATTTAAAATTTAATTTAAATCGGTTCAGTTGTAGAGCTAACAGACAGACAGACTAATTTACTTTCGCATTTATAATATAGTACGGATTTATTTCCACATAAGTGATTACCTGTACGACCTTCTAGGCTACCATTAACTTTATACTTAGGTAGCCTAATCGTTGAGCCGTCCTTCAATAGGAAATGAATAGTGTATCGCTAAAGACGAGTATCGATTAGGCTACTCTAAATAGACTGGCTTTAGGCGTTAATGTTGCATAGAGACGGCTTATGTCGTTCAAATTGTTGTAGACGATATCTAAAGTGTATCATAAGGTTGAAAGTTATTATTTACTTCAATGGAACTTAATAGCGTACCTACCTATCCTACTTAAACTTTAAAATTGCCTCAGAGGTTTCGAAGACGGCATTGTCCCTGGTCTCGGGGAAAGACGGGCTTGACATCAACATCTAGCTGCTCTATAATTTTGAACTACTCGCACTCGATCCCGAAACGTCTCGTATTTCAAAAATAACTATTCGCCGTTTTCAACATAATGTTTTGGACTCGAGTGACGAAATTGAGCGCTTGAAATTCAAAAATCGGCCCCTGATGGCTTGCTGTCGTGTCTAAAATTATTAGTCTTTCGTTTCAGAACGGATAAATAAAAGTTCTCTTTCAGGAAAGCAGGAAGTATTTGGTCCGTTTCCGGGATCCCAAATCTCCAGCAATTTCTAAATATTCTGCAACAAAACTTCCATGAAAAATACAGATTATAAAGCTTAAATATTACACTGTATTTGAGGAGCGAACGTAAAAAGAATATAAAAGATGCAGTTTTGCGCAGACTGTCGGTCTTGGATCCATTCCGTCCTCATTCAGAGCATTCATTCCCACCACTAGACGACCTAGACGTACACGGATAGGTAAAATCTTATGAAAAACCAGTGTAAGTGAGGGCTCTAATAACGCAAAGTTATTACGGATTGCAAGGCAAAATTACTTCGGTTTATATTATAAGATAAACTCTAATAGCCGGGTCGTGCAATGAGAAGATACGATGAAACTTGTGGCATACGTCCCACTTTCCAGACTGTTTGTACGTTCATTTAAAATTTATGTATCACTTGATGTTTTCGCGCTGGCAATTTCACACTGTTTTTGACAGTCGCTGTCATTGCAAAGGTTGTGAAAGCCGTCATGACTTTTAGTAGTGAAAGAAAACTTGGACTCTATATCGGTTCAAAGATCTTTATTTTCTCAAAAGAATTGTAACAATTCACTTATATGAGAAACTTATAATTATATGGATTTAATAATAATATCAATATTATTGAAGTGAATACTTCTTTAGCGGCGCTGTGCACTTTTTGAGGTGGGGAAAAGATGTTAAACTCGCGACAGGTCACGTGACCGATAGATTCGACAGATTGAAAATTCGTAAGATGGACACGTGACCTGATCGAAAAACTGTCATAATGTCATTGAGTTTTCACTTCTGCCGGCACTCCCGGAGTGCAACCCGTTGTTTTTTTTTTCAGAATATTTTTATTTTTAAACACGTATGGATTTCTGCTGTACTTAAAAAGTAGAATGTTTGATATATCTATGTAAGCTGTAAATATTGCGATCGACATTCATATGTTTTACGTATTCCTTGAAGGAAATAAAAGTGTGTTTTTGGTGGTCAGTTAGTATTAGTACCCGCATGGCTTAAAAGAAACAGGAAATGGGCTTTGCATGTGGCATACGGGCTTTAGCAGCCGCCCAGAGGTAATTTATAACAAATTAATTCCTAACGACGGGTATAAAATTAGTTGTTTCCTAATCGTAGTTAGACATAAATCATAATATATCTTATATATCTTAATGACATATATTCATAGTTATAAGAACTAGTTAGTAAGTACTTAGATATTAATTAATTTCATTTAAATATGATGCATGCGACACACATGACATCACACAATATTTGCATGTCTCTATGACCAAACATGTAGCTCTATTGTATTAGTATTTAAGACCTGTATATACCATGTTTAAGCAAATAAAACTCTGAATCTGAATCTGAATAATTAAATGCCTCTATTTTCTGTTGTTGAATAAAAATGCCTTTAGAAACATACTACGCGTAGATCCTCTAAAACACAAATCCTATTACAAAATATATGTAAATGGGCCATCTTTAAAAATTCTTCCGTGATGAAATATCTCAAATGTTCTGCATCCATACTAATATTATAAATGCGAAAGTGTGTCTGTCTGTCTGTTACCTCTTCACGCTTAAACCGCTGAACCGATTTAGTTGAAATTTGGCATAGAGATAGTTTGAGTCCCGGGAAGGACGTAGGATAGTATCTATGTCGGAAATCAACCCTGAAAAGAGTGCAAAGGGGGGTGGAATTGATAGAGTTAATGAATTGTCTATTAATTGAAGTAAGCAATTCGTAAATTGAACGATTGCTATTATCCAGGCGCTATACTCACTTTAGCTGCTGTCACTAATTCTATGCAGACGAAGTCGCGGGCAAAAGCTTGTTATAATAATATTTCTAATATAAACTTTGGAATTATGATTTGAATAAAACGTATATTATCCTAATGCTGTGATATTTTCTTATACATGACGATTGGTTCTTATAGATTGTAACGATTTTATTTACATGTCAATACTTTTCACTGAACATTTTCTCTTTTTTTTTCAGAATGTTCGCATACGATCGCACCAACAGATGACAGTGAAAATGACCATTAACCTGAGTGGGAAAAAACTGTGACATTTCAAAGCAATCGTGCCAAAACAATGTTTTGCTGCAAAGGACTGAAACTACTCTACGCCACAATTGTTCTGTTACTCGAAGCTGAGTTGTTGGTGAACACGGGTGCTATGGAGTCGAAGCGGTCTTCCTTGTTGGCGCAAAACGCCGATGAATTGAAATCTTTGGAGCTATGTATTAGTAGGAATCAGCAGAGGCTGGGTAGTGTTTTTGGGAATTATACGAGGCATCACAAAAAGGGTAAGTAAAGTTATAACCCCGTATATAGGTATAAATAGTTAATAACCCCGTTACGCGTTACTCATAAAACTTACCAAACCTATGTTAAAAAAAGAAAAAAAACTATTTATTTGTGTTCATTAGAAAAGAGACTAATCTCTTTCTAATGAACACAAATTTCATTTCATAAGGACAAACGATTTTCAAGGGCCTATTAGATAGACGTGACCTTCACACGTTTACTCAGTTAACACACTAAGTGCCACTTGCACTATCCCATTAACCCGGGGTTAACCCGTTATACCATTAACCCAGTGTCAAATTGTAACGGTGATAACTCCAAGTTTAACCGGTTACCCCGGGTTAGTGGGATAGTGCAAGTGGCACTAACACGAGACAGCGCATTTACAATATACAGGGTGCTTCCTGTAACAGGAGCAATAAATTAAACTAAAGGCTGTACTTCTCAAACTGACCAACATTTGTTCAGCAACTTTTGAAAATTATGAATCCTTTAGATTTCCTCTTTTTCATACAAAATAAATATTGCCTTGAATGTACGCTGACATCAGTGTGTTTGACGTTGCTTGTCACGCTTTAAACATAACAAAATTTGCAATACATTGCGTCTTAGAATAAACTTAAAAGTGTAATAAAAATCAAAACATGAGTTTTTTTCAAAAGTTGCTGAACAAATGTTGGTCAGTTTGAGGAGTACAACCTACAGTTTAATTTATTGCTCCTGTTACAGGATGCACCCTGTATAGCGATGCTCCGCTCGAAAACCGGAGCGGCATGCGGCTGCCTATAAATGTGAGAACAGCCTTTTTTGACCCAGATAATGAGAATGTAATAGTTTTAACGATTCGCCCATTGATACAAGCAATAACATCAAATTTATTATTAACGCACCGTATTCAGTCATCAAAAAGATCATTAAAATCAAGAATACACATCAAACGAGCATTAACTGCTGCAGTACAGCTAAACGTTTGATTGCCTCCGTCTCTCGTAATACGCATTGCAGTACTTTTGTCGTTATGGCGTTTACGGGCTGCGGCGGAAATTGGTGTCTTTGCTGAATTTTATTGTAGGAAAAGATTTAATAACGGGAAGTTGTTTATTTTTAGCCTGGTGGGTATGTTTTCTGGTAAAACTCGTACCTAATGGGTCTAGAGGGCAGGTTATAGCATATTCATTCGTAGATTTCGTTCAACACTCAGGAGAAATACCCAATTTTTACAACTTTTTTTATTCTGCCACACTGCAAGACAGTTTTTTGGTAGAGGGAAGCATCAGAGCAGAGTTGGAAGGTTTTACAATAACAAATGTAAAAAAAAGTTTCATGTTCTAACTGGAAGGGATTCACAATATGACAGGATTGTTTATTTATTTAAGTAGGTATTCTCCAATTACTCGAAGATCCTCGTGTGATCTAAAAAAAATTCTTTTGTTTGAAACGGTTCACAAAATCGAGATGCTTCAACTTCGAAATTTAAAACTAGATTAAAACATGCAATTCTGTTGAAAAATATTCAGCATAATTGTATTTTATACTAAATTTACGGTATAACAAAAACTGGACTCAACATGTTTTCATTATAAATTAAAAAGTACCTATTATAAATTTAATAACCTCGCAGATTATGTTTTGAAATCAAATGTGACCACATCAAAGGAGCTAAATAGGCATAATTCCATTGTTTATTTTCCTCAAAGCGATTTGTAGTGGATCAAAAAAGTAAATTCAATTTCAAGTTCTGATGTTTAAAAAGCTTTGTTCATTCAGTCATTTGATGTAGGTACTAAATATTTTTAAGCCTGTCATACTCGGTCAGCTTAATTTTTTTTATTAATCTTTAAACTTTTGCTGCTTCCTATTCATTTCCTTTAATAACTATAGTCGTATCAAGAAAAACAAGACTCAATTGACAGTAGGGGTGTTTATTTCATAAGATTGCGGCGTTATCTCATATGTCTTATATTTACTTGGAGGATATAATCAAACGGAGACGCCATGTCTGTAATTTTCTGTACAAAACAGTCTGCCGATTTTTGCGGGGGAGGGGAACGTCAAATGTATGCGTAACGTAAAAATAGCCATATCAGATAAACGTCAGTCCATACATTGTGTATGACCGTTGGCCGCCTATTTTCGACAGAGGGGAAAGCCTGTTAATGGCTACTCCGTTTAGTTGTATCCTCCAAGTATATTTATAATTACCTTAAAGTTAAGCTAGTTGAAGTTACTTTTATTTACGTGGCTTCCTACCTCTTCAATCATAATATTTACCCAAAATATGTTTGAAAAGTTAGGAAGCATAAAGTGAAAAGAATGTTAACCCATTAAACCTTTTCTACAGGTCACAGAAGAAGAACAACCACCACAACACAAACAACAATCATCTACACGACAGCAGTCGACAATGAGGACGACCTAACCAACCCCTTCATGACCAGCGAAACCCTCACCACCCCCCACCCCAAACTACCTAAACCTCAAAGGCTAACTTCATACAAAGACTACGATGTACATATAGATAAAAATGCAATTGAAGATGAAATAAGTGAGATTATAGAAGGTTATAAGCACCACGAGAAATATACAGAGCTAGATGAAACATCATTAGCTAAATCGTTAAGTAAAGTTAAGAAAATGTACAGAGATTCAACGGGTTCGGCCGCTAATAAGTTAAGTGGCAAGGTTGGGAAGGCGGGTATATTTTTGACTGACAATTGTACAACTGTTATAGCACAAATAGGAACTACGGCTGTTTTGCACTGTGAAGTTAGCGATATCACAGAGAACACGGTAAGCATTTTTAATATATTTTGTCTTATATGTTTCGATAGAGTCTGTGCGGAAAGAGAAGAGTCGTGGAATGTATATACCCTTCTCTTTCCGCACCTCTGTGCGGAAAGAGATACTACTCTACTTATCTTTTCCTGAACGTTTTTAACCCAAAGTAATTAAATCTACTGAAATTTATATAAACATAAAGTAAACACTATTTAGTACCCCTAGTGTAAATTTCATCCGATAGCTTGACGTGACGTACGCGTTTGCTTTAAGTGTCATTTTGTATGGGATTTTGAGTTTCCAAAACGTCCCGCTTGACGCGCTATTCAAAATCCCATACAAAAGTCGCAAACACGAATGCTCGTCACGCTATCGAATGAAATTTACACTAGGGGTTCAGATCAGGGATGTTGCGGATGCCGATTTTTTGACATCCGCGGATGCGGATGCGGATGCGGAATTTTAAAGGCTCACATCCGAGAACGCGGATGCGGATGCGGATGTCAAGATAGGTATATAAAAACGTCAAATATTACATTTTAGTAATTTTTATTAAAAAAAAACCGGCCAAGTGCGAGTCGAACTCGCGTTCCAAGGGTTCCGTACATTAAGTTAAGTCCCACTCACGCTTGACTGCTAATTTCTAATAGGTTTTTTTGGCTAATGACTAAATTACCTAGCAGTCTAGCACTTACGCCGATGCTAAGACGTTCCTATACCGAACTGTTCCACATCCGCATCCGCATTAAATCCGCATCGATTTTATGCGGATGCGGATGTTGAAAATAATGCAGAAGTTCCGCGGTTGCGGATGCGGATGCGGATATTCGCAACATCCCTGGTTCAGATTTCTAAAAGTTGAAACTTGAGTTAATTTATGAATTTACCGGAAGTTACCAAAACTAACCCGAATTTAATAACTGTCTCTTTTGTAACCGTAGCTTGTAATAGTAGTAATTAAATTGGAACCTACATTCACGATTTAATTGTAAGTACCATGGGATAGGGAACGATTTCCACTATAATCAAAGTTAAATACAATCCATTTGATTTCAGGTTACAGTTTCTTTAGAAAGATTAAATTATTAAATTTAAATTAGATGCCGCAAGGACGATAGTAACAATTTAATAGTATAATGTTTAAAACTTTCGCGTTTTGAACACATATTAACTCACATTTATAGACGGATCTAACGCGAAATTTATTCACATACCTTTATTTACCGACTGGTCGCGGCTAACCACCACGGCTTACACACACACATGGTTACGGCGGCTGGTGGTTAGCCACGACCATGACCAGTGAAACCTGTGTCGTAACGTCGGTAAATAAAGGTATGTGAATAAATTTCGCGTTAGACCCGTCTATAAATGTGAGTTAATTTAATAGTAGACTTCAGGAAGTGAAATGAAAAAACAGGCTGTATAAAATACCGAAGTAAAAGGAAAGTTTAGACCCAAATATATATTATTTATGTCTACTTTAAATAAAGTCTGCAGCCTGTTTTTTCATTGCCGTTCTAAAATTCTGTATGTACTTACCTAAATATGGTCTTAGTTATGAAAACTAAGTAAGACATTTTTCGAAATAGTAGTTAAAAATACTTTGATAATCTTTAGCACGGCTACCACGAGTTGGCATTTGACGTTTACGTTACTCGATCGCACCAATTCATCAGTGCGAGCGTGATGGACTGCGATTGGGTTTACGCAACCGCTAACGTAAACATCAAGTGTCAACCCGTGGTACGGATATTATATAAGTAGGTAGTACCTTAAATTTATGTGGCATTATTTTCTATTTTGTATTATGAGATTTACCTACCCAAAAAAAAACCGGTCAAGTGCGAGTCGGACTCGCGCACGGAGGGTTCCGCACCATCAACAAAAAATAGAGCAAAATTAGCAAAAAAAAAAACAAGCAAAAAAACGGTCACCCATCCAAGTACTGACCCTGCCCGACGTTGCTTAACTTCGGTCAAAAATCATGTTTGTTGTATGGGAGCCCCACTTAAATCTTTATTTTATTCTGTTTTTAGTATTTGTTGTTATAGCGGCAACAGAAATACATCATCTGTGAAAATTTCAACTGTCTAGCTATATATCACGGTTCGTGAGATACAGCCTGGTGACAGACGGACGGACGGACGGACGGACGGACAGCGGAGTCTTAGTAATAGGGTCCCGTTTTTACCCTTTGGGTACGGAACCCTAATTAAATAGTTCTTTGCTCAGCAAAAAGTAGGTAGTAAAAGTCATTTTCGTCATAGCTTCGCATTGTACGAGTGGAATTCGAACTAAAACACCTGTTTTTGGATTGATATTGATCATATTATTATACTCAGTATTTCATATTACTGGTGGGAGCAAAAACTTCTGCCAGCTATTTTAAAATTTCGATTGCCTCATTCAGAATTTACTTCCCAATAATAGGAAAAGGATTAATAGGTAGGTAGTTGCTGCCGATCTCCAAAAATGTTCTAATAGATTTTGTGTAACGCCAAGAATTTACCGATATCCTTTTTTCAGGTAACGTGGATAAGAAAAAAAGACTATTCCTTGTTATCAGTGGGACTAGTTACATACAGCGCAGACAACCGATTCTTTTCTGCCCACGGCCGACATGTGAAGGTAAGCCCTGTTTACAGACCACTTACTATTATATTGTGGAGTCAAATCGGCGGGGAAAAGCTGTAACACGTACTGTTATGTCATATCTCTTAGGGCCACCCCAGCGTCTTTTGAGTTTCCGCGTCTAGTCAGCGGGAAACTGGCGTCGCTGCGCAGTTGCGTCAACGTTGAGTCGAGCAGCAGCTATAGAGTTGACTAGACACCGACGCTCGGGAGACGCTAATATGGGGTGGCACTTAAGTCGAATGATAAGTAGTCCCTATAGATGACAATTCCTTCAAGTATCTTTTGGTTGGGCTTAATTGAAAAATAAAGGAAGAAATATGTTTTTACCGTATTCATATTAGGTACTAAAATGCTAAATTTCTGAATAAAGTTAAGTATTTGTTAAATTTCTAAAAAATTTCAACAAACATTTTAAGTACGTGACAGCTACTCCATATAAAAATGAACTGTATCGGGAACATCATTCGACGCGAGAGGCATAGAGCATACTCGTACGGACATACAGACGTACGGACGGAAAGACCGACATGGCGAACCACGGTCCACGAGTCATCGTAAACGCTTCTCACGGAGTCTGTACGAAGTAACCCATGTCCCTATTATTCCGACCACAAGCGAACCTTGGGCTTAAAACCAGTCTATCCGTGGCCCCTATACCAGTACCAGCCATATGTATCCAGAGGTCACTATAAAATTGTTTATTTCGTAAACGAGAGAAACAACATTTATGTAATGCGGGAAATAAAGATAAGTGAGGGATTCGGAAAATAAATGGTCCTAAGATACGCTGAGCACGCTGGTAATGACATTTGTTGTTTAAGGGTATCGTTCGGTGCTCAAATCAAATGTATTGCTAATGTATGCTGATAGAACTGGGGCCCGTTTCTCTAAAGCTTGTAACTTGTAATACAACTGGAAGTCCCTTTCTAACAAAAGCTCTCAAAAAGTGACATCCGCTTGTATTACAAGTTACAAGCTTTTGAGAAACGGGAGGACTGTGAAATTTTATTTTTTCTTTTATTATTGTTAACTTTCAACCTATGTAGCTGTAGGCATGGGGCATGTCTTTATAATGTTATTTCTATTGGAAATTCAGGCTATCAGAATATAAAGTACGGTCATGAATACAAGTTTTGTTTGTTTAATACGATTTAAAGCTAACATGGTATTTTACGTTAAATATAGGTAACTATCATTAAAACTAGGGTACTATGGGTTATTATTGCGTAAATATTGGAAACTTAAAAAAATATACATGGTATCCTCCGTATTAAACAGTAGTTATACAATGTTAATTACGTGTGTAGTGGGTATGCTTATAAACATAATGTGGGTACTTGAAGATATGCATGAGATGGAATAAATCAGTCATACGCCATCAGCTGTTTAATTTGGATCTTGTATAAAATTAGATTTCCAATACCACAAACTGTTGAACGCATAAATTCCTATTTGTGACGTTATTTATGAAAAGGGACCTTATTGTCGATGGCGGTTACGCCATTATTAACGATGCTCCGATATAAATACAATGCCGCGCGACGCTGTGCGGCGTAAGCGCCATCGACAATAAGGTCCCTTATCGTAGATAATGCGCAATTTCATTTTTGTTGTGTTACTAAGTATTCATACTAATGTTCGACATGCTAATGCCCAATAGATGACACCCTGCTGTCACCTCTATTGACCTAGACTTAAGTTTCAAGATGACATGTATCGTACTGGGCAGGGATCGGATACCGGTATTTGTTGTATGGGAACGGAAACGGTATTTTTTCGTTCTTTGCTAATTACTTCATTTCTAATTGGGCAATCTAATAATACGAAGTCGTTACCTAAACACACAACTGAGTTCTACATTTCGAATATAAAATAATTCGAAAATTATGGTTATTTCGATGTTTTTGCAAAAAACCGGTTCCGATCCCTGGTACTGGGACCACATCGCGCGAGCAGTACCTACGTTTACCTCGCTACCTCAATACAAGTATTGTATAACCAAGATTTCAATTGAAATAAGATGAAAAGCAAAAACCTAATATGAATCATCCCGTCGACAGCCAAAATGAGTAGTTGATTTACCGTATGTTTATTTAGTTGGTTATCTTTCGTCTATTACCTTGATTATTTCTTGATCAATATTTCCAAATCAAATTAGGACTTTATTTAGTTATTCGAACCAAACACAACCGCAGGCAACCTTCTAAGATTTCTGTTTTTGATTAAACATTAAGTTTAGTTAGGTTACAGTGGAAGTTGTAGGAGTTCTGCCCTACCGCGTATAGCCATTTAAAATGTAAAATCAATTTGAATTTGGAATTTATTGCTCGAGAATACGGTAAACAATTGAATTGTGTTTTCTAGGTTGTTAGGGTTGGTACTTATGTGTGGTGGGTAGAATTATTATAAGCAACAGAGTTAGCGTTCAGAACTAGAAACTCCGTACAATTCATAAACTAAGTTGTAAACAGTACCCCGATCAACAGGAAGTTTTTGACCCCAATAAAGCTACCGTTAACGAGTAGGTAAGTAACCTACTCGTTAACGGTAAACTGCGCTTGTAAAGTAGTTGAAACACTTCTAACTGAAGGATTTGTGATTTTGTTAATATTCATTTAAAGTATAACAAGAGGTAGATTACGATGAAATATTCATGGTTACGTTTGAAATGTTTGAGTCCATCAAACGAATAGCTTTTCCACAAAGACAAACACGACAAAGGTTGGAGGTCTTGAAGTCAAGTCAATATTTCAGGTAATTACACCAACTTTGGCCAAGTTTCTATTCTTGTCTCGTGAGGGGAGTTGTCATCCCTCTTGTCAATATTTTGAAGCGAAGGAGAACAATGGTAGTAATTGGGAACCGGAAATTTCGCAATCTGGCCGGTAATAATGGATTTGTTAAGTTGGTTGACAACTGCTTTAATTGCCTTCAAATGCCTAGAAAAACAGCTAATTTGACATTTCAAACAATAGGAATAAATCTTTAAATTATTACATTAATGTAGGTATAGTAGTACCTAACTTAGTGATCACTGCTCCTTATACCGCATACAGTGCAAATTAGAAAAGATGATTCAAAATAGCAGCAAATATAGGAATATTTGTATGATATTTCTTTAAAATCACTTTGAACAGCCTGCAACTCAAGACAATTTTAATTTTATTTAGATTAATAAAGCACACGTTGTTCAATTACCTACCTACGGAGACCTTCGATCACTATCATCATTCATCAAAATCATTATCACCGAATTGCTAACAAATTTTTATGTAAGTAAGTAAGCTAATATTGGTAGTGTTAATTAAACTGTAAAAATTTAACACATTTATTAAACACTTCTTAACTCATGCTCAAATCAAGTTAAATTTTACTTTCATAGCCAGTAAAATAAAAAAAAAAACCATAGGCCACAATTTTATAACTCCTCTCAACTCAAGTACTCACAGCATCTTCATTTTTATATACCTACTCCCATAACCGCGTACATAACAAGAGCTCCATTTCATGTAATACACTTGCAAAAATCCATGGAAAAAACTGCCAACAATATTGGGAATGTTCTTCTCAAACCAAATGTGACTCTATTAAGATGTTAATAAGGTGCGGAAACCTTTGCACGTTTAATACTACTTTCCTTTATTGGCCGAGCACGTGTGCAAAGATCATTTCATATTTTAATAGTGGAGGCGATCGCATGAATACGGAATTTTCGGGTACTCTTGGGAATGGAGTGAACGTAATAAATGGATCGGTCCCCTAAGAGCATTATAAAATTTTAAAAACATAAAATGTTGAAATAATGCGAGTAATATGCAAATATGTAGCTGTAATCATTATAATGAAACGTCACGTGTCACTATTATTAATGGTGAAATCTGATCGTCACATGAATTAATGCGTTTGTACGTACATATTACGCGATATTAAGGTAGACGTCCGTGTGTAACAGTACACCTTGCCGCAAAATGGCATGGTAATTTAATTAATGAACTCATTCATAATGTATCCATGTAAATTTGCAGCTTGCTGTACAAGTCAGTAGCATTCTTTAAGTGTGTCCTCAGTATTAGCAAGTCCAACAGATAAGAAAATTTGCTTTACGTAACGCTACTATATTATACCTACGTTTAAGTACGTTTTAAAAACAAAAAACACCGTAAAGCTAATATTACGGTTTAATTTAAATACATAAGTACTACGTACTCATGCACTGTTAGTGCTTGAAAATTGAGCTCTTCGAAACATGTCGAATGTCGAGTGACTAAAAAGTCCGTAAAATTAGGTAAATGTTAGTATGACTCACGACAGTTTACTCGTAAATTCGACAAAGCACCTTATCTAAATGACTACAGCTTTAATTTGTCTCGTCTATAATTCCTCGTGTACAACCATAATAAAATTTAACGAGAGACTCTGCAAGTGATATTGTTATAAATTCAGTAAATTTATCATTCGGATTCAGATAACACCAGCAATACTATAGCAGCGACATTACTGCCGACAGCATTGCTACCGCAAATTCATATGACGAAAATCGGAGCAGCAACATCTATTTTAAGTAATACTAGTGTAGTCAGAATCCAAACGGTACTTTTAAGATGAATACTAACGGCGTTATTCATAAACGTCTGCTTAGTTACTTAATCAGCTGATGAATGATCGTCGTTTGTCCCTTTCTATGGCATAACGACAGATAAGGACAAAAAACGATCATCAACTGATTATGTTAGCAGCCGTTTATGAATAACGCCATAAGTAAATAAAGTTAGAAATAGCCTTCTGCATTGCTAACTTTAAAAACGACTACTAAAACTTTGCCACGGTGTTTTCAATGTCGTTTTTTGTCCCAGGACTGGGCCCTCCACATACGGTTTTCAACGTCCGCCGACGGTGGTTACTACGAGTGCCAAGTCCCAACGCACCCGCCTACAAGTATCTTCTTTAAGCTAGTTCTCGTTGGTAAGTTTTCCATTTATTATTAAAAAGCCAACAGGCTTAAGCATTATCATCTTTTATTATTTATGGGCCTGAGTCTGGCCAGAAGTCTTTTCACTTAATTTTCTAATGTACTCAGGATACCTATGCTAGAAATACAAATATTTAGTATCATGTTGACCAAATTTTTTCTTGATTTAATAATCACTTTTTTAAATAAATTTTTGCAACATTAATGCAGATTATGCCCCTTGGTATTTTTTGCATTGCTTTAGTACGGATTGTTTAAGTTATGCTTTAGAACGTCTAAAGCACATTCTAAACAGTTTTTAAATTTAGTTTTTCTGTTGAAAACATGCATGTATTATGAAGGTATAATCATTCAATTTTGTTTAAATAGGGTGAGAATCCTTCTAGATAACCAACATAACGAGTAAAAATTGTTATATCAATATCTACTACGTCTTAAAATAAAATTACTCTTCTCATTGAAGACACAAACTTTACATTTGTATTTGAATTTGTTCCACTTTTCTAAGTAAAAGACTACCTATTATTAGAGCACCTGTGTTTCATAACTTTTTTTGAAATTGTATTTCAATACAATTTCAAAAAAAATCATTTTCTGTGTATTTCTAAATTTTTGGCACAATAAATATTTACCTACTTCATTATTTTTTGTATTATTAACAAAATGTTACTTTAACAGCTGCCTACGCGGAAATAATGGGTGAATCCGAGAAAATCATCCACGAGGGCTCGATGCTGAGGCTAGTGTGCGTGGTGCGGCGCTCCACCGAGCCACCGTCATACGTCTTCTGGTACTTCGAGAACAGAATGATCAACTACGACCTGAGTGAGTTTATCTTATCTTAGCGTATCTTATCTTAATTATATTTAAGAATAGGCTAGTGCGCGTGGTGCGGCGCTATGACAGAATGAAATACATAACAGAATGATCAACTACGACCTAAGTGAGTTTTTCTTAATATTATACGATTATAAGTAAGAAATAATAGGCTAGTGTGCGTAAGTACATGGATCAACGGGTCTCAATTAGGACTAAATGAAGGTATTAATACGATTTCCAGCTTGCTGGGAATTAATTCCTCAAAACTTTTTTTTTATAAAATTAAAAATTTTATATCATTGCCTGATAGGCAATTAAGTCCCATAGATACATACCTTACAAACTAAGATACATGCAATGATAAAAATCTTACCAGTTCCATTATTGTTTCCTACTGGTATTAATTAATGCCGGAACTGTGTCGACCCGGTTAATTAACATAAAGTATCGAATATTGTTGAACATGAGGGATCGGATTCAAGAGTAAATTGTAGTTGATATTTCCATTTGTGAGGATGTTTTTTACGTGAATATAGTATTAAATTCAGTTTCAGTAATGACGAGTGTGAAATCTTAGACATGAATCTTGATAAAATTTAAAAAAAACTTTACGTAGGTTTTTGGAACGAAGTTCCTTTTTGAACATGAACATTAAAATGAATGTTTAGATAAATACTTACCTATTTACTTCATATACCTAAGATGGACTAATTACCTACCTAACCCTTATATTATACCTAAGAACTGATGTAAAAAGTAATGAAATAAATGCATTTGTATTTGTATTTAAAGCAGTATGTGTCAACTAATTTTCTTAACTTCCTTCCAACCGAGTGTTCCACGACACTCACGATATTTGAAGTGAAAACTTCTTTAGCGGCGCTGATGGGCACTTTTTGAGGTGGGGAAAAAATGATAAACTCGAGACAGCGTAAGGCGATCACGGGCGTGACCGTAAGGCGACGTGACCGTAAGGCGATCACGTGACCGTAAGTTTTAGATGGCCACTCATTTAGATGGCATTTAAATCAATAAAAAAAAACTCAATGACATAATTCAATAAAGCTACATCTTGATGAAATCGCAAATAAAAGTGAACTCTATTACTGGTGAATAAAACTCAAAGTATCATGACCAAATATATTTAGATGCGAGGTCTGCAAGGTAACTTTACAGTTTCTATTTGAATTTTAAACAATTAACGCTACAAATTTGAATTTCGAATTTTAAACAAGGTCACCAGCAACCAGCGTCCCGCAATTTCGGAACTAAAGTTTTTCAATAGAAAGGAGGATGGATCAATTATACATAGTACTGCAGACATTTTGGACTAGTCATTGAGTTTTCACTTCTGTCGGCACTCCGAGAGTGCAACCCGTTGTTTTATTATTGTTAAAATTCAGCTAACTGCCGCCTTATAATCAAAGTTGCGCAATCATTTCAAACTGATGACTGGCATTACGTTGTCCCTGCCACATTATGTTATATAACATTACTATAAAACTGCCAGTGTAAGAGCGCCATTACTACTTTAATTTCCACTTTCCTGATTTCATTCCTACCTGGTAATGAAGGACCAAGGGTACTAAAAAGAATATATTTTAAATATTGCTTCAAATTGTTTATCAAAATATATCTCTGGACGACCAAACTAAACCAATACCATACCAATTGATAAATAGAATATTTAATGAACGTTAACATTTAAATATAACATTTTCCCTAGTTTTCAATTCGCCAGCCAATTTGCAAGACTGTACAATTAGTTATGCAAACATTCTAGCCTGGATTTCACTGTATAATCTGCAAGTGTCTAACCTATTTTAGCTCTTATCGCTATTTCCATGGAGTCCAATTTTGAATCTCAAAATTTGCAATACTGTTTTTATTTAAAACTGGCCAGAATATCACTGGCTTTTTGCGACGCTAAGTGTATATTTTAATATTTAGTGACACCGATAAGTTCAAAGAAAAGCCAGTTTTCTAAAAAAATCAACATCTGACATTTTAAAATTTGAATTACTGTTATTTAGATTTTTCCACACTTGTAAGCCATCATTTTTTACTAAATAATTATGTGATGTGAAATAACTGGGAGACTTATAAAAACTCCAAAATGCGCAGTATCCCAGGGCTATAAGGCTATAAGACCTAGCTAGATCGATTTTTCACCCCCGAAAACCTCCATGTAGCAAATTTCATCAAAATAGTTACAGCCGTTTCCAAGATCCCCGAAATATATAGGTAAATAAATAAATATATTATTATGTATTAAGTATATGTATTTATATAAAATCGTTTAAAGGTATAAGATTAGATGTCATATAAATATTTTTTCACAGGTGAAAAACACCGAAAGACAATTTTGGAATACGAAACGTTATTTCATCAGAACAATCACACGCCCTGGTGTCAATCTGTAACACAAATAATTTCTACTGCAAATAGTATTGTGGTGCTGTCGACCGAACTCGTCTCAAAATAAACACGAGTTACTGTTTATATTCAGAATTTCAAGTTATTGTTGTGAGAAATATTTCGCTCACTTTAACGTATTCATGCGTAAGTTGTATAGATACATTAATAATTTTGATATTACCTAACCTACTTAATTTTAAATACCAAAAAATCCTGTCTTAGTTGGTATATTACCTATGAATTGAAGAAGTAACAACGGTATTATACATATATTTCACTAAGCATTATTGCATCTAAAAATATTGGCGCAATTGAAAGTGTAACTATTTATGGCTACGTCCATTTAAAGATGGGTACTTATTTAATAACATCAACTGGCCTCAAATCAACCATATTTTAAGTGTAGCTGGCCAGTCAGCTAAATAATTAAATTAAATTCTGTAGGAGTAGTTTTCTCCGAGAGGTGGGGCGTGCGGTGAGGAGCGAAGATAAACACGGAGTAAAGGCAGATAGCCGTATATTAACCAGTCGGCGCTAACACTAGGTACAGGAACTATGTAACTAGACTAAATAGCCTAAGGCCGAGCAGCGTCCAAGACAGGACAGCAGTCGAGCGCCTAGGGGAGATGAGATGACGAGGATTTGGTTTGTCAAGAAGGTCCAGAAAGGTCCCAGAGGGTACGCAGTCCGTTCGCCTAATGACTCCTAACTACTTCTCTCTCATTTCTCAACAATTACAAAATTAGGTGCATCGGGTCCTTATTCTAGGAAAAATCTTAACACCGCCATGTAGGATGGCTATGCGCACTGTACAGTGACATCTAGTGACTGATTTGGTAACCAGTTCAGTTGTACGAACATGCGCGTTGTTTTTATATGTTAAACTATTTGGATACATTCGCTATATTTTTAGGAACATGTTACATGATGTTCTGTATTTTACACAGGTTTCAGAAACGAAATATGATAGGCCTACTAACACCATCTCTGTGCACATAGGTGAATTACATATGTATGAGTTGACAAAATGACATTAATCTATATCTATACATTTGCTACGTTTTGGTAAAAATACAAGTGTTACGAAATGCATAATTTTAAGGCTCCAGGAAAACTAGGATTAAGATCAAACATTGGGTATTAGTAACGCCATCTTTTAAAGACACAGTGAACTATGGTTTACATAGGAACTGAAGGCTAACTAATTTACATTAATCTTACTTTGCACTTTCGTTATGTGTACTCAAAAAACTAGGCAACACTTAACACAGGTTACGCAAGGTTTTGGATTTTTAAAACTACGGGAAAGATAAAATATCGCTAATGTTTACGTCGAAATCGAGGACTACTAGCGCCATCTAGTAAGAGATCATACGAACTAAACATAGCGTATTAATGTATTTGGGAAAGTTCGCGTTACAATTCAGTAATTTAGAAACAAATACAACTAGTACAAGTCAGCAGTACTTATAATTAACTCGGTTTTTTATTAAATAAAAAATAAATATAAGACATATTCATTAAAAGCGCTAATGTACTTTTTCAAGTCGCTGCATCTAAAAGCCTTAAAAAGTTTCATAGGTAGGTACTAAAAGCTTAAAATGTTGGCAAAAACTCCGTATCTACTGAGGTGCAAAACTAAATAAAAAGCGCTATCTCGCAAACTTTTTATATTTATTTTGTCAGCAGTAAAGTTCGTTTGTTTGTATATGGAAGAATCAATGATATGTACATACCTATACAATTTCGTGTCTTATTGCACGAGCACTAAGGCTAAAATACGTAAAATTTTTATTGTTACCTAATTCTTTTACTAAAAGTTAAAAAAAACTAAGTACATAAGGGTCGGTTGCACCAAACTGTTTGACATCGTTAAAGAGTTCGCAAAATTTTATTGTATAGAAAGTTTCATAGTAAACCGCCGCGACGCACC
Source organism: Cydia amplana (assembly GCF_948474715.1). Taxonomy (NCBI): domain Eukaryota; kingdom Metazoa; phylum Arthropoda; class Insecta; order Lepidoptera; family Tortricidae; genus Cydia; species Cydia amplana. Next base: position 23,509,004 of record NC_086070.1, read on the forward strand.
GGGTGACGTTGATCAGTCCGTCAAGTGTGGATGGTGCAACTGGCACTTAGTCTCATTTCTTCTTCGCATTTGATCGATCAATTGTTGCCCCCTATTTAAATAGCCAGAAATTATCTAAAACTGCGTGCCATTTTGATGAAAGCTCTGCAAAAGCCTTAACCTGTATTTTTTTATACAATTTTTTTTTTCATGTTTGACGATCCTTTTGTGAAATTCTTATTTAATTGGATCTGTATAATAATCCAATATTATTATGAAATAATATTAACATCAATAAATTGCTCTGATAATTAGCTTAACATAATGTATAATGTAATAACTAGTTATTATTCATAAGTGCTTGTAGCTAGGCCTACATGAATAAATTATATTTTGACTTTATGACTTTGAAAATTAGCAAAGTTAATAATGTTCCTGTCTGAAACTAGGTTGCGAAGATCCCACGCAAAGGTTACATGTGACTCAGCAATAAACGTGGGTACTTACCTTAAAGTGTTTTTGTTAATTGCTCGAACACTCGCTTATAATTAATTGTTCCAAGTACTTCGTATATCGGCTATAAACATTGATTTTCTGCAAGCTATGGAACGAAGGTTTAATCTCTTTATTATACTTACCTTTCGTTTGATGAATACGTACAGTTTGTACCATGTATTTTATCTATGTACAGTCGACGTCAAAGAGATCTTTACGACTAACGTTACAAAAAATTATTTACACGACTTTATTGTCATAGCATTTAGGTCGTGTAAACATTTTTTTGTTACTTTGGCTGTAAATTTCTCTTTGACGTCGACTGTACCATAAATATGTGTAGTAACTATTGGTAACAAACTACAATAAAATAACTGACATGATAATATTGACAAAGCGTAAATGTAAAGGTAAGATAATAAATAATAATAAACTCTAATATATAAACCCCCCATGGGCTTCGGTCACTTGATCTATGTAATAATTTATACTAGCCATGTTTATGTAGGTACTCGCTGATTAACTCCCAGTGAGGTAGAATTTCAAAATAAGTTTTGACGCGCGAAAAGTATACTACTACTATACTAAACTTGGTTGGCGCCATGTTCCAAAATGAGTCGGCCTCGAACATAAGAGCACGCCATTTTACCCGGTCCTACGCGGATCACGCCAGAGGGCCTACCGTGAAAACCGAATATCGCAAATTGCGGGGATCTTTCTCTTTTACTCCAATGAAGGCGTAATTAGAGTGACAGAGAAAGATGCCCGCAATTTGCGAACTTCGATTTTAGCGGTTATAGCCCCGATTTTTGTGACCCATAAAAACATAAATTTTATGTGAAATTAGAAATTAATTTCAATATAAAGAATAGTTATGCATCGTTGTTGACTTCGCCCGCAAAAGAATTGGGATCTATAATACCTATCATATGGGTGCCAAGTTCTAGTTCACTTGGGATGTAATTAAAATTGAGAAATTGACTTGGCTAGACTTTCGTAGGTATATATTATATTTGTTTATGATAATTTCTAAAAATAAGCATGTTGGTTATATGCATTATCAGCAACAAACAAAATTTTAGCAGTCGCGGTTATATGGTAAAAAGCAGTTAAAATTATATGCAGGTGCATTAATACAGTCAATCACTAAATAAACTAGTTAAAAATTGATTATTATACCGTTACAATGGAAATCGGCAAAATTGTGGATTATTAATTAGATAAATTGACCAAAATGGGAAATTAGCCACACATATCCAATTATCCAATGGTCAATTAACGATCATTATTTACATATTATTAGCGTAACGTCAAAGGCTTAATTTGAGGTATTTTCCAAGCCATTTATTTAAATAAATTCGTTGTTATTATGTAATTGGTTTTAAATTAAAACGAATGATTGCCCGATTGAAATAAGATCTAATGGCTTTATATATTACTTGGTGGTCATCATAATATTCACAGAATAATAAGCAAATCGTTGTGGCTTGTGAATGCCGAAGGCCGAGATCTGAATTTATTGATTAAAATAAATAAATAAATATTTTAGGACAAGTTTACAGACCAACAGTAAGCTCATAGCCATTTGCTCAAGCTTCATTGGGGGCTAAGGTTCAGTAGGTATTGTCTTATGTTAGTCTAACGATAATTCCAGTTAAAGGCGTCCCAATCCTTGATAATATGCTAATGCCTATAAATGACACCCTGTTGACGCAATGACGTAACCCTAATGACGTAAGTTTAAAGATGACATGTACAGTCAGCAGCAGAGGTGTTCAAAATTACCTTGACACGCTCTTATTCTCTTAACAATAAAGTCGCGTCAAGATAATTTTGAACACCTGGCCCGCTTAGCAACTTCTGCTGCTAACTGTGCTAGGGCAGTAATGAGCACTATGTCTTAGTAAGGTACTCCAATCTCTATGAAACATGTCTAACATTGAACATGATTTGGCCAGGGGGTTCCGAAGTTAGGAATCTCAAAGTTGTATTGCATTCGTCTTGTCTCCTGGGACATCACGAGGTCTTTGAAACGTACTAGTTGTAGCGTATGGACTGTGATGGTTATGTACTGAAGGGGCATTCCAGGCTTTAAATTCAACGGTATACAATACAATGCAGCGGGCTCAGCACAGTTCCATTTTTATCGACTATCACTATGCCCGTCATTTTCGCACTTGTTAGATTGCATACTTGTTAGAACGTGACAGGCATGGTGTTAAACGATAAAAATGCGGCCGTGCTACTAGGGCTGGTTGCTAACTGCTATACCTACGCGTCACGTCCCCGAAAAACCTTTTTGTGAAATACCCCTGAAAACCCATGAAAATAATTTAGGAATTTTCGACTTTATGGAAAAGCTAGGGGTAGAATGCATACCTATAAATATTTAAATCATCGTCATAATTCACTAAACAAAGCCTTTCAGATAAATTTGTTTAATAATCTATGAAAAATCGCGTGCAATTTTGCAGCTCACTGTACCAGCAAGCTTTGCAAAGATTAGACGGCCCAGGTGCTCAAACTCATCGATCTTCAACATTTTACATAATTTCTTCCTTATCTCAAGACGGATCGCTCAAAACCGTTATAAAAATACAAGAAAATTCCCCGTGGAGAGGTTTATTGCTAATGGAATCTTTTTAACCAAATAGTCAGCTGACCTAAGACGAGCTACCTGATGGGGCGCGCTCATAGTCGTCCATCTTTGCGTTGTCACATGCGTTGGTAACCCTTAACACTGTACTGAATACTCGCTTCTTGAAAAATCCCCATTTTATGACAAACATGGGTTTTACTCCTCACCTCTTGAAAGCTGGTGTTTGAAGATGATACCTCTTTCTTCCTTTTTCTTTCTTTCTAAAAATCATTAGATCTTCTGGCCGAAGGATGTGTTATTTCGGCGGAAATCCTGCTTGATTTGATTTATAATTGTTGCAGACGGCGTGAGCGTTCACAACGGGCGTCAGACCAGTGAGCTGGTGATTGGGAAAGCGGAGCCAAGGCATGCGGGAAACTACACCTGCGTGCCGGCGAACGCTAAAGCTGCCTCGGTCACCGTGCATGTTGTACAGAGTAAGTGAACTTGTGTTTTGTTGCTAAATCTTAGACTGCCCTAAGCAGCCTTCAAGACAAAGTCAGGGCTGATAATTAGGTTAGAGAGCTGTTGATCAGCAAAGCGGAAACACAGGCATTTGAATTACCTATCGACAGTTCTAAGTAGGCGATTCTCCGATTCCTCTCGAGAGTTCTAGTGTAAGTCATTCTTTTTACTATCGTCCTTTATAACGCCACATATTTTTTTTTGAAGTGAAAATCTTTAGCGGTGCTGGGCACTTTTTGAGGTGGGGAAAAAATGATAAACTCTAGACAGCGTAAGGCGATCACGTGACCGTAAGGCGATCACGCGACCGTAAGGTTTAGATGGCATTTAAATCAATAAAGAAAAACTCAATGACATTACATGAAAAAGATTCTAATCTTGTACGGGCTGAAATACGAGGATCTCACAGTTACATTCTAGCTTTATATCACTCAAATATAATTCAATAAAGCTACATCTTGATGAAATCGCTAATAAAAGTGAACTCTAGTACTGGTGAATAAAACTCAATATCATGACCAATAGTTATTTGTACAACAAGAGATCAAAGTTTGATATTTCTTCGAGTGCTTATTTTGAGTCCCGTGCAAGCGAAAGATTCTATACTAGATTCACGAGCGTAGCGAGTGAATCTAATTTAGAATCTTGAGCGTAGTAAGGGACTCAAAAGCGCACGAGATGTAAATAACTTTGATCTCGTGTAGTTCACAAAACTTTTCACCTCAGCAGTGAGAACATATTAGAGAACCCGAAAAATGTATTCCTTCTTCATCAGTTACCTCTATTCACTCATGTTTTCTTAAGATATACCAACAATTAACAACAACAACAGCAGCAGCAGCAGCTCGAACAAGGGTACTTTGCTACTTAAAAATAGTAAGCAAAATCGCATTTTGCTCACTGGGTGAGCAAAATCGCATTTTGCTCATTTTGTCTCACTCAGTGAGCAAAATGCGATTTTGTTCACTGTTTTTAAGTAGCAAAGTACCCTTGTTCGAGCTGCTGAGGTGAAAATATATTTATATGCGAGGTCTACAAGGTAACTTTATAATTTCTATTCGAATTTTAAACAATTAACGCTACAAATTTAAGCTCACTGGCCAGCAATTTCGGAACTAAGTTTTTCAATAGAAAGGAGGATGGGTCAATTATAGATAGTGCTGGTGCTACAGACATTTGGACTAGACATTGAGTTTTCACTTTTGTCGGCACTCCCGGAGTGCAACCCGTTGTTTTTTGTTTTTGTAGTGGCTAATTGACAATATATCGAAAAATCATTAAAAAATCAAGGGTAAGATTTTTAGTTTTAGTAAAAAGTGGGTTAATAAAATCCATCAGACTAGCGGCACAGGGATAACCAGAACCAGTGTAGTAGTCTCATCTGCGTGCCAGCTAACGCTCACGGCAGTTCACAGAGAAAAATATTTTGAACTTTCTTTTTGCTAAATCCTAATATGTCATTTTATTAATTTAATTTAATTTAACTTGTCTGCCCTACATGGTACACGGACTAAGCAGTCTGTCTGCAAACATGTCGTGCACGGTCGTTTAAAATTCATTTTTAAAATCAAAATTTTTGAAATAGTTTTTTTTTTACAGAAATGGCCACTGAGGCCACAAAAATTGATTAGATTAACTCATAATAGGTAACCTTTTATAAGTACATACAAGGTATTTTTCACTCAGGATTTTTCTTCCCCGTTTTTACATTATTACTCGCACCAACAGGATCTCAAGCAATTTTTAATTACTTAAAACGTTCAGTTAAAAAGCTTCTAAAGTTAAACTAATTTTCTGTTTAAATGCAAATGATTGTTGCCTTGAAGGAAAAAAGCGGAAGCTAAAAGCGGGGTGAAATTAATTTATTATCAAAGACAACAACTAAATTGCTTATTCAAGGAACGCTGAAATATTGGAATGTTGATCAGATTGAAATTAAATTACGCTTTTTTTCTACTTTTGAAAATAACAGTGATTCTGGTTATGAGTTTTATTTTTAAGGGTTTATTAGTTTTATTTGTAAGTGCATTGGAGAAAAATGGATGCTAATACGCAGCAGTGGTGTTGCGTCAATATATGTAGATTGTTTTTACTATCGTGAGTCATACTAACAAACAGCAATTTTTACGGTTTAACTCGCGTATTTTTAAGACACTCGCGTGCCTCAGTTCGGAGAACCCAGGTCTCCATTTTCAAGCACTAACAATGCATGAGTGCAAGTAGTGCAAGGCCGACCTCAACCGATTATGGCCGTGAGCGACAGTACGCGGCGCACAGCTGGTGAACGCTACTCATACACTGATAGTGCTTGAAAATAGAGACCTAGGCTCTTCGAAACATGCCGCGCGAGTTACTATATAAAATACGCTTCTATTAGCTTTCCGTCAACATTATTCATAGACAAGATAAGCTAATTTGACTTTTCTTTTCTTCCGTGGTAAGAAAAAAGATCAGCTGTCTGAATATTTTGGCAAGCCTGTATGAATTGAATATTATGGATGCCCCGCTGGTAACCTTTAATAAATTCTTCGTGAAAATAATATTAAACAAGAAATGTCTAGTAAATTCCTAAAATTACCTTCTCCCTCCTTATTTACAGGTGTTGATTTCAGCGTTTGATCAACTTGCTGAAATTCAGCTCATTTATTTCAATTTTATTATTAAAATATCTTTGATGTACCTTTTTGCACTAATTAAAGTTCTTAACTAATGTCTTGAGCGCCTTTGGAAGTTTACGAGAAATTCATCAAAGGCGATGGGGGAGGTGAAAAAATTTGCAGCTTCGCATATTTCACTAAATATTTTATTAATCTTACTAAGTTTTAAATTTAACTACGTAAAATACTTGAGTTTTAATTACAATTAACTATTAAAATGGGGTTCTTCATTTAACAATATTTTTCTTTCAAACGTTTTATGAATAAAATGCTGAACTAATTCATTTAACAATCATTATTAGTTATTATTTACCTCCTAGTTAGTTGATTCGTGAAAAAGGAAATGGATTTCTCAATTGACATACTATTTTCATTTTCCTAGAACTTGAACTGAAATTAGATTCGTATCGAATTATTTTTCTTTCCTTTTTCGTACTTCATCTCTAGGTATGTAGTAAGTACGCAAGTTACATACGAACTTGAATTATTTCGTGAAAACATGTTTCGCCCTAGTTTTCGATCAAGCAAACTGAAATCTTAAGGTCAAGAATTAGGGTACACTTTTTATATTTGTAAGTTCAGCGGACTCACGCTAAAACGATTCAGGTCCGGGCCGAGTCCGACAGTATGTTTTCTATTAGTGATCGGTGATCACGACACATGATGACTTCTATAGAAAACTGCCGTTGACCGTTCTAGCGTGAGTCATCCTTGCTGTTTGAATGAACCGAGATACCTCGAGACTCGAGAAAGACTGCAGTTTATGGATCGTAACGTTTGAGACGTTCTCCTAATAGCCACTTTAGTACTGGGAAACCGCGAGGAAATGGACACTAAACAGCTTGATGAAAATGCTTGTTTTTAGTGAATTATTTTAATCCTTCTGAGCATCTGGTTGCGACGGTGACGTCTCTTGGGCCATATTTTGAAACCGAGTGAACCAAGTTTATGAACAAAGTCAAAATGGTTATATTCCAAAATAATGTCGTTCCTTTATTTATATTCTATTTTTAATCTAAATAGATTCTTTCAGAAGACTTTATGATAAAGCTCAAATATTAAATTATTTTAAATAAAAAATATTAAATGAATAAAAAGAGCTCTACTAATAAATACCTTTTACACGTGTAATCTGTATTCCCTTTGCTCACGCCATAACAACATCAAAAAACGTGATCGACCTTTTCATAAGTTAGCTTTATATTGGGTAAGTTTATTTGCTATGTTTTTTGGTCTTAACGTGATCAATTTTCTGACAAATGTTGATTATATCTCGAATATTTTTCCTGATTATTAAATTTCCACATTATTAAGGTAGAAATATGAATATCCCTTAGGAAATGTTATGACGCTAGCCTGGTGGTAAGCTATTTTAATGGCGGAAAAAACTTTAACGAACGCAATTACAAAGTTCGCAAGATGGAAGTACTTTAAGTTCTTAACTTGACAATATTAAGCTCGCTTAAGAATTCTTAAGAAATCAAGCATCGATCTAGGTCGAGTGGCAGAAAATGAAGGTTCTTAGTTAGTGTCCTATCTAGTGAGACACATTAATTTTTAGGACTTATTTAGACGACGCACGAACTCGCATGTGCTTATAGTTACCTACATTGTAGACTATTGAGGTTACATCTAATTTAGCCGACCGATAAAATACCTACCGATGTAATGAAACTAGAAATCGAGTTCTCGCGCCGCCTAAACGAATCCTAACAATGTACCTATACTATTATTGTACGATAGATACCCGGTTCATGGATAGATTTAACTGTCAAAATTGCAAAATTGAAATTCAGAAATGATTTGACGACGGATATTGTGAAATCTATGGGCCTATTTCGTGCCTGATAGGTTCGGTTCAAGTTTTGTGTAGGTAACTTTTATACCTACCTACCAAAAATCATTCAAGCAAACTGACGTTTGCTTAGAAATAATGTAAGCCATGACTTTTCGATACAAAACAGCGATATCTACTTTAACATTGTAGCAGTTATAATTTCTCTGTATGCCGCTGTTAAAATTTGCTATAGTAAGTTTGCTAAGTGTAAGGACGGATACCGCTTAAGAGCCCACAGGAGCTGAGATTTAAATATTTTAGGTAAATATACCTGTCTCGCTAACGGAAGCGGCTCCTAAAACTAGTGCGATAAGGACAAGGCGAAAAATCCTGCGTAAAAATCTCAAAAATCGAGGTTTCGTACTCGACTGTTTCCTCCTCCAAAACTTAACCAATCGTAACCAAATTTGGAAATCTAAATGAATATGACATTATCTGTGTCGGACCGTTTTGCTTTTTTGGCTAATTGATATAAGTTTTGAATAGCGCGCCTCTCATTGCGGCATAGTCAATTAGGCCATTTTGGCCATTTTTGAAGGGCTCTAGCGCCTTAAAAAACAAAAATATGAAGCAAAACGGTCCGACACAGATATTGACAATATTAATCTGTGTTGAAAAAATCATTGCTCTAGCTTCAAAACCCACGGAGGAAACAGTCGAGTACGTTTATATGGAGAAAAAAATGACCACTCCTGTTGGCTCTTAAAAATTGTCATTGTCCTTAATGTTAATATATATTCTGCTTTCCTACTGCCATCCTACTTTTCTGACACATTATGACTATAAGTGAAAGTGAACAAGTAATCCTTTGTTTATTGGCCTTTCACTTTCACTTACAGTATTTCACCATCAGGAACTTAAGAAATAATACTAAAATACTTCAGTAAAAGCAACGGTAGGTACTTAAATCAAAAGAAATGTTCACCGCCTGCTAAATGACTGGATGATAAATCCCCAACATTAGTGCGATGGCGGCCATCAGTAATACTCGCGCTGTACTAATGACGTGCTTTATATAGCTTATATATCGTTGCTACTTTACTAATATAGGTTTATAGCTGAACGTTGGTTGTGTAGGAACTAGGGCAGTTGCGTAATGTATTTTTGGAAGTTTTTTTGTTATTTGTAATTACAAAAGGAATGAAATTGAAATCTTTTAAATAAAATATTATGGTCGATATAGGTATCTATTGACAATTACTTAAGTCATAGAGAAAAAAATACATAGAGTGCTCACTCCATACATCAGTTTTAGTAGCAAATAGACTATTAGCATCTAGCATCGAGTAGCGGAACTATCAGTACTGCTACTAGAAAATAGATGTAGCACCGACAGGAAAGTCTTATGCTGTTGAGATAAGACTTTCCGGTCGGTGCTACATCTATTGTCAAGTAGCAGTACTGATAGTTCCGCTACTCGATGCTAGATGTAGACACGGATATTAATAGTCTGAACTGATGTATGGAGTGAGCACTCTTGTCTTACTATATTTCTCTATGCTTAAGTTTAAAGATGACATGTACTGGGACAGGAAAGAGAACTCGGATTTCATCATAAATGGAACATAATATTTTTTTCGGTAGTTCATAAATTTCATAATTGTAAAAAAAATTATATGCTATGCTAAAGTTTCCGTAATTTGACAATATATACAATTGCGTTGTCACTGTCAATGCCATCCCACACGGCTAGCACAATTTGCCGCAAATTGACTTCGTGATTGTATCAAATCGCGGCGATCGTCTACGCGCCACGCGACCCAAGGTGACATTCGGATGTCCACTACATCTGCATGAATTACTGTTGAGACGTTACTGCTGCGACAGTATCTCTCAATTCAAGAGGATTGAGAGATACCGTCGCAGCAGTAACATCATAATCCCGACCATCATCATCATAACATCATAATCCCGACCATCAAGAGATGGTCGGGATTATGATGTTCTATTGTCGAGGTCACTCATTTTATCAAGGAACTTGACAGATACAGCGGCGTTGTAGCAGCAGTAGTGCTACTGCAGCTGACATCCGAATTTCACCTTCAAGGTCGCACCATAGTTAATCGACTTACCATTTGGCTTCCCGTTCTGGTAAGACCCCTTGTCTGAGATAGCTAAAAACTTGTCTTAAATAACCTTTGTCTTTCACAGGTGAAACCCCGGCAGCAATGCAGCACGGAAACAACTCGTCAGCGCGAACCACCAGCTTACACTTGCTGGCCAGCGGCTTCGTCTATCTATTGGCATTAAGACTATTGCTGACACAAATATCTTTAGAGTACGGATAGTGATAAAAGCGTAAGCATTTTGTTTGCCCTTTCCCATAGTTGAGGAGAAAAGTAGCTCATTTTGTAAAATACCTAAACGTTAAGGACGCCTGGATGCTGGCATAGAGAGAAAAAATACATAGAGTGCTCACTCCATACATCAGTAGCAGTACTGATAATTCCGCTACTCGATGTTAGATGTCGACTATGAAAATAATAGTCTTTTTGGTACCAAAACTGATGTATGGAGTGAGCACTCTATGTATTTTTTTTCTCTTCTCTTTTTCTTGAAATATAATGTTATTTTATTCCAAAAACACAATATCTAACGATGGCGTGTGTCTTGGTTTATTTCTTACGACAGGTACTTAAATACAAATCTACTCATAAAACAACACTCTACAAATAAAATATTTTCAATCATACCTTTGTGTTTAAGTTTAGCTGCAATTTATGTTATTGTGATTTAGATCATTTTGTTTTACTTAGCTTACATTTTAGCTCAGTCGACCTAATTAATAAAGCGTCTAATTTATTGAGCTACTTTTCTTTTTCAGTACACCTTCACTGTTTATAATAAATAATTATGATCTGGTGTTAAATATGGTGATTTTTCAGCAAATGTATAACGTCTGTTTGTCATTTTCTAGAATTGTTTATTAGGAAAAGCATATAAATGACCTATATTTTAGACAAAATGTTATATTTAAATAATATAATATTGTTGTGATTGTATTGAAATTATTTATCTGCAATTTTTTGTTGTTATTAGAAACCCCCTTGTAAATTTAGCATTGCGTTAACCATAAATTGTCGTTTCCTCAATAATGAAAAGTTTATTTGTTACATAGTATTTTGGCTATTCTAATTATATGGTAATTTAAAATTGAATTGCTGTACCTATATTTAAAAAAAATATGCAAATAAGTTAAACGCAATCAAAACTGTTTTTGAACGGATAAACAAATTTTGGCTAGCTGCAAGATTATTTTATTAAAATGCAATAAACTGGCTGAAAAACACCAACAATATTTTTCAAAGTTTTATCATGTATCACAGTTAATAAATAAAAGTATACCAGTTGAGTACAATAATGTTAATGTAAATAAATTGTGAAATAATACTAACAATAAGTATGTATTAAGAGAAATGTAATTATCGACACTTGGATTTAAGAATAAATAATAATTTTGAATTCAACGTGCCAAGCTTGTTTGTTTTATTTATAAATTCTGCTATTTTGTGTATTGTGTATAGGCCCGGTTAATTTTTTTTTATATTCATTAAAGTATGGTGACTGCTGTATTTTAATTTTAATTTGATAGTGTTTTGGCCACTACATATTAAGTGGCCGCTCTTAACAATAGGGTTTCAATTGGCTTGTTTGTACTGGCCAATAATTCTATAGCAGTCACCCTATTCATAATCAACCAGCTGAGTAGATATTCAGAAAATCAAACAAATGCTGTTAACCCATAGCAGTAAATTGTATGTAAATTTCATTCGATAGCGTGTCCAACGTTCGCGTTTGCGTTATGTTTATTTTTGGACCTACGGGATTTTGAACAGCGCTTGAAGCGGGACGTTTTGGAAACTCAAAATCCCATACAAAGTGACACTTAACGCAAACGCGTACGTCACGTCACGCTATCGAATGAAAACGCTAGGGGTACCTACAGCCTGCGGCGGCGTACCACTACACGTGAATAAGTGAATATGTAGTGAAAGTTAAAATACGAGTATGCTGCCCTCCTAAGGTAAAAGGCCGTATTTTCAAAGAAAACTATATGAAAATACGGCCTTTTACCTTAGGAGGATAGTATTGTTATGGTATCCGTGTGCAATGTGCGTTCAGCCTTAGGCCCGAAATACACTTGTAAGTTTTACTTACGTAAGTCCCTACTTACGTAAGTAAAACTTACAAAAGTGAGGACTTACGCTATTTGTTAAAATGAGATAACGATATTCATCTCTCGTTCTGTAGTATTCTTAGGCCTTAGTGTATGGAATCTTGCAAACAGTAACTGCAAGAGACAGGCTCGTCCTTTGTTCTGTGACACCATTCATTCACTGGACAACTCAGACAATATCGCTCCAACACGACACGTGTCACGAGCATAAAGCCCTTTAGCAAGTTATATTTCTTGGGCAGTTCAGTCAATTTTTTTTTTAATTCGGGATGCTTACTGCCTAATATACATAGGTTGATAGACTTATCTGCTAAATGCAAATTACAACCTTCCACAAATTAAGAGGAGAAAGTGAAATCCGCATCACCAACTATAACAACCATAAGAAAATGATACCTAAAGGTACCGTTTGGATTAAAAGTGCACCAAAATGACAGCTCCAGAAAATAGGCGATAACTCGGAAACTTATCGCAACATAACAAACAAAGTTAGTTTTTCTGTTTAGAAAACCCCGTACTTATCAAAACATTTGTCACTGAAAAGTTACGATTTCACCCAAACAACTTAACAATAAAACTGTATCTTATATCATTGGAATAGGGTTTAAAATCGTAAACTGCGCCTACAATATACGTGTACACACAATCTCTTGAACACGCCTGTCGGGGACAGACAGACGTGCTCTTTGTCCGGACACACATTCATTGTAGGGACAATCCGAGGTGTTAGAGATTACGTGAGCGATAGCTATGGAGGATCAAGCGTTGGTGCGTATTCAGATTTGTGAGAAAATACCTATGATAGGATTGATAGGTACCAATATTTGAAGAGTAGATATAATATAAGAACCTATTTTGTGTTACGTGCGTAAGTACATCGTGTAAATACATGTTGTAACAAATAGTGATAATTAAGTCGTTTTTACTGAAAAATTAAAGTTAAAACTATTTTTCACCAAGGCCTTACGGAAAACTAGTTATAACTAGGGAAAACGCGTTTTCACTAAAGACGGGTTTTAACGCTAAAATTTTTATACAAAGTAAGTTGGTATCATAACCAACACTGAAAACTTTCTTCACGATATACCAGCTGTGATATGAATACGGTTCTATTTCACGTATCATGTGACTCAACAAAATGTGCACTGTTTAGTGCACGTTTTGTGTTACAATGATACCTTACTTGCCTAAAAATAGCCACCTGGTCAATTGAATTGAGCCCCATATCAGCCATCAGTTTTACGAGTGATGCCCAACCCTACGGCACTTAAGTATAGCGATACTCCGAAAGTCCGAACTACGTCATATCTCTGTGTATCATCCCTTACAGAACGCCTCCTCATCTGACCTTAAGTGGGAAATGCTAATCGGTGGCTATGGAAAACATTGCATAAGTGATTTAACTGCATGTTAAAAACATCTCAAGGTATTTTTATAGCGCACGCAGTGCAAGTGTTATTTTAGACGTCAAACTTCTATGAAATTATGACGTATAAATAACATTTGCTATCAAAATCGTTGCAGACTATTCTTGGCTTAACTCTAAAGTGTCTTTCAAAAGAACTTGCTAACTATGTAAACAAACCGCCATACTAAAATTAACACTGAATGTCAAATTACTAGTAACTTTTGTTTACACAGTTAGGAAATTCTATTGAATGACACTTTATTTACATATTGTTTTTTTTTTTCTAATTATGAAAACCTTTTTAATTATACCGCTAATAGTTGTTGATACACCCATCTTTTGTCGAAAATGTAATACCTAAGTAATATCCTAACTACTTAATTATATCAATTAAATAGGTATCATTGAAGAACTTCATATTTGTAATTAACAGGTTTGAACGTTACGCTAAAAATGGTCATATTACTAGATTACAAATTTCTAAACTAAAATATTGGGTACATATAACTGTGAATTGTGTGGAATCATTTTAATAATATCAATTCAAAGCATAAATGTCCACTGGGGCCGCAATATCGTAATTGACCCCATAATTGACATTAAAAATGAAATGATGATACCGTGACGCATATTCGTTTATAGTTTACAAGGTTCAGCACAGAGTGGATTCAGTTTTATATTTAACCTGATTTTGATTACGGTGCCATAATTAGTTGAATTTCGGAGTTAAAGGGTCTTGTTCAGAAAATCATCAATCCAATATTAATTTCTCGCGCTTATTAACATTTAGCTGCAAGCTGAGATTTGGTGAAACAATTAAAGACGATTACAGAATTATTACAGAAGCAGTTTACTTACAAATTTGAAAGCTCCAGAAGTGTTTAAACAAACCTTTTAATAGACTTAAAGACTTGAAAAAGTCAAGTTATATCCAGGAATTAGAAAGAGGTTTATTCACCACATTATAACAGTCCTCATTATGTTTTTCTCCAGAAACTTCCTTTCTCACACGACTAAACTGTGGAATGTACCATATGGTATTTACCTACTCGTACGTTGCGTAGCAATGCAACACCAGAGGGTTTGCAAGTAATATAGGATATAGGTGTCCATGGGTGACGGTAATTGCTTTGCCTCGAATATCATAAAAAATAGTAATAGTAGTTTTCACACCTCCTATTCGGAAAAGAGCTTTTTCTTCCCTGCTAGGAGGGAACACACAATAGTAATTTGTGTTTCAAGGGATCAAAATGATATATTTCCGTCCATTGAATCCTGAATGAAGCGATGGATTCTAGCGTAGCGTAGAATCCTGAGCGTAATGAGGGATTCAAGTCTTAACGCCCAAGACGAAATAATTTTGATACCGTGTACCTACACTAGGGTGGGTCATTTTTACTTTTTTTTAATTTATTAGGGGGCACAGTTAAAAAAAGGTGCCATTTGGTAATTAATTATTGCCCGTATTTTTATTTTATTTTTAGCTTTAATTTTACTGCCTCCGGATTTTAGTTAAAATTTTTGTTAAATGTATGGACATTGTGAAAAAAAAATGTTTCTATTTGAGTACTTTTTTATTTATTTATGGCTCTGGACCTTTACCATGCTATTTCGAGCTAATAATGCATGGTATAACTTTTTAGCTAAAGTTTGAATAAAGAGACGATACATAAATATACTCCGCAGACCATACAAAATATAACAATATTTATATGAAAACTTTGAAATGGATCCGGAGGCAGAAAATGAATTTCGATTACAGAATAATTTGAAACACTGTTTATTGGCATTATTACGCAACTTTTTGTGACTGTGCCCGAAGGATAACTAATACTTTTTTTTCTCCATACACAAGTGACCCACCCTAGTGTACACGTGTTAACACAATCTGATGCTTAAACAGATTATTTAAGCTAAAAAAATATTGTGCAAAAAAATTTAAAAATAGTGTGCTAGAACAGAAAACTGTTACTTTGATCCCTCCTAGCAGGGAGGAAAAGTGCCACTTTGATCCCTCCTAGTATTTATTATAAATTAAGGTAGGTAAGTAAGGTATGAAACCATATAAATAAAAGTGAGTAGATAAGACTTACGCATACTTAACTATGACATTTACGCTCTCTGATTCTGGATACGAGCATAAATTCAACCTACTCTGTGGGTCTACCGCACACTCACATTCGACGTGTTGCCTCCCTGTCACACTTACGTATGAATTTACAAGTGCGACCGAGAGGCAGGAACACGTCGAAAGTGGTTCACGGTAGGCCCTCTGATTCCAATATAATTTGAATGCGTTAAATCCACATTCAAAATGAGGTTCAAATATCCTCCTGTGACGAAAAGCGTACGTCCTGCGACCGAAATTAATTTGTCACGGTACGAGCACAAAGTGTAAAGAGGACGTATGAGTGGATTTCGTTAATTTCAGGGGTTTATATAATTCGGAGTTTAAAAACCAATTAAGGATCAAATAATTTAATTTTCTCATTTTCTATTTGCTTTAGGTATACTCAAGTTTTTGAGGAAGGGGGCCATAAAGGTACCGTTTGGATTCAGACTTGGCATGAGCGCAGCAGTTTTGCAACGAGATAATGTTAAAATTGATGTTGCTACCCGGATATTTGACATTTGCGGCAGCAATGCAAACGGCAGTGATGTGACTGCAGAAGTAATTTTATTCTGATGTCGTCTGAATCCGAACGATACCTTAACTTTCGTGTTTGGTTGTATATTTGCAGCCCAAGGATAAGCGGATTCTCGGACAAGTAGCTATAGTGCGATATAAAATAGTATAAATAAAATAAAATGGAATTTAAAATAATCCATACTAAATAGTTGCCCTGTTTAAGCATTTTACGTCAAAAATGTGTCAGATACTTACGTAAGAAGTGGCGCCCTCAATAATCACTTCACTACAATAGTATAAAACAAAGTCGCTTTCCGCTGTCTGTCTGTCCCTATTGTATGCTTAGATCTTTAAGACTAAGCAACGGATTTTGATGCGGTTTTTTTAAATAGATAGAGTGATTCTAGAGAAAGGTTCATGTATACTTTTTAACCCGTGCAAAGCTGGGGCGGGTCGCTAGTTTTCTACAATTTCTTGTCGGACTATGTGGTAAGATTTCTCTTATGACTTGAGGTTTTGCAATACAGATCTAAATTGTACGGAACATTTATAAGATCAGGATTCATATCGGAGCTGTATACGGCTTGCTAATTTCACAAAAACTATACATAGTTACAAGTTAGCACAAATATACTTTTCTTACTTACACGTTTGTTTTTTATAAAATGTCATTAAAATTTAAAAGTACAATCATTTAACTGAAACAAAACGCTACCTTAAAAATATTATCTCTTGGTTTCGATACAATAAGTTTTTGGCAAAAATTTCATTTTTGGTACAAGCTTTTATCGCTGACTGTACTTTTCTTACGACAGACAACTAATACTCATCGAGACAATTCTAAAAACCTCTAACACAATTAGGTTGCGTTGTTTCATCACAGAGTTCCTATGGCCACCTCCTGTCTCCATCAGCTCGATGGTACCATAATAATATTGCATTGTCACGCGACTTACATGTGTATGCAAAATTTCAGCTCAATCGGAAACCGGGAAGTGGATCAAATTTAACTTGCAAAATTCCATTACATAGTTACATACAGGTCGACCTAATAAAAGCTTAAAATGCACACTTTTGTTAAAATTATCCTTGTTAGTGTAGTTTTCCGTCAATTTAATGGCTATTCTAAATGCGATCAATTTAGCCAGTACTTAAAAAAGTCACACTGAGGAGGTAGTATTGGATGAAAACTCAAAGCGAAACCTTTTGGTGTCACAAACAGGCTGTAATGAGGGCGACAAAGTACCACAGAACGAGGGAAGTGTCACTTCGCGTCAGACGTAACTACAAAGGTGGCCTATAATTATAGCGGGCCAATGTTTTGAGGTAGGTAATGGTAGATTTTGAGGTTGAGCTGTTATAGGCATCGGTACCAGAGTTGAGGTCTCGAACACATGTCTGTGAATAAACCAAATATAGTCCAGTAAAATAACTTTAATACGTAACAGAAGTTTAATACGTAATTAACAGGCCAATTTTATTCGAACGTGCACCTGATATCAAACCGCAATTTGAATCATATTGGAATCGTATTAGTTAGCTGCCATTTGCGCATTCGTTTTGCTCTGACTTGTCCGTTAATGTATTAGTGCGATTAACTGAAATGATTCTAATATGATCCAAATATCGGTTTGATGTCGAATGTACGTTCAAATTTACCTGTAAGTCTTGATACCAATCTACTTTTTGGTGTCATGTGAGTTTTGTCTTCCGTACATGAAAATATTTTTGCTTTAAACTGTCGCAAATAATAGTCGCATTTGAAAGAACATATTTGAGTTAGTTTTTGGATCATAGTTGGGGGAGCTTTTGGACTAAAGTTTTTTTTTACTGTAATGTTAAGTTATTTATGTTGCCTACACTTTCTTTTCACACCGTCGATAACAAACACCAGCAAAATCACAAGATAATCGAGTGAATTTCGTAACAAGAACGCCGTTTCAAGTGGTTAAGTTCAGAACTTCCGCCCGTATTTTCCAACTCACAAAGAAAAGTCCAGAGGTCCTTTTGGCAAGTGGAGTTCGGAATGTTCTTGTTGTTCGAGTGTGTACTTTGCCAGTGTTTTCGTCCGAATACGGAAGATGTCCTATTTTCTTTCAACAGATACAATTTTATTTTGTAGTTTGATAGTTTAGAATAAGAATGTAATAATTACGCATTACATTTCTGTATTTAGACAGAGACAGACAACGAACAGCTTAACCCGTTGAAAATAGGATCTTGACTTGACATTTGAAACATACACGTACCAATATTCTACACAAGTCTTTAATTATTAAATTAAACTCTAAGGTGGACGAGATTGGGGTTAATACCCACTCAGTTGCTTCTGGTAACTAGAGCTACCAATTTTGAACACCTACAAATTGCTTCTGGCAGCCAGAGCTACCAGACGACCATTGTACGATTTTTGATTTTTTATCTGTGAGTGGCGGCTTGGAAGCGGTTTAAACTATGTTCCGAGCATAGACAAATAACATGTCAATACAGAAAAAAAAATAGCCAACATGATAAAATAAAAATATTTTAAACAGCTGTCGGTTTCAAAGTTGTGCGAAAGTGAAGTTGCGGAAAAGTGGTCGGTGTTTTAAAAATGCCGTAAGTATTTTTAATTACTCTTTTACTATCTAAATTTTATACCAAACGATTATGTATTTATCTAACTAACAGATAGAATGTATATTTCAGTTCTAATGTAGAATTATGAATTACTATCTCACTTCAAAGTAGTTAAACGGTGATTTTTTTCGGTTACTTGCGATTGAAATAAGATAAGATTTTGAATAAGTCATATTTTTCAAATAAAATATTGTTATTTAAATAGTCTAAATATTAAGTTTCATTTATAATCATAAAATCATATAAACCTGTGATATGTTATACAGGATTAGCGAAAGAAACAATTGTAAGTATGTGCCGGGCGGCTGGTAACTCTAGTTACCAAAAGCAATTTAGCGAACGTCTCGCTCGGACGTCGTAAGGCATGAGGCACACTAGACGCTTTGCGTGCCCGTGTGGTACAATATTTCAACTACGAAGATTGCTTTTGGGGAAACCTGACATTATTTATACATGGTTATTGGTATATCTTTTATTAGTGCATTGTCATATACAGGATGTCCCCAGACTATGTCACATGAAGGAAAAGTACCTTAAATAACGTAGATAAGAATATGACGGTGACTGAAAATAATGTCTGCATACTTTTTCGAATGCTGGACCTACCTGTGCCTAACGCACTCTGTGTGCCCCGACCCTAGTCACCAACGGCGGCCATTTTTTCAACATGGCGGCCAGTCCTACCGGCGCCCGATCACGTGTTGCGGGTGTTTTTATACCGGCTTTGTTTATTTACGTTTAAATTAGTGTAATTCCGTATTTAACAGTTTTCTTTTGTGTAATATGGTTTTGTTCTAACATTCTGTGATTAATGATGTGAAAAATTTATAGTGAAAATGTGATATTGTGTTGTTTTTGATCGGCAAAAGAACCCGAAACTGCGGTGGTACGTAATACTTTCTTGTTATTTACTTGTAAAATCGTAATGAAAGCGATAATTGCAAACTGTGACTATTCTAATTAAAGATTATTAGTTACTTGTTCTTATTAGAACTATATTTCCGTACTTAAGTCTCTTTAACCATTCAAAAATACATCATGAATCAACGAAACATTTCGATCCGTCCTGCGTATTTCTTGCGTGACGTGTCATAAAATGAAATGATGTTTATTTAAGGATTTTTAATAAACACTTATATGGTATTTGGTACTAAATAAAAGAACTAATCTACTTTTTTTTACGATACTAAAAAATAGGTGTTATCGCTTTAGTTTTTTTTTTAAATACTTTTTTAGTGTGTCAAGTTTACGCATTTTTTATAATTATTTTTATTTTAATTACCCATACATTAAGCAACGGACTCAGATTCCTTGTTTTATTAACTATTCTGCGTAAAAAAATCATAGCAAATGGTTCATTAGACGCCAATTAATTATTTTTTCAATAAAACACTGCATCGCGCAGACATTGGCTTAAAATCGCGAAGCACTTTACGCTACCATTTTTGAAATCCAAAAGCAACTGAGTGGATACAGTAGTTTGTGTTACAAGGGATCTAAATGATATATTTCCATCAAGGGCGTACATTGAATCCTGAATGAAGCGATGGATTCTACAATAGAATCCCTTACGTAGTGAGCGGATTCAAGTGTTAACGTCCAAGACGAAATAATTTTGATACCGTGTGACACATACTACTTTTCATATCAACTATGAGGAAAATAAAAAAATCTAAGTGTTGACAGAATCTGATGCTTAAACAGATTATTTAAGCTAAAATAATAATGTGCAAAAAAATGTAAAAATAGTGTCCTAGAACAGAAAAGTGTTACTTTGATCCCTCCTAGCAGGGAGGAAAAGTGCCACTTTGATCCCTCCTAGCAGGGAAGAAAAAGCTCTTTTCTGAATAGGAGGTGTGAAAAAGTATTTAGCAACTTCTACACGGACAAAGTTGAAACTATAGACGACTAGGAGGTTTATAAAAAGGGAATTTGATATAGTTTTCAAATGTTTTTGATAAGACTGACGTCTTGGTGATTGGCGCGTATATCTCACGCACGATACGAGTGCTGATGTCAACATGAGATCATTTCGTAAAGTTCAAATAGCCCTCATGGGCCGCATTTTGTAAAAGTCTCTGCAATCTGTACTTTTAATAGCTGTATTGCCTTTCTTTCTAACACATAGGTACAGTAAGTTTTGATGTCGGTATTGTGCGTATTGATAATTCTCTGTGTGATTCATATTGGCTGGCAGTTCATGTAAAATTCATTATTTGGCATCAATAGCTACTTTAGGTTATGGAGTACGCACACCGATTGCATAATGATCATTCGGTTCATTGGATTATCGTTTAATACCGTCAGAAAATCAGTTACCGGGGCAGTCATATTTGTAGTTTGGCGTATCTGTTTATAGGCTAAGCAACTGCTAAATATAATTGGTAGACACTAGGCCCTTGGTCAGCCGACATGAAGGCCTTCGTGAGGGCTCTGTCGGCACGGGTGATTGACGCCACAGGAGACCCCAGTGGCGTGTACTTCTCGCAACGAATCGCCCTGGCGGTTCAGCGAGGAAACGCCGCCAGCGTAGGTAATGGGCACCATCCCGCAAGCGGACCTGCTGGATGGGGTATTTTTTTTTGGTGGTTAGGTTTTTATTTAATTCTATAGGTAAGTTTACTTTTATTTTAGTATTAATTTTAATTTATCTGTAGTATTAGTTTATTTAAATAAGTTAGTATATTATATTTAATATGTTATTCCATAAATTGGTAATTACAGTAATTAGAGTCAGAAGCGTTGGTAGCCTAGCGGTGAGACGTGTGACATTCAATCCAGAGGTTACGGGATCGATTCCCAGTGGTTCTCAAAATAGGCTAGATTTATTAATGCTATCAGTCCATCCGGTTTGTTTTGAGGATTATCATCAAATCCGAATTCGAATTAATTTAAATTGCTGACTGTACTGATCATGATTTATGGGAATTTAATACATTTAGATCCGAAGCTAACCACATTAATTACGCCACGAACCTAGCAAAAGGTTTTAACGACTGAATCATACATTTTAACGTGATTTGTACAAATTGCTTTGTGCCATTTTAATAATGATGTTAATATTACTATATTTTCGAGCTTTAAATTTTTAGTTAGTAATAAATTCGTTTTAAATTTTAGTTAAACCACTGTTAATATAATAATTTATATCAATACAGTTAAATAAACATACCTTCAATAGGTATGTTTTTTTTTCGGTCTCTCACCATGAAAAAACGAATTTTCATTAACTCTCATCTGACACTGTACTTATATATATTATAATTTATTAAGTACTTTTTTAGAATCTACTAATAAATAACTAATACCTACGTATGTAGTAGTTTAATGTACCATTAAATGGTCAACATTACACATTTTATCACTCCTGTTTACTACATACACCTGAGACCTTCGAGCAACACGGAAGGGAGGCGGCATTCACACTATTTCCCCTCTGCCTAGTTACAAGATCAACTGATCTAGCGCGGGTAATAAAACTAGTTGCACTCGGATTTTTAACTAGACCGAGTCCAGTCGCGCGAGTGAACACAGCAGTAAAAAAAATGCCTAATTGCTCGGTTTTTTGTTATAAAAAGGGGTCTGGGACATCAAATTTACAAAAAGAAGGTGTTACATTTCACGTGTAATATTTTTTTTACATAATTATCATACGTTTAATTACATTTAAACACAATTAGTAAGTAAAACGTGTTTATATAACGTAAATAATACAAACTTAATACTTAAGTACCCTATAAAATAAAATAACTAAAACTAAACCTAACAAAAAAATAAAAATCCCTAAAACCTACCTTCTAAGCCTAGGCCCCTCGGCAAGGTGCCCATCCCGCAGGCAGCATTCCCGCGCTGTATAGCGATGGTAATCCTTTGCGCGAGAAAGCTACATGCGCGAGAGTCTCCTGTTGACTCCCTTAACCGCTTACCTTCCTTAAGGAGCCCACGCGCTCCTCTACCCCACGGTCCGAGTGTCTCGACGCCGAAAGTTACGAACTCGTAGTTGGCGCCGAGACAGCTGTATATTTTAGTCTCATGTAATTGTTGGATTTATCGATTTTGCTCGCCCAGTACAAATTGTGTTGTGACACTTCTGACTCGTCCGTACCAGTGTTGGCCGAAACGTTAATGCAATTGAAAATGTTGGCCATTAACCATTATAAATTGAACCGTAAACTGTAATCGTCCGTTACGCTTTAAGGTTCAATTTATAATAGTTAATGGCCAACATTTTCAATTGCATTAATGTTTCGGCCAACACTGGTCCGTACACAAAAACAGATCGAGGTGTGCAAGATTTGTCTGTGTAGGGTGTCATTTTCTATGAATTTGTGTCGTCATTACAGATTGGATTTTGTGTGTAAGTGTGTGAGAAGTGCAACTGTGTGCACCTTTCCCCCCGCAAAAAATGGCAGAAAGAAAGAAAATCGGAAGCCGGTGTTGCTCGAAGCCTGAGACGAATCTCATGACATCTCTTACATTGTAATGCGCCAATCGTTTTAGGTTGCAGGGTGTCCCAAAGTTAGGCACACATAGGTACAATTTACATAGATAAATACATACCTACACTTCAACATATAAAGATATAACTAAAGACATATCCCTCCTTCGATAGTCGTATAGGTAACAATACCGGCTGCGCTTTCAAACGAATGTTCCAAAAACGGTTAAAACGCAATTGAGTAAGCTTTCAATCTAAAGTATCTAACTATGACAGCGCCAATAGATGAACGCAAGTCATCATTAGTAGCTCTTCTAGTTAAGTGGGTCAGCTGTACCCTCCTTAAATACGTTAACTATTGACACTCCCCACGAACCTAAATAACAATACACCGTTTAAAACAAACCGTTTCTCGACTTCACTTTTGTTTTACTTTCCTTCGCTATGTGAGTTTATTTATCTTCGTGCGGCCTCATGGGAACTTGCATGATATCGATAAAGTTTCCTGACTTTGTTAGTACGAGTACAAAGGTTTAAGAGTTATTCCGATAGACTCACGCAAGTCAAATTGTACCAACTCATTTGTATAGGATAGGTGGTCTTAGACATTTTTTTGAAGTGAAAACTTCTTTAGCGGCGCTGTGCACTTTTTGTAATGGGGAAAAAATGTTAATCTCGTAACAGGTGTCTCGTGACCGTAAGGCGTAAGACGTAAGGCGTAAGGTGTAACCCTCTCTTTATACCGCGCGGCGAAAATGTATGGCTGAGCCTGCTGTTTCGTTTTTATTCACCAAAGAAGAAGTCATAACGTATCATAATCTGGTCAATTATTTAAAACTGGACTTTTTTTATTAAGCAATAAAGCTCAATGTTCTAATCTTGTACGGGCTGAAATACGAGGATCTCACAGTTACATTCTAATATAAAGATATCACTCAAATATAATTCAATAAAGCTACATCTTGATGAAATCGCTAATAAAAGGTAACTCTAGTACTGGTGAATAAAACTCAAAATATCATGACCAAATATATTTAGATGCGAGGTCTGCAAGATAACTTTACAATTTCTATTCGAATTTTAAACAATTAACGCTACAAATTTAAGCTCACTGATCAGCAATTTCGGAACTAAAGTTTTTCAATGGAAAGGAGGATGGGTCAATTATACATAGTGCTGCAGACATTTTGGACTAGTCATTGAGTTTTCACTTCTGTCGGCACTCCCGGAGTGCAACCCGTTGTTTTTTTAATCACATTTATACACGGATTGTTGAAGGGATTTTTAAACTTTTTCATACACTTTTCGTCGGGAGTTGCACAAATCTCTGTTTTGACATTTTACTGTTAGTCGCGACCACGACCTGTGTCGAAACGTCGGTAAATAAGGGTAATAAAATAAATTCGCGATAGACCCGTCTATAAATGTGAGTTGGTATGTGTTCAAAACATGAAAGTTTTAAATATTATATTTTTATTACTCACGATTAAATGGAGACAGTGAACCCGATTCTGATTTACCAATTTGTTATGTTTTTGAACTGGTTTTGGGACGACCTTTGTCGTAGCTTCCAACCTCCGTGGCGACCTGACATAGACCAACTGACTGACTGGCTGACATACATATTTGGAACTACGGACATTTAGATTCAAAATTAGACATGACAACGACACGACAAAATAAGATCAGTTTACGACGGACAGCCAGACAGACCAGACAGACTGTTCAACCTTGACGATCGTAATTGGTGATTGGCGTAGGTACATCTCTCGCACCACTTTACAACTTTTCGCATGCACCAATTGGCGTGAGATGTTTGTTTCTCACATACATATTATAAAAGGCTTTGAGCGCTTTTAACAAAGGCAATAAACTTATTATATATGTCACCGTAAGATTGTGAACCCGTTAGTTTATAATCTAACGTAGGTTAGGTTAGGTTAGTTTATAATCTCCCTACCGTCAGTTTATAATTTAACTAGCGAGATTATAATCTGACGAGTGTTCACAATTTTACGGTGACATATATAAACTAGACCTTAAAATAATTCCGGTTTCCGGTGTCACGATGAATGATGACTGTGTCCGTTCACCAAAAAGCGACTGGTACCTAAATAAAAATGTTATTTCGCATGTTCCGAAATACTCATCTTAGCAATGACGCGATCAATCAATCAATGAATCATCTTACCGGTGAACTTGGTCACTTTTTCATTAGTGTATGATATCTATATCAGTTTATGCCTAATTATTAATGAGTTTTTACAAGTATGTTTAAGTCGCTTTCCATACCTACAATTAGGTTGCAATCTTCCGTGTATGAAAACATATTGTAGGTAGATATTTGCAAAAGTACAACTCTTTAGAAACATGTGCATGATGAGACCAGACTAAAACACAAACAAAATCTGTCGTTTCCAATCAAAAAGACCCACTTTGTCACTTCCCATAAGGATGCTTTGACGGGTGTCATTCTGAATCCCTTACAACGTTTGTCCTAAAGTCACTTGCTCTAACTGGTTTGTCCTAATGGGCACATACCCTAACGATCAATTGTCATAACGATTATTTTCCATAATGTAATGGTTAGCCTAAGAAGCATTTGTACCATAACTATCAAGATCCCTAATGTTCTTTACAATAATCTTCGAAATCCCTAACAATGTTTGGCATAAAATAACATGCTCTAACTGCTTTGACCTAATGGCTATTACCCTAATGATCAGTTGTCATAACAGTTACTTTTCCTATTGATCAATTATCATAACAATTACATTCCATAATAAATGTTTAGCCTAAAACTCATATGTCATAAGCATTTCTACCATAACTATCAATATCCTTAATGTTTTTTACCATATTCCTCGAAATTTCTAACAATGTTTGGCCTAACACATCACACCCTAACTGGTTTGATCTAATGGGTATTGCTCTAATGATCAATTGTCATAAAAAATATTTTTTATTGCAAATTTTGTTATGTTTAAAGCGTGACAAGCAACATCAAACACACTGATGTCATCGTACATTTTCAGGCAATATTTATTTTGTATGAAAAAGAAAGTATTCATAATTCATAATTCATAATAAGGATTCATAATTTTTAAAGTTGCTGAACAAATGTTAATCAGTTCGAGGAGTACAGCCTTTGGTTTAATTTATTGCCCCGGTTACAGGAAGCACCCTGTATAGTTGAAATTTGTACATCGGCCTACATTTATAATGTGTAATAAATATTATTATATTATTGTATTTTGGAAACTTTGGGCTCCCGAACATATTATTGGCATTTTGAATGTATACATATTTTTATTATATTATATTATATATTATAAAGAGCCCACTGTGTCCCACTGCTGGGCAAAGGCCTCCCCCCTCTTCCTCCACTCGTCTCTATTTAGTGCAATATCTGGCCAGCCTCTCAAGAAGGAGTCCAAGTTATCCCGCCATCGCCGACGAGGCCTGCCGGCTCCCCGGTTAGACTCGTGGGGCTCCCACTCTGTGGTTAACTTGGCCCACAAGTCGTCCGGCATTCGGCAGACATGACCAGCCCAGTTCCATTTTAACTTAGCCGCTTTACGAGCTACGTCCATTATTCGAGTCTTAGAGCGCAGCGTGGTGTTTCGGACTCTGATCCCTTAATTTTACACCTAATATGCTGCGCTCCATAGCTCTCTGGCAAACCCCGAGTTTGGACTTCTGAGCTTCCGTCAAAGACCACACATACATACACACATACATACATACATATTTTTAGCACACAAAATCCGAATCGGAGCACCCCACTATCCACGTGGTCTTGTCTGTCCTACCCCTAGAGTGTATGTAGAAAGCCGGAGGCGCGGAGGGGAAGCAGCCCTCGCCCGCCGTAGCAAAGAGCAGGGCACAATGTGAGCCGTAGCGGCTGAGGCTAAGCAAGCCGAAGCTGCGAATATGAGCATTAGTGCCTGCCCTTTGATACGCAAGGGCGAAGGGGCTGCTTTGCCCGTAGCGCCGGAACAGATGCGGAGTCCGATAGAAAACTATTGCCAGAAAAGTGGGTTAGGTTAGGTTAGAACTGCGACCCTCATGAAAAAGAACTGTTGCCAGAAAACTGGGTTAGGTTAGGACGTATGACCTTTAGGCTTAAAAATAATTAGGCCAGATAAGAATTATGCTCAATATCATTAGGATAAATACTCAATATAGAAAGTGCCATTACGGATAAACATATTAGGACAAATAAAAAATCGGCCATTCGATAATACGGAAATCAAAATTAGGGCATACGAGTGTTAGGTCAAGCAACGATAGGCTAAGTAAAATTAGGTAACATGATGGTTAGGATATATAATATTTAGGCCTAACAATAATTAGGCAAAAAAAGAATTATGCTACATTACATTAGGATAAATACTCAATATAGAAAGTGCCATTAGGGAAAAACATATTAGGACAAAAAAAAATCGGCCATTTGATAATAGGGTAACCAAAATTAAGGTATACGAGTGTTAGGACAACTGATCATTATGACAAACAATATTAGGGAATGCAAAGATAGGAGAAAAGACTTTAGGGATTCAGATATAGATCCTGCTTTGACAGGTTATTCGTATAAAGATACAAGCAAATCTCGTCCTTATGGTAAGCGACAAAAGGACCTATGGGCCCGATTCGGATTTTGAACTAGACATCTATTAGATGTCTATTAGACATCACCAAGATATTTTTAAGATCTAGCCTGTCAAATTTGACATTTCCGCGATTCTGGAGATACTCTTGAACGATTTCCACAATGTCTAAAATGTCTCACTCTCGTTAGGTATGTATTTTTAGATCTCAAAACGATTTTAAAACGATCTTAAGACGATAATTTAATGTAAAAGTGACATTGGTTGCCCGAATTGATCTGCAAAAGATATCTAGTTGAAATCTAAACTACCAGGTATCTAGTAGGTACATATCGTATCGTTCTTTTCTCTAGAACGGATCTTGTTTTCCGAATACCGCGGTTTGACTAGACTTCGACACAAATAACGCGTAGACGTGTGTGCAAAAGTTGTTTATTAATTTAGTTAGTTCATAGGTTTTATATCTCTCAGCGAAGTAAATTGAATCTTTTCTTTGAACTAAATTTAATTAATTACTTTTATTTAATATAGAATATAAATCAAATAAAAGAAAATCCATTTATCCTTTTAGTAGCTAGTAATTGAGCGCGTGGGAGTGAAATACCTGTCTTTTCTTTTCTTCGTAGCTGTGCGAGTCCTGGGCAACAAATGAAGACCATTTAATTCGTTCATTCGTCCATTCACCTCTCTGTCGCTCTTGCAATTCGAGGCTCGTCACTCTTACACATATTCTAGTTACAGAGAGGAAAATACGAAATTTTGATTCAAGAGGCAAATAATAATAGAAACTCAAGAGGGATATAAAATAAAAACTAAACAACCATTTTTTACGATTCTTTTGTCCGTCCTGTGTTGCATAAAACAAATTATTAAAACAAAATATTTTAGAAAAGGTATTATATAAATTATAACTAAAGTTTTTTTGTTTAACATATGTTATTTTGGGATCACCTCTTGGGTAAAGGCGTCCTCCAGGTTTTGCATTCCGGTCTTGGGCTAAAGAGGTAAATAAACGAACCATATTTTCGATGTTTAAAGTAGACGCTGGGTAAAGCTTTGTAAATCACCACAAACTTCAACGAACATTTACCATTTACAATCCAACAAAACAGTAAACGTTTCATTATGTCATTACGTATTTGACTTGATGTCGGTTAATGGCGGTTGGACGATCGTCAAAACTTCTAATGGCCGTCATAATGGGAGTTGTTATCGATATTTCCATGGCAAATTGCATAGAGTTTTGGTACGGTACCTAGGTATATGTATGAAAAATGAAAAAGTTTTTATTTGTTTATTTAAAACATGACAAGCTAAAGTACACCTACATCTTATCTTTTTTTTTATCTTGTCCAACATTATTATAAAGAGCATAACTTTCAAAGGGGGTTTGTCAGTGCGATTGTTTTGTGACGCGTATGTTTTCTTTGTACTCGTAATATAGGTAATCTATTATATTCTATTACTTATTCTAAAGCATTAGCTTAATAATATTAATTAATGTTATTAAAAAAACCGATTTTAATAATCTATCTTCAAACTCATTTTTCTTAGGCTTAAAAAATAAAGATACCTATTTTAATATAGAATCATTAGGAAAAAGAAACTTTTAATTACATGTCTGAAGGTAATTATTGAATAATTTACCTTTGATCGTTCCAAATATTTTATCTTCTCAATAATTCTTAGTCAGCTTCATTGTAGTACCTAAAGACTGCCTAAAGTGGAATCTGATGCCACGTACAGATTCCAAATATTATTACATTATCAAGTTTCTGCGAACCGTCTGTCTGACCCTTGTATGTTAGACTTAGGCTTAAAACCGGAGATAAGTGAGTTGATAAAGATTGGGCAGTCCCCATATTGTCATCAATATTTTGGACAATATATACACATTGTAACAATGCAAATCTACTTACTAGGGTCTCTTTCTTCTGCAGGGTTATACCCTTGGAATCCATAAATATTATAAACGCCAAAGTAAGTACCTTTCGTCTACAGGGCAAAAAGCTATATGCAGGATGTTTCCCTTGATATAAGACATCTAAATAAAAGTATTCCCTCGAGAATAGCTATAAAGAAACTTTTTAAAGGCTCTGAGAAGAAACGGGCAGATTATAATTAACGTGACGTCATAAAAAGTTATAAGGCTTACTCAAGATTTTGTACTGCGCGCAAATTCTATGAGTAGGTATGAACCATTACTTATCTATAAAGTGAACTACGCATTTGTGACCCTTATTTCAATGACAATAAAGTCTAGCAACGGTCAGTTAATTGCTGTTAGCAAATTTCTTGTGCCAGAGTAGGTAAACCCGGTAACTGAAGAGAATGTTGCGGTTTGGGAGCGAGCTTACCAAATTAACTGTCAATAAATAGATTCTTAAATTGATGGTTTGTCAACTAGATAGGCATTTCGCCAGAAATACTACAAATCGTGTAGTATTTCTAACGCGTAGCGGCGTAGTGGTGTAGTAAAATCATTGACATAGATATATCTAGGGACTAGCTTTACGGGCAATAATAATGAGGCATGACAGGGGCCAGTACAGCGGTGTGAAATCTCTACAACGCGATTGGTTGATGAGTTCTAATCACGCGCGCGATTGGTTGACGAGTTCGCATTACGCGCGCTATTGGTCGCAACTAGTCGCGTTAGACTGCACGATTGGTTGGAATTCGTGGGTAGCACCGCTGAACTAGTACGATGTTTAGTGCCCCATTAGCCCGTCCTTAGGTATTATACGTCAATGAGTAAAATGTATTCTATATGTAGATTGTAGATTGACAGTGTTTGTGGATTCTACTTAAACTGAGGCTTAGAACTTATGTCAAGTAATGACTTAAGTCAATTGTCTAGGCTTGCTCATTTAATGCTTTGATCGTACTATGTAAAGTTATTATATGTATAAAGCTATGTTCACACCAGAACGATTAGGTACCTACCATTTAAATTCATTTAGGACGCAAACACACTTGGTACATTTTTAGGGTTCCGTAGCCAAATGGCAAAAAACGGAACCCTTATAGATTCGTCATGTCTGTCTGTCTGTCCGTCTGTCCGTCTGTCCGTCTGTCCGTCTGTCCGTCTGTCTGTCCGTCCGTATGTCACAGCCACTTTTCTCCGAAACTATAAGAACTATACTGTTGAAACTTGGTAAGTAGATGTATTCTGTGAACCGCATTAAGATTTTCACACAAAAATAGAAAAAAAACAATAAATTTTTGGGGTTCCCCATACTTCGAACTGAAACTCAAAAAAATTTTTTTCATCAAACCCATACGTGTGGGGTATCTATGGATAGGTCTTCAAAAATGATATTGAGGTTTTTAATATCATTTTTTTCTAAACTGAATAGTTTGCGCGAGAGACACTTCCAAAGTGGTAAAATGTGTGTCCCCCCCCCCGTAACTTCTAAAATAAGAGAATGATAAAACTAAAAAAAATATATGATGTACATTACCATGTAAACTTCCACCGAAAATTGGTTTGAACGAGATCTAGTAAGTAGTTTTTTTTTATACGTCATAAATCGCCTAAATACGGAACCCTTCATGGGCGAGTCCGACTCGCACTTGGCCGCTTTTTTTAGGTGATATAGTGCGTAAATGAATAGCTTCATTTGCTACTTATTTTATTTATGTGATCGTTCCAGTTAAGGGCTGAGTCAATGTTAATACCCAAAAATACCGTTGAAGTGATTAATTCTATTGTATTTTTGTTGTAAGAGTTATTAATGTTTAATGTTCGCTTTTGGAAAGTTTTAAATTGTATCATTTCCGTTTTTTCGAAGTTTACTTGTAAGTTGTGGTCAGTAAGCCAGGTTACAACTTCTTCTAGAGTTGACCCAGTCGCTAGCTAATATGTCAATGTCAAACATATGGGCGGTACGTTTGCTTGATACCGTTTACGGTAACGCAAGCGATTGTAGGGCATGATAGCTATGACATTAGAGGAAAACTCAAATATATACACTGGTGTAGACATACCTTTATACACACACAGTGCTTAAGTTTCAAGGACTCGCCGAATTTGCCTTAGTCCTCAATTTGGTATATGATAACAAGTTTATTAGAGTTTTGCATACGACTTTCAAACCGAAGGGTTGAATTCTATCTTGTGCCTGGAAATATAATATTATGCTGGCTGTGAACAGTCGTCGAGACACCCCAAGAAAGGCGGAGAACGAGTGTGTACATCTGCTTCCTCCTCGTCTCGTCTCTCTTTTCTCTACTTGGGTCGGAGCTGTGACGTGACTCTGCGAGAGGCTCTCGACGAGTGTCTACAGTCCGCATTAAATACTTTATAACACAGACCCAGACATTTTTATGATATTTTGTAAAGTTTTCTATCCATGTGTGTGTGTGTAAGACAATGGGGCAACACTATACGAAAACTGCTAAGCTATTTATGAAGAATAAAATAGAAAAAACCGCACAAACCTGCATATAAGTGGCTGAAAACAACGGCAGAAACACTTGTTGACTGGGAGTCGAACATTACAACACTTGGTGAGCCATTTTCACATCTTATTCTATCAAAACGAAATTGGAAATTACATATTGATATTTCAAAACACACGCACACATGCAAAAGCTTTGAGATAACTGCTAATTTTATAAAAAAATCTATTAAATAAAGAGGTAATTCATCAGCTGCTCCGGTAGTGTCATTGACGTTTGACAAGTGACATTGACGTGTTGACGTATAGATGACAGCTAAAGGTGCGTTCAGTAACGATAAGTAAAAAGGCATTTACGAAGATAAATATACATCATACAAATAAAAATCAATAATAATTTCTGAAAATGACACCGAACACTAAAGTACCAATGTGCAAGGCTTGCCAAAGAGAAATAAGGGACAAACACTACCTAATTTGTTCAAAGTGTACATCGACGCTTCACATTACATGTACAACAGTATCCAATCAATTATATGATTTAATGACACCTGGAAACCGGAAGTCATGGATATGCAAAAAATGTGTGAAACTTGCGCAAAAAAACAAAGATGCTATCTCAAGTAACTGTCCCAGTACCTCAACAAATAATTCTCCCAGGGAAAACAAAGATATCCCTAACACAAAACCGGTCACAAATGTTGTAACCAGGAGAGCCCATAAAAATAAGAGCCAACCTAAGCCAAAGGCTATATCAGATGTTGAATCAGAAATAGATATCGATGAGGATACATTTTCTCAAACAGACCAGGATAGTCCTCGAAGTCTACCAAGTATGTCTGTAGCTGGAGACTTACAAGTGCAGGAACTAAATTTAGAAATTGAAAATCTATCGTTGGAGCTAGAAAGTGCTCACGAAGAGATATCTCGTCTCAATATGGATATAATAAGCTTACAAAAAAAGAACGAAGAACAGCAAAAGAAAATTAACATGTATAAACAGCTTTTGACCGAAACGCCACCTTCCGTATTAACTACACCTTTAAAAAAACGTAAATCTAGAAACCCTGAAATGATCTCACCTCTTCTGAAACCTGAAGTGTCAAATGATAAGCAAATTGAAACTGTAAATAATGAAGCTGTTATTTCATCACCAAATAATAAAATATCTCCGCATACCCCATCGCAGGAAAAAATCAGACAAGCAGACACAAGTGATGACTTCAGACGAAATAAGTTAATCATACTCAGTAGTAATAAAGAAAATAAAATTACAAATATTATAAGTAACGAGACTTCGCTTCAAAACTGGGAGTACTGTCATTACATTACACCTGGAGGAGGAATAAAAAACATGTTAGAAAATATTACAAATAAACTATCTAATCTAACAAGTAGTGACTATTGTGTGATTTTAATTGGAGAAGAAGATATTCAACAAAACTCAAATCATCAAGAAATAATCCACTTCATAAACAATACGCTAAACCCTATAACACACACAAATATTATTATAGCCTGCCCGACCTACATTTGTGGAAAACCAATATATAATTCAAAGGTGGAGAACTTCAACTCATTACTGCTCAACAATACACCTTTTCACAAACGGCACTACTCTTTCGACGCAAACCTAGACTTATCTACAGAAATGTTTTCTACAAAAACCGGGAAAATTAAAGACAGCGGTATGGAAAATATCATGCACCATATAGGAAACTTTATAGCTGGAAATATAATATCTGATATACAAATCAATAGCGGACATAAAGTAAGTAGAATTATACAGAAAAAGATATCAGACTACTATAAAACAAAAACACAGTTTATAAAACCTAAACAAACCAAACAAAGCAAAATTATGGATTACTTCAAAGCAAAGATACTGCAACAAATCC
This sequence comes from Cydia amplana, assembly GCF_948474715.1. NCBI lineage: Eukaryota > Metazoa > Arthropoda > Insecta > Lepidoptera > Tortricidae > Cydia > Cydia amplana. Next base: position 23,543,257 of record NC_086070.1, read on the forward strand.
CGGAATCGGAAACAGCTACCCAAACTGAAGCAGAAAAAGAGACGAACAATACAAACAACACTTTTTTTCGAGACCCAAAAAACAATGAAATTCAGTAACATGGTAATTCTACATCAAAACATTGCTGGGATTCTAAATAAGAAAGAAAACCTAGAGGCAGCATTAGATGAAATGCTCATTACGGGTAACGAGGTTGATGTCATTTGCTTAACGGAGCACTTTATAAAAAAGGGCGAACATACAAATTTGAACATTTTAAACTTTAATGTGTCAGCCATTCACTGTCGGAATGCAAGAAGAGGGGGCGCGTGTATTCTAGTAAGAAAAGGTTTAGATTATAAGGAACTAATAGAATTCAAGGAACTATCTGTTAATCTTGTATTTGAATGTTGTGCCGTGCATCTACTAAAGGACAACATCGTAGTTATTTGTATATATAGAGTGCCAAACGATGCTAATTTAAATGAATTTAAGCATATTTTGGAATCAGTGTTGTTAAAATTATGTAACTCATATAAGAAAAAGATCGTAATTTGCGGTGACTTTAACATTAATATGATGCAAGACACTAAAACATCCCGAGAATTCGAAAACCTAGTACTGAGTTATAACCTAAAAATGGAATTTAAACAAACCACAAGACTAGCAAGTGGGACTTGTGTAGATAATATAATTCACAATATTAAAGGGTGCCAAAGTAAAGTTTTACATCTGAACTTATCAGATCATTCGGCGCAAATTTTAAAATGCCCTGTTAAAAATAAAGATATTCTCGATATATGGTATATTAAAAAACGAGACTATTGTAAAGAAAACTTATTTAAATTTCAAAATTGTTTAGCAAGTCTCACGTTTTCTGATGTCTACGAGAGTAATGACTGCAATACTGCATATGATAATTTTTATAATAGTTTTAAATTGTTCTACGACTTATGCTTCCCATTTAAATTAGTAAAATGTAACACAAAACGAAAACCAGTGTGGTTAACAAATGGCATTAGGAAATCATGTAGACAAAAAAGAATAATATACTTACAATATCTGAAAAATAGAAACCTGTACAGCAATCACTACAATAACTACAATAAATTGCTGAAAAAAGTAATTACGTATTCCCAAAGACTCGAAAATTTTAACCTTATTAATAAGTCTAATAACAAAAGTAAAGCAATATGGCATATTATAAATCAGAGTAAATACATAAACCCTAGACCAGAGATAAAACAGATAAATTACAAAGGTAAAATTCTGCACAGTCCTGTACATATAGCGAATGCTTTTAATAACACCTTTGTTGAACTAGCAAACACGTATTTTAATCAGGATACAGGGATTATACCAGATAACAATATAGACCCCGTTGAAAATTCTATTTTTATACAGCCAACCTCCCCAAAAGAAATCTCAAACATTATAAAAGGCTTGAAAAATTCACAGAGTGTCGGACATGATGGGATATGTACGAAAGTGATCAAAACATGTTCAAATTCGATAGTAGAACCACTCTCGCACCTAATTAATTTAAGTATACTTACTGGCATATATCCAGAAAATCTAAAGGTAACAGTTGTTAAACCTGTTTACAAAAAAGGCGACAAAGAACAATGTGAAAACTATCGCCCGATAGCTTTAACATCAATCTTTTCTAAAATATTCGAAAGATCTATCTACAATAGGTTAATTAAATTCTTCGAAAAATATAACATATTGGCTAGAGAACAATTCGGCTTTAGGAAAAACAGATCGACTACTCTAGCTATCGTCGAATTAATGAACACAATCTCAGAATGCTTAAATACTCGTCAACCTGTCACAGCTATTTTCATGGACATGACTAAAGCGTTCGATTTTGTATCCCATAAGTTGTTACTAAATAAAATATATCAATACGGAGTACGAGGGACTGCTTTCGACCTCATCAAATCATATTTAGAAAATAGGAAGCAGTACACCGTCATAACTCGGATTGATAAAAAAAGCAAAACAGAACTTGTCTCGAACTCGATAAATAGAACAGTAGAACGAGGTGTACCGCAGGGTAGTATATTGGGGCCTTTGTTGTTTTTATTATTTATCAACGACTTGCCCAACGTTACTAAAAATCGTACGGTTCTCTTTGCTGATGATACAACTATCTTAGTTACAGGAAATGACAGCGATACCTATCAAGACAGACTAAACTTGGCATTAAACAATGTTATGAAATGGTTCACTATGAATCAACTCATTGTTAACTTAAGCAAAACAAAATTTATGCAGTTCTACCTGCCACAGTCAAAGCCAAAAGAGATTGTACTAAAATATGAGAATCTTCCATTACAAGAAGTAACAGAAATTAAATTTCTTGGATTGACATTAGACTGTCATGGAAGCTGGAAAGCACATACAAATAATCTTTGTAAAAACCTAAGTAAATATGTTTATGCTCTTAGGAAAATCTCAACTATGTCTTCCCAAAAAACTGCACTCTGTGCGTATCATGGCCAAGTATCTTCTATCTTGAGATATGGTTTACTGCACTGGGGAAATTCTTGTAATAAAAATGACGTATTTATTCTACAAAAAAAATGTGTTCGATCTATTGCAAGAGCAAGATATGATGATAGTTGCAAGCCTTTGTTCAATAAACTTGATATCCTAACTCTCCCCTCTATGTTTATATTGGAAGCGTGCATATTTGTCAAAGAAAATATCCATCTCTTTAGAAAAATTGAAAAAAACTTGCCCCGTAATCATCAAAATAAGTATGAGATACTCCCAAAAATCCCTGTAAAAACCGCCTATTATAATAAAAGCTTATACGTAATGGCTGCCAAATTATTTAATAAATTACCTGACTCAATTAAAGATCAGGATGCAAAGGCGTTTAAAAAATCTTTAGTATGCATATTGAAAAAGAAGATGCCTTACAATATAAATGATTTTTTTGATATAGATTTCTCAACCACTTTGTAATACGATAGTTGATAGCACTTGCCTTATCTTTTCTTCTTAGGTAAAACTAGGCTAAAAAGGAAAAATATGGCAATTAAAAACATTGTAAATAGTTAATATAGATATTAGTTAATATAGATTTTAAGTAAACAAATATTGTACGCCTGACAGGCAAATTATAGTGAGTCCACTAAAATACATATTATGTAATCCACCCTTCTGTAATACCTATAATTATGCAATAAATGATTATCTTATCTTATCTTATCTTATCATCTTATGCAAGAAAAAGGACTGTTATTCGTAACACGAGTTTAATCCAAGTTAGGTCTACGAATAACAGATAATCATTACTTATACGTTTCCGTGAAAATACGATGGGAAATAATTATGCACTATCTGTAAAATCCGTCGCATGCGTCCGGTACAGTTAGCATTGCTCATACTATTTATTTTTCATTATCCCAGCGCCAATTAACGGACGCCCTGGGAAAACATCAACTTAAATATTTAGCTTTAAGCCGTGACACACCATAGCGATTTAATTTACGTAACTAAGCCTGCGATGGTGGAATGTTAAATCGACGATAGAATTAGCAAGACGTAATCGTTTCCACCAATGGCCAAACATTAATGTTTCAAACGCAAAAGAGAAATAATACAGCGGGTACTGATTAAATATTATCTTTAACATGCATACATTTGCTAACCCACAAAAGCGTAAAGGCCTTGGTGGCTGATTAGATAACCCAGTTAACAGTGTTTGGTTGGCGAAACTGAATCTACCTACATACATCTAGCGTAGAGAACCTTCCTTGGTGTTCAGCTTTGCCCGGGTAAAGTATTGCAACACGCATATAAGCTGAATTAACCTATCGTTGCCATCCGTCTCCAATTCCGCCTTTTGTTTTCTTTTATTATAAGAATTATACTTTCTTAGGCCGTGGAATGAACGCAAACAGCACGCGGCGCGGCGCGGAAAGCGGAAAATCAAGGCCGCTCAACATTGATCGAGCACATTGAATGGTCTTGATTTTGCCGCTCGCCAGTCCGCACCCGCAGCCTAAGGAGACTGTTGAGATGACCTACTGTCGCCTTCTCTGCGGCCCCGAAACCTGGCCCCACTCAAACCGTATCACCAGGCTATGAGTCGTGGGGTTGATAACGGCCGGAAGCGAAAAAGCTGGCACACACTAGAACACAGTCGTCCATACAATGACGACGGAAGACCGCCCCACGAGGATGGGGCGCGACCCGAACCAGGCTCCACAGCAGGGATGCGGAAGAGCCCCCTCGCACCCTCGCAAAAGGGTGTCGAATGAAGACACAGCAGATGACCTACTGTTATTGTCTCCCTTCCATTTATGTTTACCGAGTAGATTTATTTTATTAGTTCGGCAACTAATTTATGGGTAAAGACCGCTACTCACGACACGACTTTACGACCGCTGAAGTGAAATGTTGAAACTTTTTATGACTTAATCGCCGAAGGGGAGATTTTATCGTTAAGTTTAAACTTGATTTTGTAAAGTTAACGATATCGGTGTAAAGATCAGCATGAACTGAAAAAAATTGATTATCGTTGCTCTTCCGACGAATTGTTCAATCAAAGAAATTGATTTAGGTGCTTTGTTACCAAAAGTAACTTAAATTGATAGATTGTACATTTGTTGATAAACTTTCCTTACTTAAATCTAATAATTTTCCCTCAGGGTTACAGTCGATGTCAAATATGTATTTACATTTTTTGCCTTATTACAAAGGAATAAGGTGCAAGTGTTAACACATTGTAACGTACGTCACGTCACGCAGTCTCACTTTGCGTTCTAGCGTGTGACATCCTTTATTCAGCATAGCAACCCATTCGTCATGGAAAAAGGTGTGTATATGTGGTGATAGTAAACGATTCACATTCACAATACTCTATAAAAGCCAACCGGCCACACGGCATGACATGACCTTAATGAATCCACGCGACACAACTGACGACGGACGAAATTGTCCTAACCCAGATTTAAGGACAAACTTCGCCATCTTGACTTTCGCACGAACTTTTACCTAACGAGCGTTTACTGCAGTACACATATTGGCAGTAATCCAATTATAAACGTGAAAGTTTTCGGTAAAAACAAGGATTAGCCAAATTGTGATTTTCTATATTTTCCAATATATACAAATCGCCTTGATTCTGAATTAAAAGAATTACAGTAAAGTACCGCAGTGCTCATAGTTTTTACAACTAAGTACTCTCTAGAATAAACCTAAATCTCGACCTAGGGCTGTAATGTACGTACGTACGAATTTAGACAGAAGTTTTATTTATTTCTCTTTTTTCCTCATAAGTGTGATGAAAAACATTGTGTGTGTCACGGGCGGTACAGTTATAACGAACTCGTGTTAATTAAGCCCTCTCGCCTTCGGTTTCAAGCTTCAATTCACACTCGTTCGTATATACATTCTTGTTTATCGCCCTTAATACACAATGTACTATTTCCGTCGAAAACAATTACTTAAGCATTACGGTACTGCATAACCTAAGAATACACTGTGTAAATTGTGTTACTCCATCCCCCATTAGGCACGACATATTATGCTGTGATACTTTTGCCATTGCCAACACGGCCTTCTAACTTTTGATTTGTCAGGTATGGGTGTTTTGTAACGGGTTTAATAATATTAAAACGGTTTACGCAGCGTGATTTATTCGTTTGTCTACGTTTCGTAGACGTTTTAGGTATAAATGTTAATAGATTATGAAGGATTATGCGATCGATAACACAAACGCAATTCTTCCCATTCGTGATTCCCATACAATATGGATTCCACACAACTGCAGTTTACTACATTACGCAATTGAGATTCTTCCTCGGAACGTCGGAGGTAAATCTTAAAACTTAGATACGCGTTTAAGTCCCGTTGTATAATTTAATAATGTGTAAAAATCGTGAAAGTTTAAATCAGTGAGATTCTCGTGATTCTACACAATATTTTTTCGACGCAACCGCAGTTTACTACATTCGTGATTCCATACAGCCGTTATTTTAACGCAATCGGGATTCTTCCTATTCATGATTCTACCCAATATGGGTTCAACGCTACTGCAGTTTACTACATTCGTAATTGTACTCAGTTGTTAGTTTTACACAATCAGTGGCGGATTTGCAGTCTTTGCCGCCCTAGGCTCAGACCCTGTAGCCGCCCCTTCAGCATCAGCACCCATCATATCATTGACTACATTTAGGTCAAGCAACGAAAAGGTATAGAGGGAAATGCTTGGGACACATTTAAACTTAGTAACTTTGTTTGGACTCGTTAGGAGGTGAAAATATCAAAAGTCCCCGGCCGTAGCCCTTGAGCGGGGGGTTTGATTTGAAGGTTCATTTTTCGGTTTTTCGCTTATAATATCTTAGAAACTATGCGTCGTTGTGACATGATCATTATACAAAATGAAAGCTGATTAAATTTGCTACAGGTTTTATACAGTCGAGTTTTTCGATAGATATCTTGTTTAGTTTTTGAGATAGCCGCTCTTGAATGTCTATAATTTTGCATTAAATTTCCATCAATAATATTCACGGTGCTCACGAGGAAAGGAACCCGAAAGATTTTTACAGTCTAGCAGATCTGCGAAATCGACTCCACACTCGCGTTCGCGGCTTCGCGCCGCGATTCGCGCATGAGTGTGGAGGGCCCTATACAAGCCCCCTCCAGACTATTGTGCGTGAATCACGGCGCGACTTCGCCGAGCGAACATATCGCGACGTTGACGTATGACCCACACTCGCAAACTTCTCGGTGATTTCGCAGTTTAGTTCGGGCCAAGATGGCTGAAAAGCATCAGCTGATCGAGTTTAACTGTCATTTATCTAAGGCATCATACTTGCTGTAGTTATTTTTCCATTTTGTTTTGTTGTCTTCTTCGTCTTCCTCGCGTTGTCCCGGCATTTTGCCACGGCTCATGGGAACATGGGGTCCGCTTGGCAACTAATCCCAGTAATTGGCGTGGGCACTAGGTTTTACGAAAGCGACTGCCATCTGACCTTCCAACCCAGAGGGTAAACTAGGCCCCTATTGGAATTAGTCCGGTTTCCTCACGATGTTTTCCTTCACCGAAAAGCGACTGGTAAATATCAAATGATATATCGTACATAAGTTCCGAAAAACTCATTGGTACGAGCCGGGGTTCGAACCCGCGACCTCCGGATTGCAAGTCGCACGCTCTTACCGCTAGGCCACCAGCGCTTTTTTCCATTTTGTTTTGTTGTAAAACCGTAAAATATAGCCGCTATATATAATAGAATTAATATTTATCTTGCAACTGATGAGCCAAAATAGTGTGTATTGTGGAGTCTTGCAAGTTCGCGCTTCGCGCCTCCTTTGACGCTGGCCGAAAAACCGACAAAAAACGGGGAACAAGGCGCGAAGGCGTGAACAATCTGTGAAATTGACGCCACACTCGCGTTCGCGGCTTACTAAATAAAACTTGTAGCAAATTTAATCAGCTTTCATTTTGTACAATGATCAGTCGTTAGAATGCATAGTTTCCGAGATATAGCGAAAAACCGAAAAATAGGACCTTCAAACCTCCCTCTTCCCCCGGCTCAAGGGCTACGGCCCTTCAAACAAAGTTACGAAGTCAAAAATGGTGTTCCAAGCATTTCCCTCTATACCTTTTTTTGAGAATTCGTTGCCTGGCCTAATTTTAAGTTATTTCTTCTTATCATCAGCGATTTTTTTGTCACAATTTGCCGCCCCTAATATCTCGCCACCCTAGGCTCGTGCCTACTGTGCCTTATGGGAAATCCGCCACTGTACACAATAATATAGCGTTTCATCTTCATCAATAAATTCATATTTTTAACTCGGCCGCAATCAAGAGGCGCTGGTAGGTGCGTAGTCTAGCGGTGGGAGCGGGTTACTTTCAACCCGGAGTCGCGGGTTCAAACCCCGGCTCGTACCAATGAGTTTTTCGAATTTTGAGTTCTTCGTTTTAATTAATTTTTTTATTAATTTATTGTCATTTATTGCCATTTAGTCCCGATTCTTATTTCACTAGAGATCAAAGGTCGTGCGGTTTATATTAAAAAATATACTGAATAGGGAGAGAATACTGCAATGTTTAAACTTGTGTTGAAAATATTCTGAAATTAAACATGACTGTAGATTCTGATACTAATCTAATACATCTACGAGACGTATTCTGATTGTAATGACAGTTGAATTAGAAAATAAAGAATAATAAGATAAAAATAAAAATTAATGGTCTTTTTAGCACATTTTAAGCCAATCCCCTTAAAAACATATTCATTTGCATTTCACTTGCAAATACTTTTATAATAAACAGATTACCTCGTGGTACTTATTTACAACATCCTTTTTAGGGTTCCGTACCCAAAGGGTAAAAATGGGACCCTATTACTAAGACTCCGCTGTCCGTCCGTCCGTCCGTCCGTCCGTCCATCTGTCACCAGGCTGTATCTCACGAACCGTGATAGCTAGACAGTTGAAATTTTCACAGATGATGTATTTCTGTTGCCGCAATAACAACAAATACTAAAAACAGAATAAAATAAAGATTTAAGTGGGGCTCCCATACAACAAACGTGATTTTTGACCGAAGTTAAGCAACGTCGGGCGGGGTCAGTACTTGGATGGGTGACCGTTTTTTTGCTTGTTTTGCTCTATTTTTTGTTGATGGTGCGGAACCCTCCGTGCGCGAGTCCGACTCGCACTTGGCCGGTTTTTCTGATTGTCGTGATACAACAAATAGGTGAAGGTCCACAAAATTGACACAGGAAGATTGCTGGCCTGCGTCACGCGACGTGGACATTAAGGCGAGATTACGGCCACAAATAGTCCGCCACATTCACATTGCCGGCGCTTTGCGCACTGTGACTACTCTTCAGAATTCGTATTGGAAAAATTATGTCTAGACATTGTCTAACAAAAATGTGACACAGGAAAATGTTTTCTGGCCTCTGTCATGCCATGACGACATAAAAAAATAGACATCATACACAATAATAGTATAGCTGTTGGCAATTAGGTGAATTACATAACCATGCTATAGGCCAAACTATGCTATGCTTATGCTTGGTATCCAATCAGAATAACACATACGACGTTATTCGAGCTTGGAGCTCAAAAACAATACAAAAGGTAATCACGCTTCATATCCCGATCGATATACGTCACCCATCTCTTCTATCAACGGCCGTTTTCTTGGACCGATCCACTTTGGAGCTTCTCCAACAGCTTGTAGGCTTCGGTAAATATTTGCATGCCTAACATGAATTAGTTTCCGATATGCCTCCTGAGGGTTTCGTATAAGTATGTAAATGTGTCTACTTAGGCGCCTTAGGATTTAAATTTATTCCTCCTCCTTGTGTCGATTTTCTCAGTGCTGAGGGTCGTGATCCCTTATTAAAACCGTTTAATTATTTTCAGCCAATTATGTCGATCACATGTCGATTCTTGACGATATGAACAGCATCGTAGAAGTTGGTAACTTTCGAGGTAATGCTGATCTGATCAGTTCACCGGATCGGGACGGATATTTTCTATTTTCCCCCTCCACTTTCCATGGAAAACTGCAGTCACAAAGTTAGATAAGAGTCAAGGTGATCTCCATTTTTTCTAAGTGGTGCGCCTTAAGGTGACTTTTGAGTTGTAACTGCAGTAGAGCTACTTTTACGGTTGCGGCGTACAGTCGAGCGATGCTACTGTCAAAATTCTTAGTAGGTAATATAAGTGACAGATTAAAGGTTCATATCAGAACAACTGAAGTGTGACTGGGCGGGACACGTTTGCGTATGCCAGATGACTTGTGGGCTAAATCAACCACCAATTGGGACCCACCAACGACCAACCTCGCCTTTGAAAGAAACTGGCGGGAGACGGGTCATGATCGGGATACGTGGAAAAGGAGGAGGGAGGCCTTTGCCCAGCAGTGGGACACTTATATAAATAAACAATAAAAACATCAAAACAACAATGCATGATATAAAAGAGATTGACAGCAACCGCTCCCGCCAACGCTGCGGAAGTATATCTAATATTACCTTCACCACTGGGCTACCAAAACGCTATCCAGAAAACCTCTGACTGTGCACAATTTTTGGACTCTGACTGACAAACCGGATGCTTCCCGTCCATCACAATTTAATCCTTTTACTCAAAACAAAACTTGCGGACGAAACCCGCTGATGCATTAGCTTTTTGCAAATTGGTCCGCTTAGATTGATTAAAGTCAACGCTGAGTTTCACATTTTCATAAGAATTCTTCAAACTCGGATTTCGTTTTGGTGTTCTCTTCAAAAACAAACTGTATTTCTAACTAGTGACGGTTGATTTTGAAGTACAGAATTGAGTTAATATACGAGGTGTTGAGCGTTATCGAAAGACATGCGGAAGCATGGAGATTTGAGAGATTTAGAGATTAGCTAATGGATTTGTGAGATAAATTTTTAGTTGTTATAACTCTCCTTTTGATCTTAGCGCTTTTTAGTTAGGTGGCATCTTAATGGAGATCGGGATTCGCTTTTAGCAAATAATCCTAACACTAAGTGAATCTTTGGATCCAGAAAATGTTATTGTGATTAGTTTGGTTTCACGAGGATGTTTCCTCTGAAGTAGTACTACATACGTACCTGAATTTCTAATGATAATTCTGTACATAAGTTCTAAAAAAATAATTGTTACGACTCAGAATTTGAACCCACAGTCACTCGGAAGTTACGTTAGTTAGATCACTTGCACTATAGATTGACGATGCATAAAATTAACCTTAATGTCACGTAGGTAAAAAAAGAACACAAATAATAATACAGGTTAAAACAAAACAGCACCAAATAGTAGTTTATGCAACAGTGATATAATAAGGGTTCTTAAAATTCAAGGGTCGAAGTTACAAAACGAGACGTAGTCGAGTTTTGTAAAAAAAGACCCAAGAATTTTAAGAACCAATTATGAGCTGTTGCATACATTACTTTTTCTATGACAGCTGCAGCAAAAAAAAAAAAAAAAAAGAGTTATTATTAAAAAAAAGAGTTATTATAAAAAAAAAGAGTTATTATTTAAAAAAAATTGAGTTATTATTAAAAAAAAAAGAGTTATTATTGTAAATGAAAACATACCTCTTTCAATCAAGATGATCGGAACTTGTATCTTTAAAAAAAATAAAGCAGTTGTATTATACTCATAAGATGACTGCTAGCAGTCATCTTATGAGCCTATAGACAAAGCATTCAAATGACATTGCTTTAGATATCACTGTCAGTCATTTAATTGACACATTTAAGTGCTGGAGTAGAAAATAGATAATAATAAAGTATTCTCCCTTCCATTATCTAAAACAGAACTCCATTACGCCCACCCATCACACGCCTTATTAAAGTCGATCGAAAGTAAATCGTATTCAATCGTAAAGGCAGTGTAAGCCTGAAAAAACGAAACCCTTCCGTGTCAGTGCAAACGAATTGTCAATAAAGGTTTACGATGCCTGCTGGGGCCGTATTGGAGTCACACAATTATCACGTTGAACGTTCTGGGTAAATAGCGTGGGTAAATATATTTACGCATCGTTTTACCCATTCAGGCTAAAGATCAATGAGTGATAAAAGGTTGCCAATCTCTGCTGTTTACAATTCATGTGTTTCTATTGGCTCCATATGGAGTCCGATTCAGATTGTACAAATTGTTATGGTTTTGTTACGATAACCTTAGTGATTGGTGCGTCTCACGCTCGACTTTAATAATTTCATTTTGCATGTAGCAATCAGCATGATCGATCTTTAAAAATAATATCAAAACCGTAACATGTTGTAAAATCTGAATGGGGCTCCTGGAGTATAGACAGAGAAAATCATAGTCATAGGTATTTTTCTGTCTGTCTGTCTGTGTATCTGTGTTTCTGGGGTTCCAAAAAGGGTGTATATCGGTTTTTTACCCTACTGTTGACTATAATAATGACGCCACGACAAAGTGCATGTAATACATCGGAAATCGTTAGTTGACAACCTAAAGTCACTAATTACCATCACAAGTTAAAAGACAATTTCGACCTTGTTTTGTTACTAATACGATTCATTATGGCTCTGAATTGGTGGTGGTAATTACTGAGTTTTGGTGGTCACCTGACGAAAATAATAACTGCAAAATTTACTCAGAAATGTAAAATCTAAACTAGTGATTTAAATGTAGGTATTTATTATTAGTGAGCTTAGGTTATAGTAATAGTAATATCGTTTATTGCAAACTAGGGATGTAACGATACCGATACCGATACGATATATCGGCCGATATAATCGGCAGGCCGATATATCGGCATCGCCGATTTAAATACACTCGATATCATAACAAAATGTAAACAACCCACAGTAAGGGGCAAGAATATTCTTCACCTCAATTTTAACTTGATGTGTCAAAACTTACGTACCTAAGTTTTACTACGATAGATTACTTACTCAACGTAACAGTGAAGTTGCTATAATCGTGCTATTTTGCTAATAGGAATATATTCTTCTTTATTTTTATTTTTCAGTTTTTCACACTTCTTAAAATCGAGTGTCTATTAAACATAAGTATGTTTTATGCATATGCATATAATTCTTTATTAATTTGATTTATTAACAAACTACCACGATATCGGTATCGGTATCGGTATCGCCGATTATTCACTTTAAATATCGGTATCGGTATCGTATCGGCAAAATCATGTATCGTTACATCCCTATTGCAAACCATGGTACAATACATATAGATGTTACAATAGAAAAAAATCACATGGCACCCTGGTAGGGTATGGCAATTATCCTTAACGAAATTATCCTTATTAACGAAATATTATATTTAGTACACATAAATATACTTTTACTTAACGTTATATTATTGCTACATATTTATTACTTTCTAAGTATAGTAGGAACTTCGTTTACAATCATAATAGATCGTCCTGCATAAATTCTTCATGTTTTTTATAATGGTTTTTTTTATCAAAAGTGTTATTATGATTCGTGTGCTGGTAACATCATTGTAACAATTGTAACCCTAGTTTATAATAATATACATTAAGTACAACCATTTTGTAATGTAAGGCAAACTTTAAAAAAAAATGTGCCGCAAACGAATTTTTTACACTAGCTAATTGACTGGCTCAGCCATTTTTATTTAAAACGCCACTTAGCCACTTAACTGCGATTAAATTACGACTCTGCTAAAGAAAAGCCATTAAAATAAACTGTTCAGGTTATGATAGTTGAAGTTTAAATAACCATTTTCTTTTATTATACGCTTTCTGCTGTATTCAAGTGACGCAATTAATCTAGGTTGAATAGGATCGCATTAATAACTCATAACGTTTGAGATAATAAAGTTATAAAAAGGTTGTCGAGCGCTGGGAGGGAGGAAATTGCGTTTTATGAGTTTTATCTTATGAGATTGTAAAATACTATCTGACCGTACTTTTAAGTATTAAAGAAAATGTATACGTACAAAGTTATATGAAGACAATGATGAAGGAAAGCTATTTACGAGTAGAAGAGCGTAGAAGACCGAGACGTAAGACCGTACGTATGTACGGTTATGTCAGTTACCTAGCAGACAAATATTGAACTACTATTATTACGTATAGAATTGTATTGTATTGGCTTCTCTATACCGTAAAATGGGGTGAGTAGGGTTCGCGGGGAGAGTTGGGTTATGAATGGGGAGAGAAGGGATGAAAGGGGGGTTAGATGGGATTTGAAGGCTACTGCTACAAAAATAATGTACCTATTCCAATTTAAAATGGAGCTATAGTAATACTTATAATAAAAAAATCTATCCAACAATCTTCCAAAATCACCTTTGTATGAAATCCCATCTCACCCCAATTACGAAGGACTACGGGGTGAGGCGGGATTTCCTGTTTATCGTCAAAGTTATGAAATGGAACTACCCAAAATAAAATAAAAACGAAAATACAAACGTCCGAAACACTTATTATATACACCATTCAGTTTGCATACAGTCTATGTAAAAATAAAATGTTATCGAGGTTTGAATGTCAGTTTTGCCCCTACTCATTTTACGGTAGTAATAAAAACTGAATGCAGGCGAAAGTATTAGGATAGCAGATCTATCAAACTACATCGGTAATACTAAGGTAGTATTGCAGTGCGACATTACTGCCGCAAATATCACAAATCCGGGCAGCAACAATCGTGCCGGGGTGGCCTAGGGGTTTATGGCGCTAGCTAGCCGCGATAACTAATCACGCAGGGTTCGAATCCGGCCTCCGCCCCTGGAGGGCTACGTCACTTAATTATTCTTTAGTATATGGCATCTATTTCAGTTTATAATTAACTATCATATTAAATAAACAAATATGACGAATTTAGTTACCTAATTCAACAACAATCAAAAAAGAAGTTTTTCTCTCATTTATTTATCTACTAAATACTTGTTAGTATCAAAACAACGTTACTTTAGAAAGGAACTTTGCGTTATTTCACTTATACGCACTCTATTTTATTATCCCGAGGCCGTAGATTACATCCTCTAGTTTCCGCGTTATGAAACATTACGAAGAGAAACAATTGAATAAAAAAAAGTTTTGATTAGTTTTCGACTTGAGTTCTAACAAACACTGACTACATCATTTAGAATGACGTGGTCTAGGAAAAACTGGATATTATTTTCACTACACCAATTCGTAAAGGCTTTATTTATTCGTCAAAATAAATGAGAAAGTAGAATTTTACCGAGAAGAGTGGAAAAGTAAATAGATGCAAATATAAAAATTAACTTTGAATTATTAATATTTAAAAGCATTCATTAGATTTCTAATATTTTTTTCGCGTTGCTGTGATAAAAACTATAAAAAGCTTTGTGTGTTATTCGGTATGGCAAAGTTTGTTTAACATGTACCTATGAAAATATAAAAAGACATAATTCGAAAGAGAGGCTTAGACTTCCGTTTTAAACATTTGTAATTTGTCACGACGCGCGACGCTGTTATTTAGTTGTGATTAATTGTATTGTTATTTTGTTTCACCATATTGATAAAAACCAACCCCAATTTTCTAAAAAAAATAAACATAATTCTTAAGATATTTAATAACATGCTGCCAAGACAATTAAACGTTTAAAGGGTCATTTTCTGAGAATATGTATTCTTACGTCGGTTGCGTCTAATTGCCACGACTCTTTTCATACATTTTGTATGGTCACGGCAATAAGACTTTAATTAAACTAAGTATTTTTTCTTCATCTAGTAGGGGAATCTGTTTCCAAGGCGCTCCAGAAATGTCTACATCCTGAGTGATACGCTTTTATCTCGATGAAACTGGATGCATGCTTAAATTATGAAATTAGTCAAGTAACAACGTACGTCTACTTAGATTATTTTTCTAGCGAGCGAAAAGTAAAACTTATTTACCTGGCTATCATTTCGCTTGCTCGGGAGGGTTCGGGTGTCAATACATATTAGCACGAGCCATTGACGTTTATCTCAGGACTGGCTATACGAGCAATAAGAATGGGGCATGAATAGGGCCAGTACAGCGGTGTGACACTACAACGCGATTAGTTGATGAGGTCGCATCACGCGCGCGATTGGTCGCAACTAGTTGCGTTAGACTGCACGATTGGCTCGAATACCTATGAGTGACACCGCTGAACTAGTACCATTTTTAGTGCCCGTAAGGCCCGTTTTGAGATATTATACGTCAATGGCACGAGCGGTTAAACAACAACTTCCCCCATTTTTGAAACAAATTACTATTACAGATTTTTTTTAAACCATCAGTGAAGTTTTCAATTTATCCTCATCCAAAGACGCAGCTGTTTGTCGGCCCGAGAATTCTCGGCTAAAAAAAGGGTTTTTATCAGCGTTCAATATGTCGGCGAGGTCCGAAAATCGACATTATTGGGGTAAAAGGGTTGCGTAACCCGCATTTGTTGACGGTAACAAATATCTCCAGTTTCGGAAATATCTCACTTATATTTTGTGGAGTGAAATAACTTCATATTGAATTAGCTGCACTTATGTAGTTTGAGCGTGTACTGAATTGAAGAGTTTGTTTGTTAGAAAATTAAGGTTAATAGAGTTTGTGTGTTTTGAAGTGTTACTTTGTTTGGTAATACAAAGTAGTTATTTACGATACAAGTCCGAAAAAAAGGAAATTCGCAACGAATGGCGAATTACCTATTCACACGTGTATCGTACAACGTTCCCCCAACTTCCCCCATTTTTGAAACAAATTACTATTACAGATTTTTTTTAAACCATCAGTGAAGTTTTCAATTTATCCTCATCCAAAGACGCAGCTGTTTGTCGGCCCGAGAATTCTCGGCTAAAAAAAGGGTTTTTATCAGCGTTCAATATGTCGGCGAGGTCCGAAAATCGACATTATTGGGGTAAAAGGGTTGCGTAACCCGCATTTGTTGACGGTAACAAATATCTCCAGTTTCGGAAATATCTCACTTATATTTTGTGGAGTGAAATAACTTCATATTGAATTAGCTGCACTTATGTAGTTTGAGCGTGTACTGAATTGAAGAGTTTGTTTGTTAGAAAATTAAGGTTAATAGAGTTTGTGTGTTTTGAAGTGTTACTTTGTTTGGTAATACAAAGTAGTTATTTACGATACAAGTCCGAAAAAAAGGAAATTCGCAACGAATGGCGAATTACCTATTTACACGTGTATCGTACAACGTTTTACAGTAGGTTTAAATGGCCCTTTAAATTTTCGACATAGTTACGTAATGTGCTTATAAATTATTATAGCATAGGGTGTCGTAACGTAATGGAGCACCAAATGTACTGTAAAATATAAAAAATATGAGTTGGAAAGCTTGTTCAAACTATAATATTTGAAACCATTTTTAAACAATAGGTATTTGTCAAAAGCAAAGCGTTTTCATAAATTGCATATTTACGAGAAATTTTTATTTTGATTTTGAAAGACAGCACGATTTTGATAGCACACGCAGTGCAAGAGTAATTATAGAAGTGTGAAAATCATTGCAATCTTATCTTGGTTTAACTCTATAGATGTATGGATTTTTGCATAATGTTTGCCTATTGGAGCTCAGTGGCACCCTCAATAAATTTCTAGAATTTCTTGTCGGTCTATACCTAAGTTCTACATTGAAATTGTAATGATCGTTTTAAAGTAAATTCCAATCAGGCATCCATTCTAAACCTGGGAGCGTAGTTTCTCAACATTAAAGATGCCAGACAGCGCCTGGCAATTAATGACCCCACATTTTTCTTGTCGATTAGAAAATGTAGCTAAAGTATTTTAAGAGAAGATCTTTTAAAAGCTTATTTAGAAATTAATATTTAGAGTTATATAGCAAATAACAGGTAAACACTCAGATTTAAGATATTTATATTTCAAACTGCAAAGCGAAATTGGAACAGAATAATTTTAATTTAGAAGGTTTATAGGTATAGGTACTTTAAATCTACACCTGATAAAGATGAACGTACATGTAGGTATAAGTATAAATAAAAGACATCGAAGAAAAAGTAAGTTAAATATGTAGAAGTGGCCAAAAAATACGTTGTCAATTTTTTTTTTACTTACTTACAAGTAGTTTACGAAATGTCATTAAAAAAACCTTGGGCAGTCGTGTAAAAAGGTAAGCATTTGACCACAATTTCACCTGATGGTAAGTACCAATGCAGTCTTGGATAGAACATGTTTATCTAAAAGATGCCTATTCACTCTCGATTTAAAAAGATCCAAGTGGTAGTGGACTGGAAATTAGCTAAAACAAATCGCTTTATCTCTCAATAATATTATCATTTAGCTATGATACACAATAGCAAACATTTGTTAAAATTATTAACAATTTGCCGTACTTACTTAGTAAAATAATTGTTTACGTATTGCCCCATCCTGTATGCAGCAACAAACACAAGTTAATTATTTCATAACTGACTTGAACAAGAAAGTTTTATGTTTTTATAAACTGCGCCAAGCAAAAAGCTCATAAAACTAATCTCTCCACAAGAAACTAAAATACCAAAATCGACTTTGCATTGAGAGTAGCGACTTTGAGAAAACCAAGTGCATAATATCAAGTTTTATCAAAGTTGGCGCATCGCCGGCGTAAGTTTTGACACCGAATTTTCGCTTCTGCAGCATTATTCTACAATCAATTTTGATTCAGTTCGATAACTTTGAGAATAAGTTTTATAACGATTCATTTTTAGTGACTTCAGTTTTATCGCTATTAGGTAATAGGTACCTTATTGTTACCTACATTATTTTTAAAGGAAAACCTTAAGTCTCTTAGTAAGTTTTTCTTTTAATTATTAGGCAGTTTGACATTATTATAAGCATTATATCGATAAGTCGTCATTAGTAAATTCTTTGGTATACATATCATTTGCAAGTAATATATGAAGAAAACATGGCAGTTTTTTTCATATTTTCTATATTAGTCATGGTACCATAACATTTCAGTGACACCGATGTGTCCTAGAAGTCGTAGGTATTCTAATTCCAACTTAATTAAACATCTCCAAGAAATATTTTTGATCTAGAAGCAAATCTTGCATTATTTCGTGTAAATTTTAAGTACTACCTACAGTAGTCACTAATGCACAGGCAATTTTTCAAAGTCCAATCTTCTACACTTCGAAAGTATTTTAGGTAAGTCACAAGTTGTAGCAAATCGATGCCTGCAAATATTTTAGTTTTACGCCCACCTTACTAAGCTAATTCCATTTTAAAATCCTTCCTTCTATAAACGAGTATCCATATACGTATGTATTATGTACATTAAAATGGATGTCTTACCCAGCCTTGAAAGACACCATTACCGTACATTTCAGACCATTAAAGACATGTCACGTCTACTTTAATTATTCACTCTATTTTACATATTTGAGGTTAAAGCGTGGACTATAAATCATGCTTTGTTGATGCCGACAAAAGAAGTCATTTTAGGTCTAAAAGTGCCATATTGAAGGAACCCGCCCTATATAATATTTGCGTACCTGCTTATAAAGGGCGAGGGCTGGGTGTTTAGGCGAGTTTGTATTGGGTGAAACACAATATTATTATATAGGCACGATATTTGTTTATTGTCGCAAGTAAAAGGAAAAAAGCGGCCAAGTGCGAGTCGGACTCGCCCATGAAGGGTTCCGTATTTACGGGATTTATGACGTATTACCTGTCGAATCCCACGATATGACGTCACCCATAAGCGTTCTGGCTCATATATGAGCCACTGGGAGCTGACAGATTAAAAAAAAACCGGCCAAGTGCGAGTCGGACTCGCGCACGGAGGGTTCCGCACCATCAACAAAAAATAGAGCAAAACAAGCAAAAAAACGGTCACCCATCCCATCCAAGTATATACTGACCCCGCCCGACGTTGCTTAACTTCGGTCAAAAATCACGTTTGTTGTATGGGAGCCCCACTTAAATCTTTATTTTATTCTGTTTTTAGTATTTGTTGTTATAGCGGAAACAGAAATACATAATCTATGAAAATTTCAACTGTCTAGCTATCACGGTTCGTGAGATACAGCCTGGTGACAGACGGACGGACGGACGGACGGACGGACGGACGGACAGCGGAGTCTTAGTAATAGGGTCCCGTTTTTACCCTTTGGGTACGGAACCCTAAAACTACTTACTAGATCTCGTTCAAACAAATTTTCGGTGGAAGTTTGCATGGTAATGTACATCATATATTTTTTTTAGTTTTATCATTCTCTTATTTTAGAATAAGGGGGGGGGGGACAAACATTTTATCACTTTTGAAGTGTCTCTCGCGCAAACTATTCAGTTTAGAAAAAAAAACCGGCCAAGTGCGAGTCGGACTCGCGCACAGAGGGTTCCGCACCATCAACAAAAAATAGAGCAAAACAAGCAAAAAAACGGTCACCCATCCAAGTACTGACTCCGCCCGACGTTGCTTAACTTCGGTCAAAAATCACGTTTGTTGTATGGGAGCCCCACTTAAATCTTTATTTTATTCTGTTTTTAGTATTTGTTGTTATAGCGGCAACAGAAATACATAATCTGTGAAAATTTCAACTGTCTAGCTATCACGGTTCGTGAGATACAGCCTGGTGACAGATGGACGGACGGACGGACGGACGGACGGACGGACGGACGGACGGACAGCGGAGTCTTAGTAATAGGGTCCCATTTTTACCCTTTGGGTACGGAACCCTAAAAACTACTTACTAGATCTCGTTCAAACAAATTTTCGGTGGAAGTTTGCATGGTAATGTACATCATATATTTTTTTTAGTTTTATCATTCTCTTATTTTAGAATAAGGGGGGGGGGGGCAAACATTTTATCACTTTCGAAGTGTCTCTCGCGCAAACTATTCAGTTTAGAAAAAAAACCGGCCAAGTGCGAGTCGGACTCGCGCACAGAGGGTTCCGCACCATCAACAAAAAATAGAGCAAAACAAGCAAAAAAAAAGCAAAAAAACGGTCACCCATCCAAGTACTGACCCCGCCCGACGTTGCTTAACTTCGGTCAAAAATCACGTTTGTTGTATGGGAGCCCCGCTTAAATCTTTATTTTATTCTGTTTTTAGTATTTGTTGTTACAGCGGCACCAGAAATACATCATCTGTGAAAATTTCAACTGTCTAGCTATCACGATTCGTGAGATACAGCCTGGTGACAGACGGACGGACGGACGGACGGACGGACGGACGGACGGACAGCGGAGTCTTAGTAATAGGGTCCCGTTTTTACCCTTTGGGTACGGAACCCTAAAAATGATATAAGAAACCTCAATATCATTTTTGAAGACCTATCCATAGATACCCCACACATGAAAAAAAAAACTGAGTTTCAGTTCTAAGTATCGGGAATCCCCAAATTTTTTTTTCTATTTTTGTGTGAAAATCTTAATGCGGTTTACAGAATACATCTACTTATCAAGTTTCAACAGTTCTTATAGTTTCGGAAAAAAGTGGCTGTGACATACGGACGGACAGACAGACACGACGAATCCATAAGGGTTCCGGTTTTTGCCATTTGGCTACGGAACCCTAAAAAGGTTCGATTGTTGGTTATTATAATTTTATAAATCAAAATCGAAGGACGACCAGGAAAACGAAGGACAAATATTTGATTTTCCTATATCCAAGATCACGCGAGAAGCGTGATTTGATAATGGATCCACACGGATGAAAAAAAAGTCTTGAACCAAGGAATATCTTGTATTTATAGATCTCAGGCAAAAAACTACTTTCTGGTATTAAATAACAAATTATCAAATAAAAAAGGTCAGCTTTGATTCAATATTAATATATTGATCCATGTAATAAAATTCTTGTTACAAGACTTTCAAATATGAATTTTTTCAATTATTTTTGAACCGATAATGAGATTATCTTATATCAAGGCAAAATTTGTATCTAAGGTGACAGTCCATTTCCAACCGCAGCTGCACTACTGTTCATTTTACTATGGAAATTAACAGTAACAGCGACGCGTTCAGTACCAGTAGTGGCAGTAGTGCAGCTGCGGTCAGAAATGAAATGTTACCCTTATATGAAGATTATATCAGTTGAGACATAAAACAAGTTGTTTAAAAAAATCTGCTCAGATCACAGGGCGTCAATAATAACCAATTATTTAAAAAAAGTTATAATTTCAAAAATAGAATATAGCTGGTCAACCAAATCTTGTCAGTAAAAAATGGCGCGCAATTCAAATTTTCTATGGGACGATGTCCCTTCGCGCCTACATTTTTCAAATTTGCCGCCTTTTTCTACTGTCAAGATCTGGTTGACCAAGTATATAATTATGATATATGTTTATTTAGGTCTTTTGAAAGGAAAGGAACGAAAATTAATGTAAGCAAGACGAAAGTAATGGTTTAGAATAAATTTAAAAGTGGAAAAATTACTGTCTTGGGTGAGACTTAAACTCACGGCCTCTGAGTTCAAGTCTCACCCAAGACAGTAATTTTTCCACTTTTAAATTTATTCTAAGCTTAATAGCGTCGGTCGCAGACGTTTCTGCTTGTAAAAAATTAGAAAGTAATGGTATTTGAAAAGAAAGAAAATATGACTAACTGTGAGATTTTGATTGGTCAAAAAGAGTGCAACAAGTGAAAGAGTTTGTGTATCTGGGAACCTTGTTCACTAGGGACGGTAAGCATGATAAAGACATTGAAAGGAGAGTGAATGCTGGAAATCGCGTGTTTGGGGCACTTAACGCTTTTATGAGTAGCCAAAAGGAGTCGCAAAAAGCACGGTTGGCTGTGCATAGAGGGGTGTTGGTGCCTAGACTCATGTATGGTAGCGAAAGTTGGGTATGGCAGAAGAGGCATCAGAGCCAAGTGAATGCAGTGGAAATGAGAGCGTTGAGAAGTGTGTGTGGTGTGAGATTACAAGATAGAATTAGGAACAGTGTGATAAGGGAAAAGTGTCGACTGAACGAAGATGTAGTGACAAAAATTGAGAAAGGTAAGTATGTTGAGATGGTTTGGACACATGGAAAGAATGAGTGAAAGAAGGCTGACAAAGAGAGTGTGTAAGGGAGAAGTAGAAGAGGGAGTTGGAAGGGGCAGACCTCGGCGGACTTTCTTCGATCAGATCGGGGAAATCCTGAAGAAAGGCCAGGTCAAGAGCACCCTAAACCGGCGAGCGTGTATGAGGAATATTATGAAAGTAACGGAAGCGAAAGAGGTATGTCAGGATCGTAGCAAGTGGAAATCCGCGGTCTCTGCCTACCCCTCCGGGAAATAGGCGTGATTATATGTATGTTTATTGAGGTATGCTCATCATACAAATGTTGGGTTGAACATTCGCCCAAAACTCGAACTTGGGATCACCAGCTTCGTAAGCGAAAAATACCTACTACTAAATCGAATAAAACTGGAGATTAACTTTAAATGCTCGAAACACTCAATATTAACTCGCCCCAGACCATTCCAGGTAACAAAGTTCAATGAACTTTACTGGAAAAGGTTTGTAGCAGCCTAATTCCCATCGGTACCGAGATTGCGCCTCATGACCTTGAAATGACCTTGAGACCTTTATCATTTAAATTTCTTTTTAATTGACAAAAAAACGTGGAAGGTCGTAAGTTCAAATCTTCTTAATGATTCTGATTCAAAAAGCGAAAAAACGGTAGGTGCCTCCTGTGTCCCGTTGCCAATTTACAGTTAAATATATACAAATTAAGATATTTGTGATATCATTTTGCTCGATTTGGCAGCGTTGACGAAGACTCATGTTATGATGGCTACTTTAATATAAAAAAATATGGTTGTCTATAAAGTCGGTTTACGGACGATAATTTTGCGTGGTAACGTCATAAGAAAACATTGATGAAAAATTGCATACTTTTATTTATACGTTATCATGGAGATCTCTCCACAACTTTACCATGGAGATCCGTCCACAACGTGACACTTTTTCGTGCATGCTACCGGAGTTCATCGATTTATAAGACGTTATCACGTCAAAAAACGTTTTATGGCTCCTCTTCACGATGGGCCAACGCCGGCCACTCCAAGGGACGTAGCCATGCGGTAGAATGAGATAGCAATATCACTTACTCCCTCTTACGCATAAATGCGTCCCTTGGAGTGGCCGGCGTTGGCCCATCGTGAAGAGGAGCCATTAGGCGCAATCATCTCATCAGTTTTATACTGGTTCGGCACTGTTGCTTGTTTTGTATTAAGAACAACAGAATAACATAATTATTCTGTACTCTTCAGCCACATATGGATGTTAAACAGTAAATTCATACAAACCTACCCTCGAGCTAAAATCATAAACCTTTTCGTATCTAAAAATACAGGGCTGCAAACGTAACTTTAACTTCGGGTGTAAATCCTTTTTGTCGGACGTATAATGGACGAGAACGTTGACAATGGGCTAAAAATAGAAAGATATGACAGGTCACGCCCTCTACCGCCCTGTACAGTCTCCTGCAAATTATTGCAACTCGCAAATACCTATTGAATATCTGGGAGACCGAACTTTGCTCGGAAAACATATAAAAACTCAAAACTGCGTTTTCCCAGAGATAAGACCTAGCTAGATCGATTTTTCGCCCCCGAAACCCCCCATGTAACAAATTTCATAGAAATCGTTAGAGCCGTTTCCGAGATCCCTACAATAAATATATATAAATAAATAAATAAACAAGAATTGCTCGTTTAAAGGTACAAGATTTGTTTTCAAGTAGGCAAAGTTGTTGATTAACTTCTCGTGCCGATATTGATAGCCGAGCAAGCGAAAAACTCCTAAATTGATCAATGGGCGTAGCGAGTAGTTCTTAAAATATAATCTCAAGGGCACGTGAACGAGGGCTTAGGTTACACGAGGGTTTTAACAAACTTTGCT
Source organism: Cydia amplana (assembly GCF_948474715.1). Classification (NCBI taxonomy): domain Eukaryota; kingdom Metazoa; phylum Arthropoda; class Insecta; order Lepidoptera; family Tortricidae; genus Cydia; species Cydia amplana. The sequence continues at coordinate 23,567,526 of NC_086070.1, forward strand.
ATAGAGTGAAACAAAAAAAAATTACACCACCCTAACGCGAAGAAAATACTAACTGTAAAGCATTACAAATCAAATTCAAATTAACGATATTAAATATTTATCATTCAAAATCATTTCTTACAAGTCAATTCTATCAGCTAACATGAGAAAACAACTCAAAATTTGCATCAGACTGCTTTCCACTCTTGCGAATAAAATACTTCAATATCCAACTTTGTCATCTGTTTTTGAAACATAATGATTGTGTTAGAAGGAGCGCTGGTGGCCTAGCGGTAAGAGCGTGCGACTTTCAATCCAGAGGTCGCGGGTTCAAACGGCTCGTACCAATGAGTTTTTCGGTACTTACCTATGTACGAATATCATTTGATATTTACCAATCGCTTTTCGGTGAAGGAAAACGTCGTGAGGAAACCAGACTAATCCTAATAAGTAGTGTTGAGTCGCTCACTCGTGAGGCACCTCATTTGTACCACTCATTTTGTTAATTTGTCGCAGTACTTCGTACCGCAAAAATGTCTTACTCCACTCCTCTATTCATTTTACTCATTTACTCGCGCGCATCACAAACACCTCTTGCCACACAAATCATTCACACACTTCAAATTTCAAAAAACTCTTATGCGTTCAAATTCACTCGCGAGTCTCGCGACCCTCAAAACTCATACACTCCTCACAACTCGCAAGAAAGTCCCTGCCAGTCCTTGGATCGCGCGAGGCGCTAGGTGCTCGCCTGCTCGCCGACACTCAAAACTCAAATGTCTCAAATGAAGAAACGAGTAATGGTCCACACTGTCAACTGCCGAACTACAAACCTTATTGCAACGACAAAAGGTTCACCGAGAAATGCGTTGAGTTTGTACCACTCACCGCCTCTCCGTGACATGAACCCGTCAAAAATCCTTTCAAAATGAAACAATGAATTAGAAATACCCAAAGAGGGAGTGAGACAGACACGCGAGGTACTTCAATATCGCTTCGCGTCACCACCGAAAATACGTTAACAATTAAACGCGAAAGACAACAAGCGTAAGCGCTGCATGCTTTCATACATCTTACGCCTTTTTGAACTTACTTGTCGAAATGGCGCGAAAAATCAGTCTCTAAAAGGAAGTTCGATGTGTTGCTTCTCTGTCGCACTTGTAAATTCGTAGGTAAGTGTGACAGGGACGCCACATGACGAACTTGGTTCGCGGTATGCGCTCTGTAAATATGCTAGTACCTCACCTCATTTGAAGTAAGACATTGTAACACCTCATTTTAGAAAATGAGGTACTCATACAAACTCATTTTAAATTGATGTCCTACCCATCACTACTAATAAGGCCTAGTTTCCCTTCTGGGTTAGAAGGTCAGATTAGTTGTCAAGGGGACCCCAGGTTCGGGGTAACTTAAAAAGGTACTTTATTGTAAAAAGTATTCCTTAACGGTAAAAGATAGATGACTGTACAGCCTTCAGAAGAATAGATAACGGTCCTAAAGGAGATGAGAAAGCGAGTGATCGACTATATTCTAGCGTAAAGACATACGTGTAGATGTTGTAGAACCAGTGTGAATAGAATAAATAATACTTAAATATAATTGTTGATCGCTGCTTGTTCACTGGTAAAAAAAAAATCTATGAAGAAATATCCCGTTCTTGGCTATAGACAAGTCAGGAACAGATTATCATAAAAAAAGGCATAACTGGGCGATAACTCGTAAAAGTAGTTAACGTATGTAATGAATCCACGTGGACGTCAGCTGCCGCTCCGTTGGGGGGTTCAATATGTGAAGAAAATAAACTTTGACTGAATTTAGCCTAGCCAAGATTACCTAGGCTAAAATCAGCTGGATAAGTAGGTATTTACAAAGTACTACATGAATGAGATTTTACATATTTGTTTCAAAACAAAAACAAAAAATTCCCAAACCAATCATTGCTATATTTCTAAAATAAAATTAAACCGTTTTATTCACGAGTACTTAACTTCATAAATAAAAACAACGTTCGCAATTAAATTGTAAGCAAATATTAAGCATAAATGCGTTCAACAATCAAAATGTTTAACTGAATTCCTTGAGTATCAAACCGATTCACGTAGAATTTCAGCCAAAGTCACCGACAATGGCAAAGGTGAAAGCTAGAATTATGAGGTTTGTTGTTATTCGTAAATTGTTTCCGATTTCCGAGGAAATTGCTGCTAACTTCACAAAATCTGAGTTGTACAGAGATTAATGCGCGGAGTTCGCGCGCTCACGTCTTGCGTGGCCCAAGTCACAAGAGCCCGTACCGTGAGTCACTGACAGTGTCAAAACTGACATTGACGCTATCGAGAACGTAATTTACTTTCTATACATCTCGTTTGCACTAATATGCGAGTACGAGCGAGATGAATAGAAAGTAAATTACGTTCTCGGCGGCGTTTATCTCAGTGCCAAACTGATGGTAGCCGTACAGGTAGCGCGTATGGCGGTCTTCACATTGGATGTGGATTCTTACGTCGCTCCGTTATAAATGCGATTAGCGCTGTCAATATACTCCGGAGCGATGTGAAAATTCGGTCGCATTTTTATCGCTTGTCACCATGCCTCTCACGTTCTAACAAGTATATAAGTGCAAAAGTGACGGGGCATAGTGACAGACGATAAAAAACCGGCCAAGTGCGAGTCTGATTCGCGCACGGAGGGTTCCGCACCATCAACAAAAAATAGAGCAAAACAAGCAAAAATAAACAAGCCAAAAAACGGTCACCCATCCAAGTACTGACCCCGCCCGACGTTGCTTAACTTCGGCCAAAAATCACGTTTGTTGTATGGGAGCCCCACTTAAATCTTTATTTTATTCTGTTTTTAGTATTTGTTGTTATAGCGGCAACAGAAATACATCATCTGTGAAAATTTCAACTGTCTAGCTATCACGGTTCGTGAGATACAGCCTGGTGACAGACGGACGGACGGACGGACGGACGGACGGACGGACGGACGGACGGACGGACGGAGGGACGGACGGACGGACGGACAGCGGAGTCTTAGTAATAGGGTCCCGTTTTTACCCTTTGGGTACGGAACCCTAAAAATGGAACCATGCTGCGCCCGCTGGTGTGATAACCACTTAATATTATAAGTATGTAATGGTTGTTAATGAAGCCTATCACGCGACAAAGCGCTTAATACAGCGTTGGGTGGTGTCTGACATAGCAGTAAAAAAAGTAAACAGAATACTTCTTAACAAGAGAACCTGTTCATTTAGAGACCGCGTACCAGCTAGCGATGCATACGTAATACGTAGTTGCGTGTAATAGTAAAAGCAATGATTCAAACTTTCATCGGCTCAAGTCTTTCGTAGTATTTAACTTGATTTAACTGTAAAATCTTACGTTTTATCTATCTGCCGGATATGTGTCAGTGGTGTCACTGTTGTGCGACAGCCAATCATGACCTTTCTCTTTTGACTTGAGTCACAGTCGGGTCAGAAGTTGGGGTGAGCGAGTAAAAAGTGCTCGCTCCCTGCATGATAGGATATTTGATTTATCTCCACCCGGAAAACATAACTAGATTAATTAACCCCTGCCCTGTTCCTGACATATTTTTAGTAACGTTAGGTAAAAAAACGGTTGATTTCGGACGTTTTTTACCGATCCGTACCCCGAAAGTAAAAACGAAGTTGTCATTCTATGCGTGGGTGTATTAAGGATGACTCACGCTAGACCGGGCAGAGCCCGGGACGAGGCATCCGACATGTCATTTTCTATGACGGCTGACCGGCGATCACGTGGTGCTTTCCATAGAAAACGAAGCTCCGGAAGCTCTGGCCCGGACACGGCCCGGTCTAACGGGACACTTTAACAGAGAAGCTTTTTGAAATAAGAGCCATGTCACTGGCAACCTGGTACTTTTTAAATCCGAAATTTTTTAACCTTTAGCCGCCCATACGTCAAACCTTGCCAAGCAAAATGAAATTTTATTTCGTCAACACAAAGTTCAAATTAAAATGGAACAGGAGACCTTTTTATGGGTCTCTGGGCGGCTAGAGGTTAATGGGAACGTGACTGGAACTGGGCGCTTTTTAAATATTTGAACATAATATTTCCCGCAATATTTACCTATTTAAGAAAATACATAAAAAATACCATTAATAAATTCTAAACTATTTATTTATTTTTAATTTATAATAAACAGAACTTGGCCTTATAAACTAGCATTTAATTTTAATTCCGCTATTTTTATCATGGAATTCGCGGGTGTATTCAACATTTAGGATTTGGAATAAGTTTAGTATAATTTTCATAATAATATATTTTTTATAGACCAAGTTTGGAACGACCTACCGAGAGAGGTTATTTTAGTTTTTTTTTTATGGCGCTCATTTCATTGTGATTTACAGATTTTTATTGGCATGAAACTCATTTTATTCTTTTATCAGGCCGAAGTTAAAGTTAGGAAAGAGTGATTAAATCGCTGTAGGTACCTGATTAGTCCCTATAGCTGAGATAGCAATCTGAACTGTCAGTCTGTCGGCCCGATGACGGGGATTCAGCAAATCCACGTGTCAAAGGACCAAGGAAATCAGGCAAAAAATCAATTTGTCAACCTGGTAAGGCTGTGGCTTTTCGGTGGGCGGGATTAGAATTGTCGAATATTGTAACCATAAAAATTGTTTACTTGCTTTAAATTGGCATAAACATCTTCCATTCAAAATATAATAATTTTAAAATTTACATTAAATTTCGAGTTTTAGATCAAAGTAACTAAAGTATGTACTACACCCGACAATACATTTGACCTAAAGTTTAGTTCCTTATAAACAAAATAATTAATTCCTTCTTGCCTTCCTTGTGCCCGAAGCGTAGTGTGCGTAGAAAGATTTTTTTTTGCTTATCAAAATTAGTTCACTACTTAAGTAGGTACCTAGTTTAGTCCTAAAAAAGTTATAAACAGACACACGATTAGAGTTACTTTCATATTTAAGTCGGCTTTCTTCTTTTTAATATTTGTTTTAACATGCTGTTTAGTTTGTCTTATTCAGAAAACTAGTTTACCAGCGTGGCTAAAACATAAAAATAAAATAAATCCAGAGGGCGTGAGTTCAAGTCTCACCCAAGACAGTAATTTTTCCACTTTTAAATTTATTCTAAGCTTAATATCATCGTTCCAGACGTTTCTGCTTGTTAAAAATAAAAATAAAAGCTTGATAAAATCCGCTCCGCTTAAAGTGTGATGCAACCTGAAATAAACGAGTCGGCGTATCTCGGCCGTTACCCTGACGTAGCACGATGATTAAGGCCGCTCATTCAACTCCGCTATCTCACACAAACTCATTTCGTATGCTGCCATATCTGAAAAATACTTGGATGCATGTAGCTTTTAGTCTAATAGCTTGATGACACATATTACACTGGAAGCATAACATTATATTACCTACATAAGTTAAGCGTAAGTATGCTTGCACTCGACCAGACATCGGAAACAGAAAATTTTACCATATATCTTATTTTTGACATCACTCGCTGTGCATCTCGTTCGGATTTTATACCTATGTAACACGAATTGACAACAATTCGTCAAATTATTAAATTTAATATGAGCCTTGCAAACGTGCACTTAGGTACATTATTATATGCTCAGGGGTACGAAACTCCTCGCTTCGGGCAAACTCGGCTCTGTTCGGCTTAGCATTGCTCCGAGCAATTATTAGGTTTGACACTACTTGACGTCCCTTTGTGTCCACGACCACAGAAAAGATCATGACTTGAATTTTGACAACACTATATAGCCGAAAGTGATAGTGCCATGTATTAGAAAGGGACAGCATGATTCGACCTCGAATCGCTGTCAACCTTCGGTTTTGTAGGAAGTTACCTTTCTCTACGGTGTATGGGGCCCAATACATTCCACGACTCTTCTCTTTCCGCACAGACTCTACTATTATTTATTCTGTGCTAACGTGTATACTGTATACTTACACGGTAACCGTTGTAGAAAAGCTTCAAGATAAATTAAGAATTTGAAGTTTTTTTCCAGTTTCATCTTGCCTTAAATAAAAACCAAATTAACGACAATTCTTTTTATTATGTATATTTTTATAGTTATTTGTACAACAAGAGATCAAAGTTTGATATTTCTTTGAGTGCTTATTTTGAGTCCCGTGCAAGCGAAAGATTAATTTAGAATCTTGAGCGTAGTAAGGGACTCAAAAGCGCACGAGATGTAAATAACTTTGATCTCGTGTAGTTCACAAAACTTTTCACCTCAGCAGTGAGAACATATTAGAGAACCCGAAAAATGTATTCCTTCTTCATCACTTACCTCTATTCACTCATGTTTTCTTAAGATATACCAACAATTAAATTTTCACCTCAGCAGCTCGAACAAGGGTACTTTGCTACTTAAAAACAGTGAGCAAAATCGCATTTTGCTCATTTTGTCTCACTCAGTGAGCAAAATGCGATTTTGCTTACTATTTTTAAGTAGCAAAATACCCTTGTTCGAGCTGCTGAGGTGAAAAATATATTCCTCGTTTTTAGATTTGGTTAAAAAAATTAAAGAAAACCTCCGATATTTGAATTTGTCTGACCATCTGTCAGCAAACGAAGGAAAAAACGATTGAGGCGCGATTTAAAAACAAAAAAAACTTAGCAGATTTATTAAATTTTTCCACTGAAGGTCCGTCTCAATTATCATAATGAATTCAACAAATTGACAAATAGCTTTTCAATTTCAGTGGCGGTGTCAGAAAAAAATATTTCAAGACAAAGTGAGAATAATTAAAAAAGGTATTTAAGGTTTTGATCAAGAAAATTTGTTAATAACTTCAAATAAAATTACATTACTCAATAATTACTGTTAAATTATAAATTACCTACTTCAAGGTGTACGCGATCTAATCAGTCAATTGTATTCCTTCAAAGGCTGTCTTTTATTGGTTTTCGGAGATAAATATTTTCTATTTCTATACAGAAAAATATTTACAGAAAATAGGCATTACAAAAATATTCCTTTTTATTACAAGATTGCCTTGAGGAGACTTTACCAATTTAAAATTTGCGTCATATACATGTAGAGAACGTCCAATTTTAAATTTGTACAAAAAGTATCCAGTAAAATAATGCAGGTATTTCTGAAATATTACTAATAGTTCTTAGATCATATATTTCGTCCTTGGGTAAGTACCTATTATTTATATAATTGACAACAACGTTAGGTAAGATTAATTTAAAATAAATTTTGTATAAATGAAACATAAAAGTAACAGGTGGTGGTGGTGGTCTTTGGTGCAGGTACCTTAGGACAGAATACAATAAAAATCAAGTTATGAAACCAAATGTCCCAAAGTTATTCACATTCTAACCCCGATTTTTAACGTAACCTAATTTGGTCGGCATGATGCCGCAACCCAATTGTGTGATTGGTAATCAATAAAACAAATTTTATAAGAGTTTTTAAAAAACAAATTTTAATTGCTTCAGCTATAACGATGGAGCAAATATTTAATTAAATATTGACTACTGACGTAAACCAATAATGGTTTTTATTAGTTTATCAATCAGAGTTTCATTAAATTTTTACGGTTTATTGCATGTTTTATTTTGTTAGAAGTTGATTTGATTCATTTATCTTTACTATCGATTTAGTTATAGCTTTTCTATTTACTTTCATTGTTTTTAATCCTACTTGTACCTAGTTTGAAAGTCGGTAAACACTAAAATAAGAATTGAAAGCTTAATAATATTTATAATCAATTATTGATTGGGTACACGAATAAAAACAAAAGCCCAATTAACAACATACATATAAACAATTCATATAAGTAACATAATATTAGGTCATAATTCATAAATCTTCGGGTGAAAACATTAATTCCCCATTAACATCCTAATGACAGTGACAGATATAAAGATAAAATCTATAACAGTTATAAAGACATTAAAGGCCAGTTATAGGTCAATAAACACACCCTAAGACGAGAGCAAATAACTACTATCATAATCATAAGAAATGGTACCCATCATTTAATCTGATAACAATAACAGGAACGCGATTCACATATAACAACTTGTTAAAGTTTTGAACTGGTTTAGATACGACCGAAGTCCGTCTTGGTGATTGGCGCGCATCTTACGCACGAATTTCACTTCAGCGTACGCGATCTTCAAGGTCGTATCAAAATAAGATCAAAATCGTAACAAATTATGAAATAAGACTATTGAAAATTATTTTATCACTTAATTTAAAAAACATCCTGAATGATTGAGGAATAATTAAGTATAATTAGGTATTTTTTAACTCCATCACAATTACAATACGCAAACCTATCCACACACAAAAATAATGAAATAAAAAACCATACATTTTTAGACTGGTTCTATGCATGCAAAATAGGGTCATAACTGTCATAAGGATAGTTATACATTACAACTCTTTTATTGAATAAGTGACTGTTTTCCTAGTTGTTTTCTAACAATTATCTAACTTACTAACGCATGATATGATAAAATATAAAAATGCCACCATTATAATTCCTTCTGAGGACAAGATGATGGATTACTTGCAATTATCGAAATAAATATAAACTAGAAGCAAACTAGGCCAAAACAAGACAATTGAGGTAAATCACGAAGTTCTGCCATCCCTCAACTCAGGCTAGTAATGAAAAAACTTCAACACAGGCACTAGACAAAGTTAGGGCTGTTCAGGAGTCGGCAACTGGCTCGTCTATAGCTCGGAGCCAATTATACGGGAGTTTTAGGGTTAAGTATTTAATTAGAGCAAACGTTGGCTTTTAGCTATGTGCGTATCATCATAAATTTAAGAGTTAAGACCCTTGTCGGTGGAGCAATTTCCATGTTTTGCCACAGGGCGGACACGCCATACATTAAAAATCATTTGCGTTTATATGTGTGCGCGGCACGTCTGTACACGCGTCATTGTGTATGTGTGGGTAAGTCGCTTTACTGAGAGGACGCCAGAAGTCCTCTAGATTCATGTCGCGGACAGTCGCGGGGCGAGGTAATGCGAGTCGGGGCGGGGCAGTGCGTGGCCGTTCTGTATGATAATACTAGATATTACTTATTCTGTGGTTTTGCGGTCTTCTGCCTTCTCTTTGACAGCCTGATACGACACGACGTTAAAACGTTTTTCCTTTATTTGATTCATGTACGCTCGCCTTTGGTCTTCCCTTCTTCCTCTTTGCTACAACTTTCCCTTCTAGAGTCTGTGCGGAAAGAGAAGAGTCGTGGAATCTATGGAGCCCAATACATTTCACGTCTCTTCTCTTTCCGAACAGTCTATGATTTTTCATAAATTAGTCGTGAACGTATCAGGTGCCCTAGCATCTTTCCTCTTCTATTTGCTATGTGCGTAGTGCTTGAGGAAATGCAAGCAGCGACAAGGCATGACGTGATGTTAAGGATAATTGAAGTGTGCAAAAGGGAAGCCATCACGTATGAGGAACATTATACGTGAGTGCAAAAGAGGCAGACTACGAGTATAAATGAAAAATGTGACAACTTTTTAGCTTTATAGCGGGTGCTAAGTGACCGCGAATTTACTTAAACGTACGCAGCGGGCTACAAAATACGAAAAGCTGTAAGTATTCAGGAGATATGGTGGGTGATTATATCTCTGAATATACAATCTCTTATAGGCAATCAGAATATGTAATATCTGGGAGATCGAGCAAAGCTTGGAAAACATATAAATCCTCGAAAATGCGCGTTTTCCTAAATATATGACCAAGTTAGATCGATTTTTCGCCCCCGAAAACCCCTATATAGCAAATTTCATCGAAATCGTTAGAGCCGTTTCCGAGATCCCTACAAATCTAAGTGAGTGAAACCGTTGTCGTCTAATATTTTAATATACCTAATAACTTTGATTTGTTCTCAAATTTGTACAATTTTCAATAAAATTGCCTTATATTCAATATAATAGGCTACATGACTAATTTTTTATGGTATCAATCGATCGGGTTTGTTTTTAGGATCAAATGTCTATATGGGACCCATTGCATTAAAGTAACACAAAAGTCAGAAATTGTAGTCAAAGTCCGACAGTCGCACTTCACTCGCGAAACGCCCTATACAAAACGGCCAGAGGCCGTGACGTCATCGCCCATCTTGTAGTATGGACAAAACAAGAAAATTGCGTTTTTGTCGGTGAAATATTGCGTTTATGTATATAGTTGCTATACAATATTTTTTTGGATGAAATGTAAGGAATCGAATGGTACCCTTACTTTTATCGTTCTTGGAAGTTAAAAAAAACTTAAATTTTGAAACTTTCAGTTCCTGTAATTTTGTAATTTTTCAATATTTTATTTGAATATCCACATTATTGTGATAAATTGCTCGTCTGCTATCTATTTTACTAGATTTTGTTATAAAATTCAACAAGTGTCATCATCCCTATTATAAATATTCATCCCAAGCATTCGTGATACTTGACTGCCGAGTCACTCATATTTCCAAGGCCTTTTAATTCAAGGCCACGGCCCAACTTTGATTCCCATAAAAAGGGTGAAGGGTGCCAAATTAGGCTGTGGGTTATCGTTAATAATGATCGAGGGATGTCAGGGAGACCGGATGTTTTAATCCCTTGCCTAGCGCGAGCTAGGGCACAGAATAAATATAGTACTAGGTAGAGAAGACTCACTCTCTGTTACGACAGATATGACCGCTAGGTGGCGCAAGCGCGAGCAGGCGTCCGTTCCGTAGCGGTGCGCGGCAACGACTATGGCTCGACACCAAAACTGGTGTGGGCCGCAAGAACTTATAGGTAGGTAGGTAGAGTAGGCCAAAGGTATGGTGCAATCTTTTCGAGCGATGGCGCCATAACCTTTGGCCTACACTCGGGTAGATGGCGTAAATTTCAATATTTAACAAATTAACACATATCAGTGAAAGAACAAGGGTCAAACTCAAATGGCGTTCTAACAGTTTTAATTTTTCGTCAAAAGATGGCAGTAAATAAATGTACTGGGACTACTTAATTTACCATAACAGTAACTCTCTATTCACTGTATTCTCTTTGGTTTTATGAATAAGGGGGTTACCCGATAAAGGCCACGCTACACTGGTTACTTTAATAACTCTCGCGTCATCAATGACAACCGAACGCGCCCTTGCCATAATGGATGAAGTTCGACAAAGTTGCACCATCAATTAGTCATAATGGGCCTTGGGACGCGATGGCCTCATTTTTCTTTTTCGGACAACAACCTTTCCGGCTGCGGTGGGTTAATATAGTTTGGCCAACCAAATTTGTCAGTAAATATAAACAAAAAAAACTATAGTCCTCATCCTATTCTTTTCGGTGCTAGTACTAGTGTAAAATAAAGATAGTATAATTATCTTTGTCTATGTGTGAAATGAGACAGTCCTTAATTGACCACCTAGAAAAACTATAAATTATCAACTAGATTTTGCCTCTTAGGTATACTTACTTTAGATTTTATTCATATCTAAAAAAACCCGATTGCAATTTAAATTCATCTTAAAATATGCACCATCTAGTTGGTGTAAGTCATCGCTGGTGGTTACGAAACAGCCATATGCATTTTAATTATAGCTTTGATGGTTAATTTATGGCTAGATTAAATCTAAATTGATATTATGGGAATCTTTCAGCAGCTTTTTATGACTATTGAATGATAACCCTACGTAATTATTACTAATATGTTTTCTAAGAAAATTTGTATGTTGATTTGTTTATAAGTATGGTATATTCATAAAGACTCGCTTCATATTCAAAAATACGCTCGGTTTTGTGACCCCGACTTGTGGCCTATAAATAGACCTATGTCGATCCTAATGGATTAGACCCACTTAATAATACCTACCAAATAATTCGTCAAATAATTTTCAAAAAGGAATAGAAAATTCCAAACCCAAAATGTTATACAAGCTTTACGCTCTCAATGAAACCCAATTTAGAAATAGAAGGTCAATGTGGCTAATTCCGTCCACGAGCATAATATATTTCTTAGATTTTCAACCATAGGAAAAAAAAAACATTTGCTTTTGATTGCTGAAACTAAAAAAAATCGCTGCTTTGTCGATGAATTTATCAATTTTGTTCGTTGTTCGAGAAAAATGCTAATTGACGGAATTAGCCACATTGATCTTACCTACTTTTGACAAACACGTGTCTACAGAAACACTGATGGCATCAATTTAATTCAAAAGAGTGCAGAATTAATCCGGGCGAATCCTGAAATAGCCACTGCCTCGCAGTACTAGAGATGGGCTTCCTGAGTATTTTTAGTGATACTGGGCAACAAATCAAATATTTTAGTTTGTGCTACTTCAAGTAGAAACACTACAAACTCAGTTCTATTCCAGTTCGTATTTTTAGGGTGTAAAAAGTTAGGTAAGTAACTTTTTATTTTGTCTGTTACGTATTGTTTTGGGATTATTCTGGTGTAGGTATCGCTTATTGTATATTTTTTACTAGTGGGTTAGTAAAGAAGAAGCGACTGTAGATTATACGAACGAATAGCGACTGTAGAGTAAAAGTGGCAGCGGGGTAAGAGTAGCTGACCTTGTTATATACGGTGAAACTCGGTAATCAGGATTAAAATTACAATAACCGCTTGAATGGAATTCAATACGCGAGATCTCGTGAAATTTATTTAACTATCTATCCTTTTCTGCTATGAAATGGTCATATTTCTAACACGCGCCAAATTCGAGATGATCACCCGTTGAGGCCCCGCCACTTGACGTATATTTTTCCAAAATGGCTGCGCCACTCAACCCATCGTTCAATCCCAGGTGCCGCCATTCAACGACTTGTTATAGTCTGTCCGTCTCGCGGCCACCGCCACTTACCGTAGAGACCACGAGGCGGACAATGCCACTCGAAGGGTTAATATTTATTTATATCAGCCAGAGGACGTCCACTGCTGAACATAGGCCTTCCCCAAAGAGTGCCACAATGACCGGTCTTGCGCCACCCGCATCCAGCGGACTCCCGCAAACTATCAGGCCATCAGTCCACCTTGTTGGGGGTCTACCAACGCTCTGTTCCTTCCGGTACGTGAAAAATACATGTGACGTTAGAATTTCAAGATCCCGTCTGTCCCCGCACTAGCTCAGAAACCGTAACTTATTTGTAAAGTAGATGGCACGGGATGAAATTTCATTGGAATCCCTCGGGTTAATCTCGTGCGGGATAGGGAACATAATTAACTGAGGTAAGCTACAGATTACCGACGTAGAGCTGACACTGCTTCCACGTGAGACATACGAGTAGGTACCTACAGGTTAAATGGGGCAGAGAAAAATCAAACGCATTTATTTAGGAAACAGTCAGGGGGCCGATTTTTGAAATTCGACCGCTCCATTTCGTGTATGTCGTTCAGTCATATCTCCACTACTAGGCATGTAAATTCTACTAATAGAATGGAAAACGAGTGGTCAATACCACTAGATTCCCGATTTCTATCGCTCGTATTTCAAAAATCAGCATTTCGCCTTTTTCCACCGATTTTCGAGTGACGAAATCGAGCGATCTAAATTCAAAAATCGGCCCTCTGTAGACGCTTTGTAAATACGAGTATTTGTTTGATTTGCTAATTTCTAAACTTAATATTGCGATAAAATTTTATATCATCATCTTGCTCGCGTTGTTTCGGCATGTTGCCACGGCTCAGGGGAGTCTGGTGGGTAAACTAGGCCTTATTAGGATTACTCCGGTCTCCTCACAATGTTTTCCTTCACCGAAAAACGACCGGTAAATATCAAATTATATTTCGTACATACCTAAGTTCCGAAAAATTCATTGGTACGAGCCGGGGTTTGAATTCGCAACCTCCGGACCGGATTGCAAGTCGCACGCAATTTTATATAATTTAATAGATATTTGAAGTCCACAAACTAATTGGCACATACCAGACTTATTCAGTAAATACACACACACACACATAGTTAGTGCCAACACGAACATTGTAAAAGATACTGTATTTAACAATATTGTTGCTAAATTTTAACTTCGCAATAAAAATGGTATAGCTGAAGCCACTTAAGACGCGCGTTCATGCATGCAAGTATAATGCCGGGTTTAGACATACGCCCCAAATACAATTCCCAGGTTAAGTCGTGTCTACACAGTCCCTAATCCCGGGCAAACGCACGGATATATTATTATTATAAAAACGTTTTGATGGCCTAATTGGATACCAGCTAAGGGTCGTTTCTATGGTTATTGTTGTACAAAAGATTTCAACCGTGAGCGTATATTTTGCTTTTGTAACCTTTGGTATGATTTCGCTTTAGTTACGGAGGATATTACATTAGTTTTGTTGTCAGTGAAGCAATATATTAAGACAGCTTATGTTATGTATAGAAATAAAATTGGGGGACTTATTGGCTGCTTGAATTAATGTACGTTTGAGTTGCATTGCATAATATTATTATTTTTTTTGCCTTCTAAAACATGAAAGTGAACAGTTGGTAGAAACAGAGTTGGTATTTTTTATATTTATTTATTTATTATTATTTTAAAATATGAATCGGAGAACAATTCCTATATTACAAAAACCTTATACATATACGAATAACAGACCATAAGTACAGTCAGCGAGACCGATCGTCGTATAGTAAAGTTACATATTTTCTGGGTGAGATGGATTTAGATTATAAAGCTTCGATTCGATGGAGAATAATAGGCAAGATACTACAAGTGAAATTATTATACACAATTGCACCACAATTATATATTTTTCATTGAATTTTCCAGTTTTGTAAGAATTTTTGCTAGGAAGTAAATTAGCCGGTTTCCAAGTTTTTTCTTTTTTAATTATTAACATAAAGTTTACAGTTATGTTTTATGTATATTAGAATGTTAAATTAAGTAGTGCAGAAGCATAATTAATAAATGTATAATATGATTGACCAAAAATTATCGTTTCCCTTTATTTATATGCTCTTAAATTGACTGCTTTCATATTTTAAACAGATGTAGTGCATAATTGTTTTCCATCATATTTTCTCGGAATCGTTCGTATTTGTCATGCTACTTCAGTCAACCTCAGCACTTTTTGTACCGAGACTGACTGAAATAGCAAGACACGTTCGTGCGTTTCCTTGAAAATACGATAGAAGATATAGTTAATATGCACACTACATCTGTAGTAGTAGTCGGTAGGACAAAGCTGCAGGACTATTAGTCAACTGCGGTGCGTACACCCCACATACATTTGAGGTTAAATGCAACATTGGGCATTGGGCATGTAATATGTGGTATCGGCCTAACCAGGCATGTTGGCAGCTTGCTAGATAAGCCATAATTATGAGCATTGCTTAGCCAATACACATTACAGGCTATGTTCGGATTGTTACAAGGCGAGGCGAACACTCAGATTAACTAGGGAGCAGGTATGTATTTAGTACAACCAAGTGTCAAAATACGAATGCACTCATCATACACAAAAATATGTCCCATAGCTCTTATGTCAGCGAATTAAGAACTATGGCATATATTTTTGAGTAAGTTGTATGCACCCATATTTTGACACTTGACTGTACCTACCACAGGGAAATAAGTAAGCAACAATGACATGCTGTTAGTCTAAGTTTCGTGACGCATTGGTTTAGCTGTAAAGTCATGTAAACATGTTTATCAATAAAATAAATAAATAAATGTCACCCGACTATCTTCTCAGATAATGCCGTAAACGGTACTTTCTCGCCTCCCCTGCCGCCACCGGCCCGCAATCTGCACCGGGCCGCCAACGCGAGTTCCTGATACGGAGTACGGAGTGAAATATATCGAGCGTTTTTCGACTTAAAATACGTTTAATATATGTATATAAATGCTTCAATTTGACTTTAAACTAGGTCGTTCTATGGGAAGCTCTAGTTTCATGCAAGAGTGATCAGGGTTTGAAATGTGACACGAATGAGTAAACTCCTTTGAGCGCTATAGCTTTTGATCAGACGTCCGTTTAAATATTATTTTAAATAAGAAAATACTTCAAAGAACATGCATGCCTTGTGAGGGATTAAGCTCGCTTTGATAGGATTAAGAGGTTTGACGATTGCTACTTAATTCATTTGGGCCCGTATTTCACACGTTCCGTTCATATAGGGATTAAAATTATATCTTACGCTACGTTTATACGTAGTATACGTACCAGGGTGAATAGGGATGGCTGGGGTGAAAAGGGACCAAACTTTAAATGTGATTTACCTCAAAATTTCTTTTTTTTAACCGACTTCCAAATCTCAAAGAAGGAGGTTATCAATTCGGTTGTGTTTTTTTTTTTTTTTTTTTATGTTTGTTACTCCATATCTCCGTCATTACTGGACCGATTTTGAAAATTCTTTTTTTGATTGTATGTATATGCATACAGATTGGTCCCGTTTTTGTCAAAACCCAGTTCTGATGATGGGATCCATGAGGAATCGAGGGAACTCCTCAAATCTTAAAGGCATACATATAGTGATTTTTGTGTTTTTATCAACAAATCAAGCATATACATTCAGAAACGTGACATTTGATGAAGTGGAACTGCTGATGATGATCAGAACAGAACTCTTCAACGACGCATAGTTCACGTTTGGCGATTTGTCCTCTTCGTTATGTTTGTTAAGCAAGTTAAGTTTTTAAGACACATTTTTGTCAAGCTCGAGTTCTAATGATGGGATCCATGAGGAATCGAGGGAACTCCTCAAATCTTAAAGGCGTGCGTATAGAGATTTTTGTATTTTCATCAGAAAATCAAGCATTTTTATTAAAAACTGTCGCATTTGATGAAGTGGAACTGCTGATGATCAGAACAGAACTCTTCAACGACCCATAGTTCACGTTTGGCGATTTGTCCTCTTCGTTATGTTTGTTAAGCAAGTTTAGTTTTTAAGCCACATTTCTGTCAAGCTCGAGTTCTGATGATGATGGGATCCATAAGGAATCGAGGGAACTCCTCAAATCTTAAAGGCATACATGTGGGATTATGTTAGGCCTCGTAATTAAAAACCAAAATATCACTTTACTTGTTTTATTTATGTATGTATGTATGTATATACTTTATTGCACATAGAAATAAAAACACGAGAAACATAGTTACAGAGTAAATTAAATACAACAAAGGCGAACTTATTACTTGTTTTATTTAACTATGTTAAACTAATTCTATGAATATTTAACACCGTAATCCACGTTCGCTCGCTCACCATTCGAATCGTTCTCCCCGTCCCTTTCGCACCTCTTGTCATCCTTCTCTCTC
Source organism: Cydia amplana (assembly GCF_948474715.1). NCBI lineage: Eukaryota > Metazoa > Arthropoda > Insecta > Lepidoptera > Tortricidae > Cydia > Cydia amplana. The sequence goes on from NC_086070.1 coordinate 23,584,729, forward strand.
CCTTACGTTCCGTTTCACGCTATCCCCTTACGTTCCATTCCTACATTCTCGGCTGTCCTCCACATCATTATCTGCCCCCAGATAATACTCACACGTTCATTCATCTGCACATCATTCATTCAACATTGTAAAGGTAAGTACACGGTAAGTATCTTAACTCTATCTTACATCAGTATAGTGCCATGCTCTGAAATAAAAAGTTACTATTAATTTAAGCACATCTGCTGCATACTACACATCTAAGAAAATTGAGCATCTTAATATGGCACATTAACAATTTACTGAAATCTAGAAAACACTGCTAATATTTTGAACTCTCATGGTACGTTTTAAACATATTGAAAACAGCTGGCAGCATAAGTAACATAGGAACATTTTACAACTTTTTAACATTTTAGCTGCCTTTAAAATTTAACCAACCATAACATAACAAAATATGCATCTTAGCTTAAAGTTTTAGGAACCAGGAATTTCCTACACGAGATCAAGTTTATATGCAGAAGGTCCGTCTTTTATACTAATTATAACATTTGCCAATCGAGAAATAAGAGAAAAAGGGCTACACTACTACCTTATCACTCGCAGTCCTCCTCAGGCCATCTTTTCATGAAGTCCGCAGACGTGGCTGTCTTGTTGGGACCCTCTGTGCCGCTGTACAACTTCTCCACGTCATATCGGTCGTTGCGCTTCACCTTGGTTACCTTATAGGGTCCGAGGAACTTTGGTTTGAGCTTAAGCCCTGGCCCAAACTGCGTCCTCTTAATTGCGACGAGATCGCCTACCTCGTACTTGGAGCTCTCTTTCCTCTTCTTATTGAAACTTTTCTTATTTTCTTCTTGAATTTTCTGAATCTGTTCTTTAGCTTTCTGTCTTAGACTTTCTCTTTCTTCATCAAACTGGGATATGGTTTCCTGTTGTAAAAGGTTCAATATCTCTACATCCTCCTTGCAGTTCATCTTAGTGCCGGTCAACAGCTGGAAAGGCGAGGTATCTATACTTCTTGGGTAAGTACTGTTTATAGCTCTCTGTACTCGTCCGACATGCTTGTACCAAGTAGACTGGTCTTCTATGCATAGCTTCGTTAGCATTGGGATCATAATACGGTGAATGCGTTCCGCCTGACCATTCGCCCTTGCTATTCCAGTGGTAATCGTCACATGCTGGATTCCTTCATCTTCGCAGTACTTCTGAAAGGCTCCACTAGTGAATGCTGTACCTCTATCTGTGATGATACGTGTGGGGTTACCAAACGTCTGCTGCTGTAGCTGCAACTTACTAATTACTTCTGCGCTGGATGTTGACTTCGTCGGGTAGAGCCACACGAACTTCGTGAATGCATCCACTACTGTAAGTATATGATTGTAGAGCTTCTTCGTTTCCGTCAATGGTCCTATGTGGTCGAGGTGCAATGTATGCAGTGGAGTGCCTTCTTTAGCAATAGGATTTAGAAATCCTTCCTGCTTTCCTTCCTTTCTTGTTGCTAATAAGCATGGTATGCAGCCTGTCACTACCTCTTCTATTTTTCTATCCATGTTTCTTATGTAGTAATCTTTGCTTATAGCTTCCTTCATCTTTCTCATAGCAAAATGACCGTTACTATGCACCTTCTTGATAACTTCTTTCTCCATTACCTTAGGCACCACCAGTTGCCGTTGGTCTCCTTTGTATAGTATGTAATTTTCCACATAATAGTCATTGTAATGCCCATCTTTCAAAATCAGCTGTTTAATGGCATTGAGCTCTTCATCTCTTTCTTGAGCTTGACCGATCCTCTCATGTAGGCTTACTACTGTGGCCACATATGGATTCCTGCTAAGTGCATCTGCGTGCGGCATCTTGGCACCAGCTCGATGCTCTATCTCGTAGTCATACTGGTCCAGTAGTAACACCCATCTTGCCACTTTCGGTGTCAACTCCTTCTTTTTCAAAGTAAGCTCAAAAGCTTGACAATCTGTCACAATCTTAAAATGTATACCGAACAGATAGTGGTGGAACTTCCTCACACTCTCCACTATAGCTAGAGCTTCGAGCTCATAGCTCGAATAACGGCTCTCAGCTTCACTAGTACGTCTACTTCTATAGTATACAGGGTGCAGTTCTCCATCTTCACTGGTCTGCAGAAGTATACCTGCCAGAGCCTGGCTTGACGCATCAGTGTGAAGTTCGGTATGAAGCTTCGGGTTGAAAATCTTGAGCACTGGCTCACTCGTTAACTTCTGTTTCAAAATATTGAATGCTCCTTGCTGCTCAGGACCAAAGGTAAACTTTGCATCTTTTTTCATCAAATCCGTTAAGGGTCTTGCTATCTGCGCAAAGTCCCTTATATACTTTCTGAAATATGAGGTTAATCCAATGAAGCTTTGGATCTGCTTGACATTCACAGGCTCAGGGTATCGCGCTACTGCTTCTACCTTCTCTGGACTTGGCTGTACTTGACCTTCTTTAACCAGATGGCCTAGGTACTCAATCTCTCGGCATATCAGCTTGGCCTTCTTCCAGTTAATTTCAAGTCCATACTCCGCAGCAACCTCCAACACCCGTTGCAGCCTTAGTAGCGCCTCTTGCTCCGTCTGGGCTGGAATTATAATGTCATCTATGAATACCATCATAACACCTTCTTGCATCAACTCTTTAAATATAGTGGTAATCTTCTTCTTCTCGTGTCGATGGTTTCAGACTGTGCGGGACCAGAAGGTAGCGACACTTATCGCCCTGTCTGTCGCATCACGGAGGTCCTGCTCAGAGCAGGCATGCGGGCACGCTGGACAGGATATCATGTGCTCCATCGTTTGTGGGGCCGTCCCACATGGGCATTGGGTATCTGAGCCGCTTAGAGCGCCCCACTTCAGCATGTTCTCTTTGCTGCGGCCGACCCGGGAGCGAAATCTGTTCAAGGCTTTCCAGATCGGCCACGGCTGCCTATGCCCAGCGGGAAGCGTTTCAGCGGGGCGAACGTAGTCGTCAGGGGGGGCGCGGGTACTTTCCCATTGGGCTAGTCGATTCTGGGACGGCGGAATCCGGATGGCTGCAGTACACCGCATAAAGCTCCTACGGCTCTTCAGACGAGACGGTGGTACCTTGTGGCCGTGGAGAGGATGCCTTGGGTCTTGTTCCTGCTTCATTTTTTCGACGCTACACGCCACTTCTCTGCGGGTTTCCGGGGGCGCAATTCCTGCCAGAGGGTATAGCTTATTAAGCGGAGTCGGTTTAAGGCATCCGGTGATTATGCGGCAGGTGTCATTAAGCGCCGAGGTAACTTGTCCTGCGTGGGTGGAGCGGTGCCACACCGGGCACGCGTATTCGCCAGCTGTATAGCAAAGAGCCAGACCAGTAGTGCGAAGGGTGTGCGCAGACGCGCCCCAGTGGGTTGAAGTGAGTTTCCGCAGCAGACAGTTTCGCGAACTAACCTTCTGACGTGTTTTTACACAGTGGCTCTTAAAGGACAGCGTTCTGTCTAGCGTTATTCCGAGGTACTTTGGGCATGGGCAGTGTTCGATAGCGACTCCGTTCCAGGCAACATTAAGCTGCCTATTTGCTTCCCGGTTTCGTAGGTGGAATACGCACGACTGAGTTTTTAGGGGGTTTGCTTTCAGGCAGTTCATCTCATAGTACCTCGTTAGGCCCTTTAGAGCCGCTGACAGTGACTTTTCTGTACCCTCGAAGCGGTCACTTTGAGCCGCGAGTGCCAGGTCATCTGCGTATGCGAATCGCTGGGTTTCCTGCTGGGCTGGTTGATCATTGGTGTATATGTTAAATAGCATCGGGGCGAGAACACTACCCTGCGGGAGACCATTTTTCTGCGAGCGCCAGCGGCTTTTTTCAGATTGCAGGTGTACTTGAAATCGGCGGTTGTGGAGCAGTTCGCGAAGAACGTTCGTGAATCCAGCATCACCCGTCATATCCTTAACCTTTAAGAGCAGCCTTTGTATATTCACCGTGTCGTATGCGGCTGTTAGATCCACAAAGACCACTCCTGTAACCAGGCCAAGCTCGAACCCGTCCTCTATGTGTTGTGCTAGCTTTAACGTTTGGCTCGAGCATGACTTTCCCGGGCGGAATCCTGCTTGTTCTGGGATTAGTTGCGGTTCAATAATCGGAACGAGGCGGTTCAGGAGTAATCGCTCTAGCAGCTTATAAGTGTGGCACAACAGAGATATGGGGCGGTAACTTTTCGCATCCGAGGGGTCCTTTCCTGGCTTGAGGAGTGCGATTACTTTCGATTTGCGCCATGCTTTTGGTATTTTGAGTGACGAGAGACAGCTATTGTACAGTTCCAGGAGCCAGTTCCTGGCTTTTGGCCCAAGGTGTTTGATCTGCTCCACGGTCAGGTCGTCAATGCCGGAAGCTTTACCATTTTTTAGTGATTTCATGGCAGTCTCAAGTTCATGGTGGGTAAAGGGCTTGTTTAGATTGGTGCAAGTTTGATGGTTAACGGGTACTGGTGTCAGTTTGGGCAAGCGGCCAGTGGGTTTGCCGTTAAGCAGAAGTTGTGTAGCTATCTGGTTAGCCGAGACTTGGCCTGGGTTTGTTGGTGGAGGTGGTTCACCAGTGAGTTTGCGCAAATTTGACCACGCTTTCTTGCTATTATGGGTCATATCGATATTGCTTACAGCTTCGCACCATTTATCCCTTCTGTTAGCCGATATTTCGCGCATCAAATCTTCCCCCGTCGAAATAGTCTCTTCAGAGAAAGGGTCATGACAATATAGTGTTTCGTAGGCCTTTAGAAGATCCGAAGAGGTAGAATTAAGCCCCGGAATATGGTGTACACGACATCCCCTTGGTATGCATTGACACGACACGGTTCGGATTAGTTTTATGAAGTTGTCGTATTCCGATGCCCTTGGCAGCAGTCCGTCCAGGTTTTTATCTAATCGATTCGTAAACTCGCTCCAGTTGGCTTTTTGAAAATTAAAGCGACGACGGAAAGGGACTTTGACGGGTTGCACAACAGCTTGGATCCGGCACATCAGAGGTCTATGTTGCGTTCTCGGTATCGGTTTGCAGACTGTTTTGACACACTGAGGGCTTATTACTTCGCTAACAAATATTAAATCTGGATTGTAGCCACGCTTCCAACGCCCGCTGTTGAAGGAAGACGGTAATTTAGGAATGTGAAGGAGTACTAGCCCGTTTGCTTCTGCCCATGCTTCTACTCTTTCACCATCTGGATTAGAATCTCGATAACCCCATGAAACGCTGTGGCTGTTAAAATCGCCCAAAACAATTCTCGGCCGGTGGTCGCCGGGTGGGGATACGTCCCAAGGTTGGAATGTCTGTGGAGGCGGCTTGTATACAGACGTGATCGTACACTGGCCGATATCCAAAGTTATCAACTCCATTGTTTCCCGTACGACACAAGAAGAGGAAGTGATGCGGGTCTCAGGTCTTGTGAAAACTGCGCTGCCGTGTTTTGCGTGAGGGATTTCAGCGGCAAGTGTCAGTCCAGGTATGTGCGGCCGATGGTGGCCTGTGTCACGGTGGGTTTCCTGTATGCATAGAACGTCGCAATGCGTCTCGCGGCACATTTCAGAGAGAAGTTGTGCTTTGTCTTCCGAGAAGCCCTCTATGTTTATAGAGATGACAGTCAGGGCTGGCGCTGAAAAGTGCCTTTTTTGATCGCATGTATTTGTATTCGCATTGGAACTCAGTGAAACCATCGTGGTGGAAGGATTCGCCGGTCAGTATAAGTGTTGACCGTTGCCCGGGGTGCGCCAGACGCTGGGATATCTCGTAGAAAATATCAATTGCTTGTAGTGCGTCGTGCGGGGAGGCTCCTTCCATGCACCCCCCAGACGCTGGGATATCTACCTGGGATAGTGGTAATGAACCTCATGAAATACTTCGGCCTGACTGATAACCCAAAAGGGGCTCTCAGGAACTCCCATTGGCCGTGATGGGCCACAAATGAAGTATAGGGCACAGACTCCTTACTAATCCTTAAATGGAAAAACCCATTTTTATTAAGGTCTAGCACACTGAACAACTTAGCATCTCTCAACTTGTCAATTAAATCCTCTATCAGTGGCAGGGGAAATTCGTCTTTAACCATCTTACTATTCAACAATCTATAATCAACACAAACTCTGGTTGAACCATCTTTTTTCTTGACAAGGACTAGCGGGCTACTATATTCGGAATAACTCACCTGTATAATTCCTTTTTGCATCCACTCATTAACCTGTTCCTCCACAATGTTCTGCTCCACGATGGAAAGCCTTCTGGGACGCTGCGCCACTGGGATGTCATCTTTAAGAATGATCTTCAGTTCGATTGGCACCTCCCTGGTCTGCTCGGGGTTGTATTCGGAGACCAGGCGCTCGACCTCTGCCCTAACGGTACCATCGCGTACGTGATCTGAAACAGTGAATACCTCACATACACAATCCACACGCGCCAGCCATCCCTCATCCTCAAGTGGCAAGAACTTTACGGAACCTTTGCACATAACCATGGTCACAGTGTCAAGAAATTCCCGACCTACAATACATTTATACGGCATACAATCATTAGGTACAACATGAAATATTGTGTCATCATAGCACGTCTCGTCGATGATCATATTAGCGTAGAACTTGCCGTAAGGAAATATATCCTTCATACCGAGTCCGGTAAACACAGAGTCATCATCACACATTTTCACCTTAAGTTCGTCGAACGAGTCCTTATTTATCAAATTGAATCCACTGCCAGAGTCTACTAACGCCTGTATTTCCACTCCGCACAAATTAATTGACTTCATCGGCTTTTTCTTATTAGTTTTCGTCTTCGATTCGTCAACTTTAGTCGCAATGTTTACATCATGCCGGTAACTGTCAACGCTGTCATCCGCCATGTTGACGTCTGCCTCCTCATTGGCCAGTATTCCAAACATCCATTCCGACGAATATCCACCGCTGCAGACTGCTTTACCGACGGAGATGCTTGCTGTCTCGCTTTCCCACCCGCGCCGCTTATGCGAGACTGCTTTACCGACGAATCCGCCCCGCCAGCCGCGCCGGCGCCGCCGCCGCCGCCTCGTTTCTTGGATTTCGATGGACATTCTCTGCTTATATGACCAAAATAGTTGCAAAAATAGCATTTCACCCCTCTAGTACATGTTACCGCCAGATGATCTTCTTCACCACATTTGTAGCACCTTTTTCGACTTGATGATGACGATGAACTATTATACTTCGTGTCCTTTTCTATCTTATTAGGTTTAGCTTCTTTGTCTTCTTTCTTCGTTTTAGTCTTCATTTTTTCATATAAAAGCAACTTCTCCTTGAGTACGGGATAAGTAGTAGCCCCGTATAATATAGATTTATTAGGTTCGTAGTCCGTAATGCCGTCAACGATGTATTGTATAGCGACGTAATCCGGAAACTTAGCTCGCTTACCGAGCTCCTTCATAATGAGCATGTATTGATAGTAAGACTCTTCTCTTCTCTTCTTTCTGTTGCCCATAAGCTCGTGCATTTCCTTAGTGTTGATTGCATCCGGGAACTCTTTAAGCAATGCCGCCTTAAGCTCGTCGTACTTCTTAAAGGTTTTCTCGGACTGCAACCATAACGCCGCCGTGCCCACCAAGGATCTACGCGCCACCACGAGCTTCTGCGCCTCCGTCCAGCTGAAGATTTCCGAGTTATCTTCTATATCTTGCGCCCATTTCGACGCCGTGTGCGCTTTATCGTCGCCGCTAAACTTCGTAATACCGTCCGTCATGACAGTGAGGTTTAAAAGACTAGCACACGCGTCGGCCGCCATTTTCTCGTCTTCAATTTCTGAGCTTAGAACACTCAAAATTCTTTCTTCGTCTTGATCGTCGTACATCAACCTTCTTATTTTTCGTCGTGTCTTCGTGTTGGAATGGAGAACAATCTTCTTTTGCCGTGTTCTGGTACCGCCGCCGTCTTTCGCCGGTACGTTGCGTGCGACCACGTACCACCGTCGAACAACTATTTGGTTTTTAGAGGCAATCCCGGACGAGCCCCCAAAATTATGTGGGATTATGTTAGGCCTCGTAATTAAAAACCAAAATATCACTTTACTTGTTTTATTTAACTATGTTAAACTAATTTTATGAATATTTAACACCGTAATCCACGTTCGCTCGCTCACCATTCGAATCGTTCTCCCCGTCCCTTTCGCACCTCTTGTCATCCTTCTCTCTCCCTTACGTTCCGTTTCACGCTATCCCCTTACGTTCCATTCCTACATACTAAAAGGCGGCATCGTCAAACAGCGGTCTTGACATCACTACGAGAACCGGGAATGGAGCTACAGCACTATGACGTCTGTCATCTAGAGATCGGTTTTTGCGCGTGATCGGCGTCGCGTATTACCTAAGTCCAAAACTCTGATTATTATTGTGATTCCCTAATAAATATTGTTTAAAATGGTGCTCTGGTGTTTTTACCCTTACAGCTTCAGAAGTGCGATAGTGGATTCCCGCCTACTACGATATAATTTGTCGAAATTGACATTACGAAATTTACCGCGCGTAGTCTTTCCTTGTTTCATTGTTCTGATCGTTAATCTGATTGTAATGAGTAAATGCACCAACACCACTCATCAGTTAGGGACTTAAATATACAAAGTCCAAGATTGGTGTCAAAATCATACCTACAAGAATAGCCTACAAAACTAACCTGTGCCGGCTATTGGCTGGCGTATCGTACCTTTGCCGTGTGTTTTGTGTTTGATTTCAGATACCTATTTCAGTTTATGTACATCAGTGATCATGACTGTCAAAAATAATACATATTGACAGTGTAATAAAGCTGCTGGTATGTATGTATTACAATATTCAAAGCAGAAGATCACAAGACATAAGCTGACAGATACCATTAGGTACAATTGAATTTTGATATTGGTATGAATGAAATAAATCCTTGGGATTACAGAGTAACTCAGGTAAAAGTTAACTCAGGTAAGAAGTCTGTGTTGATCCAACACCTAACAATGCTCCGGGGCCATAGTGGTAAATATTCACTGCCTCACTTATATGTTGTGTTATTTTTGTAATCTATGTACTTTCAGATACATAACATAATGTGATTAAGTATGTCTACATGACATATTAACAAAATGCTATGAACATTTTCTAAAGTCTGTGTCGTGGTGAAATTTACATTCAAGTAAAAAGCATATAAAACAAGTTTGGTAATGTAGCCTTGATTGATGCTATATGTATGGTGGTAATATGCTTTCATGATTAACAATGAGCGCTATTTAATACTTTATCCTTTCAGTCAAATTAAAATAGATTACAAGTTTTCAAAAACACTGGAACAACGACAATGAGGAGAAATTACTTGTTGTTTCATATGTGTGTGTGTGATATTACACATGCTTATTGCAACTGAAATAATGCTTTGTTGGTATGTTTTTGGTCTGTGTAATTTCCAGAAATTTGACAGCAATGATTCTTGAATTGAACGACCATACCGTCGTTGAACGCACTAGAGTGACTATCGGGTCAGGCCTCTATAATGAACCCGGATGGACATGGCTAATATTTCAAATTAGTTGGTTATGGATGCCAGGTATATTATGTCCTAGTGCACATAATTCATTATATGGAGAAAATATGTTGATACCTAATCTCCAATGTCATGGAGAATGAGGTATTTATTTAGAAATAAAATGCTTGTTCATGTTGTACATGTATACTAACGGTTAGTATGTGTTACATTGACTGTGGGTTGGTAAAGTGCGCTTTGTGAATAAGCGAAAGGTGACAGTTATTTGTAGCTGGTTAGTATTGTCTGTGACAAAAGTAGTCGCTCCATGTTTCCGGAGCCTCCTCGGACTGAATATTTTAAAAGACAGTTCATATCAGATATAACCTCCTGCATCTTTGCAATTAACATTAAGCTGCAGACATACTGATAAATAAGGCAGTAAATCATTTGAGATGTTGAGAAAATTTCTGTCTGTACATATTATTGATTGGTTCTATGTATGAAAAATCTTATGAATGTTTATACAAATTAATTGCATACAGCTTATAGTATGTTGTGGTTGTTGTTTTGTTCATTGGGATGTTGGTTTAAGTTTGCATTGCAACTATTTATCACAAAATGTCATGTTATAAAATGAACCAAAGACATATATTTAAACAGACTTACCAAACTAATGAAAGTTATTGGCATGACATTGTCAAGTGTTTGAGTTATTGACAATGATAATCATTTGTGTTCTAACAGTATGTTTCAGATGCATTTCCTTATAACAAAACTTTATTGCTGGTGAAGTTTTGACCATAATTTTATAATACTTGCACCGATGAAGTATGATTATAGGTGTTTCCAAGGTTTAATCTTGTCAAAGAGATGGACATATTGAACTAGATACTTACTGAGCTGAGTATGACACTGGTAAAGCAGGTTGTTGCTAATGGTAAGCGAGGTAAATACTTTCAGGAGTCAATATGGATATTGAAGGTCTACATGATACATGTCTTTTACATACAAGTGCGACTGGACTCTAAACGTTCCAGTCCGATAAGTGTTTTATGGGTGAATATTAAACGAAGGTAAATAGCTTGGTTAAAGCTTTCCAAATAACTATTTTAACCCATTCACTGCTAATGAACATTGACCGAAGAATATCATGTCATGAGCTACTGTTTGAAGTTATTGACGGTTTTCGTCTGAAATTGTAGTGTGTTATGGTACCGTTTGCATTAATAAACAGTACACTTTTATTACTTCTGGGTTTCATAAATCAGAAGTTATAAATAATAATATGTTTCACAAATTTTGTGGGTTCACTAAGTATGTATTTCATTGTTTTGAAAAATGCATAAATTGTGGTTTATTATGTTATGAACTCATTTATCTTACAATGTGTGCTTGCATGGCATTTAACAAAATTATTTAGTTTTGTGCAGGTATAAGTTAACCTGGATGATGATGTATTGAGTTATCTACACATAAAATGCACATGCACAGCTGGAGAAAATCAACCATGTGTGTCTTGGGATTGGAAGCTTTATGGTTTAAGCATATGTGCCATGATTTGACTGATTGGTCATTATCAATATACACTTCATGATGGTTGAAAAATACAATTTGTGAAACCTCGATAAGGCGAACCTGGGTAAGAGAGGAACCTCGATAACATGAACTTCTGTTCAGGCTCTACTGTAGTTCAATGTTGGTATAGTAAGAGTGTTACCTTTATTTAGGGGCACGGAAGAGGCAAGCCAAGTTGCACATGATCATTTACAATTGGTTGCATAGTAGCAACTGCTTATTATTTTATATTTCCCATGTTAAGTGCAAATGCTGTTATTTCAGGTACCGTTTTCAGATTAAGAACTGACTACGAGTATATTCTCAGATTAGGAACTGAGATATAATCTTATGAGACACTCGGATTGAAAACTGAGTGATTATTTTATTTATATTACTTACTCTCGAGTTTGGAATCGAGTTGTGATTTTGTTTTATCCCAGATTTAGAACTGGGTTACTGTTGTCATACTTATGTGTTTTGTTAACAGGTTTGCCGACTAAAATAAACACATTGTGCTTGATTAATTTTATTGGACACTCGGATTGAGAACTGAGTGATTATTTTATTTATATTACTTACTCTCGAGTTTGGAATCGAGTTGTGATTTTGTTTTACCCCAGATTTAGAACTGGGTTACTGTTGTCATACTTATGTGTTTTGTTAACGGGTTTGCCGACTAAAATAAACACATTGTGCTTGATTAATTTTATTAGACACTCGGGTTGAGAACTGAGTGATTATTTTATTTATATTACTTACTCTCTTCAATGTCTGCTATAGAGCTTTAATTATTATGTGCTCTTTAAGAAGGGCTGTTACTTTAGTCTTGGCAAGGGATGCTATCCTTAATAGGCTACTTCCTGGCGCCGGTAATCGCAACAGAGGCTTTAAGGAGCGGCCTGTTGCTTGTCACTATCCTTGAGAGGGTGGTTGTTGCTGATATTTGCAGTGTAGGCTTTAAGAAGCGGACCATTGCATGTGATATAAGACTATCCTTCAGAGGATGGTTGTTACAGGTATTTGCAGTGTAGGCCTTAAGCGGCGGACCATTGCATGTGATATAAGACTATCCTTAAGAGGATGGTTGTTTACTGGTATTTGCAGTGTAGGCTTTAAGAGGCGGACCATTGCATGTCATATAAGACTATCTTTAAGAGGATGGTTGTTACTGGTGTTTGCAGTGTAGGCCTTAAGAGGCGGACCATTGCATGTGATATAAGACTTTCCTTAAGAGGATGGTTGTTACTGGTATTTGCAGTGTAGGCCTTAAGAGGTGGACCATTGCATGTGATATAAGACTATCCTTAAGAGGATGGTTGTTACTGGTATTTGCTGCAATGCAGGCCTTAAAAGGCGGACCGTTGCATGTGAGCTTAGATTATCCTTAATAGGCTAATTTTGTTACTGGTATATCTGCAGTGCAGGCCTTAAGAGGCGGACCATTGCATGTGATACAAGACTATCTTTAACAGGCTAGTTTGTTCCTGGTATCTGCAGTGCAGGCTTTAAGAGGCGGACCATTGCATGTGATATGATATTATCCTTAAGAGGACCATTATTTCTACTACCGATGAATGTTTTATCTATATCGTATCGTACTATTTGTTGTTGACCTTGAGAGGTTGGCTTGAGACCTTGTTTACAAAAGGATATTTTAATGACCTTAAGACTGATGATCTCAAGGTTACCTTGAAAGAGTTGCTTGCACTTATACCTTCTAGGGATCGCTGGCGAAGTACCGGATCCAGTAGAGTTGGAGGGAGTGCCTGTTCGAAATACCCAGTTGGAGCGAGTGCGTGCACCGGGCTCCGTAACAACCTTATCGTGAAGGGCCGACTTCTACGGTCGTTGCGCCTACAAGGGCAGTGGTGTCCTAGCCTAGGCAGCTCCGCACATGCATGAGACGTGTCCCATGTTAGCCTCTCACGAGTTGTACGCATTTTTGTGCGTGCATGCGAGGGAGTCTTACATCCTACAACGGAGAAGCCAATTGTGAGTTTGTTCCAAGTCTTTGCTTTTAAAACGACACAAATAGTCATTGTTACGTTAAGCGGTCAGTATGAACGCACCGCTCAATGGAAGGTTTGGGCTAGCTGCATGGGTATACATGCTAGAAATTTATCAAAATCTAATAAATCCTTGAAAGTTATATGACGTTATTCACAAGAAAATAATTTATGTTAGATGGTGTTACAAAAAAGGGGGTGGTTTATCTACCTGCCGCTAGATGTCACGCTCATCGCAATATTTTATTATTTTGCATAATTAATTAATTGGTATTTATATCCTCTTGGTGTCATATGCACGTGAATTAAGCCTTTTGTGTATTTCAAGCAAGTGCTGAGCAGACTTGCATATCCTAACACCTCTCATACCACGGATTATTTGGTACCTAGCCTGGTCATGCTTTCTTACATTTGGTTCAGTCGGCTTAAGCCCTTACTCCAATTCGACTGAAATAGAACTAAATATCTTGGTGTAAGTTGACAATAACGAAATAGACCGGAATTCGATTCAACGGAACTCGAGTCGAATTACTCAAAAGGACCAAGGCTTGTATATCGGCTGAGCGTAAAAGGTGCTTGTTCAATTCGCAGAATATTGAACTGGTGGAGGCTACATCCACCTGGTGAAGACCCAGCTTGCTGCGACTGCGTTGGCTGTGGCAGACTTCAGTGGCTGCACTGATGACAGTGACCTGCGGGGCGCTGGTCGGGTCAGGCGATGGCCGAGCTAAAAGGCGGCATCGTCAAACAGCGGTCTTGACATCACTACGAGAACCGGGAATGGAGCTACAGCACTATGACGTCTGTCATCTAGAGATCGGTTTTTGCGCGTGATCGGCGTCGCGTATTACCTAAGTCCAAAACTCTGATTATTATTGTGATTCCCTAATAAATATTGTTTAAAATGGTGCTCTGGTGTTTTTACCCTTACAATACATATAGTGATTGTTGTGTTTTAATCAACAAATCAAGCATATACATTTAAAAAGTAACATTTGAACGACGCATAGCTCGCGTTTGGCGATTTTTCCTTTTCGTTATGTTTGTTAAGCAAGTTAGGTTTTTAAGCCATATTTATGTCAAGCTCAAGTTCTGAACATGGGATCCATGAGAAATCGAGGGAACTCCTCAAATCTTAAAGGCACACGTATAGAATTTTCTGTATTTTCATCATAAAATAAAGCATTAACATTAAAAACTGTCGCATTTGATGAACTGGAACTGCTGATGATGATCAGAACAGAACTCTTCAACGACGCATAGTACATGTTTGGTGATTTCGAATTTCGACTTTGACTTGGACTGGGACCCGGACTCGGATCCAGATTTGGACTCGTACCCGGATCCGGTTCGGACCCGGACCCGGACCTGGACTCGGACTCGGACTCGGACTCGGACCTGGACTAGACCCGGACTCGGACCCGGACTCGGACACAGACCCGGACCTTGACCCGGAAAACCACTATGATACCTAAACTAAATAAACCACTATGATTACCTACCATAAAATGTAGGTATAAAGTATGATGAGGCCAAACCCCTCCCGCTCAAACCCCCGTACACCGCACCGCATGCGCCGTTAAGTGGGTTAGGTTAGGTTTGAACTGCTATCCTCACAGAACCGAACAAAAGTGGGGGGTTAGGTTAGCTTAGAACTGCGAGCCTTACAGAAACGAAATGCTACTAGAAAAGTGGGTGGTTTTACGGAGGTAAAAGAGGTACATAGCGCACCATCTACAATAATCTTTCACCGGGCCGCATAGAAGTCGGTTTTTTTTTTATTAAAAATTATTATTGAGCACAATGCAAGCTTACAGTTTCCAACCAATTCACTTATATAGTTTACATGCTTGGAATAGATAAATTATTTAAAATAATAAGGATACATGCTAACTAATCAAGGATTAATATAATATATTATCTTACATAATATCTAACTACGCATACAAATTGTATCATACAAAATCTACTGTTTAATCCTATATAATCGAGAAGCTTATTCACTACAGTACTGTGTCTAAAATGTGTAGCGTGATTCAAAGTGTTAAATTGTCTTTGAAGTTGTGTAAATTCTAAAGACGTTGTCTTAAAAGTTCGTTAGAGTCTCATTCAACGGCATTGTATCCTAAACACCGCTATTGAATATAAACTTTAGTCTTTATACAAGGATTTCAAGTAAGTTGAATTCGTTCTAATAATAAACCGGTCGTAATAATGCCGTTAATCATAAACGCTACTTTCGATTTAAAATTTTCACTTCTCTTGCAGGCTCGTAAGGTTGGTATAATTTAAATAGTGTGTATGGCAGCACAAAGTTGCTTTTTATGCTCTAGTGCATAAATCATCTATTTTCAATGCGCTCTCTTCCTATGCGGCCTTGCGCGGACCCGAGTTCTCATCTTTACGTAATCTCTTGAATAAATACGGTAAAATAACATAGATTTTTTTTTGTAAATGATTTTAATTCTAAAGAATAAAACTATTTCAATACCTCTAAATTAAATTTCAGTATTCACAATAAATCCTAATGTAAATTATTTAGTTTAGTTTCGTCGTTAAGGATGTAACAAGGTATCTGTAAAATAATCGGGCTATTATATTTCAAGCATGTTATTACTTATTTAATGACAGCCATTTCAAACTGGAGGCCGATTCTGATTTAACAACATGTTATGGTTTTGACATGCACTGGAACGTAGTATCTTTAGATAATTATCTCGCTCGCGCTTATTGCTGCACTGAGATCATCCACACCACCACACCATGCAACCATAACACAGTGGTAAATCAGAATCACCTGATATCATCACCAAACTTAATTATCACCTAGCATCTGTCGCCGCGTTTATTAATGAGGATGTAATAGACGACAAGACTAACAGACCTAACAGTTGATATTGAATAGAGTATCCGCACAAGGTTTTGGAACTGCAATATATTTACTTGAACCTTTGTGAACGTTTATTAACATTGTAATCTGACTCGAGCGACCCGTGGCTTCTGCACGGCTACGGTCTAGCCTCGCCTTGACGAGCTATTAACATCTCGGGGGACTAATATTGTATTGCCACACGGCTAGGTGTGGCAATCACTACATTGATCGCTTGTATAACATACCCTTACTCGAGTCATATTTGGTTGGGACCAATGGTCCCTACAGGTCTCCTCCAACCCCTTACAACCTGCCCTGACATTGCCTCACTTGAATGCTTTGAGTATCACACTCTACTTGTACTACATATTGCTGTTCCACAACCGTCAGTGCGGACTTGAATACTTGGTATAAGATTTATTCTACAGTTCAATAGAGAATAGCAATTGTATATGAAACTTACCACATCTCATCAACCACTTCTCGCCATTTTGTTCCTCACTTAACCCATCCACCTGTTCTCTTTTGTTGTCTACCTTACACTGACATTTTTTCTTCCATGTCAGTGTTGCCAGCAGGGTTAAAGATACATCGAATCTATATAGTATTTGTTGTGCAACTTACCAACTGTATGATACTCGCGGTTCTCCGCGACACTCCCCGGCAACAGAGAGTCTACTGCAACAGGATTATTAGGTTGCGCGTCCATTCGGCGATTTTTTCCTTCGCTCGAATGGCTGCTTGTCTAGCTGGCGTTGATCTTTGGACAGCATCGTCCCGCATATTGGGTGTATCTGGTGCGGTTGGTTCAGTCACAAATATGTCATCGGGTTCTGACATACATTCGTCAACTGGATAAGTTACATCTTCATTGGTTGAATTGGCTACATCTTCCTCTGCCGGAACAGTCACTTCCTTGTGGGACAGATCTGTCACATCTCCCTGATTTTGTTTAGGGTACTCGCAGCTTTGTTGCGGGACTTGTGGGTTTATGTTGATTGGTATTGGTGTTGGCACGCTGTTGATTTCAACTTGGTCATTGTTTGTAGGTGGATCCAATGGAGTTGGAATAACCGGATTTAAGATGTCAGAAGTTTGGGTGTCTTCACTGGAGTTGTCAACTTCTAGTGGGTAAAGATGACCGATTGACCTGGTGAATTCTGTATTACCCACTTTCACTTTTGCTACACGGCACTGACCATCCTGACCTTTTATTAACGAAGTTATCTTCCCAACTTTCCATGTATTCCTATTCTTCAATTCCTCTTTTATTTGTACTATGTCTCCAAGTTGAGGTGTCCGGTCTGAAGTTACTCGAGGTTGTCTTATTGATCCCCGATGTTTCTCACGAAGACTAGTCAGATATCGTTCTTGAAACATCTTCTTAAATTCTGCTAAGATAGACTGGCCTCGTTTCCATCCTTGGATAAGATCCGTTTTTGTAGCAGTCCCATCAACGCCTATAACATTACTTGAGGGAGTCAATTCCAAACATTTCCCTAGAGTCAAAAAATCTGCAGGTTTCAGGACATACTCCAAATCAGCACCTACATTAGTCAAAGGTCTTGTGTTGACCACTGATTCGACTTCTTTGATAATGGTGACTAATTGACTGTCATTCAATAAATGTTTATCCAAAGTCCTTTTAAGACAGTGCTTTACAATTCCAACTAGCCGCTCATAAAATCCGCCATGCCACGGGGCTAACTGCGGAATGAACTTCCATTTTATTTTATTTTCGGTGCAGTAGCAGTTAATTAATATTTCGGATGTTAGCTTAAATTGCAAAGCGTTGTCTGATATAATTGTATTTGGTATACCTCTAGCTGCCACCAATCGTCTTACTGCAAGGAGACACTCCTCCGCTGTCAAGTCTTTCACTAATTCTAAATGTATCGCACGGACTGCCAGACAGGTGAACAAACAGACCCATCTTTTTTCTCGATTTCCATTTGTGGTGGTAACATACATTGGCCCAAAGTAATCAACCCCAGTAAACGTAAAGGGAGGGCTATAGTTTACTCGCTCGGGAGGCAATGCTGCAGTTTGAGGTAATTTGTAGGGCCCTCCACCTTGCTTCAGACATTTCTTACACTTTTTAATGACCTTCATTACTTGAGCTTTACCTTGCGGGATCCAATATTGCTCTCGAATAATATTCAAAGTATGAGGTGGACCTACATGGTAGTTTTTTTCGTGTACTTCTTGTATAACTCTGTTGGTAAACTCTGAGTTCTTTGGAATAAGTATCGGATGCTTTTTATCATAAGACCAGTTCGTATGTTTCATACGTCCACCACACCGCAAGATTCCATCCACATCTAGGAACAGATCAAGGCTTCTCATTAACGCAGTCTTTTTTCCGTTTATCTCATCAGGGAAATGTTTCTTTTGTATTTCCAAGATTTCTGTAATACCGGTTTCAGTCTTAGTATCATTAGTAATTACCCCCTGATCCACTCCTGTGAGGGAATCAGGTAAATCTGCGGTACCGATTTCAGGCTCTTTGTTGTTAGTAACTTCTGTTTCACTTCTGGCATCTACTTCCTGAATTTCTCCCGTAAGGTAGGCAGGTGGGTCTACTTCATACCCTTTCAGTACCATTTCTGGACCATCTATTATGTCCAGGACCTCCCCGGCCAAAAGAAGAGTATTTTGTTCTAAGTACCTGTTACTTGGCCAGAATTTTGAGTCTTTGACAAGGAAAGGTGGGCCTGTAAACCATAAGGCTTGCTTTTCATCCCATAGTTCCGGACGTGTCCCTAAATCAGCTGGATTTTCGTTAGTGTTTATGTAACAGAACTCGACGTCCTTTAGTTGATTTATTTCATCTATGCGTCTCTTTACGAAGGGTGGCAGTAAGTGGTTAGTTCTAAGCCAGTAAAGCACAACTTGGCTATCCGTCCATAAGTACTGCTTATGAATTGTCAGGTTCAGGTTATTCTTCAAGTACTTGAGCAACCTACTTCCTATCAAATAGCCCAGTAGTTCTAGACGGGGAATCTTCAAATTTTCTTTGTCTTCTACAGGCGTTACGCGGGATTTTGACATTAGGAACGCAGTTTTAGTCGTCCCTCCACATTGGGTGCGTAAATACGCAACAGCTGAGTAGGCGAACTTAGAAGCATCGGTAAAGACATGAAGTTCATATTGCATTGCGCCTTCCGGCATGTCTTCGGCCACATATCTAGGGATCTTTATATCTTTTGCTGTCTTTAATTTCTCCACAATGGATTTCCATTTTTGAACTATATTCATTGGTAAAGGTGCGTCCCATCTAAATTTCTGGATGCACAAGTCTTGAAACAGTAATTTAGCTGGCAGAATAAGAGGCGACGCAAACCCACATGGATCATAGACACGGGCAAGAGCTCTAAGGATATCCTTTTTGTTCAGTTCATCTTTGGCTTGAGCTTCAAGCGCCTTATCTTCAACTTTAAGTTGTAAAGTGTCATCTTGTAGGTTCCAAATGAGACCCAGTATTTTCAATTTTACTGATTGATTTCCTGACTGGTTCTTTGGGATCTTCTCCATAAATTTACTGTCATTTGACACCCAGTCTCTTATATTCATTGAAAGCTCGTTAAATACTGTCCTGGTTTCATTATACAAGCGTAAAGCTTCATCTAGCGATTCAACAGATGTCACTAAATTATCAACGTAGCACTTGTCTGCTATTTTTGTGAGTAGAGCTTCATTTGTTTTGGTTATATGGTATCGAATTGATGCTGTTAGTAAGAATGGACTAGAAATTATGCCGAACGGGATTCTACAAAATCGGAAATGTCGTATGTTATCATCTGTCAGTTCTTTACTAGGGTCCTTAACCCAGAGAAATCTTGTTACGTCTCTGTCTTCATTTTGAAGACCAATTTGTAAGAACGCCTTCTCAACATCTGCAGTAATTCCTACTTTGCCGGTTCTAAATTTAATCAATAGCGCAGTGAGATCTTCTAGCAATGAAGGACCTCGGTACATACATTCATTTAAACTATTGCCTTCCTTTATCTTCGCTGAACCATCATAGACGATCCGCCCGCTTTTACCTTCTTGTTTTACTATGTGATGTGGCAGATAGTGCACAGGAGGATTTACTTGATAGATAGGTACCGTTTTAGGTTCAATTTCTTCGATGATTTTTTTATCTAATTGTTCTTTTAAAATTCGGTTATACTCGTTGAGCGTGCTCTCATCAGATCTCCGTAACAAGCCTTTTAACCTACCATAGGCTAAACCATAATTTGTTGGTAAATCAGGCGGGTATTGGATCCATGGCCACTTGACCTCATATCTGCCATTGTTATACTGTACCGTTTCATTGAAATATTTAACTGCTTCTTCTTCTCTGGTTGTTTTGGGAGAATCTGTTATACCGATGCTTTCTAAACTCCAAAGGAATTTCATGTCAATACTTCTTAGCGGTAGATCAGGTTCATTAAAGTATGTACAATCTGTATCATGGCACTGACAATAGTATGTAATGACTGATAAGGTACTATGTTCTCTGTCTTGTTCGCCATTCCCGGATACAATCCAACCAAAATCCGTATTTATAAGAATCATGTTCTCCTTTTCAATGCGCTCGTTTCGAATAAGCGAAAAATAATAATCATTACCTATAAGTAAATCAACATTCTCGCCCCTGGTGTCATCATCTGCTAGAAAATCAATCGGCTTTTCTATATCAATCTTCACAATAGGAATCCTTCTTGTTATATGAGGAACTATGTTGATTCTTAAATCCTTAATGACGTCTCTTTTTGTTTTAATTTTAATTTCAGCTGATGGGCTATATATAGTTTTCGGTGAAGTTGATGAGAAAGTATACATTGTGAGAAAATCTTCTCCATCTGGAATAATGTTTAATGTGTTTGCTATTGCTGAAGTAATGTAACTACGTTGTGATCCACCATCCAAAATCAGTCTGCAAGGTAGATGTTTATTCTTGTTGTGGATTGTCGCCACTGCCATCTGTAAAAATGATGATTTTTCTTTAGTAGTAGAATTTAAAGTGTCAGTTTTTGCTATGACAGCGCTATTAATATGTGTTGGCTCACCCTTTTCAGTATTTTTTAGATCAGGTGTAGTCTTTTTAAATTGCTTCGGGCATAAGGCACTATTGTGATCACCTTTACAGAAATAGCAATTCTTCTTGAATCTGCAACTTGAAGCGTTGTCCTCGCTTAAAACATTTGAAGCATCTATCCTTCAATTTCTCTTTCCTTCCTCTTAAGTTTGTTACCTTCCGGCATTCATTACTGTAGTGGGTTCCTTCACAAAAGATGCAATTCTTTCGGATTTTTTTAGAAAGCTCATTACCGCCTTTCTTCTGTCGATATGAGATGTACTTCCTTTTTGATCCCGTTTTCGCCAATCCTAACAATGAAGCTGTTGATGGAAGCGCTGGTGTTGAGCTTGATGGAAGCGCTGGTGTTGAGCTTGATGGAAGCGCTGGTGTTGAGCTTGATGTAACACCACTTGCAAATTGGTTATCCTGACCGGAACGCTCCATCGCCGTTATCACTTGTTCGAGTCCCATTCGCAATTTCTCAATGCTTTGATCTTGAGGAGATAATAAGTGAACTTGGTAAATTACCTTCTCCGGGAATTTATCAGTCATCAGAACACGAAGATGACTGCTGTTAATATCCTCTCCTAAATTGTTTAACACGCGTAAGTGCCTCTCTAGGGCATTTATGGTATGCCTACAGCTAGTGGCATCATCGCTACTTTTTTTAATATTCATTAAGGCCTTATAATGGGCATCAATAACTTTCTCCTTTGTCCCATACCTTTCCTTCAACATACTGACTGCTACTACATAGTTTTCGTTTGTTATAGAAATTCCTTCAATTGTTTCTAATGCAGCTCCTTGTAGGGAAGTCATTAAGTATGAAAGCTTGTCTACATCTTTAAGATTTCTTGTTCCGACACTAGCCTCAAAGTGGTCCCAAAACTCGGTAAACTTTAGATAATCTCCATTGAATTTTTGGAGTTCCAGTTTCGGTAGCCTTGATACTTGACTGTTTATTCCCTTATGTTCGCTGTCACTATTGATGTTTAACTCTGTGTATGTGTCTAGACGGGATAGGATATCTTCAGCTATTAATTGGTCCTCCAAATACTCGTCTGACATGCTGCCCGTACTACTAGTACAATGCTGCATACAATTGAGAGTTTCCTTTTCTAATGCATCAATCGACCGTTTCAATTGTATACGAACTTGCATCAAGTCCACCAATTGTATTTCTCCCCCTTCCAGTATTGTTGCAGCATGTGCTGATAATTCCTTCATTTTACGATGTCTGATTTTTACTCGTGCATGTAATGCCTCGTCCATTTTGCAGTTGATCTCTGTATTACTGATTTAATCTTGAGTGAAGATTTTTTTCTGTTTTGATGAAAGCTGCGATAAGTTTAATTACCTGCAAATAACAACACGCCCTATGGTATATTTCTTACTAACAAAATATTATTGTTTCTCTTAATGTCTCATTCTTATGGTTCGGGATAGAATAACGGATAAAAACTTAAGATGATGTTAAATAAGAACTCCTTTGCTTGAAGTCCTACATACATAATA
Organism: Cydia amplana; assembly: GCF_948474715.1. Classification (NCBI taxonomy): domain Eukaryota; kingdom Metazoa; phylum Arthropoda; class Insecta; order Lepidoptera; family Tortricidae; genus Cydia; species Cydia amplana. The sequence goes on from NC_086070.1 coordinate 23,607,193, forward strand.
TTTTAACATCTCTTCATTAGATTATTACTAAATATCTTCATACATTGATGAAAAGGCACCGTTAACGATGATGACCATGGCACTTATTTCCGTTCATTTCACACAGAGTTTTCGTGCAGTTTTTTTTGCGAATACATTACTTACCACAATTCACGCTTCCTTATGTGATCCAAAAACACAGTTTTCTAGTAAATATCACTTTTCTGTACTAAAATTCAAACTTCGATAACATAGAACACTTGTTAGATTCCATCCCGTCAATGTCAAAGTGAAAATTTTCATTTTGACAACCAGAAAAAGCGGCACTAGTGATGCGCCACTCCAAACGTAAAAAATCGATTGATCAATGGAATGAAATGGATGCGTTCAAGATAACGATTAAGGTTGAAAGATATTAAACCTTTCCTAGACGCATCGACATCGTACTAAATATCATTCCGAATGAGAGGCATGTATCATTCCAACACGCTTACACGCGGATCGAAACGCAAAGCAATTCAATAAATAATATCATAATACGATAATAATAAAACAAACTTTCATTGTGTATATATTTATTATCTCCTTTTTATTATCATTATCATAAAATTGTTGCATAATTATTGTTGTTATTTAAATGATAAACCTATTAACTTAGAAACCTTGCACAACATTCAACTAATATTATTATAATTTCATAACACTTAGTTTGTATTTGCTGTACTCTATTCAGGGTTCACCTGACACACAAGAACTATGCAACAATCAAATATGCACCACTGAATGCCAGAAATAATGTGCATCAATGATGAATACCTTTGGAATTATACCTATTCACCCACAAATATGGGAAATTGCCGATGCCGCAATTATAATTAAAACATAAAATAGTTAAATCTGGGCAATTTCACGTCGCTGTGTGGGAACTTGACTTTTGATCTACTTGATTAATTGACTATCCACTATTCATCTCTAACAGTGTCCGTATAGACTTGTGTTGATTGTTGATGGTTTCGGAGCCACGTTGTTTTACGGCTCTTGGTGAGCTAACATGACATCCTACTGAACCTTGTGGAGCTACTGCGAGCCTCCCTTATGGAGCCACTACGGGCCTCCCTAGTGGAGCCAATACTGGCCTCCTTGTTGGTGTTCGGAGCTACGTTGTTTTACGGTCCTTGTTAGACCAACATGGCTCTTACTAGACCTTGACAGAGCCACTTCGGGCCCTTATGCCGTTTGGAGCCACGTTGTTTTACAGTCCTTGGTGGACCAACATGGCTCTACTAGACTTTGATGGAGCCTATACAGGCCTCCAGGCTTTAATTGTTACTCGGAGTCTTTAACACAATTACTACTAGTAAGGTAACTGAACACAAGGATTCAGCTCCCGCTTTTCTGTTCCTCCACAACAAACGTGAAATATCCCAGCATCTCCACCAATTAATCTTGTCGCCGCGTTTATTAATGAGGATGTAATAGACGACAAGACTAACAGACCTAACAGTTGATATTGAATAGAGTATCCGCACAAGGTTTTGGAACTGCAATATATTTACTTGAACCTTTGTGAACGTTTATTAACATTGTAATCTGACTCGAGCGACCCGTGGCTTCTGCACGGCTACGGTCTAGCCTCGCCTTGACGAGCTATTAACATCTCGGGGGACTAATATTGTATTGCCACACGGCTAGGTGTGGCAATCACTACATTGATCGCTTGTATAACATACCCTTACTCGAGTCATATTTGGTTGGGACCAATGGTCCCTACAGGTCTCCTCCAACCCCTTACAACCTGCCCTGACATTGCCTCACTTGAATGCTTTGAGTATCACACTCTACTTGTACTACATATTGCTGTTCCACAACCGTCAGTGCGGACTTGAATACTTGGTATAAGATTTATTCTACAGTTCAATAGAGAATAGCAATTGTATATGAAACTTACCACATCTCATCAACCACTTCTCGCCATTTTGTTCCTCACTTAACCCATCCACCTGTTCTCTTTTGTTGTCTACCTTACACTGACATTTTTTCTTCCATGTCAGTGTTGCCAGCAGGGTTAAAGATACATCGAATCTATATAGTATTTGTTGTGCAACTTACCAACTGTATGATACTCGCGGTTCTCCGCGACAGCATCATTACCGGATTCAGATTTAACAACTTGTTACGACCTTGAAGATCGCTCACGCTGATTGGTGCGAGTAAAATGAAGTGAAAGTTGTGCGTGAGATGCGCGCCAATCACCAAGACGATCGTATTGTTCGTATCAAAACCAGTCAAAACACAATTTGTTATACAAATACATAGTTAAATTAGAGTCTTCCTTCTAATATTATCGCCAAACTTATCACCTAGCAATATATCATTTTACGCCTTTCATTACAATCGAAAATCACGTCATTTTCTTCAAGGTCAACGTGGTAATTAATGTGCCTGTACCCGTAGGCTCGTGCCTGGCTCGTCGCTACCTTTATGTATAAACCGTTAAAGGCATCATTGAAAACGTTGCTCTAGATGTACCTTCATTTTAATAGATGTTAAACGTTACTTTGTCTAAATGACACGAGATAACCAATCGTTTTTCATTATGACCCGCATCAATAACGGTAGAATAACTACTGGTAATAATCGTTCTTGGTTTGGTAAAAACCCAAACGGATACGCATTATCTCCTTTGAAAATAAAATAGACCGATAACATTCTGCTCGTTGGAGATTCTCAATTATCAACGTACTTCCCTGACATTTTGACCCGCCCTGATAAGTCAATTCAGTCAGGCTACTATAAAGATAGTAGCAGGGCGATAGTTCATTGCATTCCAAAAATACGGGCCTTATCGGACGCAATTACAACAGTACAACATTCGATTAATTGACTTAACAATGTTGTCTTCTACTTGCAAATTCACGGCGATGATGGCTGCTGCCAGTGACGTAGGTGGAAATTATTTCCACGACGTTGCAAGATGCGGCACCATCACTCTCTTGAAACGCGTGGAACCGTTCCTCGACGAGTCGCATCGAAGGCTGACTGCGAAGGACGAAAGAGGCTTCCAGTGCGTGCACCTGGCGGCTCAGAATCTTCAAGGAAGAATGGCGGTCATGATGATCGAAAACCTGATCCGCTTGGGCGCCAATGTACACGCCGAGGAAGCGGTTACTGCAGAAACACTGTTGCACATGGCAGTGTATCGCAGGAACCACGAACTCGCCGAATGGCTGTGCCAGCGGCCAAAATTCTTGGTTTACAAAGTCGACACCGACGATTGGACGACATACGAAATCGCCGTGAGAAATGGGGACGAGAAGATGATGGCCATCAGAAGAAAGTACGGAGGTGATGTGCGCAAAAACTCATACCAATGGAGATTCGAGCTGCCATCAACATCATGATCAGCGCGCGATAAAGCGCGTAGGCGTTATCCAATATGGTTTACAGCCGATTTAATAAAGGATATTAGGCGTAAAGCTCATCTTCACCGTGCTTGGAAACGAACAGGCGACAGTGCGGTATATGACGACTTTTCCAGGCTAAGGGCAGCTGTAAAATCGAAAACCACAGTAGCCTATGAGAATTATGTCCGTCATATCCAAAGCAAGATAACTTCTGAACCTAGGGCATTTTGGCAACACGTGAGCAGCCTAAAATCCAAAGGAGGATTTGAACCGCAGGTGAATCATGAGGGAAAGATGCACGAAGGGGTTGAAGCAGCCCAGGCCTTCTCAAACTTTTTTTCAAGCGTTTTTCTTCCGTCTGAACCTCTCTTCGACTATGAAAACATCATCCGTAACGACCCAACACGTAATTCAAACTATATAAATTTATATGCGATATCCCTTGCTGATCTAAAAATTGGTATAGCTCATTTAAAACCTCGTAGTTCCCCTGGCCCTGATGGCATCCCTGCATTTGTTATTAAGGGGTGTATGGAATGGCTAACTGGGCCATTACTTCACATTTTCAACTTGGTTCTTAGTTCTGGTGAGTATCCGTGTCAATGGAAGATTACACGAGTACGTCCCATCCCAAAATCGAGTGAAACGTCCGAGGTCGAAAATTACCGCCCTATAGCCATTCTATCTTAAATTGCAAAAGTGTTTGAGTCAATCGTAAATAGACTCCTCGCTTCTCAAGTAAAACCTTACCTTTGCGATTCTCAGCACGGTTTCAGGCCTAAGCGATCTGTCGAAACGAATCTATTAACTCTGGTTGACTCCGTCTCTGAGCATTTAGATAAGGGAATACAAGTTGACGTGCTGTACTTTGGCTATAAGAAGGCTTTTGATCGCGTGGATAACGATATACTGTTGAGCAAGCTATGTAGCGTTGGCTTCTCACCGAAGCTGCTCCGGTTATTCGCCAGTTATCTGCGCGATCGACAGCAGTACGTGCAGTACGGATGCTTCGTATCGAAACCCTACCACACACGTTCCGGAGTCAGTCAGGGTTCGATTTTAGGTCCGTTTCTCTTTGGGTTAATGATAACTGACCTGGCTGCAGTCCCTAAGCATGCCAGATGTTTATTATATGCTGACGACCTAAAGCTCATTTATGGGGTGCAGCAGTTATCCGACTGCGCGTCTTTGCAGGAGGATATTGATCGCCTTCATCAGTGGAGCATTAACAACAAGCTCCTTTTCAACAAATCAAAGTGCTCCGTGATGACTTTTAGCCGTGCCAATAGTCCCATATTCGCTCAATATCTGCTAGGTCCTGATCCCATAAGTCGTGTCGAGTCTATACGCGACTTGGGTGTCATCCTCGACACGCAGCTCAACTTTCATGAGCATATGAAAGCGTTGGCTAAGAATGGGGAATGGATGAAAATATTAAAAGTGCCCGATTATTTTTCTGGTGATAGGACTAACCATTTCTAGTTACAGAAAAAAGTTACAGATTTTTCGGTTGCGTCATACATTTTATAAAAATAAAAACATTTTGCTTCACCGCTCGTCCGGCCCATTACGGCTGTTAAGACATTTGTCAAAGTCTTAAAAAGTTAAGGCTACTTGAATCTGTGGTGGGCAATGACATTGACAGTTGATTGACAGCTTGTCACCTCGCAGAATTCATAACCGTTTGTGCTCTCATCTGGTGAACTGCTTTCTTTGATATATATGTGCGGCTTATCGACTCGTTTCTCCACCCGGACCTCTGATATTGCCTGCTTCAACGACGACCTTCGCTTGTGAACCCCGGACCTGATTTTGATAGCAACTTCGACGACCCTTGCAACTGAAACTGGACTATTGGTTTTGTGCCGTGTTTAGCACCATGAATACAAATACTTATCAACGGTACAAAGATCCTAAAACATGCTTTATACCAACTTGCTCCAAGACTGATCTGAAAAACCCGGATTTGAAGTTTTTTACTGTAAGAAAAGAGCTGAAAGAACGTTGGTGTCAAATGGTTGGCAGGAAGTGCCCAAACCGAGCACTGTTTTGCTGTGAGGACCACTTAAATGTAAGATGCCTTGTCTTGTTTACTATTCTGTAAAAAAAATAACCTCCATGTTAGATTTAATGAAATGCCATTTTTTTATTGTGTAATTATGGATTAAAATATTGAATGTATGTAATCTGGTAACAAAATAGTTTAATGTGAATACGATTTATGTTTAAAAACCCTTTCTCATACCACTGAGTTTCTCAAAACTTTATATTAAAATAACAGATGTAGTTGTCAGTACTTACATGATCCTATGTAGGCCTAGTTTTCTCCAGTTAAAAAAAATTGTGCCTATGCCAATACTTAATATTATATTGCCCAGCAGACCCCAGGTTCCGTAAGTGAGCCACAGCAAATACCAGGGAACACTTGGAAAATGAAACTATACCTAAATGTTTACTATATTTTATTCATATTTTTACAGTTTGAAGAAGATTTAGAAAATTATGGACAATGGATCTCTGGTGCAAAGCCAAGACTGAAAATAAATGCCACACTCAAGAATTTCTCAAAAAAACCATTAACTGCAATCAATATGAATATGGAAGATCGGCCATCAACTTCAAGTGCTGCTGGCATGCAGGTCTCTCACAGTGTAAGTATTCATAATAGTGATGCCAAACAATGTATTAATATTCTATTAATATTCTTGGGTACAGTACCTGTACTGTAAAGTCCCGACTTTGGCGCCCTTCATTGAAGTTTTCAAACGTATTTTGGGCCAAGCTTGCGTCTTTGAAAACTTTTTTTTTCATTTACCATTTTGGCGCTCCTCTTGCCATCCGGCGCCTAAAGCGGCCGCTCCATTCGCTCTACCCTAGATCCGGGCCTGGCTACATGTGATAATTATAAATTTTATTAAATTTTTCTTAAATCACTTATTTTCATATTCATATTTATTTATTGCAACCATGGTATTTTTATATATATTACAATGTTTGGGTAGTTCCACATGGACCCTGGGAGGGCATAGCAAACATACATGCTTAGAATCTAATCTTAAATCTATGTGTATAATATAAAAGTAAGTATATAAGTCAATTAATTGTCAATATGTGTATTCAATACAAATAGGCAACGATTTAATTATTTAATTATTAAGTTTCAAGTTTAATGTAAGTCAATGTTGTGAAATAAGCACTTGACTTGAAAAGGTATACCTAAGTAAAAATTACTAGTGGCCATTGAGCATGAAGATGTGTTTACAGAACTCAGAAATGAATATTATGTCTAATATTTGTATACCAATGCACCTTCCATCGCCCACACTATTAACTGTCCATCGGTATACCTTATTACAAAAGGCATAAGGTCAGAATCAGAACGCATTTATTCGTTATATAATAGGTACATTGTATTGGTCTTATAGTTAAAGCATATTGCGAATGCTATGTTTTACCGCTAGCGCTAGGCATAAGAATTTGATTACCTATGTATAAAAAATAAATAAATATTATGGGACAATCTTACACAAATCGACCTAGTCCCACGGTAAGCTCATAAGGCTTGTGTTGTGGGTACTAGACGACGATATATATAATATATAGATACATATATAAGTACTTAAATACATAGAAAACATCCATAACTAAGGAACAAATATTTGTGATGAACACACAAATAAATTCCCTTACCGGGATTCGAACCCGGGACCTCCAGCTTCGTAGGCAGGGTCACTACCGACTAGGCTACGGAGGCCGTTAAACTAAATTAAACATTCACAAGTCTAAGGTATGCTACATTTGTATTTTTGTTTCAGGTTGACTCAGCTATACAGTGTGATAAAAGAATAGGAGTTTCAAACAAGTATGTTATGGCCCAGGCAAAGACTCAAACCAGAGCTACTCAATTCCGTGGGCGAAAAATAAAAGAAAGAGTAATACCATCACGAATGATGCAACTACCCAACACTGAGGAGAGCCCCAATCAATCACCATCCTTGTTCGGGACATCCAACTTTGACTCGTCTTCGAGTGCTCAACAAGAGCATATTGAAAAACGTGGCAGGGAGCACCTACTTAAAATTATTGCCAACAAACCTAAATTGTTTTTAGGTCTGCCAAAAAGCTTTTGGTGGATTATTAATTTCATTGCCCAGGAGTGTTCTTGTTTGGCATTTCATATAATTTTAACTTTCTTTAAATTAAAAAACAATGACTCGTTTGCTAGGATGAGTGAAGAGTTTCAAATGGCTAGGTCAACCATACGTTTAGTGTTTGAAAAGAATGTCGTAGTTTTGTCGACATATTTTCAAAATTGTATATATTTACCTCCACTGACAGAAATAAAAAAAAAATTACCATTAGCATTTAAAATTAGATATTCGAATGTACAGTGCATTATAGACTGTTTCGAGATTCAAATAGAAAAACCCAGTGATCCAGAGAAGCAAGCGCAGACTTGGTCGCAGTACAAATCATGCAACACAATTAAATATTTGATAGGCTGCACACCCGCTGGATACATATCATTCATCTCACAGGGTTATGGGGGACGTACATCTGACAAAGCCATCACGGAGTGGAGTGGCTTCGTTGATGTTCTTCCCCTAAATGCGGTAATCATGGCCGATCGAGGATTTAAGGAGATTGAATCCCTTCTAAGTACAAAAAATGGAAAACTCTTAAGACCTCCTAGTGTCTTTGCCAATCAAAAAATGTTAAAAAAAGATGTAATTAAAACTAAGGTGATTGCCAGTTTGAGGGTGCACGTTGAGCGTGTAATTAGGAGAATACGGGAATTCCATATGTTAAAACCTCACTCTGTGGTTAATAACAAACACATAAAATATTTGGACGACCTAGTCATTATAGCGTGCGGGTTAAGTAATCTTCAGAATCCGATAATAAAAGACGTTTGATATTAACTATTATGTTGTTTTATTTTATCACAAATCATAGGTAACCCGAGTGAAGTCCAGTGCTGTGGCCATATAGAGGGTAAGGCCAAATGACGACCGTCTGGCCTAGTGGGTAGTGCCCCTGCCTGTGAAGCCGATGGTCCGGAATTCGAATCTCGGTAAAGGCATTATTTGTGTGATGAACACAAATATTTGTTCCCGAGTCATGGGTGTTTTCTATGTATATAAGTATGTATGTATTTAGGCATAGTACAAGATTTGCATAGTTTGGGGCTAGGTTGATCTGTGTATGTCCGTGATGTCCCCTAATATTTAATATTTATTTATTTAAATGCCTCCAAAAAGCTTGGGGAGCTAGATAAGAAAACACTTAAACTTGCCAATTAAGAGGATTGCAATTCAGCTGGGACTTGTAACTAGATTGCAGTCCATCTGTTTCAGCCTCAAGTGGGCCTAACATTGCATTTTTTAAGGGTTAGGCTGATATACTTTAATACTAATATACAATACACTATCAATAGGTGTTAAAATGAGTAATAATCAGGTCAAGATAAATATATTTATTTAAGATAAATACAAAGTTCATAATGAATTATGCTGTAGATGCACTTTTCAAAATTACAGGATACACATTCTCTTTCCAAAATTTCTCTGCATCTTTCATCAAATTATCGATATAATCTTTATCAAAGTTTATTATAATCTTCTCAATTATCCCGTTGCTCTCAAATTTTGGGTCCGCTACACAGAACAAACACTTATTTTTGCCAGCCGCTAGCATCTCTAATTGCACTTGGCCCATGAACTTATTTGCCCATTCTTTATATAGTTTTTTTTAGTTTTGTCAGAAATGGGACACTTAATTTCGACCACAAAGTCATCTCCAATGCCATCAGGCGATGCTCCAAAAATTCCATCTATTATCAAAAATCCACATTCTTCTATTTCTTTATTTATATCAGTTCTTAGTTTATTTAGTACTCGTTTTTCTAGGATTTTACCCCTTTTCATGGCTTTCGTTTCTGGTGCTTTGCTTCCTCCTAATATTTCTTCAACAAGACTGCCCTGGGGTGTCTTGCAATGAGCGACTTCATAAATCTTTGAACCTGTGATTCGGCCTTGTCGAATAGAATGCCACAGCTTCGAGTTCACTTGGCCTTCCGTTTCTTTCATGATTTTTTCTTTATTTTCTCGCATTACTTCTTTGCTAAATATTTTAAACTTATTGAAACTTGGAGTATTTTCCTTTTCAAAAAAATCTACCATCATGTCAAAAATGCAATATTTTGACATGATGGTAGTTGGTCTTTCAGGATCATATGCACTGAGCAGGCTTTTGCCACAACCATGTTTCATTGCTTCTTCTCTCAGTCTTTTTAGTACACGAGGGTCCTTTGGCCCCCTTTCGGCTACTTCTCCTTTCGCCAAATCTTTACACATTACCGGTCTTTCTAGAGCTCGTTTAAGGTTGGGTTTCGTCCAGTAGCATTGGACACTGGTAGGTGAAGGTTCATCACTTCGTTTTTGTAGCCAATGTAGTACAACAACAGTATGTTTACACCCACCTAAGAAACAAAAAATATATATTTTAAACATATCTATAGTAAAACTTGTACTACTAATTCAGAACATTCACAAGCTCCGCTTTTCTTGAAATGACAGACTAATTTCCTTGTAGCACATATCTTTTAATATTTAATGGTAATATCTTATGAGGATAAGAGGTAATTATTGCATTTTGCTTCTACAAAATCAATATGAACATTTTTATAGCAAAACTTACCAGCCCCCGCTGCACAGTCACATGAAGTATCTATGATTGATTCATTTGCCTCGTCTAGGTGGACCATCACAACATAGTATTTGCTTGTTACTCTTTGTTCAGGAACAACTTTCGCTCTTACATCACAAAGATTTCCAGTCCGTTTTATTTCGACATAGCCGATAGCAGTGTCAACATATGATTCTCTTGAAGACCTTAAACAAAAAAAATCATATAAACAAGTACTTACTTCTTTAATAATAAAATAGGTAAATGATACTTATTCAATTAAGGACCACGTGCAGACACTTTATGAAAAATGGCCATGGTCCCACGTGTTTATTTTTCGCTTGCCAGGTCAAGATCAAGATAACGCGCGGTAGTGTGAGATATGGTATGGGGTATGGGTAAGGTTCTAAGGTTAATACTTACGATAAAGCTTTGGCATCTCTTATTTCACCAGCATTATGTTTGTCGCTATTTTTCATAAACTCCATAAGCATATATGGGTCTACTTTTGGCAAATTTGATGAGTTTGCTCTAACAAAAGCAGCGGTATCCATGTTTGCCGAATTCAAATGCCAAGGGTCGTCGAATTTGCTATCAAAATCAGGTCCGGGGTTCACAAGCGAAGGTCGTCGTTGAAGCAGGCAAGATCAGAGGTCCGGGTGGAGAAACGAGTCGATAAGTCGCACATATATCAAAGAAAGCAGTTCACCAGATGAGAGCACAAACGGTTATAAATTTTGCGAGAAGGTGACAACCTGTCAATCAACTGTCAATGTCATTGCCCCCCACAGATTCAAGTAGCCTTAACTTTTTAAGACTTTGACAAACGTGTTAACAGCCGTAATGGGCCGGACGAGCGGTGAAGCAAAATGTTTTTATTTTTATAAAATGTATGACGCAACCGAAAAATCTGTAACTTTTTTCTGTAACTAGAAATGGTTAGTCCTATCACCAGAAAAATAATCGGGCACTTTTAATATTTTCATCCATTCCCCATTGCTATCGGAGGTTAGGGTTTGTAGTTCGGAATGCGCAAGACTTCGATGACGTCAGGGCTATTAAATTAGTGTATACTGCGTTAGTCCGGAGTAAACTTGAAGCCGCATCGGTCATTTGGAACCCGCATGAGGACAAGTACGTCTTGCTTCTGGAAAAAATCCAGAAAGCCTTTCTGCGGTTCTTATATAAAAAGATTCACGGTTATTATCCATATTTGTACCCATCAAAGTTCCTGCTTGGCGTTTTAGGATTTAATTCCTTAGAGGTAAGGCGTAACTACGCGCTTTTGACTACTGCATGTAGTGTCTTACGGGGGAACTCGGACTGCCCTGAACTGGTTGCACAGCTCGTACGCCTGTTCGTTCCATCTATGGCTAAGGCCCAATTTAATTTTCGACCACGTAGTCGTCACCTATTAGCTGTGCCTAAAACACGCACTACATCCCATGGCAAATCACCACTTGTCCGCGCCCTACAATATATTAACGCGCTCCTCGCATCAGCACCGGAATGTGATGTATTTGCAAGTAGTTGGATGGATCTGTGTAAAGAATGTATGAAGTTCTGTGAGGCGATGGATAAGCGTGAATCTTCTGTCTTTTATTAGTTTTGATTTCTGACATTTTGTTCTGTTTTTCCTTTCTAGACTGTATCATGTACCTTGTTTGTATAATACTGTCTATTATAAATTTCATAGCGTATTAGTCCGCTGTAATGCTGTGTAAATTTTATGAATTAATAAAATAAAATAAAATAATATAAAAATCAGCAAAGTAACGTTTGTCTATAGCGGTACTTCGACTCTCAGAGTAACCGCCATCACCAAAGTAACTGCCATCATCAAAGTACCTGCCATCAGAGAAGTACCACCAAAGTAACTCAGTATAACATACAGACCAAATAGCTCAAACATTAATCGTCAATATAATTATCAATCATAATTTCTTCGGAAAATTAGACTATGAGATCGAGACATTGAAAAACCGTCGATGCACCAGCTCAGACCCTTCAGAAAAATCGTGAAAAGACAGTGATACTTGTATTCGAAATTTTAAAGATATTAACGGCTTCGGACTCCAGTGAAAAGTGCAGTGCACAATGGTTACTAATATAGTAAATGATGCAATGCACCAGACTCTAAGATTTAGCTGTGTCTAGATAGATAAGAAAATATCATAAATATCACTAGTGCGACTGTGATAACGTTCAAGGTTTTCGTTTCGGAAATAATGCGTTCACTCATTGCAAGAAAATGGACACAGATTGTTTTCATTTAAAATTAGTTTCTAATTGTTTTTGTACAGTAAGTAAGGTGTAAAATTTATGATTATAAGTATATGAATCTGTCAAGGTCTTTTACCTTGTAGCACTGTGATCTTACCTTCACCTTTTCTTAATTGTTGGCTAATATACCAACAATTGTAACACAAGTAACAACAAATAAAGTAAATGTATTGAATGCATATTACGCTGAATAAAGTTATTTATTGACAGTAATATTATTTGGGATATTTTTACTCGAGATATTTTGGTAAGTAAGTATGTAACCCACAGGCAGGGTCACTATACACTAGGCCAGACCGGTCGTAAAAAAAAGCTCACTCGATAGAAAATAAATGGAATCAATACCACACTCAAACCTTTCTTAAGAGCTCTTCCAGCTTGTACTCTCCACGTCCGACCCCGCAACCCTAGGTGTTTCACTATGAAAAATATATTAACAATAGCCGGCGTGAACTTGATTTATGCTCCCCCTTTTATCAGTGTTGCCATTACACGAACACATTAATGAAAATTCTGAAGAGATAAATCGCCACGTGAAATTTAATTTTAGTTCGCGTTTGTTGATGAAATAATGTCGATGTTTTAGAAGGTTACCCCCGAACAAGGTTAACAGTGATTCATTAGGACCTTTGCAGGGTCTGTTATAAGCAAGATGGAATATTGTGACTAGGTATTATATACAAAGGTAGGAGGTCATTTAACGAAATTATTATTGGAAAAATGTTATTATAATGTCAATGATTTTATTAATGATATTAGTTTTTAAGTCCAATGTCTACCTATTAGTACCTAGTAATTATTGTTAAATTTATATTTTAATTTTAAGGAATGCCCATAGGTTAAACTGTGTATACTTATATTTATTATAGATAGGTTTACTATAATTATTTTGTACGCCGAAAGGCAGAGCATGAAGGACAACTTTGTACAATATTTATAACATCTATATACCTAGTGCTTTACTCATGTTTGACAAATAAATAATCTTTAAAGATTCGTAATTATTTACGATACAAGTGCGAGAAATAGAATATTCGCAACGAGTGGCGAATTTTAAAACACGACCGAAGAGAGTTTTTTTAAATCGACTCGTGTTGCGAATTAAGTACCTATTCACACGTGTATTACAACGTTTTACAGTACATATATGGCCCTTTAAATTGTCGATATATACATAGTTACGTAATGTGCTTATTATATAGTACAGGGTAATGGAGCACCAGATGTACTGGCGATTTTCCTATTTTTCGCATTTGTGACGTAAATAATTAGTACGGTGTATGGAATTTGTTTTTTGCTTTAATCAATCCGGACGGTACTTTCAATAAGAGAATACACTTTTGTCTAAGAGGCAGTCTTAATATTATTAACCTTTTCCACGTCGTATCAAACACAAAAGCTGTCACTCAGACGTCACATCATTGAAGTGTCAAAACTGAAGTTGAACTTTATGTATATGCACGTAGGTCGATGTTACTCTGTGGTCTGTGACCGATTAATCGGTCTTTGGCGTTGAACCTGCGGTGCGGATATGGCGTCCAAAAGGTTAACTCTTCTCTATCTGGGTTTAGCTAATTTATTTGAATAAGCACACGCTAGTGTTTGAACTATTACGTTGGGGAAATGCGTTTACGCATGCCACCTGGTCCGGGGGAACCAGGGGGGATGACGGACTAACCAGTGGAGGACTACCGTCTAAAACCACCAACGAGTGCCGACTCCGCTTTAGATGGGGTGCCGCAGGGTCGCTATCAGCATTCGACCACGTGCGCCCCGGCGGACAGCCTGTAGGCCGTAGGCATTTTGGGTGCCAGTTGGTCAGCACCCCAGTCCTGTGAGCTTTTAATCGCGGGGACTCCCCCGGAGCCCCACGCAGCCACTAGCATAGCGCCTGGCTCTGCCCCCAGCCCGTCGTCGACGGAGTGGATGCGCGTCAGGATCGTCCTCACGCGCACGCTCCGCTACCTCCTTCTGCGACATAATTTCGTCACTGAAGGAGGCCATCGCCTTCCATGCCTCTTCGCTGTCGAGCATGGCATTAACAATGCTCGCCAACGAAAGGTCTGCACCTAGTGTTGCTTGAAGGGTGGCCCGCTGGGGCCCCCATGCAGGGCACTCCTCGAGAGTATGACGCGCCGTGTCTACAGGTGAGCCACACTCATGGCACATGGGGGATTCCTCCCTCTCTATGCGGTGCAGGTACTTACCAAAGCATCCATGGTCAGTAAGTATCTGCACCATGTGGAAAGTTAGCGTACCTTGCTTCCTTTCCACCCAGCGTTCTAGATGCGGCAGTACTGCATCTACCATCATCAATCCATATTTTGCATCTTCGAGCTCTGCCCTCCATCGGCGAAGTGTTTCCACTTGTGCAGATGCCCGGATATTTCGAACGTCTTCTCCATCTGGGAACTCTGCCGCCGCTCTTCTCCCAGCTCTGTAGCGGTGAACCTCCGCAAGAATGTGAGCCTGAAGGTCCCAGGGAGGGTCCGCAGCCAGGATCGTTGCCGCTGTAAACGATACCGTACGATACCCACGTACAGCTCTCAAAGATATTGCCCTCTGTGGTCTGCGGAGCAGAGCCCTATTCTCGGCAGAAAGGGCATCAACCCATATGGGAGCGCCATATAGGGCCATACTCCGCAGGACACGAGAGTAAAGGAGTCTACATATAGAATTTGGCTCACCCACGTTAGGAAGCAGCCGGCCGAGGGCTGCAGCTGTAGACATCAGCCTAGGGGCAAGACTGGCGAAGTGCGTCTTAAATTGCCAACGGCCAACTATCTGACCCCCTAACCCAGCGATCAACAAACGTAAACTATTCTAGTCTAGCTCCCACCTAAATTAATTTACTTGTAAGGTAGGTAGCGTACCTAAATTTACAATTAGATTTAAGTCTTAGGTATATTAACCGTTACCAAATAAATAATAATAAAGATAAGTAAATAAATAATAACTTTTACACTATTTAAAGTAATGTCATAATAAAACAAGGTCAATTAACCTTTTCGACGGCGTGTCAAACACAAAAGCTGTCACGCTGACGCCACGTAACCGAAGTGTCAAAACTGAAATTGAACTTTATGCCTATGCACGTAGGCCTATGTTGCTCTGTGGTCTGTGACGGATTAATCGGTCTTTGGCGTTGAACCTACGGTGCGGATATATCGGTCATTGGCGTCCAAAAGGTTAAAAGTACCTACCTTTAATCCGATAGGTTTGATATTATTATCGGCCTGTGTGAAAATGTTTGTTAGACACTGTTACAAAAGTCAAGAAAACGAAGTCAAACCCTTTAAATAGGAACCATTCAAAGCAACCCAGCACAATATACAGTCGACATCAAATATATCGGAGCGGCCAATGTGCTCACAAATATCTAAGCACGCCTTTATTGTCAATTTGTCAAGGCGTTAGAGTGCTTGTTCAGATATTGTGAACACCTTGGCCGCTCCGATATATCTGATAGCGACTGTAGGTACAAAATAAATAAACTAAATTGAGACAACAATAAGCCTTCGTTTGGATATTACGGGAAAATTATCCTTTATAATGGAACAGGTAAATAATATTGTGATACTCTTCATTTTGCGGTCCGTATCGAGGTTGTAATCAGAGGGCCTACCACGAGAAACAAAAATACAAACTTCGTTATCTGCCTCTCTATTGTACGAATATGGACGAGCGAAAGAAAGGCAGATGCTTAACAAATTTTCGGTTTTCATTTTTTGCAGTAGTCCCTTTGTACGTGGGCCGATCAATACTCAGTCAAACTTGTTTTAGTTAAGCTTCATGTTATTACTTTGATGGAAGGCTTTGGGCTCATATAATATGTGGGGAAAATATATTGTACACATTACATTAGGTCTGTCTGAGCTCTTCCTTGGGATTTAAAGTCATCAGCCAGCCTATTATGGATAGCTTTATCCATCTTTATCCACGTGATAAAATAACTGTCACTGTTTAACACCGTGGGAAAGAAAGTGACGGACACCGTTTTATCACGCTGTCACGTAGACAAGAACGACCATCATATCCGTACAGTAGGGCTATGATGGTCGACTGTATAAATGATATAGTTGTATAAATGATGATAAAACTGACATTTAATCCAGTTTTTATTGATTTGACGTCTTTTCCACTTTTGACAGCGATAGTCGTTAAACGATTAACTGCATAACATGCTCGTTGGATAATATGTCATTTGTCTACTTTTCCAACTTAAACTTAGTTGATAAGTGGATAAGTTAAATGATATAAAAGACACTTGTCTAGATTTATACATTTTTATAACATTCATACCGTTTTGTCCACTTTGACAGCGATAGACGGTAAATGGCTACGTTTGTTGGATAGTTAGACATAAAGTCGATTTTTGACGGCTAGCCTTTGATTAATTTATCGTGGTGCTCACTGAGCACGATAAGGTGCTCTCATGGTATAGAAGTGGTGAAAAATATAATTTTTAGGGTTCACTCGTGCGTCTGTCTGTCCGTCTGTCACACCCTATTTTCACGGAAACGACTAGACCAATTAAGTTGAAATTTAGTACACATATGTAAATTAGTGACCCCTCACCCAAAGACGGACATGGCTTCCTCGCGTTGTCCCGGAATTTTGCCACAGCTCATGGGAGCCTGGGCAGCTAATCCCAGGAACTGGCGTGGGCATTAGTTTTTACGAAAGCGACTGCCATCTGACCTTCTAACCCAGAGGGTAAACTAGGCCCGTATTGGGATTAGTCCGGTTTCCTCACGATGTTTTCCTTCTCCGAAAAGGGACTGGTAAATATCAAATGATATTTCGTACATAAGTTCCGAAAAACTCATTGGTACGAGCCGGGGTTTGAACCCGCGACCTCTGGATTGCAAGTCGCACGCTCTTACCGCTAGGCTACCAGCGATTGTTTTAAGTACAATAAATAGGTTAGAAGTTATTTAAGAAAATAGCCAAAAAATTAGCCCCTCCCTCCCACCTTTATATCCGAAATTACTGGGTCTACAATTTTGGACTCGCACTTGGCCGGTATAGTTTTTTTTTTCAAATATAATATATACTATTTGAACTCCATTTGTATTCATATAAGAATATCATTACATTATTTGTAGGGATGGCAAAGATATCATTTCTTCTTGGCAGCTGCTGCCATGGAAGAAAAGCATCAACAAAGAAAAATTCAACGACGTGCCATAAGGGATACATGGAACCCTTTTGATATGCCCAACGAGGAGTTTCGGCACATATATAGAGTGCTCAAAGACTTGGCACTCTATTTGTGTGCCGACCTAGACGCCGACCTCAAACTCAACATGGCGACGGATTGCCGGCACATCTTAAAGTACTTAATTAAAGATATAATGTAGCACTGAGGACGTCACTTTCTGAGAACGCCACTTTCTGAGGACGTCACATTTGGAGTTCGTCACTTTTTTAGCATAGGTACGATTTAACAGTATAAAATACCAGCACGAAAGATGTATGTAATGCCAGCAACCAGATTACCTGTTCGACATACGGTCGCTTTTATATCCTACATACCAACACCAATCTCTGTTTGCCTTACGCCTGACTGGTAGAGAATTCCATTTGGCAAAACGTCCTATGTTTCGTGCAATAAAGTGAAAATAGAGAGATTAATAATAATAAAAAAACAATCTAATTATGTTTAAATCAGAGTATTTAATTCAGAATACTTAAAAACTACAAGCACCAAAACATTTAGCCACAGATTGGAGTTAGGCCGGAAACAGCTTCGATTCCATACACATAAGGGCGCGTGTACACGGTGCCGCCTCCGCGCCGCCGCCGCACCTTCGCGCTATGTACACGAGACGCGTAAAACCCGCGGCGGCGGCGCGGCGGTGGACTATACTTGTCTCGTGTACATAGCGCGAAGGTGCAGCGGCGGCGCAGCGGCGGCGCGGCAGCGGGCTTTACGCGTCTCGTGTAAATAGCGCGAAGGTGCGGCGGCGGCGCGGCAGCGGCGCGGAGGCGGCACCGTGTACACGCGCCCTAAATGTTTCGCACAGTAGCAACCATGATTTTATCATACGCCGCTGTGATTAGCTCGTGAAGGTATCACGGCAAGCTCGCTGACACCAGTTGAAGGTCATTCCAACATATTTACATTTAAACGGACTGTCGCTCCTTTTGTGACAACATATTCTTCAGCATATCGCGTCTTCTGTCATGTCTCCATAAACTCTAACGTCTTTTTTATCTGCGTATAAAATCAGCTCTTGCAGTTTTTTTCAGACAATATTTCCTCTCGTGTCACCTGTGGAGAATAGGCGACCAAGGATTTTTTCTTCATAGCGTTGCCGAATTTCAGAATATATGTTCAGCCATCAATCACTTCTGCGTATGGAGTGATCCATACTCTCATAGTTCACATGTTCTGCATATATTTAATGCAATTTATTTGTTTGTTTTCTTCCTATAGGGTTAGGGGGTTAGGGTTAGGGGGGGTTAGGGGGGTTGGGTGGGTTAGGGGTATAGGGGGGGTTACGCAATGAATTTTTAAATTAATATTACATTGTACTTTTAGCCTGACTGACAATGAAAATCTCGCGCCCTCTGTCACGCTATCATTAGTCACTTGTACTTTATCCTCGCGTCTTTTTACCAAATTTAATCACTTATCAGGTATTTCACATATCACGCAATAAATGATTAATGATTTGGTGACAAAGCATCATAGCCCTCCTGGCTACAACCGTCTGTCAATTTGCTTGAGTGCTAAAATGTAAAAATGAATTGGGTACAAATTGAATGTCATAATAGCGGCAGTAATAATATCAACATCACTTTTTTTTTAAGTATGGTACATTTTACACTTATATTAGGTTCGCCAAACTTACGTTTAACGGCGAAACTCATTTTATCAAGGAAATTCAGAGTAAAATAAACAGTAATGCAGCTGCACTTGCTATCCGAATGTCACCTGAAATACTGCCCCGGCAAATACGGTTATTTCTAAGTTTTTTCAATAAACCGGTTCCGATCCCTGGATGACATATTAGTTAACACTTACAATTGTATTCTTTTTCTTTAATAATATGTAATAAAGATGAAGAAAACATCGTGTCACGTGATAAAGACAAAATAAATGATCTCTTGATCAATGTATTCTTTGTCATCTCAGATTTTTCTGAATTCAAATACTCTCATAAACAAAACCGAAACCCGACTCTTTGCAAATGGGGCATCTAATTTGAGATCAAAGGACACTATGATTGATATTAGTTAGAGGGCCGTCTCCATTCGGTTCACGGCCCGATTCGAACTTTAACATAGCGCTTGCTTAGTGATAAACGGGAATAAGACGAAAAACGAGAATTGTGGTAAAACGCGTTTAAAGATTTCTTCGTCAGCGCATCTCACTTTATTTCAATAATTTAGCAAACTTTAATTGCATAATGTCATTGTTTGTGTTTTAATTTACATTATATATAGTAAATACTTATATATTTAATAAAACCCAGTTCATTGCATTATGTTTAATGGCATTTATAAGATCTTAAAAAAAAGTTACAGTTATATTACGCTTTATTATGAAATGAAATATTATGTTTATGTTTTAAAAAGGCTCAACTGCTCAAGATGCTTTTTAAGATAAAAAGTCATGGCAACGATTAATAACTATTTCGTAAAAATACGATTTACGAAAAAATGTTTAGGAAGGAAGACAATTTAATTGAATATATTACATTTTAATAACATAAAAAAGGTAACAGAAGGGTTTTAAATGAAATTACCAATTGGTTTTAATCATCATATTTTTATTTTAAATCGAAAAAAAAAGGATTTTCTGGTAATTTTAATGGGGGGCATAATGTTTATATGACCTGGATTATATTAATTAACTTATTTCAAGTCCATTTAAGGGAACTACAAATCAAAAAATAATAACAGTAATTATAAAGTATACAACAACGCATAACCTTCTCTTGGGACACCATTTGAAAAAAGCTTTTCAACTGAAGTAGTTACGTTATCTACAACTTACACATTTTTTAACAATGTATGTAATACATACCTACTTGCCGAATAGGAAAAAAAAACATAATTTAAACAAACTTATTTATTAAAAACTTATACATGTAAATATTTACGATTATTAGGATAATGCCTTAGCATCATCACAAAAAGAGATCCAGAGTAATTAGCTAATGTACTTGCATAATACTTATTTACTTATAGGTATGTATTTCAGTCTCTCTATAGTCTATATGGCATAATGAAAATTCTAACTTGAGTAATTTCAGTAGGTACATTTTATTAATTAGTGTACAAAAAATAAATATTTATGTATAAAAAAACTTATATACTTATTTAATTATGTACCCGCAACGTGAATATTTATTAATCATCACAAAAAAGGTTCTACGTTACTGTAACGGCTTAATAACGCTACAAGGTAAAGAACATTTTATAAAATCGTATTATAATAATCTGCGTAATAGTTAGATATAAGGTTTTTCGAGATCAAATCCCGTAAATCTTTTTTCTTGTTTTCAGTTAATTCTTATTTTTCACTGAACAACTTTTGTAAATTGATTTCAGTTATACTAGGCATCTTCTTCCTTTTATTGCGTACCTACATAGACTTTGCTATATTCTTCTTGATTATATGAACTTTTGTAGTAGAATACAAAAGGGTCTTCTTTGGTGAATTTTAAAACTTTTATATAATTCCACACAACGCTTTCACCTTCATCATTAACATTATAATTGTAGCCCCTCTCCTTTTGCACTAATTCCATATCCCTGAAAAAATTATAGGTTAGTTCGTGAACCACAAACGGTTTCTTACTTTTTTTGCGCTTTTTATTAAAGGAATATATTGTTGTGGGCAATATATTGGGCCCGATTTTCTATTCCTTTTGATCTGTTTTTCGATTAAGCTATGTACATTGTCAGCCTCATTCTGAGTATGCCCTGTAATTAGAAATTTGTGAGTGATAGTTTTTATGTTAGCCAAGGAATGGACCGCGTATAAATACATGGTTGTGACATATTTATTTTTATTTTGCCCGCAGCAATTATAAGAATAGAAAATGATATCAATGTCATTTTCCACGTTTTGCGATGTAAGATTCTGTAGGTAGGTAGTAATAAACGCAAGAACCGATTTCATTTCCGCCTCTTTTACCATC
This sequence comes from Cydia amplana, assembly GCF_948474715.1. Classification (NCBI taxonomy): domain Eukaryota; kingdom Metazoa; phylum Arthropoda; class Insecta; order Lepidoptera; family Tortricidae; genus Cydia; species Cydia amplana. Next base: position 23,628,704 of record NC_086070.1, read on the forward strand.
AGTCTCAGTCCAGAAATAACAATCAACTGTTTCATAAGCATCCGAAGAAGAATTTCCTGAATCTGAAGACCTGCTAGACGACGACTCAGAGGATGATGACTTAGATTTAGAAGAACTAGATGATGACGAATCTGCTATTACTCTTGGTGCGATATAGTTTCGTGACGAATTACCGGTGTAGGTATGTTGGGTCTGTATCACTCAAATCGACATCGCTCACATTGAATGAATGGGTGAGAATACATAACTAGGGCCAGGATTTTCCTCTCTTAGCTCATAAGAATTGCGCTGGCGTGTGAGCAGGCGTGGATTCAATTCAAATACCTGATCAGTAGAAGAATTTTCAACAATGTCAGTTTCCTCTTCTCCTGTAATTTCAGTTTCATGCTGAACGTTAATACTTTCCTGGGAACGTCCACTGATATTGTCATTAGGCTGTAAAAAAACAAAACAGCGAAATAAGGTATCGTTTTAATATAACGGTCATTTTCGTACGATTGATTTCATTTAGTAGATACAATAGTTCCATAGTGATATGTATTTGAAACATATTAATAAAATTTACATTATTTGACCACAATTCGCATTAGTAATATTAGTAGGGATAATAATAGTGATTATGATACTTACTAAATAATCAATGCTATTTTCTTTGTCAGAAGTTCTCTGTTCTATTACGTGAACCTCTTCGGAATAATTTTCCTTTGCTCGTTTTACCTAAAAATGGTAATTATGTGATCAAACAGATAAGTACTATAATGTACGTACTATATTTTTATAATGAAACTTACCGTTATAATATCATCCGAAGTTGCATCGTCCTTTTTTCTTTTTTTGACAGTGGCACCTGCAAGCCGCATCATTTCTTCTATTCTTTTGTACATACTAAAATGTTAATTTCTATGTAAGTTTACAAATACCGACGCAATTTTTTATAGCATAAAAAGAAATAAACACATATAAACCATCAATAGCATGTTTTATTTTATGATAAAACTAACTGATGTCTTAATGTTAAAATTATTTTGAAACATTATAAATAAATTAACGAATCAACACAAATAGTTTTCTTGAACTACCTTCTTTTAAAATTATGAAATGATGCATGTTTCAATAGTACATTTAGTATTCAATAATTATTTGTAGTAAAGTGATGTATTCTTAATTACGTCAGTTTATGATGCACACATTTTTTTAGTAAAACGAGCTAATTCGTTATGTTTCAATATTTTACAAAATATAGTAAGTAATTACTTACGTGGTCTTTGATAAAACAAAGATTTATCTCCTAATATGACACGAAAGTGACGTCTTCCTCGCAATCAAGTCACAACAAGACTGAAGTTGGCTGCTTTAGCATGAAATGAAATATACCTTTCATATCAAAGTAAAACGCAGCAAAATGTGCTACCTCTTTTTAACCAATGCCTTAGGCCGGTTTAAGAAAGAAATGTGATAGTTCTACTGGTAATAGGCTGTTTTAATACGAAAACAAATTATACACGAATTTTGAGTTAATTCCGTTTATCACTAAGCGAGCGATAGGTTGGACAACGATAGGTTGGAGCGAGACACAGCGATCGGATCTTTCGTTCCCACCTACGGGCTACGGTTGTCGCCTTAGCCGAAGCCAGTCGCGCAATGTCGTGGTCAGGCCGTAAGGGGCCCACAGCTGGGCCAGCACATGATTGGCGCGACAGTATCTCGCGGCGAGATAGACTACCCGTCCCTCTTTTATTAACATAGAAAAAGACGGGTAGTCTATTTCGCCGCGAGATACTGTCGCGCCAATCATGTGCTAGGGGTGCTGATGATCAGTCCGCCGGACGATATCGGCCTGTCAGTTAAAAGCAAAATGTGACAGCTCCGAATAACTGACAGGCCGATATCGCCCCTTAAGAGTTCCCAGCAAGCTCGGCCGAATTTCACCTTTCCATACAAACGGAGTTTCGTTCTCATTTTAAAACTACATGTTGGACTTTAATAAAACAGGTACTGCAGAAAATCGTACAGCGCCATCCGTGTGCAGTATAATAATATATTCCGGACACTGATGGGGCTGCCGCGTTCCTGCAGTGCCTCCATCATGTTCGCGGAAGCCAGAATCCCTGACTTCTTCGCAGTGATACGCGCGCGTATTGCTTCTTTTTGGGAGGGGATGCGCCTCTCGCAAAACACCATCCAGTACGGCTACCATCAGTTTGCCACTGACATAAACGCCATCGAAAACGTAATTTACTTTCTATACATCTCGCTCGTACTCGCATATTAGTGTCAACGAGATGTATAGAAAGTAAATTACGTTCTCGACGGCGTTTATGTCAGTGCCAAACTGATGGTAGCCGTACTCATGTCGGTGTATCGCAACATTAGTTGTTATATGTTTAGGCACTGGCTCTCCGTGCACCAAAACGGGAACAAATAATAGTATATTACTATTTTAATTGTTTTACTTTTATTTTGTTTAAGTTTAAGTTTCTATTTAATTATTCCTTTTGGCTTTGCAACTTTAAAATTGTATTGTGATATGGGTGTACAACTGTACGTGTTGCCTGAAATAAAACTTTATTTATTTTATTTATTTTTATTTAAAACTTTGCACATACAATGACATGAAATATATCTAGTCATGTAATTAGTTTCTATAGCCAGTGGCGGATTTGCAGTCTTTGCCGCCCTAGGCTCAGACCCTGTAGCCGCCCTAGGCTCAGACCCTGTAGCCGCCCCTTTCTCAGTATCAGCACCCATCATACTGACTGCATTTAGGTCAGGCAACGAAAAGGTATAGAGGGAAATGCTTGGACACATTTTTAGGGTTCCGTAGCCAAATGGCAAAAAACGGAACCCTTATAGATTCGTCATGTCTGTCTGTCTGTCCGTCTGTCCGTCTGTCTGTCCGTCCGTATGTCACAGCCACTTTTCTCCGAAACTATAAGAACTATACTGTTGAAACTTGGTAAGTAGATGTATTCTGTGAACCGCATTAAGATTTTCACACAAAAAAAAAAAAAAAATTTTTGGCGTTCCCCATACTTCGAACTGAAACTCAAAATTTTTTTTTCATCAAACCCATACGTGTGGGGTATCTATGGATAGGTCTTCAAAAATGATATTGAGGTTTCTAATATCATTTTTTTCTAAACTGAATAGTTTGCGCGAGAGACACTTCCAAAGTGGTAAAATGTGTGTCCCCCCCCCTGTAACTTCTAAAATAAGAGAATGATAAAACTAAAAAAAATATATGATGTACATTACCATGTAAACTTCCACCGAAAATTGGTTTGAACGAGATCTAGTAAGTGTTTTTTTTTTATACGTCATAAATCGCCTAAATACGGAACCCTTCATGGGCGAGTCCGACTCGCACTTGGCCGCTTTTTACTAAGTAACTTTGTTTGGACTCGTTAGAAGGTGAAAATATCAAAAGTCGCCGGCTGTAGCCCTTGAGCGGGGGTGGGGGGGTTTGATTTAAAGGTCCCATTTTTCGGTTTTTCGCTTATAATATCTTAGAAACTATGCGTCCTTGTGACATGATCATTATACAAAATGAAAGCTGATTAAATTTGCTACAAGTTTTATACAGTCGAGTTTTTCGATAGGTATCTTGTTTAGTTTTTGAGAAAGCCGCTCTTGAATGTCTATAATTTTGCATTAAATTTCCATCAATAATATTCACAGTGCTCACGAGGAAAGGAACCCGAAAGATTTTAACAGTGTAGCAGATCTGCGAAATTGACTCCACACTCGCGTTCGCGGCTTCGTGCACGAGTGTGGAGGGCCCTATACAAGCCCCCCTTCAGACTATTGCGCGTGAATCGCGGCTCGACTTCGCGGAGCGAATATATCGCGACGTTGACGTATGACTCCACACTCGCAAAGTTCTCGGTGATTTCGCAGTTTAGTTCGCACCAAGATGGCTGAAAAGCATCAGCTGATCGACTTAACTGTAATTTATCTACGGCAATGATTGCTGATGCTTATGATATCGAAAAACTGTACTAAATAAAACTTGTAGCAAATTTAATCAGCTTTCATTTTGTACAATGATCAGTCGTTAGAACGCATAGTTTCCGAGATAAGTATAAGCGAAAAACCGAAAAATGGGACCTTCAAATCTCCCTCTTTCCCCGGCTCATTAGCTACGGCCGGGGACTTTTGATATGTTCACCTCCTAAGTAGTTCAAACAAAGTTACGAAGTCAAAAATTGTGTCATTTCTCTCTATACCTTTTTTTGAGAATTCGTTGCCTATATATGAATAATTTTGTGTTATTTCTTGTTATCATCAGCGATTTTTTGCCACAATTTGCCGCCCCTAATATCTCGCCGCCCTAGGCTCGAGCCTACTGTGCCTTATGGGAAATCCGCCACTGTCTATAGCCTCAGTTTATAATACAAACGAAATAGAGCAAAAACAAATTTTGTATGAAAATTTTTAATTCTGGTATTTTTAACTGTGGTATTTGATTCTACATAAACTAATTACAGGACTAGATATACTTTATCCTATTGTAGGTATGTACAAAGTTTCAGAGCAAGGAGCGTAACTGAGCTTTTTTTTTATTTTTTGCCATTTTTATTTATTGTGACCTTTTTTGCCACTTTTGTGTTATTTCTACTCAGAATCACGAGCTCTTTCGATCCTAATAGGGTAAAAAAGCGGCCAAGTGCGAGTCGGACTCGCCCATGAAGGGTTCCGTATTTAGGCGATTTATGACGTATAAAAAAAAACTACTTACTAGATCTCGTTCAAACCAATTTTCGGTGGAAGTTTACATGGTAATGTATATCATATATTTTTTTTTAGTTTTATCATTCTCTTATTTTAGAAGTTACAGGGGGGGGACACACATTTTACCACTTTGGAAGTGTCTCTCGCGCAAACTATTCAGTTTAGAAAAAAATGATATTAGAAACCTCAATATCAGTTTTGAAGACCTATCCAGATACCCCACACGTATGGGTTTGATGAAAAAAAAAATTTGAGTTTCAGTTCGAAGTATGGGGAACCCCAAAAATTTTTTGTTTTTTTTCTATTTTTGTATGAAAATCTTAATGCGGTTCACAGAATACATCTACTTACCAAGTTTCAACAGTATAGTTCTTATAGTTTCGGAGAAAAGTGGCTGTGACATACGGACGGACAGACAGACGGACAGACAGACGGACAGACAGACAGACATGACGAATCTATAAGGGTTCCGTTTTTTGCCATTTGGCTACGGAACCCTAAAAATGTCCCAGAGTTTTTTCCTATTGTGTTACCATTTCCCCATATAGGTACCTACTTTGTATGATGGTAACAAAAAGGAAAGTTTGAAAAATGTATGGACATTTTAGGACAATTTTTTTCTCCTATAAGGATGAAAAGGGCTCGTGATCCTGACTAGAAATAACACAAAAGTGGCAAAAAAAAAAAAGAAACGCTAAACTACGTTTTTATGGAGAACCGAGCTTGCTGGGGACTCATAAAATAGGTACGTCCATAATTTGCTAAAGATACAACATGGATCGGATATCGTATCCTTAGCAAATTTTTGACGTATCTTAATGTTCGAATCAGGCCGCGTAGCCAACGTGCCAATCGCTTACGCTCCGTAGCGATCGAAACGCAACTGTCACTGTCGCACTAATACGGAAGAGTGATAGAGAGACACAAAGCGATTCGATGGCGAAGCGATAGCGATTGTCACCTTGGCTAGGCCACCAGCCGTCGTTCGGATGGCAATTTATGTGCACGACTCATTTTCCTGAATAGGAAATCGTTTTGTTTGTAAATACTTACTTCAATTATATTTCTTATTTGTAAATTGAGACTTATTTCTTGGAAATAAGGTGTATTATATAGTGTAGTAATGTTCGTAATTGGGCTGAATATTTTGTTGACAAGCCTGGCCCTTTGCTTGATTTCCAAACAGAAATAGGACTAAATCTTATTAAAACTAACGAGTCTTTAATTGAATATTACCTTCGATGTTTATGACTCGACGTTATAAAACGGGAACAGGGAATTTCTTCTAAAGCAAATATCTACTAAACATTTTAGTTGCAGCAACAGTAAGGGTAACATTCCATTTCTGACCGCAGCTGCACTACTGGTACTGAACGCGTCGCTGTTACTGTCAATTTCCATAGTAAAATGAACAGTAGTGCAGCTGCGGTTGGAAATGGACTGTCCACCTTAACCGAGATGTTTTGGTAATGGTGATATTCCACCTGTCCAATTTTTATGTCTAATGTCATTGCGTATCACTCTCTCATTAAGCAAAATGTGAGATGTATTACACATTAAAGTCTATTTTTTTATTCGGTAGACTAAAATGACATTTCGTAGTATAGTATATGTGTGTGTGTGTATTTATGTTCAGTCTACCGAATAAAAAAATAGACTTTAGATAAATAAATTAGATAGGTGGAATGTAAGTGTTTCCAAAGTAAGAACACTTTCTGGTTTAGTAGATAGATATTAATCAAAATTAGGTACCCCGATTTCAAATTTCCGAAGTTATCTCGATGCACCTTACGAGAATAATTATATTATCACAAAAAAATCGTCTCCACAGTTTATAACGCAAGTTATTTACTTAATAGCCTTAGTGCAGCGCACATCAAAAACAATTACCTAATCCAAGCAAGTCTAGGATTCACTATTTCATTACAAAGTGTATATACCAACAGTTCCAATTCCCCAAGTACTGATAGATGTTGAATAACCTAAATGCAGCCTTTAACTCGATTAAATCCTTTCACTAAAATCATTCAAAGGGTAGAGCGGGCCTCGTTGAGCATATGGGTTAAATGAACAAAAACATGTCTTCATCTTCACACTTGAATGCGTTCTCATGCTCCCTAAGAAGTGATTCACAAATTATTGACGACTCGTTCGTTAAAGCACTTTGGCGACACTCGCTCGGAGGCATGCCAAGATTCATATAGGTACACGCTGATTGTCAGAAGGCACTTTACATTTCACATTCGGGTAAACTTGAACACGGTTTGTGAGTTCTGCGTTAAACAATTGATACAGGATATATCTATTTTAACAAAATCATCTTCACGGTTTATAAAAAACCTCCTGCCGATCAGCGTAACTACTACATACAGGTCTCAATAATGCTTTGGCTTTTGACAGAGTTGAATTTAAACTGGCAATTTTTGATACCCGGTCGTCAGCAAGTTATTATAAAAAGTGTCCCATTGTCGTTGATCTTGAGCCTTTAGCTAAGGTTTTTCTACGTGCAATGTTCAATTATTTTCAATTAAAAACAAATAAAATATTACCCCCCACTCTGATTATCCCCCGGACCAAATGTGCCAAAAATACTGGCGGCATTACCTCGCTGAGTGGCCAGTGATATCTGTTGAACAAGGAAAGAACCAGAGCGAGGGTCGCAGGCCCTATCCCTTAAACGTCGCCCTATAGCCTTAATAAAGGCTTTGGCCTCGGCACACCATGGCCCCGCCGTTTTCCACCAAGGTTTTCTTGTAACAGAACGTGCTATGTAAAAGCCCCCGGTATAAGTGCTACAGTACGTCACAGACTCCGCCGAGCCTCATTACACATCAAACGATCGGCGCGGCTAAAACAATTTGTTTGCTTTGTTTCTTAAGTCGAGTGATGACCTACTTGGAAAGTGACAATGTTCTTATGTTTAACGCTTTCATGCGTAAGACATTTTGTATTATGGTGATAGGATCTATTTCACGAGGCATAACCGAGTTGTTCTAATTATCGTCATTGGTGTAATGTTGAATTGAAAATATTAATGATAAACACGCAAACTGACTGGAACTCGGAATCTTCAGCTTTGTAGCTAGGTCACTACCGCTACCGACTAGACTATTCTTTCACAAAAATGGTAGCATTCGATTCCTTACACTTTAATTAAAAATAAATTGTATAGCAATTTTATTTTGACATTACCAGTGGGGTAATGTTCGATAAAAATTGTATTTGCATGCATTGTATTATGTTTTATCTGCATAAAATATTGATAGATTGATTGGTTTATGTACAAACGCATTATTTCACCGTTAATATTGTTTTCCATACCTTAATACATCTTAGGGTAACATTCCATTTCTGACCGCAGCTGCACTACTGGTACTGAATGCGTCGCTGTTACTGTCAATTTCCATAGTAAAATGAACAGTAGTGCAGCTGCGGTTGGAAATGGACTGTCACCTTTATCGTAATTTTGACGTCACGAGCACGTCTCGCTTGGTTAGAGACGTTTTCGCGCTATGTACAATTGTCAGAATTTTTATTTGTTTCTTAATTTTGTACAGCATTAAAGAAATGGGTGCCATATAGATAGACACTGTATTCCTCAACAAATTGTTCGATTAATACCATTAAAAAAACGTTTCTAGTCGTGAGAAATGCCGCAGACAATATTCCCCAGAGCATTTAACAAAGCACGGATTCGCTATTCTTCATTTACTAAATATCCTCCAAACGCGTTATTTTTCTTTCTATAACGTTACGCTAGTTCGGTTCGGCGTTAGATTTCCCACGGGGCGGTTTGAACTACACCGAGCTCACTGCTTGTTATTACTCCATTTCATACTGTGTACGATATGTCATGACATGTGTGGGGATCATATTGCAGTTTAGTTTACCTTTATCTTAAAGCCTAGTTGCCCTTTGCGTTGAAAGGTCAGATGACAATTAGTGTACTATTTTTAGGATTAGGTTGTCAAAGCAGACTTGTGCTCTTTTAGAATATAATCAGGTAAACACAATAGCATTTGATGAGAGGATAACTACTCAGCCAACCGCCGAACGAATAAAAACAATGTATCCGGACGACAAATATATGCTACGAAAAGTCACGTGACTATTTCCATACGTTATACTTGCAATAAAATAAAATAAAAAAATAAATAAAACGTTTATTCAGAGATCTTGCTTACAACTAATTACATAATTATATTCTTCTGCCAAACCACAGAGTCCATAGTTTCATTTAACGCATTGGACCTTACATATAAATATGCCCGTAACTCCTATGCGTCACATTCGATCGATTCGCTCTACTTCCCTCTCACCTTCGAGGACTAAATTTAATACATTAAAAATATCCGTTTAATATTTTAGCGGTGAAACGGTAACGGACAGACAAAGTTGCCTATTTTCGCATTTATAGTATTAATAATATGGATAAATGACCTTGTTCAATTCGCGGATAGATTTCCCCCGAGACAGTTTGGACTAAACTAAACGGAGTTTACTATTACTATGTACATGATATTACTCAATTTCATGTAGGAATTAGGTACAGTCAGCATTAGTAGTTGGAGAGACCGAGATAGAGTTAGACCAAGATGTCTGCAACGATTTTTATAGTACACGCAGTGCAAGTGTTATTTTAAACGTCAAACTTCTATGAAATTAGGTATGACGTATGAAATAAGACTTGCACTGCGTATGCTATCAAAATCGTTGTGGACTTTTCTTGGTCTAACTCTAGTTTGGAAGAAATGTATTTTTATGTAGATACAGATTCCTTGCGGTCAATTCTAATTTAACAATTTGTTAAAGTTTGAACTAGTTTTACCACTGATTTAAACTTTCACGATTTTTACACATTATTAAATTGTACAACGGGACTTAATCGCGTATATAAGTTTTAAGATTTACCTCCGACGTTTCGAAGACGGCGTTGTCCCCGTGGTCTCGGAGAAGACGGAGGTCTGAGAAATCTTAAAACTTATATACGCGATTAAGTCCCGTTGTACAATTTAATAATGAACTAGTTTTGATAACGCTATGCACTAGGCTTATCATCTTGAACATAAAGCACATCGGGAGCCCGATTCAGATTTATAAACTTACTACGGTTTTGATATGAAGGCGTGACCTTCAAGACCGCTACACTGATTGGTGCTTGCGAAATGATTTGAAAGTCGTGCGTGAGTATGAAGCCGATGGTCCCGGGTTCAAATCCTGGCAAGGGCATTAATTTGTGTGATGAGCACAGAGATATTTTGTTTCTGAGTCATGGGTGTTTTCTATATATTTTTAAAAAAATACCCAACACAAGCCTTCTTGAGCTTACTATGATACTTAGTTAATTTGTGTAACCTAAAATATTTATTTATGTATTGATTTATTTATTAAGGTATAGTGCAATAAAAATACAGAACAAAATAGCTAAGAGTAAGACACAATTAAACAATAAATTAACACAGTTTTCTCGCTTAAGGAAAGGATTACAAGTAGAATCGCACCAATTAGGCTAAATAGTCTTGTTTTTGCGCAAATACAGAAAACAATTACGAGAGTTAATTGCATTCCCACCTTATAGTGCTAGGACACGTCCCAAACTATCTCATTATCTTGCTTGGATGAATTCAAATATTCAGAGGCGTTAAGAAAGAAAAGTTTTAGATGAGCCACATTAGGGCCGGTACAGACGGACTGCAACCCGATTGCAATTTTTATGGGAATGCACGCCGACTGCATGCTAACTGCAACGCCCTTAAAGTTGTACACTTTACTTTTATTATTTGGACATTTTAATGGTATTTTCACTCGGAAACTCGAGCTCTTTTGATTTTATTAAGATAAAGAAAGTGCAACTTTTTATAGACGTTACCATTTTCCATAGACTGTACGACGGTAACAGAATGGGAGGAACGAAAAATGTATGGAAATTTTGGGTCATTTTTTTCTCCTATTAGGATAGAAAGAGTTGCCAAGTGGACCCCAGGCCAGGCCTATAGAACTCTCCGCGCGAGCTCGGTTTTATACCTACGAATCTGTTCCCGTTCACGGTAGAAAAGCAAGCCAGTTGGTTGCCACACGCGCTCACGCACGCACGTCGCGTCGCCGCGCGCTCGAATATGCCAAATTGTATACGAAAGAAATGTCTTCTTCACGAACAAATAACACAGCTTGTAGTGTCGATGAATGCAGAAACAACAAAATTAATAAAAAAAACCGCTTTAGCTCTTCCCATAGATAGGAAAAATATAGTACTTATATAGGTAAAGTTGTGTATATAAAGAAATGCAAATTGTAAATAAATCAGATACCAATTGTCCGTTGGTGTTTCACTACCTCTATACCCAAAAACCTCTGCTTGCTCAGGGCGACACTCTGAGAGTAGAGGCTCCCATCCACCACCTTTTTACAGGAACCCTTGCTGTGGCATAAGACTCCTTCAGCCTTAATCGGTCGCTTGAGCCTGGGCGATCGGCAGCAAGTATCCATCCAAACCACCTTGATCCCCCCCCGTAGGGAATCCGTCTGTTACCGATAGGTCTCCCGGTACAGACATCCTTGTCATAGAATAAGTTAGGGCTAGGGAAGTAGGGACTTAGGCCAATAGGATCCCTTGCTATCGCCTCCCACCTTATTTTATGCAGTCTGTACAGGCACATGCAACGCCTGAGTACCATTTAATTCCATAACGGTTCAGTCCATTGAGTAATCCAGGTACTCGGCCTTAGCGTGTGGCTGTACATATGGTCCTTCGAACCGGAATAATATAAGTAGTTTATAAAACGGCGTAAACACTGCGGTTACTGCAGGGAGATATATATGACCTTTTAAAATGTTTCGCAGTCACTTGTAAAACGCATAAACGGAATATTATAATAACTAATTGCAACTTATTTTACTCATGTATAGTTATTGTACGCTATGATTTTATATGGCAAGTTCTAATGCATAGGTATCTTCTATCTAATACCTTTAAACGGCTAATTGAAATTTACTATAGGGGGGTTTTCGGGGGCGAGAAATCGATCTAGCTAGGTCTTATCTGTGGGAAAACGCGCATTTTCGAGTTTTTATATGTTTTCCGAGCGAAGCTCGGTCACCGAGATATTACAATATAATACAGTGAAACCTGGATAATTGAAATCTCAAGGGACCGGCAATTTTTTGTCAATTAACCAGGTTTTTCATTTAAGCAGGTCGTGCCAATTAACGAGGTTCAAAAAATCTTTGAGTTAATTATAGAGGTTCTCATTAATAGAGGTTGCGTTCTGACAAATTGTTTTTATGGAGGTGCAAATAACCATTGAAAGAAGATTTACAAGCTTACGTTCTGGGTTTCTGGTCTATTATATTATATAACTTGTACTTTTACACTACATTCATTACAATTTTATTTTATTCTAATCATAAAATTATTATATATCTAATCATTAAAAAAAATCCCTTGAACTGTAGAAGAAAGTTTTATTGGAATGTAAAAGTCATACTATTATGTTTTTGATTTAATCAAAACTAACTCACCTACCAGTATGTGATAGATACCCAATAAATAAATTTAATTCTGGATGAAGATTTAAAATAAAATTATCATTGCTATTAAAATATTGTTTCTGCTCTCTATAAGTCTACATTATTTTAATTACAAAGGTAATGAGTAAGACTCGTTTCAATTATAGAGGTAATCAGAAGAGCTAAAATAACGTATTTTTTTAGCACAGTGTCAATTATAGAGGTCTTAGTTGCGATGTACTAGTCAATTACAGAGGCAAAAATACGAAAAGCACTAAAATCTCAATTGCAATTATAGAGGTTCCAAATTTTCAATCATAGAGGCTTTTTGGTCTCAAGGGACCGGGGCCGGACCTTTGGTTGCAATTATGGAGGTTTTGCATTTATCCAGGTGCCAATTAACCAGGTTTCACTGTAATATAGTTTAAGTAGGTACCTACTTATTTGTAAAATCATTTCTAAGCGTCGGCAACCCTAGCGTTGTGCCGGCGCGCGCGGTGCGGGAAGCGGCACGTTGAAGGTCACTCCATTGTATTTTTGTGTAGGTATCAAAACGGTAGGTATTTGCGTTTTCTTTGAGAGATAAGTATCTGTTCGTAAGAACTATTATATAATTATATAATCTGTGCCCAGGCTCCCATGAGCCGTGGCAAAGTGCCGAGATAACGAGGAGGAAGATGATGATGAGGATCGAAAGAGCTCGTGATTTCGAGTACTTATAGAAACAAAAGTTTAACTTGAGAGGCCGTGAGTTCAAGTCTCACCCAAGAAAGTATTTTTTCCACTTTTAAATTTATTCTAAGCTTACTTAAGGGGACGGTATATGACGTTTTCGATTTAGAGCTCACTTTGTGCAATCAATTTGTTCAAGAAATGTTTAATAACTGCATTAAATTATACGTAAATTTGTTCACGAAGAAGCCGTGTACCGGCTCTTCACGGCATAATATTTTTTATTTGCTGTAATTCTCTACAAATCGACACTAAAAGTATCCAAAAATCAAAATATGGAGTTCCGTTTGAGCAACACGCATTACAGTTTTGCCTTTAACAGTAATTGAGTTGTTGTGTGATTTTGAAAGCTAGATAACTAAACTAGCAAATTATTATCTACTTATATTTTTACTCACAAATACAACACAGAAATTCAATCCCAAATGTAAACTTTCGTACAATTTCCATACATTGACGACATCACTCAAAATTCTTCTTCGAGTCAGATGGCCGCTGGCCTTGGATCGAAGCAGACGTGTACTTCGTCGTAGCTCGTTTTTGACATTATTTAGACATTTCATCATATACGCATACGAAAATGTATACCAGTAGATAAATTGTATTTCAAAAAACAGGGTAAATAAATTTATTTAAAATTTGATTTGTTGTTATTTACAGGTCGTAACGATCGAAAACAGCAGTAAACTATCCTAAAACAATACGATTACAATTGAATTTAAGTAACTTGTTCCTTCAAAACCCGCTTAAAATGAAAAAAGTTTAAAGACTCTTTTTACTGATTGGGATTGATTTTCATTATGCTGGTATCAATTTTGCGTCATTAAAAAAAAGTATATGACTTCTGTACGTCAATGACATTTGATGTCAATTGTAATCTTGTATTTACGTTAGAGAATATTATATATTCATTTAAATATTACTTACCTATTAATACGAAGCGTAATTCGTTTAATACCTGAAAGTCTTAGTGTCTACACCTACTTTGTTGCCGTTCGTTCCGTCTATATGTGTGCGATTACGTGCTGTTCTCAATAATCAAGCAACAAGCCATAATCTTCAAGAATAAAATAACAGCAAGACCAGCATTTAGTACTAACTAGTTTTTGCGGATTTGGAGACAAGAGATGAAGCTTACAGGCTAATACCGCTGCGGTCTGGTTATTGTTATGTGTATATATCGAGTATTATATAAATTTACTATAAAATAACAATGTTTTATTCCAATGACATTATGTGCGTAGGTATGTATGTTTCGGTGATTATAAGAATTTTGTCCACACAATCATTGTGCAAAGCAGAGACTGCATCATGCTTTCTTTACGGTATAAGCGGTATGGTACCGTTATTATTTATCAATACCGGTTCGTTTTGAAGGTAAAACTATACCGGTTGAAATACAAAGTACGGTACCGGTATAAAATTACAGCAGGGACAACCATTTTTATAGGTGTACAGTCAGCTGCAGAGAAAAGGTACGACCAGATAGATAATTGTATGCAGGGGTGGTACCTTTTCTCTGCAGCTAGCTGTACCTAAACCATCATTGACCGAGCGTTGGCGAAGGTCTCCGTTTCAAATTGGGCAAAAATGCTTTCGTATGTCCGAATTCTTCTCCTTTGCATATCACATTTCTCAACTGATTCTCGTGAAAATTCGGTAGTCCGATATAATTATTCGGTTTCTTTTTTTTTTGAACAATTTTAAATAGGCAGAAATTGTCATAAAGGACTTAAGCGCCAGTAGGGTCTGTGACACTTAAGACCACTGCGATTATTAGGTACTTACTGGCCCCTATTTCACTACGACCACGGTGACAGGTGCGACAGTTGTCGACATCACTGTTGCTGACGTCACAGGCCTCCATAGGCTACGGTAACCGCTTACCATCGGACGGGCGATGTGCTTGTTTGCCACCAACATTTTAATAAATAAATAAACTCCATTATATTGCCACTAAAAAATTCTTATTTTGCGAAGCTAATGACAATTGTCACAAGAAACACGGCAACTGTATCGAAATTGCGACACAGAACTCATTTCCTGTCAAGACTTACCGAAAATTCTTTGAAAAATCTTGTGACAATTGTCACAAGATTTTTTCGCGAGAGAAATGTCTGTTTTATCCGATATAATAAAGTTTTTTTTTAATAATAGGTACAATGACGGTGGCAAACACGAATACGGCCCGCCCGATGGTAAGCGGTAACTGTATTATTAAATTGTACAACGGGACTTAATCGCGTATCTAAGTTTTAAGATTTACCTCCGACGTTTCCAGGACGGCGTTGTCCCCGTGGTCTCGGAGAAGACTGGCTTAAGTTGATATCAGCATCTTCTAACCGCGCGAGTTTTTCGAACTACCCGCACTTGGTCTTGTTTATCCGCTTGAACGTTTTGCGGTTCCGTTGTACAATTTAATAATGTGTAAAAATCGTGAAAGTTTAAATCAGTGTTAGCGGTAACTGTAGTCCATGGATGCCTATGGCGTCAATAACAGTGATGTTTTTGTCGTACCTGTCACCGTGGTGAAATAGGGGCCAGATTACGCCGCGCCGCGTGGAACGTGAGGTGCATTGGGGTAAATGCATACCATTCACTCAAGGAAAATAATCTCCCTTATAAGATCACTCGTGTGTCTGCCATTTTGTTAAAGCCAATTTTCACCGTAACTACTGGACTAGTTCATTTGAAATTTAGTACACATATGTCAAGTAAGGAAGTAGTAAGTCGGTGATCCGAAGATGAGTAACGTAAATAAATGAACTTTTAACTTTGCGGCGATTTTTGGTATCAGGTTTGGTATCTCACATATCAGATATAATACATAACTATAAGTAGGTGAGCAAAAATGTACCATAACCTAACTCAGAATTGTATTACATAAATACATATACAAAAAATAGTTCAACGCCAAAAGATTAATGGAAGACCTATGTCCTATAATAGGTGAGTTGGTCTTAAACAAAAAATATGCAATAAAAATGTGTAACTGTGGAACCCATGGTGAATCCTACTCGTACATGATCGGTTTTTATATTATGTACCTATAAGATATTTTCTACTTTATACTTTATAAGTGTACCTACATAATATTTACTTATAAGCAGTTGTCACGTAAAATATTTGTAGATTTTTTTGGAAGTATGTGTCACATCATCATCATCTTCCTCGCGTTGTCCCGGCATTTTGACACGGCTCATGGGAGCCTGGGGTCCGCTTGGCAATTAATCCCATAAATTGGCGTGGGCACTAATTTTTATGAAAGCGACTGCCATCTGACCTTCCAACCCATAGGGGGTAAACTAGGCTCTTATTGGGTTTAGTCCGGTTTTCTCACGATGTTTTCCTTCACCGAAAAGCAACTGGTAAATATCAAATGATATTTCGTACATAAGTTCCGAAAAACTCATTGGTACGAGCCGGAATTGCAATTCGCACGCTCTTACCGCTAGGCCTCCAGCGATTTTTTTGAAGTATGTATAGCACAAAAAAAATATTTAGAAATGTAACATTTAAGGTAGGTAATTAAAATACGGTATAAACATTATTGGAGAAGACTTGGAGGAAGTGTCATAGGGATCTACATTCGATGCGTGGAAAACAAGTTCTTTTGTCTAATTATAATCCATCGGCAATCACGCGAGCGCATAAAACGAAAATCATTTTTTTTTCACTCCCTAAAACTCCCTTAACCTAATAACAGTAAAACAAAAAATAAAATATAGAGGGTTACCAACCAGCCAAAGAATTATAAGTAGATATATGCACTTATCCCAACGCACCTCACGTTCTACTCTGCACGGGGTTCATTGCCGCTCCTACCGCCGTAAGTAACTATCAACACCTACATTATCAAGGCTACGATCGAAGATAATCGCTTCAGCACTGAAATAATACCGGTGGAATACCGGTATAATATTTTTTATTTTAATTGTATTAATTTAATAGTAAGTAGTGTAAGATATTAGGGGTACATTAGCCAACACTGTTTCCATATATTTTCAAATTTTATTTTGTCCGCCTTAATTAAATTTTGCACCCTGCCGGAACTTTATTTATTTAAATTCTCATTTAATTGATTTTGAGCCTTATGAAAAGTCGTATAGAGTAGTCAATAAAATTTTACATCTGACTTAATGACATCTGGTTTTATTCGGTTTAACTTTAGAAAACGCGTATCTCGACAAAGCCATAATGTAGAAAATTGTCAACAACCAAATGAATTATTAGAATTTAAATACGTCACGTGTGACATGAACAGACAAGGAAAGCAAGATTAAATGTATTGTTTCTCTTTCTTCTTTCAATGGAACGCTTTTCCTAAAAGGAGGCCACTAAACTCAAAACGCTATCTTAAAAAAAAACTTGATGGGTCAGTGACCTGTCCCAGTAAAGTGAGGTAGTGTGCGTGAAGTGCGCTTGTGTGTGAAATGGGGTAAATTGACAGAATCTGAAAATTTACCCACCTCTACCGTCACCTTAATAGCATCGCTCGCAAACGTTTCTGCGAAAGAAGAATGACAACAGAATGACAGGACTCCATTTCCTCGTATTTTGGTAAAATTTTAAAAATTAAAATTAAAAAAGTTTTTCGTAGAATCTTCTGATTCATTAATTAGGAAAATACGAGGAAATGGAGTCCTGTTGTCATTTGAGTGAATAATGACCAGTGATATGCATGCTGATTGCGCTGATAGACTTAATGAGATGAGGTTGGAATCAAGTGTAGTGTAGGTATACACTGCGGAGCAATGAAAGTGATTTAATTTAAGTGTCAGACGACCCTAGCCGCAGAAGTATCAATAAAAGCAGTACAGTGATCCCCACACTAGGCACAGCCTTTATCGTGGGAATCTTAGAGAAATAAGTACCGAATAATAAACTTGCCACTATAAATATCAAAGCAATTACAAGTTACAAGCTTTTGAGAAACGGGCCCCTGATATAATTCAACTTTGAAGCTATCAAGTGGATTAGGTCTCTGGAGTTAGATTTATGATTTATCTGTATCTGTATACTTGCCATACGATTAAATATATAAACAGTGAATTAATTAATTTAATGTAATTGAAACATACAAAACTATTTTCTTCGTTTTTTTCTCATCAATGGATCTTTTTATTTTCATATTTCATTTATTGCATAGTCATGAACATAAATTACATAATAAGATGATACAGTTAAGTTGGTCAATTCATGACACCCTGTTAGGGCACACAATATTTAGCTTACTATATTTAATGTGACTGAAGAGGCTGAAAATACCATTAAGGTTATAAATACTACAAATCGGTAAGTAGTTATTTGCCCCAAAAAATACACAGTTTGTTTGCAACTAGCCCGTTTTCAATGCACTCGTATGTAATTCAGAATTTGACACTTGTTCAATTAACATTCCAACAGTTGAACCGATAAATTGCGATGCAAGTGCCAAAATTCAGTCCAGTCCGATTTTGAATTGAAATCCAAATCTAGTGCTGTACCAGTGTACCTACATATTATTACATGCAAGTTAGCAATTTTAATGCAGTAATTTTTAAATAAATTTTAATATTTTTTCCTGGTTGCTGTTTAAATAAGGGGCTCTGATAATGTAATATTTTTCACTTCACCAGCTCGTACTTAAATGCTCCCTTTATACTTCAAAATCTGATGAAAAAGTTGCATTTTATCCACAAGTGCGGCAAATAAATCTGATGCTTTAGAGTTGTTTCCTCATGTTTGCTAGTAGAATTAAATAAAGTTTGACTTGTAATGTTTTACAGTTAGTATATTCCTCGCCTTGGAAATTGTGCGTTGCTTTCAACTATTCTGTATTAGTCACCCATTATAATATATCCTACCCACCAGCTCACATAAAGTCATCATCATCAAATTTTAAGAGCTATGCTCTTGTCGGTGGAGTAATCACCACTCTTCTCTTTGCTGGGCCAGCATTTTAACTCCCCCGTACGATACGACAGAAACTCTATTTTTTATTTGGCAGATATATATGTGATCCTGGGCCTTCCTCTGCGTCTTTTAGCCTTTATCTTGCCCTCCAGGATGTTCAAAAGAATCTGTCGTTCCGTATAAGGTGGCTAACCATCTTGTCCCTTAGCTATTGTGTCTAACAGGCATCTCTTCTCTCCTGCCATGCTCAGTACCGCTTCGTTCGTCTTCCTTTCTGTCCAGCTAATCCATAGCATCCTCCACATATCAAAGGCCTCTAATCCCTCTGTCCCGTTGTGTCAGTGAAAACAAAAGGTGACTTTTATTCCCCATCACGCATCTGAATAGGTATGTATTTACTCTCCAAACCCATGGCAATAACACCGCGCATTTGCAAAAACCCCGATGCTTCGAAATGTGAAATTTTACGCTTAATTTGGCTGACGCAAGAACACTCTTCCCATTAAGACATTCTGGAAACAATTTGGCAGAGTCGAGGCTTGGTTCTTACCGATTTACCAACTTTATTTTACCATTCGGAAAACGATTCAACCACCTTACAGTGCTTGACTTAAAGTCGAGTTTACTGATGATGGAATGAATTTTGTTAGTGGGTGGGTTTAAATGCAAAACGAGGGCAATGAGTTCGGTATTCACCGGGTATTTAACTGTTCTATGCTAAGTCTATGTGGGAAATCTTAAAGGACTTGTAGTTTGGGTTGCAAGCAAGAATGTATATTATAGGGATTTGTGCATGTTGGCAAAGTGTTTCGGTGCATTGTGGTTTTTGGCAGAATGCCTTACGATATCGTTTTGTAAGCTGATATGATAACAGCTTTAATTTCTCTGTTACTCAGCTGTATATATCGAATCATATTTTTAAAAACTTGACAAACCTTTCTAAGGGATTACTCGACAGCCATGAGCGCCTATTTTTTTATTTAAATACCTAACTGTATTTTCTCTTTTTTTGTGCAATACTTAATAAGTATTTTTATTAGTCTTATGGATTTTATTAGTCTTTTCTTACTCTTACAAACGCCATATTGTTATTAAAAAATTACTACTTATGTATCTATAATATTCGTATCCAAGATGAAAAGAAAACAAATAAATAGAATATTGTATTGCACTAAGATAATGCCAGAATCAATTTCATTGCATTCCGTCCAATTCTTTTGAATTTCTAAAGGAACTTTCAATTTGCATCCAAAAGATATTATTAAAAGCAAACAATACTTTCAAATCTAGAATTTATCACAAAAACTATTCATAATTCAATTAGGGCTTTTTAGGGTTCCGTAGCCAAATGGCAAAAAACGGAACCCTTATAGATTCGTCATGTCTGTCTGTCTGTCTGTCCGTCTGTCTGTCCGTCCGTATGTCACAGCCACTTTTCTCCGAAACTATAAGAACTATACTGTTGAAACTTGGTAAGTAGATGTATTCTGTGAACAGCATTAAGATTTTCACACAAAAATAGAAAAAAAACAATAAATTTTTGGGGTTCCCCATACTTCCAACTGAAACTCAAAAATTTTTTTCTCATCAAACCCATACGTGTGGGGTATCTATGGATAGGTCTTCAAAAATGATATTGAGGTTTCTAATATCATTTTTTTCTAAACTGAATAGTTTGCGCGAGAGACACTTCCAAAGTGGTAAAATGTGTGTCCCCCCCCCTGTAACTTCTAAAATAAGAGAATGATAAAACTAAAAAAAATATATGATGTACATTACCATGTAAACTTCCACCGAAAATTGGTTTGAACGAGATCTAGTAAGTAGTTTTTTTTTATACATCATAAATCGCCTAAATACGGAACCCTTCATGGGCGAGTCCGACTCGCACTTGGCCGCTTTTTTTATTATATAGGAGGCAAGGGACGAAACACCAGCTGCTAAGCAAATACCGTTGCCCATGGACACCTGTATCACTAGAGGGGTTGCTCTTGCCTTGAACGTTTGCAGGTCGTGTTGGTCCTGAAATACCGTGAACTTGCCATTATTTGACAGGCCAATGCCCAATAATTGGCACCCTGCTGTCAATAACAGTTTTCAATGATTCAAGGTGAGTTTCACTAGACTTATATCGACCGTGATAGATCGTGATTACCATTTATAGTATTTTCGTGAACAAAGATGCATGTAACTGCTTCGAAAAATGGGAGCTCGAAAATAATACAAAAGGACTGTCAATATCCCGGTTTCGCGATCAATATAACCCTGCCGTCACGTCTACTCGTATTGTTAATGATGCACGTTTAAATATGACATGACATGTACAGGGGCAGTGACGAATACTAGTCTGCCTTATAGTACAAACCTTTTCAAAGATTAGGGGATTTTAGTCAAATGCAAGCTAATATTCAATCGTTTGGACACGAAAATCAAAATAACAAACAAAACTTTAAACAACCGTGTTGAAACTTCAGAACCAATCCTTCGACTAAACTTTTCAACAACTAACTTAGCACTGCCAGAGTATAAAGGACCAAAAGTACCCCATCTCCGAACGTTTGAATGAATACTACAAATGATCGTTCCTTCTAGTTTTAGGTGGTCTTGGTATTAGTATAATTACAGTTAGTAGGTAGGCTTTGTATGCAGGAAGCTCATTGTTTGATGGATGAAGAAGCTTTACACTAATTTCACAAACACGAATTTAACAAAATCTTAGTTCTAGTGGTAATTATTAGCTGTTAGGATATAAAATGAGACTGCAGCAAATCGCAAGAAAGTACTTCAAGTAAAAGAGTGCCTATCTGTGGAGGCAAATTTTTCAAACAGTGTCGTGTTGCTGTTGTTGGGAGAGAACGTTTTTCATGGCTGCGGAAGACAATGCTGGAGCAAGTTCGGCAGGTGAAGTGTTTATGGCTAACAGATGATTATCGCATCGACGTAATCTATCAGAGTATCAGTAGCCCGTCTATGGATTGAAGATAACATACTTTTATAACTTAACTATGACGTTAGCTACGAATGCTACGATATCGCATGCTTGCAGTACCTAAAGCCTTAATAATATAACTTATGCCATTTTGATACGTAAAGTGTTTGAAGAGATTGCTTTTCTGAATTTGCAATAAGGCTTTATCTTTGTCTGCATTAGTACTGACTCAAATTCATTTCACTGCAATTTTGATGGCAAAAATATTAAGCTGCAAACACACGGGGCAAAATATGGACGAAATTATGCTGTAAATATTCCTTAAATCGTGATAATTTTAGACAGTAGGACAGTTTTAGACAGTAGTTTTTAGAGTCCTGATCCTGATTGAAAACTCCAGACTTGAAGAACAGAGTAAGTATATTTATTTCTTAATACAATGGTAATTTATCCTTAAAAATTAAGTAGTGAGCGAAGCATGACTTTGTTTTCGACTAAACTTCTGTGTTTTTATATACCTATTCAAACTGCACCAAATCGATCTTATTTTGATACGACCTTAAAGATCGCTTGCGCTTATTGATGCATGCGAAATGAAGTTAAGGTGTTCGAAGTTGTATCAAAACCAGTTCAAAACTATAATATTGTTGAATTAAAATCGTCCTCAGGTATTATAATAATACAGCCGTGTGTATTCGCAATTCGCAAGAAATGTAGTTAGTTCCGCGCTCCCGATGACGTGACAAGCCGCTATTACAGTCGATATTCATATTGCCCCGACAAATATGATGTCAGGCAGTAATAGTAGACATTACACGCGTTGTTATTATAGGCACTTTACCGTGGTTTCTAACTAGCAATTTGTGTTTATGTTCACCTTTCTTAATTGATTTCTAGGAGTAAACCGACGTAGAACGTTCTGCGCACGAATTCGGAAGGTAATATAAAAATATGAATTGATGAATCACGGTAGAAAGGGCCGGGGCTGGGCCGGAGCTTCCGGCGCCTCGTTTTCTATGGAAATCACGTGATCACCGATCAGCCGTCATAAAAAAAACCGGTCAAGTGCGAGTCGGACTCGCGCACGGAGGGTTCCGCACCATCAACAAAAAATAGAGCAAAAGAAGCAAAAAACAGTCACCCATCCAAGTACTGACCCCGCCCCACGTTGCTTAACTTCGATCAAAAATCACGTTTGTTGTATGGGAGCCCCACTTAAATCTTTAGTTTATTCTGTTTTTAGTATTTGTTGTTATAGCGGCAACAGAAATACATCATCTGTGAAAATTTCAACTGTCTAGCTATCACGGTTCGTGAGATACAGCATGTGGATAGACGGACGGACGGACGGACAGCGGAGTCTTAGTAATAGGGTCCCGTTTTTACCCTTTGGGTACGGAACCCTAATTACATGTTGGACGCCTCGGCCCGGGCACGGCCCGTTCTAGCGTGAGTCATCTTTTATAGCTGCAGTATCGCTTTCGAAGTTGAAGAATGCACTATACAAGTATGAAGAAAGTCTAAAGTTCGTTTAAGCTAACTCCACACCAATTTGGCTAAAATTAATCTTCAAACTCAATTATAGCTGTCACATAAAATAATTAAACCTAATTTATATCATACAGAACCCAATCAAGGTGCGCAAACAATGTGTGCATTTATTAATAACCGGCATTATTACAACGGGCGAAAATCAAACATTAAATATTTACTTATGTGCCCATTAATGGCTGCGTGATTTTGACAATGTATTACCGTAAAATGAGGTGAGTAGGGTCAAAACTGAAATTCAAACCTCGATAACATTATATTTTTACATATGAAAACTGAATGGTGTATATAATAAGTGTTCCGTACGTTTGCATTCTAGTTTTTATTTTATTTTGGGTAGTTTCATTTCATAACTTTGACGATAAAGAGGAAAACCCACCTCACCCCGTAGTGCCTCGTATTTGGGGTGAGAGGGGTTTTCATACAAAGGTGATTTTGGAAGATTGTTGGATCGATTTTTTTTTATTATGCGTATTACTATAGCTCCATTTTAAATTGGAATACATTATTTTTGTAGCAGTAGCCTTAAAATCCCTTGTCACCCCCCTCTCAAACCTTCTCTCCCCATTCATAACCCACCTCTCCCCGCGAAACCTACTCACCCCGTTTTACGGTATGTTATTATGTAGTGTTATTTATTTGTGGTTCTCTTTTTTATACTGCGACGTTATGTTATAATATAAATCAACTAGCGACCCGCCCCGGCTTCGCACGGGTTAACAAATTATACATACAATATAATAAACCTTCCTCTTGAATCACTCTATCTACTAAAAAAGGTCATCAAAATCCGTTGCGTAGTTTTAAAGATCTAAGCATATATAGGGACAGATAGACAGCGGGAAGCGGCTTTGTTTTATACTATGTAGTGATATTTCCATCGGGAATTCCCTCAAAGTACTTACCTATTGTGTTTAGGTTAGGTATAGCATAATTATTTAGTTAACCTGAAGTTAGTTATAAGTAGGTATTTCTCATTAAAAAATAACAAAGAGTTATCACAATCATGCAATAAAAAGCCGGCAAACTTAAAATCATTCGGAATGTCTAGAGAATTTAAAATTGTTCCAAGAAATGGAATGTTTCATGAATATTTCAATAGCATTCCCGCTTTGTGGAATGGTAATCCGGTGCAGCGGATTTAGTTTTAATAAAACAAATTAAATACAACGAGCATTCCTCAAAACTATCCTCTAAAGAGTTTAAAGTCATTTTTAATTACATTCTAGGTGGCTTTAATAAATAAACTTTATTACATTCCTTTGATTAAAATGTTTCTGAAATAAATTGCACTGGAAGTCGCCAGCAACATGCTGCTAGAAAACCATTTCGTGGTACTTTATCCTTTTATTCTCTGTTATGTATAATTTTCTATTCTGTGTTTGTGCTCACGAATAAAATTATTTCTATTCTATTCTATTCTAAATTCTGCACCCTAATTTATGATGCCACTAGGTTGAAATCATAATTTTTGTAGTAATTTTTATTTTTATTGTATGGGCTCCTGGCCTAAAGTAAACGTTAAATAAATAAATATAAAATATAATACCTATATCATGTCAGAATTACGACCTCGTGACAAAACAACCCAGCTAATGGCATATAGCTGGTCAACCAAATCTTGTCAGTAAAAACAGGCGCGAAATTCAAATTTTCTATGGGAAGATATCCCTTCGCGCCTACATTTTTCAAATTTGCCGCCTTTTTCAACTGGCAAGATCTGGTTGACCAAGTATAAATAATGCTCATTTTGATACGGCGTTCCACACATTTAACATTAACAATAAAATAAAAATTTATCGTATAATACGAAAAAATAAAAAATAATCTAATTCGGGTCAAAAATAAAGGCAGTTCCCGGACGTCCATAAATAACGTAAGCCACCAAACGGCACCTCAAACTTGGCGTCCATTAGAAGTAATTGGGCCACCCTTTTATCGTGATTTGAGAAATAACTTGCCAAAGCACTAACTTCGGTTTTGCTGAAGAAAGCGTTCTAGAAATGCTATTGCTTTTTCAGACTATTTTTTCTTATAAATCTTATAATAGACTTAGCGGATTTAGTTTCCGCGCGGCGTTTCCCTGTGGTTCAGTTTGTTTTATTATTTTGTGCAGTTCTTTAAGCAAAATTTTAAAAGAATGTACAATGAAATGTTTAAGTTCAAGTAAAATGGCAACAAAACAAAACAAAACGTAAGAATTGTATAGGAAAATAAACTGTATATTTCATAAAGACTTAAGGGCCCGATTCGCCTTTAAGATACGACAAATAACGTCTAGATACGATATGGATTAGATATGTCAAATTGTAACTTATTATACTTTCAGGCGGCGATTCGTCTGCTTGTTTGCCTGTTATATCATAAATAAGAAGTATATTAATATAATTGAGATTAATTCCTAGTGTGTTACTTGATTTATGTAAGAATTAAAAATTATGAACGTAGCTAGGAATCTCATATTAGTGTCACAGTGACAATACCTATACCGATAGAAGTATGAAATGGTACAGATCAAACTTCTTGGTCATAAATCACCCAACAAAAAAAATAGTCTGCATCAAAATCCGACCAATCCCACAAAAACACAGATAAATAAATCACAGAAATACCACTCGGTCAAATAAATCTTTGTCCGCTCACTGGCTCATAAATTCACTCGTATCAACAAGTGGATCACAATTCACAACAAGCGATAGGATAAACTGTTGAGAGTGGCTCTTGTAGCCAGGCAAAGTTTGGACAAGATTGGCAAAGTTGTCAAATTGGGTTCGTCCTTAGCGGGGATTAGATAAAAACAGATAATTCACTTGTATCGCTTCGACCAAACTGGTTTAACGAGTTTGTGTGAGAGACTGGCAAAGTTGAGATCTAATTTTTATGTTGAATAGTGGTATGCTGAAAAGCTTGTAAGCTACCTATTCAATGAAGATTTGTATTTAAAGCACGTAAATACAAATCTTCATTGAATAGGTAGTTAAAGACAGATAGTCTGAACAGAAATTTCAGTTTATAGAATAGAATAGAATAGAATAGAATAGAATATAATTTATTCGTAAGCACAGACAATACATAATATAAAAGAAACACAAAATAAGATTAAAGTGCCACGAAATGGCCTCATCTCAGCATGTTGCTGGTGGCTTCCAGCGCTGGTCTTCCGATGAGACCATCAAGTGAGAAGAATCACGGAGGGTAACAGACAAGAAGAAAAAGACATCAAATAACGTAAAGTGAACAAATAGTAAAATAAAAGTTACACAGAAGGAAGATACAACATAACGACTATATTAAATTAAATTAAGACTAATTTATACATATAAAACAACATTAAAACAAGCATCGACTCGCAACACTGTATTGATCTGGTCCAACCATACCTTGGATGTACATTACAGCTGCATATGCAGCTAGCGCCAACGGTGGCTACACTAACTAAAAAAAAAAAGGCAATGACAGACCAGACCAATATCGACAATCGAATTATACGGGGTGAAATAGCACATTATTACTGTCTGAACTATATTTTTACGTATTAGACAGCCTCCGAGCTTGTTGGTTTGAATCCTGGTAAGAGCATTTATTTATGTATAAACACATAGTTTTTCTAAGTTATGGAGGTTTTCTATATTTATATTAGTACCTGAAATATAACTTTTATATAGAGCTTGTACTAATAAGAATAATATACCTAAGCTAAATAATTATGAATGTATATTTAAAACACATAAGAGCTGATTAGATATACCTAAGTATCTCCAATACTTACCTTTACCACAGAATAAATAATATAACACTTTAAACTCTCGCGTTTTGTACACATATTTAATTACACAAACGGGTCTACCGCGATATAATTTCATTGTTTTTTACCTTTAATTCCGACGTTCCAGCTGAGTTGCACCAGCTGTGGTCACGGAAAGACTGACGTCCCAACAAATGTCAACGGAGATATTAATAAAACACCACTAAACTACCCGACTTGAGTTTATAAAAAGTTATAAGTTATTAGTTTATAAGAGTTTTTATTGAATAAATTACAAAAAAAATAGAATGTTATTCTGAGTTAACTTTTGTAGTACTATGTATATATATATAGATAGTAAAATGAATGTTCGGTTTATAAAAATGTTCGGGGTAGACAAAGAAATTGCAGCTACCCGTTAAAGTTTTAATGTTTATTGTCCACGGCAGGACACGCAACACTCACAGTATCCGTACACTGGTCCGAAGATATATCCGCAGGTTTCAACATTTGAATGATTTCCGGTAGTTTAGTGGTGTTTTATTAATATCTCCGTTGACATTTGTTGGGACGTCAGTCTTTCCGTGACCACATCTGGTGCAACTCAGCTGAAATGTCGGAATTAAAGGTAAAAACAATGAAATTATATCGCGGTAGATCCGTTTGTGTAATTAAATAAGAATAAATAATAGTACTACCGTCCAGAAATGCGAGCGTCAGGATGACAGGATCATGATGGCTATTTATAACAGAAATTACACTTCCTACAAAACCAAAGTTTGACAGCGTTTCAGGGACGAATCATGCTGTCTTTTTCTAATATATGGCACTAGCCCTGCCAACCCTATTAATTGCTCGCAGCAATGCTAAGCCGAATTGAGCCGAGAATGCCTGAAAGGAGGAGTGTCACCCCACGGCCTTAACTAGGTACAATAAGTAGGTAACTTAAGTCCACATCGCCATACTAGCTGTATAGAAAAATGGATACTTATGTTAGTGGTAGGTTATCTATTATCCTTGTATAGGTAACTTTATTCTAGACCAATCTTAACTCAATACCCATAGGAATAAACTTTCCGCACTGAACAAGATTGCGAAGCTCGAACGTATGTTACGTCGGTGCGCGACTTCCTTGATACAAGTCGGTTTCTTGCCTTTTTGACTCTTTTAGAAACCAGGTGAGAAATAATTCAAGTTAGGTTTGAGCTTCGGCGACGTCTGAGGTTAATAACTGTTTAAGTTAAGGTTCTAAAGCCACTTTTGGTATAATTTTCCATAAATACTATCCTATGTCCTTTCCCGGGACTTAAACTATCTCCATACTAAATTTCAACTAAAGTGAAGAGGAATTAAAAGAAAGCCAAATTAAGTGAAAGTGCGTGAGATGATCGCCTTTCACCAAGACGATCGTCAAGGTCGTATCAAAACCAGTCAACTCCATAACAGATTGTTAAATTAGAATCGACCTCAAATAGATAATACAAATGTTTCTCACCCCACAACTTCAATTTAATTAAGCTGTCAAGAGGTACAGCTTGCTAACTAATCTAGTTCCAGACTGTGTAGGTTAATGTAGTAGGCTAGTGTAGGTACCTACTCAACAACATCGCTTTCAAGAAATAACGGGCATTCCAACTATATTGCCACGACATATTCTGTCACGGCTTACAACGCGTCGCAAATTGTTTGCAAGCACTGTTGCTCGCATTATCTGTCAGTGTCAGATACAATGTATAGGCCGGGAGACCGCTGCTAACATTTATGAGCCATAGAATTATTGTTTGTAACAGTAAACGCACGACATTGTGCAGTAACTTGGGTCTGGATTGCATCGGCATGGGTTAGACTGGTGCACGAATGATTACTTTACTATGAATGTTTTGGTGTGGACGACATGCGTTACATCGTCTTTTATTACCTACTACCTAGTGTAGGTATTTTGTCATTTGCTAAAACATTTTGCTATTTTTTTCATGATTCTTCATTGTTGCATTATATTATTCAGTAACTACAGCCATTAGTAAAATTTTGTTTAAAGTTGAATCTTCCTGAAATAGAGATGAAACTAAGAACACAAAAGACAAACATAGGTAGATATATTGCCTAATACATAATATAAAGTAGGTACAATGTGGCGTATTCGCTAAATTAAGATGAAGTGGTTATCATTAGTTATAAAAGTACAAATACATCTCTATAAATTAAAAGTGCAAAAAATGACAGTCGTAGGCGGGGCGGGAACCTGCGACACTGGATCACTAGTCTATGCTTATTTTTTCCACTTTCAATTTATTTCTAGCCATAACAGCATCGTTTGCAGACATTTCTGATTAATACAAAATTAATTAACCAAACTTAGTTTTAATCTGTTATTGAAAAAAAAAAAGAAATTGCAATTTTCTAGTCGTTGCTCGGCCTAAGTCTCAATGGTTTGTAAACTCGCTCTCAAGTGACACTGTGTCAGTGTAACTGTGGCTGTAATTAATTGCTAATGACGTATGTAGCGTTAAGACCACGTTAGGACGAAAGGGGACGAAATCACGTAACCGCTTCTCCATACAAACCTAGCCCCCATTTTCCCCTCATGATATTGATATTACAGATTTGTTTATGAAATTTTATTAAATGTTATTAATTTGATATTAACCAATAACCACAGTTATGCCCCTTCGTTGGATTTTTCAGATTTTGAAATTATTATAAAAGGTAGGTTAGTTAGTGATTGTGGTGGTACTGCCATCAATTACCTATATTAACTAATAAAATACCTATTGTTTATTTATAGGTACCAAATTATTAAATATAGCAGTGAGATATATGCCTGCCCCATATACAACAACGGGTGATCACTTGATCAGTAACTGACGTAAAATTATGTTTAGGTACGTGAACTATAAAAAATATAGCAAAAATACAATAAATTAATGAATTTCCAAATGTCATCTACGATTATTTTGCGTGGTGGGGTAGATCAAGCAAGCTACGCTTATTATTATTATCGTATGCCTTTATTATTGATGAAGAAATACAAAAAACATATTTACAAAGATAACATTAACATTATGACTGTGTACCTACCTAAGGTACACAAAATGTTAATGTTATCTTCGTCTTTTGATAGCCATTCCCTGGCATCCGCAGTTATCGCGCGCAAGCTACCCTTATTGACCGATTGAAAAATCTATTATGTATAAAAATATTAATAGAAAAGTCAAGCATGTTATACCAATTTCCGCGAAGGCGGTACGTGGGCATCGTACGTGACTAGATGCAATAAAATCTACCTACTGATTAGTGATGTCATGAAATAATTCCGTCCCCAGATTTCTCCTATTTCAGGAAACATGCCTATTCTATTATTTAAACAATAGTCTCCCTTGTAAATAATAAACAATTATGTATTTTAACACATAAAAAACTATGTAATTTGGTAATTCATACAATTAAAGTTAATATAAGGAAGGAAACTAATTTATGGACGTAAATTGTTTATATTAAAATACCATACAGGGAAAAACGTCTCTTATCCCCGTGAGATCTCCTCGAGGTTCCTACTCAGCATCAAAGGTTTGATGGGGTTGCTCGAGGAGTTGGGCTGGCCGGACTAGCCCACCACGCTAACGCACGCGCTAATAACCTACCATGCAAAATAGGCGCCAGACATCGAGTTGCAAAAAATCGCCCGTACTACAATACAGTTATTTACAAAGTTATACAGTTATTTACAAAATGCATGCAAATAACCCCATGAGACCTAATTTGAATTGTATGTTTTTTTTTATTTTATTTAAGAGTATTTAATACCCTTTGTTAAAGGAATTGTTTTGTTTAATTGGTGTATAGAAAATTCATTCCGGATCCCAACAGGTTATCTACTTATATTTATAAAATACTGATGGTCGGGAATGGCATTAGAAAGAAAACCCAGTCTAAGTAATATTTCCTGTTTCAGCACATCACTATCCACTGATAACAAACACGTTTATACTTACACTTAAAACTGACTAAAAGCAACCCTACCCCGTTGTAATAATGTTACAATAGACGTAAAAGAAAAATGGCAGAAAATTTGCCGATGATGAAACGGCAATAAAATTTCAGTTTTATAAGTGTGTCTTAAGGCTGTTATTCGCTTGAGAGGAATATCTCGTGATATGGATGTAAGCGAAGAAATAATTGGGGCACAGAATGCTTTGAATTGACTGAAAATGGGTTATTGTTGGATATATTTTGTGTCATTTGATTTTGCAATAAAGGGCAACCTGAGGTGCTAATCAGAAACCGAATTACGACGGTTGCTGTGGAAGAATATGTAAATTGTTGTACATCCTGTATACTATTACGATAATATCTTTAACACTTAGGTAAATATGTTTGTTTTCTGCAAAGCTAAGTCAACTACTAATATCGTTATTCATACAGGGTGCTTCCTGTAACAGGAGCAATAAATTAAACTGTAGGCTGTACTCCTCAAACTGATCAACATTTTTTCAGCAACTTTTGAAAATAACTCATGTTTTGATTTTTATTACACTTTTAAGTTTATTCTAAGACGCAATGTATTGCAAACTTTGTTATGTTTAAAGCGTGACAAGCAACGTCAAACACACTGATGTCAGCGTACATTGAAGGCAATATTTATTTTGTATGAAAAAGACGAAGTCTAAAGGGGTCATAATTTTTAAAAGTTGCTGAACAAATGTTGGTCAGTTTGAGGAGTACAGCCTTTACTTTAATTTATTGCTCCTGTTACAGGAAGCACCCTATATACGTCTGTCAAGTATTACAAGCCTTTGATAATCGTTTGTCTCTGACATTTTGACATTGGTAACTATTTGTTAGAGTGAGAAAAAAATTAACAAAAGCTAAGGTTATATAAGTTTAACGAATAACTACGAGTGTACATAAATATTTTAGGCATTCATCAAAATAGTGAAGTGAATGGTCATATATTCCACATTCAAAAGATTTTGATAATCATAATATAAGTAATCTATTATCGTTTGCTTAGTAACAGTTTAACGTAAAATTTTAACGCATAATGAAACACGGTCCGCGCTAGAAGAGATTATCCGCAGATTGATAGGCCGTTCGGCTAAAATAAATAGATTAACAATCCATCCTGGGGCGATTCCAAATGCTTACTGACTCTACTGTTATTGAGTCATTCATCATCTTCCTCGCGTTGTCCCGGCATTTTGCCATGGCTCATGGGAGCCTGGGGTCTGCTTGCCAACTAATCCCAGTATTTGGCGTGGGCACTAGTTTTTACGAAAGCGACTGCCATCTGACCTTCCAACCCAGAGGGTAAACTATAGGCCCGTATTGGGATTAGTCCGGTTTCCTCACGATGTTTTCCTTCACCGAAAAGCGACTGGTAAATATCAAATGATATTTCGTACATAAGTTCCGAAAAACTCATTGGTACGAGCCGGGGTTCGAACCCGCGACCTCCGGATTGCAAGTCGCACGTTCTTACCGCTAGGCCACCAGCGCTTCATTGTCCAGGGTCATTGTGGGTTATAAATTAATTTAAGGTTCCCCCAATCAGACAAAATCGATTTATCTGCCCGGAATTTTGACATTTGCAGCAGCTAGCAATGTCTTGAATGTTTAAATCGAATATCGTTAGTAGTGTGTGACAGAGTCAAAACCCTAGTGCGTAAAACGTTCAAGCTGATAAACAAGTGGCTTAGAAGACATTGATGTCAACTTGACAGTCTTCTCAGAGACCACGGGGACAACACCGTCCTCCAAACGTCGGAGGTAAATATTAAAACATAAATACGCGATTTGGCCCGTTTTACAATTTAATAATATTATGTAGAAATCGTAAAAGTTAAACCAGTTAAAACCCATTTCATTAGAATCAATCTCAAGGTTACATCTATACCGGTCGCCTGAAAATGTGACTCTCTGAAGTCCAGGGAGATGTGGAACAGACTGTCTGGCGTTTAATCGCCAGGAACAACGGTTTAGGTTGGGTTTCAGGATAAATATGCCGACAAAAAATCTTTATAACGTTAGTTTTTTATATGGAGTGTGAATATGTAAATACTGAACGGATTTTCATGCGGTTTTCACCTGTCAATAGAGTAATTCTTGAAGAAGGTTTAGGTGTATAATTTGTTAAGGACAGGGATCGGAACCGGTTTTTTGCAAAAACTTCGTAATAACCATATTTTTTTAATTATTTTATACTCTAAATATAGGACTCAGTTGTGTGTTTAGGTAACGACTTCGTATTATTAGATTGCCCAATTAGAAATAAAATAATTAGCAAAGAACGAAAAAATACCGTTTTCGTTCCCGTACAAAAAATACCGGTATCCGATCCCTGGATAAGGGTTAACCCGTGCGAAGCCCGCGGGTCGCTAGTCTTTGATATAAATAAACTAGCTAGCGTAACATTTAACAAACCCGTCGCCAGCCCAATTTTTTTATTAGCCACTAGTTTAACTTTCGCATCAAACCATAAATAAAATAATTATGGCCGATTTGATCCGAAAGCACTTAGAATAAAAACCTCGTTCAATAAAACAGCTATAAATGGTTTTAATCGATTCAATCGTAAAGTTATAAGTATCGTTTTGGTTAGGTACTTGAAATTTAACCGAAGGCCACGGAATGCACGCTCAAATATTTTTTTTTTCTTGACATACAGGCCAATTCGAAGGAACTTATACATCAGAATAATATCTGAATCATTTAGTGTACTTGTCCATAGTACTGGTGCGAGTGCGACGCACGATAACTACTTAAATGATATCATTTAGACGAGAGTGGACGTTCGAATTGTCCTACAAGGCTCTAAACTTCTCGAGTAGATCGATAGGGCTGTGTGGTTTGAAGGTATCTTGGGGAAAATCCTGGACCATCCGCGACCTTAAAACTGATTCTGATTTGACAATATGTTACGGTTTCTTCTATTCTATCTTGGTTATCTTGTCTTCTTACTTTATCCAACTGTCAGATTTTGCGATTTTGGTATTAAGAAAGTGTAATAGGTATTTCCTAAGAGAATT
Organism: Cydia amplana; assembly: GCF_948474715.1. Classification (NCBI taxonomy): domain Eukaryota; kingdom Metazoa; phylum Arthropoda; class Insecta; order Lepidoptera; family Tortricidae; genus Cydia; species Cydia amplana. Next base: position 23,662,818 of record NC_086070.1, read on the forward strand.
TATCCGATATTTAAATTAAGCAACACAATGATACCTATGATTGAAATATTGGTGTGATGTCAGGTGTAATATAGACCTGGCCTGTGAGTTTGCGCTCCAACAAAATTACGCTCGACTGTACGCTGCCCGCCATTAGTTAAAACAATGCGTTTCGTGGCCCTCGATTTATATACCTAACTCTAGATTGACCGCGGGACCGTAAAAATTAATAGATTCTGTGTCTCTGTCCTATTTATTTTATAATGATGGCGATAAACTTTATGATTCCGTTTTTAGGGTTGGTTTTAATTAACAGATAACCTGGCCCCTATTTCACCACGGCGACAGGTGCGACAATTCGACAAATGTCACTGTTGCTGACGTCACAGGCATCCATGGGCCAAGGTTACCGCTTACCGCCGGGCGGGCCGTATTCCTGTTTGCCACCATCATTGTATTATTTAAAAAAACTTTATTATATTGGCAAAAAAAAGGTATTTCTCTTTCGAAGTTTATGATGATGATGATGACAATAAAATTGTCACACGATTTAATAGAACTTTCGGTAATTCTTGATAGGAAATGAGTTCTGTGTCGGAATTTCGTGACAATTGTCGTGTTTCTTGTGACAATTGTCATTAGCTACGCAAAATAAGTAGGTACTTATTTATTGGCGATACAATGAAATTGAATGATAATACATAAAATCAACAATGTTTACTTACATTTGGCCAACACCCTTTTGGCCCACCCTGTAGAAGGACTTTTCTCAGACAGTTTATCTTATCCCGAGAAAATTAAAGTATGTTTCCCATACCTCATCTGACCTTTATACATATTGGAGCGTAGAATATTACGCTTGGTGCTTGCCGTCGGACGAAAGAAAACCCACCTTTATTTTTCGCTTCAATTTTCAAAAGCGTTTCTGTCAACACAGGAGTTTTACGCTCGAAAAAATGTCAATAAGTTGATGGGTTATTATTGCCGTGTCCATGGGAATAGAATTACTATCGTTTTTCATTCGGCTTTTATTCGACGTAACGACTTGGTACAAGTTATTCGATCTTACAGATAATTACGTAATAAAATGTCATATAGTATACATACACATATTGAGCTGAAGAAGTGAACATAACTCAGTCATTGTCATCATGATTATATTATAATATAAGTCGAATGCTGAACATTGAACAAGAATAGTTAAGTAAAGCGGATATAATACAAATATGTACGGGTACATAATATAAATAAATATTTATTTATTCGACTTGGATAGATAATTTTCCTAAATTTTGCTGTTTTCCGCTTCTTTTCGTCTGTCTTTGCTTTTTGTAGCTTTCCTTGGCCCTTAGCTCAGTTTGTATAATACCTATCAATAAACATGCTCGACGCGATAACTCATACAATGTTTGAAAGAAATTTAATAAAGCTTTTTGAAGGTGCCTCTATGAAGAAACGGGAGTCACTGAAACATGTAGTTTAAGCAGTTGACATAAGACCATAAAATTGTGTTACTAGAATCATTGAGTTATTGTTACTATAATATATATGTGTCGCAGTGACAATGAAATAGTAGCAACCGCAACGTGTACCACGCGACCAAAACGTCGTAAGTGCCGTAAAATTCATGGCGCTTACGCATTTACTACGGTTTCTTGTCTAACCGACAGCAACTCATAGCGCAAAATACCGGTTCTATAGGTAGTAATAATAGTCAAATAAATGACTATAATACGCCTCATACTCGTAAGCTCGCTTATCACCTTTTGCTTGCACCAATTTCCTTTAGCGAGCTAAAAACTACCCAGCGAAGGTTCACAGTGTTTTCACATAATGTTTTCTTTCAGCGAAAGGCATTTGATTAATGTTTCCCCGGAGTTTCCCGCAGTAATAATATCGAAGCTACCTTTAATTATAGAAAGAATAGAAACTAAAAAGAGAATACAGGTATGTGCTTATTTATTTGCACCTATTTGTTAATCGAGTTAACATCAAGAATTTGTTGAGTGTAACTTTATTAGTTATTACCTACCTATTTTATCCCTAGCACGAATACCACACATTTGCCTGGTTGTTGATTCTCTTTTCGTCTACGCAATTATGATAAATGTTTGCCGTACAACGCTAAAACGCTTGCACTAAATTTCCAAAAGCTATTGCCTGTACTTCTAAATGACTTCACGTTGGAGTACTATGCATCTCACAAGTTTCGTGCGCAATCAATATGCCTTAGTAGCACCGCAAACCACTTTGCCACTAAATCGAATGTACATCGATTCAATTTGGTGGTGAATTAGAGCGGTAGCCTTTAGGGCCGGAGGTCACGCGAAATGTTCCTATAGATCTAGTAGTAGTAAGTAGTAAAACACTTTATTGTACAAAAATCAGAACAAAACAGGAAAAATAACATTCGTCATTAGTACAAAGGCGAACCCCTTTAAGGGATCTCTTCCAGTTAACCTATGAGCAATTGAGGGAGAATTGGAGACGGGATACATCCGTACTGTACCAACGGCGCAGAAAAGAAATGATAATAATAAAAAACGAAAAGTTTTTACGTAAAGATCTACCGTCTTAACTGAGGCGTAGTTGGTAAGTTGATATGGTCAGTTACGTAATGGTAGGCTTGGATGCTTGAAGCTGATTTACTCGTATTTCATTCATTCTTTTAAAATTAAATGGCTTCGGTCCAAAACGTACACCGGTTAAACTTGTTGGGTGCTCCAACTAGGGAACAAATCAAATAATTTTTATGAAAATATTTTGGTTGGGCGCTGTTGCAAGCCTATTTAGTTCATTATTAGTTTAGTACCGTTCAACTGTTGCGCTGGAGGGTCAGATTTTCCTTTGGGAATTTATTAAAAATACATTACAGTAAAAATGGCCACTTCTTCAATATTCAGTTCGTAGTTTGATTAAGCTTTTAACAGTTTGAATGATGTATTTATTTAAACTTTATTACACAAAGATATCCAATTATGTATGTACAAATGGCAGACTGAATTCCAAAATCACGATGATTCACGGTTAGTTTTACTAGACTTGATTACTCTTTAGTAATGGTTCACCAATCACACATTCTCATTTTGTTCTTTTTAAGCAGAGACCTGTCAATCCCTTAGTTTAGTATCTAAAGCATCACGTGATCAAGGAAAGAAAGGAATTAGTGTGATAACACTGCAGATATTTCAAACGTAATGGATGTTTTTCCTTGATAATTTTGAAAATTTAAAATTTATTCGATACGGCTCCACTTTTACTCAGAATCTGTCAGCAATTGTGTATGTCTGGGTTAACTGGAATAGCATATCCTATTATTATTTAATAGTGAATTACCTGCACCAAAATTAATAGGTTACCAATTTATCAGTTGCCAGGAAAACTACTCGCTGATAATCGAATTTGGTTCTAAGAATACCGGTAATGCCTTTTGGTAAATTTTTACTTAAGTAAGGATGGTATTCCACCTGTCAATTCTTTGTCCAACGTGCATTGCGTCTCACTCTCTCATCAAGCAAAATGTGCGACGCAAATACACATTGGACCAAGATATTGGGCAGATAGAATACCATCCTAATGGAGGAAATTAATTTGGTTTTAACTTATTTATTATACTGAGTAACCGGTATAATTGGATCGGGGCCTACAACTTTAAAAAACCTATTGATATTCATATCCCGCACAGACAAGTCTGTACTATTTACGTATTTGCTAACTACGCTTACTGTGCTTTTGCGAACTACAAACATGAACTAATCGTATTGTTTCTGCTCATAAAAGCATCGGAATATTTGAAATGGCGTTATTATGCTTATGCCCGCTTTTGGTAACAACCGGTCACGTTCTATGCATTATGCTGCAATGTGCTAACGATAAAATATTATGCACGTAAATCTTAATAAAGCATAACAGCTAATAAAGTTACCAATTGATAGTATGTACTAGTTTGTACACTGAAAGCTGGTGCTGATGTAAGAATAAATACAAAAGCGTCTTGGCAAAGAGGAAAATAAGTAAAACACTAGGTAGGTATTATATGTCAACAACAGTTTGGATCTCGTACGTTCTTTGAAAGTATCGAGAGGGTGCATAAATGGATTGATGTCACTGAAATACTCATTATAGTTTTAAATTGAGTTTATAAGTATATAAATATTTAAATCCCCCGAAATACCATTATCACACCGCATGCATTAGCTAGTATGCATACAAATGGCGTTCAATTTAATTTAACAGGCTTGTATCTCTGTCCATTCAGTTTGATATGTATTTGTGTATCCGCGACCCATTATGATCTAAGCACATTTCGTACAAAATTGTGTATATTTCGGCACGTACATGTCCACTTATAACGCAGGACAATTACAGTGGAATTGCAATGGAAACGTGGATATTGCGAGCAGCGACAACTAATGCACCAATAGTGATGTGCCTGGCATGGACTAAATAATAGTTCTTGTAAGAAGATTCACTCTCTAACAAAACGCATCTGTTACGATTACGACAGATATGACCGTTAGGTGGCGCAAGCGCCACGCGCGGCCTATGGCTAGCCACCAAAACTGGTGTGGGATGGATATACTTGTAGGTACTTTTTGCGACGCGACGAAATCGCGGAGTGAGCCACGCCGTGCTGGTGGAAAGTGTTGGTAGTCTAGCGGTTAGGACGTGCGGCTTTCAATCCGAAGGTCGCGGGTTCTACCTAGTTATGTGTCTTAGGTAACAATCTCGTAACCAGCATGTTTCGATTTGGGCATATTACTAGTAACTATCCAATAAATGCGTAATCGTAACAGTCATGTTTCTATATATAAATGAGAGTTATGCAATGGGCGGCGCTTACACATAGGTACGAGTATGTGACAAAAACTACTTTGAATAGACTACCCTAAGGTTAACATCTAAGTAATAATCTAACCATTATCGGGAAAAATCATTTTGGGAGTCACCTACGTAAAATAATTATCATGACAAAACATGTAAGTTCACCGAATATTTCCTAGAGGAATATTACCGTTTAGGTATATTTCCAGCAAATTATTCGCCTGGGAAATATTTCCGGTAATTGTCCATCACTACCCTGAACATTATGCTGACAAGCGTGACTGCAGCGGAACTCTGTGTTGCAGATACACACTCAAAACTTTCATCGCTACCTTGAAATATTTCTAGGTAAGTACCTTTTACTTATAATTATGTCTCCTAATATAGCAGGTAACTTACTTATACTTCTCTCTAGTACTTTATAATAATAGTCGATACGTGTCTCACAAAACTGGGGCGACTAAAATCGCCATAGTATAGTATATCCACCGTCTGACGTCCAATGTGCTTATGTCGACGTAAAAATGGTGCAACGTAAATAAATAAGGAAGGCCGCATACGTGCAGTTGCTCACACGGGGCCGATTCCGCTATAATTTGATATGATTTATTTTCTAGTTTTGATACGACCGTGGATCGTCTTATTAGGCAGTCTGAGCTAGATGCCCACAATAACGACTCCTCTGCTTGCATTTCCCCAGCACCACCAATCGTTAAGACGAAAGGGGAAGACGTCCGCATTTTTATACAAACGTATTCCCTATATTCCTCTCTAGATATTCACATGATAGATATTTAAAATATTTTTACCCACTCTAATAGAAGATTAACTACAGCGTTTGTTTTTTTTTTTATTAATTAAAAGTTATAAGAGTTAAGACCTTTTAAAAAAATATGGAAATAGCTTTTTGCTCCTAATTCTCATAATAATCAAAAAATCTAATAAATTCAAATTAAGCAGGCATTGCATTAACCGTAGTGTACAATAAATAGTGAAAAAATATTTTTCACCACACCAACTGGTAAAGGCTGTCTTGATTGTTCAAAAACGGATAGCAAAGTTGCATTTTATTCACTTGTGAGGCAAAGTAATCAAATGCAAATTTTGAGTTGTTTTCTTATGTTTGCTGGTAGAATTGACGTTTTTGAATTTATCATCATCATATTTAATAACATTCATTTGGAATTGATATGGTTTCATTTTGTTTGATATCTTACGTTAATATTTTCTTCGAGTTGGTGTGGTGAACTTTTTTGTGTTTCACTCGCGGGGCCCGGGGGCAAACACAATAATAATATCAAAATCTTTTCAAATTGCATAAACAGAATCGGCCACACGGGACTTTTAATAATTCAGTTGGGACCCTGCCGCAGACTGATATTTGGCTGTATTTGTAAAAGGAAGGTACCTACGTCAACGTGTTGCAAATGTTACAATTTTATTAGGTACGTCTTGTTTCAAAATGTTGGCCAAATTCTAGGTACGACAGAAAAAAACAGAAAAGCACTTGACTGCTCAGAGGGGCTACCACGAAAACGGAATTTCGCAAATTGCGGGCATTTTTCTCTGTCACTAATTACGCCTTCATTGAAGTAAAAGAGAAAGATATACATTTTCAAAACCATATATTATCAAGCGCGACTTGCACCATTCCACTAACCCGGGGTTAACCCATTAAACCTGGAGTTATCATGGTTACCAGTACAATTTGACACTGGGTTTAAACGGTTTAAACGCTTAACCCCGGGTTAGTAGGATGGTGCAAGTGGCCCTTAGTGAATCAAGAGCTTTTTACCTACGTGCAACTTTAACCTACATAGTACCTAATAGAAGTACTACATAGTATCCAGTCTCAATAGCCCGGTTGCACCCCAAACTGTAAAGTAGATGAATGATTAACCAGTCCAGCCATGTCGGGGCTATTAATGGGTTCGCTTTCGATTACTGTTGCACATAGTATATGTGACCACTTTGGACGGGCCGGTAGCACTGTGTGAATTACGGATTAAAATAAAAGAGTTGATTAACATATAGAGAATAATAAATCGTATGTAGAACAAATTAAATTGCATTTGTACATTTTTTGTAGTTGAAAATGTAAGCGATATAACTATTAGATCTAAACTATAATAATATTTCTATAATTCTTTTGAAAGTGAAATTGAAACGGCACGGTACAACACGTAACCATGCAAAAAAACTTCTTTATCAAGCTCTTAGTATCATTTAAATTTACTTAAGTATCTATAACTTCATATTATTATACATTGAAAGTTTAAAAACTCCCAACTTAATGAAATAGATGAACCGATTTTGATAAAATAGGTCTGAGAACCAGCGCTGGAAAACCCGTTTTCTAATCTAACACCTGTAAACGAGCAATTCTTGTTTATTTATATATTATATATATTTCGGGGATCTCGGAAACGGCTCTAACGATTTCGATGAAATTTGCTATATGAGGGTTTTCGGGGGCGAAAAATCGATCTAGCTAGGTCTTATCTCTGGGAAAACGCGCATTTTCGAGTTTTTATATGTTTTCATTATATGTGTCACCCAGATATTAAAACTTATCTGTTTTCATATTGGTTTACCCGTTTAAAAGCTACGGTGCCACAGACACACAATAGCGAAATGATAACACCCCTATTTAGTTAAAAATATTATTAGGTTAATCCAAAAAATAGGGGTTAACGTAAAACAGACAGCTTTATATTTATTCATTATTCAATTGTACAATGTATTTAAGTTTAAGAGATAACCGATTAAGTCCCGTTGTACAATTTAATAATGTTTTAAAATCGTGAAAGTTCAAATCAGTGAAAATTAATTCAGTCTACAAACTAATAGGTATGAAATAGCTTATTTTTATACCTCACTAATGACAAGCCTGACACTCGTCATTTAAGGGCCTACTGCAGCCGCGTCTGGCGCTTCGTAAACCACGCCCGCTAGTTCTTCCCTCCCCGCTAACACGCACACATGGAAACGATTCGCGCCGCACGTGAAGTTTGTGTGACCTTTTAGCACCATCTAACGTTACAGAAGTTAACTACCATTATACGTGGTCGCTGCGGTCGGCCAGAAACTTAAATTCGGAAAAAATTGAAACAGATGGCGTTGTTACTTGTTCATAATAGCAAACAATAAAATAATTAATTCATAAACCTGCATATTTATTGTTGTTTTGGAAGATGTTAACATCATAAAAGCAGCAGCGTATATAGCATATAAGTTAAGAGTATTGATAATAAGAAAATAGCACAAGAACAGAAAAGAGATTATTTTTGATAAAATATGATGAAAACAGATTTACTTGATTACGCTCACCTGACTTTGCGGTCACTAAATGCAAATTTCAACCTTATTGTTATGGGGTTACAATAACCCTGGGGTTGCAGGCGTCCATGGTCGTTATTATTATAAATGCTTTGGTTGAAATGCTTTTTAACCCTCGAATTTTTCATAGGTACAGTCACCTGCAATAATATGTTACTCTTCGACGGCCGCAAAAATATGTGACACGCTCTTATGGCTCTACAAATAAGATCTAACATGATCTACCGCAAAACGGCCTTCGGTGTGTAACATATTATTGCAGCTGACTGTACTCGTATTCATTGTTGTATAGGTAGGTATTAATATCTTTTATCCGATCGATTTGCATTTATTTGAAATAAATCACAGTGTTTAGTAATTATATGTTTTATTGAATAAGAGATTATTTAGGTATGTAAGGAATACAGGGTGCCTTTTTGAAACACTAATTTTTAGGGTTCCGTAGCCAAATGGCAAAAAACGGAACCCTTATAGATTCGTCATGTCTGTCTGTCTGTCTGTCCGTCTGTCCGTCCGTATGTCACAGTCACTTTTTTCCGAAACTATAAGAACTATACTGTTGAAACTTGGTAAGTAGATGTATTCTGTATCCGCATTATATTTTCACACAAAAATAGAAAAAAAAAATTTTTTTTTTGGGGGTTTCCCATACTTAGAACAACTGAAACTCAAAAAATTTTTTTTCATCAAACCCATACGTGTGGGGTATCTATGGATAGGTCTTCAAAAATGATATTGAGGTTTCTAACATCATTTTTTTCTAAACTGAATAGTTTGCGCGAGAGACACTTCCAAAGTGGTAAAATGTGTGTGTCCCCCCCCCTGTAACTTCTAAAATAAGAGAATGATAAAACTAAAAAAAATATATGATGTACATTACCATGCAAACTTCCACCGAAAATTGGTTTGAACAAGATCTAGTAAGTAGTTTTTTTTAATACGTCATAAATCCCCTAAATACGGAACCCTTCATGGGCGAGTCCGACTCGCACTTGGCCGCTTTTTCTGGATAATTTTGAATTTCAATTGTCAGGGGTGCCTACATTATTTTTTAATACATTTTACAACGACAACAAACAAAAGTTCAAATTCGCCGTATTTTTATTACCCGGGTCGATTGCAACAAAATAGAAAATCATGTTTTTCAAATCTAAGCGTTATTGTAATTTATCTCAAATAACCAAAAAGTCAATCTGACTAGAACTTAAAAACGAACTGAATTATTTTAATATGTCGATTTTTCTTGGTGACCCAGGAGAATTTTTTTTTATCCCATACAAAAAGAGCGTATCCCAATCGCGTATCGGTTTTGGTTTTTACTTATAAGTGTGAAAAATATATTCTACCATATACGAAGGATGTGTGTTTTTTCATGTTTTATATGTCTTTTTGTACAATAAAGTGTTTTACTGCTACTAATATATCATATTAACGATTAACTAAAAAGGTATTTACATCTAATTTAACTGGTAAATTATTAAAGTCCGCTAAAATTAATATATATTCAAAAAAATATTTGTTAATATGTCCCAAAATCATGGCTCATTTTTTAAGTCTCCTGACTTACCAAACATATCGCAACGAAGGCAAGGGTACAACGCGGCATCGTGAACCTAATAACGTAACGTTTCAGTTACTTTTTTAGTCGCCGACCATTTTATCCGGGGTACGAAAAGAGGTATTAGATCTATCCTGGGTCTAATATGTTATAAAAACATAGTTTTTTGAAAAATGTTCGTAGGTAGTACACAAAATTTACATTTTCTTTTAAATGTGATTTGGGTCATCGTTCTCCCTGGTGACTTTTCTGGTGACCCAAGAGACATCAATTTTATTATGACTCAGGAGACTTTTTTTCTATGCACTTTGATTTTTTTGATGCGCTAATTTTGTAATCTAAAATAACTTTAAACTGCTGATATACTTATATCACTTTGCTGATGAGTGGAAGTGGAATTTAAACTTAATTTATTGTTCTCTCCCTTGACATTTTGGCATACATTTGACATGCTGCAGTGCACTCCTAACGTTAATTAAGACATAATTTTTAGAAAAAGCTTTAGGAAAACTCACTCTTGAGCTTAAAGCGATTAAGTCCTTATCATATTATGTTAGATTTTTAGTACAGACCCCAAATCAGTGAAAATGTGTCTTAGCCAACTAAATTTGTCTCTGGGAAAAGTACGATATCCCTAAAAATTGTACGTACATTTCGCATTTTTCTGAAGGAACGGAATTCATAAATTGGGTTATTATTATTTTTTCAGATTATTTGATTGCATTGACATATCACCAAGATAGATAGAACATTTAAGTTACCAGAAGAAAAGCATTTATGTTCTTTTATACAGTGTGGAAAAAGTAGGTTCGATTCCCGGGCGCGACTAAGCGAATTTAAAAAAAAACAACGTGTTGCATTCCGGGAGTGCCGACAGAAGTGAAAACTCAATGACTAGTCCAAAATGTCTGCAGCACTATGTATAATTGACCCATCCTCCTTTCTATTGAAAACTTTTGGTTCCGAAATTGCTGGTCAGTGAGCTTGTTTAAAATTCGAAATTCAAATGTATAGCGTTAATTGTTTAAAATTCGAATAGAAATTGTAAAGTTACCTTGCAGACCTCGCGTCTAAATATATTTGGTCATGATATTTTGAGTTTTATTCACCAGTACTAGAGTTCACTTTTATTAGCGATTTCATCAAGATGTAGCTTTATTGAATTATATTTGAGTGATATAAAGTTATAATACTGTGAGATCCTCGTATTTCAGCCCGTACAAGATTATAACCTTTTTCATGTAATGTCATTGAGTTTTTCTTTATTGATTTAAATGCCATCTAAACCTTACGGTCACATGATCGCCTTACGCTGTCTCGAGTTTATCATTTTTTCCCCACCTCAAAAAGTGCCTAGCGCCGCTAAAGAAGTTTTCACTTCAAAAATCTTTGAATGCAGTTGTTTCTTTAAAAAACAATAATGTTTCATTTAAGTAAAATGAGCAAACTTAAGGTTTTAAGGCACTTTCCCTCCAGGGCCCATAATTTTTTTCCACCCGGTAGTAGACAACTATTTTTTTCGACTAAATGAAGTTTTATTAGATAAATCGTTGATCACATGGTTCGTTTCACACATCACATCAAATCGTTTGTCATCACAATCAAAATTTGTCAAAAGTAATGAAATTTATGCCATAAAAACATAAATAAAACATATAAATTCAACACATTTTTTTAATAAAAATCTTTCTCGATGATATAAAAAAGAACATCGACAAATTATGTTCAAAGAATTAATATCAAAACAGATGTCATAATTAGGATTGGCTACTTTAAGAAAAGGACAGAGAGATTTAATCCTCTCGCTCTGCACGTTTTTCTCATTCCTCCTTGTCAAGCCAAAATAAACTATAAAATGATAGTAACACAGTACATTGTAATATTCACTTTTTCCACGGTATCATGTCATTGTAAATTACTTATGTGAAATTGTAGTGGCGTGCGACTTTCAAACCGGAGGTCACGGGTTCGAACCCCGGCCCGTGCAAGTGAGTTTTTGTAAGTAGAGACCTTTTTTAGTGGTACTTAAATATAATAACTTTTCGTATTATTGAAATAAAATATTTTATTCAAACAAACTTAATAATATAATAATTAAAACGAATAATATCAATTAGTTTTTAATATTTATTCAATTATTTTAAATTATTTGAGCATGAAACATACTAGATTTATTTTTATCATTACAATAGAAAAAAAGCAAAAAATATATTCTTATAGATATTTTATTTTCAAACAAAAATAAAGCAAAAAGTTACGGTTAGATTCTGATGGCTAAATACCAAACAGCTACCGATACATTTCAATATCTGTCGAAATTTCCTAACCCGTTGTAACTGACAAAGAGTATAGATTTCGATGTAGCATGACGTAGCTAAGCAAAAACGCACACATGCGTAACGTATAGGCCTGTAAGAAGGCACCATCATAGGTTTACCTCCGATTCCGTTACTACTCAATGGAGTTACGACTCAACGTTTATTGGATATTAAAATTTTACGTAATTCGGAGCGCTGCGCGAAGTGACATAGGTCTTACCTCTTTGAGGCACGACGGCCATCTAACATTACTGGCATAAAGGATGCATTTATGACTTTGACGCATGACAGAAAGAGAAACCGAACTGCGTAAAATGGGCGTTTGCTGTTGAATTCATAAAATCAAAAATCGGTAATAAATCCATCGGTAAAGGATAATAAGTTAATATTTAGTTCTTTGAAAGTTAAGACGAGATGAAAACCTTTGCTGTAAGGTGGATTGTGCTGGATATGGATGTGTTTTCTAGTTGCACGAAGCTAAAACCGAAAAATGAACACGTAAGTTTGGATTTATTTTCTATCGAGAAAATTTTAAGCATTCGTGTTTCGACTACTACGAAATGTCTTATCATATAGTCAAGAAACATATATCCGAAAATCACTACTGTTTGTTTCCGGGGCTAGCCACTGCCACCTTTCTAAGATCCTGTTATTTTTCGATGCACGGCCTATTGTACAAAAATGTTTAAAACTGGACAAGTGCGAGATAGACTCGCACACCGAGGGTTCCGTATAGTCTCGAAAAATTTGACAATGTTTAATGTTTTCTCTTAAACTCGCGCTTGGTTAGTTTTTTTTTTATAGTTGGTATGCAGTATTATTTGTTTTTATTATCATTCCGAGTTTTATACATCCTTCTCTTTTTTTTATTGTTGTAACGGCAATACAAAATTAGTCATTTTGAGTCAATCCAAACTTGCATTTGTGTGTCTAGCTTACCTCAATACATGTACGAACACAGACGAGTCAAATGCATGCTCGAATGATAACAAAATGATATCATTTTGACATCAAAATGTAAGTTTAAATTGGTGTCCTTGTTTAAATTTCACCCGTCTACGGAACGGTTCGGACAGACGGACAGCGGAGGCTTAATAATAGGGTTCCATTTGTAGGCCCGTTGATAAGGATCCCCAAAATCGGCGATTAAACTCCCTAGAGCTTAATAGCTTTACATGATTGATGGATTGTTTCTCTAGGAAACTGAATGATAAGATCGCTAAAGCCCTGCATTGAATGCAACATTTAAAAAAAGGGTATCAATCTTCTGTAGCGAACTGTCAGTTTTTGCGACCCTGAGTTGACACAGGTTTTGGGGAGTTTTATTTTGTATTCTTTTGTACCTTAATAAATTTATTTACTCCTTTTTAGGGTTCCGTACCCAAACGGTAAAAACGGGACCCTCTTACTAAGACTCCACTGTCGGTCTGTCTGTCTGTCACCAGGCTGTATCTCATGAACCGTGATGGCTAGACTTAAGACTAAGACTAGATTTTCACAAATGATGTATTTAAATGCAGCCGCTACCATTAACAAAAAATAGAGCAAAAAAAACAAGAAAAAAACGGTCACCCATCCAAGTACTGACCCCGCCCGATGTTGCTTAACTTCGGTCAAAAATCACGTTTCTTGTATGGGAAAAATACTTAAATCTTTATTTTATTCTGTTTTTAGTTATTTTTCATCATCTGTGAAAATATCAACTGTCTAGCTATCACGGTTCGTGAGATACAGCCTGGTGACAGACGGACGGACGGACGGGCGGACGGAGAGCGGAGTCTTACTAATAGGGTCCCGTTTTTACCCTTTGGGTACGGAACCCTAAAAACAGAATAAAATAAATATTTAAGTGGGGCTCCCATACAAGTCATACAACAAACGTGATTTTTTGCGTAATGGTACGGAACCCTTGATGCGCGACTCCGACTCTTACTTAGCTGTTTTTTTATACATTTAACTCTAAGTAGGTAATAAGTAGTAGCTTTTTGTCCCTTACGAAATTTAAAAATTTCCACTGTCTAGGTATATACAAATTCGTTTCCCCTCGGTGAATATGCTAAGCAGAAATTATCATCGTCTTCAACACCATAACTGAGGATGCTTCAACAATGCACAAAGCGTTTGTAACTAACAAACGAACTGAACTTACCGGCCAACTTAAGTGACAGTTAACTGTAGTTTAATAAGTTCACGTCACCCGCGCGCCTTAAGACGACCCGGCCACTGCATTATTCAGAGGTGGACCATGTTCAGTCGAGTCCTGGTGATGTTCGAACATTATTATAAATTGATCCCATTTTGATACCTGCACACCCGTGACATTCGGATGACGACTGGCAGAGTTGGCGTTGACGTCAATAAATAAATATTACATTATATTTTTTACACACATCTACCTAGCTCACACAGTAAGTTCAATAAGCTATGTATTGTGGGTACTTTGACTTGATATAAAATACATTATAATAAAAATTTATATTCATACAATACAATACGATAAACATTTGTTATAAACGCATAAATACATGGCTTTACCAAGATTTGAACCCGAGACTCTACTGCTTTATAGGCAGTGACACAAATACCGAGAAATTACGTTACACTCGTTGCCACATTACAGTCGCGATTAGAACGTACAATCCGTCACTTTTATTTTGCTGCAGTGGAAATCCGAACAACACCTTAAAATACGAATATTAATTGTCAAGGAAAGAGCATCCCTACTCACATCTGAAAGGCTGGAAACGCACTAACCCCTCAAGCCATGCGCTGCCAGTGAAATCGAAATGAGATCAAATTGAAATGTATTGGTAAAGTTCGAATGACGCTTTTCGGTTCACGTTTGATAGCTGAGTATGGATCGAACTTGAAATTGGAGCTATTTGAACCTAGCATCCAGTAAGTGTCTTACATTAAAGCTGACTTGCACTATCAGAAGTGTGAGTCAGCCAACATACTAATGCACAAGAATACGTACGAAAACGGTAGATGGCAGCACTTGCTTTGTCAGTAAAGAAATCTACACACAAGCCTTCTTTTAAAATGGAATAGGATTGAAATAGTATCAGTTTTTGAGTGTTAAATACTTAATCTTATTTTTATCCGTTTTAAATATTTATGGAGAAGAAATGTCATATGTCCAAGAATACATTTACCTGGGTCAAATACTATCTTTCCAGGCACGACAGGACAAGAAAGTCGTAAGACAAACCGGAAGTGCCTGGAAGGGCTATTGGTCTAAGAAGGAGCAAATGAAGGGAGATTTCCCTATATCTCTAAAACAAAAACAGGGATACGTGGAAAAGGAGGAGGGATGCCTTTGCCCAGCAGTGGGACACTCTAGGCTCATATAAATAAATAAATATTTACCCCAACTGACCCTACATGTTTATGTTTCCGATTCAGGCCACAAGATGGCACATCCTCCAACGCGCACGGCACGGTCCCTATAGAATCTTGTCAGGGTTTAACGGTATCTCAATTATGATCCTTATGCTTTCAAAACCCACGTACCACGGCTTTAATCTCCTTATCAAGAGGCAGTACGAAAGCCGACATCGGAAAGATTCATTCCGACAAATCTCATTGTTATTCGTGACGGGGTAGCTGTCAATATTTTCCCATATAAATTCATATATTCACGACACCAGCGGGCAATTTTCAGACGATGTTACCATGTAAATGAGTAAGGGTAGCGAGTGACTGGATAGCTAATATACATACTGATTTGTTAGTTTAATCTGCCTGGTTATCTGGCAAATCTGTCAATGTAGCATAAACAAAATTTCCGTGAGACACAGACACATGTTTCACTCCGCACCGAGAAGTATCATCAGGAGCTTGCGTTAACGTTGCATGTCGGACCGACGCAGACTGCGGGCCGCAGCTCTCCGCGCCCGACGCCAAGCGCGTACGCGTAGGTTCGGTACGTAGTGAAACATGTCGAGCGTTTTCGACTTAAAATACGTGAGTGACCCGTATTTAATATATAAATTTAATGTAGCATAAAGCCTCTTTTTCAGATATAACACCCTCACTATGAGTTTTTACGCGGCCTTAAACGCTAGCGACTGCTTCAACTCAAACGCAGTGCATCTCGTTTGCACAAATGTTAGGAGCAGATGCATTGTGAGTTAGTTTACGCAGTCGCTAGCGAATATGTCATTGTCATACTCATGGTAAGGATGCATTTTGAGTGTGGTTGGAATCGGAACCTACTGTGACTTTGCTGTGCTGACCTGAATTAAATAGTTTGTCTTACCGTTGTGGCTTAGAATAAATTTTTAAAAGTGGAAAAATTACTGTCATGATCCAGAGGCCGTGAGTTCAAGTCTCACACAATTAAGACAGTAATTTTTTCACTTTTAAAAATTTATTCTAAACTTAATAGCATCGATCGCAGACGTTTCTGCTTGTTAAAAATTACCGTTGTGGCGTTCTTCTGCGTACCTGCTAAGACCAATGCTAGTTCCATATTTTCTTTTACGACACTATGACATAGGCAATCCTATAGGTTTATTTGGTAGATTTGCTTTACAGATGCATTTTTTCGAAATAATTGTATGTATATGAAAAGTTCGACTTCGAAGTTGTAGGTTCGACTAGGACGCGTATTCTGATTGTAAGGTTATTAAAGTCAAAAGTGATGTTTCTGGTTGAATAAAATGTCATTAAAATAAACCATCGCGTCGATAAACGTGACCATACGCCCGCTAGTTAGTTATCCTTCTTCGCATATCCACAATTCCACACATGACCCTAAAAAGTAATATTAATGAATATGTGGCTGTTTTAAAATTGGAACCTCCGGAAATTGATATTCCCAAAGTATAGCGTGTGACAGAGACAGCACGCCCACGCGTGCGTTAGAAAGGGATATCACGCCTTGTGAGCGTCTTCCCAAGAGAACCAATCGAGGTCGACCCCCGGCTCGCTTCTTAACAGCTTAAGCCGCGGGTCAACTTATAATGGGCGCGTGCGCCGCCAAGTTGTATCGCGTGATCGCTGAGGGCGCTGCGCGCGAGTTAGTTCGGTAGCCGAGATCTTGGTGTACAAACGTATGCGCGTATCCGACCCTACGACCGATCATAGTTTTGTTCAATTGTAATAATTTTAGTATTTTAAAGTATAGTGGACTGTTGTGTATCGTAAACCGTGTCTTAAGTTTAATAAACTGTTTAACTTCAGTGCCGGTTATTCTTATTATACCTACACCCGCTATATTCTGGCCGCCCAACGTTTTTGGGTCTGGAATGTTCGATCGCGCGTTTACCAAGAGTACCTACCGGCCGTGACTTGTCTCGAAAATGCCTCAAACACGTCGGCGTCGTGGTGGTAGACTCTCGTTGGGGAGCAACGAGTCTGTCAACGAGAACATCACGATGAACCAAGAAGCCCTAACGACGATGTTGACCACCTTGCAACAGACTCAGAACGAGTTTTGTCAGCAATTGCTTCGCGAGGTGAGGTCCTCGACTCCGTCACAGGCCGACGCCACTGCTGCTGCCATCGCTGCGGCTGCTACGTTCGCTGCAGCTAATGGTAACTTCGCAAAATGTACGGCTCGTTACAGCGGCAGCAAAGAGGAGCACCTAGAAAGCTTCGTGGATAACATCGAAAGTTACAAGTCGTGCATGCATATTACGGACGAAAATGCTGTTCGCGGTTTGTCGCTACTGCTTACTAAGGATGCAGGAGTTTGGTGGCAAGGTGTAAAATCACAACTAAGGACGTGGGAAGATGCGCTCGATAAGCTGCGAAGTGCTTTCGGCGAGCGACGCCCTCCTTTTGTAATATACACGGAGCTTTTCTCTTTGGTTCAAGGTGAACAAAATACGGAGATATTTGTTTCTAAAGCCAGAGCATTGTTAGCTAGGTTGCCACCAGAAGACCTTAGTGAGCGAGTCCAAATAGATATGGTATTCGGGCTCTTAGACCGCCGCATACGAAAAAGGTTAAAAAGAGAAAAGATAGATACGTTTGACACTTTGTTGAAACATTGTCAAAGTATTGAAGATTCACGCAAAGATAATCATGTACCCGTTGCGGCAAAGAAGTCGAGCGATCGTCAAAGTACTACGGCAGCGAGCATTTCGCCGAATCGCGCAAGGTCGCGCGCCAGCGGTGCGAGCGACGTTGCTACGCAACGCGCCGCCGACGAGGCCAACGGCGCCAACGCTTCAACGTCGCGTGCGTCGTCGCCGGGTTCTTCCGATCAAGCTGACGCCAAACCACGTCGTTTGTTTTGCGTTTACTGTCGTCGTGGCGGGCACAGTAAAGACAACTGTGAAAGGTTAAATAAAAGTGAAAAAAGTGATAAGTGCGTAGAAAATAAAGTCGTTGAGAAAATTAAGTGTTACGGTTGCGGTGCCCCTGATGTTATTCGGTCTAAGTGTTCTAATTGTAACTCTAAATCGGGGCTGTCGTTTTATTCGCTCGACGTAGTGTCCTGTCACGTTGACGGCGCCGCCAACCCGCGTGAGGGCGGGTCGAGCGGACACGACTCGTCGCAACCTGCATCACCGCCGCCCGACGCCGTGACGGCGCAGGTACGGGGCGGCGAAACTTCCGGCGTACGGCTCTGCGAAAGTCCTGCGCGTGCTCGCGAGTGTTTGCGAGAACGCGATACTTACGCCGCCGGTCACGGGGCAGCGGCGGCGCCTGCGCCAGGGACAAGCGCCGCGCCGACCGCTAACCCCTCGCCTGCGCACTGTGGAGGAGGTAACCCTACGCATGCCGTGGGTGATTTTAGTTACGTACAAGCTTTATTTTGTAATGATGAAAGTCAAAATGTGTCTTGTAGTAATGTTAGTCAAACTTTATTTTGTAATGAAAATCAAGTTTGTGGTGATAATGTTAATGTTTGTCAGGTCAGTGTCAAGGCTTCTCCCCGTCCTATTATGATTATAAATATTCTTGGGGCGAGTGGCTCAGCACTTGTTGATCCTGCGGCTAAGGCTAGTGTTGCCGGTCACACGTTATACGCTTTCCTGCGAAGTAAAGGACACCCGTTAGTGTCGTCAACAATGAGTGTTAGGTTGGCAGACGGTGTTAGTAGGGATATGACTGTACTCACCGCGGAGGTGGAGGTGACACTGAAACACAAGACAAGAAAAACTAGTTTTGTGATTTTTCCTGATGCCGTTAGTAACGAGTCTCTCCTAGGAATAGATTTCCTTAAGGATTTCGGTTTAATCGTTGATTTTCGCGACGATCTTTGGTATTTCGCTGAGAATAGTAAACAAAAGTATGGGTTACAGTTTGAAAGCGTGTCATCTCCAGCTCTGTGTATTGCTGCTTTAGAGGTACTTCGGGAGGACGAAGCCACTTTGTTCGGCGCGCAACAACACGAGTTGCTTGCCCAGTTGCCCCCTGAAAACAAGGACCTGTTTGAGCTAGGGGGAGGGCTAACTTTTTATCCAGAGCACAGGATCGACGCGGGCGACCGTGCGCTTATCGCGGTGCCGCCTTGTCACGTCACGCCTGCCAAGAAGGAGGTCATGCAAGCGGAAGTAGAGAAGTTGCTGGCGGTTATGATTTGAGAGCCGTCCTCGACAAGGAAAACATTGTTCCTCAGGTTACGCCATATCTTCGCTCGCTTATTAGTTCCCTGTCAGCGGTACGAGATCGGGTAGAAGCTCAGCAAGACAGGCGTAAGGAACTCGCTGACAAGTCTCGTCAGCAAGGTGACGTATTTGACTTCGGGGACAGTGTCCTCATTAAGTCACGTGTTCTTAGCAATGCAGCAAAGAACGTCTCGGCCAAGTGTGTGCCGAAAAAGGATGGTACTTACCAGGTTGTTAAGAGGGTTAGTCCTACAACTTACCTGGTCGCTGTTCCTGACTCACCCGGTGAGGTTCTGGGCAAGTATCACTCCTCTCAGCTCGTTCGATTTAATAGTAGAGATGATGTGCTTCCTTCTCCCGTAGTGCCTAAACGAAATAGAGGTCGTCCACGTAACCGAGACCAGAGTGTTGTGCGAGTCCATGGACGTGGGCGTCTTCATGAACTCGAGGGGGAGTCTATAGCGTGTGACAGAGACAGCACGCCCACGCGTGCGTTAGAAAGGGATATCACGCCTTGTGAGCGTCTTCCCAAGAGAACCAATCGAGGTCGACCCCCGGCTCGCTTCTTAACAGCTTAAGCCGCGGGTCAACTTATAATGGGCGCGTGCGCCGCCAAGTTGTATCGCGTGATCGCTGAGGGCGCTGCGCGCGAGTTAGTTCGGTAGCCGAGATCTTGGTGTACAAACGTATGCGCGTATCCGACCCTACGACCGATCATAGTTTTGTTCAATTGTAATAATTTTAGTATTTTAAAGTATAGTGGACTGTTGTGTATCGTAAACCGTGTCTTAAGTTTAATAAACTGTTTAACTTCAGTGCCGGTTATTCTTATTATACCGTGTAGGTACCGCTATAAAAGTGTTAAATAAAACATGTTTTGGGGGAAAAATTCATGTTTGTGTTCGTTTCTCGTGGAAATGTAATGAAATATAAATAATAGGTAGAAACAGCAACACTCTTAACTGTCCATCAGTGGACCTTATGCCCTTTGTAATAAGGTCCATGGACAATTAACAGTGTGGGCGATAAGATTCACTCTCTAACAAAACGCGTCTGTTACGATTACGACAGATATGACCGCTAGGTGGCGCAAGCGCCACGCACGGCCTGTGGCTAGCCACCAAAATTGGTGTACCCACTACTACTACCGGGTCTCTACTTGTTGTGACGCGACGAAATCGCGGAGTGAGCCACGTCTGGCGATAGGGCCCGGCCACATGTCAGCGGTGCGGCGCCGCCGCCGCCGCGCGGCGCGGCACCGCAGAAATCTGCGGCGCCGCAAACCGCTCTGCGGCGACGCCCGCCGCAACGCAAAATTTTGCGGTGCCGCAAAGCGGTGAGTTTCGCCGCGCGCGGTGCCGCCGAGCGGCGTGCGGCGCCGCAGATTTCTGCGGTGCCGCGCCGGTATTTTCTTTTGAAATGATTTGCATCTTCATTCATTATACGAAGATATGGGTTCACCAAAAATTTTCTTTTCAATTGTTTTTTTATTTCTGCGCCTTCTTAATAGCGCTGGCAGTACACCGAGAAATTCAGTAAAATGCTGCAAATAATGTTAAAGGTATGAAAATCGGTACGATTGATCTTTAGGACATTTGAAACAATTTGACCCGAAGCACCATTAAATAAAAAAAAACGAGATGAGTTATCTTTTTTAGTATGGAATTTAAAAAAACTTTTTTGAAACCTATCGTGTGTGGTATTAAACGAAAGGGCTTTCTGAGCCGATTCCAAAAATATCATATCAATACATTTCAGTCATTTTTTTAAATTATAATAAAAATAATTTTTAAAACATACCAAGTTTGGGCTTCTCCAGATACAATACCGTTCAATATTTTTTTGTATAATATACCTCCAATTATACCTAATATCCTCATATCTAACCCTAAGAAAGCAATTTTGAAAATAATTACATGAAATATGTTTTTTTTTAATTTTCAATTTTATAAAGTGTGATCTATGAATCTCTCAATTAAATATTTAAATAGAAAGCATAAAATTAATATAAGTATAACGGTTTTTCCAGAAAGTCGCTTATATCTCGGAATCTACCTATAAGTCGTAGTAAAAATTATCTATGTAAGAATTAACTGAAAAAACTCACCTTTAACTAAGTTCATTGCTGCCAATTTTGTAAATTGGCAGCAATGCACTTAGTACTCATCTGTCAGAGATGACAATTAAAATTAGGTTGGCAACAGTGTATTTCATACAATATTTTTTAAGTGGTGATTACACGAAGTATCGTAAAAGTACCAAAAAGATACTGCGTGTATGCACAAATACTTTTTTGGGGAATAGACTAAAGACTTGTCTTGACAACTATAACATAGGGGTTTAAAGGTGTGTGTACGACCTTTTAAATGACAAATAAAGGTACGGGAGTAGAAAAAATTAAAACAAATATACTAAATGTAAATATTTTCAAAATTGCTTTATTAGAATTAGATATGAGGATATTAGGTATAATTTGAGGTATATTTAACAAAAATAGTAGTTTATGTGACTGCTACATAATGAGAGGCATCAAAATACGAGTGTGGGTTTAAGAAACGAACGTTAGTGAGTTTCTTAATAGGATCACACGAGTTTTAATGCCTAATTATGTACAGTTACATACACTACTTTATCTAAACACATACTTAAAACTAATTAAAAGATAAACTGTACGCCAAATGACGGTGAATGAATACTTTTTTCACGCATGTCACGCATCCATAGTTTTTTTAAATTCCTAGACAAAAGAATAAAGTTCCTATTCTCATGTCACTCGAGATCAAATATCGTGCGGTTAATATTAAAAAACCATGAATCTAGTATAACTGGATTGGGCATGAGTGGTGGGGATAACTGACAGAACGGGATAGTCTTATGTATCTTTCAGTAGGAGTAGCAGCGAAAGCGCTATTATTGTTTGTCCTTGTCACAGTCTCACATCTTGTTTTATTCCCCACCGTAAATTGACCACCGTGATTGATCGAATTCATTTGTTGCCCACCATAACAAATAAATTCGACCAATCATAGCGTTGCGATGCGACGCTATGATTGGTTGAATTTATATGTTTTGTCCCTCACGGAGGCACGCATAGACCACTTCTATAGGATGCTACCTTCTATGTAAAAAACATACTAAACTGACGTTTCATATCGATAACTGTTTTAATATCTATGGATACTAGAATAGAGACCCACTTGAGTTTTGACTGCTGTTCCAAATTTAAACTCATAACGGATCTGGAGAAACCCAAACTTGGTATGTTTTGAAAAATATATTTATTATAATAAAAAAAATGACTCTAATGTAATGATGTGTTGTTGTGATGTGATGATGATGTGATGATGATGATATTTTTGGAATTGGCTCAGAAAGCCCTTTCGTTTAATACTACACACGATAGGTTTCTAAACAATTTTTTTTTAAATTTCGTACAAAAAAAAGATGACGTCATAACTCCTCTCGTTTTTTTTTTTATTTGTTGGTGCTTCGGGTCAAATTGTTTCAAAGATCAATCGTACCGATTTTCATACCTTTAACACCATTTGCAGCGTTTATTGGCGAACCGCTATCGCTATAACAACAGCAAGAGCAGAACACGTGTGAAGGGATCCATGTCTGATTAAACAACTGGTAGTAGAATTTTATTCTTTACTATGCAGGTGGCATCGCACGCGGCGCCGCACGCCGCTTGGCGGCACCGCGCGCGGCGAAACTCACCGCTTTGCGGCACCGCGCGCGGCGTAACGCACCGCTTTGCGGCACCGCGCGCGGCGCCGCAGCGCGGCACCGCAAAATTTTGCGTTGCGGCGGGCGTCGCCGCAGATTTCTCGTCGGGCGTCGCCGCGCGGCGCGGCACCGCACCGCTGACATGTGGCCGGGCCCATAGTTACTGTGAAATAAAAACTGTACATAGGTACTTGAATGTATACATTACAATCCACACTTATCATCATCTATCTCGCGTTGTCCCGGCTTTTGCCACGGCTCAATGGGAGCCTGGGGTCCGCTTGGCAACAAATCCCGAAAATTGGCGTAGGCACTAGTTTTTACGAAAGAGACTGCCATCTGACCTTCCAACGCAAATGAGAAACTAGGCCTTATTGAGATAAGTAGTAGTAATGATATTTACTAACTGATATTTCGTAGGTACATAACATAGACTAGGAATCCTCTAGACGGAGTTTAGAGCAATTATTTCATGAAACCGATGCTGCCAAAAATACGGGGGTGCGGGGACTAGGTGAGCGAATCCCGTACCGTGATTGGTCCGTTCAAAGACACGGACCAATCACGGCACGGGATTGACTCGAAGATGGAGTAAAACTACCGTATAAGTGGCAGAGGGGGTAGCGTTACTATGCTCAGTCTAGAGGATGTCTTGTCTGTGGTACAGTCGACGAAAAATGTTTACACGACCTAAATGCTATGACAATAAAGTCGTGTAAATAATTTTTTGTAACGTTAGTCGTAAAGATCTCTTTGACGTCGACTGTACATAAGTTCGGAAAGACTCATTACGACGAGCGGAGTGGTATGAGCCGGGGTTTGAACCCGCGACCTCCGGATTGAAAGTCGCACTAGGCTAGTAAATCTTTTCTAAGCTCTATAAATCCTTCTTGAACTTTCTAATAATTTCTTAAGCCTTAAGGACTAGATTTCAAAAGTACACTAGTAAACTTTATTAAATTCTTTAGAACAAGGTATATAAATCTTTAAAGGGCCTAAAGTAGAAGTTTTTAAGTACAAAAGAGAGTTTGATGAAGCTTAACTCTGTTACTTATTTTACACCTTTCATCTTAAATTATGAAGTAATTATTGTTAAATTTGCTACTGAATTGTTTAAGAAAGTTCCCTTTATTTACGGTTGAACTCAAGTTGAATGGCTTGGTATAAACGTTCATATAATTGTATTTAATTTTTACGTATTTAAGTTTTAAAATAGATCCGGTACGTCCGTCTGTAACTACTTTAAATACTGGGCAATAGATGCCGAAACAAAACATGAAAAACAAAATAAGTGCACACATTTCCTTCTTGATAATTCATAGTATTTTTAAACCAGAACTTGTAGTCTAAAGAAAAACAAACAATAAATTCCTTCACAACAATGCGCCATTCTTTTAAAAACTTCACAATTCAACGTAAGATTACTTTTCAATATTTTCGTCGTAATTTAAGTTTTCAAACAGCTAAGATTTCCCGCGGGACTCTAGGCCCGAGTTATTTCCATCTGTTTTCTTACTGCTTGTTTGTGTTTTATAGCTGGTCAAGCAAATCTTGTCAGTAAAAAAGGCGCGAAATTAAAATTTTCTATGGGGTGATATCCCTTCGCGCCTATATTTTTCAAATTTGCCGCCATTTTCTACTGAAAAGATCTGCTTGACCAGCTATATTAGAAATCAAACTCGCATTGAAATACGAGTACCTATATATACATAATTAACACTTGCATTGCCACCCAGCCAAACGAGACATCCGCGCCAGGCCACAAAAATTTCGTCATATAAAGCTGTAGTACCACGATCCCGACTATTGGGTCGTCCGGCCTGGGAACTGGGATAGTCGGGTTTTCGGCACTGAATGTGTTAAGATATAAGTATAGTTACATATACTTATAAATACATTTCAAACTGCTGTATAAATAAATAAATAAAAAATAAAAATGTTAAATCAAAATCATAAAAGTATCATGTGGTGACCATTACATTCTCAAAGCCTTTGACCCAACACGCCCCTAAAGGATGACTCACGCTCGACCGGGCCGTGCCTGGGCTGAAGCGTACTACATGTCATTTTCTATGACGGCTGATCGGTGATCACGTGGTGCTTTCCATAGAAAACGAAGCGCCGGAAGCCCTGGTCCAGTCTAGCTTGAATCATCCTTAACCCTTACGCTATGGGTTATGCTCACAAAATTGTTTAAATTGGTAGTGTTTTTCCTGGTTCGATTTTCATTGGCCGGATTCGAGTAATCAAAGCAAACATGTGAAATTAATAAGCGGCCAAGTGCGAGTCGGACTCGCCCATGAAGGGTTCCGTATTTAGGGGATTTATGACGTACTGAAAAAAAACTACTTACTAGATCTCGTTCAAACCAATTGTCGGTGGAAGTTTGCATGGTAATGTACATCATATATTTTTTTTAGTTTTATCATTCTCTTATTCTAGAAGTTACAGGGGGGGGGACACATTTTACCACTTTGGAAGTGTCTCTCGCGCAAACTATTCAGTTTAGAAAAAAATGATTTTAAAAACCTCAATATCATTTTTGAAGACCTTATCCATATACCCCACACGTATGGGTTTGATGAAAAATTTTTTTTTGTGTTTCAGTTCTAAGTATGGACCACGCCCTAAATTTTCTATTTTTGTGTGTAAATCTTAATGCGGTTCACAGAATACATCTACTTAGTTTCGGAAAAAAGTGGGTGTGAATACGGACGGACAGACAGACAGACATGACGAATGCGTAAGGGTTCCGTTTTTTGCCATTTGGCTACGGAACCCTAAAAATTAACCTCAACCCACTTTACGAATCTTGCTTACTCTGACAAAAAACAGTAAGTAAAATAAATCTATAAATAAATGCCATTACGAAAAAGATGAAGACGTAAAGGAAAATTTAGATGTATTTTACTTCATAAGGCTAGAATTAGCATTGCGCATAATCTCATCCCTTAATCGGATCGCAGCATCCACCCCGTATACACATGTCTACATGATGTTTAATTCGGATTACTTGTCCATAATGTCAATTTAGTGGTAATCCACGCTGGACTTATTGTACAAGTATGTATCACTCAGTGGAAATGTGTCATGTCTATTCCAATGGTGTATCTGGTTAACATGAACAGTGTTCAATTATTGAACACACACTTATGCTGAAGATTACATCCCTTGAAATGGGGAAAATTTATTAGATATAGGTACCTAGGTAAATGTATTAGGTATAGTACCTGTCAGATTCCAAAAACTGACTACAGCAAAATATGTGCATTTTTTTTGCAATTAACTACAAAGGTGCATAAGTACTCTGCTATGAAAAGATCAGTAGCCATACCACAAGTTGCCACTTAAAGTTAGCGACTGCGTAAACATGATCGCAGTGATGTATAGGTGTAATAGACAGGCAATCATGTACCTCGTCGCTAACGCAAATGCCAAATTGTGGTAGCCGTGAAGGATTTGTGATTGTTTTGATACGATTTAACGTTCTAATGCAAAATAAAATATATAAATAATCATAAAAAATACTTAAATCTCACGCCCGAATTTCACAGCGCGAGCTATCTTCAAGGTCGTATCAAAGTGAAATTAAAACTGTAACAATTTTTACATCTGAATCGAGCTTCAGAATGAATATACATAGCTTCTAACTTTCACAATAAAGTCGAGATAGGTATAAAACGTACTTCACTTACTTATCTTTTACACTTGAATTCACAATCGAAGCCTACCTACTCATTCTTATTCCAAATAAATAATAAATAAGTTATAGTTAGGGAGTCAAGCTAAAACTCAAACATTTTCGTTATTTCTTTGCTTCCTTTGAAATTAAATACTCTGAGAAAGTATCAACAGAATACTAAGATAACTAAGATAAAAAAGTTTTTAAAGAAAATAAACAGTTTACTCGTCGTTCACAAAGTTTGCTGTTTCACTTTGTATCGCATTTTATCATTTTGCTAGAATATCTATAAAAAATTCAAGCGAAAATGGAACTTGCTAAGCAAAACATCTCTTTAAGATAGGTAAAGACCCGGAGCCCCATTCAGACTTATCAACTTGTTATTTCAACTGGTTTTTATATGACGTTGTAGATCGTTTTGGTGATTGGAACAATTCACGCACAACTTTTTCATTTCGCAGACATCCATCACCGTGAGCGATCTTTTCGTATCTAAATAAAATCAAAACCGTAAAGTTATTAAGAATATAATAGTTTATTGGTAGACAAGACACACAGAGAATACACATAATTACACAAAAAGAACATAGTAAAAATAAAGTGTTACGAAATGGCCCCATCTCAGCATATTGCTGGCGACTTCCAGCGCTGATCTTCCGATGAGACCATAAACTGAGAGATAATCACGGAAGGTAACATACAAAAATAAAGAAACATACAGGAAAGAAACATAAATAAGCCTTAAAATAAATTACACACAGTTTACACAAACATATGCAAAATAAGAAAAAAGAAAAGAGATACAACATGACGATATAAGTACATCACACAGTTAAATCTACATCGGAAGCCGTTCCGAATCTAGATTTCTTTTCACAATAAGAATTCCTTATCGTGTCCGTAGATGCCCCAGAATTCTTGTTTTGCAAGCCGTACAATTTCCTCGCGTATGCATATTACGATTATGGCAAGGATACGAAGACCGTATGGAATAAATGTACTTTTTTATGAACTCGATGTCATCTAATCAATACGCGTATGTTAACATAAAAAATGTGTCATGAAAATTTTATTTGCGAGCAAACGACGCATATGTTTTTACTGCTATATATCACTTATTTGGTTCTAGCAGAAATTTACGAGGCACATTGTCGTGGAAAAGAAATTGGGTGATATACTTCAAATATTATTGTTTTCTTGGGTTTATTGTGCGTTTTATTGTTATGACGGGGTAATGTCTAAAGATGGTAAAAAGTCTTAAAGGTTGTCGTTAAATGTAATGGATTTTTGGAGACTACGCTTCAAAGTGTAATAGCAAAACTGTGAACTAAATTTGTGTTCTCTTGGTTAATAATAATATACATAATTATACCTATATAGGAATATGTACTTATTAAACAATCTCTGTTTATTATGATTGTAGCATAATTAGCATATGTACGCTACAATCGTAAAAACGACATTTTTTACCAGTCTTACGAAGAGTTATGTTTTTCAATTGAATGTACCTAGTAGTAGTAGTAGTAATCACTTTATTGTACACAACACAACACATGACATGAATGAATGAATGACATGTATGTGACAAACGCACTTACTACTTGCAAATATTAAAATTAACCAACCTGTTGTACAGTCACGCTCCGTGATTGTTATGTCATTTAGGGTTCTGACTAAATTGGACATTCCATAGAGTAACTAATTGCACAACCAATTTAGCTAGGACCCCAAATGGCTCAACAATCACGGAGCGTGATGGTCCCATCTATCGTTATTTTCATCTTTTTTTTTTAATTATTACACCGTTTAGTCGACATAGTCACCAGCGACTGCTTTTTTTTGTGAGAAGATTGGTGTCGTGGCTTTTCCGTGTTATTTTCATCTAAGTACCTACCTCCAAACTGTAAGTTTCATCTATAGGCCAATCTGAGACGCTAAATGTACTTTCATTTAGCCTCTTTCAGCATTATCTTTGTTGTCATTCCTTGAAAGGACATTCAAGAATCAAGGCTTCCAAGATTTCAAGGTTACATTATCGCTCCTTAACAGAATGGCCTAGAGGGAATATCTATTGAATGTAAGGTTACATGTCAGGTGACATTTAGAACTGCCTCGTCCAAATAATAGTCATCCCAAACCAAAGACTTCAAATTAATTTTGAACCTTGGGAGATTTTGGACCGTAGTTGAGTGATTATACGGTTCTATGAACTTCATAAATCGGATACGTCAGTAACCTCTGGCCCCACAGTAATAATTAATAGTCTGTTCGACTGACGAAGTACAGGCACCGTACCGTGAACGCACACTCTCAACTCCACTCTGAATTGAAACTTTGCTCTAATTTATTCCGACCGATCGAAATTCTACACCTTATCTGGTATAGGGTTAGTCCGCTCTCTATCGTATACTTTAACAAAATATATAACAAAATAGCAGTAGATAGGTACTTAACTATCTGCCTCTTTATCGCTCAAATATACAAGAGTGATAGAGAGGTTAGATAACAAAATTTCGACTCTCTCGTTTGCGGTAGACCCTCCGATTGTGATGGACTGTGGAAGTGGCGCCTTCGACGCAGAGTTTCGCGTAATATTCCCTATTCGTTGGAAACTTAGGTACCTATTTATTACCTATATAACCACGTCCTTACAAGTAGAAACAGGAACAACCCGGGAGGCAGAATTTAGAAAGTTGCTAAAACAAAGATAAATCTGAATTGACTTGGAAGATTAATGTTGGAACTTTATGATGGACTCGGCGAAGCCGCTGCGTGTCAATTTTCACCAATACTTGGCCGATTTGCACGAAACTTGAGAACGTCATTCATTTCGATGACGAAAGGCTTCCATTATGGGAGCATCAGATTTTCATTTGTTTTGATGGTGCCCAGTTTTCAATAAGGGGGATGTTTTTTAATACGAATTATGGATCTAAATGAAACTTCGCATTCGGATAATCATGGCCTAAGGCGGGATACATTTCTTTCGTACCTACATATTATTAACTCTATATAGGATATAGGTAACAGAGTCGTTAATTCTTATTGTATTGTCTATATAATTGTCATTTTTAGGGTTCCGTACCTCAAAAGGAAAAAAGGATCCCTTATAGGATCACTCGTGCGTCTGTCTATCTGTCTGTCCGACCATTTCTGAGTATATCTATTTAAAAAAATACTGAGGCTGAATCACAATAGGTTTATTAATTACCAATTCAATTATAAGATAAGAAAATTCAAAAGTAATTTTATTGACGGACGTTAAATTGAAATGTTGCATACCTTGCCCATATAGCATACCGCTAAACATACAAAGCACTTAAATACTAAGATTGTTTTTATAACTTATGATTAAATAAACAACAATAAAGGAAACAACGCAATAAGAAAAGTTATTTCCTAAAGGATACAAGGAATATTATACTGAGGTAATACATTGTTATTTAAATAAACTGAATAATTTTAATGGTCGCCGCAACAAAGGTTAGATTCCGATTGTGACAGCAGAAGCTGCAGGAACTGTTGCTGCAGCAATACAGCATCAAGATGACGTTTGAATGTCAACTGCAGCCGTATTCTGTTAACTGTGTGCGTCGTATGGCCTTGACAGCTTGTTAAACTTAAAGGTAACATTCCATTTCCGACTGCTCCGACACTACTGCAGCGGCTTGAACGCGTCGGTGTTATTGTCAATTTCCATAGTAAAATGAATGACAAGCCCGACTGCACGTAGCATGGTGATGCTGTTAGCGTATTTGGAGTATTATTGCAACTGCAGCTGCACCCCGCACGTCCAATCTGTCACCTGCACTGAAATGTCTTTGGTTACAGATACTAGTAATTTTAACCTCCTGAGACCCAGAAGTATTTGTTTTGTTTTTGAATTTAGAACCCTTAGTTACTCAATGAAAGTTAAAAATATTTTTTGAAATATGTACAAAAATTTGTACACGGGGTTTTAGGAGGTTAAACAAAGAGGATATAACTACTACCTACGTTCTAAGGAGTTTATTACACCCACGGATAAACAACCCCGATAGAGTCTGTGCGGAAAGAGAAGAGTCGTGGAAATCGTGGAATGTATGGGGCCCAATACATTCCACGACTCTTCTCTTTCCGAACAGACTAGTACCTAATTCTTCTTTTTCGTGTAGCATTAGCATTATTGTCACCTGCTTCTTCTCGTAAAATATACAAAAGTAAATTAGTATTTTTATTTATACATTTGACACTAACGCATTATTCATAACTTGGTTTATTTGAATGAGAAATATACCGGTAATCGGTATTGGGTCCCTGCTTGCTGGACGTAGCTGGACAAAGTTAGACGGTATTACGGCAAGTGGTCTGTAGCGTTATAGCACGACCGCGGAGCCTCTAGTGTGCTCGAGCCGCCGCGCGCTGAATTATGAACAGCGAAGTTCAGGCGTCGCTGCATGCCGCCAAATGGCGCATAAAGAGATATTCGAGTATTTCTTGATAACCAAGTTTAATTTTTACTTAAATTTTGTTTAGCCATTATTTATTCTGTGGCCATACTAAAACTCTGGCTCACTTGATCTTAGAAATCGGGCAGGCCATACTTCAATTCTCTGTCTGTGTTAGGTTTTAATTGAAAATACTTTTACTTTTTTAGATTCCAATGATGTCCAAATCAAGATAATCAAACTTCTGGAATTGACTGAAGATTTAGTCTACAATGTGGATTAAAATTGGTATTATTTAATTTCATATGATATTCTATGCCAAAATAGTATTTTGTGTAACAGTTACGTAATAAAGGTTTTTAAACTTCAAGGGCCGAAGTTACAAAACGAGACGAAGTCAAATGTAAATACAGGCCCGAGAATATTAAGAGCTACAATATTTTACACTTTCTGAGCGATTATTCTCAAAGGCATTCAATGAATCTACGTTTTTAGCAACCTTATGTTGTTTTCAAATACCTATTGAATTACGTACCACGTGTACCCAAGCCCTCTCGCGCATGAGAGGAAGCCTGTGCCCAGCAGTGGGACGTATATTATAGGCTGAAATTATTATAATTATACCTATAGTATGTAATATTTATCAATTTAAGTATGTACATATATCGTCGCCTAGCACCCATAGTAAAAACTTAGTTTGGGGATAGATTTATCCGTGTAAGATGTCCCCTAATATTTAATATTTATTTATTAATTATTTAAATTATGATTATTTCTGAATCGCACTAGCATTAGCATTATTCAAAAATTAAATAATTAAGCCTAGAGGACATTTTGAAGTGGAAAAATTACTGACTTGGGTGAGACTTGAACTCACGGCCTCTGGATCGATAAAGCTTAATAGCATCGTTCGCAAACTGCTTGTTAAAAATTAAAATATATAAAATATTGAATAATTTAACGGTTTAGACTCACTTGTTTTAAGCCACTCGCGCGACATGAACACTGATGAGTGTGAACGCTGCTCGCACTGTTAGTGCTTGAGAAAGGAGACCTAGGCTCTCCGAAATGTGTCGCGCGAGTGGCTTAAAACAAGTGAGTCTAAACCGTTAAATTATTCAACGTTAAGGGGCCTACTGATTACCAGTCCGCCGGACGGTATCGGCCTGTCAGTTGTTCGGAACTGTCCAAATTTTGTTCTAACTGACAGGCCGATACCGTCCGGCGGACTGTTAATCAGTGGGCCCCTTTAGTATGTCTCACGACAGTTTAAATAAAATAATTTATTTCAATGTTTTTACAGTACTCATTGCTTCTTTCATCTACCCAATCTGCCCCGACGAGGCTTTGGACATAATGACTAGGTACAAGCTCCTATACCCCTATGAGTGGCGGCACGGGGTTTTCGAAGACTTAGACAAAATAACAGGTTGCTACTGTCCCAGAGTCTATTGGCCGTGTTGCAGTGGCGAGGGAGTTACCTATCCGAATCATTGCGTACTGCTATGCGATAAAAAAACGCTGAGAAGACTGGGCCCCTGTATTAAGTATAGGAGAGACATGGAAAGGAATATGAGTATTGCGATGCCGAGAAATTGGAAAAATTCGTCGCGAAAGGATGTGGAGAAGGTGATTCCTGGTGAATTTATTGTTGAAAATGTAACGCATTGGTAGCTTGTACTTGTCCAAGTACAAACAACAAACTAAATAATACAAACAATACACTCCTTTTTTGGGGCAGTCGTGTACCTAATAAACATTAAACTGTACGTAGCTTGTAATACGTGAGGTTTTTTGTACGAAATGATATTTTTGGATAGAGTGCAAAGTAAAGGTAATAATAATAAAAAAAAACAAGATAAATTGACACCATTTCTGTCGTGTTTTTAAAGTGTAAATAATAAAAATAGTCATTTACGTACGGATAGAAATGGCTATTTTTATTATTTAGTTACTTAGCGCTGCTTGCACCGTTCCACTAACCCGGGGTTAACCCCGTTAATCCGTTAACCCAGTGTCAAATTGTACTGGTAACCATGGTAACTCCAAGTTTAACCGGCTAACCCCGGGTTAGTGGGATGGTCCAAGAGGGCCTTAAAAAAATGGTGTCAATTCGTCTTGTTTTTTTTATTATTACCTTTACTTTTCACTCATAACCAACAATTATCATTTTGCACAAAAAACCTGACGTACCTATAACAAGCTGTTACGGTACACTTAACAACATCGTTTTAAATATTACAATGCACTTCGTTGTACAACGGTAGGTACTTTATGTTCTTTTATGACTGCTATAATCTCTAAACACTTACTTATTTTTAAAGTATAAAATATTATATTTATTTGAGATAAAAACACAATGAGCACTTTCATTTGATATACCTATAACACAATATAGTTTTCAAATCTTTTATTTTCACGTTTACACCACAAAATTAGCCCCTATGTTAAAAATTCATTTATTTACCTACACTAGGTGTCCGTCTTTGGTTCACAGACTTATACCAAATTTCAACTTAATTGGACTAATACCTAGTTTCGGAGCAAATAGGCTGTGTCAGATGGATCGACAGACAGATAGACGTACGAGTGATCACATAATGGTTCCGATTTTTCTTTTTGAGGTATGGAACCTTAAAATAACTATAACTCCCGTGGGAGTAAAATGGACTTTAGCTCCCGCTGCACTTGCGTGAAATAGTACGCGCAAATGTGATGAAAAGTAATAACCTAATTAACCTATTTTATGACATATATTTGAGTCCTAAATTGATTAATAACAAACACTATTAGCAACTACAAACTACTAGACTAACTCGTTACAAGTTCATGCTCAAAACCATAAGTTAATCACAGCTTTCTTTCGTAACAGCTAAGGTCCAAGTTTGCTTGAGCATTTATGATTCTGTTATACAACATTCATTAGGGTGTCAACACGTGATATACAAAGATTAACTTTGGAATGTAGTGTACAATAGGGTGGAGCGTCGTTGTATGGGAAAAAATAAAAATTTGATTATCAATGTGGAACCGGTACAAAAAGTTGCAGTTTGTCATGTTAGATTATAGTGATTACATCAAGTTTCAAAATAAACACTACTTTTAGCCCTCTACCCAGCTGCTAAAGAAATTAATAAAGGTAAATTTTCATCAATTATTTAAATATACTATTTCACTAATATGTGTACATTTTATTGAAATTATATAATACTTAATAAGCGTATAATAAGTTATTACCAAAATTTTTGTGCCTTTTTCAATATTTATGAAATAATAAAATTTCAAATTTTCATATTAAACAGCAATTTCATGCAAAACAAGGAAAATGCTACAGTGTAAAAAAAATATATGAGTTATTTTTTTTAGACGTTTTTGTGGCAAAGTAACGGTGTTATTGATTACGAAAAGTATCATTTTACTGCAAAAAATGGGTTATTTATATGTTTAAATGAGCGTCAAATTTTGCCCTTCGGCGTCGCTTACGCCCTTTTTGGGTCATGTTCACACGTATGTTAGGCATATATTTACTTTTACTAGTAGTATTTTTATTATCTTATCACGTTCAAAATAGTTTTCACGGTTCTGTAATTAGTTGTAAAGTCCAATTTGTGCACAGTATCCGGGTTAAAGGGCCTTTTCCATAAAACCTCGATTTACGTGGTTTTACCTACTACTAAAATATACGTTATAAACAAAAATAAGTATAGGAATCGAGTATATCTGTAACAAAAAGATGTTATTTAATGAATAAAACTTGTTATAAAAAAAAATAGGCACAAATTAAATTAATTAAAAATATACATATATTGCTATATATAATCGAATAGTAGAGGGCTAAAAGTATATACCAATATTTTTTTTATTATTTTTCCCTTAAATAATAAAAAATTAGACATCCTTTTAGAGGGGTTCCATTGCTATATTCAAGAATTTTGGATTTCGCTCCACCCTAGTGTACAAGTACATAGCGACTTAAGGTGCCGTAGGTACATAGAGCGGAGTTTTTGAGAAATCGCACTGCTTTTTTAGATCACAATACGTTTGCTAATAATTTAATAGGGAAGATTACGCGAAAGTCTGCGTATAGGGGGCGCCATCACTAAGTCACAATTTAAGGGTCTACCGCAAACGAGAAAGTCGACATTTTGTTATCTAACCTCTCTATCACTCTTGCATATTCGAGCGATATAGAGGCAGATAGCTGAGTTTCGATTTGGCGTGTCCCGGGTAGGGCCTTTGTAAACAAACCGCCTTGATGTACCAATGTCATATTTTATTGTCTGTGAAAACTTGTCAAAAAACAGTTGTGTATAAGTTACTCTATGGTATACAGTAGAGTCCGATTAGTACGACTTCGCATATAACAACCAACCGCTTATAGCGACGTAAGTATAGGCACTTGTTTGGTTTTAGTATGAGCTACTATGAAAGTACAACCGTTTATTACGACTCCGCTTATAACGACCGACCGCTTTTAACGACGGAAATTGACACAAAATCCGTCCGTCAAGTCCGGTTACAACGACGAGCGACGTAATTTTTACAAATAAATTGGTAAGAAGCTTACTCCGTCCCGCGCACCCAACTCCCCTCCCCCCTTTACCTTTACGCAGCAAGATGAAAAACTGTGACTTTTCGTAATCTTGCAAACTAAATAAAACCCAGTTCGCATTATTCAATTGAGCTTAAACTTCACATACATAATTATGTAAGTTGGGTGATAATGCAATATTTTGGTACCTTCGAGCTGGAGGTTCGAGGAGGAGGAGGCCATATTGGGAACTGTTTGATAAAACAACGCATCCTAATTGAGTTTGGGTTTGTAAGAATTGTCTCAATTGAGTATAGGTTGCTTGTTGAAACAAAAGTAAACAGTCCGCGATAAAGGCTTGAGTCAAAATTGAAATGTTTGACAAAAAACTTATTTATTTTTTGATTGTCGATGTACGATTGTCACCTTTATTAGATCCCTAAAAATTAAGATTTTTTATTTTACGGGATTCGAGTAATTTGCGGATGATGAGTGAGTACGCGAACCTTCAAAAGTGGCTTCTTCTAAACACACAAGTCTCTGCATTTAAGACAAAGTGTTGTAATACTAACTTAAATGAATATTTTAATTAAAATGTTTTTCTTTTTCGTTGATTGTCGCATAAGTATTAATAAATATAAAATGATGTCATTATTTTGATTAAAAAAATATATTAAAATTAGCAGTTCGTTTAGTGCGACGTCCGGTTAGTACGACGTAATATCAGCGGTCCCTTGGGCGTCGTTATAACCGGACTCTACTGTACTTACGTCGCTAGTGCTGCACTCTGGCGGCAAAACATTGTAGTAATAGTCCCTATTAGCACATTCAATTTCAGGAACTATTCTAGCGTGAGACACCTTAACCTACATAAAGAACAGTAAAACTTCGAGTAATAATTTTTAAAACGAACAGGGTTGTATTTGTTTTGTTCCGTAAAATTTTTAAACAAAATAACATTGTAGATTCATATTTCACTGACAAATTTTGGAATTTTTACTAGTATGACTGAGCCATAGGAGGCTAGAGATGCCTGATGTTACGACTCAAGGTCGTTTTTAGGGTTCCGTACCCAAAGGGTAAAAAACGGGACCCTATTACTAAGACTTCGCTGTCCGTCCGTCCGTCCGTCCGTCCGTCTGTCACCAGGCTGTATCTCATGAACCGCGATAGCTAGACAGTTGAAATTTTCACAAATGATGTATCTCTGTTGCCGCTATAACAACAAGTACTAAAAATAAAATAAAATAAATATTTAAGGGGGGCTCCCATACAACAAACACGATTATTTTGCGCTATTTTTTGTTGATGGTGCGGAACCCTCCGTCCGCGAGTCCTACTCGCACTTGGCCGGTTTTTAAGTAAGATGAAAGCCTTATCAAGATGTTAATACAGATTTGTCCTTCAAATGTCCAATTTGTATACTCTATTAAACTTTTTAAATGAAATTTCATTCATCCTAAAACGAATTGTATTTGTATGAAATACGATAAGGTTCGGTTCACACGGTGTTAATTTTCCCCCGTACCGTATACGCAATTTTATCGAATGCCGTAGGTAGTGACAGCAAAATTTGTATGGCAACATACAAAATTTTCACACGGCTAGACGGCTTCCGCGCATAGACGCCGATAAAATCCCGTATACGGACCTACGGGAAAAATTGCCAGTTTATGAGGTAAAAGAAAATCGTATTCATTACATAAAACTCATTAATTCCATTCGAATCGTTTTAATTTCGTTATAACTGCGCAGTATGTTGCAACATTATGAGAGACTTTAACTGCAAATTAGTCGTATAATTTCGTAATTAATATTTTATTACCCTTATTCTTAATGTTGATATTAAGAAAACAGTTATTCTTAATTAATCTTATGCAAAAACACTTGGAGTCAAGTATAGTTTCTGAATCTTAAACTTAAATTCTCAATTTTTTTCAAGCAAGTCATGGAAACCCGTCGATATACGACTTTTTTGCTGCTATGTAAGGTTTTTTTTTTATCTGATCTAAACATTGAAATAGCTAAAATTTCTTAAATAAAACGTTTTTTTGTAATATTTTATTTTGGGATAATTTACAAATTTTTCAAAGCTGTATATGGGTGAAATTTCATTCAGCATAATATAATTAAAAAAACGACTGTTAAGATACTCCTGGGTACACGACATTCGGTAGATAGCGGGTCACTGTTTTATGAGATAAGCTCATGCAGAACTAGGACAAGTTTAGTGGCGTAGGTACTCGAAGAGAGGCGTATACTCAGCAGTAGGCGATAAAAAACCCATACAGATCATCATCATCTTCCTCGCGTTATCCCGGCATTTTGCCACGGCTCATGGGAGCCTGGGGTCCGCTTGACAACTAATCCCAGTAATTGGCGTGGGTACTAGTTTTTACGAAAGCGACTGCCATCTCACCTTCCAACCCAGAGGGTAAGCTATGCCCGTATTGGGATTAGTCCGGTTTCCTCACGATGTTTTCCTTCACCGAAAAGCGACTGGTAAATATCAAATGATATTTCGTACATAAGTTCCGAAAAACTCATTGGTACGAGCCGGGGTTCGAACCCGCGACCTCCGGATTGCAAGTCGCACACTCTTACCGCTAGGCCACCAGCGCTTCCCATACATATATAGTGCATAATTGATCTCCTTCGTATTTTTTCGGAAACGTTCGTATTTGTCATGCTACTTCAATCAACCTCAGTTTTTTTTGTACAGAGACTAACTGAAATTAAATAGCAAGATACGTTCGTACGCTTCCGTAAAAATACGAAAAGGAAAATAAAATAAATTAATTAAAAATATAATAAAAACACGACTGCAGTAAAAGCGAACTGAAAAGCTAAAAATAATTCGCCTACATACCGCCTTAATATCAATAATAGATAAAAGCGAAGCTTACCAGATGTAGGTAAGCTTAACTTTTATCTATTATACAGTAATTTTAACTCGTTTTACGGCTACGAACCATGTAAAATCTTCCCTCATCGCAAATGACAGTAACAAAACCGAATAAGCGTAGTTTCAACACATTCCCGCTATTATCTTTTCTCACACAAGATGTCCCCACTCCCGTGGCAGTCATAATTTCAACCCGCATACGAAATTCCATAATGAAAATTGTGCTCCTGAAACACCTTTCTGAACCAGCAAGCACATTCCGAATCTTATCTCCATAAAAATAAGGCCGAAGTTGAAATGAATATGTCGCCATTGTATTTTGTCTTTACACCTGCATAAATGATACCCAATTTTTAACAACGGCCAGTATGCTAAAACTCGTAAAAGTAACGGTCATTATGTTTGGACCTGGGTCGGAAAGGGTCAGAACACAAGGGTTAGCATTCTTGGCATGCGGGTAGTTACATAGGCGACTTTATTTCTGTTGTCACACCGTTTGCTTTTAAGATAAGTTTACCACGTTTTCTGGAAATGGGATCTGGGAATGTACAATTGTTGGCTTAAAACTTCGCAATACTTACTGTGGTACTTAGTCAGTCTGCATAAGAATGTCCTATAATATTAGTTAGACAACAAATGCCGCAAAAATTCCTGACACCATCTTATTTATAGAGCCGTAAGAGCGTGTCACATATTTTTGCGGCCTTCGAAGACTAACAAATTATTGCAGGTGACTGTACCTAAATGTTTACCTGATCGATAAACCTCACCTTAACCTGAAGGCTTAAGTGCGCCTTTCCGGCGTTTCCGCGAATGCCTCATTTGAATGACAACTAGCCTACTATTAATGGGTCGACCCTCGAAATGTTTCCGGGTTCGATTTCCGAGTGAAAACGATTTTTTACCCTAATAGGGAATGATATAATGGGGTCTGAAGTCACGTATGTGATTGAATTAACTTATTCACATTTTCTATTATGTGCCCAATTTTCTAAAGACACGTAGCCAATGCGGGTAGGGGTCTGCAAAAGCCTAGAAGGACAAGCCAAGGGGCCAATTCTGATTTAACCATTTGTTAAGGTTTTGATCATGTTTTAATACGTAATCGCTGTTAACCGTGTTGTGACAAATAAAATATTGATTGATTGAACATCATTTTATTTCAGCATTCGTCACCATCGGGAACATGCAACCCACACTACCACCATTCATGGCCTTTTTCAATCCTTGGACCACAGATGTTGAGTCCCTCTCCAGTATAATAGTTAACAATGCAAACTGCAAGGCATGCCCTCATGTCTATATACCAGTGTGTGGAACCAACAACAGAACATTTACCAACGAATGTTTCATATCCTGCGCCAACTTTAAAAATAAAGACAAGAGGGATTTTGTGGCAGTCAAGAAATACAGGATGGGGCCTTGCGAAGTGTTTGAGGGCATCAGTGCTGTGTTTTAATTTGTTTTTAATTTCTGAAGGAATAAATCTGGGGATTAAAATGTATTGTAGTTTTATTTATGAAACTGAAAACCCTCTGGGCGTCTGGAC
This sequence comes from Cydia amplana, assembly GCF_948474715.1. Taxonomy (NCBI): domain Eukaryota; kingdom Metazoa; phylum Arthropoda; class Insecta; order Lepidoptera; family Tortricidae; genus Cydia; species Cydia amplana. The sequence goes on from NC_086070.1 coordinate 23,703,224, forward strand.
GCCCTAGGTACCGCTGGAAAGACGAAGTGCAGAAAGACCTTAGCGAACTCGGCGCCGTCGACTGGACAGAAACGGCTTTGGACAGAGTAGCATGGCGGTCTTTGGTGTCGGAGGCCAAGATCCACTTCGGGTCGTTGCGCCACAGAAGTAAGTAAGTAAGTACCTACCTAACTGAAAACAGTAAAAAGTGAGACAAAACGGTTAATAACACTTTTAATGCTGAGTGTGTGAGTGTACTAGTATGTACTATGCGTGAAGTACACTACCACTTTTACAAAACCCAGTACGAACGATCTTTAAAATCACAACGCTGCAACTTTTATCAATTACCAGACAGAAGTTTTTGTGGCAAAAACGAGTGTTTGAGAAAATGAATCATCGATAAATCTCGTATCGATAAGTATAGATTAATATTTAGAATAGAATAGAATAGAATAGTACTTAAAAATTAAAAGTAAACTGTAGTATACAGTGCCAAAAGAATAGAAAACTACCAATATATCAAAAGAAAGAAGATATAGACATAATATAATGTATATTTCGCGGTAGCTATTTTCTTATAAAATGTAATAAATATCTATAACGTTAAGGTAACATCGCAGACATATTGATATTTCATTTTGTCAATCACTTTATTTTGCCACAAAAACTTGTATGTTTGTATTAGGGATGTTGCGAATATCCGCATCGGCATCCGCAACCGCGGAACTTCCGCATTATTTTCGACATCCGCATCCGCATAAAATCGATGCGGATTTAATGCGGATGCGGATGTGGAACAGGTCGGTACAGGAACGTCTTAGCATCGGCGTAAGTGCTAGACTGCTAGGTAATTTAGTCATTAACCAAAAAACCTATTAGAAATGAGCAGTCAAGCGTGAGTGGGACTTAATGTACGGAGCCCTTGGAACGCGAGTCCGACTCGCACTTGGCCGGTTTTCTGAAATAAAAATTACTAAAATGTAATATATGACGTTTTTTATGGTACTATCTTGACATCCGCATCCGCATCCGGATGTGAGCCTTTAAAAATCCGCATCCGCATCCGCGTCCGCGGATGTCAAAAAATCGGCATCCGCAACATCCCTGGTTTGTATTACAATTGAAGGGATGTTTACAAAAACAACATATAACTGCTTAGAGCGCACGGTGGGCTGCGCGCCAAGGGAAGGCGGCCATAACTAATATTTTATGATTTTTCCTGATTTCTTCTACTTTTTCTTTAAATACAATTATTAAGTAGGTAGTATATTAAAAAAAAACGTGTTAGGGTAGGTATATTGCATGGAAAATATATTCATAAATTCTAACAAAAAAGTCAATCTCTTAATAATAAAAAAGTTAATTCTTAAATATCTATGTTAATTAACAATATTTACATTTTAATACTAATACATTAAAATATGTTTATGTATAATATTATAATATACCTATTATGCTAACAGACAAGCATAGGTAAATAAAAACTAACCAAAAATGCAGATTAATACATGTAGAATTAAAGTTAATAAGTCCTTAAATGTGTATGTTACTTATAACTATTTATTAACCGAAAATCAGTAAAAATACTTTTATTTCGTATAATAGGTATATTCTAAAGAACAAAATATATGTAAAGGTTAAATAAATCTTGTAAATAAAATAGTAACAAAAACAATATTTTTCTAGCCTAACACAGAAAATGAATAAAGGAAAACAAAAAGTAAAATTGTATAAGTAAAAGTAAAATCTACGCTATTCTGTACAATCTAATAAACTTAATGCTTCGAAGGAGAGTGTTGATTTCTTTTTGCGAGGTAATCTCCTGCTGGAACTGATGAAGGGTCGGAGTTCAGAAGTAACCTATGAATAAGGTCTGAGTTGGTGACATCTCGAGACATTTTTCTTGTATGGTTACGCCGAAACAACTTTCTATATCACTAACTGCTGATTCATCAAATGAAGCCAGAGCTGCCAATCTTCTACGCTTTGACCGCTTACTACAACCCGAAATATCTTTTTTTGGCCGTCCTCCGGCTGCAGTCGAGGCTCGGGCTCCCAAAGGGCCCGATGAAGATGGTTGCTCCAAATCAACAATTAACGCCTTTTTGTTCACTTTTGGCAGATTTACATTTTGCTTCTCACTGAACCAGTCCGCATGTGTCTTGAGAACTGCACACTTTTTTCTCCCAGAAGATTTCCAAAAAACCACGATTCGATTGCAAATATACTTGATGACGTTATTCCTTGTATTACTTGTATCCACATTTTCTGCATTTGGTACCATTTGTATTAAATATTGCAGCACTTGACGACGTCTTTCAATATCTGAACCACTCGTAGGTAGCCATTGTTCGAATATAAATCCTCTTGTAAATGATGCGATGTACAATATCATCTGAAAAAAAGAAAGGTGAATTGTCATTCGTAATATTTTCGTAGAGCTGTTACGCGTTCGCTTACCCAAGCGTAGCAGTCTTTTAACTATCAAACGCGCAGGCGTCTGCATATAATCTTTTATGGCCGTTAATCTAGAGATATCAAGCTTCAAACCAATACTACTTTCAATGTTAGAATTCATTGTGAACATAACTAGAAGTTTAAGTAAACAGAATATTCTAATCCTGTTTGTATGACTTTTTGTTACCTCGTAGACCTATTATTATAAATATACTTTTAATCAAAAAGTTATACTTTGTATATAAAATGAAACAACATACTTATTCTTTAAGCTCCATATTAATAATAATCACTAAAATCACTATCGCCTCACAAAAGATCCCTATGGGTCGAAGTGTATCCGTAAGGGCCCCCGAAAATAATAAGATAAAACTATCGCCTCAGGAATTCACTACTAATGACGTTCACTTAATGAGCCTTTGATAAGAGAGCGCGTACAAACGGGAGTTATTGCGTTAACTTTCAAGGATTGTTAGAGAATGAAAGTAATTAGTTATGCGGGATCTATTTATACCTGATAAAAGTACACTTATTAGCTAACTAGCTGTTTCCCGCGACTTCGTACGCGTGGATTAGTATATTAGTGGTTATATATTACACATAAGCATAGAATATTATGCAGCAAAAGATAGCTGTGGGGATGGTTAATCATTTGTTCATTATTATACAATGCATGAGATTTGTATTTCACAACCTGACTAATAAGTTTCAATAAACTGAATAAAATTGTTCTCGATACCTATAATCCCTCTCACTCTCAAAACCCTTAGATGATTTTTAAGTCCACTATTTAATTAAACCTACTAATCCCTGTACTACCTAGCTACCTACCTACTTACTCGTATACTATTACCTATAAAATTTGAACCCTGTACAAACTTTCAACCCCTTTTCGATCCTTTTAGGGGATGAATTTTTAAAAACGCTGAAATTCTCTTATTTTATGAATATGCCATTATACAAAGATTAATGTCCCGGGCTCACAAAAATATTTGATATCCATACAAACTTTCAACCCCTTTTTTACCAACTTGAGGGATGAATTTTCAAAAATGCTGAAATTACTTTTCTTGTATTCTAATAATATGCCTTTATACAAACATTCAAGTCCCGCACTCAAAAAAATGTTTGATCTCCTTACAAATTTTGAACCTCTTTTTTACCAACTTAAGGGAATTTTTTTAAAAAACGGTGAAATTACTTTTCTTGTATTCTAATAATATGCCTTTAAACAAAGATTAAAGTCCCGCGCTCAAAAAAATGTTTGATCTCCATACAAAGTTTCAACCCCTTTTTAACCCTTTTAAGGGATGGATTTTTAAAAACACTGAAATTACTTTGCTTGTCTTCTTATATTATGTCTTACAAAGATTCAAATCCCGCACTCAAAAAAATATTTGATGTACATACAAACTTTCATCCCCTTTTTCACCACCTTAGAAAATGAATTATCAAAAACGCTGAAATTAGTTTTCTTCTCTTTTAATATAATACCTTTTTACAAAGTTTCAAGTTCCTAGCTAACAATAAAATTGGAACCCCAAGACGAAATTTCATCCCCTTTTTAACCCCCTTAGGGGTTGAATTTTTAATAACGTTCAAATAATGTTATTTTGTTATCTAATATTATACCTTTATAAGAAGTTTCAAAGAATTTGTAATGGATTTCAACTTCCAACCCCTTTTTAACCCTGTTGGGGCTGAATTTTTAAAAACGCTGAAATTACTTTTCTTTTATTTAATTAATATACCCATATACAAAGGTTCAAGTCCCGCACTCAAACAAAAATTTGATCTCCATACAAACTTTCAACCCCTTTTTCACCACCTTAAGGGATGAATTTGTAAAAACGCTAAAATTAGTTTTCTTGTATTTCAATAGTCTATCTTATTGCGAAGTTTCAAATTCCTAGCTTAAAATAAAACTTGAACCCCATACAAACTTTCAACCCCTTTTTAACCCCCTTAGGGGTTGAATTTCTCAAAATCGCTTCTTATCTCTTGTACACTATGTAAATGCAACTTAGTGTACAAATTTCAACTTTCTTGCTTTTGTAGTTTCGGCTCTGCGTTGATGAATCAGTCAGTCAGGACGCACGTGTCCTGACTGACTGATTCATTCATATTTATATACATTTACATTTTTGTCTACCTCTCCTTGACCATTTCTATGGAACAGCTCAATTTTTTTTTTATATTACAAAAATGACCCCATAGTAAAAGTTGTTCAAAAACATGAAAAGATTCAGGTTTGATTATCTTGTATCACGTTTTAGATTACACCCTGTATATAGATAATATTCAGTCATTGGAAACCAAAAAATACCACATGCGTTTTTTTGAGTTATGGCCTAAGGTCAGCCCACCGTGGAGCGGTAGACACTTTTTTAAGAACATTGTTAATCGTTTCAGGTGTCAACCAGTGTAGTCAGTTATGTTGTTTTTGTAAACATCCCTTCAATTGCAAAAATCAATGAGTCCAATGGGCCATTTTATTTAAAGTTGTCCCCTACACTTTTTTTTTATTTGTGAATATCTATGTTATTTCTACTCAGAATAACGAGCTCTTTCTATCCTAATAGGAGAAAAACAGTGTCCCAAGGTTTTTATTACCGTTCCGTTACCATTTTTCATAGACTTTGTATGGCGGTCACGGAATGGAAAGATCGAAAAATGTAGGTATATGGAAATTTTGGGACACTTTTTTTCTCCTATTAGGATCAAAAGAGCTCTTGATTCTAAGTAGAAATAACATCTTATCTTATCTTATGTTGTTCGGGGGCCCTTGTGGATACACTTCGACCCATAGGGATCTTTTGTGCAATTACCCCCTAGGAAAGACCCGTCAGCTACTCAAGAGCTTTTCCCACCATATCCATGTGTCGGATGATGGTTCATGGGTAGCGTTTTAAAGTCCTTTGTTTCCAGATATCCTGCTCCAAAGTCCTTCATTCTTTGTCCGGCGAGGGCGTGCCTAGCATTGCTGTTAAACCATGCTCTCGAATATTTAAATATTCCCACATTTCAATCCGTCGAGCGGAAGCCATGTGGTCGCATGAAGAAAAATTCTCACTCAGAACGAGGAAATGCAATTTTGCGACGACTTTGACATCACGGGCTGGTGCTTTCGAGAATTGTAGGAAGCCGATTCTAAACTGCAGTGTCAATACTCACATTTAGTCGTATGGCATGTTTTACAAAACAGGCAATCACAATTAAGAAACACGACAATTGTCACGTAATCCCGACACAGAACTCATTTCCTGTCAAGAATTACTGAAAATTATTTTAAATTTCATGAACTTCGCAAGAGAAATATCTTGTTTTTTCCGATATAATAAAGTTTTTTTTAATAAAACAATGATGGTGGCAAACAAGCATACGGGCCGCTCTAGTGTAAGCGGTAGCCGTAGCCCATGGATGCCTGTGACCTCAAAACAGTGATGTTTTACAATTGTCGGACCTGTCACCGATGTGAAATTGGGGCATCTCAGAGCGTCTGCGTACCCTTTGTGTTTAAAAAATACTGTACAATATAAACATAGAGATCACTGCAACCACACTGCAACAAATAATAATGATTTCTAGGTACTTAAACTTTAATCTAAAGAATTAATTTATTTTGAAATTACGTAGGTATACAATACTTACAATTCAATCTTTGAAAAGTCATAAAACTTTAAATTTAAATTAGCTTTCTATTGTTTTGATACTTGCTACGTAGAAGCCTATCATGTAAAAATGGATTGTTAATGTTAAATAAAAAATGTTATTAGTACGAACTGCTGGTATGTTAACTCTTTACCGCATACGAAGCCATATAGCGAATATGACTTACAACTCTATAGACAGCTATTAAAGTTCAAATTCAACAAATTATTTTTATAACATGCAGTAAGCAGTTAAATAAACCCATCAAAAACATTACATGTAAAAAGATGCAAGTCTCGCAACGCTTTTACTACAAAAAAGTTTTGAGATGTAATGTGAAACCAAGTCGGTTATTTTAATCAGTGCCGGGGGGTGTTAAAGCCGTATCAAATTAATAAGATATCTTTAATTTGTAATACGTATAATGACTTGGCCATCGCACGGCTGCATAATGACATAAGGACCATCGTCACCTATAAAAAATAATTCTAATTGAACATAACGCTAGCGCTAATTGCCGTTTGAGCATTACACATATTTACGTGTACGGTACGAGTAAAGCATTATGTGCGATTGCCAAGTCATTATATGTATTACAAATTAAAGATATCTTATTGATACGGCTTTAACACCCCCCCCCCCCCTGGCACTGATTAAAATAACCGACTTGGTTTCACATTACATCTCAAAACTTTTTTGTAGTAAAAGCGTTGCGAGACTTGCATCTTTTTACATGTAATGTTTTTGATGGGATCTCATCTCTTTTTGTAGGCAGTCCTTCTTTTCGGGTACTCATACCCATACTATGTATACACATGTCATAACTAAACACATCTTCATTCATACTCACATCGTACATCGCAGTGTACCTTTACTTTACCTACTATTTGTAGGAACTGCAACAGTAACGTTGTAATAGCATATATTTATATGGGATTACAAACTTATTTATGCAGTTCTTAGATCTTTAAAACGTGACTGATATTGCAATATTTTTAGGTTTTCTAGGGCTTGATAAGCTGTAAACTACTTATGTTTAAAATTTGAAGCTTGTGGGTGTGCTAGAAATACTTTAGAATTGTGATGATCGTAGGTGAGTGAGTGAGTGTGTCAGTGTCGAAACTAAGGAACTTTGACGTAGAATAATTCTTAAACTACAAGTTCAGATTTAACGTTTTTGAGAATATATCTAAAGCATGTTAAGCCCTATATGTCATTGAAAATTCAGGGTTCTGGCTTCAGCCAGCACAAAGTTACAGGACGTCGAAAATGGCCTGAATCGCTTCGAGAAAAGGATGGTACGGCCGTGCCTCTTTGTTTTGCTCGACTTGGCGGGGGCACTGCCGTGCCCCCAGATAGTATTGTATTATGACGTTTTATATGAAATTATCACGTTTACTTAACCTTGCATGGTCTCTGCTATTTTTTTTAATAGATAGAGTGATTCAAGAGGAAGGTTTATGTACCTATAAATTGTTAACCCGTGCAAAGCCGGGGTGGGTCGCTAGTCTAGTCTAAAATTGTACATAATGATTTACATATATGCCTAATCATTAATTATTATACATTTTGATAATATCTGACATGCACAAACACTAATTAAAGATTTATAGTCACAAGATTCACTACACAAAATGACACAAAATTCACAAAATGACACAAAATTCACGCATTCGTTTAAGACTTCTTAATTTTTTTAGCTTCTATACTTCTTCTAACATCTCTATGCTTCGGACAAAGAGGAAGGCTTACCACTACTGCCAGGAGGACGAGCAGGACGATTCGTTATAGAACTACGACTACAACAACTAGAACAACCATAGCCCTTGGACTAATACATTACAACACAGCTCCAGTCGCACAGTGGCAGCGAGAGTACTTCAAAAATCCTATAGATGAAGCTTCGCTGCTGCCCCCTTTAGAGAAAATACAGAACTGTGACATGTGTCCAAGAATTCATATTCCTGTTTGTGCTACTAATAAAAGAACGTATACTAATATATGCTGGATGAATTGCTGGGGGAATCTTGCAAGTAAGTAATAGTACTATGATTAAAACATGTTTAACATGTTCAAATTTATGTAACGAAAATAACCTACTGTGTATAATTGCATGAATTCTATGGTAATTTAAATTGTATTTTTCTGTAATTATGTGTTTCTGTAGTACTAGGTACATATGTAATAATGTTTTGAAAATATGTGTCCCGCCGAGTTTGTTGCCGGTCCCATATTGGGACACCCTCCTCCAATTAAGGGGGGATTTAAATCTTCTCGAGGCAGAGGTGTAGGGTTGGAGCCGGTCTTTATTTGACGTTCATAAGCGCATTGTAATATGCCAACTTGAATAAACAATTTTTTTATATTTATCTTATCTTATCTTATCTTTATAACCCCCCAAACTTTTTCACAGACTTGACATCAGGTAGTTACACAAATATCTATTTAGACATTTACATCAGTTATCCGAGACCACGACCGGTAAAACCTGTAATATATTTATCTTTTTATTTTTAAATACGTTTTAATTAAATAATTTGACGCAAAAAACTTATATAGAATGTTGTTGGCATATTTAGACCTGTTTTTTGTATTTTTGTCAAAATGTTCCATGTTTAATTTTCCATGGCAAACAATAGTTATTTACGATACAAGTGCGGAAAAGAGGAAATTCGAAACGAGTTGCGAATTCCCTATTCGCACGTGTATCGTACGTTTTACAATACATATGCCCCTCTAAATATTTCACATAGCAACGAAAAGTGCTTATTTACGCAATAGTGCGGGAAAGTAGCACCATATGTACTGTAAAATACTTTACAGTACATATGGGGCTACTTTTCCGCACTAGTGCGTAAAATAGCACTTTTCGTGCGTATGTCGAAACTTTAAAGTGCCATATGTACTGTAAAACGTTGTTCGATACACGTGCGAATAGGTAATTCGCAACTCGTGTCGATTTAAAACACTCCCTTCGGTCGTGTTTTAATTTATCGCCACTCGTTTCGAATTTCCTCTTGTTCGCACTTGTATCGAAAATAACTATATCGTTTTTTCGGCTATACACATGAATTATAATATTTATAATAACACACTTTTTTTTTCATTAGATCAACCCGTAAAATTGCTGCACATGGGTAATTGCTATGCTTGGTTGGACGATTATGATGATTAAGTAATGTAAATAAAAAATATTCAAGATGATTTAATGATCATTTCTGATGGTAAGTAACCTAAAGGTCACAGAACGCACGCTACCGTATAATGGGGTGAGTAGGTGCAAAACTGACATTCAAACCTCGATAACATTTTATTTTTACATATGCAAACTGAATGGTGTATATAATAAGATTAATAAGTGTTCCGGACGTTTGTATTTTAGTTTTTATTTTATTTTGGGTAGTTCCATTTCATAACTTTGACGATAAACAGGAAATCCGACCTCACCCCGTAGTCCCTCGTATTTGGGGTGAGTTGGGTTTTCATACAAAGGTGATTTTGGAAGATTGTTAGATCGATTTTTTTTTTATTATGAGTATTACTATAGTTCCATTTTAAACTGGAATACATTATTTTTGTAGCAGTAGCCTTAAAAATCCATCTCACCCCCCTTTCATCTCTTCTCTCCCCATTCATAACCCTACTCACCCCATTTTACGGTACGCGCGTATGTACGCTTGACTCCAATGCTTACAATTTTTCGGAGCCTTCGAATCCTCAGATATCAATAATTTTGAACGTGTTCATACCAAAAATAAAGAAATATAAGACTGCGGGCATTTTTTTCAATTTTGACTATTCGTAGCTCAAATTAAGGTACCTTTCGGATCCCCGGATATCAATTTTCATTTCGGAGTCCTAGAAAGGAGCCTTTCAAATCCTCAGATATCAATTTTCATCATGATTAGAGCAAAAATAAAGAAATTCAAGATGGCGGCCATTTTTTACAGTCTTTAAGACTTAAGTTTCATTTAACGGAGCCTTTCGAATCCTGAGATACTTATCAATGTGTCAGTTCATACATTTGTTTTAATTAGCGTCGAGCGTTCACAATTGGAGCGTGAGTACAGTCGAGGTTAAAAATATGTTTACCCTTTTTGCCTCATTACAAAGGAGTAGGGTGCAAAAGTGTAAACATAATTTTGACGTCGACTGTACAGTGACCGAGACGTAAGTTTTCTATAACTCTCCCAAAACTCATTGTGCGGTGTTTAATATCTGCCAAACGGGTTTCTATTGTTTCCCAAATAGTTTTAAGACATAATGTATTTGTTTGCCCGCATTTTCGTTAGTCATAATTCATTTGGTTCAGAAACGCGTCATTTTTCAGGATTGCTATAAAACAAACCTAACCTAACCTAACCTATCTATAGGATAACCTAACGAAAATCCTGAAATGTTAACGGTTTCAGTTTTATAACTAATGATAATATGACAAACAATAGGTACATTATGACACAAAACTTTATGGGAAACTACGGGACGCCCTGCCAAACAGTTCTCAACTGACATAGAGTCGGACCACGCTAACTTTGCATTACATGCAATAAAAAGTATGGTGATAATATATTATCTTTAGGGCCTGTAGAGATGGACTGCAAACCGACTGCAACTTGTCCTATGAAAGAAAAACCACAATTAAGTTATCTAAGTGCCAGAAAAGACACATCACATTTTTGCAAACCTTTATTTACAGAGTAGATATACAGAGTGCACAACTTCTCTTTCAGCTATTTGGTCGAGAGATAGATCCGAAAAAGGTCAAAAGAAGGATCACTTCTTTCAGCTTTTTAGTTGAATAAATAATATCGTAAGAGTGTCGTAAGCTATAATCACATACTTAAAATCCAAAATTTCAAGTCTGTAGGTCATTTAGTTCCGAAGTTAAGCGAAAGCAAAGTTTCGCATTTCTGACACTCATTCACTCACTCATGATCATCAGAATAGAACTTAGTACTTCCCATAAACTCAGAGAGCTGAAATTTGGTACAGAGTTAGGGTTTAATGGCCACATAAAGGGAAAACCTAAAAATATTGCAATATCAGTCACGTTTTAAAGATCTAAGAACTGCATAAGTAAGTTTGTAATCCCATATAAATATATGATATTCCAAAGTTACTGTTGCAGTTCCTACAAATAGTAGGTAAAGTACAGGTACACTACGATGTACGATGTGAGTATGAATGAAGATATGTTTAGTTATGATATGTGTATACATAGTATGGGTATGAGTAGGTACCCGAAAAGAAGGACTGCCTACAAAAAGAGATGAGATCCCATCAAAAACATTACATATAAAAAGGTGCAAGTCTCGCAACGCTTGAAATTGTACATAATGATTTACATATATGCCTAATCATTAATTATTATACATTTTGATAATATCTGACATGCACAAACACTAATTAAAGATTTATAGTCACAAGATTCACTACACAAAATGACACAAAATTCACAAAATGACACAAAATTCACGCATTCGTTTAAGACTTCTTAATTTTTTTAGCTTCTATACTTCTTCTAACATCTCTATGCTTCGGACAAAGAGGAAGGCTTACCACTACTGCCAGGAGGACGAGCAGGACGATTCGTTATAGAACTACGACTACAACAACTAGAACAACCATAGCCCTTGGACTAATACATTACAACACAGCTCCAGTCGCACAGTGGCAGCGAGAGTACTTCAAAAATCCTATAGATGAAGCTTCGCTGCTGCCCCCTTTAGAGAAAATACAGAACTGTGACATGTGTCCAAGAATTCATATTCCTGTTTGTGCTACTAATAAAAGAACGTATACTAATATATGCTGGATGAATTGCTGGGGGAATCTTGCAAGTAAGTAATAGTACTATGATTAAAACATGTTTAACATGTTCAAATTTATGTAACGAAAATAACCTACTGTGTATAATTGCATGAATTCTATGGTAATTTAAATTGTATTTTTCTGTAATTATGTGTTTCTGTAGTACTAGGTACATATGTAATAATGTTTTGAAAATATGTGTCCCGCCGAGTTTGTTGCCGGTCCCATATTGGGACACCCTCCTCCAATTAAGGGGGGATTTAAATCTTCTCGAGGCAGAGGTGTAGGGTTGGAGCCGGTCTTTATTTGACGTTCATAAGCGCATTGTAATATGCCAACTTGAATAAACAATTTTTTTATATTTATCTTATCTTATCTTATCTTTATAACCCCCCAAACTTTTTCACAGACTTGACATCAGGTAGTTACACAAATATCTATTTAGACATTTACATCAGTTATCCGAGACCACGACCGGTAAAACCTGTAATATATTTATCTTTTTATTTTTAAATACGTTTTAATTAAATAATTTGACGCAAAAAACTTATATAGAATGTTGTTGGCATATTTAGACCTGTTTTTTGTATTTTTGTCAAAATGTTCCATGTTTAATTTTCCATGGCAAACAATAGTTATTTACGATACAAGTGCGGAAAAGAGGAAATTCGAAACGAGTTGCGAATTCCCTATTCGCACGTGTATCGTACGTTTTACAATACATATGCCCCTCTAAATATTTCACATAGCAACGAAAAGTGCTTATTTACGCAATAGTGCGGGAAAGTAGCACCATATGTACTGTAAAATACTTTACAGTACATATGGGGCTACTTTTCCGCACTAGTGCGTAAAATAGCACTTTTCGTGCGTATGTCGAAACTTTAAAGTGCCATATGTACTGTAAAACGTTGTTCGATACACGTGCGAATAGGTAATTCGCAACTCGTGTCGATTTAAAACACTCCCTTCGGTCGTGTTTTAATTTATCGCCACTCGTTTCGAATTTCCTCTTGTTCGCACTTGTATCGAAAATAACTATATCGTTTTTTCGGCTATACACATGAATTATAATATTTATAATAACACACTTTTTTTTTCATTAGATCAACCCGTAAAATTGCTGCACATGGGTAATTGCTATGCTTGGTTGGACGATTATGATGATTAAGTAATGTAAATAAAAAATATTCAAGATGATTTAATGATCATTTCTGATGGTAAGTAACCTAAAGGTCACAGAACGCACGCTACCGTATAATGGGGTGAGTAGGTGCAAAACTGACATTCAAACCTCGATAACATTTTATTTTTACATATGCAAACTGAATGGTGTATATAATAAGATTAATAAGTGTTCCGGACGTTTGTATTTTAGTTTTTATTTTATTTTGGGTAGTTCCATTTCATAACTTTGACGATAAACAGGAAATCCGACCTCACCCCGTAGTCCCTCGTATTTGGGGTGAGTTGGGTTTTCATACAAAGGTGATTTTGGAAGATTGTTAGATCGATTTTTTTTTTATTATGAGTATTACTATAGTTCCATTTTAAACTGGAATACATTATTTTTGTAGCAGTAGCCTTAAAAATCCATCTCACCCCCCTTTCATCTCTTCTCTCCCCATTCATAACCCTACTCACCCCATTTTACGGTACGCGCGTATGTACGCTTGACTCCAATGCTTACAATTTTTCGGAGCCTTCGAATCCTCAGATATCAATAATTTTGAACGTGTTCATACCAAAAATAAAGAAATATAAGACTGCGGGCATTTTTTTCAATTTTGACTATTCGTAGCTCAAATTAAGGTACCTTTCGGATCCCCGGATATCAATTTTCATTTCGGAGTCCTAGAAAGGAGCCTTTCAAATCCTCAGATATCAATTTTCATCATGATTAGAGCAAAAATAAAGAAATTCAAGATGGCGGCCATTTTTTACAGTCTTTAAGACTTAAGTTTCATTTAACGGAGCCTTTCGAATCCTGAGATACTTATCAATGTGTCAGTTCATACATTTGTTTTAATTAGCGTCGAGCGTTCACAATTGGAGCGTGAGTACAGTCGAGGTTAAAAATATGTTTACCCTTTTTGCCTCATTACAAAGGAGTAGGGTGCAAAAGTGTAAACATAATTTTGACGTCGACTGTACAGTGACCGAGACGTAAGTTTTCTATAACTCTCCCAAAACTCATTGTGCGGTGTTTAATATCTGCCAAACGGGTTTCTATTGTTTCCCAAATAGTTTTAAGACATAATGTATTTGTTTGCCCGCATTTTCGTTAGTCATAATTCATTTGGTTCAGAAACGCGTCATTTTTCAGGATTGCTATAAAACAAACCTAACCTAACCTAACCTATCTATAGGATAACCTAACGAAAATCCTGAAATGTTAACGGTTTCAGTTTTATAACTAATGATAATATGACAAACAATAGGTACATTATGACACAAAACTTTATGGGAAACTACGGGACGCCCTGCCAAACAGTTCTCAACTGACATAGAGTCGGACCACGCTAACTTTGCATTACATGCAATAAAAAGTATGGTGATAATATATTATCTTTAGGGCCTGTAGAGATGGACTGCAAACCGACTGCAACTTGTCCTATGAAAGAAAAACCACAATTAAGTTATCTAAGTGCCAGAAAAGACACATCACATTTTTGCAAACCTTTATTTACAGAGTAGATATACAGAGTGCACAACTTCTCTTTCAGCTATTTGGTCGAGAGATAGATCCGAAAAAGGTCAAAAGAAGGATCACTTCTTTCAGCTTTTTAGTTGAATAAATAATATCGTAAGAGTGTCGTAAGCTATAATCACATACTTAAAATCCAAAATTTCAAGTCTGTAGGTCATTTAGTTCCGAAGTTAAGCGAAAGCAAAGTTTCGCATTTCTGACACTCATTCACTCACTCATGATCATCAGAATAGAACTTAGTACTTCCCATAAACTCAGAGAGCTGAAATTTGGTACAGAGTTAGGGTTTAATGGCCACATAAAGGGAAAACCTAAAAATATTGCAATATCAGTCACGTTTTAAAGATCTAAGAACTGCATAAGTAAGTTTGTAATCCCATATAAATATATGATATTCCAAAGTTACTGTTGCAGTTCCTACAAATAGTAGGTAAAGTACAGGTACACTACGATGTACGATGTGAGTATGAATGAAGATATGTTTAGTTATGATATGTGTATACATAGTATGGGTATGAGTAGGTACCCGAAAAGAAGGACTGCCTACAAAAAGAGATGAGATCCCATCAAAAACATTACATATAAAAAGGTGCAAGTCTCGCAACGCTTTTACTACAAAAAAGTTTTGAGATGTAATGTGAAACCAAGTCGGTTATTTTAATCAGTGCCAGGGGGTGTTAAAACCGTATCAATAAGATATCTTTAATTTGTAATACACATAATGACTTGGCAATCGCACATAATGCTTTACTCGTACCGTACTCGTAAATATGTGTAATGCTCAAACTGCAATTAGCGCCAGCGTTATGTTCAATTAGAATTATTTTTAATAGGTGACGATGATCCTTTTGTCATTATGCAGCCGTGCGATGGCCAAGTCATTATACGTATTACAAATTAAAGATATCTTATTGATACGGTTTTAACACCCCCTGGCACTGATTAAAATAACCGACTTGGTTTCACATTACATCTCAAAACTTTTTTGTAGTAAAAGCGTTGCGAGACTTGCACCTTTTTACATGTAATGTTTTTGATGGGATCTATTTTACATGACTTCATTTATGTTCATTATTGTCATAAAAGTTAATTAACTAGCCGTTAAATTTTAGTGAGTAATTAAGGGTACCTAAGTGCTAAAATAATTGCTAATTATAGCCCCTAATTATAATCAATGCCAATTTTATTACATTTCAATTCCGTAAAGTATTAGGCATTGCCATTTCACCTTTATCGAAAATGATTCACTTTATTGGTAAGAATTGAAATATATGTATTAGTAGAAAATAGTAGATTGTTAACCAAGGGATGAAATGATGCGAGTTAAACATTAATAAACTTTTCATTTCGAATACGAATACGAGGAAAGTAAAATTCTGGTGTTTTTTAACATGAGAAAGTATAATCTTTTACAGTAAATCTTGAGGGTACTTTCAATCAACAATTTAGGCAAAAGTATCATTATTTATAAAATGGGGAGACCTCCTGAGTTTCTGAGTCCTTTATAAAGGATTTAATGTTGACATTTGTAAAGATCGAAAATTAAAAGAATAATTTATTCATAAGAGCCGAGAGTCCTTTAGGAAGGTTTAATATTTCGCGGTTAAAAATAAGGCGATGGTGGCGTGACCCTGAGAGCCAATCGCTTACTGACAATCCGAAATATATCTGTTATCTCTTTTACAAACGCCATTCTTAGTAAAAAAACTAATATTTTTGACAATTCGCCATCAGGTGTCCAGCAAGATTGCTGGTCGCGCAGGTGGAGGGAAGTTTAATCCCAAATTTACTATTCAATCCTGTTTGTTTGTATCTAATATTTTATGTTATCAGTTAGTATTTATAATGTTAATTCTAATGATGTTATTATTTTTGTCGCGAGATTGATATCATAAGTACAATTACCTACGTTTAAAATGTATATGTAGTTTATAAAGCCCTTTCGGACTATGTTAATAAAGACCTCACACTTGATTAAAACAAGTTACTTTGAGAAATTTAATGCAATTAATCATTAACATACAAAGAAAAGTAATTTAATTTTTAATTATTCAAAGATTTAAACAAAAATTTACATTGATTGATTGATTGATTGATTATTTATTCATAAAACATAATGTTTTACATGTCAAATAAGGTACATAAACAATTTATACACTAGATCTTAGGTAGATAAGTATTTAACACGTACATAGGTACTAATTTACTTCTGCATGCATTGCATTATTTTCTAAGCAGGTTTGACAATAAGGTTCGTAACTTAAATTTAAATATTTGGGTCACTACACGCCTCGACAAATTCGTCAATGGTATAGCAAGCGGGGCTTATTAATAATGTTTTTAAAAGGCGATTGGCAAAAACAACATCGCTTTGTACTAATTTAATCTCCATAGGTAGTGAGTTATATAATCTTGCACCCGTGACACCGAGCGACCCTCGAGTTTTTGCGAATCTGCAACGCGGCACGACCAGAACATTACTTCAACGGGCACTGAAATGAGTGGTGTATGTGTTCAGGTTTGCTCTCACATATTTGCAGGCGTTAAGTTTGTATGCGCCAGGCAGGGTGATAATCTTCGACTCCCTAAAGAGATCCTTAGCGGGACAGTCGTATGCCTTTCTCATTATAATTCTAACAGCTCGTTTCTGCATCCTAAAAGCCCTGTCGCGATCGGCCGCGGAGGCCCACAAATCGACACCTTGGATTAGTAAGGCATGGAAATATCCATAGTATGCCTTTTTAACATTTTTGAATGACAAACTCGGAGCAAGTCTCGAGAGCGCATAGCATGCTGACGATAACTTTTCACATAAGAGGTCGATGTGAGGGGACCATGTTAGTCCGGAATCGATAGTGAAGCCTAAATATTTTGCCCTGTCAATTTGAGGTACCCTGGTATTGTTTAGCATGATGTCAAACTGATTATTATTGTGGTCTGCAGCGCGTCAGGCATGTTCGCGGACGCGCAGGTAGACAGTTTCTCTGCTACAATAAGAAAGCGTGCCGCCGCGACGCGTCGCAGAGTGCTGGACAGTAGCAACAGTATCCTGAGTGTGATAGCGGGTAGGCTCGATAGTAGCTATATGCAGCACTGGTCGAACCTGCACCATTCCTTAGCTCCCTATGAAATGTAGTAGGTAGATAGGGTAATAAGTTAATTTTAAGTACTAACATAGTCTAATTTACAAGCTCCTGCATGTACATGTTCAACTAACATATTATGGATTTTTTGTGGTCCGAAATAAATGATTTTTAATATTATTGTGGTGCCTAAGTTGAAAATGCATTATGTTGGTTTTTTCTATGTTTAACATCATACCATTTGCAGTAAACTACTGGGATATCTGGTACATAGACTTATTTACCTTCGATTTCAAAATTTCAAAGTTATCGGCGCTCACTAGTAGGCACATGTCATCCGCAAATGTCACGAATTCAATTTCCGAACAGGCGGTCGAGACGTCGTTAACTAGAACTACATATGCAAAGATATTATATATTTATTTATTCAGAGCCCACTGTGTCCCACTGCTGGGCAAAGGCCTCCCCCCTCTTCCTCCACTCGTCTCTATTTAGTGCAATATCTGGCCAGCCTCTCAAGAAGGAGTCCAAGTTATCCCGCCATCGCCGACGAGGCCTGCCGGCTCCCCGGTTAGACTCGTGGGGCTCCCACTCTGTGGTTAACTTGGCCCACAAGTCGTCAGGCATTCGGCAGACATGCAAAGATATACCTTGTAAAAAATATTATAATGTGAGACACTCAGTCTGATTTTGCTACGTAAGTTTTTTACTGAAATAAGTACAAAAAGGACGTTTTTGATGTGTTTTTTAACAGAGGAATTCTGTAACTTTTGTTAATTTTAAATATAAAAACATTTTTAGAAGCCCTTTGTTTATATTTTCTTAATCAAAAATATACCTGATCCCATACAAAATGACACATTTTAACAATCAAAGTGAAGAATTTTAGTCGCATAAACGCCGAGAGGTGTTTATAAAGCCCAAATAAGTTTTAATTAAAATCAAACTTTAAATATTCCCCATAGAGTATAAAATCAACTTTGTTCTAGGGAAAAACCGACAAGTTTATTTTAAACCTTAATTCAAACGATAGAAAGTTCAGGACTCAACGCTTATTTCTTTATAAAGGACTCTCGGCTTTTATGCCAATGTATTTGTTTTTTGGTCGGGACTCAGGAGGTTAAATATTAGAATGGTAATTGCATAACAAATCCATTTAAACACAAATTCAATTACTTATCATAAAAAAATTATATAGTCGTACTTGGAACGTAAAATGCTCTAGTGCAGAAACGTATCATTTTTTGCACACCTTTTAGAACAACAATTACCCTTTTCAGAGCAAGAG
This sequence comes from Cydia amplana, assembly GCF_948474715.1. Classification (NCBI taxonomy): domain Eukaryota; kingdom Metazoa; phylum Arthropoda; class Insecta; order Lepidoptera; family Tortricidae; genus Cydia; species Cydia amplana. The sequence goes on from NC_086070.1 coordinate 23,722,206, forward strand.
AAATGAATAGTTATTTGTACAACAAGAGATCAAAGTTTGATATTTCTTCGAGTGTTTATTTTGAGTCCCGTGCAAGCGATAGATTCTATAATAGATTCACGAGCGTAGCGAGTGAATCTAATTTAGAATCTTGAGCGTAGTAAGGGACTCAAAAGCGCACGAGATGTAAATAACTTTGATCTCGTGTAGTTCACAAAACTTTTCACCTCAGCAGTGAGAAAATATTAGAGAACCCGAAAAATGTATTCCTTCTTCATCACTTACCTCTATTCACTCATGTTTTCTTAAGATATGCCAACAATTAAATTTTCACCTCAGCATCTCGAACAAGGGTACTTTGCTACTTAAAAACAGTGAGCAAAATCAAATTTTGCTCACTGAGTGAGCAAAATCGCAGTTTGCTCATTTTGTCTCACTCAGTGAGCAAAATGCGATTTTGCTCACTGTTTTTAAGTAGCAAAGTACCCTTGTTCGAGCTGCTGAGGTGAAAAATAAATTACTTCGCCTAACTCTACATTACGGAATAAATATCTATTACAGAATAGTATAATACTAAGGACAGAAAATATGATTTTAGCAGGCGAGCGTAGTTGAGGCAGTTTATTAACAAGGGAGGCAAGCGGTTCCGGTTCTGCATTACTGTGGCAGCATTATTGCTGCGGCCTTAACCTGGCCGCTGTTAAGGTGACATTCGAATGTCGACTGCATCTGCATTAGGGTAACATTCCATTTCTGACCGCAGCTGCACTACTGGTACTAACGCGTCGCTGTTACTGTCAATTTCCATAGTAAAATGAACAGTAATGGAGCTGCGGTTAGAAATGGACTGTCACCTTTACTGTCGCGGCGTCGTTGTTGCCGCAGCTGCATCAATCAATGTCCTTGATAAAATCACAATGAAATAACACCTAAAACTGTATTTTTTTTTTACATAAAATGAGTAACGTTCGCTGCGCCGCCGCATTACGCTGCGTCTTAAGGGGCCCACTGATTACCAGTCCGCCGGACGATATCGGCCTGTCAGTTGTTCGGAACTGTCAACTTTTTGTTCTAGCTGACAGGCCGATATCGTCCGGCGGACTGTTAATCAGTGGGCCCCTTTACGTAAGCGAACAACTCGCGAACGCGAAGCGAAGCGGCGCGGCGCGGCGGGCCCACGGCGTTCGCGTTCGCAACGAGATAGCCCACGTCGTAGGACACTTCTATAGGTATCAAAGGATTGATTCACCCCGCGCCGCATCGCTTCGCTTCGCATTCGCGTGTTGTTCGCCTACGTACGTACGTAGTACGCTGCGACACTCATTTTATCTAGGATATCCGGACAGCAACATCGATTTTGATATTTGCGGCAGAGCAGTCAGCACTATTAGGGCTCATTAATCAAATAACGCAATTAAATTAAACTTACATGCGAGTTCTCGCACTGTCTAAATGAGCCCTTAGTGTAAGGCCTAAGTAGACGCTCGAAGCCGGGCGTTCGGCGGAGCGTGCAGCGTAGCGTCGTACTCACAAGTAATTTGAGCAGTGTCAGGCTCACTCCGCGATTTTGTCGCTTTGCTACAGGTAGCTAAAAGTACATCCGTTCGGCCCCAATTTTGGGGAAAGCCATAAGCCGCGCGTGGCGCTGTCGCCACCTAGCGGCCATATCTGTGCTGATCGTAACAGACGCGTTTTGTTAGAGAGTGAGCCTTCTGTACTTAGTACTATTATTTATTCTGTGGCAGTGTGTACTAAGGCCGCTCCTATACGTTTGCATTTGTTTAACATGCACGCCGTACGCCCCGCCCCGCTGCACGCCCAACTCGAGCGTTCACTCAGGCCTTACACTTACACTTGCAAACGTATGCGAGTCTGATTGCACACTGCACTAGTCTCGCTGCCCGCCCCGCCCAACGCTCCGCTAAACGCTAATCACTCGGACTATAATTAACTACCTACCTACTGTATATTTGTTTTCCAGTGCTAACGCTTCTATTAGCTACTTTTCTCGAAACAGAGACACAAAAATCTACGAAGCCATACGGAGCCATGGGAATAGCCAAATACAAAAGCTTACCTGCAAAAAAGTGGAATGAGTCGTTCTTCAAACAAATCACGGACGAAAAGCTACCAATTCTGGGTCAACCATCATCCGATTGTTCCAAATGTCCTACTGTGTATTTACCAGTGTGTGCATCGAATGGAAGAAGCTTCACGAATAAATGCTTTATGGTATGCGAATATTACAAGTCGAATGATGGTGAACACGTTACCGTTGATTATATGGGTGCATGTCACGACTATGGAATTACCTGGAATATGGCTTAATTTGATGTGACGTGGCTATGACTAAGTGTAAGGCCTGAGTGAACGCTCAAAGCGGAGCGTTTGGCGGGGCGTGCAGCGTGGCGTCGGGGTCAGGAGTAATTTGAGCAGCGTGCACTAAGGCCGCTCCTATACGCATGCATTTGTTTAACATGCACGCCGCAAGCCCCGCCCCGCTGCACGCCCAACTCTAGCGTCCACTCAGGCCTTACGCTTATATATACTATATATATAAGTGGACCATATGGTAAATAAATATAAAGATGAAATTTGGTTTCTCAGTAAAGGAAAAAACTTTATTTATAAACTATGGAACATAATTATGTGGCTTTCCTTTAGAGAAGTGTCCTTATGATTTATGTGCATAACGACCATTCTCTGATGGAAGGCCACATATAACCTTTTACTTACAATATAATATGTTAATAAATAATCTATTCACTTACCTGGGAGTGTAAAAGAAGCAACTTTTAAAGACTTTATTAGTTCCTGTTTTTTTTACAGATAGTTTATCAATTATAGGTGAACCAGGATCTAATGAGGGTGCGCCATGTTGCGGAATTTCACTGGAACTAATTTTTTCATACTACACTGAATTGTCACCCTATACATGAGAATAACAGCGCCCTCTTGACAATTATCATATATTACTGGTCAGGCTATATATTACATATTAATAAACATCCATTTCATATTTTTGTACGTATGTATGTTTGGGTCAAATCTTGCAAGCCATATAGGACTCACTTCCCATGATTCGACTGAACTGAACTCTACATAGGTACACAATGTGAGTTGAGTGATAATGTAATTTTATGGACCCATCGAGCTGATTTGTGATGATGAACACAGGAGGTGGCCATAATAACTCTGTGATGAAACAGTGCAATCTAATTGTGATTACGTTTGTTAGAATTGTCTCGATGAGTATTAGTTGTATATTGAAAGAAAAGTACAGTCAGCGGTAAAAGCTTCTAACAAGAATGAAATTTTTGAGAAAAAACTTATTACAATAATAAATGTCATTACAGTAATATATAGAGACGTAATATATATTTATATATTATATATACTATATACTAGGGCAAACTTTGGCTTATCGGTGATACTTGGTAATTCGGTGATGATGCGTTGTTATCTTACGCTGAGCTTACAATGCTGAAATGTAAGCAATTAAATCGCTGCCAACCCAATTGCAAGCATCAAAACTAACAGCTGCCAACAATTTTATAGCTCGCATTTCCTCATGGTGAGAACTGTGTAAGATTATAACGCAGTATCACCGAATTACCAAGTATCACCGATAAGCCAAGGTTTGCCCTATATACTTATTTACATCATAAACACCATAATTCCGGAACCAATATTTGTGATAAACAAATAAATGCCCTTGCCGGGATTCGTATCCGGGACCTCTTGCCACGTAGGCAGGGCGGATTTCTATATCTGAATCCCTAAAGTCTTTTCTCTTATCTTTGCATTCCCTAATATTGTTTGTCATAATGATCAGTTGTCCTAACACTAAAAACCCTAATTTTCTTTTTTGGGAGGATCGCAGTTCTAACCCTAACCTAACCCACTTGTGTGGCAGCAAGTTCTAAAACCTAACCATTTTTCAGAACCTTACATTATGGAAAATAATCGTTATGACAATTGATAGTTAGGGCATGTGCCCACTAGGACAACCAGTTAGGGCAAGTGACTTTAGGACAAACGTTGTTAGGGATTCAGAATGACACCCAGCAGGGCTACGTAGCAAGAGGTCCCGGATACGAATCCCGTCGGTAGTGTTCTGCACGCACCACTATTTGGAAGTTGATGGTATCTAAAATAGATTAGATTATTTGGAGAAAGTGATAGACTAAATACTGGGATACAAAACCGGACACTTGTCTAATAAAATCCTTACTCATATCCATATCCATACTAATATTATAAAAGGAAGTCTGTCTGTCTGTCTGTCTGTTACCTCTTCACGCTTAAACCGCTTAACAGATTTAGATGAAAATTGGCACAGAGATTGTTTGAGTCCCGAGGAAGGACATAGGATAGTTTTTATCCCAGAAATCATCCCTTAAAGGGGTGAAATTTTGTACGGGGACTTAACAACAACTGCATAACAAACTTTGTCGATAGGAACTGTCCCGCTCGCGCGGTGTAGCACCGTTTAGTTGAAATTTGGCATAGAGATAGTTTGAGTCCCGGGGAAGGACATAGGATAGTGTTTATGTCGGAAGTCATCCATAAAGAGGGTGTGGAAGTGAGAATATAAATGAATTGCCTGTTAATTGGTGTAAGCAATAAAGCATTATTCTCAAAATTATTGCTATTAGATTTTATCCAGGCGCTATACTTTAACTGCTCGAACTAATTCCACGCAGACGAAGTCGCGGGCAAAAGCCAGTGGTATAATATAATTTTATTTCTGGCAGACGGGTGAGTCCCACGAGATGGGCCTCGACACAAAGCGATGTCTAGGATGGCTCAAGGGCAACACCGGTGTAAGGCCTCAGGGTACAGATGTGCCACTGGACTTTAAACATATATAACACTTTAAACTCTCGCGTTTTGTACACAAATATAATTATGTCACATATTTAATTACACAAACGGGTCTACCGCGATAAAGTTAGTTTGGGGTTAGGTCGATCTGATGTCAGATTATCAATAAAAAAACAAGAGCTTTATAATGGGCCTTCACTCGATGTGTTTGTGACGTTTGTGTTTTTCCATCGAAGAGTTCCATTTGCTACCATCCAAAGTCATCCAATTGCATCTGTACCTACTCTACATTTCAACTGAATCGAATACAAGGAAAAGCTAGGTTTATTTCAATTACAAGATTTGAAGCACACATGACTAATATACAGGTTTGTTCCTTTCGGCGTAGAGACCCTGGGTCCGTGGGGTCCTGGCGCTCTGAATCTCTTTGGAGACCTTTCAAAGAATCTCAGGAACGCAACTGGGGACCCAAGAGCTGGCAGTTACCTCGCTCAATGCTTCAGTCTGACAGTTCAGCGGGGTAACGCAGCCAGCATCTTGGGACCTTGCCGCAGGGACCTATTTTAGATTTAGTTTAGTTTAGTGCAGTTATATTTTAAAATAAGTTTGTATTTAGATTAATTGTAATTTTAAGTTGGTTTTTATTTATTGTTTTTACCATGTTTTTGTACCTTATGTACATATGAATAAATTAATATAAAAATATACGAAGTAAAGCCAAATAAAAGTGTGTAATTAGTCGTAAATGTTTGCACGTGTACAACTATGTAATTAAGGCCTAAACCGAAGTCACGTTGTACATAGTAATTAAGAAACAAAATACGAGTAATAACCATTTCAAGTACCACATTTAAGGTGGTTTTCTTTTGCTATCAAAAGAAAACCACTAAAGAGGAGGCAGGTGCCGCAAAATGGCAATCAAATGTAAGTATCGATAAGGTAAACGTACTAGTGCTCGACATGCTAATACCCAATAGATGACACCCTGCTATCATCCCTATTGACAATTACTTCAATTATTAAGTTTCAAGCTAACATGAACTGGGACCGCGTCGAGCACCAGTACGTTTAGGTACCTTATATCTGTTATAATCTGAAGAAATATTTAATCTACGAGCATTGTAAGGTTTGTTCCCGAATATGACAACAAATATTTAAGTGGGGCTCCCATACAACAAACGTGATTTTTCGCCGTTTTTTGCGTAATGATACGGAACCCTTCGTGCGTGAGTCCGACTCGCACTTGGCCGGTTTTTCCTTTTGAGGTACAGAAGCCTAAAAATTTAAAGACCATAATTTTCACAGACTTGGTGCTATTTTTCATTGGGATGTTTTTCCGAGGCGTATTATTCCAGCAAGTAACTCCTCTCGCTGGAAGAAGGCAAAATAAATACCACGAAGTGGTGTTGCGTGATTTTCACTACTACGATGATGTGTACATCAACGCTACTGTTAAACCGTATGCGCCATTCTTGAGACAGTCGAAGGCTACTACAATGAAATACTTGCAAGCTACTTTGCGTAATATGAATTTAACGGTTTGTATTTACGGCCCGATTCGATAATGCTTATGGGAAGTCACAGAGGTACGATACCGATATGTTAGTGTCAAAATTTGGTAACGTACCGCTGTGACTTCTTATAAGCATTGTTTGAATCGGGCCGCTAGTCTACAGAATTCCCGGAGTCGGAGCGCATATTTGTACGGCCGCAAACCGGTCGGCCCCGGACGGGGCTCATTCGCTTCTGCCTAGGGTTTGCAATCCGGATCCGGAATGTATGAAATTATCCGGATCTGGATCCGGATCCGCGGAACTTCCCATACATTTCGGATCCGTCGTGCAAACCCTACTTCTGCCATACAAAATGTATCTAAGATAACTTACATTGAAAATGCGCTCCGGCGCGGCCCGACTCCAGCCGGTCGTTGGGAATCGTGCATTAGGGTAACATTCCATTTCTGACCGCAGCTGCACTACTGGTACTGAACGTGCCGCTGTTACTGTCAATTTCCATAGTAAAATGAACAGTAGTGCAGCTGCAGTTGGAAATGGACTGTCACCTTTACAGTCCAATCTGAACGTACACTGGTATCAGAACATTGACATCTTACTGATGTCATTCAGTTATCCTGCATTTCACTCGTACCTACTCGTACTGCCCGTATTTATATGGGGCATTATCTATGAAAAGGGACCTTATTGTCGATGGCGCTTACGCCGCACAGCGTCGCGCGGCATTGTATTTATATCGGAGCATCGTTAATAATGGCGTAAGCGCCATCGACAAGAAGGTCCCTTTTCATAGATAACGTCACATATAAGTACAGCGTGTATATTGAATTAACAGGTAAATTCGAGTTTTAGTTATTCATATTATATCGGAAACAGATCAAATCGACCTAAAGCTTCAAATGGAAATTAAATGTAGGTTTTAGTACTCTGTAACAAATAATTTAAAAGGTTTTTTAATTCAGCCTTATGTAGGTAACAGATTGCATTTTTTTTAATGTTTGACCAGTAAACGTTTTGTATAAAATGAAAGTACCGAATACCGTGCGTGCAGGCAAAAATTAAAAACATAATTTTTAGTTGGTCAAGCATATCAAAATTAATACTTTTGGACCTATTTACCCTTAGAATAATTATGTGGTTGTATCAAAAATGCATGCATTATTATTATTAATCAATACAACACGAATAATCAGGAATCATGCTATAAAATACAAGATTTAAAGTGCGATATAAATTAGATAGTAGAAATTAAATAAAATGGAACTAAAAGAATTCCATACTAAATTGTTGCCATGTTTAAGCATTATACGTCAAAAATGTGACAGTTTACGTAACTGTCACATTTTTGACGTATAATGCTGACGTATAATGAGCAGTGGCGCCCTCAATAATTTTCTACAATTTCTTGCCATACTAGAAAAAATTAAATTATTTTCCGAAAATATTATAAATTGTTATTATTTCGAGTAGTCACACTACTATATAAATTATAAACTGAAATAAATGTCATATACTCAGAAAAAGTGACCCAAGCCTCTAGTGCCCCAGGCTGGAATCGAACCAGCGTCCTCTGCTATCGCGGCAGGTGCCTGTTACCTCTCGGCCACCGGGGGACAGCGGCATAGGTCGAATTTCTGCGTATATGACATTTATTTCAGACTATAATAATTAAACATGCCTACCTACATTTTGTATCATATTTTTACAGATGCCATGTAAACAATGTCCGGATGTGTACCTTCCAGTCTGTACCGTATTAAATGGAAACTATACCACATATAAAAATAGATGCCAGTTTAGGTGCCTAAACGTGCCAGGTGCAGTAGAAGTGAGGAGGGGAATCTGTATTTACTGGTAGAGAAAGTAATTAAAAATAAATAAATTTACTACGACACTGCATCATTTAGCTTGGTGCAACTCGTAGATAGTAAATTTATCTTTCTCTTTTCTTTATCTTATGTCTCACACTAGTGTTGTGCAGGCAGTAAATTACCAGGGGTCCCGTTCTTTCCCATAAAGTTTTAAGTCATAATGTATTGTTTGTCATATTATCATTAGTCATAAAACTGAAACCGTTAACATTTCAGGATTTTCGTTAGGTTATCCTATAGATAGGTTAGGTTAAGTTTGTTTTATGGCAATCCTGAAAAGTGACGCGTTTCTGAACCAAATGAATTATCACTAACGAATATTCGGGCAAACAAAACATTATGGCTTAAAACTATTTGGGAAACAATAGAGACCCAAATTACCATAACTTTTTTTTTTACTTTTAAATTACTTTTAAATTAGGTACTAGTAAATTAACGTTTAATACGTTACCAAAAACGGGTAATAGTTATTTGTACAATAAGAGAGCAAAGTTTTGATATTTCTTCGAGTGCTTATTTTGAAGCCCGTGCAAGCGAAAGATTGTATATGGGGCATTATCTATGAAAAAGGGACCTTATTGTCGATGGCGCTTACGCCGCACACCGTCGCGCGGCATTGTATTTATATCGGAACATCGTTAATAATGGCGTAAGCGCCATCGACAATAAGGTCCCTTTTCATCGATAACCTCACATATAAGGGGTATAAAATGTGCAAATAATATAATATATTTCACAGTACATCTGATGCTCCATTACGACACTCTGTGCACATTACGTAACTACGTCGAAAATTTAAAGGGCCATAATGTACTGTAAAACGTTGTACGATACACGTCCGAATACGTAATTCGCAACTCGTGTCGATTTAAAACACTCCCTTCGAAATATAAGATATGAATTGATATATGCAGTGGTTATTAATCTACCCATTCACGAACATTTTTTTATTTAAAACTGAAGCACGCGTGCCGGCATTTTGTCACGGCTCATGGGAGCCTGCCAACTAATCCCAGGAATTGACGTAGGCTCTAGTTTTTACGATAGCGACTGCCATCTGACCTTCCCACCCAGAGGTTTAACTATTATATTATTAGGCCTTATTGGGATTAGTCCGGTTTCCTCATGATGTTTTCCTTCACTGAAAAGCGACTGGTAAATATCAAATGATATTTCGTAAATAAGTTTCGAAAACCTCATTGGTACGAGCCGGGATTTGAACCCGCAACCTCCGAATTACAAGTCGCACGCTCTTACGGGTTATTCACACTATTTACCAGCAAATTGTTACCAGTGGTAACTACAGGGAATTTTTTTCCCACCTTTTACCACTGGCAACTACTGGGAAAAATTATTCCCAGTAGTTACCACCAACATTTTTGTTAAAGTTCAATACTAATAAAAACAGTATAAATATAGAGCGATTTTGAATTACCTAATAAAACCACTTGAAAAATAATGTAAATGGATTATTAAATTTATCCTTACATATATTATAGTTTATGTACTAGTACCGGTTAAACTGTTTCAATATTTTTGGTCACTTTTAAGAGTTTTAAGACAGTTTACTAAAAAACTAATCGACTTATAATTATTTATTAAATACCTCTATATTTATACTATACTATTTATACTGTTTTTATTAGTATTTAAAGCCGTGTGATGGCCGGCTTTAGAATAGCGCCAACCCTCACATAGGATAAGGGTGTCGTACGAGGCGACTAAGTCCACAAACGAAGCAAGTAGGTACTTCGTTACAGGGGAGATGGTCGTCCTCTTAGCATTGGTTTGCAATCCATCTAGGAGAAGGATACTCCAAAATAAAACCCGGAATGGAGTTACCGTAAGGCGCGAGTAGGGTCCAACCTGAAATAAGCGGCAGATTCCTGCAGCTGACCTGTCTCCACACGTATTGGCTCGCCTTTCCTGTGGGATAAGACAGTGAAGCCGATAGGGTAATGCAGGTGCTGGGCATCCCTGCGTTTCCTTAATTCCGTCCCAGGCGGTGTAATAGGATATTTCTCCGGTTTTACACCATAAATCGTCTGCATTAGACGCTAAGGCCAATGATTAGTATTTAACTCTAACAAAATTTTGGTGGTAACTACTGGGAATAAAATTTCCCAGTAGTTACCACTAAACCGAGTTGGTGGTAACTAATGGGAATAATTTTTCCCAGTAGTTACCAGTGGTAAAAGGTGGGAAACAATTCCCAGTAGTTACCACTGGTAACAACTTGGTGGTAAATAGTGGGAATAACCCGCTCTTACCGCTAGGCCACCAGCGCTTAAATAAAAATCACTGCAAGTGTTATACAAAGTGTATATCAAACGCGTCATTTTTACACAAAACTATATAAAAGATTCCATAATAACCAATGACCCACCATAATTCTCCAAGTTTGCCAACAATGCCGACCCGCGAAGGGACGCCCACAAATCAAGGTAAGCTCCAAGTCAAAATATGTCAACACTTATGTACCTTACTTCTTTGTAATAAAGCGATAAATGTATACTTAATTTTGACGTACGTTGTACAAGGTTAGCGTAAATCGTTTAGTGAACCGCCAACAATTTGGCGGATAGTTCCAGACGTGACTAGGGGGGGGGGGGGGGTATAAAGGGCTAATAAAGGCAACCACAGATATTATACCATTACAAAAGCATAACAGCAGAAAACACTTTGATATACACAAATAACACGATCATACTCTCTGCTTTGTCCTAGGGTTGACTGGTAGAGAATGCCTCATGACTTTAAGTTCGCAAATGTTTCTTTTGTGCAATAAAGTTTAAACAAATAAATAAATTGTTTAGGTATATTAAAAAAGGTGATATTATTTCTATATGACTTCTCTTTCAGTTAACCTTAGGGAAACTAAGTGGGAAATTGCCAGAATTTGATAGACAAACTTCTAATTCACATAACTGTAAGGATTACCAAATGTTAACGAAGATTACTTCGTTAAGTTTTAAAAAGTTTGATCCCTTTACACGAATAAGAAAAACTTTTGAATGACATAATTGTTCGGTTGACGTAACTTTGAAGTCCGTTTGGTCCATATATCCCCCAAGTATCCCCATACTATCCACTTCAAAGTTACGTGATATCCTATCTGCTTCCATCGTGTCATCCACTCACGTACTTCGACCAGTACGGATATGATGGTCGTTCTTGTCTACGTGACAGCGTGATAAAACGGTGTCCGTCACTTTCTTTCCCACGGTGTTAAACAGTGACAGTTTTTTTATCACGTGGATAAAGATGGATAAAGCTATCCATAATAGGCTGGCTGGCCGGAGTTTCCGGTTGCGGAAGAGTACTTCGGCGTTCCTGGGACCTCCTCGCCGTATAGCAGCGAGGCGGCAACAGAGGGGTTTTAGTGGGTAAACCTGGGGTCTCATTAGCCCACAACAGGGAGTCCCACATAACCATCCCGGCCCGTCCCCGCGCCGGGTGGTACGCGTAAAGCATTGCCCCTCTTAAAAAAAAAGGCCGGAGTCTCCGGCGCTTCGTTTTCTATGGAAAGCATCACGTGATCTATCACCTATCATCTGTCATAGAAAAGTAAACTCCGGAAACTTCAGCCCGGTCTAACGTGAGTCATCCTAAAGGTCTCTGCCCACTAAACCGTATCATACCATGACTGTGCTATGAACGTATCGGGCACGGAATGTAACGCGACGCGGACTACTATGCCCACTACACCGTGTCCACGTCGTTTCATATCCGTGCATAACGGGTTTAGTGCCCGTAGTAACTGCGTATCATACCCATAGCATCCGCATATAATCCCCGTAGCATCCGCGTTTCATGCCCTTAGTACCCGAGTTTTATTCGCGAGAGCCAGACTCGTCAGAAAGAGCGAGCGAATGGTTATCATCTGGCAAGAGCGAGCAACAGATACGGCAACGCGTTTATAACGGGCTTAGAAGAACGGTCACCATACGAGTACGCGGTTGTAACCCGTATGCTCACCGTTTCGCCATCTGCGCGCACCGTTCTGGCAACGTTGCGTGCCATGCACGGAGCGTTTCGGCACCGGCAAAATGTCCTTGCCGACAATTTTTGACGGTCCGTGCATGGCACGCTACGGGTATGGTCGGTGACGGAACGTCTCGGGCATAGTCTCATACTTTTTAATACAAAGATATTTTTTTTACCTGACACGTTCATAGCACGGTCATGGTATGATACGGTGTAGTGGGCAGAGACCTCAAGGAGTTATGTAACGAACCAAATGAGGTTATTCGGCTGATCTCTGCGATGCAACCCTCTAAGGCTTAAGGGTGCGGTTCAAGTCATGAAAGGTGCCATATTGATGGGTTATGCTGCTATAGACGTCGCCATTAGATATATCGGAGCAGCGGGGCGGGGCGTGCGGCGTGAATGTTAAACAAATGCAAACGCATAGGAGCGGCCTTAGTGCACGCTGCTCAAATCACTCGTGAGCCCGACGCCACGCTGCACGCCCCGCCGAACGCTCCGCTCCCAGCGTCCACCCATGCAGATATTTGTGAGCAACTTGGCCGCTCTGATATATCTGATGGCGACTGTACTAGGAGAAATATAAGCTACTTACCGTTTGGATTCAGACTATACCAGCATCATTGCAGTGCGACATTACTGCCGTAAATGTCAAAAATCCAAGCAACAACGGGAAGAAACGTCAAAAAAGACAATTTATTTATTTAATCTTTATTGCACAAAAGAGAATACAAACGTAGAAAAGGGGGACTTAATGCTACAAGGCATTCTCTACCAGTCAACCTTCAGGCAAAGCAGATAACTTGTAGGCGGTGCAACATCATGTTGTAATTACGCAAAGTAGGTACTTTTAACTAAACAAATACAAGTAATATTAATAATAAATGGGTATAATACATTCATATATTATAAGTAAATAACATATAAATACACATACATACAAAATCAGATGAAGATAACAAAATAGAGACGCTAAGAATTTGCCATTCTGCCAACAAAGTACCTATTCGGAGACTGTTCCAAAGGTAATTTATTGAGAACTAGCGACCCGCCCCGACTTTGCACGGGTTAACAAATTAAACACAAACCTTCCTCTTGAATAACTCTATCTATTAAAAAAAATCGCATCAAAATCCGTTGCGTAGTTTTAAAGATCTAAGTATACATAGGGACAGACAGCGGGAAGCGACTTTGTTTTATACTATGTAGTGAAGTTGTATTAAATTTGACATGCGGCAGTAATGACAAGTAAGTAATACAGCGCGACATAACTACACATCATTACAGCCTCACGGCGCGATTCGGGAAATGAATTAGAGATTCACTAGATATGAAATAGTAAAGATATGTGACGTTCCACGGCAAAAGGTACCTTATGGCGGCTGGCGCTTACGCTATTATTAACGCCGCTCCAATATTCAGCCGGGGCAATGGGTACCTTTTGCAGTGGAACGTCACATATCTTTACTTTTTCATATCTAGTGAATCTCTAAATCATATCCCGAATCGCGCCGTCAATGTCAAAATTGACGTTGTTCCCGGATTTGCAGTAACAATGACGTACCGCAACTGCAATATCAGATACTGCAGTACGTACATACCTCACACCTGCATACCTCAACACTAATACTTACTAAGCAGTGAATTTTGCACCAACGAGTGTGTAAAATCGGAATATTTGAATATCGCTTCCAATGTTAGTAATACATCTGTCGGCGGCCGATCGTAAGATCAGGCATATCGTGAAATTCCTAGGCATATCGTGAAACGTGAAAATCTTTGACCCGTTCCCTGAGTCGACGGAGCCCCGCGTACGCGTACGCGGGGCTCCTATTTCTGGGCAGTTTGCCCTTCGGGCATCTAAAGCAACCTAACGAACCTATCCTACCTATATATTGGTTTAATGTCACTATCGTCAAAACATTACACAGGAACATTACGATCTGCCTGATCTTAACATTTCCATTTTCACCACTTGGTTGGCAGTCCTGTGCGTTTCTCCAGAAATTTCCTGCCTTGTACAGCTAAACTGTGGCATGAATTGTCACCCGCGGTAATTTATGACCTTCAAACCTCCTAGAAAAGAGCATATTACACACACACACACACACACATAATCTACTAATAGTTGTAAAATGATAAATGTATTCATAGTACCAATTAAGTTGCTAATTATACCGTGTAAGTATTTTGTAAGTGAAGATTAATTTTCATGAACAATGTTTGCCATATTTCACGCCTGAAACACAGGGAATCCTAGTTCAGGCACATGTAAACCATTACGTGCTTTTCAATAATAGTACATTACTACAGAGGCCGGGACAAAAGGGGTTGCCGGCCGAAGACATATAGACGGATAGGTCTGGTCTATTCAGTTTAGAAAAAAATGATATTAGAAACCTCAATATCATTTTTGAAGACCTATCCATAGATACCCCACACGTATGGATTTAATGAAAAAAAAAATTTTGAGTTTCAGTTCTAAGTATGGTGAACCCCAAAAATTTATTGTTTTTTTTTTCTATTTTTGTGTGAAAATCTTAATGCGGTTCACAGAATACATCTACTTACCAAGTTTCAACAGTATAGTTCTTATAGTTTCGGAGAAAAGTGACTGTGACATACGGACGGACAGACGGACAGACAGACAGACAGACAGACAGACAGACAGACATGACGAATCTATAAGGGTTCCGTTTTTTGCCATTTGGCTATGGAACCCTAAAAATCAACAACGCACCATAAATCCAATAAAACAGAAATACAGAATAAAAAAAATTCAACTTTGCCTCCATAACAATTTTAAAAAATAACTACGCGTGTTTGAGTAGACCTTTATACCGCTAACGTTTAGATGAAATATTTTAAAAGTTTTTATTTGTGTAGATAAATTTGTAATAGAATAAATTATATTAAGATAAAATTATAGAATTTGGTTATTAATGTATTATTTATTATGTTCATGTTGATTTTATACCAATAAAACTGCAAATTATAGCAAACATTGTTTTTAGGGTTCCGTAGCCAAATGGCAAAAAACGGAACCCTTATAGATTCGTCATGTCTGTCTGTCTGTCTGTCTGTCTGTCCGTCTGTCCGTCTGTCTGTCCGTCTGTCCGTCTGTCTGTCCGTCCGTATGTCACAGCCACTTTTCTCCGAAACTATAAGAACTATACTGTTGAAACTTGGTAAGTAGATGTATTCTGTGAACCGCATTAAGATTTTCACACAAAAATAGAAAAAAAAACAATAATTTTTTGGGGTTCCCCATAGTTCGAACTGAAACTCAAAAAAATTTTTTTCATCAAACCCATATGTGTGGGGTATCTATGGATAGGTCTTCAAAAATGATATTGATGTTTCTAATATTATTTTTTTCTAAACTGAATAGTTTGCGCGAGAGACACTTCCAAAGTGGTAAAATGTGTGTGTCCCCCCCCCCCTGTAACTTCTAAAATAAGAGAATGATAAAACTAAAAAAAATATACGATGTACATTACCATGTAAACTTCCACCGAAAATTGGTTTGAACGAGATCTAGTAAGTAGTTTTTTTTTTAATACATACGTCATAAATCGCCTAAATACGGAACCCTTCATGGGCGAGTCCGACTCGCACTTGGCCGCTTTTTTGTTTTTTTTTTCTTATAGGCGTAGTGGCAGTGTCATTACGAACTATGAAGCAAATACTGCCTCTAGTTTTTTTAAATGGATGAATGCCACGATGCTGTGTCACAAATATCTGTGAAATGGAAATTAAAAAAGAGGACTTTGCCGGCCTAGGCCTGCATGATTTGTATTAAATTCCATTAACGAATCCTCTTGTCCTAGCCGCACCTGAAACGTCATACTTCGCAGCCTATTATAAGGAACATAACATCAATATTTCATTGCATGTTTGAGAAAATTATGTTATGTGTCTTAGAGGCTGCATAGAGCATCTTAAAGTCCGGCAACGCACTCGCAACCCCATGGGCGGCGGTAGTTGGCTACCATTAGTCAATTCGTCTGCTCATTTATCTCCTGCATGAAAAAAGGCCGAGTGCGAGTCGGACTCGCGTACAAAGGGTTCCGTATCATTACGCACAAAACGGCAAAAAAATCACGTTTGTTGTATGGGAGCCCACTTTTATATATTCATTTTATTCTGTTTTTATAGTACCTATTTGTTGTTATGGCGGCAACAGAAATACATCATCTGTGAAAATTTCAATGATATACAGCCTGGTGACATACAGACGGACGGACGGACAGTGGAGTCTTTAAAAAAATTAAATAAATATTATAGGACATTATTACACAAATTAACTAAGCCCCACGGTAAGCTCAAGAAAGCTTACCGCACGGTAAGCGTTCAGTCTTAGTAATAGGGTCCCGTTTTTATCCTTTGGTTACGGAACCCTAAAAACGCTACTCTCGTGACCTGTCCCACCCGGCGCTACCCATGGATTTGCGTTATTATTTCCATAGTTGTGTTCGTGTTGCCCGTAATTAAATGTGGTCTGATTCAGTTCCCGGGGTTATTGCCATGTTGCCAACTTACATTGTTATTGCTGCAAACTCTGACTCTGGGCCCGATTCTGATATTTGAAATAGACATCTATTAGATATCTTTTAGACATCACCAAGATACGATAACGATATGTTTAACATCTAACCTAACCTGTCAAATTTGACATTTGCGCGATTCTGGAGATATTCTTGAACGATTTCCACAAGATATGACTTAGAGATCCAATTCATATCTAATAGATATCTAACGCGATCTATCGTAAAAGTGACATTGGTTGACTGAATTGCGCTGCAAAAGAGAACTAGTTGAAATCCAAACTATAACGTATCTAGAATGGATCTAGTACGTGTCGTCTCTTGTGAATATCTTGAAGTTCGAATACGGCAGTCTATCTTAGTACCTATACAGGGTGGATGCAAATTTTAAGATAAGATATGATTATACAGGCTGTCTCCCATCATGGAGCTTTCAATTCAGGGCTCGATTCTACTCGCTACACTGAGCTACTTTTATTATGGGACCAACCCCGAAATCTCGAAAAAAATATGAGATTTGCTTCTATAACAACGCCCATCCGGCGTGAATTATTAAGTTTAGGCTATATTTGTTTCTAAACAGACTTAAACCTTATTAGACTGCTTATAAGACTTAAAACCTATAAAAATAACTTAAATGAGAATCTATCTATTAAAACATTGTCTATATATTTCACTCAACTGACCAGTTTCTCAAGTCGCCTATGAAGTTATTTATCAATGTCTAAAGTTTATGTGAAGAAACATTAAATAACTGAGCAAGAAGTAATAAGAGAAGACGGCGATATTGCATTGGTATCGAGTGAAACGCGCTTTATTGTAAAATATTAGGGTTCAATAAATTTAGGTCAGGCAAGTGAAATTATATTACAAAATTTCATAACAATATTAAACATGTCAAATGTTAAGTTTATTATTGTCAGACTTTAAATTTGTGAGACCGCTAGTGCGGCCTGAATCATCGGAATCCTACCTTTTAAGGCCCCAGTACACAATGGGCCATCGTCGGCCATTCCAAGGGACGCATTTTATGCGTTAGAGGGAGCAATTTTTTTGTCGTTTTTTGTGTAATGGTACGAAATCCGTGGTCTCTGCCTTATACCCCTCCGGGAAATAGGCGTGATTATATGTACTATGTATGTAACGTATGTATCTATGGTACGAAACCCTTCGTGCGCGAGTCCGACTTGCACTTGGCCGTTTTTTATTGAAAGTGCAGCAACTTCGTCGGCTCATTTCCTCTGCTGTAACTTCGCGCAAACTGCGGCGAACTTGGGGGCACTTCTTAGTGCGAGATAACTATGTAGGGTAAGTTGGTTGGGGACCTCGGAATTTCAACTCGCTGTTTGGAGCCAATTGCGGAACGCCTTTACCTTACTCAGGATTGAAGTCAAGTAAATCTTAGTTGGGTCGGTCTCGAATAAAGGATGATTCACGCTAGATCGGGGCGGGGCCGAGCCGGAGCTACCGGCGCTTCGTTTTCTATGGAAATCACCGATCAGACGTCATAGAAAATGATGTATTAGACCAGGGATGTTGCGAATATCCGCATCCGCATCCGCAACCGCGGAACTTCCGCATTGTTATCAACATCCGCATCTGCATCCGCATCCGCATAAAATCGATGCGGATTTAATGCGGATGCGGATGTGGAACAGGTCGGTACAGGAACGTCTTAGCATCGGCGTAAGTGCTAGACTGCTAGGTAATTTAGTCATTAGCCAAAAAAACCTATTAGAAATTAGCAGTCAAGCGTGAGTGGCACTTAATGTACGGAACCCTTCGAACGCGAGTCCGACTCGCACTTAGCCGGTTTTTTGAAATAAAAATTACTGAAATGTAATATTTGACGTTTTTTATGTACCTATCTTGACATCCGCATCCGCATCTGCATCCGCGGATGTGAGGCTTTTAAAATCCGCATCCGCATCCGCATCCGCGGATGTCAAAAAATCGGCATCCGCAACATCCCTGTACCTAGTAGTACCTAGACGTCTCGGCCCGGTCTAGCGTGAGTCATCCTTTATGTGACTGCGGTCAGCCTCAACTCCGTCCAACTTTTCATATATTTAGTATGATTTGATGGAGTTTAAAAGCAGGTACGGATCTGGATGACTTAGTTATAGGTGCTCGAGACAAAGATTGAGGATTGAGATCGGTGTATTTGCGATTACATTTATATAATACTAGCGACCCGCCCCGGCTTTACACGGGTTACAAAATTATACATAAACCTTCCTCTTGAATCTATTTAAAAAAATTGCATCAAAATCCGTTGCGTAGTTTTAAAGATCTAAGCATGACATAGGGACAGACAGCGGGAAGCGACTTTGTTTTATACTATGTAGTGATATAAACGTAATCGCAAATACACCGATCCCATTCCGCAAACTTATATTAAAATGCCCATCATAATTCATAGTTCAGCCTAGTTTAAAAGAGAAGAGAGAGTCAGCCTAGTTATGATGTAATTACAATGATTATACAGTGTGTAAATCCAATACGGGCGAATATTTAAACGGTGGTTAGCATAGGACCTAAGAAGTATATTGAGATAGATTTTACTTAGAACTACAATTAAATTGTTAACCATACAAAATAATTCGGCTCGTAATGTAATGTACACAAGTCACGGGATACGAGCTTTTTACAGTAACTGTCAACGCTTGTTGGCAGTTACAATAAAAAGCTCGTATCTCGTAATGTCATGCCATCTTATGTTTCTTAATGTTTGTAGTAGGTATAGTAAGTACATCGCGCTCGGTACATGTGTTTTTTTTTTCTTACGGGGTCATAAGTAATTAAGTATAACTTAAAAAAACTTTTTAATTATTGATTACACGGGTAAATTCTATATCTGGTTTAATTTATTGCCCGTATTGGACTTACACACTGTATAACTGATTGGCAATAAAAAAAAACAATAAGTGTCTTAAAAATACAATCATCGTCACCTTGAGTTGAGGTTGGGTTACCCTGTACGTAGGTGAACTGTAATGTTATTTTCCTAGCCATAAGGTTATCATTCTAGAGCGAGGGTTAAAAGGCTACAATACATAGGTATAGATTATAAACAAAATTGATCAATGGCGGAAAATTATTAGATTTTATAAGTAATCGTAAATAATCAGTATCTTCCCAATCGACCGCTATACAAAATTCCCCCCACCAAAGGAAACTCTCCTACAAAAACTTAATACACTTTCCATGATAAAGTATGTTTTTGTCTGCCCTTTCATCGGTGCCAAGAATACAGTCCATCATACAAGGGTTGTAATACCAGATACCGTTGCTCATACACACGGGGTCATACACCTTCGTACAGTGCGTACAATTGGCTCTGTAATGTTCCTCATATTTTATTGGAGGCAGAGTTACGGTGCAATAGACTTCAGGGGCCTGTTCAGCATTATCGCATCTCATTAAGCACTGGTTATTGTACCATTTTTGGTTATTTGCGCATACCGGGTCGTAACGACCGGGACATGAATTAGCACAGTTTTTTTCTGGTGATTCCGTGGTCGTTGTCGTTGATGTTTCTTCAATTCGGTTATACATGTGTTCAGGTCTGCACACGCCTTCGTAGAGAATGCCGACGGCGCTGTCGTCACCGACCTCGCACGCCATGAAGCAGGGATTGTGGTACCAGTGGCCGTTGGAAGCGCATACCGGCTTGTAGTGTCTGGGGCACATTGTGCAGTTTTTGAGGAGTGCGGTGGCGACCGCGCCTTCCGGAGGATCTACCTCTGGTGACCTGAAAATGGAAGAAATACCAGCTGAGCCTCTTCTGGGTATTGAGAATTTTTGGTACTTACGAGGGGCGTTCAAAATATTCTCGGTATTGATATCTTACGACCTCTTCTAAAATTTCTTTCGTTACTGGCCGCTAAGGTTTATTCATTGACATTAAAAAAAAGTATAATTCGAACCGAGATAGTCTTTTGTTTTTCTGCAATTGCTGAACAAACATGAACATCATGTGCGAATTGACAATGTTAACTAAATTAGAACATCGATGCGTGATAAAATTCTTGACAAAACAGGGTAAAAATCAAAAAGCCATAAAAGAGGAAATGGATTGTGTTTACCGTGAGTCTGCTCCTTCTTTATCTACCATTCAAAAGTGGTCAAGCGAGTTTAAACGCGGAAGGGAGAGTATTGAAGATGACCCTAGACCTGGCCGGCCTGTAGTAGCTACTTCACAAGAAAATATTGATAAAGTGGAAAAACTTATATTGGAAGATGGTCGAGTGAAGGTAAAATCTATAGCACAAGTAACCAATCTCTCTATTGGTACCGTACATGATATTATACATGACCATCTTAATATGTCAAAAGTAAGTGCAAGATGGGTTCCGCGAATGCTGACTCGGCTTCAAAAAGACATGCGTGTAGCTTGTTGTTCCGATTTTATTGACCTGTGCGGTGAAAATCCTGATGAGGTGCTGCAAAGAATAGTTACTGGAGATGAAACCTGGGTTCATCATTATGACCCAGAGAGTAAACAAGAGTCCATGCAGTGGCACATTAAGGGTTCAGCTCATCCCAAGAAGTTCAAGGTCATCCCTTCAGCTGGCAAGGTCATGGCCACGATATTTTGGGATTGTGAAGGAGTATTACTAATCGATTATAAAGAAAAAGGTGTAAATATCACAGGACAGTACTACGCTAACATTCTACGTCAATTAAAGGATGTAATTAAAGAAAAGAGGCGAGGAAAGTTAACCAAAGGTATTCTGCTTCTGCATGACAACGCCCCCGTCCATACTGCTCATATTGCCAAGGCAGCTATTGTTGAATGTGGGTTTAAAACTGTTACTCACCCACCGTATAGTCCGGACTTAGCCCCCAGCGACTTCTTTTTGCTCCCCAATCTTAAAAAGGATCTGCGTGGAAATAAATTTTCTGACGATGAAGCATTGAAGGCGGCAGTGGAGGAGCATTTTTACACGAAAGATAAAAAATATTTTTACGAGGGATTAAAAAAAATAATTGATCGATCTTTTAAGTGTATGAACATAGGGGGGGAGTATATTGAAAAATAAAAATATCAAACTTTTCGTACTTGTTTGTTTTCATTCTCATACCGAGAATATTTTGAACACCCCTCGTAAATATCTATATAGAATAGAATACATTTATTTACATCACATCATGGTTGGTAAGGTTGATGAAATATAAAGTGCGATGATCTCTCGAGTGTAGGGTTTTTGGTATTTAGCATACCTATTTAATTCGTTTTTAAAGTTACGGGTAGTTTGAAATAAGACCTAGCATACCTACTTAATAAGTTTTTAAAGTTAAGGGTAGTTTGAAATTGAAGACTGTTATTGGTTGGGTATAAAAAGAAAGACACTTGGCGGACAGCTCTCTTTGGTTGTTGAGTCGTGCTAGCAGGCGGTTGTCAAGAGAAGAGATTATTGTGAATTGGAAGAAGACAAGAAAATAAATGGATAAATATCTTCAAGGTGTTGTTATTTTTACACTTCAGAAGTGTGCAGAACGTAAGTACACGCCTACTGCTATTACTTATTGATTTAGTGAGATAACTGATAACATGACCCTTATTCTGAGCTTGGAGATAATTAATTAACTATACGAAATTCTAATGGATTACGTAAGAAAGATGGTACTGGTAACATTTTTATTTAATTTAAATGAGTACCTGCATCATTTATTAATAATATTATGATGATTATGATTATAGGCTATCTAATTGCATATCAGTTAAACTTAGGTTAGTTTGACCCATAAATGTAATTAAATGGACATAATATCAATGTGTAATCATAAGAATATATGCGTCAGTTGGTCGAGAATTCAAAGTATTTAACCACCATGCCACCGACAGCTATAATAATGTTCAGTTAACAAAATCAAGTACACGTGTTCTTCTTAATAAATAGATACGTGACTGTAGTTATTAACTTCTTTGCTACTTACTTACCCACACACATGTGGGAATTAGGCAGAATATGTCAACACGTGGGTCTTGATATGTGTTGGTTGGAGTATTCAAGGGTGCCTTAATTTTCATTATTTCTTCACTACGGCGCATAGTTTCAGAGATAAATTGATATTTATGATTTATAACCAGGTCTCGCAATTTAATTGAAGATTTTGAGTTTTTTTTTTGATCCTTAATGTTAAAATTTGTGGAATATAAGTAGATGGCTTACTATGCAAACGGAGCATTGAATTTTCAGTCATTTTTTTTGCTACGACGCATAGTTTTTGAGATAAATGAATGTTTATAATTTGAACTACCATTAAACATTATTTTGTCATATAATTCCTTTATAGTTTATAAGGTATTATGATATAGTATATAGGTATATGTAACACCGGATACTTTTACGTTTCATGCCGAGTTGTTGGAGAATATGGCTGACGATGACTCATGATGATCAACGGCGCTTGCGAACACCAGAAGCCTCGGTCTTCGCGGAAGGGAATGTAGCTGGAATAACAGCGGCAGTGAAAAAGGAATCCAGACCGAAGCAGAGTCCTGTTGTGAAAGTCAGGAGTAACCCCGCTTCGACAGCCTTAGCGAGAGGCACGCGCCACTGGACATCAGGTCATGTACACCTACTTTTACTATTATATTATGAATGATTTGATATGGTAATGTGTGTTAGATACCGTGAATTGCTTGACTTCATCTCGTTCATCGACATCTAGCACATATAACATAAGTATAAGATGAATATATTGCCAGAGGATAAGTTGAGAAAAATAAATTTGATGAACCGATAGAAACTATTACTTGTGTACCAATTATGAGAAATTTTTGCCTAAATATGTCAATGCGATATAATAACGCGTATATATCTTATCTTACGAAATAATAGATACGATCTATGAGTGGTTCTCAGCCGGTCAGGCCTTTGACCCACTTTTGTGATTTCTATTTGAACTGCGAGGAAGCTCCACATTTATAATGCCATCTGATTATAAACAAAATTGGACAATAATTAGCTCATTAACGGCACATTTTCTGTGAATTGATTGATTTGTTGCTTTGTTTATTTATTGGTCGAGTATCGAGTATCGAGTATCGAGTATCGAGTATCGAGTATCGAGTATCGAGTATCGAGTATCGAGTATCGAGTATCGAGTATCGAGTATCGAGTATCGAGTATCGAGTATCGAGTATCGAGTATCGAGTATCGAGTATCGAGTATCGAGTATCGAGTATCGAGTATCGAGTATCGAGTATCGAGTATCGAGTATCGAGTATCGAGTATCGAGTATCGAGTATCGAGTATCGAGTATCGAGTATCGAGTATCGAGTATCGAGTATCGAGTATCGAGTATCGAGTATAGAGTATCGAGTATAGAGTATAGAGTATCTAGTATTGATAGTCATTTGGTTTATTGAATTATAGAGTCATTTGGTTTATTGAATTATAGAGTCATTTGGTTTATTGAATGAGTCATTTGGTTTATTGAATGAGTCATTTGGTTTATTGAATGAGTCATTTGGTTTATTGAATGAGTCATTTGGTTTATTGAATTATAGAGTCATTTGGTTTATTGAATTATAGAGTCATTTGGTTTATTGAATTATAGAGTCATTTGGTTTATTGAATTATAGAGTCATTTGGTTTATTGAATTATAGAGTCATTTGGTTTATTGAATTATAGAGTCATTTGGTTTATTGAATTATAGAGTCATTTGGTTTATTGAATTATAGATTGCTTTATTGAATTATAGAGTCATTTGCTTTATTGAATTATAGAGTCATTTGCTTTATTGAATTATAGAGTCATTTGCTTTATTGAATTATAGAGTCATTTGCTTTATTGAATTATAGAGTCATTTGGTTTATTGAATGATCGAGTCGTTTGGTTTATTGAATGATCGAGTCGTTTGGTTTATTGAATGATCGAGTCGTTTGGTTTATTGAATGATCGAGTCGTTTGGTTTATTGAATGATCGAGTCGTTTGGTTTATTGAATGATCGAGTCGTTTGGTTTATTGAATGATCGAGTCGTTTGGTTTATTGAATGATCGAGTCGTTTGGTTTATTGAATGATCGAGTCGTTTGGTTTATTGAATGATCGAGTCGTTTGGTTTATTGAATGATCGAGTCGTTTGGTTTATTGAATGATCGAGTCGTTTAGTTTATTGAATGATCGAGTCGTTTGGTTTATTGAATGATCGAGTCATTGGTTGATTGAATTATAGTCATAATTTATAGTCATTGGGCTTGAATTATAGTCATTGGGCTTGAATTATAGTCATTGGGCTTGAATTATAGTTATTGGGCTTGAATTATAGTCATTGGTTGATTGAATTATAGTAATTGGTTGATTGAATTATAGTCATTGGTTGATTGAATTGTAGAGTCATTGGTTGATTGAATTGTAGAATCGTTGGTTGATTGAATTGTAGAATCGTTGGTTGATTGAATTGTAGAATCGTTGGTTGATTTAATTGTAGAATCGTTGGTTGATTGAATTGTAGAATCGTTGGTTGATTGAATTGTAGAATCGTTGGTTGATTGAATTGTAGAATCGTTGGTTGATTGAATTGTAGGATCGTTGGTTGATTGAATTGTAGGATCGTTGGTTGATTGAATTGTAGAATCGTTGGTCGATTGAATTGTAGAATCGTTGGTTGATTGAATTGTAGAATCGTTGGTCGATTGAATTGTAGAATCGTTGGTTGATTGAATTGTAGAATCGTTGAATTATTGAATTGTAGAATCGTTGAATTATTGAATTGTAGAATCGTTGAATTATTGAATTGTAGAATCGTTGAATTATTGAATTGTAGAATCGTTGAATTATTGAATTGTAGAATCGTTGAATTATTGAATTGTAGAATCGTTGAATTATTGAATTGTAGAATCGTTGAATTATTGAATTGTAGAATCGTTGAATTATTGAATTGTAGAATCGTTGAATTATTGAATTGTAGAATCGTTGAATTATTGAATTGTAGAATCGTTGAATTATTGAATTGTAGAATCGTTGAATTATTGAATTGTAGAATCGTTGAATTATTGAATTATTGAATTATTGAATCATTGAATTATTGAATCATATTTTTAATTCATAGGTTACTGCAGTTAATGTTGCAGCATTACATTGAAATGATTTTAATATGATGATTTTAATAAGCGATAATGAAGAGTGCATGGTTGAACCTGTAGAACTCGCCACAATTAAACCGAGATCGAGGAGGATTGATGGCCTCTTATTGGTTATATTATTATGTTTAAATATTATGTTTAAATTAAGACTTGATAAAAATAGATGTACAATAATAAACATTATCTCATTACTAGATAAGCTGATATATGAAATAATGCATGAACTATAAAAAAACTCGTCAAATAATAGTAGATTACCATTGAGGCAGTTTTTAAAAGAGATAATTTAATAATAAGAGATATTAATTTCAACTGGGAGGTTATTAAAGACACGTATTGCGGTAAAGAATTCACTTTTATACTTTTACTTATTGCCGAACTTGAAATTTGATAATTATATTTATATACTAGTGCGCAAATCGTAATTAAAAGATTTATTCTTAATATTTTATGTTTACAAAAAGGCGAAGCTACAGTATGTAGATCTCAATTAACGCAAGTATTTCCTTGAAGAAATCTCTGAGTGGATATTGGTGATACATGTTGCGTGGGCAGTTTTCTTACAACCTAAACATAATTACAACGTCGTCGTAATCACCCCAGTAGTTAAATGATACCATATTTCAGTTACGAAATATATGCGATTCCATGGTATACATTTTTGATTGTATTCTAGAACAAGTCGGAAGGTACGGATAGGTAAAACATCAGGTTTTTGCAGTTCTATCGTTTATGTCTGCCATGTAACATTTGAAACGTATAATTTATTTAATTCAACATGTAGAGAAAATATTACTGGTCCTTTTTCTGCGGAAACACGCCTATTTAGGTGCTATGTTTATTCCCGAACTGCGGGATTTGGTATGCTGTAAAGACGTTTAGTGAATTAATATACTGTTCAAGTCTTTCATAAAACAATATGCATATTATAAAAAAATCTAATAGTCTGAAAATCCCAACGCGTCTTGCGATTGATGGACTAAGTACTTTGTCAGCTTGGATAAATCCTAACAAGCTAGAATATACGACCTTCTCTGAAAACATTGGGAGGGGAGCTATTAGGTATAGGTTTTTAGTACCAGATGATTAATGCATTGATAATGGGAACATAATAGGTCAAGTTGTACACAATAATTACTTAATTATCGCTGTTATTCATCATAGTAATATTTTATAAATTATAGTCAGGGTTAAAGTTACTGAAAGGTTCTCGGGAAATATTCCTGTCTCAAGAGTGAGGTTTATAATTGAAGATTTCTTGACATGATAATGGAAAATGATGTTGAAGCCACGAGAATTTGATTTGATTCGTGTGCTGACACAGCTAAGTACTACCATTTTAGAAAAGATTTGAACTGGTTCATATTATATATGGCAGGAAGATTGATAGTGCTTCAGTCACGAGAATTGAATTGGTTCGTGTACTCTGTTGTTTCAGTCACGAGAATTGAATTGGTTCGTGTACTATCTACCTGCAGATAGAGATGATCATTACTCATGAAAATCGAATAATAAATGGCAATTAATGATCTGTTACCCTGAATTACTAGTCAAGGTGTACACTGTTGTGATTATTAACCCAATGTTGGATATTTTTAGCAAGTTGAGCGCCGCACCTCTACCGGCGTCCCCCGCCTCGCGCCGCCTGAGTCCGATGCGAGCCGTCTCCAGCAGGAGCCCGCCTCGCGCCGCCAGAGTCCGGTGCGAGCCGTCTCCAGCAGGAGCCCGCCTCGCGCCGCCAGAGTCCGGTGCGAGCCGTCTCCAGCAGGATGTCTCCGGCAGAAGAGTAACAATTTTAACCCTTCGTATGCTTTAGTCAAAATTTACCACTGAATTAATAACCTTGAAACTGTAAATTCTAGTCCAAATTGTGTGGCAGGCATACGAAAGGTTATTTAGATGCTGTTTTTGAGATTTTGACTTGCTGATGCCTGATTGAAACTGTTTAGTATCCTATGCGATTAGTGTATCCACTGTTAAGTAGTATACGTAGTCTGTCGGCCAAGTGTAGGGTTTCCACCTGGCACGTGTATGAGGACATACACGGAGTCAGGATGGACGAGTGTAGGGTTTTTGGTATTTAGCATACCTATTTAATTCGTTTTTAAAGTTACGGGTAGTTTGAAATAAGACCTAGCATACCTACTTAATAAGTTTTTAAAGTTAAGGGTAGTTTGAAATTGAAGACTGTTATTGGTTGGGTATAAAAAGAAAGACACTTGGCGGACAGCTCTCTTTGGTTGTTGAGTCGTGCTAGCAGGCGGTTGTCAAGAGAAGAGATTATTGTGAATTGGAAGAAGACAAGAAAATAAATGGATAAATATCTTCAAGGTGTTGTTATTTTTACACGAGCAAGATTGAACGAGAACGGCTCACTTTATATTTCGTCAACTGTAAGATAGGCGAGTATAAAATAAGTAATAGTGGGTAGGTAGCAAACTTTAAGCCTAATCTGTGTCTATTTTTGTAAGAATGACTTTGTTTATTTTTTAAGCAAACTAAAAAAAAATGTTTTTAAGTACCTAGGTATGTTTTGTTCTCGACACGGAAATCAAGTAATCGTTACAAAATTTCTTTGCCCACAGAATCACCTTTGATTCTCAGGACCTACCCACATTTTCTATTCGAAATGTACTTACAGTACACCACAGTACGTTCCTTGAATCGGTTTACTAGAATATTCTATGAGAACAGGGCATGCACAGACCTAATGGCAAAGGAAGGGCCCGAGCAATTATTTTGTCACGTAACTTTTGCCTTTGGCTTCGTTTCAAGTTACCCAATTAAATATACATAAGGGTTTTGCGAACTTTTTTCTAGGTAAACATGTACAGTCACCTGCAATAATATGTTACGCTTTGAAGGCCGCAAAAATATGTGACACGCTCTTAAATCTCTAACAAATAGTGTAGGTATAAAGGCCAAAGGTTATGGCGCCATTTCTCGAAAAGATTGCACCATACCTTTAGTGGACTGTCGGGTAGATGGTGTTAATTTCAAAATTTAACAAATTAACACATATCAGTGAAAGAATAAGGGTCAAAGTCAAATAGCGTTCTAACACTTTTAATCTTTTGTCAAAAGATGGCAGTGAATTTATTGTGGCTACATAATTTCAAATGCTCTTTGATCTCTAGGTACAAACAAGATCGTGTCAGATATTTTTGCGGCAAGACGATATTCAAGGTCGTATCAAAACCTTAAACAATTGTTCAATTAGAAGCGAATAATCTTGAAAATATATTTACCCTTGTCTCAAACTGAGCTTTCTGCCAGTTGTAAAATGAAAAGTGACTGCCAGAGTACAAATACCTGCGAATAAAGTGAAAATATCTATGAGATTCACATTAAGATGAAATAAACCGTGCTGAATCGCCTTTTCATACAAACGTAGTATAGGTACTCGTTTTCTTTTCAGAATATTATCATTATTGAAACTATTTTGACACAGATGTTATATCAACCAGAGTTATGGCCCTTCGTTTGATTTTATTGAGATTTTTAATTATTAGTATTTAAAATATTGTATGGAAATTGTATTTTGCTCCTATTTATTAAAATTCATAACTATTAAATGAGCATAATATAGTTAATAGGTACACACCAAATTATGTAAAAATATTTTCCATAATGTGTAATTCAGAAAGGAAAATGCGGACTACGTCGTCCCCTTTCCTCTTTAGGGCCACAATTTTATTCATCGAGCACTGCAAGGATACTGAAAAACTGTGATCAGCAAATAACGACATTTGCCATTAATTTAAAAGTAGGTACTCTGTGTATAATTATTATTAGTGTCAAATTAACCATGGTAACTCCAGGTTTAACTCGGTGTCAAATTGTACTGGTAACCACGGTAACACCAGATTTAACCGGTTAACCCTGGGCTAGTGGGATGGTGCAAGCGGCCCTTAGAAACATAAAAAGATCAAATGCTCCTCTTTTGAAACAGGAAATGTACAAAGTTCCTCATAAGTTCATAACATGCATCGATTTTCAAATACCAATGAAATATTTCATCTTTCTAACAGCTTCGTTCGTATCAAGTATTCGCAATTTCACATACCTCGGAACTCATCACGAAAATAGTTTTGATATTTGCATTTAACTTGAAACGACACCCAGAGCCCATGTTCCACTTGTATCAATCTAATCCGAATTTAATTTTAGATCTTTAACCCTTTAACCGCCAGAGTCTGATATATAAGACATTACATATCCAGCTCATTTCGCCACAGTCTGATAAATAAGACAAATATCTGATTTGGTTTTTACAGCACATTTTTAACTCCCGTAACTATGCCAACCTTACTCTTCGTGGTACAATTACTGTCGGTGGCAACACGAGCACGCTCGATCAAAAATTGCTGGCGGTTAAAAGGTTAAGAGCCAACAGGAGTGGTCATTACTCCATACAAACGTACTCGACTGTTTCCTCCGTGGATTTTGAAGCTAGAGCAATGATTTTTTCAACACAGATTAATATTGTCAATATCTGTGTCGGACCGTTTTTCTTTTTTTTTTTTTTTTGTATTTTAATGCGCTAGAGCCCTTCTAAAATGGCCAAAATGGCCTAATTGACTATGCCGCAATGAGAGGTGAGGTATTCATAACTGATATCAATTAGCCGAAAAAGCAAAACGGTCCGACAAAGATAATTTCATTACCATTTAGATCTCAAAATTTCGTCACATTTGGTTAAGTTTTGGGGGAGGAAACAGTCGAGTACGAAACCTCGTTTTTTGAGATTTTTATGCAGCTTTTCGCCTTGTCCTTATCGCACTAGTTTTAGGAGCCGCTTCCATAAGCGAGACGGGTATGTTTACCTAAAATATTTTAATTTCAGCTCCCGTATGCTCTATTTTAAAATTAATTAAATAGAATATATAATATAATTGAAGTAAAAAAAATAAGATTATAATAATAAATTAATAATAATAGATTAGGGTGATGTCGGTGGTACAGTCAAGTGTAAAAATATGGGTGCATATAACTTACTCAAAAATATATTGTCTCATAGTTCTTAATTCAGTAACATAAGAGCTATGGGACATTATTTTTGAGTATGATCTGTGCACCCATATTTTTTGTACTCACGCGTTACGATTAAATTAGGAAAAGTATGTAATGTTATAGTTCACATTTATGTAAATTATAGTGTCCGACCGAAGTTTCGGTTTCGGTTTCGGTTTCGGCCAATTTCGGCCAAAAAAGTGATTTCGGCCGAAGTTTCGGTTTCGGCCAGAATCCAGCCGAAACCTTCGGCCGGGCCGAAATTACTTCGCGGCCTCTCGCGGCTCTCGCATCGGGAGCGCTCGGCTTAATTCGGGCGCGCTCGGCCGGATAGGTATAGGTAATGCATCGGCGGCCGGTCCAGCTGGGACCAGCGACAGTAGTATGCATGCAGTTTGTGACATTTGTTTGTGAACCACGTGGCGCGCGACAAAATATGGTGAGTGTTGTTTATTTCTTAAATTATTATTTACTTTAAATTGTTATTATATTAAATAATTATTTACAGCCGGTTTTCTTTTGTGAAAGGACATCCCTTACTATTGGCTGCGACTTTACTGGACCCTAGGTTCAAATCAAAATACCTCACTGCGGATGACGTAAATATTGCCACAACTGAAATAATAGAATTTTTGATTGATCGAAATGGAAATAGTCGAAGTGAACACATTGAAAATGCGAACTCAAGTCCTGAGAATTTACCGGCTTACAACCAGTGGCGTAACTATAGGGTGGCAGGGCTGGCAAAATGCCACGGGCCCCCGACCCAAGAGGGCCCCGACCCAAGAGGCCGCGAGCTCAGAAATATTTTTTTTTAACATTGTACCTGAGTATTTTATTTTACTTGAAAAGTATTTGTTTTAAGTTCTGCTTAAAATCCATTAAAGTGAGACAACTAAATTAAAGAAAAAGTACAAATTGAAATACTCTAAGTACAAGAACTCATTAATGTGTGAAATTTGATTTTCATATTGTTTTGTTTGTAAAAGTTGATTACTGTTTAAGTAGCATCACTGCAGTGATATATGTTGCAATTTGCAATATTAAACGAGGTATTAGGTTTAGTTTAAAGATCTCTGATTAAAGTGATACTATAATAATTAATAATATATGTAAAAGTTGATTAGTGTTTAAGTAGCATGACTACTGTAACGATCTTGGTAAATTTGTTTCAAGGTCGCTGATTGAAGTGATAATTTCATAATTATGTAGAGAAAGAGAGTTGATTAAAATTTAATTATTTCTTTTTTTTTTTTGACAAAGTTGATTTATGTTAAAGTAGCATGAATGCTGTGATTTCTCTTGCAATGTTTGACTTTGTCACACGAGGTATTATTCTAAAACTTTGTTTAAAGATCTCTGATTACAGTGATAATACTATAATTTATGTAAAAGTTGATTTATGTTTAAGCTGTGATTTATCTTGCAATTGATTTTGTCCAGGTATTATATTAATTAGGTAACTTTGTTTAAAAGTTTAAAGATTTGATTTTATTTGGTTTAAAATTTCATAATTTACCTCTAATTATATCTATTTTCATTAAAAATAAACGTTTTTTATTTTGTTTAACAAAAAAGTAACTGTTCTCATATAAGAAATCCTTGCAATAACCTTTTCCTTACGATTTGTACAGTAATTCTGAATATTTTGATACGTCTTCAAAAATTTCGGTTTCGGTTTCGGTTTCGGCCGAAATCAGAAAAAAACCGAATATTCGGTTTCGGTTTTTAAAAATCGTGTTTCGGTCGGACACTAGTAAATTAGTCATTTAGTCATTTATTCACGCATTGACATTCTACGCGACCACATTTTGTACTAGTAATAATCATAACATCTCATCTGTCACTTTCGGCGCGACATTGCTGTCTACTGCGTTGCTGCAGCAAATGTCTAAATTCCGGGCAGTGACATCGGTTTTGACATTTGCGGCAGTTAAATGTGGTGCTACAATACTGCTGCAATTAATGCTGCCGGCTGAATTACTGCAGGAAAAGTTAACTTTATGTATACATCATCATCAATATCAATACATATTATAAAACAAAGTCCCCTGCCGCGTCTGTCTGTCTGTATGTTCGCGATAAACTGAAAAACTACTGTACGGATTTCCATGCAGTTTTCATAGAGTGATTCTTGAGGAAGGTTTTGGTGTATAATTTGTAAAGGTTTTTTACGTTGAACTACCCGTGCGAAGCCGGGCGAGTCGTTAGTTTTTGCAATAGTTGCAATGCAGTCGGCAGTGCGGCAGCAATAGCATGCCGCATTGCTGCAATAACATCTATACCAGGGCATGAAGTAAAAAAAAAGTGTAAAAAAAATCAAACGTTGAAAAATTGTTATGATGTTTTTAGGGTTCCGTACCTCAGTAGGAAAAACTAATACTTAAACCCTTATTTTATTATGACGGCTATTGCGCAGTAAAAACATAATTTTATGTTTATATTATTTAAAATTCTGTAACCGGTCTATATTAAAAAAAACCTTTTTCTTAAATCTGGACTACGGCAAAGCAAAAGGAGAGTTATGATGAATGAATTTGTAGTGCGCCCCGTTCGTCAGGCTACGCCCGACGCGTTTAATATGAGGGCACCGAATGTAGTGCGCCCCGTACGTCGGGCTACGCCGGACTCTTAGTATGAGGGCACCTTTGGTGCTCGGCATTATAGTGCGCCCCTTACGTCGGGCTACGCCCGACGCATTTAGTATGAGGGTACCTACGGTACCCGGTATTGTAGTGCGCCCCGTACGTCGGGCTACGCCCGACGCGTTTAGTATAAGGGCACCTTCGGTGCCCGGCTTTGTAGTGCGCCCCATACGTCGGGCTACGCCCGACGCATTTAGTATGAGGGCACCTACGGTGCCCGGCTTTGTAGTGCGCCCCGTACGTCGGGCTACGCCCGACTCTTAGTATGAGGGCACCTTTGGTGCTCGGCATTATAGTGCGCCCCGTACCGACGTAGCCTGAAGGCTACGCCCGACGCATTTAGTATGAGGGTACCTACGATGCCCGGCATTGTAGTACGCCCCGTACGTCGGGCTAAGCCCGACGCGTTTAGTATGAGGGCACGTCGGACTTTTTTGCCAAAGCATATATAGGATCCTGAGCACTAGCGGATCCGAAATTCGTTTTACCTGCAAAATTAATATTTTACCGGGTGCATGCAAGCAAAGCCGGGAGCAAAAGCTTATAATATGCGCATATTTGAAATGCGCTAATTAAGCTCTTTCAAATGATATATAACACATCATCATTACTTTTTTTAATTTTTTTTGTTCCTGGCCTTATGACCTCTAGAGGGCGCCATGTTCAATTTAATGTGACGTCATATAGCCTATAACCAGCGGACAGTCAAGACGATTCGAATATCACCTCATTTGTCGACATACCCACATACATACGGGTCAAAATCATAACCCTCCTTTTGCTTTGCCGTAGTCGGGTAAAAATAGGACCGAATTTAATGTTTCAGTTATGTGCAGCATTTGTACAGTTTGTATGTGAATTTATTGCGAATACCAGATTTAAGAAAAAGGTTTTTTTTATATAGACCGGTTACAGAATTTTAAATAATATAAACATAAAATTATGTTTTTACTGCGCAGTAGCCGTCATAATAAAATAAGGGTTTAAGTATTAGTTTTTCCTACTGAGGTACGGAACCCTAAAAACATCATAACAATTTTTCAACGTTTTTTTTTTTTTTTTTCAGTTTATTTTTGTTATCGTTTTTTTTTAAATAAGATTTAGATAAAATGTCGAAAAACATTTAAAATTTTCTTAACTGAACGAAAAATTACATACCTACTGCATCTTTTTTGTCCCAGAGTGAAATTTCGTGATAAATTCCGCCCGCAATAACGAGCTTTTCAAACTTACAAAATTTTATCGAAAATATGACGAAAAAAATCGTCAGCAAAATAAAATCGGCCTGTGTACAAAAAAAAAACACTCACAAACAAAGAACAAAACTCGCTCCATGACACCTCTCGTAGCGTCAGTTAAGTGGGCAAAACGGAATCGGAAATTAATTGGTTTCAATGGTTCTGTGAGCGGCAAAATTGATTTTCTTCCATAATTGGCGCGCAGTAAATAAATTGAAGAGCGAAGGCCCCAGCAATAGCATCAACGTTGGATAATATAAATTAAATTATGTCGGTGTTCCACGACTATTTAGAATGCAAGCAAATACCTAAATAAAAAGCGTAACGTACATTTATATCATTTTCACAAAGGTACCATGTTAAAATGTCATTTTGTCGAGAAATTATATTACATTACATTTTACATTTGCGTCAGTAAATTAGTCGACTACGAGGCTACGCAACATTACTGCCCATTGTATTGCTGCCTCAAATGTCAAAATCGAAGTTAATGCCCGGATTTTTGACATATGCGGCAGCAATTGAGTCTGCATTTCTGCAGTAATTATTGGTGCGTTGTAATACTGCTGCAGTATCTAATGCTGGTGTAGTATGTATCCTAACGGCACCATTACATTAGAAGTCTTAAGCAGAGTATCTACCAAGAGAAATTGTAATTTAACTATCATCTCCATCACTAATTTGGCGACTTAAACTGTCAGCCCTGCTATTGCCCATTTTGAAATTTAATCCAATTCTCTGTATCCGTCAAGTAAAGAGACGGGACCGTTTCAGACGAGACAAATCTATTTCGGATTCTGCACCTGCTTCTGTTGCCAGTAAACATTGTTATAGCTGATATTGTATACGGGGTATTACTGCAATGTTCTGCCGCCAGAGTAAATTATACATAGGTACTGTGCTTTAAACTGTTTTTTGACAAGTTTTCACAGACAATTAAATATGACATTGATACATCAAGGCGGTTTGTTTACAAAGGGCCTACTGGGAAACGCGAAAATCGAAACAGCTATCTGCCTCTTTATCGTCGAATATGCTAGAGTGATAGAGGTTAGGTAACGAAATTTCGACTCTCTCGTTTTCGATAGACCTAACAGCGTACACCTCGTAAGTTATTATAAATGTTTCTTTAGTCACTTAATATACGCGACCCATTTATCATTTTTAATTTCTAGCCGAAACTCCTTTACTAATCTCAATCTTATTATGCGTCGATGACATCAATCCATCCTTCTAAAGACCTATGCTCATCATTCAATCACTAATCTCATTCATTCACTCATCTCATTATTCATTCATTCTCATCGTTTACTCGCTTTATTACGCAGCATTAATCATCTAGCATCTCAATTACTGAATGCGTCATCTATCAGATTTTTGCCATCAGTTAAGTTGACATCAGATGAATTTTGAAAATATTGAAGTATTTTTGTTACATGGTATGATGTTGATGAAAATTTCTGAATAATATTACAATAATGGATAGAAACCACAGACATACTAGACTCATAGACTAAGAATCCTCCAGACGGAGTTTAGAGCAATTATTTCATGAAACCGATGCTGCCAAAAATACTGGGGTGCGGGGGCGAGGTGAGCGAGTCCCGTGCCGTGATTGGTCCGTTCAAAGACACGGACGTCACACAAAGACACTTTGACTCGAAAATGGAGTAAAACTACCGTATATTTGTGGCAGAGGGGGTAGCGCTACTATGCTCAGTCTGGAGGATGTCTTGTCTGTGTACTAGACTACGCATTAGGGAGCATTCACTGAGAGTTGCGGTCATGAAACATAGGTAAGCCAAGTAGTAGGATGCGGTAACCTTAACCGTGACAATCGTATCGTGACTGCGTACGAAAATCGTGATCATATTCATAGTTAGGTACTTAATATAATATCTTAATATACTTAATAAATTTATCGGTAACAGGCGAGAAAGTTGAAATGAGCTTATCTTCTTCAAGTTAAAACCCAGTCTCTTAACAACTTCCATAGATTATATCCGGCGATGAATAAAGCCGCCATTTATCTCAATCCATTGAGGGAGTCTAGTGGAGCTTGATCGATCGGACGGAGAGGGGGCGATTTATAATAAAAACGGAACCGGGTTTTGGTAACAACGGGGACATTTTGATGGGTACAATAGCAAACATTTTCTACTCCAGCACTTAAATGTGTCAATTAAATGACTGACAGTGATATCTAAAGCAATGTCATTTGAATGCTTTGTCTATAGGCTCATAAGATGACTGCTAGCAGTCATCTTATGAGTATAATACAACTGCTTTATTTTTTTTAAAGATACAAGTTCCGATCATCTTCATTGAAAGAGGTATGTTTTCATTTACAATAATAACTCTTTTTTTTTTAAATAATAACTCAATTTTTTTTAATAATAACTCTTTTTTTTTTTTTTTTGCTGCAGCTGTCATAGAAAAAGTAATGTATGCAACAGCTCATAATTGGTTCTCAAAATTCAAGGGTCTTTTTTTTTTTTTTTTTTGCTGCAGCTGTCATAGAAAAAGTAATGTATGCAACAGCTCATAATTGGTTCTTAAAATTCTCGGGTCTTTTTTTACAAAACTCGACTACGTCTCGTTTTGTAACTTCGACCCTTGAATTTTAAGAACCCTTATTATATCACTGTTGCATAAACTACTATAAAAGAAAGAAAGTAAGATTTATTTTATAACAAAACTTCTGTGAGATACGGATATATTTAAATAGGTTCCTCGCGCATTTCAAATCAAAGACATGACACCTTTTTGGCTATGGACAGGCGATTTCGTCGCGTCGCTACAAGTACATGCGGCCCACACCAATTTTGGTGTCTAGCCATAGTAGTTGCCGCGCACCGCTACGGAACGGACGCTTGCGCCACCTAGCGGTCATATCTGTCGTAAAAGACGCGTTTTGTTAGAGAGTGAATCTTCTGTACCTAGTACTATTATTTATTCTGTGCTATGGAGCGAAACATGTCGAGCATTTTTCATCCTAAAACACATTACTGATCCGTTTTAACTTTTAATATATATTTAATGTGAGTATAAATAATATTTACGTCATGCATGAATGTTTTAGATAAATAAAGTAAAGTGGTAAGTTTGGCTTGGAGCTAATAATTAAGTCACTCAAAGATTTAATTATTTTTGAAAAGATGTGTCCCGCCGAGTTTGTTGCCGGTCCCATATTGGGATACCCTCCTCCAATTGAGGGGGGATTTAAATCTTCTCGGGGCAGAGGTGTAGGGTTGGAGCCGGTCTACCTAGCTTTATTTGACGTTCATAAGCGCATTGTAATTATGCCTACTTGAATAAACTATCTTTTATCTTTTATCTTATCTTATCTTTATAAGTGTAACCCAAAACGAGTCTTAAGGATAACTCACGCTAGAACGGCCCGGGCCGGACTGTTGCTTCCTCGTTTTCGGGTCATTCTAGATCAATTTTGCTGCCCGAATTTTTGACATTTGCAGTATTAATACAGCCGGCAGTAATGCCGCGCTGCAACATAGCAGTCTTAGTAATAAGGGCCTACCGAGAACCACGTTCGCCGTGATGCCTCCCTGTCAAACTTACGTACGAATTTACAAGTGCGACAGAGAGGCAACACGTATAATTTTAATTTAGCACGTACAATAAATTTAATTGTTTATCAAACAAAGCGCCTGTATGTCGATTTGAAGAAATATGAAGGAAAAGTGAACGGGGCTTTGATACTGGCGATATTTCCACGCTACAGTTTCATACCAAAGATTGATGACCCCTGGAATATATTTATTTAATTTTATATTAACGCCGTCTTGTTTACCGTTCCTACCTTTGCTTATATCTCCGAAACACTTTTAATTTAGGTTCTTAAGGAGCATGAGAAAAATATAAGAATTTGCTTAAGAAATGTAAATTTATTGTCTTTTAGCTGTTAATTATGAACGAAATAAATAAAATGTTTCTTCTGAGTGGCCTATCCCTTGATCTTTTCAGAGCCGATTTTTATTTTTTGTCGTGTTTTTTGGCAGTTTTTGATAAAATTATACTTTTTATTGTGTAAAATGAGAACTTACCAAAAAAAATCGACAGAAAAATAAAAATCGGCCCTTCGATTGTCGAATTTAATCTACATTTTACAAACAAAGCAACAATGAAGGTTTTTAAGTTTTTGTACCACTCCCTACCCTCGTGGTTCAGTTTCGAAATCTTTCGCTGGCTCGGGTGTAATATTACGAGGGGTTAAACAACAACTTTGTCCCCTTGTAAAACAAATAACTATATATCCATACTAATATTATTACATATAAATACGAAAGTGTGTCTGTCTGTTACCTTTTCACGCTTTAACCGCTGAACGGATTTAGTTGTAATTTGGTATAGAGATAGTTTGAGTCCCGGGGAAGGACATAGAGTAGTTTTTATCCCAGAAATCACCCTTTAAGGGGGTGGAAGTTTTTATGGGAAATCAATAAAAAGCAGATTGGGTAAAAATAAGCTGCCCAAATTACTAACTCCACGCAGACGGAGTCGCGGGCAAAAGCTAGTACATATATAGTTCAAATGCTGTTCAAATGCCGCTGCAGAGCCACTCAGTATCCCAAATATATCTGACCCGAATTTATTAAAACAAATACCCTCAGCTCTCACAAGGCTACCTCCCGCTGATTAAATTGAACAACGCCTTTGTAATTTTACTTTATACATTCATTAGATGTGTGGTATTAATGTAATGTAGACTTTTTCCTGAAGGCTTGAGCTTCTTGAGGCAATATATTTGAAAACTGAGCTGCAAGCTGCGAATATTTTTAGACTTAGGGTTCATCCTCACATTACGACACACCAACAGGGATGGGATCTTGCGAAGTGTGACAGGACAGTATACTGTATACTTTACAGTATACTTTATATATAATAAAATCTAAATTTTGTGTGATGTAATTAATGGACGACCGACGCCTTAAGAGATTTACAGTTTTTGACGGTCAGCATCGAAATTTAATCTTAACGATATCATTCGGATGGTAACTGGATGTGCATTAGTGTCGGCGGCATTACTGCATTACTACTGCTATAAATTTTAATATCTTAAAAAAAATTGTGACATTCGCCGCCGCATGACATTCAATCGATCATTAATGTTATCGAGTAAATTGACAGAATAATTGGCCTCAGCGGTAATGTCGCAACAGTAATCCAGCTGCAGTTGCCATCCAAATGTTACCTTAATGCTGTTACAGTCTCAATCCGAAGCTAACCTTTAAGCCATGAACATTATTTCGTAAACAATGCGTCAACATATTCTGAACAGCGGTGTGGCTAATAGAGCGTTACTAGAAAATTCTAGAAATAAAGTAAATAAGCAGCCATTTTAAATATTTGCTCCAGTCATAACGCTCGGTAAGTATAAGCACCCCACTTCGCACCGCAAAGAATCAAATGTAAAATTACACGCTAGGTTTATTGTTCTTGTTCAGCTTTCCTATCTGTCACACGGAGTTTTATCAGCTCCAACTTTACAGCGTACCTAACAGTTAAAATCTGACGAAGCGAGAGTTTTAAAACGCACAGCATATTTTATAATGGGTTATTCTGAAGAGCGATAAAATAGTTATGATGCTTTGCTTGAGATTTTAAATTCCTTAGTCAAGAAGGAATCACGACGTACCTACGTTATCACAACTGGCGTCGTGGTTTAGTTTAAACACTATTATCATTCCTTAAAGTTTATACTACATACTGCTGAATATCATATTTGAAATACCTATCACATAATTTTGTGTCTGGGTTTGTGTGTGTGTGTGGCTAGGAATGAAATATGAAAAAACCGGTCAAGTGCCAGTCGAACTCGCTCCTCGACGTTTTCCTATAATCTACCTATATATGATTATAGGTAAGGTTAGTTGCCAAGCGGACCCCAGGCTCCCATGAACCGTGGCAAAAAAAAATGCCGGGACAACGCGAGGAAGATGATAATATGATTATAGGAAAAGAACTATTTCCTGTGTTTTTAAAGTGAAAATTTTATTCCATCGCTTAAATTTTTTCCCCCATCTTTAGTACATCACAGTTCATAGACTTTGAAATAAGCTTCATGATCGGACTAAGGTCACAATACCTACAACTTAATTCACGAAGGATATGCTTGTAATTTCATACAACATTTTATGAACAGTAGACCTTATCAACCTTAAATACGATAAGGTTAAAGACGCAAAACTCTCTCTTATCTGTCAAATTCTACGGTAAATGGCGTAATCTTTGACTTTCCACATATATTATACTACTCTTTGTTTTACACCCAAGAAAATAAACGTGCTGCTGAAGTTTGAATGCGGCAAACATACTTCATGGATTATTTCAACTGTAACTGCAATAAAGTCATATAAACATCTCAAACGCCAAGCTAAGTTGCCACAGTACGTGACTATCGTATTTTCTGTCTATGTTTCATACTAGTCTCTGTCCCTCGACTTCGTCCAAGTAAAACTCATTTGTACACACACTACACACATTCATATAGAATGTAATTTTGACATTAAACTTACATTTCGAGCCCAAGTAGGTAGCCATAGTTACTTAACCAAATCTTCCTTTCATTAAAATTTGTTTTACTTAATCCGCGTATCAGACAAAACATACAGAGCAACTTTCGTATTAATATGAGTTAAGGCAACTTGAATAACGTCGAGATACTTTCATACCGTAAAACGGGGTGAGTAGGTTTCGCGGGGAGAGGTGGGTTATGAATGGGGAGAGAAGGTTTGAGAGGGGGGTGAGAAGGGATTTTAAGGCTACTGCTACAAAAATAATGTATTGCAATTTAAAATGGAGCTATAGTAATACGCATAATAAAAAAAAATCGATCCAACAATCTTCCAAAATCACCTTTGTATATAAACCCCTTTCACTCCAAATACGAGGCACTACGGGATGAGGTGGGTTTTCCTCTTTATCGTCAAAATTATGAAATGGAACTACCCAAAATAAAATAAAAACTAAAATACAAACGTCCGGAACACTTATTATATACACCATTCAGTTTTCATATGTAAAAATAAAATGTTATCGAGGTTTGAATTTCAGTTTTGACCCTACTCACCCCATTTTACGGTACCATAAAGTTGCAAGATGTCTATCAATTTTCGAGCAGTCCTGAGTTATCGAATGATTATTTATATTCAGTTAGCGGAGATCCGCTTGGAGTTTACGTCTAGCAAACTGGACTGATCTACTTCCAAATTTACCAATAACTACTTGATAATATTTTCAGTATGGTGTCCGTATTCTGTCTACTTATACGAGTAGAAGAAACTATGTCCTATATGCTAAGGGAAAAAAATAGAAACAGACTAGGAAGATAGGTGGTAGTAGAAGATAATTGTAGGTACCCAATAGGTTGTAAAAGGAAGGAGAGTGGCCAATGGAAACGTTGGGAAGCTGATCTCAGAAGAGTGGTCAATGGATGAATTAGGCCCAAGATAAACTTGTAAGTGTGACTTACGTAAGTAGGGATGCAGCTGTACTACGAAATGAGAGATGAATATCGTTATCTCATTCCAACAAAATTTGTTATGTAAAAATAGCTTTGTCCCTTACTTACGTAAGTAAAACTTACAAGTGTATCTCGGGCCTTAGACTGGACAATCGTATTGGTGATTGGCGTGCATCTCACGCACGACGACATTTCGCATGCACCCATCAGCGTAATCGATCTTCAAGGCCGTGTCAAATGATTAAAACCGTAACAATTGGTTAAATATTAATCATCAGGATCCAGGCGGCCTAACCAAGATGACATTCTCTATCGCTTCGCCATCGAATCGCTTTGTGTCTCTCTATCACTCTTCCATATTAGTGTGACAGTGACAGTTGCGTTTCGTTCGTTACGAAGCGTTAACGATTGGCATGTTGTCTACGGGGCCTGGTCTGCTTTACCTTGGTAGAAAAACTCAGCCAAAAATTCAACAAAAACGCCATCAGCTAAAACACCTCTCAGAATAACGGCCGACTAGCCACCGCGGCGGTTGGGAAGTTGCCGAAACTGTGCCGTTGTGCTTTTTTTATTAGTTAAGTCTGAGCTGGAACTTGGCCGCGCTGCCAAGTTTCTGGACACGCCATGACACTGTATGTACCTGCCAATATGTGGCCGATGGTTTGGTTTCAGCATTTTTATTTTTATGTTTTTTGGGATTCCGTAGCGAAACGGCAAAAACGGAACTCTTAATATAGTTTCGTCATGTCCACGTCTGTCTGTTCTTATGTCACAGCCATTTTTGTATGTACTTATACAACATTAAATGTATTTCTATGTTTATAATGACAAAAACAGGATGATTAAAGTCTATTTTTTTATTCGGTAGACTGAAATGACAGTTAATAGTATGAACATGAAATGTCATTTCATACTATTAACTGTCATTTCAGTCTACCGAATTAAAAAATAGACTTTACACTAAGTCATTAATGCCTAGATAGTTTTAAGTATTCTTATAAAGGTTTGCATGCCATACTGTGGTGGAATGTACAGTCACGCTCCATGAGTGTTGAACCATTTAGAGTTCTAGCTAAATTGGACATTTCATAGCGTAAGTATAAAAACCAACTTAGCTAGGACCACATCGAAATGACAATTTATTGTACTGTTCTAGCAAATAAATTAAAGAATTATGAATTATTTAAGAGCCCAAGATAAATGAAGATGAAAGCTTTAAGATCTCTAATATAATTTCTAAATGAATTCATTTTCTTGACAACAGAAATGTGAAACAAACTTATAATTCGTGTAATTGAATTTCTCTCAATTAGCGCTTTCAAAATGTCCGTTTTGGAGTCGGACATTGCTAGGTGGTAGATGAGGTAAAAACAGGAGATTCGGCACTAATTATGGGCCTCCACCCTAAATTATAAAACTTTGCCTTTTACCATTACTTTGCCCATCGCGTCACAGTTCAGTAAAAGCGAAATAACTTAAAAGTAGTTACAGATACACTTTCTGAAGAAAGTGAAGAAACGGAAGAAAGTGTATCTGTAACTACTTTTAAGTAATTTCGCTTTTACTGAACTCTGACGAGGTGGGCAAAGTTATGTTATAGGGCAAAGATTTATACGTTTACGGTAACGAATCTAAAAATCCTCATCTAAGTAATTGGCGACGCAAATTGAACTAAATAGACTTGTTGCTTGTTTCGTTCCAAATCCACTTAGATTTAAAGGACGTGCTATTTGCCTGACCGTTCGTCCTAATTAAGGGATAGAGTGATGCCAGCGTGACGAGATGTGACCTAACATTTGTATAAATAAATACGTACTTAGTCTAAACCTACAGATCATAATGGTCGCACGTGTCTTTCAAATGGGTTTAGGCGGAGTAT
Organism: Cydia amplana; assembly: GCF_948474715.1. Taxonomy (NCBI): domain Eukaryota; kingdom Metazoa; phylum Arthropoda; class Insecta; order Lepidoptera; family Tortricidae; genus Cydia; species Cydia amplana. The sequence continues at coordinate 23,766,290 of NC_086070.1, forward strand.
GTCACTTTCTTAGAAGGTGAAGTGACGAACTCACAAAGTGATGTCCTCAGAAAGTTGCGTCCTCAGAAAGTGACGTACTCAGAATGTAACGGTCTCAGAAAGTGACAAACTCAGAATGTGACGTCCTCAGAAAGTGACGTCGTCAGAAAGTCACATACTCTGCCTAAACCCCCACGTGACGAGTGTGATAAGTGTCACTCTTTAAAACAACGCGATTGAAAGAGACTATTTATTTTTTATCACGCTGTCACGTAGATAAATACGACCCTAAAAAATATTGAAAAACTGCCGATGTTTAATAAACGCTTGAAAACATTTTTATCCAGCAAATGTTACTATAATATTAATGATTTTTTTTTAGCGATAAACATGATTAACAATGTTAATTTATATGCATGTTAGTCTTAAGTATGTTGCTGTGCCCTTGCAGGGTGTCACATGTAAACCCACCTACTCATAAGCTCCACCTAATAATGTGTAATGTGATATGCAATAAACATTTTGAATTTGAATTTGAATTTGAATTTGACCCTATTATGGATGGCTTTATCGACGTGACAAAATAACCGTTCCTTTTTAACACCACGGGATTGAAAGTAACGGACACCGTTTTATCTCATAGACAAGAACGACCATAATATCCTTACTGCAGCGGTAGCGTTTTTGCCACCTGTCATGTCATGCATCACTTTCGAACTTATATATTTGTTAGAACGTGACAGGTATGGTGACAAATGATAAAGAGCCGGCCATCTTAGCCTTTCCGGTCGCAAACGGTTGTCATGTCATTCGCGATAATCGTGACCATAAGCCCAAAAAAGCCTTTAAAACCAGGCAACATGAACTTTGTCACTCACTTACTTGTTTAAGTTTTCAACTCCGAACTTTAATAAAGTGTTCAATCAAATAGTTCCGTTTGAACTAGACCTGACTATTGCCGGTCTGAGTGTAAAGTTGCAGCGGTTGCCTTCAGTGCTGCCAGGTACCGATTACCGTTGCTGACGCGGACGTGGGTGAGTGCTTGTGCGGACCAGGCGGTCTAGCATGAGTTGCGTTCTCGCCCGCGACTCTATACCTACATCTTGCGCGACTTCAAGTATGGAGTCGCAGGCGAGAACGCAACTCATGCTAGACCGCCTGGTAACGTGACAGAAAAATGAGAGGTCTCTAATACACGTAGTAAGATTACGCGTTGAAATGTAGGTATCTTTTACAAAAATATTATATATCCTTATAACAATTAGTGTGGCGGATACTTTTAAACGCTAACTTTAAAGATTATTAGGTACGATGTATAGTAGGTAAGTATATTTGCATAACTATTAAATTATTGCCTAAGTGATTTCAGGAGGCCTAGGCAAGATAACAATTATTGAGAGAAAACTCCAATCAATTTTTGTGGGATCTGTCATCCCGACACATTTTTACGATTATGTCGATGTACGATTGTCATCAGATAATTTTGGCGCATAAAATATTTCCATCCTCTACTAATGATGACGAGTTGACTGTCTCTTACACGTACGCTCGGTAGGCAATCGGAATATAACCAAGTTCTTACATTTGTCAGTAAGTTGAGAGTTTGTTTGAGTTTTTTGCACCAGGGAGTTGTCAATGTCTCTCGTTTGAGAGCCTTTCAAAGTATCCGAACCACAGGTATACTAACAGACGTAGTAGTTTCCCACTTAATTAAATAAATAGTGCTTGGCGTATATTCATTCGCCGCTCCAGCTAGTAAAGGCTCTCTTTATGATTCAAAAACGAATGAGAAAGTTGCATTTTATTCACAAGAATGGCAAAGTAATCGCGGCGGGAGCGGGGAGAAAATCCCACTTACGGACCTAGGGTGACGTAAAACTTTAGACAAACCACGGGCGGTAATTTGTAAAGCCCCAGATCGCATATTTATTGCACAAACACCTGCAATCTGGAGCATTCACGAATTCACCTCCCTAGGTATGTAATGTACTATACTGTATATTAATGCAAAGTTTAACTGCGAGTAAACATCAGCATAAAAATGCTAAATATAAAAAGAATAGATATAATTAGGGCTTGCAAATATTCGAAACTTTCAGATATTCGAATATTCGACTTTTTCTGACGACGTATTCGAATATTCGAATAATTATTCGAATATTATAAAAAATAAGAAAAGGAACGAGAAATCGATTTATTATCGTTTTATTCAAAAGCTTTTTTCACATATTGCTAAAACTAAGGATATTTGGCAGAAATCCACTTAATTGACTAGATTTTATCATCCTACTATTTATAAGATGCCCACATTTATAAAAACAAGTAAAACGCCAAAATTAGACGCATTTAATATTTCTAGATAAAACTTATTATAAATGCGTCGTTGCGTGAAATAATATAACTTTAAAGTTTAACCATCCAAACACCTAGGTATGTAAGATATTTTTTTAGTAGGTAATTATTTTCCGATTTAAATTAACTTGTAATCACTCAGAGGCCTGTAAAAAGGCCTTTAATTTCATTGTATTTTGAATCTTTATTGACTTTATTTGTTTTGGCAAGTTATTATTCCTAATGGTCGGCTAATTATATAATATTCATAATATTGGAATATTTAAGGGAAAAAGTTAGTTGAGTACTGGGTGGATTATTCGTCAGCTAAAGGTGCATAGTTAGATAACCAAGTTGGGCAGGTTTGGTATGATTAAATTTGAGAATTGCGATAAGTGACAAGGTTTAGACTTCAAAAATTCGCTTAACGTACGCTGCTACTGAATAAACAGAATGACCCTTTAACTTAAAACTTACGCACCGTAAAAATAACATACTATTTGATTTAGTTTTCTTTTAAATTGAGTTAGGTTTCACTGTATTCACGAAGTCTATCGAGAGGAATACAGTAAAAATATTATTTCCTTCGTATTTGGGTACCTACCGTTCCTCATTCACTGTAAATACCCGTAAAACACACAGAAACTGTAACTACAGCGGATGACATAGATTTTTTTTATAGTAATAAAAAATATTCGAATATTCGAAACCTGAGCGCCCGAATATTCGAATATCAAAACAGGTCGAATATTCGACAAATTCGAATATTCGAATATTCGAATTGCAAGCCCTAGATATAATACGCCACACTAAAATAAGAAACATCACCGCAATAGACGGCTTGGCATATGCTCTAGCACTCAAATGGAAGTGGGCTGGACACGTCGCGCGCCTTCAAGATCAGAGATGGCCGAAAAGCGTGACCGCATGGAGGGGACCACCAGGCAAAAGAAAGCGAGGGAGACCCCGTAATCGGTGGGAGGATGAAATTAAAAACACAGCGGGCCCAAGCTGGATGCAAACCGCTAAATCCAGAGACGATTGGTTCGCCTTGGAGGAGGCCTTTACCTCCAGAGGGGTTCTTGCAGAGTAACTAACAGGAAAAAGAATCAAATAATAATCAAATAATAGCGCTAATCATAGCATTCAAATAATTATTTTGTTAACTTAAATTTACTAACACTAACTCTCTTTCTTCAAGATACTTAATTACTAACAACTTTAAACTTTTTTGTAACTGTAAAATTAATTCTGTAAGAAATAAAGGCTTTTTATTTTATTTTATTTATTAAACATCAGCATTACTGCAGCAAAAAAAAAACACTTCAATGTAATGTCATGTAGGTACTCGTATTGTAATGTAGCCGACGACATTGGTGCAGAAAACGCTAAAAAGGAATTTTATCGGGAATTTTATATTTAATTTTTATTTTAACATTTGCGGCAGTAATACACTCGGCAGCATTACATTATTATTGCAGCGCGACATTACTGCTCAAATGTCAAAATCGATGTTGCTGCTCAGAATTTTAACACTTTTAGTGAGAGATAGCAACTGGTAAATTTAAATGAGTAATTAAGGTCCGTTATAAAACAAGAACGATGTTGCTAATTTCTTTATTATTATTTTAATGTAGTATCAGATTTACTAGTTTCGATATTGTCAGTAGAGTCTGTGCGGAAAGAGAAGAGTCGTAGAATGTATGGGCTCCCTTACATTCCACGACTCTTCTCTTTCCGCACAGACTCTTCAGCAGATGGTAAGTATAAATCAACATTCATCATGTAGGAATTGTTTATTTACATAATTATATATTTTTAAACTTTATCCTTGTGAAAAAAAAATCCAATTCAATTTCCATTGAAAATCTTACTTCTTTATCACGTAGCTACGGGCTTTACATACAGGAAGAGTTTGAGAAGTGATTGAAAGGGAAAAAATGAATACCTATCTGAATATAAGCTTCATTACTGTTTTTCAAATTATTGACAGCATGGCGTGTCACTCTCCAAATGCCTAGTGGGTACATGTGTGACATGGATGGACCACATATAAAAATATCTATGCCAAATTGCAGCATTAACACTCAGGGAGCAAAGCCTCGGACGGACAGACAGACAAACGGACATGGCGAAACTATAGGGGTACTTAATTGACTACGAAACCCTAAAAATGAAACGTGGTTAGTCGCTTTTCATATAAAACAACAAGCAATGCATTCATGTACGGTTTGGTTAGGTTAGCCAGAAAATAGATTTTCATTCACGTCTCCAACGCCATCCTGTATTAGATACGAAAATTTGCAGCAGCCAATAACTCACTTACGGATTTAAAACATAAGCATACATAGACCTCATTTAACAGTAAGTGAAAGAATAGGACCCCATTCGTCTTATATACGACAACAATCGCCCAAACAAGATTTCCGGGGCGGCAGATTCCTTTGTAAAAATACCACCCCGGCCAAAATCCCCTAAGTTATGTCCGTGATAAATTGTCCCTGCCTTCTTTTCACGGGCGATGCAGACATTTATAAAAGTAAAGATGGCGAGAGATTTTCTGAAATTTGTAAGCAGGCGTGGTAATAATGTTAAGTTCCTTAGAAAAGCTTCTTAAGTTAAAGCGTTTTTGAATGCACACATTAGGCACTTTTATCGCTCAACTCTGACGCTTGCGGTGCCGAGCATAAGTTTTTTACAGTCAGTAAAGATATTAGTTTGGCACCCCTGCATACACGTTTGTATGCAGGGGTGCTAAGCTATAATGGCTTTGCTGACTGTACGTATCTTTGACGCTATTCCATAGCAGGAACGCGTTGACCGGCTGTGTCCACTAAAGTTATTGGATGTACTGAACTCGAATATTAATTAATTTAAATTACACAATCTTTACTCATATTATGTTATTAAATTTAAAATGAGACTTTATGGCATGCACTTACTTTTACTACTTATTATGCTGACGTTTGGAGAGTGGCATAGTTATAGTTGGTCAAACCTAATTGTCAGTAAATAATAACAAAAAAAACTATACTCATCTTTTTTTTTGGGTGCTAGTACTAGTGTAAGACAAAGATAGTATGATTCTGTCTGTCTATGTTTGAAATGAGACAGTCCTTTGACAAACTTTATGTGTCTGCCTGCGATAAAGGCCCGTTTTAGTTCAACCTTACATTACCTTGGGTAATATGTCGAAATTAGGAGAACTCAGAATTTTAGTCTTTGTAAGTCCTTTTACGAGTATTTTTAGAGCGTGACTAATTGGCTAGAATGCTGAGAAAATATAAAAAGCAGATGTTGTAAACTAATAGCATCTTAATTGTAAAAATAATATAGAGTCTTAATTGAAATAAACAAGTTCTATCCACACGTATAATTAAAATTTATGCCCCTTTCACACTCCATAAAAGGCGCGATCGCTATCACCAAAATTAATGGTTAGATTAAACAACCTAAAACGTTTAATCACCAGTTAAAAAGAAAAGCATCAGCGGATAATTATCTTGATAATGGATGAATATTTAAAGTGGAAAGGGGATTAACTGAAAGTGTCTGGAACTCGGGCCCTTTGGGTATAATAGCGGTCGATTTGTCACCGGGTTCTGGAAGTAATCGGTAACAAGATCGTCAAAGGCGCTGGTATTTTGAGTTATTATGATATTCTAAGGATTGGCAATCGTTTTGAGCAGTGTTGTTTTAAAACGACTATAAAATTTTGGCTAAAAACTTAATGGCAATGATCAAAGGGAAGTTTGTGAAAGTATCAATTAAGAAGTTTTCTTCTCGACAGGGTGCGGAGATTGTAACGTTCTTTTATTTAAAAAAATAAAAAAAAATAAAAATAAAATATTTTTTTATTGACAAAAAACAAGTTACTAAGTGGGTTTTGAAGTCCCTGACTTCTGAGCTAGGTAAAGACCTGTGTTACAGAAGTCAGTGTCCTCTCCTAGACAATAGAAACTATATAAGGAACATCTAATCTAGTATGACTTATTTACTACATTTCCCATTTTGTTTTTATTTTATATTTAAAGCAATTAATTATAGGGCCTGTTTTGATATCAGAAAACAATGCCATTCTAATATGAGTGCATAGCAATTACATTATATATATATATATATATATATATATATATATATACATATATATATATATATATATACATATTGTGTGTGTGTGTGTGTGTGTGTGTGTGTGTATGTGTATGTGTGTGAGTATTCTAATGTAGGATGCTTTCAGTTTGATCATAGTCTAATGCCAGTAACCAGGACTTAAGTTTTCTCTTACACTCATGTTTAGGTAGGGGATAGATATTTAGAGTTTTGTTAATCTTATTATATATAAAGATTCTCATAAATCCCTGTTGCCGTCTGGCAGTAGCCAATCTGCATTTATATGGTGCACATACATTTGTCATTGTTCGCTTACTTGTAATTTTATTTTGATCATAGGGGGTAAGCTTATGCTGCTTCAACGCTAACAGTAGTATATATAGTTGTCTGACAGATAGCAATTGACATTGTTTATATAATAGACTCGTTGGATATCTATATGGTCTACATGTCATGACCTTCAACAGGGATCTCTGGGCTCTTTCCAGTTTTATCATGTGGGTTTTACAAGCGCCACCCCATACAACATTGCAATAGCCAATGACTGGCTGCGCCAGAGCAACATACACAGTTTTCAATAAATCTAGTTCAGATACAGATCTTAATTTCTTAAAAATATAAACTAGTTTTCTTATCCGTGTTGAGGTTAGCTCTAAATGTGGCTGCCAACTCAGTCTGTCGTCAAGCAGTACTCCCAGATACTTAATGCAATCAGATTTAGCAATGACAGTACAAGTACAGTCAGTTCCTGTCTGAAAGTTACATGTGTGAACCTTAAGTTCCCTATTATACATAAATGATTTATTTAAAGAAAATTGTAAATATGTGGTCTTACTTAAATTCAAGGTAAGTAGATTTCTTTGTAACCAGCTATTGATTTTATGGAGTCCTATCTCAGCATTACTATATACTTCCTCCCATGTATCTCCATGGAAAATTATAGAGGTGTCATCAGCATAAGTGAAGATTTTACCTTTTGTAAGGGATAATTGACACAGGTCATTTATGTAGATCAGAAACAAACTGGGTCCCGCCGATTTATGTCTTCGGTTTGTACCTACACTTTTGAGTTTTTAAAAACATGTTAATCAGAAAGCCTGCAAAGTGACAATAGTCAATAGAAGATGCAAATTTGCAAACAGAAGCACAGAACATAATAAGACATCCGCGCCAGGTCAAAAAAAATTCGACATATAAAGCTGTAGTACCACGATCCCGACTATCGGGTCGTCCGGCCTGGGAACGAAATCATAAAATAGGTACCCGGTAGTCGGATTTTCGGCACTGATGTGTTAAATAATTTAGTTATGGAAACACCTCCATCATTTGAAATATTATACAGATCTGCAGACGGCAGTTGTAAAATATATAGGTAGTCTAATAATGATCAAAGGATGCGCTGCGCGCTCGCTTCGCTTTCAACTCACTCGCAAATCGCCAGTGTGATAGCGTCCTTAGCTACTGATTTGACTGATTTGATTGTCTGTGAAAACTTGTCAAAAAACAGTTAAAGGTAGAGTATGTAAGTTACTCTATGGTATACTTAAGTCACTAGTGCTGCACTCTGGCGGCAAAACATTGCAGTAATACTCCCTATTTCAAAACATTTTACCTGTCACAGCCTGTCAAAAACAAACGTAGAATCGCGCTCGATGTCATCGGCTGACACAAATCCAAAGTTGGCTTTGTTTCGCGACGGAAATTGATTTAGCAATGACAGGTGGCCATGATCCTAAAAGGTTTGCTTAAGAGGACGAGGAACATTCCCATCTACTTTAAACAAACGGGAGCATTACATGTAATTGGTTTACATGAATTTCAACCGTTTCTTAAAGTTCACAAGGATGATTTTCGCTTGTGGTTTTGATTTTTGATGATATCAATTAAATATTAACAGGGCAGTTGTGCTGCACTGAGAATTAAGCGTATTAATCATGGTTTATCTTCATTTTGGTCAACATATTTACAATAAATAAATATTACCTAAATGGGCACACGTTTTGGGATCACTCCGGTCTTGGAAATCGGTTAAATGCAATTTTCTTGGAGACCGTTTGACGAAGATATTAACTAATAAGTTTCATTTTGTAATTAAGTTTATCTACCTGAAATCCTGATTTCCTAGTTCAGGTAGAAGTTACAAAAATAAATGATTTTAAGATAATAATACCTACCTATAACCTACCTATTGATTTTTTATTTATTATTGTAGGACATTCTGAAACCAGTTGACGAAACACCATAGTAAGCTCAAGAAGGCTTGTGTTGTGAGTACTCAAACAACGATATACAGGATGTAACAAAAATTACGTGTAGCAGCATCAAAATACTAAATTTACTTATTAAAATTAACAAACGAAGCTCTTCACTACCAGTGTACACTCAGCTTTACCGCGAAAATTCAACGTTTCATCAAATCTGCAACCTTATAAAACAGGGCCCAACAATTTGATATTGAATTCCCAAGAGTTAATTAATCAAAGCGTGTTTAGCGAAGTGCCAGAGTGCCGAGAAGTGCCTAGGAGTGCCAGTAAGTGCCGTATTAGGGCCACAGACATAGTGCAGGGGCCAGATTCCAGTTTAATTCTTACAAATTGTGCAGAAGACAAGCCGTTTGGCTTCCGCATTGCGGCAGTGTGCGTTAGCTCGGCGGAGCTTGAATTATTTTGAGTTTTGGATTTCACTGGCTTAATGAAAGGCAGCCATTAATTAGGGAGGATAAACAAAGTTTTGGGGTTGTTAAATTGCATTATTACTGAAATATTAATTTGGTCCCGTAACTTTGGTAAATAAATAACAATTAAGGTAGGTAAGTACTGTTTCAATTCTCATCTGGTGTTAAATAAACCGTTTTTCACAATAATGACAAAGTGTAGACATTTTATCTTATAACTTGCATGGTAAGGAATCCTAATTCGTTTTAAAAATGACCTATTTAAAAAAGTTTGACGTAGGTATTTTTATATTCAAAGATTTTAATTATTAGTCTCCTAAGTCAAGCATAGGTAGAATCCGTCTAACATCTAAGATATTTACCTAACTCTGCACCGAAGTGACAAACTGTGGAAGTCTTCTACGAGACCACGTAGACAACGCCGTCCTCGAAACGTCGGAGGTAAATTTACAACTTAACTTACCTTAAGTCCTGTCGTTGTGAATAATAATAACCTACGTCATATTCCCAAATGTTTCATTCTCATTCAAGAATATTTTTATTCTCACATTGTGTCATTGTAAAGTCATAAAAAAATAAAATAAAAATCTATCTAGCCCTGCTAGAGAAACGCACACTCGTGGCAATACGACTGAAGAAGGATTTATAGTTCCACTAGAATGGTGCCAGTTAAGAATTGTTCGACACCCATGTTGATATAAGACTGGCTGGTGTTGCGTAAACAATTGAAAAGCCTTAGAAACGCAGCTGATATTATGTACAGGCTAGGTGACAAATTTTCATTTATGGTATCAATCAATCAGGTTTGTTTTTAGGATTTGATCCTAAAAACAAATCTATATGGGACCCATTGCATACAGCAATACAAAAGTCAGAAATGATAGTCAAAGTCCGACAGTCGTACTTCACTCGCGAAACGCCCCGAACAAATCGCTATGTGCACGTGACGTCAAGGTTAATGAGAGCGCATCTTGTAGTTTGAACAAAACAAGAGAATTGCATTTTTGCCGATGAAATATTGCGTTTATGTATATAGGTAGTTGCTATACAATCTTTTTTTGGATAAAATGTGAGGAATCGAATGGTATCCTTACTTATTTCGTTTTTGAAAGTTAAAAATAAACTTTAATTTTGAAACTTTCAGTTGCTGTATTTTTGTATTATTTCCATATATTTTTTTAATATCTTCAATATTGTGATAAATTGCTCATTTGCTATTTTATTATATTTTGTTATAAAATTCAACATGTGTCATCATCCCTATAATATAATACTTAATACCTACTAGAAGTTTTAAATCCGTTATACGTATAAAATATCCGAAAACACATTTTGTAATGATTACACCTGAGACATTTTCGTTATAGTATTTACATTACAGTACCTACATCTGGTGCTACATTACGACACCAGGTGCTTTAATAAGCACATTACGTAACTACATCGAAAATTTAAAGGGCCATAAATATGTACTGTATAAAGTTGTACGATACACGTGCGAATAGGTAATTCGTTTTTTATATTGGATGGTTTTAAAATACGACATAAATTCGGCTCTATATTTTCTTATCGCTGATTTTTTTTTTCAATTAAGTACCTAGGTAATTAGTATATTCAAAGCTTAAAACTGTAATAGCATTCAAGTTCAAATATTTTACCTATATAAAATATGTATGCTCTCACTTACTACATAATATAAAATATACTCTCACTTACTTACCGCTTATACCTACTTAATCAAATATGTATTGAATTTACGATATCGCCGACACATCGGTCTTTTCACACGCTGAACACTCCTACTATGAGTTACTCGCTGGCAATTACGTACTTAGGTATCTTTATAGTTTGTAATACTTATTAATAAAATTAACCGATTTTAAGAGGGAGCTAACGGAAAATTGTAGTTCCTATCGTTTTTTTTTTTACTTTCTAATAAAGTGCAAATGCAATGAAAAAAATACACGAAAACTAGACTACCTATATATTTGCAAGGGTAGACTCCAACCAAGATCTTAAAAGATGAAAATTCTCTCGATAGAAAGAATTGACTAAAACATATTTTCACAATTTCACTTATTATCAGTTGCATAGGTACCATACCATATAGTCGTATAGTTTTAGTAATAGCTAGGTAGGTAGTACATTCACCCTTACGCCATGGAATCTGAAGGTTCCGTGGTGTAAAGGATGAATGTCCTTCCTTCCCTATTTACCCTCCTCACCTATTTTATACTACCTTTACGCATTCTGTGGTTTTAGAGGAATTTTCTTCTGCAAACCGAAGGGTAGCCCTTCAGCTGTACATTCCAGCCGTGGAATGCATTCCGTGCTGACTATCTCAAGAAACTATGGGGTAAGTACCTAAGTAACGGCTGTACTTACCTAGGTAACATACATGTAATTTGTAATATATACTTGGAGTTTATTTTTGGACGGTGTGGGAATGCATCGTACTAGTTCGGATGTCTGTTATGTGAAGTCAGTTCTTTTTTAAGGTTCCGTACCCAAAGGGTAAAAACGGGACCCTATTACATAGACTTCGCTGTCCGTCTGTCTGTCCGCCAGTCTGTCACCAGGCTGTATCTCATGAACCGTGATTGAAATTTTCACAGATGATGTATTTCTGTTGCCACTATAACAACAAATACTAAAAATTACGAGACCCTCGGTGCGCGAGTCCAACTCACACTAGTCCAGTTTTTTTAAGATGAACAACAAGCCTATGTATGAGATTTTTCGATGCAAACTCATAGTAAAGGCACCGCTTAATCATACAACGGGCCGACACGCGCCAACCACAATCTGTCACCGAAAAGAAATATTCACATTGCGGCCACGCGCGAAATGAACACCAAAGTGGGGTGAGATGACTTGCGATTCTCGCAGCCTTATCGTAATAGAATGTTTTATTAGACATACTTGCCGACGGGGCCTTTACACCTTGTGACAGGTATTGTAAATGACTTTCACGCGGGGGCATTCGCTATGAAAGCACAGGGCGGACATGTCATGTTTATGGTTTATGGTCGCATGACATGTCTTTATACGCATCAATATGTGTGTGCGTTCCTTCCTACAACCAACTACTACTATCGAACAAGGGAACATATCAAATTATTTTATGTAATATTCTCGCCTCGGCCACCGGTGGACTTGGTCAGTTTTTCTTTAGTGTAACATGATAATAATATTTATTTAAGTTTAAAACTACAAACTATATGAATTGTACAACGGGACTTAATCGCGTATCTAAGTTTTAAGATTTAAACTTTCACGATTTTTACACATTATTAAATTGTACAACGGGACTTAATCGCGTATCTAAGTTTTAAGATTTACCTCCGACGTTTCGAGGACGGCGTTGTCCCCGTGGTCTCGGAGAAGACTGGCTTAAGTTGACATCAGCATCTTCTAACCGCGCAAGTTTTTCGAACTACCCGCACTTGGTCTTGTTGTACAATTTAATAATGTGTAAAAATCGTGAAAGTTTAAATCAGTGTTATACAAACTAAGTAAAGTACGGCACGACTTGACCGGTTTTTTTTAATTGCCTTAGGTTTTTCTTCTATTTACAAAAATATTTTGCATTAGCTCTACAAAATTCAGAAAATAATATCACCTGAACGAAGATTTTAGTGTTAATTTTGAACCACAGTTGGCGGAAGCCACACCATCTACTAACCAACATTATAGTACCATATTCTTGTAAATAAAGAATTAAATTGAATTGAGCTTTGGAACCGTAGTTAGGTGGTTTATGGTACAGTCAGCGGCAGAAGTTGCTAAGCGGGCGACGTGTTCAAAATCACCTTGACGCGCTCTTATTCTCTTAACAATAAAGTCGCGTCAAGGTCATCTTGAACACCTCGCCCGCTTAGCGACTATTGCTGCTGACTGTACCTATCGACGAATTTGATTAGGTACGTTGACGTTGCCGTTGTAAGCTAGACTTTTTATTGCCTGCCACGTTTGTGAAGGGTCTAAAAACCACAAACCTCAAACCTAAAGAGTGACTCGTCCGATCTAGCCCTAGGACCGGTTCATAAATCTTCCCTAATGTCTTTACATGCGTGATGCCTAATCAAATTGTCGTTACGTCAAGCCTGCCGCGGACTGTGACTGATGCTTGTGTTTTTAGGGTTCCGTAGCCAAATGGCAAAAAACGGAACCCTTATAGATTCGTCATGTCTGTCTGTCTGTCTGTCTGTCCGTCTGTCCGTCTGTCTGTCCGTCCGTATGTCACAGCCACTTTTCTCCGAAACTATAAGAACTATACTGTTGAAACTTGGTAAGTAGATGTATTCTGTGAACCGCATTAAGATTTTCACACAAAAATAGAAAAAAAACAATAAATTTTTGGGGTTCCCCATACTTCGAACTGAAACTCAAAATTTTTTTTTCATCAAACCCATACGTGTGGGGTATCTATGGATAGGTCTTCAAAAATGATATTGAGCTTTTTAATATCATTTTTTTCTAAACTGAATAGTTTGCGTGAGAGACACTTCCAAAGTGGTAAAATGTGTGTCCCCCCCCCCTGTAACTTCTAAAATAAGAGAATGATAAAACTAAAAAAAATATATGATGTACATTACCATGTAAACTTCCACCGAAAATTGGTTTGAACGAGATCTAGTAAGTAGTTTTTTTTTATACGTCATAAATCGCCTAAATACGGAACCCTTCATGGGCGAGTCCGACTCGCACTTGGCCGCTTTTTGTAATTGCAGAACACAGTGCGCATACATATCTTTAAGTTTTAGTAATGTATTATTTGTAAATAGTTACCATTAAGTAGTAGTAGTCCTAGTAATTTCGCAGTCATCGTTACCTAAAATGTTTTTCAAACTCGAAGGGTAGGATGACACCTGTCATTTGCCAGATTTGGCGTTTTTAGGTTATAATTGTTATAATTATATTGTTACATTAAATGATCAATTGTTACATTTGTTACATATGGAAACTTTTGTAACGATTTGGGTAAGTATAAGTATAAATATCTGGATGACCGAGCTTCGCTCGGAAAACATATAAAAACTCGAAAATGCGCGTTTTCCCAGAGATAAGACCTAGCTAGATCGATTTTTCGCCCCCAAAAACCCCCATATAGTAAATTTCATCGAAATCGTTCGAGCCATTTCCGAGATCCCCGAAATACATATATATATATATAAATAAATAAATATATAAATAAACAAGAATTGCTCGTTTAAAGGTATTAGATAATTTAACCATCCTATGATTATACATACAATCAAACATTGCCAAGAGAAAACGAAGTCAGATGTCTCGGCCCGGACCCGGACCGTTCTAGTGTGAGTCCTTAAGTGTAATTGTTGAAACACTCTTTCAGTTCCTAATTGTATAGGTGCTTAAGTACAAATTGTAAACACATATTTGGCGCTAAAAAAACTACTTTAAAAATCTACGCATTTCAACTAAAATTGTGAATACATATTCAGTTCAGAGTGACTGCATTAACTATTTAGCTCCATTCATCTTCGGGGTAACCTGACCGTATTCCATTTGCAAATAACTTTTAGCTATCTTTACGGTTTCTGTACATTTCGAAGGTCAAGCGTTCAAAACTACACTCTAAGCTCTTAATAATAAGGATACGAGTTACCTTTCGGGTACTTTGTAAAGCGGACAATACGATATTCAGGTTCTTTTGTCGTATTGTGGACGAAGTTGTCCTTTGAATGGAGTAAGTTTGTGCGGAAAGAGAAGAGTCGTGGAATGTATAGAGCCTAATACATTTCACGACTCTTCTCTTTCCGAACAGACTCTATCATTCATAATCGTACAATCGGTCATGCTTTATCGTAAGTTATTGCGTAAGAAGCGTGTGTGCTATGTTTTATGATTTTTTAGGGTTCCGTACTGTACCCAAAGAGTAAAAACGGGACCCTATTACAAAGACTTCACTTGACTGTCCGTCTGTCACCACAGGCTGTATCGCCTGTATCTCATGAACCGTGATAGATAGACAGTTGAAATTTTCACAATGATGTATTTCTGGTGCCGTTTCTTCAAACAAAAACGTCACTTATGACACTTGTTTGACACTGACATTATCCGATCCATATCGTTTCTATATTTAATATTTGAGGTACCTATCTATACTTGGTCAACCAGTTCTTGTCAGTAGAAAAAGGCGGCAAATTTGAAAAATGTAGGCGCGAAGGGATATCGTCCTATAGAAAATTTGAATTTCGCGCCTTTTTTTTTACTGACAAGATTTGGTTGACCATCTATGTATCTTATATCTCGATATCTTAAAGTTCGAATATGGCTGTAGGCATCAGATTTATAAAAATGTCAACATGGTTAAAGCAATTTCTTCCGACCCTAGAATAGTAAAAGACTAAACAATAATTTCAATATATTATAAGATAAGATAAAGATAAAAGATAGTTTATTCAAGTAGGCATAATTACAATGCGCTTATGAACGTCAAATAAAGCTAGGTAGACCGGCTCCAACCCTACACCTCTGCCCCGAGAAGATTTAAATCCCCCCTCAATTGGAGGAGGGTATCCCAATATGGGACCGGCAACAAACTCGGCGGGACTCATCTTTTCAAAAATAATTGCATCTTATAATTAACATGCATTACGAGAAAATATAATCAAAGTAAACATTCGTCCATTCCCAAGTTGCGCAGAGAAAGAAAATTTAATGAAAATATTGTTCTCTAGAATAGCTACAAGTTCCTACTTAAGTATTTTACTGAGAACGCTATGCATTAAAATTCAGGTAACAAAAGATAACATTTTTAGGGTCCCTCTAATGTCTAATGCACAATATAAGAGTTTGCGGTTCTTTTTAATATATTGGCCTTATTTGTGACTGGTCTTTATCTTTATCTTTATAGGAGTGTCGTTAGAAAGGCTTAACATTATTTTTCCCAAATGATCGTAATTTAATGAGTTTGCCTTTTTGTATATTTCCGCCAGATAATGCGTCGACATATTTCAAAGCTAATGCTCTCATAATTTCCCGTCCCCCGGTAATTCGTTAAATATTACTTTCACAAAGTTAGGACAAAGTTTCCTTGAAAATGCATTAACTTTCAATTTTTTCTCAATTTGTTATAATTGATGGACAATTAATGTGAGGGGACTAAGAGTCGTTATATGCTGAATGGTACTTTCATATTAAGAATATTAAACCAGCAATGCGATATCACACTTTAGTTCCTTACCTGTATAATATGAACATTGCGAATAACAGTGGCAGGAAATTTAATACATAAATTATCATTTCTTTACGATTTGATTGACCAAGCTCCTGATCTTCGGCGTCCCTGGTGGCGAGTCCAGATCGGGCAAAGTGGACACGAAGGAGTCGGAAGGCGGACCCCGGGTCCTCGCGCCCCGCGCGGGGGCACAGCTGGGATTGACGCCAGGATGATGATGATGATGAACGCATAGACTTCAATAATATTTTATTTCATCCTTTTTGAAGTCGGTTTTTTTTTGTAAAAAGATTTTATTTTTCAATTTTTAGTTTCCTATTTTCTTACCCTTAAGGTTGGATTTTTTTTCCAAATTTATATGGGACCAACTTCGAGGTATACCCTTTCCAATAAAAAAATAATTATCAAAATCGAACTACTCTGTAAAAAGTTAGGCGTGGTCATACATAAAACAAAAAAATATATATACAAATGTATATACGCGTCGACTTGAGAACCTCCTCCGTTTTTTTCGTCGGTTAAAAACAAAGTCGCTTTGTTTTATACTATGTAGTGATTTAGAAGGCCGGCCGCGATCGTATGGAAGCGGCTAGGTTCATGTGACACTTAAGTTAAAAGAATACAAACAAACATCAAAAGAAATCACAATTCTGGAAAATTTACAATAAAATCATTTCAAAATAATGAAACATACGAAACTTGCGATAAGAGTCCAATTTGGATGAAAATATTCCACTCCCGGCTACCATCAGTTTGTCACTGACATAAACGCCGTCGAGAACGTAATTATTTTCTATACATCTCGCTCGTACTCGCATATTAGTGCAAACGAGATGTATAGAAAGTAAATTACGTTCTCGATAGCGTAAATGTCAGTTTTGACACTGTCAGTGACTCATGGTACGGGCTCAGAAATATTTTCGCAAATTGCATAATTTTACATTGACAAATATTCAAAGAATTCAAACGAATTCATTATGAAGTATAGATTTTAATTAAAAAGGGGGCGTTGGAATTTTTATATTAAAAATGATTGATGTGCTAATGGGAGGGAAGTGGCTCGAAGTTTAATAAGAATTTTTCAAACTCCGTTTTGGAATGATATTGCTCGTGACACCGAGGGATGAATGCGAGATATGCCGAAGGCGTGTGTTAAATATTAAATAGGATCATACCTTAAAATACAACTAACAGTAGGTAGGTACAAAACTAATTTGGAACGCATGAAATAAAACTACTTATCCATTTATTTCATTTTCCGCCGTCGTGACCCGCCTACGCTTTAAGCCGAAGTAAAAACACAAAATGACTAAGGTTTATTCGGGTAATTCCGAAAATCGGATAATTCGGAAAATCATTGTAAAATCACTCATATTCCGTTGTAGTAAGAGTCAGCTTTCGGAATTATCCGCCACTATTCGTTCATTCGGAAATACCCGAATACACATTATAATATTGTTACAGATTCGTACTTTCATGTTCCTTCACGTCATCATTACATTAAGAACTTCTCAAAGAAAGTAAGATTGGATTAAATCTAGTAAAATTACTCTTGAGCGTTATTCTGATTAGAGGTTTTGTTACGGTTTTGATATTAAATATATGATAGGGACGGTGAGCGTAGCCTTCTACGTAAGTATATGAAGGGTCTGCCACATGTAGTGACTAATCAAAGTGCCATCATCGAATGCTATTGTGCCCTGAATCGTTGCTTTGGTGTTGCGGGTGTCCAAGGGCAACGCTAATCGCTTACCATCAGGCGATGCGTCTGCTCGTTTGCCTCCTGTATAATAAAAAAACTTAACATTTACATTAAGGGCCAAAAAAGAGAGGCTTTACCGTATTACCTAGACAATAGAGTTCGCTGAAATATATATACTCGTAACTTAATAGATGAGTGGCGGTGGCCCTCAATAGTTCATGCACGGACCCGATCACTCGTACTGATTCGTGCGTGCGAAATTCACTATAAATCGTGTTTTTAGGCATCCAGTTCGCATATTTATATTGCAGCGCGAGTTCTGTCAAGAGCGTATCATAACAATCATAATCATATCAAACTCTTAACAAACTTTATCAGAATACACCCCTCCTTAGCTCTGATTTTATGAATTCACGAAGGCACTGAATTGTTGGAGGTTTATTTGTGTTGCTAATTTATTTGGCTACGTTGTGCTTTATATTTTATATTATATCTGTTTAAGGTAATTAACGTAGCTTCAATGTTTGAGATTTTGACATTTCCTTTTCCTTAGATTTTCATCCTTGATTTTCGTTGGACGGTAATAATAGTACATTTCGATACAAGAGGGAAAAGTAGGAAATTCGCAACGAGTGGCGATAAATTGAAGCACTACCGAAGGGAGGGTTTTATATCGACACTAGTTGCGAATTACCTTTACGCGCGTGTATTGTACAACGTTTTACAGTACCTACATATGGCCCTTTAAATTTTCGACATTTCTATGGAAAGCACCTCGTGATCACCTAGAAGCCGTCATAGAAAATGACGTGTCGGACTCCTCGGCATAAAAAGCTGTTTCATACATCTACATTTCGTTGAAACCTCACAAAGTAGGTACGTATAAGAAATCCAAATGTACTAACCATATCTTCGAGGAAAGTGCAATTTATCAATCATCAATTCAGCCGATCATCAAGTTCAATGTTTTTTTTCTATTCGTCTCGCTACTGTTGTCCACAGAAAAAGGTAATGTCTTTTCTTTTAAATAGTTTCATGTCTAGTAACTAGACATTAACTGTTAATGTATGGTTTGCGTGCTCACTTTGATTTCTGCGCCAAATTACGCCATAGAAAGATTAACGATAGCCTTTTCGCTTCGCCAATTGACTTTCGAAGGAAATGCGCTTTAAGTTGACGTTAGGATGTCAACTGCAGCTGCATTACTGCTGCGGCGTTAATGTCGCCACTGTATTTCCTGCTTAAAATGAGTGAAGTTCACCGCTGCATTATGAATGTCGCGATTATGACGTTCAATCCGTCACTCATTTTATCAAGAAATTGACAGATATGCCGCAACAGGAATACAGCCGCAGTTGTGATCCGAACGTCAGCACCTTAAAGGTCACATTGCAATTGTAGACATAGCCCAGCAATTATTTTTTTCCAATTCTAAGGGCTCATTTTGATGGTGCGAGAACTCGCATGCGAGTTTCATTGCATTGCGTAATTTGATCGGTCGGCTGAATTGACGTAACCTCAATGGTCCGCAATGTAACTAAAATCGTATACGAGTTCGCGTGCCCTAGGGATGATAGAAGTAGCGGCTTAAGAAAAACACACTGTATTTTATGCATACGTACTCCACAGAGCATCGTTCAACCGACATTTCCGTCATGTCTCTCCTAGCGTCCGGAAATTTTAACATAAATATTCCATCTAACGGAACGCGCGTCATACAACCCTTCCGACGACGGACGACCTTTTACGCGATCCGATACGACATCGGATTACAAAATAATATAATTGACCAAGCGAGCGTGAAGCGTGTGCGAAGCATGTCCGTTTCAGCTTGGGCACGGAATAAATAATAATAAGAAGAAGATTCACTCTCTAACAAAACGCGTCTATTACGACAGATATGATCGCGAGGTGGCCCAATCGCGAGCAGGCGTCCGTTCCGTAGCGGTGCGCGGCAACTTCTATGGCTAGACACCAAAATTGGTGTGGGCCGCATGTTTGTGGGTATACTTGTAACGAAGCGACGAAATCCCGGAGTGAGCCACGCCTGGCTTGACAAAAAATGCTTTCGTGTGGCCGGCCGTTCTCCTCTAATGGTGCATGCATGCGAAATGCAGTAAAAGTCGTGCGTAAGTGTAAGGCCTGAGTGGACGCTCGAGTTGGGCGTACAGCGGGGCGTGCGGCGTGTATGTTAAACAAATGCAAGCGTATAGGAGCGGCTTTAGTGCACGCTGCTCAAATCACTTGTGAGCCCGACGCCACGCTGCACGCCCCGCCGAACGCTCCGCTTCCAAATCAGGCCTTACACTTAAGATGCGCGTCAATCAACAAGACGAGCGTCAATGTATCAAAACTAGATCAAAACCAAAGCAAATTGTTGAATTAGGTAGAATCGACCTCAAGATGTAAAACACGGTTTAACTAAATTCTTCTGACTCCGAAAACGTGTCGGATAGTGTAAAAAGGCTTTAAGGCTATTAAGGACCCTCTCAAATGCAATCATGTGTAATTCAGTTAAGTAAGGACCCTTCTCCAATGTAGCATACGAGTCGCCATTTGAATCGGTTTTTAAAGAGATAGTATTTAGGACAATTTCCTTTGAGAACTTTGTTACATTTATGGAAAGACTTCATTGGGACATGATTGTTCAATTTGGGACGTAAGTGGGTGAAATTGTTCTGTTAACCTCCTAAGACCCTGCGTACAATTTTTTGTATATATTCCAAAACATACTTTGAACGTTCAATGATTAACTAAGGGTTCCAAATTATAAAAACAAAACAAATGCTTCTGGGTCAAATGTTTCTTATAGAAAATCTTAAAGTTAATAACAGGTGGGGTAAAAAAACATGGATAAAAATAAGACCAAGTTTTTAACACTCAAAAACTTATTATATTTCATTCCTGATTTAAATTGGAGGCTACACACAAAGCTTCTTTCACCTGACCTGACCCTACCGAGAATCCGTTAAAACTTTTCTAAATTTCTTCAGAGACGAGTAAATATTAAAGACAAAACGCATAAAAGATTAGTTTGGTGTAAAATGGTTTCCTGCAGGTTGATTAATTCGCCCGTTCACTTGGTTTCCACATTTGAGGCTTTTTGGTATGTTTCATAGACCAAACCCTCTTCTTAGGCAAAACAAGACCCACCATACGAGACCCTTTTCGATCCAGTGATCATCTGTTCTACGGACAATGCCCACCCACTGTCACTTACCTTAGCCTGATCCAAGATAGTGAGACTTGTAAGGGGTCGTCCAGAAATCATGTGACCATTGGGGGGGGGGGGGGTAAGATAAATATTATGAATAATCTCGATGGGGGAGATGGCGGGGCAGGGGGTCAGAGAAGATATCACGTGTAATTTTTTTTCAAAGCCAAAAACAACAATATTACTCAAAAATTTCATCAGATCTATCAAAAATAGGCCAATGATCACATTATTTCTGGACGACCCCTAATTTAATAGTCTTTTCTTTCCCACGTAGATCTTGTGGGATAATTTCAATATCAAATAGTTTAGCTACACCCAACTTGACTACAAATAAATGCTACGTGATTACCGCGATGTAAGTAAACTAATATGGGCATGAAACAGTCTTTGTCATATACTCGTCTCTAATCTCATATTTATGGGAGCTCTCAGCTTCTCCATTAAATGCCTGAGATCAGTTAAGTCGCGTAATCCTGAAACATTAAATTAAAGACTATATTGCCCTTTAGCTTAATCTTTTTGAAAACTCCTTTCAAATTTATGTGTAATGAACCTGACCCTTAAGAAAAGGTTTTTCTTTACTAAGCCGCGTATTTATTTTAAGTATCTAAAGATTATAAAGTATTGATGTTAGGTTTCTTGGAAAAAATAGTCTCTCCGAGTTTCTTTCTTTTGGTCTTCTCGGTTCAAGAGCTTTTTTACGAATTATTGGAGATTTTGATATGTATAAATGCATTGTAATTTACTTAATTTTCGGTAGATTTTCTTTTAAGTTATATCCTATAGTTTGATATATGGTGGTAGGTATGTTGATATTATAATGGCGTTATTGATAAACGGCTGCTAACTTCATCAGTTGATGATCGTCGTTATGCCATAGAGAGGGACAAATGACGATCATCAGCTGATTATTTTAGCAGACGTTTATGAATAACGCCGTAAGACTCGAGTTTCTATCAACTCAAACGACCACACCCACCAATGCTACTGACAACCGCCCTTAAAACTTACGCAAACTAACAACTAACGTAATCCTCATCAAGTTTTAATTTACGAGCGACTAGGTACACCATTTTGTCGCAACTAGCCGCCATTATGCGCGGCTTATTGCCTAACTTCTGGAAGTTTCCGCAAAATATTCGACGGAAATGCACGCCATAATAAAGCTGTATCTCTAGTTACGTCAACATTTTCAGAGAATATTCTGAGGATTCTGACCGATTAGTCTAATCAGGCCCCGTAGACAACATGCCGATCGCTAACGCTACGTAGCGAACGAAACGCAACTGTCACTCACTGTCACGTTAAATATGGAAGAGTGATAGAGAGACACAAAGCGATTCGATGGCAAAGTGCAAGCGATCGTCACCTTGGCTAGGCCGGCAGGGGAAATAGCCAAGGTGGCAATCGTTTGCACGCTATCTCTATCGCACTAATATGGAAGAGTGACAGAGAGACTGCGAGAAGCGTTTCGTTGTCGTACCGCATACGATTGTCATCTTGGCGAGGCCCCCAGTAGTGGTCGAGTCAAATATTGCTGTTTATAGTTTTACAAAACTCAGGTTTCTCTACCATGTTTGCGTTCCAATGGTATGTCCCAGATATTTAGTTTATATAATATATACCGTTGGTGGGTATTTTGAGAAATAAGTGTATAATTTACTTTATCTCGAAAACCAATCATCTTTTGAGTATTTACATTCAAAATCATGAGGACAATCGATTTAAAAAGGAAATAAAGTCCAAATTTTTTATAGGTAATTTTGTAACTTTTTTATAGCTTTTCAAATAGATACCTACATCTATTTGAAAAGCTGGGACCACATTGTAATTTTTTAAATCAATATTCTTCGTGATTCAGAACGAAATAACCCAAAAAAAAATACTTTTTTTAAATAAGGATTTTTTTTCTAGGAACTCCTTGGCACATCACTATTATCTACGTCCCATTGCTAGCAGACACACCGGCTGTGAACTTTTAACTGCGCTAACTGACATTAACTGGCTACAGACTGGACAAATTGGTATAGTCAAAGGATCTGCACTTTTATATATTTTAACCGTTAGAGTTTCTCAGCTTACTACCTATCATCCGTAATAATAAACTATTTTTTGTTGCGAATAAAAATAAAAAAAGTTGTAAATTTTTTACCTATAATAAACCTTGCATTACTGGCCATAAGTAATTTTACCTTTACCTCCCTGCACAATTTCCACCCTTTCCACAAATGAGGGCGCTACTGGACGGACAATGCAATCTTAATATAATTAATAAGTTTTTGGCAAAAGTTTAATTTTTAGTAAATACAAGATTTTATCGCGGTCCGTACTTTTCATTCCACAAGCAACTAGTTTGCGTTGTTTTATCACAGAATTCCCATGGTCACCTTCTGTGTCCATCATCGGATCAGCTCCATGTCATGCTAATATTGCATTGTCATCCGATTTACATAATTTATGTATGCATAATTGCTCCATCGGAAATCGGAAAGTGGGTCTAATTAAGCTTTCAAGATTTGACCCACTCTAACAAAACAAGTAACAGGGCAAGTTAAATAAAAGCTTGTAAAGTACAGTCAGTGTAGTATTAGGTAGCGTCGTAAATAGAATAAATAAAAATATGACCTGACTGTACATATCTGCTCAATAAAAGTAAAATCCTCTTTTAATACACCATTTTTAGTATTAGAACCCATAGCCGCCATAAAGGTACAATAGAAAGGCTCGGCGGTAACTTAATACTTTAAAAAATGTCTCCCAGTGAACCAACTCGGCTATAAACTAGCTTACTAATTAATTGTCACCGCTAATGAAGCTGAGAAATATGCGGTGAATTCGTTAAATTAAATTAAGTGGTTGTTCTGATTTATGTGATTTTTGACGTGAATTTAATAGAGAAGCTTAGAGAAATTTATTTTTTTAATTTATTAGCTAGTATTAAAAGCGGGTGTTAAGCCAGAAAATTAAAAGGAAACAAAAGATAATGGCAATCGTCCGTAAGATACACGTCACGCACGACTTTCGGGATCCCTTTATTTCCCATAAAATTTTAAGTCATAATGTATTGTTTGTCATATTATCATTAGTCCT
Source organism: Cydia amplana (assembly GCF_948474715.1). Taxonomy (NCBI): domain Eukaryota; kingdom Metazoa; phylum Arthropoda; class Insecta; order Lepidoptera; family Tortricidae; genus Cydia; species Cydia amplana. The sequence continues at coordinate 23,790,600 of NC_086070.1, forward strand.
AAAACTGAAACCGTTAACTTTTCAGGATTTTCGTAAGGTTATCCAATAGATAAGGTTATAATTATGACATTATTTATTTATTTAAAGACCATGGTAGTTGTGTGAAATTGAGTTAAGTTACGGAACCTATTTATTACTATTGTCCCAAAGCAATAACAGTTTACTCGTAACACCCTCCAGTGGCCTACATTCCTGTTCCCATTTCTTACCGAGAGCCGAGGAGCCTATAGTCGCACTAAGTTAACTCTGCGCCTACTTTGACGCGACGAAATGTGTGGAAGGGCCATCATAAAAGTCATTTTTCATAGAGATATTAGCGTAGGTTTATAGAGCCTTTGCGGAAAGTGAAGACTCTTTCCGCACAGACTAGCGAATACATAGGTACATATGTATACTATTGTTTAACGTAGGTACTCTCGGGTAATAAATCTAAAATGCCAACTGGTTTTATAAGGGCTGCTTAATTTGAGTCGGAAATCTTTAATATCTAGGAATATACGTTACTGTTTGTTCTTAAATAGGGCCCCAGGCGAGGCGAAAGCTCAGGCGAGGGAAATCTTACTAGTTAAACTAGTAAACTAAGCATGTCTTAGTTCCTTGATTCTCTGGAGTCCTCATATTTATGAATTGCAGTTTTTGAACTCTAGGCTTTAAGTCGAAACGTCTTTTCAGCTCAGCATACGTCAAAAATGAATCATTTGAGTACGAAGGTGCAAAATATCTTGCACTTGATATTTTATACTAGACGATTTAAATCATAGGAAATGTTACGAAAATATTTCATAAATAACATGTACATATTTTATAGTATTAACAAATACTTTTAAAGTACTTATACATATAGTGTAAATTATTATACTCGTACTGTATCAAATACGCACAAAAATGCCCAGTTCAATGTTTTTACAAGTGAGTTATTTCTTGCTTGCTGTCTGCACTTAATTTTAGATTTAAGTCTTGAACCATTTAGAGTTACTAAACTCTTATTGCAATCACTTAACGAGCACAATTCGAAAGCTCAAGCGAAACAATTAACCTTTTCGACGCGGTGTCAAACACAAAAGCTGTCACGCTGACGCCACGTCACTGAAGTGTCAAAACTGAAATTGAACTTTATGCATATCGTCAGGTGACAAGCAAAACTCACTAAGTACCACCACAAGTTCATAGCCATAGTGAACCATATTAGTACGAAAAGAAGGTTGATTTTTGTTTAAATATTTTATAGTAGTTAGTGACTTTTTGCTTGTCACCTGACGATATGCACGTAGGTCTATGTTACTCTGTGGTCTGTGACCGATTAATCGGTCTTAGGCGTTGAACCTACGGTGCGGATATATCGGTCATTGGCGTCCAAAAGGTTAAAAGGAAACGATTTTGGGCCCAGGCGGAAATCATCGCATATCTATTAAAGACTATAAAATTACGTAAAATACATACGCATTTTATACATATCATTTCAATTGGAAACCTGGAATTGGAATACATCAAAAAAACCATTTCAGAACATGATTCTCAAACACCTTCTTAGCATTGACAACATGGCAAGAGCAGCGATCGCAGATAGCCGGCAACAGTGCCTATTTTTCTCCCATTTACCCCTAAGAAGCATCTGTTTCCCGCGATATTTATGAGTCCAACCTTTCTTTCTGCCCCTTGATTTAGGGCCATCCCTTAGCGTTATCTTAATTGGTAAAATTCTCGCTCCCTTATAGAGATCTGTATAATAAGGGATCGTTTGATTTTTGGAGATGCTCTGGGGAGTTTTTAGTATTTTGGTCTGCGAATTGAAATTTATTTTACAAAAATTTTGTACTGTTTTTTTAGCTGCGGGCGCAGCATGGTTCCATTTTTATCGCCTGTCACTATGACTATCACTTTCGCACTTACACACTTGTTAGAACGCATGGTGACAAGCGATAAAAATGCAACCGTGCTACCGCCGCTCGATGCGGTAAGTAATTTGAAAAAAAAAAGTCTCATGGCATGGAAGATACTAGGTGACTTAACTATTTTGCAGCAACGAAAACTAGTATCAGACATAGGTATATGCTACGTAAATGTTCATGGAAAGATTTATGTAAGGTCAATGTGACTAATTCCGTCGTAGCTTCCATCATGGTGGCTAACGTCTACTAGCGTTTTTCTCGAACAACGAACAAAATTGATAATTTTATGGACAAAGCGATTGCTTTTAGTTTCAGCAATCAAAAGCAGATGGTTTTTTCTACGTACGATTGAAAATCAAAGAAATATGCTCGTGGACGGAATAGTCCATATGACGGAATTAGCCACATTGACTTTAGTTTAAACATGTCATTTTAAAAGAGAACGATTCGATTGCATAGGAGCGACTTTTGAGGCGAGGTCGTGTGACTCTTAAATGGTCCCGTATGATTTACAAAAAAACTAACTTCACTTTTTTTAGAGTTATTGATATCGCCATTTTTATCAACTTACGGTCTCAATAGAAGTCCATTCAGAATAATAAATAGCATATTAGAAAATATCGAAAGGCCTAGCAGATTGTCTGGGAGCCTATTCTGTTTCAACAATTTTATATGATTTTCGAGTATACTGACGTGAGACATACTATTTTACGGTTCAACTCACGTATTTTAGTCACTCGCACGACATGTTTCGGAGAGCCTGCATTTCGAACAGTGCATGAGTAAATTCTCAGGTCTCCTGGCGGTAAATTCTGATTGTACCGAATAACATGCTTGTTATGGATATCGTTTCTGTCTTCTGATTAAAGAATTGTCACTTTTGGCACTGACAGATCTTATTCATAACAAATTTATAACCTGTCCCTGCAATCAGAGTACGCCTCCTTATCAAATTGTTACGACAGAATCAGTCCCCTTATCGCCGCCTATTCCGTTAAGTGAAAACAATTGAACGTTATTGAATGTGCCTTTTTAGGGCTCCGTAGCCAAATGGCAAAAAACGGAACCCTTATAGATTCGTCATGTCTGTCTGTCTGTCTGTCCGTCCGTCTGTCCGTCTGTCTGTCCGTCCGTATGTCACAGCCACTTTTTTCCGAAACTATAAGGATACTGTTGAAACTTGGTAAGTAGATGTATTCTGTGAACCTAGTATGTATCTAGCCAGATAGGTGTAGGTAAGTACTTAAAGAAAACACACGCGCGTCTCGAATGAAAGATCGTTTATTACTGATCTGTGTGTGCGGCCGCAACACGCACACCATTGAACGGTGCATACATGCATACACAGCAATTCCTTCTCCTTTAGCTTCATACTCTGTTAACAATAATACAAACCATTAATATGTATTATATACTATTATTAAACATTTAAGAACATTAAACCTTATAATTAATGTTTTTATTCCTTGGTCTCAGACGTTGCTCATGGGAAGTGTGCAGTGGGCCTTGGTTGGGTAAATCGCTATCGCATTGTTCATTGGCCGCTGTGGCCCCAGTCTCCGCGGTCGCTTCCGAACCTGTCTGCTCAGTTCCCATGACCGGACTGCCCGGGTCAACCATCGTTCCCTCCTCCGAAGCTTCTTGCCACTCATCAACTTCCTGGTCGCGAGAAGCTTCATTCTCCATTAATTGATTTTCTTGAACGGACTCGAGAGGACTGTTTGGAGGCGACGATGGTGGACTGGTGGAACCACCCATATCCAGTTGAGAACCAATAGTGTCCTCATACATCACTGATGGTGATGAAGTGGGCATTGTATGTTCCTGATATGGTACATTATCTGTATATCTCGATAATTGGTCAATATGACGCTTACAATTCACATTAAGTTCATGTACATTGACTATATATAACCGACACCCAATTTTTTTTACAATTGAACCTTTTGACCAAAAGGGTTTTCTGTTTTGAAAACATTTAACCCATACCGCTTCTCCAACTGAGAATGACCTATCCTTGGTTACATTCTGAGGATCGGAACGATTCGCATTACATTTTTCCCCCTCCCCTGTCCTAAAAGGAAGGATTAAATCTAGCCTGCATCGCAAATTACGACCAAACATCATTTGAGCAGGCGACATTCCAGTAAAAGAATGAGTAGTATTGCGATACTCGAATAAATATTCCTGCAATTTCTCATTAATGGTGTGAATACACTTATGTTGTTGAATTATAGACTTAATCATATTTTTACAAATTTTGACATAACCTTCCGCTTGTCCATTGCTACTAGGGTGGTATATTGGGGATGTAACGTGACAAATACCGTTGTTTTTACAATATTCTGAAAACTCTTGGGAAGAAATTTTTGGATCATTATCCGAAACAATTGTTTGAGGCAAACCAAACTTTGAATTTAAAACCTTAAGAGTTCTAATCAAATGTAATGTTGAAATACCAGTGCCCATGTCTATACATTCTATCCACTTAGTCAGTGCGTCAACCACAACTAAATACGTCCTATGCCCTATCGACATATAATCAATATGTAGTCTGCTCCAGGGTTTATCTGGAGTCGGCCAGCTGGCGGGAGGCGCGCGCGGCGGGGAGGGCCGCAGTGCACTGCAGACGTCGCACGCGCCGATCAGCTGTTCGATATCTAGGTCAATACCCGGCCACCACATGCGAGCGCGCGCCCTGCTCTTAGACTTTACAATACCTAGATGGGTGCTATGTAATTCTAACAGTAACTTATTCCTATAACTCACCGGAATAACAACTCGATGCCCGCGCAGTAAACAGCCGTCTTCAATTTCTAAGTCGTTCCTGCATTGGAAATACGGTAATATTTCCTTACAAGTAACTTTCCTAGGCCAGCCTTTTTTAATGTATTTTGCCACTGTACTTATTATTTTGTCGTTCATTGATGCTGCCTGTAAATCTCGGAACGTCACTGGTAAGTTATGAAGTTGTAAATAATTAATACCTACCGCGGAACAATGTTTATGTGTGTGTACCGAATCGCCATTATATACCGGTGCACGTGAGAGATAATCTGCCACCTGATTTTGTTTACCTGCTATATACTGGATTGTAAAATTGTAGCCTTGCAAAAAAATCGCATATCTCACTAACCGTGATGCCGTTGTAACTGAAATGCCATTCTTATTACCGAAAATGGCTAGAAGGGGTCTATGGTCGGTCTTTAAAATAAATGGTTGTTGACGGCCGAACAAATATTGATGAAATTGTTTTACTGCGAAAACCAAAGCTGTGGCCTCTTTATGAAGCTGGCTATAATTGCGTTCAGCCGCTGACAGACTTCTAGAACCAAAAGCTAATGGTCGTTCAACCCCATCTGAACCAATTTGGGCCAATACAGAACCTAAGCCCTCGGGTCCAGCATCAGCTGTTAAAACCAGCTGCGCATTCGGGTCAAAATGCGCTAGCACCTGCTCTGATGCCAGCTCGCGTTTTACCTGGTCAAACGCCGCCTGTTGCCGCTCAGTCCACTCCCACCGCGCGCCAGCGCGCAATAACTCGTGCAAGGGACTTAATATACTAGATGCATTAGGTACAAATTTGCGGTAATAGTTTGCCATTCCTAGGAACCGCTTCAACTCCGTTATGTTAGTAGGCCGAGGCGCCTTCTCAATAGCTTCGACTTTACTAGTGCACTTATGTAGGCCGGTTTTATCTATCTTATGCCCTAAATACGTCACGCTATCTTGAAATAAGGCGCATTTCTTGCTTTCCAACCTAAGTCCTACGTCTTTAAATCGCTGGAAAACCTGTTTCAGTCTTTCTAAGTGAACTATTTTATTGGGCCCTGTTACGCAGACGTCATCTAAAAAAACTGACACTCCCTCAATCCCTGCCAGTAAATTTTCAATCGTTCTTTGAAAAATCGCTGGGGCACTTGCTAATCCGAAGACTAAACGCGTGTACATAAATAACCCTCTATGTGTATTTATAGTTGTAAGTTTCTGTGCTGACTTTGATAGAACTAGTTGGTTATAAGCTTGACTACAATCTAGTTTTGAAAATTGCTCCCCCCCGCTCAACTTGGCAAAAACCTCCTCGATGCGAGGTAGGGGATATTTTTCGACTTGTATATGATTATTCAGAGTTACCGAATAATCAGCACAGATCCTTACACTACCGTTGGGTTTACGCACGGGGACAATGGGGGTCGCGTAGTCGGAATGAGTCACTGGTACTAAAACGCCTATTTCAACAAGTCTTTTTAACTCCTTTTCCACCTGCTCTTTGATGGCAAAAGGAACGGGCCGAGCCTTGCAAAACTTAGGCTGGACTCCCTCTTTTAATGCAATTTTAATTTCTAACCCTTTATAACACCCTAGTTCGTCTTTAAATACATCCTTGTAACTACCGAGTAACCTTAACACATCGCTGTCTTTAGGCGTAATTACATCTAATTTATTGTTAGCATTGCACTTGCTACTCTTACTAGTATCAATTGTAAACGACACACCAAACATAGCCATAAAATCGCGCCCCAATAGCGGTTCTCCGCCATTTTCTATTACATAAAATTTAACGGTCTCCTCCATATTATTAAATCCTAATTTCACTAATATATATCCCACGGGAGTGATTTTGTGGCCAGTGTAATAACACATTTTCGTATCGTAAGTGTGTAATGAATATTTAGAAAAATGTTGTTTGTACGTTTTATGAGATATTACACATTTGGCTGCACCGGAGTCGAGCTCCATTTTAAATTCGCGACCGTTTATTTGCACTGACACTAAAATTGGCTTTTCGTTTACGCACCTCATACTGAACAGCTCGCATTCTTCGCAGTCGTGTTCACACTCGTCCTGCTGCTCCTGGTGTGTTTCCAATTGATTAACCTTGAACCCGCAGACCTTGCGAAGATGTCCTTTGTTTTTGCACTTATTGCAACGGTAATTTTTATATTTACACTGATCCGCCGAGTGACTCTTTAATCCGCATACCGTACATGACTCCGAGCCCTGACTCTGTTGCTGGGTGGCGGCGCGCGGTGCGCGAGCGCCGGCACCGGCACCGGCGCGCCTCACGCTCGCCTTGAATAACGGTTCTTCCTTCACTGTGACTGCTGGGGTCTCGCTAGCCTTTGCATTTCTAGCACAAAGTGCCTGCTGAGCTATCTCTAGTGCTTTTGCAAACGTCAGAGTCGATAGATCTTGCTCACAGAGTTTATCGCGTTCGGGCCCCGATCTGAACCCTAGCACAAACCGATCACGCAGTAAAACATTTAACTCCGTTCCAAAACCACAGTGCACTGCTAACCCACGCAGGCGTGCCCCCCATTCTTCGACACTTTCGCCCTCGAGTTTCACTGCGTCATAGAACTTGCTTCTATCTGCAAAAGTCGATCTCTTCGGCGTAAAGTGGTTGTTGAGTTGTGAAACAATCTCTTCGTACGTTGAGGTTTCTATTAATTTTGGATGCAATAAGTTACTAACCAACCGATAAGTGTCCTCGGATAAACTCGTTAGCAACACTGCAGTTTTTTTTTCGTCCGCGATGTCATTTAAGGTTATGAACATCGACAATCTTCCCGAAAAAATCTTCCAATCTTGATTTTTATAATCAAAAGTCCCCAAGGTACCAACGTAGACATTCATTTTGAATATTCCGTGTGGATTCTTCCCTCGTCGTCGCCAATTAGTATGTATCTAGCCAGATAGGTGTAGGTAAGTACTTAAAGAAAACACACGCGCGTCTCGAATGAAAGATCGTTTATTACTGATCTGTGTGTGCGGCCGCAACACGCACACCATTGAACGGTGCATACATGCATACACAGCAGAACCGCATTAAGATTTTCACACAAAAATAGAAAAAAAAAACAATAAATTTTGGGGGTTCCCCATACTGTGAACTGAAACTCAAATTTTTTTTCATCAAACCCATACGTGTGGGGTATCTATGGATAGGTCTTCAAAAATGATATTGAGGTCGCTAATATCATTTTTTTCTAAACTGAATAGTTTGCGCGAGAGACACTTCCAGTGGTAAAATGAGTTTCCCCCCCCCCCCCCCCTGTAACTTCTAAAATAAGAGAATGATAAAACTAAAAAAAATATATGATGTACATTACCATGCAAACTTCCACCGAAAATTGGTTTGAACGACATCTAGTAAGTAGTTTTTTTTTAATACGTCATAAATCCCCTGAATACGGAACCCTTCATGGGCGAGTCCGACTCGCACTTGGCCGCTTTTTCCTGACCGTTTATTTATCTAATACCTTTAAACGAGCAATTCTTGTTTATTTATTTATTTATTTATATGTATATATATTTCGGCGATCTCGGAAACGGCTCTAACGATTTCGATGAAATTTGGTATATGGGGGTTTTCGGGGGCAAAAAATCGATCTAGCTAGGTGTTATCTCTGGGAAAACGCTAACTCTTGAGTTTTTATATGTTTGTTCTCCCAGATATTATTTAATATTGGAGGTGAGGCAGACATTATTTGCACTTGTTTTCGTCAATGTTACGGTTATTATTGTTTTGTAAACATATTTCGTCGTGTGTCCTCGTCTATGGACGAACTGCCACATCGTATTTTTATTGTCATTAATAATTGTCCCACAACAGCTCTTTTTTTATAATTCAAATTGAAATATGTTTTCATTTTCATACTTACATCCAAAAAGCTCATATGGCACCACGTCTACGGCCGTACCGTCCTCGGCCGCTTCATAGTCATATAAAGCTAATGCTTAAGATAGGAAAGTCACCCTGAAGATTTTGATGACAGTAAAGAGCCTTGTGGTGCACCAAAAACGACACAAGATATCGGCCTTTGTTGTAATCTTATGAAAAATCATCTACGGACGGATCGGCGGTTTTCTTAAGAGTAAAAATCCTTTTTTCCATCTACGCCTCTCAATGGACTGTCTGTGAACGTGTTAAAACATGGGAAGAGTAATGTAAATAAAATAAAATTTTGAACTTTATTTTTCATTTCATTTTATATTTTCATTTTGGAACTCATAGTTATGTTATATAACATACGATACTTATACTAACTATCGAACTACTTAATAATATCACATATCACCAGCGAAAATCTCATCAAGAGTAAATTTGATCAAAATTGATACTTTAGACAGAAAAAAAACTTTGTTCACTGTACTTGGCAAGTTTAGGCAGCTACCTCACCGGCAGATAGCGATAAGCGAGTAGCCATGAGCAAGTTCATTGTATCGCGGTGGGTGCTCTCTCTTATGAATTCTCTCGCCGGTGTAAACATTTAACGAGCTACGATTTATATATTATGCCTTTGATTTACGAGAAATCTACATTAACTAACACTTAAGCTTATGGGCGAGAGAATACATAATAGTTACAAATATAATGTGCAAGCTGCTTTTATTGCGCAGAAAAGAGCTATTAGGATAATGGCAAGGGTACCACAGGATACTCCTTGTAAACATTACTTTCTTGACTACAGAATCTTAACTGTTCCCAGCCTATACATGCTGGTTGTACTCACGGACTTAGTTAAGAATTTGAACTTGATTGAAACTACAGAACAGAGGGATAGACGTTTAGCTTCAAGACGTAGAGATTTACCTCAGACCGTGAGTATCAAACTTAAAGTTGTCAAGCACGCAGCATGTTTCCAGGCTATTGGACTGTTTAACAAGTTACCTGTTGAATTAAAGTCACATACCAATAGCCTCATTTTCAAAAATAAGTTGAAGTCTTTCTTGCTAGAGAAGTGCTACTATTCGGTAGAGGGATTTGTAAATGAACGTAATTCTGACATATAAAATTGTAATTCATGTTTTAAATTCTTAATTTACGATTTGACATCCTACATTTATATTGCAATTCAATCCTAATTCACATTTTATTGTTATTGTTTTTTTTCGTATTATTCACATTATATAATTTCGTGTTTTAATGTTAATATTAGTTGCATGATTGTTTGTTGTTATTGTTCATGTAGATTTAAGTAGATTATGATTCAAACACAATGTAAAATTGTTTATGAATAAATAAATAAAATAATAATAATAGATGATCGCTAGTCGCTTTTTCGTGCGTGGTGGGACTGCTGCCTACCTATATTAATTACTCAGGCTCTTCGCCCAATTATAGACTGACAAGCAAATAGCATTAATCATGCTATTTGCCTAATCTCGTACCTACTACAGGTATCGGCAGGAGAGTTGAGGTGAATGACCACATGGCTACACAGAGTACGAATCGCAAAAATAAGTAGTATTGAATGAATGAATGAATGAGTGAATGTGACTTAAAGCACGATATTAGGCCAAAAAAATAACTTTTTGGTTCATCTTGCAGTTTTCAACTAGCCATCGATACGAAAAAAAGAACACTAATTTCAAAATCTCACTGTCATTATTTACATGATAATTATTTGTTGTGAGCGTGACTGCAACTCTAGTGCCGATAATGTATTTTGTGCGTCCAGATGTTTATCACTACATACATACACGTCTTATAAGTCCTTTGTGTCTGACAGTATCAAGGTATGTCAAGCATGCCTTAGGCACGTGTAATCTCTAACGCTACAGCGCATTTTCCTAATATATATTCGTCATGATAGTAATCATAACGAATACTTAAAAAATTAAAGATATATTATAATAAACTAGTGTGGACATACTTAAAACTACATACGTCAAGTTCCTTAAACTGTAGTATACAATAAATATTTGTAAGTACTGTAAAACGTAACATAAGCCGTTAAGAAGTAACACTTCATAATAGGGCTTCTATAAAACATAAATTCAGTAAGTACAAATTCGTTTTTAAAAGTCATATAAGCTTTACATAGTATACATTGCACTGTTGCCTTACATAATACTGTTATAACTTACCTTAAATAAAATTTAAAAAATAGAAATCCCGAACTGATTAAAATCGTTGTTAAACTGCTCAATATGCTTGTTGCAGACGAAGTGGTTCCGTTCATATATATGACTGGCCACCATTGCGTTATGGATATATGATTATCATCATTAGGTTTTGGAGTTGTATCATGTTCGATCATATTGTCAGGCATATAGTTTCCACATCTAGGGAAGTTCCTCGGTACAGGAGGCATATCTTTATGTTCTCCTACTTTGAAAACTAGCGCCATACCTATTTCAACATGGAACTCTATGTGACAATGGAAAAGCCAGTAGCCTGGATTGTCTGCTTTGAATCTGATGACTGTGTATCCACCGTCCGGTACTGTGACGGTATCTTTTATAGGTGCGTTCTTGAGATTACGTTTTAGAAGACCTGCTTCATCCCAAGCTTTGACTTCTTCTATAGTAGTATCCTTACCTAATCTTCGCAAACCTACTACTCTGAAGCTATGTCCATGTAAGTGGAAGGGATGATTAGCATCAAAAGTGATACCTTCGTCAAGTATGACGATCTCAACGACAGAATTCAGCCTGACGGAAAGAACGTGGGGGCATTCACAGTAGCCCTCTCTGCACTCGTCGTCGACACTGGACATGTTGCAGAAGTTGTGGGGATCTGGCCTGTCGATGAGGAGGGGACTGGATGGCATCTTCATGCTGATGTGGTTAAGCTGAGGCGTGTAGAGGCGATTTTTCTTTTCTGGCACTGAACAACAAGAAACAAACATTAATGAAAGAGTTATATAAACAATAATAAACGTGTTCTGATGATTAATATAAAATTACAATGAAGTCAGTTTTGGATCAAAAACTTTTTAGTATCAATTACCACTTGTCTGTGAACATCATTCAATAAATGGACTTAAAATCCTAACGTTCACAGTGACTTCTCAAAGAGCCCATGAAGTCTAATCGCAGTTGTTGTTTTGTATAATATAATTTAAAAAATTTTTTTTTTTTTTTTTAACATGAAACATCTATGTCAAGCTTATCTACCGCGACAACTTACTCTCCAACATTGAGAACAGTAAGTTATTGTTAATTTAGTCTAATATTTTCCTCCTGACCCTGAACTACAATAAACAAGACCCACCTTGATAATATCCATAATAAGGCGACTTGTGAAAGTGCGAGTTGTTCTTCGCGTAGAAGTCATAAGCCACGTAGAACTGGTAGTCAGGAATCTCCTTCAGGCTGTCATCGTAGCCAGATAGACTCCTCATTTCTGCCACGCTGATGGTCTCGTTCTCCTCTTCTCCTTTGTTTAGGGCGTTCAGTTGCTGCAGGAGAAAAAAAAAGTACTCGACTTAGACCCGGGAAAAAGTTCCCAATATATATTATATAGAGCAACGACGGGCACTCTAGTGACACAAGTAAGTACTATCTTAAGTATACGTCGAGTGCCTGACAGCTGTTCAACGGTGGAGATCAAAATGGCAGGCCAGCAAAGGTTATGACATCAAGTAAAAGGTATGGTTTAGGAAAATGGGAGAAATGCGTGATAAACTTGACGTCTTTCATCGTGGAGACTGGTCAGGGACGGGAGGGAAGTAGACAGAGAGAGATAGCAACAATAAGACACTCTAGGCACGAGAGGGAATTCAATTCCTACTATTATTTAAATGTTAAAGATTGCACTCCGTCTATCTATTAGCTCTTCACGTTTAAACCAATGGACAGATTTAGATGAAATTAAGTATTGAGATACTTAGTCCCAAGGAAGGTCATGGGATGGCTTAGGAACCATCCCATGGCCGTATCATGAAAACTATAATTCTACACAAACGGAGTTGTAGACAAAATCTAGTATTAGGTATAATTGTTATTCTTAATATTACTAGTGTAGTACACTACTTATCTTCCTATACAACTCTATATTGCAGCAGATAATTATAAACAGTTATATTTAACGCGACTGGTTGTCACGGCGCGACAATATGACGTAATTCCAAAATAGCTTAACAGAAAGGTGAGTTGTTTGCCGCTACGATTAGCGCCTGTTCAAGTGTAGAATCGTTGTCAGTATTTTGACTCTATAACCAATCATAAGGTAAGTTTTTACTTTTGACTAATATTTCTTCGTAAAAACATATCAAATCAACATAAACTTATCAGTAGCCCACGAAATATCAGATTTTGCCTTATCAAGCGTAATTTTAATAGCTATGAGCTGAAGCCTGGTTCAGATTTAAAAATTATTATGGTTTTGATCAGACCTTGATGATCGTCTTTGTGATTAGCGTGCATCTCACTCACAACTTTCACTCTGTTATATCAAAATCAGACTTCTGTAGAGTAGATAGAGTGTGTCGCGTTAAAGTTCCAACTTCATAATTCGCTCACTGGTCTTTGAGCCAAGATACTTCGAGGTCAAGATACTCGTTGTAATATTTATATTGTATCACATTACCCCCACGGGCGCTATTTCGAGTCTAGACTGTTAGCTCAACTTCGCTGCACTAGAAAATAGTTGTTAGCTCGGGGATTAAAACCACACTTACGACCAATTAGAACAAACGACAATAGTTCAGTATTTCTGAAGCAGATCCAGAATTATTAATATTCCCAAAACTTTAATAGCGATTGTATGAAGATATTTAATATTCGTGTGGTATTTACTTACACTTAGCCTACCTAATGTTAGTATAGTATAGGCCTTCCTATAAGTGTCTTTACAGCCCTTATTAGTCTCTATTTTAGCTTATATCAACTTCACTTGTAACTAATATTATGTTATTAAACATTGTACAAGTTGATTTTAACCTAGGTACTTCTAAAAGCCGTATTAATATGGAACATTGCGATTATTAGGTACTAGTATAGGTATACTAGTATATTTATAATTGAGATCACATTAAAATAATTTGGTCCAATGCTTAGCCAAAATTGGATTGAAAAGTGTAATGCGGAACTCTACCTTAGTTTCTAGTATTTATGGATGGAACTGAATAACAACGAAAACTAGCCGATCAACCCAATTACATTAAAGATTAAACACCTACTAAAATGGCTATACAAAAATTGTAAGAGCCAATCGAAAACCAGTTTGAATTTGGAACTTACTGCTCGATAATACGGTTAACAATTGAATGCACTGTTCAATGACTGCTAAAAATGTTATAAGTGCTGTATGTTCGGCCCGTTTTAGTACTATCGTCCGCACAAATAACTGACAATTCGTAAACCTTATTGCAATGGCATAAGGTCCACCGATGGTCGATTAAGAGCTGTTAGTACAGTCAGCATCAAAAGTAACGGATCAGACTACGCGTCAAAAGTATCTGCCATGCTTTAATAATTGAGCAAAAAGTAATATGTCTCTGTATGTAGAACAAATACCATGTCAAATACTTTTGAACGCGAACTGTAGAAATCTCTTTAGAAGAGTAGGTACTCAAGTTGGCAGATACATTGTTTTATACGCTACTATTAATGCTGACTGTACAGATTACGTTTAATACTCCGCTAAGCCTAGCTCTTGGTTATATCGCTGTGTTAACTCTATAATATTATGCAGGGTGTTAGTTTTTATTGCAGACTAGTTAACGGATTTACTTTATTGTAGATGTTGTATCCTAGTTTATCATTTGTATCTAAGTTAATGTGTTATATCATCCGAGAGCAGGTTTAAAAAGAAAGTTTATTCTGGGTTAAGGTAACAATATTATCTAAACATTATTCTGTAAGTACCAAGGACGCAAAGTATTTTTCCTAAATGGTGAAAAATATAAATGATTATTTAATGTATGTTTACTACATGCTATGTTATGTTTCGTGCATGCATGTTGTTTTAAAAGAAGAAAGTAAGAAATGTATGGAAGCGGCTTTTTGGCAGGTTCGCGTGACTCTGAAGCTACAGGAATAGCAATTCAGATTGGTTTTAGTATTAAAAACGTTTCGGATTGAAGTGAAATCGTCCATATTGCGAATAGTAGATAATGAACGTCGTTTGCCTGATGCGATTGCTCGTTTATATTTATTCCTGATTTTATTTTAATGTGTCCGGCTCTAATCGCTTTTAGAATTTTTATACCTAAAGGTTTTTCTATGCTTATGAATGAATTTCACACAAAATGATCCGATCATTGCTCTTGAGTACAGTTTCATGGAATTATTGTATATATTTTATATGGATTTTAAAACATTGTAAAGAATAAGAAACACGTAACTTAGGTACAATCGTTTAGCCAAAGACGTTTTAAATAGATGTTAAACTTAGTCCAATGATTTTTTGTACTAACTTCGTCATAATGAATGAAAACCAAAAAAAAATACATGGGATCTCCCTGAATCACTAAAGCTACTAACAAAAAACGACATCGAAAGAAATTGGAAAATTCTACCTCCTTGTCCCTTTTCTGTCAAGCGGAAAGATAAATGAGCGACAAAGACAGAAAATGTCTAATTTTGTTTTATAGTAGATTGTGAATTTACGAGCGTTAGGGGAGTTGCTACGCTGGAATGATAGTGCTTACCGCCCTTGTCAGTTGGAGTAGGTACCTTTTGAAAGTACATACATACAAAGTGGAATAAAAAACCGAACAAACTTTAACTAGCCGAAAAACCGGCCAAGTGCGAGTCGGACTCGCGCACGGAGGGTTCCGCACCATCAACAAAAAGCAGAGCAAAACAAGCAAAAAAACAAGTAAAAAAACGGTCACCCATCCAAGTAGGTACTGACCCCGCCCGACGTTGCTTAACTTCGGTCAAAAATCACGTTTGTTGTATGGGAGCCCCACTTAAATCATTATTTTATTCTGTTTTTAGTATTTGTTGTTATAGCGGCAACAGAAATACAACATTTGTGAAAATTTCAACTGTCTAGCTATCACGGTTCGTGAGATACAGCCTGGTGACAGACGGACGGACGGACGGACGGACGGACGAACAGCGGAGTCTTAGTCTTTTTACCCTTTGGGTACGGAACCCTAAAAAATCAGATATTCATTCATGAAGTACCTGTATAGGTAGCCAAAAAACTTTTACTTTAAAGATATTCCTTATCAAAACAATATACAAATTATTAAATATCAAGGAAAAATAGTCTATCGAGTGACATATTTACTGTCGTTACTTTTAGGTACCGTAGGACAACAAAGATATGTATAACTGAATAACTAAAGTCCTATAATTTTTGTTCTACAAAATGACTACCTACAAGCCGATGAACGTATCAAAAAAAAATGTATTGAAATATAGTCGTCCCACAACTTCTCCTTTTCAAAATCAATTAATGAATATTCTTTCCCGCTTTAAATAAAACTACACAACTTTCCCAAGTTAATTATTGTCGTGAAAGTTGTAAGTTCTGAGGCAAAAACTTGACAATGTACCGTTCGCAATGTTAAAAAAGAAAAAGGAAAAGGTCAGAAAACGAACAACCAATGAGATCGCCGTCTCAATAGAGCCGGGGCGCAGTTGTGGCACACATTGTATAATATTTTGTCACGCCACCCTTCACCCTAACGATCCGCTGAACAATAAAATCTTTGAAGAGTTTCGCATATCACCATACCTTATAAAACAAAGTCCCGCCGCGGCTGTCTGGCACTTATATATATTTTTATGTATGACCTCTCATAACTTTTTACAGAGTACTCCGATTTTGATAATTCTTTTTTATTGGATAGGGTATATACCTAGAAGGTGGTATGTACATTTGGAAAAAACCTACCCTAAGGGTTGGAAAATAGGGGTGATTTAATAGGGGTGAGTAGATTATAGCCATAAAAACTTAAAATTAAAACGGCCGAAAACCTGACAAGCTAAAAATAACAAACCTTTTTTTTTACTTTAATAATTATTTTAAGTCCTTAAACTAATATACGGTATACCTAAGCAATTTTGTGTCGGCGCCAAACTCCAGTGAAATCTTAATTAAATGGTTGTTTTTGTTTTGTTTCGTTTGATTTGAATTCAAAATAAATTCAACTCTATCTTCTAATACCATTGATTCAAATTCGATTGGCAATTTTCCTTCTATGGTGGGTAGCTAAGAGGTTAAGGCAAGCCAATAGTAATCTAGTTCTGCAACATTATGCCTGATACACTTAGCGCTATTAAATTTGCACCGTCCCTATAACCCGGGGTTAACCAGTTAAACCGTTAACCTAGTGTCAAATTGTACTGGTAACCATGGTAACTCCAGGTTTAACCGGTTAACCCCGGATTAGTGGAATGGTATAGTGACGTCCAGTGACCAGAGTAGTGGGGTCCAGATAGCGACGTGAGAACCAAAGTTATCGACATAGCTAGCTGAAGTGGCAGTGGGCTGGCCATATCGCACGAAGAACCGACAACCGCTGGGGTAAACGTGTTCTTGAGTGGAGACCGCGACTCGGCAAACGTAGTGTAGGACGCCCTCCGACCAGGTGGGATGACGATCTGCGAAAGACTGCAGGCAGATGCTGGATGCGGCAAGCTGAGGACAGGGCGCTATGGCGCTCTTTAGGGGAGGGCTATGTCCAGCAGTGGACTACTATAGCCTGATGATGATGATAGTGACGTCAGGCATGCGACAATTGAGCCTGAGGCTGCGGTAGTGGTTTGAACACTGAATTCAGATTTTCATGGAACCTATAGCTCTTGTGGCAATTGAATTGTTTGCTTTGTATTACTAGCTATTCCTAGTATCAAAGCTACTACGAGGGTTCGAAAATACGACGAAACGTACCGAGAAAAGATATGCACTGCCTTTTGCCCTTTGTCTCGTCTTGGCGGGGGCACGGCCGTGCCCCCAGATAGGTATGTCAGGCAACATGACATTATTGACAGGTACCTAATTATCTTCTGTACCCTTTCTCTGTCGAATAGAAAGGCTTGTGAAATTTGCCGCCAAAGACGTCAATTGACGCGCGCGGCTTTTACAGCGGCGGTATCATGGTCGCATTTTTATCACTTGTCATGTCATGTGTCACTTTCGCACTTACATACTTGTTAGAACGTGGCAGGCATGATGACAGTTGATAAAAAACTGACCATATTAGAGCTGTTTTTGTGTCGTTTGAAAATGAGAGCGTAACTTTGATTGCAAGCGGCGGCTAGGTTCATGTTACTCTTAAGTTCGTATCAAAATAAGATCAAATCGTTATCAAATCGTTGAACCAGAATCGTCCTCCGTGGCAGAATCAAACAGGCGTGGTATTATCGCGCCCGTAACATCGGCTGGCCGCTCGCCAGACAGATAATCCGCACGGAGATTAAATGATATCCCGTTATGTCTTGCACGTGGATGCTGATAGGGGATTCGGGATTAAGATTACATGAGTAATATGTATAGCTTGTATAGGTGGGAGGTAAAGCTGGTAAACTGGAGGTGGTAGGTTCAAGCCCCGGCTCGCATCAATGAAGTTATGGGATTTAGGGCTAATTTAGACGACGCGTGAACTCGCATGCGATTTTACAACAATTCAGCCGAGCGATCAAACAACGCAATGTAATGAAACTCGCATGCGACCCGCACTGTTTAAATGAGCCCTTACATACAAAATTTCATTTGAAAACCAGTTGCATTTCGTTGAAGGAAAAGGTTGTAAGAAAAGTATAGATACATCAGCAAGCTATTCAAATCATCATGCAACCTTATCTAGTGAATAGCTTTCTTAGCTTTGTAAAACTGTGATAGTTTTATTAATTCGTCCGTAACTACTTCTAACTGCAGTGGGGGCTATGTTATTATCTAAGTCTAGTTCTTTTATATACAGTCAACAGCAGAAGTTGCTACGCGGGCCAGGTGTTCAAAATGATCTTGACGCGACATTATTCAAGAGAACAAGAGCGTGTCAAAGTAATTTTGAACAGGTGTGTGTCGCCAGCTTAGCAACTTCTGCTGCTGACTGTTGGTACGTAACTGCGGTCTGTATAATACTTGACTGTGTGACAGTTCTTACCAATCCTTCGTTATGCAGCTCCTCCCACGTTGGGTCCCCGGGGGGCTCTGATTCCATGGCCCCTTCGTAGTGTACGACTGCTACCTGCTTCGCTTTTGTGAATCTGTGGGCAAGATTTGATTACTTATTAGCTGTTTATTTCAGAATCCGAAATGCCGTTTTTATTGTCTGTCAAATATAACATGGCGTTGATAATCCTTTGCCCCTTTCTGTCATTTCAATATTTCTGTTTACTTATACCTCTCACGTAGAATGTTGGTCCCTATGACAGATGATTTAAGTTTCTTTTGGTTGGGCTTCATTAAAAAAGTTATTGTTATGAATATTTTTTTACTATGTGTAGGTATTTTTATTACCTTAATGTCACATTTCTAAACAAATTAATATGCCCAACTTCCAAAACATGATTACAAACATTTGCGTGACAGTTATTATATTATACAAACAAAAAGTAAAGTGGCTAAAATAAATAAGGGGCTAAATAATTAAGTTAGTTATAGCGCAATGCGTCTGAGAGATACTTTTGAATGAGAAAGTTTGAAAAAGTTCAAGTAATAATACTAAAATTTTAAGAGCAATGTATCAAATAACTTTTAAACCAATTTATATTTAATGAAAAGTTTCTGAGAATTTTACTTTGTGTCAAAGCGAATCTTTCTTAAGGAGCCTAAGTATAGTCATCTCAATAGGGCTGTCTATCCTTACTTCAACTATGTTTGTTAAGTAGTAGTTATTAAGTAAATTCAATAAAGCCTCGGATCTTCTATACACAAATATTAATATATATTAGCAGCATCAAATATATAGTGACGGCAAGAGTGGCCAAATGTACCAGTAATTATTATTTCTATTATTCCTATTTTAGATTTAAGGTAGTTTTTAATTTCTTTTAGTAATACAGTGTATATGTACTGATTTGTTTGTAAATAAATGATAAAAAAAAATGAAAAAAAAATATCAACGTTTATGAAGAAGTAAATATTTCTATAGAACCAATTGTCAATAATCATAAATCTCACATCACACTGAGGTTCCTTCTTCTATCAAATGAGGTACTAAACTCATTAGTAAACGTCTTACCCATCATTAGTCGCCATTGAAAGTCTCCTGCCCGCGAAATAGTCGACAAAAGACTATAATAGTTCTTCCGCACGGTTGGGCTAGCTGGAGTAAATGCGGTTAACTAAGGATTGTCTAGTGATTTTGTCGTTTTATGGTTACATTGGAAATTGTGCTCATTTTAATTGGTTTGATGAAAGTGGAATTTCTGATTACCTATTAAGGTACCATATATATTTGTTATAGCTTTTCTTATATATATTTGTATTAGAAAATGGTAAGCATTTGACCACAATCTGACCTGATGGTAAGTGCCGATGCAGTCTAGGATGGAACATGCTAACCTACAAGAACAAGACCTTATAACAAGACGTACTGATAATTTTAACTCAACACAAATCAATTTAGCATAAGATTTTAAAATTCGTAATATTTGTAAATGTTTGTTTATATTTTTGGTCTGTGTTTGGGGCATTACCACTGAACGGCGTTTTACAATCGCGGCTAAATCCAATCAGTCCGTTCCGGTAATTACACTGGTAGCAGTCGGCTAATGTCCTGCGACTATATTCAGACAACAACGCATTACAGTAGAATCAATTTGATGTATGTGCTTTGTACCTTGTCGTATTGTCAATTTATGAAAGCCGCTCATCACTGGCCACGATATTTCGCAGATGATTGTGAAATTTAAAGTTTTTGTTCTACGATATAGGCATATACAATGCGTTTATCAATGTCAAAAACCTGTACATGTAACCTAACCCTACACCACAGCCCCGAGAAGACACCGACGCATAAAATTCGTCGGGATGCTGTTTTTCAAAAAAGGTTGGTATACCGGTATGGTCTTAGGTGGTTATTGTTTAATCCAATAGTAGCACACCAATTGCTATGCATGAGATGGATAGATGGATAGGTGGATGGAAGCTGCTAGGGGTCTCACATTATTGTCACTGTGGCAAGGTACGTGTGATGGCAATATCTTCTGTCGCAAGTTCGGCACGGCGCGCCATATCTTTTGTTCCCTTTAGAGCGAGCAAACGCAAGTAAAATACGTGTTTTAGATTTTATGTTACAATAAATCGAGAATGAAGCCTCCGAAAGCTGGTGTTAAAACGCGATTAGTGCGCTGCTAAAAGCATTCAATACAAACGAAAATGATTTCCGTGGGTGAGTTAACGTTGAAATTATTTCGAGAAGCATTTAATACTACCTCTATTAGCATAAACGGGTAGTGTTGGGTAGGACTCGAGTCCTTTGAGTCCTCTGCTTCAAGACTCGGCTCAGTTTTTCAGAATCATATAATTAAGCCCAAACTCAAGTTCTTTTCAACTTAAAAGAGACCCGAGTCTTTTGTAGAGATTGAGTCCTTTTCAGAGAACTCTCAATTTTTGTGCTCTCAATGCACTGTCTTTGTATAATTTTGTGGATAAGGTACACAAATCATAAAATAACACCTCATTTCTTTACTGTTATTTAGGATAAACCTATAATTTTTTCACGGAGTCTTTATTCGGAGGCTCGAGTCCTTTTAAGTTGCTCTTAAAAAAGACACTACTAAAGACTTGAACCCATATGAACAGTTTTCATAATTGAACAAATCTTTTCCAGTCGGTTACCTACTCTCCTTAATATCCCTATCAACATCACTGGTAGACGATTTCCCGATACTGAGCCAGATGAACTGCGCCAAATGTCCCAGTGTGTACGCCCCGGTGTGTACCAACGGCGACGTCACGTTCACCAACGAGTGCAGAGTGCAGTGCTACAACGACAAACTGCGCGAGCTGAATAGGCCCCAAATTCATGTGATCTAGTGAGTTTTTTGTTTTTGCCCTGTCCTGTGCCGTCCTGTCGTATCATGTCCTGCCCTGCCCTGCCCTGCCCTGCTTTGTCCGGTCCTGTCCTGTCTAGTCTTGTTTATGTTTTTTTATTTTATTTTTTATTTATTTTTTCCTTAGATTAACACTTGTTACAAAGTTGCAGCATTGTTGCCGCTACATTTGTCAATTTCCTTGATAAATTGAGTTGATGAACTTCATAGTCGCGGTGGCGAATGTTACTACATTTATCAAACAAATCGACTCATACAGAGACGGCAACAACGACGCCGCAACAGAAATGCAGCTGCAGTTGTCATCCGAACGTCACCTAGCTTAAACGTGAGACATGCACTGCTAGTAGTTTTTTTTAAACAAATGAAAGTTGGAATCCGCTCCAAGTGTTAAAGCTGAATTTACTTACATAACGTAACTTTCAAATTATTTAAGTACTGTTTATTCAATCGCGAACTTATTTATTTTTCAATTCTTTCTTATTTTCAGTTATGGCACTTGCGTGAGTACTTTCGTGCAAGTCGGCGTACAAGTTCCAGAGGATATGAACGAGGATTATTGAATAATATTCTATAGCCTCCCTGAATAAACATATAGAAAAATAAGTTTTATGCAAAAATTTCATTTTTGGTAGAAGCTTTTATCGCTGACTGTACTTTTCTTTCCACAGACAACTAATACTCATCGAGACATTTCTAAAAACCCCAAACACAATTAGTTTGCGCTGTTTTATCAGAGAGTTTATATGGCCATCTCCTGTCTCTATCATCAGATCAGCTCCATGGTACCATAATATTGCATTGTCACCCGACTTACACACGTATGCAAATTTCCAGTTTCATCGGAAACCGGGAAGTGGGTCAAATTTAACTTGCAAAATTTGACCCGTATAAACATAGTTACATACATAGGTACATACAATGCAAGTTAAGTAAAAGCTTGTAATAATACAATTCTGACCCAAAACTAGGTATCTATCATAGTAAATCAATGTGTGAAATCACGTTTTGTCTTAGTGACAACCTCCTTTAGGAACAGAAAGTTGTATTCCTAAAATGTTGAGCTTGCAAAAGTTAAATTTGCAGCATGTTCTCTGCCTGTCTTTCAACTCTGTGGTCCACAGCTACACTTAATACTCACACTTCGTCGTGTCGAGTCCATGAGGCCTCGACACCGTATCCAGTAGTTGTTTATCTCGTTATTAGCTTCGATGATGAAGTAGCACTCCTCAGCGTACGTCACTAGTGGTTATCTTTTTACTTTATTCTTCGTCTGCAATACTTACACTTCGTCGCAGTCCATGAGGCCTCGGAACCGTATCCAGTAGTTGTCTATCTCGTTATTAGCTTCGATGATGAAGTAGCACTCCTCAGCATACGTCACTAGTGGTTATCTTTTTACTTTATTCTTCGTCTGCTATACTTACACTTCGTCGCAGTCCATGAGGCCTCGGAACCGTATCCAGTAGTTGTCTATCTCGTTGTTGGCTTCTAAGATGAAGTCGTAGCGCTCCCCAGCGTACGTCACTAGTGATGTTGCTGAAACCAAGAATGTATGTTAGAAATATAAATGTTGAGTAGGTATAATAGGTACGAAAACTACTGTAAACTAAATATCATTAAAGGAAAGAGGGCCTACCAACAAGATCCAAAAATCGAAAATCTTATGCCTCTCTTGTGCTCGAACAAGCAAGAGCGATATAGAGGCATATTTTTGATTTTTCGATGTTGCCGAAGCATCTTTTTTGCATGGGATGTTTCACAGTTCTCTGCCAAGTCACGATATTCAATCGATGGAAGTGATTGGCACAACCGGATCTAAATATAATAATATCTGATAGTACGACATACTTATTTGGGTCAAAATTGCTCTTAAAAATTTACAGGCGTTTGATTTCATCGAGTGTGTGAAAATCGATTAGATAGATTCAATTTATTTAAGTACTAGCTGTTGCCCGCGACTTCGTACGCGTGGATTTGTATATTGGTGGTTATATATTCTACATTAGCTTAGAACATTATGCAGCAAAATATTGCAGTAGGACGGTTAATCATTTGTTAATTATTAATATTATACAACGCATGAGACTTGTCTTTCACAACCTACGAAGTTTCTAGCCCCTAACTGAATAAAATTGTTTTCGACATAATCTCTCTCAAACCCCTTAGAAGATTTTCATGTCCTCTATTTACCTAACTACCTAGTTACGAAGTTTGAAGTAAATAAAATTTGAACCCTATATTTTATTTTATTTATTTATTTTTATTTATTTTTTTCCACACTTACAACTATCTTTACAGGTAAACCTAAGACAATAGTGTAACTATTAACCATACATATCTAAAGTAAGCCATTACGTCTATAACATAATATATTTAATGTTGATATTGTGAACTGAATATAAACTTTCAACCCCTTTTAAACCATTTTAGGGGATGAATTTTAAAAAATGCTGAAATTACTTTTCTTGTATTCTAATAATATGCCTCTGTACAAAGATTCAAGCCCGTTCTCACAAAAATGTTTGAACTCCATACAAACTTTCAACCCCTTTTTCACCACCTTGAGATATACATTTTCAAAAACGCTGAAATTATTTTTTTTCCGTTTTAAAATAATACCTTTTTATGAAGTTTCAAGTTCCTAGCTTAAAATAAAATTTGTACCCTGTACAAATTTTCAACCCCTTTTTAAACCTGTTAGGGGATGAATTTTACAAAACGCTGAAATTACTTGTATTGTCTTCTAATAATATCCCCAAATACAAAGATTCAAGTCCCGCGCTCAAAAAATTTTTTGATATCCATACAAACTTTCAACCCCTTTCTCGTCACCTTAGGGGATGAATTTTCAAAAACGCTGAAATTAGTTTTCTTGTGTTTAAATTTAATATCTTTTTGCAAATTTTCAAGTTCCTACCTTAAAATAAAATTTGCACCCCAAGAAGAACTTTCATCCCCTTTTTAAATCCCTTAGGGGTTGAATTTCCAAAAACGTTGCAATTACTTTATTTTGTAATCGGCTAATTTGCCTTTCTAAGAAGTTTCAAAGCATTTGTTATGGATTCAAACTTTCAACCCCTTTTTAACCCTGTTAGGGGATGAATTTTACAAAACACTGAAATTACTTTTCCTGTCTTTTAATAATATCCCCAAATACAAAGATTCAAGTCCCGCGTTCGAAAAAATGTTTGATATCCACACAAACTTTCAACCCCTTTTTTACCACCTTACGGGATGAATTTTCAAAAACGCAGAAATTAGTTTTCTTGTATTTTAATATTATATCTTTTTACGAACTTTCAATTACCTAGCTTAAAATAAAATTTGAACCACATACAAACTTTCAACCTCTTTTTAACCCTGTTAGGGGATGAATTTTACAAAACGCTGAAATAACTTTTCCTGTCTTTTAATAATATCCCCAAATACAAAGATTCAAGTCCCGCGCTCGAAAAAATGTTTGATATCCATACAAACTTTCAACCCTTTTTTCACCACCTTAGGGGATGAATTTTCAAAAACGCTGAAATTAGTTTTCTTGTATTTAAATTTAATATCTATTTGCAAAGTTTCAAGTTCCTAGCTTAAAATGAAATTTGCACCCCAAGACGAACTTTCATCCCCTTTTTAACCCCCTTAGGGGTTGAATTTCCAAAAACGTCGCAATTACTTTATTTTGTAATCGGCTATTATGGCTTTCTAAGAAGTTTCAAAGCATTTGTAATGGATTCAATCTTTCAACCCCTTTTTAACCCTGTTAGGGGATGAATTTTCAAAAACGCTGAAATTACTTTTCTTGTCTTATAATAATATCCCCATATACAAAGTTTCAAGTCCCACACTCACAAAAATATTTGATCTCCATACAAACTTTCAACCCCTTTTTCACCACCTTGGGGGATGAATTTTCAAAAACGCTGAAATTAGTTTTCTTGTTTTTTAATATAATACATTTTTACAAAGTTTCAAATTCCTAGCTTAAAATAAATCTTGTACCCCATACAACCTTTCATCCCCTTTTTAACCCCCTTAGGGGTTGAATTTTTCAAAATCGCTTCTTATCTCTTGTACACTTTATAAATGCAACCTAGTGTGCAAATTTCAACTTTCTAGCTTTTGTAGTTTCGGCTCTGCGTTGATGAATCAGTCAGTCAGTCAGTCAGTCAGTCAGTCAGGACACTTGCATTTATATATATAGATTTCGATGTGTTCGTCAATTTATATAGGTATAGCGATTATTTCGTCAAAATTCTTAGTGCTTGTTTCACTAATTTATGCCTTAGTATTAAGCATAATAACTTTATAATGATTATATAAACTACAGTGGAAAGCAGCACACTTCTATAAGCAGACACTGTTGTTATTTAATGCAAACATAAAACAATGAGCTATACCTGGAACATAGGTAATTAAAACTCTTCGAACATTAATAGTAGTTTACTCATAATTAAAGACAGATTGAATTTAAATTAGCCTTAAGCGGAGCTGAATACCTAATAAGTTAAAAGTTAGAATGCTAATGGCGTTAGAACCTTTATTCCTTATTTTAATCTACCTTTTTCGTATTTAAATTTCTTTGGCTAATTAAGCGAGACAGTGCTCAGGGGAAACTAAACAACAAGTCAAGTTGCCGGTCAAGTTGGCTTGTTCCAGTAACTTGAACGCTCCTTGGGAATGTTTCCTAAAGACGCGAGACGGTTTGTTGCAGATCACATACCTAGTATACCTACGCAATATGTGGAGTATTGAGATATTGCCGCTTTTTTGTGCTTTGTCTTTTCTCTTTTGTGATATGTGCCAAAAGTGAAACTACATGTGGTAATCGCGCAAGCAGTGACAGAAATGTCGTTAAGATGACAATCGTACATTGACACTTTTCTGTAACACCCCACTTTTTTTACAATTATGGCCTGGAAAACCAAGTCAAGTCTTTGTTTTGCTGTTTTTAAAACGCTTCATTTAATAACCTAACCAAAACGTGGAAACAAGTAGAACAAAGTTGTAGATTCTATAGAAGCATAGTCTATGGTTAGAACATAGTAAGATACGAAATCCCTAGACGTCGGTAGTAACTGCCATTTAAAGATATTTCTGTATTGGAATTGTATTGGAAACATCTTGGAAATGCAGTTTTATTTAAAAGTTTAATTTGCATTGCTGAAACTTTCGCCTTTCAAATATTAAGTCTTCTCAACGTATTTGAAGCTTTTGACTAGTTTTATCAGTCTGTTTAAAAACTAAATACAAGTTTTATTATCACTAAAGTCTAAAACCTTATAAAACAAAGTCCCCCACCGCATCTGTATGTATGTGACATACATACACAATATGTAGGTATTGTATGTTTGCGATAAATTCCAAAACTACTGAACGGATTTTCATGCGATTTTCACTTATAAATAGACTGATTTTTGAGGAAGTTTTAGGTGTACAATTTGTTAAGGTAACCTATGGGAATCTGGAGCGGGTCGCTAGTAATATCAATAGGCAATATAATATAGTAATTTTAGTACATTGTACATCGTGGAGAGCAGTACGTATGAATGACAATCCAGTATATTTCACTAAAGCAAGTGGTATAGGCAGGCGTGTCTCACTCCGCGATTTCGTCGCTTTGCTACAGGTAGCTAAAAGTACATCCGTTCGGCCCCATTTTTGGGGAAAGCCATAAGCCGCGCGTGGCGCTGTCGCCACCTAGCGGCCATATCTGTGCTGATCGTAACAGACGCGTTTTGTTAGAGAGTGAGTCTTCTGTACTTAGTACTATTATTTATTCTGTGGTATAGGTACTATGGAGTTGCAAACGCGTGATGAGGGACAGGGGAACATACGAAATGCGACGAATTGTTAGCTTATCATCGGTTTGTAAAATAAGTTATACTTGCCCTCGTACTATTTAAACGTCAAACAAAATTGCATCGATCAAGATAAAATAATGTCTCCTTGATAAAAAAATATAATGATGAACAAAACAAGTTGACATTGCTTCTAAATTAGTTTTGCTCTCGCGTCTCGTAAAAGCATTATAAAAATATTGTATTTTTCACGTGTGAAAAATGAGAGTGCGTATTACAGCAGACAAACTGAATTATGTATGTCAGACGAACTCTATTATGATCCTCCTTGAACTTTTACAAATGACAATAGTATTTTATGCAAAAGGCGAGTGGCGTGAGTAACAATTTGAGGCGAAGCGACCAATTTATATTTAATAATTTTCATTACTATTAATATTTTAATAAGTACCTATCTCAATTTGTAGCAATTTCGTTTCAGCATGTCATCTGCAGTAAATTTTACTTTAAATTATTAATTGTCATTACTCATTAAACTACCCTACGGACATCATTCTGTTGTTGTCTATGAAAATGAAATGCGTTTTGACTTGTTAAAATTAATGATAGAGATGTTTAACATTGTATTTAATAATTAATTATATCTTGAATTAATTAAAAACCGTTATGACCATACATCTTATTTTATTTACCAGTCGTTTTTCGGTAAAAGAAAACATCGTGAGAAAACCGGCCTAATCATAATAGGGCCTAGTTTCCCCTCTGGGTTGAAAGGTCAAGTGGCAGTCGCTTTCGTAAAAACTAGTGCCTACACCAAGTCTTGGGATTAGTTGCCAGGCTCTCAAGAGCCGGGGCAACATGAGGAATGTGGAAAATGATGTTATTTAATACAATAATTGTCGAATAAAAAAAAATACCCAAGTATTACGTTACCTATAAATGGGAACAAATAAAAACTTTTTACGATAATAGTTATAATCTAATTTAGAATCTTGAGCGTAGTGAGGGACTCAAAAGCGCACGACATGTGAATAACTTTGATCTCGTGTAGTTCACAAAACTTTTCACCTCAGCAGTGAGAACATATTAGAGGACCCGAAAAATGTATTCCTTCTTCATCACTTACATATTCACTTATGTTTTCTTAAGATATACCAACAATTAAGTTTTCACCTCAGCAGCTCGAACAAGGGTACTTTGCTACTTAAAAACAGTGAGCAAAATCGCATCACTCACTCACTGCTCAAAATTGCTCACTGTTTTAAGTAGCAAAGTAGTGTTCGAGCTGCTGAGATGAAAAATCAATAAACAAATCAAAAGTAACGCCAGTACGCCTATTACTCAACATAATTACAGCCAGTAAAATAATGTAAACATTTCATAACGGTAGGCAAGATGGTAAGATTATCAAGAACCTTAACAATTTCAAATTAATTCCGAGATACGAAGTCGACGAATTGTAAACGTAAATCTCGTAGCTTTGTTAATTTAAAGGTACAGTCGACGTCGTATATATTGATTTCCTTATTTTATTTTTAAAAATCCGGCCAAGATTTGCGCGGTAAATGTTACAACTCCAGACGTAAAATACAGTTTTTATTTATTGTTTAACTAAACGGACCATTTAACTGAATAGATCAAGTTATATGTATAAACGTTTTCAAACTAAAATACCCACATTGAAACCTATTATTCCAACGTCCGAACGATAAGAATAGCTTAAACAGTCCATTCAGGAGTTGCCAGTGTTCAAACTCAGCAACAAAACCTCTCAAACACGCCGGTGAAATACCTTCAGTTCGAGTATATATACTCGTAGGTATTATCGAGTTTCACTTGCAAAGGTTTACGGAGACTTATAAGGAGCCGCGTTTCGTCACGGTCCGCGGTAGAACGCTATATGTACGACATGCTGTAGGTCGAATAGGTCGATTCACGAAAGCAAAGATAAAGCTAGCGTGGAATGTTGACAGACGGTCCCCCAATGAGGGCGCCACTGGACGGTCGATGCAGTCTTAAGGCCATTTTGCGGGAGCTACAATATCGTAGTATTATTTCAAGGATACGTAGTCCTTAAGTCGTAACGTCAGTGTTACAAATCTGTAGATACCTACCTATACCTTCTAAAAAGGAAGGGTACCCAACTGTCCGGCTTCGATTTAAATTATTTTTATATATTTTATAGAGTAGTCTAAAATATCAGATCGTATTTTTTATAGCTGCCCAAACTCAACATACTCGGAAAAACTAGCCTCTAAAGTACTAAAAAAAGACACAACCCTCTAACTTCTGTAGTGAGCGAGTGAAACGATTAGAATTATGAAACTTTGAAGTGTGTTTCTGGGTTCTTGTTTGTTATAAATCTTGTTAAAAATCGCACACAACTTTAACATCAATATCATCTGATTTGTTTAGTTAGGTATGTTTTACATTGAAGAAATATTATTTTCATTCAATCATTCAGTTTCCAAACTCCGATCGCATAACGGGACAGCCGTCTGTGTGTTTTGCAGCTGAGGCCACGGGTATTTTAACCAGGCAAACTGAGTTCCAGTTTCGGACAAACGGGCGGAGCGAGGTCTTTCATATGGCTTTCGGAGTATGTACGCCAATAGTTTATGGGGCTTTAAAAATAATACGTTTTAGGGTAATAAGCTATGAAGTTTTTTCAATACGTACAATGCTATAAAGCGTTTCCCTACACAGTAGCATAGAGAAAAAAATACATAGAGTGCTCACTCCATACATCAGTTTTAGTACCAAAAAGACTATTAGCATCTAGCATCGAGTAGCGGAACTATCAGTACTGCTACTTGACAATAGATGTAGCACCGACCGGAAAGTCTTATGCTGTTGAGATAAGACTTTCCGGTCGGTGCTACATCTATTGTCAAGTAGCAGTACTGATAGTTCCGCTACTCGATGCTAGATGTAGACAGTTAGACACTGAAATTAATAGTCTGAACTGATGTATGGAGTGAGCACTCTTGTCTTACTATATTTATCTATGACAGTAGTTACCTACGCCTCTATTGTCAAGGTGTGATAGTGCATGTGTATTGATATTTTATATAGTACTTTATCTACTTATCGTAGGCACAGGGTTAAATATCGGTCGCGTATGACAGGGAATTCGCGCGGAACTTCAGACTTCGCCTCACACAATTATGTTCTCAATACATTGTGATGACCACATCCTTTATATGGCCATGTTTTTCTATGACTTTATTCCTGACTAAATATGCGCGAAGCAAAGCAGAGTCTCTAAGCTTGGACAAAAAAAATACACGATTATCCTGTCGGGTTTTTATGTCTTTTTACAGTTTGCATGTCTCAACCGATCCACGTGAAATTTTGTGTAAACTGCATTTTGTTAATGATATAGCATTCTGCAGGGCTACCACCAGTTTGGCAGTGACATAAACGCCATTGAGAACGTAATTTACTTTCTATGCGTCTCGCTCGTACTCGCATATTAGTGCAAACGAGATGTATAGAAAGTAAACTACGTTCTCGACAGCGTATATGTCAGTTTTGACACTATCAGTGACTCATGGTACGGGCTCTGTTGTCTGTAATGTAAATAGTTACTCGTGAGGTACAACTCACATAGCGACTAGTAGTTGAACTCCTGACTACAAAATAAACAATTAAATTCATTAAAAACGAACCGGCCTATTCACTGAAAAGTATTCAAGCCAGCAAGGAAGCGTGTTAAAAACTTCAACCTTTAGTAGAAACTTGAACACCCGGTTAGTTAGCGAGGCCTTGATCTTTCAAACAATTCTGACCACTTCTAATTGCCGTTATTAAGACTGTTGTACAGTCAGAATCAAATAGATAGAGACGACCAAAGTGGCCAAATATATCGCAACACATGTTAACAAAGTTGTAATTAAAAGTGTGACATTCTGGTCTTCATGAGCAGTTCAACTTCGTTAAATATCACTTTTTGGCATGTAAGTAGATCTAGATTTTGACTTTTTGACAAAAATTAGACTAATCTGTAAGTTGAGAAGTGATGGAGTTCTAAGGTAACAAACATTTAAAAAAACCGGCCAAGTGCGAGTCGGACTCGCGCACGGAGGGTTCCGCACCATCAACAAAAAATAGAGCAACTCAAGCAAAAAAAAACATCAAGCAAAAAAACGGTCACCCATCCAAGTACTGACCCCGCCCGACGTTGTTTAACTTCGGTCAAAAATCAAGTTTGTTGTATGGGAGCCCCACTTAAATCTTTATTTTATTCTGTTTTTAGTATTTGTTGTTATAGCGGCAACAGAAATAAATCATCTGTGAAAATTTCAACTGTCTAGCTATCACGGTTCGTGAGATACAGCCTGGTGACAGACGGACGGACGGACGGACGGACGGACGGACAGCGGAGTCTTAGTAATAGGGTCCCGTTTTTACCCTTTGGGTACGGAACCCTAAAAAACCAACAATCGAATTGAGAAAATCCTCGATTTTGAATTTTGAAGTCTGTTAAAAAGACGTTTTATCAGTTATTATCATGCGACAACCGCGTCCTTCAGAAAACCGCTGGACTAGAACAACAGATAAAGTACCTAAATTGCACCTTAAATGATAATCAAATACAGCTATAAACGAGGCCTTCCAATACCGTAAAATGGGGTGAGTAGGATTCGCGGGGAGAGTTGGGTTATGAATGGGGATAGAAGGGTTGAAAGGGGGGTGAGATGGATTTTTAAGGCTACTGCTACAAAAATTATGTATTCCAATTTAAAATGAGAGCTATAGTAATACTCATAATAAAAAAAATCGATCAAACAATCTTCCAAAATCACCTTTGTATGAAAACCCACTCACCCCAAATACGAGGGACTACGGGGTGAGGTGGGTTTTCCTGTTTCTCGTCAAAGTTATGAAATGGAACTACCCAAAATAAAATAAAAACTAAAATACAAACGTCCGGAACACTTATTATATACACCATTCAGTTTGCATATGTAAAAATAAAATGTTATCGAGGTTTGAATGTCAATTTTGCGCCTACTCACCCCATTTTACGGTACCTTAAATTGCGGCTATAATATTTTTTGGCGTAGCTAATTAATTCTCGTTACTAACGTAACACCTACGTTATTGTTAGCAATGTTTTAATTCACATTGACTCCTCCTCCCGTTAAAAATTCAATCCTCCGCCAGCATACAAATGTATTAATTAAAAGAAAACCTCGAAGCCAAGCGTCGCATGTTAAAACTCTAAAATCACCATTTCTTTTCAGCTGAATTTCGGTGATAAAACGAAAATATATCCAGGATTGATTGGTTGGGTTGGGTTGATTGCGTCTATTTGAGATATTTTTTTAAATCATAATCATCATAATCATAATATTTATTGATAATATAAATTACATGTCACATTTTATACAGTGTATAAAGATTATATTTAAGTATGAATTTTCACTACATAATGTAGGTTGTATTTAACATAGTAGTACATCTACCTAAGTTCCTTAATTTTAAAGAACTCTTTATGGTCGTAGAACGCTTGCTCGACTAACCAATTTTTTAATTTGTTTTTAAATACTGCTACGCTTTTGGCAACTACTATGGAATCTGGGAGTCTATTGTATACTTTATTGTAAACCGCGTTAATTACGAGAGCTGTCCTCATCTATTAGATTAAGAGCCTGAGCTGCTTGGAGAATAAAACGTAACATACTTAGACTGCATTCCGACCAATCGTATTCGAGAAATTCGAAATAGACGCAACATTAACTCCAAAGAACACTATTAGTATTCTTATACAACGTTAGGCCACTAACCATATTTTATAGAAATACATTTAATCGGCAGATTTAAGAGTTGGAAAAGATACACTGCCGTATTCGAACTTCAAGATATTCACAAGAGACGACACGTACTAGATCCATTCTAGATACGTTAGTTTAGATTTCAACTAGTTCTCTTTTGCAGCGCAATTCGGGCAACCAATGTCACTTTTACGATAGATCGTGTTAGATATCTATTAGATGTGAATTAGATCTCTAAGTTATATCTTGTGGAAATCGTTCAAGAGTATCTCCAGAATCGCGGAAATGTCAAATTTGACAGGTTATATCTTAAACATATCGTTATCGTATCTTGGCGATGTCTAAAAGATATCTAATAGATGTCTATTACAAAATCCGAATCGGGCCCATAGATAAAAGTTTTAACCTATCAACATAGCAAGACTACTCATGGTTTTAGATTTACCCCGTTTTAAGTAGTCTTCATACAATGTTACATACATTTTGTAAGACACTTTGACGTCTGCTTAACGACATGCCACTTTAACTGTCTCATATGGCTCACACGGACGTTACAAAGTATGTATTTGACACTAATTTGGTTCCCAGGCTTCCTAAAACGTCAGTATTTACTTTATTTGTAGTATTCTAGAATTTGATTACAGGCATCTATTATCTCAACTACAAAATGGAGAATATTAGGTATAAATAAGATAACTCTGAGATACACTGGCGCTCTCGTACCTACTTATTTAATGTGTATCAATCTTTCACAGATGGATCAAAAACCCCAAACCAAGCATAATCTTTACTATTAAGGACTAACTACG
Organism: Cydia amplana; assembly: GCF_948474715.1. Taxonomy (NCBI): domain Eukaryota; kingdom Metazoa; phylum Arthropoda; class Insecta; order Lepidoptera; family Tortricidae; genus Cydia; species Cydia amplana. The sequence continues at coordinate 23,824,571 of NC_086070.1, forward strand.
CGACGATATGTAGATACTGTTTTATTTCAATCGTATGGCATTATACAAATATACACGAACTTGCGACCCGCTCCGGCTTCACCGTCAGGTTTTTGAGTTTAACGCGAACATACATACAAACAGACAGATGCGGCGAGGGACTTTGTTTTATAAGGTGGAGTGATAGATCAGATCATAATGAGAAATCATTGACGAATTTTTACAGTCAGCAAAACTATTAGCTTAGACTGCATCTGTCGCACCGGCCGGAATCAAACCAGGTATCTTCAGCTTACGCGGCTAACGCCCTGACTAGACTAGACTAACCGGTCACGGCGGTACCTGTCCTGAATTATCTAGGACATACAATCTTTAAAAGGCTAGGCGTCTTTGACCAACGAATTTATATAAGTACGAATATATGAATGATAAACACACACATGCTTTTACCGGGATTCAAACCAGCTAGTAAGCCGTTAAATTTAATCAGTAACTAAGCCAAGTTAAAAACCCAAACCATACAAACGTATTAATTCAATAAAAACTCTTCACCCGCATGTTAAAACTCAGATATGACCGTTTCTTTCAGCGCTGCGATCCGGCTCATCCCATTTTCGGCATTTACATATTCAAATGTCCAGGAAGGATCAAAGCGGGATCCGGGCTCGGGGAACCCAGAGACAAATAAATTGTAAAGACTGAATAGCGCATATAGGTAGGTACAAATTAAAACAGAGCACTGAAATGGTGTCAGGACCGAAAACAATTAGAGAATATTTGTTTGAAAGTCAGTTAGGCCAGCATAAGGAAAATACCTATTTAGTTTTAATAAACAATATAGAAGATAGGGAAGGGTGGACGAATAAGAGGGAGACTTTTGACCATTGTAGGACAGTAGGTATGGGGCTCATAAATAAATAACAGTTTCAAAGATTTTCTTATTTAACATGATTGTGGAAGTTTCATATAAACCGTAAAGGGTTCTCCATTTAATAAATGTATTCCTCACCATTTCTGCCGATTACCTACTACATATTCGCAACATCGGTAGGTAGGTAGCAGGGATGTTGCGAACATCCGCATCCGCATCCGCAACCGCGGAACATCCGCATTATTTTCAACATCCGCATCCGCATCCGCATCCGCATAAAATCGATGCGGAGCTTATGCGGATGCGGATGTTGAACAAGTCGGTACAGGAACGTCTTAGCGGTGGCGTAAGTGCTAGGTAATTTCGTCATTACCTATAACGAAATCGTCTAGATCCAGAAAAGTCGGCGAAGTTACTGTTTCCCAGGACCTCTCAAATCTATACAATTCCGGCTCATATTTGAGCCACTGGGATCTGACAGGTTAAATATAACGCACCTATATTCTTGCTCAAATACTAAAAGTTTGGTTTTTTTAATAAAAAAATACTAAAAATGTAATATTTGACGTTTTCTAAGTACCTAATCTTGACATCCGCATCCGCATCCGCATCCGCGGATGTGAGCCTTTAAAAATCCGCATCCGCATCCGCATCCGCGGATGTCAAAAAATCTGCATCCGCAACATCCCTGGTAGGTAGGTACTAAATACGGAGACCTTGCGACCTTTACTGCTTGCACTTATAATAAAAAACGCGATAGCTGACTAGATAGCATTGTTTTGTAGAGGGTTATTATGCAACTTGTCATATTAGGTCTCAAACCTCGCAAAGAACTACCACGGTAAGACCATGACGGCGCCGCACAAAGATGCAACTATGTACAGCAATTGACAATCTTTATCATTAACTTGTCTCTTCTAAAACGCTAAATTCGGTAAGCATTCGCTAAATTGAAGTAAGTGGGAAGTGAGGCGTTCCTGTTTGTTACAGTCGTTGACGTTTCGGAAGCGGCCGTTAGAGTATTAAGAGGGATATCGTTTCTTTGACTGCTTTATTCAAGCGAGTTATAAATAGATTCTTGAGCCTTTGTTGCTTACGTTGAAAAAACAAAGTATTTATTACCTATTTAATTGGTTTTGGAAGGGTTTGTTTTTCTTAAGGGTAGTACGAATGAATAACTTTAAGATAGTATCGTTTATTTTACAGTTGATATTCAAATCCCATAACACGTACCTATGTAAATATGTTATTTATTTACGGTTTTTAGGGTTCCGTACTCATAGGGTAAAAACGGGACCCTATTACTAAGACTCCGCTGTCCGTCTGTCACCAGGCTGTAACTCATGAACTAGCTAGGCAGTTGAAATATTCACAGATTTGATTTCTATTGCCGCTATAACAACAAATACTAAAAACAAAATAAAATAAATATTTAAGTGGGCTCCCATACAACAAACGTGATTTTTTGTCGTTTTTTGCATAATGGTTGGTGGAACCCTACGCGCACGAGTCCGACTCGCACTTGTCCGGTTTTTTTATTTCAACATCAGATATTTCTGTTACCTTAAATAACAAAAATGGCTGGAGCGACATACAAATAGACATCGTGTCTAAAAATAACTGCTGTCTATTACGTTTCTCAATTAAATCTTCTGGTGCTTTATTTCATACATGGTGCAAAATAATTTATTTTACAGTACATATGGTGCTACTTTCCCGAACTAGTGCGGGAAAGAGCATTTTCCGTGCGTATGTTGAAAGTTTAAAATGCCATATGTACTGTAAAACGATGTACGATACACGTGCGAATACTTAGATAATTCGCAACTCGTGTCGATCTAAAACACTCCCTTCGGTCGTGTTTTAATTTATCGCCACTCGTTTCGAATTTCCTCTTTTCCGCACTTGTATCGTAAATAACTATTAAATACAGTCAAATACCCTATTATAGTAGGTACTTGGCTTGGCACCGGCGCAGCGTGGCATAACCGAGTAGGTTCCTAAGCTAGGTATACGCTCGTAGCAATGTCATAGCCGATAGCATAGTTAAAGTTATCCCGGTTTGTAGCAGAAAGAAGATTCTATAATGTTTATTATTAACTAATTCTCAAAGTCATTGTAATTGTACACTATATACAGTGTGTAAGTCAAATACGGGCAATAAATTAAACCAGATATAGAATTTACCCGTCTTATCATTAATTAAGATGTTTTTTTAAGTTACACTTAATTATGACCCCGTGATTCATTTTTTCCACATGTACCGAGCAGCAATGTAGGTACTGTAAACATTAAGAAACAAGATGATAATGACATTACGAGATACGAGCTTTTCATAGTAACTGCCAACAAGCGTTGACAGTTACTTTAAAAAGCTCGTATCCCGTAACGTGTGTGGTGTATTACATTAGGTATTAAATATTCGCCCGTATTGGATTTACACACTGTATATTAAATACAGTAGAATGCCAATGTAAAATTCGCAGTTTTTTCCAATTCGTATAAAATAAACTGTAAAATTTTATTACGTTTTCCACTACCGAGCATTTACTCCGACACATACATTTAAACAGTTTAATAATTGAATTCCGCCGGCGGCGGACGGAACACGGAATTACCATACATTGAATACTACAAACTAAATTGATATTAGTTCGCGCCCGGACACCGCTTTACACCTGACGACAAGTATTGAATTTACTTGAAATAAAATAGTACATTACGATACAAGTGTGAAAAGTAGGATATTCGAAACGAGTGGCGATAAATTACCTACCTAAACATGGGTATAATTTTTCATACAATTTCCATTTCGGGAGAAAACGGTTGCCACTAACTAAATCTTAACATATCACTTTGATTTTGATGTCGATCGCTTCAGAATAATATATTCTAGGTTTATAGGTTTCGCTTTTTTTATTGTGTAGCAAATTTCATGGAAGGTCTATAAACCTACTTTTAATAACATACTAAAAAAACGTGGCAAATATTTAGAAGTGGAAAAACGTGTTCTTTTTTTGTATGGATGATCACGTGCTACCTCTTAAAGATTAGTATTAGTCGGTCCGTTATCATGTTATCCCCGTGTCATTTCGTCGCCGTCTCGTACCGTATATGTTGTCGGCCTATCACCGTGTCGTATCGTCCCCGTGTCGTGTCCCGTCCCGTCCCGACATAAGCCGACTACCGAACTCCCGCAGTATTTATCTTACGGAAGTTAGTGCCAACTATCAGTTTTAGATATCAGTTGCCGTTAGATGATATCTGCTTATAGGCATTTGCGAGCGCTGGGTGGAATTAATTAGTCTGACCTAGATATTGGGTACATAGATCTCCTTCCCATAGATGCACTATACTCGTACATGGCGTTTCTGTACGCCTGAACCTTTTGGTATACTGAATAATAAAGTCATAAGTGAGAATCAAGGCCCGTACATGTCATGCAGTTGACGCAAAAAAGACGTAATTTAACTTAACATACCTACAGCGATTTTTTTAATGACACTAATAAATTGAGATAACTCATTTATTGACGCGAAGATAAATAAATACTGGCTAAGTAAAATATACAGTTAAAAATCAAAAATATGTATTTATTAATAAACTAATAATCTATTATACCTTGAGTGGCAATGAGACAAAAGTCAGTTAGACGTTCGGTATTGATTATTTCAAGTATCAAGGTAGGTAGTGAACCTAAGGTTCAGGTCCAGATCACAGGTAAAGGTTCACAAAAGAGACGATTTGATTTATTATTGCAAAAATTGGAATCTAAACTCTGTAATTAAAAAAAAACAAAGATAAATTCATCCCACGGATAACCACATAATATTCTAAGATACAACAGAATCACACACTCTGCGTACAAGTAATACATATAAGAGGAACTACTAGCTGTTACGTGAACGCAAGTCTTCCTTCAAGAGCTTCCGAATGCAGAATCTCGCAGAGGTAATCTATGGTTAAATATTATAGACGTGAAACTTATGTGTTTGTATAGGCATGAATATGTCTCAGAAACTCGTAATGAGACTAAAGTGAACACGAGCGAACGTTTCTGCTCGAAATAACGATGATTATATTTGGCAATAAGCATAAATAAATAGTTAGGTATGTATATTATACATAGATTACAAGTACTACTAAACTTGGTACACAATTTAAACTTACAGTTTGCCTTTAACTGATATTCAGAGTTAGGAAAACAAACAGACCGCATTTATTGATTTTATTTTTATTCAGATGGTGTCAGAGATCAAAAACGAGAAACGGGACCTTGACGCTTTTTGCAACGACTGGTGGGAGTGGTGGGAACATACAACAAACCGTGATGAGTGGCGGAAGAAAGGGGAGGCCTTTGCCCAGCAGTGGGACATGAAATAGGCTATATAAAAAAAGATGGCATGGCTTGGTGTGATAAAATGAAATTCCTAAAAGCAATTGAAGGAAGTCGACTTGGAACTTGTTCAAAGTGTAATGCGAACGGTTAGAAGCAAGATAAGAAAGCAAAAACCGGCCAAGTGCGATTCGGACTCGCGCACGGAGGGTTTCGCACCATCAACAAAAAATAGAGCAAAACAAGCAACAAAAACAAGCAAAACGGTCACCCATCCAAGTACTGACCCCGCCCGACGTTGCTTAACTTCGGTCATAAATCACGTTTGTTATATGGGAGCCCCACTTAAATCTTTATTTTATTCTGTTTTTAGTATTTGTTGTTATAGCGGCAACAGGAATACATCATCTGTGAAAATTTCAACTGTCTAGCTATCACGGTTCGTGTTCGTGAGATACAGCTTGGTGACAGATGGACGGACGGACGGACGGACGGACAGCGGAGTCTTAGTAATAGGGTCCCGTTTTTACCCTTTGGGTACGGAACCCTTAAAAGTGGGATTTTTGTTAAGATATTGCAGTTTTTTTTAACCAGCGGCCGACCATAGTTACAAACAATATTGGCAGTCAAATTTTAATCAATGGTATTTATTATAAAAATATAATTGAGCATGATTCGTTTTAAAACCGAACGATACAAAACTTAAACAACTCTGTCCTATTTAACAATGATTCAAATTTCATTGGAGGTAATCACTAATCAGTACTAGTATTAGGACCTGAACCTAATATTAGTGTTAAAAAAAATATGTCGGCGCAAGTTACTAAAAATACGGGAGTTAAACCGTAAAATTGGTTTACTCAAATCTACTCACAGTTGAAATCCGTCTTCATCGCTTCCGTCTTTGAAAGTCTAAATGAAAAAAAAAAAAAATACCACAAAATAGCTTCACATCACAAAACATAATTCATACCTTTCATAACGCCTTTACAAATTCTTTATGATACCTTTGAGTTAAAAACCCGGCCATATAAAGGAACAACACATAAACTCTCATTATGGAAGCCCGTGTTTAAAAAGAAACGTGGAAATGGAAACTGATGTATGCGGCCCTGTTTATGAAACTGCTTGGAGCACGAATGTGTTCTTTATTAAGAACACTGTATGTTGTAGGTACAATCAGCAGCAGAAGTTACTAAGCTGGCGAGGTGTTCAAGATGATATTGACGCGACTTTATTGTTAAGAGAATAAGAGCGTGCCAAGGTAATTTTGAACACCTCGGCCGCTTAGAGTCTTCTGCTGCTGACTGTACATTATGCCTTAGGAAGTATCAAAAGCATCAAAAGCATCTATACCATTCTCTAATAGCTTAACAAAATGAGACATATCTATCGACTTTGTAGAATATGAGTAATTATAATGTAGAAAATAATTTTGTACAAGAACTGTAGAGATTTGTCTACTAATACTCATACACAAGTCAAGTGTAAAAATATGGATGCACATATTACTCAAAAATATGTCCATAGCTCTTATGTCGGCGTACTATGGCACATATTTTTGAGTAAGTAGTATGCACCCATATTTTTACACTTGAATGTCTACGGGTAGCTACTAAAACAAGTAAAAATCAGATATTTCGGTAGGTACCTATCGCTCGTTCAATTTTAGTATTAAAATATTGTAAATCGGGTAAATTCCACTCGCTAAAATTTACTCAACATTAATTCACCTTCAAAAAGTCACGTAAAGTTATTACGTTAGTGTTACAAATCCATTTAAATATGAATTTCTCAATTATTATTTTCATTTTATGTCCCTACAATCAAAGTAACTGCGGCCGTTTAAATATAAACTGTATCGGAATACGCATAGATTTCATTTTTCATTGGCACACATATCAATCCATTAAACCCGTGCATTGAGATAAAAAATCCTTAACTACGTGAAAAAAGAAAATTCAAAATTAGAGTTTCACGTTCATTTTATCGCGTGCGCTATTCACAGATCGCGTAAACTAGATAGTGCATAAAACGCTGCTACGCTGCGCTATCGTACTAATAAAGTAAGGACGTGTGGCCGCTTAATTCATTTGACTCCACGTTTACGGCCTCGACGCGCGTAAAATAAAGATATCAACAGAATATGTAGTCTTCACGGAGAAATGGAGAGTAATTCTCTTAAAAATGCTCATTTCGTTTGTAGATTCAACTAACGTCACCCGTTTTTAGGGTTCCGTAGCCAAATGGCAAAAAACGGAACCCTTATAGATTCGTCATGTCTGTCTGTCTGTCCGTCTGTCTGTCCGTCCGTATGTCACAGCCACTTTTCTCCGAAACTATAAGAACTATACTGTTGAAACTTGGTAAGTAGATGTATTCTGTGAACCGCATTAAGATTTTCACACAAAAATAGAAAAAAAAACAATAAATTTTTGGGGTTCCCCATACTTCGAACTGAAACTCAAAATTTTTTTTTTCATCAAAAATATACGTGTGGGGTATCTATGGATAGGTCTTCAAAAATGATATTGAGGTTCCTAATATCATTTTTTTCTAAACTGAATAGTTTGCGCGAGAGACACTTCCAAAGTGGTAAAATGTGTGTGTGTCCCCCCTAACTTCTAAAATAAGAGAATGATAAAACTAAAAAAAATATATGATGTACATTATTATGTAAACTTTCACCGAAAATTGGTTTGAACGAGATCTAGCAAGTAGTTTTTTTTTAATACGTCATAAATCGCCTAAATACGGAACCCTTCATGGGCGAGTCCGACTCGCACTTGGCCGCTTTTTATTTCTTATGAGTGTAAGTGTAGTTTTAAATTATGAGATGAAACTGGGAAATATAGCAAGCGATGTAGTACGGAAAACGTATAAGTGCGACTTTGTGTTATGATGACTGTTTTTATTATTTGTTTTATAAGAATTGCTTCGCATGATCACGCTCTATTTATAACTTTAATATGCCTATATATTCACATCTAATATGTTCTTTAGCTGCCAATGGGCCTAGTAGATGACCCCACTGTCGCACACACAGCTAATGCAGTACTAGTGGTAAAACACTTTTTTGCATAAAAAAAGAAAAAGAAAACAGGAAAATAAGAATAAGAGTTTTTTTTTTCATTCTTATATAATAAACACACAATCATCATTTTTTTTAAGTAGTACAAAAGTGACTTGAGCAATTAAAGGAGAATTGGAGACGTTTTTAATGATTCCTAATGCTGTGTCCATATGTGGTAATCTGTGGCGCTTGTATTTGAATTGTAAAAGACATTGTTAGCACAAATGATGAGGATTGTAGGTAATCGAGTTTTTAACGTAGAACCTTGTCGCTGTAACGAAGCGTGTGTGTTGGAGAGTTAAATCTATTTTTTTTTTAATTAAAGTTAAACCGACATGGATACATATATGTAATTTTATCCTATTTTCTTGAATAACTGCTAAATTATTTATTTTAAAATTATATTTGAGGTTCTTACAATGAGCTCTTTCATTATACATGTAACACTATATAGTTTAAAAAAATTATTTTTAATTTTCTCATTTACCCTCAAAAATGGCCTCCATATTTCAAATTCATTTGTTTACGTTACATGTCCGTGATGGGTCACAATCACAAACACAAATGTGGGCCAAATTTCAACTTAATTGGTCCATTCGTTTCGGAGAAAATAGGCTGTGACAGACGGACATACAGACAGACACACAAGTGATCCTATAAGGGTTCCGTTGTTTCCTTTCGAGGTACAGAACCCTAAAAACATATATTTATTTACAGCTGACTGAATGATAATTACCAATTCCATCACAAATGAAATCCATTTCCGACAAGCCGAATCCTTTCCCAGTAATGCCCATCACATTATCTTTCACGGACTCATTACATTCGGAGAACGAAAAATTCGCCAACATTTTATTTGGGAGCAAAAACCCATTTTTACGAAGTTACCAAACTGCATCGCAATGGTCGCAGTCACAGGTGCGCGGAGCCACAGATTATTAAATCAAAGACATCTCACTTACTTAGACTCCGTGGGTTCAGAAGGGGCTACCGCGAAAACCGAATTTCGCAAATTGCGGGCATTTTTTCTCCGTCACTCTAATTACGCCTTCATTGGAGTAAAAGAGAAAGATCCCCGCAATTTGCGAAATTCGGTTTTTGCGGTAGCCCCTCAGAACCCCTAGTGTAAATTTTATTCGATAGCGTGACGGACGAGCGTTCGCGTTTGCGTTATGTCTGTTTTTGTATGGGATTTTGAACAGCCGCGCGTCATATTGTTATTGTGCTGAAACTATTAACATTTCTGAAAAATTATAAAAGTAACCTAACCTAACCTAACCTACCCTGTTCTACAGAACCTATGCTAAATAATTTCGAAAATAGTTTCAGCTGTACAAAAATTATGCGAAAAGAGTTTTATGCGTAACATTACATTAGGACAATCAATTATTATGCGACGAGATACGACCCCTTTTAGACCTATGTTTATGATTTTTTTCCATTGAGCAGTATGATTTTTCAAAAACTCAAGGTGCAGTGAGTTCCCCGTGCACTGGGCGGACGCCCGTACTTGCCCGGGATCACGGATATCTGTGTTAATGTTATTTTGTCTTTTAGGTATAGTTTAATTAGCTTAACACACCGCCTTACCAATTAATATTTAACATTTAATTAAATATTTAGCATAAACTTCTTTCGTCAAGAAATATAAGCTCACAATATTATATATTGTATTGTGAGCTTATGTAGGAATTTCTATGAATGTTATGAAAGAAAACTCAGAAACTGTTTCAAAGCATTATTACTAGGAACCTGTTAATACCTACGGACCAAGCTTAAATACGGACCAGTGAACTCGCTGTCCGTAAAACATTCTTTTCGTCGTAAAACCAAATTAGCTGCTTTGTCTGAGCGTTTTATTGTTGATGACATAAAATGCTCCGTTATATTAAAAATATACCTAAAGTAAATGTAAAATAACGTAATATATCCAAGAGACAAGAATAGTTTTACTAAGTACGCAATGCATCAACGGTATTTTACTTTGAAAAAGGTATTACGAAGAAGTCTGAAATAGGACACAATTCATTGAAGAATTCAAACAATATGTATTTTATCGGTGGACTTGGTCACTTATTCTTTAGTGTATGTTATATATTTCAGATTGTAATATGTATCTGTTTTGAAATAGTAAGTTGTGTCGTATTTTTTCCTATTATTAATCGAGAATTATCTACACGTAATCAGTTGGCCAGCCTTTCGCAAGGATTATGGCCACCCCACATTAGCGTCTTTTGAGCGTCGGCGTCAGCGCTAGGTATTGAAAACGGCGTCGCTCCGCAGTTGCACCAACGCGGTGTCAAGCAGCAGCCATTGAGTTGACTAGATAGACGCCGACGCTCTGGAGACGCAAGTGTGGGGTGGTCTTCATACACCAATACATAGGCAGTGCTCCTGGTACTGGTTTTCAGTACCGGAACCGGTAATTCCCGGCTCTCGCCTTACGCCTTACAAACTCAGGACCGGGAGCATTCCTTACTAATACACCTACCTTTGTTAGGTACTCAACTAATCACTACAATATAGTATAAAACAAAGTCGCTTCCCGCTGTCTGTCCTTATGCATGCTTAAATCTTTAAACTACGCAACGGATTTTAATGCGGTTTTTAGGGTTCCGTAGCCAAATGGCAAAACGGAACCCTTATAGATTCATCATGTCTGTCTGTCTGTCTGTCTGTCCGTCTGTCCGTCTGTCCGTCTGTCTGTCCGTCCGTATGTCACAGCCACTTTTCTCCGAAACTATACGAACTATACTGTTGAAACTTGGTAAGTAGATGTATTCTGTGAACCGCATTAAGATTTTCACACAAAAATAGAAAAAAAACAATAAATTTTTGGGGTTCCCCATACTTCGAACTGAAACTCAAAATTTTTTTTTTCATCAAACCCATACGTGTGGGGTATCTATGGATAGGTCTTCAAAAATGATATTGAGGTTTCTAATATCATTTTTTTCTAAACTGAATAGTTTGCGCGAGAGACACTTCCAAAGTGGTAAAATGTGTGTCCCCCCCCCCCCCCTGTAACTTCTAAAATAAGAGAATGATAATACTAATAAAAAATATATGATGTACATTACCATGTAAACTTCCACAGAAAATCGGTTTGAACGAGATCTAGTAAGTAGTTTTTTTTTATACGTCATAAATCGCCTAAATACGGAACCCTTCATGGGCGAGTCCGACTCGCACTTGGCCGCTTTTTTTAATAGATAGAGTGATTCAAGAGGAAGGTTTATGTAAAATTTGTTAACCCGTGCCAAGCCGGGGCGGGCCGCTAGTATATTATAAACTCACCAGTGATAGGTTCCAGATCGTAGCCATCAGAAGCGATGACGGTGATGTTGTGTCCGTCGACCGACATCTCGATGGGGCAGTTCAGGAATTCTGCGTTGATCACGCGGAAGCGGTACTTATAGCCCTGAAGACAAAAGGAAGTTATTCAGTTTGTTTCCGAAAATCGTACTTTCTTTTTGGCTTTGTTCCAGCAGAGAGAAAACATATAACAACGCAATGGGAACCACATTTTCCCATTGAATTCTGAGTTCTATAAGTTTCATTAATTCATTAATAATTCCCTTGCAGGGAATGTGGAGTTAGAGTGGTGGTGGTCCGTGAACATACCCGCGAATCACTTGTGGAGTCAGCCAAAGGAGCGCGTAGGGCCCGAGGCTCGCATGCACAACAAACGGCGCGAGGCCGAAAGCCGAGCTACTACTCGAGGCCTAAGACGACTCTACCTATGACGCGCAGCTGTTTCACGTACATCGCTGCGGCTGTGACACTACTGGTTATAGTTAAGTAGTTATATCCTACTATTTGTTTTTTCTTTAATAACTTGTTTTTCCTCACCTGTTCTACATTAAACCTCGCCGTCTTCATATAAAACGGTTTAACGGTCTCGTTGAACACCTTGAACCGTCCCACGCCGTTGATGAGCAGGGTGGGGGGCTTGTTGTCCCCCTTAGAGTGGTGGTGGTCCGTGAACATGCCCACGGTCAGCTCGTGGATCCAGTCCGTTACTATCATTACGTGCTCTGATCTGTAATATTGAAATGAAAAATATTGAGGATTTTTTATACTTTAAACCATTGACATAGATATCTACGGACTGGCTTTACGGGCAATAATAATGAGGCATGACAGGGGCCAGTAGAGAGGTGTGAAATCGCTACAACGTGATTGGTTGATGAGACGCATCACGCGCGCGATTGGTTGACGAGTTCGCATTACGCGCGCTATTGGTCGCAACTAGTCGCGTTAGACTGTACGATTGGCTGGAATTCGTGGGTAGCACCGCTGAACTAGTACGATGTTTAGTGCCCCATTAGCCCGTCCTTAGATATTATAAGTCAATGCTTTAAACCAATATCTTCACAAGAATCAAATCATTCAAAATCATCATTTAAAAGTCAACACACGGAATCAACTCAAAATTTGCATATTACTTTGCCAATTTTGTGGATAAAATGCAACTTTCTCGTCAGTTCTTGAGGAATAAAGAAAGCCTTTACGATATGGTGTAGTGGAAACAAACTTTTATATTTATATCATGAGTAGAATTATACTAGGTATAGGACTAGAATGTGCTCAGCAGTGGGACCTATGCATTATTAGTAGGATTCAAGCTATTCACTGTTAATATATCTCAATTCATTACAAAGACGTGCTTAATTGAATGTATTAAATAAATAGAATCGCGATACAAGCTCGCTTTATTGCGAAAGTTTCGAGGTTTTACCAAGTTTCGTGACCAGAATAGGTATTAGGTACACGTACATTAAATATAAGTTCAACCATGTTCAACTCAAACCTGGTGTTTATATTTGTTTCCAAAAAGTTCATAATGTTTTTTTGAAAGCTTATCACTCATGGAACCCTGGGGTCCGCTTACTAGTTTTTACGAAAGTGGGTCTATTTGTAACTAAACTGAATAAGTATTAGTGCAAAGAAAAATATCCATACTAAGAGAAACACGTTCCTCTTTATTATGACATAGGTACTTACTTGACAATACAGCACACAATCAAGTGTTCAGGGTTCAGACTCAAGTTAGTAAGTAGTTTATAGTTCACAAACAATACAAGTTTCAGCAGGAAGCATAGCAAGTAAACTCACAGACATACCATCTGAATAGATGACGCATGTGCTGCGATATACGTTATGAATAGATAATGTTTTCTCTCATTTCCACCCTTGACCCTGGCCCTCGCGAATTAAGGTCCTTATGAAGTTATGACAGTTCATTTTATACGGGTTAGCTGTCACGTAAAATGTTTATACCTATACAATTTGTAAAAATTAAGCACATTAATTGAATTAGAAATGTACAATTTGACTAATAAAAATATGGTAAAAACATATTTCTTCAATTATTTTTTTATGTTAAGCCCAACCAAAAGAAACTTAAAGGATCTGTAAAAGGGACCATCAATTGACGGAAGAGGTATAATTTTCTCTATCTATTTGTTCTCTCGGTGGTCTACTTAGACAAATATCTATGTCATCATTGGTACACGCATCTCTGTGAAGAGAGTCTCATTTGAAAACTGAACATGTTAGTGAATTATTAATATTATTATTACTCATATTTTTGCGATCTCTCAGTGGTATGCCTAGATAAATGTCTATGGCACTAGTGTCTAGAATCCTCCAAAGACACGCATCTCTGTGAAGACAGTCTCCTTTGAGAACTCAACTTGTTAGTGAACTATTATCACTCATATTTTGCGAGATTTCCTTGATAACTTATGATGCTTATAATGATATTACACGTGTCTGTAATATAAACACAGAATAATATTATTTCATGAACATTAATTTATAATGACTGTGTTTTTGACGACTTTTAAGAGGGGACTAACGTTCTATTGTAGTTTTATATTGAATTTGTATCCATTGTAAATATTGTAATCAAGGGAAAAAGACTATGATAAAATCACATGAAAACTATAGGTAGGTACTTTTATTATTATTATACTCGTAAGCCTATATATAGTGTCTCACTGCTAGGCAAACGCCTCCCCCCTCGATTTCCATTCGTCTCGGTTTTTAGCAATCTCCGGTCAATCGTTGAGATATGCGTCCAGGTCGTCCCGCCATCTCTGGGCCTACCAGATCCTCGGCTGTCTTGCGGCACCCATACTGTGGCTATTTTGGCCCACCTCTGTGGGTGCATACGGCAGACATGGCCGGCCTAGTCCCATTTCTTACCTATCATAATCATACAGAGCCCCATGTGGATCCTGGGACTTCGGCCGCCTGATGATGAAGGCGCCCGCGGCGCCATCCGCTCGCTGCATGCCAGAGTGGGAGTGCCAGAAATGTGTGCCATCGTGCGACGCGTTGAATTGGTACCTGAAAAAATCACAGGTAAATTCAGTAAAAATGTTATGTTGGTGGATGTCTAGGGATGGGATGCCGATTATCAGCCAAAAGATGGCGTCAGTGTGCACGAATTGTGGATTTTCACCGTTAAAAAATTACATGAAAATGACAAACTGTCTTGTGCTCACGCACGAAGCTTAAAAACTCATGGAGATTATGCAAAGATCTCCGACTCTTTCAGCAGATCCTAGAAAATTTGCTATGAAGGTAAAAGGCCTTAAAAATACCCCTTGTTAATGCACCGTAGCCCCCTTTGGTATCAGTCTACACCACTGAAGGTATATGGGAGTCCATGTAAGGCCACAATAGTGTCCGTGCCAATGCACAGTTGTGTCCTCCATCATCTACACTGCATGCTAACCTGAAGGTAGTATCAGGTAGGATAGGGCATTGGGTGACGTAAGGAGTTCTGTTCGTGTAAGGCGTGCCACGCTGATGTTGTCCGTGCCAATGTACAGTTGTTCCATCCATCAGTCTACACTGCATGCTTACCTGAATATATTATCAAGTAGGATAGGGCATTGGGTGACGTAAGGAGTTCTGTCCGTGTAAGGCGTGCCACGCTGATGTTGTCCGTGCCAATGTACAGTTGTGCCCTCCATCAGTTTAATACACTGCATGCTTACCTGAAGGTAGTATCAGGTAGGATAGGGCATTGGGTGACGTAAGGTGTTCCGTCCGTGTAAGGCGTGCCACGCTGATGTTGTCCGAGCTAATGTACTATTGTACCATCATCAGTCAACACTGCGTGCTTTTGCTTACCTGAAGGTAGTATCAGGTAGAATAGGACATTGGGTGACGTAAGGTGTTCCATCCATGTAAGGCGTGCCGCGTTGGTGCTGACCGTGCCAATGTACCGTTGTGCCCTCCGTCATCAGATCGTTCTCCACGTCTACTATGACTCTGTCATGTTGGCATACCTGCAACGGAGAATATTAATAATGAATCATCTACGAAAACACGCTGACTGCTAATTCTAAGGGGTGCACTACATTTGATACAACTTTATTTCATTTAAATCATTTTAATTTTATTTTATAGTTTGACATAATGTTGCTTTCAATAATTAATTGAAAGCGTCTATGGGCTACGGTAACGGCTTACTGTCTAATGTTCTATTTAACCTCATTTATTTGTTCTTATGTTTTATTTTTTATTCTCAATTACTTAAAGGTTGAAGAGATCCCCTAGAGGGATAAGTTCGCCTTTATACATTGTATAGGTATATTTTGTTTTATTGTGTCTTAACCTGTCTTATGTACCTACAATAAAGTGTTTACATAGTGTTTTAAAGTGTTTGATGTATATCGGTTCACATGTATTTTATGTGATAGTTGTGGTAAAGAAAAGTAATATTATGACAAAATTAATTCACTAAATCCTTACCACACCAAAAAGCATCCTTAAGCAAGCAACGGCCTTAATAAAATATTTTTATGGTAATTCAGTCCATTATCTTAATACGAGAATCTTATCCGAATAATCCTCCGCAATTTACGTAAGTAATTAACAAAACATAGACAAATTAAAAAATCGCCACCCCGCTTAAATTAATCCAGAAAGCAATAACGTTTTATTTGATCCGTCGGTCGGATGAAAATCCTCAATGAAAAAATATATAATACCCATTCAAGTACTAAATGAAACTGGACAATACAAACTTTTCGGGTTGGAATATCTGCGCTGAGAAAACAATTTCTGAGGGTGGATAAACAACCGAAAAATGTTTTGAAGACTGAAATACTGGGCATTATTCTCCGGAATTTAAATTAAAACTTGGCAAGTATTTGAAGTGAGACGTACCTCTATAGCGGGTCCTGGCATCTTCCTATTAATTACGTTGAGAGGTCTGTTCATGCCATCTGCCGGAATACAATCGAGTCTCTGACAATCCGTTTCGTTGAAAGGACAGTCAAAGCAAGCCTTGCTCATAGTCTGGTACCATTCTAGATGGAACATATAGTAGCAGATCATCGGTTCCTCTCCTTCTTTACACTCTCTTTGGCACGGGTGAGGCCCATCAATCAATTCACCCGTCGCTTCGTCATATTTAACGTGCGCTTTTTGTTCGGATTTCTTTATAACCTTTTTTACCTTTTGCAAGTCTTCATCATTTAATTCTTTTACCATATGTTTTGTCGATTGTCTTAGGACTGTTTTTGCTATCTTGTTTACGTTTAATGGATTAAGTTCTGGAGATAAAACTAGTTTTGAAGCGCTTTCTGGTTTCTTTGCGTCAATATTGACTGTTTTAGTGTTGACTGTTTCTTGTGATGCAGCCTGCTCTTTTTCTAATGCTACATTGTCTACGTTTTCACTGCTTTGACTTCGTGATTGCCTAACATTATAAGAATTTAGAGTATTTTCTTTTACTATTGCGTGTTCTGTAAATTCTGTGGTAGTTTCTAAATGTTCCGTAGTTTGTTCTAGTGTTGTAGTTTCTATATCTTCCACAGTTGTCTGGCTGTTGATTACTGGAACACCTGAAACAAAGAGAGTATCTAATTAAGTATTGTGTCTCAAAATCTCTTACTCAATTATTTTGATCTTAACATTTTCGAAGTCCTTTCAAACTTTTAGTTTTGCCCTACAGAACAAGGAAAACTCAACTTAGGAAGTTTTCACCTTACAATTTTTCAAAGTAATTTAGATACAGGTGTTACTTTTGAAAGGTTCTAAACGGCCTTTTGTAACTCTGCCTATGAAGCGGTAGGTCCAGGGTTCGTCCCGGTAAGGGCATTGATTAGTGTGTTCATCAATGTAACTGCATAGGTAGGTACAATCGTCAACTTTGGTAACTATTCTTAGTAGGTTATCGTCATTATGTAAAAATAGATCAATCGGTATGAATAGACCTCGAACACATCGAGCGCTTCAGATTATTATTACAGGATTATTATATATCGTCACCTGGTAACCACAACTCAAGCCTTATTGAGCTTACAATGGAACTAGGTCGATTCGTGTAAGATTGACCCGTAATATTTATTTAAATATTTATAGTACTAATAATTATATTTTAAGGCAAATACAATATTAAATTATGTAATTCTCAGCTTCCTAATCTCTTTCAAATCTTTATGTTGTCGAGTTAATCTCGAAATCCCATCTATTTGATTAGTCAAATCGGGAAGATTTATTTCCTTCGGCCTTTACAGTCGATTTGAATTGCAAATTAAAGAGATCACCTGCTTTGTTCCATTCGGTATTCAAAAAAATCTTCGTTTTTTGTGGAAATATCTACTCAAAAAATATATTGGTATGAGGTAATTAAGTAAGTACTCGTATTCATTAACATTTCACATTAATTGCAGACGAGTTTACTTTCAGCTAATTAGGCACTAAATATTGTAACTCAAAGTTAATATTTGAATTAATTAATAGGTAAATGAAATTATTAAGGAGAGCCGACCCCAGATAATGGGAAAAGGCTTAGGTAGAAGAATAATAGGTAAATGAAATTATACAACTATTAAAACGGATTATATCGCGTATATGATTTTATACTTACTACATCCCGACGTTTCGAACCCTTTACAGCGTTCGTGGTCAACGGAAATTTTAATAGTTTTATTTCATGAGTAACTATCGCGGTAACCAAAGACAAATAGGTAAATGTTTTTGGCCGAAAATTAAAACAACAAATAGATTCTAAAGTTTGTATTTTTAAGTTATATTTATATTAATTTTCACTGTTTAGTCGCCGTCAGATATACAGAACCTAACAAGGTTACTTACATTCACTTAATTTCTTTGAACACATTTTTGACGTAGAGTTTCAACGTTTTGATGAATTTAGAGTGCCTGATAGATACCATCAAAATACCCGGAAAACTCGTCATATTTAAAATCAACTCGTAAAAATGTGTCCAAAGAACTAAAGCGTCAGAATATACATACCGTAAAATGTGCAGGCAATATAACCTATGCTCTCTAATTTGAAATTTTTCGTATAATTTGTATGGTAGGTATGTTCATATACCTATATATTATGCCGATTTAAAGTAGACCATCACTACCTACTATAATTAGGGTTCCGCACCCAAAGGGTAAAAAAGGGACCCTATTATGTACTAAGACTCCGCTGTCCGTCCGTCTGTCTGTCTGTCACCAGGCTATATCTCATAAACCGTCATAGACAGTTGAAGTTTTCACAGATGATGTATTTCTGTTGACTCTATAACAACAAATACTAAAAAGTACGGAATCCTCGGTGGGCGAGTCCGACTCGCACTTGTCCGGTTTTTATTGTTTTTAATAGGTATATCACTAGGGTTGTGATATAGTTTTCGTAAACAAAAAACTGTTGGAGCAAAATTACCCACTGGGGAGCAAAGTAGGCATTTACGCTTTACGGTACCTCTAATATAATATTAGAATTACGATTACATAACGCGCTAAATTGCCAAAGTATGAGAATCTGTTTTTGTTGACATAAAAATCAGCATTACTTTAATGACGTAATTAGTTTTTATTAAGACGATTCGTAATGTTTTTTGTCCATTTACTTATTTGAGAATCACGTGTTTCTCAGTCACGGATACGCGTTTTATTAGAGTAAAAACTTGGTGAAATATTTGTTTGCGATACGCTACGATAAATTATAATCTTGAATAATCTTCTTGGAATAGGTAATATTTTAGAAAAAAATTATATCAATTACTTTTTTCGAATAATTAACAACTCACACACACTCGCAGCAGATTAAATTGAATTGGTTTTCGTAATAATGTAAACACAGATCAGTCGGTATGAATAATAAGGACCCCGTACACATCGAGCGTTTCAGATTATTAGGGTTTTCCTAGGAATCCCTAATATTTTTGTCCTTAATCAATTACCCTTTACCGTTTTGCCCTATAATCATGGCATAAAAAAATATCACTATGGCATTGGGGAATGCACAAAGAGAAAAAAAACAACGGGTTGCACTCCGGGAGTGCCGGCAGAAGTGAAAACTCAATGACATTGTAAGAGTTTTTCGTACAGGTCACGTGTGACAGGTGTCCGGGGTTAGGGGTGTAGGAGGGGGTAGGCACGCTCAGGTTTGCGACGCTGAGCTACAGGTCTACTCACTCAAGTCCTTCATACACGTCCCCGTCGACCCTGGATCTGCCGCCGCGGATCAGGGTCGAACCCACCCGGGGTTCACTGCTGGGTGGGTCGTACACCCCGGAAATGCTAGTGGTCGCGACGGGCGTCGCATTATTTACCAACAACCCCGGACCACTAGCAGCCAAGTATGAGGGCCATACCTGGTGTGTCAGTCCCAACCGCCGGGTAATCCTTTTCCCCTACCTTTGTTCCTGTCTAACATCCCGTGATCCAAATAGTCATTTCCCGTCTCTACTCCTATCTTAATCCATTCTCTCTCTTATCCCCCCCCCCCTCCCCTATCTTCCATCCTTTGTTCCGCTACCCTACCCTATTACCTCTCCGCCAATCCAAGGTGTCATACGTACCGTGCCGATGGATGCGTGGCTGGTGGCGAGACCAGTCGTTAACGGCGTCTCTACGAAACCGGGACGAATCGTAGAAGTATTCTAGTCCTTCAGTCGGCAAGCGGGGCTCTGCCGTTCTGTGACCTCTTTTCCCTAGCTACTCGTGGGACGTTTATGGATAATTTAAAAGAAAAAGAAGAAGATAGTTTAGACGCCATTTCCTCGGCTCTGGAGTCGATCCTGGCCGATGATCGTGTCGGAGCGAAGGAGGCTGTAGAAGCCTCCAGTACGCCCGAGGTTTGCTCCCAGGGAGGGGAGAGTGAAGCTGTGGTCGATAGAGACGTCGTCGTCTCTGGCACGCCCGGCGACAGCTCCTCTGCCAAAGAGCCGCGTAAACACAAACGCTTGTCGGGTGCTGCTCGCAAGAGGTTCCGCAGGCTTATGGGCGACGGGGTAGCCAAAGAGCAAGCCCTGTCAATGGCCCGTAAGCCTAGGGCGGACATCCCTGTGGAGAAGCCGGCCACGGAGAAAGGCCCTGTAAAAAGGGTCCGCTCTGAGGACGATTCTCCACAGGGATCAGCGAAAAAGGCCCCGAAAATCCGCGCTGATACCTCAGGGGAGCTTCGGCATCCTAGCTTCCGGGAGGTAGCGGGGTCCTCACGAGTAGGGATCCGTAATTCGGACCCTATGAGTGAGGATCAAATGAAGTCGGTCCACCGGCACCTAAATCTCGCCATGGTTAAGCAATGGGCGAATGCGAAGGGCGGTGCACCGCAGTTTCTGGGCTTCATTCACAAGACAGGCTGGATACTTGTGACCTGTGTCAACCAGGTTAGCAGGGACTGGCTTGTGAAGGAAGTCCCGAACCTTAAGCCGTGGCCGGAGGCGAAACTCTCGGTCATCCCTGAGGGTGAATTGCCCAAACCAGCCACGGCTATCACCTTCATTCCGGAGTCCGAGGCGGCCTCTGTGGAGGAAGCCTTGGCGCTGTTCAGGGTCCAGAACTTTGGCCTGAACACAGAACTCTGGAAAGTTCTCGGGGAGAAGGCTGAGCAGGGTGGCAGGGTGGTCACTTTCGCTCTGGATGAGCCTTCTGCCGAGACCCTTAAGGCCAATGGTGGAGAAGTAGCCATTGGCTTTAAGAAGGTGCTGTTCCGGCTAAAAGGGGGGCCAAATGCTCCCCCAGCACAGCAGACGAAGCAGCAACCTCAGCCCCTCGCTGAACCTACTCCTGGGCCAAGTACCATGGTACCTGACAGCCGAAACCCTATACCCCAGGGCTCCCGTGGCCGTGGGGGCGGGCAACCGGCAGCCAGAGGCACAAGGGGCGCGATGAGGGGCATGGTACCCGGACGGGCCAGACCCACAACCTCAGCAACAGGAGGACCTCAAGGGACTCCTAGTGCGAGAGGCAGGGGAGGGCCACAACGGGTCACCAAAAGGGCCAAATAAAAGGCGTTGGCCCTATGGCACCCGCGAGGGTCCTGCAAGCGAACATCCATCATGCGGCAGCTGCCACGGCCATTGTTGAAAGCCGGCTTGCAGGACACGTCGACCTCGCATTACTTCAAGAACCTTGGGTGCGAAACTCAACCATACTAGGACTGAACTCGGTTGGTAAAGTTTTATACAATACTAACGGAATTAAGCCTAGGGCTTGTATTGCTTTTGGCAAGAACATTGACTTTCTACCTGTTCCAGAGTTATGCACAGACGACCTGGTAGCAGCGTATGTAAATCTCAAGGGATGGAGCGGGCAGAGGATTATACTTTGCTCGGCATACCTCCCTGGAGACAGGAATGACCCCTCTGCGGAACTCACAGCCGTGGCCGACTATGCCCGCAGACACAACGCAGAAATTCTGGTGGGATGCGACGCTAACGCCCACCACACCAACTGGGGAAGCACTGACATCAATGATAGGGGTGAGTTACTACATGACTTTCTTCTATTCAATAACTTCCAAATTCTAAACATAGGATGTACACCCACCTTTGTCACTAGGGTTAGGAAGGAGGTTTTAGACTTGACTTTTGCATCCTCAAATCTAGCCAGGCATATACAGAACTGGAGGGTAAGTGATGTGGAATCGCTGTCAGATCATAAGCACATCTGTTTTAATATATGTTTTTCTCTCAGTGTTCAAACGGTCACCTTCAGGGATCCCCGGAGGACGGACTGGGAGGGCTACAGGAGCAGCCTAGAACGTAATCTGGAATCCGCAGCGAAGGTGATAAAAACGAGGGAGAGTTTAGAACTTGCGGTAGAGGTGGTCTCAAATGGCATTGTAAGTGCCTTTGAAGAAAACTGTGCTCCCAAGGTCAAATCAACTAAACGTGTGGTCCCATGGTGGAACTCCAACCTCAGGAGGCTCAGGGCCAAAGCACGCAAGTTATTCAATAGGGCTAAGAGGACAGATGAGTGGGAGGTCTATCGGAAAGCCCTAAATGAATACAGTAAAGAGATTAGGAAAGCTAAGAGAGCGTCATGGAGGAGGTTCTGCGAGGACATTGAAAATACGCCTCAAGGAGCGAGACTTCACAGGATACTCTCCAAAGCTAGAAGTAATCAAGTGGGCCTTCTCAGGAGGCATGATGGCTCCTTCACTGCTAGTGAGACGGAGACTCTGGAGCTCTTAGCTGAAACTCACTTTCCAGGGGCAGGACAGTCACACGAGCCCCAGGTGGTCAGGGGCCTGCATAGGCCCTGCCCGGAGGACTGGAGGCAGGCTGCCCTCGTCATAAGACCCGGGATAGTGAGGTGGGCCATAAGCTCGTTTAAACCCTACAAGACGTGCGGCCTGGACGGAGTAAGCCCTGTGCTAATGCAGCGAGGAGCTGAAGTCCTAATCCCGCATTTGGTTAGAATCTTCAGAGCTAGCTATGCCTGGGGACATCTACCAGAACAGTGGAACAAGGTCAAGGTATTATTTATACCGAAGGCTGGGAGGAAGGATTACGCGTTAGCCAAGTCCTTCAGACCCATCAGCCTCTCCTCGTTCCTCCTTAAGACCTTGGAAAAGGTAATTGATAGGTACATCAGGGAGAGCTGTCTTCTGAGTAAACCCATACACGACAGCCAACATGCTTACCGTAGGGGCAGATCTACAGAGACTGCCTTGCTGGAGCTGGTTGACAGAGTGGAAAGGGCTTTGGAAGACAAGGAAATAGCCCTATCGGCCTTCTTAGATATTGAGGGCGCTTTTGATAATACACCCATTCGGACACTGGTGGAAGGGCTTAGGGCCAAAGAGGTGGACTCCACCACTATCCGCTGGGTGCAAAGCATGCTCTCAAGCAGAATGGTTAGGCTGGACTTGCTTAACACCACACTCGAAGTGGCCACTGTGAGAGGCTGCCCGCAGGGGGGTGTCTTATCTCCCCTGCTCTGGACTCTTGCGGTGGATGGACTTCTGCACAAGATGGCGGAGCTCCGAATCGACACACAGGGGTACGCTGACGACCTTGTTGTGACGGTGAGGGGCAACTGCCAAAGTACTTTATCAGACCTTATGCAGAGGGCTCTCAACACCATAAATACATGGTGTGGAGAGAATGAATTGTCTATCAACGCAGATAAGACAATTATAGTTCCATTCACGAACAAGCGGAAAATAGACAAACTCAAACCGCTTGTCATGAATGGTAAAAGTATTCCGTTCTCAACAGAGGTCAAATATCTGGGGGTAACACTGGACCAGAAACTGACCTGGAACAAGCATGTGGACGGAATTATACAAAAGGCTAGATCAGCCCTGGCAATATGCTGTCGTTTAGCAGGCAACCGATGGGGTCTAAAACCCAAAATTGCCTTATGGCTGTACACATCTATAGTGAGGCCGATAGTGTCTTACGCCTCTGTAGCATGGTACAGGAAAACGACGCAGAAGGTAACAGTGACGAAGCTTGGCAGCCTGCAAAGAACTGCCTGTGTCATCGTCACTGGAGCCATGTCATCCTCCCCGACGGCAGCCCTAGAGGCCATACTAAATCTACCGCCCCTTCACCTGCATCTGGAGTTGGAGGCGAAATCTAGTATGCTTAGAATAGCGGGCGCGAGGAGAGGTAATTGGTTATCGAAAACTCTGAGACTGTTTAAGGAATCAGTGTATGATATCCCTGTTCTTGGGATGCCATCCGACACTATGGCACCCAAATTTTGTCCACTCAAACATTACTCAGTGGAACTCCCCAAAAGGGAGGACTGGTCAAACAGTCAAATTAAGTGGAAAGAAGGAAGCCTAAGGTGGTACACTGATGGCTCCAAATCCGGATCTGAAGTAGGCTGCGGAGTATACGGTGAAGCGCCTAGGAAAAGCATCAGCTTAAACCTAGGACGTTTTTGCTCTATATTCCAGGCGGAGGTATACGCCATCCTAGAATGTGCGTCAATCAATCTGCAAAGCAACTACGGTAATCACACAATCTATATCCATTCGGATAGCCAGGCGGCACTCTTAGCCCTAACCTCTGATGTCACCACATCGAGGCTGGTTGAGAACTGCAGGCAACTATTGAACAACCTTGGAGCCAGGAACAAAGTTGTTCTACGTTGGGTCCCAGGGCATGCGGGTATCGTAGGAAATGAAAAGGCCGACGAGCTCGCGCGAGCAGGGGCTAAAGGGATAAACTACAGTCCTGAGCCGTTTTGTGGTATCCCCAAAAGCCTAACGCGGCTCACCCTAAAGACCTACTGTCAATACACAACAATTCAACTCTGGAGGGAAACAACAGGTTTGAACCATTCCAAAGCGCTTATCAAGGCCTTCAGCAAAAAGGCGTCCTCGAACGCCTTAGCGCTGTCTAGGAACCAACTGCGCAACTTGGTAAGGGTGCTTACTGGGCACTGTTGCCTAAATAAGCACATGCACACCATGGGGAAACGTGACATGGGGCGGTGCAGACTCTGTATGGAGGCAGAGGAGACGCCCTTGCACATCCTCACAGAGTGCCCTTGCCTAATGCGTACTCGTGACTTAATTCTGGGCGGGCACATATTGCGCCCGGAGGAGGTAAAGTCTCTCGAGTTCAAAAAGATCCTGCAGCTATTTGAAGTTGCATGTTTGGATCGAGAGTTGTAGTAGGTGGCGATCACAATAGATCAGCGATGGTCGCAGTGATACATAGGCTTTGGAGCCTTATATAGCCCCTAACAAGAAGAAGAAGAAGACAGGTGTCCGTCTTACGTCTTACGAATCTTACGGTCACGTGACCTGTCGCGAGTTTAACATTTTTTCCCCATCACAAAAAGTGCACAGCGCCGCTAAAGAAGTTTTCACTTCAAAAACTAGTGATCCAGATATAGATCCAGGTGTCATTTGGTTTTTGGGTTTATTTTATAAAGAAAGCTCTAAACATAACTCGTCCGGAATAGAAATTGCCAGGCTTGCCTTACTAAACGACCTCGCTTTTCCTGTTTACTCAGCTGGAAATTCAGTATTTCCCGGACTTTTTAGCAGTAAACTATTCCAAGCGGGGGTATTATGTAGTTAAACTTTAGAATTACAGTCAGGGGCAGAAGTTGCTACGTGAGCGAGGTGTTCAAAATTACCTGGACGCGCTCTTATTCTCTTAACAATAAAGTCGCGTCAAGATAATTTTAAACAACTCGCCCGATTAGCAACTATTGCTGCTGACTGTACTTAAGAGCAATGAAAACGGTTGATCCGTTTTCATTGTATTGAAATATCCATATTAGTCAGTGTGTTTATTAGACTTATATCGACCGGGATATGAACCGTGATTACCTTTTGTATTGTTTTCGAGCTCCCAATATTAAGTCTAGTGAAACTAACCGTGAATCATTCAAAACTGTTAGTGTGTTCATGTTTTTAAAATCCATTATGATTTTAAATATTTTAAGTAGTTTGCCCTCTATTAATTTGCCCTCTTCAAAGGTAGTGAGTGTCTGAAGTGTCTGAACGCCATCTTTATTGGGACCAGGATGGAACCGCGTGCCGGGAACTCGCAGATTGCCAGCGATTCAACCTACTTGATACTTACGATTTATAGCATAGCTCATAACGGGAACTCGGAGTAAGCAACATACCTTTCTGTACGATGTAGGTAGGTATTATTTCAATCAGTGGTTTATGGTTATCAGATGGTTTTATGTTTGATTTTCTAATTTAATATAAACAGTATTTTATAATTCTATAATTAAAACTCGCCAATTAAGTTTTAAAACAATTTCAATATCTGTGTCTGTGTATATTGTCAGATTCTCCCTCACTGCCTCATATGGATGAAACAGCCTGTAACTCTTCCATTAATCTATTTTTTATAAATCATTTCATACTTATTAAACAACCTACAAATGTTGTACTTCAAACTTTATTTACCAAGTTCTTACGATTTAGAATACGAGTTTACAATGCACTTCGCCTGCGATGTTTACTTGTAGGGGAAGTCCGGGCATAGTGAACACCTTTACCTTTGACTTGACATAACAGAAAAATTTAACGAGGAAGAAATGAAAAAAGTATGAATAATAAGTCTTTATTTAATAATCTTTTAATTTAAAACAACACTAGCCTCCAATGTTTAATAGTTGCTGCAATTTTTAACAAAACGTAAAAAAAGATATTTTATTCGCTTTGCCCAGGGTGCCGGGCAAAGTGAAACAGCCCCCCGGGCAAAGCAAATATTACTCATAAAATCTTAGTGAACTTAATAACTAAGTGAAAATTAATAAACATAAGATCATTTCAATAATATTCATTAGAAAAAGCTGTCACAAGTAACTTTTGATATATTTTCACTGATTTTATAAGCATAAGTCTTCACGGCATTTCTGAAGACATTGTAACACAGCGAATCCACGTTCTGATAGCTATTTCCATGACGTCTGTTAGCCAGGAGCCATTATCGATCTATTTTTGATATTTATATACCATCTGTAACAAAATATTATCATAAAAAAAATTACCTAATAAATTCAAAGTGAACACGCTATCCGCTTTGCCCGATCCACTTTGCCCGTTCAGTCAGTTAAAGAAATTCAGAATTAAAAAAAAATAACCGTTGGATTGTTTTAAAAGAAATGCGTTGTAAAAGGAAGATACTTTAATAAGCAATAGAAGCATCTTGAATTAAAATTCGAGATAATTACTGTGACAAAATAACATACAATGTAATTACCTTTCAAAATCGAATATTTTGCACTAAAAACACATTTTGACTCGTCACTGACGACGCTCACAGCGACCGCTCCCTGTGGCGCTTGCTGCTCATAGAGCGAAGGATCCTGAACATCATATAGGCGCGTGGTGCGACAAAGTCGAATAGTTTAGGATTGGGAGCCCGAATTCGCTTTGCCTGGGGTGTTCGCTTTACCCGGACTTCCCCTACGTTTAAAATATAAGAAACGGCTACAAATGAGGCTTTCAAGGCTGATTAATTATTACTAATAAAATGTAATGAGGAACAAGCCACTTAAATGCTGACCTTAAGTTGCATGTAATCAAATTGACGTGACGTTGAGTATGATGAGACTAACTCTATGTATAAAAAGGCAATTAATGACCTCACAAAGCTGCAAAAAGACCTTCTCGGAATTCGTTTAATAATAATACTTTAATTATGTTTCGTTTGAAATTAGATATTACTTATCTTAATTCGATAAAAATACTTATAAATAATAAAATAAAATAAATTTATTTCCGACAATTAAACAGTCCATATTTTTACATTTTTAAATTAAATAAAATTAAAATTAAATTAAAATTACAATTAAATTAAAGATTAAAATTTAAAATTTAACAAACAACATAATTAAAATATACCTCAATTTATATTATTATTTACATGTATTAGCATGCAGTGGTTCATGTAAGGGCAATCAAACCTGCTGGAGATCATGCTCAAGATGATGTTGGGGCTAGCACGCACTCTGCAGAGCAAGGACGCTTATAGTGTAGTGTACCGGTTTTCTCAGATTGATCGTTATATTTAACGAGTGCTATGATTTGCAATCAATATTGTCCAGTGGGTCCCTTTGTTTACCATAAAGTATTAAGTCATAATGTATTGTTTGTCATAATTATAATAATAATAATAATAAATTTACAACCTTCTGAGACAATGTCTTTCAGATCTATCTCTGAGTCAGAAACCTATAAATACCTTGGTATGTCACAGTCGTTGGGTATTGAGGACGAGGGTATTAGACGGTCGGTGAAGGAGCGCTTTTTCAGTCGGCTCACAAAAGTCCTTAATAGTCTTTTGTCAGGAGGCAACAAAGTGCGCGCCTTCAACGCCTGGGTAATGCCCCTACTCACATACTCCTTTGGCATACTAAGGTGGACTCAGACCGAGCTGGATGCCCTGGATCGGAGGGTCCGATCACTGCTCACCGCGCATCGCATGCTACACCCACGCTCGTCAGTTATGAGATTGTACATCCCACGGAAATGTGGAGGCCGAGGCTTCCTAAACGCCAAGGATCTCCACAACCGCGAGGTGTACAATCTCAGGAATTATTTCCTTAACAACGACTGTGGGATGCATCGTGATGTGGTGGCAGTAGACAGGAACCTCACGCCGCTCTCCTTGGCAAACGAGAACTGGCGCAAACCTGTGGTACTAAGTACTGCGGATCGCAAGGCGGCATGGGAGAGTAAGGTGCTACACGGGCGGTTCTACAAGGCCCTCACGGGACCCGATGTGGACCTGCTCGCGTCGGTGAACTGGTTACGATTCGGGGACCTCTTCGGAGAAACCGAGGGTTTTGCCTGTGCAATTGCGGACGAAGTAATGATGACGAACAACTATCGGAAATATATCCTGAAGGACGGTACGGTCGACATCTGTCGGGCATGCCGTCGTCCCGGAGAGTCACTCAGGCATATCATTTCCGGTTGTTCTCATCTTGCTAACGGCGAGTACTTGCACAGACATAATCTCGTAGCCAGGATTATACACCAGCAGCTTGCTCTTCTATACGGCCTTGTGGACCGCGAAGTACCGTACTACAAGTATTCACCTGCGCCAGTTCTCGAGAATGGTCGTGCCACGCTCTATTGGGATCGATCTGTCATCACTGACAGGACTATTGTAGCCAATAAGCCTGACATTGTGATAATAGATCGATCGCAACGCCGGGCCGTGCTCGTTGACATCACCATCCCTCATGATGAGAATCTCGTGAAAGCCGAGAAGGACAAGTCCAGCAAGTACCTAGACTTGGCTCACGAGATAACCGCCATGTGGGATGTTGATTCGACGATCATTGTCCCGATAGTCGTTTCAGTGAACGGTCTAATAGCGAAGAGTCTCGACCAACATCTTGAGAGACTCTCGCTAGGTGGTTGGATCAAGGGTCAGATGCAGAAGGCGGTGATCTTGGACACGGCGCGGATAGTCCGCCGGTTCCTCTCTCTGCAGCCCTGACCACCGGCAGCTTGGGCCTTGCCCCGCTGCTGGCGGCACCCTAGGTTAGGTTTTTTATAATATGTTTATAAGTATTTTGTATTGTTTTTGTAAGTGTTTTTGTATTTTATTTTTATATCCATATTATAAAATAACCTAACTTAAGACCAAAAATAAATAAAGAGAATAATAATATATTCTTTATTGTGCACCACATGATGAAAAAGAATACAGAGAAAGAACAGACATTACATTAGGTAACAACAGGCGGTCTTATCGCTCAAAAGCGATCTCTTCCAGACAACCTTTGGGTAGCAGGAAACCAATAACTTACAACAATGAACGGGTAGTGCTGATACGAGATTACGTAGAGTACTAATAGAATAGCCTCACATATCAAGAATAAATATAAAAAGATATATTGAAGAATTATTTTAAGTAAATACAATAAATGTATAAAATACATATATATATATATATATATATATATACACATACATAAATAAATAAAAGCAAATTAAGGCAGTGACAGGTAATGGGATTTTAAAAGATTTTTAAATATGGAAAGGGATTTGGCGCATCTTATATCCGACGGCAAAGCATTCCACAATCGAACAGCCCGAAAAGTGAAGGAGGTATTATAAAATTTAGAAGAAGAAGAAGGAGGAGCAAGGAGATGCTTCTCCGCACACCGCGCAGAAGAGAGATATTTAAAACGTTCTTTAAGGTAAGGGTAGGGTAATTATCATAAACTGAAACCGTTAACTTTTCAGAATTTTCGTAAGGTTATCCTATAGATAGGTTAGATTAGGTTTGTTTTATGGCAATCCTGAAATGTGACGTGTTTATGAACCAAATGAATTATGACTACCGAAAATGCGGGCAAACAATACATTATGACTTAAACCTTTTTGGAAACAATAGAGACCCATTGTCCAGTACCTAAAGACTGTAAATAGGATATCGTCTTTCGACCATTACAGAATCTAACATGGTACGCTCATGACTTCCAACATGGTTTTGTGGATGTACTTAATTTTTTTGCTATGTCGATATAAACAATATAAACAGCTACACAATTAACGATAAAATTACCTTCGCACTTTATTATAACTCATTTGTATTTTAGTTGTGTGTTTCCTTTTTATTCGTTTATTTCTGAATATCATAATTAAAATGACATTACGTTTTTTTTCTATATATAATTATATTCATATTTCATACTGAAAAATCTTTCAAGTATCAACTCGTCTGAATCCCGGGCCCCGCTAGATGAATGGGCCGATTAGATCGGCCAACTCCGTACGATCTTGATTAGTTGTGCGACTCCGTAGGTGCGACAATCGTGCGATTGAATTCAACTAACTACAGGCTATCGTGCGGAACTTGGAATTGGTTGCCTTTGGGGAGTTTGTGTTATAGGGTAGGTAATTAGGAATCAAAATGTCAGAAGCATAAATAAATAAATCGGACTTAGTAAATTTTTTGTCTAAAATATAGCCCAGTAAACGGATTTTTTCAAATATTTGTACATTTTCCTCTCTGGATATTGATATTATGGATAGCCCTACGTTTGACTTTTTTCGATGTTTTGATTGTTGTAAAAATTAGGTGACTCATATAATAATTAAAAATTCGAAAAAAAAACAAACTTAGGGGCATAGCTGTGGCTTCAATAACGTTAATATCCAGAGAGGAAAATGAGGACTGCGTTTGTATCAAAAGCCGGTTTCGTGCGGGTTCTCCACTTTCGTCTTAAGGCGCTTGTTTTTCACATTTGATTGAGTTGATGTATTATCTGTATATTAATTTTCTTGTACTGATGTGTGCAATAAAGAGTATTTTTATTGTATTATATTATTTTCAATATTTATTACAAGATAACTATTGGAAAATGAGAGCGGGAGACAATTCAGAGGATAGTAGCTACTTACTGAAATAAATTACATTTTAATTACGCTTGCATGAAACGCAATGACACTGTGAGCAGTAGCAAGCGCTTGTCACTTCCGAACCCCGTTATCACTAGGTACATAGTATAAAACAAAGTCGCTTCCCGCTGTCTGTCCATATGCATGCCTAGATCTTTAAAACTACGCAAAGGATTTTGATGTGTTTTTTTTTAATAAGTAAATAGAGTGATTCAAGAGGATGGTTTATGTATAATTTGTTAACCTTTGCGAAGACGAGGCGAGTCCCTAGTTAAAGTTATAATTCATTGAAAATAACGGCTGGTAAAACTATTTAGCGTAGGCAACCCTAACTTTCTCGACGGTGCGGTGCCCATTTCACCCAAGTATAATATTACAATATCGAGTTTTACCAACAAATAGATTTCAATTGAATTAATCATAAATAGAGAAAATACTTTTTAAGTAGAAAAATATATAATGTACCTACTTATAATACTAAAATACCCTATCTTCGCCACCTGTCTAAACTTCGCCTATACACTATTTTATTATGAAAATTATACCAAACTTAATTTTTAATCATAAATGTTGAATTGCTAAATAACGCGCAGGATACAAATTTATAGTGAAGTTCTGACATTGGTGCAAGCGAGTTACCTACACTGCGTTTGAGTTGGCGCAGTCGCTAGAGCTTAAGGCCGCATGAAACTCATGGTAAGGGTACTTATACCTTCAGTTCTTTACCTACTGTCGTTATAGCCCCTGCGTAATACTTTCATTATTTAAAATTTAAATAGCTGGACAAAAATGAGCCGTGAATCTTTTATCGGCGACCACATCAACCGCTTATTTCAAAGTACTCCACGCACCGAATCGATTAATTCTATAATTAAATAATTAATTGTAAAGGAGCTTAATCTATTGGTGCGATTGCCGATTTGTGGTATTACCGATCCGATTATTCGTCGAGAGAGCTTTGATCGTGTGACCATATATCAATATCACTAATGGCACACTGTAGTCTGTTTTTTTTTACTATAAAGTACCTACTACGCCTATACGCCATACATTTTCTGTGCAAGACTTATCACTTTGACTATAGTACGGTGAACGCATTTAATTTCAGTACCATTTTGTACCTTGTCACAGTGACAATATGAGGTCAATTGAGGTCCCTAGCGACTTTTCACACTGACAAGGTACGAAATGGTAGTGAAATCAAATTAAATATAATATCGTATTCGTCGTCGATATTGGAGCGCGGTAGGCAGAATTTGTAACCTCAAAATATAGTAAATTAGGGAAGCTTAGAAATTATAAACACAGTGGCGTAGCTAGGCGTGGGCCCCTCGCCCTGGCCTCATACAGGCCCCAGGAGCCAGCCCTTTTCATTACATTGGAAATACACATTGAAAAAAAAAGGGCCTTGCAGATGCGACTTCGCCTACGCCTAAATTCCTTCACACTACGCCACTGCAAAAACAAACGTGTAAATGTTTTATATTTTAATCCCACACGACATACATGGTGACTCCAGCTATTCGACAAAACGTGAGACTAAGACTGGCACTCTCCTTGGTAAAGCACAAACCAGTCCTGGAACTGGACGGAGGGATGTAGGCACTTGTACTCGCAGATGCTGTGGTATGTCTGGTAGTCGTTGGCGCAAAAATCGTAGGTCTTTACGCAGCCGCACGGTCCACGGTTCTGGGCGACCGCTAGCCCTAACAGAACCACTGAAACACAATCAAGCCCCGTTATCAATTTTGTAGTTCTTGAAAATAATGGTTGTTTAAAAAATATATAGGTAACTTCGCCTTAACTTGCATTAAGACGAAAGGGGACAAAGCCACGTGAACGCTTCTCCATACAAACGTACAGTAGTCCTCTTTTCCCTCTCTGGGTAATAACATTTAGAAGATATTTTTACACAATTTGGTGTAGAGGTATAGATATTAATTAAGCTAAATATGACCCATCGTTTTACTTTTTCCGATAAATCATTTTATGAGTTAAGTGCTTTTAAATTTTATTTATATATTTAATCGTGTAAAAATATAATATCAGTATTCCGAGAGGAAAATGAGAACTACATTTGTATGGAGAAGCGGTAGTTCAGTATCCTCTTTATACACCGAATGTTTACTTACTGTAAAACAGTGCTACTATAGTCTTCATCTTCACTACGAGTACCGCCACAAAAATGAGAAAACTCTCGACTTTTTAATGGCTATATATGTGATTAATATGTACGTACACTCGAGCACATTGTCATCACAAAAATAGTAATTAACACATTCAAGACATCCGCGCCAGGCCACAGCACTTTCGTCATATAAAGCTGTGTACCACGATCCCGACTATCCTGTCGTCCGGCCTGGGAACGACATCATAAAATACCCGATAGCCGGGTTTTCGGCACTGAATGTGTTAAAAAAGTAATATTATAGCCGGTCAAACAACTTTGTCTGTAGAAAAAGGCGCGAAGTTCAAAATTTCTATAGGACAAATTCTTGAAAATTAAAATTCTTAAACAAATTCATAACCTTAAAAAATTTAGGGCCAAGAGTACCTAACCCCTACCCCTAACAATATAATAGGTATGTGGCTTCCCATATGAAGGGTACACGGAAAGAACATGTCTAGTCACTTTTCTTGGAAAATGAGATTTTAATCTCAAAATGTATAGCTGTCAATTAACTATTAGTTACAGCTTCTGTTACCTCTGTAATTATAAATAAAACTACTTTTTTTCTCACTCTAAAAACACCTATACACGAAAATAGTATGGTTAATTAAATACATCGTTCCTTTCAAACCGCGATAACTCAAAATGTTGTCAGAGTGACTAGACATGTTCTTTCCGTGTACCCTTCATATGCTTTCAGTATGCTTCAATGCAATAAGGACCTTTGTAACAGAATTTCTGTCGGAATTTCGGATAAAAATGACCTTATTGCACTTGAAGCATAAAGACCTGTGATGGAAAGCCACATATTAAATATAAGAAATAAAACAAAGCAAACAGCCACAACTTTATGGGTTAAGTGCATTTAAAAAGTCCCGTAAAATTCCTGGAAAGATGAATCACGTGATGGACTGATGGTTCAATACCAAAAGGGGAAATGAAAGCGCGCAAAGCCTAAGGGTAACATTCCATTTCTGACCGCAGCTGCACTACTGGTACTGAACGCGTCGCTGTTACTGTCAATTTCCATAGTAAAATGAATAGTAGTGCAGCTGCGGTTGGAAATGGACTGTCACCTTAACCCCTATTACTACTACCCTGAGCAATGAGAGTCCTGTTGCTGCCGTACAGTCAGCAGCAGAAGTTGCTAAGCTTCAAAATTACCTTCACGCGCTTTTATTATCTTAGCAATAAAGTCGCGTCAAGATCATTCTGAACAACTCGCCCGCTTAGCAACTATCGATTTGGGAATTTTATGTTATTTCCGGTCAAAAACACGTGTCCCAAAATTTCCATACTTTTTTCGTTCATTCCATTGCGTTACAGTCATAAAAAGTTTATGAAAATTGGTGACGAAATGGAAATAAAAAATTTCGGACAATTTTTTTTTTATCTAGGCATGTTAAAAGTTTTTTTTTTATTTAAAAAATCAATTTTCTCGGCACATTAAGGTAGGTGTTAACGGTTATTGATTAATTTTTGGCTATGATATGCAATTAATTGAGTTTTAATTGAATTTGATTGTTTCTTAATAAACAATGCGTATCGTAATTATGATACCGGTTAATTAACAGCTTGATTATGATATTATCCGTATTCCCATGTGAGAAGAAAACAAACTTAGTTACTCGTGTAAATCAGAGACTAATAAAGAGAAAAGACTGACAACGCCGCGAGAATCGTCATTATTGTACTATGAAGCATTTTTTTTACTTTGGCACCTATTCACCAGGTAGATAACTGACCGATTTCAAAAATAGAAATGGATACTAAAATCTTAAAGGTTTGCATCAAAATCGGAGCCTTACAATATTTCAATATGGGCTATATATTATTTTAATATCGTTACAGCGATAACTTTACTAACTACTTATAGATTATGAAATAAAAGATGTACTTTTTCCACAAAAGTATTTTGCTTTGTTTTTAATTAATAGAGTTTGATACGCTATAATGTTGTCTTAGACTGCATTCTCGTTGAGTAAATAAATCGTAAATTCAAAGTAAAATGCGAATTTCTCAAGTATACGAGTCGTATAATACGACTATACACATTTTCTAAGATGGTAGCATTTCTCGAGTCTGCCAAATGTCAAATGTTCTGACCATGAAAAAAGACCTTTAATTAACATACATATTAAATTTCCTTCGATTGTGCTATTAATGAAAGAACGTATTGTCACTATTTTTCATTTACTTTTCATTAGGAGGTTTAAAAAATCGTCGTCGGGCTAAAGTGTCCCAAAACTATGCTTGTTTATTTTGCTAAAGTATTCTCAAAACGGAACATAATTATATACATTAATATAAGTACTCTTTATTTATTTGTCTCTGACCTCTCTGAGTTGAAATGTTGTTCTACCAAGTTTTCAAGTGTTTTTGGCGGTTCACACTCTATTCTTAGGTTTTTATACGAGATAGTGTGTTACAGTGTACGTACATATTATATACCTAGTCGCACAGAATGCCATAATAAAAGACTATCAGTATTTTTTCAATCCTCTTTGGTAGTACTCGAGGTAGACATGAAAACTATAGTGACGCTTAGTTCAGTAAGTTAAATATCTGTGATCTGTGATTTGTTTGTCTAATAGAGACTCAAAGAAACATATCATGCTTATGTCGAGTCTATTTTTACTTTTTATTAGGGGTAGGTACTCTCAGAGTTAGGCAAAAATTTACTTGAATAAGAATAAGAGTAAAACCAGAAATATTATTCTTGTTCAAATCGATTTGAATAAGAATAATTCTTGCACCCGTTATTTTAGAATAAAATTAAAGTGAATAAATCATGCGACTTTTATTTGCACCTTTTTATCAAGGGAATAATAAAATGCCATAAAAAGTGTGTCATTATACGAGTCCCGAGATCAAAAATTAATCAAAATA
This sequence comes from Cydia amplana, assembly GCF_948474715.1. Classification (NCBI taxonomy): domain Eukaryota; kingdom Metazoa; phylum Arthropoda; class Insecta; order Lepidoptera; family Tortricidae; genus Cydia; species Cydia amplana. The sequence goes on from NC_086070.1 coordinate 23,861,017, forward strand.
ACTCATTTTATATAGAAACACTCACACGGTTGCAATTTAAGATGAATTATTTTGATATGATTGAAATTTTTAGGTCGTACACGGGGGACAAAAGGTTTCTTCGTCATATTTTCCGCAATTTTTATAATTTACATATGTTCTTGCATTTCAGTGATTTTGTTAGGTCTAGCGGTAGCGAGCCCACTTGGTCCGTGCGGCTGCAAACCGGTCTTCGAATATTGCGCCAGCGACTACACCACGTACCACAGCATCTGCGAGTACAAGTGCAAACATCCCTCCACCCCGTTCCACGACTGGTATATTCTGTACGACGGGCCTTGCTTCTCGGGGACGGACACTACAACTGAGGGGAGGACTACAACTGGGTGGCCTATAACTACAGAACAAAAACGATGGACTCCTTCAACAACTTCAACTAGACCATGGGAGACGGACGCTAATTCAGTGAATGGATAGATTATTTTAATAATGTTGCGTCCTATTAAAAAATCGAATATTTAATAGTACATTATTTAAAGTAAAACTGCCTTTCGTGGTTGAGCGATTCGCCTAGCTCAGATTCGTCCGCTAATATATCGAAAGCAGAAATTCCAAATGTCTTAAAGGTTTGTCATGGGCGGCACGGCACTATCATTACGAGCCTCAAGAAAATAAACAAAACCAAGTATTTGGTCAAAAAACAACCCGTACCACGAGTCATAATATATACAACAGGCATTTAACACTAATCGAAATAACTCTAATAAACTTAAACACAAATACATGGTACAAACAGCAACACTCATGACTATCCATCGGTGGGCCTTATTAAAAAAGGCATAAGGTCGACCGATGGTCAGCGATGGTACCATAATATTGCATTGTCACCCAACTTACATAGGTATATATGTCAAGTTTTAGCTCACACAAATAATGGGAAATGGGCCTACTTAAGCTTGCAAGGTTTTACCCGAACATACTATGTATATACGATACAGACATTGCAAATTAGATTGGTACAAAATGATGGCTTTCGTTCTTACTTAGGTATTTTAGTTGCTTTTATTTGTGCTAATGTGCTTGAGTGTACTTACAAATTAATCACACTATAACTGCCATTATAAAAGTCTAATAGTACTAATTAATCTTTACTGTGCTGTGGCCTGGCTGTGGCAGTACTCGAGGCAGACATGAAGACAATATTGGCGCTTAGTATTAGTAAGTAAACTCTATTAATCCCAAATAAAATGTTTAAAACACTTTATACGGTGTATCATTATTTTCGGGAAAATCGCCTCTATTTGGTATTACCTCGTGTCCCTGCTATAATAAACAAAATAATGCAAAAAGTTTAACCCGATTAAAATAACAAAAGTAAGTTGCAGAGCATATTACATTAAGAAATCGCAAAATTTATCATGAATCGGATAAATACATGGTTATTAAAATGCAGAATCTTATACCTTTAAACGAGCAATTCTTGTTCATTTATTTATTTATTTCGGGGATCTTGGAAACAGCTCTAACGATTTCGATGAAATTTGCTATAAGTACGGGGGTTCTCGGGGCGAAAAATCGATCTAGCTAGGTCGTATCTCTGGGACAACGCGAGTTTTTATATATTTTCCGAGCAAAGCTCGGACTCCCAGATACTAACTGTACTTAAATTGAAAATCTTCTTCCTTTTGAAATCGGCAAGATATTGAGTTGATATTATCGGATACATACCTAAGAAGAATTGGCTTACATACGAAATAAAGATACATACGTAGAGTACTAATAAATCAAAACACGATTTCTTCACTTTCATTGCCGTAATCAGACAATTGTTGCGTCGTATTTTATGCAAGTTTATATTTCTTGTATATCATTTTCTTGAATTTCAGTGGTTCTGTTAGAGCTGGTGGTAGCGAGCCCACTTGGGCCGTGCGGCTGCAAACCGGTGTTCGAATATTGCGCCAGCGACTACACCACGTACCACAGCATCTGCGAGTACAAGTGCAAACATCCCTCCATCCCGTTCCACGACTGGTATATTCTGTATAACGGGCCTTGCTTGTCGGGGACGGAGACTACAACTGAGCGGTTGACTACAACTGAGTGGACTACTAAACTTAGACGGAGCACTACAACTACTGAGGACTGGAGGACAGCCAATAATGCCATCCAAGGATAAACTAATTACATTATGTTCCGTGCAATTAAAAATTCAAATATATAATACTACATTATTTGAAATGCCTAAAAACTGCCTTTCGTGGATGAGTGATTCGCTTGGCCTCGATTTGTCCGCTAATTATATCGACAGCGGAAAATCCATATGTCGTAAAGAGGCATTTTGTCGTAAGTAGGTACACTAAATCATCATCATCACTGGCCACATCATCTTTGCCGATGATAGTTGCAGCTACTAAAGAGGTATTTTGAGGAGGTAGTCTAGAGCCTACATCGATGAAGCTATAGTGTATCAAAGGTCTGTTTGGTTTCAAACATAGACAGAGAGAATCATACTATCTTTGTCTTACACTATGGTAACGCCCAAAAGAAAATTATGAGTATCGTTTTTTTTTTGTTCCTATTTACTGACAAGATTTGGTTGACCCAGTATATTCTTTCAAAAACCAAATGCAACAGCATAACGGCTATGCTGAAACAGAGACGACTTCGTTAGCTTCATAGGTACGACGCGTTCGTAGAATGGACCCTGATACATTACCACGTGAAGTTATGCTCGGACAGATTGCCGATGACCGGTGGGCACACTAAATATAGGTACTATTGCAATCAGTATTCTTTTTCCTTCAGATCTTTTTTTTACAAATAAAAAGTATTTTCGGCGTGTAACAGATTTTCGTTCTTACTTTTTACATTCTTATAATTATACGTTTTTGTGCTTGAGTGTACTTACCCATTAGTCACCCGAAATTTAATTATAAAAGTCTGTAAGTATTGAACAAATCTCTTCACACAAATTGCCATTATAAAAGTCTAATAGTACTTATTTAATCAACCTCTACTGCTGAAGCTGCTTGCTACGAGGTAGAAATGACGACAATATTGGCGTTTGTTATTAGTAAGTAAAACTATGTTAATTAAATGTAGTGATCGCAGTGTTCGCATTCTCTTTTAAAACATAACAAGCAGAACTTTTACAAACACTTAAGTGCTTTGTATTCTTTTTCTCGAAAAATAGCCTCCATTTATTATAACGTTTTGTCGCACCAATCTTGTTTGACATTTGGAAGAAAAATATGCAAATAGCCACTCGAAGGGTTATCCCAATTATGAATCAAGTATTAAATTGCAGAGTTGATGATTATTCAACTTTAACTAATAAAAAGCGTCAAATGAAACGGATACATGATTTATAAAACTGAAGAAACACTAAACTGGCTACGGATTTTGTGGCATCAAATCTTCGTCTTTTTGAAATTCATACATAATGGTGATATTAACAGACACAACAGAAGAAAATTAGCTATACAAGACACAAAGATACACATACGTAGAGTGCTAATAATTCAAAACACGATTTCTTCACTTTCATTGCCGTAATCAGACAATTGTTGCGTCATATTTTATGCAAGTTTATATTTTTTGTATATATGTTTTTTTTTAATTTCAGTGGTTATGTTAGAGCTAGCGGTAGCGAGCCCACTTGGGCCGTGCGGCTGCAAGCCGGTGTTCGAATATTGCGCCAGCGACTACACCACGTACCACAGCATCTGCGAGTACAAGTGCAAACATCCCTCCATCCCGTTCCACGACTGGTATATTCTGTATAACGGGCCTTGCTTGTCGGGACTGGAGACTACAACTGAGCAAAGAACTACAACTAAACGCAAGATGTATACAAGGACACAACTGACAACTGACTGATGTATACAACTGACGACTGGCCGATGATCTCTAATCCACTAGTTGGATAAACTAATTAATTATTTTATGTGTCATTAAAAATTCGAATTTTTCATAGCACATTATTTTAAATGCCAAAACACTGCCTGAATGCCAGCCGGCCTAGCCATGGTGACTAACGCTATCGCTTCGCCCTCGAATCGCTTTGTGTCTCTCTACCTCTCTTCCACATGTCCACCAAGATTCACGTTTATCAAGCATGTGTCCTTAGTATCCTGCTGTACGCTTCAGAAACATGGACCACCTACCCCAAGCAAGAGCGTCGCCTTAACGCATTTCACATGCGCCACCATATTAGGCGTAACTTGAAAGGATCGGGTAACTAATTAGGCTTTCAAAGACCAAATGCAACAGCATAACGGCTATGCTGAAACAGAGATGACTCCGTTGGCTGGGACACGTTCATAGAATGGACCCTGACAGATGGCCACGTGAAGTCATGCTCGGACAGATTGCCGAAGCTAAGAGACCGGTTGGTACACTAAATATACTATTGCAGTCAGTATTTTTTTTCTTTCGATCCATTTTTTACAAAATAAAAAGTATTTTCGACGTGTTTTCGTTCTTACTTTTTACATGCTTATAATAAAATTATACGTTTTTGTGCTTGAGTGTACTTACCCATTAGTCACCCGAAATTTAATTATAAAAGTCTGTAGGTAAGTATTTAATAAATCTTTTCACACAAATTGCCATTATAAAAGTCTAATAGTACTTATTTAATCGATCTCTACTGTGGCTACTGCTAAAGCTGCTTGCCTCTAGCTAGACATGGTAGACATGACGACAATGTTGGCGCTCATTATTAGTAAGTAAAACTATGTTATTTAACGAATTGACAATAGTTTGCAGCGTTCGCATCCTCTATTAAAAATAACAAGCAGAACTTTTACAAACACTTTAAAGTGCTTTGTTTTTTTTTTCTCGAAAAATAGCCTTCATTTATTATAATGTTTTGTCGTGGTGTTAATTTCGTTTGACATTTTGAAGAAAAATATGCAAATAGATTAACCCGATTTTAAATCAAGTATTGCAGAGTTGATAATTATTCAACTTTAACTAATAAAAAGCGTCAAATGAAACGAATACATGATTTATAAAACTTAAAAAAGCACTGTAAACTGGCTACGGACTTTGTGGCGTCAAATCTTCGTCTTTTTGAAATTCATACATAATGGTGATATTAGCAGACACAACAGAAGAAAATTAGCTACACAAGACACAAAGATACACATCCGTAGAGTGCTAATAATTCAAAACAGGATTAGGTACTTCACTTTCATTGCCGTAATCAGACAATTCTTGCGTCGTATTTTATGCAAGTTTATATTTCTTGTATATCATTTTCTTGAATTTCAGTGGTTCTGTTAGAGCTAGCGGTAGCGAGCCCACTTGGGCCGTGCGGCTGCAAACCGGTGTTCGAATATTGCGCCAGCGACTACACCACGTACCACAGCATCTGCGAGTACAAGTGCAAACATCCCTCCACCCCGTTCCACGACTGGTATATTCTGTATAACGGGCCTTGCTTGTCGGGGACGGACACTACAACTCGTGCGAGTACTACAACTATAACTATTCCCATCACTACAAGTGAGCCAATAAAAAAGACCAGCACTACAACGCGATGGCAGTGGACGGATTATACATTCGGGGACTCAATAAATGGATAGACTTATCATTATTCTGTGGAATCTGTTTTCCAGAACTTGGCTGAATTCACTTCCATGTAAAGCAGATTTAAACTGTGCAATTGTAGTTTTAATTATTTGTCATTTAAATAACGCGTCACGCCCAAACTGTAGTAAGTAAATAGTAAAATGGAACGAATGGACAAAAGAGTCAAAAACAATGAGTGAGGCGTGCCACGTCAACGTTTCTTATTATGAAACAAAGTCCAAAATCTGACGAGTAGCAAGTATTCGCACCAAGTAAAATTAACTAGGTACAGGAAATTTACGGCTCGGCCACGACTTTACGCGACTGGCAACGGCAGCAGCGACATCCATAGGTGGGACCGAAAGGTCCGATCGCTGTGTCTCGCTCCAACCTATGGTTATCGCCGCCGTCGCAAGTCGCTCAATGTTGTGGCTAAGCCGTAAGAGCCTTATCACACTGGCGATTTGCGGGCGAATTGAGAGCGAAGCGAACGGGCATCTTCTAGTACGTACGTACTGTCTTAGTACGCAACAAAATCACTTACAATAACCAGCATTTCGTAACAAAATATGTAAACTTACATAAAATTAGTGCCGCCACCACCAGGCAGGTTCTACTTATTTGTAGATACATTTTGGAGAATCTGAAACAAATCATACATACCTAATTTAATTTACAATATTCCATCTACAAGTATAATTATTATGTACTAATATAACAATTTAAGCTAAGTCTAAGGGTAACATTCCTTTTCTGACGGCAGCTGAACTAAAGTGTCATTCAATAGAACTTGCTAACTATGTAAACAAAAGTTACTAGTAATTTGACATTCAGTGTCAATTTTAGATAGTTAGCAAGTTCTATTGAATGACACTTTACTGGTACTGAACGCGTAACTGTCACTGTTAATTTAGATAGTAAATGAACAGTAGTGCAACTGCGGTTGGAAATGGACTGTCACCTTAAGTGTAAACATCTATGACGTCGACTACCACTTTTATCCAATCAACGAAATCTGCGAAAAGGAAACAATAAAATATAATGTCCCAAATCGGTCCAACCATGCCAGCTCACAACAAGCTGGAAAACTGTTTTGGGTACTATGTCGGTGGACAGTGTGGACGAACCATTAGCGAGTGACGTAGTGAGTGTTGTGTGCAACCCATCGTTTGACAATAATGCCATAAATGAGGGTAGTTTCTCGCCCCCCCTGCCGCCACCGGCGCCTGCGCCGAGTCATCGGGCGCGGAGAGCTGCGGCCCGCAGTCTGCGCCGGTCCGTCACCGTAAACGCAAGCTCCTGATGACACTCCTCGGTACGGAGTGAAACATGTCGAGCGTTTTTCGACTTAGAATACGTGAGTGACCCGTTTTTAATATATTTAATACGGTCCAACCATGTTCTAAAAATCAGAGAAAATACATAAAACAAGATCCCATCCTATTGAAAATTTCGTAGTCGGTATTAAATAAGGTACCAGTCATAACCTATGTACATTATTTCGACTATAACAGCGGTCGGCAACCTTTTACCAGTCAAGGGCCACATAGTAGGTAACGAAGTTGACGCGGGCCCCACTTTGTTAATATTTATGACTAAATAGACTAGACATTGTCGTTTGTCAATATTACATACAAAATAGCCAGGAAGGCTCGCGGGCCGCAAGTGACCGGTTCACGGGCCGCATGTGGCCCGCGGGCCGCGGGTTGCCGACCGCTGGACTATAATATTATCGTCATAATACGTCTGTATGAAATAGGTACCTATAAGGAAAACTATACTAAAACATACTTTAAAAGGAATCCACGATGATAAAAGATGAGATAGCACATCGGTCGGAATTCCCGCATCAATAGCAATAACCTTTGAGGACGATTCTGTTTTCACAATTCGATCTCATTTTGATACGACATTGAGTTATGTCGTCAGAACCCTTAGTGTAAATTTAATTCGATAGCGTAACGATCGTTCGCGATTGCCTTATGTCTATTTTTGTATGGGATTTTGAACAGCGCGCAAAGCGGGACGTTTTGGAAACTCAAAATCCCATTCAAAATAAATAAATATTATAGGACATTCTTACACAGATTGACTAAGTCCCACAGTAAGCTCAAGAAGGGTTGTGTTGTGGGTACTCATACAACGATATATATAATACACAAATACATAAATACATAGAAAACACCCAAGACCCCGCCCGACGTTGCTTAACTTCGGTCGAAAATCACGTTTGTTGTATGGGAGCCCCACTTAAATCTTTATTTTATTCTGTTTTTAGTATTTATTGTTATAGCGGCAACATCATCACCATCAACATCATCTGTGAAAATTTCAACTGTCTAGCTATCACGGTTCGTGAAATACAGCCTGGTGACAGACGGACGGACGGATAGCGAAGTCTTAGTAATAGGGTCCCGTTTTTACCCTTTGGGTACGGAACCCTAAAAAAAATACGTTTTTCCTTATAAAATGCATCACTACTTCACTACACACGACGTCACACACTGTCACAAGTGATAATGATAACGATATAGGATATACATTATATACGCCGCTAACACTGGTGTTCACGATCAATGTCGTCTCAAAACAAGATTAAACCCGTAACAAATTGTGAAATCTGAATCGGCCCCCTTAAAGGTATTTGGAAAGTTCAATACCTACGTCATACTCATACGCTGCCTGGGGATTCCCTAGATGCAGAGAATATTCTAAATTCCAATAATTTACTAAGTATTGGTATTCTCCTTTATCTTATACCTAATATACTGCCTAATATAAACTAGTGGCTCTGTGAGCTGTAGACCTCGCGAGCATAGCTTATTGGGACCGTGCACGATGTCAGCGCCACACAGGGGTTTGATCAATCAACAATACAAAGATTTTAATTTATCAAAAAAAAATACGAAATGTAAGCTGTGTAAGTGAAAAAAAAAATACAAAATGTTATGTCTTACTGGGGATCTAACCCAGACTTTCTGTGTGCAAACAAAAAAAGCGATTGTTTACAAAATGCGCCATGATAGTTCTTAGCTAAGCTGACGAAATTCGGCTACTCATTCTCGAGTACAAACTAAATATCTAAATACCGCCTAAACCAGCAATACAATTTTTCTGCATTTTTTGCCATTTACTATGTAAATATGTCTCAAAAAGAAAATACTCTTATGATATCGATATGACTATTTGTTTAAGCGCGAGGTATCATAACTCCTCCATTTTTGAAAATTTCCAAAAACGGGATCGACAAAAAAAAATTATTTACTCATCGAATCTGGTCACAAAATTTCACAAGAATCGGTTGAGAATTGTGACCTGTAGAGGAGAACATCCGGACATACAAAAGCAAAATGCCCGAGTCAAAACGTAGACCTTCGCTACGCTTCGGTCAACGAGCAATTTCTTAAGCATTGTTCGAATGGGTCCGTAAGACTATTATTTTCATTTTCATTTGTTTTATACGATAAATTTAATAGGTTTAGTTGTATAAAACCTGGGCGTGTCTCGCATTAAACGTAGCAGCAGTTTTGGAAAGTATGTAATGAAATATAACGTAAGTCGTTATTTGAATATATAAATAAATGAATAAAACAACAAACAGGGCATCAGGGAACACTAGAAACTAGAAGAAATAGCTAAATATATCCTTAAAAGACCCAGGTCAGAATCGAATTATCTGTGAGAGTAGTTTGCAGAAATGGATAGTCTCTCTAAGGAATAGATATATAATGCTGCCATGCATATACAACGAATGAAAATAATGATACGATCACTCGCGCTTATCGATGCGCGCGAGGTGCACTGCGAATCGTCTCAAGGTAGTATCATGACTATATCAAAACTACATCAAATTGTGAAATATGTAACAGCGCTAAAGTTTGTCAACAGTACGTCAATGTATTTGTTTAAACGCTCTTATTGGGAGCATTTACAAAATTATGCAAATATGTTCGTAAACTGGGTTAATTGCGAATATAAAACGTGTGTCAATCAGAATAAAGTAAAAGATAATTTCTTAACATGCGAGAAGTAATTCCATCCATAATTTGTTTATTTGTATTGTGCTTGTTGTTTTGTAATCGACGACACATACCTAGACATTGCTTGGAGGATATAACCAACCGGAGACGCCTTGTCTGTAATTTTCTGTACAAAACAGTCTGCCGATTTTTGCGGGGGAGGGGCAAATAGCCATGTCAGATAAACGCCAGTCCATACATTGTGTATGACCATTGGCCACCTATTTTCGACAGAGGGAAACGCCTGTTAATGGCTACTCCGTTTGGTTATATCCTCTAAGAGACATTGCATTAATCCTATAATATTTAGATCCTCCTAAACTCCCTTTTATGACTGGCGAAAGTGCCCCACGAATAAAAACTTGGCTTTAGTTCCAGACTTACTTCTTGTATTTCTAGAGTACATAGTTGCATTTGCCCCATAGTTGCACTTGGCCTAGTTAACCTTACCTACTTACTTTTTGCAATATTACACGTTTCCCTTAAAGAACTTTATTTTTTATCATGTAATCGAGATAACGATTTATAAAAATCGTTTTAATATAATTATGTCTTATGTCAGAGGAAAATGCGCCAATGATCTAATACCTTAATTATTTCCCCATGAGCAAATATACTTAGTTCAAGGATTACAATCAATAAGCTAAGCTAGACATCTGTGTGTACTTAGTAAATATTTAAAATACATAAAATAATCTAGCATATGTTAACTAGATACTCCTCATAGAACCATGACCATACCCCGGCCGGCGAGAGCAAAAATGCGTCTGCTCCTAGTGCTTAATTAAATATCGACTATTCTATCGACATATGGATGTCGATAGAATAGTCGACTTTTAATTAAGCACAATTTTTTTTTTTTAACTGAGCCATTAGTATTTGTTATTTATTTCAACTTGATACCTCCACGCGTTTCTAAGAATAACCCTAAAACAATTTTAAACTGAATAAATACAAACACTTGGTTTTAATTTTGTTTACAACAATAATTAATACTTCTGCATATCATAACGGTGGTCCAGTATATCGTGTTGTTTTTATCGACATCGACCAAAGTGTGTGTCCTCGCACTATTAAGCTGTCAACGCATTTTTGCTCTCGCCGGCCGGGGTATGACCATGACAGTCTGGGTAAAAGTTTTGAAGGAAGTTTTTTTAAGATAAATAAATAATAGCCTCCTAGGGCCCAAGGTCCTATCTATAGTACCTATAATATTCAGTTCGTTGTAATTTAAACCATGTTCAATTAGAACAGAGTCGCGAGTCAAACAACGTAAAATCAACTCTATTACCTACAATTTAGGTTCGAATTTCAGTGGCAAATTTTGGATGTTTCGTTTGTATGGCTGGATAGATGATGGTCAGCTAAAGCTGGCCATACACACTAGGGTACGCCTGCGCAGTTTGTACAGTTCAACTGCACAGTCGATGCCACATCGCTACGTTTTGCATGTACAGTTCAACTGCACAGTCGATGCCACATCGCTACGTTTTGCCTGTACAGTTCAACTGCACAGTCGATGCCACATCGCTACGTTTTGCATGTACAGTTCAACTGCACAGTCGATGCCACATCGCTACGTTTTGCATGTACAGTTCAACTGCACAGTCGATGCCACATCGCTACGTTTTGCATGTACAGTTCAACTGCACAGTCGATGCCACATCGCTACGTCTTGCCTGTACAGTTCAACTGCACAGTCGATGCCACATCGCTACGTTTTACCCGTGCAGTTGGCAAATGTATGGCGTGTGTATGGCCAGAGCAGTCAAGCTGCTCGTGTCACAACAAAAGTCATAAAATAGAAACTTGAGTTAGGTTAGCCCGACTATGAGTTTTCTTTTTCACACATACTTATAATTTTATCAACTACCTACTTACGTTCTAAAAACGGGTATTGTAGCAAATTTTAACATTTTTAACCTTTCGTATCGTATCGTATAGCGGACGCTGTCAAGAAAGATCACACTTTCAAGTTAATGATAGCCTCGTAAGTCCCCATGTACTTGTACAAGTACAAATTAAATTCGAGTTTTGAACTCATATGGAAATAAAAGAAAGTACCAAATTCAAAAGCGGCAAAATTGCCCTGGGTCTTACGAGGTTGCTTGCGTCCGGGATCTAGGCATATCAGTGGCGATTTTGTTTAGGTATGGCATAAAGCGTTCAAAAGGTTGAGCCCGGGGCCTCTAAACTACGGCCCGTGGACCGATTCCAGCCAGCAAGTCTTTATTTGAATCGGGAGAGACAGGTCGAAAACTTGTGGTGAAAAAAATTTGGGAACCTTGTCTTAACTACCCGTCTTAAGAGTATTCAAGAATGAAATAACGTATTTAATACATAGGTAGGGTAATTGTGTCTGTTTGCCGTCCAGTGCCTGTTTCCGTCCACTTGGCGGAGTTGCTACAAAGAATTGCGGAAAATTTGAATATAAACAAGCCTTCTCACACATGTTTGGATTTGTTGCAATCCATAATGTCTAAGCAATATTTTTACCAAAATAAAAGTGTTATTTGACAAATAGCGGCTTTAAAAAAAATTATGTTAGTGGCGGCATTGCATCCAGAGCTTGAAAACGTCATTTTGCAAGAAAAAAAAAGTGTTGGCGGCAAATGTTCACGGTAAGTTTATTAATTAATTTAACTAGTTTAAGTTACGTTATTGGCACATACTGCAACTTAAAAGTATAGTAAACGCAATTTTAAGTGTTTTTTATAGTTTTTTCATAATAATCTTTGATAAATTTAGTGGACGAGTACTGACATACTAATTTTGAAAAATATTTAGTTTCCGACCACACGGACGGTAACTGGAACAGCTAGGTGAGTATTTGTTATGATCGTTTTACTTCAAAAGACTTATAAACTACTATATATTTTCTCTTAAAATGATGTTTCTTGCTTATAAGATTATACATTTTAGTTTTCGTCCACGATTTTGTCAGTGTTGCTTGATTAAAATCATGTTTAAAATACGTGGTCGAAAACTAAAAATAGCTTTAAATATTGTTTCAGTTTCCGTCCATGTACTATGAGTGGTGTAGACGAGATTTATTATTACATGATTACTGAGGGCGAAAATAGCAATTCGTGGATGAGTTTCGATTTTGTTCGACGAAATGAAAGAATTGAACTGAGTCCGACAATGAGACGATTCCACGAATTGCTATTCCCACCTGTAAGGATACTGTGTGGTTTATATAGATTTTTAGTACTTATAAAACATTTTTCTAGATTAAATAAGCTAAGTGACTTTTAAAAGTATTTGTAATGATCGATCACGTGAATGGTCACGTGATCGATTCCTCCATCTTGAATATTGAACGATCATTCGTGGGGTGACGTTCGAACGATAAGGTCGATCAATATTAAAAATGGTAGAAGGTATTTGAATTGTGAGCAGGTCAGTTCGTTTTGTTTTGTGAGAACCCGAGATAATAATTATAGTATGTGTCTAAGTGTATACCTACTGTCGCGTGCGTGTGGTTAATCAGGCTCAAAGAGATTATATTCATTGTGCCAAATAAATGTATTTTTATCACACATACCGTTGTTTTAATAAAATGATTAGACCTCTTAATATCTCAGAAGTGGGATAGGCGAGTATTTTTACAAATCACTCGTTTATCCCGCCTGCAAAAGTTAATTAATCGGCCCTGGCACAATGAATACAATAATGACACATAACAATTAAATGATATTGTTTTTGTTGACCACTTATTTTGACTAATTATTTTTTTAGTGTGAGGTTCGTGCTCACACTTAAATAATGATAGCTTAATACAACTAGGAAAGTAAACGAAATAATAAAATAATGTAATGTAATAACATCTTGAGTCGTTTTGATTTCGTGATCTCAAATTTGTTTACGTGAGAAATATATTATGATTATTATGAAACGAGTGCATGCATACGTTAAAACGTATTGTCCTGTTCTGAGCTGTTTTGACAAAAAACAACAGTTACAAGTTTTACACTACAAAGATAATTATAATTTCCAATACCTAAGGTTGGGTGTTGCATTCTATTAAATACCTATTTACTTTATTACCTATATAATGTATTTCAATTGCGACGGTCAGATTTAATAATGTTTTGATTGGTTCGCAATTAAGTGTTTATTCTTATCTTAGTGTAGGTACTTGTAAATATAATTATATTTTCAAGTTTTGCCTAAAACTAGATGCGTGATGATATGCTAATAAGGCAATGCAATATAACTTCCCATTCTCCTTCCCTTTTCGTTTTTCTTTTATTCTTCGAATTACATTGAGTTTGAGTATGCACGTGTTACATTCATGTGAACAAGTCTATATTTATAATAGTTGTTTATTCAAATAATGACCAGATTATAATTATAAAGAAACTAAACGATATGGTAAATGAAGAAATAAATCCTTATAATAGATTCATACTTAAATACTACGTAAATGGTACGGATAATTTAATTTTAATGTAACCATGATGAGGAGAATTTAAAATCATTTTTATAAAATAAATAATGAACCCGTTTCGACGAGCCCTGCGACGCGACGTTGCTTCAGGCTGCTGAAAAACACTGATAATTGATGAAAATTTAGAATTTATGATACAGTGTAGATAATTATTAGAATCGGCCTGAAATATGTCTGGTTGATGAAAATAACTGAAATTTGTAAAAGTTTCAATTCTACATTAATGTAGAGCCTCATTCAAAACGGCCTGAAACGATATTTCAGCCTGCTGAAAGTGACTGAAACTTGTGAATATTTCAAATGTTTTGATATTGTGTAGAGCTTCATTAGAAACGACCTGTAACGATATTTCAGGCTGCTGAAAGCAGCTGAAACTTGTTATAACTACAAATCAATCAATCAATCAATCATTTATTTATTGCACCATGGTTACAACTAGTGTTGAGTCGCTCACTCGTGAGGCACCTCATTTGTACCACTCATTTTGTTAATTTGTCGAAGTACTTCGTACCGCAAAAATGTCTTACTTCACTCCTCTATTCATTTTACTTGATTCTAAAATTATCTTTCTCCTAAATGTTCTATTCTTAACCTCCAGAATTGCACTACAATTAAATGTTACTATTTATTTATTTATAAAGGAAGTGATGAATATATAAATATGTATATACATTAAATATTTTTGTCGCCGTTGGAATTAATGGAATAGTCGGCGCTGAAAATATGCTAGTACCTCACCTCATTTGAAGTAAGACATTGTAACACCTCATTTTAGAAAATGAGGTACTCATACAAACTCATTTTAAATTGATGTCCTACCCATCACTAGTTACAAGTGTTACAACAAGAGATGTTACAACATTTATACAAGTAAGTACCTCATGGACCCTAAAAGGGTATGACAAACATTTCCTTAAACTAAGATTTATAATATTTACATATGTCATGCAATAAAGCACAAAAAGTAGCATCGTATTAAATTATATAAATAGAACTAATAAATTACATATTAAAGCTATCTGCGAAGAAATCATTAATAGAATAATACACTTTTCTCGCAAGGAACCATTTCAATCTTTTGCGTATGTTGTATCCCTTTCCTCTGCCTTTATAAAGTCTGGAATATGATTGTAGCATTTAGCTGCTGCATAAAGAGGGCTTTTCCTATATATTTGTAATTTAGGCGCGGGTAGCTCAAGTTTGTATTTTAGCCTTCGATTTGGCAGCTGTTTGAACAAGTGTATGTTTTTTTTGACATAAATACATAATTCTAAAATATAAAGACATGGTAGCGTAAGTATGCCGTGCTCAAAAAATGTGGCTTGCAGCTATCGGGTTCTTGGATACCCAACCAATGCACGAACGCATTTCTTTTGATATTGTGTAGAACTTCATTAGAAACAACCTGTAAAGATCTTTCACGCCCCTGAAAACTACCTGAACTTAGTGAAAATTTAATAAATTGGCAGGGATGATAATATTTCGGGTTGTTAGAACCTGTTGGAAATGCTGATATTACGAGTTTAAATCGTGTTAGACATCACAGGTACTTAACTGACATCAAGGTACTTTGTCAGCTGATAGAGCTCTTTTAAAAAAACAACGTGTACTATTCTAATCATATTTTTAACCATATAGTGCAAGATGACGCTACAACACTCGTAATGTTTGTAAGGACGGTTAAAAATTGGAAGGAGCGGCGATAATTAACCGTACAAATATAAGTTTGGCTTATTATTAACGGGGCAACTGAAATATTAAACAGGAACTTTCATTGGGCATACAATAATATTATTTGGCTGTGCATTAATAGTTTAGAGCCAATAAGTTTATATTAGTCTCAAATATAAGCATGATAATTATTAAAAAAAAACTGGCAGCAAAATCAAGCCACCAAAAAAAACATATAGGGAACTTGAAGTGATAGGTTGGCGTCTAAAATAATAACTAAAATATTGCAAAGCGATATACTTATAGTCGAAATCCCTAATCATGAAACACCTAATGGCCATTGTACCATTAGGTCTTTAAATTTTTAATTACTTATTTCAGTAGTTACCACTGTATTCTGCCAGAGTAGGTGCGACGACGAGCGAGGCGAGGAGGAGCATGTTAGGTTGACTGTGTAGTCAGTGTAGAGGTAGTAACCAAACAAAATATTTTAAAAGAACTTCATTTTTAAATTAATAGATAGCCATTTTCTTTTTAAAATGTGCTTCATAAAATGGTCTCCAGATGCCAAATAAATAATTGGTACCTGTCTAAAAGTAAACAAAAAGCTGTAACAGTAATAAAATACAACTCGTATTGATATATTTTAAGGCTCCCTTTTTGTTGCCAATCTATTAATTTAGTACCCATTTCTATTTTTTTAAACTACCCAAATTTGATTAATTAGATGACCGGTTAAATACGTGCCCATAAGTTTCAGTGATGGACGTAATCATAATCATAATCGTTTATTGCAGCCATGGTATTAAAAAATGTTCTTATTTAGTCAGTACGTACATGGACAGTAAATGACGATAAGGTCAGCGATGGTGGGTGCAGAGAGATCTTCTTCTTCTGTTGCCATGCCCTAGCGGGCGTCGGTGGCCATCTTTGCAAAGTCGTTTCTATTCTTGGCCAGTCTTGTTAGC
This sequence comes from Cydia amplana, assembly GCF_948474715.1. Lineage (NCBI taxonomy): Eukaryota > Metazoa > Arthropoda > Insecta > Lepidoptera > Tortricidae > Cydia > Cydia amplana. The sequence goes on from NC_086070.1 coordinate 23,877,684, forward strand.
GTGGCCGCGTCTTTGATGTTTGTCCATTTTTTGATGGCAGGCAGAAAGATGCGAAGTTCAGATCTTAATGTCACAGAAGTGGACGTTAACGAATGTGAGATTCGGGAACGTCCAACGCGTAAGTCATCTGGCATGCCAAGTGAGGGAGCGGAAGGGAGCCTAAAAGGTAGGCAAAGCCGCAAACACTTGCTGCATGCGATGCCAAGTGAGGGAGCGGAAGGGAGCCTGAAAGGAAGGCAAAGCCGCAAACACTTGCTGCATGATGAAGAATATGACCGCGATTTACGGCTTGAGAGAGATTCATGTTCGCGAACACGAAATTTGGGCGGCTACAATGGTAGTGCCTCTTGGCGCCGCCGCTCGCGCGGGGAATCTGTTAGAGATTGCCACGGTGGACCGTCAAGCCACATTCCGCGCAGTAGAAGCACGTCACCATATGTGGACGCACGAGCCCGACGGATATTGCGGAGGTCGCGGAATTCCTCTTATGAAGACAACGAGGATAATTATATATAAGCACCCACGACATCATGTGAGTCCCAAGACGGTATGGACGCATGGAGAGAAATAGGCACTATATTTATAATAACAGTTATGATGATGACTATCGCATAACCTCTGGACATAAAAGGTTATATATACTCTCACTCTTCGAGCGTCGATCGGTTCAAAAAATTTCCCAAACATAGTCTTAATTAACGGCGTGATAGCGTAAGTAAACTACCCGAATTTGGTGAAAATGTTATAAGTAAATTTTTGAACACCATAAAAGATATGAAAGGCAGTTTATCTTCTAAATTGTCGTTAAATAATGTTCACGAGTCCGATCCAATGTAGAAAGATTAAACCATTCTTACATGGCTTACAAAGTAGAGGAGTGCTGAGATTTACGGGTGGACAGAGAAAGAGATTATACATTTTACGCTTCCGAAACTTACAGGCCCTGCTAAATCTTTGTACCAGGATCCCAGCACTGTCCTCTACACGTGGTCGGAGTAGAAAAAGAAACTTGTAGAATCTTTCCCATGTTGTGATGATTACGCGGAACTTTTAACAACTATGCTCTCCAAGAAAGCTAAATATGGAGATTCACTTGAGCACTATTACTATATGACAAAGTTAGATTTATTAAATAGATTTTGTATTAAGGGTTGGAAAGCTGTTGTTGACTGCTTGTTAGATGGTATAGAGGACCGTGCTTTCGTGAACCTGAAGAGGGTCTTAAGTATTTAGAAACAGTTAAGGTGGGATTTAACAGAGAAATAGGTCAAAAATTTGATAAGCAGGGACAAGATAGGAAATAGTTAGATAACCCTACTATAAAACAATCGGATTAACCCTCTAATAAAATTGTTTGTCATAATTGTAACGAGGAAGAACACAAAAGTTTCCTGGGTAAAAAGACAGCGGACCTGTGGCAAGCTAGGTCATCTTCCAGTGTTCTGTAGGTAGTAGTAGAGAAACAATTCCAAATATAACTATTATCGATATCCTGATAAAAAAATACATACAAATCTTTTGTGTTTTGTCAATATGGGTATTGGGTAGTGCGTTAACTCTAAATAGAAAACCGACGGGAATAAATTGAATTAAATTTTGACACTAGCAACCTGCCTGTAACGGTAGGTGTAGGCGGCCGCGTAAAGCGATAATTAGGTAAGAGAAAAGCTAACGTGACCGTACAGGAATAAAAAAAAAAGTTGATGTTATGATTACCTATATTATTATATATTTTATTAATCAAGCAACATGGCTCAAAAGGCTGGGAAACATAAAAAAAAATTAAAATTACAACTAAAATTAAAAATACAGAATAGATTAAATTAAGATGTTACCTACTAAAATACGTAAGATTTAGATTTAAGGGAAACATGTCATAAAAATAAAATAATAAAAATAATAACAATTAAGATATATGGGGAAGAGGATCTTTATTGAACAAAATTATAATTATAAATACAGAAGTTACACTAAAAATTAAGATTGAATACAAGGAAATTATGGCTACTTATGAAAGATTATAATATATTGTACAAGTCAATATAACGATAGGTGGATTGACTCTAAAGCTATTTATAGGCTTGGCAAGCTTCTTTAGCAGGTTTGTACGTGACTTAGCTGTGATACGCAGACCACTGACAGACATGCTGAAGAAAGGCAATGAATGGAAGTGACCAGAATCAGTGACCAGGATGATGCATTCAACTCATTAAAGGGAAAACTAATATCTAGATCTATTCTCAATATTTATGACCCGAAACGTAAGACTCAGTTGCTTTTCCAAAAAAAAAAGTGACGAAGGCCCTTTTAAGCCAGTCTCGTACTTTAGCCGGAAAACTACACCAGATAAGCAACGTTCGCATTCATTTGAACTAGAGACCCTCACGGTGATTACCTCCTTGTTATAAATGACAGCTTTTCTAAATTCATTAACATCCAGCCTGTTCGAAATACAAAGACCTCAACAACGGTGAAGGTCTTCCGCGACTACATGAGCTATTTTGGAACACCCGTTAGATTAATCACGGACCTAGTGAGCATTAGGAGAGAAGTGCCGAGTGGTGGTAAATCAAAATTGGGTAGCAAATACCAGGGACCGTATAGGATTATTAGATGCCTTCCTAACGATCGCTAAGTAGTCGAAGATACACCACTAACACGGAAAAGGGCAACCATCGTTATGAAAACATAAGTGCGATAAATAAATTAAAATCTTGGTTGTGTTTGATAACAAGCATGGTAAGTAAGTAAGTAGTTCCGAATTTGGCAGTGACGACACCGAAAGTCCAAATGGGTCTGAGTAATCATCATGGCTAATTTGCATGGCTGTTAGTCTAGGATTTAGGACATAGGTAATTTAGATAAATTGATAATTTTTTAGTTAATATTGCACTATTGTAAGTTCGAATTTTCAATTGTATCTGTATCTGTAATTAGGTAGAGGTGTGTAGAAATCCTAAAATATCCTAACATTATGTTGTTTGATTATTATGTGTTATGTAAGTGCTATTGATTAGGCTTTCTTGACGTTGTTCAATGAGTTCATTAAAAATAATTAAATGAATGCTAATAAATAAAGTGATCATATAAATTCGTATAGCTTAGTTAAAATATACTTTATTTTGTAATATACTGTTATAAAACCAGTATATCTAACATTTAATCGAATGGTAATTGTAGATGAGCAAAGGGACTTGCTCTAGCAGGATGGCCGAGCTGTAAGGATACTGTGTGGTTTATATAGATTTTTAGTACTTATAAAACATTTTTCTAGATTAAATAAGCTAAGTGACTTTTAAAAGTATTTGTAATGATCGATCACGTGAATGGTCACGTGATCGATTCCTCCATCTTGAATATTGAACGATCATTCGTGGGGTGACGTTCGAACGATAAGGTCGATCAATATTAAAAATGGTAGAAGGTATTTGAATTGTGAGCAGGTCAGTTCGTTTTGTTTTGTGAGAACCCGAGATAATAATTATAGTATGTGTCTAAGTGTATACCTACTGTCGCGTGCGTGTGGTTAATCAGGCTCAAAGAGATTATATTCATTGTGCCAAATAAATGTATTTTTATCACACATACCGTTGTTTTAATAAAATGATTAGACCTCTTAATACACCGGAGCATAGTGGTTTGCCCCAAATATGCGAGGAAATAAGTTAAAATAGGCAATTAATTATTTAAGCATCAAGCATTACTCGAATCTTAATATAAAAAATGTCAAATCTTACGATTTTCCCTCCTTAATATCTCGCGCACGAGTGTGGAGCGGGCTTTAAAATAATTGAAATGTCTATGATTATTAAGCAGTATTTACACGATGTTACAAAATAGTCCTGCAAGAATGAGACATATAATTGTCTCCCTATCTCGCTCTATATCCTACAGCATGAACTGATAGCTGTACCAGGCCGTGTGGATGCTGGTTTAATAAGTATCTGTTTTTCGCTCTCACTTAAGCCCCGCATTCACACTCCTACCTTGTAGGCCGCCTCGTAGTCCGCCTCGTTGGGTAGGATTGTGTATGGGGGTTGTAGACTACGAGCCGTCCTACCGTTTAGCCGTTTGTAGGACGGCTCGTAGTCCACAACCCCCATACACAATCCTACCCAACGAGGCGGACTACGAGGCGGCCTACACGGTAGGAGTGTGAATGTGGGGCTTTATAAAACTCCGTCCTTAAAAGCCATCTCTTTCTCGCTCTCACTCATGGGTGCGGTTGTCTGTTACACGGCTTTAATGGACGTACATACGGCGGATCACCTTACACACGATCGAACGTGCGCCGGACCGCAAAGTCACGGTCCGGGCGTCTGTAAGGCCAAGCGCGCACCACGATTTTAATTTTTGCGAGACGATTTTAGAATCGCGCTGTAATTTATCGCAGAAAATTCACTGCGCGCACTGCGATGAAAAGTCGACGATTTGTTCATTCTCGACATGGATTTCGTACCAGTCGCCAGGCGTGAAACAATATGCAATCGCTGTATGACTGAGTATTTATACCACAAAGGTGATCTCCTTCTATTTCTATAATTAAACGGTCAACATCTAGCGTCTCATCTTGTGACTCCATTGGAGAAGCAGGTTCCGATATGTTGACTCTTGGAGAGCGAAATGCCGACTGAGGTCCGGGGTGCGATTTTATTATCGCAGTGCGCGCGGGGCCATACAACTCCGTATGCTGCAATTCACTTTGTGACAATGGCGTCGCGAGCAGTCGCGGAAAAATGTGACAAATCACAATTTTAAAATCGCTGCGATTTTTTTGTCGCATATGCAAAACAAAACTAAGTCGGTACTAGTAACGTACATAGCTTAAAAATAAATGATTCCTTATTATATTGATATTATATATTATAAATGCGAATGTAACACTGTTTGTCGGTCTGAGTCCTGAGGAAGGAAATATATATAAATATTTATCACGAAAATAACCATTCTACGCGGTCGAAGTCACGGGCAGAAGCTAGTAACTAACTAAGAATTATCTATATAACATAAAAACAAAAAATAAAGATAGGTATAATTGATTTTCAATGCAATAATGCACCCTACAGTACTTTTTCATACAGTGGACGAAAACTGACTCATACGTGGACGAAAAGTAGCTCACAGGCGGACGGAAACTGAAATAACCCTACTTTTTCAAAATATATTTTTTATAAAATAAACCGTAAATATTATTTAAGGTCACGTAATATTAACCTAAAATAGACAATATGAGCAATACAAACAAATATAGCACATTTAAGTAAGACTACTTAAATATTTTTTTTTAGCATTTCAAAGTAGACATCTCCTATAATTGGACGGTATCTGACACAATTACCCTACTTAAATATCAAATTTTATTGTTTCTGATCTCCATGACATTAAGTGCGTAAATTGAATAAGTCTAGGCAAACAATTATTTTCACTAGAAATGAAAAGCCCTCAATCTCAATTAGCGTCATTGTCTAAATTATGCTAATTTTGTCAAAGATTCAGATAATTTTACTCCGAAAAGTATCAACTTACGGGTCATTAACCTGTACGAGTTAAAATATCTTAAACTAAACGGACTTTATAATAATTTTATAACTTTATCCTTATAGGCATGTTAAAACCTTCTACTACTTAAAAGTTACATAAATAAAAGCCTTCCAAAAATGTACGCCGGTTTTCCCTAACTATTGAGACTCGGAACATGTTCTACGAAACAGGACGCGTGAGTGACCGTTAAATTAGCTTAACCTTAGTATGACTCACTATAGTTAAAATTCGAATATTCCTACTTATAAATGCTATCCTACTCTGTCTGTTACCTTCACGCTTAAACCGGTGAACCGATTTAGTTGAAATTTAAGTCGTGTCCAGACGAGCTGGGCAAATCGACCGATTTGATCAGGAAAATAATTAGCGCCAATCTCATCTAGCTTCCACACGTCCACAATTTAATCACGGATTTTAAAACCCCGGCTTCTAACTACGAACATTGGCATTTTTGTGTCCGCGCCTGATCGAATCAGGCCGTGCGGACCAAATTGGCGTTTGCGTCCGCACGGCCTGATTCAATCGGACAATTTCATCAGATTGGCGAAAAATTGTCTCAACTGGACTCCACTTTAGTGTGGAGATTGAGGCCCAAGAAAGGGTGTAGGGTAGTTTTTATAAATCATCATTTGCGTCCCACGTAGACAAAGTCGCGGGAAGAACCTAATCAATATATATCATGGTATAATAATATACTCCGCCTGGTACTCTCTTCCGAGATTCGCGAATGACCTAACTGTCACTTGCCTACGTCATCATGCTGTTTACAGGTTCTCAAACTTTAAAATGTGGGAGAATTTTAACCAACGGTGAAAATTATTTTAACGGCATTAATTTTAAGTTATTCATGTAGAAACATAGTAGAATAAAACAAATCTATACTGCACTTTTCACTCCTACTCTTACAGTTCCGAATAGAGCAGCCAACCATTTTCGTAACAAAACATTAATTACCAAGCTTACGACGTGAAAAGTTTGGAAAACACTGCGACTGCTGACACTGAGCGAGAAGGAAATAACAATTAACACGCGTTCGACAAGGATGACGGTCAGGGACAAAATGGCGGATTGTCAAATGTGACAGCGCTATCCTGTGTTGCCAGTAGTGTAAACAGAATTACCCGAACGTCTGAAATTTCTTTCGTGAATCGGAAGATATTGCTAACGAATAATTACAAAATGACGTGTTATTGTAAAATGTAAGATAAAATACATATAAATGAAAATTATAAAATTATAAAGAAATATTTTAACTTATTAACCATAGATATAATGTACCCATGTAACATGTTATGTTGAAATAAAGTGGCAATGTTTCTGTGACGTAGGCAAGTGACACTCTGGGAAGAGAAGACCATGTTTTATTAGACCATGATATATATTATAAAAGAAAGTGTACAATGTGCGTGCCGCTAAAACTCAGAAATGAGCCCCGATACGATCGATGAAGTTATATGGTGTGGTAGCCCTCTATCTCCCGTCTATGAAGAAGTTTCCCGTTTTTACCTGAAGCGTATGTTTTTGAAGATATAAGGGCTGAAAGTTTCGCCCAGACCCAGACCCAGAAGCAGTCGTTTTGTTTTTGAATTTTGAACCTTAACTTTATAGACGAAAGCTTAGAATAGATTGTGAAATATATACCTACCTACAAAAATTTGTACCTGATGTGTTGTCTCGGGTCTCGGAGGCTAGAAATTTCTAGAACAGTCAAGAAAATTCGAGAGTATTCGAGAGCATTCCACAGCATATCAGAATATTCCGGAATGTTTTCAAATATTCCAGAACACTCGAATGTTGTGGAATATGCTGGAATATTGGGGGCCATTTAATTTTTTTACAACTACCACACAATCTATCAACTCTCTGAGCGAAGCGAGCGGATACCTCAGCTAGTACTAAATAATTTTTAATTTCATTTAGTGCGTGACCAAAACACATTAAAATCAAATGGCGAAACCGGAGAGCAAAGTTTTGTAAACAACATAAGTTAATGTCTCTTTAACGATTATGGTAACTGTATCGCGCGTGACAACGGCACTGCTTCAAAACACGGACATATAATATGTATGTCCTGTAGACATCGCATCTGCTACAATGTATGTACATGTACAGCTGTTTAGCTTGGGTCGCATAATTGATTGTCCTAATGTAATGTTACGCATACAACTCATTTCGCATAATTGTTATTGTGCTGAAACTATTAACATTTCTGAAATATTATAAAAGAAACCTAACCTAACCTACCCCGTCCCGTTCTACACAACTAACACAACCCATGCAAAATATTTTCGAAAATACTTTCTGTTTCAGCTGGATTCGCATAATTTTTCGAAAAGAGTTATATGCGTAACATTGCATTAGGACAATCAATTATTATGTGACGAGATACGACCCCAGTTTGAATACTGTGAAAGCCGCCTTTTCAATACATATTTTAGTTTTAAGGTTAATTTTAAGGTAAATTTTATTGTGGTGTGGAATTTTATTTTGTTTTTGTATACGTAATTAATCAAATATAGCTTACTAGCTAGATCCATTTACCCAGATCTTACTAGATCTGGGTAAATTTGAACAAAATATATTTGCTTGGATAAACATGTCATAGAATACTTTTATCTCAGAATTACCCCTTCAAGGGTAAAATCAGCTGTTTAGTGATATTTAAGTGAAACGTCACGTTCGTATGTTTTCGTGAAAATACGATGGAAAATAATTATGCACTACATCTGTAATTGTAGCAAAGGTTGTCTGGAAGAGATCGCTTTCTAGCGATAAGACCGCATGTTGTTTACCTCTGCTTGTATTTATGTTTTCTTTTGTATTGTCTTCTTTTATTGAGGTGTGCAATAAAGAGTATTTGTTTTGTATTGTATTGTATTGTAGCTGCTGGTGTTCTATTCAAATATAAGTCTGCGCTTTAAAACGTCACTGACTATCAATTACGTCTACGTATGTGTGTCAATGACGCTACCGTCGCCGTCACAGCGTCATAGGACAGAGGGACTATTCCATAAAAATGGAAACTTATCATTCATTACCTAACTTTTTAATTGCCTTCCATTAGCTATGTTTTGTTTGAATTTGGAACTTGTCGAGGCTTGGCAAAAATTTAGATCTATGTTCGTGATTTTTTTATATCAAGCAAAACTCAAAAAATCTGGATTCGAATCGATGAAGTCACTAGAGAAAATCCTCAAGATTTTAAACAAAATTTCTGGCATCCGTATTGTGATCTATAATACCGGTACAATTTTTCCAAAAACTCCGCTCTCTGAACCTACGGCACTTTAAGTACAAACTACTCATAATAGAACGCTTTGCCTTTTTCAAACAAATGAGCAAGTTTGTATGTAGTGAACTTTCTGCAATATTTACTTTACAACACGCCATAGCTACGTGCGTATGCGCACCGGATCACGTTGACCCCTCATTTATAAACAATTCACAGAAATAAGGGGTCAAACACACCGGTGATCAGCTGATTGTGTTGTGTTGTAACAGTGAATCATTTGACATTGAGATGCACTATGGCGTGTGAAAAAATAGTCAATGGATTTAAACTACTAGCTATTCATTAGCGTACCTACACGTATTGTTGTTGCGGCTAGTGTGTTTATGCAATCAGTGCTACCCTTTTATGTAGTTTGTAGAACTACACCGTCATCTGGCCTAGTGGTTGGTGACCCTGCTTGTGAAGGCTATATGGTCCCGGGTTTTGAACCCGATAAGGGCAATTATTTGTGTGATGAGCACAGATATTTGTTCCCGAGTCATGGGTGTGTTAATTCTATGTATTTAAGTATTTATATATTATATATCGTTGTCTGAGTACCCACAACATGACAACACAAGCCTTCTTGAGCTTACCGTGAGGGGTCGTATCTCGTCGCATAATAATTGATTGTCATAATGTAATGTTACGCATAAAACTCTTTTCGCATAATTTTTCTCCAGCTGAAACAGAAAGTATTTTCGGAAAAAAATTGCGAGAGTTAGTCGATCTGTGTAAGAATGTCCTATAATATTTATTTATTTATGTATTTATTTGTAGAACTGAAATTAAATATCTTATAAGATTAAGAAGAAGAAGAAGAAATACATTTATACGTTAAATACGTTTAGAAGTGATTTCTAAACGATATCAGTAGGCAGGATTCTAAAACCGACTTCTAACACTAAAAAGCCACTCCCATACAATCTAAGTGACGCTCACATTTTAAAACTTGTCATGAACATTTACATAACATACTTATATTTTTATTTAATCACATTTACAAACGGGTCTATGGCGAATTAATTTTGTTTTGTTTTTTTTGTTATTTATTTTGTCGTGTATTTGTTTTGAAACGTCGGTAAATAAAGGTAACCAAAGAATTGCTCATTTAAGTATAAAGGGGCCCACAGATTACCAGTTCACCGGACGATATCAGCCTGTCAGTTGTTCGGAACTGTTAACTTTTACATTTAACTGACAGGCTGATATCGTCCGGCGAACTGGTAATCTGTGGGCCCCTTAAGAGCCAACAGGAGTGGTCATTTCTCCATACAAACGTACTCGACTGTTTCCTCCGTGGGTTTTGCAGCTAGAGCAATTATTTTTTCAACACAGATTAATATTGTTAATATCTGTGTCGGACCGTTTTGCTTTTTTTGGTATTTTTATTTTTTAAGGCGCTAGAGCCCTTCAAAAATGGCCAAAATGACCTAATTGACTATGCCACAATGAGAGGCGTGGTATTTAAAACTGATATCAATTAGCCAAAAAAGCAAAACGGTCCGACACAGATAATTTCATAATCATTTAGATTTCCAAACTTGGTTACGATTGGTTAAGTTTTGGAGGAGAAAACAGTCGAGTACGAAACCTCGATTTTTGAGATTTTTACGCAGGATTTTTCGTCTTGTCCTTATCGCACTAGTTTTAGGAGCCGCTTCCGTTAGCGAGACGGGTATATTTACCTAAAATATTTAAATCTCAGCTCCTGTTTCGTCTTAAGATATAATATTTTGATGTAGCAATAGGGTATTTGACTGTATTTAAAATAAATTATTTTACATCGTGCCTGTAATAAAGCATCAGAAGATTATTAGAGAAACGTAGACAGCAGTTATTTTTAGACACATATTCTATTTTAAAACTCATATAAAAGTGTAAAGACTCATAAAGGTAATTTTATTGTGACGTCAAATGCTAGTGTTTCATATAAATTCCATAGAAGCAATATCGTTTTGACAGTTCGAAAAAAGAAACTGATTTGACTAGTAGTCAAATACCCTATTGATCATATCATTGAACATTGCAGTAGCAGCTAATAAATCTACATCGGCAGTCGTTGAACGCGCGGATGGCACCCGCATCCTCACAATCAGTGCAAGAACGTGACACACCGCTAGCATTCCCATCGCAGCTGGCCTTGGCAAGCAAACCAATCTAAATATTCGTTTTGTGCCTGCAATATTGGCGCCCATGTGCCCGACATGGGCGCCAAAAGTTTTTAAAGCAAAGTTAACATTATTATTTTTAATTAAGATTGAATCTCCAATAATCATAAATGTTGAGATGTGGCCGTGTTGCGGCGGCGAGCGGCGATTATGATCTGTTTATCCTTGGAGGATATAATCAAACGGAGACGCCATGTCTGTAATTTTCTGTACAAAACAGTCTGCCGATATTTGCGGGGGAGGGGAACGTCAAATGTATGCGTAACGTAAAAATAGCCATGTCAGATAAACGTCAGTCCATACATTGTGTATGACCGTTGGCCGCCTATTTTCGACAGAGGGGAAAGCCTGTTAATGGCTACTCCGTTTAGTTGTATCCTCCAAGTGTTTATCAGTCTCTGTTTCGTAATTTTCTGCATCGTCCTAGATATTTGTTTATACCACGTTGGTGGCTTAAACAAATATATATATATATATATATATATATATATATATATATATATATATATATATATATATCTTTATTTCGAAAAATTAAAAATTCGATACAATATTGTTAGTAATACATTACAGCTACATGTTAGTAAGTACAATAAAATTAATCATTAACATAACACAACATTTTGACAATGAGATCGAGATTTATAATAAAATTAAAATTAATTGGAATCATGAATATGTAATAAATAAGTAAAATAAAATTGACTAGAATTGAATTTAAGGATGTCACAACATTGTTATACATATAAATAATGATTTCATGTCAAAAGTACAAAACAGAAATAAACAAATCTCCTAAAATAAAAATTAAAATATGGCGATAACTTATCAATTAATAACTTTGACCCAAGTGTACAGGATGGAACTATCTGGTCTGTCAGCGATTATACTAGTTAACTACTTACTATCACCGTAGCCTATAGACTCCTGCTACTCCAGGGGTGTCATATGCGCATGGCCGACCCTTTTAAAAACCTGTATACTTCTTTTTGAAGAACCTTAAGTATATTATAGTCCCTCGAGAAACCTCGACACCACTCATTCTACAACTGATGCGTAAAACAAGCAACAACGGTTGATTGATTTAAATGCCATCTAAATTATGAGTGGCCATCTAAACCTTACGCCCCTTACGGTCACGTGATCGCCTTACGCTGTCTCGAGTTTATCATTTTTCCCCACCTCAAAAAGTGCCCAGCGCCGCTAAAGGAGTTTTCACTTCAAAAATTATTAACTCTTTATTTCAGTAAAAAAACGGGAGGGCATTCCTCTTAAGCGGCACCGTGTGTAACCTTTTCGGTTCCAGGGTTTGAGTGGGAAACGAATCTTATCCAGAAGTCATCCACAATATTCGGTTACTAAAGTGTCATTCTATGGAACTTGCGAACTATGTAAACAAACCGCCATATTGAAATTGTTCCTGAATGATGATTTCAATATGGCGGTTTGTTTACATAGTTAGCAAGCTCCATAGAATGACACTTTACGTTGTCTTGCTTTGGAAATAATAAGCGGTGGTTCATGCATCTGATAGCGAGGAGACACCCATTAACATTCTGGTCCACCTAGTGGCATGTTGGCCTCTATTTAGTTTGGTAATGACACCCCACACATCTTCCACTTTTATGATAAATTGCTTGAAAACACTTGCCTTCGTTCAGTAAGCGTTGGGAACAGTAGACCAGATAAACCCAGTCTACCTCATCTCCATAACGACTTAACCGTCAACTATCTCCAACTAAAATCCACCTATTTACCTGTAGAACCCATCGAGGTTTACAGCAGACGTCCGTAGAGTGTATATTTGCTTGATTTGGTTAAGACGGCTACACCGTATACGGGTCCCCGCGGGATTTCACATCACTTTTGGGTGGTAGCCAAACTGTCATTTGCAATTGAGCTGCATGCTGATTGCGCAGGCGCCAAGAAACCTATTCGAAATTTAAAATTTCAACTTCATTCACATTTATTGAACGGCTAAAAATAAAGCCCATTATGGAGCAATTTTTGGCTAAAAACACGTGACTCATTGCTGTTTATTTTATTTTTTAACTAGCGACCTGCCCCGGCTTCGCACGTTTTAACAAATTATACATAAACCTTCCTCTTGAATCACTCTATCTATTAAAAAAAACCGCATCAAAATCCGTTGCGTAGTTTTAAAGATCTAAGCATACATATGGATACAGCGGGAAGCGACTTTGTTTTATACTATGTAGTGATTATTATAAGAATTATATTAAGCTTTTTAAAATGTATATAGAGTTTGTTTTTCGCTCCTAATTTTTATGATAATCAAAGAACGGATCTAAGTTAAAGGATGGTGCATAGGTATAGCACTCTTAACTTACTGTCCATCGGTGGACCTTATGCCTTTTGCAATAAGGTTTACGAACTGTCAGTTAACAACACAAGCGATAAGCGATGGTACAATAAATTGCGTAAAAATATTGTCTATAATGCCAATATCCAGAGAGGAAAATAGACTCTACGTTTTTGTAGAAAGCGTACGTCTACTATCCTCTTAAAGGCTTCGTCACACAGGCGCGTTTTCCGGGCGGGGCGTGAGCGGGGCACGCCGCTTTTACATATAAAACGCTCACGCCCCGCCCGGAAAACGCGCCTGTGTGACGCAACCTTTACATGATGGACTATGGTACCTATCGTATTCACGAAGATTCGGTCAGTCGACCTCGGGAGTTTCCTTCGAAGCAAAAAGCCATTTCGTCACACTATTAGGTATGTGACGTACTGGATTAGAATCTATGATGTTTTTGTGGCAAAGAACGTTGTTGGAATTCCCACGGCGGTGTTAGAATGTTATAAGTAAGTTAATAAAAAGAGATGAAGACAATTATAATGTACATTTATCGGCTATATTATGCGTATCTTCTTATAGTTTGTCAAAAGAAATCTCTGAGAATTAGGTACTGTTTTAGATACAAATAGCTGTCTGGGCAAACTGCGGAAATCTACTATGTAGTCTCTAGGATAGATTTGGAGATGTCAAATGTCCCCAATGTCAGAGAAAATACTATAGGTATGGAGGTGTAAAGGCTCTCCAACCTTATTATCAGTTATCCTATCATAATCATCATGAATCTAAGAGTTATCTTGTCGATGGAGTATCTTCCAGCTTTCCCTATCATGCGCTCTTTGATTTTATTATACGGTATTAGTCAGAGAGACAAGATAACGAATGAGGTGTTAGGAAGAGTGAGTGAAAGAAAAGCTATTCTGAACACCTTTGAAAATAGACGTGTAAAAACGATTGAACATTTAATACGACACGACCATTTCTTTAAAACTATCCTGGAGGGGCGAATACGACATAAGCAGACATAGGAGTTATAGTGGCAAAATAAAGTGATTGACAAAATGAAATATCAATATGTCTGTTATCGACTTCACCTTAATGTTATAGATATTTGTTACATTTTATAAGAAGATAGCTACCGCGAAATACACAACACGTTCGATATCTTCATGGTAGTTTTTTATTCTTTTGGCACTGTATACTACAGTTTACGTTTTAATTTTTAAGCACTAAATATATGTAATAAAGAAATTATGTACCGTTTTGTAATTGATTTTCATTCTTGAAATTTCTTAATAACTTACCTAGCTAATAGTTTTAATCTATGGCTTATATCGATAATAGATTTATCAATGTTTAATTTTCTCAAACACTCGTTTTTGCCACAAACACTTATATGTATGGACATAACCGAGGTAGAGGAAACCCCAGACGTAGTTACTTAGATAAAGTGAAAGAAAAAGTTACCCTATACGTACTTAATGAATATTTTATAAAGATAATGGAAGGAATGCTCGGAATCCTCAACCCGACCCTTAGCCGAGCCAGCTGAGCGACCCATTTGCATCAATCAAGTGTAATTAGCAGTGAATCACTTGGCTTACTTAACAATTCAATCTCCACCCGTTAGGCTAGGTTAGTTACTGTCTTAGCTTTTTGCAATCTGTCGACTAACACGCTTAACTAATGTTAGAATGAGGTTGGCATTTCTCCATACAAGCTTTTGGTTCATGTTAGTACTTTTGTTATAATTACTTTTTCACGCGCTATATCACTAGGTACATACTTAGTATAAAACAAAGTCGCTTCTCGCTGTCTGTCTATCCCTATGTGCTTAGATCTTTAAAACTACACAACGGAATTTGATGTGGGTTTTTTAATAGATCAGAGTGATTCAAGAGGAAGGTTTATGTATAATTTTATAACCCGTGCGAAGCTGTGAAAAGTATCGGTAATTGAGTTTATAGATACACGGCTCAACTTACTTTACTCTTTGCGTCTCAATACGAATAATACTTACTGACAGATCTATCGTATCGCCGTGACGTCTTATAAGCATTGTTCGAATTGGGCCGTTAGTAACTGTCCAATAAATGACACCCTGCAGTCATTTCTATGGTCAATGCCTTCAGTTTAATGACTTTAATGTACTGAGGTCCTACCGCGAAACACAAAAATCTAAATTTCTCTATCTGCCTCTACATATATCGCTCGAATTTTCATGAGCGAAATTTCGATATTCGTTTTTTGCAGGCCGTCTGTAGGCTAACCACATTATGGATGACTCACGCTAGACCGGGCCGTGCCCAGGCCGACGCGTCCGACATGTCATTTTCTATGACGGCTGATCGGTGATCACGTGGTGCTTTCCATAGCAAACGAAGCTCCGGAAGCTCCGGCCCGGCTCCAGCCCGGTCTAGCGTGAGTCATCCTTTAAAAGGACGCTTAAGTGATACTTACACTAATTGTGAATGGTCCGCGCATCCCAAAACCGTCGAAATAAGTAAACAATAGCATTAATTACACGCACTATCGCACAAGGCTGCAGCATTGGCCTTGGCGACTTGTACTAGCCCGCTCTTAGATAATGGATATTTTGCTTCCGCCTTTGATCTGCTTGCAATTTGTTGTTGTTGTTAGAAGAAAGGTAGAGTAGACCGGGGCGAATCGGATTACAGGGAGAATCAGATCAAGATAAAATATCTGTTGATATTTGAAATATTGTAATGATGATGGGTGCTCTAAAATTGCACCGTACGTCTCTCCTCTTAGCCTGCGACACCAGTCATAAGGAATATACTGAAAAACATCAGATTTTTTTGCCTCATTCGATTGGCTTTGTTATCCAATTGGCCTCGTTCTACCCTACTTAATATTATATTCATGTATGTATTTACTTTTCAAGCACGAAACAAACACGAAGGCATCACTCAATCACACCCAAGTTTCCTCTCAACTGAAGTAAAGTGTGCTCAATAATAAAGGAGCGCTTAAACAGTTTCTTACAATGGGTATTAGAATAGACTAGAATGCTAGATAATTTATTCAAGACTTATTAAACAAAAGACGCGAAGTGTGTTACTAAAAATAACTTAATGGACTGAAGTTGATGAATAGAAACTTTTTGAAGTGAAAACTTCTTTAGCGGCGCTGGGCACTTTTTGAGGTGGGGAAAAAATGATAAACTCGAGACAGCGTAAGGCGATCACGTGACCGTAAGGGGCGTAAGGTTCAGATGGCCACTAATAATTTAGATGGCATTTAAATCAATAAAGAAAAACTCAATGTTATTTGACATTTATGTTGCGGACTCCTTTTCAAGACTCTTTAGACCTATGTTCAAATAATTTGACGTTGTCATGGCAGTATGTAAATAAACATGTCATTGAAAAAGTGTGATCTTATTTGAGAATGATAATAATAATAAATAAATAGAATACCTCCGCTAAACGTATGTATCGTGTTACCGGGCATCGGTAACATAGTGAGGTGAGTTTTCACTTCTATCGGCACTCCCGGAGTGCAACCGTTGTAGTTTTTTTTTACGTAAATGTCCCAATGCTCCAGCATTGGGACATTTACGTTACGTTACGTTACGTTGTGGGATAGTGTCCACACTATCCCAATAGTTGCTACCTTCAATCTTAATTCATCGCAGGTGACAAACGGGCTGTTATCAATTAAAATTTGTCGAGTAGATGCTAGAACGATACCTTAAATAATCACTAGTATTTTACATACTTTTAGATGAGCACCAAAAAAATTTAAATATATTTTTGCTAGCTTACAAGAGTTTTTCCACTGCTGGGCCACAGATCATCTGTGGTACTAGAGCCCGTACCATGAGTCACTGACAGTGTCAAAACTGACATTTACGCTATCGAGAACGTAATTTACTTTCTATACATCTCGTTTGCACTAATATGCGAGTACGAGCGAGATGTATAGAAAGTAAATTACGTTCTCGATGGCGTTTATGTCAGTGACAAACTGATGGTAGCCGTACTGGTCGATTAATCGATTTGTGTAAAGGGGCCCACAGATTACCATTTCGCCGGATGATTCAGCCTGCCACTGCAATTGTTCGGAAGTTTCGGAACCTTTTGCGTTTAACTGACAGGCTTATACCTATCGTCCAGCGAACTGGTAATCTGCGGTTAAGATTGTCCCGTAATATTTTCCGCTACTATTGATGCTGACTGTACCTACAGATACTAAACATCATCACCGCAATAGTTGTAACAAATATTTTATAGAGTATGTTCGGAAAGAGAAGAGTCGTGGAATGTATGGGGCCCAATACATTCCTCGACTCTTCTCTTTCCGCTTTACCCTTATTGTATTGTTTTAATTATCCGCAAACGGGCCATATAATTATTTAACTATCCAATTATTTCTAGTAAATTCCACGTTAACTAGCAATAAACCAAAGACAGGCCAATTCGATAGTAAACTGACATTGACATCAGAATGATATTTGAATCGTGTTATTTAGTTATCGTGCGTCTCGCTCGCGCCCATGATCCTGTTCGCTGAATGACAGCACCGTTACAATAGAATGTAAGGATATTTATCACTATGAATCCGAAATTAATAATACAATTGTTGACATAATTAAATGGCTTAATATAAATAATTTATTGATAAATCTAGATAAGACTAAAATTATTCATTTCTACCAACGAAAAATACCTCCTCCAATTTGCTGCAAATATGAAGGTCAATTTATAGAGTAGGGATGTAACGATACCGATACCGATACGATATATCGGCATCGCCGATTTAAATACTCCCGATATCATAACAAAATGTAAACAACCCACAGTAAGGTATTTTATTGAGCAAGAATATTCTTCACCTCAATTTTAACTTGATGTGTCAAAACTTACGTTTTACTACGATATATTACTTACTCAATGTAACAGTGAAGCTGCTGTAATAGTGCTATTTTGCTAATAGGAATATATTTTTCATTTTTCAGTTTTTACACTTCTTAAAATCGAGTGTCTATTAAACATAAGTATGTTTTATGCATATAAAGGATATAATTCTTTATTTATTTAATTTATTAACTAACTACCAGGCTGTCGATATCGGTATCGGTATCGCTGATTATTTAAATATCGATATCGGTATCGTATCGGCAAAATCATGTATCGTTACATCCCTAGTATAGAGTCTGTTACCGACACAAATTTTTTAGGAGTACACATTGATGAAAACTTATTTAGGAAAGCCCTTACGGAAGAAATGTGCAAAAGACTTAGTCAGTATGCCTACGCCCTACATATATTAGCCAAAAAAGCAAGTCCTCACGCAGTTTTAGTAGCATATCATGGTTTTGTAGCTTCAAGGTTGCGGTATGGTATTATCTTTTGGGGAAATTCCACCAATAGAGAATTAATTTTTAAGGCACAAAAGAGGTGCATTAGAGCAATGTGTGGAATCAAAACACCCGACAGTTGCATACCATATTTCAAAGATTTTAAAATTTTAGCGATGCCATCGCTTTTCATTTTTGAAGTGATATGATAATGTTTGTAAAACGAATTTGCGAAATTCGGTTTTCGCGGTAGCCCCTCTGAATGACATCAGTTAGATGTCATTCTGATTTTAGTTTACGTTCGAATTGGCCTGCGAGTCAAAACAATTAGTAAATGTCTATTTATATTTTACGTGGCTAATAAACATGGCCATTATTTACCGAAACAAAAATTAACAATCGTGTATAATTACACCGTGAAACGACTTGTCACGAGGGCTTTATACTGCCGCCGTTTTGAAAAATGTATTATAGTTGTCACGTACTCGCTAAATAATATAAACTGTGTGCGAGACTAAATAAATGTCAATTTTCAATAATGCGAAATAGTAAGGTAAGAAATAATTTAAGTTTGAGACGTTTAAAAAAAATTGTATGATTTTATATGAAGAATCGAACTTTAGGATATTAAAACATATATTTTACTATTTTACAGCAAAGTAGAAACATTTTTTTTAAACACATTAAGATAAACGTACTAGTGCTCGACATGCCTATTACCAAATAGATGTCACCCTGCTATCACCTCTATTGACAATGACTTAACTTTGAAGATGACATGTACTGAGACCGCGTCGAGCACCAGTACGTTTACCTTACATACACAAATATTGTTTCCCGAAATTCGAAAACGTATCCTCCTATTTATAATTCGAAATCAGTTGCGTAAAATACCTTATCTACTATTAGTGTTTTTTAATAATAGCGTTAATCATGTCTACTACAATAAAACGTTTTTAAATCCCAACAAACGATCAGATTAATTCTCGAGTTACATTTTTGTCCGACAAAAACTCCTTTCCATTTTACACTACACGGTAACACGGTCCATGGTTTTCAAATAATTTCTCCGTACAAGAGAAACCATGGTCCCACCATACCGAATAAATTGCCTACTCGAACATTGATACACACTGTGCACTTTTATGGCCGTATGTGCCCAGTGGGCCGCGGGCGGCGATTCCTGGGGAAAAAACGCAAATGCAACAAAAAAAACCGCACAGTTGGCTGCTCAGTAACGGGGGCTTACAGAGGTGTGAATAAATTGCCCAGTGCTTTACTTTACTGGAAAAAACTTGCTGGTTATTGGTTTTAACTGTTTATTTTATTAACAGTAATTTCTCTGGCATGCTGTTGTAACACTGTGAGCTGTGAGGTAACTTTAGGAACATTGTAAGAGCCCTTTGGATTCGTTCTTAAACCAGGGACCCATTTCTCGAACGGTATTAGTCTAATATTATTAGTGTGTTACCATGGTAACCCATACGATTTGACAATTCGTGGACTAGTCTAATACCGTTCAAGAAATGGGCCCCAGTAATAAATATTTGTATAACAAGGGGGCAAAGTTGTTGTTTCACCTTTCTTTCGTCCTAATGTTGATAACCGAGCAAGCGAAAGATCCCAAAATTAAAACACTCCCTACGCGCGTGAATGAATTCCAAGTGTTTATTTTGCACATCTGTAAATTATATTTGTAAATAGCGTTTCTTATGGTTTAAGACATTTATTCTCATAAGAATATACATTATTCACTTAAAATGAGAATTAAAATTTAACTTAATGCTATAAAATACAATAACTTGGTGTAGGTATTATTATGCACATCTGTAAATTATATTTGTAAATAGCGTTTCTTTGTATACATATCCTGTGCTTTTGACGTGTTTATGTAGGTATAGGTATATTATATGGGTGTATTACAGCGAAAGGTACTCGGTGTTTTTATTTACCTGACGGATATTGTGTATCGAACTTGTAACAGGATATGAAATAACCACAACATAATATACCTTACTAATAAAAGAATAAACCACATACATCGTGTTCCATTAATTCAGTTCCGGGTCCACGCCGAATAACTAAGGTGTGGCTACACTGGCTACCGACAAAAGGTCCGGTTGGCTACGGGAAAACCTAAGTGCTGTATGTGAATACAAATGCCACATTAAATTTAAATACTAACGACCCGCCCCGGCTTCGCACGAGTTAGCAAATTATACATTTAAACCTTCCTCGAGAATCACTGTATCGATAGGTGAAAACCGCATCAAAATCCGTTCAGTAGTTTTTGAGTGTTTATCGCGAACATACATACACACAGACAGACGCGGCGGACGACTTTGTTTTATAAGGTGTAGTGACGAAATAAACTGTTTACTATAAAGTTGATGAGTGACGGTATGAACGTCACAATCGCAGCAGTAATGTGGCGATGAACGTCACTCATTTCATCAAGGATACGGACAGATACAGCGGTGGCACAGACAAGACATCCTCCAGACAGCATAGTAGCGCTACCCCCTCTGCCACAATATACGGTAGTTTAACTCCATTTTCGAGTCAAAGTGTCTTTGTGTGACGTCCGTGTCTTTGAACGGACCAATCACGGCACGGGACTCGCTCACCTCGTCCCCCGCACCTCAGTATTTTTGGCAGCATCGGTTTCATGAAATAATTGCTCTAAACTCCGTCTAGAGGATTCCTAGTCTATGGGTGGCAACAACAACGCAACAGTAATGCAGCGGCAGCTGACATCCGAACGTCAGCTTTAAGCAACTTCACTGTACCTACATTTAAACAGTACCTACTGTATCTACACTTAAAACTGTCTAAGGGCCACTTGCACCATTCACTAACCAGGGGTTAACCGGTTAAACCTGGAGTTACCATAGTTACCAGTACAATTTCACACTGGGTTAACGGTTTAACCAGAGTTAAGTAACTCCGGGTTAGTGTGATGGTGCAAGTGGGCCTAAGATAAATACAGAGATTAAAAATCTATCTAGACCGATTTTTCACACCCAGATTAGGCAAACTTTATAGATATCGTAAGAGCCACAAGTAGATAGTATGTAGAGAATCGCATGATGATTCAGAAAATATAATGTATCCTATTAAATTAATTATAACGATCGAGTCATTTTAACTTCCGCATAAATTCGTAAACCCACCAGTCAGGTTCCATAAGTTATGTGTCTGTGATCAGGTCTTAAAACGTGTACACAACTGTGAATTTTAAGCTTCAGACATAAGGTTCAAAATGCGTCATGGACTTCATTACTAAGGATACCGTAGTTCCTTGATGAAATCCGTGTGACAATCACCTTTACATTTTAAAAGACGTTTTTCTATCGTACCGCAGATCCGGTACAGTCGCTACCAGATATATCGGAGCGGCGAATGTGATCAAAAATATCTGAACATGAATTTTAACGTATTGATAATAAAAGCTTTACTCAGATATTTGTGAACACCTTGGCTTCTCCGATATATCTGATGGACTGTACCTATGTAGAATTATTAACATTTGTAATATTATTGTCTATTGTTAAGTAAAACCGCTCGTGCCACGTGCCACAACCACCTGCATAAAAAATCGTTCGTTCACTTTACCCAGGTAATTGAATTACAACTCCTATGGAAATTGCAATAAGATTCAAAATGGACTAATGGATAATATCTGTGTGGTCCGTTCAACTCAGTAACCGAAATACTGAGTGCCGGCGAGTCGAACGCTACAGAACCAGTCTAAAATGTGTCATCGAGATGCGTAACAAAGGCGCGTTATCGGAGAGCGCACCTACACTGGTTTTTTGAGCGTTGGACTAGCCCGCGCTCAGGTGCCAAATAGAATAATTAAGACCCTTTTTTGCAGGTAAGTAGCACGTGCGGTTTTACTTAACAATAGACAATAGGATTAACCGTCGGGCTCTACTAGAAAGCTACAAAGTATAATATGTGAGATTATTGATTTTATAATTATGATAATTATAGTCTGCGAATTAACGAATGAATAATGCATATAACGATTGAAGTCGATACAAGATCGATTTATTAATAAATTTAACTTCTGGTACAGTCAGTATGAATTTCTCTAATATCTAAACAAAATATATGTTTCTATATGTAGAACAATTAGACTGTAACAAAACGCGAACTTTAGAGATCTTATTTTAATAACAAAACTTCAGTGAGACACAGACATATTACATATATTAAGAACGGGGTTGCGTCACCGTCAACGCAAGCTCCTGATGCCACTCCTCGGTACGGACTGAAACATGTCGAGCATTTTTCGACTTAAAATACGTGAGTGACCCGTTCTTAATATATTTAATATGTAGAGAGATCTATTCGGAAATATGTTCCAGGGTGGTAGATTATTTTGGTGCGTTGTTTGATCCTTTACTATTGATGCCGACTGTACTTCTTGGGACCACCGGTTAAAAAGCACTGACCAAACAATACCATATGAATTGCACGAATTCAACCGGCCTCGAAAGTAAGTAGAATATAACATATTTAGCGCAATTTGCATAACCCAGGGTTAACCGGTTAAACCTGAAGTTACCATGGTTACCTGTACAATTTGACGCTGGGTTAACAGTTTAACCGGTTAACCCCGGGCTAGAGTGGGATAGTGCAATTGGCGCTTAGTTGAGCAACTGTATTTATACTTGCAGATAAGTGTAGGAAAAACACAGTGACGAAATCTCGTTCATAACCACGTAAAGAATGTCATTCGAATTTCGAAGTCACTAGAACTCGCAAGGTGCGATTCGATTTTGTTTTAGTTATCTTAGGGCGTCCGCTAGCTGACGCGAAAGCATGGAGTGGGCGCACCATAGACTAGGAATCCTCTAGACGGAGTTTAGAGCAATTATTTCATGAAACCGATGCTGCCAAAAATACTGGGGTGCGGGGACGAGGTGAGAGAGTCCCGTGCCGTGATTGGTCCGTTCAAAGACACGGACGTCACACAAAGACACTTTGACTCGAAAATGGAGTAAAACTACCGTATATTTGTGGCAGAGGGGGTAGCGCTACTATGCCCAGACTGGAGGATGTCTTGTCTGTGGGGCGCACGCACCCGCGTGCCATTGTAAGTAAAATCCGTCGTACGCGTCTGCGCCAGTTAGCAACGCTCGGCCAGTACGGATATGATGGTCGTTCTTGTCTACGTGACAGCGTGATAAAACGGTGTCCGTCACTTTCTTTCCCACGGTGTTAAACAGTGACAGTTATTTTATCACGTGGATAAAGATGGATAAAGCTATCCATAATAGGCTGGCTGGCCACGACTTTGCGCGACTGGCTTCGACGAAAACTATAGGCGGGAACGAAAGGTCCGATCGTTGTGTCTCGCTCTAACCTATGGTTGTCGCCTTAGCCTAAGCCAGTCGCGCAATGTCGTAGCCAGAGCTTTATGCTATTTTTCGTTAACCCGCTCCATGCAACCGCGCCACCTAGCGAACGCCCAATATGAATGACAGCTTAGTCATTGACGGCCCTAAGCCTAGACGGTAGTGACCCTGCCTATGAAGCATTAGGTCCCAGCGACAAGACATTTTCTAGACTGAGCATAGTAGCGCTACCCCCTCTGACACAAATATATATATTATTTTTTATAAATTTTTAACAATATATTTACACGGCATTACAGACAAGCCAATACACCGAGAAATTAAAACATTACAAAATACCCAGAAGGTATACAAACACATGAAACATTTAACGAGATAAAAAATTAAACACAAGTACTAGACAGCCTGTCATCCATCAACTCGCAGAACCTTAGACATTCACGGCATATATGGCAGTTTTACTCCATCTTTGAGTCAAAGTATCTTTGTGTGACGTCCGTGTCTTTGAACGGACCAATCACGGCACGGGACTCGCTCACCTCGTCCCCGCACCCCAGTATTTTTGGCAGCATCGGTTTCATGAAATAATTGCTTTAAACTCCGTCTAGAGGATTCCTAGTCTATGGGTCCCAGGTTCGAATCCCAGTCAGAGTTATGTTCCTGAGTTATGGATGTTATCTACAGTATTTCTTTTATCTATATGTGTATGTATATCGTCGCCTAGTACCCATAGTACACGCTTTGCTTAGTTAGGGGCTAGGTCGATCTGTGAAAAGTTATCCCCAAATAATATTTATTTATTTATTAAAAACAAATGTCAGTAACAAGAGTTGTTATTCCGGCGAGATGTTAAAAATGGTCTGCACACGCTCTTATTTGCTAGCAATAAAGTTGTAAAACATCATAATATTTACATGCTCTTGGTGATACAAGTAACAAGTATGAATATGATGCGTTTTAATGGCGTTCTACTAACCTTACCATTACCACGACTGCCTTATCAGTGTCAAACTGACATATTCGCTAACTTCTGCGTAACTTATACACTACATGCGCACTAATATGCCAGTACGAGCGAGATGCATAGAAAGTATGTTACGCAGACGTTAGCGAATGTGTCAGTGTCAAAGTCATGGTAGCCGTATAGATGAGTGAATATCCAAAAAAACAGGTAAATTTACCAATAGTCTCTGGCATAACGTAAACCCCAGCCCTAGTAGCACGGTCGCATTTTTATCGTTTATCACCATGCCTGTCACGTTCTAACAAGTATATGTAAGTGCGAAAGTGACGGGCATAGTGATAGTCGATAAAAATGGAACCGTGCTGAGCCCGCAGCTGTCATATTGCTGGCTTTAATCTCTTTTCTTTATAGGTATGATTAGGATCCTAATGGAATATTTAGTCATATTTCTGCATATTTTTCGGGGACATTTTTATGCCCTCCCTATACAGTATAACCGGGTTTTGAACCCACGATGTTTGACCACCACACACATATGAAAGGCTTTAGATAAAAACAGTCAACATACAGGTATGTCTTTTATACACAGATTACACTGGACGTAGTTTAGCGAAAAGATCCATCCCAATGACTGTTTCTTTTGACAGAAAGTTCAAATTTTATTAACAGATTTTTGTGGATTAGATCCTTTTCCCTAAATTCGTACACTTCACACCTGCATGTGGTAACGATACTCAATATCCATTATTTTAAGAGTTAGATATTTTTAGGTATTGTAAAGAAACTAACATATTTTAAGTATCCTATGATCAACTCACACGACTCAAAATATAAGTACCTACCTATAAAAATCGATACTATAAATTTGATAGTACTTGAATCTAGATAGTTACTAGATAATAATGTTATAAGAAAATACCTAATTGCAAAGTCAATAATATTATGAATACCTACATGTAATTGTAGTTGTAATTTATATTCATATAATCATAATAATAATTATGTACTTTGATGTTTAAATGCGTTTTTTGACAATGATTCTACGTGTGATACACCACACTGTGCGTAAGGATAGGTAGTCGCTAGACCCACATTTGCTCTCTTGTCCCTAATAGAGTCCTTGTTTAATTTTAAAAGCTAGTATTAAAGTAACTGCAGTGTATGCAAGGCCCTTAAGACCCGGGTATTTAATTTTTTTTTTATAAAACAAAAGTTGTAACTACAGTGTTTGTATTTTCCTTTTAAAATCTTCTAGTTTAGCTCCCTTAAAATAATAATTGTAACAGTGACGCTGTTTGTGTGTGTGTGTTATAGAGTAGACGATTATTTAACAGACACACACGTATGGTCGGATACCTTATCTACAATCAAGCGTGGCTGTTAAGTTATAATTTTAATACACATGTATATTCTATGTAAATTATTCTCTACAATTTTTGACTTTCAAAAAGTGTTCTGTAAGAATCTATTTTGAATAAAAATATTATGATTATGATTATTATGATATCACTCTTTGGTCAATTTTTGACATAACCCTACAATGCAAGCCTTATCAGTAAGGCTTGCATGCGATGCGGGTTATACATACTCGTAGGTCTAAACTTAGTGCGAGTGAGTCCATTTTTAAAAGTTAGTCTTAAACGTACTTATCTAATACCTTTAAACGAGCAATTATTGTTTATTTATTTATTTATATGTATATATATTTATTTGTATATATATTTATTTATATATATATATATATATATATATATTTCGGGGATCTCGGAAACGGTTCTAACGATTTCGATGAAATTTTACTATATGGGGGTTTTCAGGGGCGAAAAATCGATCTAGCTAGGTCTTATCTCCGGGAAAACGCGCATTCTTTATTATGTTTTCCGAGCAAAGCTCGGTCTCCCAGATATTTAATTTATATTCGAGTTGTTATTAGTACCTACCAACTTTTTTTTTTCTTTTTTTTTAGCGGCTTAAATATAGGTAATATTTATTGAAATACTTAAAGGCTTGCAATATAATTTTGCGATCTAACCGAAGTCATACGCTAAAGACCGGTCAAGGCGACATGCACTAACGTTAGGCAACGCAAACCGGCTCACACTTGACATAACTTATAGTTAAATCTATGCACAACTTAACTTACATCACTTAAAAATCAACATTATTTAATGTTATGCTAATGACAAAAGTGAGAGTAGACAAACAAGTAAAAAAACTTACGTTTATTTCGAGAAATCCTTTTAAAATCACTGCACCATTATTTATAAACACACAAAAAAAATAAGTTCATAAACACTGGCAGGCAATAATAATAAAAAATATGAAATGTTCTTAATCACTGGCTGTTTTTTTAACCGGTGTTCGATTTTCAAACCGTTCGGCCGCGGACGCCGCACGTGGTAGGTGGACGGTAAATGGGCATAGGTATCACCTGTGGCATCTTAAGTTAATGCACGATAGCGCGGCCGCGCACTTGCGATCACAATTGGCATTTAGCTTTTTACGATCCTGGCTTTATGGTCCGACGGGCGGGACTTTTTTAGCGTCTGTGTTTTAATTTACTATCATACTTTACGATCTTTCTGGTTTAACTTACGTGTAGAGCTAAAACTTATTAAAAAAAAGGCTTTTTTGTCTTGAAAGTGACATTGTTTAAATAAATGTCTTACATTTTAATTATTTATTCTAAATATATGCCCCAATAAAATTTTATTATCTATATAATATGCGCAATATGCGCTTGTTTTAAATTGTAATCACCATAAATATAATTATTTCACCTAAATGTATACTTATGTACATGTACCATACATTGTGTTAGTACTTATTATTAGACGGAGCTAAAAAGAGAATCATACCTAATATATGTACAATGCTAATTCTAGATTAAGATCTAGATAATAATACGCTCGTGATCCCGTACCAACGGTTTTACGGAGCCATAAAAATGCATGGCATTAATAACGGCTGCTGTGTGCGTCATAAAAGGGCCGAAGACAAGACATGCATAATAACGGAGATCATTTATAATGTATAGGATTCTCTTTTAACAAGATGTGAGGAGGTACTACAAGCGATGTATGTAAATCTTATTTATGTCGATTTTTATGAATAAATAGTACCTATAACAAAAGACGAATAACACTCAAAATTGGCTGTCTATCTGTTGTAGCTTAAGACAGTAATTATATATTGTTTATTTTTTCCTAAACGTAATTTTAGTACAGTCAGCTGCAGAGGTAACTATCAACTATGTCTACACTCTACAGCGGACTTTA
Organism: Cydia amplana; assembly: GCF_948474715.1. Classification (NCBI taxonomy): domain Eukaryota; kingdom Metazoa; phylum Arthropoda; class Insecta; order Lepidoptera; family Tortricidae; genus Cydia; species Cydia amplana. The sequence continues at coordinate 23,905,915 of NC_086070.1, forward strand.
CTTAACTATAAAATTGTCTTTACATTCACACTTGATCCATACGAATGGTGCATACCATTCGTCCTTCTAGCACTAGCACACCTAATAGTAAACAGAAACACTAGATAGTATATTCAATGGATATCAAAATAATGTAGAAAAAAATCGCGTGACTAAGTTGTTCGATCAATAACATCATTCCACATATAATATTATTTCATTTCATTTATTTACTGCAGTCCATGGTACATAAGGTATTATAATCGTTTAAATGGTAACAGCATGGACCCTGAATAGGGTATAGCATGATAGTCTTAATAACTAAATACTTAAAATTACCTTACAACATAACATAACACAATTTTGATTTTTAATAAATTATATTATTATTCTATTGTCCGAATGAGCGACTCACGTGTTTTTTAGTTTACATTATTTTAAGGTTTATCGAAATGACAATAGTCCGGAAAATGAAGGGAAATTAGTCGCCAGTCCGCGTCGGGCCTAAACAATGCACGCGACCTTGCATCCACGCTCGCTCATTTCGGCCTCGTTAGATTCACCAATTCGTTAACATTTAACTGTGATGTGTCTGTCATTGATAATCTATGACGCAATGTGACAGCCATTCTATTATGTTATGAGTGTGATTTGGATCGCAATGATTATTAGAGCTATTTTTTTTTGTTAAGTTTTTATAACATTCGGTGGATAGATATACTTGGTCAACCAGATCTTGACAGTAGAAAAAGGCGGCAAATTTGAAAATTGTAGGCGCGAAGGGATCGCGTCCCATAGAAAATTTGAATTTCGCGCCTTTTTTTACTGACAAGATTTGGTTGACCAGCTATAGTTTCCTTTTCTGTACAATATAAACGTAATTTCATCGTCATTTATGCCCTAAAAAAAGTGCCCCTGTGTTACGAAACGGAATTCGGGGCAAGTTATTTCGTATTTATCCTGCCCAGAATAACGGGTTCTTCAAACCAGCTAAATTATATCCATATCCAATGAAAAATGAATAAAATGGATCGGGGGGAAACAATAATAATATATCGGCGTGTTTCTACTTCAATTAATTCTTATAACTTTAAACGAGCAATTCTAGTATATTTTTATATAAAAATTTGCTTTATGGAGGTTTTCGGGGGCGAAAATCGATCTAGCTAGGTTTTATCTCTGGGAAAACGCGCATTTTTGAGTTTTACTATGCCTCCCGGATAAGTATTCTTATAAACTTAAAAGCTATACCCCTGCCAAGTTTCGTGCTTTCTGCCGTATGGGACCATAGTTGAGGCTAAAGGGGCCCACTGATTACCAGTCCGCCGGACGATATCAGCCTGTCAGTTGTTCGGAACTGTCACCTTTTGCGTTTAACTGACAGGCCGATATCGTCCGGCGGACTGGTAATCAGTGAACCCAATGGAGCCGCACTATTACCCCCTTGTTTATAAAACTTTTCGCGCCTGATTTAGTTAAATGATTTCTTAATAATAAGTGGTGAACGGTGTTGGTCACACATACTGTAAACAGTGTCAAAAATACTTGATATTTAAGCCTTTCTTGTAGTGACTGTTTGTTTACCTAAATACATTTTTTTTAGTCATAATTTACAGATAGAGACAAACGATTCATAGCTAATTTGGGCCAGTAACGCGTTTATGAATAACACCATTAGTGTTTTATCCCAAAACCCTGTCCAAGGGAACTCCCCAATAACTTTTTCAGATATTTTATTAGGTATTAGATACATGAGTAAGTATTTCATCACTGGGGTGTTTCCATTCGTCATTAAATGTAAACTTTATTCACCTTATACCAGATCAAATTGATAATTAACCAAATCAAATCTTGATGTGCTATTTACAGTCGCCATCAGATATATCGGAGCGGCCAAGGCGCTCACAAATATCTGAAAACGCCTCTATTGTCAGGGCGTCATCGTAAGTGTGTGTTCAGATATTGTGAACACCTTGGCCGCTCCGATATATCTGATGGCGACTGTACATAGCACATCAAGATTTGATTTGGTTAATTATCAATTTGCTCTGATACAAGCTGCCGTATTCGAACTTCAAGATATTCACAAGAGACGACACGTGTACTAGATCCATTCTAGATACGTTATAGTTTAGATTTCAACTAGTTCTCTTTTGCAGCGCAATTCGGGCAACCAATGTCACTTTTACGATAGATCGTGTTAGATATCTATTAGATGTGAATTAGATCTCTAAGTAATATCTTGTGGAAATCGTTCAAGAGTATCTCCAGAATCGCGGAAATGTCAAATTTGACAGGTTAGATCTTAATCATATCGTTATCGTATCTTGGCGATGTCTAAAAGATATCTAATAGATGTCTATTACAAAATCCGAATCGGGCCCTTAGTCAATAAAGTCAACACTGTATTACCATAGAAATAAATATGAATTAATTTTGTAGCAGAAACGTCTTCAACAATACCATCATACTGAAAGTCTCCCATGTCAATCTAATTTGGACCTTAAATCCGATTGAGAAGGTTGAAATTAAATTAACACGTATGTGGGCGATAAATGGCACTATGCCTGGAAAAGGGTTAACAGTCTTAACACATACACATGTATGAGAACGTGAGTCATCCTACACATACTCGTAGGAGTATCTTCTGCAGACAAGCAATCAAACGATTTCCTACTTAGAGTAATGAACGATCACGTCTCGGGTTTGCACTGATCTAGACGAAGCGGCGCTGTGGTTACGTGGTTACCTTACATACACGTATAGAGTGTGCGGAAAGAGAAGAGTCGTGGAATGTATTGGGCCCCATACATTCCACGACTCTTCAATTTCCGCACAGACTCTAACAAGCTGTAGGCTGCGATCCCACCAGGGGCCCGTTTCTCAAAAGCTTGTAACTTGTAAAACAAGCGGAAGTCCCTTTCTAACAAAAGCTGTCAAAAAGTGTCATGATCTTGTATTACAAGTTACAAGCTTTTGAGAAACGGGCCCCAGAGCTTCAAGCAACACCGGGAAGGGAGTCGGCATTCGCACTATTTCCCCTCTGCCGTAGCACATGCCCAACTGACAGACGTACGCGTTTGCGTTAAGTGTCATTTTGTACAGAATTTTGAGCTTCCAAAACGTCCCGCTTGGCGCGCTGTTCAAAATCCCATGCAAAAATAGACATAACCAGGCATCGGAGTTTTTATCGCATGGTAAGACTAATAGCAAGCTATGGAGTCGACATTTGCCATAAATGTAAACTCTTATTCATACTCATACTCATGATTAATTTTATTTAATATGAGAACAGATTACTAAATAGTTACTACGTATATCAGTTTAATTAGCAGACTATAGCAGATTTTTCATAGTCATATTGTAAATCGTTGTATGGGTCTATCCATGCCAAAATTGCAGCTATTTCTGGGTTAGGCATAATAATTAATTATGGAATATTCCTCAACGTATTTACCACATACAGATATAAATAACTACTACGTTTGCAATCACCAGTGATTGACACATGACAAATACTAATCAATTTTATCAGCGGTTAGTACCTACATGACATTAGGTCTTTCGCAGCGATGTAGTTTGTATAGTTGTATGTTAAAATAGTTGAAGTTATGAATTCATAATGTAATAGAAAAATATTTTTTTATATAATTCGACTAAGATAATATACACGACCGACCGCTCTAAAGGCATTTTAAGATAAATTAAATAAATGAGTATGAGTATGAATAAGAGTTTACATTTATGGCAAATGTCGACTCCATAGCTTACTATTAGTCTTACCATGCGACAAAAACTCCGATGCCTGGACATAACGCAAACGCTCGTCACGCCATCGAATGAGATTCTAGAGGGGTCCGGGAAAACCAAATGTTGTACAAGCATTGGCTATAGTAGACAGGTAAATTGACCTTTCAAAATGTCGAGAGATTTCTGCGCAGCCGTGGTCGAAGATAACGATATTATGCATTATATTTCCTTCTAAGTGTAAGGCCTGAGTGGATGCTCGAAGCGGAGCGTTCGGCGGGGCGTGCTGCAGCGTGGCGTCGGGCTCACAAGTGATTTGAGCAGCGTGCACTAAGGCCGCTCCTATACGTTTGCATTTGTTTAACATGCACGCCGCACGCCCCGCCCCGCTGCGCGCCCAACTCGAGCATCCACTCAGGCCTACATACACGTTTGTATGGGGTGTCAGATAATGTTATCTGAAGTACCTAACTAATAACAACACACTTGACTGACTATCGGTAAGTCATATTATCTAGTTTGAAGTGTACAACAAGTGTCATTGTCAAGGATGAGGAAATGGTATTAGTTGATAGTGCAGTTTTTCTTGATATAACTTTAGACTCTAATCTCCTAGACAAAATCGGCCCAAATAATCGAATGATTTTCCGAACATAATTTACTTACAGTTTTCCAGCACTTGGAAATCACGAGTTTACCACGCAAGAAAATCACGTCTTTTGTATGTGAGCCCTACTTAAATTTTTATTTTATTTTGTTTTTAGTATTTGTTGTTATAGTGGATAGTGGCAACAGAAATACGTTACATCATCTGTGAAAATTTTAACTGTCTAGTTATCACGGTTCATAAGATACAGCCTGGTGACAGACAGACGGACAGTGGAGTTTTAGTAATAGGGTTTCGTTTTTAGGGTTCCGTAGCCAAATGGCAAAAAACGGAACCCTTATGGATTCGTCATGTCTGTCTGTCTGTCCGTCTGTCCGTCTGTCCGTCTGTCTGTCCGTCCATATGTCACAGCCACTTTTTTCCGAAACTATAAGAACTATACTGTTGAAACTTGGTAAGTAGATGTATTCTGTGAACCGCATGAAGATTATTACACAAAAATAGAAAAAAAACAATAAATTTTGGGGGTTGCCCATACTTAGAACTGAAACTCAAAAGCATTTTTTTCATCAAACCCATACGTGTGGGGTATCCTATGGATAGGTCTTCAAAAATGATATTGAGGTTCCTAATTTATTTATTATTTTTCTCTAAACTAAATAATTTGCGCGAGAGACACTTCCAAGGTAAAATGTGTGCCCCCCCCCCCCCCCCTGTAACTTCTAAAATAAGAGAATGATAAAACTAAAAAAAATATATGATGTACATTACCATGCAAACTTCCACCGAAAATTGGTTTGAACGAGATCTAGTTAGTAGTTTTTTTTTTATACGTCATAAATCTCCTAAATACGGAACCCTTCATGGGCGAGTCTGACTCGCACTTGGCCGCTTTTTTAAAAAAGTGACCCACCTCTTTCTTATCTTACATGTATCAGTAATATAAGAAAGAGATTGGTCACTTTTTTGGGTTTTTCTGTTGCCACTTTAACAACAAATACTAAAAACAAAATAAAATAATTATTTAAGTGGGGCTCCAATACAACAGACGTCATTTTTTTGCCATTTTTTGCGTAATGGTACGGAACCCTTTTTGCGCGAGTTCGACTCGCACTTGGCCGGTTTATTTAGTAGCTTTATTGCCTGAAATAGGTAGGTACTTATAGCCGATTCTGCTGACATATTGTAGGTATCTTGGAGGCAAAGCTATTGGTTTCTTCCCTTAACTCGCCCAAATACTTTCGGAATAGCCCAAAACACATTGTCGCGTTATTATTTTGAACGCTTCTTTTTTTAATTCATCATTAATGCTGTATTGACATAATGACAAGTACTCAGGATAATGAGCATGGAAGTAATTAAGAACTGGCATTACAGAAGATAACACAAAGGAAAACCTCGTTTTTAACCTTGTAAACTTATTTGGAGTAAGTAATACGACTTAAAGTAGTACTTAACGCATAATTATTTGTTCGTACACACGTGTACCTATAAGACAAAAAATATCGATATAATCAGAAAAAATAACACTAAAAGAATTTCGAACTAAAAATATTTGGGCAACGCCTTATTCTTATACAGTTGTAGTGCATAATTGTTTTCCATCGTATTTTCACGGAAACGTATGAACGTCTTGGTATTTCAATCAGTCTCGCTCGATACAAAAACTACTGAGGTTGACTGAAGTAGCATGAAAAATACGATGGAAAACATACATGCATTACATCTGTAGGGTTACTGTTAGTCGGTAAAGACTATTCCATTCGAATCTTTAAATAAATTAACTTTATGAGTATCGTGAATGGCTTTGATTATTGTCATAAAATTACTTATTTTCACCAACAACCATAAACCAAAAATACAGCTCTAACTTTTTGCGAAATACCCTCATAATTCGCGGACTAATCAACGCGACTCATCAGTGAACTAAGAAATTTTCCATACGATAACATTTACAAAACGTTTTAACAGTGACATACCTAAGGTTTTGTGCAATCGACCTTGGTGAAACCCGACGAATAAACAAACAAAAAATGAGCCAAAAATTTTACACCTAAACCTACCATAGACACACCATATAATACCTAATAGTCGTCACCGGTATTTCTTAAGACACCAGGTATTTTCCTGACTCATCCGAGTAGGTACCCTATCGAATGGCATCTGCTGCGAAACCACAGTATAATAGATATAATCTATCATAGATGCGAATGATGCGATATGCGATATAATTTTCCTGTTGTCAAAAATAATAATCATTAATCCAGATTTACGAAAATCTACAAATAAATTAGCATATTTAGTTTAAGACTTATCAAGACTCCTTTAAACAAAACAAACGTCATAGGTCAGAATTATAGTAACAGAATATTGACTATTGTATATCGTCAGCACCAACCAAACCTAAACCAAAACTAAATTCTGCTCGTTTCGCTACCTACCGTAGAGCCTCGTAAATCGAAATTCATAAATTGCGGGGATCTTTCTCTTTTACTCCAATGAAGGCATAATTAGCGTGACAGAGAAAAATGTCCGCAATTTGCGAACTTCTATTTTCGCGGTTATAGCCCTGATCTCCCCAAATAGTGTCACATTTCGCTAACTCCGTATCTATTCATTGAACTTCATCTAGCTAATGGTTCGTGTCATTAACTAGCGTGATGGTTTTTATTGGAAATATACTTAACAATTACAAAAGGAGGCATAAGACGTCTTTAGTTATGCTCACGTGAGGTAGGTAATGCAGCGTTTACCCACTTTACCCAGCATTACCTTTTAACACGCTAAAAAAGTAAGGTCAACCGGGCGGAGTTGGCACTCGTTGGTGGTTTTAGACGGCAGTCCTCCAGTGGTTAATCCGTCATCCCCATTGGTTCCCCCGGACCAGGTGGCATGCGTAAACGCATTTCCCCAAGTTGACAACATAAAAAATGCTAACGCTCCGTAGCGATCGAAACACAACTGTCACTGTTGCACTAATATGGAAGAGTGATAGAGATAAACAAATCTATTCGATGGCGAAGCGCAAGCGATTGTCACCTTGGCTAGGCCGCCAGGTCCCTCCCCATTCCTTCTTGATCCGGTTGATCAGAGCGAAAGAGCAGGGTTCATGGACGATTTTCCACAAAAGAAAGATCTTTAGACCCCAAGTATTTCTACCGGTGCTGCCCAATGTCTTGTCAGGGGGGTTGGGGGGTTCCGCACAGGGGAGACCCGAGTGTTGGGTGAAGTCCTTCGGGTTGGGTGGCTTCGGTCGCGGTGATCGCCTTCAGGCCGGGTGATTGGGGGAGGGAACAACCCATAGATGTAAGTAAAATGAGGTAGATATGGTACCAGGCGCACGATCGTGAGCCACTAAATATAGGTTACGGAACCTATATTGAGTAAGTCGTATGGGTGACGCCAACCTGTCAAGTTGCCAAAATCGTTGGATCAAATTTTAGTTTTGTCAACTATGAACGTCACACGTCTACATACTCGTAAATAAAAGGTCATTGGAGCAACCTCCCTGTCCCGGATAAAACTGCGGTCCCTGTAACCTATCTAGACAGAATGCTTGGGATGGCCCATCATCACGGTGGGGAGCTACCACTTCTGGCCGAAGTCGGCGTGGCGGCCACGAGGATGACCACTATAAAAAATCGCTAAGTGTAAGGCCTGGGTGGACGCTCGAGTTGGGCGTGCAGCGGGGCGGGGCGTGCGGCGTGCATGTTAAACAAATGCAAGCGTATAGGAGCGGCCTTAGTGCACGCTGCTCAAATCACTTGTGAGCCCGACGCCACGTTGCACACCCCGCCGAACGCTCCGCTCCAAGCGTCCACTCAGGCCTTACACTAAGGCAACCTGGGGGAGCGGAAACCCTTCTCTCCCGGCGTGGAGGTTGTCTTGGCACCAGTGTGCACTCTACAATTGGAAGGGGAAGCTATTACTCCAGATTTTTGTTGAGATTCATGTTGCATTAAGGTACCGCTAAGTTCAGAATGAATATTTTAAGCTTGTTACTTAGTGATACCCAGTGTGATACCCTACCGCGCCCCTAATGCTCCTCTTTGTGCGTCGGGGGTTAAACGGCCCATTTATTCCAATTCAGATCACACCTAATTGTCAAGAAAAGGGCTAAAACACCTAAAACTGAAAATATGGTCACTAAATCCTGTTAATATTCCATTAATGTTCCTAATAAAAAAGCTCGAAGTATAGTGCACACACGTCCAGGTCTTAACCGGATTATCCGCGTATCCTGAACTAGGGCGACCATCCGTCCGGCTTACCGCCGGACTAAAACTTGTTCCCAATGTAACGTAAAGAGTACGGGACTAGAGTGTAAGGGTCACTTGCACAATTCACAAACCTGGGGTTAACCGGTTAAACCTGGAGTTACCATTGTTACCAGTACAATTTGATACTAGGTAAACGATTTAACCGGTTAACCCCGGGTTTGTAGGATGGTGCAAGTGGCGCTAAGAGTATTTATAATTTAAACCAGTACAGGAGTCATTTGATATCTACACGATATCTATTTATTTCACTCGTGCTTGTCTGTACATCTATTGGCATGAGCGAGACGCACGGGCTACTGAAATTATTTACATAGTTTTTTTTAACTTATCTTACAGTCGCCATCAGATATATATCGGAGCGGCCAAGGTGCTCAAAATATCTGACCTGCGTGCACTTAAGCGCCTTCACAATAGAGGCGTGCTCAGATATTTGTAAGCACCTTAGCCGCTCCGATATATCTGCAATTCTGCATGCGCGAATGACAATTGAATGACATCAATTTTATATCGGAATGTAGATTTGAACATTTGAATTAGCCTTTTTCTCGCCCGTACTCTGTAAGCGATTAGCCGATTATAATTCTACCCGAGACCCAGTTATCCGTATACACTGGAGTTGATTAAATTAGAGATTTGTACTGCTAGACGGGCGTTTTAAGTGCACTGTAGTGTATAGCGGTCGATTATAACGTTCAGGGGCCAAGATGACAGTCGTTGATGAAAACGCCAATCGAAACCTACATAATGTATATGGAAATATAGTTGGTCAAACCAAATTGTCAGTAAATAAGAACGAAAAACACTATACTCATCCTTTTCTTTTGGGTGCTAGTACTAGTGTAGGGACAAGGACAAAGATAGTATGATTCTCTCTATGTTTGAAATGAGACAGTCCTTTGACAAACTTTACTATAGTTACGTGACTTTTCGTACCATCTGTCATCCCGATACATTTTTTTTTTTCGTTTGGCGATGTCGATGTACGATTGTCTCTCTACTGATAGGATCTCCGAAACAAGTCGCGCGAGTGACTAAAATACGTCTAAACCGTATGTTTATTTTAATGTTATAATGTCTCACGACAGTTAAAAATTCAATTATGTAAAAAGCACATTTTGGGAAAGTCTTTACGTCATCGTACATAAAAATATATCTTTGTATTGATGAGAGACTACCTAACGTCTTTTCTTATCAAATTACTGTACCCCACTTATCTCTAATTTAACCCAATGTACCTAATTACTAACATTATTAGCAGCCAGATTCAGATTTAACAATCTGTAACGGTTTTGATCTTATTTAGATGTACGACTTTGAAGATCGCTCACGCTGAATGGTGCATGTGAAATGAAGTGCAAGTCATGAGTGAGATGCGCGCCGATCGTATCAAAACCATGTTCAAAACTTTAACAAGTTTTTAGATCAGAATAGAGCTCTACGTCACATGGTTGGGAATATGACAAGTCTAGACAAGCCCACTAACTACATACATTAGAGAGTACTTGCCATTTATTAGACCCTAATTGAGCTGATTGATGCCATTGACGGCTCACACATAGCTCGATCCATCTGAAAATAAATTCCATCGTTGACACTGTTAACACTTTCGCTGCGGCAATTTGTTTTAATGCAGTTAAACATCAGTGTATCGGGCCGAATCGACCCATGTTCCCAAAATTTCACAATTTCCAATGGTCGTAAATTATACTAAGTAATAAGATCAGAACCCCTAGTGTAAATTTTATTCTATAGCGTGACGAGCGTGCTATATTTGTGCTCATTTCTCAAATCTTGCACAAACTTCATAATAACTACTTTGATGTATAAAATCATTTGTTGATATACACGCGCCCTCCCTGATCCTCACTAAATCTAACCAAATGACAGTTGAATAAATCAAGATTGACACCTAGTAGGTATATGGCCATTCTGAATCGGGTCACAGACGTTCCCCACGCGACCTTCCTTCCCACCGGCCATCTCGCACGGTGCTCCGACCCTTTGCCGGATAAAGGCCTGTGCACACCGGCTGCGTGTGCGTGACGTGCACGTGCGCGTGCGGCGTTGTGGTATACAGATCCTTATGAGAGACGGCACACCGCTTGCGTGACGTGTGCGTGTGCGGCTCCAACATCCAACAGTGCACGTCACGCACACGCAGCCGGTGTGCACAGGCCTTATGCTGGGAACACGTCCAGGTACTGAGCAAGTCGCAAGTTTTGTTTTACGGTCAAGGAATTCAATGTCAGTGCCACTTCGTACCTGGTTAGTGATATGATCGCTAACGCCTATCATATTGATTGTCAGTGGATAAGATAGGTAAGCAGGCACAGAAATCGAATTATTTTAATACAGAGACGTACAGCCAGAAAATTAGAAGGGGACAAAAAATATGGCGCTCGGAAGATGTGGTCTTCGTGAGGGTTTTTAACCGACTTCCAAATCTAAAAGGAGGAGGTTATCAATTCGGTTGTATGTTTTTTTTATTTTTATTTTTTTTATTTTTTTTATTTTTTTTTATGTTTGTTACTCCATATCTCCGTCATTGCTGGACCGATTTTGAAATTTTTTTTTTTGATTGTAAGTATATGCATACAGATTGGTCCCGTTTTTGTCAAAACCCAGTTCTGATGATGGGATCCATGAGGAATCGAGGGAACTCCTCAAATCTTAAAGGCATACATATAGTGATTTTTGTGTTTTTATCAACAAATCAAGCATATACATTCAGAAACGTGACATTTGATGAAATGGAACTGCTGATGATGATCAGAACAGAACTCTTCAACGACGCATAGTTCATGTTTGGCGATTTGTCCTCTTCGTTATGTTTGTTAAGCAAGTTAAGTTTTTAAGCCACATTTTTGTCAAGCTCGAGTTCTGATGATGGGGTCCATGAGGAATCGAGGGAACTCCTCAAATCTTAAAGGTGTGCGTATATAGATTTTTGTATTTTCATCAGAAAATCAAGCATTTTTATTAAAAACTGTCGCATTTGATGAAGTGGAACTGCTGATGATGATCAGAACAGAACTCTTCAACGACCCATAGTTCACGTTTGGCGATTTGTCCTCTTCGTTATGTTTGTTAAGCAAGTTTAGTTTTTAAGCCACATTTCTGTTAAGCTCGAGTTCTGATGATGAGATCCATAAGGAATCGAGGGAACTCCTCAAATCTTAAAGGCATACATATAGTGATTGTTGTGTTTTAATCAACAAATCAAGCATATACATTTAAAAAGTAACATTTGAGGAAGTGTACTGCTGATGATGACCAGAACGAAACTCTTTAACGACGCATAGCTCGCGTTTGGCGATTTTTTCTTTTCGTTATGTTTGTTAAGCAAGTTAGGTTTTTAAGCCATATTTATGTCAAGCTCAAGTTCTGAACATGGGATCCATGAGAAATCGAGGGAACTCCTCAAATCTTAAAGGCACACGTATAGAATTTTCTGTATTTTCATCATAAAATAAAGCATTAACATTAAAAACTGTCGCATTTGATGAACTGGAACTGCTGATGATGATCAGAACAGAACTCTTCAACGACGCATAGTACATGTTTGGTAATTTCGAATTTCGATTTTGACTTGGACTGGGACCCGGACTCGGATCCAGATCCGGACTCGTACCCGGATCCGGTTCGGACCCGGACCCGGACCTGGACTCGGATTCGGACTCGGACCTGGACTAGATCCGGACTCGGACACAGACCCGGACCTTGACCAGGAAAACCACTATGATACCTAAACTAAATAAACCACTATGATTACCTACCATAAAATGTAGGTACATATAAAGTATGACGAGGCCAAACCCCTCCCGCTCAAATCCCCGTACACCGCACCGCATGCGCCGTTAAGTGGGTTAGGTTGGGTTTGAACTGCTATCCTCACAGAACCGAACAAAAGTGGGTTAGGTTAGGTTAGAACTGCGAGCCTTACAGACACGAAATGCTTCCTTTTCTACATAGCGCACCATCTACAATAATCTTTCACCGGGCCGCATAGAAGTCGGTTTTTATTTTCTTAAAAATTATTACCTTTTATGTCAATAACTCTGAAAATATACTTCGTAAATATACGTTCCAAATTTTGCCCGTCAAATCCCTTAGCAATAAAACTAGCTATTTTAAGTGACATAAGAAGAGTTGTTTAGATTAAATACTTTAAGGCGTGAAATAGCGTCAATTATAAGCTTAAAAAACCAAAAATATATGAAAATGACAATTGGAATTGTTAATCTGATTTAATTTTAAGTAGATTAAGATGAACTGATAGGAATACAGATTGGAATTCCGCTTAGCTTCAATACGTGCGCTCAGAACTGCCCGTTTCCGCCCGTTCCCGCAAAATGAGTTGATCCCAGCCGATACCAATTGAATCATAGTCAAAGCCCACGTCACGAGGCCTGGCATTGTGCCCCAATCACAGTCAAATTGCCAATTGCGACTAACTACATACCTTAACACACTTGAACTTGCCGGCGTTAAAAATAGACACCGTTAAGTGTTAACTGGGAGAGGCTATTATGACTTGGCAGGTGGGATTGTGGGTAAAGTAAATTGTAGAATGGAGTGGTAATCTGCAAGGATGATCGGACACTTATACTTTATAGTTTATCTAGTGTTGAAGATATACGTCAAGAATTATTATTTTCACTCAACAAGCAAAACAATTAAAAATCAATAAAGGCCTTCTTGTCTTCCGAAGTTTGTCAAAAACTTCATTTTTGGCATGGCGTGAAAGATGAAGATCCAATCAACATATTATATTACACTCGCGACCCGCCCCGGCTTCGCACTGGTGAAAAAATTATACACAGGCCGTGTTCAAGAATCACTCTATCGACAGGTGAAAACCGCATGAAAATCCGTTTAGAAGTTTTAGAGTTTATCGTTAAAATACATACACACAAACAGACAGACGCAGCGGGGAAACTTGTTTTATAAGGTGTAGTGATATACCTATATGTACTTAATTAAATTTTTTAAATAAATACATGAAAACTCCCATAAAAAGGCATTAGCGCTTCAATGCTCGTATGTGTGTATTGAAAATGTTCTGTAAAGTATTTTCGAAGATGTCGACTACGAAATAACTCCCGTGTTGGTAAGAAAACTGATGTATGGAGTTACCACTCTTTTTTTACGTATATTTCTCTATGGAATAATATAAAAATATCATGTCAAGATAAAGTATTTAAAATGCCCAAACCGGCCGAAAATCAACTCCCAATTAGCATAACGCTACATCCATTACTTCAGCAAATGACCAGGAAAACTCGACGCCCATCAACTTCACAATTTCATAGTTAAGTTAACAACGGTAACGTAATGTTAATTAGTTGCGCGTTTAACGAAACTTTAATGACTGGAACTGGCGTTTAAAAAGGGTCCTCTTAATTACATGTGTTGTCACAGACCACCTCAACTGCTAGATGGAGAATATAAGACAATCAATCAAATAATAAACTCTCCCCAAGGGCGTAGCTAGCTAGTGAACTAGAGGGTGGCAAGTTGATATCGCCGGAGGCCTAGGGGGGGACAGAAGCCGCAGAGGGGAATACAATGTGTGACAACATCGAGCGCTCGAAATTCTAAAGTCGGCCCCCAGCTCCTGTAAATTAAAAATATTTACACTATTTAAACTTTAGAGGTGTCCCTGGGCTATTATAGTATAAAATGGTGTATAATACAACTTACCAGTGCGACACAAAATGGTAGAAATTAAATAAAATGTAACTAATAAATATTTATACTAAATTGTTGCCATGTTTAAATTGTTTAAGCGTTTTATGTCAAGAATGTGACAGTAACGTAGAAAATGGCACCCTCATTTATTTTATACTATTTTATGTCGCACTGTTGTTATTGTATGTTGTTGAGTTGTTCGAATCGTAGCATTTTACAAGAGAAATTGCACCAATGAGTGGTGACCTTGGGATCTTTGTGAACGCTTCATAATGCGGTGTCTGTGTCGTAGTCTGTGGTTGTAGCGTTTTTAGTTGCGATAAAATGAAACGTACTGGTTTTGTGGCCATTATCGTGAGAAATACGGTAATTAGAGAACAAATGGTGTAAAGTGTATTTGGGTAGTTCCGCATACCAGGTAAATGCGAAAATTAATTTGAATCAAGTCGGTAATGATGGTATTATGAGTATTTTTTGGATTGTCCGCAATAAGTACGTGGTGCGGTTGCACGGAGCGGGCGGAGGAGCCGGCTCAAGGGAATCACGGTGCCTTAATAAATATTGTCAGTTACTCTATAAAAATACTTTCCTTCCAATATAAAGTTTATGCTAAAATGCATAAACATTTCACTCCGGGGCAAATTTTGTTTAACCCTCGTGCTTTTAAAGCCTCGCAACGCTCAATATTCAATTTATCTAACCACTCACTACGCTCGTGGTTCAATTTTGGAATCCTTCGCTTGCTCGGGTATTAGCAATATTAGCATTAGCACGAGCGGTTAAAAAACAACTTTTTGCCCCCTTATACCTAAAACAAATATTTAACTATTATTTATTACTCAAATGTATGAATAAAAAAAACTTCATTCTTCGTTTAGTTTGAGATTGAAATCGGTGGTTTATTCTTATAAAGAATTTTAGTTAGAATAATTGCAACCACGCAAATACTATACCTAAATAGGTAAGTACCTAATCATAAAATACAAACAGAATAATATAATAAACACAATCCAGTCAATTATTTAATTATAACAACCCCAAAATTCAAAAGCATCACAAGACTTCAAAATTACAAACATAAGAATTATAAAAACCGCAAATTGAAATTTCGTAGCGGCTTCGAGTTTCTGACAATACTTTATGGGAAACGTGGAAATAGGGTTGCCGACTGGCCATAAATAGGGTTTTCTTGCTTAAGATTACAGAAAACTCAAAATTAATGATTATTAACGGTTTTAGTTGTCTCATCATCTCGTTGTCCCGGCTTTTTGCCACGGTGCGTAGGTATATTTTGTGTCGTGGTGTAGCGAAAAAGAATCAACGAGGTACCAATTAAAATGTAACATGGGCTACGTTTTTAACCTAATTCAGACAAAAATGAGGATTCTACATAAATAGTAGTCAAGTTATTTTACAGATGCTTGTTTGGTTAATTTTCAGGATTGAGGCTAGAATACGAAATTTTTGATGATTGAAAAAATGATCAAATGATTCATCTTACTTAATTTGGTGTTTGGAAGTTCCCGCTTTTAAAAGTAATAATAATAAGGCTGCACTACACCAGAGTATATTAATACACACTACTACTACTAGATCAAAAGAAGTACGTCTACAGATATATTCACAATATAATATCAAAAACTTTCTCGTTTTGAACACATATTAACTCACATTTATAGACGGGTCTAACGCGAATTTTATTCACATAAGTACCTTTATTTACCGACGTTCCGACACAGGTTTCACTAGTCATGATCGCGGCTAACTGATGTCCCAGCAAAATGTCAAAACAGAGATTTGTGCAACTACCCGACGAAAAGTGTATGAAAAAGTTTGGGATAGACATCACATTTTCAAACCACCCACTACACATAATGTTAATTATTGTCAATAGTCCGACACGCAACACTCACAATATCCACGCACACGTCCGAAGATAGATCCTTTGGCTAAACTTCTGTATCACTGGTTCCCAAGTTGGATTCAACTTATCGCCAATCCAACAATAATTCACATACGGTGATGTCATCGATATGATGACAATCGTACATCGACAAACGCCAAATTAAAAGAAAAATATATATCGGGATGGCAGATGCTACGAAAAGTTACATGTCTATTTTCCATACTTTATTTTAAAAGTTTTGATTGGTATTACTACGCCTACGCTAGGCCGACAAAGCACGGTAGTTTAATAGCAACGCGTGTCAAAAAATCTCCAAACTTTAGTAATAGGGAATATTACCTACGCGAAAATCTGCGAAGGGGGCGCCACTCCCACAATAAGTCACAATCTAAGGGTCTACCGCAAACGAGAGAGACGAAATTTTGTTATCTAACCCCTCTATCACTCTTACATATTCGAGCGATAAAGAGGCAGATAGCTGTTTCGATTTCGCGTTTCCCGGTAGGCCCTTTGTAAACAAACCGCCTTGATGTATCAATGACATATTTGATTGTCTGTGAAAACTTGTCAAAAAACAGTTTAAGGTAGGTACAGTATGTACAGAGATGTGAAAAATACTTTATAAAAAGTATTTAAATACAAAATACAAATACTTTCTTGATATACTATTTCAAATGCAAAATACAAAATAGTTTTTGAATTTGTATTTAAAATACAAAATACGAAATAGGTATTTTCAAAATACTTTTTAAAAATACAAATACTTTGCGATAAAAGGTACTCTGAATTAGACGTGTGCGCCGCGCCGGCGCGCCGCCGCCGCCGGCCTTTTTTGCCACGCCGCCGCCGCCGATAAATGATCGGCGTGAAATCGGCGTGACCTTGAATGTTGTTAATTAGCTATTCCGAGTTGATATTTGGATTACAATATCGATTTTCTGTAAAATATATGTTACAGTTGTCAAATATACATCAATTATTAATTAAATGAAACAGAATAGCCAAGTTGCATAAACAATTTGACAAACCAAGTAAAGTAACTGAGTAATCTTAAGTATTCAAGAAAGATGAGTGAGCGATAATTAAGAAGTAGGATTTGTTCCTGTTAATTGGGAATTCACATTGCCTCACATACGAAGGCAGAATGCTCCATCATAAAAAGACTTACAATTAACTAGGCAATGAAAACAGGGCTCATGTAGTGGAGTCAAGCAAAAATCTGAGAACATTGGTGTGCGAAAATTCTCGAGACCCTGACTTTCCAAAAAAAAGGTCGTGTGCCAAAAATGTCGAAAAGAGAGAGACAGAGTGACAACACTGTAGATTCACTGTCAATCTGGCAAACAGCGCAAATGCTTACCCAGCGGAAATGTTCAAGCTGTAAATGGGTAAAGCAACATTATCATGTCACTCGATGCTATTTTTTGTAACAAACTGTGCTACTATTGTCGCCTTCCTGACGGGATTAACAACAAGAACTACATCGAAATGGCGACTCTTCTAAAGAAAACTGAAGATGAACGTTCTAGAGAGGTCTTTCAACCATTCCAAAACCAAAGTAAGGCGATTACGAAAAAGCGAGCTAGTCTATATCTTGGGTTGATAACCAGTGCCGGTGGTTGCACAGCCGTGATACGCCGCAAAGCTGGCATGGCTAAGAGTGCTATGGCTAAGGCTAACCTCGACAAGGTCTGGAATAACAGAGATATTCGACGTGCAACTAAAGTGCGCTTGGTACAAGCTCTCGTCTTTTCAATATTCCAGTATGGTGCCGAAACGTGGAGCCTCGAAAAGTATGAAGAACAATTTAGGAATGAATGGAAAACGTGCTCGTGTTGGAGCATGTGTGAGATGGTAGAGAACGCTATGAAGAGGTCAGCTTGCGGCAGTCTGACCTCGCGAAATGGGGACAAAGTACATGTGGTCGTAATCCTCAGCAATGTGAAAACGAGGAAGAAGATACGTCTCAGTGAACCTGGTGCTTCCTGCTTGTACGACAAGAAAACCAATAAATCAAAGCCATAGCAGTCCACTATGTCTAGCAAACTTCAAGGATATTTGGAGTTCTGTTTTGTTAAAGTACCTACGTCATTTTTAATACGATAAGCCAATGAAATCATGAGAAAATTGACAGTTACCGATCGGATCGAAGGTCATTGGGACCAGGTAACCCCTTAATGCAAGCCAGTTACTAGAGAAATTTAAGTTATTATAGCTATGCTATATTCATTTACAACCCCTATTTTACTCACAGTCTATTCAAAACAATACGTAGTTTATTGACCAGCAACCTGGATTGATAAAATTTTCAAGAAAAACAACAAATTAATGATTTTTCTTAAGAAAACTGAAAGTCAAGGTCACGCCGATTTCACGCCGAAAACACGCCGCCGCCACCGATTTTTTGGCAAACGCCGCCGCCGATCATTTTATAATCGGCGCACACGTCTACTCTGAATAGTGAATACCTAGTCTGAATTAAAAAGTAGGTATTACTCAGAATATCCGAATTGAAAAGACTCTCTTTATTCTTTGAAAACAGTGTGTCAATCAGTCCTCTATCTAAAGTGCAAATTTCTAGTTGTTTGCTCATATTAACCGGAAGGATGGATGGATGATGGTTTATAACGAACAATTTTTAAAAGCATTAATTTAGATTTGTAATGTTTTACAGCTAGTATAATGCCTCTCGTTAGTGTGATGAAAACGTCTCGTTTGTGTTTCATCAGGGCAGAAAAGTTTGTTCTCCTCTCGTACCTTGAAACCCTCGCAACACTTAAGATTCCACTTTTTTAATGATGAGCGACGTTACTAAACAGATTCAACAGTTCCATGTTAAAAGAATGAGAGAGTTGCCAGGATTGTAACATCAGAAGAGATTGTAACTCCTACCAACATTACCTACTATAAAGTATTTTGTATTTTGAAAATAGAAAATAGGTCTCAAAAACTATTTCAAATAAAATACAAAATAGTTTTCTTCAAAAGGTATTTAAATACAAAATACAAAATAGGTATTTTGCATTTTGTATTTGCATTTTAAATACAAGTATTTCAAATAAGTCACATCTCTGAGTATGTATAGGTTACTCTATGGTATACTTAAGTCGCTAGTGCTGCACTCTGGTGGAAATACATTGCAGTAATATTATCTGGCAAAAGTGACAACCCTACACGAAAATGAGAATTTGCTAAATGGATTACAAACCCGGAACCGACGGGTTTGAATTAATGATGTTATTGTTCTCATATTCGAGTTTGCTGACGATGAAAATATTGTTTTACATACATCAACCCTCTGTGTGCGAGGGCCTGAGGGTTTCCACGAGGGATATTATCTAGCGTATCTGTGTTGTTAGTAATTAAAATGCTACGACAGTTAGCTGGAAATGCCAATCAACTACTGTTGAAATGTAATATGATATGCTGCAGTGCGAATCAGGGAAATAAAAAGCAATATACTTAGCTTTCTCCGTTTTTAGGGTTCCATACCTCAAAAGGAAAAATACCGGCCAAGTGCGAGTCCGACTCGCGCACGGAGGGTTCCGCACCATCAACAAAAAATAGAGCAAAACAAGCAAAAAAACGGTCACCCATCCAAGTACTGACCCCGCCCGACGTTGCTTAACTTCGGTCAAAAATCACGTTTGTTGTATGGGAGCCCCACTTAAATCTTTATTTTATTCTGTTTTTAGTATTTGTTGTTATAGCGGCAACAGAAATACATCATCTGTGAAAATTTCAACTGTCTAGCTATCACGGTTCGTGAGATACAGCCTGGTGACAGACGGACGGACGGACGGACGGACGGACAGCGGAGTCTTAGTAATAGGGTCCCGTTTTTACCCTTTAGGTACGGAACCCTAAAAACGGAACCCTTATAGGTTCACTCGTACGTTTGTGTCTTTCCGACATCACCGAGATAAGGGGGGGGGCTTATCTCCGAAACTACTGGGTCTAAAATTTTGAAAAAAAAAATCACAAAATAGTATGTTACCTATAGATGACAAAAAACCTATTAGAAATGTGCAGTCAAGCTTGAGTCGGACTTAATTACATAGTTTTTGATCCGACCCCTATGGGCTTTTTAAAGACATTTCACGAGAATTCACGTTCTACATAATAAAATACATTGTAAAAAATTGGGCAATGTACGGAACCCTTGGAACGCGAGTCCGACTTGCACTTTACTTGTTTTTTTATAAAACATAATATTATAAATATTATGTCATTTGGAATGTGCCAATGCCGAAGAATGTTTAACGTTAAATAACCATCGACGGCTCCTCAAGTGTATCCTTAATTCCAACCTATTTTACAGGTACACGACGGTACATTACACACATAACGGAACACGAAATTTCTATTTTCGCGTTAGAGCCTCTGATAATATAGGTAAGGAGGAAATTAGGCACAGATTTGTATATATCAAATATATACAGATCTCCGGCAGACATATGTATAATAAAATAATGCGCCAAATTTGACAGATTTGGCTTGCAGATACGAGTACATCTGCCAAACAGATCTGAAGGACATGTCTTTACATTTATCTCTAGCTATAAATAAGAACATTAAACGCTTATACATCAGATACCGAGTCTAGAGAGATAAAGTAATCACGTGCGTTCAGATATCATCTGACAATAAATACCAACAAGAGTTCTTTAGACATAATACTTATTACCATTTTGACGTACCTAATCTAAAAGAAAAATTTCAATCAGCTTTACTCGTAGGCGTAAGGGGGGTCACCACACGCCGATTTTTTGCAGCGACTGAATCGCCGAATAGCAGTAAAATATAATCTTGTCGCATTGTGATAAATTGCTAATTTTCTATCTATTTAACTAGATTAAGTTATAAAATTCAACATGTGTCAACAACCCTCGGGATTGTATTGTGGTCTTATCTTATCTTACACCTTTAAACGAGCAATTCTTGTATATTTATTGAAGTGAAAACTTCTTTAGCGGCGCTGGGCACTTTTTGAGGTGGGGAAAAAATTATAAACTCGAGACAGCGTAAGGCGATCACGTGACCGTAAGGGGCGTAAGGCGATCACGTGACCGTAAGCCCCGTAAGGTGGTCACTCATAATTTAAACTCAGTGTTATTTGACATTTATGTTGCGGACTCCTTTTCAAGACTCTTTACCTATGTTCAAATAATTTGACGTTGTCATGGCAGTATGTAAATAAACATGTCAATGAAAAAGTGTGATCTTATTTGAGAATGATAATAATATATAATAAATAAATAGAATACCTCCGCTAAACGTATGTATCGTGTTACCGGGCGTCGGTGATGTGAGTTTTCACTTCTATCGGCACTCCCGGAATGCAACCGTTGTTGCTTGTTTTAATAGATAGATTGATTCAAGAGGAAGGTTTATATATGATTTGTTAACCCGTGCAAACCCGGGCGGGTCGCTAGTTAATAATAAAACTTATAATTCATCCCTAATACGTCCCAATGCTGTGCACAGGCCTCTTATCCACGAGAAAGAATGGGATATAGCCCCGACGCTAACCCAAAGCGGGTTGGGGACTTCATATGTATAAACCTTTAATATAATTCAAAGGAACATGAAACCCTTTCCATCCCATGAGCTTTCTCACTTTCCCCCAGAATAAAACATTAAGTACTTACATTAATAGTAGGGTAAGTCGGGGTCGATTGCTAAATCACCCTAAATTAAACGTTTAATCTAATAACGAAACACCCACAACTACATTTCACTTCCCAATATCACCATAAACCCAGTTATTACTTACGAACATGCAAATATATAATAAATTAAAGCGTACCTTATATCAAGCCTCCAATGTCGCTGCTAATACACAAAACTACTACGACTATAAACACAGAATGTACTAAATTACAGTTTATAGAAAGCTATAGAGAAACGCATTTTCTTTTTGAAAACTTTCATCGTTCTTTTCACAAACGGCTCCACTGTTTTGCTTTTACTTTAATTTATAGTCCTTAAACTTTAAACATAAACACAAGCACTTTAATATAGGTATTTTTCAGTTCGCAGGTCACAAAGTCACTTGCAATTTGATCGGGAGAACATTTTCGCGCGCGACAATCGTATTTAGAACGACCGATCAACGTAACGTCACTTCACAAATATGGCCGACGTAGTACGAAGGAAGTGGCTTAATGGGACTGCTATTTTGACCATTCCTTATTGTGTATTATTTATTTTTATTGGAAAATTAGGCTGTAATAGCCGCTTTATAACGTCTACATCTAAACCCACGCGGTCTCGGTACGCGACTGACTCGTTCATCGTTCATTCCTTTTCGTCGTCAAATATTCCTTTTAATAATTTAAGATCTGCATACATACATAGGATCTGTGTGAGAGCTGATATCTCAGTAGGTATAGTGACGTCAGAAGAAGTTTATGGAGGAGTTAATACGCTCTCAAGAAAGTTAGACTCAATTATAATCTTGGGTGTTCTACGTACCATAAAAGTATAAAACTTTGCATACCTTTGCTCACCTTTCTTTTTGCCTTTCTTCACTTTCTGAAGAAACTTTCTGTAAATACTTTTAAGGTATTTCGCTTTTACAGAACTGTGACGCGGTGGGCAAAGTTATGTTAAAGGGCAAAGTTTTATACTTTTATGGTACATCGAAGGCTGTTTAAGCATGATGTCGGTTTTCGGGGGAAAGATAACATCGATATTATTTTATACAAGAAACAACATTATACAACAAGAAGTACATTATAGGATCAGTCAGAGTAGGTAGTTACAATGGGACAAATGCAACTACTCTATAAATAAAAGAAGGGAGTTTAGATCTTAGTGCTGGTTCAATCAAACAAGAGTGGATTAATTATTTTCAGATTAGTCCAAAAGCTTTTGAATTTAAACCTCTACACTTACCTAATTACAATTTAAGATCAAATGGGGGCTTTAGGCGCACCACAGTTGTGCAGACACGAGCTGAATAACTGATTTTTTCATACAATAAAACGGCTGCCACATACATCATCTGAATTTATTACCAAACCTTGCCAGTGCTAAAAGGCCTAAATCCTAATAAATTCAGCTCAACAGCACCTTACTATATTTTTCTTTAGATATAAAGGAATATATTTCACATAAAATTAGGCTACAAATGGCACAAACGCAACTAAAATAGAGCTGTAGGAAGTATTATCATTTATCAACTGCATAAATATACTTACACGCGTTTTATAGGTCTGAACTCCAATAATGTACACTTATGCCTCCTAATCCTCCTTTCTTCTTCGTTTTTAGTGTACCTATACCTACTATCATTAATAAATGGAATATATAAATACAGCCGTAAGAAGTATTATCAACTCCATAACATATACACGCGTAGGTACCAGCTCCAATAATGTGCACTTATACAATGGGCCGCCTACTCCTCCTTTGTTCGTCGTTTCTAATGTACTATCGTTAATAAATGGAATTTGTGGGATGCACTTGTTAGAATTTATATAAACTGCTCATGGGGTAATGTTAGAAGTAAATTAAATCCCACCAAAAACATTTTCATGTAAAATGTTGCCAAGACGAAACCATAAGGCTTGCACTGACAAAAAGTTATCAGATCTCTCGTAGAGCCAAGCTTCTAACTGTACAAGCCCTAACTTCACAAACTCTACACCTTAGTCCAAATATGTGGCTTGACCGTTTCGCTACTGTCACATGGACGTAAGGTGAAAAATGTATTCTTGTAATTAAATTATATGGTGGAGTAACGAAACGGCCAAGCCACATATTTTGACTAACGTGTAGAGTTTGTGAAGTTAGGACTTGTAGAGTTAGAAGCTTGGCTCTACGAGAGATCTGATAACTTTTTGTCAGTGCAAGCCTTATGGTTTCGTCTTGGCAACATTTTACATGAAAATGTTTTTGGTGGGATTTCACTTCTTTTTGTAAGTTGCTTCCATCCCCTAATTTAAAGGGTTGCGCGTGTGATATAAGGACCTACTATTAAAAATCCTGAAATACGTACCTCAGGGCATATTCTTTTATACAATCTGCTTTTTACTGATTCCCCATACAAACTTCAACCCACTTTTTCCCCTAACGCCCTTTTCCACCCCCTTTTCACCCTTACGGGGTGATTTTGGGGTTGAAAACTATTCTATGCCATTCCCCATTACAAAAACTATCTACATACCAAATTTCAACTAAATCGGTTCAGCGGTTATTGATTTCCCATACAAAATTCCACCCCCATTTTCCCCCCCTTAGGGGCAAAACATTTCAAGTTTTTGAATTTTTTTGTTGTTTGTGTACTAATACTATCTTACATACCAAATTTCAGCTTCCTAGGACTTCAGGAAGTACCCTAGAGGTTTTGATGATCAACAGTGAGTGAGTGAGTCAGTGACGAAATCGGGGTTTTTTAGATATTAATAAAATCGTAAGTATAAGAGCTATGCAATTGAAATTTTTCATGTTTATTAAGTCCACTATTGACATCATATCCCGAGAATTTTGTTTATCTGGTATAATCCAAAACCAAGTTATGAGGGTTCAAAAAAACGACGAAGCGCTTCGAGAAAAGGTAGGTAGTGCCCTTGCGCTTCGCTTTCCTCGTCTTGGCGGGGGCACTACCGTGCCCCCAGATTAAAAATATCTAAGACTTCTGCATTACAGTATAATATTGGGAGACATATAAAAACTCAAAAATGCGCGTTTTCCCAGAGATAAGACCTAGCTAGATCGATTTTTCGCCCCTAAAACCCCCATATAGCAAATTTCATCGAAATCGTTAGAGCCGTTTCCGAGATCCTCGAAATATAATAATACAAGATTTGCTCGTTTAAAGGTATTAGATAGATAGATACAGTAGGTAGATTGTTTACCGAGGGATGAAAGACACTCAGTTCTGAAGAGGCATTTTGGCGGACGAACGAAGTGAATATGCAAACAGTTCGAGACAGAATGGGTGCTTCTTACCCGAGTTAAGAGGAAAGGGGACGCAAGAGGGATTTTGCCAATGACGCCGTTTCACGACATGCCACGCACGATAAGAATTACGTTTGAGTTGATCTACGGATTTGTTATGGATATGAAAAGTGACATTGTCAGACAATATCTAGCGCCCGCAGCATAGTTTCATTTTTATCGCCTGTCACTATGCCCGTCACTTTCCGTAAGTGCGAACACTTATATACTTGTTAGAACGTGACAGGCTGACCGGCATGGTGACAAGCGATAAAAATTCGACCGTGCTACCGCCGCAGATCCAATTCATAATAAACCTGTTATAACAATCAGCATGT